>NC_089491.1:239146121-241546121 GCF_036850765.1 Saccopteryx bilineata
TTCACCAATAATTTGGTAATTCAAATCATGTGTCAGATTTTCTTCAAGTAAGGACACACGGGCACAAGAATGTCAATAAATTTGAGGGGAAGAAAAACTATTCTGTGATTTGTAGCACTGCTGCTTTTATTTATTTTTTAACTCTTAGCAAACACCAGTCTAACTTAATGCTGGCATAGCCCCAACTTTGAGAACACAGACTGCAAATGAACACAGAATTGTCTCAGAAGACGTGGCTAAGTCATCTTCATATCCATGACATTTTGTACTGAAGATCTGTCAGAACAGCTTCCAAACATTAACTGATAAAAAAAAAAAAAACAAAGCCCCACAACCTCCTTCAGGAACTATGGACTGTGTTCTGGTTTCAGAGGAGAAAACAACGCATTTTGAGTTATACCCACTAAATACCCTGAGAAAACAACCCATTGTTCTGCCTATACAAATGACTAATTTGACTAATTTCCCCCCACACACACTTGGCAGAACTGTTTATTGAACTGATTGAAATGACCAGATGTTTTGGCAGCTTATGTAGACATAATCTAAGAGACTCAATAATTGACTTAAGTAAACGTATCAGGATGTGGACTGGCAATAGAATTACGGATTCTCTTTTCTGTGATGACTTCAAATCCCATTTAAAACGGCAGGCTGCTCATGTAATTGAAATGCATAGAGCTTGGCACCGTCTCATTCATTTACTTTGGTAATTTACAGCCTATTTAGATCTGAGCATTCCTGTAACTTGTGAAAGTAAGCAAGGAAAAGCTTCAGCTTTAGAGATCTATAAAAATTGTCTTTGAGGCTGTCTACTCAGAGCGAAATAAAGTATTTCTGTGCATAAAAATCTCCAGATGAAAAAATCTAAGCAATTTTTTCCATTTCAGCTCTGGTGAGGTAGTTCCGTTAGTTAGAGCATCCTCCTGACATGCCAAGGTTCGATCCCCAGTCAGGACACATACAAGAATCAATCAATGAATGCATAAATAAGTGGAACAACAAGTTAATGTTTCTCTCTCTCTTCCTCTCCCTTTCCCCCTCTTCTTCTCTCTCTGAAATCAATAAATAAAATTTTAAAAAGTTTTATTTCACTCAGATTATCTAGAAAATGATACATCTGCATTTTCTTAAGTTTTTGAACATTTTATATGAGACTGTTTAATACCAGAATTTTCCATATTATTTTTCAATTCTCCATTTTGCTCTGAGAGCATTTGTTGTGTTATAATCTCTATTGATAAAAAAATATTCATTATAAATAGCTCATGAACATCAACTTCCTCTTAAAAGCCTATTATCATAAGAAACATTTCAAGTTGTGGTTCATTTCTTAGATCAAGAAATAATGTACATGTTCTTCCATGTATGAAAGCCTATTAACCTAGGCTGAGAATTTGGGATAGACAATTCACTTGGCTCTATTTTCTTTTTTCTTCAACTAAGATTAAAGGTTTTTCCTGAATTGTTTAGTAAAGATTTTCAAATTCCCTTTGAAATTTTCTCTTTGAAATTTTCTCTTTTTTCTATTTAATTCCTGAACAAACAAACAAAACTTTACAGACCATGGGCATAGATACCAGTAAATACACACACACACTCTACACTTAGACCTAAGTAGGTGATTAGTACCTATGTCTACGAGTTTACACAAACTTCCTCTTGACACCCGGGGAGCAGACTCCATTATGTTCTCTGATTGGCATATTACACCCAGTAAAACATTGTTCTGAATTAACATAACATTTACGCCAGCAAATTTCTTTAATCATTTAAAGCTTTCTGTGAGTGTTGCTTTTTCCTTTTTGTGTTCAGAAGGCAAACTGGCTCCACAGGCCTTTCTCTGTGCTGGTTGATGCACAACCCTTCTTGTCCTTGATATCAGGAGATGGGAATGACCAACCCACCAACAGCTTGTTCTCTTTGAAATCCTACCTCGTTTGGGTTGCAAACTGGCCCTATGTTAGGGAAGACTACAGAAAATTCACATGAAACCTGACCAAGGCCTGTTTGAGGCAAAGGAAAGAATAAAACATATTTTATGAAATAATTTGGCTGAGATATCACCCAGTAGGTACAAGATCGTGGCTTTTTTTTTTCAGACAGAACAAAAACAAAAACAAAAAACAAAAACATAACTATAATGAGCCAGTCTCTTGAGAAGTGCTAGTTAGAATGATTGACGCCTGCAGATGTGCTGAGTCTGTGGTTGTAGGTGCCAGATGTTAAGTAGCATTTAGGGACTTTTGGTGGCCAGGGCCATTTCCTTTAGTTAACGACAGTCCCCACTCTTATGCGTGCTCCTCCCACTCTATATTTCTTGGTTGATCCTGGGTTTTGAACATCGAACAAAATCTATCTCCAGACACATCTGAAAAAGCAGAGGCTGTGACACTTTTTCAAATGCAGTTTTACTTTGTGAAGGTTTCTGATAACAAATTGCTCTTTTTATTGAACTCAAAGTAAAGGTGGTGGGAGACTGGCATTTCACGAGTTAGTGCTCTGCACACAATCGCCTATGGAATCCTTTAACAAACCTCTGAGTTGGCCATCATTACCCGCATGTTATGGTTGAAGACTGGAGGTCAGGGAAATTAGTAAGTGGGAACAGGACCAGATTTGTCTAACTCAGAAGTTCTTTCCACTCACCCAGTGCATATCTGAGCACTTTTCTCTCGTTGCAGCTTTCTCATTAGTGAAGAGATATCTTATGGGGGGGGGGAGTCAAAAACCCATGTTATTCCAAAATTCTGTATCTATTTTCACAACGTTATGACCAAGACAGAATAAATTAAAATTTATTTTCCTGGCTATCTCTTTTGGATAATTGAGGCACAAAGACTCTTGGCAGAAATAGGGCTGTTTGATGTTAGGATAACACAATTAAAAAAGGACAATAACCAGCAGAACAAACAATTTAAATCTGTATACCGAACTTTAAAAAATTTGGAAACACTTGGACGATTTACTACATTTTCACTCTTCATGTAAATGTTTGGTGCTCTGTATATATGACCATTGTCTTTTTTAAAAAACAACAACAACTTAAACCCTTCCTCCAGAAAGATGTAAAAAAGGAGAGAAGGACTTATTCAGACTTTTCCAAGCCAATTTGTCAAGCGGACTGCATTTGTGCCCTCTCTTAAAAAGATGCTTTACAATGTATGAGAGCAGTATTTGTAAATTAATATCGTCGTTAAAAATAAGCTGGCCTCCTTGTACACCTCCTTTAACGTTTTGTTATGCTAGGCTGTCGTGCTGGGCTCGTAGACAGCAGTTCTGGCATGGCCCTGGGGCCCAGGGGAATATTAACTTACAAGGCTTCCCCTATTTTGCTTTTACATGTCTGAAACTATTTAAAAACTTAGCGACTGATGTACAAGTTATTAAGTACACTTTACTAGAATGTAAGGAGTGCTTTTGTTCCTCAATCCTCCGTTTTGGAGAAAAGGTGGTTGGGAATGAATTAGTGTGTGTGTGTGTGTGTGTGTGTTTAATAAAATAAAATTTATTTAGAAAGTCACAGAGGTAGAAGAAATGGGCTTTAGGAAACAAGCTACAAAAGCAAAAGAAGGATCCTTGGGGTATAGGAGAAGGGGAGAAATGTGCCTTGAGGGGAGGATGGGGAGGGGATGGCACAGGCCTGCTCCCAGGAGGGAGAGCCCTGAATCAGTGTATTTTTAAGACATGTCCTGACTGCTTCTGAATATCTACATGGACAAATAGCCCAAAATTATAAAAGGACAGTCGAACAAAAAATCAGGCTGAATTTTTCTAGGGTTAGATCCTAGATGCAATTAAAAGCCGCTCTATGATTTAAAAAAATTTTGTTTTCATAAATTTCATGTTGTAGTTGAGTGGAAATACTGGGTTTGAGCTGAAATGGGAAACAGGGTTTTTTTGTTTTTTGTTTTTTTGTGTTTTTTTTTTTTGGTTTTTAGTTGTCAGAACCTCCTAACTTTGCAAAGGTGTTCTTGTCTCCTTCTGTCTGGCTGGGCCTCTCTCCAGTAATCAGGTGCCAGATGATGGTGTGGTTGGGTGCTGGTCTCCTGAATCCTCTTGGAGGGTGTGAATTTTTATCCCCTCCATGCCTGCCTAAGCAGCTGGGTGCAAATGGAACTGTTCCTCTGTGTGTTCCTCCTGATACAGGGGCAGACACTGCCTGGGTACAGTCACAGGAGGCTGGGACATGTCTGTGGGTCTCCAGCAGCTGGAAAGGTTTGAGTCTCTTTGGCAGATGTTTGCTGTTCCAGCCACTTCATTAATGTTGGAAACTAAACCCCCGACTCTTCCTGACCAAAGCCCCAAGTCGTGATTGACAGCTGGGGTGTGCTTCCTCCCACAGAAGCCCTTTACACAGTCTGAGAGCAGGAGGGAGGGAGTGAAAAGAGGGAGATGAGAGCAAACTGGAAACTGTGCTAGGTGTAATTGCTAAAAGCCAAAAAACATAAAGGAAGAAGAGGAGAGGAGAGGTGACGGGAGGGGAGGAGAAGCTCATTTAAGGAGAACGACAAATTCAGTACAATTAGTTAAGATTTGAAGTTCCATCATGCGATTGGGTCTTTATAATTATTTAATTATCCCAGCTCTCCTCCATTCATTAATTCATGACACATTTCCTGACAGGTGATACAAGATGAATAATATAACACAAGAAAATGATCCGCCAAGACTTCATTGTCCAGTGGGTGAAATAAACACGCAAAAGGCAATAAGACAGTAAAGGAACTACTAAGATAGAGGTAGGACTCACAGTCTTCGGGAGTGGGAAAACATTTCACATAGGAGGTGACATTTGAGATGGGTCTTGAACTAGTTTTTCAGGCCGAGAAGGGGGGAGGGGCTGAGGTGCGGAGGTCATTCCTATAAAAGAAACTGCTTGTATAAAAGCATGGATTATGAAAGGCCAACCTTGTGAAGTAGGTATTATGATTACCATTTACAAATGGTGAAAAAATTAAGGCTCCGCTTTGATTATAGACGACAGAGAACTCGAGGCTCCAGACTCCCAAGATCTGGAATCTCCCCACTACACCTGGGGATTGATGCCCTCAGACCCCACTCTGAGATAGTTTGCCTCTGTAGTAGAAAATACAAAGATTTGTTGACTCAGAATGTTTTACTTCTTTCGCTATTTAAAACACCGCAGATTTCAAATTAAAGGGCCAGTCTGCAGCAGAATCTGGACGAAGTTTGTGCCTGTGGTCGAGTGGAAGTGGGAGGAGGGAGACCGCCGGAGGGCACCGCCGGCTCTCAGGAGCGAGACGGTTCCGCTCCGGCCGGGAGGCTGGAGTTTCGCGCTGTCCCCTCCTGGGAGCCGCCTGCAGACTTCCGTGTGAGAGTGCCGCGACGCAGGGGCGCGGGAGCGTAGCTCCAGATTTGGAGAGACAGAAGTAGGATAGAAAGAGAAGAAACAGCAAGGAAAGGAAGAGAAGGAAAGAAAGAAAGATGAAACGGGATGTAAGGTGGGGAGAAGAAGAGAAGCAAGGACAGAAGGGAGAAGAGACGGAGGTGGGAGGAGAGTTGGATAGAGGAGGGCGAAAGTGCTGCAAACAGTGGCAGAAAGGAAGAAATGGGAGGGAAAATTGGAAAGGAGCGGCTGTGGAAGGAATGAGAAGAGCCCGAGAGGGTAAAATAGTCTGGAGGATGAGGAAAGAAGTTGAGGAAAAGAAGGGCAGTGCAAGGAAAGGACCCGGGAGAGTAACTTGGAGTGCGCGCATTCCCTGAGCGCACGGCAGGTCCTGACAAAAGAGTCCAAATGGGTAGCTCTCAGTCCCTTGTCAGAGTCCCCAGGTGGAATGGAAAATCTGTCTTCCAGGTGCTGGGCCGTAAACGCTCGAGCTCCCCAGCAGTCCACGCTGCCTGAGGTGTTGCACCCCCCCCACGCACGCCACGCTCAAATTCCGCCGAACACTCCTTTTTCGGCGGCTGCCGACAGCCCCGCACTTCCTATCGGGCAAATGACTACCCACCCAAGACTGTCTTTGGCGAAAACGCCGCGCTCCTCGGACCCCTCCAGTCCCTGCTCCTCCTGCGCCCAGGAAAAACCCTTGGTTTTAGCGCCAGACGGCGAGGTCGGGCTGATCCCGGAGCAGTCCTCCGCCCCGCGCGGGACAGCTGACCTGCCGCGGGGACTGCAACCAGAGTCGGGGGTACGCCCGGGCCCAGCGCGGCGACCTCTGGGCCTCGCTGCGGGAAGCGCGCCGCGGTCGGGACACGTGGACACAATTCTGGCGGGCCCTGGAGCCGCCTCTGTCTGCCTTAAGAGAATAAAGGAAAACGATTGTAAATGGAGAGGAGGCGACGGAGGGGCACACAGAGGCACTTAGAAATGAAGTTCCTCAAAAGCGTCTTGTCTACTATTCGGCTCTGATTAGGATTTTTACTCTATATTTTTTCCAAGCGCTTAATGATTAGTTTCTCATGTGTGGCCCTTCCTGAGTCTAATCACCGGCGACTCGCTCCTGGGCAAGCATCTCCTGGTAGAGCCTGCTGCGACTAGGGCCGCTACCAGGTTTCGAGTGAGGAAATGTCACCAACCCCAAAGTCGGTCTTGGAGAAGGCTAGCCGCATTTTTAATTCTCGATTTCCCTATCGCGCGTGTTACTCTCAGCTCCGCGCATAGCAATTCAGAGACAAATCATGGGAACCCTACGCCCCGGGGCGGTTTTCGCAGACCGCCTGCGCAGTTTCCGCGCACCGTCGGCACGTTGGCAGGACCTGGGCAGTGGGAGCCGCCCGAGAGCAGAGGCTGGTCGGGGGTCCCCTAGCCCAACGATTACAACTGAAAACAAAAGTTCCTACAGGTATGGTTTGGAACGCACTCGGATGGTAGGAGGAAGAAGGCTGACCGCTTAATAAGTATATGTCTTCGCGGCTCCCCGAATCCTGCGCGTGGCGAAGGATGGGGGACAAAAGTCGCTTTGCAGTTACTGTCCCGAGCTCTGAGATGTCCCGAACGCGGTGCCTGTGAAGGACACGCTGGCACCGAGAAAGCTTTATAAACATTGTTTTAAAATAAAAAGAAACACATTTGTCGGTTACTCTTATATTTTACAGTTTATTATTCGGATAATGGACACGGCAAGGGTCACCTATGGTTTGGTATCTCCTTGGGGCAATCAAGTTTGCAATCCGCGCAAACGCCACGTGCTCGGCGCGCGCGGGAAGCGAACGGGGGACCGGAGGGGCGGCTACAGTCCTCGGGAGAGGGCCGGCAGGGGTCCATGCAGGCAAGGAGAAAGGCACACTAGTCTCCAGGAGCACCGGCTGTGTGGCCAAAGGCCTCGAGAGCCTCGGCTAGGATTGGACTTCTTTCTAGAAAGAGACGTGGACGCGCCGGAACGCTGGGTTGCCGGCGCCGGGAGCGGGGCCAGGCCGGTGGCTAGACGCACACGAAGGAGGTGCGCGGGACCTGCGGGAGGTAGCGGCCAGCGTAGGCCTGGCAGGCGGGAGGGCGCGGCGCGCGCTCCCCGCACCGCGCGCACACTCGAGCGCGCACACCGCGCACACCACACACACACACACACACACACACACACACACATCGCGCACACTAGAGCGCGCACATTACACACACACACACACACACACACACACACACACACACACACACCTGGAGCTCGTCCCAGGAGGGGTGTGGGGAGGAGAGCCAAAGCGAGTGTCTTAAAATAGAGAAGCAGGCGGAGGAGCGTGAGAAGCCGACAGGCGGGAGGAGGCGAGGAGAGCGGCGGGCACGCGGCGCGCAGGCTCCGGTCCGGGTGGTACTGGCGGGCTGGGCGCCGACGCCCCTCGGCGCGACTCCGCACCCGGCCCTGCAGGAAGCGCACGCTGATTGACAGTTGCGGTGTCCCAAAAAGGCGCGGCGAAGATGCAGATCTGCGGGTGGGTCTAGACGCGCGGCCGGCGCGCCGAGTGCCGGCTCCCCTCCGCGCCCCACGAGGGCTCCGCCGCCTCTTGGCTGTCGAGGTGCGGGGCAGAGACCCCGCTGGCGCGCCAACCCCGCGGCCCGGCTCACCATGCACTGCCACGCGGAGCTGAGGCTGAGCTCGCCCGGCCAACTCAAAGCAGCCAGGCGGCGCTACAAGACTTTCATGATCGACGAGATACTCTCCAAGGAGACTTGCGACTACTTTGAGAAACTTTCCCTCTACTCTGTGTGCCCATCGCTGGTCGTGCGACCCAAGCCTCTGCATTCTTGTACTGGTAAGACGCCCCGCTGGGGGACTGGTGGTGTGCGGTAACTCTCATTACCCTCTCTGTCCGCCCGCCCGAGGAAGAGAGGAAGGTCCCCGGGGTGTCCTCTCCCGTGCCCTAGCAGTGGACTAGATTTGTCAGCGGCGGGCATTGTATAGACGTCTGCAGCCCGGGAAGGGTTTGTCAAGGAATCGAGCACTAGGTTGGAAATGAAGGGAAGGCAGCGTACCCCAGGAGCTGGCCGCTGGGGCGGGAGGGCGCTTTCTCTTTCCCAGCGCCGCCTTGGTTCTCAGAAAGGTCAAACTCTTAACCGGGTTCAGCGCCTAAATCGTTGTTTCAAGGAAGTGGTGTTGCTTCTCACCTTGAGTTAACACCAACCTCCTGTCTTCACTGGGAATTTTCCAAGTAAATCGGTACCCCGAAGGCTCGCAACAAAATCGGCTTTGGGGGAAATAGTTCTGGAATATGTCGCACTGCGGATGCACACTGAGAAGTTAGTTATAAGTGCCAACTCAACTAAACTAAACTACAATAATTGTAATAATAAAAAATTTCTCAAGTCTGGGTTCCTTTCTTTACAAGAGGGGAGACCATTAACGATTATAAGGAGCACTTAATAAATATACTGAAAAAATTGTAGCTTTATGTAGAAAATACACCCAAAGGTATTTATTGAAGACTTTGAATGTGTTAAGGGAGGATTTAGACCATCCAAACGTTGGTGTAGCAAAACAAAACACACACACACACACACACACAAAGTTGAAGCAATTTTTATTTAAAAGTTATTGACTGTGCTTTCAACTCAAGGTAAAAATATGGTATTTCCAAACCAAAAGAACCTTTGAAGTTATGTTTGAATGGATGAAATAAATTAATTTAATTATACTTATATTGAAATAGTAAAAGCACTAGCAGTGTTTTTGAGAGACATTTTTGGAACGTTCAGGCCAAGAGCTGGTAGGGCACAAAGCTTGAAATTATTTTCTCTTCGTTTCATCCCAGGGGGACAATCAATAAATACACACAGTTCTTTTAAAACCAAGTTGTTTTTACATGTATGTAATTATAAAATGAATACTATGTCCAATTACACTTTTATAAAATAAATTTGTCTGTAAGGTGGAATTAAGCCTAAGAGTCCATAATAAGACTAGTGATACTGAACCAGGAAATACACAAAACAAGAAACAAATATGAAATTTTAGAACAAGGTGGGTATCCTTGATATTTTTACATTTGTGTGACTTTCATGTGTAAACCCTGGGTGAGTAGTCTACATAGATATTGGATAGGGGAGGTAGGCTGAATCTTGTTTTAAACATAAATAATCACTTACTACAATAACTGAAATCCTTTTAAGGCAAAAGAGAGGATCTGTTTTAGTCAGAAATCTCAATGCACCCTGCAAGATTGTATACCTGAGGTCTGTAGGACAAAACAGAACAATTTCTAAACACCCAGGTAGAACATAGTACCGGCAATATTTTTAGTGACTTCATGCCACACATTAATTTGAAGACAGCTTTTCCTGGCTTTTAGCAGTAACAGAATTGGATCATAGAAGAAAACATGCCAGAAAGCAAGTAATAAATAGTGTCTGAAAACAAGGATCCAGTCATCAGTTGAGGCTAAGTTCTGCGTTTTATTGAACCTTGTGTGGGAAATAAATTAGAGGAAAATAAAATGATTCATGTGATGCTTTGTGAGTGTTAAAAGTGAGCTGCACAAACATCATGAACGAAAAGTTTTGCTCAGTTTTGTGCTTTTGATGTTCATTGACGGTTTGTGGGAAAGTGTTGCTGTTGGCAGTGGTTTTCTTGCCCTGTCATTCCAGTGCTTGCTTTCTTTACATTGTTCTTTTGAAAATGTGTTATAATTTTGCTCTAGTTGAGATTTAACATATAGAACCTGGGATTTGCCAGTGGAATTAAACCCATAAAAACTGGCTACAATAGTCCACACTTTCAGCTCCAAATCTTGCAGTGGGTTTACGATTACAGCTAAAGCCTTACATGTATTAGATCATGGGAATCCCATTAGTGACTTCGCAAAGGTTTTGCAAATACCTACTTTCAAAGCATTCTTGTTGCTTTTAACCGTTATGTTCAGGATCAAAACCTCAGATTGGATGAACTTCATCTTTTCTTATTAATTAAAAGAAAAAAACAGTAAGTTCCTGGCACCCATCATCCATAATGAAACTATAATTTGTTTCTTTCTGCGTAGAGATAACTAGCCCTTTTGGTGGAACCAATGCATTAAATGTTCAAATCAAGTGAAAGGAATAAATTGGAATTAAAGTTACTTAACTTTCCATCCTTTGGTTTTCTAAGATTTAAATAACTAACAGAAGTGAACTTTGTCAGATAAAATAATGAAAACTAAGATAAAAAAGTTATTGCTCTGCACTATAAGTACACACAATTAAGGTGGAAAGAAAGCTATAGCATTTAAAAAGCCTTTACATAACTAAGCAGTCCATATTGTTTGGATTTAGTAATTACAATGTCAATTCATAATCCTGAATCTCCTAGGGCAGAAGAACCTGAATTCAGGTAAGCTAAAAAATGGAAACATTGACATCAGGCAGGTGGTCACCTGACAGTAATTTTTATTAGGCAGTCTAACCTTAGTGAAATATTTATCTTCAAAGAAATTATTCTTTATTCTTTCTGTAGGCCCTTATTATAAATGCGGCAATTTTAGCCTTAGAAAACTCTTTCTAAATCACAACAGATCTCTTAAATCACAGTATAATCATTGAGAAAAGGAATCCTTTCTTTCCAAGCCAATCTAAAGGACCATTTATTATTAGATTTAAAATAAAATTTAAAACACTCAAGTGTGATGAGAGTGAGCCACCATTTGAAAACAGGTTTGTTATTCAGACCATTGTTGAGATGTGGAATGTGTTTAGAATTAATTTAGTGTGTAACATAGTGGTCTTCTTTTTTAATTTGATATTAGTAACCTCATTCAGAGTGGAAATATATTGCCCCTTGAAAATCAGTAACGATCACGCATAAACATCAGCACATTGACAGTGATTGAAGGCCAAAAATGAGGTGCAGTTTATGGTATCATACATACTGTTTAACTCTCGAGTATATTGTTTGATTTTTCTATTGTGGTTTATGTATTTTGGTGGAAGAGGCCCTTGAAGAAACCCGACTTCCCCGGGTGGAATAGGTTACAGGGGTATGGGCATAGGAACTTTTGGAGGATCTCTCAGTTGGATCTTTAGAAACAGAATTTCTAAATTTGGGGAGTGTTTCGGAAAAAAATGAATAACTTGCTTCACAAAAACAAGGATGTAACAGTTTACCCTAAGAGTTTTCATATGAGGATACTGAGAAATTAACCTACTGCAAATTATTTATGATTTATTATAATTATTTATATTATAACCAAGAATTACCCTAGATTTGCCCACACACGTTTGGGGGAAGGTGAATGTCGCTGTTTGGACAGTTTTACAACCCATGACCAGTACATGACTTAATTACTCTGTTAAAGCCATGGTCTAATGCCTTTCCCCTTCTCGGGCAGAATGGGTCTGTTCAATCTCCTTGTGGCCTTCTTCGGCCAGTCTTATTATATAGCTGACTGGAGGTAGAGAACTGGAAGGGACCAGAGACCAATCTCTCAAAAGAGAAGATACTTTTCTTTTTTTCAGAGTCCTAGGGTCAAATCAGTGCTTAAACAATTTCAGTCCACGCTACACACTGCTGTCCTCCTTGTTAGGGTACTCAGAAATCAGGAAGACTTTTCCAACTTGGTTACACACCCGCGATAAATTTGTGCAGTCACACCCAAGGGACAGTCAACCAGCCAATTAAAAGGGGCATTTGGGGAAGGGTGTTTATCTTAGGAGGTGGCATTGAGAACATTTTATCCTTTGGTGGGTCCAAGAGAAACAAATTCTTTGGGGTGGTGTCCTTGGGTTCATTTTTATCAGAGATTGGGTGTCATTGCAGTGAAAAATGAAATGAAATGTGGACATGTATAATGATTTCTTTGGGAGATAGGGAGCCAACTACTGCTTCATGGAGTTGGCTCCAGCGGTTCCCCAAACTCAGCTCTGTGTTATCAGAAACCAAACCTGTAGGAGCTTGGGAACAGGGAGTTGAGCACTGGAATGTTAATGGAGAAATGTAAACTGGGGTTTGGGAAAATGATCATTATGAACAAGCATTTGCATTTCTGCCAGAGGCAAACAGGCTTTTATTAGCAATTACTCATAACTGCTTCTCCTGTTCCCATTGTAAGGGTAAATAAATCGAGGAATACACAAGATTCAGGACTCATCCAGGGTCAGACTATATTTGGGGCTGAGTTCTTTTGAGATCCTCAGCTGTTGTTTCATTACTCCTTAAATTTTGTAACTCCTTTGTTGAATAGAGAAGCTGAGGAGTTCTTTAACGACTCGGTTTTAACTCGTGAATAAGTTGATGAGCAGTTTCTTCTCTGGTTCTGATTTCTCTAATTAGCAGATGTAAAAATGATTAAAATTTAGTTCACAAGTTAAAATACCTCTCCAAATGCTGGTAATCTTCAGTTTCATTGAATTCGATAATTTAATTCAACAAATATTTATACTTGCTTGGTGATGGCCCTGCTATGAGTCATTATTTTCAAGTTTGTAAGTCTTGATTACATTTTTCTCAACTACTTGTGGAACTACTTCCAAGCCCTTCTGGGTTGTTCTGTCAACTATATGATGGGAAGTTTGGAATTGAAATAAGGGGAACGTTATGACAATTTAATACTTTTGCTTACTATATGGAATTTTTCTTTGAACTCCACCTAAAGGGCGTTATCACCAGCAAAATTGTCATATCAATCTCGTTAAATACAACTCAAATGACAATGTATACATAGTAAACCTCTTTTACGAAACCAGTTTCCTACAGATATGCTAGTCAGTGTGTGTTTTGGTTGTACCTTTAGATTGAAAACAGAATTTGTGATACCAGCATGGACAGTGTAAAGTTGCTAGCTTTAACACAGTATACTTCAGGAATCCAAATGAAAAGGTCGTTGGGTTTAATATCTCCCAGGACTCTATATGAAAAACAATTAAGTATTGTAAAAGGCTGTTTGTATTGTAAAGAGAAGTTAAAAGGAAGAAAGAAAGAGAGAGGGAGAAAGAAAAAAGAGAAAGAAAGAAAGCAAGAAAGAAAGGAATAAGGAAGGAGAAAGAGTGTGTTTTTAAAAAAATTTTTATTGATTGATTTTAGGGAGCGAGAAAGGGAGAGAGAGGGAGACAGACAGGAACATCGATCTGCTCCTGTATGTGTGGTGATCAGGGATCCAGCCAGTAACCTCTGTGCTTTGGGATGATACAAACTATCCAGCCGAGGTGAAAGAGTGGATTTTGTTTAAACTCTTGAAGCTACTGGATCCAGCCTTATATGTGGCACAGTGTCCTTCAGAGTGGCTGATGAGGCAAGACAAAGGTGGCTCCTGAAACTCTCCTGTCAGTGTGTAGACTATATGTGGCTGGAGTTGATTTCACTGACACACATGCTGGGGTCCCTTAAGGGAGGAGGCCCAGGGCCTGAGTCCAGCCCAGCATGTAGCATTCACTGTAGAAGACTGAACAAATGTTAGCCCAGGAGCATTGTTAGGTACTATTTGCACTTTGTTTTGCGGTCAGGGAGGAAGAGGAGCAGAGACAGAGCTAGTTAGGTCACCGAATCTGAGGCCCCTTCATTTGTGTTAGGTCTGTAAACATCTGTGGGTGTTGTGAGTCTGCCCCCCCCCCCGCCCCCGCTGGCCACTTGTCCTGCGGAGTGAAATAACCTACAGCTAAGTCTGTTGAGGAGCTCTTAGCTGGAATATGATTAGAGGGCTACAGTGATTTGGATGAGATATTTGGATCGAAGCTTCACATAGCATTCTCTTTTAGGGAATACTATGTTGCATACCAGCATAGTGTGGATTTGGGGTTTTTAGTGTGGGGAGACGGACCCCACACTCACAGTGGGGCCAGCCTTCTAACCAAGAACTTCCACAAAGCCATGATGACCCACTCTGCTGCAAATGGCACATTTCTCTTGGAGGCACTATGACAAAGAGGAAAGGAAGAGAAGGACTGAGAATACTCAGGTGAAGACTTTTATGTGTGGGGGCGACCTTCTTTCCTGCCTGGCCGGTGTCTGCCTCCATTTTAGCTGCTCAGGAGGTTGGTGTGGTTGTCTTCCTCCACAGCATGGGTGACAGGATTAGAAATGACATTAGAATTTATTAGTAATGGGGTTCAAACCAAGGGCCTTGTACAAACTTGGTGGTATTAACAAACTAAATACTCTGGTTTAAAAAAATTTTTTTAACCAGAAAAACCTTTGTAAACTCTCAGGATTTAATTTATTTTTATTGCAGCTTCATAACAGTTAGAAAAAGAAATGTCTTGTTAAAATTAATGCTCTAAATAAAAAAAACACAGTTAATTTTCCATTACAGTGTCTAATTACTCATCATCACCAGGGCGTTTTTATATGGCAATTTAACTTCTTGAAAGTGGAAACTTGGCACACGTTTAAGGAACAAAGCAGTGCACCTAGATAGATATCAGAAGATGGTCTAATTATATTTGGGCTCGGGTTGACTCTTACACATGACTGCTCTGAACAAGACAGGCGGGTAGAGGGCCTCTCTCTTTAGTCGCTAAGGAAAGTCTCTGCTTTCTTTAGTGCCAGTTGAAATTGAATACGGAGGGAGATAATTCTGAACGTTAGATGATGTACAAGTACATGTGAAAAGGGACCCTGCCAGTCACCGACTGAAGCTGATGTCAGGACTACTTGATAGGCCTGGAGGACAGCTATATACGCTTTCTGATTCCACTGGCAGAGTTCATAAGGATGAATGAACACAGCCTTTCTCCAAGGAAAGGTCAAGTTGCGACAGAATAGGAGCCAATGTGGGCCTATCTCAATGCCAGACTAAATATGTTAGGAGCACAAGCAGAGAAGCTGACGTGATTCCTTTTTATTGCGTCTCTCTGGCTTACCAACATATCCTTAGGAACGTGTTCTTCTAGATATTGGGGATAGATAAGTATTTTCACAGTATTCATTGAATAAGATTGGCTGCCACTTGGGTAATGTCAGTGTACTTTGGTCATTATTACAAAAAAACTTATATATGTGGTAAGTGATATACACGATGATTGTCCTTTAGCTTTTCTTATTCAAAGATCGTGTATGACATGTGGGAAAATGGACTGGCCTTGGGCCTGGTGGAATCTTATGAAGTCATGGCTGTACTTCCATTTTAAGAATACCTGACAGGTTCCTAAAACGAATTCACCTGCCAATCTCCCATCTTTCTCTTCCCAGGATTCTTTTCATTCTTCAACTTAACCAGTTCAGGCTCATGATCATTTCACAGAGTAGGTCACAGCCCCCTGTGGATGGAAGGAAGTATAACTCCAGGGTTTAGTTTAAGCAATATCTAGGGCAGGGGTTGGGAACCTTTGTGGCTGAGAGAGCCATGAATGCCACATATTTTAAAATGTAATTTCGTGAGAGCCATACAACAGCCCGTGTATGTTACGCATTATTCGATAAAAATTTGGTGTTGTCCCGGAGGACAGCTGTGATTGGCTCCAGCCACCCGCAACCATGAACATGAGCGGTAGGAAATGAATGGATTATAATACATTAGAATGTTTTATATTTTTAATGTTATTATTATTTTTATTAAAGATATGTCTGTGAGCCAGATGCAGCCATCAAAAGAGCCACATCTGGCTCGCGAGCCATAGGTTCCCGACCGCTGATCTAGGGGAATTTACTCCACATTTCCCTAATGGTAATTTGCAAACAACTAAGAACTGATATGGTGTCTTTGTGTCATGGGGACATAGTGTGGACAGGAAGAACTGCTGAGACGGCTCTTTCTGAGCCCAGCAATCCTTACTCCAAAGGGAACTAGTGCTAGAAATATGATACACCCTGAACCTTATTCATACTCATAACAATGACACAAATATTGACTGTTTTTTAGCATCTAACATGTAATAGGCACTGAACTAGGTGCTTTATGATCAGCTTCAGATCATCCCTAAGAGATAGGTATTATTATCTTCGCTTTACTAATGGGAAGCTGAGATGTTAAGCAACATTCTCAAAGTTACGGAACATAGAAAATCTCTTACAAGCAATAAGAAAGAAGGCAAGTAGGAAAATGGGCAGTTTATAGAAATGAAGATCTAAATGGCCAGTAAACATGAAAGGATGTTCTGCCCCACTGGTAACCAGGAAAACACAAACTAATGTGAGATACCATTTCATACTCATCAGCTGGGCAAAAATGAAAGACCCCGACAATATTGATTAATGACAAGGTTGTGGAGCAATAGATATTCTCATAAGCTGATAGTGGGAGTATTATTTGCTACAATTGCTTTGGACAGGGGTGTGGCATTACCAATAAACCTACAGATGCACACATATCCTGTAGCCCAGCACTTCACTTCTGTGTATACACCTTGAGCAATCATTGTGTGTGCAAAAGTACATGTGTGTTAGAACGCTCATTTCCATGTTGTTTATGATGTGAAAAACTAAAACAGTCTAACTTCTTTTCAGAAGGAAAAAAAGATAAATTGTATGTGCTATATTTTTCATGCAGCAATGAAAATGAGTGAATCAGATCTATTTGTGTTTGTATGGATCAATTTTAGAAATGTAATGCTGAGAAAAAAAACCGGTGTAGATTGACGCAGTCTGACACCATTTATATAATGCTTGGAAACAGGCAAACTAATACTGTATATACTGTATATTGTTTAGGGAGGCAAAGGCAGGGGATTGGAGAGGGCTACCCACTGGTTTTTATTTTCCTGGGTAATTATTAATTAAGGAAAAGACCTAATGTAAATATGGCCAAGCATTAAGATTTAACAAAGCTTGGTCATGGGTACACAGATGTTCATTACATTATTCTTTGTACTTTCCTATATGTTTGAAATTTTCTATAATATAAACATTGAAAAATGATAGTATGGGAGAACCCCATATCCATGAAACCCTTGATCTTGTGGAACTTTTGATGGCTTTCTTAATAGCTTTTCTATCCTGAAACAGAAGCTTTTCAGTCTCACAGAGGGGAAATAAGAACACTTTATAGTTAGACACGCGTACAGCTCACACTAGAACGGCCACTGTGGCTTCTGAAATTAGTGTTTGGAGCTTACTCGCCTTCTCTGGCTGGGTGGGGACATTATTTATCACCAAGATAACTGCTATTCCCCAGTAATGCTTCGGCATATAAGTAAACAGTTTCTGAATTGGGCACTAGGGCTAGAAAGAATTGCTGGGGAGTGTGTGTTTTTTTTCCCCAAATATCTCTCAATAATCATGCAGGCAAGAGTCATTTGGTCCCCCTCCCCAGTTCCTAATGATATTTAAAACCACAATAAATTGTCTTTGATTGCAGCTTGCTTTTAAAAACCTCACCTGGCTTTTGAGACTGGTCCATTGCTATTGACAGTTTAACTTTAAAAAGTTGTTAGGGACAGTTGTGAATACCAGAGATCTAAAAATGTTAAAACATAGCTTTCGAGCAGGGAAGAATGATGTTGAAATGGGTTTATAAACTGGTTGAGTTAATATTTTGTAACCACGATTGATGTTAAACTTGGATGGGTGGCACCAGGGATTGTTAGGAAAGGATGAGAACCATCACCATGGTAATCACACAGAGAGCTGTCTGTTCAGGGTAATAAATGGGTGTCCTGTGGTTTGGAAAAGTTCACCTAGGCCACATTACAGTGACAACTGAGGTGGCACATGGTTTGTTCAGCCTATCCTAACAGCTAAGACATTTTTTTTCTTCTCTGCAAAATACATAGTGCCGATTTAGAAATATTCCTTTAAGACATTTTGAAAAAAAAAAATACGGCTCTGTAGGAGCTCTGCCTTCCTGTGTCCCTTCGGAGGGAAAATATCCGTAGTGTGGTTGAAAGTTTGTACAGTCAAGCGTTTGCCACAGGGTTTCCCCCTCCCAGACCAGTCCTCTGCCTAAGTACACATGCAGGCCGGGAAGAAAGTGCTCAGTCAAAGCCCTTGAGGGCCCTCGGCAGACCTTTTATAGCAGTGTCGCTGTACTCTGGCGCTTGGCAGTGCACCACGCTCAGCAGGAATTGGTGACCACATCCAGGGGACTGTGGCCAAATTGGACATAGCTGAAAGGATGGTGGATCTATCAGATTTGTTGCCAGCGCACAAGCGTTCCTGGGTGGCAGGAGAGAGCCCTCTGAGCGCGACGTGCAGGACGGCTAGGCTCAGTCCGTGCACTGAACCTTTCCTTGTGTCGCTCAGCCTCCCGAGTCCGTTCAGTGGAATCTTATTCCTCATAAAGCCAGGACGCTAGCAATGCTTGGGGCTGTGAGAGGAGGAAATCTTACCAAGAAAGACATTTCAAAAGAGCCGTCGCGTGGCTGCCTAAGGAAGACAAAATGCAGAAGGACTGCTCCTGCCACTCAGGAACATCTTTCTGTTTGCGGGCAGCCTACCTTGCCGCTTCTCTAAGGGGCTACTTGGGAAAAGACAAGTGAGGATTTTGGATACTTATGGCAGCTTTTAGCAAGTTTCATTGAGGGAGGAAGAAAGACAGAGAATATATTTTTAAAAAATTCCTATCCAAGTCCTTTCTTTTTCATGACTGAAAATTTTATTGAAATAGTTGATAACTCACCCCAGAGGAGACTTTTTTTGGGATGCTGTTGTTAATTTGGTAACTCATTATTGCTATTAGCACGTTAGACAGCTGTGTATTTTGGAAGCTTGTTTTCAACCCTCAATTTACAGGACAGTGTAAGGACCATCCTAGTGGAGTGCTTAAAAATAATTTTTTTTTTTAACTGGGACACTGAGCTTTGGCAGTGAGAACAATTAGCTGCATAAAGAGGATGTTTCACTTTTTAGGGAACTGAAGGTGGAAATGACAATCATTGTAAATGGTAGCTGTGTACCAGGCACAAGGTGCTTGTCTACATTGAGGCATTTAAACTAAGTGGAGACCCTAAATGAAGTAGAGCTATCACTGCTTTTCAGGTGAGGAAAGTGGAACTCAGGGAAGTTAAGCAATATCAACGAGCTTTGGCTGATACTCGATTGGTTAGAACATCGTTTAAAAGCACAAATATTGCCAGTTCAATCCCCGGTCAGGGCACATATAGGAACAGATCAATATTTCTGTCTTTCTCTCTCTTCCTCTCTTTCTCTTTCCCTAAAATCAATCAGTAATAAAAATAAAAATAAAACAAAATAGCAATAAGGTCACATGAGTAAGTGGCAGAGTTGAAGTTGGAACTCAGGCCCGTCTCTTTCAACCTACAGTTCCACACTACCTAGAGTCCCCACGGAAGTATGTCAGCCAGCACTCACGCCCGTCCCTTTTCCTGGGGGCTCCCTGCTATACGTAAAGCAAGGTCCACTGAAAGTGCCCGCTTCATAGAATTAATTGGAACCTATTAACTCCTTTATACATATTTATAATCATTTAATGTGTGCAGATTGGTCTCCCACTTCCTGTGCTGATTTGGATTTCTGAGCGATTCTAGAATAATTCTAACAGTCAGCCCAGTCTTTGGAGGAGGTGAGGCAGTTGGGAGATTACAGACTTGAGGCTGTCTGGCTGTGTGACACTGAACTCATCTCATTGGCTAAGGATGTGTGCCCTTTACTGTGATGTTCCTGAGGCTCCTTAAGTCACGGTGCTCCCATGAACTGTGGTTCTCTGAATTAAAGCTTTTCCAGGGTAGTCAAAGGGAATTCCCATTTATTTATTCATTTATTGCTGTGAACCAGAGAGAAAAGGCTTAACAACCACTGGACAAATGCCTTGAGAATTAAGACTTGGAATATTTTTAATAAGATACTTGTTACTAAGTTTAGTGGGGTGGGGGCAGTCTAGCCAAGTGGTTTAGCATCACTTAAGTATAAGATTAATTTTTCACATGATATCTAGTTGGCCTAGGGTGCTAATGAGAATCTCTATTTTTAAAAACCTTTTTCTATAATTGTAATGAAAAGTCAGGTTTGGGAACTACTAGAGTGTAGATATCCACTTAAAGATGAGACTGGTATAATTTACACACCATGACTCAAGTGTATGAAGCCATTTCATGGAGTGATCCTAGTGTGTGGATTTTGAGTCAGATGGTCCCAGGTTTGTTTGCATTTTTTTTTTTACCTGTGTGACCTTAGGTAAATCATTTAATCTCTCTGACACTCAATTTCCTCATCTGTAAAAGGAAGATAATAACAACTACCTAATAGGGTTTTAGTCATGTAGGTTACATGAGATAATCTATGTAAAGCTTTTTAGCACAGTTCCTGGTGTATAAGTGCTCAGTAATTGATAGTCTCTATTGAAAATAATTATCTTATAATAATAACCTTATCTTGGTTGACTGAAGCACAGCCCTTCAGGGACAGATGACTATAATGGTGAAGTAATCTCAAGAAAAGTTAAATATTCTGGAAAAACCACTTTACTCTAGAGCATTCTTGTGGGTTATGTCATTGCATTAGCTGCCGGTTAAGGCTGCTTGCTTCCTGGGTGGTCTGTGAGCTGTTTAAGTTCAAGTGTCCATGAATATGTATGTTTTAGTCTCTCCACCTTTCTGCGTTAGAATGTGAATTCAGAATTTTTGTAAATTTGTAAATGAGTGGCATAAACAGGTCAGCACTGCAGCATCACAAAATATGCTTTGTTACTTTTTTTTTAATAAGAGTTGCTTAGAATTAATTACCCCTAAGAAACATTCCATTGTGCACCTGTGCATTTCAAGAACTTTTTAAGAAAAGTAACAGCATTTCTCGACAAGTTTCATTTCTTCTTTGAAGAGCAGAGTTAGGGATAGTCTTTCTTTTAGAAGAGAATATGGTGTGGAAAAGGGTAGCAGTTTGGGAGCTAATCATGTCTTAGCATATTACTGGGTCTGTGATTCAGAAGGAATTGTAGATGAAGCTCTTATTTTCCGGCTTTCAAGTTGCTGTTAGGGCTAGTTTAGGACTGCATTACTATTATTATTTTTAATTTAGAAATTATATTTAATGGGGTGACATTTATCAATAAGAGTACATAGGTTTCAGGTGAACATCTCTATAGCACTTTTTTTAAGTGAGAGGAGGGGAGGTAGTGAGACAGATTCCCACATGTGCCCTGATAGGGATCCACGATCCCCAGCAACCCCCCTCTGGCGCTGATGCTCAAATCAACTGAGCTGTGTTTGGCACCTGAGGCTGATGCACTTGGACCAACCGAGCTATCCTCCGCAACCCGAGCCATGCTCGAATCAATTGAGCCACTGGCTGTGGGAGGTGATGGGGGAGAGAAGGGAAAAAGAGGGGGAGAGAGAAGAAGATAGTTGCTTCTCTTGTGTACCCTGACTGGAATTGAACCCAGGATGTCCATATGCTGGGCCGACGCTCTATCCACTGAGCCAACCGGTCAGGGCCTCTATAATGTTTGAATTGTTGATTGTGTTGTGTGCCTATTACCCAAAGTCAGATCATATTCTATCATTGTATATTTGTCCCTCTTTATTCCCCTTCCTCTGTCCCCTCCCCCTGGTAACCACTTCTTTCAATGTCCATGAGTCTCAATTTCATATCCCACCTATGTGTGAAATCATATAGTTCTTAGCTTTTTCTGATTTACTTATTTCACTTAGTATAATGTTCTTAAGGTCCACCCATGTTGTTGTAAATGGCAATATATCATCATTTCTTATGGCTGAGTAGTATTCCATTATATATATGTAACACATTTTCTTTATCCAATCCTCTTATCTAGGAACACTTTGGTTGTTTCCATGTCTTGGCCACTGTGAATAATACTGCAATAAATACAGCAGTGCAAGTGTCTTTATGTACCAGTGTTTTCAAGTTCTTTGGGTAGATACCCAGTAGAGAGATTTCTGGGTCATATGGTAGTTCTATTCTTAATTTTTTTTTTTTTTCATTTTTCTGAAGCTGGAAACAGGGAGAGACAGTCAGACAGACTCCCGCATGCGCCCGACCGGGATCCACCCGGCACGCCCACCAGGGGCGACGCTCTGCCCACCAGGGGGCGATGCTCTGCCCCTCCGGGGCGTCGCTATGTTGCGACCAGAGCCACTCTAGCGCCTGGGGCAGAGGCCACAGAGCCATCCCCAGCGCCCGGGCCATCTTTGCTCCAATGGAGCCTTGGCTGCGGGAGGGGAAGAGAGAGACAGAGAGGAAAGCGCGGCGGAGGGGTGGAGAAGCAAATGGGCGCTTCTCCTGTGTGCCCTGGCCAGGAATCGAACCCGGGTCCTCCGCACGCTAGGCCGATGCTCTACCGCTGAGCCAACCGGCCAGGGCTTATTCTTAATTTTTTTGAGGAACCACCATACTGTCTTCCATCATGGCTGTACCAGTTTACATTCCCACCAGCAGTGAATGAGGGTTAGGATTGCATTCTAAGTGGTAATGATGACCATTCCGTGGAAGGGGTTGCACGGACAAGGGTTCTGCATGGACTTTTTCCCCAGGAATTCTGTTTCTCAACTAGTCATTGGTGTCTTAGAAAGTCAAGTATCTGCTGATGTGATACTTTAATTGGTGAATCCGCTCCATAGAGTGAGAAAAATTCTCTCAATGAGACGTTTTCCCTTCACATGGTGTGAAGGGAGCCCCAATGAGTAGGGTGTTCCCTCTGCCCATTTATAGTGAAGATTCCTGTAGGCAATCTCTAGTGATCTCAGCCAGTTTCCGTGGTAGGTGGGGGCTGGAGGAAGCAGGTGGGATTGGACATGTGGATGGGTCCTCATGGCTGCCCTGGAGCCAAACTGATTTGGGTAGGGAGGACTGACTTGGTCCCGAGTTCTTCAGAGCCATTGTTCAAATAGGACTCAGTTGGAGATATGGGCCTTTGGCAGCTTATTGAGATTATTCTGTTAAACCTATGAATTCAGAGAAGCAAAGATGTTTATGTTCCAGTGGGGAGGGGATAGGCAGCATTGGGGGGTGGGAGGTGGGAGATGAGGAGGAATGCTGGCAATGGGGAAAGAAGAGTCAGGTGAGGAAGCGACTCATTCTGCTGAAGCCCGGGCCTTTACATGCCGACTCAGCATTCCCTGTCCCCAGTAGGAAAACAGATTTTAAAATGAGAATGGAATATTTCATTCTGGAGGTGGTCCTGTGAGTACGTGCTAATTATCAGAGGCGTTCCTCACAAGTGACAGCAGTCAGTGACTTCTGATTGGGCAATGGCCTGCCCAGCCACACATGTAGCCCAATTATCATATATATTAATGGTGCAGTAAAGAATTTCATCATCCTGGGTAACAAAAGATCATTATTATTATATTGTAATACAGTAATCGTATTCATGGGTGCCATGTAGGCAGCTGCCTGTCCTTGATGTCAGGAAGCAGTATGGGAACAGAGGTCAAGTGTAAATCTTGTCCGAAAAGCTCTCTTCGCGGGACCTCCCCTGACTCATTCCGTGCCCTTTCTGTGCCTCTGTTTCTGCTATGGTGAAGCAGACCCACCTCCCTACTGTGTTGGGAAAGAGTGACTGATTAAGGAGTTTTAATTCAATGCTCTGAAAAGATAAAAGTGAGGTGAACCATATGCAAAGACTTACATAAGGGAGGCTGGCATTGCCAGGGGAATGACACGTTGTGGGTTTTTTCTAATAACTAGCCCAGAGGTAGGACAAAACAGGCTGCCACCTGTTTTTCTGCTGCCACAAGCTAAGAATGGTTTTTACATTTGTAAATGGTTGAAAAGAAGTCAGAAGAATATTTTGTGACATGAAAATTAAATGAAACCCAAACAGTTTTCATACAGCTCTGCAGGAGCCCAGCCACACCCGTGCATTCGTGCGCTGTCCCTGGTGGTTCTTGTGCCACAACAGCAGAGGTGAGTGGTTTCAGTAGGAGCAGTGTGGCTCACAAGCCTGACATATATATTTCCTCTCTGGCCATAGGCAGGAACAGTTTGATGGCCCTTGAACTAGACAGACCATTGGAAACAGGGTTCCTCAGCTGTGAAATAAGGCTGTTAGTGACCCACAACAGAGGATGTCATTCTAGGCTACAAAAATACCTCCTTTGATTCTTCACAGACCAGGGTTCTGTTGTCATCCTGTGGTGTGTCAAAGGCCTGAAAATGGGAGTATAGTGGGGAATTTTGCATTTTGCAAGGACTCTCTTAAAATGAGACCACTCTCTTAGTGCTGAGGATAAATTTTCAAGCCTTTCTAGAAATAACACAGGATTTCTCTGCAATGAGGGAGGGGTCAAAATATTTACAATAAAGTATTTGGGATTTAACTGAATTTGGAGGATTTTTTCTTTGCTGTTTTAGCCCTCGCTGGTGTGTTTTCCCAGAAAATGTGAGGATGACAACTTATGGGACCTTGGGAGTATCAAAGTGACCGACCTTTCATTTTAATATATTGATTTTACAGAGGGGGGAAGAACAAGAAGTAGTTACTTCACTATAGCTGTCCATTGGTTGCTTGTGTTGTGTGTGCCTTGACTGGGGTTTTGAACCGATGACCTCAGTGTTCCAGGCCGGCGCTCTATCCACTGCGCCACCACAGGCCAGGCCAAAGTGACTGACATTTTGCAGTTTGAGGTTTGAATGACATTTTATGTGCTTATTTCCCTTTAATGTGTTTCCTATCCCTTGAAATAATAGTAATAATAACTATGAGAGTTGTACAATCACATTCATAGCCCCACCCGGAGGGCTTGAATAGCTAGGTAGAGCACTTAATTGCTAGGGGATGTTCTGCTGGAGAAAGACATGTCTATTATGTGCCTGTTGGAATTTGTAGCTCTTCAGGGTCAGGGGCTACCAGACCTTTTGGGAAGGATGAAGCATGATTCTCTAGGTGCCTCAATTGCGCTCTTGTTTTCATTGAGGCACTTGTGTCAGGGTGAGGCTTCAAGGATCTGGGGCAGCTTTTGAGCCAGTGAAACCCATTGGGGCATGGGGATGTGAAATTAACTGGGTTCAGTATAACTTCCTATCACTGTCGGATTTATCCAGACAGTATGCTGGGGTGAGCATCTTTTCAGATTAAGCCCTTACCACTAAAACAGAATTGGAGAGGAGTGTGCATATGTGGAAAGCAGGTTAACTTCAGGGGAAGAAATTATTGGTGTGCTAGGTAAGGTTCTACTTCAAAGAGAAGTGTGTGTGGTACATACTATGACAGATTTTCTTACTCTACTTATACTTATTATGTAACAGGAACTTTTCTGAATGTTACATTAATTAACTTACTGATCATATGTGATGCTATTATTTCAATCAATGAGGAAAGAGGTAGAGAGAAGTAGAGACCTCTTCTTGGGTGGGATAATATGGAAGAGGAGAAGAAAAATAACATTCTAGGCTGTAGAAAGATTCACTACATTAAGGGATAATCTCCAATTTTTATAGTGCTAACAACAACAACAAAAACTAAAAAATCCAGGTGTAGGAGCAGGAGAGAAATCCAAACTTTGTCACGCGTAGGGAACTCAGCTGCCTAATTTGGAGCTGAAACTCCTGAATAATGTCTTATCCTTAAAAGCATGGTGCTGAGTAAAGATTAGATCTGCCGCAATATTTTGTTGTTGTTGTTGTTGTTAAGACTCATTAGATTTTCCTTACTTAGTTTTTTATTTCCAGGCTATTTGTCAAACCACCCACTCCTAGAATGATTAGGACAATAAAGTTCTCACATAGCTGAAGACCTAGGGAATGTATTAGTGTCCAGATTTGCCATGAGAGTTAAGGGTGGACATACTTCAGTACTTTATTATGCTTCCCTGTCTTAGGTACTGTTCTAGGACGGATGTCATTGAAATTTTTTTATCTTATTAATATTTAAAAAATTTGTCAAATGAATAAAAATATTTATAAAGTCTGTGTAAGCTGTAAAGAAGGATAATACAGTGGACATAGACACTGCTTCTGAAGTTGCTGTGTGCCTTCCCTGACACGGCCCTTTCCTCTCCCCATCGGAGAGCCAGGGTCGCGGTTCTGTGTTCAGACTTGCTTTTCTCTGCAGCTTTACCATGTTTGCATCCCTGCCTCACATACTGCTTAGCTTTGCTGGGTTTTGACTTTATGTAAATGATATCACATTGCATGTGTGTTTGTGACTTGTTTTTTTCACGTAACACTGCATTTTCAAGAATCATCTGTGTTATGTGTAGCTGCAGTTCACTCATTCTTCACTGCTGCGTAGTAAGTGTCCAGTGTGTAAATATATCACAATATATGTACCCATTTCATTGATGGACTTTTGGGTTGTTTCCAGTTCTTATAGATATTGCTGCTCTGAACATTCTTGATAAATTCCTTTTTAAAAAACCAACGATTGCCTGGCCTGTGGTGGCGCAGTGGATAGAGCGTCAACCTGGAACACTGAGGTTGATGGTTCGAAACTATGTGCTTGCTCAGTCAAGGCACATACGGCAAGCAATCAATGAACAACTAAAGTGAAGCAACTATGAATTGATACTTCTTTCTTCCCCCATCCTCTCTGTCCTCGCTGTAAAATCAATAAATAAAATCTTTAAAAAAAATCAATGATGAGGTTTCATTTAATTAATTTTTCTATGAAAAGGACAGTCTTACACTTTAATGAAAATTATAATATGTATTCCTTGCATAGGTAAATTGTGGTTTTTATTTTGGAATACATACCACATATTAAATGGGCTTTTTAAAAAATTGCTTTAGTGGTGAATTTTTCCCCCAGAATTGACAGTAATGTGTTTATTTTCTAAATGAATCGAGGCATTTATTGTAAAAATCAATGGAAAATAAGCCTGCCTAATTAACGTTAAAGGTTTCATAAATATTTTAATAAAATAAACAAGTTAGAAAATACTAAATAATTTTAATTAGAATGTGAAGTATTTTCTTCTCTAAACTAAACATTAAGTAAGCTTTTCTCATCCAAAGCAACAAAATGAAAAATATTGTATTGTATCTGTAAGATGGTCTAGAGAAATTTACTAGTGAATAGTCACTTAATACACATAACTTGCCCCACTCTTGTTTATTTGCAGACTAGAGGAGAAATTTTAATTTTTATCATTTTTCAACTTAAAAAGATAGACCTTAAAAACCTTCTGAAATAATTTATGGAGTTGTGCAAAGGCACAGAGGTTTAGAACAGATAACAATCTATTGGCCACTAGCTCTTTTGACTGGGAAGAACACCATAGCCCAGAGTTACTAAATTACTTAACCAAGATCACAGTGAAGCCTGCTGGGCCTTTTATATACCATTTCTCTAAAACTGCTAGATAAATCTATAGTTTCATTTCTAAATTAGAAGACACAAGCTTCTTTTCATGGTACTATTTTTGCTTCAGTGCAGCTGAAACTTAGCATCATTTGAAAAATAAAGTCATTAAAATAATCTACCCTGACAGTTGGAGGTTTGATTTTGAAAATTGCTTTTCTCCACCCAGTCAGTTGTGCTGACCCTGAAGAGATTTTATTTAGTTCCCAGATCCTGGTTCCTGGCATTGCCAATATTTCCACTTGTCTTATGGCTGGCTGTCACCAGCTATGTTGGAAGATAGCACTGAGCTCGAAGGGTCCTGCTGTAGTGTCCATAAGGAGGAGCACAGGCATCTTTTTCACACACCACCCTGGGCTTTCCCTCCGAGGAAGCAGCAGCTTGGCAAAGATGTTAATGAGGCCATTTGGATTGGACTAGGTTAGTGGGCAGTGGGTTCCCTGCATTTAGCGTTGCTTGTGAGGCTTTTAACATTCTTTGAATCTCCTCTGGTCCTCTCATCACATCCCTGCAGTGCCACATCCAGCCCCCTCCCTCGGCCCCCATCCTGAAATAGCCACGGCTCCACAGAAGAAATTTACTTCCCTAATCCTGAGGAGCTGGGAAGCTCTGCCTTTGCCCAGGGTTGGGTTTTGACTTTGTTTCCCGAAAGGAGAATCTCTAAAAGTTTACAGTCTGTTTTGAAAACTTAGTGGGAGCGCAGGCGGACTTGAGTTGCACCGTGTAGATTGAGTTTCCAGCTCTGCCACTCGCTGGGTGACTTTGGGCTAGCTGCTCCGCTTTTCTGGGTCTCTCTTCTTTAACTGTGGAATAGATAGACCAGCACTGATGCTCTGGGTTTGCTGTGGAGATGGAATGAACTGCTGCTCCTGAATTTCACTTGGACAAAAGGTTTCACCTCTGAAATCAGTTGAAGAAAAAAGTATATATTCAACATGTTTCCTTATGCTTCTACTTCAGAAAGCCAGGGGATGCATTTGCAGGAAGCCAGAGTGGTAATAGTTGCTAGATTTATAGCATGCGGAGCAATGCTGCACACCAGCTGCCCTCCCCTGTGCTCCGGCCCCACCAGGCCTAAGCAAGAGAGCATATTGTAACTTTCTGTTTGACTCTCTCTCCTGTGGAGCTCTGGGCTTATATCAGGCAAGATTTCTGCCTTATTCATTTATTTATTTATTTATTCATTCATTCATTCATTTATTTATTTATTTTTGTGCTTCTAGCATCTAGCCTGTTTTTGGCATATACTAGGTGCTAAAAACAGTGTGGTTTTCAAACTTACTGATCTGTTGAGAATTGTTTTTACCTGGTGTTTGTTTCCTAGGGATTATCCTGATCTTACACCTGCAGTTTTCAAATGTTGCTGCCCCTCTCCCCACCCACATACCCACCCACTTTTTTTTTTTGTCTAAGAATTTATAATATGTGGCTTGCTACACTGTGTTAATGGACTTTATTATTTGGAATGGTGCTCAAGTGTTATAATCTTTAAATTTAAGGCCTTACTTATTTGTAGCAAAATGTCTGCTATTTTTTTTTTTATTCCTTAAGTTTATATTGATTCTACTGCATCATACAAGATAATGGTTCATTTCAAGTTCATCTACAAGTTTAAAGAGTAACCTTATTTGGTTGGGGGATAGGAGTTAAACAGCAGCTGTTAAATAGTGCATAGCAACTCCTCACAATGGCTTAAACATGAAAAAAGAATCAGAGTAACAGAATATGCTGGAATTTGATGAGGACACTCAGTGCTATAGGCCATGGGATTTGAACTTGCAGTTGTAGACAATGACTACATCTCTTAAGGCCAGAGCACTTGAGTTTGTAGCCCCACGATGCCCAAGAGAAAGGGTGGTGGAGTTACTAGCAAGGTTCCAGTGCAGCTCGTGGACCTTTCTGTTCGCTTGTCACATAACATTTGTTCTTTCTTCCTTTTACTTCCCTGTGATAGAGACATATACTCCTACCACCTTCATGAAGTTGATGATCGGAATGATTGCAAGACCTTTTATAACTTTCAAAGATGAAAAATGCTGAGAAACTGAAGTCAGTTAGTCACCTAAGACATGTACCGGTGTTACCCATCTTTTCATGAAAGAATGTGGCCTAAGTTAGTAGGGATTGAAAAATGCCCTAAAAATGTTTATAGCATCAATTGAGAGTGCTGACCTGTTGGAAATAAAATTATTAATGAACTCACTAGTCATTTTTGTGTACAAGAAATTGAACAGATGGCTCTGATTATTTTGGATTTCATAAGAAACCAGATTCTAAACAAGTTTATCAGACACAATGTCTACATTAAACACCTCAGTGAATTAAATGTAACCCTTAAATGATGGAGCGATCCACACTAAACTTTCTGATTAAGGCAAACAAAAGCTAATAACCCTATTGTTTCAGTTAGAGCTCATTAATAAAAAAATTGTGCATTTAACCCCTCCCCCATGTTGTGCTAAGACTAGAGACATGGTGGTGACTGAGCTGCAAAGTTCCTGCCCTCATTCTTGTGGGAGATGCAGATGCGTAAATGCAAAGTCACCAGTACAGCGTCACATGACAAATTCTGTGACCCAGAAGGTTGATGTGCTGAGGGACACCTGACCCCTACTGGGACTTGGGGTTGCAGTTAGGGAGGGAGACCTCTAACCTGGACTGCAGGGTGAACCGGCAAGCTGAGCGATGCTTTAGTAGAGGCAGAATGTCGCTAAAACAAGTTCCTTATCCTGAAAGCTATAATGAACATAACGGAATATTTTTTTGATAGTTGAAGAACTCATGACCTTCAGGTAATTATTTTTATTACCAGTTTTATATAGTGTTATAGGTGTGGTTGAATGAAATTAGTCGAGTTGTGTTTCAAAAGCAAACCTGCATAAGGTCAACCCAATACTTGTGTATTAGAAGGGCAGAGCAGACCATTTGGCTGAATTGTGTTTTTGAATCATGACTTATTGTGGTTTTATAAATCCATTCTCTTTTTTTCCCCTCTTTCATCATTGTTGTTTGAGAGGGTCAGGATATTATCTATATCTCTGGATGAAAGTAGGGCTTTGAGTTCTACCAAGAATGAAGGCTCATTTGATACATGGAGTTTACTTTTAATTTTATAATAAGCCCCTTGAGTGACATGTGTAAGTTGTTTCATTTCTTTTGAACTTTTTTTTTTGAACACAGATACTATGTTCACTGGTGAAATATATGGAGGCTCTTAAGCAGGCGTCCCCAAACTATGGCCCGCAGGCTGCACGCGGCCCCCTGAGGCCATTAATCCGGCCCCGCCACACTTCCGGAAGGGGCACCTCTTTCACTGGTGGTCAGTGAGAGGAGCACTGTATGTGGCTGCCCTCCAACGGTCTGAGGGACAGTGAACTGGCCCCCTGTGTAAAACGTTTGGGGACCCCTGCTCTTAAGTATCAAAAAGGAAACTTAGGAAAATGCAGATATGATTTTGTACAAAAAGATGTTTGCCTGTTCCAAGTAGATGCTCAATAAATGTTTGCTGAAGTAAATTTAATTGAGAGGTTAACCATTCACAATTATTGTAAAGTGTTAGTATACTAGTTGCAACAGGTGATTATGTCATTGCTGCTCCCATTGGAATTAGCATCAGGTGTCAAGTGTTTTTGATTCTGGTTCATTTGTCATTTGTTAGGCAACTTCATCAGAATCCGCAGGGGAGGTCGGGTAGTGTGCTGGTTCACTTTGTGCAGGACACAGTGCAGCACCATTGGCAAAAGTTAAGTTCAATTTCAGTTCTGATATTAAGAAATCTCAAGAGAGCCAAGTGACATGATAGATTGTGAGAGAAGGGGCTTATGCAGCTATGAGTTTTCTTGACCTTAACAGGCTGGGGATAACTGTGTTTTGTTCCTTCCTAACACAATGGCTCAGAGAAAAATCACACTGGAAGACTTTACTTCCCTAACCTACCATTATGGGATTTCAGTTCAACTCTAAGGATATTTTCAGAAAGAGAGAAAACATAGCCAGTTTTGTCAATAGCTTTTCAAGGAACATCATGACAGACCTGTATGATGGTCTGTGAACCAGCTCATGTTCACCCAGTAGATGAGCTCATCAGTATTGCAATTGCAGCATCCAGGGCCTTGGCTCTGTAGGCCCTCCCGGAGTGTAGTTAGCTTAGTATTGTTAGTTTATTACTCTCCTGGAGAGACTGTCAGATTGACCTACAGGGGCAAAGGACATGTGGTTCTTTGAGCCAAGAGAACAAATTCAACTCTAAGCCAGCTGTTGCTTCTCTCAAATCTAGAGAGCTGGTGCTTTGATTAGAACCATAGACATGAAGAGCACTTTCATTTGGCAGAGGAGAAATAGATGTTTAGGTCAGCTTAGAAAACGTTCACTGAGCACCCACTCCTTGCCATGTTGAGGGAGCAGCTACAAAGATGAGTTGTTAAAGGGCTTCCTGAGTAGTAAAAGGATACTAACATAAGTCAGCTTGAGGGTCCATGGAAAGCACTGTGGAAGGTAGGTCAGGTGGCACTGTAGGAACACATAGGGAGGAATTTAGCCCAGTCTGCATAGGAGGTGGCAGGAAAAGGCTGGGGAAGCTTTTATGAGAAAACCCGAGCTGACTCTTAAAGTATGAATGAGGATTAGCTGTGGGAATGAGACTCGTGGGGATGAAGCTGCAGGCATTTGGGAAAGAGTGGAGAATATGACCCAAAGTAAAGGGGCTGGAGACAGCATGGTGTGTGTCTGGGGACATGGGCAGGTTGACAGTAGTAGAACGTGGAGCATGAATAGAAAGTGCTGCGAGGTAAGGCTGGAACGGGAGGGAGTTTTATTCTGTAAATTCTACAGAATCACGGCATGCATTTAAGCAAGGGAATAACAATCGGATTTGGGCTTGGAGAGAAGAATTTTGAGAGATGACTTCGACCAGGACAATACTGAAGGTGGGAGGCCATCACCATCTATAGTGCCCGGTGGCCGAGGCCAGGCAGGTCCACACAGGATTCTGGCAGATGGTAGAGAAACTGCGGAACCAGAAAGTGTTTAATATAGTCTCACAACAGAAGAGGAGCAAACAGGCAGGGAAAACTACCTCTCATGGCCACAGGTGAAGGAACAGCAAAATCTCCCCACACAGTGGTGGGCAGGCAATCCACCATCTGCCGCCCTGCTGGCAAGCACCTGTACCCTTATATAGACTATACACATGTGGCCCTGCCTCATGCTCATGCACTGATCAGGTAAAGTAGAAGCGAGCAAGCCTGACACAGCCATTTCCCCAACATTCCACCCCTTTAGGGTTCATCGTCTCACAGTCTACATGACAAATATCTTCCCTGTGCAAGGAGTGAGGTACATTACAAAAATGAACAGACTACAGCAACAGCAGAAGTTTTACAATAATTTCAGAGGTGACCTTCCACATTGTCTCCTTGAGCACTCTGCCCAGGGAGTTAACTGGAAGTCCACCTCTAGCCCCCTACCCCATGGAAGGTGGGAGGCCCTGTATAGTCCAGGGCTATGTCCATTGAAGAAAATGTCCTTGGTGCATTTCTGCAACTGGATGGGAGCAGCTTCTTGGTGCAGGTGGGCCTCCACAGACACCACAATCCCCCCATCAAGGTCTCTTATAATACTGTCCACAAGCAGCATATCCATCCAGCAAGGGAGCCAGTGCCCTCCTCTGGTCGCAGTCCAACAGTTCATTACACCAATGGTCAGTCCACTATAGACAGTGTCTGTGCAAATCACCCAAGGTGAAAGTCTATTACAAGCAACTAGCCATGCAGATCTTTGATAACAGGCCTCAGCGACTTTCCATAAGCTCTCTGTTCATTACCACAAGCCTCATACAAACCCCTTAACAAGCTTATGGGGCCTGGCAGGGTCAAACACATTCAAGGCCTGTGCTGCCTTGACAGTTTTCTTTGCTGCTGCCTCTGCTGCAAAAAAGCACCTACTATCTTCTGAGTCCATTATGGGTTGCAGCTTGTGAACCCATAATTCCTTCTCCAGTGATCACTCCAGTTCCAGATGCCATTGGTGTTCAGCCTGCATTTCATACCGCAGCTCTCAAACCCCATCAGCCTCCTTCTCCAGCACTTGTTCCAGTACCTCTGCACATTAGAAGGAGACCAGTGGATTGCTAATTTCACATGGGGCCTCTGGCCCCTGCCTGCCCCTGTTAGACGGGTCCCTTGGCCTTCCCCCATTCAAATTGGAACAATGGGTTTTGCGGATCCTCCTATCCCACAGTTGTCTCCATCATATAATCCTGCAATCATGCAACCCAAATGCCAGCCATTTTTTTTGGCAGTTGCTGGGCTGCCCATTTTTCCTGCTTTTTCAGCAGCTGGAACCTCTGTTTTGGCTTAAGCTACCGCCAAAAAGTTAACAGAATTTTATTAGACTTGGCCATCTAATTTCTCCTTATCTGCTTTGGCCGTAATCAAATTTACCCACATCTGTGTTCGGGAAACCTTTACAGACCTGTTTCTCTTGTAGTCGGGGTGGGGGGGCAGCATGGGCAGCAGTGTTCACAGCCTTATGGTCCCATGCTGTCTGCAGCTCCCCCAAATCAGCCACCATCCGTGTAAACACATTGATAGGCTGCCCCACATAAGGGATCAAGATAGCCACTAATGATCCAAAAAGGGTTGACAGGGTGCTACAGAGAATAAGGTCCCTCATCCCTGCCATAAACACCTTCTCATCTGGCTCACAGGACCTTGAGTTGAAAGCAGCATTCCTCATACCTAGTTCCTGAAGGACCCCGGGGCAGCTCACTATAGGACTGCCACTGACTCACTCCCCCCAGAAAGTCCCCAGCATTCTTCCAGACTGTACGAATGGCAGCCACCACCCACTCTAATAGGGCATGGTTTCCTGGGTTGTCATGGCAGTTCTGAAGATGCTGCCTCAGGGAGTAGTGCATAGTAATGGCATCTAATATCTCTATCTCTGTTTCAATAACATGATGCCATCCACTTCTAGGACTCACAACTGCAGCAACTAGGCTCCCAGGGACTCAGAGGGTGTCTGCCTGAATTTTGCCCCCAACTGCATCAGCTCTGTCTGGGTGTAGGGCCAGATCACAGAGTGCTTCACTACCTGTGGAGGGGGTTGTTTCTGCCCCTGAGGGACTCTTGGCTGCTGGGTTTTTAACTTCTGGGTAACCACCATCCAGGTTCTGAGTCTGTGAACGGCAGTTTCAGCCTGAACCTCCCCCGAGAAAAGGAGGAATTGGAAACACGTGCTACCACCAACTCAGAGCCACTCCGCTGGCACGGATGCAGCTCTTCAGTGCCTGCTTTGGCTCCTGTGGCTACTGGCTTTTGGCGTGAAGCTCAAGCTCAAGCTCTTGAACCCACAGTTATTTTCTCTCATAACTGTCGCTGTCAGCATTCAGATTCTAGGACAAATTGCAGCTTGTGAACCCATAATTCCTTCTCCAGTGATCACTCCAGTTCCAGGTGCCATTGGTGTTCAGCCTGCATTTCATACTGCAGCTCTCAAACCCCATCAGCCTCCTTCTCCAGCACTTGTTCCAGTTCAGGTTTTCGCTGTTTCTCAGCCTGCAACCTGACATGAAGTTCTTGAATCTGCAACTCTTTCTCCAGTGACCATTAGAGCTAATGGTGTTGTTGACACTCAGTCTGCAGCTCATCCTGGAGCTTTTGACCTCAGGCAGCCTCTTGCATAGAGCTCTCGGTTTCTTCTCACAGAACTATAAAAAACACCCAGCCCACAGCCCCCAAAAGGACAGCCACAGGGAACCATATGCTACCCTTCAAGGGTGTTGGCAGCTCCATACCAACCTGATCCAAATCCTGCCCACTACGCCAGATGTGATGCCGGTGGCCGAGGCCAGGCAGGTTCACATTGGATTCGGGCAGACGGTAGAGAGAATGCAGAGCCAAAACACAGTGGGCCATACCCATTTAATAGAGTCTCACATTGGTGGACAAGCAAGCAGGCAGGAGAAAACCACTTCTCAGGGCCACAGGCAAATGAACAGCAAAATCACCCCTCACAGTGGCGACAGGCAATCTGCAATGCACCACCCGCCATCCCCATCTGTGCTGAGGGCAGGCATCCATAGCATTACATAAACTATACACATGTGGTGCTGCCACGTGCTCATGCACTAATCAGGCATGAGCAAGCCTGACACAACTGTTTTCCCAACACCATCATCGGATAAAAGCTGCTGAAGTAGGGTCGTGGTAGGAGTCGCCAAGGACAGCACTGTAGGGATCCCAGCATTTAATGGACAAGAGAGAATTAGGACCCTACTCAAAGCCCCAGTCAGAGAGGTAAAAAACAAAACAAAACAAAACAAATCCAGAAGAGTGTCAAGAAAAGGATTTCAGAAGGATGAAATTATCAACAGTGTTAAATGTAGCTGAGGGATGCAATTGACCTAAGACTGAACAGCACTGCCCAGGGTGTGTTCTGTGGGCCAGCAACCCCAGCAGTGTCTGAATTTGTTAGGGACACAGACTCATGACCCACACCCGAGAGATAAGGCCTGCATGTGGAACTGTTTTTTGATGACCTGGACATGTTTGCATTGGAATGGAATCAATATTGCAGTAAATCTGGAAGTGAGTGATAAGTGAGAAAGTGGAGATAATGTAGTCTTGCCAGAGACTTGGTAAGGAAAGAAATTGTTGGAGGTGGATAAAAGTCACAGAAACATACTTTTAGCATGGCAGAGACTTCAGCATCTGTTTGTTGGCTTAAAAGAAAGTAGAAAGATTGAAGTTTATGATAAAGAAGGTGGATAAAGAAAAAACAAATATGTAGAAGACCTTAGTATCCTTACGTGGAAGAGTGTAAGCAGATGTGAATGATTGTACCATGGACGCAGTGAGCTGATTGCTGCCCTGGGGTCACCAGGCGTTGCTTTCAGTCCTGGCTCTGTTTCTTAGGGTTTCTTTGAGAGATATCTTTGTGCACTGATCTTAGTCTACTGCTTTCTAAGGCACAGACTTGGTTTGCATTCTCAGTCCCTTACCATTAAGTGTGTAAATTTGGACAATTTATTTAGATACCCTGAGCTTTGTATCTTAATCTCTGAAAAAGGCATAATAATACCTGTCACATAGGCTTGCAAATGAGAAAGTGTGTGTACTTAAGCTCTTGGGTGTTCCATACTAGTACAGTTGACCCTTGTACAACATGGGTTTGAATTGTGTGGCTCCAGATATATATACTTGGACTTTTTTTCTGGTTTTATTTTTTTTAATTTTATTGAATTTATTGAGGTGACATTGTTAATAAAATTATACAGGTTCCAGGTGTACAATTCTGCAATACGTCATCTGTATATTGATGCATAGATTTTTTTTCACCAAGAACCTATATACTCTTTTCAGTCTGCGGTTGGGAGTTCACAGATGCAGAAGGCCAGCTGTGTGCATTGATGTATACCATTTTATGTAGGGGACTTGAGCATCTGTGGAATTTGGTATCTGGGGGGGGGGCAGGTCCTAGAACTAATCCCCTGATGATACTAATGTGACAGCTAAGTTTTGGAGAAGTCAAAAGTTGTACGTGGATTTTTGAGTGCGTGAGTGGTGGGGGTGGTGTGCTCCTAACCACATATGTGTTTGTTCTTCAAGGGTCTGCTACATGTACAGACATGATAAGTGCTCAGCAAATGTTTGAACTAATGATTGGGTTGATGTAAAAATTAGTGCATGACTAGGTAGGTCCTTTTAATATTGGAATGTTGCATTTCCCCATCTGTGAAAAAAGGCTATTAATAGTACCTTCTCATTTATAGGATTTTATAAAGACAAAAATGAGCTATTTATGAAACACTTTTATGAAATTTAATGTCTGAGAAGATAAAGGAGACATTTTAATATGTGTGTAAATATTGATACTTCAGCGATCAGAGGATTAACTGATTGGTTAAACCCTTTTGGTTCTTAGTAGATCCTGTAAAGGAGTAATCAATCAGTTAATTGATACATCAACACCTGCTAACTGAATGTCTAAAGTATGTAAGATAGCATTCTAGAAACTGAAGGAGATCCAAACAAACAAACAAACAAACACTGATGAGAAGTTTACAGTCAATCCGTAGATAAGATATTCCAGGAAGGAAGTGATTCTGCCAAGTGAGGAGCTCAAACAATACACAGTAAAGAAGTTGTTCAGAGGAAGGGGACAGCATTTGCCAATCACTTCTTTATGCAAACACACGCTATTTGGAGAAATTGGCATATACTAAGACCAGTGGCAGGATGCTAATGGGGTTTTTGGAATAAGGTGTCACAGTCCTGGTGCTGAAATGGCCCCACCTGTAACTCCGCTGCTTTACATACAGAGCTCTGGGTTCCAGCGGCTTCCTTGGCTTCTTTAGGCTTCTCAGCCAGGACTTAGCTGTTTGGAATGGTAGTCACAGTCGGTTGTTTACTTTGAAATGTTTCTTCATCTCCTCTACTTCTTGCCTACAGAATAGGAGGAAGAAATGGAAGTGGACAGAGCAGGGCAATGCCAAAGACTTCACTTTAATCATGGAAATTGTAGACTGAGCCCTGCATTGTCTCCTTGGAAGGAGTGGTGGTTAAGGGCTGTCTGAAATCTGGGTCGGCCTCTGCATGCCATCCCAGTCCATCCAGGAGGCTGCCACTGGCTTCTCGACCTTCAGCCATTTAGTGGCAGCCTCCGTTCTTAGATCACTGTTTCCCAGCATGCCTTTGGCCACAGTGCTCACTCAGCATGGGTGCTCCCCAGGCCAGCGGTGATTGTGCAAGGCATATCCCCACTATCACATGTGGCCGTTCATTTTCTGTTACCATTTCACTGACTGGCATTTCCTGCTGTAGTTCTGATGTGGAACTGTGGCTACCTAGATGTGAAAGCAGTAGCCTAGCCTCCACTCTGGTTCGCTGAAATAGCTCTTGATTGCTTTCCCTGCATCTGAACTTTGGATCAGATGGTACTTTTCCGAGGGCACACAGAGGTCTGTAGAGGTAAGGATAGCACCAGAACAGGCTTAGGATGGTACCAGGAACCCACTCTAAGAAAATGTTTGACCAGAGTTTCCATGAGAGATAACCTAGTATCTATTTCACCTGAGATTTCTGAAGGAGAACAGTTGAGACCCATAGCTTCACACGTTGCCATTTTTGTTATAGTTTTGACGGCTGTTGCCACATCCTTACATAAACCCCAGTGAGACTGGAGAGGGCACGGGAGAGATTGCAGACTGAGTGGTGAACAATACTCCATTCACAGGTTACAAGGGCAGTCCTGTCTCATGTGCCAATCAAAATGGTGCTGGGAATAGATGTCACTTGTATATCTGGCTTCAGGTGATTAGAACCAATTAAGAGGGTGACACATAGGAGAGACGTGGAAAGAAAACACAGAGGGCGCCAGTTTGTTTTCTCTTCTCCCAAGAGAGAAAGCGAGGGTTTGTCATCTGCTCCCCTGGGTCACTTATAAAGTTGGTGGATAACTTTAGTTTGTCAGTTGACCTTTTCGGGCTCTTCTCCCCCTTTGCTCGTACAACAGCGGTGATGCTGCCTGCTCTGTGAAAGGAGTGTTGCCTTCATAGCCAGGTGGGAGATGCTTTTCTCTTTGCAGAGCCTAGCTGTTACTTCATGTCTCAGTTGCGGGAAAACACAAAGCCCGTCCATTTGGTGTGAGCAGTGAAAGGAGGATTTTAACAGGTGCCATTGTAAGCTTGCTGGTGGATGAGCCATTCCGAGGGCACCAGGCTCGTTTTGATCTCTGCTCAAATGGGAGGCTTTAGTGGAATACCCTCTCAGGCTGGGAAGGGGACTCTTTGATCTTCCTTTGCCTAATAGGCAGAACTCTCTTCTCTGTTTCCTCTAAGGACAAAAATAAACAGAGAAGCTAAGTTTGTGAACAGCTGCATAAACAATGCAATTTGGAAGTATGCAAAAAAATATGTGGGTTATATATACATTTATACATATATCCTCTTGATCCATGTTTTGCATCCTTGTGACCATCACTTGATCTGAGAGAGATTTCCATCAGTGCAGTGAAATCCAGACCCTTAATGCTCGGAGGGGTTTAAGGCCTCAGATCATTTGGGCAGAAGCATTTCTCTCTCCTGGATGGGGAGCAGTTCTGAGATGTTTCAGAGATAGTATAATACAACAGCCCTCCTTAATATCCTTAATATGCAGAGTAGGCTGCCCACACTCTGGAGGGGACATAACTTGAGTAGGTAATTTAGTGGAGGTGATGGGTTTACACTTAGATGATAGAGTCTGTAAATCTAAAACCCGATTCCTCTTCTTTCCTGTGCCCTTCTCTCACAAGGAGAACTCTTTTCTGACATCTATCATTTATTTAATGGAACCACCACCCTCCTTCTCACAAGCACGACATTCTAGAGGAGTCTTGATTTGCTTCCTTACATCATATTTTCCACCTCATATCAGTCTTCATAGCAGTGTATTGTATTTCCCCATGTATAAGACGCTCCCATGTATAAGACGCACCTTAATTTTGGGGCCTGAAATTTGAAAAAAAAAGTATTACATAAAGTTATTGAACTCAAGTTTTATTCATCACTGTCAAAACTCCATTAGCTTGTCCTCATCTGTGTCAGATGACAAATCACTGTCTTCATATATTGCCTCGTCCTCAGTTCCATCTATGGCATTTGAAATGCCACAACCATTGTATAAGACGCACCCAATTTTTAGACCCCAAATTTTTTGAAAGAGGGTGCGTCTTATACATGGGGAAATACGGTGGTTTCTCTTTTATTGTCTGTCTCTTCATGGGCACTCTTAGTTCAGACCATTATTACCAGGGCTAATGTGACAGTTTCCTAACTGATAATAAAACTACACTTAAAGATGATAAGTGAAAATTGTCTTGGTAATGCATATGATAGAATGGAAGGCTCAGACATCCCCTTTAGGCTCTTGGGAGAACACAGGAGAAATCATGACTTTCGAAAGACAACTAAGGTTTAAAAAAGTACAGAGAACTCTTTTTCACATTGCACGCTAGGGTCTGGTTGTAGCCCGTGACTTTTACCCCCAGTTTGTCTCGCATGTTTCGTCTCCACACCTCTGCATGTGTTCCCTCTGCCTAGCAGGCCGCCGTGCCTCCCCTGCCACGGAGTCCTCCGTCATGCAGAGAGCAGCGCATCGCCACCTCCACCTCCCCCAGCATTCCGGGCGGAAGTCTTCACTTCTTCACTCCCGCTGCTGAGTTTCTAGAACTGAGTTTCTAGTCTTTATTCCCATTTAATTGAATGCCTTGCTCTATAGGTATGTATGTATATTACTTTCTACCTCTTTACTAAATTATGAACTGGACAAAAGGTATTTTTAAAGTTTGTTACAGAGTATAGCATAGTGCCTCGTGTATGCCAACTCCTAAATAACTACTTAAAAAAATAAAATGGACGGTATAAAACTGTGATAATCACACATTCATCTAATATCCCTTGTACCCATTATTTTTTTTCCTGCTTTACTGAGGTAAAATTGACAAATAAAATTGTAAGACCTTTAAGGCGTACAATGTGGTGATTTCATGTACGTATACACTGTCGGAAGATTTCCCCATCAAGTTAATTAACACATCCATCCCTCACATGCCTACCTTTTTGTGTGTGGGGGAACATGTAAGTTCTCTCTGAGTGAATTTCAATTATGCAATACAGTGTTCTCAACTATAGTCACCATGCTTTCCTTCAGACCTTCAGACCTTGCTCATTTTATGGCTGAAAGCTGCTACCCTTTTATAAACCTCTCCCTATCCCCCCCAACTCCTGGCAAACATTTGTCTGCTCTCTTTTTCTATGTGTTTAACGTTTATTTTTGGATTCCACATATAAATGATACCATGCAGTATATGTCTTTGTTTGTTTCTTTGTTTTGTGTGCGCGCCCATTATTTTAAACAACCATTTAAGGAGCTCTTCATTAATAAAAATCACCAAAAGATAATTTAGTTATCACAACAATCCTCTGGCATAATTATTACTTTTGCTCTCATTTCACAGTGTAGAAAAATGGGGCTCAAAGAAATTAAATAATTCCTCCAGGGCTATCCAGCTTGTTCGCGGCAGAGTCTGAACTGAAATTCAGATCCAACTCCAAAACTCACACTCACATTCCTGGGCCGATTGTTTCTCAGGCGTTCTACCTGGAGGTACAGGTACAGGTACAGGTCCTGTTCCCACAGCTGTCAGGCTTGTTAGGCGGGGACTGAGTCTAAGCAACAGCCGCAAGGCAGTGAGATGACTGAGGAGCGATACCTTGATACCTTTCGATACCTTTCGTCAGAGCACTGTAGGGCTCTGGGGGAGGGGATGCTGGGAAGCGCGCCTCACAACGATCAGTGGACTGTGTCTGAGAGGGGGCTGTGAAGAGAGTGAACACATGTGTTTTTCTCTGTGCTGTGCAGCCTCATCGGAGAGTGAATCCATAATTGTTCTTTCTTTTTTTTTAATTTGGAAAATTAAATTTAACGGAGTGACCATTGATCAATAAGAGTATAGTATAAGGTCCTAATTCAGGTTAGCCTGCATTTCATGATAATCAAATGCATTTACTCTGTTTTTATTTTTATGGCTTCTGAGGTAATAAGTATTCTGTAATACGCATGAAATAGACGATAATGATGATGATGAAGCAAGAGGTGACCGTAAAGTCAAAGTCACCTATACAACATTGTCATTCCACACTCTGGAATCACAGATTCTAAATTCAATTTTCCAGGCAAAGGCCCCTCCAATATTCGATGGCAGCTTCTTATCCCCCTGCTAAGCCACATAAGACCAAAATCCTCTGTCTTCATTTAACACATTTGATGAACCTACCTGGACTGTCTATTTTGCACAGGGACACAAAGATAAAGAAGGCACTGCTTTAACCTCCTCTGTCCCCAGAAGCTCATAGGCTAGTTCTATCAGCAATTCATGAGGTAACAATGTTTCTGACTACCCTGTTCTCATGACCCTCTCCTGGAGACTCACATCTCACTTAAAGGAAGGTTTTAACAATTAACCCAGCACTCTATGCACAGTTTGTGTTTGGTACTTGTATTAATGAAGCCTTGGCTTGGGTTGGCTCTCTTTGAATTGTGATCAATTGAAATCCCACCTTTTACCTATCCTTTTCCCACAAACAGCTTTTAAAACAGATGTTTCCCATGTTATTTATTTCATGTGTTTATTCAGTAAATTTTGAGTAGCTGCTACATATTCAGCACTCTACTAGGTGCTATTTCTAAGATACATTTCTGGACTAAGAAGCAGTTTGGAGTCCAGCTCAGCCTAGTGAGAAAGAAATAAATAAACAGAAATGACTACTATAGTGTGATAAATGTGATAGTAAAAATGTATGCAAGATGCTGTACAATCACAAAGGAGGGGCTTTTAGCTCTCTCTTGGAGTGGAAGGTGGAGGAGAGGGTCAGAGACGAACACCCTGTAGGATTTGTTATCTCTATTAAACCTTGGAGCACAAATAAAAATAAAACATGTGAAGAAGGAAAACCAGACAGACCAATGTTTACAGGAGTGTGTGTATGTTTGTGAGGGGAGGTGACTAGAACAATAGGTTCTATGATGAGAGAGAGGAAGGCAGGTGTAAGGGTTTGCATGCCATGCTATAGAGATTCGTTTTGTCCTGAGAGCCATTGAAGGATAGATCCTAGTCCCCTTTATCCATAGGGTATATGTTCTGAGACCCCCTGTGGATGCCTGAAACCAGAGATAATACCAAACCCTATATGATGTTTTTTCTTATACATACATACCCACAATAAAGTTTAGTTGATAAATTAGGCACAATAAGAGATTAACAACAATAACTAATAATAAAATAGAACAATTATAACAGTATATATACAGTTGACCCTTGAACAACATGAGTTCGAACTGTGTTAGTCCACATATAAGCAGATTTTATATATATACAGTCTCTCTCCATATCCCCAGGTTTCACATCCCTAGGTTCAACCAAACACGATTGAGACATTCATGGTAGGGAATCTAAGGATGTGGAGGGCCAACTGTCTATATTTTGCTATACCATTTTATATAGTGGACTTGAACATTAGCGGTGGTCCTAGATTGAATTCCCCATGGATACCAAGGGATGATTGAGTTTAGTGGGTATTAAAAGTTATAAGTGGATTTTTTACTCTGTCCACTCTCTGATATATACCCCTAACCCCACATTGTTTAAGGGTCAACTATGCTGCAATAAAAATTATGTGAATGTGTTATGTCTCTTTCAACAAACTAGCCTGAATTTCTTTTCTTCACAATTTCAGGAATAGAAGATTTGTTCTTACTGTGGCAACCTCAGCTTACGATATCTTTTCTTTCCTTATTAAGTCTAGAACTTTTACTTTTCACTTAAAAGAAGCACTTTCTGGCTTCTTTGGCATACCTGAATTGCTAACATCATTACTCCTGCTCTTAAGGACAGTAAAATAAAGGTGACTTGAGCTCGTGTCAGTGTGATACCAGGACTGTTGATCTGATAACTGAGAGGGCACCTGAGGGACTAACGGGCAGGTGGTAACATACAGCTTGGAGAGCTGGGCGGAGGGATGCTTCACATCCCGGCGGGACAGAGCGGAACAGAGTGAGATTCCATCACACTTCTTAAAACAGCACACAATTTCAAACTTACGAAGTGTTTATTTCTACAACTTCCAATTTTATATTTTCAGACCATGGTTCACCGTGGGTAACTGAAACCACAGACAGTGAAGCCATAGATAAGGGGGTCTACTGTATTTATAATGTATTGATTTAGCCATTCCAAGCTTTAAAAACTCTCTGTTATGTCAGGCAACCTATCCCTTTTTTGTGACGTAAGAAAATTGGAAAAGAATACCTCTTCTACTTTCTGGACAAACTTTAGATGAAAATATTTTAAAAAGGAATAAGAAAACAAGGACTGAAGTCTTTAACTTGCCCTGGAAGGTAACCATTAAACAACACTGAATGTGGATGGTTTTGCAAAGCCTGCTTCAGCCTACCTGACCTGGCTCTTGCCTGCTCTCCAAACTCCTGTTGTGTTTCAGACACATCCTCTTTGCTCTTCTTGGAACATATTAAGCCTTCCTGTTTCTGGTCCTTTACATATGCTGTTCCACTACCTGGAAAATTCTTTCTATGGCTGTTTTTTTCCTTGACCTTCAGATTTTTTTCTAAAAGGTCTCTTCTTCAGGGACTCAATGGACTATATCTCAGTCTCCTCACCTCTCAAATCTCAACCTGTCTTTCAGAGTATTTTAAAAAAATGTTTATTTTACTGATATGAGAGAGTAAGAGAGAGATCAGGAGAGAGACAGGAACATCTGTTTCTGTGTGTGCCCTGACCAGGAATTGAACCAGCAACTTCTGTGCTTTGGGACAATGCTCAAATCAACTGAGCCATCCAGCCAAGGCTCAAAATATTTACAAGTTGTGATTCTATATTTGTTTGCTTGTTTATTGTATTATTTGTTTATGTAAGCTCTCTGAGAGGAGAGACTATGTCGATTTTGTCTACCACAGGTGCTGTTAAATAAAAAGGCTTCTATATAAATACCCATTGAATATGGTTGAACATGAACCCTAAGAGATGGGCAGTGACCTTTATTCTCTCAAGCTTATCAAAGGAGAGTCTAAACACTATTCAGAATCCAGAGTGATGACTATGTTTTCAGCAAGCCAGAGTTATAACAAAAATTTTTTTCCCAGGTACTTTCTTGGACAGGCTGAGATAGGTCTGTAATACAGCAGATGTCACAGTCTCTCTGGTTGTGCTATGTAACCCTTCATGTTAAGCCAGGAATCCATCAAGAATATCAGAGAGTGAACATAAATGAGAATAATACGGACACGATGAAGTTATGCAGCAAATAGCCCTCCGTGTCTTTGGGGGAGCTGTACTTATGTGGGCTATGGGCAAGGTGGAATCAAAACAGTGAGAATTGGGATGAGGCTCATGAAAGGCAAAGTTCTTCAACAAAATGGATTTATTCACTTAGTTTAGAGACAGGAAGACTGCAAACTTCATCATGGTCCATAAGCATGTCAATCAGCAGATTGAGAAGGACTTGGTGACTTGTAGTTTGTGCTTGGTTATGAGTTACAGCAACTCTGGCTGCACAGTAGAGTCACCAGGCCCCACCATAGGCGAGTCCCATCAGAACTTCAGGGGGTGGGCCTGGGAATTAATCTACCTTAAGAACTCTCAAGGTCATTTTAATTTACAGCTGGGATTGAGTCTCACAGGCATGGAGTGTCTGTGGAAGATAATCAGATATAGGGCAGGACTCTTGCCCTTAAGGTGCTTGATTGGAACTTGAAATTTAATTCTGAAAACTTAAGTGATAAGATGTGGTATGCCATATAAGTAGTTTATAAAATATATGTAGACAAGCTTGAAATAGAGAGTTGTCATGCTTGGGGTGGTTAGGGACTATTGAGTGCCAATTCTGTGCCCAGCCCTAAAATAAGTTCTGAAGGAGTCTTAGAGGACAAAACAAACTTCTCTTTTAGATAGAGGAATACATGACAAGCTTGGAAAAAACCAGTTATTTGCTGCTAAGTTATGATTGGAAATGCAAGTGCACTAAGAGTTTGAAGAGGTATCCTTAGATATACATATTTGGAAAAAGTATCTAGTTACAGGTGGAATTTGAGTTTTGCCTTAAAGAATTAATTTTATACTTGAAAAGGCAAACAGCAAGGACATACTCCCCCCAAGGTGCCATGCTAAAAACACTTTGTGTGGATTATCTCATTTAGCTCTTGTGGTATCCTTATGTCTAAGCTATGTGTTATTATTATCTATGCTCTGCAGGTGGCAAAACCAAGGCTTATCAAGGTTAAAGAAATTTGTCAAAGGTCACATAAGTTATTAAGTGGTGGAAACCAGGGCTGTGTGGCTCTTGAGCTGGGCTTGTAACCACCACTGATAGGACCAGTGTAAGCAAAGGAGGAAGGCCTAAGTGGACAGAGTGTGTGTCTTATACATTGCGTATGCAGCATGCTAGGTTGAGGAGGTGTTTGTTTGGAAAGGTGAGTTGAGGCCCAGTTGAATTTGTCAGGGGTTTTGATTGCTGTTTCATGGAACTGAACTTGATTTTCTAGACAATGAGGAGTCCTTGAAGGTTTTGGAGGCACGGTGTGCAAGGATGAAAAGTATTTTTTAGGAAGACTATAAAGTCTGAAAACATGGAGACAAGTTAAAAAGATGGTCAAAGTATAAAAGCTGAAGAGCCTGATGAGGTCAGTGACAGTGGACCGGGGAAAAGAGGAGACAGGTGTAGGGCACTGTGGAGAACAACTGTGCTTCATGCCAAGATAGCAGGGAATGTTGGAATGGACAGTATATTCCTCAGGGGTATTTCGGTTTAATATCTGTTTGAATTTCCTTACATTATATTATGGTAGGGAGGTGTGGGGGGTTGAGAAGGTATATTCCTCTATTAAGAAAAAGACAATTGATGATTTTTCTGAAATTGTTTAAGTTCTAAATTAGATCTAAGCTTGTAAAGACCCTATGACCTTTAATTTAATTCACTTCTGGATATTCAATTTAGGCCCTGTGACTAAGCTATTTTGTATGGCTCATCTAAGTGCTTCTGAGATAAAGGAAGTATGTAAGCACAATCTTTGAGCCTTTTTTTTTTTATTCAGTGAGAAGAAGGGAGGCACGGACTCCTGCATGCTCCCTGACCAGAATCCATCTGGAAAGCCCACTAGGAGGTGATGCTCTGCCCATCTGGGGCATTGCTCTGTTTGTTGCTCAGCAACCAAGCTCTTCTTAGTGCCTGAGGCAGAGGCCATGGAGCCATCCTCAGCGCCTGGGGCCAACTCACTCCAATCCAGCCATGGCTGCAGAGTGGCAGGGTGGGAGAGGGGAGAGAGAGAGAGAGAGAGAGAGAGAGAAAGAAGCAAGATGGGGAGGGGTGGAGAAACAGATGTGTGCTTCTCCTGTGTGCCCTGACCAGGAATCTAACATAGGACATTCACATGCCAGCTTGATGCTCTACCACTGAGCCAACCAGCCAGAGCCAATCTTTGATTCTTTTTTTTTTTTTACAGAGACAGAGAGAGAGAGTCAGAGAGAGAGATAGATAGGGACAGACAGACAGGAATGGAGAGAGATGATAAGCATCAATCATCAGTTTTTTGTTGCGACACCTTAGTTGTTCATTGATTGCTTTCTCATATATGCCTTGACCATGGGCCTTCAGCAGACCAAGTAACCCCTTGCTCGAGCCAGTGGCCTTGGGTCCAAGCTAGTGAGCTTTGCTCAAACCAGATGAGCCCACGTTCAAGCTGGTGACCTCAGGGTCTCGAACCTGGGTCCTCCGCATCCCAGTCCGACGCTCTATCCACTGCGCCACTGCCTGGTCAGGCCAATCTTTGATTCTAATGTGAGACTATGGTAATATTTCTCAGCATGCTGGGAAACTATTTCTCATTCCCCTGCTTTCTTTTCTGTGGTGTTAATTACAGCTGCTAGCTTGGGTCCGATCTTCCTTTAACAACATGGGGTCTTTCTCTACTGAAGATCTCCAAGTTCTGGATGGGAAATTTCCACTAATCCTTTTATTAGGCTTGCACATGCTGTATTGATAACTGGATCTTCCAGTCGCATGTGAACCCTACGTGAGGATGACAGCAATGGGGAGAAGCAGGCAATGAGTCAGTGTCTTCTTGTAACTCCACTGTAACTATTACCATGTGCTAGCTAAAGAAAGACCCTGCACCTTGATTACAGGCATCCTAGACATGTGAAAATCCTACTTGAGCTTGGTATGAGAAATTCAGATGCATTATTACTAATGATTTTCATAATGGCTAAAGACTCGAGGCCAAAAATAATTAGAATGAACAATAGAGCTGTCAGTGTAGTTCCCAAATGATCAGAAGGCTATTAATAAATGGGCTTATTGTTCTTTTTTGGCTCCAGGGCATTAAACATTTCATTTCATAAGGCATGATAAGTAGGATAATATTACTCATTCATACCTTTATTTAACACTGTAATTTTAATTTATTTTACTTTTACTTTAATATTACATCTTTTATTTTTTAATTTAAAAATTAGATAATCTCTCTCTCTCCCACGAACTTTATGAACAGAAATGGTTTTGGTGCTTTGTAACTTTCTCAGTTCATTCCCTAGGGTAAGCCCCATCATTAGGCTCTTAATAAATAGTGAATGGTGCTAATGATGGCAATGACAAGTTTCAAGTGTGAGGCAGACTGATGCCTTCTGTGACTTCACTGTGTGGGGCTGGGCCGACCATTTATTTTCCCCACAGACTTTTTCCTCTTTTAGACCCAAAAGCATCAGGAAAAGCCTTTCACCTTATTTTTTAATTAATTAATTAATTAATTAATTAATAACAAAACCTGAACAATGTCATGGGAAATGCTCTCTTAAAGCTATTCCAGGCAGCAAGCTTTTCTTCCTGCAGCTGTCCAGAGATTTTGGATAAGCAATGTTGGTTGCTTTGCTGAGCCCATTGTTATAACTTGTATATTAAATGCACCTGCCATCACCTTCAGCATACCTTCCTTCTTCTCAGGAAAGACCCGATGGTTGCAAACTGTTTTCCAGATCACAGAGCACGGGGTTAGCAATGTTTGGGCTCCTTCCTAAAACTAGATTGTTCAGAGTCGTAAGCTGATGAATGAACACATCCTTCATTGCACAAGATACCTTTAGACAAGGCATTTATGAAGACTTAGTTTAATAAACTCCTCTTTTCTTAGCCCAACTTGCCTTTGTACCTGTAGGATGCTGGCATGCCATTTTAAATCCTGTCCGAAGCCATAGATGACCCTAGATGTTTTTGAAAATAATAGGTGGTTTAAGTTCCTACTAACTTCTTTAAATATTTCCATGATACTCTTCTTTGAGACTACTTATTATGGTGTCTGACATCACCTGGGCTTTCAGTTCCCATCTTAGGCTTCTCAGAGTCCATACCCAGAAAGACCCACCAGTTTCAGAGATGTGGACCCTTTTAGGACCTGCTGTGCACTATCTATCTTTGTCTTTAATAGGTAGTGTTGCATTAGATGGTCTGGCTGTGCTCCATGTGGGCACCTGAAATGCAAAGCCTTTCGTTTGGTCTGCAGGTGAGTTCAGGGCCAGGGGCTGGCATGGAGGAAAAGGCCAAATGTGCTTTCTAACTCTTGAGGCTGTGATTCTGGGGGTTCTGCCACTTCACCTCTATGTTTGGGAATCATGCTGCAGTGTCTGCACCCTGGATTGTTTATCAGCCTTGACAGATGGGTGATGCTCAGTGGTTTTTGTGGAGAGAGCAGGGTGTCATTAGGGGTGGAGGAGGGAATGTTGGTCAAGAAAGATGAGCAAATGTTAGTGTGCGGAGAAGTGGAGGAAGGGTGCTGGGGCTCAGAGGTTTGGTGGACAATGTCCTGCAGAACCTTTGCCAGAATTACTCAGGAAAAGTGAGATGGCTGTATTTCTGATTGATTATCTTGGTCTGGGAAACCCAAAGGATTTTGAAATTATGAATTGTACAGATCCTTGGTAGTTAAAAATATTGAGAAGGGTTCTGGTCAAGGTGGCGGTATAGGTAAATGCAGTACTCACCTCGTTCCAGAACCATGTTAGAATTATAGCTAAACTACAGAACAACAATCATTCAGAAACACCTGAAGTCTGGCTGAACAGCAGTCCTATAAATAAGAATATAGAGAAGAAGCTACATCGAGACTGATAGGAGTGGAATGGGCCGGTCTCACACCCACGTGTGACTGATAAAAATCAGGAGGCATTATCTGAGCTGAGGAGGTCCCCTTTGAGGAGTGAGGGTACCAGCCCCACACCTGGCCCCCAGCCAAGGGTTTCTGTGCCGTAAAGAGAAGTCTCTATAACTTCTAGCCGTAACCAGTAGGAATTGATGCTGAATGAGACAGAGGCTGCTGGAGTCCCAGGAATTTCTTTTAAAGGGCCCATGCATGGACTTGACTCTGACTGTCTCACTCTGAGCTCCATCCAGCACTAGGGCAGTAGTTCCAAAGGCACTGGGGACATACAGGGAAAAACTGAATTGTCTGGCATCAGTGTGAAAGCTAGTGGGGGGAGGCAGCTTTCTCCCAGACAGAAATGCTGGCATAAACCATTGTTCCTTTTCTGAGCTCTGCCACACTGAGCCAGCAGGAGGGTGCCATATCTGAGGCTTCATCAACCTGGCTAACACAGTTCTCTCTGCTCTGATGATTCCCTGAGACCTCACCCATTTCAACCTGCAGACACACAACTTGTTTCCAGTAGCTTTTCAGTAGAAACAGCTTGTCTTGACTCATGCTGCAGACTTTCTCCTAAAATCTGCAACATCTGGCCTCCATCTGCCCTGTACATCTTGTTAAGTGGCCCCCGCATGGCACTACTGGCAGTTGACCTTGGTTAACAACTTGGCCTCTCATGAGCATTTCCACACTCAACCTGAGTAGCAGAAATCTGAAGATCACTTTGTACCTCATGCTGGGTGGCCTCAGGCATTTGCACCTCCCAGGAGGTCCCAGAGTCAGAACACCTCATGGACAGCTTCAGATCACATCAAAGCATAACCCAACCACCTCTACCAGTGACACAGTCAAGGGACAGACTCTGGGCACCAGAACCATGCTGTAGTAAATCCGGCTTCATGAGGTAGGCCCCTGCAAAGCTGATTGTCCTGCAGTGGTTTTAGCCAGTATTTGAAGCCGGCTGGCCTGTTGATAAATTCCTTCAATTGAAGTACCAACAGTGATTAAGGCTCATCTATAGCAGGAGGATGTACATAGTCCATACGAGAGATGCACCTGGAGTGCTCAGCTTGGGTGATCAGAGAGGCAGTGCCACTGGGCCCTGTAGGACACCTGCTACACAAGGCCACTCTGCCAAGAACAGGTGTAGCAGCTCTACTTAATACATAGAAACAAACACAAGGAAGCAGCCAAAATGAGGAGGCAAGGAAACATGTCCTAAATAAAGGAATAGAAGAAAACTCCAGAAAAGAACTAAACAAAATGGAGACAGTCTACCAGATGCAGAGTTTAAAACAGGCGTCCCCAAACTACGACCCACGGGCCGCATGCGGCCCCCTGAGGCCATTTATCCGGCCCCCCCGCCGCACTTCTGGAAGGGGCACCTTTTTCATTGGTGGTCAGTGAGAGGAGCACTGTATGTGGCGGCCCTCCAACGGTCTGAGGGACAGTGAACTGGCTCCCTGTGTAAAAAGTTTGGGGACCCCTGGAAAACATGGGTTGTAAGGATGCCCAATAAATTTAGGGGAAAGAATAAATGAATTTAGTGAACAAAGAGATAGAAAACATAAAAGTGGAGATAGAAAGCAAACAAAACCAGTTGGGAATGAAGAATACACCAACTGAAATGAATATACTATAGGTAACCTCCAGTGCAGTGGATGAGGCAAAAGATCAAATTATAGATTTGGAAGATAAGGAAGCAGAAAAAACCCAATCAGAACAGCAAAAAGATAAAAGAATCCCCCCCAAGAGCCAAGATGGTATAATGAGCCTCTAGGACAACTTCAAGCACACCAACATTCACATCATGGGGGTGCCAGAAGGAGAAGAGAGCAAGAAATTGAAATTTTATTTGAAAAAATAATGACAGAAATGTTTCCTAATCTGATGAAGGAAATAGACATACAAGTTTGAGAAGTGCAGAAAGTCCTAAACAAGGTGAACCCAAAGAGGCCGACACCAAGACACATCTCAATAAAAAAAGGTTAAAGACAAAAGAGATGTTAAAACAGTAAGAGAAAAGCAGTTAGTTATTTAAAAGGGAGCTCTCATAAGACTGATACTTGATTTCTAAGAGAAACTTTGCAGGCCAGAAGGGACTGGCATGAAATATTTAAAGTGATGAAAATCAAAGACCTACAACCAAGATTACTCTCCCCAGCAAAGCTATCATTTAGAATCAAAGTACAGATGAAGCACTTTCCAGACAAGAAAAAGCTAAAGGAGTTCATCATCACCAAACCGGTATTACAAGAAATGTTAAAGGTCTTCTTTAAGAAGAATAAATAAAAATATTATTAATAATAAAATGGCAATACATACATATCTATCAACAATTACTTTAAATGATGAAATCTTGCCATCTGCAACAACATGGATAGACCTAGAGGATATTGTGCTGAGTGAAATAAGTCAGAAGAAGACAAATGCCATTGGTTTCACTTGTGTGTGGACTCTAAAAACAAAATAAACAAGCAGAAGAAAAACAGACTCATAGATACAGAGAATATTTTGATGGTTGCCAGGTGGGAGTGGGGTTGGAGGATAGGTGAAAGAAGTGAGGGGTGTAAGAAGTATAAATTGGTAGTTACAGAATAGTCATGGAGATATAAAGTACAGCCTAGGGAATACAGTCAATAACACTGTAATAACTATGTATGGTGTCATGTGGGTACTAGATTTATCAGGGCAATCACTTAGTTACATAATGTCTAATCATTGGGTTGTACACCTGAAACTAATATAATATTGTATGTCAACTGTAATTGAAAACTAAAAATTATTTAAAGCCAAAAAATAAAAACTGTAGAGTCCATCAGTTATACTTGGAGTTGCTATGTTGAGACTGATTATATCCCCTTGAACTCTGACCAGGTAGAGGCCCTAATCAGTAAGTGAGTGGGTTAACAAGGTGTCACCACTAGTTTATATTTGATTACTACCTTCGAAAAGTAACTACTTGATCCTGACCTCTATTAATTTCATTAGCCTAAAAATGTAAAAGACCAATTGTGATCTTCCTCTCCTCTGTGAATTTCCCACTGAGATTTTGCTATGGTGTAATCTGGCTGCTGATTAGGCTATTTTGGGAGGCTTGTAGAGTGTCCTGGTATTTGTACTTAAAAAGACATTTGGATACTTCTGCCAGTCTTTTGCTAAGTTGTGGAGTAATACTGTGGACACAGCCAGATCAGAAAGGGACACTGTGATGCCCTGACTCCTCCTCAGTTCCGTTCCCCAGGACAGGGAGGGTGCTGCTCTTGGAACAGCCTCATCCCGCCCTTCCCACGTGTGATGAGAGGGAAGGCAGGAGCTGGCCTGAGAGGAATTGAGTAGATAGCAGGATGGGTAGCCAGTGGGGTTGGACCATGAGAAGAGAGCCCTAGCCAAATTGAAGGATCCCATGCCTGTAGGGCAAAGTGCATGTTTAAGTTCTGTTTTGGGACCTAAAAGTTTCTCTTGTTGAAAAACCTCTTTTCTGAGCTGAATCTGAATAGCAGAGAGGAATACACATTGTATTTGTCTGAGGGATGTGATCCCATGGCAGTTTCCCATCGTGTCTCTGCTGGTAGTTATATGTGGTGTGGGAATTGGTTTTGTAATGTTGATGGCAAGAAGGTAAATGTTTGGGGAAGGACCATGCTGGTCCAGAGGTCCCCTGTTAGATAGTAATAACACCTACATTTCTTTAGCCTTTTTTAGTTTATAGTAATACATATATAAAGTGAAATATGTTGATTAGCACATTGACATTTTCATAATTTTCCATTTTCTAATTAAATTCCAAAACCTTGTTCTGATATCCATCCCATTCAGTACGCAACAGATCCTAATGTTTATAAATATATACTTATTTTTAAAATCTGTGCTTTAAGCCCTGACCGAGTAGTTCAGTTGGTTAGAGCATCATCCTGATACACCAAAGTTGTGGGTTTGATCCCAGAGTACATACAAGAATCAACCAACGAATGCATAAATAAGTGGATCAACAAATCAATGTTTTTCTTTCCTCTCTCTCTAAAATCAATAAATAACAATTAAAAAATGTGTATTTTGAAATAACCTTGGTAACATTCTGTATTACAATTTACTGACCTTATTTATTTTCTGTTGATAGAATGACAATTTTTGAGTCTATAACTCTTGAGCTCAGAGTCTCCTAAGGAGAAGGAGTATTTGTTTTTGCAATGTCTTTTTTAGAGCTCTTGCTAACTTGTTACCAGCTGGGGAAATAAGTTTGACTAATTAAGGGAAACCCAAAGCAATATTAGTATATATCCCTAGAAATAATGGCTGAAAGTTCTATAAAAATGCCTCTCTTAATTCTCACATGGTTAGTGGGGTAGTGGCTAATGGAAAATGAGAAAAAACCTGGGCATCTGGCTACAAATCTAAGTTTTTGCCCATGTGTGTGGCTTGGCTGTTTTTTGGTCTCGGTAATAGGGTCATTACTTCTGTGTTAGATGGATTTCTGAATGTCATGTTGTTTCAACCGCAGCTGTTCCCCAGGAAACATAACTACTTGTTCTCTTTTCTTGCCTGGACTAAAACCATAGTGCCATCATTCTTCAAGCAGAGCAGAGCCTCTCAAACAGCATCTCCTTCATCTTTCAGAAATCTGTGAACTTCATTGGATTTGCTGTACGTGGAAATATACATACCTTTTATTGTGTGTGTTTATATTTTTATAAATTTAAAATTTCTAAAATGTGTTGCTTTTTATTGGGAAAACATTAATGTGATTTAAGAAGAAACATATATTCTTTACCTGCTTTTTTTCTTTTGGGAATTGGGTGCTGTGCCATGAATATCATGGGGGCGTTGAGGTAACTATTAACTCTTCTTATGCAATATGAGCAAATACCAGTGCATAACTCACCAGCACAACCTGAAAGAAGCAGAAGGTTCTAAGGAGGTATGACTACCTCAACTATCTGGAACACTGGAATATAAGGAAAGGAAATTCCTGGTAATTGTGTTTTAACATTTTGGAAGGCAAGATAGTCCAATTAAAAGAGCATGGCTATGAATCAAACAAATTTCTGTTCAGATCCCAGATATGTGCCCTAGTCATCAGATACTTTTTTTTTGAGGAGTAAAGGAGATTTTGTGTGTGTGTGTGTGTGTGTGTGTGTGTGCATGCGCAAACCAGGTGTCCCCAAACTATGGCCCGCAGCCGCATGCGGCCCCCTGAGGCCATTTATCCTGCCCCGCTGCACTTCCAGAAGGGGCACCTCTTTCATTGGTGGTCAGTGAGAGGAGCACTGTATGTGGCGGCCCTCCAACGGTCTGAGGGACAGTGAACTGGCCCCCTGTGTAAAAAGTTTGGGGACCCCTGGTAGGCCATGGTGCTGTTGGAAGGTGTTTTATTTTACTTTGCCCCCTCCATCTGTCATTGCCTTGAGATTATGGGTGGAATTGAAGAGACATGAAATTGATTTATGACTTGTTGAGCCTCTCTTCTTTTGGAAAGATTGATGTTTCCTAAGGCCCTTAATTACAACAGGGTGAGTTTATTATTATTATTTATTTTATTTTATTTTTTTAATGAACAAATTAGTGCCAATATTGCAGGCTGAGTTGTAATAGAATCAAAAGTTTACCTTTACTTTCCTCTCTCTTCTCTTTCTAAATGTGTATTTTAGCCCGATTTAGGAGAAATTTCTAAGCAGAAGTCTTTCAGATTGCTGGTAATAGGTCGTATTACCATCTCTGATACATTGCTGATACTCTTAAGCTTCCTGCAAAATAGACACCATGAATACAGCCACTATGGAAAACAGTATAGAGATTTCTCAAAAAGTAAAAATATATCATATAGCCCAGCAATCTCACTTCTGGGTAATATCTGAAAGAAATAAAAACACTACCTAGAAGAGATATCTGGACTTTCATGTTCACTGTGACATTATTCACAATAGCCAAAACATAGAAACAACCTAAGTGTCCATTGACAGATGAATGGATAAAGAAAACATGATATATATATATGTATATATATATATAAAATTATTTATATATACTTTATATTATTCAGCCTTAAAAAAAGATGGAAATCCTGCTATTTAAGACAATATAGGTGAACCTGGATACCTGGATGCCATTATATTGAGTAAGTCAGACACAGAAATATAAATACCACATGATCTCTCATTTATATTAGCATCCTAAAAAAGTTAAAATGAAGAGACATTGGTCAAAGGGTACAAACTATCAGTTATAAGATGAATAAATTTTATAGACCTTATGGTACAGCATGGTGACCATAGTTAATAAGGTACTGTATACCAGAAATTTACTAAGAGTAGATCTTAAGGGTTCTTCTGACCACAAAAAGGCAACTGTATGAGGTGACGGCTATGTTAATGAGCTTGATTATGGTAATCATTTTACAATGTGTACGTATAGCAAATCATGTATACCATAAATGTACTGTTTTGTCAGTCATGCTTCAGTGAAGCTGGAAAAAAATTTCAAAAGCTCAGAAACTTCCCTGGTAATATTTACTGTACTTTCTCAGATTACTGAAATCATATTGTTTTTAACACTGGGTTGCAGAGTGAGAGTTAATAATTTAAAAAAATGGACCACATGAAGAGGAAAATAAATGTGTGAGGTCAAACAGTGCTCTGCATTTTGGTGGCTTTTTCCCAGAAAGGCAATACAGTGACTTGAACAGATCATTTGGCCTTACCTCTGGAGGTCTATGCTCTGGTCCTGGGTCAGACTTCAGCTTTCTGTGTGACTGTGTAATTCCCTCTGCCTTATCCATTAAAGGCTGGGTTAGAATAAAATAATCTCTGTGTTCTGTTATTCAGTAAGTATCATTTGCTATAAATCACAAAACCTCAAAGTGTTAATTTGGCATGGTGAGATTTATTCAAATGGAGTCTTTTGCTGTTAGTAGTTATGATCTGGATCATCTATGGGGATATCAGATGAGTAAATAGTTTATCACTCCACTTCCTAGTGAACTGAGAAGATTTAGTAGTGCTGGAGAAGTTTGCATGTATGTGTTAATACTGTTGTTCTTAGCACACGCCTTTAATTCAGCTACTGCTTGTTCGGTTAATATCCTGTGCAAAGATGGTAAGAACATTGTGGAAGATGAAGTATAAGGGAAAGACCTTACAATTGAGTTGAAAAATGTTGGCGAGACACACTGTCTTTGATGGTAAGTGTTCATAGAATCATTGCATCTTGGTACCAAAAAGGGACGTTAAAACCAACTAGCTCCACCATTTACAGATAAGGAAAATTTAGAGAAAGCGACTTCCTTATGGACTGAAAGGTAAGCAAGCTTAATGGCATTAAAGGTACAGTGGATATTAAAGACAGGTTTGGCTCAGTGCAGTAAAGGGGAAGACCTTCTTGCTGCAGGCAACAACTGTCTTTGGTCATGGTTACCAGTTGGGTAAACATGTTCCACATGATTCACGTTTGTTGTGTTGCAGAATCTTATTGCTGGTATTTCAACTATTATCCCTTATTGCCTACAAGAGCAAATCTCAAACATGAGTAAATATTGATGTCTGCTTTATAATTTGCCCAATACTTTTTGGGGATACATGATCTGCCATTTGATCATAATGGCTTGAGAAAAAGAAAAAAGGGAGAGGAACTCTTTCATTCTATTCAACAAGATCCTTCCACCAAATACAGAGCTTCTTTTTTCATCTCTCTTTTGATGGGTAGATTCCTTCAAAGTTTGAGTTCTGGCAATATAGTTCTGCGTCTCCTGATTGCATTAGCTGCATAACCTTTAGGATAGACTTTTATTAGAAAATGGAGGGATACTTGGGAACACGCTTTCGCCTTTCTCTTCCCCCATTTCTTCCTCCAGGGGCGTTGCTTTTGCCTTTCCCTCTCTTAAGCTCCAAAAGCCCTTCCTTTATTTCTATAACTTGTTTCCTGAGCCTTTGTAGCCCAGCTGGCTCACTTCTACTTCTGTAACTTTTTTTTTTGGATATTTTTTTTCCCAAAGTTAGAAGTGGGGAGGCAGACAGACTCCTGCATGCGCCCAACCGGGATCCACCGGGCATGCCACTAGGGGGCGATGCTCTGCCCATCTGGGGTGTTGCTCTGTTGCCGCTGGAGCCATTCTATCGCCTGAGACAGAGGCCATGGAGCCGTCCTCAGTGCCCAGGCCAACTCTGCTCCGGTGGAGCCTTGGTTGCGGAGGGGAAGAGAGAGACAGAGGAAGGAGAGGGGGAGGGGTGGAGAAGCAGATGGGTGCTTCTCCTGTGTGCCCTGACTGGGAATCAAACACCAGGACTTCCACACACTGGCTGATGCTCTACCTCTGAGCCAACCAGCCAGGGCCTACTTGTGTAACTTTTTTTTTTTTGTATTTTTCTGAAGCTGGAAACGGGGAGAGACAGTCAGACAGACTCCCGCATGTGCCCGACTGGGATCCACCCGGCACGCCCACCAGGGGTGATGCTCTGCCCACCAGGGGGCGATGCTCTGCTGTGACCAGAGCCACTCTAGTGCCTGGGGCAGAGGCCAAGGAGCCATCCCCAGCGCCCGGGCCATCTTTGCTCCAATGGAGCCTTGGCTGTGGGAGGGGAAGAGAGAGACAGAGAGGAAGGAGGGGGGGTGGAGAAGCAAATGGGTGCTTCTCCTATGTGCCCTGGCCGGGAATTGAACCCGGGTCCCCCGCACGCCAGGCCAACGCTCTACCGCTGAGCCAGCCGGCCAGGGCCCTTCTGTAACTTTTTAAATAAACTTTTTCTTGCCTGGTCAGATAGCTCAGTTGGTTAGAGCATCATCCTGTTATGCAGAGGTTACTGGTTGGATTCCCAGTCAGGACAAATACAGAAACAGATTAATGTTTCTGTCTGTCTATCCCTCCCACTCTTTATAAGTCAGTTAAAAAAGAAAAACCCAAATGCCAACTTTCTCTTATATTTTGAAAAAGAAAATAAGGAAATATCAGGAAGAGGAGATTTAACCATAGAAATCATATGACTTCATGATACATCCTGATGAAAATGCCCGTATTATGCCAGTTATCACAGCAAAGGGCAATGTTTGATTATTGACTATATTTGGTGTGTGTGTGGGGTGTCTTCCCAGACACTGGTTTGTTTGAGAGTGCTCCTATTTAATGACTTGCCTTCCTGTTCCAGCAGAGAACTGACTCTTCCCACTTGTCCCCACTCGGTGGGATCAATTTCAGCATCAGAAGTTCTTTAAGTCTTCAGTGAAGCACAAATGCCTTCTTTAGTTATTTTATCTGGTCCTGTGATTTTTGTTTTGCTTAAAAATACATATATTTTTTTTACATTTAATATTTGGCAAATTTGTATGCTTTTACCTGTTCCTTTTAATTTTCTATTTGTTTCTGATTGAAATCTCAGCTAAAGTCATTTTTCAAACCTCAATTTAAGTGAGCCCCTTTCAGGGGGATCCTGACCACTTATACTTGGTTCAGTCCTCTTGCTGACTGCTTGTGTGGTGCCCTGAGCTACTTTCTTAACCATCTTCCATCCTGGGCAGACCAGAGGTCGGGCGAGGACCCGGTCTGTTGTGTGTACAGTTTTATCCCCACTTCTTGGCACAGTATCTACACTAGATATTCATAATTTGTTAAATTAAATTGACTTTGTATTCTCTTTTATCCCACTTTCTTTCTAATTCTTTGCAACTAATAAAATATGTATTTTCCGATGGCTTTAGGCGACCCCTGTGTTTTGGTTGTTCAACCCCCACCGGGGTTGCGACCCACAGGTTGAGAACCGCTGCTATAGGGAATATGTTTAAACTGGGATCAGAATATGTCGGGAGAAGAAGGACATTAAACTGGATTTAGAAAATTACATTTGGGCAGAAGGTGTTCTGAGTTTGGCGGATGATCCTCCTCTGGGTAATCAGGAGCTTGCCTGCGGACCCACAGGGCCACTAACAGAAAGGTAATCAAATTTCCTGTGGTTTTTTTCTGGAACCTGTGCCCAGTGTCCTGACGTAGCGCACATTTCTCAGCCTGCCTGGAGGAGATTCCTGTGCCAGGAAGATAGTTCTGGGAATGTCACAGAAGGGGGGAAGTTTCCAAAGTCAGGTCAGAAGATTTCGCTAGTGAGTAATCTTGTTGAAAATTTATCGTTCTTGACATTCTTTCCAGCTATTTTCATTGATCCTGTCCTCTTTAGCCTGTGCTGCCATGGCTGCCTTGCTTATAGGTTCTGTCTACTTTTTCATCCCCATTGGTGAAGATGTATCCCTAAGCCAAGTCCTTTATCCTCTGTTGGTCTTAAAGTCTTTCTTCTTTGGAGACAGATTCCCTTAATTTCTGGTTCTGTGTACATGTGCACCCCCTTCTCAGAGCCCTTCTGCTGGGGCACCACTTGTAACTCTCTCTGCTTGGGAGGTGCCATTTCTTGGGTGTTTGGTTGTCATCTCAACCTAAATATGCCTCTGTAAGTCTTATCTTTTCTCCCAAAACGTTCTCGCATGGCAGAAGTGCTCTGATCCCATTAGCTACCACTAGAGTCCTTGAGTCTTCCTACGCCTCCTATATGTCAGCTCCTACTCTCCTACTTCAATCTAGTGGTTTTCCAGATACGAATGGTTCTTCTTGGTAGTGCCTCTGGAATCCATCCCCATCTTTCCCCTTATAACCCAGCTCCTTCTCTTTTCACAGCTGTACTCTAAAGAGCAGCAATTTTCAACTGGCCTGCCACAAGAATTTTAAAAGCATGTCATACCTGACTGTTTAATTAGGGTCACTGACCTCTTTTCCCTTAGATTGTCAAATTAAACCTCATCTGGTGTGAATGACCCAAAATTATACCTTTTTTGTCAGATCAGCAAAAAAAAAAGTATATTTTGGTGTGTCACAGAATTTTTAGTAATTATAAGGTCTACCGGAAAGTTCTGTCCGTTTTTGGAATTAAAACAAAATACAAATTTTTCTTACCGTCAATAAACTTTATTAAATAATATATTTCCACACCAATCCTATCTTCCGAATATGGTCGGAAATGGTTTGCTGAGCTGAATTAAGCCTTTCTGCGATCTCCGATGTTGTCAGAAAAGGATCTTGCTCCAACATGGTCTTAACAACATCGTCATCCATCCAAGATGGTCGCCCAGAACGTGGCTTATCAGAAAGGTCGAAATCACCTGTTTCGAATTTTTTGAACCATCTTCTGCATGTCCTATCAGAAACTGTTCCTTCACCAAACACTTTCAATAAATTTCTACATGCTTCTGTAGCATTTCTTCCTTGTTGAAATTCGTATAAAATACAGTGGCGTAAATGAACTTTATCAGTAGCCATGGGTACACTATCGCTTCACACATAAGACTAACGTGAATCAACTTTGTTTTAGTTAATTTGCTACATCAGTATGTATACATTAAGTGATAAAAATAGAGAGGCACACATGCGCCAAATAAACATGCGCTTACATGTCGAAACTTGTGATAGAAACGGACAGAACTTTCCGGTAGACCTTATAGTTTATGTGTGTCGTGAGATGAGAAAGTTTGGAAACTGCTGCTGTAGGGCACAGCTGTCTGTCCTGGATACCTACGGTTTGTATGCCACACAGCATTTGCCACAAGCTTTATTTTTTTAATTTTTACCTTTTATTTTAATGTCTCATGTAATAGCAATGGCTGAGACCAGGCAGGTTCACATTGGATTCAGGCAGACGGTAAAGGAACTATGGAGCTGGAAAGCATTGGGTCATTCCCATTTAATAGATTCTTGCAACAGTAGACAAGCAATCAGGCAGGGGAAAGCCTCTTCTCCTGGCAGCAGGTGAATGAACAGCACAGCAACCCCTTGAGTGGCGGGCTGGCAATCCGCAATCCACCCTGAGGACAAGCACCCATAGCCTACTGCTGCAGACCAATGCAGCCAGTAATTGTCCAGGTCCTGAGTGAGAATGGTGCGGAATGAAGAAATAAACTTAGAAAAAAGGATGGGATCAGGAGGTCTCTTTGCAATGCCAAGATAGCTTGCAAGAGTCGAGCAAATCCTCCTGGTTTGCTTTATTATATAGTACAGAGCCATATGCAAATAAGAAAGTCTCCAATATGAAGTCACACATCTGAGGCATAAACAGGAATCCATTTAAGGTGTAAACAAGAAGCCCCCCACCATACATAACTGAAATCAACCAACATCAGAACAAACAAAGAGGAAGGGCATGTAAATTACCTCTAGCAACTTAATCACGCAAATGAGGTGCGGTGTTGGGACAAGTACAGATACTCAGCTTCATAGCCAATCTGGAGGTGTGGGGAAAGAGCTTAATCTTTGGTTAAGCCTTAAACTGTGAGGGCTTTGCCAGCTTGCAGTCTTTCACAGCCTAGGCTATATACAGGTGACCCTGCCACATGCTCATACGCTAATCATGGAAAGTGCAAGCAAGCAAACCTAACACAGCTGTTTCCCAACAATCCACCCCTTTAGGGTTGCTCACTTCACAATCCACGTCGGCAGGTATCTTCCACTATGGCCCCTGTGTGGGAAGCGAGGTACGTTGCATAAACAAAAAACAGGACAGACTATAGCAACCAAATTACAAAGGCACACGCTGTGACAATAATTACAAATGTGCCCTTCACAATGTCTTTCTGAGCACTCTGCCCAGGGAGTTAACTGGAGGCCCACCTCTAACCTTCCCCATGGTAGGTGGGAGGCCCTGTATAGTCCAGGGCTATGTCCATTGAAGCTGTAAAGTGTCCTTGGTGCATAGCTGCAATTGGATGAGAGCAACAGCATGGTGTAGGAGGGCCTCTACAGGGGCCAGGTACCCCTATTAGCATCTCTCATTATTGTCCACAAACAGCGTTTCCATCTAGCAAGGGAGCCAGTGTCCCCCTCCTGTCACAGTCTCTGCTTCAAGAGTCCATCATACCACTCAGTGATCAGTCCACAATACACAGCCCAGTGTCTGTGCAAATCACCAAGTTAAAGGTCTATTAAAGGCAACTAGCCATACAGCTCTTCATTAACAGACCTCAGCACCTCTCCATATGGGCTCTACCTGTTGCCACAAGCCCTATCTGAACCCCTCAGCAAGCTTACAGGGCCTGGCAGAGTCAATCACATTCAAGGCCTGTGCTGCCTTGACAGTTTGCTGCTGCTTCTGCTGCTGCAAAAAAGCACCTATTATCTTCTAAGGCCAGCACCTGCTTCACATTATAAGGGGGCCAGTGTGGATTGTCAATTTCACAAGGGACCTCCAGCCCCTCACCCATCCCTATTAGACGGGTCCCTTGGCCTTCCCCCTATACTAACTGGAACAACTTGTTTTGGGGATCCTCCTCTCCCACAGCTGTTTCCATCATATAATCTTGGAACTGTGCAACCCAAACACCAGCCATTTTCTTGGCAGCTGCCAGGGCTACCGGCTTCCTCATCTTTTTCAGCACCTGGAACCTCTGTACTGGTGTAAGCTGCAGCCAAAGTTCTAAGAGGACTCTATTAGACCTGCCATTCAATTTCTCTTTAACTGCCTTGGTCATAATCAGATCTACCCACATCTGTGTTTGGGTAACCATTACAAACCCGTTAGTTGGAGGGGGCAGCATGGGCAGCAGCTCACACAACCTTATGATGTCATGCTGCCTCCACGTCCCCCAAATCTGCCACCGTCTGTGTAACCATGTTGATGGTCTGCACCACATAGGGGCTTAGGATAGCCACTAGTAACCCAAAAAGGGCTGATAGGGCGCTACAGAGAATAAGGTCTCTCATCCCTGTCACAAACACTTTCTCATCTGGCCCATGGGACCTCATGTTGAAAGCAGCATTCCTCATACTTAGTTTCCAGAGGGCCTGCCACAGCTTCGTATATGACTGCCACTGACTCACTGTCCCCAGAAAGTCTCCAGAATTCTGCCAGACTGTACGAATGGCAGCCATCACCCATTTTAATAGGGCATGGTTTCCTGGGTTGTCATGGCAGTTCTGAAGATGCTGCCTCAAGGAGGAGTGTATGATAATGGCATCTAATTTCTCCATCTCTGTTCCAGAGAGTATGATGCCATCTACCCCCTATGTCCCACAACCTCAGCAACCAAGCTGCCAGGGACTTGGTGGGTTTCTGCCTGAATTTCACCTCTAACTCCATCAACTCTGGGTGTAGGGTCAGACCACAGAGTGCTCCACTACTTGCAGAGGGGTTTGTACCTGCCTCTGAGGCACTTTCAGCTGCTGGGTTTTTACCTTCTGTATCACAACCAGCTGGGCTCTGAGTCTGCTAATAGCAGTTTCATCTCGAACCTCCTCCTCCTCCTTAGGGAAGGAGAAGTTGGAAACACCTGCTGCTGCTGACTCAGAGTCCCTCCACCGGCACAGATGCACCTCCTTCTTCAGTGACCACTTTGGCTGTTGTGGCTGCCGTCTCTTGGCCTGAAGCTGAGACTCGAGCTCTTGAACCTGCAATTGTTTCTCTAACACTTGCCGGTGCCAGTGTTCAGCTTCTTGGGCAAATTGAAGCTCTTGAACCTGCAAATTCTTTGGCCAGTGACAGTTCCAGTTCCAGGCACCATTGGTGTTCCACCTGCATTTTACACTGGAGCTTTTGACCTCACGCAGCCTCTTGCACAGAGCTTTTAGTTTCTTCTCACAGGGCTGTAAAAAACACCCAGCCCATGGCCCCAAACAGGGTAGCCACAGGGAACCATATGCTGGAGAACAATGGCCACTCCTCTGTCTCACCCTTCAAGGGTGTCAGCAGTTCCATACTGATCTGATTTGAATCCTACCCACTACAGTAGATGCAGTGCCAGTGGCCAAGGCCAGGCACATTCACATTGGATTCGGGCAGATGGTAGAAGAACTGCTGAGCCAGAAAGCAGTAGGCCATTCCCATTTAATAGATTCTCGCAACAGCAGACGAGCAAACAGGGGAAAACAGCTTCTCATGGCAGCAGGCAAACAAATAGCAAAATGGTCTCTTGCAGTGGCAGGCAGGCAGGCAATCTGCAATCCGCCCTGAGGGCAAGCACCCGTAGCCTTACATAGACTACACAACACTAATCATGCAAAGTGCAAGCGAGCAAGCCTAACAGAGCTGTTTTCCCTACATCTTGTTACCCCAATTAGATAATTGGCTGCCTGTGAACAGAGATATGGAACTGTTTCACTTCCTGTCTCTAGCAGGAAGCACAAAGCTCAATAGTTATCTGGTAGAGTTCACTGACGTTGGCATTGAACCAGAGGGTTCCTCCTTGTCAACTTTGTGCAAACTGCCCCTGTGTCATCAGGAGGTTAACTTGAAATTGTGAGGCACAGGTACAAGGCAAAGGGATGGATTAGGTTAGCACAAGTGTTGTGGCTTCTTAGTGAACAGGAGCATCCCTGAAATTTTTAAAATTAGTGATTTTTGAGGGTTTGAAAAGAATTAATGCCTTTTTGGTATAGTTCTAAATTGTTTAAAAATATTTTTTCATAATTATTGTCCAGTGTTAACCTTCAACAAGCTTGTGGAGAAGCATTATTATTGCCATTTTATAGAATATAAAACAGAAACTTGAAAGTATAGTTTGAGCAAAGCCAGTAGAGCCTAAAAATGTCAAAACCACGTGTCTAGCTCTAATCTTCTGATTCCAAGTGAAATCAGTTTAAGTAAGGCATAGGGTGAGACACTAGGACAGTGATGGGCAATCTTTGGGGCTTGGTGTGTCAAAATTCGCCAAAATACTGAGCATAACTTGGGTGGTGTGTCACTTCGAGAAAAAAAAACATAATTTCATGATATTTATAGTTTAAATAACAAAAATGTATAATTGTAATATATAACTGTATTTAATAAACCAAAAACTAATTATTTAACTTACCTGCTTAGTGACTTCTTTGTTCACCAGTCAGTCGGTTTCTTTTGTTGGTCTTGATATTATTTAACTTGTGTGGGGTGCCGTGAACTAAGATAAGTGAGGGGGAGGGGGAATTCTTTAACTAACCTGCCTATTAGTGACTTTTTTGTTGCTAAATTTCATTGGCTAGTGCTCGCTTCAGCAGCACATATACTAAAATTGGAACGATACAGAGAAGATTAGCATGGCCCCTGTGCAAGGATGACATGCAAATTCATGAAGCGTTCCATAAAAAAAAAAAAAAAAAATTCATTGGCTAAATCTTCAATTGAAGGTTCGTATTTTGTACACTTCAAGCCCAAACAAGTGCTACTGACTTCATCTGTCAATCTGTTTCTTTTGTTGGTTTTGATATTATTTAATGCTGAGAATAAGGTCTCACAAAGTATGCAGAGGGGAAAATTGAAGTCTGGTAATCGGTTCCAGGCACTCCAAATATTCTGTTTGTAGTGGCACTCCTCTTGATTCTCCAAGCTGCACCTTTCCAGATTCTCAAGCTTTGACCTCAAGTCGACAAACACCTGAGCCCAGATGCTGTCTTGAAATTCTGCAAGTTGCATCTTATGTAAATTAAGATGGCTGCCGCTATTTCTAATGGCCGGAAACGGCACCCATAGCACAGGCCCTCGCCTCTCCCAGCCTCCCCCTCACTTATCTCAGTAATGATGGTCAATTAGAAATCCATGACACCCCAGAACAGCAGATTGCATGATGGTTGCTGTGGTTATGTGGTTGCTGGTAATCGCGATCACAGGGCCCCCAGAGATGCGTCCCCTGCGGCATTGGCATTCCGCTGCTCCCTGCTCAGCCGGCCAGAAGTGAGGTCAGAGATCCCCTAAGGGCCTAACCGGAAGTCCCAGAACTAGATGCTCTGTGCCGGAGTTCTGTTGTTTGAAAATAGCTACGTGTGTCAGTGCTGACGCGTGTCATAGGTTTGCCATCATGGCACTAGGAAGAAGCACTTTTGATTTTTATCCTATAGAAGTTTGAAATCTAGTGAGCTATAGTAAACACATTAACTCTTATACAAAATTCCAATTAAGTAAAGGTGAGTAAGGGCACAAACATGGAGGTAGGAGTGATTAATTCAGTCTTTGTACTAAACAACAGCTGCTCCGGGAAGCTTTTCATCAGTGAGTGATTATGAGGTGTGGATGAAAGCAGCTGTGGGTGTGTGTAGATAGCAGAATGGGCAGGAGGAGAAAGACAATGCCATTTCCAGTGTGCTCCTGGCTGAGGGAGATGTGGCGTGGTGATGGCTAGAGGGTGGATGATGACCACATTAGGGTGGTATGGCACTTAGGCGGATGGGAAGGTCCGCAAACTTATCTGCCAGGCTAGCTAATTTGATTTCACTTAGCTCCCAGTGTAGCCTGGTAAAGTTTTTGTGGGCGTCTGCAGTTTTGATGACACTGCAGGTTGAACATGATAAGACTGAGCTTGTCTCTTTGCAAAATCAAGACTCTGAAATGGTGCTGTGATGGTGCAATCGGTCTACCAGGCTTGCTCTGAGGTCCTTTGCTTATTTTCCAGACTTTTTTCATTTCCCCAGATCCCCCTGCTTCATCTCTTTTAGTTTTCAAACAAGATTTTTTATTTAACTAGATGTTTACTCCAGAGTCTACGTTATGGCAGTCTTATGGATTTTAGAATAACTTTATTCCTTATGTTTCTAATTCATTTATATTTAACTCATCAAAATGCCCCCCTCCCTTTGGTGAGGTAGTTAATGGCTAGGATGTTTTGTAAGCCTTTGAGTTGACCTCTTAAAACATTTTTCTCTTTTCTTTAGTCATACGAAGCCATAACCTATAAAGACTGCATGGATTTCATTGACTCTTGCTAGGCTGGAAACCTAAGAGCATCGCAAATTTAATAGCCCACTCAAAGCCTCTTTCCTTATGTTTCCTTTCCTCCCTCCATCCTTCCCATGTATACAGATGGTCCATTAGACAAACAAAATTGGACTTTCAGCCTTGTTCCTGCTCACCCACAGCTCAGCCTTGCTTTAGTCTACTTTCAGCGTAAGGTGGGGCAAATTAATTTTAATCCCTTGTATCTGTTTTCCCTGCAATTTTTAAAAATTGACTTGGGTCCATCTTATGTTTCACCAACTTCAACAGAACTTGTAAGTCATTCTGTGACTTTTTTTATACAGGTCTGGAAAATTAAAGCAGTTATTTCTGGAGTCCTGATAGTTCTCAGGGGATGTCTGACCAGGTTGGCCCTTCCGCTGATTTCCTTGAGCTTTCTTGTGACTGGCAGTCTCAGTACATAGCTGTAAGGGCATTGTAAGACCTCTATTTGGCAAAGAAAAACTGGCAAATTCTAGTGTTGCTGCATATTGCTTTGCACATGAATGCACAGATGATTAGAAGATACGCATGCGTAGTTCACAGGTATGTCTGCTTTCTTGATCATTTATCCACTTTAATTTGGCATACTCACAGAGTATCAGGCAACACAAGTGAAAGGAGGAAAAGGAACTAAGAGCAATTAAATGCACTTGACATACATTAATGTCTTTAGTCCTCACAATAACCTATAAGAAAGGACTATTATTAGCCCTACTTTAAGAAGAGGGAACTGAAACAAAGAAAGTTTTGGTAACCTGTTTAAGGTCACCCCACAAGTCACTGGTAAAGGTCCTATTCTTTCCATTACCCCAAATTACCAGCCTGTCAGCTTGCCATGTGAGCCTGTGGGAATAATTGGGTGTGGGTGGTTTATGACTTTTCCCAGCAAACAGCCAGTGCTACCCAGTTGCTCCACTGAGTCTCTGTTTCAGGTTAGCTGAATACGTCTGTCCCCATGTCTCTCTGTGCACCGGGTGTCCCTCTGAAGCTTCCTGCAGATGCACAGATCACACATTCCTGGAACATTCGTCAGTCAGGCAGGCAGCTTGGAGATTCTTATCCACTCAGACCTTTGTCCCTCACTGTGTCAACCAGAAATGTGTGTGTTGGGTCCCTCTGGGGACTGGGACGTTGGAGGAATGGAAGAGAAGCCCACGGGAGATGTGTAGAAGCAAAAACCCCTCTGGAGATTCTGCTCCAAAGTTGAAGTGCAGCTTGGCTGGGTGGACGGGCTTCTGCAGCGAAGGACGTGCAATGAGGATGTGTGCTGTGCTCTGCTCTGGGCGAGCTTGGCCACACCCTTGATCTCACAGTTTCAGGGTCAGTGCAATGGAAAATGCGCCGTTTAGCCTACCAGACGCCCCACATCTCCTCAAACTCCTGCCGTGTCTCGGCATCAGCCTACCACTAATGTACTCAGGTTTTCTGATCCGAAACAGATTCTCTGAAGGGTCAGACCTTTGGCAGGGAGGGGTTATGTGATAGCCATCCTACAGCAAAACAGTGGGGAGGGGGATTGGTTGAAGAAAAGCACTGTTAGAAAGCGCACACATTGCAGTCATGTTTATACTCCTTGTGTCAAACCAAAAAGTATGTTTGCTCAAACAATGTCTTTGGTTTATTACAGTCATTACTCCCTCTCAGTAGCCACTAATGTGCTTGAATTTCACAAGTGTATGTGCAAGATCCAAGGGTAGCAGGCAGCTGTTTTCAGTCAACATTTTCACACAGTGAGAATTCTCAGGAAAAGAGAAAGACATACTTAATACATAGTGTTATATATTATCTGCCTTCTCAGTAACCAAAGTACCCCCTAATGTATTCACTAATTTATAAATTCCCCCTATCTTCAAAAACTAAATTTGATTTTTAGCCAAAATGTAAATATGTGGCTGGACTAGCCCACAGTAGTTTTGTGCCAGCACGGAATGGGGGTGTGCCAGTGCTTTGTGACGTTAAAGCTCTGGGCCAGTGCTGTTTTGCAGGAAATCAGGTCATGTATTAAAACAAGAAAAGACAGCAAGCAGCTGGCTAAAGTATATTTTGTCTCAGTTTTCTGCGCCCCATTGGTTTGCCTTTAGGGAGGCCTACTATTTTGCAGACATGCATGACCACCCTGACTCTTGTTCCAGCCATGTTTGTTCCTTCTGAACCCCAGAAACATACATCACAAACCCCAAACCCACACAGCACCTCACTGCAATTATATTTATTTACCATGGTGGTCCTCCTGAAACCCCCAAACGTTGATCAGCATCACAGTGGCCTTGTGTGTGTGCCCCCAACATCAGCAGGTGCTCTCAGCTAGGGGGGAGACTGCAGTTTTGCCACAGTTTGCATCAGAACCCTGGGTCAAGGGTCCTGAAACTATAGACTTCAGTAAAGCCTTAAATCACTGTCATTAATCAGAAGTTTTTTTTGTGTGTGTGTTTTTAAATGAAGGTTTTCATTAAGTTTAAGCTTTATAGGCCCAAATTGCATAAATATCTGAAAGGTGTTTTAAAATAATAATGGTTGCTTTCAACCTACCAGAGGACAGGATCCTCAAGGGAACCGTCTTTCCCCAAATTAATCTGTAAGGTTAGTGTAATTCTAATCACATTTTAAGTGGGATCTGCTTTTTAAGACTCTAATGACTGGATTCTAAAATTTAACTGTGAAATATGTTAATGACAATAGCCAAGAAAGTTTTGTAAAAAGAATAAAGAGGGGAGAGTCTTGTTGAACCCAATAATAAAACGAAAAAAAAAATCCATAATAAGTTTACATATGAGTTCTGCAGAAGAGAGTTCAGAGACAGACACATGTATACAAGATAACCCAACTATGTCTAGGGCTGCATATGGCCCAGCATATGTACAGAATTATAATCAAAGACAACAGAAATCTGACCACAGACGCCTTAGACATGAAGATCTTTTGTTTTTCTTAAAGGAATATATTCATGAAATTTACACATAATTAAAATAATTTTCCGGTGTCCTCTGTGAGGAGCGATCACTCTCCCCAGTGTTGCAGGCTCCGGGCAGCCTCTGAAAACTCCGCCCTCTCTCTGATCTGGGGGTTTCCCAGCGCTGGTCTCCCCCAGCCTCTTCTCTACCACCCATGCCTTCATGTAGCAGCCCTGCAGTTGCCTTCTCTCACTGTGACCACCTGCCCTGAGGGCAGCCTTGGAGAAGGGTTCTTCTTTCCCCAGTTTGGCTGCTTTTCTAGAGAGTAGGAGATTCTCAGAATTCTGGTGACTAAAATTCCCCAGCTGATTCCCAGAATTCTGATGAACAGAAATTCCCAACTTCATTCCTTTGGGGACTTACTGTAACTTAAAGCTGACATTTTAAGTCAATGGACCAGTTATCATATGGTTTTAGGATTATTTGCTATGCATTTAGGAAAAACAAAGTGATATTTATATTTTACAAAATAAACACTACTATGTGTGTCAATATATTAGCATCCATGTTACTATATTTGGAACACATGTATGTTTGTATACACATAGGAACATTATGAGGTTTATCTCTACAATTTGAGATCGGAAACTGAGGGAAGACTTCTACTTTATATATTTCTGAATTGTTTTAAATTTCTTTAATAATAAATTGTGTTACTTTGGTAATAAAAACAAAATAGTGGTTAAGATATTTATTGACTATTTTTTGTTTTAATTTATATTCAGTAGAAACTCGTTATTTTAGCGTATGGTTATAGCTTTTGATAGATGTGTAAAATTCTGTAACAACTATCACAATCCAGATACAAACAGTCTCATCATGGCACCCACTTTGTGTTACTGCTTTGTGTCACATTTCCCCTTCCCCAAACCTCTGGCAACCACTGATCCCTCCGTCCCTAATGTTGCCTTTTCCAGAATGTCGTGTATATGGAGTTATACAACCTTTTGATTCTGGCTTCTTCCACTCTGCGTGGTGCATTTGAGATGCATCCATGCTGTTGCATGTATCAATAATTCGTTCCCATTTTATTCCTGAATAGTATTCGTTTGTATGTGTGAACCACAGTTTATTTATCCATTCCCAACTGAAGGATTTCTGTATTGTTTCCAGTTGTTGGTTATTACTAATAATACCACTATAAACATTTGCATATAGGTTGTTGTGTTTCCTATTCACTTGGATTAATACCTAGGAGAGGGGATTGCTGCGTCATATCACATATAGTCTCCAAAGAGGCTATATACCCTTTTGCATTCCCTCCATCAATATATGAGAGTTTCAGTTGCTCTGCACCATCAACAGCACTTGATATTGTCAGTTTATAAAAATTAAATAAATAAATAAATAAATTTCCCACCTCACCTTGCTCTTAGTCTAGTCTGCCCATCTTGGTAACTGGCATTGTCGTTCTTCTACTTGCTAAGGCCAAAAACACAGGCATCACACAGCACTCTCTTCCAGACCAGACATTCAGTCCTACGACAAATTTTTCAACCCTAAATGTAAAGTACACCCCGAATCTGACTGCCTCTCCCTACCGCACCTACTGCCCCTTTGGCCTGCGACACAGTCGCCTCTGGTCCAGAATATTGCCTTGCCTCCTGACTGACTTCTCTTCTTCCACACAGTAGCCATAGGGATCTTTTTTTTTTTTTTTTTAAGAGATGAGATGGGGGAGGGGGAGGAACAGCAAGCATCAACTCATAGTAGTTGCTTCTCAAAAGTGCCTTGATCAGGTAAGCCCAGGGTTTGGAACTGAAAACCTCAGCCTTCCAGGTTTATCCACTGCGCCATCACAGGCCAGGCGCCATAGGGATCTTAAAGTCATAAATCAGATCATGTCCTTCCCCAACTCAGATCTCCTCAATGGTTTTGTTACATTCTGAATAAAATCCAAATTATTTGCTCCAGCCTACAAGGCCCTATATGATCTGACTGTAGCCAGTTTCTCCAAATTTTTGTTTCCTGTGATCTCCCCCCCTACCACCACCACTTACTCACTTTGCCTTTTGGCTGTTCTTTGGACACAAGCTCAATTTCACTTCAGGGCTTTGCATGAGTCGTTTCTATGCTTGGAGTGCCCTTGCCTGTGTCACCTCGAGGCTCTCGTCTCCACTGGGTCACTTACCTGCCAAAATGTCACCTTTTCCACAGAGGCCTTCCATTGACTCCCTATCTAAAATACCCATTTGATCATCACAATCTGTGGTATTTGTCTTAAATTTATCTCTACTTGGCATTATGTATTTCTTTCCTTTTTTTTTTTTGTATTTTTTTTTTTGTATTTTTCTGAAGCTGGAAACGGGGAGAGACAGTCAGACAGACTCCTGCATGCGCCCGACCGAGATCCACCCAGCACACCCACCAGGGGGCGATGCTCTGCCCCTCCGGGGCATCGCTCTGTCGCAACCAGAGCCACTCCAACGCCTGGGGCAGAGGCCAAGGAGCCATCCCCAGCGCCCGGGCCATCTTTGCTCCAATAGAGCCTCGCTGCGGGAGGGGAAGAGAGAGACAGAGAGGAAGGAGAGGGGGAGGGGTGGAGAAGCAGATGGGCACTTCTCCTATGTGCCCTGGCCGGGAATCGAACCCGGGACCTCTGCACACCAGGTTGATGCTCTACCACTGAGCCAACCGGCCAGGGCCTTATATTTCTTTCTTTACTGTCTACTTTTATGACTGAAATGTAAGTCTTTCATAAAGGTGGGCCTTTGTAGTAGCCACTGCTGTCTCCCCAGCCCTTACAACAGAGGATAGCCCACAGTAGATGCTCAGTAAACGTTTATGGCAAGATTGCAAACAGGGTTAGCTTGGTACATGTAGATTTCATTTCACTCCATTTTGTACCCACTCCTAGAGGTAAGTACTGTGAACAGTTTGGTGAGTACCATATTTTTCACTCCATAAGACTCGCCTGACCATAAGACACACCTAGGGTTTTAAGGAGGAAAATAAGAAAAAAAATATTCTGAACCAAATGGTGTGTTAAAATATTTAATAAAATACTGTCTTTTTTGCTCCATAAGACGCACAGGCATTTTCCCCTCCACTTTTTTGGGGGAGGAAGTGCGTCTTATGGAGCGAAAAATACGGTAAATTCCAGGACTTCTTTTAAAAATGCATTTATAAATGCAGGCACACAGTTGGTTTTTCCTGTTTGTTTTGTTTTTTGTTTTTGTTTTTATGATACTGTCCGTTGTTCTAATGATAGTTTATATGTAGTTTATCAGTATATATAGATAGTTCTTTTTAACAGTTACATTGTAGGCCATGCTATAGATGTAGCGCAATTTATTTAACCATTTTCCTGTTGATAGATATATGGGTTATGCCCCCCTTTTCAGTGTTATAAGCAAGGCTGCAGTGAATATGCTTGTACATAAATCTTTGTGCTCATAGCACATAGGTCTCAAATTGTGGAATCACCTGGTCAACAATTTGATAGATACTTCTTTTGTCCTTCTCAAAAACTATGCTGTTATACACATTCACCAACATATATGAGTGCCCATTTCCCCATATCCTATTGACACTAAATATTACCATATTTCCAAAATATTTTTCAATGTTAAGCAAACAAATAAATTTAACTCTCTTACAAAAGCGAAAGCTGAAACTCTGGTAATTTAAAGCCTCTCTTAAAAATAGGTAACTAGACATAAGACAATTTAACTTTGGGTGATGGGTATGCAACATAATCAAATGTCAAAATAACCTGGAGATGTTTTCTTTGAATATATGTACCCTGATTTATCAATGTTACCCCATTAAAATTAATAATAATAAAAAATTAAGAATTAAAAAAAAACTTTAGGTAAAAGAAAACAAACAGGTAACTAGCCACTTCCTATTTTGATAAGCTGTTAGATTTCCAGATTATAAGTTTGCCTGTATAGTAAAGAAAGACAGTTTCTTTGGAAACAATAGCAGAATAGATGATTTGAGACGAGAAGCGTCTCCTGTCTGTATAAGAAACTTCAGAATCATTTTTGAAGAAGTGGCGTTTCATCATGTGCTCTGGGAGACCCAACACCACTGGCTGCGTGTCTCCTTTTTCTTGCTATAAAATATCATTCCCAGATGCTTTGTTTCTTTCTTTAAAAGAGTCTGCCACACAAAACCTCAACTTGTTAGCATTGGCTGGAGCATTACTGGAAGTCATCGCCCTTGGTGATTTACTCTTTAACAACGCTGTGGTTTTGACTGAGCCTTACTAGAAGTATCGTCAAAGAACAAGAGAAGCCATCTGTTTTGATAACTATGCCCGTGTCCAAAACAGAAGCATAGGAATGAATAAGAAGAGAGATGCCAGCCCTGAGGGGAAAGAACACCAGCAGCACCCAGTGCTTCGTGGTAATGTTTGCTGGTTTGAACCTGGAACCAGTGTGAGTGTTGTTGTCTCAGGGGCTTCCCGTGCCCTGGCAGCCAGTGGTCACTGGACTGAGCCCCAAGGGGCCGCCCTCGAGTCTTCTCGGTTTTCATCAGATATCAGGATGGGCTTGGGATGAGAGATACATATGTGACATCTGTGGGTTAGAGTTTGAAGGATTCTTTGAAATGATCTACTTTTACTCACTAAGTAAATGACACAACTGAGACCCCAGAGATAACATGATTCACACAGCTAATGGTCAGCACATTTTAAACCTGATCCTGTTGAATCATGAAAAGGAAGAACATTTTTACTTGAACTTTAAAGACATAGCATATTCTTGGGCAGAAAAGTACCCTTGCCTTGACATTCCTAAAGCAGGAGTGTCACACCACTGGTACATTTGCCACCCTTCCGCCCTCTCCCGCCTGTCCATGGCTGACCTCAGTGATCAACCTCAGCCTTCTTTCCCCAGCCAAGCTCTAGCCCAGCCTGAATATCCTCCTTAACACAGGACTGTAGGCCAGTAGTCACAATGTGTCTGAGTTTTCATGTGAGTTAGCTCGTTTTTGCCCCCCTCTTGTCTCTGTGTAAGTCAAGACGTGGTGCTAAGAGCCCTGGACTTGAGCCAGAAGAGTGTGGTTTGACTCCCGAATCTGCTTGTTCTGAGCTCTGTGATCTTGGGGAACTCACTCAGCCTTTCTGGGACTCTTTCCTGGTCTCTGAAATGAGGGAGTTGACTTAAATAACCTTTAAGCATCCTTCTAAATCTGAAAAGCATTATGATTCGGGGTATATATAATAGACTTTTCAGGAGGCATTTGCAGTTACAACCGTCTATTTTTACAAAGACCACAGGTAGCTCTCGGGTAGGTTGTGTATTACAGATCTGTCTTGGCTTTCCTAAGTTTGTGTTTCCAGTGCTTTCTGACTACTCCTCTTCATCTGCTCAGCCTATTGACCCCTATTTCTGAAACCACAATTTAAGGGTTCAAAAGAGAGAGAGGAAAGAGTCACTTGAAACCTAAGGAACTGCAGGGCCCTGGCCGGTTGGCTCAGTGGATAGAGCATCAGCCCGGCATATGGATATCCTGGGGTTCGATCCCCAGTCAGGGCACACAGAAGTGACCATCTGCTTCTCTTCCTCTCTCTCACCCCTTTCTTTTTTTTTTTTTTTTGTACTTTTCTGAAGCTGGAAACAGGGAGGCAGTCAGACAGACTCCTGCATGCGCCCAACCGGGATCCACCCAGCACGCCCACCAGGGGGTGATGCTCTGCCCATCCAGGGTGACGCTCTGTTGTGACCAGAGCCAGTCCAGCGCCTGAGGCAGAGGCCATGGAGCCATCCCCAGCGCCCGGGCCATCTTTGCTCCAATGGAGCCTTGGCTGTGGGAGGGGAAGAGAGAGACAGAGAGGAAGGAGAGGGGGAGGGTTGGAGAAGCAGATGGGCGCTTCTCCTTTGTGCCCTGGCCGGAAATCGAACCCGAGGCTTCCGCACGCCAGGCCGACGCTCTACCACTTAGCCAACTGGCTAGGGCTTCTCTTGCCCCTTTCTTTCTCTCTTCCCCTCCCATGGCCAGTGACTCAGTTGGTTCCAGCATCAGTCCCAGGCACTGAGGATAGCTCAGTTGATTCAAGCATCAGCCCCAGACTGGGGTTGCTAGGTGGATCCTGGTTGGGGCACATGAGGGAGTCTGTTTCACTATTTCCCCTCCTCTTACTTAAAAAAAAAAAAAACAACAACCAAAACCAACACCCTCCTACCAAAAATCTAAGGAACGGCAGGAACCTCTTCTTGGCCGTGAGGGTTTTGAATGTTTGCACACACCAGGCTTAGCAAATCTGCATGTTTCCTGTGCACCCAGCCATTACAGGTCTTAAGTTGCTTCTCCTTCCCCTGTCTCCTTATGATCTGGGGGCCTCCAGTCAGACAGTCTCAGCCAGTGGTCCTCCAAGGGCCCCTGGCCTCCTTCCACCCTTGCTCCTTGGATGACCTGCCTCCTTGTTTGTCTTCCAGGCCCTGCTTCCCTTCGGGCATATCCTCTCCTCTCGGTGATCACCCGACAGCCCACAGTCATCTCTCACCTGGTCCCTGCCACACCCGGAATCGCCCAGACGCTGTCCCGCCGCCCCACTGCTGCGGAAGTCGCCTCTGCTGAGGCCCCGGGTGGCGAGGCTCTGGGAAGCAGCGAGTCAGAGACGGAGCAGCTCACTCCCCGGCAGAAGAAGCCCCGCCGGAGTCGTACCATCTTCACCGAGCTGCAGCTCATGGGCCTGGAGAAGAAGTTCCAGAAGCAGAAGTACTTGTCTACCCCGGACAGGTGAGGACATGGGGAGAGGGGTGTCCACAGTGAGCCCCTTGAGGAGGGGACATTCCTTTGTCTCTCAATATGGGACACACAGGCACAAGGACAGTTACAGAGATGCAGGACATGATGGTAGGATTCTAGTCCGTAGCTCACATTGTCTCAGCCTTGATTTAGGAGAATCCACCCAAGTGATTTCATCACACTTGGCCCCATAAGAACCTGCCTATTGCTGAATTTGACTCCTCGCTGTCTGCCCATATTTTCACTTAACTACTCCAGTACAACAAGCAAGGTACAGGTTAGTAGATGGTGGCCTGGGCCCTCAGCTGAGGATCTGGCTTCGGTTTAAAGTCACTCACACTCAGTATCAGAGGCAGCGGGACTAGGTCTGGATTTAGGATCCATGAGCTCAGTCTCCTCTGCACTCTCCAGCTCCCACCTGGTCCAGTCTGCTGCTTGGCTCTTGATGGACAGGCCAGTCTGACTGGGTGGGGAAGGCTACTCAGAGGAGGCAACATTTATGAAGAGCTTTGATTGAGGAGGGAGAAGGCATTCCACAGGGGGAATGACGTATCAAAGGCACAGCAGCGTGCTCACTGGGCATGCTGAGGAAACTGCAAGTGGTGGGACATCTCCAGTTCAAGGTGTGAATGCGGCATGATGGGAGACGAGGCTGCAGAAATGAGAAGGGCCCTTTTGCTGGGCCAGAGGCCACCCATCAGCAGCCATTAAGAACTGGAAGTGCCATGGCCAGATTTATGTTTTTGAATCTTCACATTGGTGGCACCATAAATGATTGATTAGAGCGGGAAGACATGGAGCAGGGAGCCCAGGGAGTCCCATGATGCTCACTGAAGACTCGAGTGAAGATGGTCATAGTGGGAATAGAGAGGAGAGAACAGGTTGGAGAACAGTTTTGAAGATGGAATGGGCAGAATTGTCGCTGTGTGAGGAAGAGAAATGAGCGTTGAGATTTTTGTGATTCCTGGATCGCACCACCGGGGAAATAGGGATACCATGAACTGAACTCGGAAGGCTGAGGACAGAGTGGGTTTTGCAGAGAAGGAGTGAATGCTGTTTGGACATGAGCATTTGTGGTGCCTTCAGGTGGACAATGGAGACAGGTCTGAGAACCGGGGATTAACAGATGGGATCTCTAGGTGTCAAATAGCTATTTGGATGGCCCCAGCATGTAATGAAGAGCCTCACATACTGGGGCAACCAGGTAGAGGGAGCACCGGTTTTTATGAATCGCATGATGGTATGTTGAAAGGCCTTCAGTGTGCATGGGTAGAAGTTCAAGTTTCCTTTCTAGAAGTCAGAGAATTCTTTAACAGAAATGTGAGTTCCTAGGAAACCTCCGAGGGCTTCCTGATACCTGCCCAGGCACTTCTCAGGTGACCTACATGGGATTGATTCACTTGCCCGGGGAGGAGGACATCATTTGTCTGGCATCGAAGCTGCGCCTTAACCTGCCCTCTGATGTTTCTCACCTCTGTACGTGACCGGGGCCATGAGCGCTCCCTCCTCCCACAGTTCTTTCCCTCTTCCTCATTGTTTGTTTCCCTAGTCTCCTAGGTGACCCCATTTAAGCGAATATGCAGGGAAGTGAGAATTTGTAACGGTGGCAGGTAATGAGAGAAAGCTGATGACAGTGAAGTGTGTTTCTATAACCAGAGTGAGAAAAGGGTGCATTTTTCCCAAGTGAGCTAACCCCATTTGCTAACGCGGCAGCAACAGAACCTTCCACTGACGAAGGCACCTGCTGGCCTCCGGTGAACCAGCCCGAAGGCACACTGGGAGCCTGGGAGGACCTGTCTCTGGGGAGGCCTGGGGGACCGGAAGCCTGTGGTGTTGCCCCTGGGTTCTTGGTTCTTAGTGAATGGCTGCTTGGGAAGGAAATGCTTCCTTCATGGGGAGAGCTCAGTGCCGTTGACACTGGGTGTATGTTAGTGCTTTTGCTGAGTGCTATAGTTTATCAGTGCTATTGGTGCTGTTAATCTCTTTCAACAAAACTGTCAGCTTCCAAGTATATGTGAATGTAGATATAAGACAGGGTCTAAAGTCCTCTGAAGGAAGACTGTTCTTACTATTGGAGATTTAAATTGTGCGCTCTGGTCAAAGCTGAGGGCTGGGCAGCTGAGCCTGGGAGTGCCGAAAGCTAGCACCTGGCACCTTCACTGCTGGTACCCATTGCTCTGCCTGATGGTGAGATGTTGCTCATTGCCCCTCAGGCAGAGAAAGCTGAGGCTGAGACCTCACATCTGAGAAACCCTGTGGCTCAGGCCTGTGGCTGTGCAGATCTGTGTGAGCTAATAGACATCTGGTCCACAAATCACAATCCTTAGAAATCGGGAGCTTCAAAATTGGTAGTCACTGCATGAGCTGTATCCAGGGCACTCGGCCTAAGTTGCTGTTGTAGAAGTCCACACTGCCTCAGTGACCAGGATTGGAACCACGGGGAGGCAGCTAATGTTAACTCAAGAGGTAGTCCTTCAGTTGTTGCCCGGGTAGATCTGGGGTTCTTAGCAACATAGGTGAACAGTTACAGCCTTGGGTATGGAGGTTGGGAGCCCAGTTCTTTTTGAATCATTTCATGTTTCATTCCGGTGGTTTGCTGCTCCTTGTGACCATAGCATCCCTGCATTTTCTTCACAAAAGCCTGAGCAAGAACCTCTCTTTGGTTGCTCTAACTCGCGCGTACAAAAGGTAGGTGGAGGTGAGCCACTATGCAGGAGGAGGCGTAAGGAGATTTGAATCCCAACTTCACCTCTTACTCTAGAATTACCAGATTTCTTTCTGTGCAGGGCCAGAGAGGAAATGTTTCAGGCTTTATGTACCATGTGGTCTATGTCACTATTACTCAACTGGGAGGGTGTAGCAGGAAAACAGACAATATGTGAATGAATAAGCGTGTCTGTGTTTCAATAAAACATTTATAAAAACAGGTAGCCGACAGGATTTAGCCTTGGTTTCCGAGAGATTCTAATCTCTTTGAGCCTCAGATCTCTCATCTGTGAAATGGGGATAACTATACTTATTTCAGAGTAGTGGAAAGAATAGGTAAGATAGCACAGGTCAGGGGCTTAGCAATATAGCCTAGGACACTGTGGGACTCAGGAAGTGGTTGCTGTGTTGTTGGAATTTGCTCCAACTGCACACTTCCTAGGAATGGCTTTGACACTTGACCTTTCTGAAGGCTATAGAGAAATGCAGAACTGTGGTTAGCAGTAGAATGGGAAGCAGGAAGGGCTGCAGATTTAATGTTTCTTTTGGAATCTGGCATTATGATAATTTAGGGAAGCTGTAATGAGTCAATCTATCAGAGAGTATTTTTGAGCCCTAGTTCTGGATTTAGAATATGATAGACACTTAAGTGGTTATAAAAGAAGCAAATGTACTCTGCTCTTGCAGTTGAGTCAGGGAGGCGGAAATCATTGAAATGCAACAATTAAAGACCAACTGAAAACTTGGAGCCACATGGGTGATAGCTGACCATCATGAGAGGGTGTAGAGGTAACAACTTGCGTGACCAGGGCAGGGGGTGGGTTGTCAGGAGGCTTACCTACAGGAGGTGGGACTTGAGCTGGATCTGGAGTGATAAGTGGAATTCCTATAAGGAAAATATAGCTTTATCTTTCCTTCCCAGATTAGATTCTGGGTCAGAATCTTCATTTTGTGTAGAATCGGAGTAAAGACTGTCAGGATAGAAAACAGACTTTGCAATGAAGGCTCAGAAATTCTTCTCAGACCCAGTGTAGACAGTTCTTGGATATGGGCATCTGTTTCTAACTTCCCAGAGTTTCATCCATAAGATTTTTGAAAAGAAAGCAAAGCTTTTTGAGGAAGAATTGGTTTAATGGGGAAGGTCCGAATTATTTTCTTCTTCCATTGATTTAAGAGGGAGAGAGAGAGAAAGGGAGAAAGAAGGGAGAAAGATGGAAAGGGAGAGAGAAGCATCAACTCACTGTTTCACTTAGTTCCGTTGAGTTGCGCACTCGTTGGTTGCTTTTCATACGTGCCCTGATTGGAGATCAAATCTGTATCTTCAGTGCACTGGTACCACTCTTCATCCACTGAGCCACCCGGCCTGGGCTGGGAGGTCTGAATTTTGACAGATTACCAAGTACCAGTTAACAGGACCCTGTCTCTACTGCCCTTTTCTTTCCTTCCTCATCTTTCTTTTGTGTCTTGTTCCTTCTAGGTTGGACTTGGCCCAGTCTCTGGGACTCACTCAGCTGCAGGTGAAGACGTGGTATCAGAACCGCAGGATGAAATGGAAGAAGATGGTAAGAAAGAGAGAGTGCGTTTAACCACGTGCCTGTTGTAGCAGGACAGGTTCTTCCCGCAGGACTGGGGAGAAGGCAGGAGGGAACGTTTGGTGGCTTGGGCTCCAGAGACTGGAAGGCCTGTCTGGGCCGGCTGGGGGGGAGGCTGTGTGAACAGAAGGCTGAGCCATACCTCCTGATCTGTATTTCCTGACAAGAAGGATATTCTTTTCCACAGTTTCCTTAGAAATAACAGAAAATGAAAGCCCACAAGCTTCTCAGTTGCTAGATTTAATCCCACCTGCTAGCCTTTTCAAAGAACTTCCTTCCCCCTCCCACCAGTAGCCAAGAATAGAAGTCAGTACTCTTTGGTTGTGATGACATTTGGGGCACATCTGTTCCTATAGCTGTGTGTCCTCTGATGAAATGATGGTCAGACTGTAATGGCATTGGAGTAACCTGGGTAACAGGTAAGAATGACGAACTCTAGCCCCCCCCCCAGATCCTGATTCCCTGTCATAGGAAGGGGGATGGGTAACAAAACACTCAGTGCTCTCTGGTGCACGGGGTAGAGTGACTGCCGTTTCCCGAATACTGATCTAGGGCCCAGCCAGTGAGTCGTTCCATCTTTGGTTTTTAAATGAACTTACTAGAATAAATATCACTAAGAGGAATAAACATATACAATTTGAGGGATTCAGTTTCATAGTAGTTTATACCCCTTAATGGGGAAGGTCTGAATTGTTACATCCAGATTTTTAGAGGCAGGTTACATCCAGATTGTCCAAAGTGGTTGAGTGTTTCATTTCCAGTTTTGTAAACCACGGGGACAAGGTCAGAGCCCAGAGAAGAGGCAGGGTAGGGTAAGGGTGGGAAGGAGCTGTTCTGTCCTTTAGTGACCAGGTACAGCGGGGCCTCGGACAGGGCCTTGCTCGCATCCTTGCCGAGTCTTGCTGGCCCTTTCTCCGCTCAGAGGGACCAGGCAGTCCAGGCCTGTCTGGGTGATGTTCTAATTTGATAACCCATCTGATCACAGGCTACATTTTCTGGTGCTTTAAGGACTGGACTATGAAGTTTTTCACCTTTACCAAATAACTAAGGTTATCCCCCCGACTTAGTTAAAAAAACAAAATTAATAGATATTTTAAAATAGGTAATAGATATTAAGATATTTTCTCAATTTCATGATTTTTGTATAATAATATTTTTCTCTTCTTTTAGAACAATTTTTAACTGATTAATTTGAGAAAGAAGAAGAGAGAGAGAAACATTGCTTTGTTCCACTTATTTATGCACTCATCGGTTGATTCTTGTGTGTGCCCTGACTGGGGATCAGAGCTGCACCCTTGGCGTATTGGGATGATGCTCCAACCAACTGAGTGACCTGGTCAGGGCTAATAATATTTTTTCATAAAATTTTAGTTTTTGGCCTGACCAGGCGGTGGCGCAGTGGATAGAGCATTGGACTGGGACGCTGAGGACCCAGGTTCAAAACCCCGAGGTCACCAGCTTAAGCACGGGCTCATTCGGTTTAAGCAAGGTTCACCAGCTTGAGCCCAAGGTCGCTGGCTCAAGCAAGGAGTCACTCGGTCTGCTGTAGCCCCCTGGTCAAGGCACATATGAGAAAGCAGTGAACAACTCAAGTGCTGCAACAAAGAATTGATGCCTCTCATCTCTCTCCCTTCCATCTGTCCCTATCTATCCTTCTCTCTGACTCTCTCTCTGTCTCTGTCAAAAGAAAAAATTAGTTTTTGTTATGCCTGATAACAATGAAATATATAAATAGATAGATAGATAGACAAACAAATTACAAAAGAATATTTATGGAAAAACTAAAAAAAAGCCAACAGGCCACATTTATTATATATCCGGAAAGGAATTTCTGGGCAACTCTCATAATTTCTTCTGGGGGGCGGGGTAGTTCTAACCTTGAGGATGGAAGGATTTTCAGCTGCAGGTGGCTTGGCTCACGCAGTGCCCTTGAGGTGAGGCGGAGATGCCAGTTACGTGTACTGACATATATTGCATGAATCAACAATGCAATTAGTGTCTCTCGTGAACCATGCCTTCTCCTAGGTACGATAGGAAGTAATGAAATAAAATGTAACCCTTCATGGAATTTATGCTCTAGTTGGAGAATCAGTGTCCTGGAAGCAGCTGGGGAATGACATTATAATTAAGGACTGGTTGTTTATTTAAAGAGTTAGTGCCTCCTGGGAGTTCAGAAGAGAGGTATGGGGGATGGCTGCAGGGAGAAGCTGGAACTGAAGGAGGAATAGGATTCAATTAAATATGTAGTTACCCCAAAGCTCCTGGAATGTGAAGACACCTCTGAGACTTATGGCGGGAATCTCTTGGGAGACTGATCTCTAAAAGAATCAGATTTGGGAGTTAGAAACACTGAGCCATGTTCCCGTGCTGGCCCCTCCCTGGCTGATGTGGGGCAAGTCCCTTCACTACTTTCTGTGCAAGTTCGCCACCCACCTCCTTCCTTGTCAATCATCACCATCAAAATCATTGTCTCCAGAGTGGCAGAGGCATTGTTCAAATTGGTTAACAGCAATCTTCATGAGTCAGATGAGTAATGAACTGACAGCTGCCGTCTCTGCCAGCACTCCCAGTGCCCGTGGGACGACGTATGTGCCTCGGCCTCTGACGTCGCTTGTTTTTCACCAGCCACTGCGCGGCCAGCACAGTCGTGGGGCGGCTAGTGATGGTTATCAGTGTCCTATAGAACAAGATGGGAAGATCTTAGCAGACTTACCCTTTGAGAGCTTCCCACAGGCCAACTAAATTCAGGTCACTTGAGGAGACAAGAATGTCAGGTTTGCAGGTGCTTTTAGCAGTCATTATTGAGCACAGGCAATCAGCCACGAAGATAAGATATCAATCATCCATTAAAAAAATAACATTAGAAAAGGTATTCAGTCAAGTGGGAGAGAGAGGTACCTATAAACAAGCAATTATACAGAGTGAGCAGGGCCGTGGCGGAAAGGCCTGTAGGGCTCAGAAGCAGTGCAGAGAAGGGAGTGCGCCACAGAAGGGTGCCCTCTACGCTGGTTTTAGTGGTTATGTAGAAACGTGCCAGGTGAAGGTGGGAAGCGTGTCACAGGCAGGAGAAAGGGGCAGAGGTATTCAGGGGCACTGGAAGGACTTCTGAATGCTGGCACTGACAGGTGAGGGATGTTGTTCCGCTGTGGGCCTGAGTCCTGACTCCTCTGGAACAGCAGGACATTGTTGGGATCCTGTTGCTTCATGTGTTTTCCTGGTGAAACTCTCGCAAGGCTGTCCCTTCAGGTACTGGGAAGGATAAGAAAAGGTAATTGGGTAATAAAGATGTCTCAAGGCTAGTAACCTAATTGGAACTGGAAAAAGATTAGCACTTGATTCTCAGAGCTGTTCACGCAGCTGCCAAGGACAGTGCTGCCAACGCCGAGATAGCATCTCTGACTAGTTTTTACCGGTCAGCGTTTGTAACCTATAGCGGGTTGGGTAAATCTCATCTTGCACAGGAGATGGGACGCTCTATTCCTTTTCTGTTTGGCGTTAGTTCCAGTAGGACTCAGAGTGTTTTGCAACAGGCTGATAGAGCTTCATTATCAGGGTCTTTCTCCGCTCTGGAATACAATACAAACAGAATTCTGCTCTGTGAGGGGGTCCAGATGGATACAGCCTTCCTCTCCTGGTCACAGAGCTGGGTGGGTCACATGCCACGTGCCATCATCATCTTTTGCACTGAAGATCTCCTGATAAGCAACAATTCTGTGAAATTGCTACCAGTTGCTATCTATGTAATCTTGGACAGGTTGCTTAACCTCTGTGTACCTGTTTCCTCATCAGTAAATACCTAATATGTACCTAATAAGGGGGTAGTATCAACTGAGCTAATCCCTGTAGAATTTAGATCAGTGCCTGCTGCATAGTGTATAACCAAGAAATATTAGCTGCTCCTCTTCTTATTATTTAAAAAATTATTTACCTGTTCATGAAATTCACATCTTGAGAGAATCCAGACTTTTGGAGGCCAGCTAGGTTCCTGGGACTCTGGTTAAGAGCAGTCCTGGGTGTTTGTCCTTTCTCATTTCCCAACGTCAGCTTTCCCCCATCAGTGCCTTAGCATCTGGGCTGTGGTATATAGCAGGACACCCCATCTTCAAGTGGAGCAAGTCTGCTAAGCAGGGTCTAGGGAGGAGATTTATGCTAGAGATTCCGAACTTGCTTCTCAGACCCTTGGGAAACAGTCGTCAGCCCTCTGGCTCTCACCTTCCCTATAAAGCTGCAGATCAAGATCAAAGTAAAAGGAGCACCAAGCACTCCAGGTAATGAGCCTATGGCCTTTGGTCTGCTGGGAGATGGGGCAATTGCAAATACTGGAAAGTCAGAAATAACAGTGGCACGTTTTACCTGTCTCTCATACATTGTGCACAGTGGAATACTGGTAAGAGTGTTAGATTCAAGTCTTCAGGGGTTTTGTGTTCAAATCTTGGTCCTGCCCTCAGCTTGCTCATTGACCCTGGGGAGCCACTTCTGCCTGCTTAGCTCAGGTTCTTGTCTGAAGAATGGGGGAGAGAGGGGCGGGCAAAAGGCCCCTCCGTACCCTGACTTTTGGGATCTCTAGTCAGACTGCCTTTCCTCAACTTAAGTACCTTGGAATGGAAGCATAGGCCTTATCTTGACATCCTTAAGCAATAGGACATTAGGGTGTTTAGTTATAGAGCTCAGAGGAGGGCTTTCAGCAGGCATGGCTGATAGAGGTAGATAATGTGCTAGATGTTCTTCTGAGAGACATGTGACCTTGTGTGCAATGGGTCATCTGGCCTCTCAAAACCAAGGAGACTGAATTGGCTCCAGGAGTAATCGGGGAGTAGGGGTCTTGGGAGAAGGGCCACAGGGTGCATGAGAATGTGCAGCTCCTGGTGTGGGGCGGTTGTGAGGTAATTGCACATGTCAGGTGTGCTGGAAGGCAGGGAGCCAGAAGCTGAGTGCGGAAAGCAGCCAAGAGTATAGTTATCTCCTAATTATTGCTTGCACTGGAATGTTTTATTTCATTTAGAAAATGGTGTGATTGTTTTGAATTTGTGTGTGTGTGTGTGCGCATGTGTGCTCTGTAGGAGAACAGCGGGTGGGTCAATCCAAGCTGTGTGGGTGGTGTTCTCTAATTGCTAGGCTGGACTTTCTTTTGCCAATTAGGTGGCTTCCTTAGACCTGCCCTTTTATAAAATGATTACTACACGAGCAATTTAATTTTGTATCACCTCTTTCATACAGAGTGGAGCTGCTTTCAACATGTAGATTCCATCTTGGCACATTCGGTGCTTTCAACAGCCTGCCCTGAAATCAAACTCAGATACTGGCTTAAGTGAAAAAAAAAAATATAGGGGTGTCTTCACCTCAAAGCTGGATTCTGTCAGTCAGCATCCATACCTTGTTAGAGGTCCCCTTCAGATCTGTGTGTCCGGGCGGAAAACAGAGTGGTCGAGCAGATTCCCAGCTAAAAGGAGGGGTTTATTGAGAACTTAGGGTTTTCCTCATACTGTACACAGAAATGAACTCAAGATGAATCATAGGACCACATGTGTAAGCTGAAACTATAAATCTTTTAGAAGAAAATATGAGTAAATATTTATTACCTTAACTTAGGCAAAATCTTCTTAGATATAACACCAAAAACACCACTAACAAAAGAAAAAATAAATTGGACAACAACAAAATTAAAAACTTTTGTGCTGTGAAGGACATCACCCAGAAAGTGAAAAGACAACAACAAAATGGGAGGACATATTTGCAAATCCTGTATCTGGTGAGAGACTTGTAGCCAGAATATATGAAGAACTCTTACAACTCAATAATTAAAAGACAATCAAATGTATAAATGGGCAAAGGATTTAAATAGACATATATTCAAGAAAGATATACAGCTGGCACATGAAAAGATGCTCAGCTTTATTAGTCAACAAGGAAATGCAAATAAAAAACACAGTGATACCACTTCTCACCCCTGGGACTGCTGTAATCAAAAGACATAATAACAAGTGTCAGCGAGGATATGGAGAACTGGAATCCTCATATAGTGCTGATTGGACTGTAACATGGTCCAGCTGCTTTGGAAAATAGTGTGGAAGTTTTTCAAAATGTTAAACATAGAGTGACCGTGTGAACCAGCAGTTTTAGTTTTGGGCATATCCCAAAAGAAGTGAAAGCAGGAACTTGAACAGATATTTGCACACCTATGTTCATGGCAGCATTATTCACAAATAACCAAAAGGTAGAAGCAAACCAAATGTCCATCAAGTGTCCATAAGTGATGAATGGGCAAACAGAATGTGGTATATCCATACAATGGGTATTACTTGGCCATATAAAGGAATGAAGTACTGATACCACGTGCTATAGCATGGATGACCTCTGAAAACATTATGCTAAATGAAAGAAGCCAGTCACAAAGGATGACATTATATGATGCCATTCATATGAAATGTCCAGAATAGGTAAATTTATAGAGACAGGAAGGAGATTAGTGGTTGCATAAGGTTGGGAGGCTGGGGTGGGGAGAAATTGGGAGTGGCTACTATGGGCATGGGGTTTCTTTTTGGGGGTGATGAAATGTTCTAAAATTGGATCATGGCAATAGTTGCATAATTCTGTGACAATACTAAAAATGACTAAATTGTAAACCATAAGTGGATGAAATGTATGGTATGTGAATTATATCTCACTAAAGCTCTAGTTTTTTAAAGGACGTTGTTTATCAAGTTACTGCCTTCATTCCCACAATTGAGCATGGGAGTACTCTGCCGCTGTTTCAGGAAGATGTAGTCCGCAGACATGTAGTGACTACATAGAGTTAGCTGGAAGTTAGGTTCTTGGAGTGCAAAAAGCAGGGAGTAGAGGCAGGATTTACCTTCTAGGAGCTTTTGTTCAAACGAGGAAGAGTAAGCTAAATATGCAAGTAGCAAAAATATTTCTCACTCCTCCTTAACTGTTCTAGTCCTTCTCTCTAGCTGCCCAGAAAATCGGCAGCTACACCAAGCAGCATGCAGAGTCAGTGGAAGAAGGAGTGCCTGTTATATTCCAAAGTGACATAAAAAATATTTAAAAAATTATTCCGATTTTATTATTCTGTGTAAGTCAACCATTAGGCTAATAAATGTGCAAGTCCTCTGAAATCAGCAATGACCATTTTGCTCTTATTTTACTTGCTTTATATATTTCTTTAACACTATGGAAAAGTTTGCTGATAATTGTTCAGTAATAATTGTTGACTGAGTGGGATGGACAGGCAAATAGGCATGAAGCGACTGTCCTTTATAAAAGTTGTCCGATAGAGCAGGGGTAGTCAACCTTTTTATACCTACCACCCACTTTTGTATCTCTGTTAGTAACAAAATTTTCTAACTGCCCACCGGTTCCACAGTAATGGTGATTTATAAAGTAGGGAGATAATTTTACTTTATAAAATTTATAAAGCAAGTTAAAGCATATAATAATAATTACTTACCAAGTACTTTATGTTGGATTTTCGCTAAGTTTGGCAGAATAAATCTTTATAAAACAACTTTTATTTATCTTTTTATTTATACTTTGGTTGCTCTGCTACTGCCCACCATGAAAGCTGGCACGCCCACTAGTGGGCGGTAGGGACCAGGCTGACTACCACTGTGATAGAGTATAGGGTGCTCATAGGGCATATTGTGCAGGGCATTTAACTTAAGACTTGGGGGCTCAGGGAGGCCTCCTACATAGAGCTCTGTCTAAGCAGAGTTAACCAGATAAGCGGATGTGAGGTGTATTCTGGGCAGAGGAAATCTGCCATTCAGGACAGGTCTGGTCCTTCATATACATACACATCTGTCTGTCACCTTCACCATAACTCTGTGAGATATTATAATCTCCACTTTACAGATTAGGAAACTGAGGCCCAGAGTCTTTAAAGGACTCTCCCAAAGACAAAACTGATAAGTAGCAGAGTTAGAATTTAATCTAGTTATCTCATTGTCAGAGCCAGAACACTTTCTACTAGGCTCTACTACTTCTTTGAACAATATATGACTATATATTTTGACATCTTTATTCTTTAAAAATTTTTTCAGTTAGAGTTGACATTCAATATTATTTTATGTTAGTTTCAGGTGTATAGCATAATGGTTAGATGTGTAATTTACTAAGTGGTCTCCCCAATAAGTCTAGTAGCCACCTGGCACCTACACAGGTACTCCAATAATTTTTACTCCATTTCCTATGTTGTACATGACCTCTCCTTGACTGTTCTGTAACTACCAATTTGTAGTTCTAATCCCTTTACCTTTTTTACCCACCTCCCATCTAGTAACCTTTAGTTTGTTCTATCTGTGAGTTTCTTTCGGTTTTGTTTGTTCATTAATTTTGTTCTTTAGAGTCCATATATAAGTAAAACCATATGGTATTTCTTTTCTCTGTTTGATTTATTTCACCTAGCATAATACCCTCTAGATCCATCCATGTTGTTGCAGATAGTAATATTTTATTATGTTTTTATGGCCAGATAATACACCATTGTATGATATATATATGTACCACATCTTCTTTATCCAATTGATGAGCACTTAAAAGGTTGATTTTATGTCTTGGCTACTGTGAATAATGTTGCAATGAACATAAGGGTGCATATATTTTTTTGAATTAGTGTTTTGGATTTCTTCTGATAAATGCTCTAAAATGGAATTGCTGGGTCATATGGTAGCACTATTTTAAATATTTTTAGGAGACTCTACACTGCAGGCGTCCCCAAACTACGGCCCGTGGGCCACAATGGGACCCCCTGAGGCCATTTATCCAGCCCCCACTGCACTTCTGGAAGGGGCACCTCTTTCATTGGTGGTCAGTGAGAGGACCACTGTATTTGGCAGCCCTCCAATGGTCTGAGGGACAGTGAACTGGCCCCCTGTGTAAAAAGTTTGGAGACCCCTGCACAGTGTTTTTCATAGTGGCTGCACCAATTTGCAACCTCGCCAACAGTGCATGAAGTTTCCTTTTCTTCACATCCTTGCCAACACTTGAGGCTTGTTGGTATCTAATTGTGGTGTTAAGTTGCATTTCTCTGATGATTAGTGATGTTGAGCATCTTTTTATATGTCAGTTGACCATCTGCATGTCCTCTTTGGAGAAATACATGTCTTTTGCCTATTTTTTAATTTGATATTTTTGGTGTTAAATACATGAGTTCTTTATACATTTTGTATATTAACCCCTTATCAGATGTATCATTTGTGAATATATTCTTCCATTCAGTAGGTTGTTTTTTGTTTTGTTGATTGTTTCCTTTGCTATGCAAAAATTTTTAGTTTGATGTAGCCCTATTTGTTTATTTTATTTTATTTTTTTGGTTTCTTTTATCTGAAGAGATATATCACTAAGAGCAGTGTCTGAGAGTTAAATACCTATTTTTTTCCAGTAATTTTATAGTTTCAGGTCTTACATTTAAGACTTTAATCTATTTTGAGTTCATTCCTGTGTATGGTATAAGAAACTAGTCTAGTTTAATTTTTTTTTGCATGTATCTGTTTTTTCCAACACCATTTACTGAATGGGCTGTCTTTACCCCATTGTATTCTTGCCTCCTTTGTCATATATTAATTGAGCATTTAGGCATTGGTTTATTTCTGGGTTCTCTATTCTATTTTATTGATCTATAGGTTTGACTTTATGCCAATAGCTTGTTGTTTTGATTTCTATATACTTGTAGTATAATTTGATATCAGGTAGCACGATGCCTCCAATTTTGTTCTTTCTCAAGATTGCTGTGGCTATTCAGGGACTCTTGTGGTTTTATATAAAATTTTGGATTATTTGTTTTAGTTCAGAGAAAAATGACATTTGTACTCTGATAAGGATGCATTGAATATATAGATTGCTTTTGGTAGTATGGACATTTTTAAGATGTTCTTCCTATCCATGAATTAACATGGTATATTGTTTTATTTATTTTTATCTTCTTTAAACTCACTTCCCAACTCACTGTCCCTCTGCTGCAGCCCTTGGTGAGTGTCCACAAACAAGCAAGTCTGTGGATGGGCCCTAAGAGGATGCCTGGGTTTCCAGCAGCCTTCCATCTCACCTGAATGGACAGATCCTTGCTGATTTTCACAGCCAAATGTCTGGGATTTTCCCTTGCTAGCACTGGTGCTCCTGGCTGGGGAGTCCGATTTTAAGCTGGGACTCCATGCTTCTCGGGACACTTCTGCAGTCGCTGTAGGGCCAGCCCATTTCCCCTCGCCACCCCTCCTAGCAGTTTTTCTTATATCTTTAGTTACAAAACTTCTGTTCAGCTCTTCTTCAAATGTTTCTCTAGGTTGAAGGTTTAATTTTAATTTCAATGTAATCATGGGAGGAGGAAAGCATTTAGCTGCTCCACAATCTTGACTGGAAATCTTGACATCTTTGTTCTGATTACAGAAATACTTATACATGATCATTGTTGATATATTACAATTTAAAAAAATATCCATAAATCCATTATCCTGTCACTAAACGGTGGTATATAGTCATCAAACCTCCAAATTGAAATATGCTTATGACCTGTTTTTCATGTAAAAATATTTGTATTTTCCATGTTATTAAACAGTGTCCTGAATACTAATTGTAAAGGTTACCAAGTGTTCTATCTTTGGGATATACTTGCAATTACCGACCCAGTCGTGGTAGAAAATTTAGGGTAGTTCTCTTCCATATTTATGATGAATATTTTGGCAGATCAGGTTTTGTCTTTGATGACTTTCTTAGGCTAAATCATTAGAAGTGGAATTTTTGTGTCAGAGTATGCACATTTTAAAACTTTTGATGTGAATTCTCAGATTGCCCTTTGAAAAGGTTGTACCAATTGTACTTTGACATTGGAGTATGAATGTTATTTTCCTGCTTGCTGCAAATATTGTCTTTTTCTTTTAACTTGTCGACTTTATTGATACCACATTAATATTTTAATTTTCATTTCTTTCCTCATTATTGAAGTTGGATTTTTTTATGTTTATGACCCTTTTATTTAATGCCAAAATATACATGATATTGTCTAAAAGTGCATTGAGCATTTAAAGGACGAATATGTCTTTGCAGCCTGGAAGTGACAGGTTGCAGATATTTTTTTGCCCAACTCTGTTACTTCTGGGAAAGAATGACATAGGTGCTTTTGAGTGGTAAAGTGGAGGGAATTATTTCTTGGATTTAATGACCATTTTTCTCCCATATAGGTTCTTAAAGGTGGACAGGAAGCACCCACAAAACCCAAAGGTCGTCCCAAGAAGAACTCCATCCCCTCCTCAGAAGAGATCGAAGCTGAAGAGAAGATGAACAGCCAGACGCAGAGCCAGGAGAGCCTCACACCCTCCCAGGGACAGGAGGAGCTCTGTGACACACAGGAACCTAAAGCATGCAGTGTCCGCTTAGAGGTGGCAGAGCCCCCAGGCCAGCCACAGGAGTCACCAGTAGCCTCTACTGAACCCCCACCATCAAGCTAAAATAAAACTCTTTGAGGGGAGACTGGGGAGAAGGGAAAGAGAGAAGGCAGGCGAATAGAGAGAGAAAAACTCCCCAAAGCCTGATAAGTTGAGGGAGAAGAAAACCACCTGTCTCCCTCCCTCCCACAGGTCTCAGTAGCATTTTCATCGCAAGCATTTGAGGAAGACTTGCTTGCCATAGGCCTTTCTCTTCCTAAAAGGATAATTTAGCCACAGGATGCCCTTAAAAAAGGGAGACAGTGCCTTGGAACTGCCAGCCCCAGCTGGGGCTACTGCTGTGGGGCTGGGCACGAGCCCCCCCTGGCGCGGTGGAGAGTGGCTGCGCTCTCTCCGTGCCTGCCTCTGTCATCCAGTCATCAAAGCAAAACAGTATGGAGGACGTGGGCAGCTTGTCCAGGCTCCTTGCTGACTCAGCACTTATTTCTGTAGTTTTAAAAGAGAATTTAATGTTTTGGTTGTTGTTTGGTAGGGGGGTTGGTGAGGGTGGGCTAAAAGGAGGTGGGGGAAGGGAGTTCTGAGTTATTACCATTGTTTCTGAATAAAGTGTGTTTGTTTGAAGACACGTGTGCCTTGGAACCCATTATAAGATTGTCAGGTGACTTAAGAACTGATAAGCCTTGTTTTTCTTGCTTCATTAAGTTGCCATCCTTGAAGCTGCAATGCAGATATGTTAAGATAACTTTTATTTTTTAATTAAAAATAAATCTTTCAAAAGGACTGGGTGTACTGTTTCTTCTGGGGAGTGCGTTAAACTCTTCCTGAGTGTGTCTTATGGGAAGGGACGCAGAGAGAGAGCCCAGCTCCCTGGGCTTTAGTCTCCCAGCTAGAAAATAAAAGATCGGGCGCAGCCAGTGGTGTCCCAACGCAGAAAGCATGTGGAAGACACACCAAGACACCTTTGGGTGAGGAAGGAGCTGGGCAGCTGGGGCTCTGCACTCACCCCCCCCCCCCACACACACACCACTTTATGTCAAGTACTGGACATTCTGGGCTTCTGACTTCAAAAATTGGTTTACTTTTTTTGAAGAAGTATTCAAATTTATTTGTTTCAATAATCAAACTCTATAAAGAAGTCTTGCTTTTCCTCCTGCCCTCTCTACCCTATGCCCTCCACCCCTACAGGTAACCATTTTTTATTGGTTTCTAGTTTATCTTTACTTAGTATATGTACTTGGATGATGGGCCCTGCAACTTTTAAAAGATTTGAGAATTACTTGGCTAGATGTGTTCTGTGATTTTAAATTTAAAACGATGTCCCATTTTTTCAGAAGACCCCAAAAGAGGCGGGCTCCTAAAGTGAGAAGGACGCTGACTCATCTGATTGGCCCAGAGGCCTGATCCGACAGGGCTCATCATGACCGGCTTGCCTGGTGTGTCTGTCCACTTGTGATGTCCTACAGGGGACAGTGCTCATCTTGTGGACTGTCCATCATTAATTACATGGCAATTCTGCCCAGTGGGGGCTCAGGAAATATAAACTGATGTTAATAATGGCCTGAACTAGGAGGCAAAACCTGTGACTGGTTCTGTAAAACAAATATAATTCTTTTCAAAGTGAAATGGGAAGAACTGCTTGTTTTCAACAGCCCGGCCGCCTGCTTCGCTTCTGTTAGCGAGGAAGGTCAGGAAGTGACTGCCACCTTGACCTGGCTACCGCGCGGCTGTGCTTGCTTTCGCAGTTGAGATCAACAAAGAAGAAGCAGGGTTTGTTGGGTTTTTTCTTAACTCTTGTGAATAGACAAAGGAGGGGAGGACTTGGCCTTCGAGAACCAGTTTGTGCAGACCACACCCAGCCGTCTGTGAGGTTCTTGTGCAGCGTGCAGAAAGCTCTCCTTCACCTCTAGTCCACTCCATGTGCGGTTTTATAATCGGCCTCCCAGATGGTATCACGGTGCGCAAAAGTGGGGACACTGTGGCCAAAGTAAGCAGGTAGATCTGGGCTGATCGAGTCTCACTCCTGAGGAATTGCCCTGTGCTATTCACTCCCTCGTTCCGGCCCCCAAAGACCTTTCATTTGGATTCTTTTTTCCTATGATGGCTTTTGGTCTCTTGGCCTAGACTCTCATATTACCCTTGTTTGAGGTGTTCTATACTAGCTGTCATTGCAGATGTATGTGTGCAGTTTTCCTGAGCCTGGGTACTGGGCACTGTTTCTGACTTCCAGCCCTGGGTTCTTGGCCTGTCATCTTTTGTACTGTTTACTGTCCCTAGGAATTGGAAGGATTTCAGTGGAGGGTTTAAGATCTCATATTAGCTTTCCTTCTGCTTTGGAAGCCCAAAGTCAAGTGCATTTATAAGCCTTAGTGCACTGTCCTCCTGCCTCAACTCTATATAGCTTTGTCCTGTAACTCAGGAAGGGTCAGGCCGGGCCTTCCAAACGCCAGTGGGTACTAATTTGGCACCAAGCCCTGCTCTGTCCACCTCAGTCTTTCTCTGTTCCTTCCAGTTCTCAAGACGTGAGACAAGCAACCAGAAACCAGCTCCACAAATGTTCTGTGCGTTGTGGTAAATAGGTCGTTCTGTGCGGCGGCGGGAACAGGTGATCCAGCGGCCCTGACACCCAGGAGACCCTCCTCAGAGCCCACTTTCCTCACTTCTCAGCTTCCCTCTCGTTCTCCCAGGGTCATCTCTACCTTTTCGGGCACTGCTAAACCAAAGCTTTCTCTCCCTTCTCTGGCATCCTGAATGGTGACCCCTGAGGATTCAGGGTCTTATTTGAGGGTCTGATCAGTTGCGTCTTTTGGAAGTTTCCAGAGGAAGGGGTGGCAAACTAACCATATAATGAAGCTGACCACAAGGAGGCCTCCTCTCCCAACCTCTCAGTGAGGATTGGAGAGCACTTTTCACAAGCACTTTTAGCTGTTGCCGCCCCCTCGGCTTGTGAAATGGGCTGTTTCTTCTGGTTTTCCAGGAAGCTCATGAGTCAGAGAGAGGATGTCTTTGCCTGGATCTTCGCTAGTCCAGAGCCAAGCCGCGAACCAAGCCCAGGGCCAGATCCCTCCAGAGGCCCTTTGTCATTCTCGCCTCCCAGACAAACAAGCCTGCTCTTTCAGGCGAGGGTGCTGGGAATGCTTTCAGCCTCCGTCTCTCCCTGTAGTTCAACTTTGTCCTAACGCAGGGATGGGGGGCTTCCTGGGACACAGGTGAGGCAGCAGGGCACAGCCTCTGCTGAGTGCTCGCACCTTCTATGTTAGAAAGTATAGACTCCTGGAGCAGGCCTGGCCTCTCACTGAGTGTCAGGGGTGCCTGCCTAACAATGAGTTCTTTTTCTGGGTCCCTGGGCCCTCTGATTTGCCTCTATATGGTCCACAGAGGTTTGCTGAGCTTCAAACCATTAGTGAGGAAGGGAGACTTGTGCCCTCGAACTAGTCTGAATAGATCTTTCAGAAACCAACCTTAACCAGACTGGGTTTACATGTTTCTCAGAGACTGATCGGTTCTAGGACTGCCTTTGGGGAGGGGTGTCTGGGGATCCTTCCCCTCCGCAGATGCTTAAAGTTTCCCTGGCTGCTCACCACCTTTGAATCTCCCACCCAGCAGTGTCCCCTGGCCTGGCTCGGGCCTGGGCTGGCGCTGGACGGCCAGGTAGGGAGCTCTTTCCTCAACAGGTTGTGCCTTGTTAGCACAAGGTGTTCACTCAGCAGGAAGTCAGCAGGGACTTTGCGGGACGGATTCAAGACCATCCCAAAGGGTTCTCGCCACATCTCCTGCCCGGGTCTGTGCCAGATGCCTGCCTGCTCCTCTGGTAATTTTCTGTAGGTGCCGCCTAAGGTTTAACCCCCATCATACTTTGAAAGATCCTTTGGACGGTGGGAAGTACTGGGGTGAGAGCTGAAATGGCTTGCACGAAAAGCGAACTCGTTCCTCAGGATTTCTGTGTGCTGAATCGCCTGTTTACCTAAAGCCGGAGGGCTGCTGGGGCTCTGTGCCTGTGCCAGTGCCTCCACTCTGCCCGGGGCCACCGAGCGCTGGTCTCGCAGGCCCAGAGCTGTCTCCCTCCTCCCGGGAGCCCTCAGTCCTGCTCCGCGGTGCTGCGCCCCACCTGCTCTGTGCCCGGGACATGGCGCCTTTCTCCTGCCCGCCTCAGCTCCGTCCCTTACCCTTCTCAGCATGAACATTTGAAGCCACCCCTCCCTTAATTAACATTGCCTCTTCTCCAGTCTAATCTCACCTATTCCTCAATGCAGACTCTGCTGCTGTCACTATGCTCCCTCCACATTTCCACAGAGGGCAAGGATTTGTTTTATTTCCCTGTCAGTAAATTTCTTGAGGCCGTCTTTCAGTTTATGTGTCCCGAGTTCCTTCTTCCTGCTGAGGACCCGAAAGGCCCACAGACAGGCACTTAGAGGCTCTGGCTGCTGCTGACATCTTTTTTGGATGTCCAGCGGTTTTGTGCTCCCAGTAGTAGGGTAGGTACAGCCCACTGCCGTGGAGCAACTTCCCTGGTCGTTGATCACTATTAGGGCCACACCCTTTGGCGCAGGGTTGGGGTTGCTGGCACGTTCAGAGGCAAGAGGGAGGGCAGAGCAAAATCTCTGTCATAGTAGTCAGAAACATTCCTGTCACTCACGGGCAGCAGTGCGGGGCCTGTTTCCCCAGGGGCAGGCGGGCAAGAGCGATGGGGAGCCCATACTTGAAGGCCCCCATGGCCAAGGGTCACTGTACCCCCACCTGGCTAATCCTTTCGGGAAGAGGTATTGATGGGGCTCTGAAGAAGGCGTCCTCAGAAGGTTCTCCTCCAAGGTGTCACAGCGTGCTGCAGGGTCAGCCTGGGAGGAAGACAACGCCCACTGACGCATTTGTCTGAAAAATTAAAATCCCATCCAGGCCAAAGTCATACTTGGTAGCTGGCAGCACATTGGTGGGCTGTGCGACTGGGTTCAGGGGGCAATATTAGGAGGTGGCTGAAGGGAGGTGAGTTGACTCTGGAGAGGGGCTGGAGGGCAATGGCGGGAAGGTCACAAATCTAAAATCCTGGGCTGGGCAGCAGCCAGAGGCATCCTTCCCACCCTCAGAGAAGGAGCCTGGGAGAGATAGCAGTGACTTGAGAGAGGGCCCCAAGCCCTCTGGGGTCAGCGTCTCTTGCCCTTGGGAAGCAGCTGTAAGCAGTGTTAGCCACAACTCAACAAGTATTCCTTCCACACCTGTCTGTGGGGAGCACTGTTCTAAGGAGGGAGGGAAGAGGGGGTGCCGTAATGTGTCCCCACCCTAAATTCGCTAGAATCTTCTTGGAGAAACTTACACTTCAGTAAGTTTGGAGCAGAGGCAGGGATTCCAGCTAGGTTTTTGCGGTATTTACACCTGCCCTCACCTGTGAGATGGCGTTCTTTTTGGGCAAGGAAGGTGATTCATAGAAAATACCTCCTTGAGCATGTCCTCACCAGGCTGGGCCCGCTAAGAGAGAGCTAATGTCTTAGGTCTCTTGTGCACCTGGAAGGGTGATTAACACTGGAACAACAGGTGTTTGCTAAATACACCTGAATGTGCCTCTAATCCCAGATTGTCACCCAAATCCTGGGTGGAGGGTATTTGGGAAGGGTAGAAAGGTCCTGATAATTCAATTTGTAATCTGGGTGTGGATCCTGAAGGGAAGGCAGTTGGCCACCAGCCTGTTTCTGCTTCTTTGCATTTTGTTTTTGCCTCACCAGTGGGCAGTGGGCGCAGTGACCTTCCCTGCCTCCTCACCTGCTTCCTGTTTGTGCCCATCCGGCCCTGCTCCAGAGAGGTCTTACTGGCTGCGCTGCTGCCAGCCTCAGGTAAACCCAGGTCAGTGATGGCAGGAGGGACAAGGCAGAGCAGAGGCGCATGGCTGCAGGCAATCCTGGCTCTGACTCCTCTCACAGCTGACCTCCTTTCTTCCCCAAACCCTCTTCCCTCCTGTTTATTTTTGTTGCAGATTTATTAGACGCACAGTTAAGTGCCCATTTAGCTCTGCAAACTGTCATCACGCCTGCTTTATGAATAAGATCATTCACTGACAAAAGCCTTTAAATATTTTTTTAAAGAGAAGGTGGGGAAGAGTGGGGGAGAGGAGGGAAGGAAATAGTGCCCCAGGTCAGTGAGGAGGCCAAGAACAACCGAAACCCAAGGACTGGCCTCTCCTATAGCTCAAGAATGTAACAAGGGCCCTCACAGTTGCCTTGAATCACCCTGTTCGTCAAGATGTGTGTCATCCCTCCTGCAGGATGCTGGGGTCTAGAGTTCATTCCTTTGTCTCAGCTGCCTGGGAGCACACCACCGGGCAGGCTGAGCAGCGGCCGCGCACCTGCTCAACATGGTTGCCAAGCACCTCGAGGCACAGCAGGCTGAGTCCTTGCCCCTTGGGAACCCTCCTCCTGCTTCTTCCCAGGCTTTCCTCCTTCGGGTGGCATTTCTTCCCAAGGACCTGGCTCCTTAAACACACATGTGCTTCTGCTGAAAGTTGCAAGACCTTGGTGCGGTGTCTTTTTATGTCTCTGATTATCACCAGCCCTGTAGTAGGGATGGCTTATGTCATCACATGTAGTCATCTCAGCAGCCCTCGAAGTAGCCCTGTTACCATCTTTGGTCAGAGATGCAGGAGCTGAGACAACGCGGTGGAACAGCTGGCACGGTTCCCTAATGCAGCGGGGCGGACACCTGCCCATCCCCGCCTGGCCTGTGCCTACTTGTGAGAGGGCAGAGTTGACCAAGCCTGGTCTCGGGGCGAAGCACTGAGAGAGACAAACCACGTGTCCCTCAGCTTCCCCTGCACGTGCTCTCGCACCTGGTCACACACTGTTGTCACTGGGGCATCTCTTACAAAGTGGGATGCAGACAACAGACCCCAGTGTCCCCCTGAGTGTGAATGATTGAGCCCTTCATCTGTCCAACCAGACCAGCAACAACGCAGGGCCCCGTCCACCTTTTTTACTGTGTACGGTCCGGGAGCTGGGGCTGTGTTGTCATCTTTTCCTGCGGTACCCTTGTAAAGGAGTGCAAGACTCTGGAAGAAACCGGAGGGAGGGTTGTATCTGAAGCACAGTAACAGAACAGTGCCCTCGCTATGGAGTGGCAAGCAGTTCCAGGGGACATTAGCTTTTGCCCCAGAGTAAGAGGGTCACAAATGGAAGCTTGTAGAGCCTGGGTAGACGCTGCCTGCTGTGCTCAGTCCTCCCATCTACCCTTGCATGCAGATGCGGCTCTTTCTCTGCAGTTCTTGGAGTGACTTCTGCGGTCTCAGCGAGGCTTGGAGCCCTGGCTCAGGACCCAGAGCCTTACCTTCTGCCCCTCGGAGGCCCTGGAGCTAGTCTTCCTTTTCTTGCTTCTCCTTCTCCCCTTCCTCCTCCTTGTCTTCTTTTTGGTTTCTCTTTCAGCTATTTATTTCCTTTTATTTGCTGTTTGTGTTCAATGCAAAAAATGCCATAATATAGGAAAGTCACTATGAATCAGAGCATAGTTACACAATACAATGTGCAATCAAAACACGTTCAGCATGCAGATATGAAGCAAGGAGCATTCATTCGCATATAGAAAGCTGGAGCTGTGCTGGAGCTGGGTGTTTCTTATTGTTTCTAAGGATGGCAAATATTTGCTTTTGTTATCAAGGCGACTGTGCTTATCTGAACCCTGGAACACCAGTGTGGTCATGGCAATCAGAGAATTCAATGAGTGCATAATTCTAAAAAGGCTTCTGCACACGAGGCAGCTGTACAAGACCTTCTTTCCAGAATCAACCAAGTTATAGACTGTCATATTCCGACTATTTAAAACACTGGCTGATACAGAGTGCCCTCAAATATTTCCAGAAATAACCTAAAAGAGTTTTTGTGAGCTCAATGCAGGTGAGTTTCCAATGATCAATTTACTTTATTTTGGCTTCTTTCCAGATTTACAAATGTGTGCTAAAAGTGGATCTTTTAATTTTTTATGTATTGTCTTACACAGGTTGAAATAACAGGCACTAATTTAAAGTTATTTGGTGCCATATTCATTTGTTAAAAGATTTTATTTATTGATTTTACAGAGGGATGGTGGTGGAACGAGAAGTATCAACTCATAGTTGCTTCACTTCAGTTGTGCATCGCTTGCTTGTTGCTTGTCGTATGTGCCTTGAGTGGGCAAGCCCAGGGTTTTACACAGGGGACCTCAGCGTTCCAGGTTGACGCTTTGTCCACTGTGCCATCACAGGCCAGGCTGGCATCATATTCTTGTAGATAAAAGAATCTGACTCTCTTTTGGTGAATGGGAATATGTGAAAGGAATGCCCAGCCTCTAATCTTTTTGGCATACAAGCATGATTTAATACTTGTCCTTGGATATGGGGTAGTTCCCAGTCATTCATTGTCCTGGCACAGGCCAGTTACTTCCAGCAAGTCAAATGCAAAATCCTGAAGAAAATAATTTAGATCCCGAGACAGCAGTGAGGGCTTAGCGATGGAACACTTTATCCAGAGTCCGTCAGCGCTGAGCGCGCGCCGAGAAACAGTGCGCAGAGGATTTACAGTCGAACCGGAGGCTCCTTCCACTGTGCGCGTACATAGAAACATGGACGCTTTTCATACTGTCTAATAATTTTACAGACTCATAACTTAATGAGCCAAAGTGAAATCTGAGTCTCCATTCCATACTCTATTCTTTTATCAGCTATTTTCAACTGGGGGAACTGCAAGAATTTTTTTAAAAAATGCAGCACTTGACTATTCAGTCAGGGCACTGACCTCTTTTCCCTTAGATTGTAGAATTTAAAAAATCACAACAGCCAACACAACAATAGCCATCCAGAGTGAATGAATCAAAATTATACTTATATTTTTTGTCAGATTGGCAGAAAATGTTAGTATATTTTTTAGTGTGCCACAGAATTTTAGAAATTTGTTTATGTGTGCCATGAGATGAAAAGGTTGAAATTCTCTGCTGTAGATCACGGTGAAAGCTTTCCTTTTAATTTCCAAGGTGGAGTTTTAGATGTCCCCATTTCCTCAGCCATATTTAATAAATTCACCTCTCTCTTTTCTCTTGTATGAGAAATTTTATTCGCCAGATTTAACACTGACACCCACCATCCAGTTTTATTTTTCAGATGCTCTTCAAATCAGTCACATTTGAGATTCTTTAATATTTCTGTATCATAATTTGTGTCATTAAAATTAAGCAGTGAAATTTAGTAAATCTGGGAAGGATATCTTGATTTTTGATTTCTATTATTGCCATTCTGACTTCAAGAAACAGCCATCTTACAATAGCAGGAGGGAAAGGGGGTGGGGTGGAGGCAAGGCAGAAGTGGGCAAAGGCCATGGTCATGGGACGGAAAGACTGATTGGGCAAGGGTGCCTTATGTGGTGCCTCTGATTATGATGGTGTTATATTGAGTTGTACCCTTGAAGCCTGTATGGCTTTGCAAAATAATGTCATCCTAATTAATTCAAATATAAAAAATTTAAAGAGAGAGAGAAAGAAAGGAAAGAAGGGAGGGAGGGAGGGAGGGAGAGAGGGAGGGAGGGAGGAAAGAAGAAGGAAGAGCCATCTAAATTCCTGAAGATGGAGCAGTGTAGCTGACCCTCACCCAGAGCCCAGTCTTCACGCCTAAGCTGAAGAGCTGGTATATCCCTTAAGTCTCTTTTCATCTCTTTTTTTCCATTTGCAATTTATTATATTTTATTTTTATGGAATTATAGTGATATTTTTATATTTTAAAATATGTTTTATATTTTTCACACTTCCCAAATTTTCTGCAATAGTATATATTACATTTATCATCAGAAAGTTTTTTTGGAAAAGTCTTCGAGCCTGGATGGAAAGGACTGTTCATGGAGATTCTCAGGATCCCTGGGTTCTGCTCTCTTGTCGGGAGGGCCTGGGTGTAATAATTCTTTTAGGATAGCTACTTACAAGTAAAGCAAAGGAGAAACAAGATATGCATGTGTCCCCTGAAAGTTGCTGCCACCAATTGAGCCACCAGGATTCTCCAGTTTAGGGTATGGTGAAAGGATATATTGTTTCCATTAAGGTTAAAGTGATTAAAATTAGTAAAAACTCATGATGTATTTTATCTTCTTTAAAAAATGTTTCCTAGCTCTGCCTTTTGAAAATAGATAAAAACAACGGTTATCCCAAAGTCAATGAAAACCTCTGCACTAAAAGGAACAAGGACTCTGGAAATGGCTCATTCAGGTCTGGGGCAGGAATTACAAAAGTTTCGTTACGAATGTGTTGTTGTGCCAGAAAGCAGTGAAGCTATCAAACACCATTACGTCATGTCAAAGGACATAGGGGACTAACTTGAAGATGCTTTCGTTAACCAAACGCGTCAGTAAGAATAATTGTAATGGGTTGAAATACATCAAAAATTTTAAGTCCGTGTGTTCAGAACTTAAAAAATAAAACTAGTTCATCACCTTTGGAGAGATGCTAAGAAACTAATTTATGATTTCAAAAACATAAATAAAGGCCCTGGCCGGTTGGCTCAGCGGTAGAGCGTTGGCCTAGCGTGCGGAGGACCCGGGTTCGATTCCCGGCCAGGGCACACAGGAGAAGCGCCCATTTGCTTCTCCACCCCTCCGCCGCGCTTTCCTCTCTGTCTCTCTCTTCCCCTCCCACAGCTGAGGCTCCATTGGAGCAAAGATGGCCCGGGCGCTGGGGATGGCTCTGTGGCCTCTGCCTCAGGCGCTAGAGTGGCTCTGGTCGCAACATGGCGACGCCCAGGATGGGCAGAGCATCGCCCCTGGTGGGTGTGCCGGGTGGATCCCGGTCGGGCGCATGCGGGAGTCTGTCTGACTGTCTCTCCCTGTTTCCAGCTTCAGGAAAAAAAAAAAAAAAAAAAAAATTAAAAAAAAAAAAAACATAAATAAAAGGAAAGCAAACATTTCCTCTCTATGAACTGTACCTCTAGGAAATTAAGCAATTATGGAAGATAGTAAGTGAATAAGGAATGATTAATTCAGAATGTCACTTTTCAGAACCTTATTGAATAAATGAGTCTGGGTGACAATAGCCAATGTATGGTAGCAGAAAAATACACAAGCAAACATTATGTATGTCTTTATGAAAGTACACACCACTATGGCCCTGGTCAGGTGGCTCAGTGTATAGAGCGTTGTACTGACTTGTTGACTGGGAATCCCAGGTTTGGTCCCCAGTGAGGGCACATAGGAGAAGCAACCGATGAATGCACAACTGAATGGTACAACTAAGTGAAATGATGAGTTGATGCTTTCTTTCTTTCTTTCTTTCTTTCTTCCTTTCTTTCTTTCTTTCTTCTTTCTTTCTTTCTTTCTTTCTTTCTTTCTTTCTTTCTTTCTTTCTTTCTTCCTTCCTTCCTTCCTTCCTTCCTTCCTTCCTTCCTTCCTTCCTTCCTTCCTTCCTTCCTTCTTTCTTTCTTTCTTTCTTTCTTTCTTTCTTTCTTTTTCTTTCTCTCTCCCTCTCTCTCCCAAAAAATTAATGGAAAAAAAGTACACCCCGCTACTTGTGAAGGAGTCTTGCAAAAGGAAAAAAATCAACAAATTTAATCAAGCTCTACATCAAAATGTCAATTTACAGGAAATAAAGGAATGAAAAACATGTTCAATGATGCTCTTGTGATGAAATCAGCAACATCCAAATAATCTTCCCAACAACACAACACATCAACATAGACTTTTAAAATTTGATCCCCAAATCACCTCAACAGTCACACCATGAATCTTGTCACCACCCCAAACATTTCTACCTTGAAAATGAGTAATTCAAGCATTTATTTCTGAGGTCTGATTACTGCTTTCAGTTCTTCCTTTTATTTTTTTATTTTTATTTTTTAGGCGAGAGGAGGGAAGATAGTGAGGCAGATTCCCACCTGTGCCCCAACTCAGCAACCCTGTCTAGGGCCGATGCTCAAATACTGAACTATTTTTAGTTCCTGAGGCTGATGTGCTCTAAGGGAGCCATCCTCAGCATCCAGGACCACGCTGGAATCAATTGAGCCACTGGCTAGGGGAGAGGAAAAGGGAAAGAAGTGAGGAAAGGAAATGGGGAGAAGCAGATGGTTGCCTCTCTTGTGTGCCCTGACCCGGAATCAAACCTGGGACATAAGTATACCAGGCCAACATTCTACCCACTGAGCCACCAGACAGGGCCTCCTCTTCTTTTTTTTTTTTTTGTATTTTTATTTTATTTTTCTGAAGCTGGAAACAGGGAGAGACAGTCAGACAGACTCCCGCATGCGCCCGACCGGGATCCACCCGGTACGCTCACCAGAGGCAACGCTCTGCCCACCAGGGGGCGATGCTCTGCCCCTCCGGGGCGTCGCTCTGCCACGACCAGAGCCACTCTAGCTCCTGGGGCAGAGGCCCAGGAGCCATCCCTAGCGCCTGGGCCATCTTTGCTCCAATGGAGCCTTGGCTGCGGGAGGGGAAGAGAAAGACAGAGAAGAAGGAGGGGGTGGGGGTGGAGAAGCATATGGGCGCTTCTCCTATGTGCCCTGGCCGGGAATTGAACCCGGATCCCCCGCACGCCAGGCCGACGCTCTACTGCTGAGCCAACCGGCCAGGGCCTCCTCTTCTTAATTCAGTGATTTCCCCTACAACTATCTTCAGATGCCTCAGAACTTCCATTCCATAGGTTTATTTTCTCACAATTAACTTTCTTCTCCTTTCTCCTTTTTACTCCTATTCACCTCAGATTCATGCCCCATTAATAATCTGAACTCTCTTCCTATTTATCTTTCTGTCATTGCTGTCTAGCAAAATTTCCAACTCCACGTGAACTATTGACGTCTTCCATGTCTGCAGGAGGGCATCAGGTTGCTGCTGGAGGAAATCCACAGGAGATGGGGGGGGGGGGTACCACTATCTATTTATGCCGGGCCACCTCAATAGTTCCCTCAACACTTTCCAGAAACCATCCTTCCTTTGCCTAGACACGTCATATTCTATCTGCAATCTTTATTTCAGACCTTCTTCACCTCACTCACAGCAGGTGGTTTTGCCTCCAAATTGCCATTTAAGAAAGAAGCTGTTAGATGGAACTCCCTCAACTCCTGTGACCACACCTCTGGCCATCTGTCCCCAGCCTCTCTTTTATCTTTGTTGTTGCTGAAGAGGTGTCCCTATTCCTATACAAAACTACCTCCTTGGCCTGTGTTTTGGATGCCCCACCTCCAACTTTTGGAGATTTACCATGTGGAGTACATCTTTTTATTGCCTCCTCTTCAACCTCTGCATCTATTGCATGTGTATTATTTTAAATACATAGCTTTATTGAAGTATAACTGACATATAAGAATCTTTACGCATTCATAGCATGCAATTTGACAAATTTTAACATAAGTATGTAAACGTAAAAGCCATCATCACAATCAAAATAGTAAACAGATCCATCAACCCAAAAGTTTTTTTCACACCCCTTCTAATCCTTTCCTCCAGCCCTTCCCTGCTGTTCTTCCCAGGCAATCACCAATTTGCCTTCAGTCACTGTAGATTAAGTTGTATTTTCTAAAGATTTATATAGATGGTAGCAAATGGTGTGTATTCTGCTTTTGTTTGCCTTCTTAAACCTAACATAATTATTTTTCAAATTTATCCATGTTGTGTATACATAATTCATTATTTTTTATTGCTGAATAGTATTCCAATGTGTGTAAAACCCAAAATTTGTTTATCCATTCACTGACTGATGGGTATTTGGGTTGTTTTTAGTTTGGGGCTATTACAAATAAAGCTGATTAGAAATTAATATACAAGTCTTTGTATGGATGTCTGCTTTCTTTTCTTATGGGAATATACTTAGGAAAGGTTGGATTAAAGGATAAGTAGGTTTAATTTTTTAAAGAAACTGCCAAATTGTTTTCCAAAGTGGCAGTACCATCTTATATCCCAACCAGCAGTGTGTGAGGGCTCCAGTTCCTCTACATCCTCAACAACACTCGGATGATCACACTTATTCTAATAGGCATTCTAAAAGCCATGTCATGGTTTCTCACTGTGGTTTCAGTATGCATTTCCTTAGTCACTAATGATACTGAGCATCTTTTCATATGCTTATCTGCTATCTGTATATTTTCTTCTGTGAAATGTCTGTTCTAACCTCTTGTCCATTTTGAATTTGGTTGTTTGCTTTTCTATTGAAAATTTTTTTAGTTCTTTTTATATTCTGCATGCAAGTCCATTATCAAGTATATTCTTTGCATATATTTGTCTCTACTTTGTACCTTGTCCTTTCATTCTCTAACACTGTCTTTTGATAGGCAGAAGATTTTAATTTTGATGATGTCAGATTTATTGATTTATTCTTTTATAGATTGTACTTTTTGTGTCATATCTAAGAAAGTTTTGCTTAATTCAAAGTCATAAAGATTTTCTCCTGTTTTTCTTCTAGAAACTGTATAGTTTAAATTTTCATCCTGGCCAGCAGAGCTAATAAGCTTAGGTGAAAAAGCCACAACCCTTCATCTCATCTTTACTGAAAGGTCAGTTTTTTCCTCAGCTCACATTTTCTTGTAATATTTATTGCATACAACTATAGTAGCCAATACACACTAACCACTGGACTCTTCCCAGCTCTTGCCCCCGGAGCTGCACACTCAGTACCCACGGGCCTGCCTTCCAAGTTATCACAGGCACTATTTTTATCAGATATTTTGCCATTGCAAATACATTTCTTCACTTTCATTATCTGTTTCCTTGCTGCCTATTATTTCACTGCTAAACCAATGTCACATATTTTGGTGTGTGTGTTTTTGGGGTTTTTTTTGAGATGGCAGGACTCTTTTTCAAAGTACCAAGTTTTGTACAAGTCAGAGCATGCTAAATGCTCTAAAAGACAACCTCCAAACTTTTGTCATTTAACACAATTAAATTTATGTTTTGTTCACGTCGTTGTCCAATGTGTATTATTCTTAGCCAGGTTGTTCTTCTCTGTGGCTTTCCTCCAAGCTGAGCCTCAGGGACTTCGTCTTAGGAGCTCTGCTATTTCTTGTGCCTCTCCTTACTCTCTGCATCCAGCTGGCTGATGAGGGGGCAGAGAACACACAAAAGTTTCAGGCCCAGAAGTGGGATATGTCCCTCTGCCTAGAGTGTCTAGAACTAAGTCACATGCCATGTCTGATTAAAAGAAACCCAGGAAATGTAGTCTAGCTACACTCCCAGGAAGAAGAAGAAATGGGTTTGCTGAGCATCTAACCTGTCTCTGCCAAATCAAGGGTGATTTTCCTAATGATTACAGCTGTCAAAGACCACGCTGTCACTGACAGTTCTCAGGGGCCAGGTAATCATCCATCTGATAGAGCAGAGGTGATTCTGTATTGGGTTGAAAGTTGAACTAGATTATCTTTGAGGCTTCTTCTAATTTCATGATCAGAGAAGACTAAAAGTCAACTAATAGCCACAGCAAGAAAAGATAACCACACGTCATGCTCCCATTTGCCTTTCTCTTCTTCAGGCCAGTTAGTTGTGTAAGGCGGGCTTTCACCGTGATTAGAGGTGATAACAAATGTTTGGTAAGCCTGGCTAGATTTGTGAGTTTCTGATATACTTGAGGAAATATGAATACTCTTTTATTTATTATCACCTATAATTAGACCAATATATTTACCTAAGTGAATAATTGCCTCTGGGAATGAAAATATAAACTAAAGCACCATAAGTGAAATTGCTAATTACCAGCCTTTGTCAAACCCTTGGCCATGGCATTAACATCACCCTATGAATGACAGCTGCAGTCTTTATACTAACCTATAATTGTGAAATGTCAATGGGTCTCCAAAAAGATTTTCTTTCCCCATTCCAAGAACTCAAGGGCCTGTTTATCTTTAAAGGGAGGCTTTATAGTTACAGTCCTCATCTCGATTTCTCTTTTAACAAACTTGCTTTGTCATATAAAAACTTGATCATTTTATACTCAACCATTAGCAGCACAAGAAAGTATTGCAAAAGGGAGAAGAAATGGAAGTAGTTACTACTGTATTTTTATAGTTTACAATATACTATATATGTATATATAAAATATTTTTATATATATACAATATATTATATATATTATAAAGCACATTCATTTTTTTGTTATTCAACAGATATTGATTGAGTTTTTAGTTATATCAAGCAGTGCATCAGGCACTAGAGTTTAATCCGAGTAGGATATAGGTCTTTCCCCAAAGAGCTCTTAGTCTAAGTAGAGGGATATAAGCACGTAAAATACTGTGTTGGAAATCTCTGCAAAGTACAATAGGTCACAAAGGACAAAGTGATTATTCCCAGTGAGGGGATCAGGAGGCTAGTAACAGAGAAGTTTCATAGAAAGGGTAATGGTTGAGCTGAATCATTCAACTTATCTAATTTTGACAACATTCCTATTAGGATTCCAATTAGGCAGATTGTATTTCTATTATTCAGATGAAGAAATTGAGGCTCAGTGAGTTCACATGATTTGTCTGAACAAAGTTGAGGCTTGAATTTGGGCCACCTGCTCTTTCTGCTGCACCACACTTACACCAGCTGTACATAGGTTGTTAAGTTATACAGACACAGCAGAGTTTCAGAGCCCGATTCTATAGCTCAGCCAATAATCTCAGCCAGTGATGCTGACATCCACCTCTAGCTCCTCATCAGTAGGTTAGTTAATTTCTCTCTTGAGGAGACAAAGCTCTTTGGGGCTGGTAATGCCCACCCAGGCCACCTCCTCACTGTCACATGGGCTCCTTCTCCTCCCCTCATGTGGATTCCCATTCATGGAACTCAGCCAGGGTTCCAGCTTCTCTGTGAAGTCCTCCCCATGTCCCTGGCCCTGCAGAGCCAGCTTCTGCTCTGACTTACCCTAGCACTGATTGAGACTTGAATTTTTCTCCAGTTGATGACTTTTACTCTGTGCACCGCCCACCTCTCCCAGGCTGTATTCCCTTCAGATGGGGACTGTCATAGAGTGTTCCCCCACCCCCGCCCCAGTATCTGGGCCAGGGCTGAGCCCATGCTCAGGCTCCACCAAGTAATGCTTATGGCACAAAGGTTTTATCCAGGAGATACAGAGGGCAATGTCCTTTTCTTCTGGTGTTTTCAAATATCCTTACTGAGCAAAATATAAAGTTGGTAGTGGACAATGAGTCCTTCCATTGTGTGTATGTGTGCACGTGCATATGTAAATCATGTTGGTCTGTGAAATCCAAAGGTCTAGGATCCATTGCTCTAGTGAGTCTTTCTTAAGTGTGAGGGACAGAAGAACCATTTAGAGCAATAAAAAAATAGATTCCTGGGCTTTGTCTCAGAACTAAGGAACTAGACAATGAAGGGCCAGAGAACCGTAGGCCTATAGGTCATTCTGATGGTAGGTGGTATTTATTTTTTTTATTTAATAACAATTTTATTTTTTTAGCGAGAGAGAGAGAGACAGAAACAGAGACAAACAGAGAGACAAGAAGGGAGAGAGAAGAGAAGCATCAACTTATAATTGCGTCACTTTAGTTGTTCATTGATTGCTTTCTCATATGTGCTTTGACTGGGGGGCTGCAAGCCGAGCCAGTGACCCCTTGCTCAAGCCAGTGACCTTGGGCTTCAACTCAGTGACCTTGGGCTTCAAGCTAGTGACTTTTGGGCTCAAGCCAGTGACCATGGGATCATGTCAATGATCCCACACTCAAGCTGGTGACCCCATATTCAAGCTGGTAAGCCTGCAGTCAAGCTGGTGACCTTGAAGTTTTGAACCTGAGACCTCAGTGTCCCAGGTTGACACTCTAGCCACTGTGCCACCACTGGTCAGGCCATAGGTGGTATTTAAATTATGCCTCAAACAATTGGAAAGGTTTCAGCATGTTTTCAGCATATAATGATAGAGGGAGGGAGGGGCAGAAAAAAGCTTTGGAATAAGAAAAATGTGAACAAAGTTGTGGCAGTTGAGAAGCAAGCTTTTGGAATGACAGGTGGACCACATGGAACATATGACCCATAGAAAGGAGCAGTGGGGTTTCTAGCCAGAAAGGTAGATGGTGGCTACAGTGTGACAGATTTGTACCTTATACCAAAAATAGTAGAACCTCCAAGTGAGAATGTGGCTAAGAAAAGAGGTTTACTGCAATCCTAACGTGCAGCAATCACTGTCATTGGGTGAATAAATAATGTCCCATGTAAGTATATATTATTCTAAATGATATATTTGCTGTCTGGATTAATAAGATAACTTAATATAAAACTTTTATTGATTATTAAGTAGCTTTTGGTTATTTTTTAGCCAATCATAAAATACAATTTCCATGATGTGAGAAGTTATAAATTTTTAAAAACCAAATGATTGAGAAGAGCTCACGGAAGCTAGGGGGATCCCTAGAGGTGCTTGAGAAAAGCAATGGGTGTTCGGGGCCGACAGAGGAAGGGAGCTTTTGCAGGTGGAGACCCCAGTGGGGAGCCAGCCCAGATAGCTCTGGGATGAAGTAAGAAGGACCTGCGTGAAGATGAACAGTGGTAGGTTTGACGTCAGCATCATATTTCATGGTCTGGCTATGAGTCAGTTGCTCCCTGATCTTCGTACATGTCTGTCCTTTATGAACCCATCGAAGCCCCCATGTCTGTGCTGAGTTATATATATCCCTGAGACAGGAGATGTGCCTCCTGCTTCTCTCCTTGAATAGTCCTGGGAGAGTAGCTGGAATAGTAAGGTTTTTGATGAATGCATCTAGCTAAGGATAGCCTTTCATTATAGTCCTTCTGGCTTAAAAATATCCACCTGAACATTGAGATCTATTCCTCTGGATCAAATTATAGTCCTGAATGAACGATGGTAAAAAAAAAAAAATGAGCCAAACAATAGCCTACTAATAACTCTGAGAAAGATCAGATTTAAAGAGGCAGCAATACTTTAATCCCAGGTGATACTGCTTCTGCTGCAAACTCTAGAGTCCACATCACCATACAGAAGAGCCTGGCTGAGGCTGCCAGCCAGCTGATCCCCAGAAGAGGCAGGGAACATTAGCTGTTCCAAAAGTGGACATGATGGGCCAGCTACTGGGGGCCAGGTAGGGCTGGATCCTGTAATTTTAGCCAGAACCTATTTCTCTTTTGGGAGCAATTGGTGAGATCAAGATGCAGAGAACCCTAATCCTATCTTGGCACAGAAGCAGTCTGACATTTGCCAAGAATTTCTACCCAGAAATTCTGCTTTACAAATAGAGGAATCAGTTGGCAAGATTGTAGCAAGGGTCACTGAGGCATATTGCATGGTAGCAGAGCGACAAAATTTCCAGGAGGGAGGGGCATTCCTGGCAGCAGCTCTAGCCTTCCTGTCTCAGGCAAGACCATATTGTGGGCTTATTTGGTTTCTTTCTATATTATATTATCTGCACCTGCATTTAAGTGGAAGAAAGTAGTATATGGATACAAAATCTAAACTGGGATTTTTACTTATCCTTAATGTTCAGAGATCTTTGGGCAATTGATATTGTGTGTTTTTGCATATTAACTCAAAGCTGTGCACTATGGGTAACAGGGGTTATGAATGGATATTTAAATCAGTTATGAACACTAATTAATGAACACTAATTATTTGTGGTCATCCTACAACTTTCAACTCCTCCTTACATTTTGGTAACCTGCCATACTATAAATCCTTTCTTCCCAAGAAAGAAGCCAGAAAATTCACAACTGCAGACCTCTCCCAGCTTGGTGCAGTCATATGATCCAGGTTCTGGCAGTTGGCCACATTCTCATGAGACTTGGATTCAGAAGTAAGAAGTATGGGGAAATAGCCTCATGTGAGTGATCAGTCTTTAAGTAGGCATGGTAGCAGAAGTCTTGAGATATTTGGGAGTTGCATTGGTGACATTCTTGGCTGTAAACTGTTGTTAGATAAAGTGGTTGGACATTGTTTCTGATTGCTTACTTTCAGCATCTGCTCTCTTGGCCTTTAGGAGATTCAGTAAGTTACCTAATATTATTAATCCATTCTTTTTTAGCTTGAAGTGCAAGGATAACTTTTGCTTTTTGTATCTAGGTCCATACATGCTGTCATAAATGGTAATATTCTATTCTTTTTCATGGCTGAGTAATATTCCATTGTGTATACGTACCACTTTATACACTCATTTATTGATGAGCACTTAGGTTGCTTTTATATATTGGCTTTATTGTAAATAATGCCGCAATGAACACAGGGGTGCATGTATTCTTTCAAATTAGTGTTTTGGGTTTCTGTGAATATATATCCAGAAGTGGAATTACTGGGTAAAAAGGTAGTTTTATTTTTAAATAATTTTTTGAGGACTCGCCATACTGTTTCCATAGTGGCTGTACCAATCTGCATTCCCACCAACAGTGCACAAGAAACCTAATATTCTAAGGAAGAAGCCACCTACCGTGCCGGAATGTGATCTAGCATGCATGAATCAGGGCCACTCTACTGGGACTGAATTCAGAAGTAAACCATAAGGGAAGGTGGCTATATATTATCTAGAAAGCATGCTTGGTGAAGTTAGCTGATTCTTCACTGGTGGAAGTGGCAGAATTTCTGGTATCTGGTTTCGGGATTTGTAAGGCAGCATTTGCAGAGATGTGTTTGCTAGAGAAGCTTTTGAGTGTGGTTGTTGCCCAGCCTCAGATTCTAACTCTCTGGTTCTCTTCGAAGTTCAGTGAGCTCATAATATCTTTTAAAAATTATGCACATTCCATTTCTTTTCTGCATATACCGACGAGGTGGATCTTGTTGTTTGCAAACACAAATGCTGACTGATACAACAACAAACCTTCTGGCAAGCATTTTAAACAGACCCCCACAGTGGAACTAGAGTTTTATGACCTCCATAAAAGTAAGAAAAAAATAAAGAGAAACATTGTCAGAAAACAAATAAACAGTAGGAGTTTCAGAGTATATTCAGAGTTCAATAGACACTTAAAACAAATTTCCTAACCATCTGTATAAATTAGGCTTACAGGAAGAACAGATATTCACTGAGGCTCACCAAGATCATCTACCACTAAAGAGAGATACTGGATATAATAAATCTTCAGTCAGATATCTGTGTTTTGCAAACTTTTTCTCTTAGCTCATAGCTTGCTCATTAATTCTCTAGAAGATATCTTTTGTTGAGAGAAAGACAGAGAGACAGACAAACAGACAGGAAGGGAGAGAGATGAGAAGCATCAATTTGTAGTTGTGGCGCATCAGTTAGTTGTTCCTTGATTGCTTCTCATATGTGGTTTGACCAGGGGACTCCAGCTGAGCCAGTGACCCCTGCTCAAGCCAACGACCTTTGGGCTCAAGCCAGACACCATAGGGCCATGTCTACCATCCCACGCTCAAGCCAGCAACCCTGTGCTCAAGCCGGAGACCTCAGGGTTTCAAACCTGGGTCCTCAGTGTTCTAGGTCCACACTCTATTCACTGCACCACCACCTGGTCAGGCTAGACGGTTTTAATTTTGTTGAAGTCAGATTAATCAAATATTTCTTATATGATTATTGGTTTCCGAATCTTGCTAAAGAAATCTTTACTCATCTTTTAGTCACAAAGATATTCTCTTAAGTTTCCCTCTATCAAGTTTACAGTTTTAGCTTTTATGTTTAGGTTCATGGTCCATTCTGAATTGCTCATTGTGTGATAGGCAGTAGGAATGCATTATTTTCCATATGGATATACAGTTAGTTATTCCAGCATGGTTTGTTGATAAGACGTTCTTTTCTCATTGGATTGGTTAACACCTTTTTTGAAAATCAAGTTACTATATAAATGTGAGTTTATATCAGAGCTCTCCACTTTGCTTTATTGATCTATTTGTTTCTCCTTATACCAGTAGCACATAGTCTCAATCATTATAACTTATAATAAATTAGGAAGTCAGATGGTTTGTCTTTTGACTTTGTTCCCCTCTATAAATTTTGATTTTTAAAATTAACATGTAGTGAAGGCGAGTTTGTTAAAAAGTATGGTTCTATTAATTTTAACACATATGTAAATATATGTAATCATCACCACACTTGGAATATAAACAGTTTCACCTTTTCCCTACTTCTAATCACTGGCAACCACTAATCCATTCTTTTATTTTATTTTATTTTATTTTTTTTCATTTTTCTGAAGCTGGAAACAGGGAGAGACAGTCAGACAGACTCTCGCATGCGCCCGACGGGGATCCACCCGGCCCGCCCACCAGGGGCGGTGCTCTGCCCCCCAGGGGGGGATGCTCTGCCCATCCTGGGCGTCGCCATATTGCGACCAGAGCCACTCTAGCGCCTGAGGCAGAGGCCACAGAGCCATGCCCAGCGCCCGGGCCATCTCTGCTCCAATGGAGCCTTGGCTGCGGGAGGGGAAGAGAGAGACAGAGAGGAAAGTGCGGCGGAGGGGTGGAGAAGCAAATGGGCGCTTCTCCTGTGTGCCCTGGCCGGGAATCGAACCCGGGTCCTCCGCACGCTAGGCCGACGCTCTACCGCTGAGCCAACCGGCCAGGGCACTTTTATTTTTTAGAAAATGTCATATAAATAGATCATACCGTTTGTAAACTTTGAGACTGGCTTTTTTCAACTCAGTAAAATGCTTTTGATATTTAACCAAGTTGTTACATGTATCAATGTCATTTTTTTTTCATTTGCTGCCTAATATTTTATTTGATGAATGTATTGCAGGTTGTTGATACATTTACTTGTTGAAGAACATTTGTATTGTTTCCATTTTTTGGCAATTATAAATAGAGCTGCTATAAACATTCATGTATGGGCTTTAGTGTAAACATACTTTCATTTTTCTAGGCTGTTCTTTAATATGATTGCTTTGGATATTCTAGGGCTATTGCATTATCACATTAATTTTGGAAACAGCTTGTCAGTGTATGAAAAAGCCCTGCTTGGATTTTGATTAAGATTGCATTGAATCTCAGATGAGAAAACCTACTTCAGAAAAGGAACCTTAGCATAATCACCTTAGCATTAGCCAGTAAGACTCCAAGCAGGAACTGTTAGCTGAATACCCTGTGCCTCATTGTTTGTAAGTTGCCTGGCAAGTATTTGCCTGCTATGTAAATTGTTTACACTTTAGTATGCCACAGTTTCTTTTCCTCCACTAATTACTTTATTTTATTTCCTATTAAAGAAATTCCATGTGGGCAGCAAATAAGAATAGGTACTATTTGGTGATTACCAGCCTTGTGCCAGATGTTTTGTACACATTATGATTCTCCAACAACCCTACGAGGACTATTAACATTCCCATTCTACAGATGAAGAAATTAAGGCTTAGTTAAATTAACAACTTGATAAGATCACATTAGCATATTGGACACAGTTAAGATTTAAACTCAGGTATAGCTAGCTTAAAACTCCATGGTCTTTCCACTCTACTACATTTTCTCTCTCTTTCCCTCCCACAAAGATGAAGACAGTGTAGATGTAAAATGATTCTGGATTTGGAAAATTTTCTGAAGAATACTTGGCTTCTGGTCAAGATGGAAGCATAAATAAATACAGTATTCACATTCTTCCACAATCACATGAAAATTACAATTAAACTATAGGACAACCATCATTCACAACTACCTGAAACCTAGCTGAACAGAAGTCCTACAACTAAGGATATAAAGAATAAACCACATTGAGATGGGTAGGAGGGGCAAGGACATGAAACAGGCTGGTCCCACACCCACTTGTGGGGGATAAAAACTGGGAAGGATATGTCAGTTGTGGAGGTCCACCCTGAAATTTCAGGGGTCCTAACACCACCCTAGGTCCCCCAGCCTGGGGTTCCAGAGTCAGGAAGAGAAGTCCCATAATTTCTGGCTATAAAAACCAGTGAGGACTGTGGTTGAGTGATCAAAGGGCTGCTGGAGTCCCAGGAGTACCTCTTAAAAGACCTGTACTGGACATACTCAGACTTACTCCCTCTGAGTTCCAGTGCTGGGGCAATAGCTCAGAAGGCACAACAGACATACAAGGAGAACTGAATTGAATGGCAATAGGTTGAGAGCTGGGGGCAGGTTTCTCCCAGACAGTGTTCCTTTTCAACACCTTTCACCACCACCACCACCACCACCACACACACACCAAGCATACCATATTTGAGTCTTCATCAACCTGGTTCACCACACCCTGGTGATTCCCTGAGACCCCACCTCATACAACTTGCAGACCCACCCAAGCTGTTCCAGTGGTTTTTCCATTCGAACAACCTGTCTTGGCTTTTGCCTCATATATTCCTAAAACCTCTCAAACAAGCAGCATCTGGCCTCAGCATGTTCCATACTTCTCTCTAAGTGGCCCCAGGCTTGCTACTAGCAGCAGCCAGCCTCAGTTCCCAGCTTGGCCTCTCCTGGGTACTCCAAGCCCAGCACAAGTAGCAGCCATCTGAAGATCACTTTGTAGCTTATGCTGGGGGACACTGTAAAGATCATATGTGGCAGCTGACCTTGGTTTGCACTTCCTGGGAAGCCCCAGAACCAGCACACCCAGTGGATAGCCTCAGACAACTTCAAAGCACTTCCCAACCACCTCCACAAGCTACATGCTCCAGGGGTGGACTCAATGAGCACCAAAGCCCATTGAAGTAAGTCCTGCTTCATGGGGTGGTCCCCTAAACAGGTGATCCTTCACAGTGGTTGCTGCCAGTCCTTGCAGCTGATTGGCCTAGGGGTAAATCCCTCCCATTGAAGCGCCAATAGCAATCAAGGCTCAACTACAACAAGAGAGTATACACAACTCACACAGGGGGGCCCACCTGGAGAGTCTAGCTCTTGGGTGAATGGAGAGACAGTGTCACTGGCCCCTACAGTAGTATCAGGCCACTCTATCAAGTTCAGGTAACATAGCAGTTCTACATAATACAGAGAAACAAACACAAGAAGTCAGCCAAAATGAAGAGGTACATGTTTCATATGTCCCAAGTGAAAACACATAGCAAAACTCCAGAAAAAGAACTAACAAAATAGAGACAAGAAATCTACCAGATGCAGAATTCAAAACTCTGGGTATAAGGATGCTGAAAGAACTCAGGGGAAGAGTAGATGGACTTAATAAGAACTTCAACAAAGAGCTAGGGAACAAAAACAACTAGAAAACATGTTTAAAAACTTATCAGAAATGAAAACTACATTACAAGGAATCAACAGCAGAGTAGATAAAGCAGAGGATCAAATATGAGATTTGGAAGATAAGGAAGCAGAGAACACCCATCAGAACAGCAAAAAGAAAAACAGAATAAAAAAAATGAGAATAGTATAAGGGGCCTCTGGGACAATGTCAGGTGTACCAACATTTGCATCATGGGGTTGCCAGAGGAGAAGAGAGAGAGCAGGTAATTGAAAATCTATGTAAACAAACAAACCAAAGAAAAATTTCCCTAACCTGGTGAATAAATAGAATGTAAGTTCAAGGAAGCACAGAAAGTCTCAACAAGATGAACTCAAAGAGTTCCACACCAAGACACATCATAATTTAAATATCAAAGGTTGGAGACAATCTTAAAAGCATCAAGAAAAAAGCAGTTTGTTACCTACAAAGATGCTTCCATAATACTGTCAGCTACTTTCTCAACAGAAACTTTGCAAGCTAGAAGAGATCGGCATGAAATACTCAAAGTGATAAAAATCAAGGACCTACAACCAAGATTACTCTACCCAGCAGAGCTATCATTTAGATTTGAAGAACAGATAAAAAGCTTCCAAGATGAAAAATAACTAAAGGAGTTAATCACCACTAACTCAGTATTACAAGAAATGTTAAAGGGTCTTCTTTAAGGAGAAGAATTGAAATAAAGCTCTAAATTGGAATAATAAAATGGCAATAAATGCACATCTCTCAGCACTTGACCCTAAACAACAAAATAAATGAATAAGCAGGACAGAATTACAGATACAGAGAACATTTTGAAAGTTGGCAGATAGGAGGAAGGTTGAGGAGATGGGTTAAATGGTTAAGGGAATAATAAGTATTCAATACAAATTAGCAGTTACAGAATAGTCACAGGGATGTAAAATATAGCATAAGGAATACAGATTTATCTGGAGGAATCACTTAGTAAGGTATATAATATCTAATCACTGAGTTGTACACCTGAAACTAACATAATATTATATGTCAATTTTAATTGAAAAATTAAAAATTATCTAAAGTAGAAACAAACAAACATACAAAAAGAATACTTAAGACTGGCGCTAAAAGTAAACCTGATTCAAGTGTTTTGATTTTTTTTTTTTAACTTGACTGGTATATCTTTATGTGAACTATTGAAAGAAGTCAGTAGATGCCCCCACATCTATGTACAAGATGGGTCTTTTCTAAGTTGGTTAGGCTGACTTGAGATCAGTTTAGACAAAGTGATTCTCAGGAAGCTCTCTGGACCCTGGTGTCAGATTGAACTCTCTTTGTGCTCCCACATGAATGAGCACATGTACAAGAATCAATGCCCATCACCCTCATTGGGGTGTGAGTTACATCTTTCTGTATCTTTGGATGCCCAGTACCTAAATCAATAGTACGTGACACTGATTTGAAAGACTAGATGAACAATGTTTTGGCTTTATTGGCTTATTCTTTGAAACTGGAAAGGGAGAAAGATTATGCAGTTTCTTTTAGGATTATAGATTATACTACTAAGGCTATATCTTTCAATGGATTCCCTTGCTTCAGACTTTTGAGTCAAACAGATCTAAGTTCAAATTCCTGGTTCTTCCACTTACTGAGTGAACAGATTACTTAAACTCTCTTAGGGTTGCTAAAAGGATTAAATGAGAGAATACATATAAAGAATTTGAACAATGTCAGGGATAGAGTACAATGCCAGTGATAGAGTAAGTGCTCAATTAAGAGAAGCTATTATTACTGAGGTGATTCCATAATTCTTTTTTTCTTCCAAACCCAGAGTAAGTTTCCATTGTCCTCTCCTAAATATTTTTCACCCTTAACATGCTCTTATTTAAAATAAATCTGTTTAATAAATAAACTTCTTATTTTGAGATAGTTATAGATTTATGTGTAGTTGTAAAAAATAAGGCCTGACCTGTGGTGGCGCAGTGGATAAAGCGTCGACCTGGAAATGCTGAGGTCGCCGGTTCGAAACCCTGGGCTTGCCTGGTCAAGGCACATATGGGAGTTGATGCTTCCAGCTCCTCCCCCCGGCTCTCTCTCCTCTCTCTCTGTCTGTCTCTCTCTCCTCTCTAAAATGAATAAATAAAAAAAAATAAAAAAATAAAAAAATAATAGAGATAGATTCTGTGTATTTTTAACTCAGTTTCCTGGATAGTAACATTTTGCAAAATCACAGTATCACCACTGGAAACTAATATAAAATAATATTGAATGTCAACTGAAACTAAAAAAAAATTATTCTACAATATTATATATGTTAACCTGAATTTAGGAGAAATCTAAGAAGTGATTCACATTTAATATGTGTTTTTGTCATTAAATATCAACTTTAATTTCTGTATATGGGTTAATCTACTTTTGTTGGAAACATTTTTTCATTCTTGAACACATTTTATTCAATAAAGTAGACTTTCCATTCTTAAAACAAATCATAGTATCATTAACAAGATATTGACATTTATACAGTCAAGATACAGACATCTCCATCACTACCAAAGTCCCTCATATTGCCCTTTTATACCCATATCTTTTCTCTCCAGCCCTCACCCCCTGGCTTAACTCCTGGCAACCACTAATTTCTTTTCTATTTCTCTGATTTTGTCATTTCAAGAATATTTTATAAATGGAACCACACCATATGTAAAATTTAAGATTGACTTTTTCATTCAGAATATTTCTTTGGAGATTCATACAGGTTGTGGTGTGTATTAATAGTTCCTTCTTGTTGCATTACTATACGGCAGGGGTCCCCAAACTTTTTACACAGGGGGCCAGTTCACTGTCCCTCAGAGTGTTGGAGGACCGTACTATAAAAAAAACTATGAACAAATCCCTATGCACACTGCACATATCTTATTTTAAAGTAAAAAAACAAAATGGGAACAAATACAATATTTAAAATAAAGAACAAGTAAATTTAAATCAACAAACTGACCAGTATTTCAATGGGAACTATGCTCCTCTCACTGACCACCAATGAAAGAGGTGCCCCTTCCAGAAGTGCAGCGGGGGCTGGATAAATGGCCTCAGGGGGCCGCATGCGGCCCGCGGGCTGTAGTTTGGGGACCCCTGCTACGGTATGAATATACTACAATTTGCTAATCCAATCACCTGTTGAAGGGCATCTAAATTGTAGTTTTTGGCCATTATGAATAAAGCTGCAATAAACATTTGTGCACAGGTTTTGTATAAACATAAGTCTTCATTTCATTGATACAATGTCCAGAAGTGCAACTGCTGGGTCTTATGGTAGGTAGCAAGTTGGTTTCTTTACCCCCAGCTCTATTGAGCTATTATTGACATATAATATATTACGGACATATAACATAAGTTTCAGGTATACAATATGATAGTTTGACACAAGCACATATTGTACAATAATCACAAGATTTGTTAACACCTCCATTCTCTCACATAAATATTTTTTGAGAGTAGATTTAAATTCAACTCTCTAAAGTGTCAAGTATAGACAACATCGTTGATTATAGTCACCACGCTAATACATTAGATTCCCTCAAATTATCCACCTTATAGCTGGAAGTTTATATGCTTTGACCAACATCTCTCCATTTTCCCCACCCCACCAGTCTCTGGTAACCACTATTCTACTCTCTATTTTTATGAGTTTGGCTTTTTTAGATTTTTCAAATAAGTGAGACTATATACTGTCTTTCTCTGTGTGACTTGTTTCATTTAATATAATGACCTTAAGGTTTATCAATATTTTCACAAAATACAGAATTTTCTCCTTTTGACGGTTGAATAATATCTTTATTCATCGATGGATGCTTAGATTGTTTCTGTCTCTTGGCTATATTGTCATTAATGCTGCAATGAACACAAGAGTGCAAATATTTCTTTGAGTTTGTGATTTCATTTCCTTCAGATGTATACATAGAAGTGGGTTGGCTAGATCATATAGTCATTCTGTTTTTAATTTTTGAGGAACCTCCATACTCTTTTCCATAGTGGCTGCACTAATGAATATGCCAACCAATAGTGCACAAGGGTTCCCTTTTCTTCAAAGCCTTGCCAACATTTGTTGTCTCTTGTCTTTTTGATGATAGCAATTCTAAGAGGTATAAGGTGGTTTTGATTTTTATTTTCCTATTGATTAGTGATGTCAAGCATCTTTTCATGTACTTGATGGCCATTTGTATGTCTTCTTTGGAAAACTGTCTATTCAAGTAGTTTGCTCATTTTTAATTGGATTATTTGTTTCTTTGCTATTGAGGTGCATAAGTTCATCATATATTTTGAATATTAAGCCCTTATCAGATATACAATTTGAAAATATTTTTTCTATTCTATGAGTGTGTGGCAGTCCTGGGTTTGATTTCTGGTCAAGACACACAAGAGAAGCGACCATCTGCTTCTCCAACCCTCACCCTTCTCTCTCTCTCTCACTCTCTCTCTCTCCTCCCCCCTTGCAGCCATGGCTTGATGGTTGAGTGTGTTGGCCTTGGGTGCTGAGGATGGCTCAGTGGCTTCTGCCTCAGGTGCTAAAAAATGGCACAGTTGTTGAGCAACAGAGCAATGGCTCAAGATAGGCAGAGTATTGGCCCCTTGTGGGCTTGCTGGGTAGATCCTGGTTACGGTGCTTGCAGGAGCCTATCCCTCTGCCTCCCCTCCTCTCACTAAAAATAAAAAAAAATTTACTGAACTTGTTTATTAGTTCTCACAGTATTTTTGGTAGAGTATTTAGGATTAAAATTATTTTTTAATCTTTTAACTTTTGTAGAGTGAGAGGAAGGGAGAGAGAGATAGAGGAAGAAAGAGAGAGAAGCATCAACTCATTTCATTTAATTGCGTTGGTCTGGGACGCAGAAGACCCAGATTTTAAACCCTGAGGTTGCCGGCTTGAGTGCAGGCTCACCAGGTTCACCAGCTTGAGTGTGGGATCATAGACATGACCTCATGGTAGTTGGCTTGAACCCAAAGATCCCTGGTTTGAAGTCCAAGGTCGCTGGCTTAAGCAAGGGGTCACTGGCTCAGTGGGACCCCCCTGGACAAGGCACATATGAGAAAGCAATCAATGAGCAACTAAGGTGCTGCAACTATGAGCTAGGAGTTGATGCTTTTAGCTATTTCATGCCATCAGGTTATAAAATAATGTTATTCATAGACCTGCATGCTTAGGCTATTGAGAAGGAAAAAGAATGAGGTAATAGAGTTTTACACTCTTCAACATAACACAGGCTTTCTTCATTCTGACTGGATTCAAGCCCAGTTAGATGAGAATAGGTCTGCCAAACACCAAATCACCAGCCCTCAGTCGGCCTTTCTCTAGCATGTTTGATGATTTAAACTTGCTGGGATGTCTCCCTGGCATCTAAGATCAGAGCAGCAGATGAAGCTCCCTCAGCTGATTCAAGCTTATGTTGTGAGTCCCTAAGACCCCAAGAAAGATAATCCCAGTTGCCCAAACTTGGATATTTTCCTACCCAAGTATCTATTAAACCTTGGCTTTGTTCTTGGCTCTAGTGTTAGAAGCAAAATGGTCCCTGCTCTTGAGAGGTTTACAAATGGTTGGGAATCAGACATGGAGATAAGCCAGGCAGACACAGGCAGACTTTTTTTTTTTTTGAGAGAGAGAGAGAGTGTGTGTGTCCAGAATGGAGGAAAAAGATGAGAAGCATCAACTTATCAACTTATAGTTGCTTTCATTTTAGTTGTACATTGAACATCTCATACATGCCTTGACTGGAGTTGTGCCAGTGTCCCCTTGATCAAGGCAGCAACCTTGGGCTTTTCACGCCAGCTACATTTGGGCTTAAGCTGGTGAGCTTTGGGGTCATGTGGAGGATTCTTCCACTCAAGCTAGTGACCGCATGCTGATGAGCACTCAGAGCCAGCAACCTTAAGTTTTTGAACTGGTGACCTCAGTATTCCAGGTCAATGCTTTATCCACTGTGCCACCACTAGTTAGGCTCACAGGCAGATTTTTATAGCTGGGAAATCATCAGGCCAACCCCTCACTAAATAAGAGAAACTAAGACCCAAAGATGTTAAGTGACTTGTTCAAGATCATAGAGCCAAGAGACAGAATTCAGACTTCCTCTTGGGCTGGTCAGTACAGAATTCTTTCATTGATCAGTTTCCACTCATTGAAGAAGTACCATGGAGTAGGTATAACTATATTATTTCATTTAATCCTCATGTGAGCTTCTTTATGTGCTATTATAAATCCCATTTTACAAACAAAGATACATAGTTTAGAGAGAGGTGAGTAAACTCTCCTAAGACTAAATGAAAAATTTACAGTACCAGAATTTGAACCCTCTGGAGCCAGCTGATTTCACGTTTATGCTCTGAATGCTCCTCTGTGCAGCCCCTTCCACTCTAGCTGCCTCTTGGTTGTGAGAACTTGTAAGTGATGGAGAGCATAGTATAGCTATATAAGCTTTATGTCCTATTTCCTTTCTTATGGCTAGTTGTTTTGTATCCTAATCTTATTGTCACCATGTCAGTGCCTGCTTGGAGAAGGGAATGTTATGACCTGTCCTAGGGCAATGAAGAGCTCCATTGAAATACTCCTGAAATACCTCAGGCTTACAGAAAGACAGAGTCCACTGTGTTTGAGTGACCTCAGGCCATGAGAGTTATTTTCTTCTGAGCATTCAAGGGAACAATATAAGGTCTACAAATGGATTTGACCTCTTTCTCCACTGGGCTTCTGGATCTAAAGTGATTGATTCCAGAGTGTTACGTGGACTAAGCAGGTTGGTGTAGTGGAAGAACATGATTTTGATTGAATCTTGGTTTGAATTTGTCTTTGACCCAAGCACATGCCCTTTTCTGTACTTTCAATGGTCTGCCTCCGGAAGGGAGGTATTACATGCATGCCAACCGGAAATAATGTGTGGTGAAGACCCAATCAGAGCGGGAGGGGAATAACCAGGGCTTCCTTTAGGAGGTGAATTTGAAAAAAGATTTTGAAAGTGTTAAATCACATTTGCCCTGGGAAACACACAGATACCATTACCCCAGAGGCCACCAGCAAGTCCTCAGCCACCCGGCACCCTCACAGAAGCCTCTGCTCCACCTGAACTCAGCCTCGTTGGCTCCCACTGTAGGCCTTTGGGGAGAGGCTGACATTCACTAACAAAGAGATTCTTTGAGAGCCCAGAAAGAAAAGCACAAGCTGGACTCTCCATCCGTCTGCTGGCCTGTTGTGTAAGAGCAGGAGGGGAAGCTGGGTGGCAGGGGCAGGGCGGCTCACAGTGGCTGCAGTCAGGCCCCGGCCGCGGAGGAGCCAGCTGCGTCAGGCTGGGCCTCGCCCACAGATTTTCCCTGAGACCAGACAAAAGAGGCCTAGAGAGCAGGAAAGGGGTGGAGGCTTCAAATAAAAACTAATTAACACTATCTATTTTTCTTTCTTTCTCTAAAGGTAATCGCTTAATCCTAAGAGCTGGGATTCATGTGTGCCCTTTGGTCTAGAACCACAAACGGAAGAGTCAGAAGGACTCAGTCATGTTCAAGGTCTCACCTATTAGATTTCCTTCCTCAATGGCCCTTTGTGTGGCAATCTCCTGTGAAGTGAAACAGGCCTTCCAGGCTCTGACAAAGCATAAGGCAAACATGGCCAAGGGTAGCCATCTATATGACCATATTAAAGAAAGAGAGAGAAAGAATGGGAAGGGGGATAAAGAGAGATCATTATCTTAATAGTACAAGCAATGCTCAGCAATGTTCTTCATAGTATCTTACACATAGCCTCCACATAGTATCTTAGTGAGATGAATGTGAATCTCTGCTTAAAGGCTTTTGTTTGTTTGTTTTTATTTTTGTTCTATATCACAAGGACACTAATCATAATCTGTAAGCATTGTCTAGCGAAGAGGTAACAATATGTCCCAGCACTGGAAAAAACACTGGTGACTTTTAAGACACTGATTGAACTTTTTAACAGTGTATTGCTAAGAGATTATCAAGCATAATCTATGCTTGTATTTAATTTTTGTTTTCTTGTGTGATTTTAGAATGAACATCTTGGTAAAATATAACTACTCTATGAGCCAAGCTACCCCTTTCTCCTGGCAACTGCATCCTCACATGGCTATTACAGGAGCTGCCATGTTCTCTCCTGACCCAAGATAAGCCAAGAAATATCTTCTTCTCTAAGATTGTTAACCTTGAGATCCAGATGATAGAAGCCATGTCTTCTCTTGTGGGTAAAGCTGTTAGATGCAAAACTAAAGAGCTATAGTTTTCAGTATATGGCAAAAGCTACTTCGCTGAAAGGAATAGACAAGATATAGAGAGAGGTGACCTGAGATAACAAAGACTAATTTAATGGTACGTGCTCCTTTTCACTGGAGGGTCATAAGCAGGGGCTGGATGGTGGTGGTCAGGGGAGGAAACTATTTATATTAATTGGGTGTCTCCTTTTTTGGTGCTGATCTTAGACACATGAGGAAGGATCTCTACCCTAGTGAAGGTTACACCTGCGTCTGTGTGATTTTAAGTAGTGTGAGGATATATGAGGGAAGTAAATGTGGAGAATAAAAATGGCCTTTGGAGGGAGAAGAGGTAAAAAGAAAGAATGGTGAGTGAGGTTGGGAGAGAACCAAGTTAGTTGGCCCAGGGGATGAAGTAGAGTGAATTAAAATTTAAATATTTAGCTTAATAGCTAACCTAGGCTGGACAATTAAAAAATGGAGGAAATCGTGCCTCAGAGAAGTTAATGACCTCAAAGTTATGCAGCTACTAAAGTAGTAACCCCCAAACTTAGATTGCAATATATGTGATTCTAACATCGATGCTTACCAAACATCTGGTCTAATTCCATTTTATAACAGATAAGGACTATAAAGCTTTAAGAGGGGAAATGAGGGGGTATAGCTCATGGATAGAGCATTGACTGAGAGGTGAAATGACCTGCCTAAGGACATCAGGATATTCCAGTAAAACCAATCCTAGAATCACCATAACTCAGTCAAATACTTTTTAAGGCCATTCATTGCATCCAATTATAGTCAGAAAAGAAGGGGGAAGTTACTAAAGTCTTGCAAGGCTCTAAAAGAGTCTCCTCCCTCATATATGTCTTTATTATCTCCTTGGTAAACTAGGGAGGATATTGACAAAGTGTCACTGGAGTGTGAGACACTTGGAAAATACAAATCCTTCTATTAGGAGAGTCCAAGCAATTACTTACTTGTCAATTTAGGAAGGCAGGGCAGGATTAATTTGAGCTCAAAGGATTAAAGTAAAAATACAGGTGTAATTATTATTATTATAGTGATAATCATTTATTAATCTACAGATTATATACAGATATTACTCCACCCTGAAATAAGTTACCTGTAATAATAAGAAATAAGCCAGTGGTGAAGGTGGGGATGAGGAGGAGAGAGGTAATTGGCACAGTGAGGGACAAAAGGTAGAAACCTAAACTAGAGAAAGAAAACATGCTAGTGATGAAAGATTGAAGAATCTGACAGGCAAGAAATTTTATAATAAGGTAACTATTTCTGTTAGGGAGGATCTTTTCTTTTTTTGCGTGTATGTATATTTTTTTGAAGTGAGAAGTGGGGGGCGGCAGACAGACTCCTGCATGCGCCCAACTGGGATCCACCCAGCATGCCCACCAGAGGGCGATGCTTGGCCCCTCTGGGGTGTTGCTCTGCTGCAACCAGAGCCAATCTAGTGCCTGAGGCAGAGGCCACAGAGCCATCCTCAACACCCGGGCCAACTTTGCTCCAATGGAGCCTTGGCTGTGGGAGGAGAAGAGAGAGACAGAGAGAGAGGAGAGGGGAAAGGGGGAAGAAGCAAATGGATACTTCTCCTGTGTGCCCTGACAGGGAATCGAACCTGGGACTTCCATATGCCAAGCCAATGCTCTACCGCTGAGCCAACTGGCCAGGGCCAGAGAGAATCTTTTAATGGAGCCCAAGTTTCTCATTTTGCTTATTAGAAACTAACGACAAGAATGTTAAGTAAACTATATAAGATCACAGAGCTTGTCAGTGACAGGACTTGGACTAGAACTCAGGTCTTTTTACACTTAGTTCTGTGCTATCTAATAAAAGCCCACAGGAATGCTAGACATAGCACCAAATTGGAGGGGAAAAAAAAGACCGGAAGAAAAGATGTTGATATAGGTCAAAGGAGCTATTCCGGGAAGATCTAATGCCTATCTTTGTTTTCTATTGACATCCTCCCCCCAGCACAATTCAGAATAATATCAGAGGAGCCAAGTGCAAGGAATAGCCTTTAAACCTTCATATCTGGGACTGCTCCAAATCAAACTGGTTTATGGTAACAGTAGAGCAATTGTTGGCCCATGGAAAGGTCATGTAGAGCTTTTAAATCTTTCCAGAAGTGAGAATTCATATAAATGGAGAAAGAATTAAACTACATCATGAACAAATGCCTTCGAGTCATTGTGCACATATTATATACTAATTTCACACCATTTTGCAACTAACTCACAACAGCTCCATCCATTCCACAAATATTTGTTACCTACTGTACTATGTATCAGGCAATGTGTGAGGACCTGGGGGCTTACTGCTAAGCAAAGTAGGTATGATCCTTGTCCTTAAGCAGCTTCTGATCCAGTGGTTAACAAACATTAAATAAAAGTTCTGTGATTAATTACTCTTAATAGAGTTGAAACTATTAAAGAGAAATACTCAAGGAAGTAGGGCAAATGTCCTTTTAAATGCTTAGTTGAGCTTGCATTGATTTAGCAAAATCTCCAGATTCTCAAAGCAAAGAATAAAGTATAAAGAAGATTGGAAAGTATAAACTGACACTGCCTGGGGCTCAGAGTGGGAGTAAGGTACAGAGGGCAGAAAGAACAAGAGTCATTGTTTCAGTAACCACGGAGCTTAAGTTGAAATGTAATAACAGGACACTCACTTGTTTACACTATTAGTGAAAGGATATACTTTAAAAGTTTCTGCCAGCAGATAAAGAGAGATGTGAGCACTTATTTGTCCCAGCCTAGGTTCTGGTGGAGAGGCACAAGTCCCTCTGAAACTTCATAATTACAGAGCTTAAAAGAATTTGGAATTTAAAAATGCATGACCTTGGAGGAGAAGTCAACATAAAGGCCGTTCCAGTCATAGACATGACCCCATGGTCGCTGACTTGAGCCCAAAGGTCACTGGCTTGAAGCCCAGGGTGGCTGGCTTGAGTCCAGGGTCGCTGGCTTGAGAAAACGGTTGTTCACTCTGCTGGAGCTCCCTGCCCTTCAGGGCACATATGGGAAAGCAATCAATGAACAACTAAGATGCCTCAATGAAGAGTTGATGTTTCTCATCTCTCTTCCAGCCTGTCAGTCCCTGTCTGTCTCCCCCTCTTGCTAAACAAAACAAAACAAAACAAAAACATAAAGGTCGTTTCAGGCTGATATCTTTGGCAAAAGCCAAAACAGAATTTCCCTGAAAGGGCACAGGCTCTTCCTTTGACACCTGCATAAATATAGATATAATGCAGATTTACACAGATTTTCACAAATCATAACTGAAATGAGCTCAGAATCCAAAATTACCAAATACACAAATAAGGAAGTCATTGAAAGCATTAAAGAAAAAATATCAGACCTAATTAACAAGATTAGACCCTTAAAGTTTTCAGTAATAGAATTGTAAAACCCCATAAGATAAATATGTTTAAAATTACCAAAGACATAAAATCAGTATTGGGAAACATGGGACATAAAAATGCCTCTAAAAATCTAGGTAATTTGAAAAGGTACTGAGTAAAATATTTTGAAATAAAAAATACAATCATTAAGATAAAAATGAATTAAATAAGTTAGAGGCAGCTGAAGAAAGAATTAGTAAACTGGAAGATAAAGTAAAAAAAATTAAAATAAAATTCACAAAGATAAAAAAATGGGACTAACATGTGGAAAATAGACTAAAAATTTCAATTTATGTCCATTATGGGTTTTAAAATAAAAGAATTGAGAAAATGAGAAAGAATAATAAAGACAATTTTCTAGACAAAGATATGAATTCTCAGATATAGGAAGCATAATGAATGCTTAGCATGATAAAACAGAAATCCACACCCAGACACAATGTAATAAAACTATAGAACACAAAGTCAAATAATATTTTAAGACAAAATTATATTTTTAACCAGAGAGAAAGACAAAGAGAAATATCTTAAACAAAGAAAGATAAGATACCTTCAGAAGAATGGCAGGAGGATGGACTTACACAAACATTAACCACTGGCAATGAAATACTACCTTCAAAGTGATAGGAGAAAAGTATCAGAATCCTAGAATCCTACACTCAGTTAAAGAAAGTATTATGTAATAATGAGAGTGAAATTAAGACATTTTCTGGTAAATAAAAACAGAATTTATCATGAATAGAAACTCACTAAAAGAACTTTTAAATTGTGTAAAAACAACAACAACAGAAACTAAAACAAAACAAGTAACTAACTAAAACAAAAAAAGTAAGGGAAGGAACACTGAGCAAAGAAATCAGTAAGTTTTTGATCAATATACCTTACAATGACTACATAAAAAAGGAAGAAGGATGATGATCCATTAGGTAGGGTATAAAAACAGTGAAATTAAAATATTGCGTAATATGACATATAATATGCGAAGGTGCTGGTGATGGTAGCTAAAACATTGTATTCGTATAAAATATTAATAGAATTACGGCATAAAATTTATAAACCAATAATAGAGTGATTGGAAAGGAATAAAGAAAATTGAATCAATCCAAAAGATGGAAGAAAAGGAAGAAAAATATCTCAAGATAACTAGGGGTCAGTTTGGGGTGTGAGGGTAAAGGGAAGAGAGAGATGAAGTGAAGTTTTATGTCCTTTTTATGCTGTTCAAGTTCTCACTAAGTTTCTTGAGCATCCTTATAACCATTGTTTTGAACTCCGCATCTGAAAGTTTGCCTGTCTCCACTTTATTTAGTTTTTTTTTTTCTGGAGATTTCTCCTATTGTTTCATTTAGGACCTATTTCATTCTCTCATTTTGGCTGTTTCCCTGTATTTGTTTCTATATATTAGGTAGAGCAGCTGTCTCCTAGACTTGGTAAAATGGCCTTGTATAGTAGGTCTCCTATAAGGCTCAGTGGTGCAAACCTCTCTGCTCACCTGAAGTAGGCACTCCATGTGTGCCTCGTGTGGGCTATCCTTTTGTAGTTGAGTCTTGATTGATGTTGGCATGTCACTAGGAAGGATTTATGCCAGGTTGATTGGTTTCAAGTACTGGCTGTAGCTACAATGGAGGAGCTCTTGTTCAGGGGTTGACCTTAAAGAGCAGGATTTGCTTCAGTGAGGCTTTGGTGCTCACCGAGTCCACCTCTTGAGAGTGTCACTTATGGAGGTGGTAAGGTGCTGCTTCAACATTTTCTGAAGCTGCCCACTGGGTGTACTTCCTCTGGGGTCTCCCAGGATGTGCAGGGCAAGATCAGTCAATACCTGTGCCCTGCCCAGGGCTACCCAGCATGAGTTACAGCGTGATCTGTAAATGGCTGCTACTTGTGCTGGCCTTGGAGGTGATCAGAAAAAGCCAAGCTGTGAACCAAGGCCAGCTGCCAGTAGTGCCAGGCATGGGGCCACTTAGCAAGAGTATGGGGCATGCTGAGGCCAGATGCCGCTTGTTTGAGAGATTTTAGGAAAGCCAGATACATGAGCCAAGAGAGATCTTTTGTATGGAAGAACAACTGGAAAGATCTTGGGTGGGCTCACAAGTGGGTGGAGTGAGGTCTCAGGGAATCACCAGGGCTGGGCAAGCAGCCTTAGCCAGGTTGTTGGAGACTCAGAGATGGTGTCTGCCTGCCAGCTCTGTGGGGGCAGGGCTCATAAAAGGAACAATGGCATCTGCCAGAACTTTTGTCTGGAAGAAAGCTGCCTTTTCATCCCTTACCTTGATGCCTAACGATTCAGTTCTTCCCTATTTGTCCTTGGTGCCTTTTGAGCTGCTGCCCCAGCACTGAAGCAAAGAGTGAGTGAGTCTGAGTAAGTCCATGCATGGACCTTTTAAGAGGAATGCCTGAGACTCTAGCAGCCCTCCATCTCACTCAGCCACAAATCCTGCTGGATTTTACAGCCAGAATATACGAGGATGCCTCTTCCTGGCGCTGGCAACCTGGGCTGCTGGGGGTACTTATGTGGGGCTGGAACCCCCTCGTTCCTTAGGGAGAACCTCTGCAGCCGAGTTCCCTCCTGATTTTTTTTTTTTTTTTTTTTTTTTTTTACAAAGGCAGAGATAGACAGGGACAGACAGACAGGAACGGAGAGAGATGAGAAGCATCAATCATCAGTTTCTCGTTGCACGTTGCGACTTCTTAGTTGTTCATTGATTGCTTTCTCACATGTGCCTTGACCGCAGGCCTTCAGCAGACCAAGTAACCCCCTGCTGGAGCCAGCAACCTTGTGTCTAAGCTGGTGAGCTCTTTGCTCAAGCCAGATGAGCCCGCGCTCAAGCTGGCGACCTCAGGGTCTCGAACCTGGGTCCTTCCGCATCCCAGTCCGACGCTCTATCCACTGCGCCACCACCTGGTCAGGCATCCCTCCTGATTTTTAACTGCGCATGTGGTTGTGGGACTAACCCATTCCGCCTCCGTGTCTCCTAGCTGTCTTGATGTAGCTTCTTCTCTATATCCTCAGTTGCAGGACTTCCATTCAGCTATATTTCAGGCATTTCAAATGATGGCTGTTCTATAATTTAGTTGTAGTTGTAATTTCAACGTGGTTGTAGTCGGTTCCAAGTACTGCATTTACCCCCACCACCATCTTGACCAGAACTCCCTAATATTCCTTATCTCAATGAGGATCATCTAATGCTCATCCTGAGCATCTTCCTCTCCCTCACTTCCATGTCCAATCCATCACTAATCCTGTTAAATATCTATTAAATCGCTCTGGGATCAGTTGGATTTTCTCCATCTCCACTCTCAACACCCTAGTCCTAAGTCCCATCAGCTCCTAGTTGGATTGTTGCAATAACCGCCTCCAGACTGGCTCCTGCGCTGGGATCTGGTCTGCACACTGTTGTCATGACAATATTCACCTCACCCTCAAATGGGATTTAGTCTGGCCATTCCTACCTCAGCCCAGCATACTCCCTTTCTTGAGAGTCTTCACTGGAGTTTAGTACCTCTTGTGGACTGCTGGACATGCCTCCCATTTTTATGCCATGCTTTCTTCCTCTTGACTCTCTCTCGCCTCACTGACATCCTTCCACTTTTTTGAATGCATGCAATCTAACCTTTGCACATGCTATTCTCTGTCTGATATTGGTCTTCACTTTTAAATCAAGCACCATCAGGCCTTCCCTCAACGTATTCTTACGGTACCATGTACCTCTTCCGGGAAGCACTTACCGCTGAAGTGATTTTACAGGATTTGTCCTATGATTAAAACCTGTCTCCCCCTGCTATATTGTAAGTGTGGTAAGGGCAGTAACTCTGATTTTGTCACCACTTTGTCTTTGATTCCTAATGTGGAGCTTGGTGCATGTATCAGATAAGATGTGCCACCCAGATGTGCTGCCCGTCGGGGGCAGAGCCAGCAGCCATCCTGCAGCTGTCAGCAACTGGAGTCTGCCTTTGTTGCATACAATGGCATCTCTGAAAACCATACCCTTTTTAGAGACAGTCCACATCTGGTAACAGAGTAAAAGCAGGGTGTCATGGCTTAAAAGATGGCCCCCAAAATATATGTTCATGTCCTAACCCTCAAAACCTGTGAATGAGACTTTATTTGGAAACTGGGTCTTTGCAGGTATAATTAAATTAAGGATTTAGAGATGAGATCAGTTTTGGACTTAGAATGGTCCCCAAGTCGAATGACAGATGTCCTTAGAAGAAAAAGATGAAGGGAAATGTGAGACTCAGACACACAGAAGGCAGGGCCATGTGAAGACAGAAGCAGAGACTAAAGTGATGCTACCACAAGTCCCAGCATACCTGGAGCCACCAGAAACTGAAAGAGGCAAGGAAGCATCTTCCTTGAGAGCCTTTGGAGAGGGCACGGTCCTGATAACTCCCTGATGTCAGACGCTGGCTTCCAGAACTTTAATTCATTGTGGCACCCCTGGGAAGCTAGTGCACAAAGGCATAAAGGCCTATATTCGGGGCACTGTGCCATGACGCTGGTGAGCTATTCCTGCTCCGGAGGCTACTGCTGGGCCCTAAGTTTCTGATACCTGAATCATGCCAAGTATTTCTTCTCCCCAATGATGCTTTCTTCCTTTTTTTTTAAACAAATTTTGATCTCTAATAAATATCTCACACTTCAAACTCTGTCTCACTGTTTCCAGAAGACTCAGCATAACACATTATAATGATATTTATTAAATGAACAAATTAAAGAAACAAGGAGTTCCTGAAAAGCAAGAATTATGTATTATTCATCTCCACAAACTTAAAGCTTAGCACAGTATCTCAGATATAATATATGTTCAATAACAATTTGTTTAATGAAAGAAAGAATGCATGAACATATAAATAGATTGAGTTGAATCGACAGATCAAAATGAATTTTGTAAAATGCGTCTGTGTAATTCTTGCGAGCCTACACTCAGGAAAGAAGGCAGGAAGTGAGAGAAGAAGGGAGGAAAAGAAGGACGATTGATTGATTGTTGCTTGCTGTGTCATGAACTCAGCTAAGCATTGTCATCAGGCTTTTGTGAGGATGGGAGTGAAGAAGACAAAATTCCCATGAAGGATAGCTTTTCCCCTTGAGGGAAACCTTTTTGTTCTTGAAGAGTTCAGACTCCTTATAAACATGCAGAAATAATTTCACTACCCTGCCCCCAGCCTTGTGACATAAATCCTTATGGATGAACATTTTTAGTGTAAAGAGCAAAAGCAAAACAGAAGGAACATGTTTAAACAAGGCAGTGGAATGTGAGTAAGAGAGAAAGAATTGCCACTATTTTCAACAGTTGTAAAGTCTCTACGAAGGAAATGGGATTTCAGAACCACTTCCCATCACAGAATGTTTCAGGGGTGCAGTACCAGAGAGGTCATCCACTGCCACGCCTTCTTTTATAGATGAAGAAACTAGCACTGCTGAGTGATAGTTGTCTTCCCACAGAGATAGTCATAGCCTCTCTGCTTGACCCAGTATTCTACCTTTGACATCAACTCTGACCTCAAACTCCAGACATAGACCCTGCTGCCATCTTAGTCTCTTTCCTTAGACATTTGGGGACAGGAGGACTGCTTTCATTGCCTTCTTGCTATCACTCTGAGCTTCAAGATTCTTTTATGGAGATTCCTGACTTACTCAAATCCCACCCCTGTTCTGCTTTCCAGCCTCCCCCAGGTAACCCAGGTATCACCATCCTTTCATGTGACTTTCCACTTTAATCTCTCTAGTAACGTGCTGCCCTGGAAAAGTATGACCTTGGAGGCAGACAGACTAGAATCTGAATCCTAGCTCTACCATTTATTTGGGAAACTCACTTAGTTTCAGAGTTCACCATCCTAGACTATAAAATGAAGATAGTAGACTTTGCCTCATATAGTTGTAGGAAAATTTTGGTATAATCTTTCCAAAGCACTGAGCCAGAGACTGATTATTTTTTCTCCCTAAATATGCTAAAAACCCCATTCATTTTGTCAGTAATCCCTCGCTTTCTAACTTCCTCTTTCTTTTACTACATTCCTTCCTTTCTACTACCCAATTAAAATTTATTGAAAAAAAACTTGAAGGTTCTAACCACATCTTTGCCACTAAATTAGTAGCGAGATTTTTTGCAAATCACTCGTTCTTTCTGTGCTTCAGGCATGACTCTGGAAACAGGAGGGGATAAGGAGATGTGAAAGGTGGATCAATGAAAGAGAAGGAGAAGGCAGGTGGACAGAGCAGAAGGTCATATAAACTGCATAGTGATGACCCAGAGGTTTCTTCCTCAGGGAACACAAGGACTGAGCATGCTGCACAGGGCAACAAGAGAGCTGAGTCTGTGGGATGGTTCCAAAGTGGCCAGGAGGGGCCCACAATGGGAGGACACAGAAAGTTTAAAGACGGAGACTTTAAGACATCTCTTCCTGTTATCAATAGGCCAAAGAGACTCAACAGTCAATAAGGTAACAGAATTTTTTATTTAGGAGTTAAATTTAATGGGATAAAATTGATCAAGAGTACATAGGTTTCAGGTGAACAGCTCTATAGCATTTGAACCATTGATTCTGTTGTATACCCATCACCTAAAGTCAAATTATTTTCTGTCACCATATAGTTGTCCGTCCTTACTCTCTTTCCCCATCCAACTCTTCCCCCTGGTAACCACTTCACTTATTTTTATGTCCATGAGTCTCAGTTTTATATTCCATCTATGTGGGATATATATTGGTCCTTCTTTACGCCCTTTCTTCCTCCACCCAAGAGAATATTTTAACTACATGATAGATAAACTTGATACAAGTGACATATGGGGAACTCTATACCCAATACACCTCAAGATACACAATTTTTTCAAAATAACATAGAAAATTTAATCAAATAGATAATATTCTGGGCTATAAAGAATTGTCAGTAAATTTCAAAGGATTAAAATCATTCAGTGAATATTCTGGCCACAGTAGAATTAAGTTTGAAAGCCATAACAGAAAAATAATTGGAAAGTTCTGGTCAAGACGTTGGTGTAGTAGGTAAATACGAATCCTCTCACAACCACATCAAAATTACAACTGAACTACAGAAAAACTGTTATTCAGAACTGCCCGAAATCTGGCTGAACAGAAGCCCTACGACTAAGGATATAAAGAGGAAACCGCACTGAGATGGGCAGGAGGGGCAGAGTTGCACTCAGGCTGGTACCACACCTATGTGTCGGGGATAAAATTTGGGAGAGATATCTTTGCTGCAGAGATCCCCCCGAGGAGTGAGGGGTCCCAGCCACATACCAGCCCAGGGTTCCAGAGCCAGGAAGAAAAGTGCCCATAACTCCTGGTTGTAAAAAGCAGTGACGATTGTGGCTGAGTGAGATGGAGGCCGCTGGAGTCCCAGACATTCCTTGTAAGGGGCCTCCACCCAGATTTACTCAGACTCACTTCCTCTGAGTTCCAGCACCGGGGCAGCAACTCTAAAGGCATTAGGGACATATGGGGAGGAACTGAACTATCTGACATCAGGATGAGAGCTGGAGGGGCAGCTTTCTTCCAGACAAAAGTGCTGGCAAAACCCTTGTTTTTTTGCTAAGCCCTCCCCTCAGAAAGCCAGCGGGGGGCCATATCTGAGGCTCCATCAACCTGGTTAACACTGTTTGCCCCACCTTGGTCATACCTGAGAGCTTGCGTCTCTCAACTTGTGGACCAACCCAAGCCATTTCCAGTGGCTTTTCCATACAAATGGCCTGTCTTGCCTCATACTTTCAACTTTCTTAAAATCTCTCCAACACTGAGCATCTGGCCTCTACATACCCTGAACCTCTTGCTGAGTGGCCTGAAGCCTGGCACTAGTGGCAGCCAGCCTTGGTTCATAGCATGACCTCTCCTGGGCACCTACAAGTCCAGCAGCCACCTGCAGATCACTTTGTAGCTCATGCTGGGTGATGCTGGGCAAGCCACAGGTAGTAGCTGATCTTGGCCTTCCCCTCTCGAGAGGCCCAGAGCCATCACACCCAGTGGACAGCTTCAGGTTCTGTCAAAGCACATCTCAATCATCTCCACCAGTGACACACTCAACAATCAAACTCCAGGGCCCCAAGCCCCACTGAAGTAAGTCCTGCTTTGTGGGGTGGGCCTCAGCACAGCTGATTCTCCATAGTGGTCACAGCCAGTCCTCACAGCTGATGGGTCAGGGGGTAAATCCTTCCCATTGTTGTGCCAACAGCAATCCAAGCTTAACTACTACAGGAAGTTGTGCACAGTCCATATGGAGTGCTTGCTCAAGTGATCGAGGAGATTGTGCCACTGAATCTCACAAGACACTCACAACATATGGTCACTCTACCAAGCCTGGGCGACATAGGACTCTACCTAAGATATAGAAACCCACACAGGGAAGCAGCCAAAATGAGGAGGCAAAGAAACATGTCCCAAATAAAAGAACACAACAAAATTCCAGAAAAGAAAGTAAAAAAAAAAATTGAGACAAGAAATCTACCAGAGTTCAAAACACTGGTTGTAAGGATGCTCAGTGTACTTAGAGAAAGAGTAAATTAACTTGAAGACTTCAACAAAGACATAGGAAACATAAAAATGGAGATAGAAAAAAAATTAAAAGAAGTAGTCATAAGTGAAGAATACACAAACTGAAATGAAGAGTACACTACAGAGAATCAATAGTGGCCTAGATAAAGCAGAGGACCAAATCAGAGATTTGAAAGATACAAAAGGAGAAAATACTCAGTCTAAACAGAAAAAGAAAAGAAAAGAAAATGAAAATACTATAAGGAGCCTCTGGGACAACTTTAACTGTACCAACAATTACATCATGGGGGTGCCAGAAAAAGAGAGAGAGCATGGAGTTGAAAACCCATGTGAAAAATAATGACAGAAAACTTCCCTAACCTGGTGTAGACAATAGACATACAAGTTCAGTAAGCACAGAGAGTTCCGAACAAGTGAATCCAGAGAGCCCTCAGAAGGACACTTCGTAAATAAAATGGCAAGGATTAAAGATAAAAAGAAAATCTTAGAAGCAGCAAGAGAAAAGCAGTTATCTACATATATCCAAGATGGCAACAGTCTAGGTGGATGTTCTACCCACCTCCTCCCAAGACCAAACTGGAGCTACAACTTAATTTAATAACAACCATCTTGAAAAACCAACTCAAGACTATAGGAAGAGGAGTCTTATAACCAAGGATTCACAGACAAAGCCATATCAAGAGTGGTAGGAAGGGCAGAGACATGAAAAGGGCTGGCCCTGCTCCCAGGAGCTGAGCCTGGGTTCAGGAGGGATATCTCCTATGTGTGTGTGTGGAGGGATTCCCCCTGAGAAGGGAGGGACCTAAACCCCAAGCCCGGCTCATCAGCCCAGAGCACCAGAGCTGGGAAGAGATGCCCACATAGCATTTGGCTGTAAAAAAGTAGTGAGTTTTCTGTCTGCCAGAAAGAGACAGGAGTCTATGGAGACTCAGGCAACCTCTTTAATTTTTTTTTTATTGATTTAAGAGAGAGAGAGAGAGAAAGGAAGGGAGTGGTAAGAAGGGGGAGAGAGAGAGAAAAGCATCAACTCATTGCTTCACTTAGTTGTTCCATTTAATTGTGTACTCATTGACTGTTTCTCATATGTGCCCTGACCAGGGGTCAAACTCATAACCTCTGGTACACCAGGTTGACACTTTATCCACTGAGCTACTGGCCAGGGCCCAGGCACCCTCTTAAGGAGCCGATGAAAAATCTATTTCACAGCCGCTTGCCTGGGCTACAGCAGAAGGAGGGCTGAGCAGCCTAGTGTTGTGTGAGGAGAGATGGCAGTTGGTGGCTCTGGGGAGAGACACAGGGGGACAGCTACCAAAATCCCTGTGCTGAGTCATTCTCTCATACTGCAATTGCCAGCATTCTGGGGCAGAGCACTCCCCTCCGTGTGGCAACAGCCTAGGAGCAGGAAATTTGCCCATTGCAGAGATTAGGCCTTGCTGAGTGAGGAACCAGCTGTCTTGACCAGGGAGTAGAGGTTTAGACAGACTCAAGGAGTGACAATGTTTCAGTTCTGTGGCTATCAGGCAGGAGCTGTTCCCTTCACTTTCCTGTAAATCTGACTGGTGCTTCCCCCTCGTGACAGTGTCAATGGAACTACCCTCCTGTCTGCCAGTTGACCTGTACTCCAGGCTCCAATGCCTGACATGCCCACTTCCTAGTGGCTCCCTCTGCTGAGGTCTGGGCAAAATTCAGGACAGACTGAGACAGTGCTGAGATTCAAATGATTTAACAACTGATTCTCTGCCTTAATGATCATTTTAAGTATTAAAAAAATGATATACCAGAAAGTAGTTTATTACAGTATTTCATGCATTTAATACTTAAATAATAACAATAAAAGAGGTACATAAAACTAAATTATTTTATAAGAGTTTTAAAATATTAATGAAAAAATATCAAATAATATCTGACAAAAAAACAATAAAACTGTTATTTAAGCTATTTCCATATTGCTTCTTGATTGGCGTCCTCACTTGCAATTTTTTTCAACTATGAATGAAGTGAACATTACTACGGGGGCTTAGAATATGCTGTTGCATAGATGAACATTAAAAAAGAATAAGGAATGTAAACTTGTGATTTCCACATTAAGCTGCCCAGGTGCCCACCTTAGAGAGAACTCTGATTACAAGTGCCCTGGCCAGTCGCTCAGTGGATAAAGTGTGACGGTTTGCTGAATGCAACAAAAAATTAGGTGTCAGTTCTGCTGAACCTGTGCAAACTAGCTGAATTCCACCACTGGACTGAGGCCTGTGATGCTGTTGGGGGGTAGGGGACATACCCACCACATCTCTGAAGCCTGACTCACATTTTTCCCTCAAGAGAGATCCAATAGCCCCATACTCCCTAATCCACCAGACGCCCTTTCAGTGACAGAGCCTAATAGGCAGTCAGCAGGCTGGGCAGCCAGAGGTGGATTGCAGTGTGCCTTAGGACTATTGCTGACCTGCCCATGGGCCACATGCTGGTAAAAACTGGCCTTGGTGTGCAGATTGGTCCTTCCTATCTGCACCTAAGCCCAGCAGAGCTGCCACAAACTGTGGATTACTTGTAGCTCCAAACAGGTGGCTGAAAGCCAGTCACAGGTAGCATCTTACATTGCCCTGATCCAGGTTTTCTCTCATGAGTTCCAGGACCAACATAACCAGTAGCCAGATTCAGGAAACATCACAGCAGGATCTAATCAGCTTTGCAAGCAGCATATCCAAAGGGAGATACCATCAGGCACCAAACCCAGCTGAGGTAAATTCTGTTTTCTGTGGTCAGCACCTGCACAGCAGCTTGCATGCTTTGGTATAGATAGAACCTCACAGTCAGCCAGTGTGTCTGTACAGCAAATCTTGATGAACATAAAGGGAGAGACTGACAGCAATACTGTCATAGTAGAGGATTTTTAACAACCCATTGACATCAATGGGTAAATCATCCACACAGAAAATCAATAAGGAAATGGCAGCTTGAAGTGATACATTAGATCAGCTGGATTTAAATGGTATCTTCAGAGCATTTCACCCCCAAACAGAAAATATTTATTATTTTCAAGTGCACATGGAACATTTTTAAGGATAGACAACATGTTAGGACACAAGTCAAGGCTCAATAAATTTAAGAATATTGAAATCATGTCAAGGATCTTCTCTGACCATAATGCTAAAAATCAATCCCAAGAAAAAGCCAAAAAACACAGACATGGAGGCTAAACAACCTGTTATTAAACAATGAATGGGTTGACAATGAGATCAAGGGACGAATCAAAAGATATTGTGAAACAAAATGAAAGTGAGAACACAACAACCCAAAATCTATAGGACACAGTGAAAGCAGTCCTAAGAGGGAAATTTATAGTATTACAGGTCTATCTCAAGAGACAAGAAAAATTTCAAATGAACAATCTTACCATACTCTTAAAGGAACTTGAACAAGAAGAACAAACAAGTCCAAAGTGAGTAGAAGGAAGGAAATAATAAAAATCAGAGAAGAAATAAACAAAATAGAGACTAAAAAATACAAAAGATCAATGAACTCAAGAGCTGATTCTTTAAAAAGATTTTTTAAATGATTGAAAATAACTTTAACTAGAGTCTTCAAGAAAAAGCAGAAAAGACCCAAATAAAATCAGAGATAAAAGAGAAGAAGTAACAGCAGAAACCAAAGAAATACAAAGGATTGTAAGAAAATATTATGAACAACTATATGCCAATAACTTGAACAATCTGGATGAAATGGATAAAGTCCCAGAAACATACAATTGTCCAAAACTGAGTAGAATCTGAATAGACAGATTATAGCCAATGAAATTGAAGCAGTAATAAAAAAAATCCCAGCAAAGAAAAGTCCTAGGCTGGATGGCTTCACTGGTGAATTTTACCAAACATTTAAAGAATTAACACTTTCCCTTCTCAAACTATTCCAAAAACTTCAAGCAAAGAGAAGACTCTCAAGCTCATTTTACAACTTCAACATTATCAAGTTCCAAAACCGGAGAAAGACACTACAAAGAAAATAAAACTATAGATCAATATCTTTGATGAACATAGATACTAAAAACCTCAACAAAACATTAGCAAACCAGATCCAATAATATGTTAAGTTGGTTATACACCATGATCAAGTAGGATTTATTCCGGGAATGCAAAGTTGACATAACATTTCAAATCAATAAATGTGATACACCATATAAACAAAATAAAGGATAAAATAAAGGATAAAAATAACATGATCATATCAGTAGATGCAGAAAAAACACTTGAGAAAATTCAACACCAATTTATGTTTAAAGCTCTCAGCAAACTGGAAGGATAGAGCAAAAAATAACCAAAAAACTCACCACAACAGTGTTGTGGTTGACTGGGAGTGGGTGGAGGGAGTGAAAGAGGGTATAGAAGAATAAATGGTGATGGACAACAAAGCCTTGACTTGGAGTGGTAAACACACAATATAGTGTACAGAGATGTGTTGTAGAATTGGGTGCCTGAAATTATTATCTTAACTAGAATCATCCTAATAAAATTCAATTAAAAAAGAAAAAAGAAAAGCAGTTAGTTACCTACAAGGGAGCTCCCATTAGACTGTCCGTTGATTTTTCAACAGAAACTTTGCAGGCCAGAAGGGATTGGCATGAAATATTTAAAGTGGTGTAAAGCAGGAATTTACAACTAAGATTATTCTACCCAGCATGGCTATCATTTAGAATCAAAGGACAAAGAGCTTTCCAGATGAGTAAAAGCTAAAGGAATTAATCACCACCAAACCAGTATTACAAGAAATGTTTAAGGGTCTTCTTTAAGAAGAAGAAGAAAAAAATGATTAAAATGTGAATAATAATAAACAAAAAATTTAAAAAATATGAATCATAAAAAATGTAATACAATTGCTAGAAATACATATCTATCAACAATTATTTTAAATGTAAATGAATTAAATGCTCTAATCAAAAGATAAATGGAGGCTGAATGGATCCTCACACAAGCTGTCTAAAAGAGACTCACTTCAGATCAAAAGACACACAAAGACTTAAAAGTAAACAATGAGAAAAGATATTTTATAAAAATGGAAGCAAACTAACAAATGAAAAGTTGAGGTAGAAATATTTACACCAGAGAAAATAGACTTTAATACAAAGTCTATATATCAAGAGACAAAGAAGAAGTCATCAATTCCATTTCTGGAAAACTCAAAACACTAAATTTAAAAAGTCATATACTTCCATATGTTCATGGCAACATGATTTACACTAGCAAAGATATAGAAGCAACCTAAGTGTCATCAATAGATAAATGGACAAATAAATGATGTATATATACAATGAAATATGGTTCAGCTATAGAAAAGGATGTTATTTGCATCTGCAACAACATGAATGGACCTGGAAGTATTGTGCTGAGTGAAATAAGGCATACAGAGGAAGAGAAATGACATACAATTTCATTTGTATGTGGAATCTAGAAAAGAAAAGAAATGAACAAACAGAACAGAAATAGACTCAGATGAAGAGAACATTTTGCTGTTTGCCAGAGGGGAGGGTGGTTGAGGGACTGGGTGAAAAGGTAAAGGGATTAACAAGTACAAATTTATAGTTACAAAATAGTTATGGTAATGTTAAATACAGCATAGATGTTATAATCAATAGTGTTATAAAAACTATGGTGTTGGATGGGAACTAGATTTATCATGATGGTCACTTAGTAAGTATCATGTCTAATTTATAACTTAATACCTAATGTATTATATACAATATTGTATGTCAACTGTAATTTAAAAAAGAAAAAATATTTAAAGTAAAAAAAAAAAGAAGAGAAAAAGAAATGGAAATGCTGCAAATGTTTGAAAATTAAGATATATACTACTAACCTGACCAGGTGGTGGTGCAGTGGATAAAGTGTCAACCTGGGATGCTGAGGATCCAGATTCAAAACCTAGAGGTCGCTGGCTTAAATGCAGGCTCATTTGGCTTGAGCATAGAATCACCAGCTTGAGCAAGGGTTACTGGCTCAGCTGAAGCCTGCAGGTCAAGGCACATATGAGAAGCAATCGATGAACAACTAAAGTGCCACAACTTTAGTAGAGATGATGCTTCTCATCTCTGTCCTTTCCTGTTCATCTCTGTCTCTGTTTCTCTTTATGCTAAAAAAATAAAAATAAAAATAAATAAAAAGATATACACTACTAAATTATATATAAGTTAAAAAAGAAATTACAATGGGAAGTAAAAAATATTTTAAATAAAAGAATAATAATAATAAAAACTTTGGGGATCAAGCTAGTAGTGCTTACTGGGAAATTTTAACCATAAAAGCACACATTGGGAAGAAAAAGTTTGAAAGTCAACCATCTAAAAGAGGAGAAACAAATTAACTCAAAGAACTATGAGAAATGAAAACAGAGCATTAAGAGCAGAAATCCCTCATCCTGGGCAAGTAGCTCAGTTGGTTAGAACGACGTCCCGAAACTCAGAGGTTGCCGGTTTGGTCCCTGGTCAGGGCACATACAGGAACAGACCAATGTTTCTGTCTGTCTCTCTCTCGCTTTCCTCTCTCTCTAAGATCAACAAATAAAATTTTGAAGAGCAGAAATCCCTCTCATAAAAAACAAATGTACAAGCCCTGACTGGTTGGCTCAGTGGTAGAGCGTCGGCCTGGTGTGCAGGAGTCCCAGGTTCGATTCCCGGCCAGGGCACACAGGAGAGGCACCCATCTGCTTCTCCACCCCTACCCCTCTCCTTCCTCTCTGTCTCTCTCTTCCCCTCCTGCAGCCGAGGATCCATTGGAGCAAAGTTGGGCCAGGCGCTGAGGATGGCTCTATGGCCTCTGCCTCAGGTGCTAGAATGGCTCTGGTTGCAACAGAGCAATGCCTCAGATGGGCAGAGCATCACCCCCTGGTGGGCATGCCGGGTGGATCCCGGTCGGGCGCATGCAGGAGTCTGTCTGACTGCCTCCCCGTTTCCAACTTCAGAAAAATACAAAAAACAAACAAACAAAAAACAAACAACCCCCCCCCCCTCAAATGTACAATGGAGAAAAATCAGCAAAAACCAGAAGCTATTTTTGTAAGAATAAATGCAATTGATGAGATTGATCAAGAAAAAAGATACAAATGCTCTATATAAATAATGAAAATGGACACATTTCTATTGATACTACAAACATTACAAAATTTTAAAGAGAATATTAAGAATCCTTAAGCAAATACATTTGACAATATAAATAAAGTTTACAAATTCCTTTCAAGAATCTACAGCCTATAAAAATGGAAACTAGAAAAAAAGAGAAAATTTGAATAGTACTACAATTCTTAAAGTAATGAAACTGGGATTCAAAACCTTCCACAATGATATCTCTAAGCCTCGATGCCTTCACCGGTGTACTTTCTTCAAATAGCTAAAGAAGAAATATCTTCAATCTTACTAAAACGATTCTAGATAATAGAAAAAGAAGAGACACTTTCCAACTCATTTTATGAAGCCAGCATTATTATTTTTATTTTTTATTTTATTTTGTATTTTTCTGAAGCTGGAAACAGGGAGAGACAGTCAGACAGACTCCCGCATGTGCCCGACCGGGATCCACCCTGCACACCCACCAGGGGGCGATGCTCTGCCCCTCCGGGGCGTTGCTCGTGACCAGAGCCACTCTAGCTCCTGGGGCAGAGGCCAAGGAGCCATCCCCAGCGCCTGGGCCATCTTTGCTTCAATGGAGCCTTGGCTGCGGGAGGGGAAGAGAGAGACAGAGAAGAAGGGGGAGTGGAGAAGCAAATGGGCGCTTCTCCTATGTGCCCTGGCCGGGAATCGAACCTGAGTCCCCCGCACGCCAGGCTGACGCTCTACCGCTGAGCCAACCGTCCAGGGCCGAAGCCAGCATTATTTTGATAACAGAATATGACAAAGACATGACACAAATTTCCTCTGGCTTCAATTTTCTCATCTGTAAAATGTCCAGGCAGCTCCCCAATCTGATCCATGATTTCATCACAAACGTCATGTGTTAGCTAAGTGGGAGAGATCTGGTCTCCTGCCACAAACTGTATTCACACATAATTCATCGTTATTTGTCACATCACTCTCTTAAAGAGAAGACATTGGCAGTTTAGTCATATCGATACTTCATTCACCAATGGTAATTACATATTAGAACATTATTAGAACCCTAGCATCCCATCTTGTGTCCAAGTCTTCCTCCTTCTTAAAAGTTATCTTCACTCCCACCATCATCAACCAGCATTGCCTCTTAGCCAGTAGATGTGTTTTATTCTCCTCATGAGTGTTTTTTTCTGTGCTTGGTCCTGGAAAAGCTGGGTCAGGGCGTGTGTGTGAACGTAGTTCATACTCTCGCTCTCAAAGCAGCTTTAGGGCTTTCCCTTTTCTTTTTCTGAACAATTTAGTACTAAAGCCATTAGGAGAGCCGAGCAGAGTAGGCATCCATGCAATGTTGGTGGAGTGAAGTGGGGGAGACTTCAGTGGCCAAGAGCAGAGCTGGAGCCTGAGCAGGATACGGAGGGTGCCCATGTGGGCAAAGGGGACCCAGTGTGGAATGTGGGAGTCGGAGGTGGGTGAGATGGACATCTCCTGACAGAAGGAAAAGGGGCCGCAGTTGGAGATTGGTTGTATACAGAAGGACTGACCAAATACGTAAAAATATTAGGTATAATGAGAAGTGGACTTTTTACTGTAGGAAAAGGCATTTACAAATATGGACAGGGAGAAAACTAGAACAAACCCTGTGGTATCGGATTGAGATGGAGGTATTGGTGTGAATTCATGGTTGTAGAATAGATGTAGACATAAACATCGAAGAGTGTATGTGTGCGTCCTATCTCTGTCCACTGAAAGGGGCCCGGGAGGAGTGACACACAAAATTAATAAACATCCTTCACACTCAGATCTTGGTTTCTAAATACCACTCCTCAGTAAAAGAAACCAAGCTCTTTGGAGAAATGTGTGTTTCCTGGGGCAGGGCTGGGAAAGTACAGGATGAGCTGGAACATGCTGTGGAACTTGTTGTGCCAGAAAGTATGGAGATGCTCAGTGATTAATGAGACATGACAAAAGGACACAGAACCTGTGTGAGGGGTTCCCACTAGCTGAATCTGGGGCAACTGAGCCTAAAATAAATAGTTAAAAATTTAAATGCAGTGGAAAAAATAGGAAACACTGTATCCAAACTGATATAGGTAGATAAATGAATAAATATAAAGTTTGATGAGGAATGAGATATTTGTAGTCTCAGAATCCTCCCCTCCTCCCAAATTACTTATTATCTATAATAGAGAAAATGATGACTTTTCAGTAGAGAAGCCTAGCAGATCCATCTTAATTAAATTACCAAAAGGCACATGATCAGAAATGGGTCATATTTAAATTGTGTGTTAAAACTTGGCAAGATAGAATAAGAACCTAGGATGCTACTATGATATTCCTGTCAAAGATGCATAACATGAACCCAATCAAGAGAAGACATTAGATAAACCCAAATGGAACGGTGTCCTACAAGAGAACTGAGCTGTATTCTTCAAAAGTATCAAGGGCATAAAAATCAAGAGAAAACTGAAGGACTATTTCAAATTAAAGAGGAGCGAGGAGTTATGACAACTAAATGCAGCATGGGACCTTGGATGAGATCATGTTTTATAAAGGACATTATTGGGACCATGATTGAAACTTAAATGACATCCAGGGATTAGATGACATCTGTTCTCCTGCGGCCATGTTAATTCCCTGATTCTAGTGGTTGAATTGTGGTTGGAGAATACTCTTGTTTGCAGGAAATACTAGAGGAAAAAGCCCTTGATACTGTATATGGAACTTGGCTGTGGGTTTGAGAAATTGTTTCAAAAGAGCAGCAGTAGAATGCTTTCTTTTTTTCTGCACACGTTCAGCATACATTTATTGACATCTGTTATCTGCTGGGCACCAGGAATGCATGGATAGAGTCTTTGTTTTGTGTAAGGTGCTCACCATGTCTGAGCAGGAACTTGTTCTGTCAACATGTGTTTGGTCACAACCAGATCAACTCTGTGAACTGAATGAATCATTCCTGTTCTCAAGGAGTGCAGAGTCTGCCAGTAGGCTCAATTGTTTGACTGGCTGGGCCCCGTGGAGGCTATAAAGGGATTCAGAGTTGGAATCAGATGAACTAGACTGTATTTCTAGTTTTATGATTTAACAGCTCTGGAATCTTGAACAAATCAATGAACTGCTCTGAGCCTCTGTTTGCTTGTCTATAAAATTAAGGTTATAATTCCTTCTTCATGGGATTTGTTGTGCAGATTAACAAAATGCATAGAAATCCTTTATAGAATGATATGTAAATGTGTTTTGGTGCTAGTCTTATGTCCTGAATGATGTGGACTGTTGGCTCTAGCTGGGAATTGTACCTGAGTGTACCCTGTCACTCAGCAGCAGGCATAGTATATGACAGAATCCTGTATTTGCTTATCATAATTGTTGCTTTAGGGGGGAAATGCTTCCCCAGCCAGGGTTATGTTCCAAATGTATTTTGGGGCCAAAAGCTCTAGGTGTATGAGGAGAGAGCTCTAGGGGAGAAAGAATGGAAGCTGCTTATCTCTATGTGTCCTAGCTGCTCTCTAGGAGAGGGGCAGGGTGAAAGGGGGCTGTGCTTCTGGGACCAAGGCCCCCTGACACGCAGGGCACAGCAGCACCGGTCCTCACTGAGGTCTTCAGGGTCCAGATAGGTGTTGGGTATTTCTTGGGCACAACTTCAAATGCTTTTGGCCCCGACTCCTCATCCAGCCATGGCTGTGGCAAAAGTTCTAGGCAGACTTGGACAGGTTTTGCACTTGAATGGGTCTTACAGGGCCTACACCCAGCTCATCTCCCTACCTACCCTGCCTCCCACGCAGGCACCTGGAATATGGGGCAGTTAAGGCCCATTGATTAAGGCCCAGGACCAATCAGCATAGAGACTGATGACAATATTCCCCATTGGTCCCTTGGGTGGACTGTTTGGAGACATGTCATAAGGTCCCTCTGAAGGTCAGAGTGGACTGTGTTCCAGTTACCTTTCGCAGCGGCCAACTCCCCAACACACCCTTTCATTAGGATTTCCTTCTGCCCTGTCTTACTCCTTGTGCATCACTCTACCTTGCTAAAATCACATTCTCATCCACTTGCATGCAAGCTTCTGTCTCAGACTTTGCTTTGCCCCAGGTTAGGACAGAATGAGATCTGTTTGCTCCAAGACCATCACCGTGTGTGGGAGGGGCCAGCAGGCCAACTCTATCCCTTGCTTTAGCGTTGCAGAAATAAGAGTGTCTTCAGAACATTCTTTGCCATCTCCTCTCAAGGCCAAACCTTGTTGGTAAATTAACCTAGCAGTCCCCAATGTCTGAACACTTATTGGCCAGAACAGTCAAAGGTGGCCACATTTTAGAGGTTGTTTTAAACCAACCAGCTGTATGAAGTATGACTATGTACCAGGAATGTTTAATATAATTACATGTAAATTAGATGTTTTAAATCTCCTATCTCAGGGAGACCTCAGATTGCATTAGTCTCCCCAGCTGTCACTCACATTAGGCCTCGCCTAATGATGCTTGTTAAGGGCAGGACTTCAATTTCAGAAGTGTGGTGTATTAGACATGTCACATTTCTTTAGTTACTTTACGTTAAAATAAACCAGCTTGGAGCACCCATCCTGTTAAGATGGCGGCAGATGCCACGTCATCACTGTGGGCAGCACAGCATGGTAGAGAAGAGCCCAGATTCTGGAGCCTGGCTCTTTGGGTTTGAATCTTAGCCCTGCCACTCACGAGCTGATAATGGGCAAGTCGCTTCAGTGCTCTTTATTCATCATGTAAAGTAGGGATAATAATAGCAACTAGATTATGGTGATAAATAACTTCTTGATTGCTCTGTGGTGAGAATTAAATGAGGAAGTGCATGTAGAGGGTTTTAGCACAGCGCCTGATGCTTTAACCCCATTACCTGGGGTGAGGTAGGGTGAGGCCAGACACAGATCAAGAGAGAGATCAGAAAGAGTTTCACAGTTTTTCTCACTTATCACTTCCTGTCAAGAACCCAGGACACCACGCAGGGCCACTCAGGGAGGCCCTAGTGTTGGTCATGGGACAGAGAGGGGGGAATTATGGGCAAGTACTTTATTGAGGCTTCTAAAGGAAAGAACAGGGGAGGCAGGGCAAGTAAGCTCAAGATTGGGTAGTTTGAATATTTCAACAAGCTCTGGGGTGTTGAGGCTGTCCCTGGTTGTCCAGTGCCTGGCCCTGGGGTAACTAGGGTGGGTGGATAGTGGATTGTGAAAGCCGGATAAGGGAATGCTTGAGAGTGTGGTTAATTGACTTCTCAGGAAGGAGAACTGGCTGGCTTCTACCCAGGGTCTCAAAACAGCCTCAAGATAACTTTAAAAAAACAAAAACAAAAACACAACAAATATATTGTGCTTGTGACATAGAAAGTCCTTAGCAATTGTCAACTCCTATAATAAGGTGACCAATTCTCCTCCTTTAGGGAGGACAGTCCTTCTTTTATAAGTTTTGTCTTCCCTTGAAAAGTGTCCTCCTACATGTTCTCCTTTTTGATATTGGGAGACTAATCTATAAATGTCCATATTCAATCAATGCAGAGTTGATCCATTGCGTGTGATGTGACATATTTGTATTTGACATAACGATTTGTCAAGGATCAGTACAGTGTGGCGAGATGCGACGCATGCACTCCACATAGGAGACCTTGAGAGAGCACGCGATATTGAGAGTACCGAGCGCACAAATTGCTTTGTGTACTTCTTACTGAAACATGACACGGCACATATGACATTGTAGACTCATAATTATTTCTTTCTCAGTGAATATTCTATCATAGACAGGTAAGCACAATTCACATTTTATTCATTCACTATCTATTTAATAACTTCCAAATACATATAATTATATTTACAAGTATTTTACCAAAATTCGAATTTTAAAGTGGAAATCTAGCCTCAAACCATATCTATTAATGACACATTTTGATTAAATAGTTGCATAAAAACAGACGTTTTTTAATTAGAAAATGATAAATACATCTGAATGTCACTCCAAATTAGTGGTTTTGTTTCGTATTTAGTTTTACTAAAGGAGTACTTTTTTCTTACAAGTATTATTAAAAATTAATAGGCATGTAAGCATAATTATAATATAAAATATTGTACAATGTTTTTATTATGCATTTATCATATTATAGTGTATTATTGTTGCAATGAATAAAATGTTTTTTTTTATTTACAATATTGTTTTCTTCAATTTATTTTTGTCCTTTTTTTCATTGTAAATTGGTCACCTTACCTATAAATAATTAGGATTCGAGGTCAGTGGTTGGTCAGTGGTCAGTCAGGAGAGTCTCACACCCCTCCCTCACCTAGGGGTGATAAGAATCTTGGAGACTCATGTGAGGCCAAAGAAGGGAAGGACCTCTGTCTCTCATCTCACCACTGTAGAAGCCTCCTGTGGGGACTGTCACAAGTTGCCACAATGTAGTGACAACACACAAATCAATGATCTTTCAGTTTTGGAAGTCAGTCATCTGAAATGGGTCTCACTAGGCTGAAATCCAGGAGTCAGCAGAGCTGTGTTCTTTCTGGAGGCCCTGGGATAATCAGCTTTCTCACGTTTCCAGACTCTAGAGGCCACCTGCATTCTTTGACTCATGGCTCCTTCTTCTTTCTGCAAAACCACCGGCATAGCATCTACAGCTCTGTGACTATGACTCTCTTACCTGGGTCTTTCACCTTTAAATCCTATCATTAAGTTGGGCCCCCCTGGATAGTCCAGGAATATCTCTCTATATCTCAAAGTCCTTAACTTAATCTTGTCTACAAAATTCCCTTTTGCCATGGAAGGTACCACAGTTACAGGGTCTGGGGATTAGGACATGGACATCTTTGAAGGGATAGATATTATTCTGCCTACCCAATACTGTCACCACCGATATCTTCATTGTGTAAGTCCATACATTCCCTCAGAGCCTGGTGACCTTTCTGCTTTCACGTCACGCCTAAGCCTGAGAATCTTCACAAAGTCTGGAGCCCCCGAACCACCCTGCTGCGTCCTGAAATCATTCGCCACTGATGTTCTCCTACCACCTGTCTCTCTGCACCTGCAGTTCTCGCAGAATTCCATCAGCTTCCCAGCCTTGGGGATCCCTGCCCCCTCTCAGGCCTCTCCTTCCTATTCTCCCTAACTAGGTCAGCCAAGAAGCTTCTCTGGCTTTCGGAAAATACTAAACAGGGAGTGAGAAGGGTCTGCTTTTGACTCAGCAGTAGGAGTTTTCCCAGAAGTAAGGGAGAACAAGTTAAAATGAAAATTTGTTGAGTTGTCCTTCCAACCCTCACTGGAGTCACTTGTTTAACGTCTGTTTTCTTCATTAGACTTTGCCTGTGAACAGCAGAGGAGCCTGTACCCCTGTCCTAGCACAGAACAGACACACAAGAAACAAACCTCTGGGTGCCTTGCAACTCAAACAACCTACACTATTTTTTTCTATGCTGTTATTACTGTTATTATTCTAGAAGGAAAAGTCACCTAGCTGCCCATTATTTTGCCTCTCAGTACTCCAGTTTTCCTCTCTGCAATGGTAGATTACACAGCAGGTCGGAACACTGAGCTGGGATATTAGGAGAGTTCTCCTAATACCACTTCCCACAGTAATGGAAACCAAGTGCTCTGTGTAAAGCATCTTGTATGTAATTTTGAAGGAGCATTGATAAAGTGCTCCTTCTAGCCATCCATCCATCCATCCATCTACCCATCTATACAGTACAATTAGTATGTCGTATGCGCAGAGGGTCGTGGAAGGAAAAGTGATATTCATAGCATAAATACTCTGTGCCAGGTACTTTGCTGTGCACTTTGTGAACATTTTTACCATAATCTGGTAAAGCATCACTAATAATAGCTTGCATTTGATTTGTATGGCTTTTATACTACTCAAAGTGCTTTTACATATATCCTCTTATCTGAGTTTTATTAACTGGTTGGGTAAGTATGGAAGATATAATCATCGACATTTCAAACAGAAGGGGGCTGATACACAGAGAAGAGGCTACGCAAGTCATGCGATTAGTTGTGTTGAAGGCAGGTAGGTCTCTGAAATCCTGGTCCAGCACCAATTCCCTTCTACCCTCTGTATTCCTAGTGGTTTCACACCCTATACAGTATTTCATATGCCCGGTTCATCCTTTCTTCTACATAGAAACCTTGACAAATTTCCTGGCACTGTACATAAACAAATTACCCACAAAATGTATACACTTGCCTGTGCAAAGACCAGGACATATTACACACGTGCACAAATACACATACACACACCCATACACATATGGGTGTTAGGGAGCAAGCATTCAAAATGCATCTGAAGCTGCCAGTGGCCCAGAAAGAGCGGCCGAGAGACAATGCTCTATGAACATTTACACGCTTCCACACAGTCCAGGCTTTGCGAGCAGAGTACTGGTCACTGGGTTGAAGGGTGGCTGAGTGGTTAAACATGCCTTGGAAGGCAGAGGTAGTGCATTGCACTGGAAAATGTAGAGGCTTGTCTTAGCCGGAGCCATCTGCTTACACTGCAGTGGTAACAGACCTGACGACCCTTCCCCTCTGCCCAGAGGTAACTTGTTTAGAGTTTAGTGTGGAGATCTCTCTCCTCTCCTCCTTCCGTCTTCCCCAAACCCTCCCTTCCCCTCCCCCTTTTGTTCCAGATGCCTCATATAAGCTGTGAGTCTCATCATTTTAGGGTTCCTCTCTTGTGGTACAAGCTTCACTGGACAAGCCAGTAAATATCTGGCCCTCATGGTGCTGCCTGGAGGGGAAATGAGCCTGGGGAACAGGTGTTGCTGAGATGCTCGGTGTGTAAATAAAAGATCTCTTTTATGATCCAGAGATATTGTGTCGGATAGATAAACACAAACACAGATATAAAAATTTAACAAAAGTTATCTCTTCTAAACCTTTACTGTCTTTTCTAGAGTTGTTTACACTAATAAAGATTACATCATTAATAAAATTAGCCACATTTGTTGAGTGCTTGCTCTGTTCTAACACAGTAGTAAAGGCTGTAATTTGCTCCAGGTCACACATCTGGCCAGTGGTGGAGCCAAAGCATGGGTGCCTTCGCCTAGATCAGTGGTTCTCAACCTGTGGGTTGCGACCCCGGCGGTTAATAAAATATGTATTTCCAGTGGCTTTAGGCGACCCCTGTGTTTTGGTTGTTCGACCCCTGCCGGGGTCGCGGCCCACAGGTTGAGAACCGCTGGCCTAGATGATGCTGCATTCAGTCAGCTCCTTTCCCGAGAGCAAGGCAGTGATGCGTATTTTGGACAAAGCACCAGTAAGCTGGCTTCTTGTAGGCAGCAGTGCTATGCACAGATGGAGGAAGTCTACAGAAACAGGAGCTTTCTCTGCAGGACCTGACTCCCTAAGCTGATAGCTTTTCCCAGTTCCTGCCATGACAGTCTCCCGTAACTAGACTAATTACTGCATTAGCCTTCCATTTGCCAAAAGTACAAAGATGCCAAGCCTGACAGACGGTCTCCTGTGGCTTCCCTGCTGCTCCAGGCCAGTGACAGCTTATGATCCCATTAACAAGATTCCCATGCTGAGCTGGACTCCCAGCGTTGGCCCATGGAGGGACCTCAGAGTGGTCTTGAGGTGGGTGGGGTGTGACAGAAAGAGAGGAGAGTGAATGGGGTACCCTGCCCCCATTCACGGTTCTCCCCTCCTCCGCCTCCTCCTAACAACATGGTTGAAACACTCCATGACCACAGTCAGCAGGCACGCACTAAGCCGTGGCCCTGGGCTCAGCATTCCGTGCTCCCAGCAGGAACAAGGATCACTTGGGCCTTTACACTTTCCCCGGCCACACCTCCCGCTGTCTGCCTCCTCCCTTCCTCCTCACCTTCCCAGATGGTCCAGAGCCCACTCAGGTCTCAGCACCTCTGGAAGCTCTCCCTTCTCCGAATTCCCTAACAATTCCCCTCTGCACAGACGCAGTCCTGCTGTTCAATAATTACAGTATGTACTGAGAGCTAATCAGTGTTGTGCTAGGTGCTGGTGATGGGGGTTAGGGCAGGCTCAGCCCTGCCCCCTGCCGTCTGCGACCTAGCAGGGAAGACAGATGAAGCACGGAATTGCAAGTACGGTGAACATGAAGACAGGGGAGGTGAAGGCTGCTTGGGTGCAGAGAACAAAAGAGCTTATTCAAATCAAAAGATTTGAAAAAAGTCTGTCGGAATATGAATTTCCTTATTCTTTAATCATCTTGCAAATGGAAGACTTGTCTCCTCTCTAAACTGCATATGCTTCAAGACTAATAGTCACACCTGATTTACCCTTTCATAATTGTTCCCTGAGATATCACCTGACAGCACTGGCTAGTTTGAATGGGACCAATGTGACAGCATCTGCAAGGACCCTCCCCCACCACCCTTCGCTGAGCTGTCCAGTCTATGTTTTCATGGCTGCACCAAAAGCAGAATTAGAAGACTCCTGAGGCTTCAAGAGGAAGAAAAATATGTTTCTATACATTTTCTTCTCTGGCTTCCTTGCCTTCCTGTTAGCTCAGTACCCTTTCTTTGAGCGGCCAGGCATTGGCCTAGAAGGAGTCCCAGCCCCAAAAAAGAGCAACTGTGGGTCCAGCACAGATGGGCCTGTGGGAGACTCACTCCACGGGAAGGTGCCCAGAGCCTGAAGCCAACAGCGCAAGCGCGAGGCAGAAATGCTGACTTTCTTCCTGATAAAGTCCACAATGAAGTCACTTTAATAAAATTATTTTCATTCAATGTCTATGAAAATTATACTCTGTTCAAGGAAGTGTGTGGGTACTGGGATTGGGCACAGGTGGCTGGGACAGGACACGGTGGCTGGGATGGGGCACAGGTGGATGGGACAGGACATGGTGGCTGGGACAGGACACAGTGGCTGGGATGGGGCACAGGTGGCTGGGACAGGACATGGTAGCTGGGACAGGACACGGTGGCTGGGATGGGGCACAGGTGGCTGGGACAAGACACGGTGGCTGGGATGGGGCACAGGTGGCTGGGACAGGACACGGTGGCTGGGATGGGGCACAGGTGGCTGGGACAGGACACGGTGGCTGGGATGGGGCACAGGTGGCTGGGACAGGACACGGTGGCTGGGATGGGGCACAGGTGGCTGGGACAGGACACGGTGGCTGGGATGGGGCACAGGTGGCTGGGACAGGACACGGTGGCTGGGATGGGGCACAGGTGGCTGGGACAGGACACGGTGGCTGGGATGGGGCACAGGTGGCTGGGACAAGACACGGTGGCTGGGATGGGGCACAGGTGGCTGGGACAGGACACGGTGGCTGGGATGGGGCACAGGTGGCTGGGACAGGACACGGTGGCTGGGATGGGGCACAGGTGGCTGGGACAAGACACGGTGGCTGGGATGGGGCACAGGTGGCTGGGACAGGACACGGTGGCTGGGATGGGGCACAGGTGGCTGGGACAGGACACGGTGGCTGGGATGGGGCACAGGTGGCTGGGACAGGACACGGTAGCTGGGATGGGGCACAGGTGGCTGGGACAGGACACGGTGGCTGGGACAGGACACGGTGGCTGGGATGGGGCACAGGTGGCTGGGACAGGACACGGTGGCTGGGATGGGGCACAGGTGGCTGGGACAGGACACGGTGGCTGGGATGGGGCACAGGTGGCTGGGACAGGACACGGTGGCTGGGATGGGACACGGTGGCTGGGACGGGGCACAGGTGGCTGGGATGAGTCGGGGATAAGTCTACTCAGAGACACGTATAATGACAGTGTCCTGTTAGGAGATGGTCCCAGGAGCCGGGTGCCCAGGGCTCCTCATCTGTTAGCTTTCCCCTTACCACAATCCCCTAGGTCAGGTATTAGCAGTCCCACTTCTAAGATAAGGAAACTGAGGCTCTGAGATCTTCACTTGCTTGATGTCGTAGCAGGTTAGTTGCAGAACCAGAACCTGAAGCCAGCTTCTTTCTTTAGCTCCAAGGTCTCTATATTTTTTTCACTACAGCATGCTGGACGCAAATCAAAATGACCTTTTCACTTTACAAAGTAGAATGTGATGATACACAAGAGGTACAGAAGATGTCATGGGAACCCGGAGGGGGCAGAGGGTTTCTAAGCAGAGGTTGGGAAAGGTCTCATGTGAAGGTAGCAATCTTTATTATATTTTTGGACCCAGTAGGATCCTTAAAGATTAACTAGTCCAACATTTCCTGTGTGAGTTCTGCAAAGAAAGATATTGCTTTAAAATATGCAGGGGCGCACACGCACACGTGTGTGTATTTGGTTTTAAAACTTTGGGAATGCTTGAACACCATACTCCCCTTCTGATGGCTCACAATGCCCAATAGCAAATTAAAGTGAGAAATCCTGGGTAAGGAAACCTGTTAAATCCAGGGGTTTCCGAACTTACTGAACCATGCCACCCTCTTTTTAAAAACCCTATGAACAACCCAAGGAATTCTTTTGTTTTCCTAGTTTTTTTTAAATCAAGATATATTTGATATATTAAGGTGAACAACATAATAATTTGATATTTGTATATATTACAAAATGATCACCATATAAATCATATATCACATATATATTACATTTTCTTTATCCATTCATTCATGATGGACACTTAGGTTGCTTCCATGTCTTGGTTACTATGAATAATGCTGCGATGAAGAAGGGAGTGCATATATCTTTTTGAATTAGTGTTTTTATTTCCTTTGGATAAATACCCAGAAGTGGAATTGCTGAATCATGTGGTAGTTCTATTTTTAATTTTTTGAGGAACCTCTCTACTGTTTTCCACAGTGGCTGCACCAATTTACATTCTCAAAAACAGAGCACAAGGGTTCCGCTATCTTCACATTTTTGCAACACTTGTTATGTCTTTTTTTTTATGATAGCCATAAACAGGTGTGAGGTGATAGCTCATTGTGGTTTTAATTTGCATTTCCCTAATGATTAGTGTTGTTGAGTACCCTTTCACGTACCAGGAATTTTTGTTCCTGAGAATAGTACAGCAATCCCATTCCATCATTATATGGGAGAGAAAAAGCAGATCAAAGATAGTCAGTGCTGAGCCTAGATCCCAGTGAGACAGGGGTCAGGGGAGGGGCTGGCACTGAGTGGGATGGGTGGATGATGACAGCCACAGGGATCTATGTGAGCCAGTCCACGGAGGCGGGGTAGTGGTCCTGTGGTCTGAAGAAAGGTGAATAGCTGGGTTGGCCCCAGTGCAAAGTGCCCAAGGAGCTAGGAAGTGGTGCAGCTCACAGGAGGGACATTATGGGGATATTATAGGGAGTCACTGAAATTTTGTAGCATGAAACAAGTGTCATGAGACCTGTGTCTCAGAAAACCTCCAGTGAAAATGTATGCAGGTTAGAATAAGAGAGGGGACCCTGGAGACAGTGAGATGAGAGGGAGGGAAAAGGTAAAGAAGAGCACTAGGATTAAATACAGTTTCTCCCATTTCACAAAGGAGACCAAGGCAAGGAGCAAAAGTTACCTAGCACAGTCACATAGGCAGTCTCAAGTAGAGGCAACAAGTTGTTATGCGAATGATGATTTATTCATTTTAAGTCATAATAATTTTTTACATTTTTGTTTTTAAAAGCTTAATTGTTATAGGAGTGATATGTAAGTCACAAACTATACAAATCACTCATTTAAAGGATACAGTGTAATGGCTTTCAATCTAGTCACAGATATGTGTATTGATCACACCAAAAAGAAAGCCTGTACCCTTACCTACATTTCTCTATCTCCCCATACCCTCCAGCCTGAGGCAACCACAAATCTATTTTCTGTCTTTATAGATTTCCCTATCTGGGGCATTTCATATGAATGCAGTCATATAATCGGTTGTCTTTTGTGAGTGGATTCATTCACTTAGCATGTTTTCAAGTAAATTCATTTTAGGCATGAGTCAGTTCTTCATTCCCTTTTATACCCAAATAATATTTCAGTGCAGAGTGAAATTACATTTTATTTATTCATTCATTAGTTGATGGACATTTGACTTGTTTCCACCTTTCATCTAATATAAATAATATTGCTATAAATATTCATGTAGAGCTTAATTTCTGTGAGAACAACTGTTTTCATGTCCTTGGGTATATACCTAGGAGTGGAATTGCTGGGTCATATCATAACTGTGTTTAACATTTTGCCAAACTGTCAGACTGTTTTTCAAAGTGGCTGTACTTCTTTACACCCCTACCAGCAGTGTATAAAGGTTCGATGTCTCCACATTCTCTCCAACACCTGCTATTGTTTGTCTTTTTATTTTAACCATCATAGTGGATATAAAGTGGTATCTCATTGTGTTTGGATATACATTCTCTTAATGACTAATGACATTGAACATCTTTTTATCTAATTATTTATATTTTTATCTTGGAGAAATGTCTATTTAGATCCTTTTTCCATTTTTATATTTGGTTATTTATTTTTTATTATTGATTTGTATTAATTATAAATTCTACATATAAATCCTTTCTGAGATATATGATTTGTAAGTATTTGCTTCCCTTCTATAGATTGCCTTTTCTCTTTTATTTTTTGTGCCTTTTCTCATTCTTGGTGTACTCTGAAAGTTTTTAATTTTGATGAAGTCCAATTTATCCATTTTTTTCTCTTGCTGCTTGTGCTTTTGGTGTCATATGTAAGAAATATGTTTTAATCAAAAGTCACAAAAAGAACTCTAACTTCATTCTTTTGCATATAAATACCCAGCATAATCAGTTGGAAAACTATTTCCCCCATTAAATTATCTCGATACCTTTGTTGAAAATGGATTGATCATAAGTGTAAAGGTTTGTTTCTGGACTCACAATTCTATTTATCAACCTATTTAAGTATGTCCTTATGTCCTGATGCCTGGACCACACTGTCTTGATTAATGTAGTTTTATAGTAAACTTCAAATCAGGAAGTGTGAGTCTTCCAACTTTGTTTTTGTTTAAGATTCTTTCAGCCATTCTGGATCCCCTACATTTCTATATAAATTTTAGAACCAGATTGTCAATTTCTGTAAACTCCAGCTGGGATTCTGTTAGGGACTGTGATGAATTAAAAGTATTTAGGAGATTATTGCCATCTTAATAATATTAAGTCTTTCTATCTATGAATATGGATGTCTTTTCACACCTCCTTCCTTTTACTGCCAAATAATGTTTTATTGTATGGCTATAGCACATTTTATTTATTCATTTGGACATTTGGGTTGTTTTCACTTTTTAGCTATTATGAATAATATTGCTATGAATGTTCATGGAAATGTTGTTGTGTGCATATGTGTCTTTATTTCTCTTGGGTATGTATTTAGGATAGAATTGCTGGGACATGTGGTAACCATGTTCAACATTTTGAGGATATGCCAGACTATTTTCTAAAGTGGCTGCACTGTCTTGCATTCACATTTACATCCTCAGCAGGGTACGAAAGCTCCAGGTTCTCTATACCCTAGCTAACATTTGTTATCACCTGTATCAGCCATCTTAGTGGGTGTCAATGGGCATCTCACTGGGGTTTTGATTTGTCTTTTCCTCATAGCTAGTAATGTTGAACATCTTTTCATGTGTTTGTTGGTTATCCTTTTCACTTACTTCAAAGGCTCTTGGCAGTAGCGAGCCCAGAGCAACCCACGGTGGTTGAATGGCCATGCCTAGCATGAGGCCTGGGCGTCCACACACAATGAGCGATGCTTACCACCTCTCTTGTGCCATCAGCTGCCTGGAGCACAGGAGGATGGTATGACATGCCCACAGCAACTTCTTGCAGCCATGGGGTAGCCAGTAGTCCCACCATGGTGGGTGGAAGTTTTGAAATAAGAAGTAGCTCACTTTGAGTCCAAGTATTTGCTGTTTCCTTCAGTCTAGGTCAGATGATACACAGAACCACACAGATCTTTGAAACCTTGATGAAGACAAACAAGTGACAAAAAGGTATCATCCTGGGAGATTCTGGCAGGAGCAATCAGTCTATCTAATCTGGGCTCTGGCAGGACACGAGCAGGGGTAGTCTTCCGGACTGATACTGCCTTCTGAGTGTCAGGGCAGCACAGGAAGGAGGCATTGGATGCCCACCTATTTGCTAGGCCTCCTGGGGTGGGGTTGGAGGCAGGGACTCTGCTAACAAAGAGGTCCAGCTCCTCTCTCAGGGCCCCACACTGAGGCTGCACAGAGAACGTGCCAGGCTTGAAGTCCTGGGATATCAGTCACTGCTACATTCCAGCCGAGGCCAGCTGTGGGAGAAGGTGTAGAGTCAAAATCTATCTGTTCTCGTCTCTGCCTGAGAATGTGGTGAGGCCCAGAGGGAAGCTATGGGCTTGCTTTGCTAGGATTGCCCACAAGTTCAATGTTCCATGGTTTGCATGCTCTTGAATATTTATCATAAAAAGAAAGTGGGTGTCCACAGAAATAGAGGGAGGAGCACACCAAACTCCATCCTGCTGAAGACTGGGTTTCTAACTGGCCCTCAGGAACATGGTGGGCACTCAGCGGAGAGAGAACAGGGGTGAAAGTCTTGTTATGCTATGGAGCTATTTAAAACGATACTTTATTTGGAGAGAAAGAAGACATAGGAAGATGTAATAACTACTTAAAATTGCTTAAGCAAAGCTGTTAAATGGAAAAGGAACTTGCATTTGTATGTGTGACTTTAAGAAGAAGAACTAAGTAAAACCCATTGGTAGAAGTTACACTGACATAGTTTAAACTCATTCTAAGTAAGAACTTTAATGATAGAATAACCTGAAAATGAAACTGACTGCCTTGTAAGGTAATGAGTTCCCTGACACAAGAGGTACTCAAGCAGAGCTTGGGCAACTTTTGACAGAGGATACATAAAGGGCATTCATTGAAAGAGACCTGATGGAGTCTCAAAAAACTTCCAACTAAAATCCTCTGTATCCATTTAGGTTGAACCATATAAAATTGCCACTGTTCTTCTCTCTGGCCACTTGTACCTCTTTAACACGAGAACACTCCAGTCAATTCCTGGTCATCTGCACCAAAAAAGAACCATAATAATATATAACATCTATATTAATAGCACATTGCCAAACCAACTGGATTTGATCTTACAATGTTTGGTTTGGGGGCATCTCATGGTAATTTGAAGACTTTTCTTACCCCATTGGAGCCTGTGCTGTATACTGATGTTAAAAGAGAACATTAGTAGCAAGAGCTTCTGGCATTTCTGACAACCACCCCACCTAGCTCAGTGTCTGAGATGGATCTGTGCTAGGCTGAATTAGGAGGTAAGGGTAGTATCACTGTTTTGGAGAAGTCCGTGCTAAGGGGCCATTGGGAAGGTGGAGCTGAATTACATTGGAGGCTGCCCTAGAAGTATTGACAGATTGGAATCTGTGGGATTCTTCAAACCCCGGTGGGGCAGGGTCGGGGAAGGGAGACACAGCCTGAAATCCTTCTCAAAACGTTGTCCTGGAACTGGGTCAGGCTCCATTCCTGCACAGCAAGTATTCCTTCTGCACACTTCCAGTGCTAAGGTCCACTAAATGAGCGGATGGAGTAGAAAAAAGAAAAGCAGGATGCACACACGCACGTGCACACACACACACACAGCTTTGTATCACTGGTGATTTTTGAAACTGAAATGAACTTGATCCGTAAAAACAACAGAAACTCAGACTTTAAACGCAGCATATCAACATAAGAAAACAGGTTTTAAATGGAAAGAGCACATTTCCTTCATCCCTGTCCAGCGCTGCTGCGGTCTTTGGCATTGCACAGAGCATCTAAATGGTGTCATGGGTAAGAGAGTTGGCTCTGGAATCAGACTTCCTGAGCTCCAACCCTGCCTCTATCACTTACTGGCTGTGTGACCTATGGCAAGTTACTTTCCCTCTCTGTGTCTCGGTTCTCACATCCATAAAGAAAGATGAGGATGATAATAGTATCTGCCTCATGAAGTATTGTGAAATTTAAATGTAAAGTACTTAGAATGATGCCAATCTTATAGTAACTATTCAATACTCAATTTCTAACTAAATGAAATACTCGGTTTCTTATTATTATATGATATTATAATAGCTAATCTTCTCACAATGGGAAATCAAATCCTAGGTACTTTGGAGGAACAGATGGGGTAGTGAAGGTGGGGTTTTTTCCTTATCGTTTCTATAAGAAAATGTAGAGTCGAGGTATATGGTCAACGCTATAGTTTTCAACACTTGCTGCTCACTAGAACCAACTGGGGAGCTTTTTAGACAAAGACTGGCTATACCCAGGCCAATTAAATAGTAATATTTGGGAGTGAAGCCCAAGTCGCCATATTTTTCATATTTTCTTGAGTCATTCTAATGCATGGTCAGGGCTGTGATTTGCTGGGCCAGATTCTTGCGACTTGAAGTGTGGCTCTGGGCTCAGCACCACTGACAGCCCCAGGAGTGTTAGAAATGCGGAATCACTGGTCCAGCCTTGTCTCAGACCGACTGAGTCAGAAGGTATATTTTAACAAAATCCTCCGGTAGTTGACACGCACATTGATGTTTGAGGAGCCCCGGAACAGGTGACTTCCAAGTTTCACTTCTTACTCCAAAATAGGTGTTCAATAAATGCTAACTGAAATAATGGCAGCTATTTGACGTCCCAGAAAAATCCCAGGCAATAAGGCTTTTGGAACCTGGACCAGCAGGGATGCCATTAGAGCCTAAACCTGGTTTTTCTGCAGGCATGGAAACCTTGACACAGCACACCTGTGCTCACAGGCCAAGGGTAATTCATTAGCAGGGTGCCGTTGGCACTGAAGCTTCTGGTGCCAATGGCAAGGGATGATGGGAAGTGACATAGATTGATAGAGACAGAGAGTAAAAGAGATAAGATCACTTCATTTTCCTGAGGTCTCAGTGAACTTTGGTTTGACAGAGTTTGGTGTGGTGGATGGCTCGTGTGAGTCATCCACACTTGGCAGCCTCCAGGAAGGTGTGCTCGCCGTCACAGAGGGATCCTGGGCTCCAGTTTACTGTTTCTTTTTTCCCTACTGTCTCTTTCCCTTTCTTAGCCATTTAGAGCACAGCTTCGCACTCTGGAAAATCCTGATTATTTTTGTCCTCCTGCTTCACCCTCTGTATCCACCTCATCTTAACCAGTTTCCTAAGCAGCGCATTATTGCGCTGGGGAGGGAGGTGCTGCTCTGTGTGGTGAGAGACAGCAAGACCCCAGGAATGGCCACCATACTAAAAAGTATCAAAAATTCAATGTTAAGTCGACATATCCTCTTCATTATGCAAATAGAAACCTGGTGACAAGTACAATAAACAAAAGATTAGTAGGCTTCCAGAGCTTGAGAGTGGTGAACAAAACCGTGTTCCTTTGAAAGGATTTAGCACTCCACATTTTTTTAAAATTGTGATGAAATATAAATAACATAAAACGCACCATGTTAACCAATACAGTTCTGTGGCATTAGACACATCCACACTGTGTGCAACCAACCCCACCATCCATGTCCAAAAAGGTTTCATCTTCCCAAACTGAAACTCTATCCTCATTAAACACTAACTCTTTGTTCCTGGAAACCTCTACTCTACTGAATTTGACTACTTTGGGGACCACATAAGTGGAATCAAACAGTATTTGTCCTTTTGTGACTGGCTTATTTCACTGAGCATAATGTCTTCAAGGTTCATCCACACAGTAGCATGTGATCAGATTTTTTTCCTGATTTTTACTCAGTATCATGGCACTCTGAGAGACAATAAATAATCCTTTATCAAGGCAAAGTCATTCTGTGTCGTGGGGAGAGGACATAGGGAGACATACAACTAGTTTTGGCTTGGTCAACAAAGGCGATCAACACAAGACAAAGGATCCTGGAGAAGGGATCAGAGCCTCCATCTATGAATGTAAATTGGAAAAGACTGAGGGGGAAATGGGAGAAGCTGATAAATAGGAGGACTGGACCAAAGACCCAGAAGTGGTCATGAATCTGGGGGTCATGAAGCTGGGGGGGGGTATGTGTGTGAGAGGAAAAATTCCTCTGCTGCTAGCTAGCTTCCTAAGTTTCACCTGCTCGTGTGTCAAGCATGTAGGGCTCCCTCTGGGTAGCACCATTTGTTCTAGAGCACTGATTTGGAAAATGTCATCCATCACCTCGGGCTATTCTTAGTCTCTGGTAGGCTGTTGTCAGTACGTTTGCAGGCTGCATCTGTTACTGACTTCACTTGACTCAGTCCTTCCTCTCTCCCTTTCCATCCCCCGGGTCCCTGCTCCCTGGGGAATCCAAGGCAGGACCCAGAACACAGTCCTCAGGGAGCTCTCATCTCAGGAAGGAGCAAAACCAGAAAGTTTGTCTCTTTTGCTCAGAGTCTCAGAGTAAGATGTCACCTGGAAAGAGCTTCACCAGTGAACATGCCCTCGTTTTATTTTGAGGACACTGAGGTCCAGGAGTCACCCAGTGGAGCAAAGACAAGAGTTCAGGTCTCCGCCGTTTCTCCAAGCCTCCCTTCCTTCTTTTAGTTGTGAGCACGTCAGCAACAGCGAATGCTCCTCTCCATCCTTGACAGCCTTCAGGCCCTCCAGTTGACTCACGCCCTCTGCCCAGGCCTTGGGGACTGAAGACTGGAAAACCCATGTCAGGGGCAGCCCTTGAAGTCCCACTCCCATCATTTCTTAGTAGCCCCACACTCTCTGACTGCACCTTCTCCTTTATCCTCTGGGACTCCTCTTCTTTCTGTTGTGATTGCTTCCTTTCTCAACCCTTGCTGCTCTGAGGCCTCGGGCAAACCATCTACCTTGTAAAATCCCAACAAGAATAAGAAATGAACGAACAACTTGAATGTTGCCATATAGAACTCGAAATACCTCTTCTAGCTCACAAACTAGCTCCCGCCCCTGCCCCACACCCCTCTTTCCACACCTTTGTTTCCAGGGCCCCCTCAACCTCTCTCTTGTTTCCATGAAATGACTGAAATGCCCTAAAAGGGACAGCTCAAGATTTGTAATTACTACTATATTGATTCAGGCAAGTTCTCACCTTAGGAATTTTGGATTGATGGGGCAAAATTTTTTGAAAGTTCCAACACATCTCCTTTAATCTCATTAGTGCAAATTCAACTGACAGGCACTGAAGCAACCCTGGGGGGCGGGGGCCTGGACAGGCAGACACTTACATGGGGCAATTTCCTCCGCACCTGGAGCTGAGAAATCACAGTTGTCATCCCTCGCTTTGAAAGACAGGAAGATTGGTGATAAAGTCAGAGCTGCATTCGGAGAAAGGACACATTCCATTCCCTCCCAGGAAAGAAGGCGCAGCAGATGGAAACGCCAGGAGTGGATGGGAGCCCAGGAAAAAGCAGAGAGGGGAAGCATCTCAAACTGCTCACACCTCTCATGAAAGAGAGCAGGGATTAAAGCCATCAAAACAAATCAAGCTGCCCCTCCTCTTTGTTTCCCTAACGTCCCCTCTGCAAGCACTGGCCACAGCTGCCTTTCTCATCAGCAGACATCACTTAGCCGCTCTAAGTCTTCGCCTGTCCTCCTCAGCGTCAGCCCAACATTGTCCTTCATGCTTGAGGCTAAAATAAAACAAAATGGAGTGAAAAACACCTCACCATGACTTCTTTTTTTAAGAAGTATTTTAATGGTATATCAACCGGTATAGCTCTTTACATAGCTCACAATTTCCTCATTTTGACATGAGCCCAGGGAATAAAGACCTAATATTCCCTGACCAGGCAGTGGTGCAGTGGATAGAGCATCAGACTGGGATGTGGAGGACCCAGGTTCGAGACCCCAAGGTTGCCAGCTGAAAAAAAAATGCACCCCTATGTTTATGGCAGCATTGTTCACAATAACGAAGATCTGGAAACAACCCAAGTGTCCGTCAGTGGACGAGTAGATTAAAAAGCTGTGGTACATATACACAATGGAATACTATGGGGCCATGAAAAAGAAGGAAATATTACCTTTTGCAACAACATGGATGGACCTGGAAACTATTATGTTAAGTGAAAGAAGCCAGGCAGAGAAAAAAAATATCGTATGACCTCACTCATTTGAGGAATCCAAGAAACAGTGTGAACTGAGGAATGGAATTGAGACAGAGGAGAGATCAAAGGGACCAGAGGAAAAGAGGACAGAGGGAAAGGGGATGATAGGATGGGATAAACCTGAAGGGAAGGGGGGAGGGTACTGTAGGGAGGGGAGCAAGGGAAATGTTGAAGGGAATAGGGAATATGGGGGAGGGGGATGCATTTGGGGTGACCCTAGAATCTATGTAAACACAATTAATTAAATTTTTAAAAAGACCTAATATTACCTTTGGAGAACTGATAACTTTGTTTCCAATTTCAATTCCAACCACTGTCTCTGATCGGCTTCCCTCCTCTAAAATATGCCCCTTGATCCATCTCCACTAACCAGGGTGTTCTTCCCTTCTCCCCTCTGCAGCCTCAGGCAAGTCCTCTGTCTGCTCCTCTTGCTCATTCTTGAACCTTCTTCAGAAGCCTCCCTTCCAGTGCGGGCGAAGGGCCACCCCTCCTCTGTATCTTTGTACAATTACAGCGCCCCCCCCCCGCCTTGTATTTGTGAGCTTGCTTTCTCTGTTTCAGTTCCCTGCAGTCAACTGTGATCTGAAAATATTACACAGAAAATTCCAGAAATAAGCAACTCATAAGTTTTCAATTGCACACCATTCTGAGCAGCATGATGAAATCCTGTGCTGTCCCCTCTGTTCCCCCGGGATGGGAATCATCCCTCTGTCCAGCTCTCCGCACTCTAGACCCTCCCCACCCTTTAGTCACTTAGCATATTGCCAGAAGGTCAGAGAAACTTAATGCTACATCGCTGTGTCCCAGTCACTCACCTCACTCTATTTCATCGTGTTGGCTTCTTGACAGCTCACATCATCACAGGAAGAAATGTGAGTACAGCACAGTAAGATATTTTGAGAGAGGACAACATTCATATAACTTTTATTACAGTATATTTTTATAAATTGTTCTACTCTATTTTTGGTTATTTGTTTTTAATCTCCCACTGTGCCAAATTTGTAAATTAAACTTTATCCTAAGTGCTATAGTTTGTATAAGAATACGCATAGTATATACAGGGTTTGGTTCTGTCCGCGAATTGGGGCATCCATTGTTTGTCCTGGCACATACCTGCTACGGATAAGGGAGGACCACTGTGATCCTACCACAATGTAAGTTGTTATATCTACACATCTGCTGCTCTCCCTCTGCAAACTCCTTGAGGGCAGAAGTGGCGCTAATCCATGCCCCTGGTCCTGAGCATCTTCAGAAAGCCCCTCCCCAGCAGAGGTGCTCAGCAACTGGCGGAGGAGGGAATGACTGACACGTGGGCCCCTTAATTCACAGACTGGGCACCCAGGACTGGATGGCATTACAAAGACTATCCAGCAAAGTGGAAAACAAGGTCCTTGCCCTGGGGAGTTTGCTTTCAGGGAATTGGGTAAATCAAACACTTAAATGAGACAGTATAATCCATTTGGAACCAGGGTGACTCAGACGATGGGCACAATAGCTGAGAGAACTTTAAACGTAGGGAAAGTCATCTCAGGGTGGGGCCTCCCAAAGGTGGTTTCATGGAAGAGTGGAGTTTTAATCTGGGCCTTGAAAGAAGTATAGAATTCAGACTGGCAGAGGAGAGCAAGGATAATCAAGGCAGAGTAAATGGTAGGAGTGAAGGCCTGAAGGAACTACACAGTGGCAAAAACAAACAATAAGACCCAACCTGGGCGACGAGGTGAGGGCACAGCAGTGAGAACTGAGGAACCTGGGGCGGGGGGGATTGGTGAACACACAACACAGAGTCCAGCGGGTGTGTTGTAGAATCGTGCACCTGTAACCTGTATACTTTGTTAACCAATGTCACCCCACTAAATTCCATAAAAAGGGGAGGGGGAGAACTGAGGAACCAACACGGGAGTTCTGAGAGGGAAGCAGGTGAGTGGGAAAATGTGGCCTAGCCAATAGGAGGACCTAAATGCTAAGCAGAGTTAATAGAATTTTATTGCAGGGATTTTTTTTTTTAATTTTTATTGGAAATATTGGACGCTAACCTAACCCACTTTATTTTACAGATGAGAAAACCGAGGCAGAGAGAGGAGCGTGCCCTTACCAAGGCAGTAGAAACAGGAGCATCAGCAGTAAAACTTGATGCGATGGCTGACTTTTATAGAGTTTTTAACAATGTGTTGAGCATTGTTCTGAGCACTTTCTATGCATATCGCTTTTAATCCTCACAGCAACCCTCTAAGGTAGGTGCATCATTTATCCCCACTTTGCAGACCTGGAAGTGGAGAAGTTAAGTAGATTGCTCAAGTTCATAAGGTCACATCAACAAGTGACAGACTCAGCAGTCTATAATGGATCTCACAGGGTGCTAGTGCTAGTAAAAAGAACATGGGATTTGGAATCAAAGGACATGCATTTAAAGGCTGGCTCCACCCCAGTAGTCATGTGACCTCAGGCAAGTTACCTAACCTTACTGATCCTCTGTTTCCTCATTGGTACAAAGAGCATAATAATTCCTCCCTCACAAGATTTCTGTGGGGATTAAATAAGATTATATGTGTCAAGTTCTTGGCACGTAGTATATGCTCAGTAAACACTGGTTCCCTCCCCTCCCCATCTCCTTCCTTCCAGGAGCCTTGACACTACCTCTATGGTCCTATGACTGCAACTCCTCTCTCCACCTGCATGTCTCTCCACTTCTTCTCTGGACACTAGCCTTTCAGACTTTGATGTCCTGCCCTGGCGGTCACTGTGGGGTGGGCCTGAGGGCCAGGGGAGGAAGGATCTGGCTTTCCTGATAGATTGGCACTGTTCTCATTTGGCTCTGGTGATGTTAGCAGCATGGGTGGCAGGACAGATCTGCTCCCCTGCTTGGGGTGAGGTTCAGGAAGTTTCACAATAAACCAGTGGAAAGACACAACCTAAACTACCCCCACCCTTTCATGGAATGACCTCTTCGTGGCCCAAGTTCTTGGCATCCTGGGTTTCTTGAGTTCCTTTCATCTCCACGCTCTTTACTCAAACCATCTCACAGGCTAAGTTGTGCTAAGTTGTTCAATAGGAGGCCTCCAAAAATATGTACAAAGACACTAGTTGGTAGGGGTCAAGCATTTGTAACAAGAATTTTGCTCAAACCAGTTTGCTTGAGATGGAGAGATAAGATGCATATTTTCATTCCAGACTACAAAATGGGCTAGGATGAACATTAATTTCTCCTTGTAAACTCCTTGTACAGTGTTTGGGTAATTTCACAGCTTCTTGGCCTCTTGGTGGCAAACTACCATCTTCTACCCCCTTATGCGTCAGCAAGTTTGAGCACATTTAAAAAATAGTGTTTGAAACTATTGAAGTGAATTATTCAAGAAAGACTTCAGCGAGTAGAACCTAACAGTTCAGAATTACCTGCTGTGTGCACTGCTCTGAGCAAGTGCTTCGTGCATGTCATCTTGCTTAATCTTTCCAACAGCCTTCTGCAGCCAATGTGCCTAGCCAGCCAGTCCTGGGATTTAATCACAATATCACACTCTAATTGTGAAAGACACTAGTTGGTAGGGGTCAAGCATTTGTAACAAGAATTTTGCTCAAACCAAAATTTGATGAGATGGAGAGATAAGATGCATATTTTCATTCCAGACTACAAAATGGGCTAGGATGAACATTCATTTCTCCTTGTAAACTCCACAGCCATAATTTCCACATTGAAAAGCAGGAATAAAAGAACCCATCTCACAGAGGAGTTTCAGAAATTAAAAGATTGTCAAGCCTGACTGGTGGTGGCACAATGGTTAGAGTGCTGACCCAGAATGCTGAGGTCTCTTCTTCAAACCCAAGGTCGCCAACTTGAGCACAGGGTGTGCACATGATCCCAAGGTTGCTGGTTTGAGCAAAGGGTTTCTGGCTCAACCAGGTTACCAGTCTGATCCCTACTCAAAGCAAGTATGAGAAGCAATCAATGCACAACTAAGTGGAGCAATGAGTTGATGCTTCCTTCTCTCTCTCATAAAAAAACCCTCCACAAAAACCAATTAATTAATTAAAATAAAGACAAACAACCAAAAATCTCTTTTAAAAAGAAAGAGAGAGACAGAACACGGCCCCCTTCTGGCTCAGGGCCGGTGGCTCAGGACTGGCTCGCACTATGCGCAGGGGAGTCAGAGAAGTCTGTAGGCTAAGGCTCAGCTAGAAAACTTGGCAAGTGTTCGATTTTGTCTTGCTGCATCTCATCAAGTTTCATTCTGTTGAAAGTAAGGATGAGAAGTTTGGCTGGCTCTGGAGTGTTTGGGAAGTGTGTGAGGGCCCTGGAGGGGAAGTCAGCTGGCCCGTGGCTATCGTGTCCAGGTCATGGACCCTCAGTTTCCACATCTGTGAAAGGACATGGCTGGACTCAGTGATCTTGAAAGTTCCTTCCCGCTCTGCAAAGAACCTGGCATTCTAAAACATAAACTCATTTATATAACCTTAAGAGTCTCATTCCAGCTTTTCAAATGTGACAAGCAGCTTAAGAGGTAGAAGAAAAATATCTCTTAAACAATTTCAAAACAAAACAAAGCAAGCTACAGGCACTGCCTCTGGATTGGATACGTTTTCCATTTATTACCCTGTTCACCTGCACAGGGAACAAAAACAAGAATTTTTTTTTTTTTTAAATAACACACACATTGTCTTTCTACCTGGCTTTTCATGTGGGCCTTTTGCCAGCAAATTGGATAAGATCTTTCAGGAAATTTCATAATGTCACATACTTATGCAAATTGGCAAAGTGTTTATAGCAACAGGCACCACAACAGCACCCTGAGGTTTCAATTAGTGAAAGCAGCCAGGCACCCTAAGTAGTTTTGAGTGCTGTGAGCACAGGAGGACAGCTCTGTAGCGAGGAGGGTGGGGTGAGATCTGTCAAAAAGACAGATTCTAGAGCGCTCCAGGCTTCAACATGGCTGCCTCCTGGTCAACCATACATACTGGTTAAAACCACTCCATCATCTGAGTCTGGGTTTTCTATCTGACCAGTGAGAGGGTGTGGCTTTCCAATTTCATGGTTCCCAGAATGGCTATGAGCCATGAACTGGGATGGCTGTCCACTGATTCAATTCCATCTTCTATCATATAGATAGACTCTAGAGTGGAAGCCATGTCTCAGCAACCTCTCCAAAGGCCCTACTTAAAGCCAGGCCACATTAGTTATGCAGGGAATAGGTGCAGGGCCTTCCAAGTTAAAATGAGCTGATGGAAGGCCTTGGTCATGGGCCAACTCCACCACTTACTAGTTCGAGTAAAATATTTACCTTTCTTGAGTCTTGTCTTTATTTTTAAACAAAGGTAGCCAGGCCTTGGTTTTAATCACACTCTCACTTTCTAGCTATCTGTACTGCACCCACCTCATATGGTTGTTCGGGAGTTAAATATGTATTTACAAAGCACTAGCACAGTGGCTGACATGCAGTAAGCATTCCATCAACGGGCATCATCATCATGTTGTCATCGTTGTCACCATCTTCATCATTATTTTGGGACATTTGCCAAGCTGTATTGGGGGGGTATAAATAGGCAATATTTGAAAACTGGGTCCTGGGGACAAATTAATTAGGGAAGTGCTAACTAATTAAAGAGCAAAGGCGGACAAGCTCTCTTCTCGCAAGATTTCTCAAAGCCCTCATGAGAACTGCGGCTTTCTCAAAGGGGGTTACAGTGCTCATTATTTCTCGAATTGGTTTGTCCTCAGACCCCTCTTTGGTTGTGGGGCATTTGAGGGACCAGTGAGTCATGAAATGCATTTGGGAAATTCTAAGTAAAAGCTTAGATCGGGAGAAAAGGAATCTCAAAAAGAAGAACCTGATGAGAAGTGAAGAGCGGGGCATTTGAAGAAGGAGTAAGAATAAAGGAGGTGAAGAGAAAAGATCCCGACAGAGGTGAGCGTTGGAGCCACGTGGGTGCCACGGTGAAGTCTGGGCGTCCAGCGTGAGCCCTGCTTCTCAGGAAGCTCACCTTACATCAGTTTGTTTTGAATCTCTACACAAACCTTTGAGGGATCCAGGCCGATTGTCCCCATATTACAGATGATAATAGTTAGGCACTGACAGGTGAAGCTGCCAGCCCGGGACCACATAACTAGCAGGTGGTGCTATAAGATGGGAGCCCACTTTCTCTACTGTCAAGTTCTAGCATTCTGTGTGAGAAGAAGGCTGATTGACATTCTAGCATCAAACTCCACTTAGCCTGAAGGAGTTCAACAATTAAGATCAGCTTTGGCTTCTTTTCAGCTTTAGATGTCACCTGATTGTTTTCTTTGTAGCCTCTTTCCAACATTTACATTTGGAACATCGTAAAAATTTGCTCTGGTGAGAAGCACGACGGGAGCCTTACTAAAAAAATATTTTAAATAAATCTTAGATCCAGTTGAATCAAATCCCCTCCTTCCTGCCTCCTGTTCTTTTAAACTTTTTCTCTATTTTGACAGTTCAGGGGTCTTGGGTTGAGTCTCCTGAGCTCAGGTAACCAACCCTCCTAGAGCCCTGTAGGCTCACCACAGAAACTGCTGAGGTCAGCCTGTTCTCCACAGAGTCCTTTGGGAGAAGGCACATCCCAGGGACCTGTTAATAGTGTAAGGAACAGCACCCCACCCAGCACTCTATTTAGCTTGGATGGAAAATGGACGCCGTGACAGTGCAAAGTGCCCTGGGCAGCAACAGGACCCAGTGAGACTCCTACACCTCACCACTTGCTAATTAATTACCAGGCCACATACAGGGAGAGCTGCCTCAGTTGTGGCGTGAGAGGCGGGGCTGTGTGCTGGGGGGGCTGTTCCCTCTCACTTCTGCTGTGTGCCCAACTAGGGGACACGCCCTGCCAAAGGGGCAAGAAGCACGGCAGTAAACACTCGTCAGGTGGTGCTGATCAATTAGGGACCGAGTGGGAGTCCGCCTGTCACACCCAACCTCCTGAAAGCCAGCTCCAAGCACCTGGGAAAGCATGTGGAGAAAGGCCTTTCTCTCCTCATTGTTTAGATGGCTGGCTTTTGGTTTTCTGTTTTTGTTTTTACTGTGAAACCAACAAAACCAAAAGGCTTCCTTGTAAGTCCCAGATCGTAAGAACAGAGACTCTTGCCCCCATCAGTCATTCAGAGACCATGGATTAGGCTCTGCCATGTGCTCAGCACTGAAATCCCTGGAAGAAGTCGAGGTAAAAGGACTGACCTCCAGAAGCTCACGGGCTGGCTCAATCGATGAGATCCTCAAGCCAAGTAGCGGGGGGAGGGGGGGTGGGGGGGGCGAGGGCAAGATACTATCTTTGGAGGCTGTAGTGGACAAAAATGGCAGCATTTCTGTTAGTTCTTTGGAGAGCCACCTTTCCACAGTGCAGATGGCCCTGGTGCAGCTGGCTGTCACCATCTCCTCAGGCCCATCCCAGGCAGAGGAGTGAGTGAATGAGCTAAGCCGTGTTTCTACCAAGGATTTGCATTTTGAGCAGGGACACAGAGGGAAGAACCTGACGTTCAGAGAGTTTAATTTCTGCAAGGTTGCTATGGTAGAACTGAGCCTAAAGCCAAGTCTGTCTGGCTCTAAGCCTGTGCTGTTTTCCACAACGTCACTTTAACCTCCAGGAAATAAAAGGGACAAGGAGGAAAGGAGTAGAATCCAGAGCTCACCATGGGAACCCCTTTGTGGAACTGGCAATGCTAAAGGATGACCTGCAATACAGTAGCATGAAACTTCAAAGTGGAAGTAATGATTTAAAAGAAGAACCCACTGTAGGACCCTTCAGCTCCTGATGTTGGGCAATACACTGAGGGTAGAAACTGTGCCTTGTTTTATTAATGGCCTAATACAATGCCATCATTTCCTTGGACTAGCACAGCAATTAACCCTTTGAGTAGTGAGTTTTTCTTTCATGCTCCCTGACTCCTGGGAGTGGGTTTTTTTTTTTTCAAAAAATGAAATTAGTTCCTGTTACAGTTTTATTAACTTAAAATCATGTTTTTTTGATAACTAATTTATGAAAACAAGAAGAACATACATTTGCCTTTTTTTAATGCTGCCTTACACATTTTTACAATAAAAATTTTTGTTATAATTGTACTCTAGATGGTCAGGAGGCATGAGGATGTACATGAATGTTCGTACTACTCAAATAATTAAGAGCATAGGCCATCAATTTGGATAGATCTAGGTTTAAATCCTCCCTTTACTGACTGGAAAAAGGTGGATACAGGGAGTAGGAAAGGCTTTTTGCATGGAAATTGAAAATGGATCTTTATCTCATACCATCAAAAAGCAATAACAGAGCCCTGGCTAGTTGGCTCAGTGGTAAAGTGTCAGCCTGGTGTGTGGATGTCCTGGATTTGATTTCCAGTCAGAGCACACAGGAGAAATGCCCATCTGCTTCTCCACCCTCCCCCTCTTGCTTCTTTCTCTCTCTCTCTCTCCTTCTCCTGCAGCCTTGGCTCAATTAGAGCGAGTTGACCCCGGGCATCACCCCCTAGTGGGCTTGCCCAGTGGATCCCAGTCATGGCGCATGTGGGAATCTGTCTGTCTGCCTCCCCTCCTCTCACTGAATGAAAAGAAAAAAGCAAGACCAAATTGATTAAGGATACAAATGGCAAAAACAAACCTTGAGAACTTTCAGAAGAAATACATGAGAGAATGTCTTTTATGAGCATGAGATAGAAACAGATTTCTTCAAGACACGTAAGTGAAAAAGATACATAAATTCAGCTATAGTGTATTAAAACTAAGAATTTCTGTTTGTCAAGTCTCCAGTGAAAGTCAAAATACAAGCTACAAACCTGAAGAAAATATTTGAAATGTATATAGCCAAAAATTTTATTTTGAAAATATATAAAGCACTTCTACAAATAGAAAACTCAACTCAATATAAATATGGGCAAAAACCATAAAGAAACATTTCATAGAACAAAGAACCAGTCAAAGCAGCCTGTAGATATGGAGGAGTTAATGAAATAAATAGAACAACATTTGAGGTCTGCTTCAAGTTTTCGATAAAAGTTGATTTCCATGTTTATTTTAAAAAGAAACACATATGATCAACAAACCTATAAAAAGATAGTCACCTCACCAATAAGCAGGAAGAGGAGGATTGCGTTTTATTACCATGAAATGTCAGTTTATACCCATTTGCTTGACAAATCTAAGAAATCTGACAATACCAAGTGTTGGATATCAACATAGTCTCTTACACACTACTGATGGGAAATTGAAAAACCATTTAACATGATGTTGTTAAGTTGAATGTTTGCATGCCCAGCAAATCTATTAGGTACATACCCAATGTCTGTGAATATATACCCATGAGAAAATTTAGCATATGTATATCAGAAGACACATATACAAAAAATGATCACAGTGGAATTTACCAAACTAGAGAAAAACTTGAAACAATCTAAATATACATGAAAGAGGAATGCAGACATAAATCATAGTCTTTTTGTAAAATGGAACTCTCTACAGCATGGAAACAGAAGGGCTGCAAGGATACTCTCTCATATGATGAATCTAAACAGCATCATTTTTTTTCTTCTTTTCCAAGTGAGAGGAGGGGAGATTGAGAGACAGACTTTCACATGTGCCCCAACTGGTTTCCACCCGGCAACCCTCATCTGGGGCCATGCTTGCAACCAAGCTACTTTTAGTGCCTGAGGCAAAGGCTCCACAGAGCCATCTTCAGCGCTGGGGCTGATGCACTCCAACCAATCGAGCCATGGCTGCGGGAGAAAAAGAGAGGGGGGAGGGTGTGAAGAAGCAGATGGTTGCTTCTCCTGTGTGTCCTGACCAGCTTGTCTCCAAGAAGGATACAGGGAATATGAAAGAAGAAAACACAGAAAACACAAAGGTTATAAGTAAGTTGTTGGTAATAGTCTGGCCTTGGTCTGGGCAGTGGGTTCAGAAGTGTTGTATTATTTAGCATGCGTACATACATAAAATATGGTAAAATAAAAGATAGACTTCAGTGAACCAATGAGGATAATGTGTCATGAAGCAGTGATTATGACTAACCCAGTTCTCTGAAACTAAGATCCAACCAGTCAGTTAATAAATAGGAAATCCTGGGTCCATTACATGCTAACTATATGGGCCAAGTTAAGTTACTTAACATATCTTAATCTGTTTTCTTGACTGTGGGGAACTAAAAACCATGAGTCATTATAAAGATTAACTGAGCAATAAATAAGAGCTAATATATTTTTATAACAGCTTTATTGAGATATAATTCTTATCCCATATAATTCGCCCATTTAAAGTCTAAAATTTAGTGCTTTTTAGTGTATTCAGGGTTATGCACCCATCAGCACAGTCAGTTTAGAAACATTTTTATCACTACAAAAGGAAACCCTGTGCCCATCACTCCACTATCCCCACCTGAGGCAATAGCTAATCTACTTTTTGTCTCTGTGAATTTGTCTGTTCAGGACATTTCTTATAAATGGAGTCATATAATATGCTGTCTTTTCTGAAGGGTGCTAATATTTTTATCTTTCCCTAGAGGAGAAATTCTTAGAGTGTAGCTGTGTGAATCCCTATTGACTTAAAACATCTGCAGTTTGGCTGCTCATAATGCTTGCTATAATCATGACCATCAAAACCATTTTCTTTTAAATGATTAAGCACTATTTATCATCAAAATGCTGCAATATGCTGTCTTATTTACACAAGTGTAACAATGCCCTGTGAAGGAAGCATAGAGAAGCCAAGCCAGTTGGTCTGGTCAAGGTCACACGAGTAAGGTACTGGTTCAAAGCAAAGGCCCATACCCAGGTCGGTCTGACTCCAGAGTCCAGGATCTTAACCATTACCTGATAATGCTCCTGTGTATGTTGAAATGCTATTCCTTTTGGGGGGGATGGGGAGAATAATTAGCTTAATTTTTATCCAGTGAGTTTTTTGTTCTGGTTAATTGGCAGTTTCCATTGGAATCAAGTAGGGTTACAGGCTTGAGGTATTCTTTCCTTGACTCAAGTTATTCATACCGAACCTTCTTTTCTAGAAAAACTTACCTGTGGGAAAAGCAGCAATTATCACTTGAGAAAAAAAAATAGCCAGTGAATGAATAGTAGACTGTTGACTTATAGGTTGGAAAAAATATAAAGAGCTACTAAGTCCCTAATTATTGATGTTCAGTTAAGGATATACCTTCCTGCTCTTCCTGCGGGTGTGAGCTCAGCGAAACAGGAAATGCTATTTTTGGGGCAGTGGGACAGACTTTTAGTGAGTGTCTAGCAGCTTGTGCAGCATTTTGGGAATAAATGACAGGTAACAAAGAAGTGAGGTGGAGGGGGGACAGTTAGACCTAATTTAATTTAACACATATATACTGCTCACAAAAATTAGGGGATATTTCAAAATTAATATGAAGTGATAAAATATCCCCTAATTTTTGTGAGCAGTATTCTTAAACTACTGTGTATATTGTTACTCTGCTAGGCCATGGTGATTCCAGGATTTCAAAAGAAAGGGTCAGTGTTTTTGTTGGAAGAGAGAACTCAGGAGGGTATTTTTATATTAATTTTACAGAGCACAGAGCACTGTTTTTTCTTTGATTACACACTTATTTGGAGGAAGTGTTGTTGCTTTTGGAAATTATACTTTCTCACGGAAAGACACAGAATTCATGGCCCCTTCTTCCCTACATAGCCTGAAGGGAGCTTAACAGGGCCTGATTAAGCAAAGAAAGTCATCAAACTTTCTTCGACAGCTCAGAAATCCCTGGGGTTGAGTTGAGTTTTAGGTGAAGGGTTCATGCCAGTGTCAAACAAGTTCCCGCCATCTCATCACTGTCCACACTTGACAGGACTACACCTCCACCACACTCACTCTGACAGCCGGGAGACAAGCCTTCATGCTCGAGACCTGAGGAAAGAAACACCTGGCTGCCATTACCTGCAACTATACAGTCACATTTTTGTTAAATAACTTCATGACCCATTTCTAGGACAACAGGGACTTCAAATGGAGCCCAGGCTCTAAGGGTCTGCCTTTCTGTCCCAGTTCCTTGGCCTCTTTCCCACAATCTACCTTAGAGGCATCTAGATATTTTCTCTTTGATGAGCACACAAGATTCTTTTTCCCCCCTCCTTTCAAAAGGAAAAAACAAGGAATTGAGTTATAGACAACATCAGCCCATGTGGCACAGTGATTCTCAGCCGGCCCCAAAGCCCAATATCAGGGAAGAGAGGCCTGAATCTACACATTACTGACTCAGGAGAACTTTCCTCCCATTCTAGAAAGAACAAAATAGCCTTCCAAGAAAACACACTTTGGAAGTCGGTTAGTTCTTGGCAATTGGAGAAAATCACCAGAGGCTGGTGTGTGTCTACAGAGGGCCAGAAGTTGCCTCAATTTGTTCTTACCTGGAGCAGGTTGAGCTAGAGACTGGATGGTAACTCAGAGCAATAAAGACATGAAGCTCTAGTAAACTCTGGTGACCCAGGTTCCCCCCCTCCCCAACTCACTAGTACATTAAGTCCTATGAGGGCAGAGATTTTGTTGCTTGGAACTTACAAGACTCTCAATAAAAAATAATGTTAAGTAAATATATGAAAGCCAATAGGAACCAAGAACGTGACTGCTTGACAAACCTATCCACCTGCTGATAGAATTTACAGTGAGGAGAAAAGGTTGGGGGTCAGTTCCTCTCATTTCTACTTCTAAGAAAGCTATTGTGCACATCACTACCACACCAGCCCTGCTGCCACAATTAGTACTGTTAATGATGCTAATTGCTATTATTGATTGTTTATTCTATGCTAGTTGTCATACCAGGCAATTTATATTCATATTTAAATTGAACCTCAAACTAACTCTGTGAAGAATGTATTATTATTTCCATTTTATAGATAAGAAAACTAAAGCTCACAATAGTAGTTTGTTCACAGTCTCAGTTAACAAACAGCAAAGTGGAGATTTTCATGTAGATCTAACTGACCCCAAAGCTCACTATTCTTTTTTACTACACAGCCAAGGTGTAAAGGAGAGAATGAGGTCTATTGGTGTGTTGCTAATAAGAGGTTCTAAAGGGAAACCATATTCCTTGTTATGAGAAAAAAAGTATCCCCAGTCAGCTCCAACATGAGTTGATCATTTCCATTTCAATGTCATTAGTTGTGGTATTGCTGTTGTGGGTTACTATTACATTCTTCTAGAATTCACGTCAAGTTTGTAATACAGGATCAGACATTTGTAAGGGTTCCCACCAACTTATGTATAGTTGTAGGCATAGATATTGTCTCTGAGAACATACATCTATCATTAGAGCATTAGCCACTGCATAAATAGACATAGATCAAGAATCCAGCACATAAAGACTCTTTAAGTAGTTCCTTGATGCAATATCCTTATTCACTTATTATTTTAAAAGATTACGAACCATATTTTGCTTACCCTGGAAGTGATAAATCATTCACCATAAAATTCCTAGATTATATTCTAACACCTGAGTCAGCATTATCAATGCACACAATGATATATATAATGATATATATAGCCAGTGTTTGTCTTCTAGAAAAGAGGTGATATGGCATGGTAGATAGGCATCCAATAGAAAATGGCAGGTGGTCAGAAGATGTTGCTATAAAGATGAATACTTCTCTCACCATTTAGTGAAGGACAGAAGGCAGAATTGTGATGACAGGAGCTAATGGGAGGAAGACGAAAACAGCCTTTTCTCAACCTCTTCTCCTGCCCTAGTCTAAGCTCTCAAAATTTGTAGCAATGGTTCCTTCCATCCCTTAACCAACTAATTAATGTGTTAATTTAATTTTTAAAAAACTGCCTTGACCCACATTTTCCTTCATCTACTCACTCATCTCTCTAATAACCTTTCCAGTAATATTCCTTAAGAGTTGTTTATATAATCTATCCTTCCTCTTCCCCAGTTCTGTCTTGAGATTCTGAAACTGAGCTTGACATGATCACCAGTGTCCCCTGAGCTGTCAGATTCAATGGCTAGTCCCCATCCTTGACCTACAGCTATACTTGACAGATAATCACTCTCTCCTTTTAGAAACACTTTCTTATTATCTAATTTACAATTGCATCCTAAAATTAAATACCTAGTATAAAATTTAACAAAGAGGGTAAAAGACCTGTATTCAGAAAATTATAAGAAACTGAAGAAAGAAATGGAAAAAGATACAAATAAATGTAAGCATATACTAGACATAGATAGGAAGAATAAACATTAAAATCTCCATACTACCCAAAGCAATCTGTAAATTCAAAGCAATTATCAAAATACAATGGCATTTTTCAAAGAACTAGAACAAATAATCCAAAAATGTATATGGAACCACAAGAGACCCTGAATAGCCACCGCAACCTTGAGAATAAAAACAAAGTTGGAGGTATCGTACAACCTGATATCAAACTATGCTTCAGAAATCAAAACAGCATGGTAGTGGCAGAAAAACAGACACACAGATCAATGGAACAAGATAGAGAACTATGAAATAACGCACACCTATACGGTCAATTAATATTTGACAAAGTAGGCAAAAACATACAGTAGGGTAAAGGCATCATATTCAATAAATGGTATAGGAAAAAATTGGACAAATGGGTGCAACAAAAATGAAACAAGACCACCTTTGTACAACATATACAAGAATAAATTCAAAATGGATTAAAGAATTCAAAGGAAGACCTGAAACCAAACAAATCCTAGAAGAAAAGATAGGAAGTAAAATCTCTAACATTACTCTTGGCAATATATTTTTAAATCATTTTTTATTTTTCAACTACAGATGACATACAATATTATATTAGTTTCAGGTATACTTCCCACTGATTAGACATTATATAACTCATATCCATCTGACACAATACATACTTATTAGAATATTATTGACTATATTCCCTATGCTGTACTTTATATCCCCATTACTATTCTGTAACAACCAATTTGTACTTCTTAATCCCTTCACCTTTTCACCCATCCCTACAAACCCTCTCCCATCTGACAATCATTAAATTGTTCTCTGTGTCTACGAGGCTCTTTCTGTTCTGCTTGTTCATTTATTTTGTATTTTTAGACTCAATTGTTGATACATATTGTTCATATTTTAAATATTTTTTTTAATTGGGAGAGACAGAGAAAGACAGACAGACAGATAGACAGAAAGGAAGGAAGAGAGATGAGAAGCATCAATTTGTCATTGCAGTACTTTGGTTGTTCATTGATGGCTTTCTCATACATGCCTTGACCTGGGGCTTCAGATGAGCCAGCAACCATGGGTTCAAGCCAGGGACCTTTGGGCTTCAAGCCAGTGACCTTTGGGTTCAAGCCAGCCACAATGGGGTCATGTCTATGATCCCATGCTCAAGTCTGAGACCCTGTGCTTAAACTGGTGAGCCTGCAGTCAAGCCGGTGATCTTGGGGCTTTGAACCCGGGTCTTCAGCATCCTAGGTTGATGCTCTATCCACTCCACCACTGCCTAGTCAGGACCTCCTCCTCATCATCATCCTCCTCGTCCTCCTCGTCCTCCTCCTCCTTCTTCTTCTTCTTCTTCCTTTTCCTCTTCCTCCTCCTTCTCGTCCTCCTCCTCCTTCTCCCCCCTCCTCCTCCTCCTTCTTCTTCTTATTTCTCTTCCTCTTCCTCCTCCTCCTCCTTCTTCTTCTAGAAGACCCTTTAACATTTCATGTAATACTTGGTTTGGTGATGATTAACTAGTTTAGTTTTTACTTTTCTGGGAAGCTCTTTATCTGTCCTTCAATTCTAAATGATAGTTTTGCTGAGTAGTGTAATCTTGGTTGCAGGTCCTTGCTTTTCATCACTTTGGATATTTCTTGTCACTCCCTTCTGGCCTGTGAAGTTTCTGTTGAGAAATCAGCTGACAGTCTTATGGGAGCATCTTTGCAGGTAAGTAACTGATTTTCTCTTGCTGCTTTTAAGATTCTTTTTGTCTTTTACCTTTTGCATTTTAATTATGGTGTATCTTGGTGTGGGCCTCTTTGGGTTTACCTTGTTTGGGATTCTCTGTGCTTCCTGGACTTGCATGTCTATTTCTTTCACCAGGTTAGAAAATTTTCTGTCATGATTTTTTCAATTAGGTTTTCAATTTCTTGATCTCTCTCTTCTCCTTCTGGCACCCCCATGAACTGAATGTTGGTATGCTTGAAGTTGTCCCAGAGGCTCCTTACACTATCCTCATTCTTTTTGGATTCTTTTTCTTTTTGCTGTTCTGATTGGGTGGGTTTTTTGTTTTGTTCTGTTTTTGTTTTACACTTTCACTTCATTATATACTAAATCACTATTTTGATTCTCAGCTTTAATTACTCTACTGTTGATTCCCTGTCAATTATTCTTCATTTCAGTTAATGTATTGCTCATTTCTGACTGGTTCTTTTTTATGATTTTCATGTCCTTTTTAATGCTGGTGAAGTTCCCTTCAAATTCATCTACTCTTTGCCTAAGTTCATTGAGCATTCTCATAACCAGTGTTTTAAACTTTGCACTAATGATAGCTTCTTTCCATTTTGTTTATTTATTTTTCTAGAGTTTTGTTCTGTTTTTTTTTTTTTATTTGGGACATGGTTGTTTTGTTTTTTTTTTTTTTTGTCTCTTCATTTAGGCAGCCTTCCTCTATTTGTTTCTATGTATTAGGTAGAGTTGCTATATCTCCCAAGCTTGATAGAATGAACTTATGTAGTAGGTGTCTTGTAGTGCCCTATCATACAGCCTCGCCATTCATCTGAGCTGCCCACCTGGTGCCCCCCCATGTGGACTGTGCATACCCTCTTGTAGTAGCTGAGCCTTGATTGCTGATGGCATCTCAGTGGGAAGAATTTACCCCCAGGCTCCTCAGCTTCAAGGACTGACTGCGACCACTGAGAAGGATTAGTTGTGTAGAGGCCCAACTCACAGAGCAGGACTTACTTCAGTAGGGTGTTGGTGCCCACTGAGTCTGCCCTTGAGTGTGTCACTTGTGGAGGTGGTTGGTTGATGCTTTTGGTGTCAAAGCATCGACCAGGTGTGCTGGCTCTGGGGTTTCCTGGGAGGTGCAGGTCAAGGTCAGCGGCCACCTCTGTTCTTCCCAGAGCCACCCAGCATGAGGTACAAAGCAATCTGCAGATGGCTGCTACTTGTGCTGGGCTTGGAGGTGCTCCGGAGAGGCCAAGCTGTGAACCAAGGCTGGCTGCTACTAGTGCCAGGCCTGGGGCCACTTAATGAGAGCTACGGGGCATGTTAAGGCCAGATGCTGCTTGTTTGAGAGATTTAAGGAAAGTCTGAAGCCTGAGCCAAGACAAGCCATTCATATAGATAAGTCAGTGGAAACAGCTTGGGTGGACCCACAAGCTGGGTCTCAGGGAATCACCAGGGCAGGGCAAACATTGATATCCCCATTGATGGAGGCTCAGATATGGTGTCTGGCTGCCAGCTCTGTGTGGGAAGGGTTCAGAAAAGGAACAATGGCCTCTGCCAGCACTCTGTCTCGGAGACAGCTGTTCTTCCAACTCTCACCTTCATGCCAGACAACTGAGCTCCTCCCCATATTTCCCTAATGTCTTTTGAGCTGCTGCCCCAGCGCCGGAACTCAGAGGAAGTGAGTCTGAGTAAATCTGGGTGGAGGCCCTTTAAGAGGAATGTCTGGGACTCCAGTGGCCTCCATCTCACTCAGCCACAATCCTCACTGGTTTTTACAACCAGGAGTTATGAGCACTTCTCTTCCTGGTTCTGGAACCCTGGGCTGGGGGGCCTGGTGTGGGGCCAGAACCCTTAATTATTTAAGGGGGATCTCTGCAGCAAAGATATCCCTCCCAATTTTTATTCCCCACATGTGGGTATGGGACTAGCCTGTTCCCCATCTCTGCTGCTTCTATCAGTCTCAATCTGTCTTCATTTTATATCTTTAGTTGTATGGCTTTTGTTCAGCTAGATTTCAGGTGGTTCTGCATGATGATTGTTCTGTAGTTTCATTATAATTTTGATGTGGTTGTGGGTAGATGTGAGCACTGCATTTACCTATGCTGCCATCTTAACAAGAAGCCTAGAAATATTTTCTTCTGATATATCTTCTTGGAAAAAAGAAACAACAAAAAGAGCAAACAAATAGAACTACATAAAAAAAAGGTTTTGTATAGCAAAGGAAACCACCAACAAAAGGAAAAGAAAAGACAACCTACTGAATGGAAGCAGATACTTGCCAATGACACATCCACAAAGGTGTTACTATCCAAAATTTATACTCACACAATTCAACATCAAAGAAACAAACAATCCAATTAAATAATGAGCAGAGGACCAGAATAGAATAGACACTTCTCCAAAGAGGACATACAGATGGCCAACAGACATATTAAAAGATGCTCGATGTCACTAATCATCAGAAAAATGCAAATTAAAACAACAGTAAGATATTACCTCACATCTGTCAGAATGGTTATCATCAATAAGTCAACAAACAAGTGTTGGTGAGGAGAAAAAAGAACCCTCATGTACTGTTGGTGGGAATGCAAATTGGTGCAGCCACCATGGGAAACAATATTGAGGGTCTTCAAAAATTAAAAATGGGACTATTTTGGCCCTGGCCGGTTGGATCAGCAGTAGAGCGTCGGCCTGGCGTGCGGGGGACCTGGGTTCGATTCCTGGCCAGGGCACATAGGAGAAGCACCCATTTGCTTCTCCACCCCCCCTCCTTCCTCTCTGTCTCTCTCTTCCCCTCCTGCAGCCAAGGCTCCATTGGAGCAAAGATGGTCCGGGTGCTGGGGATGGCTCCTTGGCCTCTGCCCCAGGCGCTAGAGTGGCTCTGGTCGCGGCAGAGCGACTCCCCCGGAGGGGCAGAGCATCGCCCCCTGGTGGGCAGAGTGTCGCCCCTGGTGGGCGTGCCGGGTGGATCCTGGTCGGACGCATGCGGGAGTCTGTCTGACTGTCTCTCCCTGTTTCCAGCTTCAGAAAAATACAAAAAAAAAAAAAAGGGACTATTTTATGATTCAGTGATTCTACTTCTAGGCATATGTCCAAAGAAACGTAAAACACTCATTTGAAAGAATATGTGCACCTCCTATGTTCATTGCAGCATTATTTACAATAGCCAAGATATGAAAGCAGCCCAAGTGCTCATCAATGGACAAATGGATAGAGAAGTGGTACATATATACAATAAAATATTACATGGCCGACGACGTCAGAGTGATGGCGCGGTAGGAAGCGATACCGATAAATCTCCCCTTAAACTCAACAAGATCTTCAACCAGAAACAGAAAAACCTATCCTTGGAGCCTTCAGATGCTTCGCAACACATCCAAAGGTATGGTCGAGCGAAAGATTGGCTAGATATGTGGTCAAACCCCGGGGAAAATAGGGAGTAAGAAATGCTCCGCCTTCCTCTCTAACCCAAACAGGACGGTTTTCACTGAGAACTGAGAATATAGAAACTAAGGCAGGCATAGGGAGTGAATAGATCCAGGCCGCGGTACAAACAGCCAAACCAGGCTGTGGCACGGAGATCCAAGCCGAGGAAAAACCTGGGCAATTCAAGCTAACACGCGCGCCAAACCCAGACAAAGAAAGACAAGTGGGGCAGCCATTTTCCCCATCTCCTGGTCAGCACGTGTGGATAGTGGGCGAGAGATTCCTATGAACACTTCAGGGGTGGGGCGCCGCCCGTGCTAACCCACAGAGAGGCAGAGTCAGAGGCCTCTGTTTGGGCCAAAAGCGGAATCTCTGAGGAGCCCCAGCGCCCTGAGGGGGCTGCGCACGGAACGGAGCTAGAGCCAATTCCAACACTGGAACTTTTCCATGCGAGCAGAGGGCTTTCTCGGAGTGAGAGACGGCTGGCCTGATATTCAGGTCAGCGCGCACGGAGAGTGGGCAGGAGATTCCTCCGAACTCCTCAGGGGTGGGCGCCCGTGTTTTCCCGCAGAGGGGCAGAGTCAGAGGCCTGTAAGCGGGCCAGAAGCGGAATCTCCAAACCACCCCAGCACCCTGAGGGGGCCACGCACGGGGAGAGAGCAAGAGCTGGAACTTTTCCGTGCGGGCAGGGGTTTCACTCAAAGTGTGACGCGGCTGGTCTGACATCCTGGTCAGCGCACACGGAGAGTGGGCAAGAGATTCCTGCAAACACCTCAGGAGTGGGCACCCGTGTTATCCCACAGAGGGGCAGAGCCAGAGGTGTTTGAGTGGGTGGAAGCCCCGCCTGATTATGCTAGCAGCTCTGACTGACTGAGCCTTACTCAGAGCCCTGTGCTGAGTGGTAATAGAGTGGGGAATTGCCAGCTCTTTGAGCCTCTTACTATCCAGGCAGAGGCAGCAGCAACCCCATAGCTGGATTATCAGGCTTCTAATTGTGGAAGGAAAGACTAGGAGAGAGGCTCCAGGAACACAGACCCTCTCACTGTTGGAGCCTATAAACGCTAATGAGCCTCGACTGCCAACGAGACTGAAGCCCAACACATGACATCGCCATAGAGAATTATCAACTGCAAACTTCTACCAGAGCGTGCCACAGGGGCAGAACCTAGGGTACAAAGTCACCGACCAGGAAGAGAGACAGAAAAGAAAAAGCAAGACGATAACCTCTCAAAATCAAGAATAATCTGCAGACTTTATAACCTATCCCATTTTATTATATTTGTTCGTCTGTGTCTCTTATCTTCATTCTTGATTTTTTTTCCCCCTATTCCAATTTGGTCATTTAATTCTCTGTCAGTCTTACTCTTGCCTCTCTTTGAACTACACTACCCATAAGTGTTACATCTCCCATTATCTTTTCTTTCCTCTTCCTTTCTCTCTATGAGGGTTGTACTCCAAAACCCCTAACTCTCTCTCTCTCCTCCTTTTTCTTTTATCTTCTTTTAGTGGTTCCATCTTTTCTCTCTCTCTCTCTCTCTTTTCTCCCTCTATATTAGTCTCTTCCTTTCTCCTTTACATCTTCTCTCATTCAAACCTCAATAACAAACAAATTATCTTATCTGGGACTCAAACTTAAGTTTGTGGCATTTTGGGGTTTTTTTACTTCACCTTTTTAACTCATTAGCAGTGCTCCCATCCCTGGCTCTCCATTTTATCTAGTTCTTGTTCCACTAAATACAATAGTAATTTTTTAATTTTCCACCCCTTTTTCCTGTTTCCCTCTTATTTCTCTCATCATAATTCTTAGTCAGCCAACACCTAAAAGCAAATAATTTTATTCTTGACCCAAATTTTTTCCTTATTTGCTTTTTGTGGGTCTATATGGCCCCCCTTTTATATATATATATATATATATATATATATATATTATTCTTTTTTCTCTTTTTCCTTTACCCCTTTATTACTTCTCCCCAATTCAGGCCCTCCATTACAGGTATTGTTTGTTCTATTTAGTACAATATAATTCACAGTTCACCACAAGATTTTCTCAAGAAAGAGGGGAGAGGAGAGGAGAGGAAAAAAGGAGGGGAAGGAATAATTCCCTTTTTTCTCAAATTTTTATCTTATTTTATTTTTCTTTATTTAATGATTAATTTTTTTAAAAAAACCTTAATTTTTTATTTTTATTTTTCTTTTTTTCTTTTTATTCCGTATTAAATCTCATTAATACTATCAACAAAACCACCCTCAGATGCGATTAAAGAAGAGAAAATCAAATATCATGGATACAAAAGAAAGAGAGGTAACACAGAGAGATGAGGAAAAATCTATGGAGAAAAAATTTAAGATATTGGAAACCTTGGAGTTAAACGACAGAGAATTTAAAAGAGAAATCCTAAAAATACTCAGAGATATACAAGAAAACACAGAAAGGCAATTTAGGGAGCTCAGAAAACAACTCGATGAACACAAAATGTATATCTCCAAGGAAATTGAAACTATAAAAACAAATCAAACAGAGATGAAAAACTCAATTCACGAGCTGAAAAACGAGGTAACAAGCCTAGTTAATAGAACAGGCCAGACAGAAGAGAGGATTAGTGAAATAGAAGACAAGCAACTTGAGGCACAACAAAGAGAAGAAAGAGACTCAAAAATTTAAAAAAAATGAGATAGCCCTACAGGAATTATCTGACTCCATCAAAAAGAATAACATAAGACTAATAGGTATATCAGAGGGAGAAGAGAGAGAAAATGGAATGAAGAACATACTCAAACAAATAATAGATGAGAACTTCCCAAGCCTGTGGAAAGAACTAAAACCTCAAATTCTAGAAGCAAACAGAACTCCAAGTTTTCTTAACCCCAACAAACCTACTTCAAGGCACATCATAATGAAATTGGCACAAAAAAACTGCAAAGAAAAATTCTCAAGGCAGCCAGGGAAAAGAAGAATACAACATATAAAGGAAGGCCCATTAGATTATCATCAGATTTCTCAACAGAAACTCTACAAGCTAGAAGAGAGTGGACCCCAATATTTAAAGTCTTAAAAGAGAGGAACTTTCAGCCACAAATACTATACTCATCAAAGCTATCCTTCAAATATGAAGGAGAAATAAAAACATTCACAGATACAGAAAAGATGAGGGAATTTATCACCAGAAAACCCCCACTCCAGGAAATACTAAAGGGGGTTCTCCAATAAGATACAAAGAATAAAAAAAAAAAAGCCACAAGTAAAAGCTCCAAGAAGAACACAATAAAACCAATTTTAAACTGTGACAACAAAAAAAGGGGGGAGAGAGGATGGAGATTAACAGTAGCAAAGGGCGATGGAGTGCAAAAGTACTCACAAAATAGTGCACTACAATGAACAGGGTAGGAACCCTTTTCATTACTTAATGGTAACCACCATTGAAAAAACCACCACAGAAGGAGAGACAAGATGGTGCTGGAGTAGGCGGACGTACCAGCATCTACCTCCCAGAACCAATGTGGATTACAAACTAATTTTATGAACTATCAGCTGGAAAAACCAACTTTGGCCTAAACTAAAAGGACTCTTCAACCCAGGAACACTGAAGAAGCCACACAGAGACTGGTAGGAAAAGCGGAAACGGGGAAACGCGGAGAGGGCTGCCCAGCTTCTCGGAGCGAACGGCAGCAGGGAGAGACTCGCGTGGCGGGAAGTGAGTTTAGCAGAGGGGAAAGGGTCCTGAGCCCCAGGAACAAAGCCCCAGCCTGCAGCCCCAGAGCCCAGAAGAAGCGTAAGGACAGTATTTAGCTGGAAACAAGTCAGGATACTGTTTGTGAGAGAGTCTGATTTCTCAGACCCAGGATCCTTCTTAAAGGGACCACGCAGAACATCTCTCTCACAAACACTCACCTGGGGCTCCTGGGGATGGAGGGAGAAGGGAGAGAACCACAGTAACAGGAAGAGAGTGCAATCTAGGAGGCATAGGGAGAAACATTTTGAGAGATAGCCACCCTAACCCCTGGGACGAGTCACTCCCCAAAGCTGAAGTGAATATTTCCCCCGGAAACAGCAATACCAGCAAAGGGAAGCAGGAGAGCAGCCAAACAAGCTCCCCCTCGGCATTCAGAGCAGAGTCGCATAGAAGGAGGGAGCTTTCGGGTCTACGGTAGTGAGTGTTAGGGTCCGAGCTGCAACGCCCCCACCCACGCAGCTGAGGGCACACCGGAGAGCGGGCGGCAGCGGGAGACAAAAGCGCAGTTCTGCTGGCAGGGGCGGAAGCCGCTGGCCACCACTGGGCTCAGGTGTGAGCTCAATCTTGCCCGGCTAGGGAGAAGGGGGTGTGCAAAAGCGGCCAAGCTCAGCTGCCGGCAGCCTGTAATCCAGCCTCCGGGAGAAGGGCGGGAAACCCAGAAAGGGTAGAAACCAGCCCCGGAGCAAGGGCAGAGGAGCACATCCCTGCCCCACCCGTGCAACCCAGGCTTGCGATCTAACTTGGTAGCTGGCTCCTCCCGCGGGGGTGGAGCCCAGAAGAGGTGGAGTTCCGCTACGAAGCTGAGCTTGGGCACGCAGCCCTGCCTGGCGGTAGAGCCAAGGCTAGCAGCTGTTCCTTGAGTGGGACCATCCTGCAAAGGCAGGGCGAAAGCTTGGAAACAGGCGGAGACCCGCAGCTGAGCAAAGGTGCTCGCCAGTGCCCTCAGGACTGAGCATAACATCACACACAGGGGCGGGGCAAAGGCCAAGGCCACCAACCCTTGTGCACCTGAGCACGTGATCACAGCCACTCTTGTGAAGAGAAAATGCGGGGGCAGAGAAATACAACACAAATAAACCAAGAGAAATCCCCAGAAAAGGACCTAAGGGAATCAGATATAACCAAATTACCAGATGCAGAGTTCAAAATAACGATTGTTAGGATGCTCAAAGATATTAGAACCACCATAGATGGCCATTACGAAAACCTAAATAAAGAGATAACAAATATAAAAAAGAACATTGAAATAATAAAAAAGAATCAGACAGAAATGACAAATACAATATCTGAAATAAAGAATACAATGGAAGGAATTAAAAGCAGGATGGATGAAGCAGAGAATCGAATCAGTGAGTTAGAGGACACAATAAATAAAGGCACGGAAGCAGAGCAGAAAAAAGAAAAGAGACTCAAAAAGTCTGAGGAAACTCTAAGAGAGCTCTGTGACAACATGAAGAGAAATAACATCCGCATCATAGGGGTTCCTGAAGAAGAAGAGAAAGAACAAGGGATAGAGACTTTGTTCAAACATATTATAGCGGAAAACTTCCCCCAACTAAGGCAGGAAAACATTTCACATGTTCAGGAAGCACAGAGAACTCCATTAAGAAGAAACCCAAAGAAACCAATACCAAGACACATCATAATTAAATTACCAAAGCTAAATGATAAAGAGAAAATATTAAAAGCTGCTAGAGAAAAAAAGACTATCACCTACAAAGGAGCCCCCATAAGGATGACTTCTGACTTCTCAACAGAAACACTTGAGGCCAGAAGGGAATGGCAAGAAATATTCAAAGTAATGCAGAACAAGAACCTACAACCAAGACTACTTTATCCAGCAAGGCTATCATTTAAAATTGAAGGAGAAATAAAAAGCTTTACAGACAAAAAAAACTCAAGGATTTCGTTGGGGTTAAGAAGACTCGGAGTTCTGTTTGCTTCATGAATTTGAGGCTTTAGTTCTTTCCACAGGCTTGGGAAGTTCTCATCTATTATTTGTTTGAGTATGTTCTCCATTCCATTTTCTCTCTCTTCTCCCTCTGATATACCTATTAGTCTTATGTTATTCTTTCTGATGGAGTCAGATAATTCTTGTAGGGCTATCTCATTTTTTTTAATTTTTGAGTCTCTTTCTTCCTCTCTCTGTTGTGCCTCAAGTTGCTTGTCTTCTATTTCACTAATCCTCTCTTCTATCTGGCCTGTTCTATTAGCCAAGCTTGTTACCTCGTTTTTCAGCTCGTGAATTGAGTTTTTCATCTCTGTTTGATTTGTTTTTATAGTTTCAATTTCCTTGGACATATATTCTTTGTGTTCATTGAGTTGTTTTCTGAGCTCCTTAAATTGCCTTTCTGTGTTTTCTTGTATATCTCTGAGTATTTTTAGGATTTCTATCTTGAATTCTCTGTCATTTAACTCCAAGGTTTCCAATATATTAAATTTTTTCTCCATAGATTTTTCCTCATCTCTCTGTGTTACCTCTTTCTTTTGTATCCATGATATTCGATTTTCTCTTCCTTAATGGCATCTGAGGGTGGTTTTGTTGATAGTATTAATGAGATCTAATAAAAAATAAAAAGTTAAAAAAATAAAAAATTGAAAAAAGTTGTTTTTTTAAAAAATTAATAATGAAATAAAGAAAAATAAAATAAAATAAAAATTTTTAAAAAGGAAATTATTCCCCCCCTCCTTTTTTTCTCTCCTCTCCTCTCCCCTCTTTCTTGAGAAAATCTTGTGGTGAACTGTGAATTATATTGTATTTAATAGAACAAACAATGCCTGTAATGGAGGGCCTGAATTGGGGAAAAGTAATAAAGGGGCAAGAAAAATAAATAAATAAATAAATAAATAAATAAATAAATAAAAGGGGTGGTGGTATGGACCTACAAAAAGCAAATAATGAAAAAATTTGGATCAAGAATAAAATGATTTGCGTTTAGGTGTTGGTTGACTAAGAGTTATGATGAGAGGAGTAAGAGGGAAACAGGAAAATGGGGGGACAAATTAAAAAATTACTATTGTATTTAGTGGAACAAGAGCTTGATAAAATGGAGAGCCAAGGATGGGAGCACTGCTAGTGAGTTAAAAAGGTGAAGTAAAAAACCCCCAAAATGCCACACACATAAGTTTGAGTCCCAGATAAGATAATTTGTTTGTTATTGAGGTTTGAATGAGAGGAGATGTAAAGGAAAAAGGAAGAAACTAATATAGAGAAAGAAAAGAAGAGAGAGAGAGAGAAAAAAGAGGGAACCACTAAAAGAAGAAAAAAGAAAACAGAGGAGAGAGAGAGAGAGACAGAGAGAGAGAGTTAAGGGTTTTGGAGTGCAACCCTCATAGAGAGAAAAGAAGAGGAAAGAAAAGATAATGGGAGATGTAACACTTATGGGTAGTGTAGTTCAAGGAGAGGAGAGAGTAAGACCGGTAGGGAGTTAAACGACCAAATTGGAGGAGGAAAAAAAAAAGAAAAAAGAAGAAAAAAAAATCAAGGATGAAGATAAGAGAAACAAACGAACAAATATAATAAAATGGGATAGGTTATAAAGTCTGCGGATTATTCTGATTTTGAGAGGTTATCTTCTTGCTTTTTCTTTTCTCTCCCTCTTCCTGGTTGGCGACTCTGTACCCCGGGTTCTGCCCCTTTGGCACGCTCAGGTAGATGTTTGCAGTTGATAAGTCTCTATGGCGATGTCATGTATTGTGCTTCAGTCTCATTGGCAGTCGAGGCTCATTAGCGTTTATATGCTCCGACAGTGAGAGAGTCCGTGTTCCAGGAGCCTCTCTCCTAGTCTTTCCTTCCTCAATCAGCAGCCTGAGAATCCAACTATGGGGTTGCTGCTGCCTCTGCCTGGATAGTAAGAGGCTCAAAGAGCGGTCAACTCCCCACTCTTATTTCCACTCAGCACAGGGCTCTGGGTAAGGCTCAGTCAGTCAGAGCTGCTAGCATAATCAGCCGGGGCTTTCGCCTACTCAAAGACCTCTGGCTCTGTCACTCTGTCCGGTAACACGGGCGGGTCTGCGCGCGCAGACCAGGATGTTAGACCGGAAGTCTCGCCCTCTGAGTGAAACCCCCGCCCGCACTGAAAAGTTCCAATGTTGGAATTGGCTCTCGCTCGTCCCTGTGTGCCACTCTTTCAAGGCGCTGGGGCAGCCCATGACTCCACCCTCGGCTCACACAAAGGCCCCCGACTCTGCCCCTCCGTGGGACAACACGGGCTCCCACTCCGGAGGTGCTGGGAGGAGTCTCCTTCCCACTCTCCGTGCGCGCAGACCAGGATGTGAGGTCGGAGTCTCACCCTCTGAGTGAAACCTCCTGCCCGCACTGAAAAGTTCCAGTGTTGGAATTAGCTCTCGTTTCCTCCCCGTGTGTGGCTCTCCCCGGGTGCTGGGGCAGCCCGGAGGCTTTCGGCCCACACAAAGGCCTCTGACTCTGCCTCTCTGTGGAGTAACACGGGCGCACCCTCCGGGGGCTTTGGAAAGAATCTCTCACCCACTATGCGGCTACCAGGGGATCAGGTAAAATGGCTGCTCCACTTGTCTTTCTTTGTCTGGGTTCGGCACGAGTGTTAGCTGTATTGCCCAGGTTGTCACAGGAACAGTTTTTCCTTGGCTTGGATCTCTATGCCACAGCCTGGTTCGGCCATTTGTGCCGCGGCCTGGATCTATTCACCCCCTTTGCCCGCCTCAGTTTCTATATTCACAGTTACCAGTGAAAGCCGCCCTGTTTAGGTTAGTGAGGAAGGCGGAGCATTTCTTACTCCCTATTTCCTTCGGGGTTTGGTTATATATTTAGCCAATTTTTTGCTCGATCATACCTTTGGGTGTATTGCGAAACATCTGGAGGCTCCAAGGATAGGTTTTTCTGTTTCTGGTTGAAGATCTTGTTGAGGTTTGGGGGAGATTTATCGGTATCGCTTCCTACTCTGCCATTACTCTGACGTCATAATCCAAGGATTTCACTGCAGTCAAACCAAGGCTGCAAGAAATGCTAAGGGACCTGTTGTAAACAGATCAAAGGGAAAAAAGAATATAGCAAAAGAGAAAAACAGTTTTAAAGAAAAAAATGGCAATAAACAATTACATATCAGTCATAACCTTAAATGTTAATGGATTAAATGATCCGATCAAGAGACATAGGGTAGCTGCATGGATAAGAAAACAGGACCCATACATATGCTGTCTACAAGAGACACACCTTAAATCAAAAGATGCACACAGACTGAAGATAAAAGGATGGAAAAAATATTTCACGCAAATGGAAATGAAAAAAAGCTGGGGTAGCAATACTTATATCAGACAAAATGGACTTTAGAACAAAGACCATAGTTAGAGATAAAGAAGGTCACTACATAATGATAAAGGGAGCAATCCAAAAGGAAGATATAACCATTATAAATATCTACGCACCTAATATAGGAGCACCTAAATATATAAAGCAGACTTTGATAGACTTAAAGGGCGAGATCAATAGCAATACTATAATAGTAGGAGATTTCAATACCCCATTAACATCATTAGATAGATCCTCAAGAAAGAAAATTAACAAAGAAACAGCAGACTTAAAGGACATATTAGATGAACTCAAGTTAATAGATATCTTCAGAACCTTTCACCCTAAAACAGCAGAATATACATTCTTTTCAAGCGCTCATGGTACATTCTCTAGAATAGACCACATGTTAGGGCACAAAAGCGGGCTCAACAAATTTAAGAAGACTGAAATCATATCGAGCACTTTCTCTGATCACAATGGCATTAAACTAGAAATCAACCACAATAGAAAAATTGAAAAATATTCAAACACTTGGAAACTAAATAGCACGTTATTAAACAATAAATGGGTTAACATTGAGATCAAAGAAGAAATTAAAAAATTTCTAGAAACAAATGATAATGAGCATACATCAACTCAAAATTTATGGGACACAGCAAAAGCAGTCCTGAGAGGGAAGTTTATAGCATTACAGGCATACCTCAAGAAGCTAGAAAAAGCTCAAATAAACAACTTAACCCTGCATCTAAAAGAACTAGAAAAAGAACAGCAAGTAAAGCCCAGAGCTAGTAGAAGGAAGGAAATAATAAAGATCAGAGCAGAAATAAATGACATAGAGGCTAAAGAAACAATACAGAGGATCAATGAAACCAGGAGCTGGTTCTTTGAAAAGGTAAACAAGATCGATGAACCTTTAACAAGACTCACCAAGAAAAAAAGAGAGAGGACTCAAATAAATAAAATTAGAAACAAGAGTGGAGAAATAACAACGGACACAACAGAAATACAAAATATTGTAAGAAAATACTATGAAGAACTGTACGCCAAAAAACTAGACAACCTAGATGAAATGGACAAATTCCTTGAATCATATAATCTTCCAAAAATCAATCTGGAAGAATCAGAAAACCTAAACAGACCAATTACCACAAATGAGATTGAAACAGCTATCAAAAAACTCCCCAAAAAGAAAAGTTCTGGGCCTGATGGCTTCACAAGTAAATTCTACCAAATATTCAAAGAAGAACTAACTCCTATCCTTCTCAAGCTATTTCAAAAAATTCAAGAGGAAGGAAGACTTCCAAACTCCTTTTATGAGGCGAGCATAATTCTGATTCCAAAACCAGGCAAAGACAACACAACAAAAGAAAATTATAGGCCAATATCCCTGATGAACTTAGATGCAAAAATCCTCAATAAAATATTAGCAAACCGGATCCAGCAATATATGGAAAAAATCATACACCATGATCAAGTAGGATTTATTCTTGAGAGGCAAGGCTGGTACAATATTCGCAAATCAATCAATGTGATTCATCACATAAACAAAAGAAAGAGAAAAATCACATGATAATTTCAATAGATGCAGAAAAAGCATTTGATAAAGTCCAGCACCCATTCATGATCAAAACTCTCAGCAAAGTGGGAATACAGGGAACATACCTAAACATGATAAAGGCCATCTATGACAAACCCACAGCCAACATCATACTCAATGGGCAAAAATTAAAAGCAATCCCCTTAAGATCAGGAACAAGGCAGGGGTGCCCCCTTTCACCACTCTTATTCAACATAGTCCTGGAAATCCTAGCCACAGCAATCAGACAAGAAAAAGAAATAAAAGGCATCCAAATTGGAAAAGAAGAAGTAAAACTATCATTATTTGCAGATGACATGATATTGTATATAGAAAACCCTAAAGTCTCAGTCAAAAAACTACTAGACCTGATAAAAGAATTTGGCAAGGTGGCAGGATATAAAATCAATACTCAGAAATCAGAGGCATTTTTATACTCTAATAATGAACTGTCAGAAAGAGAAATCAGGGAATCAATCCCCTTTACCATTGCAACCAAAAAAATAAAGTACCTAGGAATAAATCTAACCAAGGAGATTAAAGACTTGTACTCGGAAAATTATAAAACATTGATAAAAGAAATCAGGGAAGATACGAATAAGTGGAGGCATATACCGTGCTCATGGTTAGGAAGAATAAACATCATTAAAATGTCTATATTACCCAAAGCAATTTATAAATTCAATGCAATACCAATGAAAATACCAATGACTTACTTCAAAGACATAGAACACATATTCCAAAAATTTATATGGAACCAAAAAAGAACACGAATAGCCTCAGCAATCCTGAAAAGGAAGAAAAAAGCGGGAGGTATCACACTTCCAGATATCAAGTTATATTATAAGGCCATTGTACTCAAAACAGCATGGTACTGGCATAAGAACAGGCACATAGATCAATGGAACAGAACAGAGAACTCAGAAATAAACCCACAGCTCTATGGACAACTGATATTTGACAAAGGAGGTAAGACAATACAATGGAGTAAAGATAGCCTCTTCAACAAATGGTGTTGGGAAAACTGGACAGCTACCTGCAAAAAAATGAAACTAGACCACCAACTTACACCACTCACAAAAATAAACTCAAAATGGATAAAAGACTTGAATGTAAGCCGTGAAACCATAAGCATCTTAGAAGAAAACATAGGCAATAAGCTCTCTGACATCTCTTGCAGCAATATATTTGCTGATTTGTCTCCACAGGCAAGTGAAATAAAAGATAGGATAAACAAATGGGACTTTATCAAACTAAAAAGCTTCTGCACAGCTAAAGACAATAAGAACAGAATAAAAAGACAAACTACACAATGGGAGAATATATTTGACATAGCATCTGATAAGGGGTTAATAACAAAAATTTATAAAGAACTTGTAAAACTTAATACCAGGAAGACAAACAATCCAATCCAAAAATGGGCAAAAGAAATGAATAGACACTTCTCCAAAGAGGACACACAGATGGCCAACAGGCATATGAAAAAATGTTCAACATCACTAATGATTAGAGAAATGCAAATTAAAACCACAATGAGATATCACCTCACACCAGTCAGAATGGCGCTCATCAATAAAACAACACAGAATAAGTGCTGGCGAGGATGTGGAGAAAAGGGAACCCTCCTGCACTGCTGGTGGGAATGCAGACTGGTGCAGCCACTGTGGAAAACAGTATGGAGATTGCTCAAGAAATTAAAAATCGAACTGCCTTTTGACCCAGCTATACCACTGTTAGGAATATACCCCAAGAACACTATAGCACTGTTTGAAAAGAAGAAATGCACCCCCATGTTTATGGCAGCATTGTTCACAATAGCAAAGATTTGGAAACAGCCCAAGTGTCCATCAGAGGACGAGTGGCTTAAAAAGCTTTGGGATATATATACTATGGAATACTACTCAGCCATAAGAAATGATGACATAGGATCTTTTACAACAACATGGATGGGCCTTGATAACATTATACTGAGTGAAAGAAGTAAATCAGAAAAAACTAAGAACTATATGTTTCCATACATAGGTGGGACATAAAGATGAGACTCAGAGACATGAACAACAGTGTTGGGGTTACAGGGTGGGGGGAGGAGAGGGAGGGGGTTGGGGGAGGGGAGGGGCACAAAGATCATGGCTTTTCAGCATTTGCCATATTCCCCCCTTAATCTATAGACAGACAGCAAATATTTACGTATGGTGTTCCCACTATAAAGACTGCTGTCTTAGGGATAAATGCTGATAAACTATTTCAGTAGTTCCTCCTTCTTCAAAGACTTATATGTAAACATAGAGCTCCATATTTCATAGGACATACTCAAGCTCACTCCATGCTCCCTGGAGCTTTCGCACAAGGGAATGCCCCCCCCTTTTTTTTAGTATTTTTCTTTTATTTATTTATTTTTTGTATATTTCTGAGGATGGAGATGGGGAGGCAGTCAGACAGACTCCTGCATGCGCCTGACTGGGATTCACCTGGCATGCCTACCGGGGGGAATGCTCTGCCCATCTGGGATGTTGCTCTGTTACAACCGGAGCCATTCTAGCGACTGGGGCGGAGGCCATGGGGCCATCCTTAGTGCCCAGGGTGGATTTGCTCCGGTGGAGCCTTGTCTGCAGGCGGGAGGAGAGAGACCAAGAGGAAGGAGAGGGGGAGGAGTGGAGAGGTAGATGGGCGCTTCTCCTGTGTGCTCTGGCGGGGAATCGAACCCGGGAATCCTGCACACTCCGACGGGTCTACCATATCATGCTTTTTACTTAAAAAAAAAATTTACATTTCTCTTGAATGCTGATGAACAGGAGACACCAAATCTTTTTCGCCTGCAAACTACTACCTTCTTTATTAGATCTAGCTAATAACACTGTTCTGTCTTTTTTCCAAATAGCTCCAGATATATGGAAAAGATTTATATAAGCAGATAGGGATCCTCAAACCCCTCAGTGAGATCTTCTGAGAATGGCTTTTAAGATACCTAGAGGCAGAAGAAGCCCAATAGAGATCAGAGGGAACTACCAGCTTTTAGGATATACCCTTAAAGGTTCCAACACCCCAAAGGGGTCTCATAGGATGCCATCTGGGTCCTGCTTCAATAGTGGAGAGGAAGGTCATTGAGCTAAAGCCTGCCAGGCTTACACACCTCTGCTGTGAGGAAACAGGGACACTGGAAGGTGGGCTTCCCCCTCGCTCCTCTAAGGGAGGGTTCAGTCTCTTCCAGCCCTGCTCCAGCCACCTATGACCTAACCTTGCCCAGAAAGCTGGGGTTTGCCACTGAAGGCTGAAGGTGCCCAGGGCCGTCGGCCCCATCTACGACACTGTGGACGAGCCTAGGGTATTTCTTCCAAGAAGCAGGTAAACTGATTTCATTCGCACAAGGGCCACTTAACTATGTTATGCCTGAATAGTCAGGTTTTTTATTCTTCCCTCAAAGATCTCTGTTGTGGGTGTTGATAGTCCTATTTTCTGCTGCTTTGCTTAATATATAGTGTTTCCTTTATCCCTTCTACCTCAATGCCCCACTCATATTTCAGGCTGGGACCTACTCTTAATTTAGAGCTCTCTTTCCTCCTTTTGCCAACTTGTATTATGAATTTACCTTTGCCACCCAGCTTAGTGTATCCCAAGGTTCTCTTTACCAGGCCACAGTCACAGAGCTCCAGGGAAAAGCAACCTGGTCTCAACTCTCCAGGCAGAGGAGAACAGAAGCTCCATATCCACGCATGCTGCAAATGGCTTTTTCCAGTCTACCTGATTCATTACCAGCTAGAAGCAGCGGTCATTGGGACTTGGACATGAGCTGCAAAGTATAGAATGGTGACAACAATTCCAGTGCCATGCGGACTTTTCCTGTGGGGAACTTTCCTGGACTCCTGCTCCCTGTGACAGCTCCTAACAGACTGAACTGTGGTTGGGTTGCATTTTTCAGGGATTTGGCATGGTGATGGGGCCAACTTGGACTTGGGGAACATGTTAAGGACACTACTCATTTATGGATTCTTGCTGTATTGGCCAAGAGTTTCCTTAAAGGCTTTTAATCACTGTAAAAAAAAAATAGAGGACTGGATGAAGAAGATGTGGCACATATACACCATGGTATATTATTCAGCTAGGAGAAATGGTGACATCGGATCACTTATAGCGGAATGGTGGAGTCTTGGTAGCATTGTGCGGGGTGAAATAAGCGAATCAGAAAAAAAGAGGAACTGCAAGATTCCATACATTGGTGGGACATAAAAGCGAGACTAAGAGGCATGAACAGGAGTATGGTGGCTATGGGGGGTGGGAGGAGGGAAGGAGGGAGAGGGGGAGGGGGAGGGGTACAGAGAGAACTGGATGGAGGGTGGCGGAGGACGATCTCTCTTCGGGTGATGGGTATGCAACATAACTAAATAACAAGATAACCTGGAAATGTTTTCTTTGAATGTATGTACCCTGATTTATTGATGTCACCCCATTAAAATAAAAATTTATTTATATATATATATATATAAAAAAAGAAAAAAAAAGAAAAAACCACCACAGAAGCACATGATTTAAAAAAGATAGCAACAGAGGAAAGATGTATGGAACACAACCAAATAAAAACAAAAGATAGAAAAACGAAAGAGAAGGATCAAATCAAACAAGACACAAAACTAACAGAAAGCAATATATAAAATGGCAATAGGGAACTCACAAAAGTCAATAATTATACTAAATGGAAATGGATTAAACTCACCAATAAAAAGGCACAGAGTAGCAGAATGGATCAAAAAAGAAAATCCAACTGTATGCTGCCTACAAAAAACTCATTTAAGTAACAAGGATAAAAACAAATTCAAAGTGAAAGGCTGGAAAGCAATACTCCAAGCAAATAACATCCAAAAAAAAGCAGGCGTAGCAATACTCATATCTGATAATGCTGACTACAAGACAACAAAAGTACTCAGAGACAAAAATGGCCATTTCATAATGGCTAAGGGGACACTGAATCAAGAAGACATAACAATTCTTAATATATATGCACCAAACCAAGGAGCACCAAAATATATGACAGCTACTTATCGACTTTAAAACAAAAACTGACAAAAATACAATCATACTTGGAGACCTCAATACACCACTGACGGCTCTAGATCGGTCATCCAAACAGAGAATCAACAAAGATATAGTGGCCTTAAACAAAACACTAGAGCACCTGAATATGATAGACATCTACAGGACATTTCATCCCGAAGTGACTGAGTATACATTTTTCTCCAATGTACATGGATCATTCTCAAGAATTGACCATATGCTGGGCCACAAAAACAACATCAGCAAATTCAGAAAAATCGAAGTTGTTCCAAGCATATTTTCTGATCATAAAGCCTTGAAACTAGAATTCAACTGCAAAAAAGAGGGAAAAAATCCCACAAAAATGTGGAAATTAAACAACTTACTTTTACAGAATGAATGGGTCAAGGAAGAAATAAGTGCAGAGATCAAAAGATATATACAGACAAATGAAAATGACAATACGACATATCAGAATCTATGGGATGCAGCAAAAGCAGTGATAAGAGGGAAGTTCATATCACTTCAGGCATATATGAACAAACAAGAGAGAGCTGAAGTAAACCACTTAACTTCACACCTTAAGGAACTAGAAAAATAAGAACAAAGACAACCCAAAACCAGCCGAAGAAAGGAGATAATAAAAATCAGAGCAGAAATAAATGATATAGAGAACAGAAAAACTATAGAAAAAATTAATAGAACAAGGAGCTGGTTCTTTGAAAAGATCAACAAAATTGACAAACCCTTGGCAAGACTTACCAAGGAAAAAAGAGAAAGAACTCATATAAACAAAATCCAAAATGAAAGAGGAGAAATCACCACGGACATCATAGATATACAAAGAATTATTGTAGAATACTATGAAAAACTTTATGCCACTAAATTCAACAACCTAGAAGAAATGGATAAATTCCTAGAACAATACAACCTTCCTAGACTGAGTCAAGAAGAAGCAGAAAGCCTAAACAGACCTATTAGTAGAGAAGAAATAGAAAAAACCATTAAAAACCTCCCCAAAAATAAAAGTCCAGGCCCTGAAGGCTATACCAGTGAATTTTATCAAACCTTCAAAGAAGACTTGGTTCCTATTCTACTGAAAGTCTTCTAAAAAATTGAAGAAGAAGCAATACTTCCAAACACATTTTTTTTTTTTTTTTTAAATTTTATTTATTCATTTTAGAGAGGAGAGAGAAAGGGACAGAGAGAGACAGAGGAGAGAGGGACAGAGAGAGAAGGTGGGGAGGAGCTGGAAGCATCAACTCCCATATGTGCCTTGACCAGGCAAGCCCAGGGTTTCGAACTGGCGACCTCAGCATTTCCAGGTCGACGCTTTAACCACTGCGCCACCACAGGTCAGGCCCAAACACATTTTATGAGACAAACATAACCCTTATACCAAAACCAGGCAAGGATGGCACAAAAAAAGAAAACTACAGACCAATATCTCTAATGAATACAGATGCTAAAATACTAAACAAAATACTAGCAAATCGAATACAACAACATATTAAAAAAATAATACATCATGATCAAGTGGGATTCATCCCAGAATCTCAAGGATGGTTCAACATATGTAAAACGGTTAACGTAATACACCATATCAACAAAACAAAGAACAAAAACCACATGATATTATCAATAGATGCAGAAAAGGCTTTCGATAAAATACAACACAATTTTATGTTTAAGACTCTCAACAAAATGGGTATAGAAGGAAAATATCTCAACATGATAAAGGCCATATATGATAAACCATCAGCTAACATCATATTAAATGGCACAAAACTGAAGGCTTTCCCCCTTAAATCAGGAACAAGACAGGGTTGTCCACTCTCTCCACTCTTATTTAATGTGGTACTACAGGTTCTAGCCAGAGCAATCAGACAAGACAAAGAAATAAAAGGCATCCATATCGGAAAAGAAGAAGTAAAGATGATATGATCCTATACATCGAAAACCCCAAAGAATCCACAAAAGACTACTAGAAACAATAAGCCAATACAGTAAGGTCGCAGGATACAAAATTAACATACAGAAGTCAATAGCCTTTCTATATGCCAACAACATTTGAGAATGAACTCAAAAGAATAATCCCCTTCACGATTGCAACAACAACAAAAAAAATACCTAGGAGTAAACATAACAAAGAATGTAAAGGACTTATACAATGAAAACTATAAACCATTGTTAAGGGACATCGAAAAAGATATTATGAGATGGAAGAATATTCCTTGTTCTTGGTTAGGTAGAATAAATATAATCAAGATGGCCATATTACCCAAAGCAATATACAAATTTAATGCAATTCCCATCAAAATTCCAATGACATTTTTTAAAGAAATGGAGCAAAAAATAATCAGATTTATATGGAACTATAAAAAGCCCCAAATAGCCAAAGCAATCCTAAAGAAAAAGAATGAAGCTGGGGGCATTACAATACCTGACTTCAAACTATATTATAGGGCCACGACAATCAGAACAGCATGGTATTGGCAGAAAAATAGACACTCAGACCAATGGAACAGAATAGAAAGTCCAGAAATAAAACCACATATATATAGTCAAATAATTTTTGATAAAGGGGCAAACAACACACAATGGAGAAAAGAAAGCTTCTTCAATAAATGGTGCTGGGAAAACTGGAAAGCCACATGCAAAAGAATGAAACTGGACTACAGTTTGTCCCCCTGTACTAAAATTAACTCAAAATGGATCAAAGATCTAAACATAAGACCTAAAACAATAAAGTACATAGAAGAAGACATAGGTACTCAACTCATGGACCTGGGCTTTAAAGAGCATTTTATGAATTTGACTCCACAGGCAAGAGAAGTGAAAGCAAAAATTAATGAATGGGACTACATCAGACTAAGAAGTTTTTGCTCAGCAAGAGAAACTGATAACAAGATAAACAGACAACCAGCTAATTGGGAAATGATATTTTCAAACAGCAGCTCAGATAAGGGCCTAATATCCAAAATATACAAAGAACTCCTAAAACCCAACAACAAACAAACAAACAATCAAATAAAAAAATGGGAAGAGGATATGAACAGACACTTCTCCCAGGAAGAAATACAAATGGCCAACAGATATATGAAAAGATGCTCATCTTCTTTAGTTATTAGAGAAATGCAAATCAAAACTACAATGAGATACCACCTCACACCTGTTAGATTAGCTACTATTAACAAGACAGGTAATAGTAAATGTTGGAGAGGTTGTGGAGAAAAAGGAACCCTCATTCACTGTTGGTGGGAATGTAAAGTAGTACAACCATTATGGTAGAAAGTATGGTGGTTCCTCAAAAAACTGCAAATAGAACTACCTTATGACCCAGCAATCCCTCTACTGGGTATATACCCCAAAAACTCAGAAACATTGATACGTGAAGACACATGTAGCCTCATGTTCATTACAGCACTGTTCACAGTGGCCAAGACATGGAAACAACCAAAAAGCCCGTCAATAGATGACTGGATAAACAAGATGTGGCACATATACACTATGGAATACTACTCAGCCATAAGAAATGATGACATCGGATCATTTATAGCAAAATGGTGGGATCTTGATAACATTATACGGAGTGAAATAAGTAAATCAGAAAAAAACGGGAACTGCATTATTCCATACGTAGATGGGACATAAAAGTGAGACCAAGAGACATTGATAAGAGTGTGGTGGTTACGGGGGGAGGGGAAAGAGGAAGAGGGAAAGGGAGAGGGGGAGGGGCACAAAGAGAACTAGATAGAAGGTGACAGAGGACAATCTGACTTTGAGTGATGGGTATGCAACATAATTGAACGACAAGATAACCTGGACATGTTATCTTTGAATATATGTATCTTGATTTACTGATGTCACCCCATTAAAAATAAATAAAGAAAGAAATTTGAAAAAAAAAAGAAATAAAATAAAGTGCCACAACAAAGAAAAAAAAATATTACATGGCCATAAAAATAGAATGAAATTTTACTGTTTGAGATGGTATAAATCAACCTGGAGCATATTATGCTGAATGAAGTAAGTCAATTAGAGAAAGACAAATACCATATGATTTGACTTATACATGGAATCTAAAGAACAAAATAAATAAACAAACAAAATAGAAACAGAAATAAGTACAGAGAACAGACCGATAATTGCCAGAGGCGAGGGAGTTTGGGGGACTGTGTGAAAAAAGATGAAGGGATTAAGAAGTATAAATTGGTAGTTACAAAATAGTCGTGGGGATATAAAGTACAGCCTAGGGAACATAGTCAATAATATTGTAATAGCTATGTATGGAGCCAGGTGAGTAATGAAAAATCAGGGGAACACTTTGTAAAGTATTATATATGATTAACCACTATGCTGAACACCTGCAACTAATACAAGATAATATTGAATGTAAACTGTTATTGGAAAATAAAATTTCTTTAAAAACAACAACATGGCCCTGGCTGGTTGACTCAGTGGTAGAGCGTCAGCATGGTGTGTGGAAGTCCCAGGTCCAATTCCTGATCAGGGCACACAGGAGAAGTGACCATCTGCTTCTCTACCCCTCAACCCCCCATCTCTCTCTCTCTTCCCATCCTGCAGCCATGGCTTGAATGATCCCAGCAAAGTTGGCCCCAGGTGCTGAGGATGGCTCCTAGGCCTCACCTCAGGTACTAAAATAGCTCGGTTGCCAAGCAATGGAGCAGCAGCTCAGACAGGCAGAGTATCATCTGGTAGAGGGCTTCCCAGATGAATCCCAGTCATGGTGCATGTGGCAGTCTGTTTCTGCCTCCCCACTTCTCATTTAATAATAAAAAACAAATACAAAAAAACCCCGTTTATTCACTGGACTTCCAGAACATCACTCTTACTACTTCACTTGCTTCTCAGTCTCCTCTGCATCTTCCTAATTCCTTTGACCTCTCAATGCTGGAGAACCCCAAGTTTCAATCTTTGGAATGCTTTTGTTCTCTAGGTGATCTTTTTTTTGTGTGTGTGACAGAGACAGAGAGAGACAGAGAGAGGGACCAATAGGAACAGACAGACATGAAAGGAGAGAGATGAGAAGCATTAATTCTTTGTTGTGGAACCTTAGTTGTTCATTGATTGCTTTCCCATATGTACCTTGACCGGGGGGCTACAACAGACTGACTGACCCCTTGCTCAAGCCAGCGGCCTTGGGCTCAAGCTGGCGAGTCTTGCTCAAACCAGATGAGCCCACGCTCAGGCCGACGACCTTAAGGTTTCGAACCTGAGTCCTCCGTGTCCCAGTCCAATGCTCTATCCACTGCACCACTGCCTGGTCGGGCCTCTAGGTGATCTTATCCAGTCCTTTCTCTTTAAATGCAATCCATGTACGGACAACCCCTAGAACATATCTCCAAGTCTGGCCACCCCCTAAATGCCAGACTGGCTTACGCACTGCTGCGTCTGCATCTGCACTTGGATACCTTGTAGACATTTCAGACCTAACTTGTCCACAACTGAATTCCTGATCTTCTCCAGCCTTCAAGCCTGGTCCCTCATAATCATTATTCTTTCAGCTTATTCAACTCCATTTTCTTAATAGTTCTAACCAAATACTTTGGAGCCATCCATGACCCCTCTACTTCTCCTGACTTCTCTTATATTTTTTAGGAAATCTTGATGGCTCTTCCTTCAATATATTTCCAGATTCTGACCACTCATCCTCATCTCCATAGCTGCTGCCCTAGTTCAAACCATCATTCCCTTTAGCCTGGATTACTGAAGTTGCCTTCTTACTGATCTTCCTGTTTCCACCTTTATTGCTCTTAGTCCATTCTCTATAACAGTGGTTCTCAAAGTGTGCACCAGGGTGCACTGGTGTGCCCTAGAATATTTCCAGGTGTGCCCTATGGTATTCCAGAGAAATATGTGCCTGTTGGGGACCAAAAAACCAACAGGGTTTTTGGAGTTTAGACTTTTGGGAGACAGAGGTGTGGGAAATTGGCTGTAAGCTGACTGTCTGCCCAACCCCCCACCTCACTTGCCTGATTAGGTTGCAAAAGGCTGTTAAGCTGTGGTGCTGGATTGTTTACACTACCCCCCATGTTCCCTGGAAAGACTGGAGGCAAGTTTCTTTTATCCTTTGGTGTAAAGTTAAGATGATATATATGGTGGGGGTTTTCTGCACTCAACACAATTAAGAGTAAAAAGAAAGAAATTCTTCAATGTATTGATGAGGAAATGAGAGTTTGCCTTTCAAATAGATGCCCAAACATTGAAGAAATCACTAGGACACATCAGGCTCTTGTTTCTCATAAACACAAGAATGAAAAAACTTAACACATTCGGGCCAGGACCTGCCGAATTTACTAAATCTTACTAAGAATGTATCTATATATATAAAAAGATAACCTTTTTGACGTTTCTTTTTATTTTTTAACACGTCTTTTTTGCGAATTCTAAAAAGCATAACTCAAAAAATGTAACATAAAAGTGTTTTTTAATGTCAGAATAAATTTAATTTTGTCGTATTTATTTCATTTAATTACCATAAAAGCACGCTTGGACTTTATATTTTTTTCTTTAATATTTGACTTAATTATTATAACATATTTCTCAGAAATGTGTATATAGTGCACCTACAATTATTTGTAGGATTTTAAATGCACCCAGACTTTAAAAAGTTTGAGAACCACTGCTCTATAAGGTAGCTGGAATGATCCTATTAAAGTCTAGGTCTGATTATGTCACCCTTCTTTCTGCTTAAAAAGGCATCCGGTGGTTTCCCACTGAAAGTCAAAGTCCTTATAGGAGTCCACAAGGTTCTCTGTGATCCTCCATTACCTCTCTCACCTTTCTGCCTAGAGGTGGTCCCTTCCTCACTCACCTTCAGTTCCACTAGCCTCCTGGCCTTTTCTAAACATATCAAACCCACTTCTGCCCCAAAGTCTTCATGCTTACCGTTTCTTCTACCGAAGTCCTTAGATGTCCACGTGGTTCACTCCAACTTTATTCAGGTCTCTGCTTAAATGTTGAGGCCTCAGCAGTCTTCTGGACAAAAACTCTACTTCTTTACTCTTTGTGCTCCTAACTGGCTTTATTCTTCTTCACTGTACAAATCACCAGCTGACACTTTACATATTTATGTACCTGTGTGACCTGCCTGTCCCTGCTTCATTGCAGTCTCTATGAAGGCTGGGATTTGGGGTATTTTGTTCACAGTTGTATCCCAGTTGCTAGATAGTCCCTCGTGCACAGTAGCTGGTTAAAAATATTTATTGAATGAATGGCTGCCTGCATGGTGGGAGGTGGATCTTAAGGAACAGGTAAAAATTACTGGGCACGTGAGAATGGAAGAGGATTCTGGACAGAGAAAAAACCATCATAGTCAACTCCAATATGAGTCATCCATTGCCAGAGCCACAAAGGCCTGAGAGAACTTGGCCAATTCAGTAACTTACAAGTAATTCTAAATGACTCCGAGGACCTGCTCCATCAATACACATGTCCTTTCAAGGGTCTCTTGCAAAGTGGGACCCCTTTGTTCTGGGGTTCAGGCCATTCTATCTCCTGGGAGAACATCTTGCAGTCTGAGCTGGCTAATAGCTCTTCCTTCCCATCCCAGGAGCTCCCTTCTGAAGAGCAGAAGTTGGGGGTGGTTGTGAGGGTCTGGGGAAAGAAAGGGCCAAGGGAATGGAGGAAGTGAAGACAGAAGAGGAAGAAGGAGCTCTCAGATTAATCTTGTGGGTTCATTACACCAGAAAGGTGGGTCCAAGAAAGCCACGTTTAGCAGGTAACGGGCCTTGGCTATGTGACTCAGCAGCCTCCAACGTGGCAGCCAGGCTGAGTTGATTGAAGGAAGCACAGCTCCCTGAGGCCTGGAGTGAGGATGTAAGGAGCTCAGTGAAATGCTCAGCAAAGCTACTCATTGTCCCATCAAGACGCTTCAAAACCAGGCTCAGAACTCATTTGAAAGGAGGGCACCTTGATCCAAGTTCACAGTGTATGTGAACAAGTGGCCCAGCATCTGCCAGGAGGCCGTAATTCCATGCGAACTGGGAAACTAACAAAGTTCCGCTGAGTGCGCAGCCCATTAGTGAAGGGCCACTGGCTCCCAAAGGTTCTGGGATTTAGATGCACAGCGCCCACAATGACGCTGTTTCATGCTCCTCTGGCTTCCTCCACTGAAGCGTCCCTGAGTGCTTTCCCAGGGCGGGTGCTTTATCCCATTAAGTGGATGAGGCTCGGAGAAGCCAAGTCTTGCCTGCAGCCACCCAGCAAGTCAATTCCTGGGTCAGAATTCAGACCCAGACCTCTTAGCCCTGTTGTAACCATCGGATGGCCCTTTCCGAGGGACTCTGGAGGACAGCAGCGGCCGGGGGGCAAGCCTTCTTGCATGGCACTTCTTGAGGCAGACAAAGGGGTGGGGCACTGCCTGTCTATCAGCACAGCGGGAAAAACAACTCGCAGCACGCGTCCTAGCTGAGGTGTGTCAGTGGCATTTTCTCTGTAAATGAAGGACATCAGTACTGAGATTAGCAGTTGTATAATCATAAAATGTTGGAGTTGGAAGGAACCCTGGGAGAGCATTGAACCAATTTTTGTTTCTTGGTGAGGAAATGGAGAAAGATTAACTCCCTGCTCAAGGTCACACAGTTGGCTCATGTTGGAGTGAGAGTTGGAGCTGTTGACCCTGTGCTCTTTCCAAATGCCAGAAATTCGCACAATTATCTGTTTTGTTTGTTTGTTTGTTTGTTTTTTTCATTTTTCTGAAGCTGGAAACAGGGAGAGACAGTCAGACAGACTCCCGCATGCGCCTGACCGGGATCCATCCGGCACGCCCACCAGGGGCGGTGCTCTGCCCCCCAGGGGGCGATGCTCTGCCCATCCTGGGCGTCTCCATATTGCGACCAGAGCCACTCTAGCGCCTGAGGCAGAGGCCAAGGAGCCATCCCCAGCGCCCGGGCCATCTTTGCTCCAATGGAGCCTCGGCTGCGGGAGGGGAAGAGAGAGACAGAGAGGAAAGCGCGGCGGAGGGGTGGAGAAGCAAATGGGCGCTTCTCCTATGTGCCCTGGCCGGGAATCGAACCCGGGTCCTCCGCACGCTAGGCCGACGCTCTACCGCTGAGCCAACCGGCCAGGGCCAATTATCTGTTTTTTGATAGCACTTTGAAATTAAGTAAATCACCACCCCCAGTGTTAGCCAGCATCCCCCCTTTCTGCTTTCTTGTCTTCTGAACTGAAGTGGCTGATGGAACCGGAAGTGGAGGGATGGCGAACCCTGCTCGGACCTGTACTCTTAAGACTTAAAACCTCTTGAATCATCTATTCATTTGGCTTTGGAGCCAAAATTAACACAGCTATGGAAAGAAATGCTGGGAAGTCTCAAAGAGGCTCTTAGAGAGCCAGCCTCTGCGGGTGGTGAACCTGGTCTCCCTCTGGGGCAGGTGTCTGAGGGAGACGTGTCTGGAGAAGTGTTCTCAGGCTTCCATCCCACTGAGTGATGTTCGTGGCTCTCGGTGGAGGGGGCAGCTGCCAACGGGAGGCTCTCCCTCCCTCATCCACCAGGTGTTCTTCCCAGCAACCTCATCAGTTTGGCAGGGAGTGCCGCAGAGGACACTGGGATGGGCAAAGAGGTGCACCTCTCCCCTCTTCGGTCCAGGTGTCAACACATGGGATATGGAGGTGCCCCTCCCTTAACAAACAAATAGGACTTTTATAGGCTGATTAATCCACATGGGATGAGCCAGAGTGTCATTTATCCCAGGTTTTCAGTCAGGGTCTAACCTTGGTGCCGTAGAGTCCGTCACAGCTCTTGTAGGGAGCAGCATTTCCAGAACACTGGCCGTCCACCAGACAGCAGGAGGCTGCCTGTTCTCCCACTGGATTCCTGGGAGCTGCAACTTGTCAACTTGTCCTTTAAATGCCCCCCTTTGGCCAGTATCCTGCCCCAGACTCTGTGCTGTGCTTCTGTGCAGTCAGTCCCTCCTGTCACCCCAAGAGAGACGAGAGTAAAACTGCTGAAGGAAGGAGAACACTTCTTTGTTGAGAACATCATCGCCCCAACTCTTTCCATTCTCCCAACTGCTTCCTGACCTCTGTGAAATGGGCCATATTAGGCAAATAAGTTTGTAAAATCTGTATTTTCTGGTTTTGCTCACTTTTATTGTTAATAATGGCCACTGCCCAGGTGAAAGGGCTAATTACCTTTCTGCTTGGGAAGGGCATTGTTATGCTAATGTTTAACTGAAAGGGAGATTCTGCCCCCACCACTGAGAGGTGCAGGAGGATTTCTTTTTCTCTCCTCCCTGATTTTTCTCCTCCCTTGTCTTCTCTTGTGGCTTGCCTGTCTTGGTGAGACACCAATAAACAGAATGGCCCACCATCCTCCGACTCCGCCATTTCTTTACCATCTGCCCGAATTCAATGAGAACCTGCATGTGAATAGCCATGATGGCAGCCCCTGGCCGTACAGGCCAGGAGACAGGCTCTGGGATTTCCCCCTCTCTTCTGAGTCCCTACCATTGCCAAGCGTCTGAACGAGAGGGGCAGTCCGGCTGGGTCCTGACAAGTGAGAGGGGCACTGGCAGGTGGACAAGTCCAGGAGAGAAGCAGAGCCTTTGTGTCTGAGAGTGCCCTCCTTCTAGCCCCATGTGAGGAAGCAAGAACCCATGGGGTTAATGTGCACAGAGCAGCAGGTGACGACAGAGACTCCTGGCATCTTAGACACTTGTTTGGCTGTCACTGAACCTTCCTGAACTTCGGTTACTTTATCTGCAAAATGGGGAGAGTAACAGCTCCCACTGAGTTAAGATGAATGAAAGCTTTGAAATCTGATGAGTACTCCACTCTAAATAAAACCCCACTTTGCTCTTGTGAGCAAGCATGGTGTTCCTCACCCTGGCTGGTTTAGCTCCCTCTTGTCTCCACTGAGTGACAGAGGGGCTTATTCCGGGTGGTGGGGGTGTGGGTATAAAGGAAGTGGGTTCTAAAGCTTTCATTTATCCTCCCTCCTTCCTATAAAGAAATATTCTACAAGCACTGTGCCAGGCACCATTCAAAGAAGCAATACACAAAATCCCTAATTTCAAGGAGGGACAATAGAACTAACTCTCCAGTCCTAGCCCTTGATGGTGATGTACCCTTTGATTGGGACAACACTGTCTTGCCTTCAATGTGTACATGACTGATGAACACAAACAGTGATGAAAGAACTTCCTGAACTTTTAAAGCCCAAATGTCAGCTAAGAACCTGGGTAAACCAACAATCCAATCCTCTCTGAGTGGTCACTCACCTTCCAACTTCTGACTACATCAGAAGTGCTATAGTCTGTGACTCACATAACCCTGTTTTTTTAGCATGAGGTCACATCAGGGTCAGCCGTCAATCCCTAATTCTAGACAAACTCAACTCTGACTTAGTCAGAATCTCCAGATTTTTAATCTTCCAAGCAATGAATTGGCACTTTTCACCAAAGAATGACTACTGGGCCCTTTATAGCCTCATTAAGCTCCGTGACTTAATGACTCTCCCGTTTAATGGAAGCCAAAGCCGTTTAAGTGGTCACAGCTGCCAGGAACTTGGTTAAAGAATGAAACTTTCCGAGCAGGTTGGGAGTAGCTGCTCTAATCTCCCTGCCCGCCACCCCTCCCCTGCCCTTATCTCAGGCTTGTTTTGACAGCTCAGAGCCAGGTCCCACGAGAAGAACCTCAATATTGCTCCTTCCCCTTTTCACGTCTTGTGCTCCAGCCCCACATTTGCCGCAGGGAGAAGGAAGAAACAATCAAGCATTGTCTTGTTCTGGCCCCGTGTGTCAGGGCCTCCTGGGATCAATATTATTTGCCTGGGAGGGGAACTGGCTGGGAGACAGCTCGCAGTGTAAAGTAAGGGCTGGGGAGGGGCGGAGGGAGGGCGGTGATGTTTGGGTTTGGCTTTATTACCAGGTTAATCTTTTTCTCCTTAGTTCTGCGGAGTCCCGTCCCCCCCACCACCACCACCACCACCAAACAGGCCATTAAGCAGAAGCCTGTGTTGTGCAGGGCATCTGCCAAGAGGAAACAAAAGAGGTTTCCTGCAGCGTGTGCCCTTGGTCTCGCCCTGTCCAGCTCTGGGTGAGCAAGGGCTGCACATTGCGGGGGCTGTCACAGGCTGAAAAGAACATCTGATGCCTCCCACCTGCATTGCAGCCCCTCAGCACCCAGAAATCTTACCTACTGTGGCTTGCGGCTCTGTCCTTTAACTCGGAGGCAAATATTATCAGGACAGCAGCATCTCTGTGGGTCTAGAGAGCTGGGGTGGGGGGGGAATATCCTGGTGGGTCAGCATTCACTGACCTGCTTGCAGCTCCCCACATGCCCGGGTGTGCTGCAGTTCACCACTCCTTTGTGTCTTTTCCCCCAAGAAAGCCTCACATTTCTCCAGAATAAAGAATTAAAGACCAACCATCAACTAAGAGACAGACATTTAAAGAACTGCTCCAGAGAGGCCACACTTCCTGGCCATTTCAGGAGGAGTAGGAAGCACGTGGGCCTGGTTGCTGGACAGCCACACAGCAGTGAGCTGGTGAAAGGCTGTCTCGGCCGTGCAGTCCCAAATCCCCCTTTCCTCACCACAAAGCTTCCCTCATTTCAAAAATGCATTCTGGGTACCAGCCACCTATCCAATCATGTAATAGCCACTGATGAATGAGAACCTATCATATGTTGAGCATTGTGCTGAGTGCTTTACAGATAGCACCCCTTTAACAGAACAACCCTCTATCAGCCCAGTTCCGCAGAAGGGAAACTGAAGCTTGGAAAGGGTGAGGAAGTTGTCCAAGGTTACACAAAAAAACCCACTTCTATTTACCCCCAGAGTCCTAGCCGCTCAGAGGTGCTTCCCAGAAGTGGGGATAGATTTGTAAAGATTCTCCCACTCCTCCATGCCTACTTCCCTTTGTGAGCTAGACGCATCTTAGCTATGGGAAAGGGCGCAATCTATGGCTGTGGTGACTGACAGCTATGACCCCAAAGAATGGCAGCCACAGCCTAGCTTTTTGGGCCACTGTGCCACCTTCATGTGCCGGGAATCCTATGTTCCCAGAGGGCGGAGACCCTGTGTTTGTACTTTATTATTTGTGTATACAGAATAATCCAGTGCTTTGCTCCATGCCATGTACAATTAGAGATTTAATACATGCTTTTTAAGGTGATAAAAATCTCACCACCCCAGCCAGTGAAATAAACATTGCCCTTCTTCCCTTAAGGAGACAAAGAGCCACAGAAAACTAAGCCATCCTGTGTGCTGAGCGCCTTGTATCAGGAGCAGCGGTACGTGAGTCCCACAGACCTGGCTTTGGACCCTGGCTCAGCCACATACTAGCCAGGCACCTGGGGCCAGCTGACCTCTGTGAGGCCTGTTTCCCCAAACGTGGGGGGAAGTCAGAAGAGCCACCTTTTGGGTTATTGTGAAGATTAGGAGACAAATGCCCACAAAGTTCCTAGCAGCCTTGCTTGGCAGGGAAGGCATTCAGTGTTAGTTTCCTTAGTCAGTGCACCTTCTTTCTTCCAATGAGGCTCTCATCACTAAAAGCGGCCCACCTCTTTACATGGAGGAGTATGTCCCCACTAGGATAACCGTATCAGTTCAGCACAGTGAGCCCTGCATCCATCCAGGAGGTGCTCACCTGGAACGGCAGGGGAAAGAGCAGAGGGCAAGGCTGCACAAGCGCATTATCCTTACGCTCTCTCATGGATCCTCACAGCAGCCCTGTCAACTATTTTTGTATGATTCTTCCCAATCTGCAGATAAAGACATTTTAGCTTGGAGAGGTGAAGTGACTTGACCAAGCTCACATCTGGCTAGCAAGTGGCAGAGAGAGCACTCGAGCTCAATCAGCTCATTCTAAGCCAAGTTCTCTGGCCACCTACCCTTGAGCACAGAATACCAACCCCAGCAACTGTACCTTCCCTAGGAATGAACCTGGGCCATCCTGCTGACCAGCATGAGAGAAGGGTTCCCTGAAAGTGTTAAGTGAAATGAGCAATGGATAAAGCCACAGGTGTGAGGCAAGGAGACCTGGAAGCTGTCTCTTTCTCTACAGGTCAGGAGACCTGGGTTCAGGGCCGGTTTTACCACCTGGAAGATTGTATGGGTCTGAAGTCATTACTCTCAATGCCTCAGTTTCTGCATCTGCAAAATGGGGAGGAACAAGTGTATTTGTATACACATACACACACACACGCACATTCCTTAGAATAGTGCCTACTACATAGTAGTTATTAAATAGAGATTTTTTTTTAATTTTTAAAAATGTTTATTTGAGCCAAACTGATGACATGCTGGGAGCAAGTTCTCAAATGCTCTCGATAGGGACATTTTATAAACATTGTTGCTTCCATTACCATCATTCCCTCTCAAAATTTTGTGAGAAATAAATGAGATGATGGATGTATAACCATGTTTGCACTGTAAAGGTAAGGGATGACACTCATATGCTGAGAGGGTACCCGGAAAAAAAAGACTTGGCCATAGACTATATATATATATATATATATATATATATATATGAACAGCCTCAAATTCTTCCACATGAAACACAGAACAACTTCTACCAAAGCAATCATTTGCCTTCTGTTTTTGTTTGTTTTGTTTGTTTGTTTTTCTATTTCAGTTTTATAACAGACCTTTTATGTTATGTATCTAGCCATGTGCACTGCACCTAGTTCAGGCATTGTTAAAGAAGCAGCGCCTGGTCTAAGTAGACCTTGGATTTCTTAATGTGAACAGAGAATACAATTAAGCTCTGTCTCACTTTCTCAGGTAACCCAGGTGCAACCATTCCTGACAGTCTGGAGGAACCAGGCAGGCCAGCCACCCAGGGAGGGGGAGCTGCTGCTGGCTGATTAGTGGCTGAAAGCCCAATAATACCATCCTTCAAGGTCCTGTAGCAAAAGCTTGTTGACTCCTATTTGGCCAGGTTTAGAAAGCGTCTGATCAATTAGCCAGACCAGAGTGAGTGAGTAAGCTGTAGTGCCCAGCATCATGGTGATATAACAGGGTAAACGAGGGAAGTGTCTATGCCATGGTCCCTGCCCTTATGCAGATCAGTGCGACTGATGGAATAAGACCGATGGAACCAAACCAACGAAAGAATCATAAACAACAGTGATGTAATGAAGGGTTAGACTTTACAGCACTGAATGTAAACTTTGGAGGCGTATAGAGTGAACAGAGACGGATGAAAGTTAAAGTGGCCAGGAAGAGGTTTGTTCGCTGGGCCTTGATGGGTGTAAGAGTTGCATTGTTGGAAGGGAGGGTGGCATTCCAAGTCAGGGAAACTGTGAGAGAAACCTAGGAGGTAGGAAAGAAGGACTGTTTATAGTGAACTTGGCATGACTAGAGTAGGGGTAGTGCATTCCAATTCCCAAACCCATCCACTGCTTTGCAAAAACCAGGAAAATAAATTTCTATTGGTAATAAAACTAGCTGAAGGTGGTCTAGTTTGTCCTGTTTTGCCTCCCATGAATATAGCCATACATGAACTTCAGCAAATCGCTTAACCCCTATGAACTTCCTCTCCTCCCCTGCAGAATGGGATGATAACACATGTGCAGCGAACAGGGGGTGATATGTGGAGGCTTGCAGGCCACGTGCTAAGAAACGGGTAGTGAGGGGAGACAGGTCCCCCTCGATTCCAGAGTCAGCAGCTCCAGGCTTAGCCTAGGGAAGAAAGGCCCACCGTGTCCTGGCAGGAGCTAGTGACCATCTCTCCTTCCAAACAGTGTTGGGAATTGTTTTATCTCATCTGTGTTTGGCTAGAGGATAAAGGCAGAGCTCTCTTTGTGCTGGGACACGTGCCCTGGCCACAAGGGAGACCCAGACACTGTCTCAATCTCTTGCTGTTGACATTGAGCCATAGGAGGTGCAAGAGGAGAAGACCTCCAGCCCACAGACCCAGAAAGCATGACTGCACCCTGACCTTGTGGGGTTCTAAAAGATAACGGGCCAACTTGGAGGCCCTCCAATCTAGGGTTTTCTGAATGGAGCCAGCAGTCCTGAGGGGCTGCTCGGGGGCTCTCTCCAGACTGAAAAGTTAGAACGGCCTTGGGAGAACCTCTGAAAAGTGCTGACTGGCTCTAAACAGAGGTAGCCTGGTAGCTGGTGGGAGCCATGGGAAAGCTTCAGTCTGAGAAAGGAGCGCAGACACGAGGGGGCTGTGTTTGTGTGGAGAAGCGGGGGCAGGCGGTTGCTAGGGTTAGAAACAAACAAACAACTGACTGAAAATGCTTTGGGAGAAAGGAGCATCTAATCCATCACCCGCGAGGCACAAGTCAGCACCTCCCCACAGTGCTCCTCTGCCTGGTTTCAGGCCACGGAGTCCAAGTTTCTGCCACAGATACAGGGCTGAGGCTGTTTCCAAAGAGCTTGATAATTATTTTCCACCTGTGCCTTGCCCAAGAACCACTCCGAGCGCACCTTCCCTCTCTCCTCCCACGAGGCCAGGCCCCAGAAATCATTACTAAGAAAGGAGTAATCTGCCTGGGCGGGGAAGCCCTGCTCCCCGGCGCGGCGACTCTGGACCCAAGGGGCCTGCCGGGCTGCCCCGGCACCGCACGTCGGCCGGGCTGTGCTAGAGGAGAGGAAGGCGGGAGGGTTGTGACCGCACGGGAATCTGGCTCCGGGAGCTCCACGCCAGCCTCCTTCTCGCGCATCCGGCCTCAACCCGGGGCTGCGCCCAGCCGACTGCAGGGGGCGTCGGATGGCTCTGCTGGGGCAGCGCTGGCTAGTGCTCCTCCTAGATCGCTAGCGTCCGCAGACTGGGGGCCACCGCCTGCGCCTCCGTGTGTACCCTCGGCGTGCGGCAGGGCGTGTGTGTGTGAGTGCGCGTGTGTGTGTGAGTGCGCGTGCGTGCGGGTGCGCGCGCGCCCGTCAGTGTGCGGATGTTTGTGAACGCACGCGTGTGTATGTGTGTCCGTGCATGTGCGCGCGCGCGTGTACGTGTGCGTGCGAGAACGCGTGTGTACTTGCCTGTGCGTATTAGGGCGCATTTGTGAGTCCGTGTGTGTCCTTGTGTTTGTGTGCGCGTGCGTGTAAACGGGAACCAGAAGGGGGCACTCTAATAGAGAATTCTAAGCAGGTTAGAGCCAGCCTGAAGCCGCTGTACAGGAACCCCTAGACGTATTACTCCTTGAAGGGGATTTTTGATTGTTCGCTGCTATATCACCAGTGCCCATTAGGGTACCTGGTACGTAGCAGGCGCTTAATAAATAGTTGCTGGGTGAATAAAGGCATCCCAGTGTGGAGCGAGGCCACTCTGGAACTGGAGAAAGTGTAGATAGAACAAAGCCACGTTTCACCTACTTGGCTATTGGTACCAGCGGTGGCTCTGCCTCCAGGGTCAGCCTTTTTCCATATCCAGGTTGTACCAGGTTTTTTGTTTGTTTTTTTTCTTGGTTCTGCTTTTAACACCTTCTGCCCTTGACGCACGCATTGTTTCCCACTGTCTCCTTCCTGTCAGCCCACAGCTGTCGAGCGGAAGACAGGAATGCAGAGGAGAAGAGCTCTGCCAGTGTGGGGCTACCAAAGTGGCCTCCCCTTCTGGAAGCCTGTGGTTTGATGGGGTGAGACTGGGCGCTGTTGCCCTGCTCTTCATTGGCGAATTTAGTGTTTGAGCTTCAGTTTCCCCACTTTAAAATAGCTGCTACAGCATTCGCCTCACAGGGTTGTAAAGAGTCAAGGAGACAGTGGAAGGAAAAGTTCTGGAACACATGGTAGGTCCTACAGAAATGTTTCTTTCTTTTCCCAGCTAGTAGACAACAATCTGGGAGTGACGGTGTGCAGGTGGGAATTGGTTATGGTTCGAGAATCACTACCAGAACACCCCTCTATTTTTTTTTCCACAAGATGCCTTGGAGGGAATTTAATGGTTTCTGAAAACTGAGGCAAGCTTCATTTCTAAAGCAGTCAGAAGTTTAATATGCTATGAGTAATGTATTCTGCTGGGGCCTGGTCACACTCGGGACAGAAATTTTCCAAGTTATTAAACCATCAGGTTGCATGAGTACCCAGCTCTGGTCTTGACACTTGAGGACCTTCCCCTGCCCACGCGGCTGCCTCCACCACTAGCATGGAGGAGATTAGCAAATTCTTCCTTCAGCTGTAGAGGGAGACACTATGTGAAAACCTAAGCCTGCAGTAACATTTTTCATCACTAAAGGCAGGATCAGATTTCATCCTTCTCAACCTGATTTAAGGACCCACCAGAAATAACAACCTTCATGCGGTAATTAGGAAATTATCCTTTTACAAATTAGTAGATGTCCTCTTTATTTTCCTGGGACAAGATGGAAAGGACGTTGTTTTCTTTTTACCATGGTGAAACTGCTGCGATTAACCATGCCACCCGGGTAATTGTTCACTTGCGGGTAAGCTGATAGCTTGCCGTTCCAGGGTGCGCCTGCCAACACGCTGCGCAGCCCTTCCTGATGAAGGGAAAACTCCAGTCATACTGAAAGGAGCCCTGTAAACCTGTCCTGTCAATACTCTGGAGGTGGAGAATTACACGAGGGTTAAGAACAGGTTTCCTAGGGCTGGCTAGACATGAATTTATTTAAATGGATTGGGTGCATTCAGTCTGAGCCTGATCAATACTGCCTATTTCTGGACTTGTGGAAAACAGTGCAAATATTCCACAGAAAACTCAAGAAGTCCCTAAAGGTCCAGGATGCTTTTTATTTGATAACAAGAAGAAACTGTAAGATTTCTAAATCCTGATCTGTTTTAATTTAATTATCTTCTAAAATGATATTGGTTACAAGAGCAGAAGCCCAAAGATAAGAATGGAATTAACATCAGCCTCCTCTTTCCACACTGACATATTCTGTCTCACTCCTCCCCCTAGTCCTTGCCCACCCACACACATGCACACACACACACAACAACAATAACAACCCAACAGACTTGACAAACCTCTTCGATTCATTAAGAGTCTTCTGGAATTGTCAATGTGCTGAGAGAAGAACTGAAAACTACGTCTCTGTGTGAGTGTGCATGTGCATATCTTTTAGCACTTCTGTTTAGCACTCGATATATTCCGAGAGCTCTTGCACATTCTCTCAAAGCAATCATAATAAAAAGACACTATGTCAGATGTTTCTGTTATCCCCACCTTCACCAAGGAGGAAACTGAGACTAAGATTCAGGGAGGTGAAGTGACTTGGGTAATGTCATGCCATCGGGGTGCCAGGATTTGAGCTCATGTACCCTCCCAGGTCATTAAAAATGAGCATCATCTCATCCAACTCTTTGTGGAAAGAAATGTCATTAGATCAATACTCTATAGGAAATGGCTGATAGCAGTTTCATTGGGTGCTCTTTTCAAAAGTATTTGCATTTAAATAAAAAAACAACTCATAATCCAAAGGAAGAAAACTCTAATGGAAAAAAAAATGTTAGGCCCAGTAAATAAATATAAAGAATTAAGAGGAACCGAGATCTCTTTAGTTATAAAAGTTGACAGTTTTGTTAGGAATCCTTGTAGGCCTCCTGGATGCCTCCTTGCCCTCAGCCTGTCTCCTCTGATGTGTTGTGCGCAGTTCCCACTGCTCATGAAGCATCAGAAGGGAAGTTTCTTCTTTTTTTTTAAGGTAAGAGGAGAGGAGATAGTGAGGTAGATTCCCTCATGCACCTGACCAGGATCCACCTAGCAACCCTATCTTGAGCTGATGCTTGAGTACAGAGCTATTTTTAGTGCCTGAGGCTGACATGCCCAGATCAACAGAGCTATCCTCAGTGCCTGGAGCTTATGCTTGAACCAATTGAACGGGATGGAAAGAGAAGGGGGAGAGGGAGGGGCAGAGAAGCATATGATTGCATCTCCTGTGTGCCCTGACCAGGAATCAAACCCTGGATGTCCATATGCCAGGCCAACACTCAATCTACTGAGCCACCAGCCAGGGCAGGAAGACTTCTTAATGCAGCAGTTTTCACAGAAAGACTTCTTTTATTTTATTTATTTATTTATTTATTTTCTGAAGTTGGATACGGGGAAGCAGTCAGACAGACTCCCACATGCGCCCGACCGGGATCCACCTGGCACGCCCACCAGGGGGCGATGCTCTGCCCATCTGGGGCATCACTCTGTTGCGACCAGAGCCATTCTAGCGCCTGAGGCAGAGGCCACAGAGCCATCCTCAGCACCCCGGGCCAACTTTGCTCCAATGGAGCCTCGGCTGCGGGAGGGGAAGAGAGAGACAGAGAGGAAGGAGAGGGGGAAGGGTGGAGAAGCAGATGGGCACTTCTCCTGTGTGCCCTGGCCGGGAATCGAACCCGGGACTCCCGCACGCCAGGCCGACGCTGTACCACTGAGCCAATCGGCCAAGGCCCAGAAAGACTTCTTAATGCAGCAGTTCTCATAGTGTCTAGCAACATCTGTGGGACCTGAGAGCTTATTACACATATAGACCCTCAAGCCCTGCTCCAGACCTGTTTAATCAGAAGCTCTGGAAGAGGGCCCAGCAAACTGTGTTTTAAAAAGCCTTCCAGGTCATGCTGGTGCACATTCATGTTTAAGAACTACTGCCGTATAGCCTACAAGAGAAGGTCCAGACACCACCCCAAGATGCACTAAGCCCAACAGGTCCCCTATAGCCTGACTATACCCACCAGCACTTACTGTTTCCTCTACACTTATTTTTAATGTATCTTTGATACTCTGTTTCTAATCATTTGTATGGCTTTATTTTTCCTTCTTCTTTGTCTGACAAACTCCTACTAATCATTTAAAGCCCAATTCAAAGATCTCCCCCTCTCAAGAAAGACTTCACCTATCTTCTCCCAGCGAAGTCTGACATACCTCCTTCCCATCTCCCACAACACCTGTACATACCTGAGAGCACCGTCATGTCCTACCCTCTCAGTGCCTCTGCAATACCCTCAGAGTGGACTGTGATAAGATCAGGGACTTCGCCTTATTTCTCTTAATCCCCAGTACCTAGCATTGTGCCAGGAATACATTAGATGATTAATAAATATGTACTGAATACAGGAAAAAATGAGTGTATGATCCCATGTATTATAAGAAGAATTCTGAACAACAGACAAGCGACTGGCTTGTGGGCACACAGCTGATTACCTGAGAGCCTGATTTGACCCCCAGCCCAGGATAGCAATTGATTCATGATTCTCAACTTAGACTTGGTGTCTGTAGGTAATGTAAATTGGTAAACAAGAGAGTCACTTTTGGCTACTTTGTGACACATAAGTGTGCCAAACACCCAGACCAGGTGAAATTCTTCCCTTTAGGCCATGGAGCTGGGCCTTGGTGAGGTCACAGTCTCCCTTCGTTATCTCTGCATCTCTCTGCATTTGCATTTATAAATGAAAGGGACCTATCACAATGGTATCTAGACCAACTATGAAATCACTTTAAATGCCCAGGAACCAACTTGTGGCAGCCAGCAATTAGCTCCATTCATGTTTTCTATTTTTCTCCCTTTGTAGTTTAATAGATGGTTATTGCGATGTAGTTTTCACTGCTTGAAGCCTAAGTGTGCAGCTAGAGAAAGTGAGACTCCAGAGGGAAACTGCAGACAACCCCACGTGACGCGACTTTCTGGAATCCTTTCCTAAGTCTGCTGCTTTGTCTTGATCTTCTTTCTCCATGAGGAGAGTCAGAATGAAAAAAAGACAAGGAATTTACCTCATTTATTCATTCATTCAGGCAACAAATACTGCCTTATCATGCGTCTCTGTGGGGACACACAATGAATAAGACATGGAACCTGCCTTCACAGAACCTAGTGGGGGAAGCGAGGGCTGTAAATAGGAATTTATGCTGTGATACAGGAAGCCCAGGGAGGCGAGGATACCTACGCTGAGAGCTCGAATGTGAGTAGCACTTAGCCAGTTGAGGTAGGGGCGGATTCCAGGCAGGGAAGCCCAGCAGTGAGAGAGGAAGGCACTCCTGGAGAACTGAGCGTGGTTTCCATGGTCCTGATAGATGTTGGTGCTGCATCTTGGATGGGATGCCTTGAAATTTTGTGATGCACCAGAGGCCCCGGCTATAAAGGATGGAGCTCACAGGCTGGTCCTGGGACAGGAGACAGTGGAGGCATAATTTTCTCAGCAGTGCCTTCCTAGAAAGTAATAGGCCACACAAAAGTTTTCCCAAAATACACTTTGTATCAAGGAGAATCTCAATTTCTTGAAGCCCTTTGTGGCTTTTGACTAAGAAGGTTGCAAAAGACAAGGCAAAAGATTAGAATTCATCATAATTGTCAACCTTCCCATTTCTAAGGGCAACTTCTTTAGAGCTTATAAAACATACTCAGTCTCTTTCATCCTATAAAGTCTTTCGTTCAAACTAAATATAAGTCCTTACTCACCCATTGGTAGGTGCAAGCTACCTTTCTATCTCTTTTCTTCCTTTCATAACCAAGTCCCTCAGAAAGGTGTGCACAGCTGCCAGGCATGTATTCTACACTCTACAGAACCACCATGACACAAGTCGTCAATGGCCCTCAGTGGAGACATCCAGTGGACTCATTCATTCATTCAACCTGATTCCATGCATAGCTGTTCCGTACCAGGCACTGTTTTCAGGCCCTACAATATAGTGGTGTTAGTCCTTCTTGGAATATATATTTTAGTGTCCCCATATAGTTCTTAGGTCTCTGTAGTATTTGCCCTCCTTGAGCATTGCCTTCTGGGAAGACTTTCTTTCCATGACCCCAATCTCCTGTGCTCCTCCTCCTTTTATTTAATTTTTTATTGTTTCTTCCCAGTCTTCTCAGTGGATTCCTCTTTCTCTACATGTTCATTAAAGTCTCACATTAGGTAGGTGTGTTCTAGGTTCTCTAGACTTATCATCCAAGATTTTATCCTCTGACCTTTAGTTCTTAAGTATATATCAATATCCATATAATCAGCCCCCAGTGGATGGCATCTCACTGTCAACATAACCAAAGCTGGACTCCGTGTGCTGTGCCCCCATCTGCTCCTTCTGAGATTCCCGTCTCAGTGAATCCTGCCATGTAGTCGTGGCAGCTGAGAGTCAGCCTGCACTCATTTGTTTTATCCTTAAGCTCCCTATGCCTCCAGCCTCCGTTCTAGGGCAAGACCCTCACCATCTCATCAAGATCACTGCCAGAATCTCCTTGCCTCCAGATGATCCCATCCAACTCATCCTTTACACTGCTTTCAGAGTGATCTTCCTAAACTGCAAGTTTGCCCCAGCCCTCTGCTGTATTCTCCATCTTCTCGAGCTATAGTTCTCAAAGTATGAGACTCCAACATACTTTCAGGAGGTCCACAAGGCCAAAACTATTTTCTTCATAATAATAAGATATTATTTACCCTTTTCACTGTTTTGAGATTTGCACTGATGGGACAAAAGCAACAGTGGGTAAAACAGCAGATGCCTTAGCACAAATTAAGCCATGAAACCAAATGTACTTCTTCAGATCATTCACACGCAGAAGAGAAAAAAATGCCAGTTTCACTTATACCCCTGATGAAGCAGTAAAAAAAAAAAAAAAAAAAAAAAAATTTAAATCTCAGCCTTGAATGAGTATCTTTTTAATATTCTATGAGTTAACATACAAAGTATACATAAAACATTCTGCTACATAACAAAGTGTGATGATTGTCTTGGAGAAAAGCATTGATACAGTCATTTGAGTTGCAAGCTAACCTAGCCTTTTTCTTTCCCATCTAACATCATTTTTTCTTGAAACTGTGGTTATTCAGACTTGGGTATTTGGCAGGCAGGTTCTTAAAATTAATGAAATGAGTTTGTCACTTAAAGCAGTGGTCCTCAACCTTTTTTGGGCCACGGACAGGTTTAATGTCAGAAAATATTTTCACGGACCAGCCTTTAGGGTGGGTCAGATAAATGTATCACATGACCAAGACAAGCGTCAAGAGTGAGTCTTAGACGGATGTAACAGAGGGAATCTAGTCATTTTCTAAAAATAAAACATTGTTCAGATTTAAGTATAAATAAAACAGAAATAGTGGAAGTTATTTATTCTTTCTCTGTGGACCGGTACCAAATGGCCCACGGACCGGTATGGATCTGTGGCCCAGGGGTTGGGGACCACTGACTTAAAGGAAAATATCTGACAGTGTTTGTTACCGATGATAAAATTTTATCTTTCAAGCAAAAGTTAGAATTTTAGAAAATATGTATCTGCCACTATGAGCCTGAAAGCTTCCCAATACTTAATGACGTTTCTGATGACATTGGTGGTGATATTAACAAATGTATGGGGTTTGTCTTGAATCTTGTTTAATGAGATGTGTCAACATTTGGAATATTTATATAAATCATTAAGTCAATATTTTTCAAATGGCCAATAGTTAATGTTACAAAAGGTATATTTTAATAAATATATAGTAATGTGTTTAATATTATATTACATTAAAATATAAACTATATTAAAAATATAAATAAAAAATATCTATTCAGGTGCAAGAGGAACCAAAGTGTTTTAATGTAACAGTTTGAAATGTTCATTAATATGGTTAAGATTCTACATTTTAATTAACCTTTAAGAAACTACCGCTTATCAAATTTTAGTATAGTATCAAAGAATACCCATAATTATCTAAAAAGGCTTTAAAATATATCTTTCTTTCCATAGATATGTATATCTATGTGAAGTAATATTTTCTTTATGTACTTCAACCAAAAAACATAGTATAAAACAAGAAACAAAGCCTGACCAGGCAGTGGTTCAGTGGATAGAACATCAGACTGGGATGCGGAGGATCCAAGTTTGAAACCCTGAGATCACTGGCTTGAACGTGGGATCATAGACATGGCCCCATGGTCGCTGGCTTGAGCCCAAGGGTCACTGGCTTGAAGCCCAAGGTTGCTGGCTTGAGCAAGGGGTCACTCACTCTGCTGTAGCCACCCCCTGCCCTGTGTCAAGGAACATATAAGAAAGCAGTCAATGAACAACTAAGGTGCTGCAATGAAGAATTGATGCTTCTCATCTCTCCCTCTTCCTGTCTGTCTGTCCCTATCTGTCCCTCTCTCTGTCTTTGTCACCAAACATAGTATGAATATACATAGTATAAAACCAAAAAATATAAACTATATTAAACCAAGAAAACATAATATAAAAACATAGTATAAAAAAATTGGATGCAGATAGGAGAATTCAGCTATCTTCTATTAAGTCAGATATGTCATAACTTTTTTGTTTAAGACAATACAAATATGTTATTTATGTTACCATGTAATGAGCTATTTTATTTTTAAATGATTAACAGAATATTAAACATTCTTAGTTTCAGTTTTGAATAAAATAAATATCAATGTTTATAACCCATATAAACACAAAATTCTTTTAATCCTCAATAATTTTAAAAAGTATAAAGGAGTCTTAAAACCAAAAAGTTTGAGAATTGCTGACCTACAGTATTAAGGTCCAAATTATATTTTTCCTAGGTATTTTTATTTTTAAGGTTTATTTTAATTATGCAGATTAACTTGACTCTTAATGATTGAGGTTAAAAAAACTAATGGCAGAGAAGGTGGGTAAAGAAGGGGAAAATGGGAATGGAAAAAGGCTTTGCAGCCCTGGCTGGTGGCTCAGTGGATAGAGTGTCTGCCTGGTGTGCAGACGTCCCAGGTTCAATTCCCAGTCAGGGCACACAGGAGATATGACCATCTGCTTCTCCCCTCCTCACCCTCTTACTTCTCTCCCTCTTCCCTTCCTGCAGCCAGTGGCTCAATTGGTTGGAGTGTGGCTCTGGGTGCTAAGGATAGCTTGGTTAATTCGAGCATCGGCCCCAGATGGAGGTTGGTAGGTAAATCCTGGTCGGGGTGCATGTGAGAGTCTGCCTTAACTCTCTTCCCTTCTCTCATCTAAAAAAGAAAGAAAGAAAGAAAGAAAGAAAGAAAGAAAGAAAGAAAGAAAGAAAGAAAGAAAGAAAGGAAGGAAGGAAGGAAGGAAGGAAGGAAGGAAGGAAGGAAGGAAGGAAGGAGAAGAAAGAAAGAAAAAAAGAAAGAAAGAAAGAAAGAAAGAAAGAAAGAAAGAAAGAAAGAAAGAAAGAAAGAAAGAAAGAAAGAAAGAAAGAAAGAAAGAAAGAAAGAAAGAAAGAAAGAAAGACTTTGCTTGGGGTAAGGGACTCACCATGTGAGATCTAAATGGTATTTTAGAATTGGTCACTTGAAACCTGTATGGTCTCGTGAACCAATGTTATCCCAGTAAATTTAATTGATGAAAAAAACCTGATGGCTATTAGATAACTAATTTGGGAAAGGATTATGACAACTAACGTTAAATCTCCAAATTTGAGAAATAGTCATCCTTAAAATAAATGATGATTGGCTTTACTGATAAAAAGAAATAGCTTTTTTTTAAATTTTGATATAGTCCAATTAACCTACTTTCTTCTTCTGTTGCCTGTGCTTTGCACTGACATCCATGAAATGATTGCTAAATCAGTGTATCAAGCTTTTCTTTTATGTTTCTTCTAAGTTTTACAGATTTAGCTCTTACATTTAGGTCTCTGATTCATTTTTAGTTAATTTTTGTCTACAGTATAAGAAGGTTCCAACTTCTTTGCACAACATACTAGGTCATTCATTATTTTTGCCTCCACCAGTGTCTCCTGCTCGCAGAGCAGTGCTGTTACCAACATACCAGGACACCACGACCACTGCCCCCGCCCTGCCGGACTGCAGCTCCAACATCTCCATATGCCAGGAGGTCTCAGCCTTTATGCCTTTGCTCACCCATTGCCTGAACTGCCCTTTGCTTATTTTGTTTTGTCTTATCTTTTTCCTGCTTTCAAACACCTGTTCATACTTCAAAATGTGCTATTGTCTTCTCCTACAATGAGAAAACCGCCCCCTCCACCAACCCCATCAGGAAGACTTGATCACTCCTACCTCTGTGTCCCCTAGGTATCTCTAGTCAAGCATTCGTAACACGGGAGCCTGGCTCTTCAATGTACCCTTCAGGCCTTATCCCTGGTCACTAGAGGACGTTCTCTAATCTTAGGCAAACATTGTTTTTCTTTTTTTTTTCTGTTCCTAACAAAGCCACCTTGGATATGCTCATGCATGTTCGTGCAAGAGGCTATCTAGAGGAGATTTCTAAAAGGGGAATTCCTGGGTCACAAGGTTCATGCATCTTCACCTTCACCAAGTTGGTTGTTCTCCAAATTCGCTGTACCAATCTATACCACCAGCAGCAATAAATAAACCCTTCTTATTCCCCCCGTTCTTAATGTAATCAGGTTGATTTTTTAACTGATATCTGAGAAATAATACCTCATTGCTGTTTTAATTTTCAATTTCCTAATTGCTAATGAGGTCACAATCTTTCCGTAACTGACACAGGTTCCTTCTGTAATTGCCTCTGCAGAAACATACAGTATTTCACTTGTCTTTGGGTTGTCTTTTTCTAAAGATTTGTAATTCTTTGTATATTCTTTGTAAATTCTAACCTTTTCCTACTGTTTACATTACATTCTCCCCTCCCTGTGTGTGTGACTAATCTGTCAACTTGGTAAATGCAGTCTGCTCTTGAACAGAAGCTTTTATCTGTAACATGATCAAATGTATCAATCTTTTAACATATTATTTAACAAATTCTCCCCCAACCAACGTTTATAAGACATTCCATATATTTTCATCTGAAACTTTGAGAGTTTTACTTTTCACATTCAGGTCTTTAATCCTTCTAAAATTTATTTGTTGGTAAAGAAGGATTCTACTTTTATCTATTCCCATATGTATAGTCAGTTGGTCCAAATCCACCAATTGAATATTTTATCCTTTCCCGATTTTTTGAAATGCCGTTGGCCTGTTATTGTATTGCATTGGTCAACTTTTAAGGGCCAACAATATTTTTCCATAAAAGGCCAGACAGTAAATATTTGATGGTTTGTGGGCCATAGAGTCTTGGTCACAATTACCCCCCTGCTGTTGTGGTGTGGAAGCAACTGAGTGCGGCAGTGCTCCAGCAGAACTTCACTTAGAAATCAAGCAGTGGGCGGGACTTGCACACGGCCATCAGATGGAATCCTAGTTTATTTCTCTACCTTGCTTCAATATGACTCTTTCCAATTATGTGCAGCTTTCTCTTTTATCTTTCTATTTGGTAGAGTCTGTTTCCCCTGCTTGTTCTTCTTTAAAGTTGTCAAAGCCATCCTTGGCCTTTATCCTTCCAAATAAGTAAGATCTCCTTTAAAATTCCATCAAAATCCTTGTTTGAAAGGGAGGAGGGGCTTCTTCTATTTTACTTTTCTAACTTCTTGAGCTGGACAGCTGGCAGCTGACTCTTCGATTTTCATTCTTTCTTCTTCTTATACCTTCCCTTTAATTATTATCTTAGCTATTTCTCACAGATTTGGTTGCTATTATTTTTATTGTTGTTATAAATACTTCCTAACAAAATACCCATTATGATTTCTTGTTTGAATTATGGGTTGCTTAGAAGTAGGCTTAAATTGCCCATGTGTAAGGGAGTGATAAGGCTTATCTATTTTTTTTACTTATTAATTTAATATTTAATTACACTGGCCTTGGAGAATCTGGTCTAATTATATAAACTAGGTTTCTTTGGCATTTATTAAAACTTGCTTTGTGGCCTAGTGCATGGTAAAATTTTATCAATATTTCAGAATGCTTGAAAGACTATACTGTTAGGTGCCAAGTTCTAGATCAAACTTATTACCTGTACTGATCTCAACTTTCCAGCAGGGTTTGGATTCCTCTGTTTTCTCTCCTGCTGCTGTCCACGCTTGCTCTCTCTGTATACTTAGAGCTGTGTAATTATGTGCTACTGGAGTTGTTCAGGGGCCTCGGGTAAGTCATACCCTCTTTCTCGCCTGGTATGAATGCATTGAGAAATAAAAAGTAAAGGTGCAGGTGAAAGCATCACCTATTGCTAATAGAGGCTAAACTGAAAGACATCTTCATGGGATCTTAATGGGTTTGCAAATAAACCCCAAAAGGGGCCGGCATGCTCCCCGAACTTCAAGCAGCTAGAGAGCAGGGCAACTTCCCCAGGGGAGAAGAGCCCATGAGAGAGTGGAACAGACGCTCCCTGGAGTCAGGTTGCTTCCCCAAGGGCGAAGGCAGGGGGCGCAGCTGAACTGCACTGTGCCATTTGTCAGTGCCCATGTATCCATCAGCCAGTTACTCCCAGGGACGGAGTGAGTCAGGAGGGGAGAGCGGCAGCACTTGCCTCAGGAACATCTCTCCCTATGGAAGTTGGGAGCCAAAAATTGTCCCCTTTAACATATGCCTACATGGTTAAAATTGTTTCATCTTCCTAGTGAATGGTTTTTCTACTATGGTGTACTCTATTGACTTTGTTTATGATGAATACTACTTTTTGAATGAAAAGATCTATTTTGTGTGATGTTAAAGAAGCTGCACAGCAACTTTAAAAATTAGTTTATGCCTCTAGTATTCAGCTGAGATTTTGGTGGTGGTGGTGATGGTACTCTTAATGAGTAAATTTATTTGCTTTGTTTCTTTTTCTTTTGAAAAATGTTTAAACCTATACAATGAACACTGCTATACCTCTTTTAGCCACTGCTAAAGTGTTACTGAATCTGTGTTTCCTCTCTAATTCTCTCTCTCTCTCTCCATATATATATATATATACACACATACATACACATATGCATATACACATACATTTACATACATATGTAGTATGTATGTACATAAAGAGATAGCTGGATAATCTTTTTACAAGTCATTTATGGTACCTTCCTCATGACACATCACTCCTAAATATTTCAACACACCTTTTCAAAGAACAAAAACATTTTTTATACAGCTATGTCACCATAATCACACCTAGGAAACTCAACATTAACTCAGTAATATTTTTTGATATTCAGATTTTCCAGGTTGGTTTTCCATTTTGATTTAGGATCCATTCAAAATTTATCCTTTGCCTCTGGCCACTATGTCTCTTTAATTTCCAACAACCTAGATATCCCCCCACCCCAACGCACACTTCCTTCCACTTTCTATTATGTTGAATCCTTTGTAGAGTCCAGGCCTATTGTTCTGCACTGACTTCCGTGCCCTGGATTTGTTTGACTCCCCAACCCCCATCATTAGATTAATCTCAAATATTCCTGGTAAAGACACATACAGAAGATGGTGTCTATCTGTGGGTAACACCAAGCTTGACTCCTTGATTGAGTTAGTAATTCCATATTTCTCCATTGTAAAGGCACAAATTCTCCTTTCTAACTAAACAGCAACCTGTGGAGTTTTATCTTGAGACCAAATAAGTATTTTTCACTCAATTATTTTAGCATTCATTAATGAACCTTGCCTGCATAAATTATTACACTAAGTTACAAAATAGTGACTCAGTGATTCATCATTCCTTCCATATTTGCCAGATGGCTTTCTTCCATTAAACGCACTGCACGTGTCCAATTTCATGATTTAGTCAACACATCTCTGATGGCTAATGCATGATTAGTGGACCAGAGAATCCCCAGCTTGTGACGGGTGTTTCAATCACATAGTTACTTGGTTCTCTGGGTCAGGTACTCAGTTTCCACCAGAGAACTAGCAAGGCAAGGACTGCTTTTGTAGTTATTAGCAGACGATGAACAGCCTTACTCCAAATCCCTAGGGTTGCTGCTGTGATTATCTCATTGGCTCCATAAACATTCCTATCAACCAAAGTCACCTTAATTACCATTGGAACTGCTAACATAAGGCCCAAGTAGCAGGGAAGCTTGCACTAAAGTCTGAATCTGTTTTAGAGGTTCTTGCTCCACGACTCATTCAAAACTAACATCTTTATAAATAGCATGGCAAATAAATCAGCATGATACACTTTTATGATGTATACATTTGCCTCCAAATCCTAATGCGTTCTATCAAATACTGTGCCCCTCTCTTCATGGTAGGCAGTGAAGGGTGCAGCAGCTTGTCTCTCACTTTGTAGGAAGATATCTTGATGTGATCAAGGCCAATGGCCGTTCTTTTTTTAACTCGTTTTGCTGTCTCCTGAAGTTTCCTGGGGTTTATCTTCCATCTTCTGGCATGAATGTGTTTTATTAAGACATATAAGGTGTGTGATATTTCCTGCTTACCAGATCTAATTAGCATGATATCATCATTATAAAGGCCAGAATAATGTTTTATGAAATATTAAAATGTTCAAGATCTCTTAATATGATATTATGTCAGAGAGCAGGAGAGTTGACCTGATTCTGAGAAGAGACAGTGAAAGTATCTGCTGCCCCTGCTTCTGACTGTCTTTACTGATCAGAATAGAATAGAAAACATTTGCTAGATCTATGGCTGCATACAAGCTACCAGGTGATCTGTCTACTTTCTGCAGCATATATATTACACCTAGAGACAGCAGCTTAGATTAAAGTTACCACATGATTAAGTTCTATACTCAAAGACCCACATAATTTTTCTACCAGTCAAACATGTGAATTAAAAGTGAATGTGGACCCTGACCAATTGGCACAGTAGATAGAGCATTGGCCCACGTGTGGACATCCAGGGTTTGATCTCTGGTCAGGGCACACATGAGAAGTCACTATCTGCTTCTCTTTCTCTCTTCTCTCTCTCTTCCCTTCTCAAAGTCAGTGGCTGATTGGTTTAGGCCTCAGGCCCTGAGGATAGCTCGGATTCGAGAATCGGCCCCAGATGGGGGTTGCCAGGTTGATCCTGTTTGAAGCCCTTGTGGGAGTCTGTCTCTCTATCTCCTCTCCTCTCACTAAAAGGAAAAGAGAGAGAGAGAGAGAGAGAGAGAGAGAGAGAGAGAGAGAGAGAGAGAATGGGATAGAAATCACTACCCCCTGCATTTACAAGTCCTCTATGGAGAAAAAACATCTGAAATTCCCTTACAGTAGGGCAGTTCCAAGGATTTCTTTTTGGCTCTTCATACACAAATAGCTCCCACTCCACAGATTAGAGAACCAATGTGAAAATTGTTACTTACAAGCATGTCTAAGTTCCACTATACATTCAGGGACTGGGGAAATAAATATGGTGGGTTCTTTATTTCACTGTACCCACCAGGAGATGAGCTTGAGATAGGACTCTATCACTGGCCATACTGAAGTCTCCAGTCTTACCAGTGAGTTCTGGAAGCATTTTGTACTTTAGGTATTAAAATTAGCTCAAAGTCAAAATCTAAAAACACTCAGAAGTTCTGCATACTTCTCTGTACCAGGGCACAGTCATCCTGATAAATGGGTATTAGTTTCTCAGGAAAAGATTTGAAGGGCCCTTTTCCCAAGGGACTCAATTTTCTCTTTGATCAAGAGATTCCAAGTCTTTTTGAACTGAGTTATGTCCAAGAAATAGGTAAGAGGCTATGAAGCCGCTACAGTCTCTTGAATCATGCTGTGGCCAACCAGACCTAGAATACTTTCACCTGTGTATTTCATTAGCACTTTAGTAGATTGGCTCTCCATTCTATTCCTTTGTAAGCCTCCTTAATTTATCATACACGTTCATGTGAGTAACAATATAGATTGTCCCCTCTCTCCCAGTAGCATGTATATATAATTTTGTCCAACCTATGTCTGATTGCTAAGCACCACCACCAGGGCATGTCCATGCCGAGATCCATCATTTATTTCCACTGAAACCAGGGAACCCAGTTCCACCAAAATATCTACCACTATGATCTCTGATCCATGGCAGATAGCTTTAATTTTTTTCAGTAATTCTGTTGCTTTCCCAAACAACGCAGTTCTTTTATCTTAAATTAATTAAGGGGTTATCCTCTTAAATCTCCTTGAGGTGACAGTTAAGTAGTAGCTGAGCAAGTTGCTCATTCCAACATTCTCATCTCCTGAGCCTTTTGACTCCTTTCTCACCACTGCTGGTTGTAAGTTTCTGCTATTTGAACATGATCTATGACTCAGAACTTGTTATAAATGCATAATCCCAGGCCTAGCCCAGACCCACAGAATCAGAATCTGCATTTTAACATGATTGACAAATGATATTCTGCATATTAAAGTTTGAGAAATGCTACTATACACCATTGCTGAGTACAGGCTGCAGTAAGTACTACTTCTAGATATCTGAGTTCTATATTAAATCTAGAATTGCAAGTGAATGTTCCCATGCCAATAAATTCAGCCTGATCTAATCTAACTAATATTTTATATTCTTAGGTCTCACACCTTCAGAGTCTACTCCCATATATTCTCCCTGTAAGGAAACAAGCACCTTAACACATTACCTGGCAGAGAGGGACAGAGCCACTCTTTGGGTATGCGGAGTCCTGGGAAGATAGACTAGGGGTTTTGTCTACATAAACAATTTCATTTTAAAATGTATTGCAAAATCCATGGGTATGTGTGAGTTGAAGTAATTTATAATATATGCACACCTTTTTGGAATCTGTTCATATTGAAACAATGTAGATCTCTTTGCTTCTGCCGTTCCTTGGAACCATTTATCTAATGTTGGTTAGATCATTACTTATGATATCACATCATCCATCATGATGCCCATGAACACTGCTGCCAATGTCTCTCTCAAAAGTGGTTATTGTGTTTCCCTCACAGTGATCACAGCGCAAGTTTATCCAGAGTATGCTGAATGAGAATGATCATTGTTTTCTGGTCATGTTAAATTCACCATTCAGAATTTAATAGTGTTAACATAGACTGGCACATCTCCCAGCCCTGGTTTGAACTCTTTAGGCCATAATGGCTGCATGCCTAGAATATTGTCTCTTTCACTGTTCATACTCTTCTATCCCCAGAGCCCACTCCCATAGCACCACGAGGAGGGAGAATGACATGTACATTGAATGTTCAGTCATCATGGCTTAAGATTGACCTGGGAAAGTAGTGATACCATGTCAGTCAAGGGCAACAGAGGTGTGAATTAGGACATGAACAGCAGGTCAGAAGCCTTCAGAGGAGACAAACACAGCCACTCCTGCTTTTCCTGGCCTGTGAAGGGGTTAGTGGTCTCCCAGTGAGCCAGCAGTGAAGGGTGCACAGGGTAAAGGACACTTACTGTCACTTCTACTGCTCTTGGGTTCCACTGGTTAGAGGTAGCACCACAGTAAGAACACACTCAGGCAAGAGCTGTACGAGCCCACCTCAGAGGCACAGCCCAAAGGCTGTGCCTAGAGCTCTGAACTCATCTGTCTGCTGTGATAGGCATCTACAATCAGCATATTAGCACTATCCTGGTGGCCCAAACCCATAAAGGGTAAAAATGCCTCAAAAGGGATCAGTGGAGACTAGGCCTTATAACGTCCCAGCCCAGGCTCAGAGCTCCCTGCCCAGCTGGTCCAAAGCATTAGAAGAAGGCTTAGAGAATTTGGGGTAAGGTTCTTTCACTTTTCAAGACCCAGGTGGGACTTGATCTGGTCTGGAGCATCTTGCCTGGAGGGCCAGTTCCAGCTTCCAAAGGGGAGTTAAAAAATTTAGTAGATGTTCCAGGTGACCTTCAAATCACAACAGAACCATGTGCAGACTTGGGGTGTCCTCCCTGTGCAGCACTGCTGGTCCTAGCTGGTCCCACGCACTAGAGGGGAACTTGAAAATATTTGAGGAAGGCACTGCAAGGCACATCTCTATTCCCACCTTTAGTGCCTAGAGTAAGAGCCCTGCTTATCTGTATCTAAGGGCAGTACTAGTCAGGAGAATAAATATCCTAATCTCTCTTCTGAGAGATTTTACCAGTCCCCACCCTCACAGTGACTAAACCCAGCCAGAAGCCAAAAGACAAGTGATTTGAGTAATGCAGTCTATACTGAAAACGCCTGGTACAAAAAGCAGTATGCAGAAAGGTGAAAGTCTATGGAGGCAAATTGAAAATCTTCAGCACATAAATTAAGAATTATTTTTCCTCATTCCTGTTGATAATATTAGTCCATGTATCCTAATCTCATTGCTAATAAATTAAATTTAGTTGAATGGTTCCTTTGTAAATATTCTGGGTAATTTTCTCAGCTCTACATTCTAGTTCACTTAGTTGCCTCTCCAACTGTATCAAATCTGTCACTTAAATAGTCCACTGAGCTTTTCATTTCAATAATTCATTTTCATTTTCAGATACTCTAAATTTTTTGTTTTTATTTTCTTGATTTTTCTTTATAGTGTCTATTCTTTTACCCATATAATTATTTTTTTTATTTTTTATTTTTTTAAATTTTATTTTATTTTATTTTTCTTCTTTTCCAAGTGAAAAGCAGGGAATTGGGGGACTGACTGCCGCATGCACCCTACAGGAATCCACCTGGCAACCTTGCGTGGGGCAGATGCTCTGCCCATCTGGGGCCATGTTCACAAGTGAGCTATTTTTTGCGCCTGCAGCGGAGGCTCCATGGAGCCATCCTCAGCACCCGGGTTGATGCACTAGAACCAATCGAACCATGACTGCAGGAGAGGAAGAGAGAGAGAGGAGGTGGAGGGGTGGAGAAGCAGATGATCTCTTTTCCTGTGTGCCCTGACTGAGAATTGAACCTGGGACATCCACACACTAGGCCAGTGCTCTACCACCGAGCCAACTGACGAGGGCAATTATTTTATTTTTTAATGAAGTAGTTTTTAGGTGAATTTCTTTAAAATGTGCTGGCTCTTATTCATAATAGTGTATTTCCTTGTGTGTTTTGTAAATTTTAATTGAGTTCTTCAGTGAAATTTTATTTTCTGTGCAATTTTTATACAACCTGGGTTATAAAGATATTTCTCCAGAGTGGTTCTAAATTTGCTTTGCCAAATAAGTTAGATTTATTACTGGCTAACTTCCATTTTTTATATTAATTCCTCACCCCTGTGGTTCCCAAACCATATGATTTGATTCGATAATATTTAGACTCCAGTACCATGCATGGTGCAGGGTTGGCCTTTATTTTTCATTAAAAAAAATGTTCATTCCATTCAGCATTTCTGAGAACAACAAGCTCTGCACAGTTATGTGACCTTCTATCTTTGCATGGTCATAAAAACCAAAGCTGAGCTCCTGGTCTGAAACTGCACCATCTCTCCAGACTCCTTCATCATTCTTCCCGTTTCCTCACCTCTGCCTGTCCCAACCCCTGCTGTTGTTGCAACGCCAGCTTCAGTGCTTACAACTCTGACTTGTTTGTTCCTAGCTCAGTTCTACTTTAAAAATTTTAAGTTAAATGTTATCTAGAATTTCTCGCCTGAGCTGTGGTGGCACACTGGCTAAAGCGTCGACCTGGAGCAGTGAGGTCGCCGATTTGAAACCCTGGGCTTGCCTGGTCGAGGCACATACAGGAAGCAACTACGATGAGTTGATGCTTCCTGCTTCTCTTCTCATTCTCTCTCTTCTCTCTAAAAATTAATAAATATAATTATTTTTAAAATTAAAAAAAAAAAACTCTGGCACACCAAAAAAAAAAAATTTTTTTTTTTCCTAGGAGTTTGTAGTGGCAGAATTATCTTATTTTCTCAGGTTTGGAAACCTTTTGGATTTCCAAATCAGAAACCATACTTGCAGAATAAAAAGTTTTCATTACTTTTCTATTTCAAATAAATAAAATTTAATTTATCTAAATGTATTAAGTATTGATTGAGAACTAAAAAATATATTAACCCATTGCTAAACATTGGAGATAAAGAGCTGAATAAGACTCAGTCCCTGATCTTCAAAAATTGCAGTGAAGTGGGAAATACAGGCATATTTTAAAATTACAATACAATTTGGTAAATGCATTCCATTTTACGGCATAAGCAGTGGATTAAAAGAATACATGGCAAGAAGGTAGAGACCAGTAAATTGATTATTTGACTAAGAAATTAAGGGGATCTATACTAGTGTTTCCATGTGGTCATTCTTTCCTGACATTTCACGAGAAATTTTATGTTTTTCTAAATCCTGAACTTAAAAAAAAAAAAGGTCAGCCAAGCAATTTAAAAAAACGAAAGTATTCTAATTCTCCTATGAGAATTAGAGCTTAACTATTAACATGAGGCATTACTAGCTCAAAGAAATCTACTCAACATCAGGTCAAAAGCAAGAGCAGGAATCACTGAACTGAAGAGTCAAATATTCAAGTGGATGTTTCTGGGACCCAGGGCGGAGAACCAGTCATGATCTAATCAGTAAGTCATATTTATGGCTATTGACATGGTGAGAATACTGTTGTGGCCAATCTGCTAATGAGGATAAGTCATTCTCACAAACAAAATAAATACTAATGAGCTACACATCATGTACTTCATACAAATTCTATGAGTGGCATGCTAAGAAATAAGTTTTAGATGCAAAACAAGACCCTAAATGGGCAATTTTGGCATGCAATTCTGTGAGGTACTGTTACCCTTGTGAGAGGTAAGAATGTTATGTCATTTGAATATTTAAATGTTCAACATAAGCTATAGTATTTTAAAAATATTTTTGACAAAAGAAATACAATGAGAAGAACAAATACCTATATAATGCTCTAATAAGAGACCAGAAACTAATCTAAAATTTCAACTTAAAAAAACAATATCTATCTTAATGGCAAAACAAAAACTAATACAGGCAGACAAAATATTTCCATTGTTAAAAAAGGAAATTATCTTATTTTCCTTATAAAGCAACATGTTCACTAATGCCCCATTTGAAGGTGCTTTTGAACACACTTCAACCAACCAACTCAACTTCAACACAATATGAAAGACATTTTCTTTTTTTTCTTTTCTTTAAATTAAGTGAGACAATGAGAGGTGGGGAGACAGAGAGACAGACTCCAGCATGCACCCTGACCAGAATCCACCTGGCAAACCCACTAGGGGATGATGCTCTGCCTATCTGAAGCTGCTGCTCTGCTGCTCGGCAACTGACCTATTTTAGCACCTGAAGTGGACGCCATGGAGCCATCCTCAGCACCTGAGGCCAACTTGCTCGAACCATTTGAGCTATGGCTGCAGGAGAAGAGAGAGAGGGAGAGAGAAGGGGGGTGTGGAGAAGCAGATGGTCACTTCTCCTGTGTGCTCTGACTGGGAATCAAACCCAGGACTTCCACACACTGGGCCAGTGCACTACTGCTGAGCCAACCGGCCAGGGCTGAAAGACATTTTCTACACCTGGAACGCTTGTCCCAAAACAAAGATCAAGACTATGAAACAATGAAATTCATGCTGTGTGATGTATAATTATATTTTAAGAATTATTTTTGAATAGTAAATACTTGCATTATCTTTCCATTTTTAAAATGATTTTTACTAAGCATTTATTTTGTGTTAAGGTTCCCTCCTCATTTTATCTTCTAGTTGTTATCAAATTTCTATATTAGATAGAGGTCATTTTTACATATTATTGAAATAAGTAGTCTTGTCACAATATTTTGGTTCATAAAAATAATAACCAAGCATTTATTACTATATTTTTTTTCTTCTTTACGAAAAGCTTCACCACAGGTCAGGCCAGCTTCAAATTTTTACTGTAACCTATCCACAGAAAAACTGTTCATTGTTTACTATTAGGGCCAATCTTTATTATTGAAAAGCACACACACAAAGAGTTATGAAAACTACAGAATAACATGATTTTAAGCATTCCTGGGAATTCCTATTTCTTTTTTTCTGCTCCTGTCAGGAACTTGGAAACACTGACCTGTACTCAGACAGCCATGGTGGAAGTGGAGAGGGAAGAAAAGGATAAAGAGATCATAAGAGGTAAAACCATCACATTTAGTAGCTAATTAGATGTGATAAATAAGAAAGAAATGACTCTAGAATAACTCCTGAGTGTCTGGTTTTGGTGACTTGGTGGATGAAGATTTCAGGAAGAAAGGCAGTGTGGGGTGGTGAGATTGGTGGAGCACAGAAAGTTTGAGGAGCCTGAGTCATTGGGCTGCAGGTGTCCTCCCGTATCTGGGGCTCGGCAAAGAGGTGTGCTTCAGAGACTGAGCAGCAAATAGATGGGAGTGAGAATCATGGGCAAGTTCGTATTTGTTTCCAACTATTTGGGACTTGTTGGGTTCATCTAAAATATAACAGTAGAGGTGGGTGTTTGGGAGCAATATGGAATAACTATTTTATAGTTTTCACAACCTTACATATTCTTTTAGTCATTTTGGCAAACAAAATATGACAGTGGCTATGGCTTTTAGCCTCTAAATCTTCCAGAATTACAGATTTATAACTTCTGAAAATAAAGCAGAAATGCATTTTGGTTTTACTTTAAATTGAAACTGAAATTTTAGTGAGGAGGAGAAATCTTTTTACCTTTTTCCTTAATTTCCTCAACATTTGCACAAATACAGAGAGAAAACTGATGAAAGTAGGTCAAACTAGGAAATAATTTAATATAATAATATTACACTAGGAAATACTGTAGTATGTAATAATCTAATAAGAGATGAAGAGAGCCCAGCAGAACCACTATGTTGTGTTAATATCAGATGATAACCTTTTGTGCTACAAGTACCTCATTCTACTTATTTTTAAAAAACTGAACATTTGTGACTATGTTCTGATTCATTTGCTACAGAGCTCAGAGTAAGAAGCTGAAGCTCCAGAGTTAGGCAAATAGAGGTTTGAATCCTGACTCTGCTGCCTCCGAGCTATGTGACCTTAGATAGACTGTGAAATCTCTATAAGCTTCAGTTTCCGTCTATGCAAAATGAGTCATCCTTGACTTCTCCTGTTCTCTAACCCCACTGCCATGATATACTAAACATTTCTTGTATCTGCTGCCTTTTCTCCATCCCCACTGCCAGTGCCCAAGTCCAGGCTCTGGATATCTTGTGTCCAGACCATTGTAACAGCCTCCTACTTGGTCTCCCCACATTCAGTCTTGCTCTCTTGAAATCTGTTCTTGATCCTACAACCAGAATGACCATTTAAAATCATAAACCTGTTTATATCACTTTGCTACTTAAAGATTCTGCAATATCTCTTCATTGCCTTTAGGGTTTACCACCCATCTCCCCTTCCAACAGGACCTCTACCAAAACACCCTCTGAGCTCCCTCTGGCTCTGGATCCTTGCACAGACGGAAGACAACCTTCCTCTCCTCCACTCGTGCACTTTGACCACCTAACCCCTGTAATCCTTCAGGTCTCAACTTAGAGATCACTTTCTCAGGAAGTCTCTCATGCTTTATTCCCCAACTCTGTATTGGGAACCTGTTGTTGGTATTACTATAACACAATACACTTGTCTTTTCTATTTTTTTTACTAATTTTGTTTTTAAATTTAATTTACTGTGTTTACATAGATTCTAGTGTTGCCCCGAATGCATCCCCCCTCATCCATATTCCCCTCTACATCTCCCTTGCCCCCCTCCCAAAAGTGCCTCCCCCCTTCCCTTCAGGTTTATCCCATCCTATCATCCCTTTCCCTCTGTTCTCTTTTCCTTTGTTCCCTTTGATCCCGTCTCTGTCTCAATTCTGTTCCTCAGTTCTCATTGTTCCTTGGATTCCTCAAATGAGTGAGGTTGTATGATATTTTTTTTTCTCTGCCTGGCTTATTTCACTTAACATAATAGTTTCCAGGTTCATCCATGTTGTTGCAAAAGGTAATATTTCCTTCTTTTTCATGGCCCCATAGTATTCCGTTGTATATATGTACCACAGCTTTTTAATCCACTCATCCACTGATGGGCACTTAGGCTGTTTCCAGATCTTGGCTATTGTGAACAATGCTGCCATAAACATGAGAGTGCATTTCTTTTTTTGAATCAGTGATATGGTGGTGTTCTTGGGATATATTCCTAAAAGTGGAATGGCTGGGTCAAAAGGCAGTTTCATTTTTAATTTTTTGAGGAATCTCCATACTGTTTTCCACAGTGGATTTTTTTTTCTTACTAATTTTGTATTAAATTTTTTATAATTACTTATTGTATGGGTTAGGGTTTTGTCAGGACAATAGGAACCACCATATTCCAAATATTAAGAGTTTTAAAATAGGAAACGTAAGACTTATTCAACCACAGGAAAGTGGAGATCCAGGAAGCCTTCATCAAGGCAGCATAGAAGCACGTGGATCTGCAGAATTTACCAGGAATAACCAAATGTATGAATCTTAAAGATTATCTCAGTATTTCAAGCTGTAGACAATTCTCAAAAAGTGCATCCGAAAACTGTTTGAAACTTGCATTTCTCTGTGTCTGCCTACCTCTGCCTCTGGAGAAGAATGATCTCTCCTTTTCTTCCCCCTCCTTCACGTTAAGTGCCTCTCCTGGCTGATTTCTCCTACACAGAGAAGAGGTTCTGAGGAATTCAGCCACCAGTTTCTCTTCTAGAGTGAGAAGACGTCAGGAGAGGAGGTCAGTGATTTTAGTTGACAAGCCATCGTTCAGCACACTTGTCCCATGACCACTGAACATAGTTCTGCTAATGATACAGGAGGTATTGAACTTCATGGATATTTTGCTTGTTCTAATGGACACAAACACTCATTTTCCTGAAAACACACACCCTAAAAAATGGTAATACACATTCAATATGGTCCATACAATGAGTGTGATGACCGAAGCTGAGTTGTTTGTGTACTTTTTTTATGACTGATAAGTGGATAGGTGAGTCACATCCTTGTGTCCTATACCTATCCTATTAAAACCAAACAGGCCTTTACAGACCTGGGGAAAAAAACAGGGCAGTCTTAGGCTCGTAGATTTCATTCCTGGCAAGGGTGCTTTAAGCCAAATGATGTAAGCTGAATCACATTTTCCAGTAGAAACTAAGCCATGTGCACTGCCAACAGTTGAATGACCAACTTTTTATAGAAAACCACCACAAATGCACAAGTAACTAAGTTCAAATTATGTTTCTATACACAGTCAGCACAAAACTTTACACAATGGATAGACACCAAACAGGGCAACATAGAAGCTGATCACTGTAATATAATAGTCAATCAAACTGTTAATATTTTTAAATGATTTTTTTATATTCCCACGAAAACTAGAAAGTGAAATTACATTTTTCTAGGGAATCTTTGGATATATTCTGATGAGAATTTTTTTTTTCTTTTGTGACAGAGACAGAGAGAGAGAGACAGAGAGAAGGACAGATAAGGACAGACAGATAGGAAGGGAGAGAGATGAGAAGCATCAGCTATTCGCTGCAGCACCTTAGTTGTTCTTCGATTGCTTTCTCATATGTACCTTGGGGCGGGGGGGGGGGTCTACAGCAGAGTTTTGCTCAAGCCAGCGACCTTGGGCTCAAGCCAGTGACCCTGGGCTTCCAGCCAGCGACCATGGGGTCATATCTATGATCCCACGCTCAAGCCAGCGAACCCATGCTCGAGCTGATGAGCCCACACTCAAGCTGGATGAGCTGCACTCAAGCTGGCGACCTCGGAGTTTCGAACCTGGGTCCTCTGCGTACCAGTCCAACGCTCCATCTACTGCGGCACCATTTGGTCAGGCTGATGAGAATCTTTAAATAAAACTTTCAGGGTACTTAGAAGTTTGAGATGATTTTTGAGAAATAAATCCAGGGAGATATGCGTCTGCTGCCGAGTTGTTAGTGCAAATCTGCTTCTAGCCAGCAAATGTTCAAAGCAACAAATAATTGTCCACTCCGTATTTGAATTTGAGTGTTGTTTTCTGAACTACTGCTCCATAAGCACTAGCTACTACCTTCTACCCTACTTTATGCTAGGCATACTTTTTTAAAATCACCTTTAAAATGCACAAATTAACCTTTGTTTGTCCTAGAATTTCCATCATTTTATTACATTGTTTCAGAGTGTCAAGAATGCTCCATTCTGGCCAGAGTCACTGATAACACATCATTAAGTTGTATGAGTCCAGAGTGACCCTTTTGCAGCTATAGTAGAATAAATCCCCTCACAGAGAAATGTACTTTCCATTTAAAAAAGACTCTTAGAAGAGTGAATAGTTAGAATACTTATAAGTTAAAGATCACCTTCTTTTCTCCATAAGCATATTAGGACATGGAAATCCAAATTTATAGTATTCCTCAGAACTGGCTGCCTCGGTCTAATATCTCTGCACTTTCTCTTTGTGAACTGTCTTTAGAATCAGAAAACTCGAGGTGATTAACCCCATTCACCTTATGTTCACAAGACGATTTTCACTTGTCTGCAGCCTTTCTTTTCTTCCTCTTTCTGTCTTCTCTGTCCACTGTGTCCACTGAAGTCCAGTTTTCTCTTCTATGGGACTACCTTCATGCTGGAGCCAAACGGAAAGGGTCCGTAAGTGCCAGGTTGAGCATCAAATACAGGGATGGTGGAGCCAGACCCCGGCTGCCCGGGACAGAGAAGGGAGGCTGAGCTGGATGGAGCCCATCACAAAGGCTGATTCAAGGCCATGGAGTGACAGCACCATACTGACAAACATGACACTGGTGTTCCTAAGTCACTGACAGGCAAGTTTGGCGAAGTCTCTGAAAACTTCAGTGTTCTCTGTGAAATGAGCAGGCGGGAACTGCTCACTCTCCTTCCTCCTCGAACATTCCTTGGCTCTGTGAAGTGTATTGTCTGCTTGCTGGGAGAACAGAGTAGGGTTAGTTTACTAAGCCACTAAAATGTAAATATGTGTCAGCCTGGAGGCTTAAGTAGAAAGAGCAAATTCCTCAGACCTATTGCATTCTAACACCACATGCTAAAGGTGGAGATGCCTGGACTCTCCTGGGAAGGTCTTGAGGGGAAGTGGGATTTCCTGAGACATCTAAATAATGAGAGAAAGAGTCAATGCAGCAGCTTCTCAGTTTGAGCCGCCACATATTTTAAGGCTCAGGAAAACACCGGTCCTTCTCGGATGAGCTCACCTACTTTGCCTCGAGCTACCGCCAGGTACCACCTCTTCTCCCAAGTTCCCACATCCAGTTGACGCTATTGACCTGGAGTTTTTTCCAGCATGGAAACTTTCCTACCTGACTGTCACAACCTAGTGACTTTTCCTGCTGAGAGCACTGCCCCATGTCTAGACCCACCGCCCTCCCCCCACTCAAGTATACCAAAAGCCCCTGACCTGATATAATCAGCATCGAGTTTGGACTCAATGCTCTTGAAGGCTGCACAGGATTTGTTCCCCATTGTGAATCTGTGCTGTTCAATTTAGATTTATAAACTCTTAGAGGAAAGGTGCTACCTTTGTTTATTTCATCCGGTTTGGCCTGAATCTGTGCACTAAACAGGTTCTCTTTGGACTTACTGTTGAAGAAAAAAATGGCTTCCGGCTTGGATTCATCACAGCTCATATCACCTTTCAAAAGTATGGTTGTTAGCGTGCGGAGGACCCGGGTTCGATTCCCGGCCAGGGCACACAGGAGAAGCGCCCATTTGCTTCTCCACCCCTCCGCCGCGCTTTCCTCTCTGTCTCTCTCTTCCCCTCCCGCGGCCGGGGCTCCATTGGAGCAGAGATGGCCCGGGCGCTGGGCATGGCTCTGTGGCCTCTGCCTCAGGCGCTAGAGTGGCTCTGGTCGCAATATGGCGATGCCCAGGATGGGCAGAGCATCGCCCCCTGGGGGGCAGAGCACCGCCCCTGGTGGGCGGGCCGGGTGGATCCCGGTCGGGCGCATGCGGGAGTCTGTCTGACTGTCTCTCCCTGTTTCCAGCTTCAGAAAAATGAAAAAAAAAAAAAAAAGTATGGTTGTTGAGGTGATCTCTGCAGACCTTTCAACTGTAACACTCCGTAAATGTCAGAGTAACCCAGCTTCCATGGGGACACGTGGGCGGAGCCCCACTTCCCTGTGGTTCAGGCTGTCTTATGAGGTCCCCGTGTGAGCTACTCTTCTCTTCTTTGTTATCTTCTTCCAAAAAAGGGAAGTGTCCGCTTGCTGTTTGTGTGTGTCCTCTTCCCGAGACTTGGCTGTGCTCTAGATATTACTTGGGAAGGAATGGGCCAGATTACCTTTTCTGTCAGATGCTCAGATTCCTTGCCAACACTTATGGGAGGAAAGAGGCCAATGTAAGTGGCCCGACCTTGCATCTAGAGGACACGAAGTCAGAGAGACACGAAAGAACTTACTCTGGGATTATGGTAAGTGATGGAAGTGATGGGAGAGATGAAAATAATTTGAGTAATAGGCACATCACTCACTCTGCTGAGGATGGATGAGTAGATAGCTAGATAGAGCCTGCCGAAAATGGCTTTAGTCATCTAGGCCAACCTCTTCATTTTACAGGAAACTGAAATCTTGAGAGAAGTAGTGACTTGCTCTCTTATGCTATTGAAAGTCTCCCTGATTGGATTCAGTCCTTGTGCTTCCACTATAGCTAGAGTTGAGCTAATTCTACAACAACAGCACTCCTCCCAGGGTCCCAAGGGGTCAAGGAACATGGGCAGGTCAATATTACTTACCCTACACTCATCTGCCTCAGACTTACACCCAGAGTTCCAACAAATTATGTCAGCAAATAAGTAAATTTCAGTTAAATAAATAAGTATGTATTTTAAACTCCCAAGCCTGTGAGGTCACAGAATAATATAGAAGAAAGAAACTAAGCAAAGCAAATACTATAAAATACAACTGGAATAACTGACTACAAGAAAGAAAAAATAGATCCTAAATTTTATTTCCCCCAAACCCAAAAGTGTATCTCAAGGATGGATACAAAGTATATCTTTTTCACTAACAGTATTTCTATGTTTGTTTCCCTTCTGATGATCATTTCCAACCAAGTAATCAGATAGTTCAAGAAAACCCAGCTTTAAGATAAATTTCCTGGCTTCCACTTCCAATATCGGTTTCCCTGAGGCCTGCCTTTACAGAAATTCTGAAGTCACCATTGTAAGGGATGCATGTGGCATACTCCAGTGTCCCGGGGAAGTGGGCTAGTATGCTTTGAGCAGACATCTAAGAAAAAAAAGTGTGTAGAAACTCAGATGTTTGTGCCATTAGGGTCAGGCTATGAAAACTGGAGTGGTTTTTCTGAACAACATAACCCCTAATGCAACGGCAGCCCCCTAAAGCTGGGTGACAGAAAGCAGGAGCTTTTAAGGGAATTCTATCATGAAAGTCAAGATTCTTGCCCTTGTAGAACATAGCAGCTGACTCTGCTTTTCATCTGACTGGCCTAATGGCCTCTGTACAGAGGAAGGCTTCTCTGTTCTGTCTCTTAGGAGGGCATGGTGCCCACTGGAAATTTACTCCAGGCTTCCAGGCAGACTGAGAAGCAAGATTGGCCCTGTTGTTTACGAGCACTTTCGAACCTCAGTTTCCAGTGTTTGCCGCCTTCTCGGGACACAGGAGTGCTCTGTAAATCAAGCTGTCCTCGGCGTGCCAGCCCTGTTCGTGTTTGCTGAGTCCTCAAGTCAAAGGCAAGTTGAAACAGTGTGGAGACTTTGGCTTGTTCCCCCCTCTCTAGCTTCCCATTTTAATGAAACAATTCTAGGGTGAGGTTGGCCCTAGGAATTATTTCTCTGACTCATGTTCCCTTTGCTCTTTTCACACACTCAGAATGCAACAACTCTGAGTACGTCGTAGCCCTGGGCAGAGAGAGGCCAGGGTTGGGGCAAAGCCGCACTGGGGCCCACTCCCAAGACTGAGAGAAAAACAAGGAGGTGTCTTTCCCAAACTGATTTCTTTCATCACCGCAAGCTATTTGGGGACACCATTGCCACACACCTCACAAAGAAGACTCAAACTGGTTCTAGCTCTCAAAGGTGGAAATAGGCCTACTTGACATCCATGTACAAAGTGGATGGAGAATAATCTGAGGGAGGGCGGAGCTGCCTGGCCTGGCCCCTGCCTGTCTGTCGGGAGGAGGAGTGGGTCACTGCATCTTCAGAGACCTAGGCTAACGGGAGCGACACAAACCCTTGCCCAGAAAAGTGGCTGGATTGCTGAGGGCACCTCGTCCCGTGCTTGGTTCCTCATCACCTGACTCAGCAAACATTTACTCTGTTGGCACCAAAGGGGCAAAGATGATCAAGAGGTAGTACCTACCTCCAAGAAACTCACAGTTTAGTAGCAGAGGCGGCCACGGAAGCAGCTTCCAGGTGATGGCAAGTGCTGGGGCAAAGTCATGTGTGGAGGACTGGTCTTCCATTCCCAAGGACACAGGCAGTCACACACACTTCCCCAGGCATACACATGTGTGCTTGCACATGCTCTCTCAGAACATAAGCTCGGTATTGTCACACATGCGCATCTGTGACTGGAGGAGCAGGAATGTTTTCGGTGGAGCAGGAGAAGCCCTGGCAGCCCTGGCAGGGGAGAGTTGGCACAAACATCACCTCTCCCCGCCACTTTCTTGAAAGTGCCCATATTCCCCAAATTTCACGAGCCGTGCTCACTCGGGCCGAAACCAACAAGTGCACCAATCCAGTAACATGCACAGAACAGCTGTCCTCTCCTTTCCCCCTTCCTGGAGAGAGAGACAGTGGGTTGTCAGAGCCTCGCGTTTTCACATTCTCTGCCCCTCCTCGACTGACCTGGAACATGCTCTGCCTTTCTAGGCGCCGAGAGCTCTCGGGATAAAATGTAGAAATGGGGTTTGATTGGAAAGTGAGTTTAGAGTAGTAAGAGGTGACATTTATTCATTAATTTGTTCATGTATTTTGTCTGCATTTTGCAGTTACATTCAGGTATGTATAATGCATTAATGTTGATGCAAAAGTCATGTGTGTGCAGGAGACAAAGATGACCATCATGTGCTTTCCCTCAAGGAGCGTGCCCTTAGTGTGAGAGACCCATTAACAAAACCAAGGAGGGTTGGCATAAATGCCCTAATAAGAATGAATCAGTAGAATTTCTAGCAACAAACCTCCCTACACTGATTCGGATCCTCCTCCCTTATTTTATCTACACATCAAAATGCTAACTAAACAAAAGAAGAAAAGAAAAATCTCAAACCCAGAGAGAGTGGAAAGTGGGAGCTAATATCCTAATGGCCTAAGAGGATTATTAGGCCTGCATGTGGGTCCCAGGGCACCGGTATTTTCATGGCTGTATTGGCACAGGGTATGGTCTTGAGCATGTGGAAATTTGGAGCTATAATTGAATCCCTTTGATAAAGCCCAATGACTTGAAAGGTTTCCCAGCCCCTGGAAGGAAAACTTCTCCCATTAGTCTATGGAAGTGGCAAGGAATCTTGACATCCATTTGAGGTTTTGATGGAGTAAAAAAAAAGTCATTTATTAGAAAGCAAAATTCCAACCTTGGGCCATGTAGGCTGTGGGGTCTAGATGTAAGCTGCACATGCACAAAGAAACTCCAGACCAAGACATCAAGATGACATAAATACCAGTCCTAAGCCAGAGAGATTCCTGTGGCTCCAGTAGGAGCAATTAAAAATTCACTTTGTAGGGGCACTTAAGCCACAATAGACAGGATTTCCTTGGGGGGGAAATGTGATGAAGACAAGCTCGAAACCAAAGTTAACAAACCACACGAAGAAACAGGCATGGGGTGAGGGAGTGTGAGTGGATGGCAAGCAGATGCAGCAAGCGGGCTCCGCGCCTCAGCAACTGGAGACAACTACACAATTTCCATGAGATTATAATGTATGATCTTTAAACCAATCAGACAGATGAATGAAGAAATAAAAGCAACAAAGACAGTGGAAGGTAGTTTTGGAAATGTAAGAGCAAAGTCAATAAAAACTACTTAATATTTTTACAAGTGAAAAATATGGTCACTGAAAATTAACAACTCAATTGACAGGTTAAATGACAGACTTGTTTGGTACAACCACCTAGGAAAAAAGTGCAATACGATTTTGAAAGTTGGTCATTCACATAGTCTGTATCTCAGCAATGCCATTTCTTAGAACAAAACCAAGGTGAAGCCAAGAGACATGAATAATGGTGTTTATAGTAATGCTGTTCATAATAGGACAAACCTGGAAACAACCCAAATGCTAGCTGACAGAATTGTGGATAAATGAACTGTGATACAGACACAGGGACACAACGGAACATTATAGTGCAGTCAAAACAGATGAATCACATCTAGTGCAGCAATGTGTGTGAATTTTAATGTACTTGTGAGTGAAAAATAAGTCCCAGAAGACTATTTCAGCATAGAATCATTCTTATAAAGTTACAAAAGTTACAAAAAAAGGCCCTGGCCAGTTGGCTCAGCAGTAGAGCATCATCCTGGTATGTGGAAGTCCTGGGTTTGATTCCTGGTCAGGGCACACAGGAGAAGCACCCATTTGCTTCTCTACTCTTCCTCCTCTCCTTCCTCTCTGTCTCTCTCTGTCCCCTCCCGCAGCCAAGGCTCCATTGGAGCAGAGTGGGCCCGGGCACTGAGGACAGCTCCATGGTCTCCACCTCAGGTGCTAGAATGGCTCTGACCACAACGGAGCAACACTCCAGATGGGCTGAGCATCGCCTCCCTGGTGGGCATGCCAGGTGGATTTGGTCGGGTGCATGTGGGAATCTGTCAGACTGCCTCAAAAATGTGCTTAAGAAATACATATATATATTCTTAAAATATGATTTTTTTAAAATTTAATTAAGGAACTAATAATCACAAAATTCAGGGTAGTGGTTACTTTGGACAAGAGGAAGTATCAGGATAGAACCAAGAAGAAGCACATAAGTAGATATGTTGTTTTTAACATTCTAGACCCTTTATTTTTTATATTATTAGGAAATAGATACATGTAAACAAATAAAAGAAAGTCATACATTAACAAATGATGAAAGTATTATATATAATGAAACAAGGATTAACATCAGTCTAGTTCTGCATGCTTGAGATTTTTTAAATCCATGAGCCAGTTAGACACAGCTAAAGACACTTAATGAACTGAACGATAATTGAAATTAATGTACAGAGATAAAGAGATGACAGAGGGACAGAGAATGAAATAAAAGGATGGCACTACAGAAAGGCAGCTGAGATACAGAGAACAGAATAAACAAGTGCAACGTTCATCTGTTAGGCATTCCAGAAGCATAAAGTAGAAATATAAAAGGATAAAGGAGAAAATAAAGGGAGAAAGAATATATGCAAAAAGATCATAGCTGAAAAAATTCCAGAATTAGAGAAAAACGTAAGACCTAAATTGAAGAAATACACCAAGTTCCAAGGAGGATAAACAAAAGCCAGGACAAACCTAGACATTTAATAGTGCTTCTAAAGAACATTGAAAATGCAGAGAAAATCTTAAAAGCAACGATAACACTCCCTTCCCCTAAAAAACAACTAGAACAATTTGGGAACAAAACATTTATAAGAGTCCCCCCCAAAATGATTAATTACCCCCCCCCCTGACTGGGGGAGAGGGGTGTGCTGTGAAGAAGAGCAAGACAGAGCATAGCCTTTGATCTGAGGACAGACAGATGCACAGGACTTGGGGCAAGGAGTACAAGAGGGAAGTAGTTCATGATCAGGTAATGACATGATCAGAGGCATAGAGGGGGCCAGTTGTTCAGCCCCTCCAAAGCAGAGGTTTCCCAGGAGGCTAGGAGCGATTCTGGATATTATGAAATAAAAACGTCTCAAGCCGTTGATTCCCAAGTCATTAGTGCAGCTTTGCCTTTGCCTTTCATTGAGTACGCTTATGTGGCGTGGGCACACAAGGCAGGAATAAGGCTTGCTCCCGTGCCATCGTAAATGTCCTCACTGCACCGCCCTCTCAGAGCACCCGAATCTTGACTGCAGGACATGATTTGGGGTCCACTTGACTATGATTTTTTCTTTTGATGCTGTATAAATATGCAGAAAAGCTTAAATGAAAATGACTGAATCCATACTACTAAATGAATTATGTATAATATACCATACTTTAAATAGCTAGGGTTATCTCTACTATAAACTTGAAGTAACAGACAATGTGGGTTTATGATTAATTTTAGTCCCCCTTAATTAAAGAATTGGAGAAACACAACCAGGTTTTTCTCAGCTTTATCCCAACCATGTGCTTTCTCCCTCCTGGCTCTGCTCTGCCTGCTAATCCTATTCTGTGTCCTTTGATGATAATATTCCATATTACATGGTACTTCCATATATTAGGTCAGTGGTTCTCAAAGTGTGTGCCCTAGAAGATTTCCAGGTGCACCCTATGGTATTCCAGAGAAATATGTGCCTGTTGGGGACCAAAAAACCAACAGGGTTTTTGTAGTTTAGAATATGGGGGGACAGAGCTGTGGGGAATTGGCTGTAAGCTGATAGTCTACCCAACCCCCTACCTCACTTGCCTAATTAGGTTGCAAAAGGCTGTTAAGCTGTGGTGCTGGATTGTTTACACTACTTCCCATGTTCCCCAGAAAGACTAGAGGCAAGTTTCTTCTATCCTTTGTTTGCTGTAAAGTTAAGATGATATGTATGGTGGGGTTTTTCTGCACTCAACACAATTACGAGTAAAAAGAGAGGAATTCTTCAATGTATTGATGAGGAAATGAGAGTTTGCCTTTCAAATATATGTCCAAACATTGAAGAAATCGCTAGGACACATCAGACTCATGTTTCTCATAAACACAAGAATGAAAAAACAACTCATTCATGCCAGGACCTGCCGGATTTACTAAATCTTACTAAAAATGTATCTATATATATATAAAAAAATAACTTTTTGTCATTTTTTTATTTTTAACCCCCCTTTTTTACGAATTCTAAAAAGCATAACTCAAAAAATGTAACATAAAAGTGTTTTTTGATGTCAGAATAAATTTAATTTTATCCTCATATTTATTTTGTTTAATTACCATAAAAGCACGCTTGGACTTTATATTTTTTCTTTAATACTTGACTTAATTATTATAACATATTTCTCAGAAATTTGTATATAGTGCACCTACAATTAATTATTTGTAGGATTTTAAATGCACCCTGACTTCAAAAAGTTTGAGAACCACTGTATTAGGTTGTTGACTAATTGCAATTTCTCAAGCCCTCAATTTAAATAAACACAAATATAACAATTATATCTTTATAGCTCCAATTTTTGCTACCCTAGTTTGGAACACCACACTAACGCGCAATGCTAAAACAAGGAAAATTCAGCGTCTGGTGTGTTCTGTGTACTACCCCAGAAGTAGTGGTGGAAGAAGTTCCATAACATTCTTGACTTTTGTCAGGATACAGTTGGCTTTCAGGTTTAGTTCCACCAAGGTTGAATACCACTGTGGAGGAGTCACAGGCGTTTCTGACTGATAAGTGTTCTGCATCAGCATCAGGAAAATCCCAGACAGGGCAGGGAATTTCTTATGTAGTGTGAAATAGGGCCCATCCCCAACAGAACTCCTCTGCCCAAGGTCATTGCCACCTCTTCTGCTGGCCTCAGATTCCTGTTACTTGAGCCAGTTGAGGGGGTGGGTATAGAAGCACCTTGTAAGTTTATTAAAACCTTGTTCTACACCATTTAAGCTAACCTATTTTTCAGTTAGTTCTAATACAAGCTGAAATTTCAACAACTCCAAATCCCTTTAAGAGATGAGTCTAGACCAGAGGCCAAGCTGAACAAATTGTAGTACTTCAGACCTAAGTGGGGCTTAAGAAATTATTTAGTTCTAGCTCAGCCTTTTAGGTTAACAGGTAAAGGAACTAAGGCCAGGCAGCCAAATGATGTGTTATCTTTTCCATAGATTTCTGGATTTCATTGGCTAATGTTTTGTTAAGGATTTTTGAGTCTGTATTCATGAAGAACATTACTCCTGTTTTCTTTTCTTGCAAAGTTTTTGTCTAGTTTTGGGATCATGGCAATTCTAATTTTATGAGAATAAGAAGAGTTAGAAAATGTTCCCCTTTCTTCATTTTTTGAAAAATTATTGTTGAATTCAAATTATATTTTCTTTTATTGCATTTTAGAATTGACATAAGAAACTGTCTGGACCTGAGTTGTTTTGTTTGTTTGTTTTTTAATAGGAAAGTTTTTAATTGCAAATTCAACTTAATCAATAGTTACAAAGTAATTCAGATTTTTTCTATTTTTTTTTGTATCAGTTTTGGCAATTTGTGCCATTCAAACAATGTGCCCATTTCATTTGAAAAAATCAAATTTATTCTTATAAAATTATTCATAATATATTTTATTATCCTTTTACTAGCTCTAGTTTTCTCTTTCCCAATATTAGTAATTTATGTCTTTCCTCCTTTTTAAAATTTTTATATATTTATTTATGTATTTATATTTATTTTATTTCTTTTTTTTTTTCAATTTATTGGGGTAGCATTGGTTCACAAAATCATACAGGTTTCAAGAGTATAACTCAACACAGCACCATCTGCACCCTGCTTCACGCGCCCATCACCCACAGCAAGGTCTCTCTCTGTCTCCGTTTGTCCCTCCTTTGCCACCTTCAACTACCCCAACCCCCCACCCCTTTCCTTCTATACTGTTGTTATAGCTTTTCTTCTTTTTCTTTTTGCTTAGTCCCTTCACCTTCTTTCTTCCAGTCTCCCAAACCCACTCCTCTCTCACAGCACTCAGTCTGTTCCATGTATCCATGCTTCTGTTCTAATTTTTGTCTGTCAGTTTATTTTGTTCATTATATTTCACATATAAGTGAGATCACATGGTACTTGTCTTTCTCTGACTGGCTTATTTTAGTTAGCATAATAATCTCCAGGCCCATTCATGCTCTCATAAAAGGTAAGACTTCCTTCTTTTTTATGGCCAAATTGTGTTCCATTGTATAAATATACTACAGCTTTTTTTTTTTTAATAAATTTTTATTAATGGTAATGGGATGACATTAATAAATCAGGGTACATATATTCAAAGAAAACATGTCTAGGTTATTTTGTCATTAAATTATGTTGCGTACCCCTCGCCCAAAGTCAGATTGTCCTCCGCCACCCTCTATCTAGTTCTCTGTGCCCCTCCCCCTCCCCCTAACTCTCTCCCTCCCTCCCTCCCATGTCCTCCCTCCCCCCATCCCTGGTAACCACCACACTCTTGTCCATGTCTCTTAGTCTCATTTTTATGTTCCACCAATGTATGGAATCATGTAGTTCTTGTTTTTTTCTGATTTACTTATTTCACTCCTTATAATGTTATCAAGTTCCCACCATTTTGCTGTAAATGATCTGATGTCATCATTTCTTATGGCTGAGTAGTATTCCATAGTGTATATGTGCCACATCTTCTTTATCCAGTCTTCTATTGAAGGGCTTTTTGGTTGTTTCCATGTCTTGGCCACTGTGAACAGTGCTGTAATGAACATGAGGCTACATGTGTCTTCACGTATCAATGTTTCTGAGGTTTTGGGGTATATACCCAGTAGAGGGATTGCTGGGTCATAAGGTAGTTCTATTTGCAGTTTTTTGAGGAACCACCATACTTTCCTCCATAATGGTTGTACTACTTTACAGTCCCACCAACAGTGAATGAGGGTTCCTTTTTCTCCACAGCCTCTCCAACATTTGCTATTACCCATCTTGTTGATAATAGCTAATCTAACAGGGGTGAGGTGGTATCTCATTGTAGTTTTGATTTGCATTTCTCTAATAACTAATGAAGCTGAGCATCTTTTCATATATCTGTTGGCCATTTGTATCTCTTCCTGGGAGAAGTGTCTGTTCATGTCCTCTTCCCATTTTTTTATGGGATTGTTTGTTTGTTTGTTGTTGAGTTTTATGAGTTCTTTGTAAATTTTGGATATTAGGCCCTTATCTGAGCTGTAGTTTGAAAATATCATTTCCCATTTAGTTGGCTGCCTGTTTATTTTTATATCAGTTTCTCTTGCTGAGCAAAAACTTTTTATTCTGATGTAGTCCCATTCATTTATCTTTGCCTTCACTTCTCTTGCCATTGGAGTCAAGTTCATAAAATGTTCTTTAAAACCCAGGTCCATGATTTTAGTACCTATGTCTTCTTCTATGTACTTTATTGTTTCAGGTCTTATATTTAGGTCTTTGATCCATTTTGAATTAATTTTAGTACACGGGGACAGGCTGTAGTCGAGTTTCATTCTTTTGCATGTGGCTTTCCAGTTTTCCCAACACCATTTGTTGAAGAGGCTTTCTTTTCTCCATTGTGTGTTGTTGGCCCCTTTATCAAAGATTATTTGACCATATATATGTGGTTTTATTTCTGGGCTTTCTATTCTGTTCCATTGGTCTGAGTGTCTATTTTTCTGCCAATACCATGCTGTTTTGATTATCGTGGCCCTATAATATAGTTTAAAGTCAGGTATTGTAATGCCCCCAGCTTCATTCTTTTTCCTTAGGATTGTTTTGGCTATTCGGGGTTTTTTATAGTTCCATATAAATCTGATGATTTTTTGTTCCATTTCTTTAAAAAATCTCATAGGGATTTTGATGGGAATTGCATTAAATTTGTATATTGCTTTGGGTAATATGGCCATTTTGATTATATTTATTCTTCCTATCCAAGAACAAGGAATATTTTTCCATCTCATTGTATCTTTTTCGATTTCCCTTAACAATGCTTTGTAATTTTCATTATATAGGTCCTTTACATTCTTTGTTATGTTTATTCCTAGGTATTTTATTTTTTTTGTTGCAATCGTGAAGGGGATTATTTTTTTGAGTTCGTTTTCTAATATTTCATTGTTGGCATATAGAAAGGCTATGGACTTTTGTATGTTAATTTTGTATCCTGCGACCTTACTGTATTGGTTTATTGTTTCTAATAATCTTTTTGTGGAGTCCTTCGGGTTTTCGATGTATAGGATCATATCATCAGCAAAAAGTGATAGCTTTACTTCTTCTTTTCCGATATGGATGCCTTTTATTTCTTTGTCTTGTCTGATTGCTCTGGCCAGAACTTCTAGCACCACGTTAAATAAGAGTGGAGAGAGTGGACAACCCTGTCTTGTTCCTGACTTAAGGTAGAAAGTCCTCAGTTTTATGCCGTTTAATATGATGTTGGCTGATGGTTTATCATATATGGCCTTTATCATGTTGAGATATTTTCCTTCTATACCCATTTTGTTGAGAGTCTTAAACATAAAATTGTGTTGTATTTTATCAAAAGCCTTTTCTGCATCTATTGATAATATCATGTGGTTTTTGTTCTTTGTTTTGTTGATATGGTGTATTACGTTAACCGTTTTGCATATGTTGAACCATCCTTGAGATTCTGGGATGAATCCCACTTGATCATGATGTATTTTTTTTTAATATGTTGTTGTATTCGGTTTGCCAGTATTTTGTTTAGTATTTTAGCATCTGTATTCATTAGAGATATTGGTCTGTAGTTTTCTTTCTTTGTGCCATCCTTGCCAGGTTTTGGTATGAGGGTTATGTTGGCCTCATAAAATGTGTTTGGAAGTATTGCTTCTTCTTCAATTTTTTGGAAGACTTTCAGTAGAATAGGAACCAAGTCTTCTTTGAATGTTTGATAGAATTCACTAGTATAACCGTCTGGGCCTGGACTTTTATTTTTGGGGAGGTTTTTAATAGTTTTTTCTATTTCCTCCCTGCTGATTGGTCTGTTTAGGCTTTCTGCTTCTTCATGACTAAGTCTAGGAAGGTTGTATTGTTCTAGGAATTTATCCATTTCTTCTAGATTGTTGTATTTGGTGGCATATAATTTTTCATAGCATTCTACAATAATTCTTTGTATATCTATGATGTCCGTGGTGATCTCTCCTCTTTCATTTTGGATTTTATTTATTTGAGTCCTGTGCCTTTTTTCCTTGGTGAGTCTTGCCAAGGGTTTGTCAATTTTGTTGATCTTTTCAAAGAACCAGCTCCTTGTTTTATTGATTTTTTTCTATAGTTTTTCTGTTCTCTATTTCATTTATTTCTGCTCTGATTTTTATTATCTCCTTTCTTCGGCTGGTTTTGGGTTGTCTTTGTTCTTCTTTTTCTAGTTCCTTAAGGTGTGAAGTTAAGTGGTTTACTTCGGCTCTCTCTTGTTCGTTCATATAGGCCTGAAGTGATACGAACTTTCCTCTTATTACTGCTTTTGCTGCATCCCAGAGATTCTGATATGTCGTATTTTCATTTTCATTTGTCTGTATATATCTTTTGATCTCTGCACTTATTTCTTCTTTGACCCATTCATTTTTTAGAAGTATGTTGTTTAGTTTCCACATTTTTGTGGGTTTTTCCCCCTCTTTTTTGCAGTTGAATTCTAGTTTCAAGGCTTTATGATCAGAAAATATGCTTGGTACAATTTCAATTTTTCTAAATTTGCTGATATTGTCTTTGTGGCCCAACATATGGTCAATTCTTGAGAATGTTCCATGTACACTAGAGAAAAATGTATACTCTGTCGCTTTGGGATGAAGTGTCCTGTAGATGTCTATCATATCCAGGTGTTCTAGTATTTCGTTTAAGGCCACTATATCTTTATTGATTCTCTGTTTGGATGACCGATCTAGAGCCGTCAGCGGTGTATTGAGGTCTCCAAGTATGATTGTATTTTTGTTAGTTTTTGTTTTAAGGTCAATAAGTAGCTGTCTTATATATTTTGGTGCTCCTTGGTTTGGTGCATATATATTAAGGATTGTTATGTCTTCTTGATTCAACTTCCCCTTAATCATTATGAAATGACCATTTTTGTCTCTGAGTACTTTTTCTGTCTTGTAGTCAGCATTATTAGATATGAGTATTGCTACGCCTGCTTTTTTTTGGGTGTTGTTTGCTTGGAGTATTGTTTTCCAGCCTTTCACTTTGAATTTGTTTTTATCCTTGTTGCTTAGATGTGTTTCTTGTAGGCAGCATATAGTTGGATTTTCTTTTTTAATCCATTCTGCTACTCTGTGTCTTTTTATTGGTAAGTTTAATCCATTTACATTTAGTGTAATTATTGACACTTGTGGGTTCCCTACTGCCATTTTATAAATTGCTTTCTGTTAGTTTTGTATCTAGTTTGATTCTTCTCTTTTGTTTTTCTATCATTTGTTTTTGTTTGTTTGTGTTCCATACTTCTTTCCTCTGTTGCTACCTTTTTTAAGTCAAGTGTTTTTGTGGTGGTTTTTTCAAGGGTGGTTACCATTAAGTAATGAAAAGGGTACCTACCATATTCATTGTAGTACCCTATCTTATAAGTATTTCTGCACTTCATCGTCCTTTGCTACTGTTAATCTCCATCCTCTCCCCCCTTTTTTTCCTTTGTTGTCACAGTTTAAGTTTGGTTTTATTGTGTTCTTGGTGGAGCTGTTACTTGTGGTGTTGTTTTCTTTTGTTCTTTGAATCTGGTTGGAAAACCCCCTTTAGTATTTCCTGGAGTGGGGGCTTTCTGTTGATAAATTCTCTCATCTTTTCTGTATTTGTGAATGTTTTTATATCTCCTTCATACTTGAAGGATAGCTTTAATGGGTATAGTATTCTTGGCTGAAAGTTCCTCTCTTTCAGGGCTTTAAATATTGGGGTCCACTCTCTTCTAGCTTGTAGAGTTTCTGCTGAGAAATCTGATGATAATCTAATAGGCCTTCCTTTATATGTTGTATTCTTTTTTTCCCTTGCTGCCTTGAGAATTTTTTCTTTGTCATTGGTTTGTGTCATCTTTATTATGATGTGCCTTGGAGTGGGTTTGTTGGGGTTAAGAAAACTCGGTGTTCTGTTTGCTTCTTGAATTTGAGGCTTTAGTTCTTTCCACAGGCTTGGGAAGTTCTCGTCTATTATTTGTTTGAGTATATTCTCCATTCCATTTTCTCTCTCTTCTCCCTCTGATATACCTATTATTCTTATGTTATTCTTTCTGATGGAGTCAGACAATTCCTGTAGGGCTTTCTCGTTTTTTATTATTTTTGAGTCTCTTTCTTCTTCTCTCTGTTGTGCCTCAAGTTGTTTGTCTTCTATTTCACTAATCCTATCTTCAATCTGGGCTGTTCTGTTAGCTAAGCTTGTTACCTCATTTTTCAGCTCGTGAATTGAGTTTTTCATTTCTGTTTGATTTGTTTTAATAGTTTCAATTTCCTTGGTAATATATTCTTTGTGTTCATTGAGTTGTTTTCTGATCTCCCTATATTGCCTTTCTGTGTTTTCTTGTATATCTCTGAGTATTTTTAAGATTTCTATTTTAAATTCTCTGTCATTTAGCTCCAAGGCTTCCAATATGTTAAGTCTTTTCTCCATAGATTTTTCCACATCTATTTGTGTTACCTCTCTTTCTTTTGTATCCATAATATTCGATTTCCTCTTTCTTATTGGTATCTGAGGGTGGTCTTGTTGATAGCACTAATTAGAATTAATAAAGAGTAAAAAGTAAAAAAAAAAAAAAAAAGGTAAAACACCCCACAAAAAAAAAAACAGTAATAATTTATTATTTCCCCCTTTTTTTCTTTCTTCTCTTTCCCTCCTCTCCCCTCCTCAGGGAAATATCGTGCTTATAATGGAGGGCCTGATTTGGGGTGAAGAGTTCAAGGGGCAAAAAAAGGGAGTAGGGACCTACTAAATGCAAAAAAAAAAAAAAAAAAAAAGGAAGAAAATTTTAGACAAGCATAAGATGATTTGCTTGTAAGTGATGGTCAACTAAGAGATATAATGAGAGGGATAAGAGGGAACCAGAAAAAAGGACCAAAAAAAGAATAATAAAGAAGAAAAAAATAAAAATAATAAGTAAAAATCTGTTGTATTAAGTGGAGCGAAGACTAAATACAATGGAGACCTTGGGTTGGGAGGACCCAAAATGCCACAAAAATAAACAAACAAGAAAAAAACAAAAACAAAAGCAAAAAAGAAAAATAAAGCCTAAAAAAGCCTTGAGTCCTAAATTAACTAATTTGTTCGTGATTGAGGATTAAATGGGAGGAAAGTAAAACAAGAAAAGAAAAAACGAATAGAAAGGAAAAAATAAGAAAAAGAGAAAAACGAAGGAAGAAATAAAAAAGAGAAAAAAACTAAATAAAGCAAATAAAAAAAAAACAAAAGAGGAGAGAGTGAGAGTTAAGTGTTTTGGAGTATAACCTTAAAGGAGGGTGAGGATGAAGAAGAGAAATAAAATGTAACAGTTATGGGTAGTGTAGTTCAAGAAAAGGGAAGCATAAGATGGGCAGAGAATAGAAGGACCGAGGTGGAGGAAATAAGATAGAAGAAACAAACAACAACAACAAAAAAATTAGTGGAACAAGTTGTAAAGTCTGTGGATTTTTCTTGATTTTGAGAGGTTAACTTCTTCCTTTTTCTTTTCTCTCCCTCTTCCTGGTCGGTGACTCTGTACCCCAGGCTCTGCCCCTGTGTCACACTTAGGTAGGGATTTGCAGTTGATGGGATTCTATGGCAATGTCATATAATTGGCTTTAGTCTTGCTGGTAGTCAAGGCTTGTTGGCGTTTGCAGGGTCCAACGATGAGAGAGTTTGCTTTCCTGGATTCTCTCTCCTAGTCCCCCTTCCTGAATTAGCAGCCTGGTGATCCAGCTATAAGGCTGCAACTGCTTCTGCCTGGGGAGTAAGAGGCTCAAAGAGCTGGGAAATCCCCACTCTATCCCCACTCAGTGCAAGGCTTTGGGAAAGGCTCTGGCAGTCAGGGCCTCCAGTGTAATCAGGCGGGGGTGGGAGTCAATTGTTGTCAAGGTGACTGTTCAGCGCCTAGCATTCAGTTGGACCTCTCAACCCAGGCTTTCCACACTTTGTAGCCTGTTTTGGCTGGGAAGAAGAGGCACTAGTCTCTGCTTGCGACTAGTGTAGTATAGATCTTATTATCTGCCAAGTCCCTCTTGTTAGTGATTATCCCTGAATATGGAGGCTCTATCAATCAGAAGTTGCCCCCGCCCCTTTAGCGAGAGGCACTAAAAAATATCACGCCTCTAGTCTTGGGTCGCTGAACTGAGAGAGATCTTATCAATTAGAACCAAGGGTGCGCAGATTTTATGGGTTAAGCTAATTTCAGTGATTGGGTCGCAGCTGTGCTCCCGAAGGTATTTTAGGCTGCCTCCGCATGCCCCTCCCCCAATGCTTGATTGTTAGCTTGAATGGCTGGGTGAGGTGCCCCGCCCACGGAGAGAATCTCCCAAGTAGAAGACCACCCTTGTGCCTCTCCCGCTCGCCCTGCCGCTGGCGGCTGGATCGCACCAGGCGCAGGATAATGGGGCACCCTGGGTGTGCGGGCCAGTAGGGCGCTCTGGGCGTGTGGAATGCCCAGGGCACGCGTGCGAATGGGGTGCTCCGGGCACCGGTGGTTGGCGACTCTCACTCGCAGTGCGCGGGCCGCTGGGAACGTTAGCGGTGCTCGCTCTGCAACCGGACCGGGCGCGCGCCGGAGGCTGCTCGCTGCTCCCGAGTGTTGGCGGTGCTCGCTCTGCAACCGTACCGGGTGTGCGCCAGCGGCTGCTCGCCGCTCCAAGTGTGGGCGGTGCTCGCTCTGCAACCGGACCGGGCACGCCGGTGGCTGCTCGCACTCCGGAGTGTGGGCGGTGCTCGCTCTGCAACCGTACCGGGTGCGTGCCCGCGGCTGCTCGCGGCTCCCGAGTGTGGGCTGACTCACCACAGGCACACTCCTTCGTGGCTTGAATGAACGTCGCTGCGGTAGCTTCCTCCACACCCTCGTCTCTCAGATTCAAGTGATAACAGTCCTTTCGCTTTCAGTTTGTGTGGAACTCCGGAGTGCTCCGAGGATAAATTTTTCTGTTTCTAATTGATAAATTTGTTGTGATTTAGGGGAGATCTGTCAGACGCGCTGCTCACGGCGCCATTTCCGTGACGTCACTCGAAATATACTACAGCTTTAAAGGTCATATGTGACAAACCTACAACCAACATCATACTCAATGGGCAAAAACTAAAATCCAGCCCCTTAAGATCAGGAACAAGACAAGGACGTCCCCTTTCACCACTCTTATTTAACATAGCACTGGAAGTCCTAGTCATAGCAATCAGACAAGAAGAAGAAATAAAAAGCATCCAAGTTAGAAAAGAGGACATAAAACTATCATTATTCACAGATGACATGATATTGTATATAGTAAACCCTAAAGACTCCACCAAAACACTTCTAGATCTAATAAATGAATTCAGCAAAGTAGCAGGATACAAAATTAATATTCAGAAATCAGTGGCACTTTTATACCAAGAATGAACTATCAGAAAGAGAAATTAAGAAAACAACCTCAGCCTGACCTGTGGTGGCGCAGTGGGTAAAGCGTCGACCTGGAAATGCTGAGGTCGCCGGTTCAAAACCCTGGGCTTGCCTGGTCAAGGCACATATGGGTGTTGATGCTTCCAGCTCCTCCCCCTTTCTCTCTCTCTGTCTCTCTCTCCTCTGTCTCTCTCCTCTCTAAAAAAAATGAATAAATAAAATAAAAATTAAAAAATTAAAAATAAAATGTTTATTTTAAAAAAAAAAAAAAAAAAAAAAAAAAAGAAAACAACCTCACCTGGCCTGTGGTGGCGCAGTGGATAAAGCGTCGACCTGGAAATGCTGGGGTCGCCGGTTCGAAACCCTGGGCTTGCCTGGTCAGGGCACATGTGGGAGTTGATGCTTCCAGCTTCTCCCCCCTTCTCTCTCTGTCTCTCCTCTCTCTCTGTCTCTCCCTCTCCTTTCTAAAAAAATAAATAAATAAATAAATAATTTAAAAATAAATAAATAAATAAAAGAAAACAACCTCATTTACTATTGCGACAACAAAAAATAGGGTACCTAGGAATAAATTTAAACAAGGAGGTATTCATGGATAGAAAAGCATTAACATCATTGAAACGTCAAAACAGCATGATATTGGCACAGGAACAGGCATATGTCTTCTCTCTTCTTTACCAGTCTAGCTAGAAGTTTATCAATTTTGTTAACTTTTTCAAAGAAATGGGTTTTGAGGCCCTGGTTGGTTGGCTCAGTGGTAGAGCGTTGGCGTGGCGTCTGGGAGTCCTGGGTTCGATTCCTGGCCAGGGCACACAGGAGAAGCGCCCATCTGCTTCTCCACCCCTCCCCTTCTCTTTCCCCTCTGTCTCTCTCTTCCCCTCCCGAAGCCAAGGCTCCATTGGAGCAGAGTTTGCCCAGGCGCTGAGGATGGCTCTGTGGCCTCTGCCTCAGGCGCTAGAATGGCTCTGATTGCGGCAGAGCGACGCCCCAGATGGGCAGAGCATCACCCCCTGGTGGGCATGCCGGGTGGATCCCGGTCGGTCACATGCGGGAGTCTGTCTGACTGCCTCCCCGTTTCCAACTTCAGAAATATACAAAAGTAAATTTAATAAAAGAAACGGGTTTTGATTTAATTGATATTTCTCTCTTTTCTATTATTATCACTTTTCACCTTTTCCCCCTAATATAAGCATTTAAAACTATCCCTACCTTATAAGCATTGGTTTAGTGACATCACACAAAATGAAATGTTTTCATTTCACTTAGTTAAAAATTTTTTCTAACCTCTTGTATGATTTCTTCTTTAATCCATAGGTTATTTAGAAGTGTGCTGTTGAATTTTCAAACATTTTAGGAATTCTCCCAACATCTTTTCGTTATTAAATTGTAATTCTATTTATGTAATCAGGGAACATGATTTCAGTCCTTTTAAACATATTGAGAATTGTTTTATAGTCCAGCATGAAATTGATCTCAGTGGCTATTCCATGTGGACTAAAAAAGAGTATGCATTCTGCTGCTGTTGGATGTATTGCTCTTAAAATGTCAATTAGGTCAAGGGCATTTATAGTGCTTTCAGGGCTTCTATATTCTTTTTATTTGTTTATTTATTTATTTATTTATTTATTTTAGTGAGGAGAGAGAGAGAGAGAGAGAGAGAGAGAGAGAGAGAGAGAGAGAGAGAGAATGGGGGAAGGAGTGGGAAGCCTCAACTCCCTTATGTGCCTTGACCAGGCAAGCCCAGGCTTTCGAACCAGAGCACCTCAGCGTTCCAGGTTGACGGTTTATCCACTGTGCCACAGGTCAGGCAGCTTCTATAGTCTTAGTTATTTCCTGTTTACTTGTTCCATCAGCCACTGAGAGAATTTTTAAATCTCCAACCATAATTCCGCAATTATCTATTTCTCTTTTCAGTCCTGTCAGAATTAGCCTAATGTATTTTGAAACTCTGTCAGTAGGTGTGTAGACATTTAGAATTACGTCTTTTCTAATTAAGTTGTTCCACTATTATTATGAAAGATCCCTTTTACCTCCAGAATTTCCCTGCCTTAAATCTACTTTGTCTTTTATTAATATAGCCACTCTAGCATGCATAATTAGAGTTTGTATGGCATATATTTTTCCCATCCTTTATTTTTAAACTCTTAAAAAAACATTTTATTGAAATATGATTGACATACAACAAGCTTTCCATATTTAATGTATACAACTTGATGAGTCTGGAAATAAGAATACACCCATGAAACCATCACCACCACAACCTATGCCATAAACATACCCATCTGTGTCCCAAAGTTTCCTCCTGTTCTCTTTATTACTATTAATTATTTTTATTATTATTTTGTGAAAGAGCACTTAACATGAGGTTTACCCTCTTAGCAAATTTTAAGTATGCAATACAATATTGCTACTCTTAGTTCTATTCTTTATAGTAAATCTCTAGGAGTCATTATCTTGTATAACTGAAACTTTATACACTTTGACTTAAAACTTCCCTTTTCCCCCAGCCTCTGGCAGCCCCCACTGCACTCTCTGCTTCTATAAGTTTAACTATTTTAGATTCCTCATGTAAGTGATATTATGTGTATTTGTCCTTCAGTATCTGGCTTATTTCACTTACCATAATGTCCTCCAGGTATATCCATGTTGTCACAGGTCACAAGATTTCCTTCTGTTTGAAGGCTGAATAATATTCCATTGTATGCCTGTGCCACATTTTCCTCATCCATTCCTCCGTCAATGGACACTTAGGTTGTTTCCATGTCTTGGATAGTATGAACAATGCTGCAATAAACATGGGGGTGCAGATATTTCTTTGAGATCTTGATTGTAGCACCTTTTCTTCTTTATATTTGGGTACATTTTCTTTGCATTTGAGTACATTTCTTGTAGGCAAGATATGGTTGAATCTTGCCTCTTTAACAAGTCTGACAACTTGTCTTTCATTTGAACTGCTTACACCTTTGGTCAATGGGGAGCTCTGGGAGAAGAGGGTGTTAGTGACACTTTCTCCCAACACTTGCTCATCTTCTCTGGTCTGTATATCAATGTTCTCAGCACTTGATTTTTGTCCTGAGAGTTTCTCTACACATATGATGTCAACGTGCATTAATTCAGCCTGCACTAATGACAATATTTGCCTCTTCCTACATCCACTGGGCCCTGGGAGCCCTAGAGAACATTAGCTGTGGATCATTCCACCTGAGCACAATCTAGCATCTATCTGGTGCAGAGGAAGAAACAGCAGCCTGGGATTCTCAAGGATAAGAGGCTTTGCTTCTAACCAGTTATGGGCCCTCTGGAAAGTTTTTGGCATTCTGGGTCTCACTGTCCTCAACCATAAAATGTGGAAGTTGCCCCAAAGGACCTCTAAAGCCACTCCTCCCATCCCTGATCTCCTACAGCAGGGGTCAGGAAACTTTTTGGCTGAGAGAGCCATGAACACCACATATTTTAAAATGTAATTCCGTGAGAGCCACACAACAACCCATGTACGTTATGCATTATCCAATAAAAATTTGGTGTCGTCCCGGAGGACAGCTGTAATTGGCTCCAGCCACCCGCAACCATGAACATGAGCAGTAGGAAATGAATGGATTGTAATACATGAGAATGTTTTATATTTTATTATTTTTTTTATTAAAGATTTGTCTGCGAGCCAGATGCAGCCATCAAAAGAGCCACATCTGGCTCACGAGCCATAGGTTCCCGACCCCTGTTCTACAGGGCTATTAATTCTTAAGAATCATACAGGCAAACAGCCGGCAACATGAATTAGACAAGTTCTGAGAACCAGCTAAGAAAAGTGCTACCAGGCCTCAGGAGGGGGAAGATGAGTTGGGCCTCACATGCCCAGTTGCAACTTAAGTTTCTTTCCTAATGATCTTAATCCAGTGGCACCTGTGACAACAGGTCCTTGCCAAGGTAGTTTGAGGTTGACACCTGCATATCACTGAGGATTAGATGGATTTGTTTCAACAACTCCTTCCTCCTTTTCCCCCTTGCTCTATCCTTGCTTCGACTAGAATTGTGCATACACTTGTTGAAAAAAAATCCTAGGAAAACAAGTCTAGGTTCCTTAAGCCCTGAGTTAGGACTCCATGGAGAAGTCAAATTACCCCAGAATCTCTAAAGGTGCACTCTCTAATATAGCAACCCCTAGTGACAATGTCTACTAAGCCCCTGAATTCTGGCCAGTCCTAGTTGAGATGTACTGTAAGCATAAAATACACACCTGATATATAAGACAATATGAAAAAATCGCAATAATTTTTATATTAATAGGATGTTAAAATGTTAATGCTTTTTTATTTAGTGGGTAATAATATAACATTAAAATTAATTTCTTCTGTTTCTTTTCATTTTTCAATAAGGCTACTAGAAAATTTTAGGTTGTGGATATGGCTCACTTTATATTTCTGTTGAACAGTACCACTCTGCAGAGTATCAAATTTAATACCTTTTGGTGATAATAATAAATCTATTTATAAAAGGGAACATCCTGTAATGAACACTCATTACCCATTATGTAACTCCAGCTACTCTACTGGGTTTTTTTAACCCCTCTCTCTCATAGAATTTTTTATTTATTTATTTATTTTTTAATTATAATTTTATTTTTTTAATGGGGTGACATCAATAAATCAGCTTACATATATTCAAAGATCAACAAGTCCAGGTTATCTTGTCTTTCAATTATGTTGCATACCCATCACCCAAAGTCAGATTGTCCTCTGTCACCTTCTATCTAGTTTTCTTTGTGCCCCTCCCCCTCCCCCTTTCACTCTCCCTTTCCCACCTCCCCCTGTAACCACCACACTCTTATCAATGTCTCTTAGTTTCACTTTTATGTCCCACCTACGTATGGAATAATGCAGTTCCTGGTTTTTTCTGATTTACTTATTTCACTTCATATAATGTTATCAAGATCCCACCATTTTGCTGTAAATGTTCCGATGTCATCATTTCTTATGGCTGAGTAGTATTCCATAGTGTATATCTGCCACATCTTCTTTATCCAGTCGTCTGTTGACGGGCTTTTCGGTTGTTTCCATGTCCTGGCCACTGTGAACAATGTTGCAATGAACATGGGGCTGCATGTGTCTTTATGTATCAATGTTTCTGAGTTTGGGAGGTATATACCCAGTAGAGGGATTGCTGGGTCATAAGGTAGTTCTATTTTCAGTTTTTTGAGGAACCACCATACTTTCTTCCATAATGGTTGTACTACTTTACATTCCCACCAACAGTGGATGAGGGTTCCTTTCTCTCCACAGCCTCTCCAACATTTGCTATTACCTGTCTTGTTAATAATAGCTAATCAAACAGGTGTGAGGTGGTATCTCATTGCAGTTTTGATTTGCATTTCTCTAATAACTAAAGAAGATGAGCATCTTTTCATATATCTGTTGACCATTTGTACTTCCTCCTGGGAGAAGTGTCTGTTCATGTCCTCTTCCCATTTTTTTATTGGATTGTTTGTTTGTTTGTTGTTGAGTTTTATGAGTTCTTTGTATATTTTGGATATTAGGCCCTTATCTGAGCTGTTGTTTGAAAATATCATTTCCCATTTAGTTGGCTTTCTGTTTATTTTGTTATCAGTTTCTCTTGCTGAGCAAAAACTTCTTAGTCTGATGTAGTCCCATTCATTAATTTTTGCCTTCACTTCTCTTGCCATTGGAGTCAAATTCATAAAATGCTCTTTAAAACCCTGGTCCATGAGTTGAGTACCTATGTCTTCTTCTATGTACTTAATTGTTTCAGGTCTTATGTTTAGATCTTTGATCCATTTTGAGTTAATTTTAGTACAGGGGGACAAACTGTAGTCGAGTTTCATTCTTTTGCATGTGGCTTTCCAGTTTTCCCAGCACCATTTATTGAAGAGGCTTTCTTTTCTCCATTGTATGTTCTTGGCCCCTTTATCAAAAATTATTTGACTATATATATGTGGTTTTATTTCTGGACTTTCTATTCTGTTCCATTGGTCTGAGTGTCTATTTTTCTGCCAATACCATGCCGTTTTGATTGTAGTGGCCCTATAATAGAGTTTGAAGTCAGGTATTGTATTGCCCCCAGCTCCATTCTTTTTCTTTAGGATTGCTTTGGCTATTCGGGGTTTTTTATAGTTCCATATAAATCTGATGATTTTTTGCTCTATTTCTTTAAAAAATGTCATTGGAATTTGGATGGGAATTGCATTAAATTTGTATATTGCTTTGGGTAATATAGCCATCTTGATTATATTTATTCTTCCTAACCAAGAACAAGGAATATTCTTCCATCTCATTATATCTTTCTCGATTTCTCTTAACAATGGTTTATAGTTTTCATTATATAAGTCCTTTACATTCTTTGTTATGTTTATTCCTAAGTATTTTATTTTTTTTGTTGCAATTGTGAAGGGGATTATTCTTTTGAGTTCGTTCTCAGTTGTTTCACTGTTGGCATATAGAAAGACTATTGACTTCTGTATGTTAATTTTGTATCCTGCGACCTTACTGTATTGGCTTATTGTTTCTAGTAGTCTTTTTGTGGATTCTTTGGGGTTTTCGATGTATAGGATCATATCATCTGCAAAAAGTGATACCTTTACTTCTTCTTTTCCGATATGGATGCCTTTTATTTCTTTGTCTTGTCTGATTCTCTGGCTAGAACCTCTAGTACCACATTAAATAAGAGTGGAGAGAGTGGACAACCCTGTCTTGTTCCTGATTTAAGGGGGAAAGCCTTTAGTTTTGTGCCATTTAATATGATGTTAGCTGATAGTTTATCATATATGGCCTTTATCATGTTGAGATATTTTCCTTCTATACCCATTTTGTTGAGAGTCTTAAACATAAAATTGTGTTGTATTTTATCGAAAGCCTTTTCTGCGTCTGTTGATAAGATCGTGTGGTTTTTGTTCTTTGTTTTATTGATATAGTGTATTACGTTAACCGTTTTACGTATGTTGAACCATCCTTGAGATTCTGGGATGAATCCCACTTGATCATGATGTATTATTTTTTTAATATGTTATTGTATTCGATTTGCTAGTATTTTGTTTAGTATTTTAGCATCTGTATTCATTAGAGATATTGGTCTGTAGTTTTCTTTTTTTGTGCCATCCTTGCCTGGTTTTGGTATGAGGGTTATGTTGGCCTCATAAAATGTGTTTGGAAGTATTGCTTCTTCTTCAATTTTTTGGAAGACTTTCAGTAGAATAGGAACCAAGTCTTCTTTGAATGTTTGATAAAATTCGCTGGTATAGCCATCAGGGCCTGGACTTTTATTTTTGGGGAGGTTTTTAATGGTTTTTTCTACGTCTTCTCTACTGATAGGTCTGTTTAGGCTTTCTGCTTCTTCTTGACTCAGTCTAGGAAGGTTGTATTGTTCTAGGAATTTATCCATTTCTTCTAGATTGTTGAATTTAGTGGCATAAAGTTTTTCATAGTATTCTACAATAATTCTTTATATCTACAGTGTCCGTGGTGATTTCTCCTCTTTCATTTTGGATTTTGTTTATATGAGTTCTTTCTCTTTTTTCCTAAGTTTTGCCAAGGGTTTGTCAATTTTATTGATCTTTTCAAAGAACCAGCTCTTTGTTCTATTAATTTTTTTCTATAGTTTTACTGTTCTCTATTTCATTTATTTCTGCTCTGATTTTTATTATCTCCTTTCTTCAGCTGGTTTTGGGTTGTCTTTGTTCTTCTTTTTCTAGTTCCTTAAGGTGTGAAGTTAAGTGGTTCACTTGGGCTCTCTCTTGTTTGTTCATATATGCCTGAAGTGATATGAACTTCCCTCTTATCACTGCTTTTGCTGCATCCCATAGATTCTGATCTGTCGTATTGTCATTTTCATTAGTCTGTATATATCTTTTGATCTCTGCACTTATTTCTTCTTTGACCCATTCATTTTTTAAAAGTATGTTGTTTAATTTCCACATTTTTGTGGGATTTTTTTCCTCCTTTTTGCAGTTGAATTCTAGTTTCAAGGCTTTATGATCAGAAAATATGCTTGGTACAACTTCGATTTTTCTGAATTTGCTGATGTTGTTTTTGTGGCCCAACATATGGTCAATTCTTGAGAATGATCCATGTACATTGGAGAAAAATGTATACTCAGTCACTTTGGGATGAAATGTCCTGTAGATGTCTATCATATCCAGGTGCTCTAGTGTTTTATTTAAGGCCACTATATCTTTGTTGATTCTCAGTTTGGATGACCGATCTAGAGCCGTCAGCGGTGTATTGAGGTCTCCAAATATGATTGTATTTTTGTCAGTTTTTGTTTTAAGGTCAATAAATAGCTGTCTTATATATTCTGGTGCTCTTTGGTTTGGTGCATATATATTAAGAATTGTTATGTCTTCTTGATTCAGTGTCCCCTTAGCTATTATGAAATGGCCATTTTTGTCTCTGAGTACTTTTGCTGTCTTGTAGTCAGCATTATCAGATATAAGTATTGCTACGCCTGCTTTTTTTGGATGTTATTTGCTTGGAGTATTGTTTTCCAGCCTTTCACTTTGAATTTGTTTTTATCCTTGTTACTTAGATGAGTTTCCTGTAGGCAGCATACAGTTGGATTTTCTTTTTTAATCCATTCTGCTACTCTGTGTCTTTTTATTGGTGAGTTTAATCCGTTTCCATTTAGTGTAATTATTGACACTTGTGAGTTCCCTATTGCCATTTTATAGATTGCTTTCTGTTAGTTTTGTGTCTTGTTTGATCCTTCTCTTTCGTTTTTCTATCTTTTGTTTTTATTTGGTTGTATTCCATACATCTTTCTTCTGTTGCTATCTTTTTTATCTTATGTGCTTCTGTGGTGGTTTTTTCAATGGTGTTTACCTTTAAGTAATGAAAAGGGTTCCTACCCTGTTCATTGTAGCGCACTATTTTGTGAGTACTTTTGCACTCCATCATCCTTTGCTACTGTTAATCTCCATCCTCTCCTCCCTTTCTTTTTGTTGTTGTCACAGTTTAAATTTGGTTTTATTGTGTTCTTCTTGGAGCTTTTACTTGTGGCTTTATTTTTTTTTTTTTTTTTTGTTCTTTGTATCTGATTGGAGAACCTCCTTTAGTAATTCCTGGAGTGGGGGTTTTCTGATGATAAATTCCCTCATCTTTTCTGTATCTGTGAATGTTTTTATTTCTCCTTCATATTTGAAGGATAGCTTTGATGGGTATAGTATTCGTGGCTGAAAGTTCCTCTTTTTCAGGACTTTAAATATTGGGGTCCATTCTCTTTTAGCTTGTAGAGTTTCTGCTGAGAAATCTGATGATAATCTAATGGACCTTCCTTTATATGTTGTATTCTTCTTTTCCCTGGCTGACTTGAGAATTTTTTCTTTGCCATTAGTTTGTGCCAATTTCATTATGATGTGCCTTGGAGTAGGTTTGTTGGGGTTAAGAAAACTCGGTGTTCTGTTTGCTTCATGAATTTGAGGCTTTAGTTCTTTCCACAGGCTTGGGAAGTTCTCATCTATTATTTGTTTGAGTATGTTTTCCATTCCATTTTCTCTCTCTTCTCCCTCTGATATACCTATTAGTCTTATGTTATTCTTTCTGATGGAGTCAGATAATTCTTGTAGGGCTATCTCATTTTTTTTTAATTTTTGAGTCTCTTTCTTCCTCTCTCTGTTGTGCCTCAAGTTGCTTGTCTTCTATTTCACTAATCCTCTCTTCTATCTGGCCTGTTCTATTAGCCAAGCCTGTTACCTCGTTTTTCAGCTCGTGAATTCAGTTTTCATCTCTGTTTGATTTGTTTTTATAGTTTCAATTTCCTTGGACATATATTCTTTGTGTTCATTGAGTTGTTTTCTGAGCTCCCTAAATTGCCTTTCTGTGTTTTCTTGTATATCTCTGAGTATTTTTAGGATTTCTATCTTGAATTCTCTGTCATTTAACTCCAAGGTTTCCAATATATTAAATTTTTTTCTCCATAGATTTTTCCTCATCTATCTGTGTTACCTCTCTTTCTTTTGTATCCATGATATTTGATTTTCTCTTCCTTAATGGCATCTGAGGGTGGTTTTGTTGATAGTATTAATGAGATTTAATAAAAAATAAAAAGTTAAAAAAATAAAAAATTGAAAAAAAATGTGTTTTTTAAAAAAATTAATAATGAAATAAAGAAAAATAAAATGAAATAAAAATTTTTAAAAAGGAAATTATTCCCCCCCTCATTTTTTTCCTCTCCTCTCATCTTCCCTCTTTCTTGAGAAAATCTTTTGGTGAACTGTGAATTATATTGTATTTAGTAGAACAAAGAATTCCTGTAATGGAGGGCCTGAATTGGGGAAAAGTAATAAAGGGGCAAGGAAAAAATAATAATAAAAAAATAAAATAAAAATAAAAAAGGGTGTATGGACCCACAAAAAGCAAATAATGAAAAAATTTGGATCAAGAGTAAAATGATTTGTGTTTAGGTGTTGGTTGACTAAGAGTTATGATGAGAGGAGTAAGAGGGAAACAGGAAAATGGGGGGACAAATTAAAAAATTACTATTGTATTTAGTGGAACAAGAGCTTGATAAAATGGAGAGCCAGAGATGGGAGCACTGCTAGTGAGTTAAAAAGTTGAAGTAAAAACCCCCCAAAATGCCACAAACATAAGTTTGAGTCCTAGATAAAATAATTTGTTCGTTATTGAGGTTTGAATGAGAGGAGACATAAAGGAGAAAGGAAGAAACTAATATAGAGGGAGAAAAGAAAGAGAGAGAGAGAAAAAAAAGAGGGAACCACTAAAAGAAGAAAAAAGAAAAAAGAGGAGAGAGAGAGAGTTAAGGGTTTTGGAGTGCAACCCTCATAGAGAGAAAGGAAGAGGAAAGAAAAGATAATGGGAGATGTAACACTTATGGGTAGTGTAGTTCAAGGAGAGGAGAGAGTAAGACCTGTAGAGAGTTAAACGACCAAATTGGAGGAAGAAAAAAGGAAAAAAAAATCAAGGATGAAGATAAGAGAAACAAATGAACAAATATAATAAAATGGGATAGGTTATAAAGTCTGCAGATTATTCTGATTTTGAGAGGTTATCTTCTTGCTTTTTCTTTTCTCTCCCTCTTCCTGGTCGGTGACTCTGTACCCCAGGTTCTGCCCCTTTGGCACACTCAGGTAGAGGTTTGCAGTTGATAATTCTCTATGGCGATGTCATGTATTGTGCTTCAGTCTCGTTGGCAGTCGAGGCTCATTAGCATTTATAGGCTCCAACAGTGAGAGAGTCCGTGTTCCTGGAGCCTCTCTCCTAGTCTTTCCTTCCTCAATTAGTAGCCTGAGAATCCAGCTATGGGGTTGCTGCTGCCTCTGCCTTGATAGTAAGAGGCTCAAAGAGCTGGCAACTCCCCACTCTATTCCCACTCAGCACAGGGCTCTGGGTAAGGTTCAGTCAGTCAGAGCCGCTAGCATAATCAGCCGGGGTTTCCGCCCACTCAAAGACCTCTGGCTCTGCCACTCTGTCCGGTAACATGGGCGGGCCCCCACTCCCGGGGCGCTTGGAGGAAACTCTCGATCACTATCTGCGCGCGCAGACCAGGATGTTAGACCAGAAGTCTCGCCCTCTGAGTGAAACCCCCCCGCCCGCACTGAAAAGTTCCAGTGTTGGAATTGGCTCTTGCTCTGTCCCCGTGTGCAGCTTTTTCAAGGTGCTGGGGCGGCCTGAGACTCCGCCCTCCGCCCACACAAAGGCCTCCGACTCTGCCCCTCCATGGGACAACATGGGCTCCCACTCCCGAGGTGCTGGGAGGAGTCTCCTGCCCACTCTCCGTGCGCACAGACCAGGATGTGAGGCCAGAGTCTTGCCCTCTGAGTGAACCCCCCCGGCCCACACTTAAAAGTTCCAGTGTTGGAATTAGCTCTTGCTCCCTCCCTGTGTGCGGCTCTCCCAGGGTGCTGGGGCAGCCCGGAGGCTTTCGACCCACACAAAGGCCCCTGACTCTGCCCCTCTGTGGGATAACACAGGCAGGCATTGCCGAGGCACTAGGAGGAATCTCTCGCTCACTATCTGCGCACCGACCAAGAGATCAGGTAAAATGGCTGCCCCGCTTGTCTTTCTTTGTCTGGGTTTGGCGCGAGTGTTAGCTGTATTGCCCGGGTTGTCACAGGAACAGTTTTTCCTCGACTTGGATCTCCGTGCCACAGCCTGGTTCAGCCGTTTGTGCCGTGGCCTGGATCTATTCACCCCCTTTGCCCGCCTTAGTTTCTATATTCTCAGTTTCCAGTGAAAACCGCCCTGTTTAGGTTAGTGAGGAAGGCGGAGCATTTCTTACTCCCTATTTCCTTCGGGGTTTGGTTATATATTTAGCCAATTTTTTGCTCGATCATACCTTTGGGTGTATTGCGAAACATCTGGAGGCTCCAAGGATAGGTTTTTCTGTTTCTAGTTGAAGATCTTGTTGAGTTTTGGGGGAGATTTATCGGTATCACTTCCTACCCCGCCATTACTCTGACGTTACCCTCATAGAATTTTTAAACAAATATCAACCTATCAAGACAAAAGGAATGAATCTTTTTATGTCTTTCTCTTTTTTCTTTGAACTCACTGGAGATCTTTGAGGAAGATAGTGATAGCAGGACACTAGGAATGTTAGCGAAGAGTCAGTCTTTGGGTACAATTGGGTGTGTTTGGTCTCCAGCATAGGGAAATCTGTCCAAGAGCCTGTTGTTCATCTAGAAAATAAATCACAAAAGCACATGCGTATATCTGTGGCTTCCCCACCTACAGACACACACACATTTAACTGATTATGTTATATATCAATGGGAAGCAGTTTTCCTCCTGGCTATTTTTTTAAAAATTATTATCCTTGTCGCTGGTATTGTTTCTCTTTCACTTTCTGTCTCTTGCACACTTCGTGAACCAGACACTCATTCCCTCACAATAGCTGCTTCAGAAATAACAGTACTCACAGAAGCAAGCCCTAGGTACAATAGCACAAAGGATGGTTTCTAATTCTCTGGTAGCCTTGGAAGGATAGCTCAGCTGATTAGAGCATTGTCCTGAAGCACAGAAGTTGATGGTTCGATCCCCGGTCAGAGCACGTACAGGGACAGCTTGATGTCTCTCTCTCTCTCTCTCTCTCTCTCTCTTTCTCCTCTCCCCCCCCTTATTCTCTCACTGAAATCAATAAATAAAAATTTTTATAAATAAATAAAAATACTTCCCTCTAATTACTAAACAACAGCTAGCAGCACCTCCGTAAAACATTTAGCCTGGCCTGTGGTGGTACAGTGGATAGAGTGTGAACCTGAAATGCTGAAGTCACTTGTTCGAAACCCTGGGCTTTGCTTAGTCAAGGCATATAAAACAGCAAGCAATGAAGAACTAAAGTGAAGCAACTATGAGTTGATACTTCTCACTCTTCCCACCTCTTCTTTCTGTAAAACCAATAAAATATTTATATAAAATAGAGGAAGGAAGGAAGGAAGGAAGGAAGGAAGGAAGGAAGGAAGGAAGGGAGGGAGGAAGTGAGGGAGGAAGGAAGAGAGGGAGAGAAGAAGAGAGAGAGAGAGAGAGAGAGAGAGAGAGAGAGAGAGAGAGAGAGAATAGGGCTAGAATGACTTCTATGTCCAGAAAGAACTCCCAGGATGAGAAGAGTTGGCTGCCTTTCATTTGTTCCAGGGCACTGTCTTAGATAAACATAAACCCTCCAGGGAGCTGTCTGATTCCTGGATGCAGGTGGCAATAGTGCAGAGTAACTGACACCACCTCTTTTTGCTCTATACCCCATGAGATGTCATTCACTCCTCCATCACACATAGTCAGGACTAGGCAGGCATGGGCTATCTGAGTCTAGGAAAAGGAAGAAAGGTACTGGTTGCTACCTAATACCTTTGAGTGTGCTAGGGGAGCAGAGCTGGGAGAGAATGTCCACTGAGTCTGTGCCTACAAAGAGAAATGACTACTCCCTGGTGTGGACCCAAGCTCACTCCAGTTCTCAGCATGTCGACTAAGGACTATTGCAAAAGCCTACTTTCTGGTTATTCTGCCTCCAGCTTAGTCCAGCCTTTACAGAGCAGTCAGAGGGATCTTCCATGATGCCAGAATGTTCATTCATGCTTAAAACCCTTTAAACAACTGTTAGGAAAATCTTTGAAACCTATAGCATTGGTTTAACAAGGCCTTCCACATCCATTGTGTTTTGGTTTCTTTTCTATTTCTCTACTATCAGTTGTCACCCTATACTTGTAGCTTTTCTCTCTTCCTTTGGCACCTTTACTGAAATTATTCCCCCTATAAGTTCAGTTCAATTTTATAGACATTTACTGAGCATTAACTCATCTCAGGCACTATGCTGAGGCTGCAGAGATGAAAGGGAAAGGGTCCCTAACCTTAACATGCTTATAAACCTGGAATGTTCTCCCTTACCCTATTGGCCTGGTGAACAGTTAGTTGTCTCTGAAGGCTCAGCCTGTGTCCCAGCAGCCTTGAAGGCTTTTCTGGCTCTGCCAAGACAGAGCTGTCCCTTGTGCTTATGATATAACATCTAGAACAGTGCCGCACAGAGTTCACTATGAGAAAGGAGCTTGTGCCAGAATTTAAATCAATGCACTGTTTCTTTTATTAAGAAAGCCTTAGTTAAAAATATATAGGACCTGGCCGGTGGCTCAGTGGATAGAGCGTTGGCTCAGCATATGGACGTCCTGAGTTGGATTCTCAGTCAAGGCACACAGAAGAAATGACTGTCTGTTTCTCTCCCCTCTTTCTCCCCTTCTCCCCTTCTCCCCTTCCTGCAACCAGTGGTTCAAGTGTAGTCCCAGGTACTGAGGATGGTTCCATCAGAGTACATCAGCCTCAGGTGCTAAATATAGCTTAGTACTGGAACATTGGTCCCAATTGGGGTTGCCAGGTGGATGCTGATCAGGGTGCATGCTGGAGTCTGCCTCACTATCTCCTTTCTTCTCACCTAATAAAAAGTCCTCTTCTGTGTTGACCTTCCTTCAAGCTTCCCTTCCCATTTCTGCACCAGGGTCTGCTCCCCTTAAAAAAAAAAATCAGCTGTTCTAAACAATGTACTTAATGATGCTTGCCAAGAATGAATACTTGTGAACTAACAGTTGGTACTGGAAAAAGAGAATAAAGGGAATGGAGACAAGGTAAAATTTCACGTATATACACAAAAATGTGTAGCTAGTAAACCAACAAAGAAAATACAGTGGAATTAGAAAACATAATCTATTAAAAGAGAAAAGGGAATAGGAACAGGTGGATAAATTTTTTTAAATAGCAATATGATAGATTGAAACCCAACTAAAATTAATATGTTAAGTATAAGTAGTCTAAACAATCCAATTAGAACATTGTCAATTATGACAATTACAAATAGTCATATTGGATAAAAAAGAAAAGTCCAACTATGTGCTGCCCACAAGAAACCTACTTTAAACATAAAGGCACAAATGGGGGCAGGGACACATAATACAGTATACAGAGGTGTGTTGTAGAATTGGGCACCTAACACCTGTATAATTATGTTAACCAGAGTCACCCCAACTAATTCAATAAAAAAGTAAATGAATAATAAAAGATAAGAACACTAATACAATAAAGTTGAAGGAGTTATATCATATTAATATCAGACAATATATGTTTCAGAGCAAAGAATATTATGAAGAGTAATGAGGGTCATTACACAACACTAAAGTAGTTAATGCATTAAGATGAATAAAGTCCTAAATGTTTAGTCTTCTAATAACAAAGATTCAAACACGAAGAAAAACGAATTGAATGCAAAAATAAATTTACAATTACACTTGGAGATAACAACAATCCTCTCTCAATAACTAATAGAACAAATAGACAGAAAATCAGTGGGAGTATAGATTTGAACAACACTCTCAACCAATTTAACCTAAATGAGATTTATAGAACACACCATTCCACACAGAACATAAATTTTTGTCAACATTTACCACTTTATATCATATTTTGAGCCATCAATAAATGTGAAAGGATTCAAATAATAGTGAGTTTGGTGTCTGACCACAATGAAATCAAATAGAAATGAGTGAAAGAAAGTTTTCTAAAAAATTCCTGAATGTCTAAGGGGCCTGGCTGGCTGGCTCAGTAGTAGAGCAGTGGCCCAGCGTGTGGAAGTTCCTGGTTTGATTCCCGGCCAGGGCACACAGGAGAAGCATCCATCTGCTTCTCCACCCCCCCCCCTTCCTCTCTGTCTCTCTCTTCCCCTCCTGCAGCTAAGGTTCCATTGGAGAAAAGTTGGCCCAGGTGCTGAGGATGGCTCTGTGGCCTCTGCCTCAGGTGCTAGAATGGCTTGAGTTGCAACAGAGCAACGCCCCAGATGGGCAGAGCATCGCCCCCTGGTGGGCATGCCGGGTGGATCCCGGTCTTGCGCATGCGGGAGTCTGTCTGACTGCCTCCCCACTTCTCACTTCAGAAAAATACAAAAAAATATAAATAGATAAATCTCTGAATGTTTGGAAATAAATTATGTGTAATAAACTTCTATATAATCAACAAGCAATAAATAGGTCAAAAGAGGAATTAGAAAGCATTTTAAATGGAATAAAAGTGAAAAAATAACATATCTAAATAGTAGGATACAGCTAATCCAGAGGAAAATATTTATTACTAAATTCTTTCATTAGGAAGAGAAAAGTCTCTAATTAATTACCTCAGCTGTTACCTTAAAAGCTAGAAAAAGAGTGATTGAAATTCAAAGTAAGCAGGAAAAAAAGTATCAGAGTATAAATTAATGAAATGTAATAGAAAACAAGAGAAAATCAATGAAACCAAAATTTGGTTATTTGACATCTAGAAGACTGATAAACCCTTAGCTAAAGCAATTGGGGGGGGCACATTGCAAATTACCACTATTTAGCTAAAAAGCTGTACATTTACCACAGATTCTTTAGATTTCAAGAAAATATTAAAAGAATATTATAAACAATTTTTGCCAATACATTTGCAATTTAAATGAAACAAATTCCTTAGGACAGACAAATACCAAAACTCAAGAATAAATAAACAACATGACAATCATATACATCTATTGGTGAATAGTTTTCATTAAAACAATACCTCAGCCTGACCAAGCGGTGGCGCAACGAATAGAACATCAGACTGGGATGCAAAGGACCCAGGTTCGAGACCCCGAGGTCACCAGCTTGAGCGCAGGTTCATCTGGTTTGAGCAAAAAGCTCACCAGCTTGGACCAAAGGTCGCTGGCTCAAGCAGGGGGTTGCTCAGTCTGCTGAAGGCCCGCAGTCAAGGCACATATGAGAAAGCAATCAATGAACAACGGTGTCACAACGCGCAATGAAAAACTGATGATTGATGCTTCTCATCTCTCCATTCCTGTCTGTCTGCCCCTGTCTATCCCTCTCTCTGACTCTCTCATTGTCCCTGAAAATAAATAAATAAATAAATAAAACAAACAATACCTCAGACTGACCTCTGGTGACGCAGTGGATAAAGCGTCAACCTGGGAACACTGAGGTTGCTGGTTTAAAACCCTGCACTTGTCTGGTCAAGGGAGTTGATGCTTCCTGCTCCTCCACTTTCTCCCTCTCTCTCTCTCTCTCTCTCTCCCTCCTCTCTAAAATGAATAATAATAAAAAATGTAAAATAAACACAATACCTCAAAGGAAACCACAGATTCAAATGGCTTCACTGATTGAATTCTACCAAACATTTAAAAAATAAATAATACAAATTCTATACATACTCTTCCAGGAAATTGAAGAGGACAAGATACTTCCTAGTTCCTTCTTTGAGAGAAACATAACCCTGATAACAAAATCTAAGCTATAACAGGAATAAAAAAGTGTAGAACAATATCCTTCATGACCATAGATGCAAAAATCATAAACAAAAACTTAGCAAATAGAATCCAACAATATATAAAATTGATAATGACTATGTGGAATTTGACCCAGGAATGCAGTTAGGTTAACATTTGAAAATCATCAATATAATTTACTATTTTAATAGATTTTTTTTTTAGAAATGATTATATGTGGAAGAGGAATTTTTCTGAAATCCAACATCTATTCCCAACAGGTAGGAGTCTATCTGATGTACTCAAGGACAGGAAGGTCAGGGTGGCTTGAGCAGAATGAATGAAGGAAGAGAGTAGGCCGAGATAAGATTAGGCAGGTGCTAGGAGGCAGAACATACAGGATCTTAGTAAAGACTGGTTTTTCCTTTCTCATAGTGACATGAACTTCCACTGGGGAGATTTTAGGAGAGGAATGACGTTGCTTTTAGGTGTTCTCTTGTGATGTTGAAAATAGACGTGGAAGGATCAAAGACAGAAGTAAGGGCTCCGCTGGGATGCATTTACAATGAAGTACATGAGAGATGGCAATGGCTTGGTAGGGAAGATGATGAGAAGTGGTAGGATTCTGGATTCTATATGGAAGGATTGAGCTGAATGTGAGATATATGATGAGTCAAAGATAACTCTTATGTTTTTTTCCTGAGCAAATGGAAGGGTGGTACTACCATTAACTATGATGGTGTAGACTACAGGAGGAGTGAGTTCAGAGGAGGGGAGGCACTGGAGGTCAGGGGGTTGATTTTGAGCATATATAAGTTTGAGATGTCTATTAAACACTTATATTAAACTTTTTATCAAATGAAATTCATGGCAATTATGCAAAGAAGTTAAAACAAAAATAGAAATGAAGAAAATAGCATAAATGTATAAGTGAAGGATTCATTTTTAAAAATAACGCCAAGAAACAAAAATATACAAAACAAGCATTATTTATTTAGAAAAAAATAAAACATAAATTCAATGAAACAAAAATAAATAACCAGGTGAACCAATGAAATAAAACAAAAAACAGTCATTTAGAGCTAAGGAAAAAATTAAGGAGCAAAATAACAATTACAGAGTTAACAAATAATTTTGAAACAGCAAAACAACAGCGTTAATACATCTAAATACTAAATTCATTAAACTTAAGAAAAATTTGAACTAATCACAGAAAATGCACAGAGAAAAGACAAAGTTGAAGTGGTTAGGAGGGAGATAAACATATGGAGTATAGATAATGATCCACTATATTTATTTCCCCAAAGGAACTACAACAACACATGAAACAGAAAAAATATTCATTAATATAAAAGAAAAGGAATAAAAAACTGTGGAGAAGGGCTCTGGAGGAGATTCTATCCTTGTCCACATGGACCTTCTGGTGGCTTCTGGTGGTCTTTGGCTTGTGACTGCACAACTCCGATCTCTACCTGTCTTTCCATGACTTTCTCCTCCTTTGCCTTATGTGTTTCTCTTCCATGTGTCTTTTATTATTCATATTTACGTTCTTTTTTCTTTTCCTCCTTCTTCTTAAAGAAGTTCCTTTGACATGTCTTGTAATACTGGTTTTGTGGTGATAAACTTTTTGTCTTTGAAGCTCTTTACCTCTCCTATTCTAAATGATAGCCTTACTGGGTAAAGTAATCTTGGTTGAAGGTCCTTGCTTTTCATCACTGAAAACTTTATACCCATCCTTTTTCACCTGAAAAATTTCTATTGAGAAATCAGCAGTTTTACAGGAGCCACTTTGTAGATAACTGCTTTTCTCTTGCTACTTTTAAGATTCTCTCTTTGTCTTTAATCTTTGCTGTTTTATTTATGAAGTATCTTTCTGCAGCCCACTTTGAGTTTATCTTGTTTGGGACTCTGTGCTTTCTGGATTTGCATGTGTGTTTCCTTCTTCAAGTTAGGGAAGTTTTCAGTCATTATTTGTTCAAATAGATTCTCAATCTTTTGCTCTCTCTCTTCTTCTTCTGGTACCCCTATAATGTAAATGTTGTTATGCTTGGTATTGTCTTAGTTGTTCCTTAAATAATCCTCATTTTAAAAAAAGTTTTCCCCCTATTCTAATTGGGTATTTCTGCTATCTTGTCTTCTAAGTTGCTGATTCAGTCTCTGCTTCATTTAATCTGCTGTTGATTCCTTCTAGTGTATTTTTCATTTTAGTTATTGTATTTTTCATTTCAGCTAGTTCTTTTGTAATGTTTTCTATGTCCTTTTTTATGCTTACTATTTATTTTTGAAGTTCTCACTAAGTTCTTTGAGAATCCTTATAGCCAGTGAGGAGCTCTGCAGCTGAGATAAACCTTCTGAATCTCAACCACCACACATGTGTGTGGGGTCAACCCATTTTGCATCTCTGCCCCTCCTGTCAGACTCAATGTGGCTTCATTGGTATATTATTAGATATATGACTCTTGTTCAACTAGTTTTCAGATGGTTATCCAGGTTGATTGTTCATTAGTTTCATTGTAATTTTGGTATGTTCACAGGAGGGTGTGAATACAATGCCCACCTAGTCTACCGTCTTTACTGGAACCTCTGTACCCTTTAAATGTTTTTTTATATTATATCTTTTTTAAGTAAAGCTTTTATTTGGGCCTAACCTGTGGTGGTGTAGCGGATAAAGCATTGACCTGGAATACTGAGGATGCTGGTTCAAAACCCCTGGCTTGCCTGGTGAAAGCACATACAGAAGTTGATGCTTCCTGCTCCTCCCCTTTCTCTCTTTCTCTTTCTCTCTCCTCTCTCTCTCTCTCTAAAATGAATAAATAAAACTTTTAAAAGCTTTTATTAATTTTAGGGAGGGTGAGCAGAGCAAGAAGTATCAACTCATAGTTGCTTCACTTTAGTTATTCACTGGTTGCTTGTCATATGTGTCTTGACGAGGCAAGCCCAGGGTTTCAAGCCAGTGACCTCAGCTTTCCAGGTTGACACTTTATCCACTGCACCACCACAGGCCAGACTCTTTAAAATGTGTTAAAAAGTGCCTGACCAGGCAGTGGTGCAGTGGATAGAGTGTCGGACTGGGATGGACCCAGGTTCAAGACCCCAAGGTCGCCAGTTTGAGTGTGGGCTCATCTGGTTCAAGCAAAAGCTCACCAGCTTGGACCCGAGGTTTCTGGCTCGAGCAAGGGGTTACTCGGTCTGCTGAAGGCCCACAGTCAAGGCACATATGAGAAAGCAATCAATGAACAACTAAGGTGTCGCAACAAAAAACTGATGATTGATGCTTCTCATCTCTCTCCGTTCCTGTCTGTCTGTCCCTACCTATCCCTCTCTCTGATTCTCTGTAAATAAATAAATAAATAAATAAATAAATAAATAAATAAATAAAATGTGTTAAAAAGTAAATTTCATGTTATGTATTCTTTACTGCAATAATTTTTTTAAAATGAAGTGCCTGACCAGGTGGTGGCGCAGTGGATAGAGCATCGGACTGGGATGTGGAAGGACCCAGGTTCGAGACCCCGAGGTCGCCAGCTTGAGCGCGGGCTCATCTGGCTTGAGTGAAAAGCTCACCAGCTTGGACCCAGGGTTGCTGGCTCCAGCAAGGGGTTACTCGGTCTGCTGAAGGCCCGCGGTCAAGGCACATATGAGAAAGCAATCAATGAACAACTAAGAAGTCGCAACGCACAATGAAAAACTAATGATTGATGCTTCTCATCTCTCTCCGTTCCTGTCTGTCTGTCCCTGTCTATCTCTGCCTCTGTAAAAAATAATAATAATAAAAAAAATAAAAAATAAAAAAATAAGTAAATAAAATGAAGTGATGGTCCTCCATAGCAATAAAAACAAGAATTACTGAAACAGACAACTCAGATGAATCTCAAAAACATAATGTTAACTGAAAGAAGGCAGAAAGACATTTAGAGAAAAGGGAAAAATATGATTCAATATGGGTCAGGAAACATACTCCCCGCACAGGCTGGGAGTGGGAGGGGACTGAGTACAAGGGGGCATGAGGGAAATCTGGAGGGTGATGCTAATAGTCTCTATTTTATTATGATGGTTGTATGGCTATTTACATTTATCAAAACTCATTGAACTATTCACCTAAAAAAGATTAATTTTGCGCTATATAAATTATACTTGAACGATCTGATTACTTTGGTGCCGCTGCTGGGACAGGCTAGGAGCGCTGTCCCATGCTGTTGGAACGCCACAGGTTCAGGGGAGTCCCCTCAGCAGTTAACTTGTCCTTGAAATTTGATTCTCTTCTCCTCTTTCAGCCCCAGAAGCCATGCCCACCTGTAGCTGTGAGTTTGAAAGCCCTAGGTTGCATGACATTTTTTTATTTTTAGCAGGGGTCTTGCCTGGGGTCGTTTCCAGCTCTGGTCGTTTCCAGCTGGCTAATGGAGACCAGCTAGCGGGGATGGAGAAGGGGATGTGATGACTTGTGGGAGGTGCCTGGAACCAAAGGCAGAGGTGGCTGGTCCCAGCTGCTGGGCCAGAGCTGGGCAGGGTGAGAGGAGGGAAGAGGAGCCTGGAGCAGCCCTGCTCTCCTTTCACACCCCTCTGCCTGGGAAAGGGAAACGGCTCCTTCCTGACCACCCTGCAGAAATAGTCTTGGCAGCTGCTCCAGGCAGTCAGGTGAGGAAGGAGCATCTCTCCTGGCTGAGGTACTTTTCTTTGACACCCTTGGAGTAAAACAAATGCACACTGGTGATGGACTGGCTTCCCCAGCCTTCTCCGTATGGCCTGCCACCAATGCTCCAACCAAACCCTGCCACTGCCCAAGAAAGGACTCGCTTGCCATGCCTGCTCTCCTCCCAGAGGGGCCTGTCCAAGCCTGTCGCTTGTTTCCTCTCCCTCTCCTGTCCCGCCAGCCCAGCAGGGGTGGTTGGGGGCAGGCCACGGGCTTGCCCTGCCATGGGAAACTACTTCACTGCTGGCCACAGCCAGGAGGAGGACTTGTCTTGGAAAGAGCTGCGCTCAGCCCCCGTGGGTGTGGCAGGGAGTTCTGCCATCTCTCCAGCGACACTGGCTCTTGCTTTCAGATGCACCTGGGCACTTAGGTTTGCCTCTGGGGAAAACTGGGAAAGGACATTGGGGAAATGAAACACTAGCCAGGGAGCCATGGCACTTTCTGTGGAGAGAGAGAGAAACTGACGAAGAGTTTGCTTGACTTGGTCTGTATCTCACATCACAGGATTTAAAATGCACCTTTGAACTGCCCCAACCGAACCACCTCATCTCACCCCTAAGGCAAGTACAGTTCAGAGAGGTTACCTGATTTGCCCAAAGTGTCCCGGCTGGTGCGCAGCAGAACCGGGACTGGAATGCATTCTCCTGGCTGATCTTGTTTTACCGCAATCCCTACCGCTGGTGGCTCCCTTTTCTCCCAGAGTAAAAGCTGACATCCTTACGGTGGTCTTCAAGAACCCACGTGACCTGCCTTCCCTCCACCCAGAATCTCTTCAGTCACCCCTCCTTTCCCCCTCGACCCCTCCATCCCACCATAGGAGCTGGTCCCCAGCCCCCCAGGCATGCTCCACATTATACTGCCCCCGTGGACATCAGCCTCATGAGACCCTCACCTCCTTCAAGTCTTGGCTGAATTTCACCTTTTCAGTGAGGCCTCCCTGGACATCCTACTTAACACGCAGCCACGCCCTTGCCCCCAGCACTCTGGTCCCTCACCCAGCTCTACTTGTGCTTCTTTCTCTAGGTGTGTCCCACCTCCCAACCCTTCAGTGCTCTTATCTGGTCTGTTTCCCGTTACTGTCTGCCTCTGCGGCCAGAATGTCAGCGGCCAGCATCTGTCTTGTTCACTGCTGTGTCCCCATCAGGGGGAGGGGGACCTAACTAAACCAGTATTTGCTGAACCAATGATTAAATGAGTCTTTGAAAATGCACGTGCGCTATATGCTTACTTGTCTTTCTAAAATTTCCCTCAGAGCCTTGATATCAAAGTTACCAAATGATATACCTGTTTTTAAATTTTAGCCCCACAACAAGGGATATCTACAACTGAAGCCCTCGTCTGTGCCCTGACAACCCCCATCCAGGATCTTAGTTGGAGGAAGGGCCTGTACTTTTTACTTAGAAAGGGCTGGTACTCCACAGCACTGGCGTTGGTAGGGAGGATGCTCTCAGCACATTGGGCCACCAGGCCGCACTTGGTCCCCAAGCGGCTGAGGCGCCAGTGGCCCTGCCACAGGACCTGGAAAGCCTCCCTCACTTCCTCCTTTTGGAAATGGCATTGACGGCATTCAAGAAACTATTGTCGGGCCAGGATTTGTGGCGGGCCCCAAGGTCCCTCTAAAATGAACAGGATTTTGTCTTCTTTTATCTTTTAGAGGGGCAGCCTAGTAGGTAAGTCCATGTCATCCCACTGTTGCCTGGTATTTGGTGAGCTTCTCCGATGAACAGCAAGCAGGCTGGGGGAGGGAGTGCTGTTACTGAGCACCGGGCCTCGGTGTTCATACACAGCATCTCTCATCGTCTTCCCAATCGCCCTGCAGGGCAGGGGTCATCTCCAGCTGATAGTGTAGGAAAACAAAGTGCAGACAAGTCAGGGGACTTGCCTAGAGTCTTGGCCAGTAGAGGATAAGGCGAAAGATCCTAATGCATGTTCTTTCTAATACACTAGGCTTCCTTCTTCAGGTCACTCAATATACAGCTATGACAAGAATAAGTAACTGAAGGCATAAGACTCTAAAAGACAGAGCAGGCAATAGGGAAATTTTAAGAGGCGGGGAGGAGCAGGCGCAGAAAGAAAGGGGAGGGAGGACCCGGCCACGTGGCTGCTCAGCTTGCTTCTTCCCTAACAATAGAAGTGTCTCATCTCACACACACTGCTTTTTGTGACTCTCAAAAAGCTTTTGCGTGCATTTTCTCATGACAGCCTCAGAACAATCATGCAGGGTAGTGTTTCCTTTCCCATTTCACAGATGACAAAACTGAGATTCAGGGAAACCAAATAACTTGCTCAAAACCCCACAGCCAATTTACTGGCAGGTCTGGGGTGCCACTCAAGTCTTTTGATCCCCCAGCCCAATATTATTGTTCCCCTTCCTAAATAAAGAGAACCACTGTCTCATGGTAACAATGAGTAGCAGCCACAGGCAGAGGGAGCAGGGCCCAGGGAGGGACAGAAATAGAACTAAGACATTTTGACATAAATTCTTGGAGGGTATGGCCTGGGACTATGTACAAGATTTTCTAGCACCAGCTCAGCTGCCTATACCATGGGGCACCTGTGCTGAGTGGTCTCTGCCAGGCGGCTGTGTCCTCGACCCAGAACCGGGTCCCTCCAACCTCCACTGTGGAAGCTGAGGGGTACAGCTCCATGCTTAGGAGGTTGGGGACACACCCTATAGCTCAGCGGAAAGGCAGACCCTGCCAGGAGCTGGTGCCACTACATAGAGAAATGCCACAGCTGACAATGCATAGCCTAGGAAATAATTTAAAATATGCCTGTCCTACCTGACCAGGCAGTTGTGCAGTGGATAGAGCATCAGACTGGGATGCACAGGACCCATGTTCGAAACCCAAGGTCACTGGCTTGAGCACAGGTTCATCCAGCTTGAGTGCAGGGTTGCTGGATTGAGCCCAAAGGTTGCTGGCTTGAGCAAGGGGTCACTTGCTCTGCTGTAGCCCCTGGTCAAGACACATATGAGAAAGCAATCAATGAACAACTAAGGTGCCGCAACAAAGAATGGATGTTTCTCATGTCTCTCCCTTCCTGTCTGTCTGTCCCTACCTGTCCCTCTCTCTTTCTCTCTGTCTCTGTCACACACACAAAAAAATATATATATATAATTTTTCATCAAATCCAGAGCCAATAAGCATGAAAACACTCTCTCTCTCTCTCTCTCTCTCTCTCTCTCTCTCTCTCTCTCTCAGTTCCAAGAGGCCTAAAATGCCCCAGAATGGAGGTTCTGCCTGGCACGGAGAGGACACTCCTCGGTGAGTCTGGGTGCCTTTCTCCAGGCATCACAGCATCAGGCCCTGGGCTCTCCTCCCTTCCCCTCAGGAGATTACTGCCACCTCCCAAAGCTGTCGGACTGCCCAGCTTCGCTGCCACAAAGCCCAGTGATCAGGCAAATTCACCCGCATCGAGGTGCTTCCGTGTACACAGATGATGGGGAGTCAAATCGAGCAGCAGGAGACCGGAACCGGGTGACGGTGACCCTGGGCAAGTCTTCACTATTCTCTCTGTGGGATGGAAAGTGGCATAATCGTACTCGCCCTCTGGAAATGTCATGAGGATACATGAGACCTGCATGCAGAAGCACTTTAAATACTGCAAAACAACAAAGAAAGGTCAACTCAGAAGAATGATTTTTAAAGGATGGCTTGATGTGAGGGCACTGCCGGCCTGAACTGGTTAATTTCCAACTGGAACTTTGGGCATGATTGACTCTTGGGGACAGAAAGGCTTTGGTTCTATTGAACCTCTTCGATGTTTCTGGAATCACATGCTCATCCATTTTGCTGAAGTGTAAAGATGGGTTTGGAGGGAACCTGCTCTGTCCTGATCTTCCCCATAGAGACAGGCCCTGGGAGTGGCTGGAGAGGAGCTCCGGGCAAGTGGCCCTTCCAGACCTGAGGTGGACTTACATGTCTTGCTCCCTGCGCCCCAGGAAGGAGCTAGCTACAGCTCCCCTGGCTCAGTGCTCTCTCCCAGGGGTTCAGGCTGGAAACAGAGCACCAAATGCCTTTAACCCCGAACAATGAAGGTGCTAAGGGCATCCACCCCAGGACTTTCAACTCCCCCCAAACTTGACCACCCTGGTATCCATAAGGGATTGGCTCCAGGACCCCATAAGTCAGCAGATGCTCAAGTCCCTTATCTAAAATGGTATAGAGCCCTAGCCAGGTGGCTCAGTGGATAAAGCGTCCACCCAATGCTCCCAAGGTCGCAGGTTACCCCTGGTCGGGACACGCAGGAGAAGCAATCAATGAGTACACAACTAAATAGACCAACTAAGTGAAACAACAAGTTAATGCTTATCTTTCTCCCTTACTCTCTCTCTCTCTCAAGTCAATGGAAAAATTAAAATGGCGTAGATCAGTGCAGACAGCCGGCCATGCAGACATCCCAACCACAGAGGAAAACAGTATGGGTATTCATTAAAATAAATCTGCGTGTAAGTGGGCCCACACAGTTCGAACACATGTTGTTCAAGGGTCAAGTGCAGTTTCAGTTATTCCAGGTGTAGATTATCTATCTCACTTTTCACCTTCAGACACAGCATTTTGGTTTTTAGATATTATTTATTGATTTTACAGAAAGAGGCGAGAGAGAAATGGAGGAGCAAGAAGTATCAACTCATAGCTGCTTCACTTTATTTAGTTGTTCACTGATTGCTTGCTGTATGTGCCTTGACCAGGCAAGCCCAGGGCCCGCAACCAGCGACCTCAGCATTCCAAGTTGAGACTCCGTCCACTGTGCCACCACAGGCCAGTCCCGACACAGCCTAAATTCTGGAAAAATTGTGTGGAAGTGGCTCCCTGGTGACTCGGGGAGGCAATGCGGCTAAACATAGAAGCTCCAAGCAGGGAGGGTCACCACACTGAGAGCACACACTAGGACGCCAGGACTAGCCCAGCTAGAAGAGCTTCCTCCTGCCTCCTGTACGGAGCGATCAGGCCCTCAAGGTGGACTTGAACTCTGGAAACAGATACTGGATCCCTCAAGGTGCCCTCAAGGTGGACTTGAATTCTGGAAACAGATACTGGATCCGCCCAGGCAGGACAGAAGGGCATACATACATTTGCAAGGTTTTTCCAGGAAGGGAAGCGCTTGTTCAAGGCCCGTCTCAACTCGCCCCCTGGTGGTCAGAGGGATTATTTGCAGGGTGGATGGGTAAAGAATTGAACCAAGTTACTTACTCCCCACAAGGGAATTGAACCTATGGCTTAGACCAGGGGTCCCCAAACTTTTTACACAGGGGGCCAGTTTGCTGTTCCTGAGATCGTTGGAGGGCTGGACTATTAAAAAAAACTATGAACAAATCCCTGTGCACACTACACGTATCTTATTTTAAAGTAAAAAAACAAAATGGGAACAAATACAATATATAAAATAAAGAACAAGTAAATTTAAATCAACAAACTGACCAGTATTTCAATGGGAACTATGGGCCTGCTTTTGGCTAATGAGATGGTCAATGTGCTCCTCTCACTGACCACCAATGAAAGAGGTGCCCTTCCGGAAGTGCGACGGGGGCCGGATAAATGGCCTCCAGGGGCCGCATGCGGCCCGCGGGCCGTAGCTTGGGGACCCCTGGCTTAGACTAAGCCTTAGAGGACACTAAGTCGTGTTAATGTCACTCCGTTGGGAGAGCTGTTCTGGCTCAACTATGTGGAACCTCCCTATTGCAAGATGTCGTAACACTGGTGTTTTCCTCACCATATTCCTCCCAATTATAATTACATATATAGTTCCAATGTTTATCTCCATGAAGAAAGCCTTGACCCTGGTTATAACGTTGGGTTCTAGCATATTAGCTGTGCTCATAACCAACTTTTTTGAAAGAGAGTAAGAGTCTCAGGTCTCCCAGCTCCACTGAAGCAAGACCCCTCTGCCTCAGAGGAGAGCCAGACCCTCGCAGACAGTGGGGACAGCTGCCCGAACCCCGCCCCCTCCCGGACCTCCCCTCTGAATGGCTGGCCAGCATTGCCAGAGCCCTGAGCTCCGCAGGTGTGCCCAGAGCAGGATGCGGCAAGGGGGCTGGAGTGAGCAGGGTGGCATCAAGAAGTATTTAAAGTAAAGGACTTGGAGCTTAGTTTTGAAGGGGGGCGGCAATGTTAGTGAAGAGGGACAAAAGCCAAGCAATCCACTTCCTGCCACATCTGCACCCAAATCCTCACTCTCTGAGCCGAAGACCATGGAAGCACAGAGCCCCATCTCACCATCAGACTCCCTGTACGTCAGTGACCTCCTCTGACAACAAGGGCTAGTTCAGAAACCCTAGGACAAGCTACAAATAGTCTCATTGATAACAATATGGTATAGATAGCACTTAACAGGCACCTCAAAATATGAGTGAGTGAATGAATGTATGAATGAATTAATTAATGAGTGAGTGAGTGAATTCTTCACAACTTATCTTAAGACAGCCTCTGACTATCAGGTTTGTCCTTGGTCCAAAGATTTCCCCTCTTCCCTTCCTCCCTGCCCCTCTGTGAGCCCCTGTGAGCCCCTGTGCACAGGGTTCACCGCCCGTGGCCTGAGTTCTCAAAGTACAGCCATCTGTCTCAGCTTGTCTCTTCAGAACTCAGACTTGGGCTGGAGGCTGGGTTCTAGAACTGGATCTTTCTATACAGGGACTAGAAAGATTGAAAAATGGAAAGATGGACACCTCTGTATTTCCAAGCAGTGTTTTGTTTTGGGTTTTATTCATTTACTTTTTTTGACAACCTTGAAAGAAACTGTTAAAAGTCACTCCTTGCTTTCTAAATGATGTTATCCATTGCCTGGAGATGATTACATGACCTCCAAGCAAAGGCAGGTAGTGAAGAGTTGTGATTATAGAAGAGATTAATTTCCCCATACAGGGAAATCCCCCCCCTTTTTTTTTTGCATAGGCAGCAGTTCAATAAATAATTAATGCTTGTTAATCTTTTAGCTATTTCTCCCATTGTAAAAAAATTAATTGGTCTTCCATCATCTATTGCATTGTAACCTAGAGGTATTTGGCACCCATCTGCCACCTGCTGAAACTTGCTGCTCCTGAAGCTCATCAGTGTGTGGCAGTGACACTTGGCAGTCGTGCCCAGCCCCCAGGTTCAGGGCATGCATGGGAGCGCAGAGCTGGGGCAGGCACTCAGGAGAGCCTCCCACAGACAGTGCCTCTTCCTTCCAGGAGGCTGGGGAGTCTGCAAGCACTCTTTTTCACATCTCCTCCCTCATTGCTGAGCTCTCAATTTGCAAAATATGTTCAGCAAGATTTATGATGGTGTGGGGGAGCAGCACCATGTCTCTCTGGGCCGTGGATTAGAGACAACAAATGTCCTGGGATCACTTTCTGGCTGTTGCCACTTCGCTGTGCCTCAATTGCCTGAGCAGGATTACTGGACCCACAAGTGGTGAGATGAGGAGGGTCAGAATGGGAAGAAACTCCCTAAGTGGCTCAGTTCCTCTAGCCTCAACTATTACAGTTTTCTCCCTTTTAAATCACAAATCAATCATATTACCTCCTCCAGGAAGTTCTTCTAGATTAAACCAGGGTGACTACCCTTACTCCATTGCCTGATTTGCCCTTCCCCCTCAGTGCCCTTTGGCTGTGTTCCTAATGACAAAGTTCTGTTTATGACTGTTTGTCTCCTTTGTTTTCTCTTATTAGAATTTAAGCTCTGGTAAGGAATGAGTCATGTTTGTTCTATAACAAATATAACAAGCACTTGTGTGGCTACAAAGACTCTCATAGGAGAGAGGGAGGCTATCAGCTGGAGTAGCCAAGAAGTGCAATGAGAGCAGTGCCTGAGCCAGCACTTGGAATGGCCCCTCTTGGAAAAGCCATGCAGCCTGTGGGTCCACAGGACAAGCACATGTCAGGGGCTCACTCAGGGCTGCGTCCCAGCCCTACTACTGCTGCTACTGATGAGCAATGGCACTTAGCCTCTCTCAACCCAGTTTCTCACCTGAAAGATGGCTCCTCGCACAGCTGCTGGTGGGATTACATGAGATGATGCGTGTAGACAATGTTTGCAAACTGTGGGGCACTAGTAAGTATGAGGGTTCGTTGTTCCTGTCATTGGTGTGGTTTTCTCACTCTAATATTTTTCTTCAGAGCCACCTCCTTGTGCCCACCTTGCAAGCAGCCTGAATTCTAACATGCTAATTTACCATCCCTCTTTTCTGGTTTCTTAAGGTAGCTTAGTGACAGAATACTGTAATGTCAGAGCCAGGACGGACCCTTAAAGTTTACCAGCTTCTCGTTTCACAAGGAGGGCTGATGCAACTGACATGAGCTCACATGGCAGCTGAGCATAGCTCTGTCTCAGACCACACAGCCCCCGACTCCACACTGCTAGAGAGGGGATTTCTTAATAAGAGCATTTTTTGTGTATATTTACCTTGTGCCAGGCTCTGTGTCAACTAAGCACTTTACATGGATTGTTAATTTAATCTTCATAAAACTCCATCTGGTCAGCACAATCACTACCTTCATCAGGTAGACAAGATGACTGAGACACTAAAGGTCCCAACCTAAAGTGTCAAAGCTAGATTCCAAGTGATTCCAGAGTCTGTGCTCTTCATTTACTACACTCTCTAAACACTATCCTCTTTCTCTCTAAGAGAGAACTAGGTGAAAAATACCCTTCTAGTCATGGGATTCACTGAAAAATAAGGCAGAATTCCTGCCATCAAAAGTTCATGGTCACTCTCTTCCTCTTTCTTCCCTTTCCCTTCCTTCTTCTTCCTGAAAAGTTCAATCTTCAGTCCATTTGTGGAGCTGAGCAAGATAGGCTTCCATGTCAGAGAATGGGGGTGCAATGGCCCAGAGTGGGGAGTCAGAGCCCAAGCAAGGTGGAGAAGGCCTCCATGGAGGAGCTACCTGATACTGGAATGCTAGAGCCCAAACCAGGTAAGGAGGGCATCCCCACAGGGAATGCTCAACTGAGACGTTGGAGCCCAAGCTGTGGGCCTAAGGAATGCACCCACGCAGGGGTGGACCAGCAGAGAGAGGAGAGATTTCTCACAGTGGATCAAGCTAGTACCTGCAGAGAACTGACCAAATAAGTAAATATACTAAAGACAATGGGAGCCACGTTTTTCTCTATCAGTAAAAGGAGTTAAAAACATGAATGGATAAAAATCAGAATATACCTTGTGGTTCAGGTTTAAGGTGGGAAGTACCAGTGTGAATGTGTGGATTTCAATGCTTGGTAGTCTTGCTTAGGGGAACTGTGGCTATGTGAGAGAATTCTGCCTCTTTGGGGAACTTTTGTTTCTTCCAGGGCTATTGGAAGTCTAGGTACAGGGGAAATGATTGTATCCGAAAAGAAGCTGGACCAGTGGGTCCGGCCAGTCCTTCCTGCTCATCAGAGAAGATGCCTGCCAAATAGCGGCAGCAACGCCATCTCTTCTCAGCTTCAGCACCACCATCCAAAACTCACCTGGCATTCCCAGGGGGCAGGGGTAGGGGGGTGGCTTTGCACTAGTCCCTGAGAGCTGCTTAAAGTCCAAGTCTTAGACCTGGGCTTCCCAAGCCTGGGTGAGCAGGAGACTCACCTGGAGAGCTTATTAAGAATATAGTGTCGCCTGACCTGGTGGTGGCGCAGTGGATAGAGCATCGGACTGGGATGTGGAAGGACCCGGGTTCGAGACCCTGAGGTCGCCAGCTTGAGTGCGGGCTCATCTGGTTTGAACGAGGCTCACCAGCTTGGACCCAAGGTCGCTGGCTCCAGCAAGGGGTTGCTCAGCCTGCTGAAGGCCCGCGGTCAAGGCACATGTGAGAAAACAATCAATGAACAACTAAGGTGTTGCAATGCGCAATGAAAAACTAATGATTGATGCTTCTCATCTCTCTCTGTTACTGTCTGTCTATCCCTCTCTCTGACTCACTCTCTGTCTCTGTAAAAAATAAATTAATTAATTAATTAAAAAAAAAAAAAAAGAATATAGTGTCCTGGGAATCACCAAATTAGATCTCCAGGTGAGGATTGGGAAGTTAGTTGTATTACCAACAGTCTCCCAGTCAATTCCCGTTCAGTCAGCCTGTGTAGGTAATAGATTAGGATTGGGAGGCTCTAGCTTAGAACATTGTGTCGACATTTGTAGTGCTGAATAAAAAAGTCTTCATTCTCAATTAAGAGAAAGAGAAGAAGAGGGAGAAGGAAAATGGTAAATTGGCATAATTATGGCATCTCCCTTTTAAGCATCACAAGATAATAAAATCCTTCCCCATCAACCACTGGACATCACAATGAGTCGGGCACTCCCCAAATGGCAAGATACTCCAGGATATAGCACAGAATTAAATGTTTCTGATGTAGGAAAAGTGGAATGAACAATTCAAAAATTCCTTTGGCCTTAGCCCTGGCCGGTTGGCTCAGCGGTAGAGCGTTGGCCTGGCGTGCAGGGGACCCGGGTTCGATTCCCGACCAGGGCACATAGGAGAAGCTCCCATTTGCTTCTCCACCCCCAACCCCTCCTTCCTCTCTGTCTCTCTCTTCCCCTCCCGCAGTCAAGGCTCCATTGGAGCAAAGATGGCCCGGGGGGTTGGGGATGGCTCCTTGGCCTCTGCCCCAGGCGCTAGAGTGGCTCTGGTCACGGCAGATTGATGCCCTGGAGGGGCAGAGCATCGCCCTCTGGTGGGCAGAGCATCACCCCCTGGTGGGCAGAGCATCGCCCCTGGTGGGCGTGCCGGGTGGATCCCGGTCGGGCGCATGCGGGAGTCTGTCTGACTGTTTCTCCCCGTTTCCAGCTTCAGATATTAGAAGAAAAAAAAAAATTCTTTTGGCCTTAAAAGGTCTGATAAAATTATTCTACACTATTAGCAGAATTCAACTCAGTCAACCTGAAACTTTTGCCCATCCCTAAGCAAGTCACCAACATCCTGAGGCTACTAATGTCTAATTGGTTGCACCAAAGTAAATAGAACCTTTTCCAACAAGTTCCACCCAAGTTTCCCTCCACAGTTGTCTGCTGAGCACCCACTGTTTGTCAGGAAGTGCAGCTAAGAGCTTCAGAATAGTCAAAGATGGGATTTTGAGAAGGCATTGCATGGCTTACACTCTCATCACAATAAAAAGGAGGACAAACAGCAGCACTTGAACAAGGCATGAAGTTGAGACTACAATGGTGTAGCCATGAAACAAATAGTCAAGTTGGGGCCCTGGTCAGTTAGTTTAGTTAGTTAAGAGCATCATCCTAATACAACAAGGTTGCGAGTTTGATCCCCAGTCATGGCATACTTGGGAAGCAACAAAAAAATGCACAACTGAGTGGAACAATAAATTTTTCCCTTCCTCCTTCCCTCTCTTTCCCTTCCTCTCTCTGTCTTTCAAAAATCAATAAAAATTAAGACTTGGCCAGACAGCTCGGTTGGCTGGAGCATCATCCTGGAGCATGAAGGTTGCTGGTTCAATTCCCAGTCAAGACACATACAGGAGCAACTCAATGTTCCTCTCTCTCTCTCTCTCTCTCTCTCTCTCTTTCTCTCTCTCTCTCTCTCTGCCTCTCTCAAAAAGAAAAATAGTCAAGTTGGCCAAAGAACAGAGCACCATACGTGATTTTTCTCTGAAGTTCAAGAGAGAATTTAATGAGGAATCAAGAATGTTTTGTACCTCTGGGAGATTTTGCTACTACAACATGGTATAAAAGTATGGAGACTATGGAGACAACCTTTAACAAATTACCATAGGCCAAAGACTTAATGAAAGTCATAATCTCTCCTACCTTCGTTTTGCCTCTAACTGGGACTTTGCTGGAGACAGTGCCTTACCCTGGTTGAAACACTGGGCATCAAAGCAGGGCAGTGATGACAAAGATTCCTGACAAAGAAGCCTGTCACACCTTCAGTGCCAGTGTATGCTACTTGAATGGCAGTCCCACCAGACATGAGGTCACGGGACCTGAGGCCCAGACAGGGCTCTGACACCAGTTTTCTGTGTGGCTTCGAAAAGACCTCTTAACTTCTGGGAACCTGGAATTCCTTGGCCATGAATTAGAGATGTACCTCCCAGAGTTTCTGTGATGAGAAGAGGGACAAAAGGCTTTGTCAGCTATACAGCATGAGGGGAATAGAATGTGCTGTTGTCATCACTAGGGTGACACAGTTCTTCACCGTTTCCTGCTTCCTGCCCTTTGCAGGCTGACCACCTCTCTTTCTGTCCATAGGACACCTGAGAATCAAGGATACTCTCCCTCCACTGTGGGGTCAGCTCACGACTTTATCTATGTGGGTCAACCACGAAGAGGCATCTGTGACTCTCCTCTGGGGCCCCTAACCCAGAACCCTGGAGTCCCGCACCCCTGAGGCCACTACATGTCTTAGTCATATCTTGTGTATTTTTCTTTTTCCCAAAATCACTCAGCCACATATACTATAATAGGAATAACATCCTCCTTAGTGAATTTGGTTTTTGCCATCTTTTTATTAGTGGTTGGTGCCCTAGTCTATTAAGATTCTATTTTCCATAAGACACTTTGCTTGTACTCCATCAGAACTGACTTGTTCAGAGCCCAGGACTGCTAAATACAGGAGGGCCAAGCCAAGGCCATCCTGGGGTTTACTCAAGGCACATTCAGATAAAAGGAGAACCTATATACACATAGGTGCTGAAAGGGAACAGTCAGTTCTCTTCCATCTCCCCACTCCAGCCCCCATGACCAAGTTTCTCTCTCCCAAAGAGAAGATCATGAATTGCAAAATGCCTTAATGGAAAAAACAGCCACAGGGAACCAGCTTAATGGGATTGTATCCAAAATCATTATGTCATGAAAGGTGTCTTTCCCCAAGTACACACAGGCTGTGTTCCAGCACTTATCCCAATCACTTTTTATAGGGCAGTGGGGCTGAGGAGGTGGGTTAGAAAGCGGCTTATAGCCAGGGAGATGCACAATACTCCAATTCAGCCTTGCTGGCTCTATTGGTAGTGGTGCAGTGGATAGAGCAGGGGTCCCCAAACTTTTTACACAGGGGGCAGGTTCACTCTCCCTCAGACCATTGGAGGGCTGGACTATAAAAAAAAAAAAACTATGAACAAATCCCTATGCACACTGCACATATCTTATTTTAAAGTAAAAAAACAAAACGGGAACAAATACAATATTTAAAATAAAGAACAAGTAAATTTAAATCAACAAACTGACCAGTATTTCAATGGGAACTATGGGCCTGCTTTTGGCTAATGAGATGGTCAATGTCCAGTTCCATATTTGTCACTGCTAGCCGTAACAAGTAATATGATACACTTCCGGAGCCATGACACATGCGTCCCACATCACCAGAAGTAGTACTGTACGTGAGCGACACCATGCTTTGCATCGCTGACCAATAATGAAAGAGGTGGCCCTTCTGGAAGTGCAGCATGGCCAGATAAATGGCCTCAGAGCCCCGCATGCGGCCCACAGGCCATAGTTTGGGGACCCCTGGGATAGAGCATTGCTCGATTAATCCTTTCACATTAATAAGGGTTACTCCCAACCCCAACACACTCTGTTCACCTTCTGTCTATCCCTCTTGCCATCATCTCTTTTAATTTATTTAGAGAGACTTTTTAATTTTTTAGAGAGAAAGAGATAGGGAGAGAGATGAGAAGTATCAACTCATAGTTGTGTCACTTTAGTTATTCATTGATTGCTTTCTCATATGTGTCTTTACCGGGGGTTTAAGCCAAGCCAGTGACCCCTTGCTCAAGCCAGTAAACTTGGACTCAAGCCAGCGACCATGGGATTATGTCGATGATCCCATGCTCAAGCTGGCAAACCTGCGCTCAAGCTGGCGACCTCCGGGTTTCGAACCTGAAACTACAGCATCCCAAGTCAATACTCTATCCACTGCACCACTACCATCAGGCAAGGAACTTTTGACATGAGATTTGCAGAGTTGATGTTTTCATTTATCGTATTTTAGAAAGCCTTGACTAGAGCAAGTCCTCTAAAGTTGGGAGTGAAAACGGCGTGTTCTCTGTACAGTAAAGCAGTGGGCTGGCACCCTGGATGGAGCCATTCCACTGGGAGAGGGAGGTGAGGTGTTGTGTAATGAAGACCAGGCTGGGAATTCTCGTTCCAGCTCTGTCAAGAAACAACAGCTCAACACCCAAATGACCTCCCAAGTTCCATCTAGATAAAAAAAAACTCAGTGAGTTCCTGAAAGGCCTGGGTCTTGCCACTGTCAGCATGATTGAGCTGCACAGAGTACGATTAAGCATGATGGAACCTGAAACATCGTTTCGGAGGCAGAACGTCATTACTATTCCTAAAGGAGAGGTAAGGAATGTGACTGAAGGGTAGGGTGAAGGAGGGGTGTGTGTCGGAGGTGGGATGACAGAAGCAGGTGCAGAGAATGGGATAGTCATTTTCTATAGATGATTTGGGAGATAACGTGTCCAGGGATTGGCGATCCAGTTTAGGGGCCAGTTCAAGTAGCCTGGAGTTAACTAGTAAGAAAATCAAGGGAAGGAGTGGAATCTCAAAAACGAGGTCTCCGCCTAATCACTCCCCTGCCACAGCAGGATCATTAGTAAGTAGCAAGTTCTGAGAACACTGACTGGGTCCAGGACAGCCTGGGTACAGGGGACAAATGTCACTGAGTGAGGCTGAGAGGGGAGAGTTGTCTTTCCTGCCTCACCCACATGCACATGGCCAGGTTTCCACAAATTACAGTTTGTTGTATTTGATGCTAGGTTAATTTGTATAAAATGTGACAAAGAAATGTATAAATACAAAACAGATACAGCTAGGATTTGTGCAGCTTTGTGAAGCAAGGATCTGATTGCTGAATATTTATTTGAGGAAACGATAGCTTCACTAACCTTCTGACCTGGAGCCAAATCCTTCTGGGAATAGTATACAGCAGCGGGGAATTCCCAAAATTAACTCAGTGCAGCCGCCACACAAGATATTAATATTAATGGTATAGGTATCATTAAGTTTCCTGATTTCAACACTCCAGAAAGAGTAGGGAAAGTCCCTAAAACAAAGTTCAATTGCTTTACTTCCCACTCTCATATTGTTCTTCAAATAGTCCTTGGCGTCTATACCTGGAACACCTGGGTTTGCTCCTAGGGAACCCCCAGAGAACCTTTCATAGGGAAGGGAAGGCTCAGTCCTTCTCAAGGGGGCCGGAAATCCTGCAACTCTAGAACACAGAGGCAACCGAGTCAAACAATGGTCAGTTCACTTCCAAGAATAGCACTAACATTTTGGTGTGTATTTTCTACAAACAAGGACATTTTCCTACATAATAAAATGCAGTGTAAAAATCAGGGTATTAACTCATATGCATTACTATCATCCAAGTCTCACACTATTCAAGTTTTGCTCACCGCCCCAGTTATGTCCCAGGTCACACACTGCCTCAGTTGTCAAGTCTCTTTAGTCCTTCCATTTGGATTTGTCTAATGTTTCCTATGATTGAGATTCTGGTGATGCATTTTTTACAGGAATCCCATGGAAATGATGTTGTGCTCTCTTTGCATTCTATTAGATGGTGTGTGGTTACAGTTTGCCTTATTATAGCTGATGTTAAGTTTAATCACTTAATTAAGATGGTGTCTATGGCCTGGCCTGTGGTGGCGCAGTGGATAAAGCATCAGCCTGGAATGCTGAAGTCGCCAGTTCCAAACCCTGGGCTTGCCTGGTCAAGGCACATACAACAAGCAACCAATAAACAACTAGAGTGAAACAACTACTTCTCATCCACCCCATCTGTAAAATAAATCAAGAAAAAAAAATCTTTCTAAAAAGTTTCTCTACTATGAAGTTGCTCCTTTTGTCTTTGTAGATATAAGACAATTTGAAACTAAAAAATATTCCAATTCCTGTCAAACTTTCACCCACTAGTTCTAACATTCATTGATGTTTCTTGACTGAATTAACTACTATGATGGTTGCTAAATGGTGATTTTCTAATTTCATCATTCATTCTAAGTATATTTGTTGGCATTCCACTATTAGCAAAGCTTTCTCTTCTCTTCATTTTTTATTCACTTGTATATTTACATCAGTACAGACTCGTGGGTTCTGTTTTACTCGATGGAATATAATTTGTTACTAACATCATTCATTTTCATGTTCAAACTATATCACATTTGGCCATAGATGACCTGTCAGGCTGGCTTCTAAGTCCTTGTGACCTATCTCCATCACTCTCTGAGCATTTCCTTATTTTCCAGTATAGCAGAATATTACAGAGTCACTATGTCTTTTTCCTGCCATACCCATGAAATCATGTACTCCTCCAAGGAGCCCTGGCTCCTTTTAGTGGAGAATGATATTTAGAAAACTAAGAACTGAGCTTGACCAGGTGGTGGTGCAGTGGATAGAGCATTGACCTCAGACGCTGAGGTCCCAGGTTCGAAACCCCAAGGTCACCAGCTTGAGCACAGGCTCACCAGCTTGAGCGCAGGGTCGCCAGCTTGAGCGTAGGGTCGCTGGCTTGAGTGTGGGATCATGGAAATGATCTCATGGTCACTGGCTTGAGCCCAAGGTTGCTCACTTGAGCAAGGAGTCATTGGCTTTGCTGGAGTCCCCCAGTCAAGGCACATACGAGAATCAATCAGTGAACAACTAAAATGCCACAACTACAAGTTGATTCTTTTCGTCTTTCTCTCTTCCAGTCTGTCTATCTCTGTCTCTGTCTCTGTCTCTCTAAGGAAGGAAGGAAGGAAGGAAGGAAGGAAGGAAGGAAGGAAGGAAGGAAGGAAGGAAGGAAGGAAGGAAGGAAGGAAGGAAGGAAGGAGAGAGAGAGAGAGAGAGAAAGGAAGGAAGGAAGGAAGGAAGGAAGGAAGGAAGGAAGGAAGGAAGGAAGGAAGGAAGGAAGGAAGGAAGGAAGGAAAAGAAAGAAAGAAAGAAAGAAAGAAAGAAAGAAAGAAAGAAAGAAAGAAAGAAAGAAAGAAAGAAAGGAAGAAAGGAAGAAAGAAAGAAAGAAACTAAGATCTGAGCACTAAGTCCACTTACTGGTCCCAGAACCTCTCAGTGATGAGGATGCACACGAACACACAGCTATTGTGACAGAAGCAAATCAGCGGTTGCATAAGGGGGTTGGACAGGGGTAGAGGATAGGAATTACAGAAGGGTACAAGAAAACTTTTGGGTGGTTGATATATGCATATGGCAAAACCTTATCAAAATATACATTTTAAATATGTATAGCTAATCATATGTAAATTATGTACTTCAATAAGCCTGTTAACATTGTTGACGTGTCTGAATTTACTGTGTGAGGAAAGGCAATGATGTGAAGAATAAAGCTTTCTGCTTGCTCCCAATGCTTAGAGTTTGTTCAATAAGTGCTTACACAGTTACCATGCTTTGCTGGTGAATTTTTTTTAATTAATAGAGTTTTTCTAGAGAAGTTTTAAGTTTATAGAAAATTTTGAGCAGAAATTACAGAGTTCACATGTACTCCCTCTTCTCCTCAACCATCTGCAGTTCTGCCATCAGCAGCTTCCCCTCCACCATCTGCATTAACATCTTGCATTCATGCAGATGGGTGTGCAATAGCTTGAGACCAATGAACTAATCATTGATACATTATTCCCGGCTAAAACCCATAGTTTGCATTGGGGTTCATTCTTTGTGTTAAACTGTTCTAAAGGTTTTGACAAGTGTATAATGACATGTATACAGCATTCCTGTATCCCATAGAATATAGTTCCACTGCCCTAAAATTGCCCTGTGCTCTGTCTAATCATTCCTCCTATTTACCTCCCAGGTCTTAACAAACACTGATGTTCATACCTTCCGAAAGTTGTGCCTTTTCCAAAATGTTGTCTATTTGGAATCATACAGTATATTGTCTTTTCAGACTGGCTTCCTTCATTTAATATTATGCATTTAAAGCCATGTATTTTCATGGCTCATTTCTTTTTATCACTGAATATCCCATTACATGTATTTCAAACTTTGTTCTTTTACTTTAAATAATATCTTATTTTTAAATTACAGTCAATATACAATATTATATTACTTTCAGGTGTATAATCCAATGATGAGACATTATATAATTCACATTATATAAATCACCCTGATAAATCTAGTATCCGTCTTACACCATACATAGTTATTACAATATTATTGACTCTATTGCCTGTGCCATACTCTACATCCCTGTGACTATTTTGTAACTACCAATCTGTACTTCTATATCCTTTCACCTTTTTCACCCCTCTCCCCCATACCCCTCCTTTTGGCAACCGTCAAAATGTTCTCTGTAGCTATGAGTCTGCTTCTATTCTGTTCGTTCGTTTCTTTTGTTTTTTAGATTCCACATATAAGTGAAATCATATGGTATTTGTCTTCCTCTTTCTTACTTATTTCACTCAGCACAATAACTTCTAGGTCCATCCATGCTGTTGCAGATGGCAAGATTTCATTCTTCTTTACAGCTGAGTTTATTCCATTGTATATATGCACTAGTTCTTCTTTCCCCAATAATCTACTGATGGTCACTTAGGTTGCTTCCATATTTTGACTACTGCCAATAATGCTGCAGTGAACATATAGAAGTATATGTCTTTTCAATGTAGTGTTTTGAGTTTTTTTTAGATAAATATTCAGAAATGGAATTGTGGAATTGGGAACTGTTGGGTCCTTCTTTGTCTCTTGTTATATAGCTTTTGCTTTAAAGTCTATTCTGTCTGGTATAAGTATTGTTACCCCAGCTTTTATTTTTATTTCCATTTTCATGAATATCTTTTCCATCCCTTTACTTTCAGTCTGTGTGTCTTTCTATTTGAAGTGAGTCAGTTGTAGGCAGCATATGTAAAGGTCTTGTTTAGTTATCCATTCAGCCTTCATATGCCCTTTAGTTGAAGCATTTAATCTATTTGCATTTAAAGTAATTGTTGATACTGACCTGTGGTGGCGCAGTGAATAAAGCATCGACCTGGAAATGCTGAGGTCGCCGGTTCGAAACCCTGGGCTTGCCTGGTCAAGGCACATATGGGAGTTGATGCTTCCAGCTCCTCCCCCTTCTCTCTCCTGTCTCTCTCCTCTCTAAAAATATAAAAATAAAATAAAATAAAGTAATTGTTGATAGATACGTATTTATTGCCATCTTATTATTTATAGTTTTGATTCCTGCTCTTTTCCCCACCGCTTCCCCTCTTCTTTCTCCTCCTCTTCTTATTTTCCCTCCTTCTCCTTCTCCTTCTCCTTCTCCTTCTCCTTCTCCTTCTCCTTCTCCTTCTCCTTCTCCTTCTCCTTCTCCTTCTTCTTCTTCCTCCTCCTCCTCCTCCTCCTCCTCCTCCTTCTTCTTCTTTTATTCTTGTTCTTGTTCTTTTTCTTGCTCTTTTTCAAGAAAACACTTTAACATTCCTTGTAATACTGGTTTGGTGTGATGAACTCCTCTAGTTTTTTCTTGTCTGGAAAACTGTTTATCTGTCCTTGGATTCATCCGACCCAGTCATCACCCTCCCTAAGCTGAGCATCTGACACTTTAAGAACTCACCTCTTTTACTCTCTGCTAGCCATGGTGTGTGGGCTAGGGTAGCCAGGGTTGGGGTGGGAAAACCTAGGGAAACAAGGGGAGCTCCCTGCATCCTTATTTAGATGGGTTTATTTTTATATTTGATTTCTAATAAAGTCTATATTCTCTTAAAAAATTATGCAAATGATAACTTTGCTGGATAGAGTAATCTTGATCATAGGTACTTGGTTTTCATCTTTTTTGTGCCAATCCTTTCTGGCCTGCAAAGTTTCTGTTGAGAAATCAGCTGACAGTGTAATGGGAGCTCCCTTGTAGGTAACTAACTGCTTTTCTTGTGATTCTTTGTCTTTAACCTTTGAAAATTTAAATTATGGTGTGTCTTGGTATGAGCCTCTTTAGATTCATCTTGTTTGGGATTGCATTTCTGGACTTATATGTCATTTCCTTCACCAGGTTAGGAAAGGTTTTGATCATTATTTCTTCAAAGAGATTTTTAATTCCTTACTCTCTTCTCTTTCTGGTACCCCTATGATACAAATGTTGGTACACTTAAAGTTATACCAGCGGATCCTTATACTATTCTCATTTTTTTTAATTCTTTTTCCTTTTTACTGCTCTAATTGCGTGTTTTCTGCTTTCTTATTTTCTGAATCTCTGATTTGATTCTCTGCTTTATCTCCTCCACTATCTATTCCTGTAATGTATTCTTCATTTCAGATAATGTATTACTCATTGCTGGCTGATTCACTTTTATGTTTTCTATCTGCAGTTTTATGTTTCTTCTTTTTTTTTTTTAATGGGGTGACATCAATAAATCAGGATACATATATTCAAAGATAACAAGTCTAGGTTATCTTGTCATTCAATTATGTTGCATACCCATCACCCAGAGTCAGATTGTCCTCTGTCACCTTCTATCTAGTTTTCTTTGTGCCCCTCCCCCTCCCCCTTTTCCTCTCCCTCTCCCTCCTCCCCCGGTAACCACCACACTTTTATCAATGTCTCTTAGTTTCACTTTTATGTCCCACCTATGTATGGGATAATGCAGTTCCTGGTTTTTTCTGATTTACTTATTTCACTTCGTATAATGTTATCAAGATCCCACCATTTTGCTGTAAATGATCTGATGTCATCCTTTCTTATGTCTGAGTAGTATTCCATAGTGTATATGTGCCACATCTTCTTTATCCAGTCATCTATTGATGGGCTTTTTGGTTGTTTCCATGTCCTGGCCACTGTGAACAATGCTGCAATGAACACGGGACTGCATGTGTCTTTCCGTATCAATGTTTCTGAGTTTTGGGGGTATATACCCAGTAGAGGGATTGCTGGGTCATAAGGTAGTTCTATTTGCAGTTTTTTGAGGAACCACCATACTTTCTTCCATAATGGTTGTACTACTTTACATTCCCACCAACAGTGGATGAGGGTTCCTTTTTCTCCACAGCCTCTCCAACATTTGCTATTACCTGTCTTGTTAATAATAGCTAATCTAACAGGTGTGTGGTGGTATCTCATTGCAGTTTTGATTTGCATTTCTCTAATAACTAATGAAGATGAGCATCTTTTCATATATCTGTTGGCCATTTGTATTTCTTCCTGAGAGAAGTGTCTGTTCATGTTCTCTTCCCATTTTTATTAGATTGTTTGTTTGTTTGTTGTTGAGTTGTATGAGTTCTTTGTATATTTTGGATATTAGGCCCTTATCTGAGCTGTTGTTTGAAAATATCATTTCCCATTTAGTTGGCTTTCTGTTTATTTTGTTATCAGTTTCTCTTGCTGAGCAAAAACTTCTTAGTCTGATGTAGTCCCATTCATTCATTTTTGCCTTCACTTCTCTTGCCTGTGAAGTCAAATTCATAAAATGCTCTTTAAAACCCAGGTCCATGAGTTGAGTACCTATGTCTTCTTCTATGTACTTAATTGTTTCAGGTCTTATGTTTAGATCTTTGATCCATTTTGAGTTAATTTTAGTACAGGGGGACAAACTGTAGTCCAGTTTCATTCTTTTGCATGTGGCTTTCCAGTTTTCCCAGCACCGTTTATTTAAGAGGCTTTCTTTTCTCCATTGTGTGTTGTTGGCCCCTTTATCAAAAATTATTTGACTATATATATGTGGTTTTATTTCTGGACTTTCTATTCTGTTCCATTGGTCTGAGTGTCTATTTTTCTGCCAATACCATGCCGTTTTGATTGTCATGGCCCTATAATATAGTTTGAAGTCAGGTATTGTAATGCCCCCAACTTCATTCTTTTTCTTTAGGATTGCTTTGGCTATTCGGGGTTTTTTATAGTTCCATATAAATCTGATGATTTTTTGCTCCATTTCTTCAAAAAATGTCATTGGAATTTTGATGGGAATTGCATTAAATTTGTATATTGCTTTGGGTAATATGGCCATCTTGATTATATTTATTCTTTCTAACCAAGAACAAGGTTTATTCTTCCATCTCATTATATCTTTTTCAATTTCCCTTAACAATGGTTTATAGTTTTCATTATATAAGTCCTTTACATTCTTTGTTATGTTTATTCCCAAGTATTTTATTTTTTTTGTTGCAATCGTGAAGGAGATTATTCTTTTGAGTTCGTTCTCAGTTGTTTCATTGTTGGCATATAGAAAGGCTATTGACTTCTGTATGTTAATTTTGTATCCTGCGACCTTACTGTATTGGCTTATTGTTTCTAGTAGTCTTTTTGTGGATTCTTTGGGGTTTTCGATGTATAGGATCATATCATCTGCAAAAAGTGATACGTTTACTTCTTTTTTTCCAATATGGATGCCTTTTATTTCTTTGTCTTGTCTGATTGCTCTGGCTAGAACCTCTAGTACCACATTAAATAAGAGTGGAGAGAGTGGACAACCCTGTCTTGTTCCTGATTTAAGGGGGAAAGCCTTCAGTTTTGTGCCATTTAGTATGATGTTAGCTGATGGTTTATCATATATGGCCTTTATCATGTTGAAATATTTTCCTTCTATACCCATTTTGTTGAGAGTCTTAAACATAAAATTGTGTTGTATTTTATCAAAAGCCTTTTCTGTGTCTGTTGATAAGATCGTGTGGTTTTTGTTCTTTGTTTTGTTGATATGGTGTATTACGTTAACCGTTTTACGTATGTTGAACCATCCTTGAGATTCTGGGATGAATCCCACTTGATCATGATGTATTCTTTTTTTAATATGTTGTTGTATTTGATTTGCTAGTATTTTGTTTACTATTTTAGCATCTGTATTCATTAGAGATATTGGTCTGTAGTTTTCTTTTTTTGTGCCATCCTTGCCTGGTTTTGTTATGAGGGTTATGTTGGCCTCATAAAATGTGTTTGGAAGTATTGCTTCTTCTTCAATTTTTTGGAAGACTTTGAGTAGAATAGGAACCAAGTCTTCTTTGAATGTTTGATAAAATTTGCTGGTATAGCCGTCAGGGCCTGGACTTTTATTTTTGGAGAGGTTTTTAATGGTTTTTTTCTATGTCATCTCTACTAATAGGTCTGCTTAGGCTTTCTGCTTCTTCTTGACTCAGTCTAGAAAGGTTGTATTGTTCTAGGAATTTATCCATTTCTTCTAGGTTGTTGAATTTAGTGGCATAAAGTTTTTCATAGTATTCTATAATAATTCTTTGTATATTTACGGTGTCCGTGGTGATTTCTCCTCTTTCATTTTGGATTTTGTTTATATGAGTTCTTTCTATTTTTTTCTTGGTAAGTCTTGCCAAGGGTTTGTCAATTTTATTGATCTTTTCAAAGAACCAGCTCCTTGTTCTATTAATTTTTTCTATAGTTTTTCTGTTCTCTATTTCATTTATTTCTGCTCTGATTTTTATTATCTCCTTTCTTCGGCTGATTTTGGGTTGTCTTTGTTCTTCTTTTTCTAGTTCCTTAAGGTGTGAAGTTAAGTGGTTCACTTGGGCTCTCTCTTGTTTGTTCATATATGCCTGAAGTGATATGAACTTCCCTCTTATCACTGCTTTTGCTGCATCCCATAGATTCTGATATGTCGTATTGTCATTTTCATTTGTCTGTATATATCTTTTGATCTCTGCACTTATTTCTTCTTTGACCCATTCATTTTTTAAAAGTATGTTGTTTAGTTTCCACATTTTTGTGGGATTTTTTTCCTCTTTTTTGCAGTTGAGTTCTAGTTTCAAGGCTTTATGATCAGAAAATATGCTTGGTACATCTTCGATTTTTCTGAATTTGCTGATGTTGTTTTTGTGGCCCAACATATGGTCAATTCTTGAGAATGATCCATGTACACTGGAGAAAAATGTATACTCAGTCACTTTGGGATGAAATGTCCTGTAGATGTCTATCATATCCAGGTACTCTAGTGTTTTGTTTAAGGCCACTATATCTTTGTTGATTCTCTGTTTGGATGACCGATCTAGAGCCGTCAGCGGTGTATTGAGGTCTCCAAGTATGACTGTATTTTTGTCAGTTTTTGTTTTAAGGTCAATAAGTAGCTGTCTTATATATTTTGGTGCTCCTTGGTTTGGTGCATATATATTAAGAATTGTTATGTCTTCTTGATTCAGTGTCCCCTTAGCCATTATGAAATGGCCATTTTTGTCTCTGAGTACTTTTGCTGTCTTGTAGTCAGCATTATCAGATATGAGTATTGCTACGCCTGCTTTTTTTTGGATGTTATTTGCTTGGAGTATTGTTTTCCAGCCTTTCACTTTGAATTTGTTTTTATCCTTGTTACTTAGATGAGTTTCCTGTAGGCAGCATACAGTTGGATTTTCTTTTTTAATCCATTCTGCTACTCTGTGTCTTTTTATTGGTGAGTTTAATCTGTTTCCATTTAGTGTAATTATTGACACTTGTGAGTTCCCTATTGCCATTTTATATGTTGCTTTCTGTTAGTTTTGTGTCTTGTTTGATCCTTCTCTTTTGTTTTTCTCTTTTTTTATTTGGTTGTATTCCATACATCTTTCCTCTGTTGCTATCTTTTTGTTTCTTCTTTATTAAAGTTCTCACACGGTTCATCTACTCTTTCCCTGAGTTCATGGAGCATCCTTATAACCAGTGTTTTGAACTCTGCATCTAGTAGATTGCTTGTCTTTATTTTGTTTATTTCTTTTTCTGGAGTTTTGTTCTGTTATTTTATGTAAGACATCTTTCTTTGTCTCTTCATTTTTCCTGTCTTTCTGAGTGTCTGTGTGTGTTAGGTAGAGCAGCTATGTCTCCTGGGCTTGGTAGAGTGGCCTTATGTAATAGGTATCCTGTAGGGATCAGTGGCACAGCCTCCTTGATCACGCAAGCCAGGCACCCAAATGCATCCCATTCTATGTGGGTTGTGAACACCCTCCTGTTATAGTTCAGCTTTGATTGCTATTGGCATCTCAGTGAGAGGGACTTACCTTCAGGCCAGTCAGCTGTGAGGGCTAGCTGCAACCACTGTTGAGCCATGCCGGATCCCACCCCATGAAGCAGGATTTACTTTAGTGGTGCTCTGATGCTTGCTGAATCTGTCTCTTGAGTGTGTGGCATGTGACAGTGGTTGCATGGTGCTTCAACATGGTCTGAAGCTGTCCACTGGGTGCACTGGCTCTGGGGCTTCCCTGGAGGGAAGGCCAAGGTCAGCCACTACCTGTGGCCTGTCCGGAACCACCCAGCCTGCGCTACAGAGTGATGTGCAGGTGGCTGCTACTTGTGCTGAGCTTAGAGGTGCCCAGGAAAGGCCAAGCTGTGAACCACGGCCAGCTGCCATTAGTGCCAGGTTGTGGCCACTTAGAAAGAGATACAGGGCATGCTGAGGCCAAATGCTCCTTGCTGGAGAAATTTTTAGGAAAGTTTGCAGCATGAGCCAAGACAGGCCTTTTTTATGGAAAAGCCGCTGGAAATGGCTTGAGTGGGTTCACAGGTTGGGTGGAGTGGGGTCTCAGGGAATCACCAGGGCAAGGCAAACAGTGTGTGAGCCAGGTTGATGGAGACTCAGATACGGCACCTGCCTACCAGCTCTGTGGGTGGAGAGCTCAGCAAAAAAATAAATAAGAAAAGATTACCTGTGCCAACACTTCTTTCTGGAAGAAAGCTGCTTCTCCAGCTCTTGTCCTGAAGCCACACAGTTCAGTTCCTCTCCTTGTGTCCCTGGTATCTCTTGAGTGAGTCTCGGAGTGAGTGAGTCAGAGTAAGCCCATGTGTGAAGGCCCTTTATGAGGAACATGTGGGACCCCAGCAGCCTTCCATCTCCCTCAGCCACAACCCACACTGGTTTTTACAGCCAGAAGTTATGGGGACTTCCCTTCATGACACTGGAACCCTGGGCTGGGGGCCTGGTATGGTGTTGGGACCCCTCACTCCACAAGGGGAGCCTCCACAACCAAGACATTCTTCTTGATTTTTATCCACCATGTGTCTACGTCCAGCCCATTCTGTGGCCCTGGCCTTCCAACTAGTCTTCATGCAGCTGCTTTACATTCTTAGTTGTGGGACTTCTGTACAGCTAGATTTCAGGCAGTTCTGGGTGGTGGTTGTTCTGTAGTTTTGTTGTAGTTTTGATGTGGATGTGGGAAGATTTGAGCACCATGCTTACCTACGCCGCCATCATGTTCAATCCCCATCCCAAACCTAGCATCCAGTTTGTCTATGTACTCACTATTGAACGACATCTTGGTTGATTCCAAGTTTAGTCAATTATAAATAAAGCTGCCATAAACATTGAGTGTAGGTTTTTTGGTGGACATAAGTTTTCAACTTATTGGATAAATAGGAGCTCCATTGCTGTATCATATGATACGACTGTGTCTAGCTTTGCTAAGAAACCACCAAACTGCATTTCAAAGTGTCTGTGCCGTTTTTGTATTCCCACAGCAGTGAGTGAGTGTTTGCTGCTCCACTTTGAGTCTGTATTTAGTGCGGCCAGTGTTTTTTATTTTAATAGATCTCATTGTTGGTTGGCTGGCAATTTTTTTTTAATTTTTTTTTTTTTACAGAGACAGAGAGAGAAAGTCGGAGAGAGGGACAGATAGGGACAGATAGACAGGCACGGAGAGAGATGAGAAGCATCAATCATCAGTTTTTCATTGCGACACCTTGATTTCTCATATGTGCCTTGACCATGGGGCTACAGCAGACCGAGTAACCCCTTGCTCGAGCCAGTGACCTTGGGTCCAAGCTGGTGAGCTTTTGCTCAAACCAGATGAGCCCACACTCAAGCTGGCGACCTTGGGGTCTTGAACCTGGGTCCTCGGCATCCCAGTCCGACGCTCTATCCACTGCACCACCGCCTTGGTCAGGCGGCTGGCAAATTTTTTAAATGGGCTCTCCAGTGAAGGGGAAGTCCTGAACTCTTTGTAGATTTTCCTGGTGTAACTGCTCCCAGCATAGCTAATTTCAAGCATGGAGGTCACTGAACACAGAGTTGGAAAGGGATGTGCAGGATTGCGTGTGGGCTCCGCACACTGGTGCCTGTACAAACGCTCAGTTCAGAGAGCGAGCACAGCCATTCTCAACAAATCCTTCTGCCATGTTCTTAGACTGGTTGGCCACTGTGTGATCATTAAGGGTTGATATCCTGGTGCTCAGAATGGGGAACTCACATAAGCAGCTTCCTCTGTAGAACCCAGCCTGAAGTAGGCATATTTCTGTTTTAATGACAAAGATGCTAAAGGTGACAAGTGGGAATTTGGCAATCAATGCATGGTGCTACAGCAGATCCTTCAATCTATAGAAACTTGTCCTTGGCAAGTCACCTAAAGTAGTGCATGCCAGCAAACTCAAACCATGCCACCTTTCACCTTCTCTCTCTGTTTTTACTTCCTTTTAGAGAGAGCTGTTAGGAAAACCTCCTCCTTCCCCTTTCTCCATTGCCTTTCCTCATTTCTCTCATCCTACATAGAGAAGTGAGTTGGTGACCATTTGGAAGTAGACTTTAGATAGAGAGATACTGATCTAGCAGACTGGAGAAGATCCCATCCCTTACCCAGCCTCTCACTCTGCCTTCCACCCACTCAGCTCCTCCATAACTCTTCTGGGCTTATTCTCTCTATCTCCATAGCTAATGAGTTTCCTCGGCTTCTTAGAGCATACCTGTATAGGCATTAAGCTTTCTGAAATAAGCAGACAATTGTATGCACAAAGGATTAGTGTTTAAAACCTCAAAGAGGGTTCAATTATGTAATTGATTCCTCTCTTCCTAGAGCATTCTTTCTTAGTCATTAATAATTGGAGTTGGTAATGATGGTTTGACGATTTAGTGCTCAGCAATTATTTGATTAAAGTTAAATTTAGCTTTATACGTGAGGTTATGCTTTGAAGTGGAACCAGATGAAACCAGGATCCACAAGAACAAAACAGGTGCAGCCTTGAAGTCCGAGCAGGGGTGTGGGCACCAGACTCCTGTGCCCAGTCCCACCACATTAATCCTAATCCACTTGAATAGAGGGCAAACTTTAGTCCAATTAGCAGACAGGATTAGTGGGGGGGATCATCCCAGAGAAGTGAAGTCACTTGTCTAAAAGGAAAACAGTTCCCCAAGGCCCTGCGGGCCCAGCCAGTGGCCTGCGCCCGGCTGGCATCTCCTGCCCAGTCTAAGCACCCTTCAGTAAGCCCAGGGCTGACCTTGGGCAGATTGTGCAACCCCTCGAGATTAAATTCCTCATCTGTTACCTGAGACCACAAGCCTTTCATGATGGACAGGTGGTCTGGCTCAGAGGGGGCAGCCATGGGCTGGGAGCAGGTGACAGGGAATTTAAAACCAGCTTTGTCACCGTAGGTGCTTGTGACCTTGACTGAGCAAAGCTGTTAGTTTGAACCCATTTCTCTCTCTCCCCTCCTCCTAAATAAGAATGATGTTGCTGATGGATTAAGGAGCTACATGATGGCCGCTGGCCTGGCCCACAAACATTCTGCTGAACCTGATCTGAACCCCAATTCCTTGGCCTATAAGAGTCTAACATTTTTCCTACAGTTTCTGGGAATTCTCCTGCCATGGGGTCCCTCACTGGGGCATGTTACCTCTGTTCCATGTTACCCTGCATCAACCCAAATGCCAACTCAGCCCCTGACTGTCAGAATAAATTCACTCGTATACAAGCATATTGTGAACTCAGAGAAGCTGATGTGGGGAAGGCGGCCAACGAAAGGGGTCACTTTGTGCACCTTGCCACCTTCCACCACCCTCCCCCACATCCCTAGGGTAAAGTACAGCCCTTCCCAGGCTTGCGGGGCACGTTCCACCCAAGCCCAGGTCCCCCTAAATATCAGCTTCTACCCCAAAGTACAGATCAAGGTATTTCCCCAACAAACCAGTTTTCTCCTCCTAAGGAAACTGCTGGGAAATGAACTTTTCCCCGCCCTGTACGGTCAGAACTCACATGAATGTACTTTGTAAGGTATTTTACAGGTCAACTCATTCACTCCTCACAACTACCCTGAGGACTGTCATTTTGCAGATGGGGAAACCGAGGCTTAAAGATGTTAAGTGACCAATGGTACACACCTGGGATCGAAGCCCCTGCTTTTCCTTCCATCACCTGCCCCTGGGTGTCCGAGGCTGAGGACCCGTCAGGACTGGCCTGGGTGAACACCTGCTCCCAGGAGGACGTTGGCAAGGACCCGCTCCCTGCCAGGAGGGCAGAAGCCCCACTTCTACACCGCCCTTCCCAATGAGAAGCCTTGTTCTCTAACCGCCAAGGAAGCAGCAACAGTCTTCGAAAGGTCTTTCTCAGGCTTGAGGGAAACAGGCTGTGTAACCGAGACCTCGGGTGGGGGACAGTCATGCTCCTGGCTTTCCTCCTTCCTGCATACGTCCCCAATGCCATGCCTCCTTCCTCAGCCCCACCGACCTTGACCAGGACATCCGTGCCCTGGTGGCAAAGAGAAGCGCTGTGCTCTGTGACTCAGAGAGATCCAGAGCAGAGAGGGGATGCCATTCAGGCAGGACGGGAAGGCACGGAGTGGAGTGGGGAAAGGCTCTGAGGATACGATCTGGGGCAAGACAAAAGTGGACACAGAGTACATACAAGCACATGGTGTATAAAACCAGTTCAGAGGCTGACGATGCTCAGGTAACAAGGATAATGCGAAGTGGGATACACCTGAGCAAGACAGACCTTGAAAGTCTGTTCAGCTTTGGAGGGCAACGTGTCCCTTATAGGACTTGAAGTCTGGCTCGGGCTAGTAATAATATGTGATTGTCAGTTCCCAAGCACGCTCCTCACTGGCTGACGGTGGCCGGAGGCAGCAGAGAAATGTGCTGGGTAGTCTGGGTATGTCAGGCTTGAATTAGATTAAAGATTGGCTGCGGATGATATACAAAAAAAAAAAAAAAAATACCAGCACAAAGCTGACAGCTGACCATGCTACCTTAAACCAGGGTGGGGGGGACTGAGAGCAGAGGGAAAGGCCTTAAAATACTCCAAAGTGAAGTTTATTTTTAGATCAAGTAAATGAAAGGTGCAGTTACTATTGTAACATCTTACACTTACAAAGCACTTTAGGCCCTGGCCAGTTGGCTTGGTGATAGAGCATTGGCCTAGTATGTGGATGTTCTGGGTTCAATTCCCAGTCAAAGGCACACAGGAGAAGCACCCACCTGCATCTTCACCCCTCCTGCTCTTGCTCCTCTTTTTCTACCCCCTCCTGCCCCCCCCCCAGCCATGGTTTGACTGGAGTGAGTTGGCTCTGGGTGCTGAAGATGGCTCTATGGCCTCTGCCTCAGGTGCTAAGAAGAGCTTATTTGCTGAGCAACAGAGCAATAGCCTAGATGGCAGAGGCCAGGTGGATTCCAGTCCAGGTGCATGTGGGAGTCTGTCTCTCTGCCTCCCCTCCTCTCACTGAATATAATAAAATAAATTTAAAAAAGAAAGAAAGCACCTCAGTTCACCCACACTGTCACATGGGTCATTTTATTTAAAGAGCTGAGTTGTCCAGACTCTAGAGTTCAACTGCCTCATTTGAACATCTGCCTCACCACACGCTCTTCTGTGACTTTATGAGCACGACTTTCTTCTATAGATCTCTATAGATCAGGCTTCTCACTTGTACAATGGAGATGCCAGTGATGGTCATCTCATGTGGTTGTTCTGAGGACTTAGTGGGATTCCTACCCACTCATTCATTCACTTGACAAATAGTGTTGAGCATCACCTGTGTGCGAAACACTGTGCTTTGACAAATCATGTCAAAAGCTTTCTCTTCATGAAGTGTTCTTTCTAGTGAGGGAAACAGAAAATTGACATAATAAAGAAGTATACTCTATTGTATGGGAGGAGATGAGCAGGGTAGGTGAGATCACAACGCCTAGCACCCCAGAAACACTGGGTAAACATCAGCTGTCTCCCAGCAACCCTGTACGGTAGACAGGAGTATAACTCACATTTTATAAATGGGCTTCCTGAGGCTCAGAGAGCTTAATGACCTTCTCAAGGCCACACAGCTAGCAAAGGCCAAGCCGGGACACAGAGTCTTTCTTCTGACTCACACTCCGGTGCTCTCTCCGTGTGGAGGGGAGAGGAGACCAACTGTCATCAGGAGTGGGACTCAGCCACAGAGAAGCTGCTGTCGCCTCACCTCTGACACCTCCCTCTGCACCCAGCAGGCCGCCAGAACTTGCTGAGCAGGACACTCCAGGGCACTGGCAACAGCGGCTGGCCCCAGCTGTGAGTGCCTTGAGGAGGCTGCTCCTACAGGAGGCCCCTGCATCAGAGTTCCCACGGTGTGCAGGCTGCAAGGGCACCGGGGGAGGGACACCAGCTTGTTCCATTGACTTCCCACTCAGTCAACTCCTCCGGGCCTGTGCTTGGGAGACAATGAACAGAAGGCAGCGGAGAGTCTGTCTCCTCAGCTGGCAGTCACGGGGTCAGCGGCCTGCTCAGCACCGCCTTCTCCTGCTGGGGGCGTCCATCTCCTGGGGCATCCTGGAGTCACGCACAGGACTCCAGTGGCCAGTCCCGCCCAGAGGCCAGTCTGCAAACAGGCAGGGAACAGACTCCATGCACACACAGTTCATAAGGACCTCTCTGGGAGGTAGAAGTCAGTATCCACTCTGGGCTACAGACTTGTGGGGTACTGACATTCTGAGACCCTACAGCCCTGCTTCTCCACAGCAGGGCCATCTGACTCTCACTTGGAAGCCAGGCCCCACCTGCCCCTGGAAGTAACCTGAACACACCAAGAGTATGCACTGCATTATCCTCAGTACCAGGTACCATTGAGACCAGCCAGGGACCTGCCACCTTGCTCCTGCTTGCGCTTCTGGTGATCGGCCCTCTCTGTTTCTCTCTGTGCCTTAACAACTTGCTGATCCTCTAGAAAATCCTGATTTCTCATCTTGCTCTTTACAGACTCCTTTCCCATTCATTCAGGTGTCAGCCTTGTCGCTGGTGTCTAGGGCTCTGCAACACCTTGACAAGCTTCCAGATGCTGCCTGCCCACCTTCTTAGGTCTTGGAACAACATTGCCTCTGCAGATCTACCCCCAAGTCCCACATTGGATCTCCCCCATGTGACTGCCAGAGAGACCGCACCTGACCCCACGCTCTGCCTGGCCAGATTGGTGCTTCCCCGGGACATGCATACTGTCCTCATGCAATTTCCGTTTCCAGAGAGAGCAGAGCTAGTCCCAGACCCCAGGGACTAGTAGTCCCTGCACCATCCCAGTGCACCTGTCTGGTCCCCGCCAGACCGTCCTCCCAGATACGGGTTATGGTCTGGGTTTCCTAGCTCTAAGAGACCAGTATGAAGATGGAGTTATATATCCTGTTTTATAAATATCTTTTTTTAGGTTTTATTACAAACAATAAAATGTGTACAGGGTAAAAATTAGAATTCTGCCCACAGTTCTCCTTAACCTCAGTCCCCAGAAATACCCACTCTTAACACTTTGGTATATATCACTTCACTCTTATACACACACACACACACACACACACACACACACACACACACACATACATTCACATACCACATAGAATTCTTTTACCCAAAAGGGAACATAAACAAATTGTTCTGCACCTTGCTTTTTAAAAAATATAACAAGCGGCCCTGGCCGGTTGGCCCAGCGGTAGAGCGTCGGCCTGGCATGCGGGGGACCCGGGTTCGATTCCCGGCCAGGGCACACAGGAGAAGCGCCCATTTGCTTCTCCACTCCCCCCCTCCTTACTCTCTGTCTCTCTCTTCCCCTCCCGCAGCCGAGGCTCCATTGGAGCGGAGATGGCCTGGGCGCTGGGGATGGCTCTTTGGCCTCTGCCCCAGGCGCTAGAGTGGTTCTGGTTGTGGCAGAGCGACGCCCCAGAGGGGCAGAGCATCGCCCCCTGGTGGGCAGAGCTTCACCCCTGGTGGGCGTGCCTGGTGGATCCCGGTCAGGCGCATGCGGGAGTCTGTCTGACTGTCTCTCCCTGTTTCCAGCTTCAGAGAAAAAGAAAAAAGAAGAAGAAGAAAAAAAAACATATATATATATATATATATATATATATATATATCAAGCATGGTTTGTTTTTTTTCAGGACATTTAAAGTTAACACCATTGCTTTAGTGGCTGCTATCGCATCCATTGCACAGATATCCGATAATGTGTTTAATCACTGCCATATTGATGTATGGTTAAGTTTTTTCCAGTTGTCACTGCTATAAACAATACCACAATAAACATCTTTGTGCAAATATCTTTTCTGTCTTTCCATAAGTTCACTTCTAGAAATTCTTATTTTATTTTATACTCTGATGATGAATGAGGATTATTATACATTTTTATCTGTTGGTTGGCACTTCGTGTTTCTTATGGAAATTTATGATCTACACACTCCAACGCCCATAAAAAGGCTGAACTCTCCAGCCCCCTGCTTTGTCTCAGCCCTCACTAGGCTGACCTTCCATTGCATCAGCCAAGACCAGAATCCACCTCTCTCGTGTCTAGTCTGGCTCCAGTAGGGCTGCAGTAAAAGCATGCCTCTCTCATCAATGTCTCTAACCAGAGATGAAAGGGCCACCATCCTCCTGCCCATACATGGTCCTCCTCAAAGCAATAGAGCCTAGGTACACGAGGACGCCATTGTCATTCAGCTGATGGTGGAGACGACCAGTTCTGGAAGGCTCAAGGAAAAACACTGTCACATGGAGATGGGTGTCCTACGTGAAAAATGAGGGTTTCAGAAGGAGAAATATGATGAGGGACTAGAGATGTGGAGAATGAGAGTTTTGTCAGGGACACTCCTGCAAAGCCCTGAGTGATGAGGTCTCATCCCATCTCTCTTCCTTCACCTGCTACCAGGTGACAAAAAGTGATGAGTGAGCTAAATCACATCACTTGCCCTCATTCTCTGATGATGTGTTGCTTTGTGATACTCTTAGAACCCTTTGGGAAATGCTATACATGATCTGGGGAAAACAGGTATGGTGTATTTGGGACAAGGGGGTGATGCCCACCCTGAGCAAGGATCAGCCCTTCCCCTGTGACAGAAATGATCACGGGCCTGAAGTAAGTGTTCACTTCAGTGGACTTAAGATCCATCCACTTCCTCCTCCTGGTTCCCACCAGAAGCTGGTAGAGGATAATCTCAGCAGGTGGTCCTTGCTGCACAAGTTCTAGTTTATTATATAAAGTAGAAAACTGGAACCACAGGGAAATCCCCACAGATCTATCATGCAAGCCAAATCTCTGGTAGCACTTTGAAAACTCCTAACCAGTCCTGGGTGGTCCCCTCCTCAGAACCTTTACAGAGAACTTGGGACTGGCTCTTGCATTGAATGGCCAACTCTCCTTGGACTGTAGCCAAAGCAGATGTTTGCATAGTGACCTTGGCATCGTTCCCGTACAAATCTGGGATTGTGTGTGCTCATAGCTGACACTCCATTATCTCTTCAGAGTAAACATGTGAACTTCACATATACCCTAGCTCTTGAAAATTCTGAAAGGAAGGCAGGAATTAACATATAGTGGTGTGTCCCATTGCTGTGCTCAGAATAACCTCCTGTGTGAGGTAACATTACCATCCCCATTGACAAATAAGGAAAACACAACTTCAAAGACATAAGGGAATTTGGAGAAGATGTGTGGCTGGTAAGTGGGAAAGCATGGATCAGAGCCCAGTTCTAATTCCACGTCCAGAACTTTATCACACCACGTTGATTACATAATCTACCAACCATCTTCCAAGTGGTAAGTAATGAGCAAAACTAATTTGTTTTCCCGTCTCCATCTCTCTGTTCCCATACATGAGCATCCCAAGTGGGCGATGGAGACGGAATCAGGGGAAGGATGGGAAAGTCGGTCCACCGGAGGATTTACACCTGTGGGAGTGGAGGACGCCAACGCACAACTAGAATGGAGGACAGAAAGGACGCTCTCTGAACGGACACATCCTCCCCCCGTCTCCAGCACTCTTGCCAGTGTTGCCTTTAGAATCAGTAACACTTAGAGAGGTGAGGTGGATAGGAAAAGAGCAGCCAATTCAATCTCAGACAAGTTCAAAACCAGCCACGCAGAGATGCGGAGAAATTACATGCCTCTGTTAGAAAGGAATTAGCCGTGCCAGCGCCTCATACGACTGTGGCAGAATCCCTCAGCACCGGGCCTCTAGGCTGCCACCCTGTAGTTTCACTAATGAGCGGCAGGTAGTGGCGTGCTGGTAAATGTTTAACAACCAGTTCTCCAGGAAAAATAAAAGCCCTGAATTGTCACAGGATTTGCTTAATTTCCATGCCCAATTTCAAACTCAAATATGATGTCACTGATCGTGGAGTTGGGAGGAGATGCCTACAACCAACCCTCAGCCCTGGCAAGCCAGGGCATTTGGTTCCAGATCACACCCACCCACGGTGGCAAGGTATTTAAAAAACAAGTAAGGACTGTGGGGGGGATGCTAGCTGAGAAAATTCTCTGTTGTTTGAAAGCCCTTTGAAAAGAGAGTGAACCAATTTCTTTTATTGTCTTTTCTACCTGTCTCCCCAGCCCAAGTCTGATCCAGGACAAGCTCTAAGAGTTAAATTGATGGAGAGCTCCACCTCCTGTGGCCAACTGTATTCACAGAACACATGGGAATTTCTCTAGTAGAAAAATCTAATCATGTCAATCTCCTGCTCAGAATCTTCCCATCCCTTCCCAGCTCTTCAAAGAATGGCTTAGCCTGACTAGTGCTGGCGCAGTGGATAGAGCACGACCTGGGGCATTGGAGTCCCAGGTTTGAAATTCTGAGGTCACTGGCTTTAGTGCAGGCTCATCCAGCTTGAGCATGGGTTCGCCAGCTTGAGTGTGGGATCATCAACATGATTCCATGGTCACCTGCTTGAGCCCAAAGGTCTCTGGCTTGAGCCCAAGATCACTGGCTTGAGCCCAAGGTTGCTGGCTTGAGCAAGGGGTCATTGGTTAGGCTTGAGCTCCCTAGTCAAGGCACATATAAGAAGCTATCAGTGAACAATGAAAGTATCACTACTACGAATTGAGGCTTCTCATCTCTCTCCCTTCCAATTTGTGTCTGTCTGTCTCTCTTGCTCGCTCTCTCTTGCTTAAAAAAATTATAAGGTCACTGAGGTTTGTCCTCTGCCCACCACTGTAGCCTCACTTATCTTGTTTGACTTGGGTTCTGGTCATAAAAACTAAGGCTTCTCTGTCTCAGCTTCCTGTCTTCCCATAGGCTTGTCTTTCTCTTCTGGAACTCTCTTTTTCTCCCCCCCCCCCCAGCTGCCCCAAACTTCCGACCAGTTCTTCTCGTTACCTCACTCTTCCAGGAAGGCTCATAGCTTACTTTCAATCCAGGAGAGATCTTGATGCCCTAAGTTACCAATCCCATACGTCCTCCCCTGAACATCCAACGAGCTTTCCTGCTATCACTCACTTATTGTCTGTCTCCTCACCACACAATAAACTCCTTGAGGCAGGGACCTTGTCTGTCCTGTTCATGGTTGAGTTCTACTGCCTAGAATGGTGTTTGATGCATATAAGCACTCAGGAAATCATTGTCAAATGAATCCCCAACTTCCATTTAATAATGCCTTTATCAAAATGTTTAACATGTGAAGCACTGAGCAGGCGCTAGAGAGTCAGAAATCAGTAGGCACCCCCGAGGGTGCAGAAGGCTGGCCGTCCTTTCCCGTGAACACTAACACGGAGCCGGTGCCCCTGCCACTCCAACCTGGAGCAACCAGGTGAGCAGTGGGAAGCAAGATAAAAACTGTGGATTCCAGCTATAAATTATACAAATGCTTGGCATTAAAAAAGTATTTTAACACATCGAATATTAAGTCATTCGTACGCTCTGCAATTACTTTATCTGTCATCAGCACATTCAAGCTATTTGAAGTGGTGACAGATGGGAAGGAGTCCGTGCCAGTTTTTCCCGCAGGTGCGCATACAGGCTAGAGGGAGGATCGGTACGTGCAGGAAGGGCGGGGGGGGGGGGGGGGGGTGACCGAGGTTATGAAATGGGAGCTGGTGTGCGAGGCTTGGCAAAAAACAAAAATTACAAATTTGCATGCTGGAGAGCTGCAGGGCGTTGCACTCCCCGGAAACTCAGTGATAAGTAACTGGGCAGCTCATGGGAGGTGAAGCAGCATTTTGCCCACATTACAGAAGGGAAAACCAAGGCCCAGCAGAACAGAGGGAGTTAGTAAGGCAGAGTTTGAGACCAGACCCAGAAGTTCTGGCTCCTCTGACCCTGTTTTAGCCTAATTGGTTAAGCTAATTAATTCTCTGAGTGCGGTAACCTGGAGAAAGTCAGGTAAATGGCAAAAACAGGGAGGAGGCTCACAGGTTGCCTGCAGACCAGGGCTCCTCAGAGGCCATCCAGTAGGGATTGAGGGAGGATCAGCTGTGGGATGAAGAAATGGGAGGAGGACCAAATACAAAATGTCAGACCCAGGCCAAAGAATTTTCTGGAAAATTTTCTATGTGAGATGCATGCTGGAAAAAAAAAAACTGGATCATTTCTCCTTTTTCAGTGAGATGAGGGGAGATGGTGAGACAGACCTCCACATGCTCCCCAGCCAGGACCCACCTGGCAACCCCCATATGGGGTCAGTGCTTGAGTTCTGAGCTATTTTTCATGCCTGAGGCTGATGTACTTGGACCAATTGAGCTATCCTCAATGCTCTAGAGCCACGCTCAAACCAATCAAGCCACTGGCTGCAGGAGGGGAAGAGAGAGAGAAGGGGAAGAGGGAAGGGTGGAGAAGCAGATGGTTGCTTTTTCTGTGCCCTGACCGGGAATCGAACCCAGGGTGTCCACATGCCAGGCCAACACTCTATCCAGTGAGCCACAACCAGGCCCTGAATCATATTTTTAAACCTAAAGTGAGGGCAGAACTTCACGGGTCTAAGAATGTACTCCTGCCAGGTGGCATTACACATTTGCCCACACCCACTTGCCCCTACCTCCCCCACAAGTTCCCAGAACCTGGAGTTCTGCTTCAGACACAGCATCCTCAGCTGCCTTCCGCGGAGGCCTCCCATCCCAGGAGGGCAAAGCTTCCTCCCATCTCCTCCTGTTGACTCACGATGAGGCCCCACTCTGCTGCTCTGTCTCCCATTTTCTTCCACCAGCTGTCCTTTGTCCAATCACTTTGATTTCAGATCACACTATCTTAACTCTCCTAATATCAGAGCTCACCCCTCCCCCTTCTTTCCAATCTCTTCCTCATAAACCTGGACACATTAAAATGACCCCTCAAGTAGATGAACCCCTACCTGTCCCCCACCCCAACCACGCCCACCTCAGTTGTGATGGGGCCAGCTGTAGAAGCGAGTTCCCTCTGCAGGGTTTGCGCCCTGAAGTGATAACCTATGGGTACAGAGGACGCTGGTTTTTCTTCTATCTGCTCAGGCAGAACAGGAGGGAAGTGACTTAAAGCACAGCATGAAGAAATTAGGTTGACATGAGAACTACCTTCCAGCTTGTGGAGCTGTCCCATCCAGGCTGAAGGAGGTTCTGAGTGCCTTTCCTGCGTGATGGTGGTAGAGGTTTCTCAGGTCTGGAGAAGCTTGGGCAGGGCCTCGCTTGGCAGACGAATTAGATGCCTTCCTGATGCCAGGCTGCTCTCACTGTGATGGGCAGCGGGCCACTTTGCTGAAAGCCAACTGCCAAATAGCCAAAGTGCCAAAAAACAATTGACTTTCAGCAAACTGACTTTCAGGGAATTGACCTAGGGCCACGCGTGTAGGCCTGAGCAGGACGGGGACTGTCGAGGCAGAAGGGAAGGCCGAGGTCCTCGCAGAGTTCAGCACTCAATTCCAGTGCTTTGATATAGTTTAATGACTGTATTTGACTTATTTTAAAGCTTCAGTAACATTAAAGAAAGGAAAAAATCTTTTATGTTTCTCAAAATAGGGGTTGGGTTTTTCAAATCTGGGAATCTTTGTTCTTGTATAATGAACATCTTTATCGGAACAAAGGATGGACTGAGATTTCTGCTTTATTCATTTTTGCATTAGTTCATTCCTACAAGAAGTAGAGACTCATTTCCGACTGAGGCAGCGCACTCGCTAGGCCTGGGATCATTGTGATAAGGAAGGGCAGGTCTCCAGCCCCGGGGAGGAACTAACTTGGCAGGGGGAGCCATCATGAGAGCGAAGGGTTACCACTCAGAGGTTCTGAACTGTGGGGGGCTCTGGGAAGAAGAAGGAGAGTCCCACTGGGGCCAGCACAAGGCAGGGCACCTTCACGGAGGCAGGAACACTTGAGCAACTTTACAAGGAGCCCAAGCAGAGGAAGAGTGTGGGATCTGATAGTCCTGGGAACAAACAAAACATGAGGTTGAAAGAGCATCATTATTCCAAAAATGCCCCAAATGTCTCCAAGACCAAATCGCAGTGGGCGGGTGGCGGGGCTGGGGAGGGGCGGGAACAAGATCATGGAGAGCCCTGAGTACCAAGCTAAAGCCTTACAAGTTCGTTATGTAGGCGATAGGAATCCGCTAAGGAACTTTAAGGTGGGTGGTGACAGGTCTGGGTTGAGGGCTGGAAAAAGCCCCCCAAGAAGCATAGACTAGAGAGGAGGCGACCTGTGCACAGAGAAGGGCAGAGAAGTTAGGAGATTCCTGTAACAATCTGGGTGGGAGAGAGGCCTGTGTATTGGAATCTATCCTGTAGTGGAGATCAACAATGCATTACACGTCTTCATTATCCACCACAGTTGTGAATCCAAAGACCTTAAACTTAAGATTTCAAGTAGAAATTGAGAATAAAATTGGAATTAAAATGCAGAAACTGCCCTGGCTGGCTAGTTCAGGCAGATTCCTATCGCCTACATTAGAGCATTGCCCTGAAGCGCAGAAGTTGCCAGTTCAATCCCTGTTCAGGGCACATGCAGGAACAGATTGATGTTCCTGTCTGTCTGTCTGTCCCTCTCTCTATCTCTCTCTCTCTCTCTCTCTCTCTCTCTCCCTTCCTCTCTAAAATCAATTTTTTTTTAAATGCCGAACCTCCCAGGGGAAAAATATGCAGCCACTGCGAGATAAAGGTACTCAGATGGAAAAGGAACAGGTTAGGAAAGAGCTTTGGAGCACGAGGAGGCCAGGTAGCACAGGTCCCCTTCCTGGAAGAATTTAGAGCCCTGATCTGAAAGGATGCGTCAGGAGCCCCAAGTGTCTGCGTTTGGAGGAGGCTCTGCTGCAGTCATCTACCGTGTGGTCTGGAAGCCACTCTTCTGTGGGACCCCAGCCCCAGGGGACTATTCACTGCTCACTCTCCATGCAGGTCAAGACCAGAACGACCTTCCGGACTCAGTGGCTCTGGCAAGGTCTCCGCCCCCCTCACCACGCCCAGTGTCAAGAGAGAATGCTGCATGCTCCTGGGCGCACTGGGCTGAGGAGGGAGAAGACCAAACCCTTCTCAGTCAAGTGCCAACAGGGCGGTTCCGAACCTGCAGGCTGAGTTAGTCATCAGCCTTACAAAATAAAGTACCCCGATAGTTAATTAAACGAGTGGGAGCCCTGCAGGTCCCACAGTGAGCTGGGTTATCATTATTAGCTAACACAGCAGGAGGTTCAGGAAGCGCCCCTAACTCCCACTTCATTGACAATAAGCCTAACCCAGCAATCCCGCACCCGAGGACAACGAGGTGACTGCCACGCTCGGCCCCTTTGCTTGGGCATTTCACCATTTGAGACTTTTCTGAGCACTGCGATCCCTCGGTTAGTGGCAATTCCAATCCTCTAGTCCAGGCGTCCCCAAACTACAGCCCCCGCAGGCTGCATGCAGCCCCCTGAGGCCATTTATCCGCCCTCGCTACACTTCCGGAAGGGGCACCTCTTTCATTGGTGGTCAGTGAGAGGAGCACTGTTTGTGGCGGCCCTCCAACGGTCTGAGGGACAGTGAACTGGCCCCCTGTGTAAAAAGTTTGGGGACCCCTGCTAGTCACTAGTAGTGGAAGAACCAGAGGCTTCTCCCTACATATTTGGTAGGAAACTCAAAAGTAAGGAACCATCAACCTTAAAAAAAAAACCACACCATTGCTTCAGCCAATGCCACCCCCACCTTCCTGAGCAGTACTCCCGGGCTCCGGGGCCATGACCCAACTCTCTGACTTGGACCCACATGCACCCAGACCAAATTTCCACTCATTTGTAGCCTATATCCAACCTGTATATACTCTGCTCTATTGTTTTCTCTTTCACCATCTCACTTTCCACCTCAAATATTACATAAATTACTTATTTACCCATTGGCTTTGCCCTCTGCCTCCCTGAGTCATGAACAGAGCAGACCTTCCTAGCTCTGAGGCTGCACAGCATGTCCACCAGGAGTTGGGGCTTTCCCACAGGCGTTGAGAAGCGGCAGGCACTTCCCATTCCTGATGTCAGGACAGAATGACACGTCCTCTTGAGTGGATTGAACCCGATTTGGAGTCTAAGCCCTCCACAGGGGTCAAAATATTGAACTTAGTGTTTATTATCTGGCATCTTCCACTATAATGAAAACAGAGGTTTGTTTTACTGACAGACGCAGCCCATGGACCTGGAGCAGTGCTTGGCATGTAGTAGCATCAGTAACTATTCTGTTGAATAACACAGTGAAGTTATGGCAATAACGTTTCAGGAGTATATTGCATAAGTTCTACAGAACTCACAATAGCACCGAAGCACAGAGGCACCTCTGTTTCCCCTCTGCATCACTGCACACCTACCGCAGTGGGAAGTGTGGGGGAGAAGCGAGGGTAGACACAGCAGCCTGTGTACTCCCCAAGCCCATGAGGCTCAGTGAACCTGCCAAAGCCTGTGAGGATGGAACCAGACATCAGTAGGAGCTGAGTATGGCAACTGCACCCAGACCTGGGCAGTTCACAAGCTACAGGATGTGCACTCACACCTCCTCTGCAGGTCCTACAACCACACCTCCAACGAACTCACGTCTGCTAGACCAGCTAATATTGCACTGCAGGAATGCAATACGCAACATGTTCAGGGCCTGATGGAAACCCCTTTCATAGGATTCCCATCCCTGGCCTGTGACATGGCACCACTCTTGGTCCCTAGTCCTCTACCCACCCCTGAGGCTTCTCATGCTTCCTGGGCGGAACCAGCCAGTCAGGGTCTCCCACTGAAAGAGGAACACACTTCTCCCCAGTCCAGGCTCCAAGTGGCATGTTTGCTCTGCCATTGACTCTGGTTAAAAAAAAAAAAAGAGTTGGACTGCAAAAAATATGGACAAGTCAAGGAGAAAGTGTTTTTAAAATAGAGTTGAAAGCCTTTGCAGCCATTCCACGGTTACAGGCACACCATCACATCAATACACTTCTCTGGTCACTGGCCAATGGGGTTCCATCTCTTTCTTTAATGAGGCCAAAAGTGTCGTAATATTTTAGTTGAGAACCAAGTAGGGCCCCATGGGGAAAGCAGCAGGTCTCTACAGTTACTGGTCCACACAGAGGCAGCAGTGTGATTCCCGGGGAAGGTGGGACCACTAGAAGCAAAATCTCTCTGCATTACCTGGATTGCTGGAGGGGAACAGAACATTATTAATGCTCCTTGTTTGTCAATAAAGCCATAGGTTTAGAGGGTAGGGGAGATATCCCCATTAGCTCTTCAGCTAAAACCCAGTGTGTCTACCTTCTAAATATGTCTTACTTCCGCCCACTTCCTCCCTAACACTCCAGCCCACATCGGCTCTCACCTAACAGGTGCCCTGTGCCTGCCTGCGGTCTTGCTCCTCTTCCGCCTGCCCGTGCGCTACTCCAGCTGGAGAGATCTCCCCTGAGTTCCTTCCCTAAAACCCTGCAATGGTTTCCACTGACCTTGGGATGGAGTTTAGCCTCCTTCATCCAATCTGACTCCTCCCAACCACTCCAGCCTCATTCCCTTCCCACTGCTCCTCTTACTCAACAAAAGAGCCATACTCAGCTCCTCTCTGTTTTCCCCAAGACACCGTGCCTCTATCTGGTATACTATTGCCTCCACAGCCATATCCCCATCACTCATCCTCCTCCCTGTCCCCTCTCTGCTGCTTTCAACTCACCTCTTCACTTACTAACTCCTGTTGATCCTTCTAGTCTGTGGAGATCTCTGATCCCCAGACCAGGTGACACACCCCTGCTATCTACTATTATCTGTATAAACTTAACCCCTCTTAACCGTCATTAACACTCTCTAATGACAGGCTTCCCACATGATGGACAGCCAACCCTGGTCTGTCTCATCTGCTCACTACTGCTTTACCAACACCCAGCACACTCCTCAATCAATAAATGTTTAGTTCTAGATAAAAATTAACCCCATTTTCAGAACAGCCACGAATCTCTATCTCTCTGCTACCTTCCCAAAACTCAGGCCCAGTGTTGATTGGCCTTTAGTTCTAAGTTCATTTCATACCTGGGATCCTCCTTTATTCAATCACATTAGGCCAATTTACCTATTCTATTTCCCTATGTAATATCTTCTGTTGTCAGTTTTTCTTACCCACTCACTAACTCGGTCTCATATTCCTTCCCTAGACAGTAAATTCCATCTCACCAAGAAACTCAGAAGTCCCCAGATGAATTGAGAAGTTGTTGAAGAGGCTACTTGACTTTTCAAAGTTGCAGGGAGGGCTGGCACTCCCTCTAGAGGTGACAATGAGTACTTCTGTAAAAATCATCAGACCTGGATCCCTGTCAGCAATTTCCAAAATCCTCCAGAATCCCAAGGTATAAATCTGGAAGGGTTGTTCGAAGTCCTCTAGCCCATCTGCCTACGTTCACAGATAAAACTTGATGCATAAGATCGCGAAGAGGCAAGATGGTGAAAATATTTGTCTGTTGCCCCTCCCTGTCCCTCTGACACCCCTGGCATCTAAACCCACCCACAATAAATTCAAAGAGAGTCAGCCAGTACACACCCTGGAAGTGGGCACAAGTCTGCTGTCCTTTCCTCTCTAACAGGGTGAGGAGTTGTAATTGCTATTAATGAGAGTGTGTGTTAGCTAAGGAAACAAAGGTCTAAGGTACCAAACAGGAGCCAACATATTTTTTTGTGGGGGGACCTCCAGGAAATTGTTCCTGAATTTCTCTCCCAGAATTGTGCAGAAGAAATAACATCACAAAACCTCATTTCTAACAGACTTTCATCACCTATATAATAAAATACCTAGAACACTCTGGTCAAATTCAGTAATCATGTGAAGTGGGAAATATTTGCTTGTGAACATTTTATGGCACTTACATAATAAAATGGATAATATTTTAAGGCAGTGGTCCCCAACCTTTTTTGAGCCACGAACCAGTTTAATGTCAGAAAAGATTTTCACGGACCGGCCTTTAGGGTGGAATGGATAAATGTATCACGTGACCGAGACAAGCATCAAGAGTGAGTCTTAGACGGATGTAACAGAGGGAATCTGGTCATTTTTAAAAAATAAAACATCATTCAGACTTAAATATAAATAAAACAGAAATAATATAAGTTATTTATTCTTTCTCTGCGGACCGGTACCAAATGGCCCACGGGTCGGTATCGGTCTGTGGTCCAGGGGTTGGGGACCACTGTTTTAAGGTATATTTTTTTTGTCAGATGCAGCTCTCCCTCAGTGCTGCTAAGTTTAAAATCAGATGAACCGATTACTGGGTTTGTGAAAGCTAAAGGAGAGCTGTGAATTAGCGTGTGTTATTTATTGTGTAGCAAAATGAAGCTGGACAGTGAGGAGATGTGGTATTCCTGGCAGCAGACTTTCCCCTAAAGAGACTTTCTCTTGCCTGACCAGGCGGTGGCACAGTGGATAGAGCGTCAGACTGGAATGCAGAAGACCCAGGTTTAAGACCCCAAGGTTGCCAGCTTGAGTGTGGGCTCATCTGGTTTGAGCAAAACTCACCAGCTTGGACCCAAGGTCGCTGGCTTCAGCAAGGGGTTACTCAGTCTGCTGAAGGCCCACAGTCAAGGTACATATGAGAAAGCAATCAATGAACAACTAAGGTGTCACAACGAAAAATTGATGATTGATGCTTCTCATCTCTTTCCATTCCTATCAGTCTGTCCCTATCTGTCCCTCTCTCTGACTCTCTCTCTCTCTGTCTCTGTAAAAAAAAATAAAAAGACTTTCTCTTTACCATGTGACGCATACCAAATTTATTAGATTGCTTTTCCTAACACTATGCAACTCTGCATCAAGACCATTAAATGTTTATATATGTTCAACACTCAGTAACCTATATCAGTGCTTCTCAAAGTGTAATCTACAGAGCACAAAGAGGTCTCCAGAACAATTCTGAGGGTCTGAGGTCAAAACTGTTTTCAAAATAATACTGAGATAATATTTGTCATTTTCATCATGTTCACAGTTCCACTGGTGGGTAAAATGCTGGTGCCTTAGCACAGTTGAGGTGGTAGCACCCAACTTTTTTAGTAGGCATTGCATCCCTCCTTGCCATATAGTCACCGAAGGAAAAAAATGCCAGTTTCATTATAAATGTTCTTAATGAAACAGTAAACAATATTAATTTTATTAAACCTCAATTCTTGAGTACACACCGTTTGAAAATGTTACACATTGCATATTGAGCCCTTTAATCTCACAGCGAAGTACAGTCCCATCTAGAGAAGAAATTGTGGGTTATTTGAATTTTGAAATTTAAAAAGCTGAACTTGCTGCTTTTTTCATAGAACTAACTCTATTTTTACTAAAAAGAATGACTGACACTCTATATATATTCAAAACGAATATTTAGAGACATTTTTACAAAAACAGAAAACAAAAAACCAAGCCTGTCACTTCAATGAAAGCAGTTGACAATATTTGTTGCCAGTAATAGAATTTGACCTTTCAAGAAAAAATTGCAATGTTGGAAAGCTTGTATTCGCCACTGTAAACTTGACAGCTTACCAATCCTTTCAAGGTTTTTCCTGTGAAGTCAGTGTGTTATTAACAAATTGACTTTTTTTAATCTTGTGTAATGAAATTGTCAACATTTGGAAGATCTGCATAATTCAGTGAGTCATTATTTTCCAAATAACTAATGCATGATGTTACAAATACATGCAAGGGTAAAAATCCACTCAAGTGTATTATTGACCAATGGATGCTATAGTAATCGAGTATGAAATTTCTTAGCATGGTTTTAGATGTCACATTACAATTACTATTTAAGAATCTACTACTTATCAATTTTTCAGATAAAAAATATCCATCATTATCTATTAAATACTTTTTCTCTTTCCAACTACATATCTGTATGAAACCAGATTTTCTCCATATCCATATATTTCAACTGAAACAATACATCACAACATCTTTTTCAAAAACAAACATGAGAAATGAACAGTTTTCTCTTAGGCCAAACTTAGAGTTGCAAACATCTAAAACAATGCCACTCTCCTCATTAAAGTTTTTTTTTTTTGCTTTATAAAATATAGTTATTTTTAATAAAAATCATGTTGCTTATTGATTTTATTTTTAATCAACACTTTTTAAATTTTCTTAATTTTAATTTCTAATGTATATGAATAAAACTAAACTTTCTCTCCAGGGCTTCTCTCCACCATCTCTGTAATATAAATCAAGCGATAGCACTTCCCTACTTAAATTTTCAGTGGATTCCCACTGTAAGTAGAATAAAATCCAACCTTTTCTGCAGACAAGACTCACCACCTCCCTCTGCCCTCCTCTGGTGCCCCCACCCTGAGCTCCAGCGCAGCCCCTGGCTTTCTGTTTCAGAACACATCAAGTGTGCTCTCACTTGGGTCCTTTGCACTTCACTTTCCCCCAGACCCTTGCATGGCAGCCAGGTCATGGTACAGACCAGCCTCGCTTCGTAGGACCCTCCGCTAGCCCCCTCCAAAGCAGCATTTACATGCGCCACCTACACCACTGAAATCGTCTTAGTTGTTTGAGTTTTACATCCATGTTTAGTCTCTGTCTTCTTGCACCAGCATAAAAGCTTCATGAGAGCAGTGGCTTCATCTGCCTTTTTCATCATTAAATCCCCAGTATGTAGAACAATTTCAGGCAAGTAATTCAGTAAAGGTTTCTGAATTACTACATCTTTCCTGGGTCAGCAGAGACCATGGAAAGGAGGAAGGAGGAAAAATGGAGTGAGAAGACTCCGGACAGACACATTAGTCAAGAATCAAAAGTTAATTGATAACAGTGGTGGACATACCTCATAAATTGTACTGCCTTTTTGTAAACATCTTAAAAAGGGAACTCAAAAATTAAAAAAATTGACTGACCAGTCATGGTACAGGAATTAGAGCATCAACCTGGGACACTGAAGACCCAGGTTCAAAACCCAGAGGTCATCAGCTTGAGCACGGGTTCATCTAGCTTGAGCACAGGCACACCTGCTTCCAATGTGGGGTTGCCGGCTTGAGCATGGCATCATAGACATGATCCCATGGTCACTGGCTTGAGCCCAAACACTGCTGGCTGGAACCCAAACACTGCTGCTGGAGCCCAAAGGTCCTCTCTGTCTCTCTCGCACACACATGCAAAAATAAAAAATAAAAATATTATTCTTTGAGTAGAGAAAAAAAAGAACTCAAGAGAACCCTTCTCATGACACATGAGCATACACTCTCCTTTTGTCACGTACAGACTCACACACTGTACCCTCAATCTTGCCGTGCACTTTCACACTAACTTTTACTAAGATGCATAAACATACAAATGTATATGCAACCACTCACAGCATGCACCCACATTTGTAAAAACTCTTTTTAAAATTCCTCCCTCTTCTTTTCCTGAAATGCTGTCATTCTCATTTTTCAGTTCCTACCAAATTTATGAGATACAGATATTCTTCAACTTCTTGAATGTGTCAACTGTTGAGTTCATGAGAGAGTGAACTGTCAGAGTAATTTTTCTCTCCTATTCTGTCAGCATTCCAGTGAAACAACCCCATGTCCACAAAAAAGATGTCTTCCCTCCAGGAACAACCACAATTGGTTTGATTTTATAAAGCATTTACATACCAACACAGCTTGTCACTGAATATCTTGCAAAATTAACAAAAGAAACAAAATTAAAGTGTAAATAACTGACATGCCACCTAGTGCTTCCTCGAGCTCCACCATCTTTGCACAGAAGGAACCTCCACAATACATCTCCGACGTGAGTGAGCATTGATTGCTGGCTAGATATAGGAAGTCACCAAAAAAAATGGATTGCAATTCTTTTCTTTTCTTTTTCTTTTCTTTTCTTTTCTTTCTTTCTTTCTTTCTTTCTTTCTTTCTTTCTTTCTTTCTTTTTTTTTTTTTTTTTTTGACAGAAACTGAGAGAGAGTCAGAGAGAGGGACAGATAAAAACAGACAGACAGGAAGGGAGAGAGATGAGAAGCATCAGTTCTTCATTGCAGCACCTTAGTTGTTAATTGATTGGTTTCTCATAGGTGCCTTGACCAGGGTGCTACAGCAGACCAAGTGACCCTTTGCTCAAGCCAGCAACATTGGGCTTAAGCCAACAACCTTGGGCTTTAAGCCAGTGACCTTTGGGCTCAAGCTAGTGTCCATGAAGTCATGTCTATGATCCCAGGCTCAAGCCAATGACCTGAGCTCAAGCTGGTGAGCCCACACTCAAGCCTGCGACCTCGGGGTTTCAAACCTGAGTCCTCCGTGTCTCGGTTCGTCGCTCTATCAACTGCACTATCGCCTGGTCAGGCTAGGTTGCAATTCTTTACCCAAAACCTTTAAAGTAATTTGATTCTGTTCTGCTTATAACTGTAGATGAGGAGTCAGGGACTCTGGGCCAGCAGAGGGTGGCAGGTGACGCAGTATGAATCACAGGCCTCTGTGAACTAAAGACACTGCCACCACCCAGGGTCAGCTGACTGTGCCACATGGTGTGCGGGCCTGGCACAATCAGACCTGCCAACTTCCCAAGAGAAGTTAGATAACCAGAGTTTCATGAAAAATTCCCAAATTCTTCAATGGCAGGTCATAGTCTTTAAAAACACTTTAAAAATAACATGTTTTAAAACCTATCTGTAGGTCAGATTCAACCTTAAAGTCACAAGTTGGTGACTTTTATTCTAGAAGTTCAAGGGAAAAAAATAAAACAAAAACCATGGTAGAGGTTGGGAAGGCAAAGATTACAAAAAGAAATAAGCTTTTACAAAGATTCAAAAATTCAGACGGGCAGAGAAGCCTGGCGGACCCTCATTCAAGGCAGTTGTCCCTGAATTTCAATCCCATCAAACCCCCACCAGGTCTTTTCTGGGACATGTGGGGAAAAGGAGTGTGCAGGACTGGGGATTAGAATATGAGGTTCAAAAGCAGAAAGTAAAAATGTCATTATTCACAGATGACATAATATTTTACATAGAAAACCCCAAATATTCCATCAAAAAAACAGTTAGATCTAATAAGTGAATTTGGCAAAGTAGCACAGTACAAAATTAATATTCAGAAACTGATGCCATTTTTATACACCAATAATGAACTATCTGAAAGAGAATTAAGAAAACAATCTCATTTTCTATTGCAACAAAAATAAATAAATAAATAAATAAATAAGGTACCTAGGAATAAATTTAACAGTAACAGACCAGTACTCAGAAAATTATAGGAAATTGAAGAAAGAAATTGTAGAAGATACAAATAAGTGGAAGAATATACCATGTTTCTGGACTGTAAGAATAACATCATTAAAATGTCTATATTACCCAAAACAATATATAGAGTCAACAAATAAATATTCTACAAATTTATATGGGACAACAATAACAACAAAAACACAACACCCTAAATAGAATCAGCAGTCTCGAGAAAAAACAAAGTTGGAAGTGTCACGCTAATATCAAACTATATTATAGGCCATAGTGATCAAAACAGCATGCTACTGGCATGAAAACAAATACATAAATCAATGGAACAGAACAGAGAGCCCAGAAATAAACCACGCCTTAGTGGTCAATTAATATTTGACAAGGGAGGCAAGAGCATTCAAAGGAGTAAAGACAGTCTCTTTAATAAATGGTGTTGGAAAAATTGGACGGGTACATACAAAAAATAAATAAAACTAGACCACCAACTTACACCATACACAAGAATCAACTCAAAATGATTAAAGACAATGCAAATTACAAAACCATAAAAATCCTAGAAGAAAACAGAGGCAGTAAAATCTTAGACATCTTTCATAGAAATATGTTTGCCAATATATCTCCTTGGGCAAGGGAAACAAAGGAAAAACAAATAAATGGGGCTACATTAAACTAAAAAACTTTTGCAAAGCAAAAGAAACCATCAACAAAATGAAAAGGGAACCCACTGAGTGGAAAAACATATTTCCAATGATACATCTGATAAGGGGTTAATTTTCAAAATATATAGAACTTATACAACCCAACACCAGGAAGACACCCCAATTAAAAAGTGAGCAAAGGACCTGAATATACACTTCTCCAAAGAAGACATACAGTTGGCCAACAGACATACGAAAAAGTGCTCAATGTCACTAATCATTAGAGAGATGAAAGTTAAGAGCACAATGAGATATCTCCTCACCTCTGTCAGAAGGACTATCATCAATAAAGCAACAAGCAAATGCTTGCCAGGAGGATGTGGAGAAAAGGGAACCCTTGTGCACTGTTGGCAGGAATGCAGTCTGGTGCAGTCACTGTGGAAAGCAGTATGGAGATTCCTTAAAAAACAAACAAACAAACAAACAAAAAAACAAATGGAACTGCCTTTTGACCCAGCGTTCCCACTTCTGGGAATATATCACTAACTGGAAAGAATACCTGCACCTTTATGTTTATGGCAGCATTATTTACAATAGCCAAGATCGGAAACAGCCCAAGTGTCCCTTCAGTAGATGAGTGGATAAAAAACTGTGGTACATTCACACAATGGAATATTACTCAGCTGTTAAAAAAAAAAGGAAAGAAGAAAATCTTACCTTTTGTGACAGCATGGATAGACCTGGAGATTATTATACTAAGTGAAATAAGACAGTCAGAGAAAGACAAGTACCATATGATTTCACTCATATGTGGAATCTAATGAACAAAATAGACGAATGAAAAAATAGAAACAGAGGCATGGATACATGGAACAGACTGACAGCTGTCAGATGGGAGGGGTTTGGGGGATTGTATGAAAGAATGTGAAGGGATTAACTAGCACTCACACACGCACATACATAGCACATAAACACAGACGACAGTGTATAATAGCTGGAGGGAAAGGGGATTGGTTCTAGATGGAAGAGGGCAAAGGGGGAGAAAATGAGAACGGAAAGAGACGTTGTTTGGGATGATGGGCTCACCAGGCAGTGTGCAGATGATGTTTTATTGAGTTGAATACTTAAAACCTGTATGGTTTTGTGAACCAATGTCATCCCCAGTAAATTCAGTCCTCTGACACAACACTACCTCTAGTCCCAGAACAGGAGGGAGAGCTAGCATCCATCTGCAACAACGTGCACTGAAGAGCTGCTGAGAGGAACCCTGGGGACCCTGGTAATGGGATTCAGCTTCAGCACGCTCATCTCCATCGTGTTGGTGCTGGAAAGGAAAGCGTCCATCCTCCTGCCTCCTCTGGCAATAAGGGGTTGAATGGCAGCTGAAAACCAACTTGACTTTTGTGGCCTCAGCCATCCATTTCTCCTTATTTTCTCCCCAGAGCAGCCTCTGCCCGCTCAGTGGTCTGACAACCTTCTAAAGAAGACTCCTCATCTTCCTTATTTCTGAAGAGACAATAAGGATGTGACACCCCAAGAGCAAAGCCTCAGGAAGATAGGAGCATGTGTTCCTTGCTTCCATTAAAAAGGCAGGTAAGCCTGACCTGCGGTGGCACAGTGGGTAAAAGCGTCGACCTGGAACACTGAGGTCACTGGTTCGAAACCCCAGGCTTCCCTGGTTAAGGCACATATGGGAGTTGATGCTTTCTGCTCCTCCCTCCCTTCTCTCTCTCTCTTTGTCCCCTCTCTCTAAAATGAATAAATAAAGTCTTTTAAAAAAATAGATAAATAAAAATAAAGTCTTTTAAAAAAAGGCAGGTAATACCCCAAATAATTGAAAACAGGCATTCAAGCTTGCACGCAAATATTCATCACTGCACTACTCAGTCTCACCAAAGGGGGAAACAACCCAAATGTCTACCACTGAGGAATGACAATCTGGCAAAGCCATACAGTAGAATATTACTCAGCCATAAAAAGGAATGAAATACTGATACCTGCTACAAACATGGATGAACCTTGAAAACTTTTGCTAGGTGAAAAAGTCAGACACAGAGGTCACATATTGTATGGTTCCATTTACATAACGTTTCCCAAATAGACAGATCCTTAGAGTCAGAAAGTAGATTAGAGGTTGCCAGGGGCAGAGGAGAGGGGGAAATGGGAGTGACTGCTAGTGGACATGGCGTTTCCCTTTGGGGTGATAAAATGTTTTGGAACGAGACACACTAATGGTTGTACCACACTGTGAATGTCTTGAATGTCACTGAATGCTACATTTTTTAAATGGTTAACTTTAAATTATGTAAATTCTACCTCAATTTTAAAAAATAAAAATCAGCATATTGTGTTAAATACTGACTGCCCAGTCTAGAATCCTGACTCTGCCACGGGCCAGCTGCGTGGTAGTGGGCAAGTTGCCTCACTTCTCTGTGCCTCGGTTTCCTGATCTTAAGTTGGGGGTGCCAAAAACACTTTCCCCGCAGAGCTGTTATAAGGAGGAAACGATTTGTAAAGCACCTAGACCAGGGCTTTCAGGTCAATGTTTTTAAAGATGTGGATGATGAATCCCGCAGCCCACTCTCAGCACGCCACTCAGATCCGGTTCTGTCTGGGTCTGCAGTTCTGGGATCCACAGGATGGCTGCTTTGGGGAGCCAGGTGGGTTTTTAAGTGCCTTGGGTATGGGACTCAATGTGAGCAGAGCCCTGTTTTTAAGGACTTGTGAGATTCCTGCACGGAGAAGGAAATGTGGGGGCTCTGAAGAAGCCACACAGGAAGACTTCGGGGCCACACCCACGGGCCGAGCTCCCCGGGCCGACCCCCTGACCAGGCTAATGAGGATGAAAGGCTGTGGAATGACTGAAAGCCAGGAGCTACGCTGCTCCCCGGCACCGGCCCCTTGGGCCCCACAGCGAGTGCTCCCCCAAACTCACTGGGACACTGATCTCATCATTGGGTTTGGGGTCATGTTTTATTTTTGTCTTTTACGTCAAGTAGTTTTATTTTGTTTCAGAATAAGTATTACATTAGTTCAAAGTCAATTCCCACAAAAAAGTAAGTGACATCTCACCCGCAGGCCAGTTTCCCTCTACTCCCCCTCCACGCCTAATCCACTCGCACCGGCATGTCCTTTCCCAGGTTCTTTTAAGGTAATACAGATGTTTTCTTCTTTTCTCACTTATTTATAGAAAGGGTAGCATGTTGTACATACTCCCCTGTACTTTGACTTTTTTTCATTTAATATACTTAAAAAATCAGTCCTCATTCCTTTTTACAGCTGTATAATATTCCATAGTGGAGAAACACCATTAATACCATTTCACTCTTGATGGATATAAGAATTGATTCCAATCTTTTGTTATTAAAAACCAGTAACAATTAATAAATTTTGCACATTATTATGCAAGTGTGTGATATTCTATAAGGTAAATCACTAAGAGTGTCATTGCTGGATCAAAGCTTAGCCATATTTGTAATTTTGATAGATATTTCCAAGCTATTCAGCTCTTTACCTACCAACGTTAACGTAAGAGAGTTCTAGTTACAGATACACCAACACAATGCATTGTCAAACTTCTGTACTTTTTTCCATCTAATAGGTGAAAAATAGTATGCTAGAGTAGTTTTAATTTGCATTGCTCCTATTATGAGAAGGGCTGAACATCACTTTTATGTATTTAGGGGCCATTTCTGTTTCTATCTTGTGAACTGTCTGTTCAAATCCTTCACTCACTTTTCTTTCGAGATTTTTGTCTTTTGTTGATTGGTATATATGAGTTCTTTATCTATTAGGAAGATTCTTCCTTTTCTATGATATCAGTTGCAAATATTTTCCAAATGTACCACATTTGCCATGCAGAAATTTTTATATTATTTAACTTACTATAACTTTTGCACTGTTTTGATTTTGAACTATAGTTAGAAACACATTACTGACCCCGAGGTTATAAAAATTTTAACAAAAAAGAATTTCTCCCAAATGTTTTCTTAGTGTTATATAGATTTTTTTTATAAAAAAATTTAAGTCCTTGGTCCATTTGGAGCTTTTATTTTCCTTCAACTTTTTCTCACACAAAGAAGGAGATTCCTTGTGTCCTCTCTCTGTCCAGCCAGCCCCGACCACCCCTTTCATCCAGACCTGAACTTGGCCCTGCACTTTACTTAGACATGACAACAGCTGCCAGCAATGTAGACTTCAGGAAAAGGCAGCGACCCGAAGGCACCTCCCAGAGTGATCAGAATTTCCACACGAACTTGAGCTGTCTGTGGAAAAACAGGTTTGGGGGACAGAAGGGGGCTACTGAAGGAACCCGACCAGCGGGGACCCCAAACTCTGTTGCCTCAGCCACTTAAAATTCTTGGAAGCACTGAACAGAGCCACTTGGAAAGAGAGAAAAATGGACTTAAAAAGCAATTCCAGGGTTTCAACATGTGTTCTGTGCTGGTAGAACTCAGGATGAGGATTTGAAGGACCCTGTGGGAGTATCCTTTCACTGCTGGGCCCTAATCCTCTCCAAATCGCCTAGGCTCTACAGCTGTTGGTCAGCCAGATAAACTATTTGTTCAATTATTCTTGGCCTCGATGGGGCGGCTGGCCTCAAAGGCTTTGGGCTTTATAATTCGGGCTACTTCAATGGGCTGGGCCCTCCCAGAGCTGCCTACGGGAGCCGGGCCGTTTGAAGATGGCAATGCTCCCCTAGTCTTCCCCTTCCCCCCTTTTCATCTCGGCCCAGACGGGGCGAGGCGACTGACACCTCCCCACGGACCCGATGTCGGGGAGCGGAGTTAGCTTTGGGAACCATGCCAAAGCAGAGAACCAAGGCGATAAAATAATTACAAATGAAAGGGAGATTAGCAGCCACTGTCGGGACAAATGCTTCCAAAATGGTTCCTGAAATCTTGGGCGGCACATTCTCAAAGGAGACAGCCCAGCAGTTGCTGTCTCCGTGGCAACGGGGCAACAGATGCCCAGCTGCTAGCGAGGGCTGCAAATGTCAGACCCAACCAAACACCAGCCACTGAGAAGGAGATGACAGACTAGGTCACCTTTGCATCGTGGAAATGGACTGGTATTTAACACAGTTTTATTTTCTCTGTTTATCTGCTCTCCCTCCACCTTCCCTTGGCTTCAGTAGGGTCCCACTAATAAATGGTTGGCAGCTGTTGAGAGATGGGTGTGGTCTGGAAGTTGCTATGGGAAGAGTTCTCTCTTGAGGGTTGATCCTGCAGGCTGCTGCGAAGTCCTCAGCAGCGCTGGGGGGCTCTCCCTTCAGCTAAGTGCTCCTGCCGATTCCCTCTGGTCAGTTCCACCTTCGGCAACTTATTTCCTTTGTCTCCTCCTTTGGCAAAATCCCTGTTACCTGTAGTTTCCATATGTTTGGGCCCTGATCCACCCTCCTCAGAACAACCTACTTTGCTTGTTACAGATGCAGGTCCCTGAGCATCATTCCAGACCTGCTGGCTCAGAAGCACTGGGGATGAGGTCCCAACACGTGCAACTTCAACCAGCTTCTCACGTGGTTCCCATGTGCCCTTGAGTTCCGCTCTACCACAGGCTCTGCCATGGCGCCATGCTCTGCCCACCCCCACCAGCTGGACCTTAAGACCCAAGTCACCAAAATCAACCTAGCTTCACTTGAGCCTACGCAAAGGTCAAAGATGAAGCCAGGAGGAGGTGAAAATTCCAGAACTGTGGGTCAATGGCTCTGAGGTGAACAATAATTGGATGTCCTCTGAGGTGACAATCCTCCGTCTCTGGTCTGGATGCACAATGGCAGGCATTTTTCTTTAAATATCATGCCTAATGCTTTGCAGACTTCTGGTGGGGAGCAAGGGCAGCTCAGAGGTGTGGACTTTCCTGACCTGGGAGTCAGTCATCTGAAGCCATGGTGCAGGGAGACCCAAGGGAGAGGCTGAACCCCAGAATGGGACCATTTGCTCTTGGGCATGCAGTTGAACCAGGAAGCCCCTGGTCCTTGTACATTTTCCCACAGATAAAAAGATGACGGTGGCTTGACCAGTGGCACAGTGGCTAAAGCGTCGATCCAGGACGCTAAGGGCCCCAGTTTGAAACCCCGATGTTGCAGGCTGGGGCACGGGGTAATCACGATCCCAAGGTCGCTGACTTGAAACCCAAGGTCGCTGTCTTGAGCAAGGAGTCTGTGGCTCGGCTTAAGCCCTCCAGTCAAGGCACATATGAGAAGCAATCAGTGAACGACTAAAGTGACTCCACTACAAGTTGATGTTCTCATTTCTCTCCTTGTTCTCCTTCCTGTCTAAAAAAATAGAAAATGGCAGGGGCCTAAGCCTATGTTTAATCTACTGGTAAACTGGCCTCATGAGCCTTTCCCTGAACTAAGCAGTGAAAGTTGTTTTTGCCACATTGATATAGAAACAAAAACAATTCCAAGAGCTGTAAATGGCAAGGTGTCAAGTCAGCAAATCAGTTCTCCAGTATCCAGCCTTCTTTTAGACCCAATTCAAGTTCTGCTTCTCTTAGGAAGCCTTCTGGAACTCATACCATTCTCTCCCTCCTTTGAATTCCTAACACATATATATCAACGGCACATATTTTAGCATAAACGTGTTCTTTATTTTTAGTGTTTTGCTTTTATCTCCATGCCTCCACTATATAAGCCCCTGGAGCACAGAGACCATGTCTGATCATCTCATCTCACTCGGTGTCTGTCACAGTGGTTTGCACATGAGCATCTGTGAGTCTCTGCTGAGCACAGAGGGATCACGTCAACGGGAGAGTGTTGGGGAAAGGAGAAGGTAATACTATCTTTACCGAGTACCGATTATGTGCCAGTCCTATTGTAAGCATTTAACATGTATTGATCCAGTTAATTTTTACAAACACCTATGAGGTGAATCCCACATCACAAAAGAGATGGTTTACTTACAGAGAGGTTGTGTGACTTTCCCAGGGTCACACAGCTGCTAAGAAGTGAAGGCAGGATTTGAACCCAGGGAGTCCAGCTCCAGAGACACGCCTAGCACCACAGAAGGAAGTCTGTCCTCTGTAGACATGTGAAAAGCAGATGACTTCAGAGAAATGAAGGACATGTATGATTCCCACAATAAACTAGACCCCAGAGTCTTTATCCCAACTCAATTTGCAATAACCAGCTGCAAAAGGGCAGAGACCTTAACCCAGGGTCTCAGCTCTGCTTCCAGCTCCTGACAAGCTTACCCAGAGGGCTTTTCCCTCTGACACAGGACTTCAGCCTCCCCATCTCCCCTGCGTCCAGAGATCCTTCCTGCCTGTGCCTGGACTGGGAGGGGAGGGAAAGGTGGCATGTGTCAATGGAGAGTAGCCCCAGCTGGTATCTCAGAGTCAATTGTTGGGAATAACCCCCAACCAAGCTGCACCAAACCAAATTGGCAAGAGAAGTCTCAGTGCCTTAGAAAAGCACCCCCCAAATTAAAACAATCCCTCACCCACCTCCTGGCCCCTGACACTGACTTTCTTTCAAATCCTGTAATGCTAAGAAAGAAGATGCCTACATCATTCACCTCACTCCCTCTCATCACATAGGCCTGGTACCAGCTCACATCATCACAGAAAGGAGTAGGTGAGAACAGTACAATAAGATATTTTGAAAGTGAGGTGGAGACCAGTCACAATAATTATAGTATACTGTTATAATTGTTCTATTTTTTTTATTAGTTACTGTTACTTAATCTCTTACTGGGCCGAATTTATATGTTAAACTTTATCATGATATGGATAGAAAGCACCACAGTGCAGGCACACCTCACTCATTGTGCTTCACAGCAGTAATGTTTTTGCAGATTGAAGGTTTGCAGCACCCCTGTGTCAAGCAAGGCTATCAGCACCATTTTCACAACAGTCCTGGATGACGGTTAACATTTTCTAACAATAAAATATTTTTTAATCGACATACGTACATTGCCTGACCTGTGGTGGCTCAGTGGCTAACGCTAAAGCATCAACCTGAAACCCTGGGCTTGCCCTGTCAAGGCACATACGAGAAGTAGCTACTACAAGTTGATGCTTCCAGCTCCTTCCCCCGCCTCTCCTCTCTCTAAAATTAATAAATAAAATCTTTTTTTTAAAAGATGTGTACATCCTGACCAGGCGGTGGCGCAGTGGATAGAGCGTAGGACTGGGATGCCGAGGACCCAGGTTCAAGACCCCGAGCTCACCAGCTTGAGCGTGGGTTCATCTGGTTTGAGCAAAGGCTCACCCGTTTGGACCCAAGGTCGCTAGCTCGAGAAAGGGGTTACTTGGTCTGCTGAAGGCCTGCAGTCAAGGCACATATGAGAAAGCAATCAATGAACAACTAAGGTGTCGCAATGCACAACAAAAAACTAATGATTGATGCTTCTCATCTCTTTGTTCCTGTCTGTCCCTGTCTGTCCCTCTCTCTGACTCTCTCTCTGTCTCTGTAAAAAATAAATAAATAAAAAGGTGTGTACAATTTTTTAGACACAATGATATCGTACACTTTGTAGACTACAGTTTAGTGTAAATACAACTTTTATATATACTAGAAAACAAAATATTTGTGTCACTCACTGATATTTACTTTGTTGTGATGGGCAAGAACCAAGCCTGCAATTTCTCTGAGGTCTGCTTGTGTGTATGTGTGTGTGTGTATGTGTGTGTGTGTGTGTGTATATATATATATTGATATTGATATTGATATTGATATTGATATATATATTGGGTTCGCTACTACTTGTGGTTTCCAGCATCCACTGATGGTCCCCATGAATAAGAGGGGACTAGTGTATATTTATCTCATTTAATACTCACAGCAATCTGCCCGTGTTCCACAAAGGAGAAAGCTAACCTAAGTCTGAAGCCAAACTACTCATAAGTAGCAGGTTAGAGATTCAAACTTGAGTCTGTTTGATGTGGCTCTTTCCACTCCATTAGCGACGTCCCAGGCCAGCTCTGGGACTCCCACAGGCACATAGTCTCAGTCAGATGCCTAAGAAGTGCCTTCTTGCCTTCTTACATCCCCCTGGAAATGGGGCAAAGGTTCAGGTAAGACACCATTTTCTGAGGTTCCTCTCCATCCAAGATGTCCTTCACTCCGCCAACCCTCAGATTGGCCCAGTCCCAACCAGATCACATCCCTTCATGTTCAACATTGAATTTTCCCTCTTCTTTTCAGCCCCTACCTGACAGAAATCAACTTCTTAGGAGTCAAACACCTATTGGCATAAATAAAAGACCTATTGGACTCCATGAAATTGTTGACTGCGTTGTTTTCTCTGCCCGGGGCCAGCGGGAGAAGCGCTTCGGCCAGGAGAACCCGGCTTGCTGCGTATCCCTCTGACTGAGGTCTGCAACCTCCCTGCTCACCTTTCCAACCCTCTCCAACGAAACTCACAGGTGTTAACTTGGCAAGAACAGTGAAAAGGAGGCGTGCTTGTTTTGCCCTTGATAAGAAACACTTGCCAAAGAAATTCATATTTGTGAAGTGATAGCGTGTGAAGAGAATCCAGTTTTGTGTTTCAATGGCAGGCTTCTGCGGACAGACACGTGGGTGGAGCTGGGATACCTCTCACGGCCATGTGTCTGGCTGGTTCAGATGCCTTAATGTGTTCAAAACCTGGTGTCCTCTCTCAATTCAGAGTGACATAACCCAAGAAGCCAGGAGAGAATACTGTTGTGAAACTGCCTTAGAATTGGGGTGTGTAGGATCAACGATGTATCTTGGCAGATAAGAGGAAAAGACCAGCGGAGATGTCCAGGGCTGGTGGGGGCAGTGGAGGGGCTGTGCAGTTTATACTTTTCTGGGAGAGCAGAACATAAATCTGTTTTATGGGTTAAACTTGGCCCAGAAGCCTATTAACATAAGAGCCCTGGCTGAGGGAAACACAGGGAGATGGGACCACAGGGTCCCACGCTGGAAGCAAAGAATACACTGAGATTGACTCACTGAATCTCGTGCCAAGTCAGAGGGAGCCCCTTAGCAGCAATGCTTCTCCAGAAGCAACATAGCACCCCCTGGTGGCCGAATGGATGTGAATGTCATTGCAATTTCATGGAAACAGTGCCACCTGCTGAACACTCTAGCTCGCTGACTTGCCAACCAAACTTCTGTAGTTACTTTAAATATGCCTACTTAAATTAGGCAGTGTAGGGCTTTCAGAAGTGTACTTGTGAAATAAAGTGAAAGTACAAAATGGTCTGATTACTGGAACATGAGAATCAAGTAACAATGGATAATAATTATTTCAATAATATGTGCTATCCATCTGCACTAAGGTGTGAACATGATATGGCAGCGTGTTGTAGGAAAAGAGCATGAATTTTGGAGTCAGACAACTGAAATCAAATCCCCACCAGCTTTGTGAGCTTGGAAAAGTTACTTAACGTCTCTGAACTTCAGTTTTCCTTATCTTTAATGGGGGAAGTGTTTACCTTGCAGGATTACAGAAAAAGTTGAATAAAATCATGTTCATAAATTAAAAATGTAATGTGTATAAAGTAAATCAGATAATATGTATAACAAATAGGCTTTAATAGTATAACAAAAAAACTTTAACATGGAAATTTTTTCCTAATTGTTATAATTACGTAATGTTCCTGAAATACATGTATCAAATGAGAAAATGAAATTTCTGAGGTATTTTTTAAATAGTCTAGATTTTTCTTTCTCTAGATTGGCTAATTCTGACCCTTCTCCAAAAGAGAATGTGTATCTGGTTACCAGGCTTAGAAATACAATTCTACCAAATTGGGATTCTACTTACATTTATTGAGTGCTGGCCAGATGCTAGACACTTTCAGAGATGCTTTTTTATTACCACCAGTAAAATCCAAACCGTCAAGATCCTCCCTTATTTCCACCAGAAAAGTCTTTGTCAAAAATACACTGCTCACAAAAATTAGGGGATATTTTATCGCTTCATATTCATTTTGAAATACCCCTAATTTTTGTGAGCAGGGTATTAGAACCTCCTGCTTTCTCAGCCTCCCAAGTACTTTCAAAATTACTTAGAACATTCCAGCACTGGAAACATATGAAAGTCCAAATGACCATTAACAGGAGAGACTATAAGTCTATCCATACAGTAAAATATTACTGCACAACAGAAAGGACAAAAACCAGGTGAATACAAAATATGGGTGAATCTCAAATCTCAGCAAACAACCAAACAAAAACAAAGACAGACCAGACCATATATATATATATATATATATATATATATATATTGTATTTTTATTCTTTTTAAGAGTTTATTTGTTGACTTTTAGAGAGAGAGAAAGAGGAGAGAGAAATGGGAAGCATCAACTTGTAGCAGTTGCTTGTCTTATGTGCCTTGACTGGGCAAGCCCAGGTTTCAAACCGGAGACTCAGCATTATAGGTCAACGCTTTATCCACTGCATCACCACAGGTCAGGCAGTACACTGTATTTTTATGAAGTTCTAGAATATGAAACTATAATCTGTGGTTGTAGAAGTCAGAATAATGATTTGCACAGCATGGGGGTGAGGGTTGATTACAAAGGGGCACTGGGAAACTCGTGGGGTGATGGAAACATTTTAAGTCTTGATTTGGGTGATGGTTACATGGGAATATACATGCAATGGTGCACTGAAGCCTGCTGGAACCATCAAGAATGTTGACTGTTAAGTTTTCACGAAGTTTGCAATCACGTTGGCAGCTTGGAATCCACCATGGTGAAATGATTTATACCACAGACATTCACACACTACAAAGCAGGGGTTTTTATCCCACCAGAAAGCTTGTTAAACATTTACCACCACACCACTATATATACTGTCAAAACTCATCAAACTATACATGTAAGACCTATATATTAGACTGCATGAAAATTATACCTCAGTGAATGGCGGGGAAAGCTCTTATCATCCAAGTATGCAGGACTCCTCTGTGGGCCACTCAGGTGAGAGAGGAAGTCTGTAAGCAGCTTTCTTGGAGTTGACAAGGAAAACTTAAGAAGTCTTTTTGTTCAGTCATAATGGATCTAAAGCAAGAATCCAAACCAAAATATATGGGTCAATATTTCTGTAATAGATCAGTCTCATGATTAGTAAAGAAGAACTGGAGGCCTTTGTCAGAATTCACTATCTCTGTGATTTAACTAAATCATCATACAAGAAGATCCTCTGATATAGTTATACAATCTTAACACTGTGTAGATCTGTGTAATCACCACCACAATCAGAGTATGAAATAGTACCATCACCCCGCAAAATATGCTCTCTCTGAACCCCTCCTCTCCCCCTGCCTCCTAGTAACCATGGATCTGTTCTTCATCATTGTTTGTCTTTCTAAAGTCCAGAGTAATAATCAGTAAACAATGGTGCCAAAACTACTTGTCTTTTCAAAAATGTCATGTCAATGAGAAATACAGTATGTAAACTTATGAGACTACTGCTGCTCAGTGTAATGCCTCAGAGTGTTGTTGATTTTTGTATGTATAAATTGTTCATTCCTTTTTATTGCTGAGTGACATTCCATTGTATGGCTATACCACAACCTGTTTTACCATTCACCCATTGGTGGACATTTGGATGTTTCCAGCTTGGAGTAATTAGAAATAGAGCATCAGTAAACATTCATATATAGGTTTTTATGTAAACAAAAGTTTTCATTTTTCTAGGGCATGGATTAGTATATGACAAATTTATGTTAACTTTAAAAGAAATGGCAAGACTGTTTTCCAGAATGGCTGAACCATTTTTCATTCCCACCAATGCATGAGAATTACAGTTGTAATCTCTCCAACATTTAACATCACCAGTTATTTTTATTTTAGCTATTGTACTGGATATCTCATCGTATTTTATTTGTGATTTTAATCTATGATTTCCTAATGCCTAATGATATAGAACTTATTTTTGTGAGCTTATCTGCATTTCTATGTCCTATATACAAATCTTATAACAGATATGTGACTTGAAAATGTTTTTTCTGAGGCTGTATTTAGTGTTTTTATTCTCCATGCAGCATCTTTCACAGAGTAAAGGCTTTTAATTCTGATGAAGACCAGATTATCAATTTTCTTTTATGAACCATACTTTTGCTATTCTATCTAAGAACTGTTTTTGCTAATGTCAGGTCACAAAGATTTTCTTCTATATTTTCTTCTGAAAGTTCTAGAATTTTACATTTATATCTATTATACATACTGAGTTGTTTTGTATAAGCTATGAGGTAAACATTCTTATTTATTTTTTTTACTTATTTTGCATATGGATATCCAGTTATTTCAACATCAGTTATTGAAAAGATGATCGTTTCAGCACTTGAGTTTGTTGATTTATTGATGATAGCCATTCTGACAAGTGTGAGGCAGAGGTGGATTTAACGGCAGGTGCCCTGAGCCCCAACTTCTGAAGGGCGCCGCAAAATCCAACTTTACATTTTTTTCTAATGTAAGGGGCCCAATATTTTCTTCTGCACCTGGGGCCTCAACCGACCTTAATCTACCTCAGGTGGGAGGTGATATCTCATTGTAGTTTTGTATGGGGGTTCCTCAAAAACTTGAAAATAGAACTACCATAAGACCCAACAATTCCATTTCTGGATGTTTATGGGAAGAAATCCAAAATGCTAATTTGAAGAGATATTTACCTTTATGTTCACTAAAGCATTATTTATAATAGCCAAAATATGGAAGCAACCTAAGTGTCTAAAGATAGATAAATAGATTTTTTAAAAAAGAGGTACATATATAGTGAAATATTAGCCATAAAAAAGGATGAAATCTTGCCACTTGCAACAACATGGATAGATCTAAGAGGGCATTGTGTTAAGTGAAATAAGTCAGACAGAGGAAGACAAATCAAATATGATTTAATTTATATGTGAAATCTAAAACACAAAAATGTACAAACAAAACAAAAACAAACTCGTAGAGAACAAACTGATAGTCATCAGATGGGGGGTTGGGAGGATGGGTGAAAAAAGTTAGAGTAATTAAGAAGCACAAATTTCCAGTTATAGCCCTGGCCGGTTGGCTCAGTGGTAGAGCGTCGGCCTAGCGTGCGGAGGACCCGGGTTCAATTCCCGGCCAGGGCACACAGGAGAAGTGCCCATTTGCTTCTCCACCCCTCCACCGCGCTTTCCTCTCTGTCTCTCTCTTACCCTCCCGCAGCCAAGGCTCCATTGGAGCAAAGATGGCCCGGGCGCTGGAGATGGCTCTGTGGCCTCTGCCTCAGGCGCTAGAGTGTAGAGTGGCTCTGGTCGCAACATGGCGACGCCCAGGTGGGCAGAGCGTCGCCCCATGGTGGGCGTGCCGGGTGGATCCCGGTTGGGCGCATGCGGGAGTCTGTCTGACTGTCTCTCCCTGTTTCCAGCTTAAGAAAAATGAAAAAAAAAAAAAAGAAGCAGCACAAATTTCCAGTTATAAAAAGTCATGGGGATGTGAAATACAGGATAGGCAATGTAGTCAATAATATTGTAATACCCATGTATGGTATCATATGGGTTCTAGACTTATCAACGTGATCATTTCATAAGGTATATAAATGTCTAATCACTATGTTGTATACCTGAAATTAATATAATACTGTATGTCAACTGAAATTAAAAAATGAGTTTTTAAAAAAAGAAGAAATGAGCCATTCTCTACTAAACTGTTTTTGCACCTTTGTCAAAAATTATTTGGCCATGTTTGTGTAGATCTACTTCTGAATTCTCTGTTCTGTTCCCTTGATCAATGTACATTTCTGCACAGTGCTGACTGTCTTGATTACAGTAGCTTCAGAGTACGCCTTAAAATTGGGTAGTGTGGTCCTACAACATTATTCCTATTTTTCAAAATTGTCTTAGCTATTCTAAGCCTTTGCCTTCTTATGCAAAATTTTAGGACAAATTTACCTATACCAACAAAATGTCCTGCTGAAGTTTTGACTGGAATTTTGTTAAATCTATGGATCAATTTTGGCAGAATTGACAACCTTTAATGTTAAGTCTACCAATTCATGAACATGGTATGCTATTTACTTAGGTCTTCTTTGAGTTCTGTCATCAGCATTTTTTAGTTTCAGTGAGAGTTTTATCTATTTCAGTTTTTGGAGCTTTTTAAGTGATACTATTATTTTATTTTATTTTTTAGCAAGAGAGAGACAGAGACAGGAAAGGAGAGATATAAGAAGCATCAACTCACAGTTGCAGCACTTTAGTTATTCATTGATTGCTTCACATACATGCCTTGACCATGTGGCTCTGGGTAAGCTAGTAGTGACCCTTGCTCAAACCAGTGACTTTGGGCTTCAAACCAGCAACCATGAAATCCTATCTATGATCCCACGCTCAAGCCAGCAACCCCTCACTCAAGCCAGATGAGTCCATGATCAAGCCAGCAACCTCAGGTTTTGAACCTAGGACCTCAGCATCTCAGGTAAATACTCCATCCACTGCACTGCTACTGGTCAAACTTAAGTTATATTATTTTTAAATTTTTCTTTCTAGTCATGTATTTCTGGTTCTGATAGTTAATTTTGTGTCAATTTGGCTAGGCCATAGAACCTGGTTTTAGGTCAAACACCAGTCTAGATATTGCTGTGAAGGTATTTTTTAGATGTGATTAAGATTTAAAACAGTAGACTTTGAGTAAAGCTCATTACCCTTTACAATGTGGATGGGCCTCATCCTATCAGTTGAAGTCCTTAAGAGAAAACACTGAGTTTTCCAATGGAGAAGGAATTCTGCCTCCAGATTCCTTTCAGACTGAGCTGCAATATCAGTTCTTCCCTGGGTCTGCTGGCCTGTCCTAGAAATGTCAAGCTTGCCGGTACCACAATAGCATGAGTCAATTCCTTAAGACAAAACTCTCTATAGATGAAAGATCGATAGATAGATAGAAAGATAGATAGATAGATAGATAGATAATGTATATTGTCCCAGTAGAGCCCGAGCTCTACGTAGATCAGGCGTCCCTGATTAGACTTCTCCGCACAGTGGACACTCCTGCTTATCAGCAGGGCTGGCAGCCTCTTCGAAGCTATTCTTGAAGCAGCTATGAGGATTCTACTTCTCAGTACTGACACCAACTGCCACTGGAGGAAAGACATGACCGACACACAAGTTAGTTGCAAGAATCAGACAGGCAGTTTATTACTCACAATTCCTCTTAGCGTGCCTGGGTACAGCTTAAGGGGGCCCCGTCAGTGTGCTCCTCTCATCTGTCTTTGGTCAGAGTGGCGTGGAGACAGTCCACGTCAATGTTGGAGTCTGGGCGACTACTGCAGCAGGGGGCCCCTTAGCTTTAGTACCTTTTCTGGCCAACGCCTTCTAACAGATGTCAATCTACAGGATTATCATCGCAAACCACCTTTTTGATATTTCCTCAAAGGGATTCCTTTTAATGTTAATCTACTGAAATGTTACATCAAGCCGCTTTTAAGATGTTCCTAGGGAAGCTTCTTGTTTCCATTAACCTACAGAGTTATGACATCAAGCCACTTCTTATCTATGTATAATTTCACACACACACTAGCTGAGCCCTGCATGAAAGGCAGTCTGTTTATCATATCTATATACACTATATTAATTCCTATCCAGACAGCATAACTTTAATTTCCTTAATTGTTTTAATATTATATCTTAATTATTTTTATATATCTTCCATATTTTTCTATATTTCTATATATTTAATTACTATAAGCTTACATAACTGCAACATATATAGATACATATATATGTGTATATACATGTGTGTACACACACACTCACACACACACATAATGATCCTTGAACAACACAGGGGTTGAGGCACTGAAAAAAATCCACATATAACTTTTTTTTATTTAAATAAATTTTTATTAATGTTAATGGGGTGACATTAATAAATCAGGGTACATATATTCAAAGAAAACATGTCTAGATTATCTTGTCATTCAATTATGTTGCTTACCCCTCGCCCAGAGTCAGATTGTCCTCCATCACCCTCTATCTAGTTTTCTTTGTGCCCCTCCCCCTCCCCCTAACCCTCTCCCTCCTTCCCTCCCGCGTCCTCCCTCCCTGCACCCCTGGTAACCACCACACTCTTGTCCATGTCTCTTAGTCTCATTTTCACATATAACTTTTGACTCCATAAAAACTACAGTTGGATAGCCACATTATCAGATTTTTTTACTATGTAACAAAAAAGTTGAAACAGTACAGGTTTGAACTGCACGGGTCCATTTATATGCAGATTTTAAACTGTACACACACACACATACACACACTCATTGGTTCTATTTCTTTGGAGAACCCCAACTAATACAGTGGTACACAGAAATATCATTACTTATTTGTGTGTGTTGACTTTACATCCAGGAACCTTGTTAAACTCACTTATTAGTCCTAGGAATTTTTAGACTTTTTGAATTTTCATATTACACAATTATGTCAACTATGAATAGAAATCATTGTACCTGGGTTAGAGAATGGAGAGTCCAAGTGAGCCCAGGGTAAAAGAAGAGCATCTCCCTTAGGTTTTATTATTAGATTTGAAAGTGTATAAGAGCAGTTCATGTCCCTGGCCCTTTTGAAAAGCATAAAATGTGTAAGAAAGCAAGAGAGAACAAGAGTTTTCTCAATTGTGAGGTGGTAAGGAGGAGGAGGGGTTCAAACACTAGGCTGGAAAGGGTAGGTCCAGACAGAGGGCAGGAGGCAAGTGGAGGAACAGATGAAGTCTAAACAAAAACTTAGCTTGTTCTCAACAGGTCCAGGCTTTTAGCTGAAGCAGGAATCTGAGCTTAAACTAAGGCTGGATCAGTTGAACTTACTGGCATAAGTCTGGCATATGGCAGAGGCCAGTGGAAGTCTTTGTGAGGTGGGAGAGGGGGCGCTAGAAGTCACAGTGAGATAAAAAAGAGACTAGGCACTCCAGGCTTACCCAGGAACAAAGCTAGAGCCTTATGAGCACAACGGGAATAAAATTTTACTTAAAGTCTATGAAATTCTGGGATTATGAGCATCCCTCCTTGGGAGCCCCTCTCTTAAACCATAACTCCAGGTAGAGACCATCGACTGTCATAACGTATCGGAAGCAGCGCCCAGCAGAGCAACTCGTGCTTAGGGCAGGGGAATGCCCAGCACTGTCCCATGGAAGCTAATTTGTACATAAGCACAGAAATGCTCCATAGGGACCGAATATTCTGGTCACTCGTTCCAATTCGGATCTGCACCGAATTCCAATAGGGGACATGGGCAGGGGAAGGTCTCATACCATCAAGCAGTTATCAGACACCATTTGGGTGTCCTACCACTCAACTCAATGCTGACAGTCTGCTCAGAGATAGTGTCAGACCACTGGTTAAGGGTTCAGTCCTACAAGACTGTCCCCCATCCCTCACTTCAGACACCAACTGCAAGTCCAAGCTGTCACCTGTGCTCTGACCGACTGGTTATTCATCAGAGGTTCCACGACCCTCCTCTCAGGTTCAATTAATTTGCTAGAGTGCCTCACACAATTCAAAGAAACATGTTACTTACTAGATCACCAATTTATTATAAAAGGCTCTAACTCAGGAACAGGCAGATGTGGGAGAGTCATACGGCACGGTGTGTGGAGGGGTCTCAGAGCTTCCATGATCTCTCCAGCACCTTCACGTGTTCGCCCTTCCGGAATCTCCCCTCAGCCTGCCCTTCGGCTTCAGTGCATAGGCATGGTTGATTGACACAATGGCCACTGACGATGAAGTCAACCTCCAGCCCCCTCCCTTCTCCAGGTGGGAGTGCAGAGTGGTCTGTGGGACTGAAAGTGCCAACCCTCTCACCACTTGGTGGTTCCCCTAGTGACCACCCTCTCACAGGCAGGTGCTTTCCAAAAGTTGCCTCATTAACATAATAAAAGTCACCTCATGGACATAAGGAAAGACATCTTTATTGTTTTCATCACAGAAAAGTCCAAGGGTTTAGGAGCTCTGCGGCAGAATTGGAGAAAAAAATCAAATACCTATTTCCTGTTAGAAATCCCAATATCACAAGACCCCTGACATTTGGTGCGGACTTTGCAGGGGCTCTGGCGATCCTGTGAGATCGTGAGGGAACAAGAACTGGTGAAACTGGAGTTTTTAACTCATGATATGCTCTTACCACGGGTCTGTGAAGTCAAGAGAAAATTTTAAATGGAAAGAATTTCACTTTTGTCTCATCACTCGTCTGTCCCTCTCTTCCATCATGACACCCATGAGACCTGCTTTTGAAATTTCCACAGAACTGGAAGCTGGGAAGTTGTCTGACCATCTAGTAAGTCGATAAAAATGGTAAAATGTCATTTGACTCAACATGAGGCGGCCTGCTAATCACCACACCCCCCTCCCCGCGGCCACTTAATTTTCTGTCATCCCGCAGAAGTCTCCTAACAGCTGTCCCACAGTTCCGGGTCATAAAAATTACTCTTTAGATAATATGTCAAAACACCATTAGCACCCCTCAACACCCGCGCCACTTCGCCACCCCTTGCTCTGTTAAGCACTTTCTCTTCTGCCTCTCTCCCTCCAGCTCTAATAACCCCCACAGCTTCCCTCCAGTTCCTCCAACCCACAGGCAACTCTCCCCCCCTCTCTCCTCCCTCCTTCCCAACTCCTCCACCAAGACTGAGCACTTGTCAGAAACTGTGTGACCTCTGGTCCAGGAACCTCCTGTCTACCCCCAGCTCCCTGACATCCCGGGCCTCCTGACAGCTGGGTCCTTCCTGGATCCCCTCACATCACCAAGCTAAGCTACTGTTCCAAAATAGTCTCCCGGATGTGAGGGCGATCTGGCTGCGACATCTGTCACCCCATTGATCACCAGGGTTGATTCGGCTGATCTGGCTGGCTAGGCGGGTATCCCCTTCCTCCCTCACCGCTCCATGTGCGTCCCTCCCAAAGCTGTGCTCAGTGGAAGAGGACGACTTTCCCCGCTAGAGGAAAGGACCGTTCTTCGGTCAAGGGTATACGAGTAGCTGCGCTCCCCTGCTAGAACCTCCAAACAAGTCTCAAAATAGTCTCCCGAACAATGATGACAACTGCACAGTTATTTTGGAAGGTTTGTGTGGCCAAGACTCAGAACAATGAAAGAAAGACAATCGGGTGGTGTGCGGTGGGAGGGCAGCATGGCCCGCTGTTTGTGCAGAGGAAATTGAAAGCCTATACTTTTCCCAAGGATGACCAGAGAATGGATAAGCATAAGAATAAAACCACACACACACACACACACACACACACACACGGAATAAAACCACAACCAGGTCCCTATAGGTTCCCATCTCTAAATACACACAGGCCCTAAAGACAGAAATAGCTTTCTTTAAAAGTGCCTTTATTATCCTCACAGGGTGACCAGAATCCAGGGTCTGAATTACAAAAGGTGGGGGCCTCCCTGAAGGACTAGCACTCTTCAAACTGCAGTTTCTAAAGTAGCCCAGTGTGGAGTTCCATTATACATGCTGATAAGGACTAACTGAAACTGTAAGCAGACAGCATGAGTAAGAGGTTCTAAGGGAAGAGCTAGGGTTTAGGAGAGTTCTCACACTCTGTATATGGCAAGAACCCTACCTGCAAGCACCCTACATGAAAAATTCTATGTTTATAATAAAGCTCTATGGTTATAGTGTCCCTTTCCCTTAACTTCTGTTTTCCCTTAGAGAAATCTATCTTAGCACACAGGCCAGAGTGGGCACATGGCGTGGCCTGACGTGTCTGATAGGTTGCAACCCTTTCTTTTTTCTAGGATAAATCCTTTTTGGTAATGAAACACCTAGTTGATACTATTTTTCAGTCAACAATGGTAATATATTCTTTTTTTTCTAAGTTTTATAAAACATATAAACAGAAACATCCATAAGTCATTAAGTTTACCCCTTGATGCATTCTCACCAAGTGAACCTGTCTGTGAAACCAGCACCCAGGTCGGGAAACAGGTCATCATAAAATCCCAGAAGCCCCGCAACCCCACTTCCGGTCACTCTCACACCCATCCCCAGCGCAAACCCTATCCTGACTTCTAACGTTGTAGATTTGTTGTCTTGTTATTTGAACTTGATGTAGTAAAATCATAGAATAAGTATAATTTCATGACTGGCTTTTAAGTTTGTAAGATTTATCCTTCTTGTATGTAATTGTAGTTCATTCGTTCTCATTATTGTGCAATATTTCACTGAATAAATACACTGGTTTATTCACCTATACTACTATGGGGTATTTGGGTAGTTTTCCTTGTGGTGGCATTAGTAATAAAGTGTTGTGAACATTCTAGAACATGATTTTTGGTAAACATATGCATATAGTTCTGTTGGTATATACCTCAGAGTGGAATTACAGTTTTCAGAAATATATTTCCAAGAAAAGAAAACAAACTTCAGTTTGATATAAACTTGATCATTGCAAGAAATGAATGCCATGATTGTAGTGGACCCAAGCTGGTTGAGAGCAGGGAATGGAGTGTGCAAATCCCAAGGAGATCATTCAGAGAAGCATCATATTTATTTTAAAAGATGGGAAAGAACTCTGAAAAAAGATCGCAGAATCATTCAGATAAATAAGGCTGATTGGTGCGGTTGGTAACTATCTTCAGAGCATCTGTGAAGATCATACAGTCATTCTTCATTCTCATATGCCAAACCCTCTGTGAGTGACAGCTGTGAATCATCAGAAAGGGGGTGCTATAGATATGCACATGTGGGCTCAAAGAAAATTTTGCTGGGAGATTTTTTTATAATGCTGGATGCTGGTAAGGAGGCAGATGAGATTCTAATATCTTTTAAAAAAGGAAATCTCATGTCACCGTTCTCTGTCCTGAACCCTCTCATTGTGTGTGAGTAAAATAATTTTATCAATGTTAGCAGATCCCCTCCCTGACACATGCAAAGCACTTATGAAAAATTTTGTCATTTTTTTCTTTGAAAGTGACAGAAGTAATCTTCCCACTTTAAAAATATTGAAACGAAGTTCCAAGAGAATCTTCATCTTCTAATTTGAGTTTTAGTCAACCAGCCTGGAAGTTCTGTCCTAGTAACTAAGTGACCCAACCTGTGAACCGGACCTAGACAAGCTCAACCTTCCACCCCAACAAAGCAGTGTGGCTGAGCCTAAAGCGCCATCTTGTGTTCACAGTGAGGCAGCCACTTTTTAAATATTTATATATAGTCGTATTATTCAGTTACTCAGTATCGAGTACTGTGCCTCACTAATATGGTAGGTGCAGTGCACAAAGAAATGAACAGATAGTTTTAGAGTTCAACTTTTCATCACTCTATGGCTTCGGACAATTACTTCTTTCTGCTTCATTTTCCTAAACCTGAAAATGGAGATAACAGTAAGAAACTGACACATTTTATCAGAGGCATATATATATATATATATATATATATATATATATGTGTGTGTGTATGTGTATATATATATATATATATATATATATAGAGAGAGAGAGAGAGAGAGCAACATAAGGCATATAGAATGTTTGCCAAGTTAGTCATTGCTCCACACACAGCAACTACAAAGCAGGATCCTTGGAACAGTTGGCATCCCTGTAGGGGAGACAGACATGTGACACAGAAAAAACATGATAAATAATCCAAGACATAGAAAGTTTTCCCATGGATATTTCATCCACATAGACAAGCATCAAAGTTAGTATTGCTCTTACATGTGGCCTTTAGGAATTAGGCGGTAAGACTTCTTTCATCAGTCAAAAGATAAGCATATATCAAAATAACTGTTAAGGATACCTTGTGTGTGCAAAGAATTTCAGACATAGGGACTAAGTTATCTAGCATTATTAAGTTTACAAGTTATATTTTTCAAGCCTTAGTTGTTACATATTAACATATTAATATAGCCTATATAAACATTTTAGACTTTTATTTCATCTATAACAAATACTTTTTAAATTCATTAACTTTAGAAGATGAATATCAAACAATATGGTTGATAAGATAAAGGCATTAAAAAATAGCTTAGTCTCTAACCTGATGCGTGTTTGCACAGTAGATAGAGCATCAACCTGGAATGCTGAGTTCTCAGGTTCGAAATCCCAAGGTTGCCGGCTTAAGCGCAGGATCCCTGGCTTGAGCACAGAATCATCAACATGATCCCATGGTTACTGTCTTGAGCCCAAGGTTGCTGTCTTGAGCCCAAGGTTGCTGATTTGAGCAAGAGGTCACTGGCTTGGCTTGAGTCCCGGTCAAGGCAAATATGAGAAGCAATCAGTGAACAATTAAAGTGATGCTACTATGAGTTGATGTTCTCATCTTTCTCGCCATCCTCTCCCTCTCTCCTTTCCTGTCTATCTCTCTGCATCTCTCTCCCTCTTATAAATAAATAATAGCACAGCCTCTGTCTTGAGCTCACCCTAGTAAAAACAGTGAATTCCAGTTTCCTCCCAATCTTGCCTGGGAGGATTCTAAGCAGGGTTCTTGGGTGGTTCAAGAAGGATCCCTATCGTCACTAGACAAGACCAACAACCTTCTTTGCAAGCAGCTCCCTTCTCTGAGCAGTTTGTTCTTCCTCTCTTTGCTAATCAAGCTGCGTTTTTCCCTCTCTCCATAGCTAACTTTATGGATACTAAAATCTCTCCCTTCACTGCCACTTGAAGCTCTACTGTGTCCTGAAGCTGGGACCACTAGTTTTCCCATAGGACTCCTTTCCAGTCACCATCTCTGTTTCTAACCTGAGCCACAGCACAACTGTGGGCACCTCAGCCCACCGCGAGGCTGGCGGCTCTGCTCCAGGCAGCCCCTTTTCCTTCTTTCCTGCTGCATCCACAAGAGGGAGCCTGCTCCAGCTTCTCCAGCCCACTGGTACTCACCAAACACTTCCTCTTCGACTGTCTTAGGTGAAGCACCCAATAAGGTAAAATTTATAGCCTCTTACATCCAAACAAAAATTACCAGGCATGCAAAAACAATGAGGAAAACACACCAGAAAAATACTATTCTTAATGAGGAGAAAAAGCAAACATGAAACCAACCCAGAAATGACACAGATTGTAGAATTAGTGGACAAGGACATTAAACAGTTCTTATCACTGTATCCTATATGTTTAAGAACTTAGAGGGAAGACTGACCATGAGAGTAGAGATGTGGGAAATAAAAAAAAAATACCCAAATTGAATTTCTGAGAATAAAACTACAATGCCTGGGGTGAAACCACACTGGGTGAGATTAACAGCGCACTAGACATTGAAAAAGAAAAGATTCATGATTTTGAGACATGGTACTATAAACCATCCCCAACAGAATACAGAGAGAGAACATCCTCCCCCCAAAATGGAAAAAGCGTCGTTGACTCGGAGCAACCTCAAGCAGTATTACTACATGAAAAGAAACACACTAAAAAGGCTTCCAAATGTAAAAGGGAAGCCTCTGTGAGCCAGAGAGCCCATCAGAATTTTTTTTTTTTTTTTTTTTTTTTTTTTTTTTTTTTTTTTACAGAGGCAGAGATAGACAGGGACAGACAGACAGGAACGGAGAGAGATGAGAAGCATCAATCATCAGTTTCTCGTTGCAGGTTGCGACTTCTTAGTTGTTCATTGATTGCTTTCTCACATGTGCCTTGACCGCGGGTCTTCAGCAGACCGAGTAACCCACTGCTGGAGCCAGCGACCTTGGGTCCAAGCTGGTGAGCTCTTTGCTCAAGCCAGATGAGCCCGCGCTCAAGCTGGCGACCTCGGGGTCTCGAACCTGGGTCCTTCCGCATCCCAGTCCGGTGCTCTATCCACTGCGCCACCACCTGGTCAGGCCCATCAGAATTTTTAATTAGCTTTTTTTGGACAAAAAAACAAAAACAAAAACAAAAAACCTCTATGTATTGCCCAAGACCCCAACACATAAATTTCTGTGATGTAGCCTCTTAAGGTATTCCCAGTCCAGACAGCTGTCCTCCCAGGCCTTACCATCACATTGCTCATTTGTTGATATTTTTTAATAATGTAAGAATAAATGACCAAGGAAGGATCATATCAGAAATGCAGAAATTTTTCAACAATGGGAGTCCTACCAATATAAACCATTACATTTTAACACTAAAGAAGAAAACCCGCATTATTTCATGAGTGAATTCAAAAAAGTTTTTCCTAATATTTAATAGCATTACTAATAAAAAACATTAGTTAAAATAGGAGTATGAAAAATTACTTAAACATGATGAAAACTCTTTACCTAAAATCAACATTAGACTTCCGTTTTCAACCACAATGAAGTAACAGAGACGGATTTAGCCTCCCCTCCTTAAAGAACTAAGTGCTGGACCAAATATACAAAACACAAGTTTTCAGACATTGCAGAACCCGCAGCGCAGAACAGCCATCCTGAGAGAGGAGAGTAAGTGAGGTGAACCTCCAAATGCCCTGGCTCACCACCTGGAGAAGGTTTCCAGGCTGATGCAGAAAGGTGAAAGCGAACTGCAGTCAGCACGCTCCCTGGGTTAAGGAGACCGGGCGCAGAGCTCCTGCCCGGCAAGGCGGTGAAAACGCGGGAGACAAAATGTCAGACCGGGGCTGCGCAGGTCTGCGGAAGCGTCCCTCTGTGGCTGGCTCTGCGTCCTGCATGTGTCGGGACACTTCCAAGGCTCAGAAAGACTACCAGGAACGGGGAGGCAGATCAACCCCAGGAGCTCACACAGCGCCAGAAACAGGGCTCCCACGGCCTGGGGAGTAGGGGGGTAGAGTGAGGTGGAGGACTGCTTGATACTGGGGACGCGGGCTCCGTTCTCAGGAGCATTTTGCCTCCTTGGGGCCAAATTAGCCCTCAAAAAAAAGTTGTGTGAGACCGATCCTATCGCAGCTTAAAAACAAGCCTCAAAAGAATGAAACTGACTCTAAGTTACTTACTGCATTGTAAACCAAGCCCATAAACAGATAAAAGAATTCGAAAAATCCAGCATCTGATAACATCAAATGTACAATGTCTGGCAGCCAATCAAATACAGTAGTACCAGGTATGCAAATCAACAGGAGCATGACTTATAACCACAGGAAAAAAATTAATCTGTTGATGAAAAAAGCAATTTCAAAGAACACAGAGAATTATAAAATTAAGTATATTTCAGCCAAGATCTCACACTTCCACCTCATAACAGCTTTTAGCAGCAGGTGCTCGCTCAAGAATAAGAATTGTCAGCTTTTCTTTTCCTGATTTTTAGTGCTAATAAACCACAAAGTTATTAAGAAGAAAGGAAAACAAAAGCTCAACTGATATGTTATTTCCTCAGAATTCTCTAATCTTCAAGCTTTTAAAAAATTTGATTTAAGTCTGACCTGTGGTGGCACAGTGGATAAAGCATTGACTTGGAATGCTGAGGTTGCTGGTTCAAAACCCTGGGCTTGCCTGGTCAAGGCACATACAACAAGCAATCAATGAACAACTAAAGTGAAGCAACTATGACTTGATACTTCTTGTTTTCTCCCCTCCTCTCTCTTTAAAATCAATAAATAAAATTTTAAAAAATTGATTTAAGGGAGAACAAAAGAAAAACATCAATTTAGTCATACATTTATTTATACATTCATTGGTTGATTCTTGTATGCGCTCTCAACCAAGATTGAAGCCACAACCTTTATATATCAGGACAACTCTCTAACCAACTAAGCCTCCTGGCCAGGGCTCTAATCTTCAAATGTTTAAACCCTGGTTCACTTTTGACTCTTATTCGTTCCTTTTTTTTTTTTTTTTTTTTTTTTTTTTTTTTTTTTGCATTCCTTCTCTTTGGTAAGTATATTCCTGTTTTATTTTTAATAAAATATTTTATTAAAAAACAAAAATTCAAAAAATATGCCAACGACTAATTTATACATGCCCACTATCAAAAGAGATGGTTCTGTTTTGTCATTTTGCTTTAGGCCAGTGATCCCCAACCCCCGGCCACGGACCGGTACCGGACCATGGGCCATTTGGTAGTGGTTCGCAGAGAAAGAATAAATAACTTACATTATTTCCATTTTATTTATATTTAAGTCTGAATGATGTTTTATTTTTTAAAAATGCCCAGATTCCCTCTGTTACATCCATCTAAGACTCACTCTTGATGCTTGTCTCAGTCACGTGATACATTTATCCATCCCACCCTAAAGACCTGTCCGTGAAAATATTTTCTGACATTAAACCGGTCCACGGCCCAAAAAAAGTTGGGGACCACTGCTTTAGGCCTCTTTAATAATATAAAAAAATTAAAATTTCTATATTCTATGTTGCTCAATGACAAGCAAAGTGAGTGCCATGTAAGTATGTATATTCTCATATAAAATGCACATGTGTTTGTCATCACAGCAGCCCTACGTGGTAAATATTATCATCAGTTGCATTTTACAGATGAATAAATCGAGGCATGGAGAGGTTCGGAAGCTTGTGCTCAAGTCACACAGTCAACAACGAGCAGATTTGGGTTTTAACTCAAGTGATCTACAACCAGCACCCATGGTTTTAACTTTTGTACTATACTGCCTCTAACACACAGGCTGTGTTAAAATAGATTATCCACTTTTAAAAATAAAACTATACAAATGTATCAGCTGCTGCTTCCTCCCATTCTTTTTCCTCCCTCCATCCCCGGAAGTAATCACTAATCTGAAGATGCAGATAGTTCTCATTCATGATTTCCCCCTCCTCTCTCCCCACCTTTGGGTCTCAAATGAAGGTGTCTGAGTAAATCATATTATCCAGTTTTTAGCATACAGTTGATCTTCATCGCTCCCCACAAGAACTCCCCTCTTATTTTTTATCAATGAATTTTTATATACTTTTCTATCCCCTTTCTTCCTCTTCGTTCCCTCGTTTCTACATGGTTCTCCTCCACAGTTAACTGGCCTAAAGTGTTTTGTATGTATTTTTGAATTTCCACATTTCTTTGTAAAACCCATATTGATGGTTGTTGGTCAAATAAGTTTGTAACTATGATATATCGGTTTGCTCGCTTATAGTTTGCATTGAGTGTGGGGGACAGGCTGTAAGCAGGCAGGGTCGTTATACCCTAAGGCTTAGTTTTAAGACTAAGCCTTTCCCACCCTAAGTGACTTTGTATCAGAGACTTCTTTGTTTGTATATTAGATTAAAGGTTTTGATTTCTACACTATAAAATGGGGCAGACTGGGAGCTTGCTCTCTCTCTCTGTTCCTGAGATTAGCATTAAAAAGGAGAGCAGAGAAGGCCACGTGGAGGAGAGGAGAAGCAGCCAAGATGGTGAAATGCTGAAAGAGAAGACAGTTTGTGCAGAGTTTGTGCATAGAGAAGGAGATGGGAAACAGAGGTGAAGAAGGCTAGTGAGCTAGAAACCTTTGATTCTAGGAAACTCAGATAAGTCAGTGGCTTTGGGAGCCCTCAATGGAAAGGGAAGTGTTTTCCCACTGAATGTATTTCTTGCCCGCTGGGTGCAAGCTAGGATTAAAGCTAATGGCCCACCAGATCTAGGCTCCATTGTTTCATTTCCATCTGTCCAAATCAAATGCAAACCTGCACGGGCCAGATGGCTGTGATGGTGGCTTTACAATGGTGATGTGTATGTATTTTAAATTTATGTAAAGGGCATCTTACTAGATCTTGTAGTATCTCTACTCAGCCCTGTTTTCACAACATATCCACTTCACGGCTACTCCTAAAGCTGCAGGTATTCCCTAGTGCCTCCCACTCCCTGTTGCAAACAGAACTGCAGTGACTATTGGTGGACACGTCCTGCTGTGAGCCTGTGTGGGAACATCTCTGTAATACATGAATGCTTAATGTAACCCAACACTCACAACCCACTCTAAAGAAAACTGTGCCCGTCAACACTCACCAGCAAGGCAGGAGGATTCCTGTTTTTCCCACATCTCTACATCAATTGTCATTATCCAGTCTCTAAATTTTGAAAATCTGATGTCCAGTGTATTAATACAACATACATTTTTCTAATAGTTAATGACTTGGAGTATCTCTTTACATACTTTTCATTTTGCTTTCTCCCTTTGGAAATTCCTCTTTATATCATCTACCCAGTTTTCCATTGAGTTTCTCATTGTTGATTCACAAGAGTTGCTTGTGTAGTCCAGCTAATAGCTAGAGACTAATAATCTCTTGTCAGTTTTAGACATTGCAGATACAGTCTTCCAATCTATCGTCTGTGTGATGATATTATCTACTGACGGGGTCATTCATCTAACAGAAATCTATAATTTTGATGCAATGCTATCCATTGAGTGTTTTGTTGGCGTTTTTTTTTTTTGGCCTTATGCTTTGTGCTTTTATGATCTTAAGAAGTCACAAAGACACTTTTATATAATTTTTTTTTAAATGTGCCCTAATCCATTAATCCATCTGAAGTCTACCTCCTAAATAAGATAAAAATAAGAGAGGGATCATTTTTCTTTATTGTTCTACTCATGGGCCAGTTTTTTACAATATCATATATCTAATTTATACAAACAGATAGGTCTATCTCTGAATTCTATTCTGTCCTGTGAAGCTATTTGCTAGTCCTCTTTGAATTGTCTTTTTCTAAAATCAATTGAACATAAATTAAAGGTTCATTTCAGGGCTCTCCATTGATATTTACCTATCTTTTTATATATATATATATAAATAAATTTTATCCATTTTAATGGGTAAAAATTCTGCTCCATTGATCTATTCGCCTATCTTTATATATATATATATATATATAAATTTTTATCCATTTTAATGGGGTGACATCAATAAATCAGGGTACATATATTCAAAGAAAACATGTCCAGGTTATCTTGTCCTTCAATTATGTTGCATACCCATCACCCAAAGTCAGATTGTCCTCCATCACCTTCTATCTAGTTTTCTTTGTGCCCCTCCCCCTCCCCCTTCCCCTCTCTATTCGCCTATCTTTACACCAGTTCCACACTGTCTTAACTAGTATATTAGAATTTTAAATTAAGCAGTGTAAATCCCCAACTTTATTCATATGTAATAGGGATAACCCCTATCTTTTTAAACACATTTTATGTCATTTTTTAACATACACAACAGTAGAAGAAATAGTATAATGAACTTCCATTACCCATCACCTAGCTTCAATATTTCCCCACCCCTTACCCATTGCTGGCTATGATTTTTAATACCTTTATTGAAGTATAACTTACCTAACCCGAAAATGCACTCATTGTAAATGCCCAATTCAATAATATATAGTAAATTTATAAGATGTGCAAACATCACCACAAGTCAGTTTTAGAAAACTTCCATTGTCCCAGAATACTCCCTCTTGCCCCGTTGCAGACAGTCCTACCCCTGCTCCCACCTGAGCCCGGACAGCTGTTCATCCACTGTGACTCTCTCTTTGTCTTCTCCAAACATTTCTCACAACTGGAATTATGCAATATGTGGTCTCGCCCATCTAGCTTTTCATTTAATGTAATATTTTTAATCATGCATGTTGTAGCATATACAGTCATGTGCTGCTTAATGAGAGGGATACATTCTGGGAAGTGTGTCATTAAGTGATTTGATCATTGTGTGACATCATAGAGTCGCTTATGCAAACTTAGATGGTACTATATAGCCTACTTTTGTACAAACCAATGCTATTGGTACAGCCTTGAGTACAAGCCTGTACAGCAAGCTACTGTACTGAATACTGTAAGCAGTTATAACAGAATGGTAAGTATTTTTGTATCCAAGTATGTCTAATCATTTTAAAAGGTACAGTAAAAATAAGGTATAAGAAAGATAAAAATGGTGCCCCTGCAGAAGGCCCCTACATAAATGATGCTTACAGGACCTGAAGTGGCTGTGGGTGAGTCAGTGAGGGAGGGGTGAGTGAGTGTGAAGGCCTAGGACGTTTCAGTACAGTACCATAGACTTTATGTGACCAAAATATTGGTCATCAATGCATTCTTTGAATTGATTTCTGACCAAAAGAAGGAACTATGAATGAAAAAGGGGGTTCTATGAAAAGTAACCTCACAGGAATAAATAATAAATTGGCAGGTCACAGTGGGTAGTCATGTTCCAGGCTTATAACTTCTTTAGTGAAAGGTTTTAAGACAGGGGTAGTCAACATTTTTATACCTACCACCCACTTTTGTATCTCTGTTAGTAGTAAAATGTTCTAACCGTCCACCAGTTCTACAGTGATGGTGATTTATAAAGTAGGAAAATAACTTTACTTTATAAAATTTATAAAGCAGAGTTACAGCAAGTTAAAGTATATAATAATAATTACTTACCAAGTATGATACTTTATGTCGGATTTTTACTGTTTGGCAGAATAAATCTTTATAAGGCAACTTACTATAGTTAAATCTATCTTTTTATTTATACTTTGGTTGCTCTGCTACCGCCCACCATGAAAGCTGGAATGCCCACTAGTGGGCGGTAGGGACCAGGTTGACTACCACTGTTTTAAGAGATCCCTGTCCATTGTTCTTGTATATCTAGGTTAACACACTTGAAACACCAGAAGTAATGCCCCTCAAAGGTGGTATTAATCCTCAAAGAAGCATTTAATCTTGTTTACTATCCTGTAATCCAATCCCTGCCTTACTTTTTCCCACCTCCACATAATCTTCCTTATGTTTTCTCTTTCATTTATTTTTGTTCTTTATTGAAGGGTGAATTTATTAGAGGGAGGTACGATATACACAAGAGAATGCAAACATTTTCTTTGAAGCAAATTTGGTCTTATGTCTCTTACACAGGTTATTTTCTCCACTTATTTTATTTATTTATTTATTTATTTATTTATTTTTACAGAGACAGAGAGAGTCAGAGAGAGGGATAGACAGGGACAGACAGACAGGAACGGAGAGATGAGAAGCATCAATCATTAGTTTTTCATTGCGCATTGCGACACCTTAGTTGTTCATTGATTGCTTTCTCATATGTGCCTTGACCATGGCCTTCAGCAGACCGAGCAACCCCTTGCTTGAGCCAGCAACCTTGGGTCCAAGCTGGTGAATTTTTGCTCAAACCAGATAAGCCCACGCTCAAGCTGGCGACCTCAGGGTCTCAAACCTGGATCTTCCGCATCCCAGTCCATTGCTCTATCCACTGCGCCACCACCTGGTCAGGCTATTTGATTTTTTCAAAAGTATTTTTTAAGTTAATTGAAGTGACAATTAATAAAATTATATAGGTTTTAGGTATACAATTCTATAATATATCATCTGTATACTGTATTGTGTTTATCATCCAAGTCAAGTCTCCTTCTGGCATCATTTATTGCCCCTTTACCCTCTCCCACCTCCCCTCACCCCCTTCCCCTCTGGTAATCACCATACTATTGTCTGTGTCTATGAGGGTTTTTATTCCTTTGTTTAATCCCTTTACCCTTTTCATACAGTCCCCTAACCCAGTGGTCCCCAACCCCCGGGTCGCGGACTGGTATCGGTCCGTAGGCCATTTGGTACCGGCCCGCAGAGAAAGAGTAAATAACTTACATTATTTTCATTTTATTTGTATTTAAGTCTGAATGATGTTTTATTTTTTAAAAATGACCAGATTCCCTCTGTTACATCCATCTAAGGACTCACTCTTGACGCTTGTCTTGGTCACGTGATACATTTATCCGTCCCACCCTAAAGGCTGGTCCGTGAAAATATTTTCTGACAGTAAACTGGTTTGTGGCCCAAAAAAGGTTGGGGACCATTGCGGCCTAACCCCCTTCCCTTCCAACAGCTGTCAGTCTCTTTCCTGTACCCATGAGTCTGTTTCTATTTTGTTTGTTCGTTTTGTTTAGATTCCACATATGAGTGAAATCATGTCTTCCTCTGACTGGCTTATTTCACTCGGCATAATGCTCTCCAGGTCAATCCATGCTATTGCAAAAGGTAAGGTTTCCTTCTTATTTACATTCCATTCTGTAAATGTACCACAGCTCTTTTATCCACTCATCTACTGATAGGCACTTGGGCTATTTCCAAATCATGGCTATTGTAAATAATGCTGCAGTGAACATAAGGGTGCATAAAGTCATTTGAATTAGTGTTTTAGGTTTCCTCACATATATTCCCAGAAATGAAACTGCTGAGTCATAAGGCAGTTCCATTTTTATTTTTTTTATTTTTTTATTTTTTTTATTTTTTTAGGTGAGAGGAGGGAAGAGAGTGAGGCAGACTCCTGCATAAGCCCCAATCAGGATCCACCTGGAAACCCTGTGTGGGGCCAGTATTCAAATACCGAGCTATTCTTAGCACCTGAGGATGATGAGCTCAGACCAACAGAGCTATATCCTCAGTATCCAGGGCCATGCTCAAATGAATCGAGCTTCTGGCTGCAGGAGTAGAAGAGGGGGAAAGGGAAGGGAATAGAAGCAGATGGTTGCTTCTCTTGTGTGCCCTGACTGGAAATCAAACTCAGGACATCCATATGCCAGGTTGATGCTTTATCCACTGAGCCACCAGCCAGGGCCACCATTTTTAATTTTTTAATAGTGGTTACACCAATCTGCATTCCCACCAACAGTGCTCAAGTGTTCCCTTTTTCCACATCCTCACCAGCACTTTTTGGTTGATTTATTGATAGCCATTCTGACAGCTATGAGATGATATTGTGGTTTCAATGTGCATTTCTCTGATGACTGGTGATGCTGAGCATCTTTCCTATTGGCCATGTGCATGTCCTTTTTGAAGAAGTGACTGTTCTGGTTTCTTGCCCATTTTTTTTTAATTTATTTTTAATATATTTTTTTTATTTATTCATTTTAGAGAGGAGAGAGAGAGAGAGAGAGAGAGAGAGAGAGAAAGGGGGGAGGAGCAGGAAGCATCAACTCCCATATGTGCCTTGACCAGACAAGTGCAGGTTTTGAACCGGCAACCTCAGCATTCCAGGTCGACGTTTTATCCACTGCGCCACCACAGGTCAGGCTCTTGCCCATTTTTTAATTGGATTGTTTGGGGGGTTTTGGTGTTGAGTAGTATAAGTTTTTTTTAAGTTTTAGATATTAAGGCCTCATAAGAAGTATCATTGGCAAATATGTTCTCCCAGTTTAGTGAGTTGTCTTTTCATTTTGTTGATGTGCAAAAACTTTTCAGTTTAATATAGTCCTATTGGTTTATTTTTTCCTTTGTTTCCTTCACCTGAAGAGATATATCAGAAAAAATATTGTTACAAAAATGTCTGAGATTTTACCACTTATGTTTTCTTCTAGGATTATTATAATTTCAAGTCTTTTAGCTGTCTTTAATCTATTTTGAATTTATTCTTGTGTATGGTTTAAGAAGGTGGTCTAGTTTTTTTTTTTTTGCACATATCTGTCCAATTTGCCCCAAACCATTTATTGAAGAGATGTTCTTGCCTCCTTTGTCAAATATCAATTGACAATATAGGTGTAGGTTGATTTAAGGGCTCTCTTTTCTGTTCCTATGATATATTTGTCTAATTTTTTGCTAGTATCATGCTGTATTGATTGCTATGGCTTTGTAGTATAGTTTGATATCATGATCCTCCAACTGCTTTCTTCTTTTTCAAGATTGCTGTGGCTATTCAGGATCTCTTTTGGTTCCATATAAATTTTTGGAATATTTGTCCTAGTTCTGTGAAGTACACCATTGGTATATTGATATTAACTGGGTTTAACATATAGATTGCTTTGGGTGATATGAACATTTTATGATGTTAATTCTTCTTATTCATGAACATGGTATATGTTTCGAATTATTTGTATTTTCTTCAATTTCTTTCGTCAGTGTCTTATAATTTTCCAAGTACAGGTCTTTTACATCCTTGGTTAAAGTTACTTCTGGATATTTTATATTTTTTGAGTCAAATATAAATGGATTGGTTTTTTAGTTTCCCTTTCTGATAATTTTATTATTGATGCATACAAATGCACCTAATTTCTGCAATTTTTTTTTAATCTTGCTGCTTTACTGAATTCATTTATCAGTTCTAGTAGGTTTTTGGTGGAATTTTTAGGGTTCTCTTATATAGTGTCATGTCATCTGCAAATAATGACTGGTTTATTTTTCCTTTCCAAGCTGGATGCCTTTTATTTCCTCTTCTTGTCTCATTGCTGTAGCTAGGACTTCCAGTACTATATTGAATAAGTGGTGATAGCAGACATCCTTGTCTTGTTCTTGATCTTAAGAGAAATGCTTGTAGTTATTGCCCACAGAGTATAATGCTGGCTATGGGTTTGTCATAATGGCTTTTATTACATTGTACTATGTTCCCTCTATTCCCACTTTGCTAAGAGTTATTAACATAAATGGGTGCTAGATTTATCAAATGCTTTTAATGCATCTATTGATAGGGTCACGTGATTTTTCCCTTTATTTTGTTTACATAGTGTATCACATTTATTGATTTGCAAATGTTGTACCAACCTTGCATCCCCAGAATAAAGCCCACTTGATCATGGTGTATGATCTTTTTAATGCATTGCTGGATTGGTTGGCTAATATTTTGTTGAGGATTTTACCATCTTTGTTATGCTCAATGGGGATATTAGCCTATAATTTTCAATCATTGTAGTGTCCTTATCTGGTTTTGGAATTAGAATAATGCTGGCCTCATAAAATAAACTTGGGCATCTTTTCTCTTCTTGAATTTTTTGGAATAGCTTGAGAAGGATAGGTGTTAGTTATTCTTTGAATGTTGGGTAAAATTCAGTGGTGAAGCCATCTGGTCCAAGACTTTTGTTTGTTAGGAGTTTTTTTTTATTATTATTATTAATACTGCTTCAATTTTATTGGTTGTAATCTGTCTATTCAGATTCTCTGATTCTTGTTTATCTTTTCAAAGAACCAGCTGTTGATTTCATTGATTTTTTTTGTATTTTTTTAGACTCTACTTAATTTATGTCTGCTCTGAACTTTACTATTTCCTTCCTTCTATTCAATTTGGCTTTGTGTATTGTTTTTTCTCAAGTCCCTTTAAGTGTTAAGTTTTATTGTTCACTTGAGATTTTTGTTTCATCAGGTAGACCTATAATGCTATGAAGGTCTACCTTTTTGCTGTGTCCCATACATTTTGGGTTATTGTGTTCTCATTTTTATAAGTTCTGAAGTATCTTTTGATTTCTTCTTTGATTTTATTGTTAACTCATTCATTGTTTAGTAACATGTTATTTAGCTTCCATGTCTCTCTGTAATCTTCAGGGGGTTTTTTTTTGTTTTTTTTGTTTTTTTAATTTTTTTTTTTTATTTATTAATTCATTTTAGAGAGGAGAGAGAGTGAGACAGAGAGAAAGAGAGAGAGAGGAAAGGGGGAGGAGCTGGAAGCATCAACTCCCATATGTGCCTTGACCAGGCAAGCCCAGGGTTTTGAACTGGCGACCTCAGCATTTCCAGGTCGACGCTTTATCCACTGCGCCACCACAGGTCAGGCAATCTTCAGTTTTTTCTTGTGATTGATTTCTAGTTTCATATCATTATGGTCAGAGAAGATGCTTGATACAATTCCAATCATCTTAAATGTATTGAGACTTACTTCGTGTTCTAATATGTGGTCTATCCTAGAAAATGTTCCATGTGCACTTGAAAATAATGTATACTCTGCTGCTTTGGGGTGAAATTCTATAAAGATATCAGTTAAATCCAGCTGATCTAGTGTGTCATTTAAGGTCACTGTTTCCTGTTGCTTTTGTGTCTGATGCTGAGGGGTTGTTAAAATCCCCTACTATGACTATACAGCTGTCAATCTCTTCCTGTATGTCCATCAAGATTTGCTTTACATATTTAGATACTCTTATGTTTGGTGCATAAATGTTTATAAGGGTTATATCCTGTTGTTGGATTGCTCCTTTTATCATTATCTAGTTTCCTTCTTTGTCTCTTAGTATAGCCTTTGTTTTAAAGTCTATTTTGTCAGATATAAGTATTGCTACCCCAGCTTTTTTGTTTGTTTGTTTCTATTTACATGAAATATCTTTTTCCACCCTTTTCCTTTCAGTCTCTGTGTGTCTTTTGATCTGAAGTGAGCCTCTTGTAGACAGCATATATATGAGTCTTATTTTCTTATCTATTCAGTTATCCTATGTCTTTCGATTGAAGCATGTAAGCCATTTACAGTTAATGTGATTATTGACAGGTACATATTATTGCTATTTAATTCTTTTAACTTTGTTTCTCTGTTTTTCTTCTTCTCCCCCCCCCACCTTCTTCTTCTTCTCCTTCTCCTTCTCTTTCTTTTTTTCTTTATCTCAACAAATACTCTTTAACATTTCTTATAATATTTGTTTGGTAGTAATGAACTCCTTTAGCTTTTTCTTTTCTATGAAGCTCTTTATTTCTCCTTCAATTTTCAAGAATACCCTTGCTGTGTAAATTAGTTTTGGTTGTGGGTCCTTGCTTTTTATCACTTTAAATATTTCATGCCAATTCCTTCTAGCCCAAAATGCTTCTGTTGAGAAATCAGCTTACAGTCTTATGGGAGCTCCCTTGTGGGTAACAAACTGCTTTTTGTTTGCTGTTTTTTTTTTAAAATATATTTTATTGATTGATTTTATAGAGAGAGGAGGAGGGCAGAAAGCAAGAAGTAACAATTCATAGTTGCTTCACTTTAGTTGTTCATTGTTTACTTGTCATTTATGCCTTGACTGGGCAAGCCCAGGGCCTCAAACTGGTAACTTCAGCATTCCAGGTCAATGTTCTATCCACTGTGCCACCACAGGCCAGGCATTCCATGCTATTTAAGATTCTCTTTGTCTTCAACATTTTCTATTTTAATTATGATGTGTGTTGGTGTGGGCTTGTTTGGGTTCATCTTGTTAGGGACTCTCTGCACTTCCTGGACTCTGTGTCATTTTCTTTCACCAGGCTAAGGAAGTTTTCAGTAATTATTTATTCAAATAGGTTCTTGATCCCTTGCTCTCTCTCCTCTCTTATAGTACCCCAATCATATGGATGTTGTTACATTTAATGTTGTCCCAAAAGTCCCTCACACTGTCCTAATTATTTTAATTCTTTTTCATTTTGCCACTCTAATTGGGTGTTTTCAGCTATCTTGTCTTTCAAATCACTGATTCGATCCTCTGTTTCATCCAAATTATTTATTCCTTCTAATGTGTTCTTCATTTCAGATATTGTATTCTTTATTTCTGACTGATTCTCTTTAATGGTTTCTATGTCTTTTTTATGCTTGCTATCTCTTTGTTGGTGTTCTCACTAAGTACCTTGAGCATCCTTATTATATTTTTTAAAATTCTTTATCTGATAAATCATTTGCCTACATTTCATTTATTTGTTTTTCTGTAGATTTCTCCTGTTCTTTCATTTGGAGCATATTTCTTTGTCTCTTGCATTTTGGCAGCCTCTTTGCATTTGTCTCTATATAGTAGGTAGGTATGCTATGACTCCAAGTCTTGGGGGGTGGTCTTATGTAGTAGGTGTCCTGTGGGACCCAGTAGTACAGTCTCCTTGATCACCTGATCTGGGGGCCCCATGTATGTCCCTTGTATGGGTTATGAGTCCCCTCTTGTTACAATTGAGTCTTGATTGTTACTGGCCTGTTTGTCTGTGGTGTCTACTTTCAGGCTTGCTGACTGTGAGGATTGTCCCTGAACACAGTGTGTGAGTTGCTGTGCAGGTATTGACCACACAAGAGAAATTCACTTCAGCAGGGTCTGTTGCTTGCCAAGACTTCCCTCTGGATATGCTGCTTGTGAAGCTGATTGGATCCTGCTCTGATGCTGTCTGAGAGGCTGGCCACTAGGTGTTGGTTCTGGGGGACCTCTTGGGAGGGACTCCAGTCCAGGTCAATGTCAGATGCTGCTTGTGACTGACAGCCTGTTTGGAGCTACAAAGCAATCTACAGTTTGTGGCTGCCTCTTCTGGGCCTGGATGTGCATGGGAAGGACCAATCTGTGCACCAGGGCTGGTTTTTACCAACACCAGGCCTGGGGACAAGTCAGTAAAAGTCACAAGGATCCTCAAGATCCACCTCCATCTGCCTCCATGTAGCAACTGCCTATAAGGCTCAGTCGCTGAAAGAGCCTCTGGCAGTACTCAAATTGCTTGAAGTAAGTTTTCAGTGAGTTACCAGGAAGGGGTGAGTAGTATTCACCAGATTTATGCAGGTTCAAACTCAGTGCCAGTGCTGAGTCTGAGGCCACTCAGCAAATGTCCCAGGTTATATCAAGTCTTGGTGTCATCCACTGAACGATTTCAGACCTTTGTGGTGGGATGGGGTCTCAGTGAGTCATCAGGGTGTGTCAGGCTCAAACAGACCAAGATTTGGCCATGTGAAGGAAGGATTCTTCACTGGTCAGGCATGCAAGGAGAAAATGGCCCTTATTCTAAAGCCATGTAACTTTGTTCAAGATTTGACCAGGAGCCTGAGCTCAATAGGGCAGGGTTGCCAGGAGTTGGAAGGGTGGTCTCCTGTTGGGAGAAGGTGGAAGGAGTGGTCTTCATCCCAGAGCCACACCACTCAGTGTCTCAGATTCTTCCTCAGCAGGGCAGGGCCACCAGGACTCAAGAGGGTGGGGCTACCTGGAGCCCAAAGTAAAGGGCTAGAGGATCTCCCATGAGGGGGAAGTGCCAGTCAGATTCACAGGAAAGTGGGGTGAATAGCTCCCACCCCAAAGTCACACTACTTAGTCACTGACACTCCCTGAGTCTACCCAGACCTTTACACCCTGACCCAGGTGGCTGACTCCTCAGCATAGTATGATCTCCACAAAGTGGGGTGAGAGGGAGTTCCAAGGGTGGAGCCATTGCTTTCCCCAGACTGATGTTGTAAGGAGGGGAGTGCTCCATCTAAGAAAGATGGCATCTGTGGTACGGGAGTGACTCGCACAGGGGTCCCAGCGTCTGTCTCCTCACCCCTCTTCCCAGAGCCACAAACCCCAGACTGTCCTCACACAACTACAGTCCACTCTGCTCTCCCTCTGCCAGAGGCCTGGGTGAGTAGCTGTGGATGAGATTTTGCATGCTGACCCTTTAGGAGGTGCCTCTGTCTTTCCCTGATGGACAGAGGCCCCACCGATTTTCACAGCCAGATGTTATGTGGACTCCCCTTTATAGCTCTGGTGCTCTGGACTGAGGACCTGGGGTGGGTTTGAGACTACAGTCTCCTTGGGGGAAACTCTGCAGCTGAGATACTCTTCTAGAACCTCAGCTGCAACTTGTGGGAGCAGGGCCAGCCGTTTTCACATTTCTACCCTTCATACCAGATTTATTGTGGCTTCTTCTATAAACCCTTGGTTATAAGACTCCATTCAGCTAGTTTTCAGTTGATTGTTCTATATTTTATAAGTTATAACTCCACTTTGGTCCTGAGAGGAAGTGAGTGTAACATCCACTTAATCCATTACTGATAAATGAATTCAGTAAAACAGCAAGATTTAAAAAAATTGCAGAAATTAGGTGCATTTGTATGCATCAATAATAAAATTATCAGAAAGGGAAACTAAAAAACCAATCCATTTATATTTGACTCAAAAAATATAAAATATCCAGAAGTAACTTTAACCAAGGATGTAAAAGACCTGTGCTTGGAAAATTATAAGACACTGAAGAAAGAAATTGAAGAAAATACAAATAATTCGAAACATATACCATGTTCATGAATAAGAAGAATTAACATCATTAAAATATTTATACCACCCAAAGCAATCTATATGTTAAACCCAGTTAATATCAATATACTAATGGTGTACTTCACAGAACTAGGACAAATATTCCAAAAATTTATATGGAACCAAAAGAGATCCTGAATAGCCACAGCAATCTTGAAAAAGAAGAAAGCAGTTGGAGGATCATGATATCAAACTATACTACAAAGCCATAGCAATCAATACAGCATGATACTAGCAAAAAATTAGACAAATATATCATAGGAACAGAAAAGAGAGCCCTTAAATCAACCTACACCTATATTGTCATTTAAGCAGAACAAAAGAGGACACATTGAGCCTAAAATAGGGAAAGATATTTCTCCACAGGGCTATATGCCCAGCACAGCTCTGTGGCCTCCTTATCTTGTGGGTAAGAGATGTTCCAGGCTCAAAGGCCTATTCTTATTGGGCCAAAAGGGATTGAAAGACTATGCATGACATTGCCTTTTTCAACAGCTCACCCACCGACCCCATCCAGTCACTGAAACAGCAGATAAAGCATATCACATCCAGTAGGGCCATCACCCACCTTGAATTTGGACATGGAGTTAGCTCGCATGGTGCCTTAAACAATCTGCACAGAAAAGGTTTGTTGCCAGAGGCTCTGTGTCATTTGGAGACAACACTTGATTGGGGTTATTAGGAAGACCAGACCCTGGAGGATGGCCAGGCCTCCCTGGAAGGTGTTCTTCAACCAGGAACCCCAGGTGCCTGAGTTAATCCAAAAAAAGAAGTCAAAGAATGAGTTGGAGTGGGGGGATTGTGACTATATAGCTGACAGCACCTGAGTATGGATTTTTTTTTTATTTTAAATACATAAAAGAAGCTGTAAAACTGTTATTCCCCAGAACACTTGAGATCTTGTTCCCTGGCAATTGTCTTCAGTTCCGGTTCAAATAAACTCTAATAAAGGCTTTTTTAAAAACTACTATAGACATTATAAATACTGTATACTTAGGCTAAACAAAATATATAAAACAACATGAAATTTAATCAAGCACAAGAGAAATGATGCAATCAAAGGATATGTTAAACACAAGATGTTTGAGGCTGCTGGCATCCTCTCTGGTCTATCTGTGTGGAAACGTATCTAGACTTTTTGGCTGTCTCATATTCCAGATTTTCCTGTTAAATTTTTGGGCAATCCTCCAGTTCATTTCCCGTCCAAGCCAGAACAACTAGCTAGGCCACTGGGTTTACCTGTTTGTTTGTCATTGAGATCACAACTATTACTTAAAGTACTGCTGGGTGTGTGTTTTTCCGGCTCATTATAAATCAAGTGAGACCCCTGTGGCAGTGAAGCTGTGGGTTTTTACAGCCTGAACTCCCTGGTAGGACCTCCCCCAAACTTGAGCGGAGGCCGGGAGAAATGAGGACAGTCCCAGGAAGATTGTCACAGAACCTACTGGTTTTACCCAAAGTTCAGTGTTTTATTAAACACTTCTAAATTAGACATATGCCCTTTGGTCAATTTCCAAAGTCCTGAAATGGCTGTTTATGACAGTTTAGTACAATTTTATCATTGATTTGGGGAAAAAATGTTCTGGAAAGTGAGGTTGAAAGACCAAGCACATGAGACTGCCCTTCCCCATAAAAACAAAACTAGATAGTTTGGGGGTGTTGCTGGTTTACCAACTCGTAAGTTTAAATATTAGTAACTAAGGGGAAAGAATTAAGCATTTTTCCTGTGCCAGGGAAATTAGATAGTCTTGACCCTGGCTGGATGGCTCATTGGATAGTGCATTGATCCAGTGTGCAGATATCCCAGGTTTGATTCCCAGTCAGGGCACACATGATAAGTGACCATCTGCTTCTCTCCCCCTCCTCCTCCTTCTCCTCCCTCTCTTTTCCTCCCACAGCCAGTGGCTTGGTTGATTCAAGCATTGGCCCCAGACTGGGGTTGCCAGATGGATCCTGGTCAGGGCATGCATAAGTCTATCTCTCCTCCCCTCACTTAAAAAAAAAAAAAAAAGATAGTCTTAGAGGATGAAGGTGAGTATGTATAGAAATATTCTAGCTTATAAGTGCATAATTAATGATAGAAAATCACCATTTGGAAATTTTTAATGAAATAATTGATTCAGTAAAGATCATTAATAAATAAACTTAATAAAATATATCTAAGACTTCTATACTGGAACCTATAAAACAATACTGAGAGAATTTAAAGAAAAAGTATGTGAAAGATAAATAAGAGAAATATACTATGTTTATATGTTGAAAGACTCAGTTATGATTTAATTCTCTCCAAATTGATCTGTAAATTCAATGCAATCTCAATCACTGGCAGATTGTGTGAGTGTGTGTGTGAAAACAATAAACTGCTTTTAAAATAAATATGGAAATGCAAAAGGGTAAGAATAGCTAATACAAACTTGAAGAAAAAAGCCGAAGAACTTACACAATTAGATATCAAAATATATGATGTCATAATTAAACAGCCAGATTTGGCCTGTCAAAAAGGCCTCCAGGGCACAGAGGCTGACAGTGAACTATCAAGAGCTAAATGCCAAGGTTGTGTCCTCAGCCTCCGCAGTGCCAGGCAATATCACCATCGCTGAGACAGTGACAGCCCACACTGGAGACTGGTATCTCTATCATTGATTTGGCTAATGTTTATTTCTAACTCCACTGCAGGATGAGCCTGCATGGGACCAAGCTGCATTCCCATGAAACGACCCGTGGTATACTTTTGATATGCTTCCAGGGCACACCTCAACAACCTGGCAGTGCGCCACCAGTGGGCAGGGCTTGACCTTCAACAAGCCCGGGTCACCACAGGAGTTTTGGTCATCCATTGTATCAAGGACATCCTGATAGTAGGGCTCACCAAAAACAGGCAGAGGTGCTGCTGCAACCAGTCACAATCACTAGTGACAGTTATAAACCCAAGTAAAGTTCAGGGCTCAACACAGCAGCTGCAATTCCTAAGGACCATTTGGGCAGGAAGCCAAAGAAACATCCCGAATTCAGTAAAGCAAAAAATGATTGACACTAGTGGCACCCACTAATAAAATAGAAGTCCAACATTTGGAAGGTCCCTTTGGGCACTGGGGACAGCATGGACCCCCTTGGGCATTCTTTTGCCCCCACTAGTTAAGGTGACCCACAGGGGGCAATTTTGAATGAGGCTCTTTTCAGCAACAAGTCTTGGAAGCTGTTCAACAAGCCATGGTCCAGCCCAGCCTTTGGAACCTTTGGAGCCTACTAGCACAATGGAACCACAGATGTCCACAGCTTCCACTCATGCTGATTGGAGGATGTACTAACAAGAAACTGCCACTAGGGTGTGCTGACCTCTTCATCACAGTTTGCTTGAGGCAGCCATCAGATACACTCTTTGAAGAGCAGCTCCTTGTTTGTAGTGGGGCACTGGTGGAGATTGGTATGATGTACCCCTGTCTGACTATGGCAGTATGGACACTAACCACTGCACTCCAGTACAAAAGAAACATGTCATTGCAATGCATGTTGGAAGATATTGAACTTGGAGGTGGTGGAGGTGGATCACAAAGCCACCTGGTCAGGCTGGGTCTAAGAAATCCCAGTCTCGGTATACTCAACCATTCCTTTTCTGCTCCCCCTTAGAGAACATATCTCAGGAGTGGTTTGCTATGGTTCAAGTTGCCATAGTACCCTGAACAGTGTCCCCAGGAAAAGCTTCTGCTATGGCACCAAGGACATCTACATCTGATTCTCTCATTCAAATGGATGATATTATCAGACATGCAAGCTTATGCAGAACATGACCTCCCCTCCTGGACTAGATGACCAAGGCCGAAGGTCTAGGCCAAGTAACAAGAGAAATGGATGTTTGTGAAGGTGGTAGCCTCAAAACTGGGACAGACATCCTTGTTTGCAATACCTGAATAGCCAGCACCCCAAGTAATAGACAGGACACCTCTAAGTGGGCAGCGGGTAGGGAGAAAATGATGTCTCCCCATTTTGTCCCTTCAGAATACCCAGTGGTGCCTGGGTTGACAACACCTTGGTGGAGATTATCACAGCAGGAGCAGCAGGGGAAGGGTGGAGCTGCTGGACCTGTCACCCAGGTATTCAGGCATTTCCTTTCCAGACACCAAGTGTGGCCTATTGCTGATCTGATAGGGGTCCCAACAGCCATCGGTGGTTTTGATCAAAGTAGCACTCTCAGCACAGGTTCAGATCCACAGGATATCTAATATCCTATGAATGAAACTTACCTCTAGCATAGATTGAAAATGAGAGGGAGACTTTAAATATCAGCACTGGTATGGGACAGTCTTACATCCTGCAACTTGACTATGCTACTTAACCCATAGCTAAACCACACACAGGCTTTGTGCACGTGATCTAGAAAACCTTACAACTGCTCCCTGGCCAGAGTGGCGTGTGCTCTTCTGGGTTGTGTTACTTTGAGGGGTACATATAATGGGCCACAACGTGCCTGTACTGGGCTCTGAGGGTGCTTAGACTGGGCACACTGTTTGGGAATTTTGATCTCCTCAGTTGTTTGCACAAAACGACACCAAATTAGAAGGGCCCCATACTTCCTGCCCCTTACAGCACTGCCAGAAAAACAGTCATACTGCTATTTGTGTTCCCGTACCTGGCATAGGTGTATATGCCTTAGGGGAGAAAATGGTACACAACTTGTAACTGACTGTGGCGGAGATACCTAACACTACTGCCTAAGCTGTTTTCACTGAACTCATTAGCATGGTGGTGATGGACCACCCGGTAACCCCCAATTATCCGCTAGCAGAACAAGGTAGCATTTGGGTTACTGCCAACACCTCTTGTTACGTGAATCTCAATAATTCAGGAAAGTATTACAGAAAATCCATACTCAGGTGGTGTCAGCTATATAGTCACAATCCCCCCACTCCAACTCATTCTTTGACTCCTTTTTTTTTGGATTAACTCAGGCACCTGGGGTTCCTGGTTGAAGAACACCTTCCAGGGAGGCCTGGCCATCCTCCAGGGTCTGGTCTTCCTAATAACCCCAATCAAGTGTTGTCTCCAAATGACACAGAGCCTCTGGCAACAAACCTTTTCTGTGCAGATTGTTTAAGGCTCCATGCGAGCTAACTCCATGTCCAAATTCAAGATGGGTGATGGCCCTACTGGATGTGATATGCTTTATCTGCTGTTTCAGTGACTGGATGGGGTCGGTGGGTGAGCTATTGAAAAAGGCAATGTCATGCATAGTCTTTCAATCCCTCTTGGCCCAATAAGAATAGGCCTTGAGCCTGGAACATCTCTTACCCACAAGATAAGGAGGCCACAGAGCTGTGCTGGGCATATAGCCCTGTGGAGAGATATCTTTCCCTATTTTAGGCTCAATGTGTCCTCTTTTGTTCTGCTTAAATGAGGGCCTTCAGGCACACCCCCAGCATTTAGTATTTCAGACTCCATGGGGGGAGGAGTTGGGGTCTTCCTATTCCAGCACAAGAGAGATGCATGTAGGCCACCTGCCCTGTGGCAGCTGCCAGGGTGCAGGGGACCCTGCCAGCCATGGGGTCTAGTGCACACTATTGGAGCTGATCTTGCTCTGGCCATGCTCTATGTAAACACAGTGTGTTCATCCAGTGCTCTGCTGTGTTTCCCTTGTGACTATGATACCAAGATGCAGTGAGCAAAGTGTTTGGACTTCTACTCCCAGTGGATGGCCTTGTGATAAGCTTTGCTAACCTCCACATAGCTGGCATCCCCCCCTCCATCAAGAACCAACACACCATGTTCCACCAGACAGTTTTATTTATCTTTCTACTTTGAACATCATTATGAATTAACAACCTTTATATATTCAATATGTTTTTATAAATCGTTGGCATTATATTGGATTTTCTCATTGTTCTGTCTTCAGAGTGGTCCTTCAGGCTAGCTTCCTGTGTCTTTTGGGGAAAGCTTCAGTATTACTACTAGGTTTCCCCAAGTCAGAGCTAAGAAAAGTTTGTGTGCAGTAGTCTATGTGCAAAGTTGATTTCAGAGAGCAGGAGTGAAAGACAAGAAGAGTGTCACCAGGAAGAAGGGACAAGTTGGCTCCTGGGACTTTTTTCTGATTCATATTTTTGAGGAGTGTTTTAAGATATGTCTCAGAGCTATCTACCCATGGGACAGAATGAAGCATTTATGGATTAGCTACTATTCTTCACTGACAGAGAGTGACCTCATGGGCATTTACTCCCCCCAAATTCCTAGTTGTATATGCATGACCACTGAGTGGGTTCCTGCCACAATTCTGCACCCTGCAAGCTATAAAGAAGCCCCAAGGCAGGAAGCAAGAGATTGTAGCAGAAGCAGACAAGGAAGCACTATCTGCTCATACCTGTACAAAGCCTGTCAAAGTGTGATTGAACTGTTTACCACTGCCATGGCTGAAATAAGAAACAGGGCTGAAAAGATTTTGAAGTGTTGTACCAGAAGTGTCTAGGACTGTTCACTTCTGGCCATTCATGCTCTCTTAAATCTTGTCCATCACAGAGCCTCCTTCCATGTAATGGCCAATCACAAATCTTGCAGGACTCCAGCTTAGAGGATTATTGGAACAAACTATAGTCCTCACTGCTCAACTGGTCTTAAAGCTGTGGTTGAGATAGCCATTATATATGACCCAACTAAATTCCTTCACTCTTACCAGCAATTCAGCTTGAAACACATTTTTGAAAAGAAGTAACAATTTCTCCTGTTCCACCCTTCTCTCCAGTGTCATTCCCTTGACATAACTGGGGTAGCTTTCCACACTTTCCTTTCTGCTCATACAGGTACCACACACACACAGACACACCACACACTTGTGTGTGTATAATATGATCTCATTATTGTATGACAAAAAGAAAAGAACAATAAACAACCTAATAGATATATATAGAACACTCCACCCAACAATAACAGAATGCACATTCTTCTCAAGTGCACATGAGACATTCTCCAGGGTAAACCATATGTCAGACCACAAATCAAGTCTCAATAGATCTTAAAAGTATCTTTTCTGACCACAACAGGATAAAGTTAGAAATCAGTAACAGAACATTTGAAAATTCACAAAATTGTGAAAAAGTAAATTTTGTATTCATAAACACTCAGTGAGTAAAAAAGAAATCACAAAGGAGATTAGAATACTCTTAGGATGATGAAAACAAAAATACAACACAGTAAAACTTATGGTATGCAACAAAACTGTAATAAAAGAAAAATTTATAGCTATGAATGCTTGCATTAACATCAAGAAAGATCTCAAATTAAATCTATAAATCAATGAACTAGAAAAAGAAATTAAACCCAATGGTAGCAAAAGGAAGGAAGTAATAAAAAATTATAACAGAATAGGTAAAATAGAGAACAGAAAAATAATAGAGAAAATCAATGAAATCAAAGGTTGATTCTTCAAAAAAGATTAACAAAATTGACAAAACTTTAGCTGGATTGACTAAGAGAAATATGAGAGAAGACTCGAATTAAAATCTGAAATGTGGCCCTGGCCGGTTGGCTCAGCGGTAGAGCGTTGGCCTGGCGTGCGGGGGACCCGGGTTCGATTCCCGGACAGGGCACATAGGAGAGGCGCCCATTTGCTTTTTGACCCCCCTCCCCCTCCTTCCTCTCTGTCTCTCTCTTCCCCTCCCGCAGCCAAGGCTCCATTGGAGCAAGGATGGCCCGGGCGCTGGGGATGGCTCCTTGGCCTCTGCCCCAGGCGCTAGAGTGGCTCTGGTCGCAGCAGAGCGACGCCCTGGAGGGGCAGAGCATCGCCCCCTGGTGGGCAGAGCATCGCCCCTGGTGGGCGTGCCGGGTGGATCCCGGTCGGGCGCATGCGGGAGTCTGTCTGACTGTCTCTCCCCGTTTCCAGCTTCAGAAAAATACAAAAAAAAAAAAAAAAAAAATCTGAAATGTAATTGGGGGCATTACTACCAATGTTATAGAAATAAAAAAGATTATAAGAGAATAATTATACTGTGAATAATTATATGCCAACAGATTAGATAACTTTGATGAAATGAATAAATTGTTAAAGATGCACAACCTACCAAGACTGAATCATGAAGAAGTAGAAAATCTGAACAGTAAGAGGGTTGAATCAGAATAGCATTGAATGTAAACTATAATTTTAAAAAAAATTTTAAAGATTGACTCAGTAATCAAAATGTCCTAACAAAGAAAAGTTCTGGACTTAATGGTTTCACTGGTTAATACTACCAAACATTTAAAGAGTAACTAACACCAATCCTTCTCAAATGTTTCCCAAAAACTGAAGAGAATGTAACACTTCATAATTGATTCTATGAGACCAGCATTGCTTGATACTAAAGTCAGATAAAAACACCCCAAGAAAAGAAAAATACAGATCAATATCCTTTATGAACATTGATGAAAAATTCATAACAAAATTCTATCAAATAGAATTCAACAGCATATTAAAAGAATTATATACCATTATCAAATGAAATTTATTCCTGGAATGCAAGGAGTGTTTGACATATGAAAATCAATCAATGATTACATTAACAGAATGAAAGGTGAAAAACCTGTAAGATAATCTCAATCAATGCAGAAATAACTGACAAAATCTAATACTTGGCCCTGGCCGGTTGGCTCAGTGGTAGAGCGTCGGCCTGGCGTGCAGAAGTCCCGGGTTTGATTTCCGGCCAGGGCACACAGGAGAAGCGCCCATTTGCTTCTCTACACCCCCCTCCTTCCTCTCTGTCTCTCTCTTCCCCTCCCGCAGCCGAGGCTCCATTGGAGCAAAGATGGCCCGGGCGCTGGGGATGGCTCCTTGGCCTCTGCCCCAGGTGCTAGAGTGGCTCTGGTCGCAACAGAGCGACGCCCCGGAGGGGCAGAGCATCGCCCCCTGGTGGGCAGAGCTGTCGCCCCTGGTGGGTGTGCCAGGTGGATCCCGGTTGGGCGCATGTGGGAGTCTGTCTGACTGTCTCTCCCCGTTTCCAGCTTCAGAAAAATACAAAAAAAAAAAAAAACTTCAGTGGGATTTTTTCATAAAACTTTCAACTGCTCTTTACTTAAGTGTCATACCCACCCAGTATTTGTAAAAATGAGGGCCAGGTTTTAGATCTTAAAAAAAAAAATCTAATACTCATTCAAGAAAATTACACTTAACAAACTAGAAATAAAAAAAATAATAATAACTCACCTGGCCTATAGTGGTGCAGTGGATCGAGTGTTGACCTGGAATGCTGAGGTTACCGGTTCAAAACCCTGGGCTTGCTCAGTCAAGGCACATACAACAAATAAGCAATAGACAACTAAAGTGAAGTAACTGTCTCTGTAAAATAAATAAATAAAATTTTTAAAAAACCTACCTCAATATAACAAAAACTATCTATGAAAAATCCACAGTAACATGATTCCTAGTGATGAAATACAAAGAACTTCTCTTCTAAGATTAAGAACAAGACAAGGATGCTTGCTTTTTCTACTTCTATTCAACATAGTATTAGTTCTAACCAAAGTAATCAGGCAAGAAAAAGAAATAAGGGCCCTGGCCAGTTGGCTCATTGGTAAAGCATCAGCTTGGCATCTGAAAGTCCCAGGTTCAATTCCTGGTCAGGGCACACAGGAGAAGTAACTCTCTGCTTCTTCACCCCTCCCTTTTCTCTCTCTCTCTTCTCCTCCTACAGCCATGGCTTGATTGGTTCAAGTGCATCACCCCAGGCACTGAGGATGGCTCTGTGGGACCTCCACCTCAGGCGCTAAAAATAACTTGTTGCAAGCATGGCCCAGATGGGCAGAGCATCAGCCCCAGACGGGGGTTGCTGGATGGATCCTGGTTGGGGCGCATATGGGAGTCTGTCTCTCTATCTCCCCTCCTCTCACTTGGAAAATTTAAAAAAAGGAAAAAGGTATCGAAGTGATAAATAAAGAAATGACCTCTACTTGCAAATGACATAATCTTATATGTAGAAAACCCTAAACATAAAAACTGTTAGAAGTAATAAGCAATTAAACAAAGTAGCAGAATACAGAATCAACACTCAAAACTCAGTTGCATTTCTATACACTAACAATAATATCTGAAAGTCAGTTAAGAAAATGATTCCACTTACAATATTATCAAAAAAATAAAATATGTAGAAATTAACTTAATCAAGAAGGTGAAACAGTTGTACACTGAAAACTAAAATATTGCTGAAAGAAATTAAAGAAGACATAAATAAATGGAAAGACATCTTGTGTTTATGGATTGGGAGACAATTTTAAGATGTTAATATTACTCAAAACAATCTACAGAGTCGGCCCTGGCCGTTTGGCTCAGTGGTAGAGCGTCGGCCTGGCATGCAGAAGTCCCGGGTACGATTCCCGGCCAGGGCACACAGGAGAAGCGCCCATCTGCTTCTCCACCCCTCCCCCTCTCCTTCCTCTCTGTCTCTCTCTTCCCCTCCTGCAGCCGAAGCTCCATTGGAGCAAAGATGGCCTGGGCGCTGGGGATGGCTCCTTGGCCTCTGCCCCAGGCACTAGAGTGACTCTGGTCGCAACAGAGCGATGCCCTGGAGGGGCAGAGCATCGCCCCCTGGTGGGCAGAGTGTCGCCCCCTGGTGGGCGTGCCGGGTGGATCCCGGTCGGGTGCATGCGGGAGTCTGTCTAACTGTCTCTCCCCGTTTCCGGCTTCGGAAAAATACAAAAAAAAAAAAAAAAATCTACAAAGTCAATGCAATTCTTACCAAATTCCCAAAGATGTTTTTTGCAGAAATAGAAAATTTATCCTAAAATTCATATGGAATCTCAAAGGAACCCAAATAGCCAAAACCATCTTGAAAATGAAAAACAAATTTGAAAGACTCATACTTCCTTATTTCATACTTACCACAAAATTACAATAATCAAAACAGTGTCTTACTGGTGGTATAAAGACAGACAAATAGACCAATGCAATAAAACAGATCCCAGGAATAAACCTTTGCATATGTGGTCAAGTGACCTTTGACAAGGAGGTCAAGACCATTCAATGGGGAAAGGACAATCTTTTCAACAAACGGTACTGGGAAAACTAGATATCCACATGCAAAAGAATGAAGTTGGATCCTTACCTAACATCACATACAAAAATTAACTCAAATGGATAAAATATCTAAACATAAGAGCTGAAACTACAAAACTCTTAGAATAAAACACAGGGGGAAGTCTTCATGACATGGAATTTGACATTGAAATCTTGTATATGACATCAAGAGCACTGTCAACAAAACAAATATAGTAAGTTGGACTTTATCAAAATTTAAACATTTTTGCTTTGACACTATCAACAGAGTAAAAAAGCAACCCATAAAATGGGAGAAAATATTTACAAATTACATATCTGATAAGAGATTAATATCTAGGACATGTAGAAAAATCCTAAAACTCAGCAACAACAAAAAATCTCAATATATCCAATTCAAATATGGGCAAAGACACTTCTCAAAAGTTATACAAATGGCCAATAATTAGATGAAAAGATGCTCAATAGCACTAATCATTACAGAAACAGAAATCAAAACCACACCCATTAAGATGGTGATTATCAAAAAGCAAAAATCAATCTAACCAGTGGTGGCACAGTGGATAAAGCATCAATCTGGGATGCTGAGGTCCAAGGCTTGAAACCCTGTGGTCACTGGCATGAGCGTGGGCTCATCCAGCTTAAGCATGGGTTCACCAACTTGAGCGCAAGGTTGCCAGCTTGAGCGTTGGGTCATCAACATGATCCCATGGCTGCTGGCTTGAGCCCAAAGGTACTAGCTTGAGCAAAGGGTCACTGGCTCAGCTGGAGCCCCCCGGTCAATACACATAAGAGAAGCAATCAATGAACAACTAATGTGAAACGACTATGAGTTGATGCTTCTCATCTCTCTTCCTTCCTCTCTCTTTCTCTCTTTCTCTATCTGGCAAATAAATAAATAAAGAAGAAGAAGAAAGAAAAGGCAGAAAACAATCATTAGCATGGATGTAAAAGAAATGTAAAATGTGCACCTGCTGTGGAAAACAGTACATCAGGCCCTGGCCGGTTGGCTCAGCGGTAGAGCGTCGGCCTAGCGTGCGGAGGACCCGGGTTCGATTCCCGGCCAGGGCACACAGGAGAAGCGCCCATTTGCTTCTCCACCCGTCCGCCGCGCTTTCCTCTCTGTCTCTCTCTTCCCCTCCCGCAGCCAAGGCTCCATTGGAGCAAAGATGGCCCGGGCGCTGGGGATGGCTCTGTGACCTCTGCCTCAGGCGCTAGAGTGGCTCTGGTCACAACATGGCGACGCCCAGGATGGGCAGAGCATCACCCCCTGGTGGGCAGAGCATCGCCCCCGGTCGGGCGCATGCGGGAGTCTGTCTGACTGTCTCTCCCTGTTTCCAGCTTCAGAAAAATGAAAAAAAAAGAAAACAGTACATCAGTTTCTCAAAAACCTGAACATAGAATTGATCCAGCAATTCCACCCGAGTATACATACCAAAAAATTGAAAGCAGAAATTCGAACAGGTATTTGTACACAAAGGTTCATAGAAACATCATTTACAAGAGCAAAAGGTGGAAACTACCTCAATGTTTATCAACAGATGAATGGACAAACAAAATGTAGTATATACATACATTGGAATCTTATTCAGCCTTCAAAAGGAATGAAATTCTGATATAAGCTACAACATGAGTGAATCTTGAAAACATTATGCTAAGTGAAATAAGCCAAACACAAAAGGACAAATACTGTATAATTCCACTTACATGAAACACTTTGAGTAGTCAAATTTATAGAGACAGAATGGAGAACCGTGATTATCAGGGGCTAGGAAAGCAAGAAACGGCAGTTATTATTTAAAGGGTATATTATTTAAAGTTTCTATATAGAATGATGAAAAAATTCTGGAGAGAGTGATGATGGTTCCACAATAATGTGAAGGTACTTAATGTCCCTGTAGTGTATAATTTAAAGTGAGTAGCCCTGGCAGGATAGCTGTTGGTTAGAGCATCATCTGGAAGCGCAGAGGTTGCCAGTTCAATCCCTGGACAGCACACATACAGGAGCAGATTGATGTTACTGTATATCTCTCTCACTAAAATTCATAAATAAATGTTTAAAATAATTAAAATGGTAATTTTTTTATTTATTCATTTTTTAGAGAGGAGAGGGAGAAACAGAGAGAGAGAGAGAGAGAGAGAGAGAGAGAGAGGAGAGAGGAGATGGAAGCATCAACTCCCATATGTGCCTTGACCAGGCAAGCCCAGGGTTTCAAACCGGCGACCTCAGCCACCACAGGTCAGACCTAAAGTGGTAATTTTTATGTTATATATATATTTACCGCGCGCGCGCGCGCACACACACACACACACACACACACACAAAACCTCACTACTCTGCAAACTTTTTAACTTTAACAATACATCATGGCCCTTGCCAGATAGCTCAGTTGGCTAGAGCATCGTTATGAAGCACAGAGGTTGTTGGTTCAATCTCTGGTCAGGGCACATACAGGAACAGATCAATGCTCCTATCTCTGCCTTTCTCTCTCCTTTCTTCTCTCTCGAAAATTAAGAAGATAAACACTTAAAAGAAACAATAGCCTGACCTGTGGTGGCGCAGTGGGATAAAGCGTCGACCTGGAACACTGAGCTTGCCGGTTCGAAACCTTGGGCTTGCCTGGTCAAGGCACATATGGGAGTTGATATTTCCTGCTCCTCCCCCTTCTCTCTCTCTCTCTCTCTCTCTCTCTCTCTCTCTCTCTCTCCCCCTCCCCTCTCTCTAAAAAAAATCAATAAAATATTTTAAAAAAAAAGAAACAATACCTCATGACTATTTCCTTGGACAATAAATAAAATCTAACTCATTCTTTTCAAAAAACTACACAAGATATCATAGAAAGGGCATGCTGTGCTATATTTACTCCCATATCGATAAACATTTACTATTATAAATAATGCTGCGATCAGAATCTTTAAGGTGCTTATGATGTATTAAGAGTCCCCAGGCTGGTCCAAAGGTAGTGAGTTATCCCAATTGAGTGTTCACAGTCAGTTACAGATTGAACTCCTCCTTCCACTTTCCCTTCTTCCCACTACTACACTGGACTAGTCTAAAAAGGGGGAGGGGGGTCTCCAAACTGTGATTACTGGGCAAAGTAAATAGTATATTTAGATCTTTCTTTAATCCATTTTTTGGTTTTGTTTGTTCATGGTATGAAACAGGAGGGAAATGTTTTGCAGTGTTTAGCTTACGGATTTGGCTGCACTAACAACAATCTCAAATAGCTGTGAATTATACAGCATATAATTTTATGGGAATTCCAGGACTGGTATGGAAACTACTGCATGAGATCATCCAAGAACCCAGCCTCTTTCTATCCTCTTACTCCGCATTCCTTTTCAGGTCCAGGATTGCTCACTGCCATGGCCACATTCCATTCAGCTGCAGAAGAGAAAGAGAGAAGATGGGCACACCCACTTCCTTCCAGGACTCTTAGAAGTTGCCCATACCACTTTCACTCATAGCCTATCTTCCTGAACTTAGTCACGTAGCCCATCCTAGCTAAAAGGGAGACTGGAAAAATCACACTCATCCTGGGTGGCCAGGTGCTCAACTGGTACCATGATGGCCAAGGGGAGAATAGAAAATGAGCAATTCTATGATAGTATTTTCAAAAAGAATAGTCAATTATGTCAGCAATGTTTGTTTATTTATTTATTTTTGAGAGAGACAGACAGACAGGAAAGGAGAGAGATGAGAAGAATCAACTTCTCAAGCCAGCAACCTTTGGGCTCAAGCCAGCAGTCATGTCGATGATCCCATGTTCCAGCTGGATGAGCTCACACTCTAGCTGGTCACCTCAGGGTTTTGAACCTGAGACTTCAGCATTCCAGATCAACTCTCTATCCACTGCACCAATACCAGTCAGACATGTCAGCAATCTTTATAACATAAACCATTTTCCATTGAATTAAAATGCCATTCTTGTATTTATTAAAGCCCCAAACAACTGGGTCTGTTTCTAGAAGCTAATCTGTTATATTAAAATAGATTTAGCCCTACTGTTGGTGGTGCAGTGGATAGAGTGTTGACCTGGGATGCTGCAGTCTCAGGTTTGAAACCCCCAAATTGCCAGCTTGAGCCAGGGCTCATCCCGCTTGAGTGCAGGGTTGCTGGTGTGAGTGTAGGCTCATTTAAATGATCCCATTGCCGCTGGCTTGAGCCCAAAGATCACTGAATTGAAGCCCAAGGTCACTGGCTTGAGCAAGGGGTCACTGGCTTGGCTTGAGTCCCCTGTGAAGGCACATATGAGAAGTAATCAATGAACAACTAAAGTGCCGCAACTATAAGTTGAAGCTTCTCATCTCTCTCCTTCTTATTTGTTTCTCTCTCTCTCCTCCCACACACAAAAAAATTAAAAAACTTTCTTATAGTTATCTTATTGCAGGAATCAAAGGAGGACAAAAATGCCCAGATAACTTGGTAATGGAAGTAGGATTTATTCAGCAGGTGGAGCAGCGTGACCCCAACAGGGGCAACCAAAACACGTGCTCCCCGAAGTTAGAATTCTTACATGTTATACCTTTACAGCTTTAGCTTTCATGTGACAAATGCCTGATTTCTATGACTTCTTTGTTTGCAGGCCTATGTGACTTTCCTGTCTTCTTACTGGGGCTGCAGTTCATTTCAAGGAACTGATAACCAGCAAGGTCCACACCCATGGATTGTTATTTTTCAAACATTTCTGTCTGGCCTTGTTCCCTCAGTCAAGAACACTGAGGTCACAGGCTGGAGTGTAAGACCCCAGACATTGCAGGCCCCCCTCTCCTTTGCATTCTTCTGGTTTTTCCTCCTTCATTCCCCTTTTTGAGACCTCCAGAACTTTTTATTATACTGGACTCTCACATTTTGTTTAACTCCTGGGGGATTTCCTGATAGTGTAAAACTATTCTTTTGTTTGTTTGTTTGTTTGTTTACAGAGACAAAGAGAGAGAGTCAGAGAGAGGGATAGACAGGGACAGACAGGAATGGAGAGATGAGAAGCATCAGTCATTAGTTTTTCATTGCACATTGCAACACCTTAGTTGTTCACTGATTGCTTTCTCATATGTGCCTTGACCGTGGGCCTTCAGCAGACCGAGTAACCCCTTGCTCGAGCCAGCGAACTTGGGTCCAAGCTGGTGAGCTTTTGCTCAAACCAGATGAGCCTGCGCTCAAGCTGGCGACCTCAGGGTCTTGAACCTGGGTCCTCGGCATCCCAGTCCGACACTCCATCTACTGTGCCACCACCTGGTCAGGTAAAAACTATTCTTATTAAAGTGTTAAACCTACTAAAAGCTGAAAACTGTTGGAATCCATGGGAGTCTGAAAAGACCAGAATAACAGGCTTTATTGAAAGGAAGAAAGGAACCCTGCTGGGCACTTCTCTGGGGAGAAGAGCACCAGTACAAGTTAGGGGGACAAATTTATAGGGTAAAGGAGAGTCTCGAACAAGTGGGTGTTGAATCAAAAGTTCTGGTATGTCCAGAATGCTCCTCCTTGGGGGGCTTGCCAGCTTCTTGGAATTCCTCTGTCTCAGGGCGATAGTCCAATAATTAAGGTCTGATAGATAAGCGGAACATCAAGAGGACAGTTTGGAATTCCTGTATCTATCATTTCTCAACTCTGTGGTTACCTATAAAAGAAAGGCAGTTATTAATTTTATAATATATGGTGAGGGGTGATGAGGAGAAAGAGGAGAAAAAAATTGGAAAATTATTGCTTCTTCTGGAGAGAACTCAAGAAGGGAATCTTGCCAAGCCAAGTCCCCAATCCAGTTAAGGAGGTCATCAATTTCCATGCTGTGAGGGCTGAACCAGACGATGTCTTCGAAAACCTGAGTGAGGAAGTAAAAAAAATCTTGCGAGGTAATAATTGTTAGTTGCTTGCTGCGAGTACTGATTGAACAGGGTGACATGGTGATACATGGTTTCCTGGATGAGCCTCATGAGATGTGCTGGTCTGGTTCCTCTCAAATGGGAGGACATGTGGAGATTTTTAGAGACAGGGAACCTGTTGGTGTAAGTTTTAGAAGGACTGAATATGTGTGGTTTAAAAGGAAGGGGGTTTGGAGAACATTCAGGAGGGAACTTCTCAGGCTGAGGGGCGGCTTCTTCCTGCTGTCATCCCTACCTATTTGATATTTCCCTTGTGAAGTTCTCCTTGGGGTATTGGTGAATAGGAGTGTAGGAGCATTTGATTGTAGGTAATCCTAGAGATTTCTCTCATCCGGGCCTGTAGGAACTTGATAAAGAAGGGGGCAAGTATTTGGAAAGGAGGGTTGTATAGCGGAGGTGAAAGTTCTTCCATGGTAGAGATATTCTTTCCTGGCAGCCCTGGAGAGAACAGTTAGCTTGAGCTAAAAGAAATGTTTCAGGTCCATTTGTAGGCTCTTCTTCAACCAAGAAGACCCAGCGATCTTGTCCCCTTACTATGTGAAGGATAAAAAGACTGAGAAGCGTGAAGCAGTGAAGGCTTTTCACTCTCCTCGTTCTTCAGGGATACTGGAGAGCTTTAGGGTTAGGGGACCTGTAGGGGTTGAAAGATAGGATTTATGAGGTTTGCTGATATACAGTTTCAGATTCTTCTGTTTCGTGAGGGCAGGTTTCAGGGTTGGTGTGTAGAGTTAGGTAGATTTTTCAATTTTCTGACTGGCGAAGGTCTGCATGCGGTTCTGTAAGAAACTAGTGAACAAACATAAGAGGCAGAGTCCAAAAGTTAGAAAAATAAATATGAGAGTGAGTGGACCAATGAAAGGCAATAGTCAAGACACCCAGTTTGTGTGAAACCACCGATTCCATGTCTCGGTTTGTTTTTTATGAATTGCTGGGCTTCAGAGAGAAAGAGAGAATAGGAATAAGACAGTTAAGTGGTCAGTCCCCCTGCCCCTAGACCTATTTTTATAGAAATTTTTAAAGCAACAAGAAGAGGGATTACCTATACAGCTCATTTGGTCTTAGATTGATGGGTAGTGTACTAGGAACTGGAAGAGGCTCATGGGGTGGGATTAGGTTGATATTTGGGGTGAGATAAATTAGGGTACAGGTTTCTGTCCAATTAGTAGGGAGACATATATAGGTGTTGTTCCCACACAAGTAGAAAGCACCTGACTGGGTGAGGCAGGCTGAGAGGTGAATAGAGAATAGAAGGACAAAGGATCGGTTTCGTTTCTCTGTTTCTGAGTTCCAGATGGTCAGGGTGGAGGAAAGAGTCATCCCAATAAGTGGGGAGAGTAGAGGATTGTTAGTTAGGGTGACTAATTAAACATTCTTTGAAAACCCGTTTTATGATTATTCAAATTCTTTTTTTCTCAGTACAAACCTCCTACAACCTGCACAAACCTTATAAACCTTCAACTTTCATAAACTTTGTTATCCAGAAATAACTGGCCTTCATAACAACTTGCTTTTCCTTTTTCTTTCAAAAGTATTTCCATACCTTATACCTTCTGTTATTAAAACCATACAATTCTTTTCTAGTCAGAACTTTTGATTTAAAAATATTTAACCTTTAGTGACAGTTAAGTTGACTTTCTTTTTACCCTAGTTTCCCTTTTCCCAAAGTCTGATTAAAAGAGTCCTTAGTCTACATCAGACTAAGAAGTTTTTGCTCAGCAAGAGAAACTGATAACAAAATAAACAGAAAGCCAACTAAATGGGAAATGATATTTTCAAACAACAGCTCAGATAAGGGCTTAATATCCAAAATATACAAAGAACTCATAAAACTCAACAACAAACAAACAAACAATCCAATAAAAAAATGGGAAGAGGATATGAATAGACACTTCTCCCAGGAAGAAATACAAATGGCCAACAGATATATGAAAAGATGCTCATCTTCTTTAGTGATTAGAGAAATGCAAATCAAAACGGCAATGAGATACCACCTCACACCTGTTCGATTAGCTGTTATTAGCAAGTCAGGTAATAGCAAATGTTGGAGAGGCTGTGGAGAAAAAGGAACCCTCATCCACTGTTGGTGGGAATGTAAAGTAGTACAACCATTTTGGAAGAAAGTATGGTGGTTCCTCAAAAAACTGAAAATAGAACTACCTTATGACCCAGCAATTCCTCTACTGGGTATATATCCCCAAAACTCAGAAACATTGATACGTAAAGACACATGCAGCCCCATGTTTATTGCAGCATTGTTCACAGTGGCCAGGACATGGAAACAACCAAAAAGCCCATCAATAGATGACTGGATAAAGAAGATGTGGCACATATACACTATGGAATACTACTCAGCCATAAGAAATGATGACATCGGAACATTTACAGCAAAATGGTGGGATCTTGATAACATGATACGAAGCGAAATAAGTAAATCAGAAAAAAACAGGAACTGTATAATTCCATACGTAGGTGGGACATAATAGTGAAACTAAGAGACATTGATAAGAGTGTGGTGGTTACGGGGGGGAGGGGGGAATGGGGGAGGGAAAGGGGAGGGGGAGGGGCACAGAGAGAACAAGATAGAGGGTGACGGAGGACAATCTGACTTTGGGTGGTGGGTATGCAACATAATTGAACGACAAGATAACCTGGACTTGTTATCTTTGAATATATGTATCTTGATTTATTGATGTCACCCCATTAAAAAAATAAAATTATATATAAAAAAAAAAAAAAAAAAAGAGTCCTTAGTTTTTCATATATTCGCCATATGTAGACCAACCAGCTTCAGGTTTGTGGTTGGAGTAAGGCATGCCGTTTTTCTATTTTAGCAGCAGTGGGAGTTGTCAGGATTACAGTGCATGTGGACTTGTCCACATGAAAGTCAGTCCTTGGGTGATGTAATGCTGGAAGCGTCTCTTGGACAGTCTTTGAACAGTTTGCTGAGTAATCTGTAAATCCTGCAAGTACTTAGGGAAAGGGTGGTTATTTTTCTACACTTTTCAGTTGGAGTTTAAGTCCTAGTGACCACTGCTTCTAGCTGGAATTAGCAGCAGGTCCCAGCCTACAATAGGCATGGGGCATTGAGACAAGAGGAATAAAGGAGATACTATATATTAAATAAAGTAACAAACTCAGACTGTCAATACCTACAGTAGAGATCTTTGAGGGATAAATAAAACTCAAATATTCAAGCGAAGCATAGTAGATGGCCCTTGTGTTTACAAGAAAGAGATCAGTTTATCTGCTACTTGGAAGAAATACTTTAGGCTCGTGAACGATGTCCTTGGGCCTTCAGTGGCAATTCCCAGCATGATGGGCAAGGTCAGGTCACAGGTAGCTGGAGCAGGGCTAGAAGAGACTGAACCCTCTCTCCATGGAGCAAGGGGGCAGTTTACCTTCTCGTGTCCCTCTTACCACAGCACAGTCGTGTCAAACTGTGGGGCTGGGAAGCCTGTCAGGCTTCATTTTAATGACATTTTTTTCCCACTCTGGAGCAGGGCCCTGATGGAATCCTATAAAGCCCTTTAGGGTCCTGGAGCCTTTAAGAGCGTATGCCAAAAGCTGATATTTCTTGACTTCTTTTGGGCCTTATTTGCCTTTTCTGTTACTTCCTTGGCCATTATAGGCCTTAAAAGCCATGCTCAGAAGATCTCACTGAGGGGCTTGACTAAGAGAGCAAAATTGGGAATCCGGTATCTAAAGAAGCCTATTAGACCAAGGAAAGAAAGGATTTGATCTGCAGTGGTAGGTGGTTGGAGACTGCAGAGGGTCTGTGTTAGATCTAGGGTGAGGCCTCAGGTAGTGGGAGTTAAGGCGATGTCTAGATAGACTAGGGACTGAGAGTGAAGTTGAGCCTTAGCAGAGAAGACATGATATCTCTTCATGGTGAGGAAGTTAAGAGTGGAGGTGTGTCTCCTTGAGGCAGGCAGGGAGGGGCTGCAAAGGAGTAGGTTATTTACATATTGTAAGAGAGTACTAGTTTTGAGATTGCATGCTGCTAAATCCTGAGCTACTGCCTGCCCAAACAGGTGTGGGCTGTTTTTGATCCCCTAGGGTAAGACAGTCCATGTAAGTTGCTGGGCTGCATTAGTGTCTGGATCAGTCCAAAAAAAACAAAAACAAAAACAAAAACAAACAGAAAGTAAGAGTCAGGGTGTAGAGGAATGGTAAAGAAGGCATTCTTGAGGTCTAGGACCAGGAAGTGAGTGGTGTTTGAGGGAATGTATGACAGTAACTTGTAGAGATTAGGGACTACTGGATGGAGGGGAATTACTGCTTCATTGATCAGGTGTAAGGCTTGTATGAGGTGATAAGCCCCTGAAGGTTTTCAAACAGGAAGGATGGGGGTATTGCAGGGAGAGGACCAGGGGTAGTGGAAGACACAGTCTCGGAGGAGGGGAAGGATGGGCCAAAGAAGAAAAAGAGACAGAGCTGCCCATCTGTAAGGAGGGAGGAGGGGTTTAAGAACACAGTGGAGAAGGGAGGGGCCCCTGGCCAGCAGGGGAGGAGAGAGAGAGACTGGTATTTGCAGGTGAATGAGAATAAGGATTCAGTGAAGAGAGGGGAGGGGGCTTTCTGGAGGGAAGAGACTCAAGTGGAATAGATTTGCAGAGGGACCAAAGAGGGGTCCTGAGAGAGGGGTGCCCCCAGGGGTGAGGCAGGAAAGGGAGAGAGTTGGGAGTCCGTGGAGAAGGAAAGATTAGGAGTGGAGGTTTTAGGTGAGGTTACTTTGGCCAAAAAACAGCCTACGTGTAGAATAGGTGGTACAGAAATTAAGGACAGGAGCGAAAGGAGAAGAAAGCCTGCACATAAGGAATTTCTGATGCTCTCCCCGTCCGGTGGCAGAAATTGTCAAGATCTCTTGGGATATTGTAATAATAGTAGAAAGCAACCTGGGTAGGTGCCTAGGCCTTCAAGAAAGTCCACAGAAGCAGGTTGCTCAGAGTAGAAACCTCCCAAACTGTGAACCTCAGAGAGTAGAGCGAGTCCCAAAGGAGTAGATGAGTCCTGAAGGAGTAGAGGAGTAGTCTCTGAGGCCTAAGATTGGGGAAGAGCCCATGTTCCAAGGGGAGTCTGGATGGACGGTTTGGACTGAGAGGAGCCCACAGGAGAGGAGACTGGTGAGAGGGCATCCCCACCTTCAGTCACAGTTTTGAGAGGAGAAAATCTCCATAGAAGAGAGTCTCAGATAAGAGGTTGTCACCCCAAGGCCGAGATCTTAGGACGTAGGAGAGGGGCCTGGCTAGGCGCACTTAGACTTTTGTAGAAGTCCATAAAGGTTTAGAGGCAGGCCAATCATAGATATGGGGTCTGAAGTCAAAACTGTCCGACCAGGAAGGGGTGTTTTTAGAGAGAAATTTGGAGGCCAACCAGGGAAGGGGGAGGGAGAAACTCCTTACCTTTCTCTGGTCAGGGGTTCAGGACAGGGACAGATCGCCAGCCAATCAACCTACAATTGCACGTCCAAACAGAAGTAGGGAGTAAGCCCAGGACAAGCTGCCACTGCCCATTGCTTCCCTGGTTGTAAGTTTGGACAGCAAAGAGGGATCGTCCAGGCAGTTAGTACCCTGTCCCGGGTTTCGGTTGGAATCCATGGGAGTCCGAAAAGATCAGAGTAACAGGCTTTATTGAAAGGAAGAAAGGAACCCTACTGGGCACTTCTCTAGGGACAAGAGCACCAGTACAAGTTAGGGGGAATAATTTATAGGGTAAAAGGAGAGTCTCGAGCAAGTGGGTGTTGAATCAAAAGTCCTGGTGTGTCCAGAATGCTCCTTTTTGGGGGGCTTGCCAGCTTCTTGGAATTCCTCTATCTCAGGGGTGGTAGTCTAATAAGGAAGGGTGAGGTCTGAGAGATAAGCGGAACATCAAGAGGGCAGTTTGGAATTCCTGTATCTATCAAAAACTATTCCCCTAAAAGGCTATTGGGGTTCTATCTGTGCCAAACTTGCACGGGCACATGTGCTGGTCTTGTCATCTTTTTGACAAGGTCCTTAATGCCTGGCCTTGGTCTTCTATTTAAAGGGAACAATTGATGAGATTGAATTTCTCACATACTCCTCCTTCTGCTGCTAATGGTTAGTCTAGTGCCAACCTGTTTTGGTAGATGGTGTTTCTCATCTGAGTCTGTTGATGTGCAAGGAGGGTTAGGGCTCTCCTTGTCTCATTGGTAATGGCTTCTAAGACTGCCTCTGTAGTCAGAAAATCTAGTTTAACATGTAAATGGGGGTACCATATCCCCAAGAGCCATCCTTTGCTCAGGTGGCAGGTCCATAGTATTAGATTATCCTTTCTGGGGGGCACTCATTATCTTTTTAGTCTCCTATCTAGAGTTCTCTTTTCACCCATTTTTTCCCCTCTGAACAAAGCTACAACCAGCACAAACTTTCTGCAACTTACATAACCTTCAACTTTCATAAACTTTCTTATCTATTCAGAAATAACCAGCTTTCACAACTTACTTTTTCTTTCTAAAAGTACTTTTATAGTTAATACTTTTTATTATTAACACCATACAATTCCTTTCCAATTAATCAGAATTCTTAATTTCCAAAAACCTTAACCTTCAGTGACAACTAAGTTAGTAATAAGTAATCCTCTTTTAAAATGTACTTCTTTTTGGAGGTGTCCTTTTTCCAAGTAGCCTATCGGACACGTGACTTATATTCACAGGTTATTCTACAGGGGTAGCTATGAGCACATATATACTTTTCATTTACCTTGTAGCTGCTCTCCCAGCCAAGGGACCTACACCCCCTTTCTCTATGACTCATAGCAGCACATGCATCAAACCTTAAGATGACTTGTTCTGGCTTTCCTTTGACCCTAGTTTCCCTCCCTCCCTCCCCAGAGTCCAATTATAAGGAGCTCCATGGTGAGGTTGCTCAGGCTTTGGCTGTGTGTGGACCAGCCAGCTTCTGGTTTGTGGCTGGAGCAGGGCATGTTGTCCTTCTCAGGGTCAATTTACAGGGGTTGGTGGGATCTGTCTGCACTGTCTATGAGGGGGTCTCTACAGAAGCCGCCAGCTTCAGTCGACTGTGACAAACGTAGGCAGGTATTCCCTTTACTTTGGCAGCCGTTGGAGTGGTCAGGATCACAGTGTAGGGTCCTCTCCACTTGGGATGGAGGGGTGCTGGATTCCAATCTTTGACCTAAACCTGGTTACTTAGGGAAAAAAAGAGTTAACAGGAGCAAACAGACTGATCAGAGTCCCATTTAACACCTACTTGGATATGGTATAGGCTACTTTACCTAGAGCCCCTAGATGTCTGTGTAGTTCTGTCTCTCCTAGTTCTCAGAGTGGGGAAGGAGTCCCTGGAAAACTGCAATTTTGGAAGAGGTCTATTGTATAATATCTCATAAGGTGAGTACCTAGTGTTCTTGGATGGGGTACACTGATTTTAAACAGAATTAAAGGTAAGGCTTGCACCCATGTAAGATTGGTCTCCTGATAAAACTTGCTAAGCTCTAACTTTAGAGTCTTATTCATTCATTCCACCTTCTCCAAACTCTGGTATATATGCCGCATGAAGCTTCCAGGTGATGCCTAAGGCTTGTGCTGTTTGTTGTACCACCTTAGCCACAAAAGCAGGGCAGTTGTCAAAGCCTATCCGAAGTGGCAGTCCAAACCTTGGAATGACTTCTTTGGCCTATTCGGTCTGGGTGGTATAGGCTTCTACCTATCCTGCCTTCTGGTGTCCTTGGCAGTGGATTACTGCTATCTGTTTTGGCTTCCAGATTGCTTCCAGCAGCTGGAGAATTTTTCCTGGGTATTTGAGGTTCTTGTCCCCAGCTGTCAGGAGCCCTGTTTCCTTATATATGGCTCCATGCACTTGCAAGTAAGAAAGGCAAAGTGAGAATTGGTAAAAAAAAAACATTCACTTTATTCCTTTACTGAGATGTAGGGCCCAAGTCAGAGCAGTCAATTCTGCCTGCTGAGCAGAAGTTCTTTGGGGCAGAGGCCATGCCTACACAGTCTCTGTTAAAGTCACTACTGCATACTCTGCTTGCCTTTCCCCTGGTGAGTTGACAGAGCTACTTCTATCTACATACAGCTCCCAATCTGGGTCTCTTATGGGTTGATCTTACAGGCCTGGCCAGCTGGGAGTTTTGCTGCTGTTCTCCCTCCTCTACTGGGAGCAGCATTGCTGGGTTTAAAGTGGTACACACCTCTATTGACAGCCTTAGGTTTTCACAGAGTAAACTCTGGTATTGATGAGACGAGCATCTGTGAGCCAATGATGCCCTCCTATACTCATCAGAGCTACCACTATACGAGGCACCCGCATCTCCAAGCCCTGTCCCAAAGTCAACCTGTCTGCTTCCTGTGCCAACATCACTGCAGCTGCCAAGGTCCCTGAGCATGGCTGTCAGCCCCTGGCAGCTCCGTCCAACTGTCTGGAGAGGCAAGCCACTGGTTCAGGCTACGAACCTAAGTCCTGGAGTGGCAAAGTCTAGTAAATCCATAAAACTTAAAACTTTATTATCAGAGGTTCAACTCCTCTCTAACAAAGATGTTCCTGACTAATCTTCTACTAATAATCGTACCCATTTTGCTGGCTGTAGCGTTTCTAACCCTACTAGAACGCAAAGTGTTAGGATACATACAACTACAAAAAGGTCCTAATGTTGCTGGCCCCTAGGCCTACTACAACCAATTGCAGATGCAGTAAAACTATTCATTAAAGAACCCCTCCAACCTCTTACATCATCCGTCTCAATATTTATTATCGCCCCTGTTCTGGCCCTAACACTAGCTCTAACTATATGAACCTTCTCCCCATGTGCCACCCCCTTATCAACATGAACTGTGGAATCCTAGTTATACTAGCCATGTCTAGCTTGGCTGTATACACCATTCTATGATCAGGATGGGCCTCAAATTCAAAATACACACTAATGGGGGCATTACAAGCTGTAGTACAAAACATCTCCTACGAAGTATCCCTGGCCATAATTCTCCTATCTGTCCTACTAATGGATGGCTCCTTTACATTATCCACCCTAATTACAACCCACGAATACCTATGACTAATCGTCCCCACATGACCCCTAGTCATAATATAATTCATTTCAACCCTAGCCGAGACTAATAGTGCACCTCTCGACTTAACAGAGGGAGAATCAGAGCTAGTGTCTGGCTTCAATGTTGAATACGCAGGAGGCCCATTTGCACTATTCTACCTAGCAGAATATGCCAACATTATCATGATAAACATTCTTACCACAACCCTTTCTCTAGAGGCATACCACAACCCCCTGATACCAGAATTTTATACAATTAATTTCACCCTTAAAACCCTACTCCTAACCATCGCCTTTCTATGAGTACGCGCATCATACCCCGCTTCTGATATGACCAGCTAATACACTTTCTATGAAAAAATTTCCTACCTCTAATACTAGTCCTCTGCATATGACATGTTGCCATGCCTGTCCTCATAGCCAGCAAGGGTTTTCATAAGAAATATGTCTGATAAAAGAGTTACTTTGATAGAGTAAATAATAGGGGTACAAACCCCCTTATTTCTATATCTAGAACTATAGGACTTGAACCTACCCCTAAGATTTCAGAAATCTTTGTGCTACCACACTACACCAAATTCTAAGTAAGGTCAGCTAAATAAGCTATCGGGCCATACTCCGAAAATGTTGGCTTATATCCTTCCCATACTAATAAATCCCCTTATCTTTACCACAATTGTATTAACAGTTGTATTAGGCACCACAATTGTAATAATAAGCTCTCCCTGACTAATGATTTGAATAGGCTTTGAAATGAACATGCTGGCTATTATTCTGGTATTAATAAAACAATATCATCCTCAATCAATAGAAGCCACCACTAAATTTTTCCTAACACAAGCCACTGCCTCAGTGCTCCTTATACTGGCTATTATTATCAACTTATTATATTCAGGCCAATGAACATTCACAAAACTAATAAACCCAACAGCATCAATCATCATGACCTTAGCCCTAGCCATAAAAATAGGTCTAGCCTCCTTTCATTTCTGAGTCCCAGAAGTTACGCATCTCCCTTTCAGGCCTAATTTTACTTATATGACAAAAACTCATACCACTGCCAGTCCTTTATGTAATCAACCCTAATTCTACTCATATCTGCACTATCTATTGCAGTTGGAGGCTGAGGAGGACTCAACCAACCACAACTGCACAAAATTCTAGCATACTCCTCAATTGCCCACTTAGGATGAATAACTTCAATCTTAACCTTTAATCCAATCATGACTTTACTCAACCTTCTCCTGTATATCTTTTTTTTTTTTTTTCCATTTTTCTGAAGCTGGAAACAGGGAGAGACAGTCAGACAGACTCCCGCATGCGCCCGACCGGGATCCACCCGGCACGCCCACCAGGGGCGACGCTCTGCCCACCAGGGGGCGATGCTCTGCCCATCCTGGGCATCGCCATATTGCGACCAGAGCCACTCTAGCGCCTGAGGCAGAGACCACAGAGCCATCCCCAGCGCCCGGGCCATCTTTGCTCCAATGGAGCCTCGGCTGCAGGAGGGGAAGAGAGAGACAGAGAGGAAAGCGCGGCGGAGGGGTGGAGAAGCAAATGGGCGCTTCTCCTGTGTGCCCTGGCCGGGAATCGAACCCGGGTCCTCCGCACGCTAGGCCGACGCTAGGCCATATCTTAATAACAACCACAACATTTGTGCTATTTATGATAGCCTCAGCAACAACAACAATATCCCTCTCCCATATGTGAAACAAAATACCCCTAATCACCACAAGCACCCTAACCATCATACTCTCATTAGGAGAGTTACCCCCTCTGGATGGCTTTCTACCTAAATGAATAATTATTCAAGAGTTGACAATGGCCCTGGCTGGTTGACTCAGTGGTAGAGCGTCGGCCTGGTGTGCAGGAGTTCCGGGTTTGATTCCTGGCCAGGGCACACAGGAGAAGTGCCCATCTGCTTCCCACCCCTCCCCTTCTCTTTCCTCTCTATCTCTCTCTTCCCCTCCCGCAGACAAGGCTCCATTGGAGCAAAGTTGGGCCGGGTGCTGGGGGTGGCTCCAAGGCCTCTGCCTCAGGCGCTAGAATGGCCCTGGTTGCAACAGAGCAACACCCCAGATGGTGGGCATGCTGGGTGGATCCCGGTTGGGCGCATGTGGGAGTCTGTCTGACTGCCTCCCCGTTTCCAGCTTCAAAAAAATGCAAAAAAAAAAAAAAAAGAGTTGACAAAAATTAACAATAATAGCCATTACTGCCATATTAAACCTTTTCTTCTACCCATACAGCTAACATATGCCACATCACTAACAATATTCCCAGCAATGAATAATATAAAAATCAAATGACAATTTAATAGTAAAAAACAAATAAAATGCCTCCCAACACTAATTACTCTATCAACAATAACTCTCCCACTCACCCCAGCAACAATTCTACTCAACTAGAAGTTTAGAAGACCAAGAGCCTTCAAAGCTCTAAGCAAATAGCACACATATTTAACTTCTGTAATAAAACCTAAGGGCTGCAAGACTCTATCTTACATCAACTGTGCAAATCAACTGCGTTCATTAAGCTAAACCCTTTCTAGATTGGTGGGCTTCCAACCCATGAAATTTTAGTTAACAGCTAAATACCCTAACCAACTGGCTTCAATCTACTTGTCCCCCCGCTGAGTAGGGGGAAAAAGGCGGAAGAAGCCCCAGCAGGATTGAAGCTGCTTCTTTGAATTTGCAATTCAATGTGTAATACACCACAGGGCTTGGTAGAAAGAGGACTCACACCTTGGTCTTTAGATTTACAATTTAATGCCTACTCAGCCATTCTACCCATGTTCGTAACTCGCTGACTCTGGTCAACAAACCACAAAGATATCGGCACACTGTGCCTTTTATTTGGTGCTTGAGCGGAAATGGTGGGCACAGCCTCAGCCTCCTAATCTGCTCAGAACTTGGTCAGCCAGGAGCCCTACAACGCGACGACCAAATTTACAATGTAGTAGTTACCGCCCATGCATTCATAATAATTTTCTTTATGGTAATGCCTATTATAATCAGCGGCTTTGGAAACTGACTCGTATCCCTAATAATTGGCGCCCCAGACATAGCATTCCCATGGATAAATAATAAAAGCTTCTGATCACTGCCCCCTTCATTCCTACTCTTACTGGCCTCCTCCATTGAAGCTGGTGCGGGGACCGGATGAACAGTGTGCCCCCACTAGCCAGCAACCTAGCCCACGCTGGTGCCTCAGTTGACCTGGCTATCTTTTCACTACACCTAGCAGGTGTGTCTTCTATTTGAGGAGCAATTAACTTTATTACCACTATTTTCAGTATAAAACCCCCTGCCCTATCCCAGTACCAAACACCTCTCTCTCTTTGTCTGATCCATCTTAATTACCTCAGTCTTGCTCCTTTTATCACTCCTTGTCCTAACTGCCGGAATTACCATGTTACTAACAGACCAAAACTTAAACACAACGTTTTTTGACTTTGCTGGAGGGGGTGATTCCATCCTATATCAACACTTATTTTGATTCTTTGGTCACCCTGAGGTATATATCCTTATTCTTCCCAGGTTTGGAATTATTTCTCACATTGTCACATACTATTCAGGGGGAAAAGAACCATTCAGTTATATAGGAATAGTTTGAGCCATGATGTCAATTGGGTTCTTGGAGTTTATTGTCTGAGCTCATCATATATTCGCCATAGGTATTGACGTTGACACACGGGCCTATTTTACATCTGCTACTATAATTATCGCTATTCCCACTGGTGTTAAAAGTATTTAGTTGATTAGCAACCCTTCACGGGGGTAATATTAAATGGTCACCTGCCATATTATTAACTCTCAGATTTATTTTCCTTTTTAATGTAGGGGGGTTAACAGACATCAAACCAGCCAACTCATCTCTAGAGACTCCATGACACTAACTACGCAGTAGCCCACTTCCACTACTTCCTCTCTACAGGGGCAGTATTTGCCTTTATAGGAAGATTCGTCCATTGATTCCCCTTGTTCTCTGGCTATACCCTACACCCCGCCTGAACCAAGGCCCACTTCCTAGTTATATTTGTAAGGGTAAACATAACTTTTTTCCCTCAACACTTTCTAGGTCTGTCCGGAATACACAACAATATTCGATTACCCAGATGCTTATACAACCTGAAACACTGTTTCATCCATAGGTTCTTTTATCTCATTGACAGCAGTAATACTAATAGTTTTCATCCTATGAGAAGCATTCATCTCTAAGTGAGAGGTCTCATTAGTGGAACCAACAACTACAAACTTCGAATGACTTCACGGCTGCCCTCTTCCTTATCACACATTCGAGGAACCCACATGTATCAATGTTGAGTAATTAAGAAAGGAAGGATTCAAACCCCCTTAAATTGGTTTCAAGCCAACACCATAACCACTATGTCTTTCTCTATAACAGAGGTATTAGTAAAATTTACATAACTTTGTCAAAGTTAAGTTATAGGTGAAACCCCTATACACCTCTATGGCATTCCTATTCCAAACAGGCTTCCAAGACACAACTTCTCCCATCATAGAAGAGCTGCTACACGTTCGCGACCATACTTTAATAATCGTTTTTCTGATTAGCTCCCTAGTCCTCTATGTCATTTCAATTATGTTAACTACAAAACTAACCCACATGAGCACAATAGATGCTCAAGAAGTAGAAACTATTTGAACAATCTTTTTTTTTTTTTTTTGTATTTTTCTGAAGCTGGAAACGGGGAGAGACAGTCAGACAGACTCCTGCATGCGCCCGACTGGGATCCACCCGGCACGCCCACCAGGGGCGACGCTCTGCCCACCAGGGGGCGATGCTCTGCCCCTCCGGGGGGTCGCTCTGCCGAGACCAGAGCCACTCTAGAACCTGGGGCAGAGGCCAAGGAGCCATCCCCAGCGCCCGGGCCATCTTTGCTCCAATGGAGCCTTGGCTGTGGGAGAGGAAGAGAGAGACAGAGAGGAAGGAGGGGGGGTGGGGGGTGGAGAAGCAAATGGGCGCTTCTCCTATGTGCCCTGGCCGGGAATCAAACCCGGGTCCCCCGCACGCCAGGCCGACGCTCCACCACTGAGCCAACTGGCCAGGGCTTTGAACAATCTTACCAGCTATTATCCTAATCATAATCGCACTTCCATTCCTACAAATCCTTTACATATAGACGAAATCAATCACTATCACTGTTAAAACTATGGGCCACCAATAATATTGAAGCTACGAATATACAGATTATGAGGATTTAAATTTTGACTCCTATATAGCTCCTACATCAGAATTAGCGCCAGGTCAAATCTGCCTGCTAGAAGTTGACAATCAAGTAGTCCTGCCTATAGAATTCACTATTCACATATTAATTTCATCAGAAGACATCCTACACTCCTGAGTTGTACCATCCCTAGGTTTTTGTTTTGTTTTGTTGTTGTTGTTTTTTTTAACAGAGACACAGAGAGAGATAGACAGGGACAGACAGACAGGAACGGAGAGAGATGAGAAGCATCAATCATAAGTTTTTGTTGTGACACATTAGTTGTTCATTGATTGCTTTCTCATATGTGCCCCGACCACGGGGCTACAGCAGACTGAGTGACCCTTTGCTCAAGCCAGCAACCTTGGGTCCAAGCTGGTGAGCTTTGCTCAAACCAGATGAGCCCATACTCAAGCTTGCAACCTCGGGGTCTCAAACCTGGGTCCTCTGCATCTCAGTTGGATGCTCTATCCACTGTGCCACTGCCTGGTCAGGCATGTACCATCTCTAGGTTTAAAAACAGATGCTATCCCCGGGCGCCTAAATCAAATAACCTTATTATCTACACGGCCCAGTTTATACTATGGACAATGCTCCGAAATTTGTGGGTCCAACCATAGCTTCATGCCAATCGTACTTGAAATAGTCCCATTAAAACACTTTGAAAAATGATCATCATCTGTACTACAACCTCATTAAGAAGCTAATGTAGCATTAACCTTTTTTTTTCTTTTTTTCTTATTTTAAATTTTAAAAATCATCAGCTTTTCATTGGGACTCCTTAGTTGTTCATTGAGTGCTTTCTCATATGTGCCCTGACCACGGGCCTTCAGCAGATCAAGTAACCCCTTGCTGGAGCCAGCGACCTTGGATTCAAGCTGGTGAGCTTTCTCTCAAACCAGATGAGCCCAAGCTCAAGCTGGCGACCTCGGGGTCTCAAACCTGGGTCCTCCGCATCCCAGTCTGACGCTCCATCCACTGCGCCACAGCCTGGTCAGGCAGCATTAACCTTTTAAGTTAAAGATTGAGAGCTCCACCCTCTCCTTAGTGAGATGCCCCAACTAGATACTTCAACATGATTTGTTACAATCCTATTAATAATTATTACACTATTTATCATTATGCAATTAAAAGTCTCTAAACATTCCTACTACTCAAACCCCAAACCCACTGTAGCCAAATCACTAAAACACCCAACCCCTTGAGAAGCAAAATGAACGAAAATTTATTCGCCTCTTTCATTACCCCTACAATAACAAGACTACCTATCGTTATCTTAATTATCATATTCCCAACTATTCTATTTCCCTCCTCCAGCCGACTGATGGCAAATCGACTAGTTGTAATCCAACGATGGCTTCTCCACCTGACGTCAAAACAAATAATAATAATCCACAGCCAAAAGGGACAGACCTGAGTTCTTCTATTAATATCTCTAATCCTATTTATTGGACCCACAAATCTCCTTGGCCTCTTACCACATCCTTTACACCTACTACCCAACTATCGATAAACCTTAGAATGACAATTCCACTGTGAGCAGGTACATTCTTGGCTTTTGACACAAAAAATGTGCATCCCTCACACATTTTCTCCCACAAGGCACCCCCCCCTTATCCCTATATTAGTAATCATTGAAACAATTAGCCTGTTTATTCAACCTATAGCCCTTGCTGTCCAACCGATAGCAAACATTACCACTCAGCATCTTTTAATTCACCTTATCAGGGGAGCAACTCTTGCACTAATAAGCATTAGCACCGCAACAGCATTAATTACATTTATTATTCTTATCCTACTAACAATCCTAGAATTCGCCGTCGCTGTCATCCAAGCCTATGTGTTTACACTTTTAGTGAGCCTTTACCTACATGACAGTGCCTAATGACCCACCAAACCCATGCATACCACATAGTAACCCCTAGCCCCTGACCCCTCACAGGCGCCCTTCCCGCATTACTATTAACATCCGGACTGATCATGTGATTCCACTTTAACTCGACTTCCCTTCTACTACTAGGCCTAACAACTAACATTCTAACAATGTATCAATGGTGACATGATGTCATCCGAGAGGGCACCTTTCAAGGCCACCACACACCAGTAGTCCAAAAAGGGCTTCGCTACGGAATAATCCTCTTTATTATTTCAGAAGTATTCTTCTTCGCAGGATTTTTCTGACCTTCTACCACTCAAGCCTGGCCCCTACCCCTGAGTTGGGCGGATACTGACCTCCTGCAGGCAACACCTCCCTGAGCCCCTTAGACATCCCTCTGTTGAATACATCAGTCCTACTGGCTTCTGGCTTATCAATCACCTGAGCCCACCATAGCCTAATAGAAGGTGATAGGAAACACATAATTCAGGGCCTATTCATTACAATCTGCCTAAGCCTATATTTCACACTACTTCAAGCCTCTGGGTATTATGAAATCTCCTTCACTATTTCTGATGGAGTTTATGGCTTTACATTCTTCATGGCCACTGGATTTCACGGACTACAAGTAATCATTGGCTCCACTTTCCTGCTTATTACCACAATTAAAATTCCACTTTACATGACCCACCACTTTGGGTTCAAGGCCACGGCCTGATATTGACATTTTGTTGACGTAGTTTGACTTTTCCTGTACGTCTCTATTTACTGATGAGGTTCTTATTCTTTTAGTATTAATTAGTACAGCTGACTTCCAATCAGTTAGATTCAGTACAAGCCCAAAAAAGAATACTGTAATTAACATACTAATTTCTATCTTCATTAATACCCTACTAGCGACTCTACTAGTAATTATTGCATTCTGACTTCCCCAAACCAACATATATGTAGAAAAGTCCAGCCCCTATGAGTGTGGATTTGACCCAATGGGGTCAGAGCACCTTCCTTTCTCCATAAAATATTTCCTAGTAGCCATCACTTTCCTGCTATTTGACCTAGAGATCACCCTCCTTCTACCCCTCCCCTGAGCAACTCAAACCAATAATCTCCCCGCTATACTCACAATATCATTATTTCTCATCTCCCTATTGGCCATTAGCCTCACCTACGAATGACTGCAAGAAGGGTTAGAATGAGCTGAATAATGATAGTTTAGGAAAAATAAGTGATTTTGACTCACTAGACTATAGCCCCACCCATAACTATTAAATGTCTCTGACCTATATAAACACAATGCTAGCCTTTACAACTTCTCTAATTGGCCTACTAATATACCACTCCCACATAATATCCTCATTACTATGCTTGGAAGGCATAATGCTATCATTATTTGTAATAACTGCTATAACAATTCTAAACTCCCACTTAACTCTTGCCAGCATACTACCTGTCATCCTCCTAGTCTTCACCGCCTATTGAGGCAGCCCTGGAGTTACCCTATTAGTCATAGTGTCCAACACTTATGGTGTTGACCATGTTCAAAACCTAAAGCTATTACAATGCTAAAAATCATTATACCAACAATCATACTTGTCCCTCTCACATAGATATCTAAGACTAATATGATGTAAATTAACACAATATACAGCCTCATGATTAGTTTATTATGCCTATCCCTAATCAACCAATTCAGTGACAACACTCTAAACCAGGGGTAGTCAACCTTTTTATACCTACCACCCACTTTTGTATCTCTGTTAGTAGTAAAATTTTCTAACCGCCCACCAGTCACAGAGTGATAGTGATTTATAAAGTAGGGAAGTAACTTTACTTTATAAAATTTATAAAGCAGAGTTATAGCAAGTTAAAGCATATAATAATAATTACTTACCAAGTACTTTATGTTGGATTTTCGCTAAGTTTGGCAGAATAAATCTTTATAAAACAACTTACTAGCCTGACCTGTGGTGGCGCAGTGGATAAAGCATCAACCTGGAACACTGAGGTTGCTGGTTCAGAACCCTGGGCTTGCCTGGTCAAGGCACATATGGGAGTTGATGCTTCCTGCTCCTCCCCTCTTCTCTCTCTCTCTCTCCCTCTCTCTCTCTCTCTCCTCTCTAAAATGAATAAATAAATGAAAATTTTTTTTAAAAACTTACTATAGTTAAATCTATCTTTTTATTTATACTTTGGTTGCTCCACTACCGCCCACCATGAGAGCTGGAATGCCCACTAGTGGGCGGTAGGAACCAGGTTGACTACCACTGCTCTAAACTTATCACTAATATTCTTCTCCAACTCCCTATCAATACCCCACTGCTGTCTTGTTCATCTTCCAGATGTACAGCACAAAATGTTTCGCTAGGTTAGGAAGACCTAGTGCTGGGGCAACTTGTGATTCCTTCTTATGAGTCTGAAAAGCACAGTCCTGTTCCAGCCCCCAGTCCATGGGCTCTTTTTCTCCACCATTTGTGACTTCATTAGAGGGGTTTGGCCAGTATTGCAAAATGGTGGATCCACACATGACAGAATGCAACTGCACCCAGGAACTCCTAACCTCCTTTACACCTGTTGGAGAATAAATCTCAAATATTTGGCCTGACCAGGCGGTGTCACAATAGCTAGAGCGTCGGACTGGGATGCGGAGGACCCAGGTTCAAGACCCCGAGGTCACCAGCTTGAGCGCAGGCTCATCTGGTTTGAGCAAAGCTCACCAGCTTGGACCCAAGGCCACTGGCTTGAGCAAGGAATCACTCAGTCTGCTATAGCCCCACGGTCAAGGCACATGTGAGAAAGCAATCAATGAACAACTAAGGTGTCGCAACGAAATACTAATGATTGATGCTTCTCATCTCTCTCCGTTCCTGTCTGTCTGTCCTTATCTATCCCTCTCTCTGACTCTCGCTCTGTCTCTGTAAATAAATAAATAAATAAATAAATAAATAAATTTTTTTAAAAAAATCCCAAGTATTTTACTTGCCTTTGGCAAATCTGGGCCTTCTTCTTCGAGACCTTGTGCCCATTCTTCTCGAGATGGTGTAAAAGTTCGTCAGTTCCTTGAGTACATGCTTGGAGAGTCTCGTGACCCAGCAACAGGTCATCCATGTACTGGAGGAAGACACATCCAATGTTCTGTGCAGGAAACTGCCGGAGGTCTTGAGCAAGGGCCTTCTCAAAGATGGTAGGGGAGTTCTTAAACCCTTGCAGGAGCCTAGTCCAGGTGTATTGTCCCTTTGTTCCTGTAGCCAGGTCCTCCCATTGGAAGACAAACAGCTCTCAGCTTCCAGGAGCCAGTCTTGTACTAAAAAGGCATCTTCAAGTTCAAGCAAGTGAACCAGGAGACTTGGGCAGAGAGGTTAGGGGTTTGGTACTGTCAGGTGCAGACTCACTGCTGCCTCATTTATTATTCTCAAGTCCTGTACTGGCTGATAATCATTAGCTCCCGGTTTTCTGACGGAAGTAAAGGAGTATTCCAGGATGAATGGCGCAGGATAATAATGCCATGCTCCTTGAGTCTCTGTAAATACACCTGGATTCCTTCCAAGGCTTCCCTAGAAATCAGGTGATGTCTTTGGCTAACTCCAGGCTTTAACTCTATCTATATATACTGGCACATGATTTATTGCCAGCCCGGGGTGGGGGGGGATTATCTTCTGCTTATAACCCCAGCCATTTTGGGGTTAGCCTCTAACTAAGTGGCATCCCAGGCTTGGTAGCAAAAATTCTCTATTCCTCCTCTCTGGGAACGGTTATAGTTAAAACAAAGCTAGGCTTAGGCACCTGCAAATCCAGCTGGCCATCGTCAGCAAAAGAGATAGTAGCCCTCAGTTTGCTTAGCAGATCACGCCCCAGCAGGGGCACAGGACAGTCAGGCATATACAAAACTGATGCATAACCTCATGACCTCCTATGGCATATTTACAGGGCCGGCTGAATGCCTGTTCTGCCTGTTTTCCTGTGGCTCCTACAATGTCCACCCTACAGGTGGAGAGTGGCGCTACTGGCCAGGTCACCACTGAGTGTTCAGCCTCTGTATCAGTCAGTAAGTCTATCTGTTGGGCCCCTACTATCATATGGACCATAGACTCACCAGAGGCCCCTGAGTTCAGTCGCCCTCAGTTCAAGAGGGATTGCCCAGCTACATTGAACAGTGTATCTTCCCCTTTGGAGGCGGCTGGCAAGCACACCTCCTCCTTGTCCTGCCTGGGACATTTTTCCAATGACCGGTTTCCTGGCAGATGGTACACTGATCACGCCGCAAGGGGCCCTGCCTGACTCTCCGTTCTTTCCCTTGCCTGTTTTCTTTCCATTTTCAAACAGGGGAGGCTTTCCTTTGCCCTTGTACTGAAGGGCGGCAGCTATGAGATGTCTTTTCTTTATTTGGCACTTATCTTCTGCAATCTCTTCGTTGTTTTGTTTTGTTTTTATTTATTTTATGACAGAGAGAGTCAGAGAGAGGGACAGACAGGAAGGGAGAGAGAAAGCATTAATTCTTCGTTGAGGCACCTTAGTTGTTCATTGATTGCTTTCTCATATGTGCCTTGACCATGGGCCTTTAGCAGACCGAGTAACCCCTTGCTCGAGCCAGCAACCTTGGGTCCAAGCTGGTGAGCTTTTGCTCAAACTGGAGACCTCGCGGTCTCGAACCTGGGTCCTCTGCATCCTGGTCTGACACTCTATCCACTGCACCACCTCCCAGTCAGGCTGCAACCTCTTTGTTGACATAAATCTTGTTGGCTACTTCACTGTGCTTCTCACTCCTCTCAAAGGCATCTGCACTTTATCCATTGTCTGAGCACAGCCTCCCAGCTTGGGGGTGGGGGGGCCTGCACCTGTTCTAGCAGGGCAGTGAGAGGCGCCTCCCGCCCAGGTGAGCTTATTCTGGGGCTTGATAGACCTGGCGATGATGGGTCTGAGTCAGTAGCAGTCTCTGGGGTGGACGGGGAGCCAGGTGTGGAAGGGTTGCCAGTATGCATGGTGGGGGAGCCAAAGTTTCTGCTCTTCTGGCTCTCTAGGGGTTAAAATCTCCGGCACCAGCCAGCGGCAGCGGCTCTCTGGGATTAGTAGAATGCTCTCCTGCCTTTGCCATTAATACTTGACCTCTAAGCCAAGGGGGAGGGTGCAGAACTAGTGTAAACCAAGTGTCTATGTAGGGAAACTGATCAGGGTGGCCTGGATCTCTAGTGACTACTTGCTACACCTTCTCTTTCCCTGCCAGCACGGCTTCTTTCTAGCACTCTGCATTCTTTCCTCTCTCACTCTGCAAACATGGCTTCTTTCTCTGTCTCTTCTCCTTCTCTCTTTCTCTTTTCAAAACTTTCTGGCTGAAAACCTCTCCTCCAGCAAACATTAGCAAAACAATGCTCCCTCCAAAGCAGGGATGCAATTCACAATTTGTAATCAATTGCCCTGCTCTGAGGGCAAGCACACACTGGGCTGCCCAGTGCCATTTTTAACAATAAAAGTGAGCAAACTCAAAAAACACAAGTTTTACAAACTCATTTGCCCAACAGTGGACTATTCTAGTTCACATAAGGTCCTCAATTTCCCCGGGGACATAGTAACCCCATAACCCACTGAGAACCCTTTCTAAAATTCTTGACCGTCGTGGCTAAAGGAGTGGGTTTCGCCTGTGAACCTCATGCTTCCCATGACAGAAAACAATTAGACCACACGAAGGAATTGGGGAAGGGTAGGGGCAATTTGAAGGGGACCCAACACTTGCTTTGGCCCTGTGGGAGAGAGCTGGAAGGGTGACGAGTCACCACTCCCATGGGGACCACTCCCCACACCTGTGGAGGGTGACGAGTCACCACTCCTAATCCGTGGGGCCCATTCCCCACAACCTGTGGAGGGTGACCGCTCCTAACCTAGGGAGGGCGATCAGTGACTCTCCAGAGGGTGATCAGGCCTCCCTCTGTCCAGGGGGGCAGGACTCCAGCTAGCTTCCCTTGCCTGGTTTTCCTTACCAGGGCTCTGACATGCCCTCGTTCCCTTATTCCTTCACTGTCTGGTCCTTGCTGGGACTGGTGAAAGAGATACTCCCCCCTCCATCCTACAGAGGAGTCCACCCAGGGAAATTCCCGGCATAAACTCAACAGGTGCGTCTGCAGGGCAGCTTGGGGGCTCCCCAACAGGGTGCCTGACGTCTGCCAATTGCATCTTTCCTCCCTAGTTCCCGGCCAATGCACCAATCTGTTCTTATTTTATTAATTTATAGTTGTTAATATATTAGTGGTTTATCTTTTGTTTACTGGTTTAAGCTATTTGATTTACTTTTTTTTTTTTTTTTTGTATTTTTCTGAAGTTGGAAACGGGGAGGCAGACAGACTCCCGCATGCGCCCGACCGGGATCCACCCGGCATGCCCACCAGGGGGCAATGCTCTGCCCATCTGGGGTGTCACTCTGTTGCAACCAGAGCCATTCTAGTGCCTGAGGCAGAGGCCATGGAGCCATCCTCAGTGCCCGGGCCAACTTTGCTCCAATGGAGCCTTAGCTGCAAGAGGGGAAGAGAGAGACAGAGAGGAAGGAGAGGGAGAGGGGTGGAGAAGCAGATGGGCGCCTCTCCTGTGTGCCCTGGCCGGGGATCAAACCTGGGACTCCTGCACGCCAAGCTGATGCTGTACCACTGAGCCAACCGGCCAGGGCTGATTTACATTATTTTTACAGATCAAGTTAGTCAAACTTATTTCATTAAAACTGGCTTCTTTTGGAACATGGCTATTGTAATTTGAGGCAGAGATCATTTTCCTAGTTCCAATTTTTCAATGTTAAGAAGCATCTCTACTCAGCAGTAATTACAACTAAGAGGTCATACATTTGTTTCATCATCATAGCCTTAGAGGAAAAGAAAACCTTACTAAAAAGAAAGCCTGACTAGCAGGGATCTGATGACAAGGAACAGGATTTCCCAGGGTGACAGGCATTAAGACTCCACCTTATCATCCATTTAAAAAACAATGAGTATGAGCAAGTGCCAGGATGAGGCCTGGTGGTTAAATAAATTCCCAAGTTGATGGGAAATTAAAGAAGTGCTTTCCCAGCTCTGGCTCAGGCACATTATCAATCTGAAGTGCGTGGCTCCATTAGCCTTTTAACTGGTATCAATGCCTCCCTGCCATTATCTTTTCCCATCAGGCTCCATTCACTCTTTCATACAGGAGATCTGCTCAGGTTTTTGCCTTATCCTCAAAAGTGCCTTCCTTTGACTTTATAGAAAAGAAAAGCTATTTGATCAAAAGGAGCTGCACCTGGGACCCCCTTCCCTCCCAGTCTGCTGGTGGATACCCTCCGCCTTTCTTTAAACCCTAAATACAGCATCTCTTCCACGAAGACTTTCTTGGTTCCCAGTGCCCTCGACAATCAATAAGCTAGAAGGCACCTTCAAGATCTGGAGGAGAGGCTCTCAACCCTGACTTCCTCTGGCCACCTGAGAAGCCTGTAAGAGGTACATCTGCCACACTCCTCCCAGATGCTAATTAGTAGGTCTGAGATGGAGCCTTAGCTCTTGCATTTTCCACTTCCGTAGGTGTTTATGAGCCACAGGGTGGGAAGCTATTCAATTAAGTCAACCCTTAACTTACAGATGAAAGCATTGAGACCACATGATGGAACATCGTTGCATTTAGTAGAAAGCAGCTCCTTCACGGCCAGGACTTTTCTCCTTCACAGCTCTAACCCCAGCACCTAGAAATATGCCTACCTAGCATGTGGCAGATTTGATGAATGAATGAATGAATGAATGAACGAACGAACCCATGTAGCACCAACCTTAAACTCCAAACTTGGTCCAGAATATGACAGTCTTCTTTAGGACAGCCTCTGCTCTGAGTCCTTGTTGCCAGCTTTCCAGGTTCTGTATTTGTTTTGCATCTTAGGAGGTCACAGTTGATCGCAGTCTGCCCTGGGTGCCCAGCGACTGGCCCCTATCGAAGCACACACCTTAGGGAGTGTCTGGGGCCAGGGAACACGTCAGCTGGAGGTCAGGGGCGTGGAGGAAAGTGATGGCTTTGAGAAGGGAGGCACAGCCCGCGAGCAGGTCTGGGAGGAGCGGTCAGAGTGGTCAGGGGCGGGGAGGAGGAGGTCAGAAGCGGTCAAGGGCTGGGAGGGCCGGCTAGAGGCCCGGCCCAGGCGGGTGGGGCGCTCGCACCTGCTTGGTGCCCGCAGAACTTGCTGCCCGCAGAACACGGTGTCAACGGTTCGCTCAGAGGCGCTCAGCACAGGTGAGATGCGCGCTGTGGGCAGGGGCCACGGCCGGGGACGGGGCACGGACGCGGACGGGGCTCGGAGCAGGAGGGGGCTCAGAGCGGGAGGGGGCTCGGAGCGGGAAGGGGCTCAGAGCGGGAGGGGGCTCGGACCGGGTGGGGACTCGGACGCAGAGGAGGCCCCGCCCTCAGGGTCCCAACAACGTCGCCTAGGCGGGAATTGCTGAGGGCTCCCGGCTGGGAAGCCCCCGCGGCGCCCGTGCCCCTCCTATCGGGTCGTCTGGGGCCCTGGAATGAATTTGCTGCATCCCGCGCCAGCTGGGTTGCCCGCGTCGCGCGTATGAAGCCCCTGCTTCCTCCATCGACCCCGAGGATCAGAGAAAACCCGGCGGTGATGGCTCATGTCTAACCCAGAGCCGCTTTCGGTGGGCTCGACGTGACGGTGGGCACCGAACACCCCTCCTGCCCGTCCGCGGGTGCGCCCGTCCACAACTCACCGGCCAGATACTGCCCTGAGGCCAAGGAAGCCTGGAATCTAATAAGAGGCGATGGACTGATAAAGTCTCCCGACCTATTATTCCGCTTCCTCCAATGGGGCAGGGAGTAGAAGCGGATGTCAGGAGCGAAGGGTGAGATGAGCGGTGGTTGGAGAGGTTTACGTGGGACCTAAAAATAGGTTTAGGTGACCCTGTCTGGGTTTAGAGGAGATGCGACCCAGGCCTAGATGTAAGAAACATTTGTGTTTCAGGAAAGGAAACATGTGGCCTCATGAAATAGATCATTTTAAAGTTTAGCCAGGCACCTCTTCCAAAAGCCACAGAAATGGCCATCTCCTCCAGTCTCTTCTACCCTGCCCCTCGGTTTCTACCGCTGCCATCCTCCTCCCTGACCATTTGCCCCAGTGCCCCACCCCTCTGGCTCGTATAGTGGCGTAAGAATTTTACCTGTATTATTTTTACTTTCATTTTAATAAGTAGTATGGCTTAATCACAGTAACTGCGAGGTGGGAGACCAGTCCACTGCAGGCTGAGCTCTTATGACCGAGTGTTTGTCGGCTTAATAGTGACATACTCACTCTCTGTTCCTGGTGTTTCTGGAACAGGTAGGGAGTTGATAGGAAGGTTTTATGGAGTGTATGGTCCTTGGTTTCACAAGGGAAGAGCGCCTGACTTAGGCAGAGTGAGAATGATTGCTGGTTGTGCATTATTTGTTCTTGTACTTTGGGAGCCAAGTGCACAATTTCCTTTTTTAAAGAGCTTTGATTTCCTCCCACTTCTTCTAGGGGAGGTGGAAATAGTACCACCAGTTACTTATCTCGTGTGCATTTTTCCTTATATTCTGTGAGTTCCTCCCTCACCCATCGGGTGGATGTTGGTTGTGATGGCCTACTGAATCTCACGTTCAGCACCAGTTACTCTATTTGGCGTTTTCCCCAATATGTCCTTGGTTGTATCTCTTGCCTAATCTCAGCAAATAGCGCTTTGAGATAGTCGGAATTTGGCAAGGGCTGAGGAGAAAACAGGTAAAGAGAAAGACTTCTGCTTTCTTATCTTCCTACCACCTTGCAAGTTACCACTGGCTGAGCATAACTGGTCAAAGTACAGGTGTTACCTAGGTTGGCTATAATCAAAGGATTATCTCTTTTCCTCAAATGCATCTGCTGGTTGAAATAGATAAGGGCAGTTTTACCATATGGAGAGCCACTCCCATAGCCAAAGTTCCTGTTATTGCAAAACTTTTTATAATTGTGGGTAAGAGAACTAAAGTCACTGCGGTGTCATCAAATAATGACTGCATACATAGCCAGAGTTCACATCTATACTTTTTCTATAGACAGGTCATAAAACAAAAACTAAGTTATTCACAATATGAACAATCACAGGCCACAGGTAAGTGCTGTAATCTTACACTTTATTTGAACTCGGTTTACCATTTAACCGCCCACCCTCTCCCCTAAACCTTTACTAGGGCTAAAAACAAACAGAGATCCTTTGCATTTTAGCTGTTTTTGTTTCTGTCAGTTCTCTTGTGTAAAAATCAAATGGCTCACAAGGGAGAAGGAAACTCAAAAGATCTACCAGCTTTATTTGATGAAGAGTTAACCTGAAGATATCAAAGCACACTCAGGTATTTCCCTTGCAGGATTTAGATATTATAAGCCAGTTTCAATATTGGTAGTCAATTTCCATAAGCAGCACTGTGCGGGAAGAGTCATAGCCTATTTCATAAATAAGGAAATTATACTTAGCGATACTGAGTATCTGGCGTGGCCTTGTCCATCTATTAAGTGGCAGCCAGGACTTGAAGCAGAACTTACTTCTTCTATAACATCACCATGGTGGGGTTTTTTTGGGGTTTTTTTGCATTTTTCTGAAGCTGGAAACAGGGAGAGACAGTCAGACAGACTCCCGCATGCACCCAACCGGGATCCACCCGGCACGCCCACCATGGGGCTACGCTCTGCCCACCAGGGGTCGATGCTCTGCCCATCCTGGGAGTCGCCATGTTGCGACCAGAGCCACTCTAGTGCCTGAGGCAGAGGCCACAGAGCCATCCCCAGCGCCCGGGCCATTCTTGCTCCAATGGAGCCTCGGCTGCGGGAGGGGAAGAGAGAGACAGAGAGGAAGGCGCGGCGGAGGGGTGGAGAAGCAAATGGGCGCTTCTCCTATGTGCCCTGGCCGGGAATCGAACCCGGGTCCTCCGCACGCTAGGCCGACGCTCTACCGCTGAGCCAACCGGCCAGGGCTCACCATGGGTTCTTGTTTGTTTATTTGTTTGTTTATGGTAAGGAGTTGTGATTTTTTTCCCTCAATATTTATTTGCTATATTCTTTGGCTTGAACTCTTAGAATATTAATTTAGATTAATTCTTGTTTTGTGCGTTTCATGCCCATTATTGTTCAGTGTAATCATAAAGATATTTCGGAGCTGAGGACAGCCTTGAAAGTGATCAAGCCCAATCCTTCTGTTTTCCAAAGAAGAAAAGTGGATCAGGAAAAACTAAGCAAGTACCTCATGTTGCTTCCTCAGATCTACTTTGCTGAGGAATTACAGCTGAAAACTAGGTCTCCCAATGTTCAGACTGCTTTTTGTGGCATGTGTTACCCTTGAGGATTTCCTAGAGACATGCACCACCTGGTTTAGTTTGATTGACTCTATTGCTCCAGGGGCCTGTGGACAGCAGACCATAGCCTCCCTGAATCCTGGACTCAAATATCTGAAGAGCCTTCTCCCCATACTCTACCCCATGTTCCATGAGGGAAAGAGCCTTGTTCATCTGGCCCATTGTGTTATTCCTAACACAGTGCCTGTGACACAATTGTGTTCAATATTTATCAAATAATTGCTTCTGGGGTTGGAAGAATAACAGAACACTGTTGTTGGGAAAAGATCAGTTTAGTCATATCTTTAATATTCATAATAAATAATAATTATCTCATTCAATTAAAAATCTAGAAACAAATATAAAGAAATGTTATAAATGATTAATTCTAGGTATTGAATGTTATTGTTTGTAATTCTTTGTATATTAAATTTCTCAAAAGATCAAAAATCTATCAAATAAACATTTGAACAAGTGTGAGATGTCACTATGATTACATTCGGCTACAGTAACAGAAAACCCCACACCAGTGACTTAAATAAGGAGTTTGTTTTTCTCAAATACCTAGCTCTTTGGAGCTGAGGAGTCTAGGGCTGGGACAGGCTCCTTCTGTCTTCCCTCACCGTCATCCTTAGCGGGCAGCCTTCGTCTCGCTGAAAGACGGGCGCCTCTTCTGTGCTTATCATGAGGGCAGAAGGCATGGACCAGCTGAGTCTGCCATTTTTCTTTTCTTATAATAATAAAATCTTTCCTGAAAGCCCCACCTGGTGGACTTCTTACATCTCACTCATATAAGAACTATGTCACATAGCCACTCCTAACTGTAAAGGATCCTGAGAAAATCTAGTGTTTTGTAGTCATGTTAATAAGGAAGGAAAGGAGCGTGGACGTTGATTGGGTAGGCAATGAGCAGAGTCTGCCCTGATATGTTTCGTGAATCATCGACTGACTCTTCATCTTCTACGTACGTTGTTGGGTTATTTTGTTCTTCCGTTTACTAAAAAGCAATAACTAATGCAATGGGTCTTCAAGAGGAACTTTTAAAAATGATAGATTCTGAAACCTACCCTAAGAAGTGCTGATTATGTAGGTTGGGGATGCGTCTGTAAATCTGAATAATAAACTGGCATTCCAGGTGATTGAAATGTAAGTGGTCCCCGGAGCACAGCTTGAAAAGCATGGACTAGGGGGTGCTTTAGCAGAGGCACGTTTTATTCTCAACAGCTTTCCCTATTACTCCTCTTGAGGGTATTCCTTTCTTTTTAAATTTTTTCATTTTGATCAATGTAAAGTCCTAGGTTCTAAGGCAGGGGTCCCCAAACTTTTTACACAGGGGGCCAGTTCACTGTCCTTCAGACCGTTGGAGGGCTGGACTATAAAGAAAACTATGAACAAATCCCTATGCACACTGCACATATCTTATTTTAAAGTAAAGAAAAACAGAATGGGAACAAATACAATATTTTAAATAAAGAACAAGTAAATTTAAATCAACAAACTGACCAGTATTTCAATGGGAACTATGCTCCTCTCACTGACCACCAATGAAAGAGGTGCCCCTTCCGGAAGTGCGGCGGGGGCCGGATAAATGGCCTCAGGGGGCCGCATGCGGCCCGCGGGCCGTAGTTTGGGGACCCCTGTTCTAAGGCCTTTATGGGGTCTATACTGAGCTGCCCCTACAGGCAACTATTTGTAATACTTTGGGCTATGTTTTTCTCACACTTACCACTGTATCCCTAAATAACATGTTACTGGCTATTTCTTTTGCTATTTCAGTTCTAGATAATACCTGTGGACTTCCTACCTGGGAGCAGAATTCTCTATCCCCATTATTCTGTCTCCTATTCACTTCCCTTTCTTGTAAGGTCCCAGTATAGATATATCCTAATTTTTCTTTTTGATAAAGCAATGTTTATTTAGTGCTTACATTATGATGACTATGCAAATATTATTCACAACTGTGCCTTATGATAAACCATGATTCGTACACTTCCTATCTTAGAACCGTTTTTCTGTCCCCTGGAGTTAGTAATTGCTTCGTCTTCTTCAATTGCTTAGTTTTTGGAATACTCATTAATTCTGGTTCAGACTTTGACAGGATGGCAAAATTCCTCTCAATAGAGTTAAACAGCAGGTAGCCAGTTTGATTTTTCTCTCTTGGAAGCCTCTGTGCTCAGCTGCCATTCTCTGGGCCTGGTTATTCTTTTTTTTTTTTTTTTTTTTTTGGAGATGGACCTGGCTATTCTTTAAGCCCCCGCAATACTGGGAGCTCCCTCGCTCGCACCTCTTTTTTTTTTTTTTTTTTCTTTTCTGAAGTTGGAAACGGGGAGGCAGTCAGACAGACTCCCACATGTGCCCGACCGGGATCCACCCGGCATGCCCACCAGGGGGCGCTGCTCTGCCCATCTGGGGCATTGCTCTGTTGGAACCAGAGCCATTCTAGTGCCTGAGGCAGAGGCCATGGAGCCATCCTCAGCACCCAGGCCAACTTTGCTCCAATGGAGCCTTGGCTGCAGGAGGGGAAGAGAGAGACAGAGGAAGGAGAGGGGGAGGAGTGGAGAAGCAGATGGGCGCTTCTCCTGTGTGCCCTGGCTGGGAATCAAATCCGGGACTCCTGCACGCCAGGCCAACGCTCTACCACTGAGCCAACCGGCCAGGGCTGCTCGCACCCTCTTAAGTGCATTGGATTCCTGTTTCTTGGATTGCATGCCTTCTCATTCCTTGGCTTTGCTGGAGCATAGCTTCTGAGAACAGGCACGTGGAGACAGGCAGATTTATCCTGGAATTTATAAAGCTTGTGGGCCCCTGTGAGGGCTGAAATTTCTATCAAGTTGTCAGATGGGGAGGAAAAGCAGTTTGCCATCAAGAAGCTCTTTTGGTAAGTTTTCTAAAGAGATTTTTAAAAGAAAAGGTCCTGAATGTCCATGGTTCCAATTTGTTGTGATTTCTTTTCTCAATCTGAATAAATATTCACTTTCACACCCACATTTGTATTTGATTTTTCCATTGATTTAACAGAGAGAGAGAGAAGCATCAACTCATTGTTCTGCATAGTTGTTCCACTTGGTTGTACACCCAATGTTTACTTCTCGTATATGCCCTGACCAGAGATTAAACCTGTGACCTTGGTGTGCCAGGACAATACTCTGTCCACTGTGCCACCTGGCCAGGGCCCCAATTTTGTATTTGTAATTTCATGAATTTTTTTCTTAAAGAGCCCTTCCAAAATTATAAAAAATTCAGGTGCCACAAGAACTGGTTGCTTTTTAAGGTCTTGCACTTTTTTTTTTTTTTTTTGTATTTTTCTGAAGCTGGAAACGGGGAGAGACAGTCAGACAGACTCCCGCATGCGCCCGACCTGGATCCACCCGGCACGCCCACCAGGGGCGACGCTCTGCCCACCAGGGGGCGTCACTCTGCCGCGACCAGAGCCACTCTAGTGCCTGGGGCAGAGGCCAAGGAGCCAACCCCAGTGCCCGGGCCATCTTTGCTCCAATGGAGCCTTGGCTGCGGGAGGGGAAGAGAGAGACAGAGAGGAAGGAGGGGATGGGGGTGGAGAAGCAAATAGGCGCTTCTCCTATGTGCCCTGGCCGGGAATCGAACCCAGGTTCCCCGCACGCCAGGCCGACACTCTACTGCTGAGCCAACTGGCCAGGGCCAAGGTCTTGCACTTTTAAGATGTCAATTTTCTTCCTTCACACTTGACTGATGGTTTGGCTGAACAGAGGACATTAACTGGAAATAATTTACTCCCAGAATTTTGAAAGTATTGTTCCATTTTCTTCTATCTTCTTAGAGTGCCGTCAAGAAGCTGATGCCATTCTGCTTTCTGATCCCTTGGCTTTTGTTTTAACCTTTGGAAGTTTGTAGGGTTTTCTTTTCTTTATTCATGTTCTGATATCTCATGATGTTTTTTGTTGTTGTTTTTGTGACAAGGACAGAGAGAGACAGAGAGAGGGACAGATAGGGACAGACAGACAGGGAGATAGATGAGAAGCATCAGCTCTTCGTTGCGGCACCTTAGTTGTTCATTGATTGCTTTCTCATATGTGCCTTGACCGAGGGACTACGGGGACTACAGCAGACTGAGTGACCCCTTGCTCAAGCCAGCAACCTGCTCAAACCAGATAAGCCCACGCACAAACTGTTGACCTCGGGGTTCCGAACCTGGGTCCTCCTCATCCTAATCTGATGCTCTATCCACTGCGCCACTGCCTGGTCAGGCTCATGATGTTGTTAGTTGATGATAGATTTTATTTTTATTTATTTCTTATTCTGTCATTGTTCCAGGTACTTTAAAGTCCCTTTCAACTAAAAATCATATTCTGCAGTCTGGGTGGTTTTCTTCTGTTACCTAATTTCTTCTGTTCTGTTTTCCTGAAACTTACATTAATTACTTAGATGGTGGATCTCTAAGTTTCTCATCTTTTCTCTCCCATTTTTAAAATTATCTCTTGTCTTTTAGTTCTAATAAATCTTCTAACCCTTCTATTAAATTTTTACATTTCCACCATTATATGTTTAATTCTCAAAGGCTTTAATTTGGGCTGGGGGCCTTCCAAAGGTTTTGTTTTATAGCATCCTGTTTTTATTTCATGGGTTCAGTATCTTCTCATATTTCTCTCTGAATATTAATTCTGTTTTTCTAAATTTTTCTTCTTCAGCTGCCTACAGTGTCTGTTTATTTTCCAAGTCTCTTTTTCTATTATTTTTGGTTTTGCCTCTTATGTCCGGAGCTTTATTCAAATGTCCATGTTTAAGACTGGTGTACTAAAAAAGAGAGGATGGTGCACGAAAATGTGGGGATGTCTGTTTTTAGAGCGGCAAGCTTTGTTGCAGGGTGATTAGGCAAAGCTTCCTAGTGTAATCAGTTTCTCACTAGAAAGGCCCCTCTCTAGCCATTTATTCCTGTCTGAGAAAAGGCCAGTAATAACTTAGATTTATTTGTTGTAATTAATTTTTTTTGTTTGTTTGTTTTATTTTGTATTTTTCTGAAGCTAGAAATGGGGAGAGACAGTCAGACAGACTCCCGCATGCGCCCGACCAGGATCCACCCGGCACCCCCACCAGGGGGCAACGCTCTGCCCACTAGGGGGCGATGCTCTGCCCATCCGAGGCGTCGCTCTGTTGCGACCAGAGCCACTCTAGCGCCTGGGCAAAGGCCAAGGAGCCATCCCCAGCGCCCGGGCCGTCTTTGCTCCAATGGAGCCCCGGCTGCGGGAGGGGAAGAGAGAGACAGAGAGGAAGGAGAGGGGGAGGGGTGGAGAAGCAGATGGGTGCTTCTCCTGTGTGCCCTGGCCGGGAATCGAACCTGGGACTTCTGCACGCCAGGCCGACGCTCTACCACTGAGCCAACTGGCCAGGACCTGTTGTAATTTGTTTTAAGGCAAGTGAGGAGTAGTCTAGGATTCCAAATCAGAAGTTGGTTCTTGACTCTACCCACTTTGAAGTACCTAGTACTCAGGCGCCCTCTGCGCTGTCGGCAGCGTGGACACCAGCAGAAGCCATCCATGAGAGCTGAGTTCTTTTCTACCAACAAATCAAAAGAGAGATTCTAGGGGAATAAAAGTCCTGTGAACACATGTACACATAACTGTTTTCCAATAACCATTTTCAAATATTCATTACCCACCTGGAATGAAATACCTATTAATCCAGAATAAATAGGGCCTTTGAAGAAGCTCTGTATCATGCCAGCATTTGAGGATGTTAGAAGATTTACTTAAGATGGAAAAGAATATGTCACATAGTATTTTTCTTTAAGAGGCTTTATTGGGAAAATATTTTACTTAAACCACTAGAGAATTTCTTGGTTATAGACTCTGGGAGAGAATTTCTGTCCTTGAAGGTCACTCTCCAAATCCATATCATTTTTCCCTGTGCAGCCTGACATGTGATCGTCAAAGCGTGAAGCAGGCTTGTCTCTCCTTTGGCTGGAGAAGTTTCAGGTCACATGAAGAGACCAGACAATATGGTTACAGGAATGATTTCCGGTTTAGCTTTCAAAGACCTTTTGGCTGGAAAGCCTAGGCATTAGACACTGGATTTTCTACCCACTTCACAGACACCTTCCAAGAAGACTTTCAAACTCCCTGCAGGCTGGGGTTCAGTCTTGTTACCTCTGTTCCTCCATCACCGACAACAGTGCCTGATACAAAATAAGCACTGGATAAATGTTGCTTGAATTAATTGACTCCATTATCCATTTTAAATTAGCCCTTCCTACGTATCGCATACTATATATTTGCTGTTTCTTCTGCATCTTTTTATGTCACTTCCTCTTGGATGACACTCCCTCATTCTCGGAGTTGATGTGTGGAACAGCTGTAAGAAAGCAGACTGGTCTTCAAACTACCAGGACTTCAGGTAGAATTTCCAGTGGTGAAAACTCCACAGATCATTTTATTGAAGATGTAATAATTTCTTAGGTTATCAACAAACACCCTACAGTTAGTCCCACCTTTAACCACAGTTCTGTTTGGAGTCCTTTCCTTCCTCGGGTTCCACGCCGCACCTCTCCTGCCTCCCTCTCTGATCTGGCCCCCACTCTGATCCCGGCCTCTCTTTGTTTTGTTCCATCACTGTTTCTCTGCCTCCTCTCCCCTACCTTTATCTAACATCCGGAATATTTTTGTTTTTTAATTTTTAAATAAAAAGAAAGAGAGAGAGAGAGATCAGTTTGTTCCACTTATTTACACTTTCATTAGTTGATTCTTGTATGTGCCTTGACCAGGGATGGAACCCCCAATCTTGGCGTATCAGGACGATGCTCTAACCCAGGGGTCCCCAAACTTTTTACACAGGGGGCCAGTTCACTGTCCCTCAGACCATTGGAGGGCTGGACTATAAAACTATGAACAAATCCCTATGCACACTGCACATGTCTTATTTTAAAGTAAAATAACAAAACCAGAACGAATACAATATTTAAAATAAAGAACAAGTAAATTTAAATCAACAAACTGACCGTATTTCAATGGGAACTATGCTTCTCTCACTGACCAACAATGAAAGAGGTGCCCCTTATGGAAGTGCAGCGGGGCTGGATAAATGGCCTCAGGGAGCCGCATGCAGCCCGCGGGCCGTAGTTTGGGGACCCCTGCTCTAACCAATTGAGCTACAGGGCCAGGGCTGGAATAAAACACAATGATGCACTAATTTTAAAAGACCTGCCTGCCTATTAGACACCTCTTCACACTTAAACCAAGCCCAGGATGGAAAATCTCTCTTCTGGCTGTTTTTGTGATTGTTTCTATGCTTTGGTTCTCACTGGGTTGTTTATTTTTACATGGAAGGCTCTAGACAAGAGCTAAACTCCAGTGTAAAACAATGATCTGTTTAGTGTTTCTCAAACACTACCACTTACAATAGGAGCACATTGACATTATTTTATCATGGTATATTTTTATATTTATTCTATTATCATTGTTGTTAATCTCTTGCTGTACCCAATTTATAAACTTTATCATAGGATAACACATAGTATATATAGGATTCAGTACCATCTGTAGTTTCAAGAATCCAACATGGGTCCCACAGCATGAACCCAGGCTTGGCTGAGAACAGCCTGGAATACGCTGAAGTCTCTCTTACTGCTACACCAAACACTTATGCCGTCCCAAAATACATCTCTCTCTGTTTTTTTGTTTGTTTGTTTTGTTTTTTTGTGTGTGGTTTTTTACAGAGATGGAGCGAGAGTCAGAGAGGGATAGATAGGGACAGACAGACAGGAATGCAGAGAGATGAGAAGCATCAATCATCAGTTTTTCGTTGTGGCACTTAGTTGTTCATTGATTGCTTTCTCATATGTGCCTTGACCGTGGGCCCTCAGCAGACCGAGTAGCCCCTTGCTCGAGCCAGCAACCTTGGGTCCAAGCTGGTGAGCTTTGCTCAAACCAGATGTGCCTGCACTCAAGCTGGCAACCTCAGAGTCTCAAACCTGGGTCCTCCACATCCCAGTCCAGTGCTTTATCCACTGCGCCACCACCTGGTCAGGCCGTCTCTATCTGTTTTAACATGAAAATCATTTTCCCCAAAATCTTTAGGTGAAATTGATAGTCCAGGATGAAATATCATATAGTGAAGATGGCAAGCATCTCCACGCTGTATACTGTCCTCACCAGGTCTTATGATTCCAGCTATTCTTTTGCTGACCCATACACCAGTCTAAGAGGCACAGTATTAGATGATCTTTTAAGGACTGGACCAGCTTTAAAAATGATTTGTAAAAGAAATGGCACCAACAGCCTGACTAATGACTGGATTTAGGAGATAGTTTCCTCATGATTCAGGATTAAGGCTAAGCTGTACCAGTTCATTTCAGAACAAGAACTATTATTATGACAAGCTTTGTGCTAAGCCATGGGAAGCAAAAGATGAAACAGATAAAGTCTATTTTTGAGGAGCCAATAGTCTAGTGAATAAGATATAAATGTGCGACTTTTAACATGACAAGGTAAATGATAAAAAAAGCAAGATATGTATAAGGCACTATGGCAGCGAAGAGCGGGGCACATAGCCCACTGGAGGTTCACAGACAGCTTTCTAAAGGAGATGGCGGTCACGTATTGAAAACTGAGTCGAGGTGAGTCAGGTGAAGGAAACTGAAAAGGACGCAGCAGGTGGAGAGAATAGCACAAGCGCAGTGTACCCTGCAAGGTCTGTGGCGGGGAAAAGGGAGGTGGGGAGGGAGAGAAGGCAAGGGGAGCCAAGCCCTTTCCAGTTCCGCCTTCCATGGTTTCAGTCACTCATCGTCAACTGCGGCCCAAAGACACTAAATCAAAAGTTCCAGAAATAATTCATACATTTTAAATTGCATGCCATTCTGAGTACCGCGATGAAATCTCACACCACCCCACCCCACCCCACCCCTCCCACCAGGACGTGACTCATCCCTCTGGCAAGAGTGTCCACACTGTATACTGTCCTCACCAGTTAGTCATTGGGAGCCCTCTCAGTTATCAGATCGACTGGCTCAGTATCCTGGTATTTGAGTTCAGGTACCCCTTATATTGTGTATTTAATAATGGCCCCAAAGAGCAAGAGTAGTGATGCTGGCGACTTGGATGTACCAGAGATCAGCCAGGAAGAGCTTCCGTAAGTAAAAAGGGGAGTTGTACAGTACCATAAGATATTTTGAGAGACTACACTGACCTTATTTTATTACATAATGTTTATATTTATTCTATTATTGTTGTTATTAATCTCTTACTTTGCCTAATATACGTACAAACTTTATCATATGATAGGAAAAAACATAGTATATATAGTGTGTCTGTAAAGTCATGGTGCACTTTTGACCGGTCACAGGAAAGCAACAAAAGATAATAGAAATATGAAATCTGCACCAAATAAAAGGAAAACCCTCCCAGTTTCTGTAGGATGATGTGGCAGCATGTGCGCATGCACAGATGATGACGTAACACCATGTATACAGCGGAGCAGCCCACAGCCATGCCAGTCGAGATGTGGACGGTACAGAGGAAAGTTCAGTGTGTTCTGTGGCTCACTAAATTCAAATCTGTGACCAAAGTGCAACATGAATATCTGCACATTTATAACGAAGCACCACCACATAGGAATAACATTACTCGGCAGGATAAGCAGTTGAAGGAAACCGGCAGTTTGGTGGAGAAACCCCGTTCTGGCAGGCCATCAGTCAGTGACAAGTTTGTAGAGGCTATACAGGATAGCTACCTAAGGAGCCCTAAAAAATCTGTGTGCGAGCCCACATTGAACTGTACTGAATAGGTATGAAACTGGGAGAGTTTTCCTTTTATTTGGTGTAGATTTCACATTTCTATCGTCTTTTGTTGCTTTCCTGAGACCGGTCAAAAGTGCACCATAACTTTACGGACACACTGTATAGGGTGCGGTACCATCTGTGGTTTCAGGCATCCACTGGGGGTCTTGGAATATATCCCCTGCAGATCATGGGGGACTACTGTGTATGCAATGCAAAGGGGAGTGGACTACACTGTGTGGTGATTAGTATTTTTTTTTTAAGCGAGAGAGACAGACAGGAAGGGAGAGAGATAAGAAGCATCAACTGGTCATTGTGGCCCCTTAGTTGTTCATTGATGGCTTTCCCATATGTGCCTTGACCCTTTGCTCAAGCCAGTGACCTTGGGCTTCAAGCCAGCAACCCTGAGCTTTAAGCCAGTGACCATGGCGGTCATGTCTATGATCCCACACTCAAGCCAGTGACCCCATGTTCAAGCTGGTGAGCCCACACCAATGAAATATTTTAACATCTGTGGTGGTATAATCAGATTTACATTGTAGGTAGCTGACTCTGGCTGCAGAGTGGAAATATTCATGGGCAACAGGAATTAGATGTATTGCACTCATCCAGGCAAAAGACAATAAGTGCCTAAGTAAAATAATTGTAGGAATAGAAATGAAAGTGAGAACTCCAGAAGATTTGGGGAAGCAAAATAAGCAGAGTTTTTGCCTCGCCTGTGGTGGCGCTGTGGATAGAGCATTGACCTGGAACGCTGAGGTCGTCAGTTCCAAACTCCAGGCTTGTTCGGGCAAGGCACGTATGAAAAGCAAGCAATGAACAAATAAAGTGAAGCAACAAGGAATTGATCCTTTTTTTTTTTTTTTTTTACAGAGAGAGGAATAGATAGGGACAGACAGACAGGAATGGAGAGAGATGAGAAGCATCAATCATCAGTTTTTCATTGCAACACCTTAGTTGTTCATTGATTGCTTTCTCATATGTGCCTTGACCACGGGCCTTCAACAGACTGAGTAACCCCTTGCTCAAGCCAGTGACCTTGGGTCCAAGCTGGTGAGCTTTTTTTTGTTGTTGTTCAAGTCAGATGAGCCCGCGCTCAAGTTGGCAACCTTGGGGTCTCGAACCTGGGTCCTTCCACATCCCAGTCCAATGTTCTATCCACTGCGCCACCGCCTGGTCAGGCCTTAGTTGTTCATTGATTGCTTTCTCATGCGTGCCTTGACCGCAGGCCTTCAGCAGACCGAGTAACCCCTTGCTCGAGCCAGCAACCTTGGGTCCAAGCTGGCCAGCTTTGCTCAAACCAGATGAGCCCGCGCTCAAGTTGGTGACCTCGGGGTCTCAAACCTGGGTCCTCCGCATCCCGGTCTGACACTCTATCCACTACGCCACCGCCTGGTCAGGCAAGTTGATACTTCTTGCTCCACCACCCCTCTCTCCTCTCTCTGTAAAATTAATTAATAAAATCTTGTAAAAAATATAAGCAGAGTTTTTAGTAGAGAAAGAAGGAAAACTACTAAACTTTTTCCCTTGTTGCTTGAAAAACAAGCCAAGCTCTCAGGTTCAGAGATGCCCGTTTCTCTCTAATGTATGCAGAAGGGGAACTGGTAACTACTTCTTTGTTAGTGATATCCATAACCTTAGTGCCATTCTTCCCCACCACGACTGAACTTGCTCTAATTTCTTTTCCTTTTTCATTTATTTCATTTTTGTGATGTGTGAGGTGGAAAGAACAGGTGTTTTAAAAATTATTTTAAGGAGAAAGGAGATGGGGGGGAGAGAAGCATTGATTTGTTGTTCCACTTATTTATGCATTCATTGATTGCTTCTTGTATGTACTTTGACCAGAGATTGAACCCAAACCTTGGCATATTGGTTCAATGTTCTAACCATCTAAGAAGAAAGCTATTTTAGAACTAGGAAATGCCATGGAGTTTACTTCTTCCAAACTACACATTTAACAAACAAAGAAATTAAATTGTGATCCTGACAGGTTATATACCTTGTTCAAGGTCACAGAGTTAGTTCATAACAGAACTTGGACTAGAACCCAAATCTTTTAACTCAAAGGTCAGTGTTCTTTATTAGATCTTGAGAAATAATTAAATTTAGGCAGGATTTGTTCCTTCAGTCTTTAATTCAGGATTCCAGTAAGACTGCCTGATTTCCATGACATTATGAAAGAAGCAATCAAGAAAGGCCCAGCTCAAATGCTAGGCCCCTGTATGACGCTCTCTCAGATTCTCTGGTGAGAATTATTCACTATTCTATTTCCACAGGATCACTATCAGTATATCTCATGACATTCAATGTTTCACAAATATATAGCCCCCTACTAGATTATAAACTTGAGTGTAGGACAATCTCTTATTGGATTTATTATTTCCTCAGCACCCAGCATAGAGTCTCGTATTTAATAGGCTCAGATGGAATTTAAAAAAAAAAAGGCAGGGCCTGACCTGTGTTGGCGCAGTTGATAAAGCATTGACCTGGAACGCTGAGGTCACCAGTTCAAAAGTCTGGTCTTGCCTGGTCAAGGCACATATGGGAATTGATGCTTCTTCTTCCTCCCCCCTTCTCTCTCTCTCTCTCTCTCTCTCTCTCTCTCTCTTTGTCTTCTCTCTAAAATGAATAAATAAAATCTTTAAAAAAGAAAAAAAGAAAGAACTAAGACTACTTTTTACTTAGGAATCAAACTGAACTAGGAGGTAAGTGAGCTGTTGTTCATGGTAATTTTGTTCAATAGCATCATGAACTCTTGCCAAAACAAGGTTCAGACTGTTATTCTGGTCTTACTCCTTCTATTCATGTTGTTCCAAGGACCCGCCTACAGAGAAAATAACCATGGTAGTGGTAGCCATCAAATGTTGAAGAGAGTGATGGTCTCCAGAGTTACTTCAGGCCTGTGGAGCAGGGATACACCTTGCCGGAAGTTCAGAACTAAGCCACAGTCACACCGGCCTCTGGGCAACAGAGGACTTTCAATACCACACCTTGTGCTTCATCTACATTCTATTACTAAGTAGCTCACAGAAGGAAGGGTATTACCCTTGTTATTTACAGAGTAACAGAAAGCTGAGTCAGGCAGGGTTGGTTGTATTCCAAAGTAAACTCAGACCAGAAACCAAGAGTATTTCTGTTGACAAGGACAGATTCAGAAAGTATAAACATCATGTTCTGCAGCAAAATAATATATTCTGCCCATAACCTATTTCCCTACTGACCAAACCACACATCCCAGGATTAGGTAAAGGTTCAACATCGATCCCCAGCCACTTGTGAGGGAGTCAGCTACTGAAAGCAAAGAACAGCGCCTTAGTGTACTCCTCCTAAAAGAAGCCCAGGCTTCTCCCCTATTCATTGTGGGAATAGGTGAAGAGCACCAGAGAAGAAAGGAAAATGACATTTATTAAACCCTTATTCTAATTAGCTGCAGACATTTTCAGTTAACCCTTACAAGATTCCTTTGAAGTGGGAGTCAATGTCCCTGTTTTAGCAGGAGGTGTACTGAGAATCAGAGAGGTTAAGGAATTTGTCGAAGATCTTCCTGATAGAAATGGTAAAACCAGGACTGAGCTTAGGTTTGACACTCCGTAGGTCATGTTCTTTCTATTATGTGACTATATTTCCCCTTAAAGGAGAGTCTAGGAACCCAGTCTCCTTTAGGAAAATCTAAGAAATAGAATGCACCCGAACGAAGATAAAACTTGCCTTACATCTTCTTCAGTTCAGACTTCCTTGGGCCCATTTGTGCGTTGGTTTAAGCCCTTCCCAGAGACTCTTGGACATATAAGACCACAATGTCTGGTTGATTTGACTTTTAATTATACTGTTTTGTTCATTCCCAATCTAAGACAATTTTAAGGTTTAATATATACATTCCACCCACAGCAGAGAATGTTACATGGTCTTCTTGGTAAAGAAGCTAGAAATGTTAGGGTAAAAAGATTAAGCAACACTATCTAGCTCAACTCTGACCAAATGGATGACTGGATGCAACTGCCTCTTCGATTTTGCACGTATCATTTTCTCTGTCTGCACTCCACCCATACTACCTATGTTTACTTATTTTTCAAGGAAGCATCAGTGACACTTCCCTCTATAATCGTTCTCCTATTTCCCTCAAGCTGAATCAGTCCTTCCTTTATTGTTATAGCATGCTGTATACACTCTATTAAAATATTTAATATACATGTCATAATAGTTGAATTACTCTTTCTTCATTACAGTTTGACCTTATTATAAACAAGCCCCTTCTCCTTAAATTGATTTAATCTGTTTTCAAGAGTAGATGCCTCAACAAAGAAAGAGTCGATGCTTCTCATTTCTCTCCCTTCCTGTCTGTCCCTATCTGTCTTTCACTTTTTTATTAAAAAAATAATAAAATAAAAAAAAATAAAAGTAGATGGCTAGTGCCTGACCTGCGGTGGCGCAGTGGGTAAATAGCGTCAACCTGGGACGCTGAGGTTGCCGGTTTGAAACCCCGGGCTTCCCTGGTCAAAGTACATATGGGAGTTGAGGCTTTCTGCTCCTCTCTCCCTTCTCTCTCTCTCTCTCTAAAATGAATAAATAAATTTATATTTTAAAAAAAAGTAGATGGCTAGATAAGGTTGCCCAGACAATTCAGTGTGGGGAAGAATCTTTTCAAAAACTGGCTAGGGGCCCTGGCCAGTTGGCTCAGCGGTAGAGCGTCGGCCTAGCGTGCAGAGGACCCGGGTTCGATTCCCGGCCAGGGCACATAGGAGAAGCGCCCATTTGCTTCTCCACCCCTCCGCCGCGCCTTCCTCTCTGTCTCTCTCTTCCCCTCCCGCAGCCAAGGCTCCATTGGAGCAAAGATGGCCCGGGCGCTGGGGATGGCTCTGTGGCCTCTGCCCCAGGCGCTAGAGTGGCTCTGGTCGCAACATGGCGACACCCAGGAGGGTCGCAACATGGCGACGCCCAGGATGGGCAGAGCATCGCCCCCTGGTGGGCAGAGCATCGCCCCTGGTGGGCGTGTCGGGTGGATCCCGGTCGGGCGCATGCCGGAGTCTGTCTGACTGTCTCTCCTGTTTCCAGCTTCAGAAAAATGCAAAAAAAAAAAAAAAAAAAAACTGGCTAGGATAACTATATACAGTGGTACCTTGAGATACGAATTTAATTAGTTCTGTAACCAAGCTCGTAAGTCAGTCAACTCGTATATCAAACTGCCGATACTGGACCCATGTGCCAACTAGCGGCAGCTTCCCAAATCACAACTCGTATCTCAGAATTTCGCTCAGATCTTGAACAAAAATATGGACCGAGTCACAGCTCATATCTTAAAAAATTCATATGTTGGTCTGTTCGTATCTCAAGGTATCACTGTATGAAAGAATGACGCTGGATCCCCACCTCACACCATATATAAAAGTTAACTAAAATGAATCATAGACATAAATTAAAGGGCTAAAGCTGTAAAACTCTTAGAAGAAAACACAGGAGTAAATCTTCATGACATCGAGTTAAGCAATGGTTTCTTAGATATGACACTGAAAGCACAAACAACAAAAGAAAAAAATAGATAAATCCAACTTCATCAAAATCAAAAGCTTCTGTGCTTCAAAGGACCCAATCAAGCAAGCAAAAAGACAAACCACAGAAAAGGTAGAAAATATTTTCAAGTCATATTATCTGATATGACACTTGTACCAAGAATATATAAAAAATGATTACAATTCAATGATAAAACATAAAAAAATCCAATTTAAAATAGGTAGTGAACTTGAATAGGCATTTCTCCAAAGATATACACATGTCCAGCAAGCACATGAAAAGATATTATACATCACTTAATCATTAGGAATGCAAAACAAAACAAAACAAATGAGATGAACTAAAATAAAAAAGGTAAACGTGTTAACAAGGATTTGGAGATATTAGAACCCGCATATATTGCTGGTAGGATTATCAAATGGGGCAGCCACTTTGGGGAAGCAAGCTGGTAGTTCCTCAAAATGTTAAAATGATGAGCAACAATTTCACTCCTAGGTATATGCCCAGGAGAAATGAAAGCATAGGTACAAACAAAAATATGTACACAAGTATTCATAGTACCATTATTTATAACAACCCAAATGTCCATCAACAGATAAATAACAAAATGTGGCATCTATCTAATGAAATGCTATTCAGCAATAAAAAGGAGTGAAGTATTGACATGTGCTACAGTGTGAGTGAACTCTGAAAACATAATGCTAAATGAGAGAGGCTGAGATAATTTACCTGAAATCTCTAGAACAGGCAGACCCACGGTGACAGAAAATACAGTAGAGGTTGCCTGGGGCTGAGAGGTTAGAAGGAAATGAGGAATGACTGCTAACAGGTTTTCGATTTCTTTTTGGGTTGATGAAAATGTTCTAAAATTAGGCAGTGGTGATGGTTGAACAGTGTGAATATACCAGAAACCACTGAATTGTACACCTTAAAGGGCTGATTTGCAATGCAATATAAAAATAATATAGAATTGTACACTTGAGCCTGATCTGCGGTGGCACAGGGGATAAAGCATTGACCTGGAATGCTGAGGTTGCTGGTTCGAAACCCCACACCTGGCCAGTCAAGGCACATATGAGAAACAACTTGATGCTTCCCTATCACCCCTTTTCTTGCTTTCCTATCTCTAAAACCAATAAATTTTTTTTAATTTAAGAATTGTACACTTGAAACCTATATAATTTTATTAACCAGTATCACCCCAATAAATTTAATAAAAAATTAAAATAAAGGAGTGAATTTTATGGTGTGTGAATTAAATGTTAGTAAAGCTACTATTTTTTTTTTTTCAAAAAAAGGTGAACATAATCCCAAGAATGCACTAAGACTTCTAGAGCCATCTGAGCATGACTTTCAAATTCATTAGGAAAACCTGTCCTGGGAATAGAAATTATAGTTAATATGGTTGTTGAAACATTTAAAGTACCCTTTTTTATATACCTGACAATTGTCTTTTATAGTGATTTAGTGACTAAATCATTAAAAGTATGTGGAAATGTCAATTAGTTGATGACTAGATAAATACAATATGATGTTATGCTGAATGATGTCCCCTGCCCTCTCCCAAAATTTTACATGTTGAAGTCCTAACCACCAATACCTCATAATGTGACTGCATTATTTAAAGCAGGGGTCCCCAAACTATGGCCCCATGGGCCACATGCGACCCCCTGAGGCCATTTATCCAGCCCCTGCCGCACTTCCGGAAGGAGCACCTCTTTCATTGGTGGTCAGTGAGACCACCACATATATAAAATAAGATATACACATGTCCGCATCCTGTGCTCCTGGAGTACTGTATGTGGCGGTGCCACAAAGCGCTGCGTTGCTCATGTACAGTACTACTTCCGGTGAAGCGGGATGCACACGTCATGGCTCCAGAAGTGCGTCATATCACTTGTTACAGCCAGCAGTGACAAATATGGAACCAGACATTGACCATCTCATTAGCCAAAAGCAGGTCCATGGTTCCCATTGAAATACTGGTCAGTTTGTGGATTTAAATTTACTTGTTCTTTATTTTAAATATTGTATTTGTTCTCATTTTGTTTTTTTACTTTAAAATAAGATATGTGGCCTGACCAGGCGGTTGTGCAGTGGATAGAGCATTGGACTGGGATGCCGAGGACCCAGGTTCGAGACCCCCAAGGTCACCAGCTTGAGTGTGGGCTCATTTGGTTTGAGCAAAAGTTCACCAGCTTGTACCCAAGGTTTCTGGCTCGAGCAAGGGGTTACTCAATCTGCTGAAGTCCCGCAGTCAAGGCACATACGAGAAAGCAATTAATGAACAACTAAGGTGTCGCAATGTGCAACGAAAAACTAATTGATGCTTCTTATCTCTCCGTTCCTGTCTATCTGTCCCTGTTTATCCCTCTCTCTGACTCTCACTCTGTCTCTGTAAAAAAACAAACAAACAAACAAAACCCCAAAATAAAATATGTGCAGTGTGCATAGGGATTTGTTCACAGTTTTTTTATTGTCCAGCCCTCCAATGGTCTGAGGGACAATGTAAAAGTTTGGGGATCCCTGATTTAAAGATACAGTCTTTAAAGAGGTAATTAAGTTAAAAGGAGGTCATTAGGAAGGATTCTAATCCAATATGACTGGTATCTTGATGAGAAGAAATCCCAGACACACACAAAGGAAAGGTGACCTGAAGACACAGGCAGAAGATGAACATCTTAAAGCTAGGAAGAGAGCCTCAGAAGAAACCATACCTGCAGGCACCTTGAACTCAGACTTCTAGCCTCCAGGACTGTGAGAAAAAAGTTTCTGTTGTTTAAGCCACGCGGTCTGGGGTGCTTTACTATAGCAGCTGTGCACACCAATACATTCGGTGTAGCCACACTATGGAATATTCAGCCACAAAAAGGAATGAGATGTGATGTGTCTACAATGTGGATACGACTTGAAAACATCCTAAGAGAAATAGTCACAGAAGACCACATTGTGATTCAATTTATATGAAATGTCCAGAATAGGCAAATGTAGAGATCCAGAGTAGGTCAGTGATGGCCTAGGGCTGTGACGGGTAGGAGGAGGGCCAGGGGGAGTGCAGAGTGACTAATGGGTCAGGGTATTCTTTTGTGGGCAATGAAAACGTTCTAAAGTTGAGTAGGGTGATGATTGCAGAACTCAGTGAAGAGACTCAAAACACTGAATTTTACACTTTCTGTAAATTATATGGTATATGAATTATATCTCGATAAAGTTTTGTGGGGAGTTTTGGGGGGTTTTGTTTAGAAAATAAGGTATGTAGAGCAAGGCAGGGAAGTGGGCGCATCATCCACAGCTTTGAAAGAGAACACTGAGAATAAACAGTGACATGAGCCACAAGACAAGGCAGGGAGCCTGGCCTCTGCTTCCTTCCGGGAGAAAGGAGGTAGGAGCCGACTGAGGATAGAGCAGCGTCCCCCAGCCTCGGCATTGTTAAGATTTGGGGCTGCAGAGTTCTTTGTTGTGGGGGCTCCCCTGGGCATTGTAAGACCTCTAGCAGCACCCCTGGCCTCTGCCCACAAGACACCAGTCACTCCACCACCACCCCGAGCTGTGACACCAAAAATACCTCCAGACGAGTAACGCACGCTGAGAACTGCTGGAGAGAAACGTACCTACGGGTTAACCTTGCCATCCAACAGACTAGTCGCCTGAATCTTCATTAGGCTGTCTTTTAAGACAGGGCAAGTAGGGAGGGGTGGAAGAACTCGAACACAATCTCAAAGAAAAAAAAATGTCTGACATCCAATAGAAAAAGAAGGAGTCAGGGCAGTTCCAGAACAAATCTGCCAAAATACTTGGCAACTTTTTGGTACAAGTTCTGTCATTCTAAGGCACCAAACTTCTTTGGATTTAAAAAGCTATTCAAAACTTAAAAAAAAAAAACTTACCAAAGCCTGAGTGTCCTACCCCTTACAGGTTGACATAGTATATATCTGACTCAGAACACATTAGGTTATGAGGCATTGAAGGGCCCGCCACTGTTGATTTCTCCCAGGCCTGTGTTCATCATGGTCTGCTGGGGGCTCTGCACCAGGTCTCCTCACTCTGGCACCAAAGCCGATGGAGGAGCTGCTGTTGAGAAGGAAAGTGCATCTGGAGGGTCTCGAACTGGCAATTACAACTGGAACTTTCATGTTTTAGCCTAGAAGTGACACGTGTCATTTCTGCTCATAACTCATAAGACCCTACCTGATCACAAGAGGGCCAAAAAGTACAGTCATACCATGGCAGCCTGGAAGACAGAGAGCCAGAAATGTTTAATGAACAGCAGTAAATACTCTCCAAGCACTCTTCCATGTTGCTTTCCCTCCCTGTCCATATAACCATATAACCACATTCGTATGCACACATAGAGGCAGTACATCATCACTGTTGCACAAAAAGGGTCATTTGTAAGTACTGTTTTCCATCCCGCTTGTCTCGGCCAACACTCTCTCATAGAAGACCTTCCAGAGTTCTAATTCATTCTTTCTGTTGATCACATAATATTCCATGGTTAAGATAAATAATTTATTGAGTCAAAGGTATGGCTGGAACTAAGTGGGGTTCCAGGTTCTTTGTGATATTTGGCAGTCCACATATTCAGTATCCTGTCCTCACACATGGGGAGAAACTGGCTTTAACTCCTCCCCCTGCTGAGAAGCCACGTCCTTAGCTCTCCCAATGTCAGAGTGCTGGTTGCTAAGCATAGGCAGAAAACTAAATTTCCTTTTCTTGCTCCTCCTTTTTGATTCTCTCACTCATCTAAATTCATCCCTTCCTTCACGATTCCTACTTTCCCCATCTAAAGTAAGGGAAAACATGGGCTTTATTAACACACAAAAGGTGTCACACAAGTTTTATTTTTAACTCTGGGCAAATAGCATCAGCCACACTTTCTCCTCTCCTCTGCACCATTCCCCTACGTCTGTGCTTCTTTCCTTGCTCCCCACTCCTCACTCCTCACTTTGACCCATTCTCTTTATGACACCTTCAACGGGTCTCCCATTTCACCCGCCTCAAATCAGAGAGAGAGGGAATGTAGATAGGGAAAACGGATGAAAACAAGGAGTACAAGGAGAAGCATGTCAACATCTTACTCAAATTATGTAAGAGCACTCATTCTTTCAGTGTTCAATGTTTTATATACTACTTTTAAAGTTATTTTTTAAAGCTAGAGTTCTCAGGGACTTAGCCTCTTTGAATGTTATCTAAATTATTATTGTTTGTTTGAGGTTAGTTATTGCCTTGTGCCTTCACATAAAAATGGACAGATCTGGCCCTGGCCGGTTGGCTCAGTGGTAGAGTGTCGGCCTGGTGTGCAGGAGTCCCAGGTTCAATTCCCAGCCAGGGCACACAGGAGAAGCACCCATCTGCTTCTCCACCCCTCCCCCTCTCCTTCCTCTCTGTCTCCCTCTTCCCCTCCCGCAGCCAAGGCTCCATTGGAGCAAAGTTGGCCCGGGCGCTGAGGATGGCTCTGTGGCCTCTGCCTCAGGCACTAGAATGGCTCTGGTTGCAACAGAACAACGCCCCAGATGGTCAGAGCATTGCCCCCTGGTGAGATGCCGGGTGGATCCCGGTCGGGCGCACGCGAGAGTCTGATTACCTCCCTGTTTCCAACTTCAGAAAAATACACACACAAAAAAGGACAAATCTTATATCTCTACCACATGTTCTATAATGTTGCTAACCTAATAAACTAAGCTAATAATTTGTTAATGGAAGAAATCCACCTCCCCACTCCTCTCCCCGATCAAATCAAGGTACTCAGCCTTCCAAGTAGCACACGCAAATTTAAAAGTAGTTTTTACAGACATGCTGCAGTCCCTACTGATGTGAATTTTAAATCAAGTAAAAGGGCAGGGTGGAGCCCAGGATGGACACAAGGCAGATAAGGACTTTGCCTGTATTTAGGGTACTGTGTCTCAGAAGAATGGGAAAGGGCAAGGAAGGTTCACAAAGCTGGTTTTTCTGCACTTCTGGCTAGAAAAACAAAGGAGCATAGCAGGCTCGATTGTGAAAGGGAACTGTGTTACATATTAAATGAAAATGGAGAATCTTAAGTTGATCACAAATATTAACTCAAAGTGGCCCATCAACTTAAATGTCATATGCAAAACTCTTAAAACTTCTAGGAGATAACACAGAAAACCTAGATGCACTTGGGTATGGTGATGTCTTTTTAGATACAACAATGATCCATGAAAAAAAAAGTGATAAGTTGGACTTACTTAAAATTAAATTTTCTGTTCTGCAAAAGACAAAATCAAGAGGATTAGAAGACAAGCCACAGACAGAAAATATTTACAAAAGACACATCTGATAAGAACTGTTATCTAAAATAAACAAAGAACACTTAAAACTTAAACACTTGATTTTAAAATGGGCTAAAGATCTTAACACTTTACCAAAGGAGGTATACAGATAAGTATATGAAGAGATGCTACACATCATGTGTCATTATGGAAATGCAAATTAAAACAATGAGATATGTCCCTTGCTGGTTTGCTTTCAACCTTTGTTTCTCACACACTCATAAACTAATTACTAAAGAAAAAGGGGCCCTGACCTCCTCTTCTTTAGTAACTAATTTATTTGTGCCATGAGATGGAAATGGTTGTATTTAGTCAGGGGCACTGACCTTAGTAATTAGTGTGTGTTTGTGCCATGAAAAAAAAAAGGTTGAAAATCACGGATAGAGCATTGGCTCAGCATATGGACATTCTGGGTTTGATTTCTGGTCAGGGCACATAAGAGAAGTGACCATCTGCTTCTCTCCCTGTCCCTCTGCTCCTCCTCTCCCATCTCTCCCTCTTCCCCTCCTGCAGCCAATGGCTTAATTGGTTTGAGCATCACCCCAACTGCTGAGGATAGCGTGTTGGTCCAAGGGTCAGCCTCAGGCACTAAAATAGATTGGTTGATTCAAGCATTGGCCCCACACAGGGGTTGCCAGGTGGATCTCTGTCTGACTTTCTCCCTGTTTCTAACTTCAGAAAAAATACAAAAAACAAAACAAAAGAAAAAAACCAACAACTTGGAAGAAACTTAAATATATATCACTAAGAGAAGGGTGCATGCAGGAGTCTGCCCTGTATCTCCCTTCCTCTCACTTAAAAAACAATCAACAATGAGATACTACCATACACTTATTAGAATGGACAAAATCCAGAACATAAACATCAAATGTTGGTGAGGATGTGGAGCAACAGGAACTCTCATACACGGCTGGTGGAAACGCAAAATGATATACTACTTTGTTGAAAGACATTTTGGCAGGTTTCTACAAAACATACTCTTATGATCCATTAATCTCACTCCCTAGTATTCACCCAAGGAAGATAAAAACTTAGGTCCACACAAAAACCTGCACATGAATGTTTATAATACCTTTATTCATAATTGCCAATTATTGGAAGCCACCAAGATATCCTTCACTAGATGAATGGTTAAACTGTGGTAATTCAGACAATAAATATTATTCAGTGCTAAAAATAAACAAGCTATCAAGCCATTAAAAAAAAAAAAAGAGGTTCTGGTCGGTTGGCTCAGCAATAGAGCATTGGCCCAGAGTGTGAAAGTCCCGGGGTTTGATTCCTAGCCAGGACACACAGGAGAAGCACCTATCTGCTTCTCCACCCTTCCCCCTCTCCTTCCTCTCTCTCTTCCCCTCCCGTAGCCAAGGTTCCATTGGAGCAAAGTTGGCCCCAGCGCTGAGGATGGCTCCATGGTCTCCGCCTCAGGCACTAGAATGGCTCCTGACACAATGGAGCAATGCCCCAGATGGGCAGAGCATCGCCCCCTGGTAGGCATACCAGGTGGATCCCGATCAAGTGCATGCAGGAGTCTGTCTGACTGTCTCCCTGTTTCTAACTTCAGAAAAAATACAAAAAACAAAAGAAAAAAACCAACAACTTGGAAGAAACTTAAATGTATATCACTAAGAGAAGAACCAATCTGAAGAGGCTACATACTATATGACTCTGAGTATGTGACATTCTGGAGAAGGCAAAACTATGTAGACAATAAAAAATTAGTAGTTGCTGGGGGAAGGATGAATGGGAGAGCACAGAGGATTTTTATGGCAGTAAAAATACTCTGTATGATATTATAATGATGGATATATGTCATTATACTTTTGTCGAAACCCATACAATGTGAACAATAGACTTTGGGTGATTATGATGTGTCAGTGTGGGTTCTTCCTAGGTAACAAATGTACCATTCTTGCAGTGATGTCAATGATGGGAGAGACTGTGCATATATGAGTGCAGGGCATACATGAAAATTCTCTGTACCTTTATCTCAATTTTACTGGAAACCTAACACTGCTCTAAAAAGACTGTCTTAAAAAAAATACATGAGACAGGAAAACAAATAGCAAAATGACAGTTGTAAATGTAACCACATCAAAAACTATATTAAAGATGAATGGAGCCTGACCTGTGCTGGTGCAGTGGATAAAGCGTCGACCTGGAAATGCTGAGGTCGCCGGTTCAAAACCCTGGGCTTGCCTGGTCAAGGCACATATGGGAGTTGATGCTTCCAGCTCCTCCCCACCTTCTCTCTCTCTCTCTCTCTCTCTCTCTCTCTCTCTCTCTCCTCCCTCCCTCTCTGTCTCTTTCTCTCTCCTCTCTAAAAAAAAAGAAATAAATAAAAATTTTAAAAAAGATGAATGGATTAAAACCATTTTTATTAAAATAGATGGAGGTTGTTGGCCATGCAAATTCTCAAAGAATCTACCTTTTGTGCATATTTTTAGAATAATTAGATGCATATTCATGGAAATAAACCAAGAAATAAAAATAAATGGCATCCAGTTAACAGAGAATCCAAAACAGGAAAAAGGCAAAGAGCACTGGAAGATGGTGCTGGAAGCTCATATTGGCATAGGGGGCTAGAAGGTCTCTAGGAATAAAATGGAACTGATAAGTTCTCTGAAGATAGAAAGTCTAGACATTAATTTGGTAGACATTTAAATATCTGTTAGTTCATTTGTGGAAAAACACTAATGAAAAGAACTATTAACTCTGGAATAAAACAAAAGCGTTGAAAACATAAGCCAGCCCTGGCCAGTTGGCTCAGTGGTAGAGTGTTGGCTTGGTGTTTGGAAGTCTCAGGTTTGATTCCCGGTCAGGGCACACAGGAGAAGCAACCATCTGCTTCTCCACCCCTCACTTCCCCCCCCCCCCCCGTCGTCCCCTCCCACAGCCATAGCTAGAATAATTCGAGCAAAGTTGGCCCCAGGCACACTGAGGATGGCTTCATAGCGTCACCTCAGGTGCTAAAATAGCTCAGTTGCCAAGCAACAGAGCAACAGTCCAGACAGACAGAGCACTGCTTGTTAGGGGGCTTGCCAGGTGGGTCCCAGTCGGGGAGCATACGGCAGTCTGTCTCTGCCTCCCTGCCTCTCACTTAATAAAAACAAAGAATAAAGAAACCATAATGCAGTATTTGGATCAGCATTCATTCCACAAATAGTTGAGTGCTTACTATGTGTCAGACCATGTTGTAAGCACTGGGCTACCTACAGTAATAACATAGGCCAAATCCCTACTTTCAGGGAGCTTACATTCTAGTGGGTGAAATAGAGGCTTAAAAATAATCATTAAAGAAAATTTAGAAGCATACCTGGGTTAAAAAGTGGGACACGTCTTCTATTTCCACAAACTAGTGAGGGGATACAGAACATCTGAGCAGAGACCCAAGTCAAGTGAAGGAGAGAATAGTTGGCTCTCTGTGGGAGTATTGTAGAATGAACAGATAGTGCACAGACCTGAAGCAGGAGTGTGTTGTATTTGATGAAGCAAAAGAGGGACCCTGGCCTGATCAGGCGGTGCTGCAGTGGATGGAGTGTTGGACTGGGATGTGGAGGACTCAGGTTCGAGACCCTGAGGTTACCAGCTTGAGCGCGGGCTCATCTGGTTTGAGCAAAAGCTCGCCAGCTTGGACCCAAGGTCGCTGGCTCGAGCAAGAGGTTACTCAGTCTGCTGAAGGCCTGTGGTCAAGGCACATGTGAGAAAGCAATCAATGAACAACCAAGGTGTCTCAATGAAAAACTGATGATTGATGCTTCTCATCTCTCTCTGTTCCTGTCTGTCTGTCCCTATCTATCCCTCTCTGACTCTGTCTCTGTAAAAAAAAAAAAAAAAGAGGGACCCTGTGTCACAGGGATGTTGGATAGGAGAGATCAGAGAGAGCACAGGGTCACGTGGAGTCCTGGTAAGGACTTTGGATTCACAGAGCCATCATAATGAAACTAATGGTTGAAACAAATGTATACAATGCAACTGTGGGGTGAAGGGAGAGGTTGTAAAAGAGCTCCAGGAAGTTGTTAGGGAATGCCCAACAACAATAAATTAACAGACGGCAGTGTGTACAAATTAACTAGAATTGTGGAGGCACTTGCCAGAAAAAAAACAAAAAGAATTTAGAGTGGTTTCCTTGGGTGGGAGGGTGTTAAGGGAGGGCCATGGGGATGCTGCTTTTCATTGTAAACCTTTAAGTATTATTTGACATTTTAAAAACTATAAGCATTTTGTGTGTGTGTGTGTGTGACAGAAGGGGGGGACAGATAGGGACAGACAGACAGGAAGGGAGAGAGATGAGAAGCATCAATTCTTCGTTGTGGCATCTTAGTTGTTCATTGATTACTTTCTCATATGTGCTTTGACTGGGGGGCTACAGCAGAGAGAGTGAGCTCTTGCTCAAGCTGGTGAGCCTTGCTCACACTAGATGAGCAGGCACTCAAGCTGGTGACCTCAAGGTTTCGAACCTGGGTCCTCTGGGTCCCAGTCCAACACTGGCTCTATCCACTGCGCCACCGCCTGGTCAGGCTATAAGCATTTTTTAAAAGCTTGTGAAAGTTCCTGCTGAAGGGTGGAAACCTCAACTTTAAATGTGTCATCAAGCGTAAAACAGCTGACAATGTAGCCAGTGGCAGGGATGGTGCTGGCTTGGAATCAGCTATCTTTCTAAATGGTATTTTCTAGATCATCAACTGCTATTCTCACAGCCTACATTTCTTTAGGTCACCATCCAGACCATAGGGAAAAAATAATCGTTTTCCCTCTGAGTAAATTTTATATAACACTCATAACCTGTAGCCTATGCTACTGTAAACAGGATAAAAGAAACCATGCCTGAAATCTTCTGCGGAATAGGGTGGTGTTTATATAGCTATTTTGACTTTTATTGAATTTGAATCTTATTGATCATATTCATTTATACTAGAGCTGCATCAAATCTCTAATTTTTCAAATTATATTCCAATTAGGTGAAAACGATATTGTGCATTCATTTGTATGTCTTTAATTACAGTGAGATTTATATATTATCAACGTGTATTATTTGTGAATCGTGTTTGTATCTTTGCCCATTCTTCCATGGTCTTTTCCTTATTAATTTGTAAGGCTCGCTAAGGAAATATTATGATGAGAAAACAGCTATTTAGAGTTGTTGTCTAAGCAGTTTAGAGTATGACAACCCTGCTCACACCCAGAGACTAGACATGTAGACAAGACCCAAGCTTAGGATTCCCACCCCAACATCCGGATTTGCTTTTCCAGGGGTACCTTTTAAAATAATCACGGAAGGGCCCTGGCCAGTTGGCTCAGTGGTAGAGCATCGGCCTGACGTGCAGAAGTCCCAGGTTCGATTCCCGGCCAGGGCACACAGGAGAGGTGCCCATCTGCCTCTCCACCCCTCCCCCTCTCCTTCCTCTCTGTCTCTTTCTTCCCCTCCCGCAACCAAGGCTCCATTGGAGCAGAGATGGCCCGGGCGCTGGGGATGGCTCCTTGGCCTCTGCCCCAGGCGCTAGAGTGGCTCTGGTCGCAACAGAGGGACGCCCCGGAGGGGCAGAGCATTGCCCCCTGGTGGGCGTGCCGGCTGGATCCTGGTCCTGCGCATGCGGGAGTCTGTCTGACTGTCTCTCCCCGTTTCCACCTTCAGAAAAATACAATAAAAAATAAAAAAATAAAATAATCATGGAAGAATTAAGGCCTCAAAAAGTTAGTGACCTCTACCCCGGCCATCTCAAAAGTTACTATGTGCTTGCTACCCTGCTCTCTCTCTCCTGCTGCTGGTGATGTGGGACAGAAGGCTGCCCTTCTCAGCTCATTGCCCGCCTCCTCCAACCCCTCTCCTTATATCTGGGATCTGTCTTAAGCAATAAACCTTGTGATGCTTCTGCCTTTGTGTGAATGTATTGAAGCTGTCCCCTCAATCAAAAGGACCCTGTGGTTTTTGGTTCTGGCTAGGTAGCTCAGTTGGTTAGAACGTCCTGCTGATATACCAAGGTTGTGGGTTTGATCCCCAGTCAGGGCACGTATGAGAATTAACTAATGAATGCATAAATAAGTGTAACGGCAAATTGTTTTTCTCTCTCTCCCTCTTCAATATCAAACACAGAAAACAAACAAAAACACGACCCTGTGGTTTTCACTTCTCCAAAGTGTGACTTGGATGCTAAGGGAGCTAGTTCCCTGCCACCAGTGTGGGTCACTTGTGCCTCCTCATTCACCAGCTCATAGTCTGCATATTCGCTTATTTATTTATTTTCATTAATTTTGCAAGAGACAGAAAGGGAGAGAGGGAGAGTGAGAAGCATCAACCCATAGTCGCTTCACTTTAGTTGTTCATTGACTGCTTCTCATACATGCCTTGCATGGGGGACAGAAGCTGAGCCAGTGACCCCTTGCACAAGCCAGCGACCTTGGGATCATGTCTGTGATCCCACACTCAACCTGGCAAGCCCGTGCTGAAGCCGGTGACCTTGGGGTTTCAAGCCTGGGACTTCAACATTCCAGGTCGAGGTTCTATCCACCGCACCACTGCACAGGCTGCATATTCTTAACTCAATGCACCAGCTCTGCTCTCAACACAAATACCCATTTGTCATGGCTATCAGATTTTCTTGATTTGCTGTTTGCCTCCTGATGTTTTTGATCTATAAAATGCCAGTGTTTATGAATATTTGTTTCTAGTTCCCTCCTTTATGTTTAGGGAGGCTTTTCTACCCTGAGATCAAGTAATATTTACCTATCCTCCATTTCTCCCTCCTTTTATTTACCTATGTTTTTAAAGCCGTAGGGCCAGTGCTGTCGCTGGGGCATGTAACTCATTTGCAGACAAGACTTCAGTGACACAACAGAAAGACCTACTTTAGGAGAATGAGCTGAATCCTCATTAATGTGGCGTATGCTTTAAGATCTTCAGTCATGTATTGTTTTCCTGACAAAATATCCATTTGTTTCCTTCACTCACCTGACAGTTGTCCCTATCTTTCAGGTCTCCTAGAACCCTGATGGCAAACTTCCAGGGCCATGCTCTCCCAGGGAGCCTGTTCTTGATCGTTGGACTGTGGTGGTCAGTGAAGTACCCACTGAAGTATTTTCATCAGAAAGGAAAAAGGAACCAACTAACTCATTATTATGAGCGTCTCGAGATCACTGAGGCCGCAGTCAGAACTGTATTTTCAATCATAGGTAAGAATGGGGGTCACCTGGTCCAGGGGAATCTCCTTGTCATACCCAGAACCTTTACCCCACCTTCTGGGCCCTGTGAAATGGGGGTTTCCACTGGCAAAGATAATAGAAAAAGGATTTCCAGTTGGCCACTAAATATTTTATCATAACCTCTGTTGTGTACCAAGCTTTGTAATGTTAACAGTCAACAGTGCACTGTGAAAAACTACCAAATAAACTACATTCTTTGCCCTAGGTTGTAGGAACAGAAGATACACTTTTTATGAGGAAGACAAAACACAAAAGTAGGGGGAAAAAAGAATTAAAAGAGTAAGTTTATGTAGATGAATTGTAAGATGGTACTAAATGAAGTTTTGTTTCAGAAAAATGATTTTTCCCCTCGTCTCTCCCCTAGAATCTCAAGAGTAAACTCCCTGCTCAGTGGCCTATCCTCTATCCCCAGATCTCAAGCACTTTTAGAGAGGGGGGCTTACACTGGAAGGCTAGTAAGGGGCACAGAAGAGACTGAAGGAAGCCCACAGAAGGCTGTTGGAGAAGGATCCTTACTGTGCCCCACTCCAACAAAACCCACCCACTCCCACTTGTCATCGCGTCCACTCTACTCTTAGCCCTTCAAGGAATGAGCAGTACCCTCGAGGCGTCTTATTCTGCAATTGCATTTGTCACTCCACCCCTGGCCCCCAGTTTCTGGGAGGAGCAGAGGCAGTAAGTAACAGCAGCTTCTCTTGGAGTTAGCAAGGGCACAGAGTTCTGTGGCCCATTCTGGCTGGATTTCCCATTCACCGGCCGTTCGGGCAACAAAAAGGTTTTCTTGTCTTTCTGGAGCTCAGAAGGGACTGGTGCTATATGGCTTAAATGGTAAGGACAGCACCAACTTGGCCTACATAAAGCTAAAAAATCTGTATTTGGGTGAAAATAATACTCATTCACCAATTACTTCTCGAGTTCACACCACATGCCAGGAACTCACTGTTGTAGATAGATATTGGGGATACAGTGGGGAACTAAATAGTCTCTGCACACAGGGCTTCCATGCTGGTGTCACAGGGACTTCCTTTTCTTGGGATGTTTTTACCAACTCTTTGATCCTTTACATATAACTTCAAAAGGGACTGGGTTTGAGGGAAAATGTTTGGGGAACAGGGACCAGAATATTATCATAGGGGATTTACTGCAGGCCCAAGGACATTTTGAGCACCAGGCGTGAAGGCGCATCTTTTGCCTTCCTAAACAGGTGACAGTAGAAAGGATGAGAACCAAGACCTACATGGTTGCACAGCTTTATCCATCTTCCGGCCCCAGTCACTAAAGCTTGCCTCTCCTGAGACAGTGTGGCCAGAAACACCACGCTGAAGTGTTTAGGACACACATACCTAAAGCCATGGGAAGGACCCAGGACCAGAGCCTGCTCCGCACCCAGGACAGCGCTCATCTGAAGCACACCTGGGAGCACTTCCCTCCCTCAGGGGTGCACTAGTGTCTTCCTCACCAGTATCTGCAGGTCTACTTTCAACCCAACTGTTGCCTTCCAGGATTTCTTTTGCTGCTCACTTGGCAAAGGGAGCCCAGATATTCACTTAGGTGACCATGCCTGCCTTCACCTCAGCTACTAGACAGACCTGTGGATCTGTGTGGCTGTGTTTCTACTGTTGTTTCTCCCCCTGCCCCCCGGGAACCCCCTTCCAAGGAACAGCAGCAACAAAGGCAAGAGGTCTATAGATTTTCCAGCAAATACCTTACTGTATATACCGAAGTAGCCAAGTAGGGCCACTGAACCACTGGCCACCTTCTTGACCTTCACCCACATCTCCAGCTTTAGTGACTCAGGGCTGTTTTCTGCCGTCTCTGTTTGACTTGGAAGCAGCCTTCCCTCAGTTCCCACCTTCACTTCCCTGCAGGGATCCTGGCCGAGCAGTTTGTTCCGGACGGGCCCCACCTCCACCTGTACTCTGACAACCACTGGGTTAAGTTAATGAATTGGCAACACAGCACTATGTATCTGTTCTTCGCCATCTCGGGAATCACCGATATGCTCACCTATCTCGTCACTCACATTCCCTTGGGGGTCGACAGATTGGTTATGGCTGTGGCAGCATTCAACGAAGGTAACTCAGTGGTAAGGATGGAAAAAAAGGAACAAACTGACAAGTTGTGATTATCAGGAATCAGGGCACCCAGTAGACCAGAACTATCGCAAATATAATAACCTTCCCCAGAAAAATCCAAATCTCTGAACTTGAACAACCTGATCAGGCTTAACCCTGTGCTCTAGATGACATATTCCATTAAGCAGCACGTGACATCACAAGGCTTTTTAGGCGAGTGCATGAAATCTCCCTGCCCACTCATGCGTGTGAGTGCATGCGCACATGTCCACACAAAAACACAAGGACGGTCTGGGGACTGGTGAATGCTACCATACAAGATCATGACTCCCGGTGGTTTGGGAAGACAAACTCTGCACTCCGCCCCCACCCTGGAATGCTAATGTCTGAACTCCACTACAAATAGGAGACCCCCACCCCCAAGAGGCTAGGACACATTTCCCAATATAACTCTTATTAAATGGAGTCATAAAAAAGCATTCTGTAAGCCAACAACCTCACTTACTAATGAGGGCAAAACTGAATTTCAAGTACACACACACATACACACACAACTGATCACAAATCCGCCTTTCACTTACCCATCCTGTATGGAACCCTACCATCGATTCTGTGGAGTCAGAGACAGCCTTTGCCGCTTATCCCCACTGGACACACGCACACCATACAATATATCTAAATATTTGTTGTCCTGTAAATGTTACATAAACTGACTTTCCCAATGCTGAAAAACTTGGCTTGGAGGAAACTGGAGTGGAACAAGTCCAGAGTAAATGCTCTGACGCAGAAATAGGCAAATCTCTCTGACGGCCGTCGCTTGCTTCGTGGCAGGCTTCCTCTTCTACCACCACGTTCACAACCGACCGCCGCTGGACCAATACATCCACTCGCTCCTGCTGTGCGCTGTGTTTGGAGGGGCTCTCAGCGTCTTCTTAGAGGTGCTCCTTCGGGACAACATCGTGCTGGAGCTTTTCCGAACCACTCTCATTATTCTTCAGGGCACCTGGTTCTGGCAGGTAATTACCCCAGCAGTGCTAACACAGTATGGGTTAAGGGGCCACACTAAGTGTGTCCAAGTGAAGTCCTGAGGCCCAGCACCAACATAGCATGAGGGTGGGTTTAGACGGCCACTTTTCTTATCAGGCCCGCTCTCCTGACCTATGTAACTTTACCCGAGTATCCTGCTGACACATTAACAAGCAGAGCCTACGACGCAGACGGTGAGCTGACTAAACACCTTCTCGTCTGCCCACTCCAGTGGAGGTATTGATACCATCTATAGGCTCCACTTGCTGAACTGTTCATCTGAAATTTTGTTTGAAATGAGCCTGTACTAAAACCAGAATTAGCCTAGCAATCCTCCTATGCAAGAAGGCCTTTCTGTGCGAACGCAGGTATAAGAAATGAGATGGTGGGGACGCCTGGATGTCTTTAGTAACCACAATGAATGACAAGGCCGACTTCTCTGTATCTCCCGCCAGATCGGGTTTGTGCTGTTCCCACCCTTTGGAACACCTGCGTGGGACCAGAATGATCACTCAAACATCATGTTCATCACCATGTGCTTCTGCTGGCACTACGTGGCTGCGCTCTGCATTGTGGCTGCCAACTATGCTCTTGTTTACTGGTATGTCCCGGAGAAGACGGCTTTAGCCAAGCTTTGCCTGCCTTACCAACGCCCTGCTCCCAAAGCTTATTACACTGCAGCATTTTTACTTTCAGTGACCCACCTTTCATAACTAAGCAGTGCTAACTTCACCACTTAACAAGTACCAACCGAACGCTAAGTTCTGTGCAAGGTACTCTGACGAGGCTTTGAGAAAGTAAAGGGCCTGATTAGTCACAGTAACCTGTGATAGACCCAGGTGTCAAATGCAGTTCTGACAGATCCCAGGCTTGTGGTGTGACCAAAAAAAAAAAGCCTCTGAACTAGGTATCAGTACTGGGTGGCAGAGCCTGTGCTGTCTCTGGCTCATCCTGAGCCCATCACCTCACTCCCGGAATCGCCCTGCTTCCTTCCCAGAGATCTTACGGCAATCAGATATCGTGGCAACAATTGCTAAGTGCTCTTTGGAGATAATCGCTAATTTTGATGTACTTATTTTGTCTCAGGCACTGTGGGAAGCACTTAGTATATTACCCAACTTAATCCTTATCACTTTATGAAATATGTCATGTTTTACAGATGGGAAAACCCTGGTTTCAAAAGACTAATTTTATCAAGGCCACCCAACGAGTAAGCCCCAGTCTTTAACCACAGTGCAAGAGTGACTTTGGCGTATGGCTTAATTAGTTCTGTGGTTGCTGCAGCTGCCCATTTGCTCATGGTCCATGATTTCCCTACCCAAAACAGACACACATCACAGTGTCCCATCCGACCACACAGAAAGCAACTCAAGGTCACAGCTTCTTTCAATTCACTGCCTGGTCAGTGGAATAATAAGAAGGGAGGCAAGAGACCTAAGTTTAATTTCAATTGCACTATTAAATATTACTCATCATGACCATTCTATCTACCCATGAATACTGTCTGAAAAGTCAGATATGTGACCCAAGTATTTGATAACGATATAAAGAAAGTGCTTTAAGAACCATTAGATGCCTTCACATTCTTAAGTGAAGGACAAGGGAGTTTGGGGGCCGATTTAATTCGTCTTACTGTTTCTCTATTACAGCCTTGTGAACCGGTTAAAGCAGCACAGAGGAGAACTCATTGGGATTCAGAACCTGAAGTCAGATTCCACTTACCAGAAGAGCCTATTGAGTGGCTCAGATGAGGAATGAGAAGACCCAGTGGGTCATGAATAGGCGTGGACATGTCCCTTTGAGCACAGACAGCTAGTGTGCATAGGTGTAGCTCATCTCCAATTTAATGCTTGCTTCAGTCTGCTCTTAAGGTTCTATGTATAATGTTTATACCTTCTCAATTAATTGGCTAGTCTTTGTTGGTGTGGTATCCTTCATAAAGAAAAATGGAACACCTGACCAGTGCTCATGCAGCAACAGAGCATCGACTTGGGACGCTGAGGTCCCAAGTTCAAAACCCTAAGGTCACCGGCTTAAGCGCAGGCCCACCAGCTTGAGCATGGGATCACCGTATTAAACATGGATAACTGACATGATTCCATGGTTGCTGGTTTAACCCTCCCCCCCCGCCGTTAAGGCACATGAGAAGCCACCAGTGAACAACTACAGAACCTGAACTACAAGTTGATGCTTCTCATCTACTTTCCTGTCTCTCTCTCACAAAAAAAAAAGGAACGAAAGGAAGGTAAAGGAAGAGAGAAAAAGAAAGAAAAAGAAAGAAAGAAAGAGAAAGAGAAAGAGAAAGAGAAAGAAAGAAAGAAAGAAAGAAAGAAAGAAAGAAAGAAAGAAAGAAAGAAAGAAAGAAAGAAGAAGCAAATCCAGGAAAACTCACTGCTTTTGATAACTTGCCCTTTTCCTCTCAAGAAAGCAAGTACTTTCTCATTAGAAAGTAAGTGAATGACAGTGTCTTTATTTTAGAGATGCAATTCTAACATGTATTTTTTAAAAGTAACAATCCACAAGGTTTGGTATATTAAATGTTACTTGTTGTACACACTATAATACCACTGTTGATAAATGACAAAGTTGGGCCAAAGGTGATTTTTATATTTTAAGTCAAGAAGCTTTCAGTGGCCCCGCTGAGGGCTGAAAGGCACACATCCTGACTCCTCACAAGTCCTCTGGTAAGAGGGTGCAAACAGGAAATCTGTATAATGAGGTAAAGCAAGGTGTCAGGTTGTGGAAGGCCTGGACTATAAATTCAGCTGAAAGCAAAAGCTAAGAAGGACATGTGAAGGACATGAAGCCTGAACTCATAACAGAAGTCCTGATACTCCGATCTTGCTTCTGTTTGTTTTTTTAAAACTTCCTTCAACAAGTATTTATTAAACATCTAGTTTGCCCCAGCACTGAAATGGCTGTGCAGATTAACAAAGTGTGTGTCCAGCAAGGCATTCACAGTCTAATGGACCGACAGGCCAGCAGATACGTACAGGGGGACTGGTACCACAGGGTAAGTGAACCACCACAACAGCCAGGAGGACCAACAGGGAGTCCACCCCAGAGAAAAAGCACACTCCAGGCAGACAGAACAGTGTGCACAAGGCAATTAAAGTATTAAAGAACAGAGTTAAATATATTAAGTTCTACGTGCTGAAAAAAGTGGGTTAGGACAAATCTGAAAGACCAAACAGTGCCACTGGTTTTATGGCTCTGAAGTAGCTCTCATTCATCTCTCACAACCACCTGGAAGTTATACTGGGTTCCTCAGAGGAGTTGATGAGTCTAAGGTTACACAGCTAAGTAGCAGAACCAGTCTTCAGGACCCAGCTCCAGCTTACTTCTCTTTCCCTCTGCTGTGTTGCACTAACACGGCAGAGATCACGCGTGTGGAGCGCTGCGTGCGCTCCGGGAGAAACGCTGTGCTGTGACAGGTCACCTCCCACGGTCAGCGGGCATTTCAGAGTTAAGTTGCAGCTTAGAGATTTGCTGTGTAGAAACCCAAACATTCATTCAGCAAGTGCTACAGGACCTATTATTGGCAATTAATGTAAAACACATTCTTTCCTTGGGGATCAAAGTGGGAAGAAGGAACCAATCCTTGGTTTTATTTTCAAAGTGAAGATCTACATTTTGATTTAATAGAATGGGGCAGAACACTTTAAGGAAATGTAGTATTTTCTCCAGAGTGAGAGGCTGAGGTGTGATCAAATATAAAACGTTAACATTGATTCCAATGCCCCTTTCACTGCATGGTTGGGATACCTTCACAGAAGTGATCTACCCTGGCGTAAGCCTTCTTAGGCATGGAACTGAAGTAGAATCCCATTACAGTGCTATTCACAAATCCAGTCTTCGACACATGGTCTGAGTAATCTCACCAACCTCTGTCAACCAGAGGCTCAAAGACTCAGTGGCCACCACAAACACCCACCAGAACCACCACCTCTCTCGTGACTCCTGAGGTATGCATCCAAGGACCCATGTTTGGTACGAATGCTGGTGGTGTCACTTGAACAACTCCAGTGGGGGTTTCCACTATGGTACTCCACTGACAGGCTGGCCAGGAGCCAATTACTCTTCCCTGAGGGTCAGGCCCACACTGGCACCCCGACTCCTATCTGTTGACAGATGTCAATGTCTGTGGCTACTAAGGGAACAGGCAGTCAGGTGACTTCAGTAAATAAAAGTGTGGGGTAAGGCTGGGGATGAATGCCAGAACTATTTTTATGAAATCATTTGTTAATCAAACTCAGAGGGAGTTTATTTAAACCAGCAATAAATACCTGAGACAGGATTCTTCAAATGTCTACCTTTTTCTCAGTTAGAAATTGTCATGTGAACTTTTCACATGAAACGTGACTCTAGGGAATGACATGCAAATATCTAAGTACATATTATAAAACAACAGATGCAGTCTCCTTCACTCGGGTCAAAGACCAGTCTGTCTCCTGGCCTCAGTCCCACCTCTCACGACGCCAGCCTCTATCCTGAGAGCCCGGCTCTCTACCACCTCTCAAAAGCTTGACCCCGCCTCGGCCAATAAATCTGCTTTCTGTGACCCAGGCTCACCACTCCTGCTCTGGGCCGTCCCCAACCTCACCATGACACTCACAGCATTCTCTTCTTAGGAAGGAGGCAGAAAGGGCACTTGACTTAGAATCACAAGACTGGATTTAAATCTTGGTTCTCTTTAACTTCAACTGAAACTTGCATTTTCTCAGTTAAAGCAGGGATAACTATTTTACAGAACTGTAGTAAGAATCAAAGGAAATGTCTATAAAACAACTGAGTAGCCAACAGCTACTCTGAGGTCTCTGCTCCGCTGCCACCTAGCCGACAGCTCCCCCTCCACCCAGCAGCCCCTCTAACACAGGCCACTCCAGTTCTTCGCCCTCAACTTCACTTCCTCACTCAGACCCCATGAAGTACCGTCACTAGACTTCTAAAGTTTAAAGATACATTTTTAAAATCTGGAGACTTTCCCGAGCGAGGGAAGGCCTGCCTCTGCAGGAAGCGCTGTCGCACCTAACCCCTGCCCCAACACAAGAGGCATGTATTCTTGACAACCAGTGCTTTAATAAATACGATGTTTAAAAATATCACCTTAGACTCTGCCTGCAGCTTGATAGAAGCGGATGAAATGGCCAGGATTAGGTAACCTGTATATCCAGACTGATATTGTGTGGTTGCTGCTGCACAGTAGGGATACCCACTCTTGTCATTTCTACTTTGGAAAAAAAGTCAGCAAAGTTTTACTTAAGGAACCACATAAAAAGCGGTTTAGGTTTGAAGCCACATGGCCCCTGTGGCATCTATTCAGCTTGCCTTCAAACTGACAGCAGTCACAGATAATACATGAATAAATGGGCATGGGCTGTATTCCAATAAAACTTTATTTACAACAACGGGTAGCCAGCCCAGGGGCCGTGGCTTGCTGACTCCTGCTCTGGAGCAAAGCAGAATGTATACTCTCCATATAGAAATAAAATTTATGCTACAAAAGCAGCATCTCAGCTGGCATTCACCTACTAACCCCCTGGCTCTGGACTTGTGTGTGAATAGGCTTGACAAGGAGGATAAAGTCAGCAGGTGAAGATGCAGACACAGTCAGGATCCAGATACCCCATCTTTAAGAGGTAGTGCCAAATTAATCCCACGTCAGGGACCCACACAATCTCACGCCCCATTTATTTCCCGTCTTAGCCTCTCCATTACAACATAGCTACTAAGTCAGCCACCAACCTGTAAGAATCTTGCTATTCTCACAGTCTGGTCAAAAGAATAATCAGTTTGAGAGAGCTATGGCCCAGGTTTCTATTTGACAAAGACGTACAATAGGTTCTTTAAAAAAATAAGTTACATAAAAATTTCTGAACACAAAACTCCTTTCCAGACCACTAGTCACGGAGAAGAACACAAGCTAAAAAATACGACTGACACACAGAACGAGGCTCACTGTCTGCGCCCACTGCAAGCCCCACTCGGCAGCCTGCGCTCGGAGGGGACTCCGGCTTATGTGATGCGACTGTGACCTCACACAAATTTAAGAGAGAAGTTTCTCCTAGATCGGTACAGAACAGACCTGGAGTGACCCTTTATCAGTGTGCCCTGTGTGGAGTGTGGCAGCAGAATCCCAGCCACTGTGGCCATCATCCCACGACTGGCCTTCCTTAGATCGGCTTAGGGGAAGGAGGTGACCTTCCTTTCAGCCAGAAGGGCAGATCGGGCTTTCATGGAAGCCATCTTTCTCTGGGAATCACTGCTGTTCAGGTGCCTGCTTAGGAGATGGAGCTGTGGTCACAACAACAGTAGAGACCGCTTTGGAGGAATTAGAAGCTGTTCCCTGTTGAAGATGGGACGCGGGGACAGTCTGGATGCGCACCTATTTGCAAAGAAAATGTCTGGTCAGTAGATGCAAATAAGCTCATCAGTTGAGAACAAAGAACAAAGGAAAGAGAGGAGCTGGGATGGCCAGCAGTTCACTGGGGACTCACCTGTGTGGCCTGACCTTGTTGCTGGAGCTGCTGCAGCTGCTGGGCAGTGAGGAAACTCACAGGCTTGTTGCCAGCAATGAGCTTCGTACCCGCGGGCATGGTGGTGAGGATGATGTTGCGGCCCAGCCCGCTGAGGCTGTGGATGGAGAGCAGGATGGGTGTTACCTTCTACCCAGAATTAGCCATGCACTGAAGGAAACCAGGGAGGTCTGGTGCCCAGGGAAAACCCAGCATCCTGGACTGAAACAGCAACCAGCTGAGGAGACCACCCTTGTCCCAGCTTCGATGCCTCCCCCAACAGGCAAGAAGAGCAGGCCCGAAGGCTCCCAGTGCTGCAGATAAGATGACCCTGACAGCCACACCCTGATCAGCAAGAGTGATATACAGGGCCCCAGGGAGGTGTGTGCTTTGGACAAGAAACCCACCCCCAAAGCCGCTGCCTTGAGACCATCAGGGTGATTTCATCATACCCATTATCCCTGCTTAAGTCAGCCACAGAAAGCCCAGGCTCCCAATAAACCCTCAGCCTCTGAGCAATCACTCCATAGGGCTCAACTGTCCAACTGGGGCCTTTCCTAGCATCCACAGCAAAAATTGCTGTCTGAGCCACACCAGTGCCGATCTTGCCACAGCATTTCCTGTCCCCTTCCTTGCTTTTTCTCCATAGTATCAGTATGTCTTACCACTCCATGTGATATTTTGCTCTATTCTTTCTTTCCCCACTTAAAGACAGCATGGATTTTCATCCATTTTAATCACTACCATATCCCTAGCACCTAAAACAATACCAGGTGCTCAATAAACCTTGCTGTTGAGCACGAAAAGGAGAGAGCTCACAGGGAGCCCAGGAAAACCGGCTGCCTACCCACTGCAACAGGGAACCACCCAGAGGCCCTGCCCACCCCGCACTACAGCACTTACTTGGCGCCAAGGTTGCCTTTGATGATGGGGGCTGTGACCACACTCTTGCCCTTCATAGGCTGGCTAATCACAGAGAGTGGGACAGTGATCCGTGTAGGCAGCTTCCCCTAAAGAAAGAAAGGAATCACGTTATGGGACAGCGGCTGAGACAAGGTGACCTTAGGGCTACGGAGCAGAGGAGCCAGCATGCCGGGCTTCCATCCCTGTGCTCTGCAGGGTTCCACTATTCTTGAGCACCGCCCAGGGAGGCCTCACAAAACCTCTGCTCGTCTGCTGCAGGTAAGGTTCCTATACTATATTTAGGGGTCACTTGATCCGTTACCTTCCCCTCTCATGCTGCCTAAAGCAGTGGTAACCATACATAAATGCTCTCATGAGGGCTGAATGTGTCCCTACATCACAAAGGAATACATGTGTTCACTTCAGCGCAGTAAAAGTCTGAGCTCCTTGCAGGGCAGGGCCTTAGTCATTGCTGTGTCCCCGATACATGGCATGCAAAAACTGTCTGCAGGGGTGTGAGCAAGGACAGAGGCACGCAAGAGTTAACACACCATGTGCATAACTACTGCTTCACTGGAATACTGCAGCGCATGCCAGACCAGGAACTGGTCACGCTCTCCAGGTGCTTTCTGTTTCTCCCAGAGATAAAAGAGGTTACTTAGGGGACACTAATAATAAATTCAACCAAGCGAAAAGTCCAACCCGAAGCTAATAAGGCCTATGAGAAACAAAAACATTGAAAAGGCCTAGTCTTTGGGATTTCACAATGGCTAAGATTTGGTAATTGCATCACCTGTTTTTAGGCTGCCTAGTTTTTTAACCACTGGCTAGTAATAAAATTTATATACAGTAAAATCCTGCATAAATCTGATTCTAAAAAATTATTCAGAGGGGTGGCTTCACAGGCTGCTGAGAAAAGGCATCGGCATTTCCTGTGGGAAAGCTGGTTCTAAAGAAGCCAGGCCCTCGAGGGCCGCACTGTGACACAGCTGTAGCCCTTAGAAAGCATCAGAGACATCCCTGGGCAACAGAACCGTGCCTCCGTTACTCTGGGTTTTCTTCTTCCTTTTTTAATGGTTTTATTTTCATAATGTTTTAGCTGCTTAAAAACATTTCAGGCCACCAGTATACCAAGTGGAACTGTCCCTAGCCTAACCAGCTGATGAGGTGTGGAAAATTCCACACTTCCTACCCCACTAAATGCTCTCTGGTCATACAGGTGGGGCAAAAGTAGGCTTATTGTTGTTCGTATGGAATATAGTACAACAGTAAATAATAATATGAGAATAAACTGTGTTTCACATACTCACAACTTTAAGCCTACCTCTGCCCCACCCTAGTATTTATCCAGATCGACTTGAACAGCACAGATGCCATTGACTAGCAGCTTCCTATGTTGTGAGAATTCCAGAGAAACAAGTGGATTGAGTAAGCAGTCTCCTTTCTTCCTTATTCTAATTCCTGTGAGATGAGAACCTAAATCTTTCCTTTTAAGCCACACTCTGTATCAGGGTCTGTTGGCTAACTGGTTTTACTAAAGTGTATGTCCTCTGTCCTCTATCACTCTGGCTTTTATCCAGATGATTGAAGTTTTCCTACATAGTTTGTTTAGAAAAGTTAAACTATGTTTTATACTGTCCTATAAACTATAGCACAGTGCTCCTTATCCAGAGTGAAACAAACACACATGCATCCAGAAACACACCTATGCTGATATGAGAATCTGGTTTATGATACATGTAGTGTTTATTTCAAGTTAGGGGGGAAGGGATAAATTAGTCAATGGTGTTGGAATAATTTCAAAAACATAAAATGAGATCTCTACCACATGCTTTTCACAAAATATTTCAAATGGATTATTGGTTATACTTTTCTTAAAACTCTGGAAGTATTTTATGGAAATACAAGCTAATATCTTCATTACGTTGGGGTAATAAGAAAGGTAAAAGACATAAAACCCAGAAACCATAAAAGAAATGTTGATGGGGCGGCAAGATGGCAATGGAGTAGGCAGATGTTTCAACTTCCACCTTCCAAAACCAAAGTGGATTACAACTTAATTTTAAGAACAATCATCTAGAAAAACCAGTTTTGGGCTAAACCAAGAGGAATCTATAGCCAAAGATCACTGAAGAAGCCACACTGAGAATGGTAGGAAAAGCAGAAATGCAGAGAGGGCTGCCCAGCTCCTGGGAGTCGCATGGTGGTGGGGTTTTTACTGGAGAAGGGAGGGTCCTGGGCCCCAGGACTGAAGCCCAGCCTGCAGCTCTGGAGCCTAGAAGGCGCATGGACAGTATTTAGCTGCAAAACAAGTCAGGATACTGTTTGTGAGAAAGAGACAGACTTCTCAGACCCAGGATTTGTCTTAAAGGGACTGTGCAGAAAATCTCTCTCACTACCACTCAACCGGAGCTCCGGGGGACGGGGAGAGAGGAGAGGACCAGAGTAGCAGGAAGAGAGTGTAATCTAGGAGGTACAGGCAGAAATACTTTGAGGGACAGCCACCCTAACCCTTGAGTTGAGTCACTCCCCAAATCTAAAGTGAGTATTTTTCCTGGAACCAGCAATACCAGCAACCAAACGGAAGCTCTCCTGCTGCACTCAGAGCAGAGTTGCTTAGAAGGAGGGAGCCAGCAGGGATACAGTATTGAGTGCTGAGGTCTGAGCTACAATGCCACCCCCACACTGCTGAGTGCTCGCCGGAGGGCGGGCGGTGGCGGGACATGGGAGTGTAGTCCCGTCTGTGGCTGTGGTGCAAGCACATGAACGCAGTCCCACCTGCGGGGCCAGGGCGGAAGCCGGGGAACCTGCCGGGGCTTGCAGCCTGGGCCGTGCCAAAGCAGTCCTACCCACAGGGCAAGGTGGAGGCCCCAGGTCAGCCAAGGTTTGCAGCTCGGATGTATGAACGCAGTCCGGCTTGCGGGGGCAGGGCAGAGGCCAGCCAAGGCTTGCAGCCCAATGCTCAAACTCAGTCCCGCCACGGGGGCGAGATGGAGACTGGGGGGTCAGCCAGGGCTTGCAGACTGGGTATGCACGCACAGTCTCACATGGGGAGGTGAGGCAGACGCTGCAGCGACCACAGCAGCGGTCAGAACCAGCAATGCCGTGCCTGAACGCCAGAGGCGGCAGCAGCGGTGGTGGCAGGCCTGCGGATGGACCGCACCTTGGGAACACAAAGGCCACACCAATTAGACTCCTGTGGCCAACCCTTCTGAGGGCTGAAAATAAAAATATAAATAAAATAAAAATTAAATAAAATTTAAAAAGGTTGGATAAAAAGACATCTGAGGCTAAGAAGCAAGCCACATCCAGTATCTTACCTAACCCCTGATTTATAGTACTGAGCCCAACAAGTAGCCACCAATAAGAGGCAGCAGAAAGCAGATCTCAGGGGAACCTGAACATTTAAACAAACATCCTCCAGACCAAAGGTAGATAAAAGCCAGCCTAAATTGATATTAACAATGACATCTGGGCTCAGCAGAGGCAGCCACAGGATCTGGATGGCCTACTGCTCCAAAAAGGTAGATAAGGGCCAGTCATAGGCAGTGACCCCCACTGGTCTGTGCCAGGCTCCGGCCAAGAAGGTCCAAGTAGGGCACATCCAGAGGCCAGATACGAATAGCATCAGTTCAGGCCTTAACAACCCTCGTTAGAGTGACATCTTAAGGAAAGGCTCCTCACACCTGACCCAGTTAAGATACAGAAAATAGAAAAGCAGCTCTACTAGTTAAGGAGACCACAATTCGAACAAGCCTGCAAACCATAAACAGAAACAATGGGAAGACAGAGGAACATAAGCCATATGGATCAACAAGAAAAACCCTCAGAAAAAGATCTGGATGAAATGGAAATAATCAAATTACCAGATGCAGAGTTTAAAATAATGATGTTAGGATGCTTAAGGATCTCAAAGCTACAACGGATGGACTTAATAAGCACTTAAATAAAGAAATTGTAAGAATCAAAAAGGACACTGAAATCATATAAAAGAACCAGACAGAAATGACAAACACAATACCAGAAATAAAGACTACACTAGAAGGAATTAAAAGCAGGCTGGATGGGCCCTGGCCGGTTGGCTCAGCGGTGGAGCGTCGGCCTGGCGTGCGGGGGACCTGGGTTCGATTCCCGGCCAGGGCACATGGGAGAAGCGCCCATTTGCTTCTCCACCCCCACCCCCTCCTTCCTCTCTGTCTCTTCCCCTCCCGCAGCCGGGACTCCATTGGAGCAGGGATGGCCCGGGCGCGGCGCTGGGGATGGTTCCTTGGCCTCTGCCCTGGGCGCTGGAGTGGCTCTGGTCGCGGCGGAGCGACGCCCCGGAGGGGCAGAGCATCGCCCCCTGGTGGGCAGAGCGTCACCCCTGGTGGGCGTGCCGGGTGGATCCTGGTCGGGCGCATGCGGGAGTCTGTCTGACTGTCTCTCCCTGTTTCCAGCTTTGGAAAAACACAAAGAAAAAAAAGAAAAAAAAAAAGCAGGCTGGATGAAGCAGAGGATTGAATCAGCAACTTAAGAGGACAAGATAAGCAAACTCACAAAAGCAGAACAGCAAAAAGAAAAGAAAATCAAAAGCACAGTGGATAAAGCGTCGACCTGGAAATGCTGAGGTTGCCGGTTCAAAACCCTGGGCTTGCCTAGTCAAGGCACATATGGGAGTTGTTGCTTCCAGCTCCTTCCCCCTTCTCTCTCTCTGTCTCTTCTCTTCTCTTCTCTCTCTCTCTCTGTCTCTCCCTCTCCTTTCTAAAATGAATAAAAAAAAAAGTCTGAGGAAACTCTAAGAGAGCTCTGCGACAACATGAAGAGAAACAATATCCGCATAATAGGGGTTCCTAAAGAAGAGAAAGAACAAGGGATAGAGAACCTGGTTGAAGAAATTATAGTTAAAAATTTCCCCAAATTGATGCAGGAAAGAGTCACACAGGTTCAAGAAGCAGAGAGAACCCCATTAAAAAAGAACCTAAAGAGACCTACACCAAGACACATCATAACCGAAATACCAAAGCTAAGAGATAAAAAAAAGAATACTAAAAACTTCAAGAGAAAAAGTCAACCACCTACAAAGGAGTCCCCATAAGGATATCTGACTTTTCAACAGAAACACTTGAGGGCAGAAGGGAATGGCAAGAAATATTCAAAGTAATGAAGAACAAGAGCCTACAACCAAGACTTCTTTATCCAGCAAGGCTATCATTTAAAACTGAAGGAGAAATAAAAAGTTTCCCAGACCAGAAAAACTCAAGGAATTCATCACAACCAAACCAATGCTGCAAAAAATGTTAAGGGCCTGCTGTAGACAGAACAAAATGAGAAAAAAAAAAATCTAGTAAAAGAGGAATGCAGATTTAAAGAAAACAATGGCAATAAACAACTACATATCAATAATAACCTTAAATGTAAATGGATTAAATGCTCCAGTCAAAAGACATAGGTTAACTGAATGGATAAGAAAACAGGACCTGTACATATGCTGTCTACAAGAGACCCACCTCAAAACAAAAGATACACACAGACTGAAAGTAAAAGGATGGAAAAAAGTACTTCATGCAAATGGAAATGAAAAAAAAAGCTGGGGTAGGAATAATTATATCTGACAAAATAGACTTTAAAACAAAGACTATAGTAAAGAAGGTCACTACATAATGATAAAGGGAGCAATCCAAAGGAAGAAATAACTATTATAAATATCTATGCATCTAATATAAGAGCACCTAAATATATAAAGCAGACTTCGATGGACATAAAGGGTGAGATCAACAGCAATACTGTAATAGTAGGGGATTTCGATACCCCATTAACATCACTGGATAGATCCTCAAGAAAGAAAATTAACAAAGAAACAGAATTAAGGGACACACTAGATCAGGGGTCTCAAACTCAACTCAGCATGTGGGCCGCAGAGCAAGATCACAGCCGTTCGGCGGGCCGCACTAGGTCTACAAAAGGCAACTGTTACACAACACTTTTCTCACTGCAGTTGAAAACAAAAAAAATCAGTACAACAAGCACAATCGTACATGCAGTTTACTCAGTGTCACAAAACAACCAGAAACTGTAGTTCGCATCACAACTGCTGTTAACTAAGCTAATATCTAGCTAGGATGCTAGAGAAATGAAAAATACAAGTAGGCCCCTAGGCTTACTTAATTTTATCCAAAATATTTTGAACTTCGTGGATTAGTCTGTGGGCCGCACAAAATTGTTCAGCGGGCCGCATGCGGCCCACGGGCCACGAGTTTGAGACCCCTGCACTAGATCAATTGAATTTAATAGATATCTTCAGAACCTTTCATCCTAAAGCAGCAGAATACACCTTCTTTTCAAGAGCTCATGGTACATTCTCTAGGATAAACCACATGTTAGAGCATAAAACGAGCCTCAACAAATTTAAGAAGACTGAAATCATACCAAGCATATTCTCTTACCACAATAGCATGAAACTAGAAATGAACTACAATAGAAAAACTGAAAAACACTCGAACACTTGGAAACTAAACATGTTATTAAATAACAAATTGGTCAACAATGATATCACAGAATAAATAAAAAATTTCCTTGAAACAAATGAAAATGAGCATACAACAACTCAAGATTTATGGGACAGAGTAAAAGCAGTACTGAGAGGGAAGTTCATAGCAAACCTTAAGAAGCTAGAAAAAGCTCAAATAGACAACTTAACCCTACAATTAAAGAACTAGAAAAAGAACAGCAAGTATTGCCCAGAGGAAGTAGAAGGAAGGAAATAATAAAGATCAGGGCAGAAATAAATGACACAGTGGGTAAAATAACAATACAGAGGATCAATGAAACCAAGAGCTGGTTTTTTGAAAAGGTAAACAAGATAGATGTTTAAAAACACCAAGAAAAAAAGAGAGGACTTGCCTGACCAGGCAGTGGCACAATGGATACAGCGTCAGACTAGGATGCAGAGGACCCAGGTTCGAGACCCTGAGGTTGCCAGCTTGAGCGCGGACTCATCTGGTTTGAGCAAAAGCTCTCCAGCTTGGACCCAAGGTCGCTGGCTTAAGCAAGGGGTTACTCGGTCTGCTGAAGGCCCGTGGTCAAGGCACATATGAGAAAGCAATCAATGAACACTAAGGTGTCGCAACAAAAAACTGATGATTGATGCTTCTCATCTCTTTCCGTTCCTGTCTGTCTGTCCCTATCTATCCCTCCTTCTGACTCTCTGTCCCTGTAAAAAAAAAAAAAAAAAAAGGATTCAAATAAATAAAATTAGAAATGAGAGTGGAGAAGTAACAACTGACACAGCAGAAATACAAAGGACTATAAGAAAATACTATGAAGAACTGTATGCCAAAAAATTAGACAACCTAGGTGAAATGGACAAATTCTTTGAAAAGTATAATCACTCAAAAATCAATCTGAAAGAATCAGAAAACCTAAATAGACCGATTGCAACAAATGAGATTGTAACAGTTATCAAAAAACTCCCAACAAACAAAAGCCCTGGGCCAGATGGCTTCACAGGCGAATTCTACAGAACATTCAAAGAACTAACTCCTACCCTTCTCAAGCTATTTCAAAAAATTCAAGAGAAAAGACTTCCAAGCTCCTTTTATGAGGCGGGCATAATTCTGATTCCAAAACCTGGCAAAGACAACACAAAAAAATAAAACTATAGGCCAACAGCCTTGATGCATTTAGATGCTAAAATTCTCAACAGAATATTAGCAAACTGGATCAATACATGAAAAAAAGCATACATCATGATCAAGTGGGATTTATTCTGGGGAGGCAAGGCTGGTACAATATTCACAAATCAATCAATGTGATTCATCACATAAACAAAAGGAAAGATAAAAACCACATGATAATATCAATAGATGCAGAAAAAGCATTTGATAAAATCAAGCACCCATTTATGATCAAAACTCTCAGCAAAGTGGGAATACAGGGAACATACCCTCAGTATAATAAAGGCCATCTATGACAGACCCACAGCCAACATCATACTCAATGGACAAAAGTTAAAAGCAATCCCCTTAAGATCAGGAACAAGGCAGGGGTGCCCCCATTCACCATGCTTATTCAACATAGTTCTGGAAGTCCTAGCCAGAGCAATCAGACAAGAAGAAATAAAAGGCATCCAAATTGGAAAAGAAGAAGTAAAACTATCATTATTTGCTGATGATATATTGTACATAGAAAACCCTAAAGCTGCCCTCAAAAAACTACTAGACCTGATAAATGAATTCAGTAAGGTGGCAGGATATAAAATTAATACTCAGAAATCAGAGACATTTTTATACACCAAAATGATCTGTCCGAAAGAGAAATTAAGAAAACGATCCCCTTCACTATTGCAACAAAAAAAATAAAGTACCTAGGAGTAAATTTAACCAAGGAGGTTAAACACTTATACTTGAAAAATTATAAAACATTGATAAAAGAAATCAAGAAAGACACAAACAAGTGAAAGCATATACCGTGTTCATGTTTAGGAAGAATAAATATTAAAATGTCTATGTTACCCAAAGCAATTCATAAATTCAATGCAATTCCAATTAAAATACCAATAACATACTTCAAAGATATAGAACACATATTCCAAAAATTTATATGGAACCTAAAAAGAACACAAATAGCCTCAGCAATCTTGCAAAAGAAGAATAAAGTGGTGGTATCACACTTCCTGATATCAAGTTATACTACAAGATCCTTGTACTCAAAACAGCTTGGTACTGGCATAAGAACAGACATATGGATCAATGGAACAGAACAGAGAATCCAGGAATAAACCCACATCTTTATGAACAATTGATATTTGACAAAGGAGGTAAGAGCACACAATAGAGTAAAGACAGTCCCTTTAACAAATGGTGTTGGGAAAATTAAGACAGCTTCCTGCAAAAAAATGAAACTATACCACCAACTTACACCACTTAACAATAAACTCAAAATGGATAAAAGACTTAAATGTAAGCCGTGAAATCATAAGCATCTTAGAAGAAAACATAGGCAATAAGCCCTCCGATATTTCTCACAGCAATATATATATATTTGCTGATTTATCTCCACAGGCAAGTGAAATAAAAGACAGGATGAACAAATAGGATTATATCAAACTAAAAGGCTTTTGCACAGCTAAAGACAATATGAATAAAATAAAAAGACAAACCACACAATGGGAGAACATATTCAACAATACATCTGATAAAGGGTTAATAAACAAAATTTATAAAGAACTTAAAAAACTCAACACCAGGAAGGTAATCCAATCAAAAATGGGCAAAAGAAATGAATAGACACTTCTCCCAAGAGGACATACAAATGGCCAATAGGCATATGAAAAAATGCTCAACATCACTAATCATTAGAGAAATGCAAATTAAAACCACAATGAGATACCACCTCACACCAGTCAGAATGGTGCTCATCAACAAAACAACACAGAGTAAGTGCTGGCCAGGATGTGGAGAAAAGGGAGCCCTCCTGCACTGCTGGTGGGAATGCAGAATGGTGAAGCCCACTGTGGAAAACAGTATGGAGATTCCTCAAAAAATTAAAAATGAAACTGCCTTTTGACCCAGCCATCCCACTTTTAGGAATATATCCCAAGAACACTACATCAATGATTCAAAAGAAATGCACCCCCACGTTTATGGCAGCATTGTTTACAATAGACACGATCTGAAAACAGCCCAAGTGTTCATCAGTAGACAAGTGGATTAAAAGCAATGGTACATATACACAATGGAATACTATGGGGCCATGAAAAAGAAAATCTTAACTTTTGCAACAACATGGATGGACCTGGAAACTATTATGTTAAGTGAAATAAGCCAGGCAGAGAAAGAAATATATCATATGACCTCACTCACTTGAGGAATTCAATGAACAATATGAACTGAGGAACGGAATAGAGACAGAGGTGGGATCAATGGGTCCAGAAGGAAAGCAGACAGAGGCAAAGGGGATGATAGGAAGGGATCAGAAAAGGAAGAGGTTGGTGAAATTATACACACATAACACAACGTTATAGAGAGAAGAAAAGCTAATCATGGAGGGAAAGGGGGAGGGCACTGCAAGAAAGGGGATAGGAAGATGTTGTGGGAAACACGGGGGAGGGGGAATGCATTTGGGGGGGGGACACTAGAATCTATGTAAACAAAATAAATTAAAAAAGAAATGTTGATAGACTGATCTAATCAGAAAAAACACCTGTAGAGCAAAAGGTTCCACATGCAAGGTTAAAAAATGACAGTAAGGCCCCGGCTGGTGGCTCAGTGCACTGTGTATGGCAGGAGTCCCCAAACTACGGCCCGCGGGCCACATGCGGCCCCCTTAGGCCATTTATCCGGCCCCCGCTGCACTTCCGGAAGGGGCACCTCCTTCATTGGTGGTCAGTAAGAGGAGCATAGTTCCCGTTGAAATATTGGTCAGTTTGTTGATTTAAATTTACTTGTTCTTTATTTTAAATATTGTATTTGTTCCCGTTTTGTTTTTTTACTTTAAAATAAGATATGTGCAGTGTGCATAGGAATTTGTTCATAGTTTTTTTATAGTCCGGCCCTCCAACGGTCTGAGGGACAGTGAACTGGCCCCCTGTGTAAAAAGTTTGGGGACCCCTGGTGTATGGACTGCCCAGGTTTGATTCCCTGTCAGGGCACTCAGGAGAAGCCCTCCCCCCTTCTCTCCCTCTTCTCCTCCCAAAGCCAGTGGCTCAACTGGTTCAGAGTGGCCCTGGGTCCTGAGGACATCTTGGTTGGTCCGAATGTCAGTCTCAGGCACTAAAAATAGCTCAGTACTTGAGCACTGGTCCTAGATGGGGTTGCTGGGTAGATCCCAGTCAGAGCACACACACGAGTCTGCCTATCTTCCCTCTTTTCACCTAAAACAAACAAACAAACAAAAAATGACAGCCTGACCAGTGGTAGCACAGTGGATAGAATGTCAACCTGGGAATGCTTAGGTCCCAGGTTCAAAACCCTTAGGTCGCCGGCTTGAGTGCAGGATCAGAGCCATGATCTCATGGTGCTGGGTTAAGCCTAAAGGTCGCTGAATTGAGTAATGGGTCACTGGCTCGGTTTGAACCCCCAACCCCCCCACCCCCATCAAGGCACATATGAGAAGCAATCAATTAACAACTAAAGTGATGCAACTACAAGTTGATGCTTCTCATCTCTCTTGCTCCCTCTCTCAAAAAAATTTAAAAAAACAGTACAAAAAATACTTTCTACAAAAAGAATTAACAACCAAATGATATTGTCACCTGAAATTCTGAGAAAACCAAATACTCCAGAGAAAAACTGGCAAAGATTTATTCACTGCTAGAGAGCAGAAGCCAGTCTCCCCAGGAATGAATACCCAACCTAAAGATCAGGGAAACAAATAGAAAAAGAACCTGCTACATAGAGTTAAAAAATAAATAAATAAATAAATAACACATGATACCCAGCACTGGTTAGGGTAGACTTGTGGACTGAACTGTAAGCTGGTATGGCCTTTTTGGTAGCACGACTAGAATAACAGTGTACCCCTGTGGCCCAGTCTAGGCACCTCTGCCCTACAAACACGTGTTCTTACACACACACACACACACACACACACACACACACACACTCAGTGTTCAACAGTGAAAAAGTACCCTTTCATAGCAGAATGGTTAAAGCACATCCCTTCTCCAGTCTACTATGTATCATTAAAAAGAACATAGTCGTTATCTGTAGAGGATCTAGAACAGGGGTTGGGAATGTACGGCTCATGAGCCAGATGTGGGTCTTTTGATGGCTGTATCTGGCTCGCAGACAAATCTTTAATAAAAAAAAATAATGTTAAAAATATAAAACATTCTCATGTATTACAATCTATTCATTTCCTACTACTCATGTTCATGGTTACGGGTGGCTAGAGCCAATCACAGCTGTCCTCTGGGACAACACCAAATTTTTATTGGATAATGCATAACGTATATGGGTCGTTGTATGGCTCTCATGGAATTACATTTTAAAATATGTGACATTCATGGCTCTCTCAGCCAAAAAGGTTCCCGACCCCTGATCTAGAATAATCCCCAAGACATATTTTTAAATAGATAAAGCAAATCATAGAACCACCTAACAGACTCAGGTCTCTCATAGGGATTTCTAAATATTATGTGTGTACATGCATGAAAATGCTCTGGAAAAGGACTGGAAGGATAAACGTCAGAACACCAACAGACACTAGCCCTCATGAAAGAGTGAGAGGAGCTGGAAGAAATTTTCTATTTTACTCTGTGTACTTCTGTACTATTTTAATATTTTTTAGGAATGTGTGCATGTACTACTTTCATAAATTTGTTTCAAAATTAAACAAAAATGTCTATTAGTAAATAAGCCTATTTGAATCAAATGAGGTGATACAGACATTTCCACTGCTAAAAAGAGAAACTCCCAAGTGGAAGGGCTAGTCTTCACCACCAATAGTACTCACAGCCTGGGACGTGGAAACGACTGTGGTGCTGACAGGGACCTGCCGCACCGTGGGGGCTCCTGTGCCAATGCTGATGGGCGTGCTTGCAGCCCCAGAAGCCACGGCCACAGTCTTGGACACAGCAGCATTCATACTGGGCAAGGACACTGCTGAAGTATGAACAGTTCCAGACCCACTGGCCACTGAGGACCCTGGCTTGGCATGGGTTGCAACTGTGATGGTCTGGCCTGCTTTGGGAGGCATCACGCCCAGGCCCTGCACAATGCGGATGGTGGCAGCTGGCTTGGCTTCTGGAGAGGCCACTGTGCTTTTCCCCTTCTGGTCAGCCACACTCACACCAAGTGCCGGCATCAAGCGAAAAGCTGAACTCGAGGCTTCTGCTGGCTTGAGGTCAGGAGTCACTTTGACCACAGTGGTACCTGTTGGAGTGGACGGAGGAGCACTGGCTGAGCTGGCCTTCGCAGGGCTGTCAGCAGCATGGACTGGATTGGAAGTGACATGTAAGGTAGCAGAGATGCCTTTGCCTGCAGTGCCACTTCCTGTCCCAAAGAGGTCCTGCGTCAACTTGACTGTGGTAACCTGGGACTTGGCCAACGTGGCCATCATGTCTGGAGTGATTCGCAGAACCGTCTGGCCTTTGGCATCTGTGGTGATGGAGGAGGGTGGCAGACGCAATACATCCTTACCCTGGATACGAAAGTTCGTGGCTGTGAGTGGAATGCTGTTGCCTGTCTGGGGCTTCACACCAAGCTGCCCAGTGATCGCCACCTGGGTGGAGAGGAAATAGCACTGACAAAGGGTCCACAACGCCACACTGCTTACACGGCATTAACTAGACAATCTTCCCTTCACAAATATGTGTCTTTCACATATTTTTCTAACTTTTTATTTTTAAAAATAATAAACATTCAGGCTGACCAGTGGTGGCGCAGTGGATTGAGCATCGACCTGGAATACCGAAGAATCAGGTTTGAAACCCAAGGTTGCCAGCTTGAGCACAGCTCACCAGCCTGAGCGCAGAGTCGCTGGCTTGAATGTGGGATCACAGACATGGCCCCATGGTTGCTGGCTTGAGCTCAAAGGTCATGGGCTTGAGCCCAAGGTCACTGGCTTAAGCAAGGGGACGCCAGCTCAGCTTGAGCCTCCTGGTTAAGGCACGTATGAGAAAGCAATCAATGAACAATTGAAGCAACACAACTATGAGTTGATGCTTCTCATCTCTCTCCCTTCCTTTCTCTTTCTCTAAAAAAAAAAAAAAAAAAGATAAACATTCACAAAAGAGTATAGTATAAATATATCCATTACCCAGCTTCAAAAAGTTAACACTTTGTCAATCTTGTTTTATCTCTATTTTGGGGGAGCTAAATGGGGGCAGAAGGTAGGAGGAGTGGAAATATTTTTAAGTAAACTAATATATAGCATTTCACTAATCAATACTTCTATACATATCTTTAAGCAATAACTATTTTTTTTAGAGTTTATTTATTGACTTTAAAGAGAGAACAGAGAAAGGGGAAGGAGCAGGAAGCATCAATCTATAGTTGCTTCTCCTATGGGCCTTGACCGGGCAAGCGTGGGGTTTCAAACCAGCAACCTCAGCACTCCTGGTCAACACTTTATCCACTGTGCCACCACAGGTCAGGTGAAAAAAACCTTTTTTTTTTTTTTTTAAATTTTTTTAAACAGTGACAGAGAGAGAGTCAAAGAGAGGGATAGATAGGAACAGACAGACAGGAACAGAGAGAGATGAGAAGCATCAATCATCAGTTTTTCGTTGAGACATCTTAGTTGTTCATTGATTGCTTTCTCATATGTGCCTTGACTGTGGGCCTTCAGCAGACCGAGTGACCCCTTGCTTGAGCCAGCGACCTTGGGTCCAAGCTGGTGAGCTTTGTTCAAACCAGATGAGCCCATGCTCAAGCTGGCGACCTCGGGGTCTTGAACCTGGGTCCTCCACATCCCAGTCTGACGCTCTATTCACTGCACCACCGCCTGGTCAGGCTGAAAAAAACTTTGTAAATTAAAAATATAACTACCAATTACTTCCTAATAATATATATTTACATTTCCCAAACTGTTATAAAGACATCTAGTTACAGTTGTGCCAACCTTCACTCTGAGATCTGCAGTATGACCCAACTGCCATGTATGTATAACAGATACAACCTTCTAGCCTCAGGGATGCTTCTGTCACATGAGAAACTCTGCCCTCTCGCTACTGGACCATTGCCATCCGAATGCAAACACGCAGTAACAGTTCCCACCCCACAACACCACAAACCCTTGCTCACTCTACCTCCTCCTGCCCTGCCCCTCCCCACATCCCCACCTCCCCCTGCCCCCACCCCACCCCGCATCCCCACCTCCCCCTGCCCCCTACCCCACTCCGCATCCCCACCTCCCCCTGCCCCCCAACCCACTCCGCATCCTCACCTCCCCCCGCCCCCCCACTCCGCATCCCCACCTCCCCCTGCCCCCCACCCCACCCCGCATCCCCACCTCCCCCTGCCCCCCACCCCACTCCACATCCCCACCTCCCCCTGCCCCAACTCATTCCGCATCCTCACCTCCCCCCGCCCCCCCACTCCGCATCCCCACCTCCCCGTCCCCCCCACTCCACATCCCCACCTCCCCCTGCCCCCCACCCCACTCCACATCCCCACTCCAGCTCCAGTTCCCTGCTCTCTTCAAAAGGAAAATGTCTCTAAAATTTTTCTATATTTACTATCTCCACATCCTTGCCTTACATTCTCTTTCAAACATGTTCCCAAGGAGCCACTAATCCACTGGACCTAGTGAGGTTCTCTCGTTACCTGTCCAGGGAGTGAGTGGTCAATTCTTGTGGCTCACACTGCTCACTCTCACACACCTGATGCATGATCGGACTTCAAGAGCACACTATTCTCTCTTGGTCTGCCTCAGTGGTTTCTGTCCCAGATACTGCTATCACTATCTACCTAGTCACTCAACCAAAGCTATCATAGCTCCTTCTCTTGGACACCAGGAAATCACACCGGCTCTCCCTTCAACCCCGCACGCAGAACCTGGCACTTCTAACCACTGTGATATCTACTCACAGGAAGACAGCAGGACCTCTCATCTGGACTGCTGCAACTGCCACCGATCTAGTCTCCCTGCTTCATCTCTGTCCCTAACATCTGTTCTATGCAGCAGCCAGGGTTTCTTTACAAGTAAACTAGATCAGTCATTCTAGTCAGAATCTTTCAATGGTTCCCCATCACATTTCAATTAAAAGCAAACTCCGACATGATTTAACCACTGGCACCACCTTTCAACACTTCCACACCTGCTCACTAGGCCTCAGTCGCATCTGGTTTCCTGTTGATCCTCAAGCATATTTCAGATTCAGGGCATTCCACTTGCTCTTCCTAACCTGGAATGCTTTAGCTACCTGCCATTTGGCATACTTCCAACCTCATCCAGCAACTCGGCCAGCTCTGAGCACCCCAGCTCCACAGTACACTTCACTCTAGCCCAGCTGCTCCCTGCTGTTCACTGTCCCTACACCTGCCCCTGAACTTCCTGTCTGTCCCCTCACTGTGACAACACGAGCTCCACGGAGGAAGGACTCAGTCTGTGCAATATACCACTACATCCCAACACTTTGGACAGTAGCTGGCACACAAAGAAGTATTCAATAAATACAGTGTGTCCGTAAAGTCATGGTGCACTTTTGACCGGTCACAGGAAACCAACAAAAGACAACAGAAATGTGAAATCTGCACCAAATAAAAGGAAAATCCTCCCAGTTTCTGTAGGATGATGTGGCAGCATGTGTGCATGCACAGATGATGACGTAACACCTTGTATACAGTGAAGCAGCCCATGGCCATGCCAGTCAAAATGTGGACGGTACAGAGGAAAGTTCAGTGTGTTCTGTGGCTCACTAAATTCGAATCTGTGACCAAAGTGCAACGTGAATATCGGTGCGTTTACAACGAAACGCCACCACATAGGAATAACATTACTTGGTGGGATAAGCAGTTGAAGGAAACCGGCAGTTTGGTGGAGAAACCCCGTTCTGGTAGGCCATCAGTCAGTGACGAGTCTGTAGAGGCTATACGGATAGCTACCTAACGAGCCCTAAAAAATCTGTGCGTGAGCCCACATCGAACTGCACTGAATAGGTATGAAACTGGGAGAGTTTTCTTTTTATTTGGTGCAGATTTCACATTTCTATCGTCTTTTGTTGCTTTCCTGTGACCGGTCAAAAGTGCACCATGACTTTACGGACACACTGTATTTAATAAAAAAAAAAAATGTTACTTTATCATCATGTGGTTCCATTTCATCTGCAAAATGGATATAACAAAAGTGCCTCCACCACAGTGTTATGAGTCTTAAATTATTTAATATCTATAAAATGTTTATTAGCATAGTACAAGCAACAATTCTTTGAAGTTCAATGGTTAGCCCTGCAATCACAACCAAGAGAGTACCAACAAATCCTTTTACTAGTGGTATGCTGAAACATCAATAAAGTATATAAGTTTATAACACAGGGTTTTAACTATTTGTAAATTAACTCATATACCATGTCCTCCAAATTCAGAAACTCTGCTACTACTGTAAATGCTAACATAGATGGAAAAGAACAGAAGAAATCTCTTCGGCAGCTATAGAGCTTGCTGGAACCCTCGGTGGGAACTCACACTGAAACACCTGTGAACTAAATATCAAAGATGACAAATCACTGCCATCTCCACTGTCCTCAGTTTCAGGACAAAGGAGCCAGACCCCACTCACCTGCTTGATAATGTTCTGCCCGCTGACATTCTGGATGACGGTGGCCGTGGAAGCACTCGGAGCAGCACTGCCAGGGGAACCCGTGGCTGGCTTGCTCGCAGGGCTGGCTGTGGCAGGGAGACTTGTCACCGTGAGTCCCGTCTGCCCGGGTCCTGGCCGCTGCACAGTGGCTGCTGTCGTTTGAGCCTTGACTGGAACGGTGGCCATTACCGTCTAGTTCAGAGCATGAGGCCAGGAGCTTAATTAGACGCTAAGATGTTGACCAGCATACCAGCCCCCAAGAAGTGTGCCTCTAAAAGTACTTCTAACAGTGCTTACCGCTCACTACTCTAGAACACTCAAGTCCTTACATGTGAGTAGTACACCTTTCATTTTCAGAATGTGTCCACATTTACCATCTCATTCCTACACACTGAGGGCCAATATTATACTTTCATAGTAAAGGAAACCAATGCAAAAGAATTTTCTCTAAAATTACACCACTAGTTAGTGGCATGGCTAAGACTAGAGGCATAATACAAGGAGGCTGAAATTTGGAATCACAGACTGGATTTAATCACAGGTCTGGATTTAATCCAACCTCTACAGGGGACCTAACACTATGATCCTGGGTAAATCATCAAACTTCTCAGAAGTTCTGATCCTCTACATGTCAAGTACCAATTATATGTAAAGTACAACTCATAAAACAGTTACCAGCTATAACATTAAAGGAGTTATTGTAATAAGCATCGTCACCAGCAGCAATACTCTAACGCTCCTCAGTTCTTACTCAGACTGCCCAGGGGCCTTGTTAGCCCGCCTCTGAGTCTGCTGTCCCTGCTCACCTGAGGCATGACTTTGGTCTGCGTAGCAGTGGCTGGAACGCGAATCTGTGGTCCCGCTGGAATTGGGGGCATTGTCTGTGCTGGCCCTGCTGACTGCTGAGTCACAGCAGGAAGACTAGACTGGGCCACCACCCGCACCTGGGGTAGTCCGGCCGAGCCAGAGTGGCTCACAACACGGGCAGTGGCCTGAGAACTTGGTGGCGTCTGACTGGAGGCTGGGGAAAGCATCGTTCCTAGCTGTGGCATTGTCGGTGAAGACACCAGAAGAACACTGTGAGGAAAGTCAGGGGAAATTAAAAACAACCACTTAGGACATGCATACAAAAGGACTTCGGAAGAAGAAAGCTGGAAAAAAACCAGAAAAGCTTACCTGGAGCTAGATTTAGCTGGTTCTGAGAGAGTAGTAGGACCACTTTTGTTTACTGCCGAAACCGGCGGAGGGGAGATAGGAGTGGCAGGCAAAGCTGGAGTGCTGGGAGTCACAGGTGTGACTGGGGTGGGTGGCATGCTGGAGTCACTGAGGCTCATCTGGCTCTGCTCAGAAGGGCCACTGCTGAGGACCTTCATGGAACTCTCCTTGCTACTGGACTTCTGTAAGCAGAAGATAAGAGGAAATTCATATTCAGGTTGTTTTGTTTTCTCTTTTTAAGTGAGAGGAGGGGAGATAGTGAAACAGATTCCTGCATGCACCCTGACTAGGATCCACTGAACAACCCCCGTCTGGGGCTGAGGCTCGAATCAATCGAGCTATCCTTAGCGTCCGGGACTGACACTCAAACAAATCAAGTCAGTGGCTACAGGAAATAAAGAAAAAGGAGGAGAAAAGGGATGAGGAGAGAAGCAGATGGTTGCTTCTCACGTATGCCCCCACTGGAGATCAAACCCAGGACAACTGTACGCCAGGCTGACACTCTATCCCAATGGTTCTCAAAGTGTGCGCCAGGGCACACCAGTGTGCCCTAGAAGATTTCCAGGTGTGCCCTATTCCAGAGAAATATGTGCCTGTTAGGGACCAAAAAACCAACAGGGTTTTTGGAGTTTATATTTTTGGGGCTGTAAACTGACAGTCTGCCCAACCCCCCACCTCACTTGCCTGATTAGATTGCAAAAGGCTGTTAAGCTGTGGTGCTGGATTGTTTACACTACCCCCCATATTTCCCAGAAAGACTGGAGGCAAGTTTCTTCTATCCTTTGTTTGGTGTAAAGTTAAGATGGTATGTATGGTGTGGGTTTTCTGCAATTGGTAAAATTCTTGGGTTGCCTTGGAAACGTGATCAGAGACCATTGATTTGCTAATGGCCCACTTTGCCCTATAAACAAAGCAAGATGCGGTTTCTGGGCGCACTTTGTTCTTGTCAGCAGCAATTACAGGGCCCTCCCAACCCCATATTTTCTTAATTTCACACCATTCCCACTTGGGACCTGGAATTACTAGCTGCACTGATTTGCAGCATGTGCCCAGATATAAAAATAGTTACTCTATTATACCATTTCATTACGGAAATACTGCTCTTTCTGTTAACACATCGTTATTATATTTATTACTAATACATCATTATATTATTTTTAGATAAATACACCCAAATAAAATGAATAGATTTCTCAAAAAGAAGTGTGATATTGAAGAATCTGATTTTGGAAGTGAGCAAAAGTTAAGTGTAAATGAAATAGGACTTGAAGGCTGACAGGTAGAATTTAATTTATAGCATTTTCCATCACTTAACACTGAACAACATGATTGGATTAGAAATCCATTCATGAAAGCTTCAAGTGAGTCTGGTTTAACATTAACAGAAGAACTGGCAGCTATAGCCACTGATCATGGATTGATGATTAAACATAAGGAATTGTCTCTTGAAGCCTTTTGGATTTCTAGAAAAGAATAATATGTGGCAATATCTAAAAAAGCTTTGAACATTTTACTACAATTTTCAATATCCTATTTATCTGAATTAGGATTTTCTACCCTCAACACAATTAAGAGTAAAAAGAGAGGAACTCTTCAATGTATTGACGAGGAAATGAGAGTTTGCCTTTCAAATATATGCCCAAACACTGAAGAAATCGCGAGGACACATCAGGCTCATGTTTCTCATAAACACAAGAATGAAAAAACTTAATACATTCGTGCCGGGACCTGCCAAATTTACTAAATCTTACTAAGAATGTATCTATATATATAAAAAGTTAACTTTTTTGTTTTTTTTATTTTTTAACCCCTCTATTTTACGAATTCTAAAAAGCATAACTCAAAAAATGTAATATAAAAATGTTTAATGTCAGAATAAATTTAATTTTGCCATATTTATTTCTTTTAATTACCATAAAAGCATGCTTGGACTTTATATTTTTCTTTAATATTTGACTTAATTATTTTAACGTATTTCTCAGAAATTTGTATATAGTGTGCCTAAATTATTTGTAAGATTTTAAATGCTTCTTGACTTCAAAAAGTTTGAGAACTACTGCTCTACCCACTGAGCAAACTGGCCAGGGCCCATAGGCAGGTTTAACAAAGTGCACTAAAGGAAGGCATGGCCTGTGGTTCCTGATGCACTGAGCTAAGGGAGGGCCTCGTCCACCTTCCCTGAAACCCCTAAGTCAGGCGCTTTCATGCAGTCACTTACCACCTTAGAGGAGGGCTTAGGTTTTTGCTGAAGGGCTTTTCTGGCTTTAGCTGCCGCTGCCTGTGCTTGGTGAATTCGCTCTGTAAACAAGAGTGGTAAGTTTTAGTGATCATTTACCCTCAGCACAGGAAGAATGGTTTCATTAAGAGCTAAAGGCCTCACTGTGGGGTAAGTGCTGCCTCCACAATTGCGTCCTGCCTAAGTGCCACTGAAAAGCACAATAGAATTGGGACAGAAAGTCAGAAGCATCCCTAGGCTAGCTGGACACACTGTCTAGAGGCCTCACACACCAAATTCTTCCTCGCTCCTGTCACGATGAAGGTAGATCCACAGCTTTCGTCCAATGTCATATTTCACACATGGGTCTTTTTCATAATGTAGCCGATCCAGTGCACCACTCACTACTGTATTCACCTTAAGAACGAGAACAAAGGGGATAGGGGACAAGTCAGACTCAGACACCAGAACCACTAGGTATAACTCACAATAGCTAAACTTGTCCTATCCCAGCCTGGCAGTGGCACTCCCAAAAACTCACACTATGTGTCACTTGACAAAACAAGAAACATTATGATTCCTGAAAGACTAAACTGCTGTCATCTGCAGGAGATGATAACCTAAGACCTTCATAAGCTGAAGGAAAGCTTACAACCAAATTGTGCTTCATTAACAGCAAGGGTCTTAGGCTATCACTGTTCACATTCCTTGAGATCCCTACTCTACTCTTTGTCACTCCATTTTTAAAAAATTTGTTATAACTTTTCTTAATTCATTTCTGGAACAAAACAAAAAAATCTCTTCAAAAAAACTGAAAAAACAATCAAATACATGGAAGCTAAATAATACGTTACTGAACAATGAAGAGATTAACAATGAGGTCAAGGAAGAAATCAAAAGATACCTTGAAACATGAAAATAAGAACACAACCCAAGAATGTATGGGGTACAGAAAAAGCAGGCCTAAGACGGGAATTCATAGCAGTACAGGCTTAGATAATGAAACAAGAAAAAATCTCAAATAAACAATCAAACTTCACACTTAAAGTAACTTGAAAAAGAACAAAGAAATCCCAAAGTGAGTAGAAAGAAAAAAATAATAGAGCAGAAATAAATAAAATAGAGACTTTTTAAAAAACACAATACAAAAGGTTATAAAACCAAGAAGTGGTTCTTTAAAAAGATAAGTAAAATTGACAAACTTTTAACCAAACTCATCAAGAAAAAAAAAAAAACAGGATCCAAATAAATGAAGTCTAAGATGAATGAGAAGTAACAACTAACCAAAGAAATACAAAAGATTAAAAGAAAATGTTATAAACAACTATATGCCAACACGTTGGACAATATGGACAAAAAATAAAATAAAACAAACTCCTAGGAACATAAATCTTCCAAAACTGAATTAGAAAGAATCAGAGAATCTAAATAGACAGATTACAACTAATGAAATTGAAGGAGTAATCAAATAACTCCCAAAAACAAGTCATGGACCACATGGCTTCACAGAATTTTACTAAACATTCAAAGAAAAACTAACACCTATCTTTCTCAAACTATTCCAAAAATTTCATGATGCCCTGGCCAGATGGCTTGGTTGGTCAGTGTCATCCTGATATGCAGAGGTTGCCGGTTTGATCCCCAGGCAGGACACATATAGAGACAGATGAATGTTTCTCTTTCTCTCTTCCTTTCCTCTTTCTAAAATCAACAAATTAAAAAAAAAAAAAAAAACCATGAAGAAGACTCCATGCTCATTTCAAGAGGTCAGCATTATCCTAATTCCAGAACCAGATAAAGATATTACAAAGAAATAAGATTACAGGTCAATATCCTGGTTGAAAATTGGTGCAAAAACCCTCAAAAAATATTAGCCAACCAGATCAAGCAATACATTAAAAAGATCATACACTGTGATCAGGGGGATTATTCCAGGGATGCAAGATTGGTACAGTATCTTCTAATCCCATGATGGTGAACCTTTTTATAAAAACCGCCCACTTTTGCAGTGCTGGTCAACCTGGTCCCTCCCGCCCACTTGTGGGCAGTAGTGGAGCAACCAAATGGTGCCGTGATTGGCCCACCATGAAAGCTGGAACGCCCACTAGTGGGCAGGAGGGATCAGGTTGACCAGCACTGCAAAAGTGGGCGGTTTTTAGAAAAAGGTTCGCCATCACAGTTCTAATCAATAAATATGATACACCACATAAACAAATGAAGGAGAAAAACCACACAATCGTATCAATAGATGCAGAAAAAGTATCTGATATTTTCCAGCACCAATTTATAATAAAAACTCTCAGCAAAGCGGGAATAGAGAAAACATAACTCAATATAATAAAGGCCATATGTAACAAACTCACAGCCATCATCATATTCAATTGGCAAAAACTAAAGGGTTTCCCTTAAGATCAGGAACAAGACAGGGATATCCACTTTCATCAATCTTATTCAACAGAGTACTGGAAGTCCTAGACACAACTCTCAAAAAGAAATAAAAGACATCCAAACTAAAAAGGAAGAAGTAAAACTATCATTATCAGATGACATGATAACTGTATGTAGAGAATCCTAAAGATATCACCAAAAAAAAAAAAAAACTATTAGAAATGATAAATAAATGCAGTAAGGTAGCAGACTATAAAAACCGTATTCCCCCATGTATAAGACGCACATTTTTTCAAAAATTTTGGGGTCTATAAACTGGGTGCGTCTTATACAGCGATTATAGATATTTTTACTTGCATTTCCCACTTTTCTGCACTTGTTTTTGCACTCATTGTTGAAGACAGTGCTTCGTCATCAGACACAGATGAGGACAAGCTATTGGATGGGAATTTTGACAGTGATGAGGAGTTCTATGAATTTTATGATGAATAAAACCTGAGTTCAGTAACTTTATGTAACACATTTTTTTCAAAATTTGGGCCCTAAAATTTAGGTGCGTCTTATACATGGGGAAATAAGATACTGAGAAATCAGTTGCATTTTATACACCTATAATGAACTATAAGAAGAGAAAACTAAAAAAATAATCCCATTCACAATTGCTTCACAAAGAATAAAATACTTAGGAATAACCTTAACCCAGGAGGTAAAAGGTCTGTACTTGGAAAATTAGTAGATACTGAAGAAAGAAACTGAAGAAGATAAGTATATACCATGTTCACTGATAGACTTAACATCATTAAAATATCCTTGCTACCCAAAGCAATCTACAAATCCAAAGTAATTCCTATCAAGATACAAATGGCATTTCACAGAACTAGAAAAAATATTCAACATTTATATAGAATGACAAAAGACCCATAATAGCAACAGTGATCTTGAGAAAAAAGAACAAAGTTGGAGGAATCACACTACCTGATATCAAACTATACTTACAAGGCCATAGTAATAAAAACAGCATGGTACTGGCATAAAAAAGACATAAAAATCAACAGAACAGAACAGGGTGCAAAAAACAAGCCTACTTCTATATACAGTCGTCCCTCGCCATATCACGGTTCACTTTTCGCAGTCTCACTTATCATGGATTTTTAAATTGTACATATCTAATTTTGTATCGCAGATTTTTCACTATATCACAGAATTTTGTGGTATATAGGTATTTTTATATTTATTATTTAATTATTTTTGCAGTAAAATAAGCAAAATAAGTGTGGGAAAGGTTTATAGAGTGTGGGGAGGGTTTTAAAGCCTTAAAATATATATAAATAATAAAATAAATATAAGGTTGCTACTTCACGGATTTTCACCAATTGCAGGGGTTTCTGGAACCTAACCCCAGTAATAGACAAGGGACTACTGTAGTCAATTAATATTTGACAAAGGGGGCAAGAAGATACAATAGGATAAAGATAGTCTACTCAGCCTGACCAGGCGGTGGCGCACTGGATAGAGCGTTGGACTGGGATGCGGAGGACCCAGGTTCGAGACCCCACGGTCGCCAGCTTGAGTGTGGGCTCATCTGGTTTGAGCAAAGCTCACCAGCTTGGACCCAAGGTAGCTAGCTCGAGCAAGGGGTTACTCAGTCTGCTGAAGGTCCATGGTCAAGGCACATATGAGAAAGCAATCAATGAACTAAGGTGTTGCAACGAAAAACTGATGATTGATGCTTCTCATTTCTCTGTGTTCCTGTCTGTCTGTCCCTATCTATCCCTCTCACTGTAAAAAAATAAATAAAAGATAAGTCTACTCAATAAATGCTGCTGGAAAAATCAGATACCTGCAAAGAAATGAAACTAGACCATCTTATACCATACACAAGATCACAAGATAAACACAATATGGACCAAAGACTTAACTATTAGACTCAAAACCATAAAAATCCTATTAGAAAACATAGGCAGTAAAACCTCAGAAATTTCTCATAGCAATATTTTTCTGACATTATCACATCGGGCAAATAAAACAAAAGAAAAAATAAACAAATAGGACTACATGAAACTTCAAAGCTTCTGCACAGCAAAGGAAACCAGCAACAAGATGAAAAGACAACTTGCTGAATGGAACAATGGCAGAAGGTATTCACATTCTGATACCACATTTTGATGACATATCTGATAAGGGACTAATAGCCAAAATTTATAAAACTCAATACCAAAAAATAATCCTATTTAAAAAATGGGCAAAGAACCTGAATTGACACTTTTTCTAAAGAGGATATACAGATGGCCACCAGACATATGAAAAGATGTTCAACATCACTAAGCATCATAGAAATGTAAATTAAGAACACAATGACATATCATCTCACACCTGTCAGAATGGCTATCATCAATAAACAAACAAATAACAAGTGCTAACAAGGGTATGGATAGAAGAAAACCTTTCATGTACTGCAGGAAAGAATGTAGATTAGTGCAGCCACTGTGGAAAGCACTATGGAGTTACCTCAAAAAATTAAAAATGGATCTGCCTTATGACCCAGAAATTCCACTTTGGGGAATATGTCCAAAGAAACCCAAACACTGATTTGAAAGAATATATGCACCCCTGTGTTCACTGTAGTGTTACTTACAATAGCCAAGATTAGGAAGTGGCCCAAGTGCACAACAGTAAATGTGTGGGTAAAAGTTGTGGTACATTTACACAATGTGATTACTATTTAGCCATTAAAAAAAAAAAACCAAAAAAACCCCAGAAATCTTACCTTTTGCAACAGCATGGATGGACCTACAGAGCATTATGCTGAGTGAAATAAGCCAGTCAGAGAAAGACAAATACTATTTGATTTCACTAGTATGTGAAATCTAATGAACAAAATAAGCAAAATAAAACAGACTCATAGATACAGAAAACAGACTGACCACTATCAGAGGACAAAGGGGTTGGGGGCTGGGTGCAAAAGGCGAAGGAATTAAGCAAAGGAAAAAACCTCAGACAACAGGGTGGTGATTACAAAACGGAAAGGAGGTGGGGACGGATAGAAGAGAGTACAGGGGGATAAATGCTGATGGAAGGAGGTTTGACTTGCGGTAGTGAACACACAATACAATATACAGATGATGAATTATAAAACTGCACACCTGAAACCTATATATAGTAATTTTATTAACCTCACCCAGTAAGTTCAATTAAAAAAAAAAAAAAAAAATCTCAGCCCTGGCCGGTTGGCTCAGCGGTAGAGTTTCGGCCTGGCGTGCGGGGGACCAGGGTTCGATTCCCGGCCAGGGCACATGGGAGAAGCGCCCATTTGCTTCTCCACCCCCCCCCCCTTCCTCTCTGTCTCTCTCTTCCCCTCCCACGGAGAGGCTCCACTGGAGCAGGGATGGCCCGGGCGCTGGGGATGGCTCCTTGGCCTCTGCCCCAGGCGCTAGAGTGGCTCTGGTCGCAATAGAGCAACACCCCAGAGGGGCAGAGCATTGCCTCCTGGTGGGCAGAGCGTCGCCCCCTGGTGGGCGTGCCGGGTGGATCCCGGTCGGGCGCATGCGGGAGTCTGTCTGGCTGTCTCTCCCCGTTTCCAGCTTCAGAAGAAGTAGAAATTTTTTTAAAAAAAATCTCTTCTCCATCCTACCTGAGTGCTGGTGACATCTGGTGCAAGAAACTGGGAGTCCTTGAGCAATTCACAGATCTCTGCTCGAGTGCCTTCTCCATTAGGCAGCCGAGCCGCAGCATCTCGAACTGATGACATCAGAAAATGGAAAGTTGAAAAGTCAAGCAGAGCTGCTACTAAGGACCACTCTTCCTCTCCTGTTCTGGCGGGTGAAATTCTCTGAGGTTTGCTCTACCTTACTCAGACTTGAATTGAGCGGACACTGCCCTCTAGTGGCAGTTCCCCATACACCGAGCACACTTTTAGCCAAGACTGAACATGACACCTTAAGACAGACTATTATAAAAAAGGTAATAAAACATATACTGGCAGTGCTGTTGTAATAGAAATCAGGTATTTCCCTATCACATTACAACTGGTACAGACAACTCAAAAGATCCATGCATCACTATTTAGAAATTACAGGAGTTACAAGACCCGCTGCTAAATCTTGTCATTTCCTATCATAAAAATAATACATGTATTTCTGCATGAGAAATTTGTTTTAGTATTTTGATAACTATTTCAATATGATTGGTTTCTCTTGTAACTCTATGCATTTTATTTTATGCAGTTAAAAGCAATTGTAGCCTGACCAGGCGGTGGCACAGTGGATAGAGCATCAGACTGGGATGTGGAGGACCCAGGTTCGAGACCCCAAGGTCACCAGCTTGAGCACAGGCTCATCTGGTTTGAGCAAAAGCTCACCAGCTTGGACCCAAGGTCGCTGGCTCAAGCAAGAGGTTACTCGGTCTACTGAAGGCCTGCAGTCAAGGCACATATGAGAAAGCAATCAATGAACTATAAAGTGTTGCAACGCGCAACGAAAAACTAATGATTGATGCTTCTCATCTCTCCATTCCTGTCTGTCTGTCCCTGTCTATCCCTCTGACTCTCTCTGTAAAAAAAAAAGCAATTGTAATTCTGAGAAGGGGCCCAATGTGTCACCAGATTGCCAAAGAGATCCCTGACACACAAAAAGGTTAAAAGGTCCTAGTCTGGAGAAACAAAGCTAGAGATTCCGCTGGCCTGTGAGAAATTCCTGAATGAACAGATACTGGAGTCGAGATTTCAGGAAAGACACACTGACTCCTGATAAACCTCGGGGGTAGAACTCCCCTTCCACTCCACAGCTTCCTAAAGCTACACCTGACCCTCAAAACTTTTCTGTGGGGACGGGGGGGGGGGGGGGATAAGTACAGCTGACAGAGGCAAAAAGTGATCATACCGAGAGACAGGATGGTGACATAGGCAGGCCGGTCAGAGCGCAGCAGGGAGTGCTCCCGAGCCTTATTGAGGGAGGTCTCCTTATCAAACACACCCTTCACGGGCCCCACCACAGACTCAAAGCCATGCATTCGGAAGGTGAACGCCTTATGGGGTTGGCTGTATCTGTAGCGCTCCTATCAAGAGAAAAAAAGACAAAGCTCCTAAGTCAGAATTAGGCAGTTTTTTCTAGAGTCCCCATTAATAAGGATCAACCTGGAGATATTAAAATAAGAAGAAAACAGGCTATTCCACTAGGGATATTGATCCAACCACAGTGGGAAAAGGACAGTCCCCAAAACCCTTGTCACTAGCAAAGAGACAAAAGGGTAAACAGAAGTGTATTTTGCTATCTAGAAGAAAAGATCAAAACATTTCTTCCCCTTTCTTCACACCATTTCTGCCCTTAGTGAACAATCCCAACCAACAGAATAGCTAAGGTTAAAGGTGTGAATTTCCTCTAAGAATGTGAACTCAAGGAAAGCTGCAGCGATGCAGAGACTTACATTGGGTTTGAGCTCTTTCTTACCTGCTCCTGAAAAGCTCGTTTTTCCTCCCCTGTACTGGGCCGCACCACATAGTCAGTTCTTCTGGAACAGAAAGAATTTTGGGGAATCTAAAACAAGCTGAACTCACATAAACTGGAAGTACAATGGTAGTTACCAGGGTCTGGTAGATGGAGGAAACGGGATAATGCTGGTCAAAGGGCACAAACTTCCAGTTACAAGGTAAGTTCTGGGTACCTAATACATAGCAGCGTGACTACAGTTAATCTGTTTATATACTTGAAAGCTGCTAAGAGAAATCTTGTATATTCTCACCACACACACAAAAAAAACCTGGTAATTATGTGAAGCAATGAACTGTATTAACTGACCTTGTTGTGGTAATCATTTCACACGGTATACACGTATCAAATCAACACAATACTGCATGTCAATTACATCGCAACAAAGCTTGGGGAAAGGAAAAGGGGCAATGCCAGACTCAAAACAGTCACGTGAGATGCTGACAGAAAGAGCTCAGGACTAGATGTCAAGTGATCTAAATACTAGTCACGGTTCTGTCCCTAACCCTCAGCCTCATGCTTCAATTTCTTTAAAGGTAAACGAGGAAGAGGGATTGGATGAATCACTCTCAAATGGAAACTGAAGGAGGGGAATTCAGGGGAAAAGTATGCTCCCTGAACGTAGATCAAACCTCCCTCAGAAACTCAACTGTGCGATCCCTCCCCGATTCAAAATCCCTTCCTCAGGGAGCCACTCTTTTTTTTTTTTTTTTTTTTTTTTGTATTTTTCTAAAGTTGAAAATGGGGAGGCAGTCAGACAGACTCCCGCATGCACCTGACCGGGATCCACCCAGCATGCCCACCAGGGGGCGATGCTCTGCCCATCTGGGGCATCGCTCTGTTGCGACCAGAGCCATTCTAGCGCCTGAGGCAGAGGCCATGGAGCCATCCTCAGCGCCCAGGTCAACTTTGCTCCAGTGGAGCCTTGGCTGTGGGAGGGGAAGAGAGAGACAGAGAGGAAGGAGAGGGGGAGGGGTGGAGAAGCAGATAGACGCTTCTCCTGTGTGTTCTGGCCGGGAGAATCGAACCCGGGACTCCTGCACACCAGGCCGATGCTCTACCACTCAGCCAACCGGCCAGGGCCCTCAGGGAGCCACTCTGAACGATGGGAGCGTGCTACCCTCCTCGGGTGTATCGAGGTGTGTAAGAATCAGTGGACCCCTAAGATCTCTAAGGTCTGTTACAACTCTAACACACTAAGAAATGTCAGAAAAACCAAGGCAGTACCGTAAACTGTTTCAAAGGACATCACCCACCGTCAGAGTATTATACTCACACTCGAGGAACAGGTGTTGTGGCATCTGAGTTGTCTTCATTTTCCTGCTGGAGAAAAGGAAAACATTAGCAAGTAAATGGACTAAAGAATTCTAGCTAACTCAAGGGCTCTGGAAACCCAGTAAGAAAGAGATGATGCTTCTTAAGAAACCATACCTTACAGAAGGCCTGGTCTTTGGTTTCTAGCCACAGCTGGAAGAGGGCAGCTAATTCCTTTTCATTATCTTGGGACTGGCCTAGTAGAATTAAATGGCAAAAAATAATAATAAAATGAACCAAGGTATTACTCAATCCCATTTTCTCCTTTCTTACTGTATCTCTACCAGAGAGAAAGCCTCTGAGGCTCTGTAGCAATGGTCCTTTGCACATACTGTCATACAGGAAGGGCCTACACTGCCCTTTGTCTCTGTCCTCCCGGACCACCACTCGTGGATATCCCCTCATTAACTCATTCAGTATTTCCTGAGCAGCCCGTGTGCCATACTACAGGCTAGGTTAGGGTTATTCTGTAAATTCAGTCCCTTCCTTCACGAAATTTATAGGTAAATGAGGAAACAATACATATTAAATAAAACCTAAAGTGGTAGGTATCACAAAAGGACGTTATGAAAGCTTACCCTAGGGAAGTTATCCCATCCTTGGGCAGTCAGAAAAGGCTACTGGCTAATGAGGGCACAAAAGCACTGCACACAGGGCACAATAAGGCAGCCCCAAGGCAGGAGAAAAGCTTGACTCCCCCTGACCTGCCTAGCCAGAGATGACCACTAAGCCTCTGTGCCCTCCTCCCCTCTCAATCTATTCAGATCGCTACTGACTGTGGCACCACCATGTGATGGGACCTATGTCTCCTATCCAGACTAGAAGCCGCAGGGACTAACACCGCCCAGGTCTGCCGGGTGAGGAAGGCACCATCCAGGGCCTACCTTCTCAAAGGCTGCTGAGATGACCTCACCAGGCCTCTTACCTGTTTTCACTAGTCAGTACACAATACTACCACCCTAGAAAGCTCTGAACTTTCTTAACCTGGGACAACTCTTACACCCATTCTGCCTTCTAGAAATGCTACTTTACAATCAGCCAATTCTCCTACAGCCTCATCTTCCTCCATCCCCTCCACTTCCTTTCCGGTGTGAAATCTGGATGGCGCCAACCCCTCTACCCTGTGGTGCACTGGCTACCTACCTATGCTCTCACTGCCATGTCCTTCAGAGCTGAGTTCCGACCTCAGCCCCATGTCTAATGCCAGACTGTTGCTCTCCAACTCTTCTGAAATATCACAAGAGCCTGGCCCCTGAGGCTCTTTCCACCCACCCTGTCCCCAGCTCCTCACAGGCACTGTCCTAGGCACTCCTCCCAGAGTGCTCGTCCACCTTGCTTGCTCACCAGTCCACTTCCTGCCAGCATGCCGGGAAACTGCCACAGCCACACAGATGGTCTATCCAATGTCCTAATCCCTCAGGTCTGTGACCTCAGTGACCTCCTCCTGGTACTCCACCCCAGCCATGTGCTCCCACAATCACAACTGGACTGTGTCCTCACCTAAAACTACTCCATCTTCAGAACGCCTAATCCAGTGCTCTCAACCCTGGCTCTACAGAAGGATTTACCTGGGAACTTTTAAATACCCAGGCTCGCCCACCCAACCAAACCATCAATCAGAGCACCTGTGGCTAAGGCCGAGGCATATTTCTTAGAAATTCACCTACTGAATGCAGTGCACAGCCAGGGCTAAGAACCTTTACACTAACACACACCTTCAGCCCCTGACCACAATCACCCAGACTTCTTCCTTGCTTATCCACTCCCACCAAACATTAGTCTGACTCAATGGAATGGCTAATCCACTTCTCCAATCCCTTTAGCCCCCTTCCCTCACACTTCCCTCACATCAGTTCAGTCTGTGGCCCTCACTTCCATGACACCCTTACCAATTCAGTAATATTCAATACCTCTGTTCTTCTATCTGCATCATTCCAATCTGCCAAGTCACGAATTCTAAACTATCCATGTTTGCCAAGCTTCAGCTCAGACAGCTGAGGGCTGCCAGAGAAACACAAAGGTACAGAACACCACGACAAATGAATGACAAGCAGCCTCCACTGGCCCCAACAATGCCCAGCCATGTAATGTCATCTCTGGTCAAGCTGGCTTCCCACGCTCAGTAACGATTTCCAAACTCTTCTCAACAGACAACCTCACCCCTCTCAGTTACTACTTCAACATAGAGAGCAGACCAAACCCCTCAAAATTCCTATACTAAAACCTACAAGCCCACTGCTGGGAATCCATTATGCCCTCCGATTATAAGAAATGTGCTGTCTCCTTCCATTCCAAGCCAATCTTTTCCCCCATCTCAAAAATTGTCCCTTCTCTTCTGTATTTGCATTGTCCTTCTTTCCACTGTACCCTTTCCATCAATGCTTAGATTCAGTTTCTCTCATTTTAAAAAATTCCTCTTTTGGGCACAAGTTCCCCTTTCTATTGTTCCCTCCCCTACTAACCCTCTAGAAAGAATTGTTTCGATTGTTAATAGAATGATAAATGGAACCTCTTTAAGTGGAGCCAGAGCTGCAATGCCAGAGGAACTGCCCCACAAGTCTTACACCCTCAACTTTTGGAATGTTAAAACAGGACAAAATAATCTCTGGACTGGGCCTAAAGCAATACTGTACTCTAAAGAACTGTTTGCAAAGATGACAAGAAAGCAGTTATTATGACTACTAGACAATGACCACCGGTTACCATTCCTGTTAGCTTATCTGCACAAAACAAAACTCCCTTCTACTGATGTAATTGTGCCCCTTCCCTTTCTCATAAATATCCACTTTTATGTCTTAACTGAATCAATGCTCCCAAATAGCTATTCTTTTTCTGGTCTCAAATAAAATACTGCCACCTTTCAATCTGAAAGGCTTTTATTATTAGGTTAACAAGATTCACTGTCTCTTTAACCAGTGTGCACAGGTAATGTTTAACTGGTTGCAGGAAAGAGGGCCCTGACTGGTAGCACCTGTTGATCTCCATGGTGCACACTAAAAGTCAGAGAACTGGCCACCTGTTTTTGTAAACAGTTTTATGAGTGCACAGACCTGTCTGTTCATTTACATACTGTCTACAGCTGACTTGCACCCTGATGGCAGGGCTGAGTAGTTGCAACAGAAAGCATCTGGCCTATAAGCTTCAAGCACTTATCATCTGGTCCTACAATGCCTGCCGTCCCGGGAGTCAGTGCTCCACTACAGCAACCTCACCGCCAGCCTGACAGTGTCAGAAGGGGCTGCAGTCAGCTATCATGGGTCGCCTTCAGCTCACCATTGTCCTAAAACTCGTCATTCTGATAAAGAATCACACTTACAAGAAACTCCTCATTTCTTCCATGTCCACAAGTCCCTAGTCTTTATCTTACTGAACCTTTCAGTATCAAGGCTAATGACCACTCTCCAATTTTTGCCTCTCTCATTATCTGGCTTTTAAGATTCAGTATCTCGCCTGACCAGGCAGTGGTGCAGTGGATAGAGCGTAGGACTGGGATGCAGAAGGACCCAGGTTCGAGACTCCGAGGTCGCCAGCTTGAGCGCAGACTCAACTGATTTGAGCAAAAGCTCACCAGCTTGGACCCAAGGTTGCTGGCTTGAGCAAGGGGTTACTCGGTCTGCTGAAGGCCCGTGGTCAAGGCACATATGAGAAAGCAATCAATGAACAACTAAGGTGTCACAATGAAAAACTGATGATTGATGGTTCTCATCTCTCTCCATTCCTGTGTCCCTATCTATCTGACTGTCTCTGTAAAAAAAAAAAAAAAAAAAAAAGATTCAGTATCTCACAGTGTCTCCCTAATTCTGCAGACATTTACTCCCCACTCTGCCTCCTCTGCCTCGAGTTTCTCAAGGCTTAGTCCCTGGCTCTGTTCTCTCCTCATTTAAGACTTTCTCCCTATGCCTTTCACTTTAAATACTATATATAGTACTATATATAATACTATAAATACGCCAACAACGCTACTGCGACTCTGGTCTGGGTTCTGAACCCGTATCTCCTCCTGCCTATTCAGTATCTCCACTGAAAGGCTCAAAAGCAGCTCACACTCAGTACACCCAACTAAACTCATGCTCTTCACCCTCCCCGAGTCTGGGCGTCTCCCACAGCTGCCTGCCTCAATGAATGACTCCCTCATCCACTAAATACAAATCCAGCCAAGGGATGCTTGACAGCACTCTTCCTTCACCCCCATATCCCATTCAGAACCAAGTCCTGTGACTTTCACCACCTCTTCTCCCTCCCCAGGTCCAGACTAGCATCATCTCTTCACAGGCTTGTGTGATCTTTTTGACCAAATCTTCCCTGACACCACTGACCCATACTGCCTCCTCCACCTGGAAGGCCCATCCTTTCTGTCTGCCTGGCTCCTCCCTAATAAGCATTAATATCTCTGCTCACATGTTTCTTTCTCAGGAAGGTCCACCCTGACTCTACAAGCTACGCCAATACCTCATTAGAACTTCTATTAGTTTGGGTACTTTTCCCTTATAGAATGCACAAGTCTGTTATTTCATCTGAATAACTATTTGTTTCCCAAAAAAACCTTAAACCCCAAGAGGGGAATACACTGTCTATAACTTGCAAACCATTATACCCCCTCATGCCTAACACAGGGCCTGACACCCAGTAGCTGAATAAATGTTATAAGAATGGGTGAGTCTAAAACTTCCACAGTCTTCCCTCCATATATTTCCGCATAGACTACCTGAGAGAGTAAAGAGAAAGGTTTATGAATTTTCACAGGAAATCAACTGTTTTTTTCTCTTATCACTATCACCAGCCAACTCTCACCAAGTTACTTCAGGTACACATTACTACAACTTACAAACTTTAAAAAAAAATAAGACTCCTGCTTATTTGGAGCTAACAGCTCGCTGCACACTATCCTCAATAGCAAAACCTATTTTTAGGAAAGAAAAATAACTATATTATTACAAATTAATCTAAAACCACAGGTACAATATAAACGCTGATTCTTTCATAAAATACTCCTGCAGCTTTAAATTTAGCCAGCACCAGAGTGCATTGTTATAGAAGGGCCAGCCCACCTACGCTTCAGTGAGCCAGAACCCAATGCAGGGAATAGAAAGGGGTGAATTTCAGACCCTGAGTACCAACGGGTCATGAAGGAGTCTTTGCTGAGCAAAATAAGAGTTAATATTACCCTTTACAACCTTCTACTGTATTATACTACTGAATGGAGGCAAAAGAAGCTGAAGGGAAGAAATGAGAGAATGTACACCTAGTGCTACAGGGAGAGAATATGAATTACTTACCAAGCAATTTCCACTGCTGGGTTTTCTCTTTGAATTCAACAAATGGAGAGAAACTAGAAGGTACAGCTGCAAGAAATGGATTGCATAAATGAGCCACACATGTCAGAGCACTAAACTCAAAATAATTAAGAATCCCTGAGTTCTAACTTCTAAATGTTTCCTAGTGTATCTGGATAGCAGAGACCTCCAAGGCATGGCACTATACAAAGCCATAATGATTTTTTGTTTGTTTTTAGCGAGAAAGACTGAGACAGAGAAAGTGGCAGATGGGGATAGGCAGGCAGGCAGGGAGAGAGATAAGCACCTTAGCTGTGGCAACTTTGCTGTTCACTGACTGCTTTCTCATACATGCCTTCACCGGGAGGGGGCGCGGGGGGGCACCAGCTGAACCAGTGACCAACCCCCTGCTCAAGCCAGCAACCATGGGGTCATGTTTATGATCACACTCAAGCTGGCAACCCCACTCTCAAGCTGGTGAGCCCGTGCTCAAGCAGGATGAGCCTGAGGTCAAGCTGGCGACATTGGGATTTCAAACCCAGGTCCTTAGTGTCCCAGGCCGAGCTCTATCCACTGCACCACTGCCTGGTCAGGCAAAGCCATAATGGATTTAACTTTACTAAGCTGCAGTTCACCATGATAGTTAATCAGACAAAGGGGAAAAAATTACTAACCGTACAGAAAAGAGTAGCTTACCACGGCTTTCTCCAGAAAGATACTGCAGGGCTGGTAGCACCAACTCTGCCCAGTTGGGGGCTGCAGAGAACCAGCTGTTGAGGGAGCTAGCAGGAGATGACTGCCAATCCAAAACCCGCTCCTCCAGCTGCAGGAGAGTCAAGGCAGAACCCAGTTAGCATCCTACGCTACACCAGCAATTCCCAGGCATGCCAGGGCAGGCTGGGGTGTATCTGGCCAGTTTGCCCAAGCCACAAAGTCAGCCAGCGCAGGGCTATGGGAGCAACCCAGAGTTCTGCTTCTCAAGTCACAGACCATTAAAAACTTCTACAAGTTGAAAACTTTGACATACATCTGACTTTCCCAAAACTCTTACCACAGGAAGGCTAGACTGCCCCTCCAGCAGCAAGATCTCTAAGAGAAGAGAGAAAAAGCTGGAAGAGATTTCATTGATTCCAAGGCAAGGCTTGAGGTCTTCAAGAGGCCTAATGAAGGAAGAAAAATATAAGGAGAAAGACCAAGAACACATCCCCAGATTGGTTTAGGTCCTCCAAACCTCCTCTTAGTCATAAAAACACTCAGTCAAGGACGGCCCTGCACACTCCCCTTGAGGGACAGGACCCCCAGACTTTGGGCTTACAGGCTCCCCACCCCCACACAGAGCACTGTATGGGCACACCCTCCAGCTTCCCTTTCACCCCCAAGCAGGGACCTTCTGCCCACTTACTCCTCCTTGATAGCGGGCACTGCCAGCGGAGACGGAGCCTGTGAGAGAGGTGGGAGCCCCTCAGCACTGCTTAAGGGCTCAGCCAAATCCTCTGCTTCAGATTTGATCATTTTTATTTTCTTCTTCTTCTTCTCCTCCTTTTCCTTAACCTTCTTTTTAAGGACAGCCAAGTCATACAGCGCTGGGAAGAAAAGGCACCACAAATGACAGGGCTGTGTTTTCCCTATCAGGAAGTGAGTGGTCTCATCTGCTTCTTATTTTTTCAGGCTCACCAGAAAAAGGAAAAAAAGTCTCAAAAATAAGACATTTAGTTTTGTTTACCAAACCCAAAGAGTGATTACAAATTAATTTTAACAGTTATTAAGGAGCCAATGATCTGTTATTCTGACTTTATATTCATTTTCCACTATAACTCCATTAGAGACAATAACCAAAACTGGTTTAAGCAAGAAGCAAGCCATGATTTCATTGACTTTCAACACATAGACAAGTTAATGTAATTTAATACCACAGTCAGAGGATGGCTACCGCCAGAGGATACCATTTACCTGCAAGAGAACCTTTCCTGCCAGCATTGACTCGAGTCATGATGTCACTAAGGGTGAGGTCCCCTGTCAGAAGGTCTGGGTGATCCTAGAAATGATACTCAGAGATTTGTTATGGAAGCCCAAATACGGAGCTAAAATTGCTGGAGGTTTTGCCAATTTACATAACAATTAGAGGTTATGTGTAGTTAAGGAAATCATGCTGAATTAAAAATATACAGAGATAAAAACTGCTCTTCATAACAAGGCATAGGAGAACCCAATCCCAACCTTTCTATTATATGGCATTTTCAGTTTATAAAGCTCTCTCGCATTCCTTATCTTATGTGCTCTTCAAATAGTCTTGTTCAATATCATATTCTACAGTGTGAAAATGGGATTCCGAGAAGTTGAGAGATTTATCCAATACCACAGAATAAGTGGAAAAGGCTGGGATGGAAGTCAATTTTGACTTCCACTGTGGGACCCTTCCCATCTCACCACTCTGCCTTAGGCTAACTACCTCTTCTTCCTCCTCTGTGCTCTCTGGAGTGGCTGCAATGGAATTACCTTGATGTGGTGGCGTGTAATCAGTAAAAAGTGAAACAGTAACAAGTCAGAAGAGCAAAAGATCTGATCAAGGACTGGTAAATGGACATGATTCACATACTAGTCCTGAGTGAGGACTAAATCAGACACTATGTTAAGCATGTCTTATAAAGTGAAAACATGTGTCTTCTCACATCTTTGGTGTAACTAGCTTCTCAGAGTATCCTGTCCTCTAACAACTATATAGAAAGAAAGCAGAAATAAGGTAGTGACTACCTCTACCTTCCTTTCGACAGCCAATCCAGAGATTTTATATAGAAAACTGCTAATGACGACACACCCGGCCCCAATCTTACTGGTTGATGTTTCCGCTTCTCATGGTGCTTCCTTAACATTATCTTCAGGTCACTGTCCCCCAGTTCTATTTTATCTGAGAGAAAATGAACCGAACCACATGGACTAGGTCATTCACTAACATGATGCTGATATTTAAATCTTTCTGGTCACTTATGGTATTCAAAAGTAAAATATTTCTGAGTTTCCCTTTTAAATACTGAGTACTACAAGAAACAACAATCTTGAAACAGAAGTAACTCTAGCTTTTCTGTACATTGGTCAATAACAAACTCAAGTTACTTAGCTGCTCCTAAAACACATTAAAGATTCATAACATTCTTCTTTCATTCTTATCGCAATTAAAAATTCTTCCCTAATTTCACAGAAGTTCTAAGAAACTGCTATGGCTCTGGTTATCCCCTTTATTCTATGACTGAACTGTCCCATTGTATTGTCATTTTAAGATTCTGCTTTAGCCCAAAATACAAACTAATAAGCTCCTAAGAAAACATTGCAACCCAAAGGCAGGCAGGCCTACCTATTTGTAAAAAAGTAGAATTCTACAAAAACCTCTCCAACTTCTAAGGAACACTGCTTTGCTTTCCTGGCAGGTAAGAATACAGTCCCTGCTTCCCTTTAAGGGAGTCCGCACATCTACTGCGGACTTCCCAGGACGTGAGCAGCATCAGCTTAGTTCTCACCTGCAGTTCTCATATCCGTGGTTGAAAGCGTGGGCACCACCCTCAGGGGCACCGCAGGGCTAGGAGAACGCGCTGGAGAGCTCGGAAGCCATGAGCTGAGATCTTCAAAAGAAAATTTTTCTTGTAAATCCAACGTGGCTGTGGACTCCAATAGGGGAGATTGGGTAAGTGGCCATTTGGGTTCAACAAGGGTAAGCCAACAACATGGAGGCCAGGGTTCCACCATTCCTTTCTGACCCTTCCCCAGACGAAATGGAGCACACTTAGGTCATTTAAACGGCTCTTCCAGGAAGAGAGACTTCAACAGTGACGGGTCACATTGCAGCAGGCCAACAGTCACTACTACTCTCCTGTAAGGGGAAAAGCAGTTCTCTCAAGTGGCACAATAGGACCAGAGAGGCCTACTGTGGAGGGCCCAGCCGTGCAGGGATTCATCTCACCAAAACTCAAATGCCACTTAAGTGTCAAAGGTGAAAAAGGTATATAGTCACATCCCCCCTGACAGGAAATGTCCACCCTCCCCCCACACCCCCTGACACATAACTTGAATGGCTTCTTTGCTCGGGTTATATATGGCAACCACTGGCTCCAACCAAACAACAAGCTGCTGGTATAACTCCAACAGCTCAGCTACCCGGGTGCCTAAGGACACTCACCCTCTTCATCAGATGACAGGGCTGTGTCCCCACACTCCTCCTTCACTTCCCTCAGCACCTTCAAGTAGCGCTGCTGGGTCCGCCACTCCCGCTCCTCAGGGGTGCGGGATGGGGAAGGGCGCTTCTGCCGGGAGGGAAGAGCTGGGCCGCTCCGACGGGCCATTTCCAGCAGGTCCTAGGAAGAGACCAGAAGGGGGAACACATCATCATCAAGAGTTTATTCTGGTACATTCTCTACGTTTACATTTTCTCCTCTTCACTGTTCAACAAGCTCAATTCCCCCCTCCAGATCACAAAGAAAGATGCATGCATGAATATGTTAACCATTATGTAGCAAAAAATCTAAAACTGAGTGTTGAACTGCTCCATCAAAAATGAAGACTTATTGGCCCTGGCTGGTTGGCTCAGTGGTAGAGCGTCGGCCTGGCATGAAGAAGTCCTGGGTTCGATTCCCGGCCAGGGCACACAGGAGAAGTGCCCATCTGCTTCTCCACCCCTCCCCCTCTCCTTCCTCTCTGTCTCTCTCTACCCCTCCTGCAGCCAAGGCTCCATTGGAGCAAAGATGGCCCAGGCGCTGGGGATGGCTCCTTGGCCTCTGCCCCAGGCGCTGGAGTGGCTCTGGTCACGACAGAGCAACACCCCGGAGGGGCAGAGCGTCGCCCCCTGGTGGGTGTGCCGGGTGGATCCCAGTCGGGCACATGCGGGAGTCTGTCTGAAGTTTAAATCACTGAAAGCTAGAAGAACTATATGTCAAATAATTACCAGGCTGGTCCAGCCGCAGGGTCCACTGAGCCTGGTCACTGCCTATCGGTCAAGTCACTGAGAGGCTCACGTACTCTCACATCTCACACCTGGTTCTCTCTATAAGCCACAATGGATCTGAACGCCATTTATTTATCTTGGTAAACACTGAAGGTACAATAGTTCATCAATTTTAAGTACATTCTCTTTCCTGTTTTAATATCTCTGAAATAAGAGTACACCTTAAAATAAACTATAAGATAGCATAATATAGTTTGTGTCATGGCTTAATTGGTAATAATGTTCTTACTGGCATCGTTTATTTATTTATTTTTTTAAAACATGTATGTATTTATTTATTTTTTACAGAGACAGAGAATGAGTCAGAGAGAGGGATAGACAGGGACAGACAGGAACAGAGAGAGATGAGAAGCATCAATCATCAGTTTTTCATTGCGCATTACAACACCTTAGTTGTTCATTGATTGCTTTCTCATATGTGCCTTGACCGCGGGCCTTCAGCAGACTGAATAACCCCTTGCTGGAGCCAGTGACCTTGGGTTCAAGCTGGTGGGCTTTTGCTCAAACCAGATGAGCCCGCGTTCAAGCTGGCGACCTCGGGGTCTCGAACCTGGGTCCTCAGCATCCCAGTCCGACACTCTATCCACTGCGCCACCGCCTGGTCAGGCTGGCATCGTTTATATTTGATACTTGATTCTCTTCCTGAAGTCATGAACTTTGTCAGTGCGCTGCCCATGTTTTATGCCCATTCCCAGCATTACTTACACTCCGGGAAGCCAGAATCTGTTTGAGCAGCCGATGGAAATACTGCTGCTGAGAACTGAGGTATCGCTTGTATTGTGACTTGAAGCATAGCTGCCGATACTTGACCACCTCAGGGTTAAAGTGTCCATCTTAAAAGAACAGAGGTACGGCTATATATACATCAGTCAACAAATAGTTAATATGTCCTTAAAATGTGGTTAAACTCTACTAAACTGAAGTACAGTATGGGAGGGATCATATATGTCTATGTGGAGCCCACAGTCCAGTGGAAGAGAAAGCAAATAAACAAGTAAATAATACTCAATTCTCTTAACTACTATAAGGAAATTAACTTAAGAGAAGTTAATTGTTAATTCTCTTAAGAGAATTAATTGTAATGGGTAAAGAGAGTTAAATCAGGAAAGGGCTCTCCAAAGAATGACACATAAAATGAAGCTTAATTAAAGCAATTATGGCAAAATATTAACTAATATAAGTGAAAGTTACACGAATGTTCACTGTATTACTTTTCAAAGTTTCTATAAGCTTAAAAGTTTGCAAAATGAGCCCTGGATGAGTAGCTCAGTTGGTTGAAGTGGTGTTCCGACACATATTTCGAGGTTCAATCCCAGTCAGCACACATGCAAGAGTCAACCAATGAATGCATGAGAGAGTGGAGCAACGGATGAATGTCTCTCTCTCTCTCTCTCTCTCTCTCTGAAATCAATAAAAAAATATATACTTTAAAAAGTTTTCAAAATGAAAAACTGGGAGGACTCTAAATGTATGAGGATTTAAGAAATAAGAAGTAAAAATGTGGAAAGGGCAAAAGGAACAGTATGTGCTAAAGCAGGCCTGGAAGCAAGAAAGCCCTTGGCACGCTCCAAACCTTAAAGAAATGTCTGATGACTAAAGTAGACTAGGTCGTAGCTCAGGAGCAGCACAAAATGATCTGGCTGAGATCAAACCACACAGAAACCTTTAGGTCACGGCCTGGATTTTATCCTACATACAATGAAATTAATTTGAAAGGTTAACAGAAGAAGGATGACAAGGCTGGGAGCAAGAGAGGAAGAAAACCTACTGTAGTGGTCTAGCTGAGGGTCAATGGTCTCTTGGTCCAATGGTTTCCCTCCACATTCAATACACACTGAGACCCTATCGATGGCTGGCAAAGCCCCTTTCCTTTAGCGTCATCTTCTAATCTCCCTTTTGTTCACTCTACGCCCGCCCCCTGGCCTCCGTGCTATTTCCTGAACACACTTTCTTTCTCCAGTATTTAAAGCTCCCTCTGCCTGCAATGCTTCCTCTTAACACCCAATATTTTCACGGCTTGCCCTTCCTACCTTCATTACATTTTTGCTCAAACATAACCTCATAGGAGAAGCCTTGCCCAAATACTATATTTAAAACAGCTCCTTCCCAGTACTCTAGTCCCATCACCCTTTCTTATCCTTTGTAGTACTTAAATGAACAAATATTTGCTTATTTACCACATTTTACTCTATTAGAACGTAAGACCATTACTCTATCTCCAGAAACACAAAGAAATGGCTGACACATATTAGCTGATTAGTAAACAGTGGTTAAATGAATAGAAGCAGAGAAACCTGGGATACATTTCTGAAGAAGAAAGACTATACCTGCTGATAGTTTGGATGGTGGGGCAGGAAGGGGAGCAATTAAGAGGTCAACTGAGCATGGCACTTAGATCATTAAACCATGAGCAACTGGAACCACTGATGGAGAGGAGGTCTAAAGGAGGTCCATTTTAGACATACTAGATTTGAGCAGGTAGGCTATGATGAGAACTGAGAGGGAAAGACTGAGAAGTTCATCTCAGACAGCTAAAATAAATGATTAAAGCACACGGTGTTTCTCTTTTTTTCTTTGTGACAGAAACAGAGAAGGACAGACAGGCAGGAAGGGAGAGAGATGAAAAGCATCAATTCTTCGTTGCAGCTCCTTAGTTCTTCATTGATTTCTTTCTTATATGTGCCTTGGGAGGAGGGGGCTACAGCAGAGCAAGGGACCCCTCCCGCAAGCCAACAACCGTGGGCTTCAAGCCAGAGACCTTGGGCTCAAGCCAGCGATCATGGGGTCATGTCTATGATCCCATGCTCAAGCCAACAACCCTGCACTCAAGCTGGTGAGCCCCTGCTCAAGCCAGATGAGCCCTTGCTCAAGCCAGCGACCTCGGTGTTGAACCCAGGTCCTCCACATCCCAGTCCGACGCTCTATCCACTGCGCCACAGCCTGGTCAGGCTTCTTTTTCTCCCCAACTACCCTAATAGTATCCAAGGTAACTAATAACAGCAATCACTTAGAATAGTATCCAATGACTGACCTGTGATGGAGCAGTGGATAAAGCATTGACCTGCAACACTGAGATCATCAGTTTGAAACCCCAGGCTTTCCCAGTCAAGGCACATATGGGAGTTGATGCCTCCTGCTCCTTCCCCCCTTCTCCCTCTCTCTGTCCTCTCTAAAAATTACTAAATAAAATCTAGGGAAAACAAACAAATGAACAGTATAGTACCCAACACATACCTGCCACCATAAAAGAGCCATGTATATATTAACTCAATCTTCATAACAGCCTCGTAAAGGTACTAAATCCTCACTTTACAGACGAAGAAACTGAGGCCAAGAGAAGTTAAATGACTTGCTACGGTCATCCAGCTAGTAAAGGGAAAATCAGGTTTGAATCCAGGTGGTCCAGCACTTCCAGGGCCCTGACTCTTAACCTCCATGTTACGCTGCCCATCGTAGGAAAATCGGAAATTTAATCTTCAAGAAATGAGCCATGAATCTGTGACAGATGCTGTTTGATATACAGAAACTAGACTAATAGTCTATGCCCTTGCCTCTGTGCTTCTTTGAAGTTATGTTCCTTCAGTCTTTAGTTTTCCCTAAACTTTAGTCATTAAACACTATACTTCTGCTAAAATAATATTTAGGATAAACTGAGTTAAAGAAACTATTATTTAAATTATTAATAAATTAAAATATATTAAAATTAATTTAACTTTTACGATTTTTAATGTGACTCCTGGAAAATTTTAAATTGAACATGTGGTCATGTGCTATTTGTATCGGCCAGTGCTGGGCTAGAGTGCAGTGCAAAAAGCAGAGTCAGAACCAGATGAAGACAGGTAAGTGGGCAGGGGCCAAGTCACACACAGCCCCATAGGCTATGGGTTTTATTCCAAGAGAAGGCAATTGGTGACTATGCTGAGAAGTGAAGTTTTAGGAAGCTCATCCCAGTACATGTGACAGTGGCTGCTAAAGCAGAGCCATCGGGAAAGGGATGAGGAGTGACAGCGGCAAGTGTAGAGGTAAGGATGGAAGGTGAACGGCAGCAGCAGACAGAAACAAAGAGTGAAAAAGGGGGAAGCAAAGAAAGAGGAGGGTGCCAAAGTCACAGGAGGAAATCCAGGACAGGGAAGAACCACTGATGCGAAGGGAGATGTCAAGATGAAAGCCCTGGCCAGTTGGTTCAGTGGTAGAGCATGGGCCCAGCATGTGGAAGTTCTAGGTTCAATTCCCGGCCAGGGCACACCGGAGAAGCGCCCATCTGCTTCTCCACCCCTCCCCCTCTCCTTTCTCTCTATCTCTCTCTTCCCCTCCTGCAGCTAAGGCTCCACTGGAGCAAAGTTGGCCCGGGCGCTGAGGATGGCTCCATGGCCTCCGCCTCAGGCGCTAGAATGGCTCTGGTTTCAATGGAGCAACGGCCCAGATGGGCAGAGCATTGCCCCTTGTTGGGCATGCCGGGTGGATCCCAGTTGGGCGCATACGGGAGTCTGTCTCTCTACCTCCCTAGGGCTTCTCACTTCAGAAAAATAAAAAATTTAAAAAAAAAGATGGAGGAAGCGGTCAAGCCATCAAATGCTGCAGAAGGGTCTAGAAGAGAACTAAAAAGCATCTACTGGTTTGAAAATTACATGCTCATTAAAGAGACATGCAACAGGAAAAAAATACTAAGACACCTGGTGAGATAATGAATATGGACTATCTGTAACAGTGTATCAATATTAAATATAAAAAGAATTCTGTATCTTCTATATTTCCAAATTTGTTTATATGTAGTTATATTGGAGAATGTTGTATTTCTTCAGAGATGAATATTGAGAAATTCAGAGGTGCTTTGCCTACAATACTCTCAAATGGTTCAGCAAAAATAATAGTAGTAATAATTGATAATAGTATAATAGCAATAGGTAAACTTTGTGAAGATTATATGGGTGTCTGCTATAAATTCCTGTAACTTTTTTAGGTTTAAAATTTAAAATAAGCCCTGGCCTGTTGGTTCAGTGGTAGAGTGTTGGCCTGGCGTGTGGATGTCCCAGGTTCGATTCAGGGCACACAGCAGAAGCACCCATCTGTTTCTCCACCCATCCCTTCTTTCTCGCTCTCTTCCCCTCCTGCAGCCATGGTTCGATGGTTCAAACGATTTGGCAAGCTGGCCCAGGACACTGAGGATGGCTCTAAGGAGCCTCCACCTCAAGCACTAGAAATAGCTCAGATGCCAAGCAACAGCCCAAGATGGGCAGAGCATCACCCAGTAGGGGGCTTGCAGGGTAGATCCTTGTCCAAGTGCATGCAGGAGTCTCTCTCTTTGTCTCCCCTACTCTCACTTAGAAAATAACATTTAAAATGAAAAAGATGAACGAAAATAAAAAGATGTCACTGGTGGTATTAACAAGAGCAGTCCTATGGGGTAGTAAGGAAATAACCCAGGGTGGAAGGGCAAAATAATTGAAAGGGACATAGCCACCTTTCCAGAAGTTTGGAGATAAAAGAATATGGTAGAGGACAATAAAGGGGACAGTTAAGAACTTCTTTTAGTATGAGACCCCTAAACACATCTTTAGGTTGAAAAAGAGCAAGTGAAGTGACTACCCATGAGAGAATACACAGAACAGAGAAAGCGATTAATTGAGGAAACAGGTCCCAGAAGAGGTAATACAAGATCAAAAGCAGAGGTTAATCTTAAGCAGAAAGAAAATACCCTTCTACCTCTGAGACAAGTAAAGCAGGTCAGAATGGAAATGAATTCAGTAAGCTGGGTGGAGGCTGGAAGTGGGAAGTTGGAGTTTATAACAAATGATCCTTTCCTTTATGAAATAGGAGGCAGGGAGTTTGATACGCATTTAGAACTTAAGGAAACAATGAATATTTTAAAAAGAATCAGGAAAGATAACCAAAGATAAAACACCAAAAAGAAAAAGCAGCTCACACCTGAAATTAATATGATAAATGCATGTCAACTGCAGTTGAAAAAAAAATGTTTTCATTAAAAAAAAAAAAAAAAAAGGCAATGATAACTCAGGTATGCCTGATAACCCGGAAAACCATAGTAATGTAATCATCTTCAGCAACAGCAGAACTGAAATAGGACACTGGACAGCATGAACCACACAGAAATTCCAGCCTTGACACTCCTTGTTTGTATCCTTACCAGACTATCATACTGTTTGGGATGGAACATGACAGCAAACTAGACAGAGGTAAAATTATGTAAGGACCCTGATGTGACCTCTCTAAAACCAAAAACAGGCTCTACAAGAAGAAATGATTTATTACCAGCCCCTGGCTTCAGTGATATGAATAGAAGTGAATTCTTCTTTAACTAACAATTCACTAAAGAAGAAAATGCTAATCTTAAACCCTTAAGATAGTGAGAGGTTTGAATGATACACCTGTTCCCTCCAGGCTTTTGTAGCTGTCATCAGTTTAACAAAACTCACAGAGATGCACTGTCCACTCAGGGCCTCCTGCCAAAGCGGCCTCACCCAGAGCCGAGGAGAGAAGAGGTCTCTCTGCTCCTCTCTACAGGACAGAGAGAAACTGTCATGTAGGAGTGGCTCCAACCGTTCTGCAATCGCCAATACAATGACTGATTCAGGACAAAATCATTATTGGGTACTAACACTACTGAGTAAAACATAAGTTTTGGGAAATAAGATTATCACATGATCCCAAAATATCACCCTACAGACTGCTTAATTTTAAACAACAACAAAAAAAGGGTACCCTTAACAATCCGTAGGTCTGGCAGATGTCATTTGAACTATGGATCATATGTGATGTTCCCAACAATGGGAAAACTGACATCATGTGCCATTTCTCATATAGTATTCTTGGCAAAAATGTTTAACCCAAATCTAATCATGAGAAACAAGACAATCTCCCAGAACACCAGATGTTTTACAATTCAAGCATCCCAGGCTCTTCAAAAATGTTAGTGTTTAAAAAAATTTTTTTAATTTTTTGTTTTTTTAAAGCCAATGTTTTGAAAGACAAGGGTGAAAAAAGGGTATAAGGCCCTAGATTCATGAAGCTAAGAGACATAAGATCCAAATGCAATTATTAAACTTTGAATTGGTTCTGGATTTAAGAGGTAACTACAAAGGACATTTGGAAACAACAGAAATTTTGCACAGGGGTATTTTTTTATGTTATTTGCTCAACGTAAAATTTATTGGGTGTAACAGGGCTGTGATCTTGTGAGAGACTGTCTTGTTAAAAGATACACATATGCTGAAGTATTTAGTGGTAATGTCATGTTTTCTGCAGAAAAGTGTATGTGATTCAAACAGACATACATGTATATACATACACCCATGTAATAATGCAAATGGTAAACAATTATTAGAAAATTTTAAAAACTAGTCATAAAGGTGCCTCTAAAATGTTGGTAATGTTTTATTTCTTGACCTGGGTGGTGGTTTTACACAGCTGAGTTCATATTATAATAAAGCATTGAGCAATAAACATATGATTTATGTATTTCATTAAAAAAATAGAAGAATGGCCTAGGCAGAAAGTGTTGCACAAAACCACTCTCTGCTAACTTGGTATCTGTACATAAAAATATATAGAATAAAACAAAGAAAAGAGTATTCACATAAGTGAAACTGTTCCCACCTTTCAGCCCTTGCATAAAACAACTGCTGAGCTACACACCTCGGAAAAGCTTCTGGGCAATGTGCAGAGGGTTCCCAAAGCGGAAGTTCTCCCCACTGAACAGGGCCAGGATGAGCTGATTCTGCTGCTCAATACTGTCTTCAGGAAAGTGTGGCAGAAACTGCTGGAGGTGTTCACGCTGAGAGTCACTCAGTACTTCTTGCCACGTTGAGAGGCTGACCACATCAAAGAATATCTCAGGCTAGGAGAATTAGAAAAAGCAGGAGAAGAGTCAACAAGACAAAATGGGTTAAGTTTTTTGTGTGAGTGGTAAAAGACATATGACTTAAAATTTACCATTTTATCCATTTTTAACAATATGATTCAGTGACATTATATACATTCACACTACATAACCATCACCATCCAAATTTAAGTTTTTTAAAATAAACAAAGTCCCACTGATCTTTACTCAATTCTCAAAACTTAAGAGATTAGAAAAGACTACATATAAACCAAAGTCTTATACCTCCAACAGTGAATAATAGCCCAGAGGAAAATCCCCATTTCTGCCAAAAAGGGAGATGATGGGAGATATCCCAGTTTAGGTTAAAGTGAGTGGCAGGAAAGTGAACATGGGAGGAGAGAACTTGAGGAGTTGAGGTCACCCCTGCTAAGAATGAGAAGCACCAGGATGGAGTTCATTTTCAACTTGACAATTGTATATTGGATATCTTCTATGTGCTATGTCCTAAGACAGACTAAGTACTGCCTATAGTCTGGATGTGGGAAAAATTAAATAAGCAATTACAATGTAGTTTAAGAAGTTTACCTATAAGCACAGAGAAGCACACATTCTCCCAGACTTAAGGTTTCAGAGAAAACCTACCACAAGAAGGGACATTTACATAGAGAGGGATAAAGAAAAGGAAAAGATGTTGAGGCAAGAGAATTAAAAATTCAAGAACAAAAAAAGTTTAGGCAATGTGTGGCTGGCACCGAACAGGGAGGAAGAAGGGAGCAGCAGACAGTATGAAAGGGGGACCTGCAAACACGTTAAGTACTTGTGACTTTATCCTAAGGACAATGGAGAGCCATCAAAAGGTTTAAGCAGGAGACAACCCAGAAATCTGACCACCTCTGAGGGGTCTCTGCATGTGTGTACCAAAGCGCCTCAGGTTCAATGTTCAACATCCTCCCCTGCAAACTTTGTTTTGCTCACCACGTTATTCCTAGCATCTCAGAGTCTGGCATAAAGTAGGTACTCAATGAAACGTGTTTGCTGACATAAGGAGACTTACTTGAAACAGTGTGCAAAAAAAACATAAATGACATCTACCAACTTCAGTTGTTACTTCAGAATAAGATAAGGGCAAAACAGTGGCTCTATGTTTATCTGAAATGTTTAATATATTATAAAAGAAAAATATGAACCAAATATTACTAAATGAAATTATATTCTAAAACCAGGTAATGCACAGATGAATGTTAGCTTTATGACATTCTACACCTGTGTTCAAAATACAACAAAATAACAAATAAACATGTTTTAGCACATTTCATGCCTTGCACGTAAGCACTTAAGAAATAGCAGCCACTTTAATAACGATGAGGATTACAAAGCCTGCCTGTGGAAGTCGTCAAATCCATGCTGAGATGCTATCCCAGGACACATACTAATACTGACTAAAGGGTCACCTAATAGACAAGAGATAACGTCTGGGTTTGGTTTTGTGATTCACAACATGGGTAACCATTTTAATGTAAACATACACATAATTCTGCTCTTAAAATATAAAACTTATTGTTAAATGCTGAAAATTATTTTGTTAAAAAATAGGGCTTATATCATCAAGCTATGTTGACATGCTATTAAACATGCAAAATGTAGCTTATAGGTAATTTCTTCCTTAATCAGAATAGTAAATAGACTCAATGCACACACACAAAGACAGATATCACAAAGACAGAGATGAAACAGAGGGAGCATAAAAGATTGTAAAGGTTGAGACTAGGGGCGGTGGGGCCACTGACAGAAAGGAAAAGAGAGTGATGATGTTCTAACTTACATCCTCCAGAAGGTCCTCTGGGAGACTAACCCTGGTGTCTCCCAGGAGACAGTCCTCCATAATACGTGTGCCATGGCCATCTCCACACGGACCCAGCTCCAGGGGATCTGTCAGCATATGGTCCAAGGAATCCATTTCTTATACTCCACAGGTAACCTAGACAAATATATGCAGTCATATCTTGAGACAGAAAAGCAGAAATCCCAGAGATCTGGTTGACACATTCCTTCAAAAAATATTCTGGCCCAGAAAATATTCAATCTCAAATCTACCCTTATACCTTATCCCTACACCTTCACTACAGCTAAACAGCTTTTCTCCCTCCTTTCTACCACTGCATATTCATCTGAACTTCCAAATCTTATCAGATCTTTTTGGATTTTTTTTTTTTTTTTTCATTTTTCTGAAGCTGGAAACAGGGAGAGACAGTCAGACAGACTCCCGCATGCGCCCGACCGGGATCCACCCGGCACGCCCACCTGGGGCGATGCTCTGCCCACCAGGGGGCGATGCTCTGCCCATCCTGGGCGTCGCCATGTTGCGACCAGAGCCACTCTAGCGCCTGAGGCAGAGGCCACAGAGCCATCCCCAGCGCCCGGGCCATCTTTGCTCCAATGGAGCCTTGGCTGCGGGAGGGGAAGAGAGAGACAGAGAGGAAAGCGTGGCGGAGGGGTGGAGAAGCAAATGGGCGCTTCTCCTGTGTGCCCTGGCCGGGAATTGAACCCGGGTCCTCCGCACGCTAGGCCGACGCTCTACCGCTGAGCCAACCGGCCAGGGCCTTATCAGATCTTGTTACTCAAAATGTTTCTATGTAACTCCCAAATTTATAGCATTTCTAACTTCATTTTATACATAAGCAAAATAAGACTCAATAAACAGATCAGCAGAGTCCATAATTTAGACTTCTAGGACAGTGGCAAACTGGGGCTCGCAAGCCACATGTGGCTCTTTGGCCAGCTTAGGAGTACCCTAATTAAGTTAGTAACAATGTAGCTTCCTATATATTTTAAGTTTAAAAAATTTGGCTCTCCAGCCTGACCGGGGCTGGCGCAGTGGATTAGAGCGTCAGACTGGGATGCGGAGACCCCCGAGGTCACCAGCTTGAGCGCGGGCTCATCTGGTTTGAGCAAAAGCTCACCAGCTTGAACCCAAGGTTGCTGGCTCGAGCAAGGGGTTACTCGGTCTGCTGTAGCCCCACGGTCAAGGCACATATGAGAAAGCAATCAATGAACAACTCAGGTGTCGCAACGAAAAACTAATAATTGATGCTTCTCATCTCTCTCCATTCCTCTCTGTCTATCCCTATCTATCCCTCTCTCTGACTCTCTCTCTGTCTCTGTAAAAAAAATAAAATAAAATAAAATTGGCTCTCAAAAGAAATTTCAATCGTTGTACTGTTGATATTTGCTCTGTTGACTAATGAGTTTGCCAACCACTGTCCTAGGCCACTATAACATAACTTAACAATTATTTGTTTTTTAAGCAATTAATTCTTTGTTTTGTCACAAAAGAAAATTCACTGAAAATCCACACAAATAAATAATAAAGCTCAGCCACTAACTATATGTTATCTAAAGAAGGCCTATTAAGTGACAGGGCTTTCAAAGATCTCATTTAATTCTTACAACTCTGCAAGATAGTTATTTTATCTACTCCACAGATATTAAAACAAGGATCAGAGTAGGTAACTAACTTGCCCAACCTCAGAGGTCAGGTCTGCCTGTCTGCAAACCCATTTCTTAACATTATACACAATACCTCCTCCATAAACTTCCAATTTAAATCATGATAAGGCAGCATCTTAATATGACTTTATTAATCCAAGTAAATTCCAGAGGCTCCAAAACCTGATGATGACAACCAGTAAAGTAGTGGCCAACCCTCCTTTAGTTAGTTGGTCCATCTGATGTTTATAAAACCATGTAAATGTAACGCTATTTTTCTCCTTCCTATAGTAACTGAAATACAGATGGCCACCTTTAGAAAATTACATATTAAAACATTTCAGAAAGCATTTCATAAGGCTGATGGCTAGAATCAATGTAAAGTGGAGGCCATAATATTAAACAAAGCTAACAGAAACAAGGAGCTTGCACTCACTCTAAAAACATTTGCTAAGTCCATTCTCTCTTGCCTATTCCTACCAAACAGGGTAAGTAAGCACAGTTAAATGAAAAGAAAAAAAAAATAGACAAAAGTCAAAACACCAAACACACAAAAAGCAATGACTTTGGGCAAATCTTACCTTACCAGGTGTCAATTAATGAAGGGTAGATGAACCAATCCTGTATTCCTGTAATGAATAATGTCTAGATGGATGAGTTTGTATGAGTTAAGGTAGTCACAAAACATAGTAAGGACTTCATTCTAAAACTCTGAAGTGAAAACAAGCACATCTGTAGCCTGACCAGGCAGTGGCGCAGTGGGTAGAGCGACAGACTGGGATGCGGAGGACCCAAGTTCGAGACCTGGAGGTCACCAGCTTGAGCGTGGGCTCATCTGGTTTGAGCAAGGCTCACCAGCTTGAGCCCAAGGTCGCTGGCTCGAGCAATGGGTCACTTGGTCTGCTGTAGCCCCCGCCCCCGCCCCCCCCCTCAAGGCATATATGAGAAATCAATCAATGAACAACTAAGGAGCCACAACAAAGAATTGATGTTTCTCATCTCTCTCCGTTCCTGTCTCTGTCCTCTCTCTGACTCTGTCTCTGCCACAAAAAAACAGAGCACATTTGCAAAATTACTACTAAAATAATCACCTTTCTCATAAATTATTTCAAGTCATTTTGAAGAGATTTCAGATCTATGTAATATCCAGCAGTTTGATTAGTGCTGAAGGAAGCAGCTGTGTAATACCAAACAATTGTATCTCTTGCAGCCCTAGTGAATTACAATATCCTGAATATTCCCTGTGCCTAAATTACTGAAGCAGGTGAGAAAGCACATGACATGCATTTAACAAAACTTTAAAATAGGAAAATAAAATGTAGAAGCAACCTGATGTTTGGAATAAAGTCCTTTTAAAAGACCTGACACTGTACAAGGTAACAGCTGCAAAGCAAGTGTTCTACCTGACTCTTAGGAGGACCACCTCCGTTTCACAATTTGCTCACAAGCTTCTTCAACTCGATGGATGTGTAGCTAAATTTAAATTTATTCAAGCGGCGACCTCTGCCCTGCTACTATTCTGAACAGACTTTCCAAATACAAAAAGCAGGCGGCTGCCAGAAGGCTGAAACCCCGGAAGGCAAGTACTTCATAGTCTTGTTGCTTCTGGAGCTCTTTACTAGACCAGGAAGGCTTCTCTCAATGGTCTTTCCTCTGCATCTGGGCTAACCTTACGCAGGGACCCTCTACCCAAAAGAAGCTAAATCCTAGGCTCTTTCCGGAGCAACACCCAGCTCCAAATCCGTCGCCCCTGCAGCAAAGCTTTCCTGGTCAACCCGCTCCCGCCCACGGCCCGGGTCCCGCCCCTCCAAACTGTACCTCAGCGCCCAGGGCCCCTCCCCCACGCCATACCTAACCCTAACTCCCAGCTACCCGGGCTTTCTAGCTCCCACAGGCCCTCTCCACTGCCCCATGCCCACCGAACAGCGACGCCCGGAGACCCAACCGCTCCCTCCCTCCGCTTCCCGGCAACAACTTAACCCTTTCGCTGTCCAGGGCCCGCCCTCACCTGCGCCGCAGGCACAGGTCTCGCTCGCTGTGCTTCTCCGCCCGCGGGCTCCTGGACGTGCTCGTTCCCGCAGAGCGTCTCTGTGCGTGCACGCTCCGGGATCGGGCGGCGGAAAAGGAGGGACCTGGAAAACGCCGGAGGCGGGGCTTCGCTGGACGGAGCCTGGAGCGTACGGAGGGGTGGGGGCGGAGCTGAGGGGGTGGGGCGGAACCGGAGCCGGGGCGGGGCCGGGGGCGGTGAGAGCTCACGCAGGTGGGTCTGCAGATGGAATTTGCAGTCTCCTGAAGGTCTCACCTGGTTTTCGAAACTTCCAGAGGGTAGAAACGGTGGCGATGGTTTTTACCTGGTCGCGAATGGAGGCTCCAAAATCCGAGTGATTTTATTAGCTAAGGTTTGCAGGGAGCACACCCTGCTCCAGGGAATAGGCTAACCACTTTTAATCACTATCTTTCTACACTACAGCTGTTTTTAGTACTCTGCACTAGTAGGTCCCATTTTACTGTTAGGGAACAGCGGTTTCTCGAGTTTCACTGAAGAGAACGCGGACGCAAGTCTATACTCCCAGTGTGTCCCCATTTCTCCTTCCCGTCCCAGGCCCTAGATGTCCAAAAAAGAAATATTTTAAGTTAAACGGGATAACGCTCCTCTTAAAAATCTACATCCCTTTCTTCTTGCTCACTGGCTCTTAGAACAGCTTCAGACTCAGTACTCCCCTCGGTTCTCTTGATTAGATACAACTACATCAGAGAAACTGGAAGGCCCCCAAAATGTCCCTCCCTAGTTGGAAAATAGTGGTTTCCAAATAAAGCCCCATCTCTGCGCCCCTGCTGGCTGCAAACCTGCCTTTAGTTCCTGTTGGAAAGTTGAGTTCCTGTTGGAAAGTTAGTGGGTGCTTGAATTAGAAACCACCAAGTGAATGAGCATAGGAACCTCATTCTATAATAGTCATCTATCAGTTCTCTCCCATGGAGTCCCTGCCTCGACCAGAGTGAATCAAACGGTCAAAACACTGTAAGTTGTAATAGTGGGGGGGGGGGGGAGGGATTAATCTCAGTAGCTCTTGTAGCACACATACAAACAAGGAAGATGTTTATTTAAAAAAATATTTATTAATTTTTACACCTGCTGAGTAGCACGAGACTATTAACACTTAACTCACTGAATGTACAATAAATGTTCACATTTAAATAACAGGATAAGGTCAACATTTTCAACCCTTGGGTCAGCTTTAGCATCTCCTTAAGTGCTTTTTATTTTTAGCCCTAAGAGTTTTTTAAAAGGATAATTGGAAATTAGAAAACAATTCAAAATCAAAACAATAGGTTTTTCCAGAGTACAGAAATTTTACATGATAAAATGCCTATTGTGTGGGCACAAATCAGACAATAAAAATGTAAAATCTATATGTAACTTCAAAATTTTCACACTGCACTGATTGAAGTCTACAGTGTCAATGTGCCTTCAGAAAGGAAACAATACAGACATTGGCTACATACATTTTTCCCCCAAATTGTATCTTCAGATAGTTTATAATCTGCCATCTCTTCAAATCCAACTCCTTTTGAAAATCCATTACCTTGGATGAATGTGTGGAACACCTGATCTTAAAGCAGTGTTATTTGGCTTGACTGCCAACTGCATCTCTGGTTGATCATATACAAATTAGTTTCAGAGTCTTTACTTATTCCACATAAGGACACAAAAAGAAAAAGAAAGAAAACTTAGATGGGAAAGAGACAAAGAGGTCCCTCCACATTTCCTTCTGTGTATTTTAAAACTTGAAATAACTGGCATAAAATGAACATTCCATTCAGTAATTGTTTTCTATTTTAATCAATATTACACCTGGAAGTGGGGGGAGGCGAGGTACCTTGCTAATTTAAATTTAAAAGGACACAATAGGGCCAAGTTTAACATATAAAAACTAAACTGGATCTTTAGGAAAGACTAGTATTCTTAAACTATCAAGTCATTCTAGACTGGACCCTAGGATATTTGAAATCATTACAATGTGGGACTTTGAGACCCAGAGCCTCTATTGTGTGATTCAGGGTCAATATTTTCTATTAAAAACACTGACATTACCACTTTGTTACCAAAGGTGTAGAGTCAATTTTCAGTTTCTACACATTTCCCAAGTAACTTTCTCAAGTTCTCTTAGTGCTCAAATTTTCAGGGATAACAAAATGAATGAGGTCTCAGAAATAAAGTGCAAAATCTACATATTAGTAAAGTTATTTTAATAGAACTGTTTACTTTTCAGAAAGGTTATCTTTACTCTAAAGAAGCTACTAAATGTATAGAACCAGTTTTTACCCAGAGATGTAAAGAAAATAAATTAGTTAACTTCATTTGAATTTAAGTTAGGTCTTTCTGTTCTGAAGTGATAACTTCTACCATCAGTAATTATTCTAAAAATGTTTTAGTATATCATAAAAAGTTGTTAAAATATATACCGATCTCTGCAATGTTTTATGTGTACAACTGGAATGTACAGTAAAAAGGAGGGAAATGTTTTCCCCATTGATTTCATAGCTAACAAAGAGGAATACGTATAAGCAAAACTATCACTGAGGCAGATTTTTTTCCTTTCCCTACTAACAGTGTAATATTCAAAAAAGTGGATTTCTTCCAGATCCCTTAAAGCAGTGATTTTCAACCACAGTGCACTGACCTCTTTTCCCTTAGATTTCAAATTTTAAAAAATGACAACAGCCAACACAATAGCCCTCAGTGTGAATGACCGACTATATAGGCCATTATTATATATAGGGCATATAATAATGACCTATATAGTCATATAATTTGATCTTATTGGTCACATTGCATAATAAGGTTGCATCTGATTGGTTAATTCTTGGTATCAGAAATCCCTATATACAAGTATAAGCACCTGATTTTTTTAAAAGTCACTTTGGAACAAAAAGGGTAAATAATTGCGCTTTTTTTCCCCTTGTAAATCAATCAAAATTTTACCTATCTTTTTGTCAGATTGGCAAAAAATAATATTTTTTGGTGTGCTGCAGAATTTTAGCAATTAGTTCATGTGTGCCATGAGATGAAAAAGGTTGAAAATCACTGTTGTAACATATTATAAATGGTCCCCACATTCTTATTTGTCCCTTAAGTGTGAAGTTGGTCATACCAAAAGGTCCAGATGAGTTGTAGTATGTCTGAGTTGAAAGTGGTAAGAAATAAGGATGTCCACCTTGACATCCAACCTTAAAGAATGTTCATTTTAAGAGAGCATTAGAAATTCTAAAATACACTGAATGCTGTGAGCAAGGGCTGACTGTACACCTGATTACCGATGAATGATACATGGGGCCTGCAAGGCAGGACAAGGTTTCAGTGCTTTTTACTTTATATAGACATATGGTTGTCTCAGTAAATTTACTTGGTACCAATATCTCCAATATCTCTTTATTACAACCACATCAGAGAATGGGTGGCAAAGCTTTAATGTAGGAGTTTACGTTCTGCTGACATCAAGCAACCTTTCCTCTTACAAGGAGTCCACCATTGTGGAATAATAAAGTAAAATCTAGCAGAACGTGGTGTTCTGACCTAATCTGCTGAGGGCCAGTATCCGTGGAAAGTACTACCACTAGCCCAACAATGATTTTCCCCAAAAAAGGCATGTTTTATTTTTAATCAGTAATAAGAAAACTTTAGATGACAGATTTTCCTTTAGAATATCACTGTCAACCCTTTGTTTCATCATTATTATTTTTATATTCAGTAGGCTCCCTTTGCTAAATTACTGCAAACTCAAAAAATGAAGCCATCCTGTCCTAATACATATGCCCATAAAATGCCCCTTTTCCTTTGGTGCCACGGCTTGTACTGAAGTCCAATGGCCATGGACTTGTCACATCCTTTTCCACCTTTGGTACAAACACAATACACCACTTAATAGTTCCACAAAGGAAAAGTAAGGCTTATCAATGTGTTAAAAAACCAACTCAAGAGCAAGGCAAAGTCTCTCTGTCTTGAAATCTATATACTTCCCACTGAAAGATCTCCATTCCATGGCAGAAACTCCTAGGGTTCAAAGAGTCAATGTGGTAAAGATGATCTTGCTAAAATAAGCCCCAGTCGTTGTATGAGTGTCAAAACTGTGGCCTCCAAACTCTTGAGTGAATGATAAATCTTAAAAAATTTGTGTCAGAAGCTTTCCGATTTATAGATGAGAAAAGACATGATTCTAGCTCAAGGATAAAAGTTAAGGTTTAGTGATATGCACTTCCCTGCTCCCATTCCCATTGGTGGTGGTTGTGATAATATATTGTGTGGACTGCTGCTGGCTGGTGGTCTGGGGGTCCAAGTCACTGTGCGTAGTTGGCTGAACCTGGACTCCCCCAGAGAGGGCAGAAGCTTGCTTTTCCTCCAAATCTGGTTGACCTTCTGATAACACATAATGACCCTAGAGCAGGAAGAAAGGATATTTAGAAATCTGAGGCATAATGAGGGTACTGGGATGTGGACGGACTCAGGTTCGAGACTCCGAGGTCGCCAACTTGAGCACGAGCTCATCTGGTTTGAGCAAGGCTCACCAGCTTGGACCCAAGGTCGCTGGCTTGAGCAAGGGGTTACTCAGTCTACTGTAGCCCCACAGTCAAGGCACATATGAGAAAGCAATCAATGAACAACTAAGGAATCGCAATGAAAAACTGATTGATGCTCCTCATCTCTCTCCATTCCTATCTGTCTGTCCCTATCTATCCCTCTCTGACTGTCTCTGTAAAAAAAAAAAAGTAATAATAAACAGATTCAAATTTTACTTTGCCAAGCAAAATCATTTTTGAAATGCTATTGTCAAATGAGAGACATTTTAACATTTAAAAGCATAGGAAAATCACAATCTTAGAACAAAGTCCCTTACATTGAATAAATTTAGCTTTATGAAAATATACATTGTCTTTATATTTCCTCACTTTTCTTCCGATTATGAAATCTTCCTTATAAACTGCAGCTAGCTATGTCCTTATATTAACATTTTAAAGAAAAATGTATTGGGTAGAAGGTTAACTACTAGGCTGAGAAAAATAAAGTCACAGAGGAAAACAAACATTGGCCTTTTCAAACACTGTCCAGAAAAAAAAGCCATAACAAAATACCCATTTGATTTATCTAGGGCCATATGCTCAAAGTCCACGCTCATCAAACAACTCTAATTATGATTTGATTTCCCAGGTGGGTCTTTCTTTAGCAGGAAGGGGCTGGTTCTCAACCTAGGGTACATGGATTCCTTAGGTGGTCACAAGTGGGCTTCCAAAAATCTATGAACGCCCCATAATGTACATTAAATCTGTGTGTATATGTATTGTGGCAGGGAGAGGGGAACATCCTTGGCTCTAGTCAGGTTCCCAAATGAGTTCCTTGCCAAAAACTGGTAGAGTCAATGTGTCCCATAGATAGCAAAAATTTCACTGATCATACCATTTTGCATTAGTTTTTGTTTTCACTGACAATAGTGTTACTCTGAATTTACAAATCTCTCCTATGTTTAGTTAGTGAGACTCTGGAAGCTAAAAAAATGACTAAGCTCTCAATATGCCTTGGAAAAAAAACCCCAGGTTTTTGAGGCCTCTGAACTATACTGCTACTCTTTGTGGCCTCTTGGGAAACAGGCTTACCGTGGGAGCATCCTACTATTTCTATCCACTGAAGAGTATTTTTCTTAATTTAAATTTGCATACTCTTTCTCCTAATAACCTACAGGCAGTTCAGAATAAACCAGTGAAGATAAAAACAGAAGTAGCAGTTACAATCAACATCGATCTGCCTAACCTAACTATAATAAGATAATTTATGGTAATGTTTTTCACCCTGGGATGGCTGAATTGTTTAAAATTGTTTAAAAGAGCTCCATAATGGATTCATTATGCCATTCTTTCCCAATGCAAGTGGATAACCAAAAGTAATGAAGACTCATACATTCCAAGGAACATAGAAAAAGGTGATCAATTATGAATCTATATGTATATGGATCAAGGAGGTTCATTATAGTTATTCACAGGATAGATACTTATTGAGCATTTACTATACAGCCCAGCCTCTGGTGCAAGGCACTGAGAATAAAGAGCTAAAGACCAAGACTCAGCTTTCATGGAATCCATCATCTACTGGGAAAAGATAGACAGTAAACCAATAACTAAAATAAGCTGTGATAAGGGTTGTAATATAGCTCCACGAGTTGTTAGGGAACACAGGGAAAGTGCTTCTAACCCAGATGTCGAAAGCTGGGGAGTAGAAGACGGGACAGGGAGATGGTGCAGTGGGATGGTAGGAAACCCTTCGTGAGCAGCACAGCTTACCGGAGTGACCGCCTTCACTTGGCCCGTTGTGACAGGAGTTGCCACACCACTATCTGTAATCACAAACTGTCCTGGGGGAAGTGTCATCATTTGAATCTCAGATGCTGAAAACGGAAAATATCCATATTTCAGTAGTCTCATATTTTAATACAAGTTGTATATAAAAATACCTAACTAGTGACCACATTCACCACTGAGAGACATCATGGATTTGCTTGCTGTGAGAGTCTTATGATGATGTGATTTCTTGATATAGTAAAACCATCTCCGAGAAGAAATTATCATATGAGGTTAGCAGAGACTTACCAAATATTGAAAACAATCAATGCATCTCCCTCAAATGTGGCTTCTGAATATACATAAAGACAAATACTCAACAATATTTTTAAAACCTAGAAATAAGATACAAAAACTTATCTGTTAGTTTATTTTTTTAATGCTTATTTATTGATATTAGAGAGAGGGAGGGGGAGAGAGAGAGAGAGAGAGAGAGAGAGAGAGAGAGAGAAAGACGAGAACATCTATCTGTTCCCGTATATGTGCCTTGACCAAAGATTGAACCGGCAACCTCCGTGCTTCAGGATGATGCTCTAGCCAACTGAGGTATCAGTCCAGGGCCCTGTTAGTTTCATATACTGCTCATAACAATTAGGGGATATTTCAAAATGAATATGAAGCTATAAAATATCCCCTAATTTTTGTGAGCAGTACATTTCTATCTTTTATATTCACATTTGAATTAGTGGTACAATGCATCCACTGTTGCCTAGCAATCACAAATTAGCTTGAGTTTTATTTTACTACCAGTGTTATTCAGAAAAATTAAAAACAAAGTTCACCCTAGCACCCAGTTGAGTTTTCTAAATGATATTTTCTACTAAGAGGGGACCAAAGCTTCTTGAGAAAATGCTGATTCCAGACCTGGGGCAGAAAACATATAAGGTGGACCTAGAACATGGTGTCACACCAGTGTGTAAGATGATGTAAAAGACTACAAGGTCATATAGAAAGATACCAGAGCCAATCCAAAGATGCTCTCATTAGCTGCAGCTGGGGTCATCTGAGCATCAGTAAGTATGACAACTGCAATGGTCTGAAACACATCAGATGTGCTGAAATTCGTGAGTACATGACGACACTAAGACATACACACACATCCCTGGTTGGTCACTTGGACGATACTAGAAAACAACTCATGATTTTTGAAAATTGGCAAGTAAAGGAGATGAGTCAAGTATTTAAAGCATTTATCCTACCATTCCTGTGCAAACTGTACATCAGGGTAACCTGGTCATTAAGGTAAAATAGTTTTCTTTTATTGAAGTTTCCTAACTAATTAGTGTACAAAAATGATAGAATCAGACTGTGACAATTTCACAATCCCTAATGAAATAGTGGAACAAAGAAAGAGACAAATAAACACTGTGTGCCCCTGATGGAAGACCACGCCACCAGCTGTGAAGTGTCGGGGAAACGGAACTGAATTCCAGTCAGGCCTCTGGAGCTAACTGCCAGCCAACAGGATGTAAAAGGGACAGAAGATAGCATCTTAAATGATAACCCAGGGATGCCAATAGCAAAATCCACGTGGGATTTTGAGAAATGTGGGAACATATAAAATTCTACAGGACAAATGACCCAGTTTTCTCAACACATAAATTGCAACTTAAAAGAAAGAGAGAGACCCTGGCTGGTTGGCTCAGTGGTAGAGCGTCGGCCTGGCGTGCAGAAGTCCCGGGTTCGATTCCCGGCCAGGGCACACAGGAGAAGTGCCCATCTGCTTCTCCACCCCTCCCCCTCTCCTTCCTCTCTGTCTCTCTCTTCCCCTCCCGCAGCCAAGGCTCCATTGGAGCAAAGATGGCCCAGGCGCTGGGGATGGCTCCTTGGCCTCTGCCCCAGGCACTGGAGTGGCTCTGGTCGCAACAGAGCGACCCCCCGGAGGGGCAGAGCATCGCCCCCTGGTGGGCAGAGCGTCGCCCCCTGGTGGGCGTGCCGGGTGGATCTCGGTTGGGCGCATGCGGGAGTCTGTCTGACTGTCTCTCCCCGTTTCCAGCTTCAGAAAAATAAAAAATAAAAAAAGAAAGAGAGAACATATGTATTAAAAGAAATTCAAGGCCCTGACCAGTTGGCTCAGCAGTTGAGCATCAGCCTGGCATGTGGAAGTCCCTAGTTCGATTTCCAGTCAGGGCACACAGGAGAAGCACTCATCTGCTTCTCCACCCTTCCCCCTCTCCTTCTTCTCTCTTTCTTCCCCTCCCGCAGCCAAGGCTCCACTGGAGCAAAGTTGGCCTGGGTGCTGAGGACAGCTCCATGGCCTCCACCTCAGGCACTAGAATGGCTCTGGCCACAATGGAGCAATGCTTCAGAGGGGCGGAGCATCGCCCTCTGGTGGGCATGCCGGGTGGATTCCGGTTGGGCACATGCAGGAGTGTGTCTGACCCCCCCTACCCTGCTTTTAACTTCAAACTCAAAACACATCATTGCAACATTGGCTCTTATTTGGAACCCAGTTTGAACAAACCAACTATTAGAAAAATTTTATGAGATAATCACAGAAATATGAGCACTGACTGAACATTTGATGGCATCAAAAAATTACTGTCATTTCTTTTTAGGTGGAGAACTGGGAGAGAATGATGAGGGGGAATGGGCGTAGTTCAGAGGAAACAAAATTGGCCATTAGTTGATAACTGTTGAAGCTAGATAATGAGACCTGGGACATTCATTACACTAGTCTATTTTGTATATTTCTAATTTTTCCCTAATAAAATATTTCAGTTCTAGTGTCTTCAGGTTAGAATGCTAGTTCATACTATACTGCTCACAAAAATTAGGGGATATTTTATAGCTTCATATTCACTTTGAAATATCCCCTAATTTTAGTGAGCAGTATATTATCACCATGACTATCTTCATCATTTCACATTTCTTTCATAGGAATTAAACTGAGTATAAATGTCAGTCTATTTACCAGAACTCTACTGGTTTTTACCATGACTAGAAACTGGACCTAGCCCTCATTGTGCCCACCAATAGTTAAGAAAATAGACTGTAAAAATAACTAAATGGATGCGTTGGAGCCTAAATCCATACTAAGTGTATATAACATAGCCAAAGATCAAACACAACAGAGGCAGCCTGACCAGGCGGTGGCGCAGTGGATAGGGCGTCGGACTGGGATGCAGAGGACCCAGGTTCAAGACCCCGAGGTCACCAGCTTGAGCGCAGGCTCATCTGGTTTGAGCAAAAGCTCACCAGCTTGGACCCAAGGTCGCTCGCTGGCTCAAGCAAGGGGTTACTCAGTCTGCTGAAGGCCCATGGTTAAGGCAAATATGAGAAAGCAATCAATGAACAACTAAGGTCTCGCAACAAAAAACTGATGATTGATGCTTCTCATCTCTCTCCGTTCCTGTCTGTCTGTCCCTATCTATCCCTCTCTCTGACTCTATGTCCCTGTAAAAAAAACCAAAAAACAAACAAACAAACAAAAAAAACAGAGGCAGACTCTCAAAAACAATCAGTAGTAGGGGAAGATCATCACTGGACTTCCTACCTTCTCAGCCCCCATTCCTCCTAGTTCCTAGTAATGCAATCTGTTACCCCTATTCCTGTTCCTTCCACACCTTCACTCATAAAGGTCATACCCAAGGCTGTCATTCCCAAAACTGTTACCTATTCTGACCTTTAGTAGCTGGGCTTTTACTGCTTCTGTATTACTAAATCTCAGGGTTTCGAAAGCAACTACTCAGGTATCTCTCTTTACTAGCTAATGATCTTTTTAAGCCTAAGACTACCTCCTTCGGAGAGGCAGCCCAGCAGTGTAAACTCTGAGGCCAAACGGCCTGGGTTCCAGACCTTCATTATAAGCTATGTTCCTCAGACAAGTTATTCTGTGATTACATTACCTTATCTGTAAAATACTAATAACTATTGTACTTATCTCATAGGTGGTTATGAATACTAAATGTATATATGCATGGTTTAAAAACATTCCTGGCACAAAGTAATAGCTTTATAAAAATTAGTTAACATTATTATTGTGTGGTGTTAGTGATATGTTAATCTTTTGTATACCCAGGGTCTAGTACTATTGATATATAAGCATCCAAGTAACATTGGTGGAAGAGATGAACCAATATTATAATATGTCCTACATGTAGCCATCTAGTCTACTGTTTAAATCACCTGCCTACACTTCCTCCATCCATATCCTTACTGTCTCTGAAATGGGTGGCTTGCAGATCAGAATGCTACCTTGGATTTTGTCATGAAACCCACTCAAGTACATACATTACAGGTGAAGAAAATGGTCAGTGATATTTTCATCCCAAAAATCCATTGTAAAGCGAATGAATTTATGACCCAGGGCTGCAGGTTCCCTAGCCATGACCCACAGCGTCATCCCCTTGCTTCTTACTTACAGTAGCCACGGAAGGAATTCCAAGTACTGGGTAGGTAGGTGTGCTGCACCGAGGAGCTCTGCTGCTGCTGCTGCTGCTGCTGCTGCTGCTGCTGGAGGCCCTGGCCTTGTGCAGAAGAACCACCTTGCATGTGGGAGGGGCTGAGCCCCTGCTGAGACTGCTGGGAGGAGGGGCTCAAAGGCTGCCCCGCTACCTAGAGCGAAACAGGGCGCCAGAGTAGAAAATTATGAATACCTAATATAGTTAAGCCTCACAAATAACTAAAGAAAATAAACCAGGCTAATATGAAGTATAATACTGAAAGTACCACTGCTAAAATAATATTTTAAATACATATAGAATTAATGTAAAGTAGTCATAACAATGAAGTCCTGCTTAGTTTTCAAAGGATTATCTCCAAGAGTATCTAAAAAGTTAATTTCAGTACGCTTGTTAGAAAGATAAGTGAATGAAAATATAATTATCTATAGTACATGAAGTTAAAAGAATGAGAAACTAAATAACTTGCCTACATCACAAAACTGATCTGTAGCACAAACTGAAGCCATAATTCCCATGGATGTATACCGGAAGACCCAGAGTTGGTGGAGATAAACAGGGGGACACAGTCCACAATCGGAGGTGAGGCTTCTCCTGTCCACAGGATAAAGCCCAGACCCCACAATCTGTCTCTTCAGCCTTCCATGTTTCAGCTCCGAACTACCTTTCCAGCTTTTTCCCCCCAAGTATCATTTCCTGTTCCTAACCTGAACAGTTGTCTATAAACATACCACAATTTCCCATCTCTGTGTCTTTACTCAAATGAGAGCATATTCAAATCAAAATGCCTTCCTCAACTACCATGTCAAAATCATACCTCTCCTTCAAGACCTAATTCAAATACCACTTCTACAAAAATGTACTTGATTCCCTGCTAAATATAATCCTCTAAACTCCTATGACTTATCTACATATCCATATCACCCTTGGACCCAGGCTGGAGGGGCCCCTGCAGGACTCCTGGTCAGCCTTTCTCCAGCAGTGTCCTCCTCCTGTGAGGCCAAATGAACATGCCCACTCAGAATGTGTGTCCCCTTCTACGCCTCGCTTTGGGCAGCACACCCCACAATCCCTGTGGAAATGGCCCTGTACCCACTTCAAAAGCCTACCCAAGTCTCTTCCTTGGGTCTGTTCTCCTGCAGAGGTCCTGTCTTCTGGTTGTGGGCTCCTCTAATGGTGTGTGGGCACCTGAGACCTAGGGGCTGGCTAGGGGATTGCTATTTATAGTAGCGGGTCAAAGCTGAGACATATGGGTCAAGGTGTCCATGTGGGTGCAGGATAGAGCTTGGGTGAGAAGAAAGGGGGACCCACCTTGGGGAAGGTGGTCCCTGTGCCACCACATTCTGACAAGGAACTCTGAGGAGTCTCTCCTGGCCCCCAGCTTCAGGTTCCTTTGAGAAATGTAAGAGTGTGATGCTAGTGTGGGCGGGAAGCTTGGGGCCCCTTGAGGGTAGAGGTCGCCTGTCTAGGACTAGGAGAAGCAATGAGAAGACTCACAGCTGCTGAACCTCACACTGGGAGGGGAGGGCGAGCAGCATGGCCTCCCTCTCTACCACCTCCACCCCCACGCCCAGCAATAAACAGGAAAGCAGAGACCGTGCAGTGCATGCCCTGGATTTACATGGCAACTGGAAGGGCACAGAGCTAGCAGAGGCTGGGCAGCTGCTAGTGCCATCCATGCTGTTTCGCAGAAAACACAATTAATTTGGAATTGTCACTATCTGTGTATCATGTTATTTAGCATCAATTGTAACTTTACATATATTTTTCTATTTTGTCATTATAAAAATATATGCATCAAGTAGGAAAATAGAACATATTTTATTTAATGGTTTGTCATCTTGATGCAAGACACTCAAGTACACAAACACATGGCATGCAGGTCCTCATTTTCACTCTTCTCCTGGAGCCTGTGACTCTCAGGGGTGGGCCTGCATGCCCCTGTTATGACCGATACCTTCACTTCACATCCTAATGACTTGCACACTTGTGTTATCTCCCTCCTAGACTCTAAGCTCCTTGAGGACAGGACCAAGAAAAGTTTCATGAGAACAATAAGATTTAATACATTTTTAATGGATCTAGTTATGCTATCTTAATAACAGGTTCAATTATAGAAACACAGTAATAGTCTTCAAAGTCAGTGTTCCCAAATTATGGGAACAACTTAGCCATCGCATACTATCATCCGCCATACAGAATAGGAAGCAGTGACCATGTTGTTGCTGGGATATCATATCATAGGGCTCCTTTTGGATAGAAGTTAATCACTTAATGTGTCCATAATACCAATATAAAACTTACGGTTCAAAATAAAAATATCATTTTAATAGTCAAGGAGAATAAGTCAGAAGATAATGTCTCTTTACTCTTATTAATTCTTCAAGGTCCCTGAAGAATTACAGTAAGCCATACAGTAAGTCCCTGAGTACAAACATCTGACTTATATACAACTCATACTTACAAACAAAGCACCGTAAGGGCTGTTGGTAATCAACTGCAGTTGGACATCAGTGACAATGATATCATATAGTTACTTGATTCTCATGGCAAAGAACTAACCGATGAATATCTCATAGAATTAGAACAGCAGATGATAGCATTTAGGGAAGAAAACAGGGACCTAGAAACTCCAAAACCAAAAAAGTTTTCTACAAAAGAGCTAGCTGCTCCTTTCCGTCTCACTGAAGCAGAAATAGAAAAGTTAGAGGAGCAATATCCTCCTACAGAGAGGTTCACCAGTTTACCGTAGTTACTGCAGGCCTGAGATGCTACAAGGGCGTTTATGACGGGAGGAAGAAAAGCTCTGCACAAGCCTCCCTTGATGCCTACTTGAAGACACTGACCCCAGCAGCAGGATCAGACCCTAACGCCACTCCCATCCCCTCCAAACAAGTCCATCATCTTCTGCATCACCCAAGACTGCTTAAGGTTGTACTTGAAAATATTTACGTATTTATAGGTGCAGAAAGGTTAAAAATAAATAGTATGCTAAGACAAACATCTGTCTAAGTCGCATTTAATAGGTAAATGTACCTGTTCCAACTTACGTACAAATTCAACGTAAGAACAAACCTACAGAGCCTATCTTGTTCCTATCCCAGGGACTGCCTGGATTACACGCTGTGAACAGTCTATGGAGACGTGTACCTGGGAGGACGGCGGAGCAGAGGTGGTGGGCTCCGCGACCTGGATGTGCTGCACCTGGATGGCATGCTGAGTGTAGGTCTGCGGATCGTGGAGCTGGCCCACGTCCACAGTGGACGGCTGAGACTGGTGAGGGGAGGTAGCCTGGAGGGAGGGGAAAAACACATACGTACTGATGGGGGTTAAGGGAAATCTTTCCAGAGGAAAAATTCAGCTAAACCAACATCCCAAAAGAAATATAAAGATAGAATAGAACTTTAGATCCAATGCTTCATTCCCAGAGAGCCCATACCTAAGCCAAGCTGGCAAACATTAAAGAAAAAGACAGTTTTTAAAATTAAACTTATAAAATATAAGCCACTAATGCTATTAAATTCTGAAAGAGAAGGAGCTCTTAAAAGAAATATAGCTCTTAATAATAAGCTAGATGAGCTCTCAGGAATTGAAAATATTCTTCCCTTAAATTTCAATTAAATTTAATGACCTACCCTTTATGAGTTAAAGGATATCAAAAAAGAGAATTTGCTTTTTAGCTTGTCACTATTAAACCACTACAACAGTGGATTCTAACCTTTTATGTGTAACAGGTATCTTTGAAAAGCTGGCTAAAATATGAATGAACCCCTTTCCAGAACAGTGAACATATATACTATATTTCATAGGCAAGTCCAGGGACTCATAGATTCTTCCAAAGCCTAAAATTAAGAACCCTCCCGTAAGAAAAATAAAATAAAGTAGTCAGTGACAGTGGCAGTTTCCAATTTCCTGCTCTGGTATTAGTTTCCAATTTTCAGGATCGAATTATTTCAAAGCAACAAGTTTGTTCATTTGTGCCTAGAGGACACTTCCTCAGCATAATTTTTTTCTTCTTCTTTTACAAGTGAGAGGAGGCCCTGACTTGGATCCATCTGGGGCCGATGCTCTGCCCATCTGGCGCCATGCTCGAAACTGAGCTATTTTTAGCACTTGAAGCAGAGGCTCCATGGAGCCATCCTCAGCACCTGGCTCAAACCAATCAAGCCTTGGCTGTGGGAGGGGAAGAGAAAAGAAAGACAGGAGTGGGAGGTAGAGAGGTAGAGAAGCAGATAGTCACTTCTCTAGTGTGTCCTGACCGGGAATCAAACCCAGGACATCCACACGCCAGGCCAATGCTCTACCACTGAGCCAACCAGCCAAGGTCTTCTCAGCAGAATTAAATAAAACAATAATTCTGGGAGGACCCCTTCTTTCAGCTCTCTAATCAGTAAGAATGAGCTACTAATTATCTGGTAGATGGAACATAGTTATACAACTATACCAACAATTTCAACCTTTTCCATCTCATTGCACACATAAACTAATTACTAAATTCTGTGGCACACCGAAAAATGTATTTTTCACTGATCTGAAAGAAATAATTGGATCAAAATTATTCTTTACAACCTCCCACTGATATAAGTAATTTGATGCCCAAATAGGGACTTATCAAACAGGCTCCTCACCAAGCAGTCAACCTGAGTGATCAAGAATAAGAATGAAAAAAGGGCTCAGAAAGTCTGGGCTGGTCCAGTCCTGCTGTCGCACAGCAACCGCACGGGCTTGAGCCTGAACCTTCTGGACTATTCTGGACAGAAGTCTCTTACATCACCCAAGTCTCTTACATGGCCAAGGCCAGAGCCCTTGACAGCCTATAGAGAGGAAGTGTTACAAATGCCTTCGACTCAGAATTTACACACAAAAGCACATTATTTGTAGGGTCCGGGGGCAGTGCTGAGAATCGGGCGCTTTTGTTAACATTAGAGTCGTATGTGCTGGTGACATTATGCACTCATGAAGGTAAAGAGAGATCAACGCTGTGCATACCGGGGCCACTTGCAGCACTTGAAGTTGTATGTGCTGAGGCTGCTGAAGGCCTGAGGCAGACTGCGACACGGGGATGTACTGGATTCTCTGGTAGTCCCCTTGTGGCGTTCGGTAATCTGTCGTTAAGGTCTGGGACAGTTCTGTCATGGCTTGAGTTAGCAGGTCTGTTGTCTAGAAAATTCACACAAAACACATTAGCTGATAACAGTACTGCTTATAGCTACTTTAGTGCTCTTAAATCCCACAAAAATTTAATTTAGAGCACTAGTGCATCATGGAACTTACATATCAGCTCTGAGCTCAGATAGAAAAAAATTCAAATTTGAGAAGACATTGAAAGGTTATCTGAATTTCTGTATCTGTCTGTCTGTCAGGCCCAGGGGAGTCGCCCTCAAGGTTCTGACTATCTCGCGGCCAATGAGCAGCACCGAAAACCCCTTCCACAGAGGAGACCCGATAGTAACCATACTGGGCTACATTTGCAGCCAATTAATTAAACAAGACAGACCTGGCTTTGGCACGGAACGCTGCGACGCCCCCTGGAGGAGAGGAGATGCTGCTCCACCAGCCGCACACTTACCACCACAGTCTCCCCAGTAGCACTGTCTGTAGTGAGCACGGCTGGCGTCGCACTGATCACAGCTGTGGTCAGGGGCGTGTGTATGGTGTTGGGCAGCTGGGCATACTCTGGATGCTTCTTTCGAATGTGCTGTACCATCTTGGTCTGAAAAATTATGGCAGAAAAACAAGAATAACTACTGGAATTAGTTATTTTTAGTCTTTCTCAAACACAAACCTTCCAAAGGTTCCTAAAGTCTCTTATATTATCCATTTAAAAAAAAAAGGGTGACCGATGCTGACTCTGCCCTTCCTAAAGTGGCATAACACTATGAAAGGGGAAAGAGAAGTGGCTGAGAAGAGACCAAAGAAGCATGTGACCCCACACCATCAGGCAAGGTAAGAACACCTCACAGCCTCCCCTATCCCCAACACCTGCAGCAATCAATCACTAGCCTCCCAGCAAAGTGATCCTTTTCAAGAACTGTCACGGAAGTCCTTATACAGTACTTCCAGAAGCCTGAGCTCATAAACTCTGAGGACAAACTGTTCACATGAGACCCTCAGTGGGTGGGCCAAGGAAAAAGGAATCAGTCAAGTGCTCAGGCTACCAGATGGTGCTCATTCTGGGAAAGTCCACCGTGTTTTCTTCCCATCATGCTAGGTTCCTGCTCTCAAGAAACAGCTCCGAACACCTCGGTCAGTTCTCCATCAAGTCAGAAGAGGCCATCAGAGCATCTGGGAGAAGCCATCTTCTCTCAAGAGTCCTTAAATCGTGGCCTTGATTCGGATTTGGTCAGAAGCCTTCCCGTACCTTGCTGCTGTACTGTTTGGAGCAGTGGGGGCAGCAGACAGGAGGGGTCGCGATTGTGCCTGTGAGCTGGGTGTGGGTACTCAGCATGGGGTCTGGCTCTCCAGGGCCGGCAGGGCGGAGTTTCCGAATGCTTGGTGGGAGCTCGGCCCCAGGATGGTTCTTCAGAATGTGGGCTTTCCGCTTGCTGGCGCTTTTATAAACCTGCAAATTCAAACACAATTCCACTTTCCTGCTTAAAGCAAACCATCTAACAATTTCCTTACAAGGAAATGAGAAAAAGTATTAGTGTAGCCCAAAATAAAATAGATATAATATAACTCAAAATAAACAGATATAATGAAAGATAATAAGGATATAAGATAAATTAGAATAAAATAAGAACGTCATCTAGTTATGCCAGGCATCGTCCTTGAATTTATATGTATATGGTAGTAATAAAAAAAAAGCTTTTACCCTAAAGTTTAAGAGGTGGATATACAGTCATAGAAAGAGAACTGTTTCTAAGGCCAAGTCTTCCTTTAGCCTTCTTGTGAAACCTCTCATATGATGTATATACAGTTGATGACTAGATGCCAAAGAATCTTCCAAAAGGGAAAGTCTAACAACAAACAGCATCTGTAGTGGTGAATCTATGCTTAAAAAAAACTTCTTATGTTTAAGTTGACATAGATATGCTGTATATGAAAACAATATCACAATAAAGCAATAAACAGGTGTTCTCTTTTGTTAACTGTGCATAAAATAGAGAATGAAATAGTACAAATAGAGTATTCCACCACAAAACATTTTCACGTCCTACTCAAGCTTCTAGAAATTCAAAATCTACCATCTATTTTACAAACCAGATGATACAGATAGAGCTTAGAAATTTTAAATGAATTCATATACTAAGCTCTTGGTAATAAGACTCTTCTTTTGTAACAAAAATCCAGAGAGAAGGAACGAGTAAAACAAAGTCAATTAATTCTAAAGAAAAAGAAATGGCTTAAAAGGAGGCTACCCTTCTAGCCCTTCCTTGTCTGAGTGGAAAAATACTAAGAGACAGGGAACCATCTGTTAAGAGCAACTGCAAGGCCCTAGCCTGTGAATACACACAGGCAGACAAGCTGGCCCTAGGCAGGCTCCCACAGAGGCGTCCACCGTGGCTAGCTTCCATTACCTTATCGCAATACTGACAAAAGTAATCCCGGTTGGGTTTTATGATGGGTAGAGTCAACTCTGGCACCTCCTCTATCTTCATGTCCGGGTGCCTCTTTGATAAGTGATTTACCTAAAGGGAAGAAAGAAAATGAGAACAAGGGACCCCGTTATGAACAGGAGCTAAATAAATGTCTCTGGGAGTGACTGCTAGAAGTTGAAATTCTCTGAAGCAGTGCCCCAAAACAATAAGGTCTTTGGCCAGAACCAGCACTCCCAGGCCCATCTGACACCAGAGCATTAACATCACCGTTATCAGAAATTAACAGGAATTCAGCAAATTACTGAAGGTGAGTTGGGTCACTGAGGATCCCATTAACAGTCTTGATGAAAGAACTGCTGTTAGAAAAAGGAAAATTACAGTAGCATGAATTGCTTTGGTAAATTCTCCTGATGCAAGTTGTCTTTTCTTATTTAGTGTCCTAGCCTTAGAGAGGACACTGAATGAAATAAAAATTCAAGTTCTGAATTTTTAAATGATGTTCTATGACTTGAGCTCCTGGAAGAAATACAAAGTCCTTACTTAATGTCATCAATAGTTTCTGCGACTTTAAGCAAAACAGCATATAACAAAACCAATTTTACCATAGGTTAATTGACACAAACAAGAATTAGCTCCTGGCCCTGGCCGGTTGGCTCAGCGGTAGAGCGTCGGCCTGGCGTGCGGAAGTCCCGGGTTCGATTCCTGGTCAGGGCACACAGGAGAGGCGCCCATCTGTTTCTCCACCCCTCCCCCCCTCCTTCCTCTCTGTCTCTCTCTTCCCCTCCCACAGCCAAGGCTCCATTGGAGCAAAGTTGGCCCGGGCGCTGAGGATGGCTCCTTGGCCTCTGCCCCAGGCACTGGAATGGCTCTGGTCTGACAGAGCGATGCCCCAGATGGGAAGAGCGTCGCCCCCTGGTGGGCGTGCCGGGTGGATCCCGGTCAGGCACATGCGGGAGTCTGTCTGACTGCCTCCCTGTTTCCAGCTTAAAAAAAAAAAAGAATTAGCTCCTATGGCTTCTCATCAACATTATAACGAAATTACGTTTTTCGAGGACCTGCTGCTTTCTGGCTATCCTAACATTTCAGCTAACCTGGTTCACATGCCCTGCATGGATGAAAAGTTTCCTCTGTTGCTGTTTCATATCTGGAAGAGAGAAGCATTAAAGGAAACGGTCGGGGAGAAGGCAAAGACCCCACGAGAACATATATTCAGGAACACAAATGAGAAAAGGGAAGTAAAACACGGTAAGGCCAGAGACTGAAAAGGGTAAAGCAAAACAAAACTCATAATGAAAGGTGATAGATATAGACCTCTTCCAATGAACTGTGGCAGCAGAGGCCAAGGGAAACTGGAAAGGAGAGAACTCCAAACGGGGAATTGCTGGCCTCTGTGTTTTCACCCTAGCCACTGACAAACCTATTGACACATTTGTACAGAATGTAATATAAAAGCCATCACCACACAGCAGGAATGGATAGGTGTGGAAGATGGCAGACGGAGCCCAGAGCCGTTCAGCACTGACCAGCATGCCTCGTCTCCGGAAGCCCATCATACACAGGCGGCACTTGAATGTGAAGCTGTCATAGTCTGTGGATGTGATACGAGGCTTGAAGGTCTTGGAGCGGCTGATGCGGTCAGCTTTCTTGGCCTCCCTCTCAGGATTATGCATTCTTTGCATGTGTTCCCGTAGTTTGTCTTTTCGCTATTGAGAGAAAATTTTTGAAAAGGCAGGAGGATAAGAAGTGGGGATAGAAATTCTTTTTAATTTTTGTTTATTTATTGATTTTAGAGAGACAGGAAGGTAGAGAGAGAGAAACATTCATTTGTTATTCCACTTATTTACACATTCACTGGTTGATCGCTGCATCTGCCCTGACTGGGGATGGAACCCACAACCTTAGTGTATCAGACAAGGCTCTAAACAATTGAGCTACCTCACCAGGATGAGATTGAAGGGATATATTAAACAAATAAATACAGGTTAGCAGTAACCACAACCTACCAAGATGTATATGAATTACTAGAGTGCTGGAATATATAAGGACATGGCAAAAGTGAGTAGAAATAACTCTGTTCACTTGCAAATAAGTGCATTCCACTGAGCGTTAGTTGAAAATGACCCAAGCGTTAGTTGAAAATGACCCAACCCTGGCTGGATAGCTTGGTAGGTTGGAGCATCATCCCAAAGTGCAGAGGTTGCTGGTTCAATCCCCAGTCAGGGCATATACAAGAACAGAGTGATGTTCCTGTCTCTCGCTCTCTCTCCTCTTTTTCTCTCTCCCTCCCTCTTTCTCTCTCTCCCTCTTTCTCTAAAATCAATAAAAAAATTAAAAACATACGTTAAAAAGTGACCATTCAATTTGAGAAATACTGATTTTTGAGAGAAAAAAGACTTTGTATTTATGTAGAAGAGATCAAAGGGTACATGACATAAGTTTGGTACAATGTAAGATAAATTAATAATGAATGAAAGGTAATACTGGCTATATAAAGCCATATGTACACTCAATTCCCACATATTTTAACAAACATAATGATATTCCTCTAAATCCCAAATGAATTTAAGTAAGAATCTCTCATATGAAGAACTTAGAAGTTCAAGTAAACAATTACACTGTTCACTATGGAGGGAGCATGTGGTCTAGGTCCAACCCAGGTCCATGTCACATGGACAGGACAGCCAACCAGAGCACCACAAAACAGGGGCCCTTTTAGAAAAATCGTTGTTTTTTAAACGAAGAAGCAGAAAACCTAGACCCATTTATACTTTTCACATTAGAGTCCTTTACAGAGTTCTATCAGGGGTCCCCAAACTTTTTACACAGGGGTCCAGTTCACTGTCCCTCAGACCGTTGGAGGGCCGCCACATACAGTGCTCCTCTCACTGACCACCAATGAAAGAGGTGCTCCTTCCGGAAGTGCTGCAGGGGACCGGATAAATGGCCTCAGGCGGCTACATGCGGCCCGCGGGCCGTAGTTTGGGGATGCCTGTTAAATCATGCTCCCATATATTAAAAAGCCATCGAGATTATATTCCGCGTAACACACTACGACAAAATTTAGGCTTTGAAAGTTATTTCTACTACTCTTTAGTGTTTCCATATTTTATACAACCACATCCTTGTAAAATTATTTACCCTTCCTGAATCCATTTCTGATTCTTTCCCAGCTCCCATGACAACACGACCTATAGTCATACCAGAGGAATGTCCCTCAGTGACATCTTTGCAGAATCATCTGATTTCCCAAAGAAGTCATTTTTATTGTTTTCACATTTATTTGTTTAACTCATATCTCTGAGTCTCCCATGGGTTTTTCCTTTGCTTCTTCTAAATTTTAAGCCGGTTACTGAATTTATTTTTTATTTAAATCCTTCAAGTCATAACATTTCCCCAAAGTAGTCTAAACCCTCTCAACACATGATACAGATTTACCACCTCCATTAGACGATCATCCTGTACCCTTCAGGGCTCAATTATCAGGCTCTTACATTAAAAAAGTGCTCAGAGGCCCTGGCCGGTTGGCTCAGCGGTAGAGCATTGGTCGGCGTGTGGAAGTCCCGGGTTTGATTCCATTCAGGGCACACTGAAGCGCCCATCTGCTTCTCCACCCTTCCCCCCCTCTTTCCTCTCTATCTTCCCCTCCTGCAGCCAAGGCTCCATTGGAGCAAAGTTGGCCCCGGTGCTGAGGATGGCTCTGTGGCCTCCACCTCAAGCCCTAGAATGGCTCCAGATGAAACAGAGTAATGCCCCAGATGGGCAGAGCATCACCCCTTGGTGGGCATGCCAGGTGGATCATGGTCAGGCGCATGCGGGAGTCTGTCTGACTGCCTCCCCGCTTCTACCTTCGGAAAAATACAAAAAAAAAAAATGCTCAGAAAAAATCTCTTGATATGTTAAGTTAATGGATTGTTCTCTTAGGAATTCCTCAATAGCAATTTAGTTCTACTCATTATACATTTGGATTCTTTCAGGAACTGCCTTATTATTCTATTTGTTAGGGATTTACATTAATAATTTTGGGAAACTAAAGTGAGTTTTTTCCCTTAATTTTATCCTAATAACTAACTCAGACAAACATGAAGGACAAAATGCATCTATAGTCCTGTTCTTTGAAAGTAGGTGATGAGCAGATGAAACCACAAGCACTGATCCTTAGCTCGAAGGCTTTCAGTGGCCATGAGAACAACTTCAGGCTGCTCATTGCCTACACACCTTAAACTGCTTCCCACATGTAGAGCACAGGAAATCTTTGCGGTCCGAATGTCGGAGCATGTGGAGTCGTAGTTTGTCTGGACGGCAGAAAGCCTTGTCGCACTCTGTACACTGGTAGATCTTTTCCGAATGGAAGCTGCGCACGTGTTTTTTCACCTGGAAATGAAGACAGAAAAAAGTCAGGGAACCCAGACACCAAAGGAAATGACAAAAGGCAGTTTATCTACTCTAGGGGGCGCCAAAGGCATTGCCATGCACTTTCATGGAGCAAGCAGTATAATCCAATCAGACGTGACCGATAATTGGCCTCAGTAACACACCCTATCCCTACCACAAAATGACAAAACAAGTAGCCAGAAGCTTTATAAATCTTAACCTCCCATATGACTTGACAAGGAAGAGAGTACTTGCTTAGTCAAAGCCCTGATTACATGGAACTCACATTCTTTATTTTACTTTTAAGATTAAAGTTGGAGTTCTCCTGGCCTTAAATGAAGGCTACTAAAAATATATCTATAGGAAGACAAAAAATAATTCTCACTTTTTCCTGCCTCCAACATCTACAGAAGCAATTTAGCCCTTTACCCATGCATGAGAACAATACAATACCAGCATTATTTCCCCTTAATTTGGACTTATTCCCTATACTTTTAGATAATTTAAATAAAGACATTTGGCCTCTGAGCTCTCTAGCCATAAATATCCAATGAAGAATTATTGGTGGGGCTAAGCAGTAAATCATATCAAACTATTCCTAGAAGACATTTTTCTTTATTATTTTTGGAGTCTTTTCTGCCATTAGATTCTGCCTTAAGGCAACTTTCTATTCAGTTGTGAGAAGTGATAAAATTACCAAGACTTCCAACTCCGGCAAACTGTGATTAAATTATAGACTCCTTTTGCTTTGAAATTAAAAAAAAAAAAAAGGACTATTTTTACTAGCTATTTAGATTTACTTATTCGTTGATTAGTATATAACAAAATAATCAATTGAAGTCCAAGTGAAATTATAAATATTCTGAAATTTATCTCCCCATTTTGTTCCAGATATAGTACAGGGGAGGAGGAGATCAGTGCTTAACACAAAAGTGTATTATATACCACTTTCTCTTTGTTTTCTTCCAAAATGCATGACCTCAGTAAAATGAAACAGGAAAACCAGGCTGGGAAGACAATGTCCCAGGCCAGGAAATGGGAGCATATCTCTTCGTCTTTGCCAGTACTCACTTTTTAAAACTTAAAATCAGATAAGGATGTTTATATTTGTCATACATAAATGTCATGCATAAATTTGGCATGTCAAACATAAATGTTTAAGTGCCAATGTCTAATTTGGTCAATTAAGGGTCATAATAATCTTTTAACAAAAAGCTTGATTGAAGAAATATTGTTCTCAACTGTAAAGTTGTTACAAAGAAGGGATGAAAATGCAGGTGCTAGGCAGTCTCAATTTTCCAAAGACTAAGGTTTCTTTTACCAACACAAGGACGTATACAGGAATCTTAGTACTAGACACTCACCTGGATGAAATCTGGGAATCGTTTCTTACAAGTTGGGCAGGTGAAATAGCCATCAATGATATGAATGGCCACATGATCTTTCAACAAATCAAGACGATCAAAGGATTCTGGGCAAAAAATGCAAGAGTAAGTCTTCTGGTCCGAGTGGAGCTTCATGTGGCTCTCCAAGGAGGTGCTGCTGATGAAGCCCTTGTTACAGAGGTCACAGGTCAACGGGCAGTTCCCTTCCCGCCCGTGGAAGCGCAAGTGTTGGTCCAGCTTGTCCTTTTCGCGGAAGGCCTTCCCACACTGCAAACATTTAAAAGGCCGGAAGGACTTCCGAATAAACAGATGCTGAAGAGCTGCATTCTGAAAGACACACACAAACGTGATTATTTAGGGAGGAAATGAAATGTGCCATTCGCACGTTTTTAGAGAAAGGATGATCACCGCAATCACAGATTTTCCATAGACTTTAAACTCTAGGACACACAGTTGAAAAAAGATTTTTCTGGTAAGACATTAACAATGAAGCCACCTCAAAGAAGTTCATCTTGAAAAGACAAACGTTCTCTGTGTTATGTTTCATGTCTCTGTCTGTGTATGTTTTTATGAAGGGATTTAAGTAGCATTCAAAATCGTATTCTCAACAAAACAAATCCCAAAGTGATGTAGAATAAAACTGAAGATTTGGAATGAGGCTGGCGCACGTCAGCCAAATGTTACTTACATCCTTGAGAAAAAGAAATTGAAGCTAGATCAAAATGCTCAGCAAGAAAATGTGGTAATAAAAAGAATGGAAGGGTAGTTTGCCAGGGACTGGGTGAAGGAAGATATGGGGTTTCTTTTGAGGGTGAAGAAATATTCTGGAATCAGATAGTGCTGATGGCGACACAACTTTGGGAATATTCTACAAACCACCATAAAAGGACAAATTTTTATGGTATGGAAATTATATCTTAATTTAAGAAAAAGAACTGAAAGAGAAACAAAGGGTGCAGACTTATGTGAACACATTTGTTCAGGAGATAAGATAAATGAGCACCCACTATACACGGAATATGTGCATTCAATCACTTCCTAATTGGGAAATGCAGAGGACACATTTTCAAGGTAGCGAGTTAGTTTCCACTGGTTAGAATGCCATGTTAACAAAGTTAAGCTTAGCGCTTCGTTCTAGCTAGACCAACTTTGCCCCCCTCCTTTCTCAGTGACAGATTGCACTTCTAATGTTGATTAGCCAACTTGTAAATGCATGCAGTTGTTACAGGGAATCCAAGTGAGAGGACATGGAGACTCAGTGTGCATTCATCAGTACTGCTGGGAAAACAGCTCCTGCTCTGCTGAGAGCAGATGAACAGAATCATCTTTCACTCAGTTAATAGAGAATCGATAGTTATACTACAATGAAGTTTCATTCATAAGTTCCTCAGAATACCAGGGGGGAAAGCTCTACATAGCTATGAGAGGAAAACAATCCCTCAAAAAGAAAATATACACGTGTGTGTGTGTGTGTGTGTGTGTGTGTGTGTGTGTGTGTGTGTGAAGGGGTATGCTTATGCAAGTATAAGGTAATAGAAACTGAAGGATTATTGGAGCTTTTAATGCATTATTTGTGCAATAAAAAAGCAAAATGAACAGTGCTTAAACCTTTCAACTTACTTACAAGCAGCAACTTAACTATATTTGATATAAAATAGTCATTTAGGGAAAAAAGCAAAATTATTGTTTTTGATTTAGTGAAAATTTGGAACCTAGTTACTTAATAATAGAAAACGTCTTTCTCAGGGCTGGGACAGACATATTTTACCTACTCATATAGGTAAAATATGTCTCTTAGTAATTAAAAAATATAGTAATCTTAGTAATCTAAAAAAATATAGATACTTAGTAATTCCCTTGTTTTCCCAAGTTGCCTGGGGCTGCTTCAGGGTTGCATCAGATTTTATTCTCCTTTGCAACTAGATCCCTTAAAAAATACCTTATTTCATAGAAAGTGTTCAATAAAAGTTTGAGAATTAATTAAACATATTTCATATGAAAATCAAAAAGTATTATTTCAAGATCTTCTCTATAGCATCTGCAGAGATCTTTAAGAATAGACCTTTTCAAATCAGCCACAGAGCTTTCTTCCACTTCATTATACTGCTAAGCAGTTGCCTGATCTTTTTAGTCCACAGATCCTTATTTTACATAAAACCTGTCAGTATTTTGGCTACTTTCAAAATTTTATGAAAATATTGCAAATAAACAAATGCTATCCTGAGGTTCAGAGAGTCAAGATTTAGAGTGCTTTGGCACATAAGAATCATTTCCTTCATCCAAGCTCACTCAAGTTTCCAAGGGCAGACACATTGTACAACAACTGTTCTTGGCCTTACTGGGGATGTTATTTCTCCTTGGGTGTCCAATCTAGAACTCAGTTTTGTTTTGATCCATTATGCTAATAAGCCTCCTGTCATTTTGGATTACTGTAAGTGCCTTCAGACACTTGATTTAAGCAGCCACCTGGCTCCACTTTCTTAGTTCTATCAACAAACTTTATTCTTAATTGTCTTTTTAATTTCCATGGAGCCCTGAATGTTATCTAAGTCTTTAAGAACTAGATTACAATTCTCTGATCTCATGATACTAATGTCATCCTCACACAAGTGCTGAAACCATGCCAACCCCTTGACCCATTTGCAGGCCATTTCTATTCTGGTATCTTCTGTAGTAGAGGTACAATTGACACACATTTCTAGAAGAAAGCATGAAAATGGTTGATGGCAGCACAGATGGATCCATTATGGATCTTCTGATCCCTGAGTCACAGCCAGTCAACCGTACCACATAGCATGGTACGTGAGCTACCCTACAGGTGCCCAAACGGTGTAGTTTCTAAAATCTGTGATAGAGGATTTAACTTACAATGAATTGAATTTGAAGACAACAGATTCTTTGCAGACAAAGACTATACTGTTTCTAACGTATGATATTAATAGCTAAAGAATCCTAAATTATTGATTAATTTTCACATTACTTTAATCATGACACTAAAAGGAAATCAATCACGTTCCTTTGATGGCTTTAAAAAAAGAAAAACAATTATTGTACAGCCTGTTTTCTGCCCAGCATCCAAAGCCTTTGGTGGGCTAGCCCTGCCGAACACCTCACTCACTACTGCCCTTCCCTTGCTGCCCCATCCAAGGGTCAAGTAGCATGTGCACTGCCACATAACCGTGTCCAGCACATTCCTGTGTCCCGGCCTTGATCTTATGGCTGTCCTCCTTTAAAAAGGTTGACCTTCTTCCTGTTCCTGTCTCTCTTTTAAGGCCCAGTTTAAGTCTCACTTCTTCTGTAAATTATTCCCTGACTCCATCTTTTTTTGGTCTTTCACTCTTCCATGTTCTTATTAACAATTATAGGTTATACTTGTAAATTTACCACTTAACTGTAAACTACCTTATATTAGCATTGTCTCCCCAGTTAGACTATAAGCACCCAGAGGACAGGACCCAGGGTAAAAGAGATTGTGTCCATAGCACAGTGCAGAACATATAGTTAGAATTCAATACCATTCCGTAAGTCATTCACGCTGTTTGAGAGCCAGAAGGGACCTTGCAGATCACTTAGTCCTACCCTTCATTTTGTGGATGAGGAATCGGCAGCCCACAATTTATTCACTGTCTATTTGAAAATAAATTATCATTACTCAATAACTAATTTGCATTTACTGTAGCAACTAAATTGTGATTTCTACCAGGATTTAGTAAGTACATGTTGCAAAGAACAGCAGGTAAGGCAAACACTTAAATAACATTCTGTTATGTTATGGGAAACACAGGAAACAAACCTACCTGCAGCTCCAACTGAGCAGGCAGCATTAGAGGAGAGAAAAATAGTTACATTACCAATGGGATTGGAAGACTTCCTTTCAGTTGGTCATTACCAACCTGGATAGAAAAGATGAAAAAAAAATACATAGCCCTACTTTTTAGAATGTGTGAGAGTAAATAAAAAAATAAAAAAAAGAAATCGTTCAACTAAGACTGACCTTTTCAAAAGCTACATGCATATGGCTTTTGCTTTGACACAAGAACCCTGTACCAAAACCAGTAACCCAATTCACTCAAGAACACAAGTCAATCATAGCTAGATTATGCTTGAATATCCATAACTTCACTACACTTGTGGGCGTTAGTTTTTTCCCTAACAAACAGACAAAAAAAGCATTTCTCTGGACTTAGTAAAAAATCAGAATGGCCAAAGCAGAAAACACAGTAATTGAGCAAGAGAGTGAAATGCAGATTGGGAAATGATGCAGAATGATGGATGGGAAGTTATCAGTTCACAGCTTCCTGCCTTTCTTGTCTATATTCATGTGTTTACATATCCTTTTGACCCACCATACTTTATACAAGATCAATTTTTTATTTTAGAGAGGAGAGGGAGAGACACAGAGAGAGAAGGGGGGAGGAGCCGGAAGCATCAACTCCCATATGTGCCTTGACCAGGCAAGCCCAGGGTTTTGAACCGGCGACCTCAGTATTTCCAGGTCGACGCTTTATCCACTGCACCACCATAGGTCTACATATCCTTTTGAAATAACATACATGGAGCCAAAAGTATTCCACGTTTCCATTTCAGGACCCTCCCAAATGTTATTTGGGCCCTTCAATGATATAGATATTTAAATGTATTTTTACATGAAGGAATGGACTAGACTGTTTTTTCAAGGTCCCTTCTAGCACATGGGCGAATAAGACCAAATGAAATATAAGTTGCACATATGGAAGTAAGAAGACCAACAGAAATAAGCTAAAACCATGATCCATCTAGAAATTGTAAAGCCTGGAAAGCTATGAGAAAAAAAAAGCTCTGTCATCACACATAAAGCACTAATAAAAGCTTTTATGCCTGCTCACACAAACAGGGGTTTAAGTAATTATTTTCTCAACGCAAACTGTCAGCACAAGCACTTGTTCCACAACACCGATTGTTCTCCATATGCAGCCCCTACAGCTCCTAATTCAGACTCAGATCTACCTGTGAAATAGGGATAAAAAGAACACACCTGCCTTGGAAGCCATGGAGGCCACTGCATCCCTGCGGCCTAAAGTCAAGATGCAGGTCACACAGGTGAGACAATGACCTACTCCCGGACCTAGAGCTCAACCTCAAGCTGTCCCCTGTTGTGTGGGGTATACCTGCCATGTCAACTTAGACCCAGGTCCCTTTGCACTGATGTGTGAAGACACTTGCCAGTCTCTCCTGGGAAACTGCAGATAACCAAATGAAGTTACCCAAAATTAACTTGAGAGCTATGATGAGACACAGATTAGCCTGGCTTAAACGTAAGTGGTTATTTTAATTAAATGTACATACTGTTTCTCCATTTCCTATCTGCGAGTGTAGGGATCCAGAGAGCTATCCTATTTTAACTATACCAGTCTAGGAGCGGCCAAAAAGCCAAGCTTCTGTGTCCTTACTAAATGGGTCGACTCTAGGACCAGCCATTGCAGCCTGCCATGGGACATGGAGACATTGAGAAATAGTTAACACTTTCTTCCAAAATAAGGGGATTGAGCGTGTGATAAGCTAGATGCCAGATTTCAAAGTGGATGGTGAATAGGTTGGAAAACGTAGCACCCTTTCAGCTGGCTGACTGGAGAAAGGTCAGCACCTAGTGAGGGAGAGGCTCTGCTTCCCACTTACTCGGATGCGTTTGGCCCTGCGCATGTCATCGGCTGTCAGAGTGCTCTGGGCGGGCAGCGCGCCCTCCTCGTGCTGGGGCTGCAGGGGCAGGCTGTGGGCTTCTGGCTCGTGCTCCAGAGAAGACGGGGCTCCCTGCGGCAGCTGAGGGATGGGGAGAGCGCTCTGTTCTGGTTGATCCAGCCCATTCAGAGTAGCTGGCTCAGCCTCATCAAACTGTTCCTTCGGGGAGAAACGTAGCAAGTCCTGAAATTGCAATAACCAAGAATTATGTCTTCACCTAGATAGAGATTAGCACTAGAAGGATTGTCAGCTAATATTTTAAATGGCTGAAGTCATAATGCTCAGAAAAAATATTCTCCTTCTGGGAAACTTAATTAGGTAGCTACCCATCAAATGCTAAAAGTAGGAAATTTGCCAGATCATTTCATGAGGAAAAAGACTGTCACAGGACCCTTCTAGAACATTATCATTTTAATTTTTAAATGAATTAAACAGAGTTTCTCAATAATATCTCCAGACAAATTCAAATCTTTAGGGCAGGTGAGTTGGGTTTTTGTTCTAAGTAATATTTGAAAATACATTTTCCTTTGCCTTTCTCTAGCTACACTTTAACAGGCAGCAACGGACTGCCAACCTCTGAGGGTATCTGTATCAACTCCAATAATAGCTCAGTAAGTCTTCTAAGGAAGCATTTAGTAGTAGTTCTTTCCCACCCACCCCAGTACCTGTGTCCCATCATCACACTTCTCCCCATTTTCACTGGTTATTTCCAAGCGGATAAATTTTGGAGGACGCCCTGGCCGTCGACCTGGGCCAAATCGCCTCTTGCCACGTCCCCTTCCTCTGCATCTTGCTCTGGGGACAAGAGAATGGGGTACAAATAGTCACGGTTCAGTAACACTCCATCACTAGTATTTCCCCAAATCTTGATGTCCTCTCACTTTATTGCTTTTCTTGATTCTTTTTCTAATAGAAACAATATTGTTTTTGCTAATATATGCTTTCTAAATTTCTCACCTTTCTGACCTGTGGTGGCACAGTGGATAAAGCGTCGACCTGGAAATGCTGAGGTCGCCGGTTCGAAACCCTGGGCTTGCCTGGTCAAGGCACATATGGGAGTTGATGCTTCCAGCTCCTCCCCCTTTCTCTCTCTCTGTCTCTCCTCTCTGTCTCTCCCTCTCCTCTCTAAAAATGAATAATAATTTCTCACCTTTGCCATCTATACAGCTCAAAGAGATGTCTCAAATTATTCAGGAAAAAAAGAAGCTATAAAAATTCAAACCACTGGCAGTATTTTGCTCCTGCAAAATCTAGAATCAGGAACAGGAACACACCTGTGAAGTGATGGGGGAAATGCAGACGGGAAAGAACACACTACGCCTTACAGTGTGTCCCTAAAGATAAGACACAGTGTGTCCCTAGAGACGAGACTCCCTGCTTTCTTCTTCTCCTCTTGCTTCATCTCAGTTTCCTTCCAAAAGTGTGGCTTTCCAAGAGTCTAATGAACTTTCCTATTTTACTCTAAGCTTCTGGAAGGTCAGAACAAGTTGGTAATTCAACTGTTTCATAACATGCCAAGTAAACACCAAATACATTTTATATCTGTTACAGATTTCTAATGTATGAAAATTCCTTAATAAAAGGGATTCAGAAAGTCCTTAAAACTTCTTTTAGAAAATGTGAGTGAGATGTGTTAAAATTACTCCAATCGTGCTTAATTCTTCCAATCATCTATTTAATAACTAAACAAAAAGTATATATTTTTCTAGGAAGTTTTAAAAATTTTTATTATGGAAAATTCTGAACCTAGGCAAATGTAGAGATTACCATAATGAGCACAATGTAACCATTACCTTATTTCAATCCTGTCCATTTATGGCCAATTTTATTCCATCTATATCCCTGCTACTTCCTTACACACATAACCATTATATTATTTTGAAATAAATCCCAGACATCATTTAATCTATAAGTATTTCCGTGTGTATCTCTAAAGCATAAAGACTACAGTATATATATGTGTGTGTGTATATATATAAAATATATGTATTATATATATATATCTCCGCAACACTACTGTAACATCTAACAAAACTGATAGTTGCTCAGTATTATTCAATCTAGTCAAAGTTCAAATTTTCCTAATTGTCACAAATTTCTTTTAACAGTTGGCTAAAAACATTTTTATCTACTATGTGTCACACACCATGCTAGGCACCAAAGACAGCAAGTTATGTACAATAGTGTTTACTGCAAATCAAAACGGCAATGAGATACCACCTCACACCTGTTCGATTAGCTGTTATTAGCAAGTCAGGTAATAGCAAATGTTGGAGAGGCTGTGGAGAAAAAGGAACCCTCATACACTGTTGGTGGGAATGTAAAGTAGTACAACCATTATGGAAGAAAGTATGGTGGTTCCTCAAAAAACTGAAAATAGAACTACCTTATGACCCAGCAATCCCTCTACTGGGTATATATCCCCAAAACTCAGAAACATTGATACGTAAAGACACATGCAGCCCCATGTTTATTGCAGCATTGTTCACAGTGGCCAGGACATGGAAACAACCAAAAAGCCCATCAATAGATGACTGGATAAAGAAGATGTGGCACATATACACTATGGAATACTACTCAGCCATAAGAAATGATGACATCGGAACATTTACAGCAAAATGGTGGGATCTTGATAACATGATACGAAGCGAAATAAGTAAATCAGAAAAAAACAGGAACTGTATTATTCCATACGTAGGTGGGACATAATAGTGAAACTAAGAGACATTGATAAGAGTGTGGTGGTTACGGGGGGGAGGGGGGAATGGGAGAGGGATAGGGGGTGGGGAGGGGCACAAAGAAAACAAGATAGAAGGTGACAGAGGACAATCTGACTTTGGGTGGTGGGTATGCAACATAATTGAACGACAAGATAACCTGGACTTGTTATCTTTGAATATATGTATCCTGATTTATTGATGTCACCCCATTAAAAAAATAAAATTATAAATAAAAAAAAATAGTGTTTACTGTCAGAAGACTAGCATAGGCAGCAGGCATAGAAACCAAAACCACAGTATAACATGAGAAGTGCGACAACAGAGTCATGAGCAGAGTTGTAGGGTTACCTAGGAGGGAATGACTTAACTCTCCTTGTGTCCTCCATTCACCTCAGATATTTACTGCCCTGGTCACTTCCTAGACCTTGTCATCCTCAGTAAGTGCAGAACCCCCATTATCTCAATCCTATGCACCACCCACCCTGACACTACCTCTTAACTTTCTGGCTTATTGCATCTAATACCTGGACTTAACAATCCTTCCACCTCATTACCAACTCCAATCCTCTCACCTATTTGCAGGGCTATGTCCTCTTGCTGTTTTTTCTCCCTTAACCCACACAAAAACTCCAACGTCACTCATTGTAGCCCCTCCCTTGTGTGTGCTCCTGATTTCCACCTCCACTGCTGCCTCATTTCTCCTGCGATGCTGTGTGCGCTTAGCAGAACCACAATCCTGTGCAACCCAACTCTGCCCACTCTGCACCGGCACTCTCGCGGTGGGCAAAGCTGGAAAACAACACAGAGCCACGCTAGTGGTCTCACTTTAATTGACGACCATGAACCTCAGGGAGCTCTCCATGTTGCAGACAATCACACTGCACTTCCCCAGAACATGTACTTTCCCACTTCTCTAAATGCCACTTTACACTATCTCCTCTTCTTCAACTCCTATAAAAGTTGGTAACGACACCTGTCCCACTGGTACTATCCTATTCCAAACCACTCTCATTCTTCACGGAACTGTTGAAACAGCTTCTAACCGGAATCCCTGGCTTCATACCTGCTCCAATAAGCCAAAATGTTTTGTATTTTTATCCCAGGTGACATTTTAAAATATAATTGACATCATAATACTACCTGATCATAATACTGCCTCTAAAGACTTCTCACATTTACAATAAAATACAAATTTCTTACCATTACCCATAGGCCTATCTGATCTGGCTCCTGTCTACCCATCCTATGTGATTCTCCCTGATCTATCTTTCTTATATAGCAAAATTAAACATATAATTAAGGAATTCTACTACTACAAAAAATTGAAAATCAAAGATGCGGATTATTTCAAAGGTGTATGCAATCTCAAGACCATATTTCAGAATCTTTACTTAGGGGAGAGTAAACTAAGGTGGAAGGTTCTCCTATTGCTGGGCACTGGTTATGCTGGAAAAGAGGTAAATGGTAGAGTAGGACGAGATAGACGGGGCGGGAATGGCAGATAAGAAATTTCCCTCAGCAGCCTGACCTGGCAGTGGCACAGTGGATAGAGCATCGAACTGGGACATGGAGGACCCAGGTTCGAGACCCCGAGGTCTCTAGCTTGAACGTGAGCTCATCTGGTTTGAGCAAAGCTCACCAGCTTGAGCCCAAGTTTGCTGCCTTGAGCAAGGGATTACTCGGTCTGCTGTAGCCCCCTGGTCAAGGTACATATGAGAAAGCAATCAATGAACAACTAAGGTGCCACAAGGAAGAATTGATACTTCTCATCTCTCTCCCTTCTTGTCTGTCTGTCCCTATCTGTATCTCTCTCTGACTCTCTCTGTCTCTGTCACAAAAATAACAAAAAAGAAATTTCCCTCAGCAGCCTACCTGGTTACCTGTCTACATACACGTACCCACACACACTCTTTAGTTTATAGACAATATTGAAATGAGTCTGGACCTTTAAAAAATAAGTTTTTGAAACCTTTCCCGCATCAACCTGAAACACTGAGGTTGCCGGTTCAAAACCCTGGGCTTGCCTGGTCAAGGCACATATGGGAGTTGATGCTTCCTGCTCCTCCCCCTTCTCTCTCTCTCTCTCTCTCTCTCTCTCTCTCTCTCTCTCTCCCCCCTCCTCCTCTCTAAAATGAATAAATAAATAAATAATTTTAAAAAAATTAAAAAAAAAAAAGAAACCTTTCCCATCATTATACCTGCTAAATACATCCAGTTTCTCATCATGAGAATTAAGATGCTGTTGCAACTGCTCCGAGCTTATAAATCGGCGGTTACATTCATAGCAGGGCCAATTCTTCTCTTGCTCTCGAAGAACTATAGTCATAGGAGAGAAATTATAAAGGCTGATGATCAATAGATACCAACAAAACTCAAATGCCCAGTATCCCCTCCCTTCTCATCTCACCACAGCCCAGAGTTCATAAGCATACAGGGTCTGCTATATGTATTACTGTTTAAAAATCAAAGACTAAAGTGTGACACAGAGCAGGTTTAGGACCTTATTTTCTGATAAAGTCATGCTAGATATCAAAGGGACAGACACCCTCATACTAACCTCTCTCTTATCCTCCCAATACACACACATATATATACATATACACACACCCTTACCACACTGGAAAGGCAGAAAAGTGCTACAGTGGAAATCTGTATTCAGATAGCCTACTGATTCAGATGGAAGCCTCATGATCTGAGGATATATTTTATCATAAATAGTTTGAAAATTCATGTTCAATATATCTACAGTACTTTGGCAAAACGTTCAGAGCTGACTATATACATACCCTATGGCCCAGCAATTCCACTCCTAGAGGTACACCCAACAGAAATACACACACCCACTTGCTAAAAGGCATGTATAAGAATGTTCACAGTGGCACTCTTCATAATATCCAAGAACTAGAAATAACTCTGTTGTATAACGAATTTAGCCAGCTTTCATCCCTGGTTCCTGGCAAATAACCTCTAAATCTCTGGAGTTTCCCAAGTAATATGTGTTCTGGTTATTCATAGCAGTCTCTGGCCATCCCTGAGTTGTTTATGCTAATGAGGTGACTGATGGGGGCTGGCTCTGCCAGAAAGCCCAATCATCTGATTATAGATTGCTTTGAGCAAGGTGATGTCAGGAACAGAAGCTGGAGAGTTAAGTTCAATCATAGGACAATGATCAATCAATCATGCCTATGTAATGATACCACAATAAAAACTCGGGCATTGAAGCTCAGGTGAGCTTCTCTGGTTGATAAGCATACATCAATGTGCCAGGGAGGTGACATGGCCTAAGGATCTGGTATTCTGTTGTATGCCTATACCACAATTCATTTATCTATTTGACTATAGATGGAAATTTGGGTTGTACAATGCAATTCTGACACTAACTACTCGGAGTTAGGTCACATGGCAATGAGAATGAACCAGTTACAATATATAACAATATGGATAAATCTCACAAATATAAAAGGCAAAAGGCTTATACCAGAAGTATACCCATTATATAATTCTATGTATATAAAGTTTAGTCACAAGCATATTGTTTCTGTGGTGTGGAAGTCAGGAGAGTGATTATACTTGGGAGTGAGGAAGAATGGAAAGAAAGCACAGAGGTCTTCTGGGGTATGGGTTCTGTCTGTTTCTTGATCTGGATGTGGTTACATGGGTATGTTTACTTCATAAAAATTCATTAAGCTGTATACTTATAATTTGTGCATTTTTATGTACTGTAATATTTATATTAAAAAACAAAGCCAACGCATGCCTTGCTATATCCTCAGAGATGATTAAATCTAGATAGGAATCATCCCCTGATCTAGGTTCTAATTTAGTATTTGGAGGTTTTCATTATGTTAAATACTATTTTCCAGCATCCATGAAAGACACAGAAATATGTCACTGTCATTTGATCCTAGAATTAGACAAGAATGTATAGCTCTAAAAAAACCTACTGGAGTATCTTCTTTTTTTTTTTTTAAAGATTTTTTATTTATTCATTATAGAGAGGGGGGAGAGAGAGAGAGTGAAAGAAGGGGGGAGGAGCAGGAAGCATCAACTCCCATATGTGCCTTGACCAGGCAAGCCCAGGGTTTTGAACCGGCAACCTCAGCGTTTCCAGGTTGACGCCTTACCCACTGCGCCACCACAGGTCAGGCCTGGAGTATCTTCTTAAATATAATGAGATAGAAAAATTAGGGATTGTATAAAGAGATCATTTATGTAACTTAGAATTCATATATAAAATATAAAAAAGTACAACCACCTTTTCTTTCTTCCTCAGAAATGTCGTGAATTTTCTGGTTTACAAACTCAGCATAGGATGCAGCATACCAAACCTGCAAAGACCAATATATCATCAAGACCTAAAGGACATTATTGGGTGTTCTTTGCATGCTTGATTTTTTAAATATATCTTCTATTTATGCAAAACAATTTGGGCTTTTCCAGAGCCTGTGGAAAACAAACGAACAACAACCAAAAAAAAATCACACTGGGGGCCTTTAACACCAGTCTGCACATGGTCGGTCAGGAAGTTCATTTGCCAAGACACACAGAGTGTATTTTTCCTTTTTAAAATAACTGTTTTTGTTATTAGAATAATTTCACAAGAGATAATATTAATGACTCTTTATCTAAATAAAACATAGCCTCTTTTAATTTTTTTATCTGTATTTAAACACAGGTTCTTACACAGGTGTAATGATAGTGGCTTCCACCCCTACCAGTCACCAAACAGCTCTTACTCAGTTCACCAGTGACTTTCCGTGCTACCACCTCCTCAGTCTCTTCCTCCCTCCTACCCCACCCCTGTCTGGCTCTTCTTCCTCTCCCTAACTTCTAAATATTGGTGTTCCTCAAAGCTCAGTCCAAGTCCCTAAGGTAATTACATCCATTTCCAACAAATTCTATGGTAAAACTCCCAAATCAATATCTCCATCCCAGAGCCTCCTGCTTCCCTCCACACACATTCTACTGCCTACCTGATATTCTGGGTGTTTTACAAACAGCTCCAACTGAAAAAGTCCAGAACTGAATCTGAGATGTTGCCCTACCCCTTACTAACTCCTGCTTATCTCCCCATTTCAATAAATACCCTACTTTCTGTCTAATTGCTCAGACTTGAAACCTAAAAGGTTTCTTGGATTTCTCAGTTTTCTCCTTTAGCAAGAACATCCTTTAACAAGAATGTTCTTCCTCTGTTTCTGCCACCTAACTTCACGCAAGATGAGGTCTTATCTCGTCCTCTAATGAGCCTTCTTTTTTCTATTCTTGTTCCCTGCAATCTATGCTCCCCACTGAAGCTGAAGTGGTCTTCTTAAAACACCATCCGGTTCTGTCACTCCCATGCTAAACAGCCAGCAATAGCTTGTTTCATAAAAAACACGAAATGCTTGAAAGGCCTCCACAATCTGGCCCTCCCTTGCTAAGCAATCTCAGCTTGCATCACTCTACTTTACCTTTTCTTCAACCAAGAGGACTGTCGTCAGTTACTCAAACAGCCGAGTTCTTTCCTGCCCCACCTTTATTTGCCCTTGTTGTATGACCATCAGGAATGCTGGATTTCCCCCCTTCACCTGCCCCCTAACCCTTCTACCCTGCTGGCCCCTTCTCATTAGCTGGCTCTCAGCCTAATTACCATCTCTTCAACAAGGCGTTCCCTATCCATCAATCTAAACTGGCCCCTTTCCTGTTATTTGCTATTTTTGCACCATTTGTTTCCGTCATAACGCTTGCCACTATTTGATATTATTTGCTTATTCACATCTGTCTGCCCACCTCCCCTCTAGGACACAAGTTTCTTGGACACAGGGCACCAGTCCATCTCTTCCTAGTGTCTGAAACCTAGTAGGAGTTTGATACGTTAATCCCTAAATGAATTAATCATATATAATTGTTATGGAACATTATTTTCACAAGATGAAAATATTTATTTTGAAAGACTTCATTTTTAACTGTGATACTGAAATGTAAGGTTACCAAATGTGAAATTGTCAGAAACTTTTTACTGACTTGATCAAAACCCCTTCACTTCCAAGGACATGTGTTTCAAATGAGGAAAATGAAACTTATGGGTTCAATCAATGGGAAAGCACACTGTCAAAACTTGCAAAAAGGGTAAGGACTTGGGAAAATGTCCCAGAGGAGATAGCGAAGCACTTATACCAAAAATACCACACTGTTATCTATACCTTGATGACAAAGAAGATGACATGCAGAAAAGCACAAACACCCATGATGAATTAAAACAGTGACTCAGTAAAAAAGTCAGACTGCACACAAAGCAGTTGACGCCTTAAACCAAATTCCTCTGACTATGTGTGCCTTTTAACGTGTGCGTACGTGTGCTGTGATTTTAAAATTATATTTAACTAAGTGTAATATAGCTCCTCCAATTTGTATAAAATAATCAGTTTTGTGGATTTTAAAAGGCCCTGTCTTAAAGTTTAGCTGGCAGCATTTTTTCCCCTTAATGGTGCATAAAATAATGCTGTGTGTTAAAGTCACTGGTATGCGAGAGTTAGTAAGATATGGCATACAAAATTCTAATGTATCTAACTCTGTCTTTGTTTATAATTATTTCCTCAGAATAATTTTCAGGACTTGGGTTTACTCAGCCAAGACTATCTTTGCCATAGACTGCCAGAAATATTCTACAAAATATTGCAATTCTCTCACATTCATTGTACGATACCCCTTTATTTTTGCTAAATTAAGAAAAATAGTAACTCATAGTTGTCTTAAAGGGTTTTCAAATTATCCACATTGAAAACATTTAAAAATACTTTTAAACTATTTTATTCCTTCTCCTAATAAAGTCTATTCCTGGCCTTTGTTCCTTTGTCCATCTGGCTGTAGTGAGGTCAGGTGTACAACTCTCTGTTTTTACACTTAAACCTTTTAATGTATATTACAAATATTTTCCCCATTCTGTTTCTCATTCTTATCTGTGCTTTTGGTTGTTACACTGAACTGTTGTATTCCTTTAATTGTTCCTGTCTGTTTTTACCTCTATAGTTGCCTTAGACAAAATAATCTCCCCTCCACACTTTGATTTTATCTTGTCAAGAATTTATTGGAAGAGATCGTGTGAGATATGTCTCCTTTTTACATATTTTCTTCGGGGTTTACGGATTCTCTAGTTGGTGGTTTCAAAGACACAGATTTTGTAGAGCTTTCAAACTAAGTCTAGGTCTTCGCTCTCTCCCTACAGAGGTATCTAGTCTCACTTTGACCACAGTGAGGCGCTGATGCAATCATAGCTCACCAATTTTTCACTTATGTCAGAAAGTTATAAAGCATTTTGACCCCCTCTTTTGGCCATGTTTCTAACATAGATTTTTTTTTTAATTTTTTTTTTTTTTTTACAGAGGCAGAGATAGACAGGGACAGACAGACAGGAATGGAGAGAGATGAGAAGCATCAATCATCAGTTTCTCGTTGCGCGTTGCGACTTCTTAGTTGTTCACTGATTGCTTTCTCACATGTGCCTTGACCGTGGGCCTTCAGCAGACCGAGTAACCCCCTGCTGGAGCCAGCGACCTTGGGTCCAAGCTGGTGAGCTCTTTGCTCAAGCCAGATGAGCCCGCTCTAACATAGATTTTTTTAAAGGTATTTTCACTTGGAATCACTGCATAATTTTCATTCTGTCACCAAGAATTAATATTTACACAAATAGAAGAAAGAGTTATTCCTGGAAAACATACTCCTGAAATCAAAAGTCTGTGCATAGAATTCTTTGGGCAAAATGAATTATTCAGAAAAAGAAAGAAATCTTGCCTATACATCTGAATGCCATTGAATAGGACATTTCTCAACTAATTATTCTTTAGTGTGTATAAATCATGTGGAGTGGCCCTATCTTTAATCACTCCATCACAAATACCAGTCTGCACCTCAAGACAACTACTTCCTTATCCCCTGGCCTAGTGCCCTCATGTAGGCCTCTGATATACCCAAAAGTCAAACATATTTTATTCTGTTCTATTTATGGGATTATTATAGGTCAGGGGTCGGGAACCTTTTTGGCTGAGAGAGCCATGAACACCACATATTTTAAAATGTAATTCCATGAGAGCCATACAATGACCCGTGTACATTACACATTATCCAATAAAAATTTGGTGTTGTTCCAGAGGACAGCTGTGATTGGCTCCAGCCACCCACAACCATGAACATGAGTAGTAGGAAATAAATGGATTGTAATACATGAAAATGTTTTATATTTTTTAAGTTATTATTTTTTTTATTAAAGATTTGTCTGTGAGCCAGATGCAGCCATCAAAAGAGCCACATCTGGCTCACGAGCCATAGGTTCCCGACCCCTGTTATAGGTGTACAGTATGTAGCATTTATTCAATGAGTAAGTGAATTACAAGGAAGGAATCATTTTTGTAAGAATCCCCCTTCAGGGGGAAAAAAGGCAGGAAAAGCATTAAATAAGCACAATTCCTAGCCGAGGCCCCATAGCCCAGCTCTGTACCTTAAGCTCCTGCTTGGGCTCCACATTCTTAATTGTTGTGTAATACACATGATGGCCATACTGGTAAGCCACCAGGTTCTGCTCCAGGTGATTCTGGGCCGGACGTACAAACATCATCCAGTTACACAGGGTCTCATCAGACAACTCAAACCACAGGTCTTCATGTGGATCCCTGTCTTTTCTGTCCCCTTTGTCAAGAGACACCTGCAACCAAAGAGAAAGGTGAAAGCTACACCAAAAAATGAAAATCAAATCTTCAAAATGATAGGCATTAATGTCAGAATATACATCATATTGCTCCTTAAACTAACCATATATCCCGATTCTCCCTGTGGATAGATATGGAATTGTGTCTTGTCAAATGTAAAAGGGAAAGGATGCTTTCTGAAGACCCACCTACAGGAAAATTACCTGGCAGAGCTTCAAAGTTAACGACCTGACCTTGTAGCTTCAGTTGAAGTTTCATCATTAACTAATTCATCAAAAACTGCTACAAATAAGCCAGAAAATGCAAGCAAAACACTCTCCAGTTCATTACAACTTGCTTTTATTTGGGATTAAATTGCATTCATATATAATGTATAGACTGTATTTCTCTTTATAAAGTAATATTTCTTCTTGGAAATCTTGAGCATTTACCAAAGAACACCTCTCCACAACAGCAGCTAATTTCTCAAAACACAGATCCCAAATATTTTTCCTTCCTACCACCCTTCCTTGGGTCTCCAGACAACTCTTGCAGAGGCAGACAGCAAGGGATTAAAGAAGCAAAAGCATCACGTGGAGATCAGTATAAGTACACTTTAACATACAGTGAACTGTTCTTTAACACAAGATTCAACATTTGTTTCAAAAATTGCAAAGTGGTTTCCTTGAAAACATGATTTGTACTTAGCAGATTACATGAGTCTACATAATCCTCTGTGTTCTAGTCAGTTTGGGGAGGGAAAAAGCTGTTAGAGACCCTGTTATGGACTAAATTTATGTCCCCTCACAAAAATTTTTTTAATTTTTTTTAATTTAAAAAAGAAAAAAAACTTTGCATGTTGAAGACCTAACCCTTAATAGCTCACAAGGTAACTATATTTGCAGACAACATTTTTAAAGAAGTGACTACATTTAAATGAAGTCATTAGAGTGGGTCCTAATCAGTGGTGGAATTCAGCGAGTTTGCACCAGTTCAGCAGAACTGATACCTAATTTTTTGTTGAGTCTGGCAAACCGGTTGTTAAAAATGGCACTTGTAATCATGGTTCTCCCTAAGGTGAGTACCTGGGCAGCCACCCAATGTGGAAATCACACATTTACATTCCTTACTCTTTTTTAACATTCATCTGTGCAACAGTGTGTTTATTCTAAGTGCCCACAGTAATGTTCATTCCATCCATAGATTTTAAAAGTTGCAAGTGAAGACGCCAATCAAGAAGCAATATGGAGCCTGACCAGGTGATGGCACAGTGGATAGAGTGTGGGACTGGGATGCGGAGGACCTATGTTCGAGACCCTGAGGTCGCCAGCTTGAGCACTGGATCATCTGGTTTGAGCAAAGCTCACCGGCTTGGACCCAACGTTGCTGGCTTGAGCAAGGGGTTACTCGGTCTGCTGTAGCCCCACAGTCAAGGCACATATGAGAAAGCAATCAATGAACAACTAAAGTGCCACAACAAAAAATTGATGATTGATGCTTCTCATCTCTCTCCATTCCTGACTATCTGTCCCTATCTATCCCTCTCTCTGACTCTGTCTCTGTAAAAAGAAAAAGAAAAAGAAGAAGCAATATGGAAATATCCTAAATAACAGATTTATTGTTTTTTGTCAGGTATTATTTAATATTTTTTCATTAATGTTTTAAAACTCTTTCTTATAATATAGTTTGTTTACCTCTTTTATTCTTATTTAAGTATTAAATGCATGAAATAATAAACTACCTTTAGGTATATCATTTTTTTTATACTTAAAATGGCCATTAGGACAGAGAACCGGTTGTTAAATTATTTGAATCCCACCACTGGTCCTAATCTAATCTGACTTGTATCCTTATAAGAAGAGAGCAGGACACCCTGAGGGACACTGGGCACCCATGCAGAGAGGGGTGACCATGTACAGAGGCAGCAAGAGGGTGGCAACTACAAACCAAGGAAAGGGGCCTCAGTGGAAACCAATCCTACCAAAACTTGATCTTGGCCTTCTAGCCTCCAAAACTGTGAGACAAAAATTTTCTGTCCTAAAGGTACCCAGACTGTGGTGTTTTGTTATGGCAGCTCTAGCCAACTAATACAGCTCTAAGAACTACATCTCTCAGAGTTAATCACATAATGCCTCAGCAAACAACTGCTATGAACTTGAACGAGGAGACTCAGAGAAAAATGTGCGTCTGTTTAAAAACTATCAGAACAAAAGTGAACTATGAATAAAGCTTACATTACCTTTAGATGAATGTAACAGTCTTTGAGCTCAGACTCCCTGACAAGGGGTCCCTCCACGGGGCCAAACTGGGTGCGCTTAGGGATGCGCCTTTTGGAGAACACGCCTCCGAGGAACCGATCAATGTAGAGGACCAGCGGGAGGCTGGCTCTCGCCCTGGTGAGCACAGGCCGGTTGGGGATGGGGTGCAAGGGGCCATGCTTTGGGCACACTGAAGAGTGTGCATTGTTACACTCCTCACACCCTGCAAAAGAAAGAAAATCTGGAAGTCGACTCTTTCAACATGACTTGATTTTTAGTAAGAAGTTCTAAGCTGAAAAATCCCCAAGTCTTCAGGCCAAAATTCAATTAACTCCTACAATTACAGCACCCATTCAATTGTTATATATTAGCTTTCAAAGGCCAATAAAATCCTGTACTTTTCCTCTAAAATCAGGTAGAATTAGCTATACCTGCAAAAATAATATGCAGGCTGTGGCTGTGACGTATTCCTCTACTGGAAATTAATTCAAATAGTGGCCACTAAATTTACAAATCAATTACAATATGTCTGAAAGGAAAAAGAGAAGAGCTTATTAGGCTAAATGTTACAAAATCTGATGAGATGAAAGAGGTGAATTTTATAGTATATAAATTATATCTTAATAAAGCTGTTAAAAAGAACCCTGACAATACTGCTTAATCAGTTTCTTCAAAAAATTATGGAAGCCTCACTGTCAGGGCACGGCAAACAGAAAGACAAAGCGTGCTGTGCAGTTTGAGAGCTCAGCGCAGACTGTGTGAAGATAATACGAAAATGAATGAGTTTAACCTCCCAGCCTTCATTCACTTGGATGGCACGATAGCCCGGCCCTGACAGAACAGGTGTTTCCAGCTCATTTCCAAGTGATCAGCTTGCACTAAGCACCCACACTCACTCCCTTTTTCCCCATAGCACCCATCTGTCAGCGGTCAGAACTAGATGTATATAGTCACAAAAGAGAGGAAAATGACTTGAGCACACAGAGATCATACTCATGACCCTTACCAAATTAACTAACCAATCATATTTTACCCAATTCTAGCCATGTGATGATCTGGGTTAGGAAATAGGTATTTTCAATTTCAACGATTCTCCAACAGTGGAGATCTACTTTATATTAGTGCCTGTAAGAGAAAGTGACTTTATGTATATTTGACTAAGGAATGGCCATGAAAACATTTGAGTCCATGGAAAAACAAATGAGGCAGTTCTCGATTGATGTAAGGTGAGCACTGGTCCCATGCAAAAGGGCTTTACCCAAAGCACATGGAAGTTCCCAGGAGAAGTAAAGTGGGACCACAAAGCTCTGAATAGCCTGGATTACTCAAATAAATGAGATAAGAACTCTACCATGGAAGCATGGAAATCAATGCAAAGAAGCAATGATTTGGCAGGTAGAAGCAGGAACACCCTACTCCCCAGGCAGGCAGTACAGACAGGCAGTATGTGTTATGTCAAACCGTAGGCACACTGGAGCCCAATGACCTGACTCTTACAACAACTGAGCATGACCTTGAGAAAGCTACCTACCTCAGAAAGCTGTGGAGAACATGAAACAAGTCAGAAAATGTAAAGTGCTCGTGCTGGAATACAACAGGCATTTTTTTTAATTGATTTATTTTAGAGAGACAGAGAGAAAAAAAGGGAGAGGGAGAAAGAGAGACAGAGAAGCATTCATTTGTTGTTCCACTTAGTTGAGCATTCACTGGTTACTTCCCATATGTGCCCTGACTGGGGATCAAACCTGCAACTTTGATGTTTTGGAACAATGCTTTTACCAACTGAGCTAACTGGCCAGGTCACAACAGGCATTTTTAAAAAGTAATTATGAAAACAGGTAAAACATATTAGAGCTGAAAGTACTGAATATTCCAGAACTGGACAAACTTATCACAGCAGTTTGGTAGTCCAAGCTCTGGTGTCAGAGAGACTTAGGCTTGATGCTTGATCCACCAGTCACCCCTCTGTAAGACTGAGCAAGCTGCCTAGCTTCTCCTGAGCTTGAGGACGAAGCTGATGCCCTCGGAGCAGGGAGCACAGTGTCTGCACACAGGAAGCTCTCACTCACAAGAACTAGCTCGTACTTACATAAGTCGTGTGGGTCAAAGGGCCGAGGTGGATCTGGTTCCCAATCATCCAAGTCTGTGTCTTCACCATCATCTTCCTCATCTTCCTCTGTGTCCTCATCCTCGTCCTCATCCTCTTCCTCTTTGGCCTCCAATCTACTCATAGGGTTCTGCAGAGTAGCCAAAGGGTCTGAGCCATCCACACTCTCAATTGATGGCAACACCTGGTTATGTACCGGTAATGAGGCCTGGACAAAGTTTCGTCATAAAGTTAGCACACACTTGCTTTCAGTTAGCTGATACACATGGACACACATGAAACACAGTTGTGGCAGCCGGTGTTCTTCACATTAGTTCCCTTCAAGGCCCTGTATTGGCTGTAAAGGGGAGTCTGCCTTCTTTTTGCTAGTGCTGCTCTACGTCCAGGCAAGCTGCTAGGAAATCCCGGTGCCCCCTCCTCTGACATTGGCAGGACTTTCAAAGCCCGAGAGCACCACTACGTGCTCTCAAACCCTCACGCTGACCGCACCCTCCACCTCAACAAAACTCCGAGCTGAGCCAGTCTCCTTTCCTTACTCTCAAGACATTTGAAACCTGCTTGAGAGGCCAGCCCTGTCTCCCCAGGGACTTCAAATATACAAGTAACAAAACTTTTCCTGCCCTCTTGGTGTAAGTGTGGAATCATCAGTCTTAACATCAGAACTTAATTTTGGGTGGGGGTCCTTCTTGCCTTTTCAGTGTGGCCACACAGTGTAGGTAAGGATTTGACCTATCTTCAATGCCTTTACTTTTAATACTAAAACATAAAGCAGCATACAGTTGGTAAAATTCAATAGTTAACAGCTTCCCCACTTACATCTCAGAAAGGATGAGGTTTTTAAGTACAAATGAAAGAGATATCTATTTGTTTCATCATGTTGAGGTAGTCTTTTGCAAATAAGAGAAAGTTTGGATCACCTATTGGGTTAATGCTACCTTACCAAATATGCAGCAGAAAATAAATGGTACATTACAACTACTGAAATTAAAGCAGTAATCAGAAAACTCCCAACAAACAAAAGTCCTGCACCAGATGGCATCACAGGTGAATTTTCCCAAACATTCAAAGAACTAACACTTATCCTTCTCAAACTATTCAAGAGGAGGGAAGACTCCCAAACTCACTTTACAAGGGCAACATAATACTAATTCCAAAACCATAAAGACACTACAAAGAAAGAAAATTATAAGCCATTATTCCTGATGAACAAACATGCTAAAATCCTCAAAAAATATTAGCAAACCAGATCGAGCAATATGTTAAAAAGATCATACACCATGATCAAGTGGGATTTATTGCTGGGATGCAAGGTTGGTACAACATCCACAAATCAATAAATGTGATATACTGCATAAACAAAATGAAGGACAAAAATCACATGATCATTATCAATAGATGCAGAAAAAGTATTTGATAAAATTCAGCACCCATTTATGTTAAAAATTCTTAGCAAAGTAGGCTTCTTCCTAGAAGAAAACATAGGCAGTAAAATCCTGAACATTTCTCGTAGCAATATTTTTTCTGATATATCTCCTCAAACAAGGAAAACAATAAAAAAAAAAATGAACGGCACAGCCAATGAAACTTACAACAAAATGAAAAAACAACCCTCTGAATGGGAGAACATATTTGCTGATACACCTGATAAGGGGGTTAATTTCCAAAATTTACAAAGAACTTTAAAAACTTAACATCAAAAATATAAACAATCCAAAAAAATATATATATATATATAAACAATCCAATTTAAAATGGGCAAAGGACCTGAATAGACACTTTTCTAAAGAGGACATACAGACGGCCAGTAGACATATGAAAAAATGCTCAACATCACTAATCATCAGAGAAATGCAAACCATGATGAGATATCACCTTACAGCTATCAGAATGGTTTTCCTCAATAAATCCACAAACACAACTGTTGGCGAGGATGTGGAGAAAAGGGAACCCTCGTGCACTGTTGGTAGGAATGCAATCTGGTGCAGCCACTGTGGAAAACAGTATGGAGATTCCTCAAAATATTTTAAATGGAACTGCCTTATGCCCCTATGATTCCACTTCTGGGAATTTATCCAAAGAAATGCAAAGCACTAATTTGAAAGAATATTTGCACCCTTGATGTTCATTGCAGCATGATTTCTAACAGCAAAAATTTGGAACCAGCCTAAGTGTCCATCAGTAGATGAGTGGATAAAAGAGCTGCGGTATATTTGTATGTTAGAATACTACTTGGCCACAAAAAGAAAAATAAATAAAAAAGAGAAACTTGGCCTATGGTGATGCAGTGGATAAAGCATCAACCTTTAATGCTGAAGTTGCTGGTTTGAAACCCTGGGCTTGCCCAATCAAGGCACATACAGGTAGCAACTACTATAAGTTGATGCTTCTGGCTTCTTCCCCTCTTTCTCTCTCTCACTCTTCTCTCTAGAAATCAATAAATAAAATCTAAAAAAAAACAGCCCTGGCTGGTTGGCTCAGTGGTAGAGCATCAGCCTGGCATGTTGATGTCCCAGATTCAATTCCCGGTCAGGGCACACAGGAGTAGTAACCATCTGCTTCTCTACCCCATCCCTTCCCATCCTCTCTCTCTCTTTCTTTTTCTCTCTCTCTGTCTCTTCCCCTCCCACCCATGGCTTGATTGCTTTGAACACATCAGCCCCGGGCACTGAGGATGGCTCACAGAGCCTCTGCCTCACTGCTAAAAACAGTTCTTTACTGGAGCATCGGCCCAAGACTGGGTTGCTGGGTGGATCCTGGTCAAAGCATGTACAGAAGTCTCTATCTCCCCTCTTCTCACTTGGAAAAGAAGAAAAATAATAATAAAAATAAAAAAGAAGGAAATCTTACACTTTTTAACAGCATGAATAGACCTAGAGAACATTATGATAAGTGAAATAAGCCAGTCAAAGAAAGAGAAATACCACAAGATCTCATTCATATATGGAATCTAATGAACAAAATGAACTGACAAACAAAATAGAGTCAGACTCATAGACAGAGAGCAGGCTGACAGCTGTGGGGGTGGGGTGCCCGGGTGAGGGGTGTGGAAGGATTGAGCAAAAAAGGAAATAAAAGAGGAAAAACGGACACAGACAGCAGTGTGGTAGATTGCCAGGGGGAGGAGGAATGGGAGAGTGTGGAGGAGGGTACAGAGTGGATAAATGGTGATGGACAGAGACTTGACTTGGGTGGTGAACACACAGTATACGGATGAGGTTTGTAGAATTGGACAACTGAAACCTGTATAATTTTGTTAACTAGCATCACCCCAATAAATTCAATAAAAAGGAAAAATAAATAAATGGTACCTTACAGAGCTTTCTCACCTCCTAAATAAGTGTCATAGGTTATAGACCAGCCCAGATTCCTTTTAACCGATTTTATTTCTCCTGCCCAGTTAGCACCCGAAGTCATATTCAAGCCATGTCCCTTTTCTATTTAATAAATACAGCATTTTTTAAATGTCTACTCCCTTTTCTTTATCTTCCTATATGTTGTTTTCCTCATGGAGAATGCTCTTCCCACCCCTTCTAAAGCAGGTATCATGTTCCAGTTTCCGCATGAACCACTGGACTGCGCTAGCGCTCCCTGACTTTCCTCTGTTCTGATCTCCCGTGGCACTTAGTCACAAAATTCCACTCTACATCATCCAGCCTCACACCCACGTTTCATCTCATAAGCCAGCCCGGATCATGTTGGAAGAATTAATGATGGTTTCTGTGGAGTAGAGATATCCCGGTATCATGTTCCATGCATTAGTTGGGACCTACAACTTCCCTCTCAAGTTAGAGTAAGTCTAAACCTTCTGCCACATTCAGACAGTTACTCAGATATGTAAAGACTCAAAACCTGTAATTTAGGCCCTGGCTGGTTGGCTCAGTGGTAGAGCGTCGGTCTGGCATGTGGAAGTCCCGGATTCGATTCCCAGCCAGGGCACACAGGAGAGGCACCCATCTGCTTCTCCACCCCTCCCCCTCTCTTTCCTCTCTGTCTCTCTCTTCCCCTCCTGCAGCCAAGACTCCATTGGAGCAAGGATGGCCCACTGGGGATGGTTCCATGGCTTCTGCCTCAGGCACTAGAATGGCTCTGGTCGCAACAGAGCGACGCCCCGGATGGGTGGAGCATCGCCCCCTGGTGGGCATGCCAGGTGGATCCCGGTCGGGCACATGCAGGAGTCTGTCTGACTGCCTCCCCGTTTCCAGCTTCAGAAAAATACAAAACAAAACAAAACCTGTAATTCATCCAAGCATTGCTCACATGGCCAAACTTCCGGGTCCCTTGTCATCCTGCTGTCATCACTCATCCCTCAGTGGGTTCCATATCTCTAGGTAATTAGCATTTATGACTGCCACTGCTCTATGGCCGACCTGTTTTGAATCTGCAGTTAACTAAAATCCCGGAGTCCTTTTTCTCTCCTCCTTGGGACTCAAGTAGCTGATTTTCACTTAAATGAGGGGATTTCACATTGATCTCCAATAAATTTCATTTTATTACTTTTTCTGTTCTTCCCATCTGCCAAGATCTTTCAGAATCTTCATCCTGACATCTCATACATTAGAAATCCCTCACAGCTTTGTATCCATTGCCAAACACCATCTACTTCCCAATAGTATGCATTTTCACGAGTCCACCATGTCACTCCAACCGCACCGCAGGGAAGCAGAGCATGGGCTTTGGAGTTAGACAGGTTTGGATTAAAATCTGGCCCTACTACTTAGCAGTTTAATAAATTACTCTGAACCTCAGTTTCCTTATCTGTAAAATGGACATAGTAATAAACCTATACCTAACAGGCTGCTGTGAGGACTAAATGAAACAATAACATATATGAGGCTAGCGGTAAAGTGTTTGGCCTTTAGTAAGTGCTTCGTATTAATAATAATACATTATTTTTATCATAAATACTGTAAGGGCTGAGATAACATCATATACTTCTTGTACACCTTAAAAGTCTGCTGAACATTAGGAATTCAATGAAGATTACTTCATGAAAATATATATGGCCCCTTTGGAAATGACATCAATCCCTTTAGGCATCAAAAGGAACTCTGTTGCTAGTCACAGAAACATCCTTTTTTCAGTTGTGCATCAAAGTCTGAGAACTTCTTAAACAGAGCCTGACTGCGGCAGTTTAAGATCATTGCCCAACATTTGTTAATACTCAGGCTTCAGAGAGCAGGTAAGATCAGTTAGCTCAAATAGTATCTGCATGTTCTAACATGCACTCATGTAACCCAGGAGCCCAGACTTTCACATGACATTCTATCCGCGGAGCTCAGTTTTTAGAAGCTTTGTGCAGAAGGGCCAAGTTCTGGGGGTGTTTCTGCTTCAGCTTCAGTAAAAACAATAAAATACCCATCGAGGTGAGGACTCTACAAGGAAAAGAGCAGGGAATGTCTGGCAATAAAACTGCATTTGCCACCTCCCCTTAGCTTCCTCCCCTGATCCTGCAACAAAGCTACTTGGTTCCCACTTGTTATCTCAGAGCACAGTTTCAATATCACCCTTTATTCTAAGCACTTAAATTGTATGCGTGTTAGCACTGAATGTTATCACACACTGAACAACCAAAGCATATGTCCACCTCTGCTCATCAATTCTTCAGCTCTTTGCAGAGCCAACTTCACAGAATGCATTCAGCAATTCAGTCATTCCAGTGAAGCTGCATGTATTTTTTTCCCAACAGATGCTGCTAGAAAGACTGTGGTTCGGTGAGGTTACTGCTGGCTTCCTGCCACTGCTGAGAAAGCTGACATTAGAATAGTACCACCAAGCTTCTCCTCCCCCGCACCGAACTCCCCTGAAAGACTGGCAAAGAAAAGGCTTGAACACTTCAGCATTATCTGGAAAGACTGATGTTAAAGCAGAGGTTGAACACATGCCAGAATTGTGCAAACTACTGTTGAAAAGGGATGAAAAGGGTCAATGACAATCATGTCTAGGTCAAAACTGTATGCCTCCAGAGAGCATAGACCTTAACCCACAGTAGCATGCATTATAAAATTGTTTAATAATTCAAATTCAACTGACACTTACTGAGAGATAGGCATGTTTTTAAATTCCTTCGAGGCCAGGTTACATTACTACACAGTTCCTAAGTGGAAAAGATAAAATTCAAATTCTGACTCTGCCCTGCGTTTTCCCACTACATCACAATGGCCCCTGCGGAGTGAAGTCTGTTCAAGGAGGGCAACAGAGGCGAGCAGCACACACACCCTGAATCCCAGAGCCATAGGGTCACCACACCTGCTCCAGAGACAACAGCCAGGCAGTAAGGTGCAATGGGTGCCAATCAGACTTACAGAAAAAGAATATGAAACAAAAAGATTTGAATCCTGTACATTTTGTCACATACAATCAAACAAGGGAGGAGAAAAAAGCGTGTGTTAAACTTAGAGTACTCTGTAATTATTTCTAAAACTATATAACTCATTTGCATTTTGGATACAATTTATCAGAGAAGTGAAAACTGAAGCTACACTGGACAGCAGCAAACACAACAGAATGCTCTGGGCTCCTACTGAGATCAGTTATCAGCGCAGCATATTTCACTCTCAGTGTGTGGGGAGTCACACATGTCCGCTTTTAGAAACAAAGAAGAGACTATGCTTCCAGGTTTGAAGAGTACTGGTGCCTTCCGTAAGGAAGAGGGAATACACATATGAAAAAGGCTTCATATATCACCACCACTAAAAATGACTGATGATAGGAAACTTTTTTGTTAAGAGAAAAAAAAAAAAAAGTATTTATCGTCTGTGTTAAACCCTCACTTCAGGCCTGACCTGTGATGGCGCAGTGGATAAAGCGTCGACCTGGAAATGCTGAGGTCGCCGGTTCAAAACCCTGGGCTTGCCTGGTCAAGGCACATATGGGAGTTGATGCTTCCTGCTCCTCCCCCTTCTTTCTCTCTGTCTCTCCTGTCTCTCCTCTCTCTCTCTCTCTCTCTCTCTCTCCCTCTCCTCTCTAAAATGAATGAATAAATAAATAAATAAATAAATAAATAAATAAATAAATAAAACCTCACTTCAACATTCTAACCAGAATGTATCCAGGTCACAGAATAAGCTGACAATCAATGAGGTGTTATAGCCAGAAATAAAAACTGCTGGTTGAAACTGTAATAAGATGCTAAGCCAATAGATACATTTCCACATAATGACCATGTTCACAGGGCTATCTGAGTACAACTTCCCTTTTGTACAGAACATGAAACAGATTGTTTCTGGAGATTGCAGAAGATGAAGGGCCCTTTGAGGTGCAAATGGCAACAAAATCTCTAATTAAAACTATGCCTTAATTTTAAAACAACAGAATACCATTTTGCATATCAGATTGGCAAAATATTAAAAGAATGCAAATACCCAATGAGGCAAGGGTGTGTGGAAATCCTATATTGTTGGTAGGAATCTAAATTTTTTCAGCTTATGAAAAGCAATTTAGAAAGTCTTAGCAAAATTACCTTCCCATTTATAATGGCAAATTTCAAACAGGTATCAGATAGAGAGAACAGTATAATACACCTCACCCATCACTCAGCTTCAACAATTATCCACTCACGGCTAACCTTATTTTAACTCCTCTCATACATTTACCCTCACTAGATTATTCTGAAGCAAACCTTAGGCATTATACATTTTCATCTCTAAATAGTTCATAGATATCTCTATGAGAAAATGACTTTTAATTTTATATATTATCATACCTAAAAATTAATCATCCCTTAATATCATCAAATACCCACTTAGAGTTAGGATTTCCCCAAATGATCTTTTTTTTTTTAATTGATTTGTTCAAAGTTTCCTTTAATTTTAAATTTCCATTCCTCTTCTTTTCCTTTGCAATTTATATGTAGAAAAAACTAGGCTATTTGTCCTAGTTTCCCACAGTCTAGATTTTGCTGACTGCATCCTCATATGTCCTTTAACTTGTTCCATTTTGTCTACCATACTTCCCTTAAGCTGGCAGTGGAATGCAGAGACTCAATTGGATTCCAGTTCAGTCTAGGAGGAGGAAAACTCCCTATATGATGAAATGCAGTAGAAGGGACAAAACAGTGGGAGGCCTCTAATGAATGGTCTTCTCTTTTCCTGTGATATTAACAATGTTCAGAGGGTTAAGTGTATTCATCCATTATAAAGTGCCTCATCAGCTTTTTCTTGATGGTTTCAGAATATTGTTGATTGCTACCTAGATCCATTTCATTAGAAGATGAAAAATGGTGATATTCTAAGCCAGTCATGCCCTCTTTATTTATTAGTTGAAATGCTTCTATAAAGAAGTTTCTCTCATCAAGTAATTGTTTACCTGAGTACCTACAGGCAGAAAGGCTGGATTCTTGCCTGTCATTTACTGGTTTCCTGATTAATGAATGTGGTGGTCCCCTGGCATCCTCAAAAAGTGACCAGTGAGTTATTTCTTTTAATATCTGTATGAGCTTATGAATTTTAAACATATTTAATGTATTTCAATTGATTGTAAATGTTTTCCTTTTTTTTTACAGCTCAAATTGTCACATTTTGGCTCCTTCGAGTTAGGTCTTTCCACAGGACCCCAGAATAGAAGGTATTACTAAGCTCCTTGCATTGTGGTAAGACCAGATGTTTCAGGCACATCTTGTACATTACCTGCCCCAGAGCTAGAACCGCCATTTTCTCGGTAGCCCTGATTCGTTTCACGAAAAAAAAACTGTAGAGACCACATCAGCTCGTTGCTACTAGATGGATGAGTGGATGAATGTATCTAAACCTTTCCAGAAGCCAGGACTAGAAAACATGTTTGGTTGTTTTTTTAAGAGAAAATACATCATGAGTCCATATGTATGAGAATGATATTCTCACCCAAATTTAGGATTCTGGGTTTTTATTTAATTTATTTGATTTTTATATTTGTTTCTTTTTTCACTTTCAAAAATATCTCGGTTCTGCCTGACTGGTCAGTGGTGCAGTGGATAGAGCGTCGGACTGGGATGCAGAGGGCCCAAGTTCAAGACCCCGAGGTCGCCAGCTCAAGTGCGAGCTCATCTGGTTTGAGCAAAGCTCACCAGCTTGAGCCCAAGGTCGCTGGCTTGAGCAAGGGGTCACTCGGTCTGCTGTAGCCCCCTGGTCAAAGCACATATGAGAAAGCAATCAATGAACAACTAAGGTGTTGCAACGAAAAACTAATGATTGATGCTTCTCATCTCTCTCTCTTCCTGTCTGTCTCTCTCTCTATCTCTGGCACAAAATAAATAAATAAAATTAAAATGCTTTAAAATCTCGGTTCTTAAATAATTGTTTTCCTTTTCTTTTTAAGACTTTATTTATTCATCTTACAGAGAAGAGAGAGGACGAGAATAGGGGAGGAACGGGAAGCATCAACTCCCACATGTGCCTTGACCAGGCAAGTCCAGGGTTTCGGACTGGCGACCTCGGCATTCCAGATCGACGCTTTATCCACTGCACCACCACAGGTCAGGCTGTACTTCTTTTTTTAATTTATTGATTTTATTTTTTATTTTTTATTTATTTATTTTTTTTTTTGCATTTTTCTGAAGCTGGAAACAGAGAGAGACAGTCAGACAGACTCCCGCATGCGCCCGACCAGGATCCACCCGGCACGCCCACCATGGGGTGAAGCTCTGCCCACCAGGGGGCGATGCTCTGCCCATCCTGGGCGTCGCCATATTGCGACCAGAGCCACTCTAGCGCCTGAGGCAGAGGCCACAGAGCCATCCCCAGCGCCCGGGCCATGTTTGCTCCAATGGAGCCTCGGCTGCGGGAGGGGAAGAGAGAGACAGAGAGGAAAGCGCGGTGGAGGGGTGGAGAAGCAAATGGGCGCTTCTCCTGTGTGCCCTGGCCGGGAATCGAACCCGGGTCCTCCGCACGCTAGGCCGACGCTCTACCGCTGAGCCAACCGGCCAGGGCTAATTTATTGATTTTAAAGAGAGAGGAAAAGCAGGGGAGAGAGAGGAACATCAATCTGTTCTTGTATATGCCCTGACTAGAGATTGAACCAGCAACCTCTGTGCTTCAGTACAATGCTCTAACCCAGTGGTCCCCAATCTTTTTTGGGCCACGGACCTGTTTAATGTCAGAAAATATTTTCACAGACTGGCCTTTAGAGTGGGACAGATAAACGTATCACGTGACCGAGACAAGCATCAAGAGTGAGTCTTAGAAGGATGTAACAGAGGGAATCTGGTCATTTTTTAAAAATAAAACATCGTTCAGACTTAAATATAAATAAAACGGAAATAATGTAAGTTATTTATTCTTTCTCTGCGGACCAGTACCGGCCTGCGGCCCGGGGGTTGGGGACTACTGCTCTAACCAACCAAGCTATCCAGCTAGGGCATTCTCTATAATGTACTTTACATCCCCATGACTTTATTATTATTTTTTTTTTTTGTATTTTTCCAAAGTGAGAAGCGGGGGGAGGCAGGCAGACAGACTCCCGCATGCGCCCAACCAGGATCCACCCGGCATGCTCACCAGGGGGCAATGCTCAGCCCATCTGGGGCATTGCTCCACTGCAACCGGAGCCATTCTAATGCCTGAGGCAGAGGCCATGGAGCCATCCTCAGCACCCGGGCCAACTTTGCTCCAATGGAGTCTTGGCTGTGGGAGGAGAAGAGAAAGAGAGAGAAAGGAGAGGGGGAAGGGTGGAGAAGCAGTTGGGCACTTCTCCTGTGTAGGTCCTTGCTTTTCATCACTTTGATTATTTCCTGCCAATCTTTCTCTGTCTTGTGAGGCTTCTGTTAGGAAATCAACTGACAGTCTTATGGGGGTTCCCTTGTAAATAACTTACTGATTTTCTCTTGCTGCTTTTCAGATTTTGTCTTTACCTTTTTATTTTATTTTTTTATTATTCATTTTAGAGAGAAGAGAGAAAGGGGAGAGGAGCAGGAAGCATCAACTCCCATATATGCCTTGATCAAACAAGTGCAGGGTTTTGAACTGGTGACCTCAGCATTCCAGGTCGACGCTCTATCCACCGCGCCACCACAGGTCAGGCCTAACCTTTTTTTAAAATATTTTATTTATTGATTTTAGAGAGAAGGGGGGGGCAGGAAGCATCAACTCATAGTACTTGCTTCTCGTATGTGCTTTGAGCAGACAAGCCCAGGGGTTTCAAGCTGACAACCTTAGCATCCCAGGTCAACACTTTATCAACTGCACCATCACAGGTCAGGCTGTCTTTAACCTTCTGTATTTCAATTATGATATGTCTTGGTGTGGGCCTCTTTGGGTTCATCTTGTTCGGGACTCTCTGCTTCCTGGACTGATATGGCTATTTCCTTCATCAGGTTAGGAAAGCTTTCTGTCATTATTTTTTCAGATAGGTTTTCAATTTCTTGCTGTCTCTCTTCTCCTTCTGGCACCCTTATGATGTGAATGTTGGTGTGCTTGAAGTTGTCCCAGAGGCTCCTTACACTACCTTCATTTTTTTATTCCTTTTTCTTTTTGCTGTCCTGATTGGGTGTTTTGCTTCCTTATGTTTCAAATTGAAGATCTGGCCCTGGCCGGTTGGCTCAGCGGTAGAGCGTCGGCCTAGCGTGCGGAGGACCCGGGTTCGATTCCCGGCCAGGGCACACAGGAGAAGCGCCCATTTGCTTCTCCACCCCTCCGCCGCGCTTTCCTCTCTGTCTCTCTCTTCCCCTCCTGCAGCCAAGGCTCCATTGGAGCAAAGATGGCCCGGGCGCTGGGGATGGCTCTGTGGCCTCCGCCTCAGGCGCTAGAGTGGCTCTGGTCGCAATATGGCGACGCCCAGGATGGGCAGAGCATCGCCCCCTGGTGGGCAGAGCGTCGCCCCTGGTGGGCGTGCCGGGTGGATCCCGGTCGGGCGCATGCGGGAGTCTGTCTGACTGTCTCTCCCCGTTTCCAGCTTCAGAAAAATGAAAAAATGAAAAAAAAAAAAAAAAAAAAAAAAAAAAAGATCTGACTCTTGGCTTCATCTACTCTACTGTTGATTCCCTGTAATTTATTCTTCATTTCAGTTAGCATATCCTTCATCTCTGTATGGTTCTTCTTCATGGTTTCTATGTCCTCACTAAGTTCTTTGAGCATGCTTATAACCATTGTTTTGAACTGTAATCTGGTAGTTTTTTGCTTCCATTTCTTTTTCTGGAAAGTTCTCTGTGTTTTCATTTGGTTCATGTTTCTTTATCTCATCATTTTGGCTGCTTTTCTATGTTCCTTTTATAAATTAGGCAGAGCTGCTACATCTCTAAGACTTGGTAGAATGGCCTTGTGTAGTAGGTGTCCTGGTAGGGTCCACTGGCATAGCCTCCACAGTCACCCAAGCTGGGTGCTCCAGGTGCACCCCTGTGTGGGCTGTGTGCACCGTCCTGTTGTAGTGGAGCCTTCATTGATGGTGACATCACTGGGAGAGATTGACTCCTAGGCTGATTAACTCCAAGGACTGCTGGTTGCAACTACAGCAGAGGAGCTGCTGTGCAGAAACTGACCCTACAGAACAATACTTGCTTCTGTGGGGCTTTGGTGCTCATCAAGTCTACCTCTTTAGTGTGGCACTTTGAAGGTGGTATGGTTAAATATGGCATGGTCTGAAGCTGACCAATGGATACACTGGCTCTGGGGTCTCCCAAGAGATGCATGGTCAGCCACCGACTGTGCCCTGTCTGGGGCCACTCAGAAAGAACTACAGAGCAATGTGAAGATAGATGCTACTTGTGCTGGGCTTGAAGGTGCCCAAGAAAAGCCAAATTGTGAACCAAGGCCAGCTGCCACTAGTGTCAGGCTTGGGGCCACTTAGCAAGGGGTAGGGGCATGCAAAGGCCAGATGCTGCTTGTGTGAGAGATTTTAGGAAAGTCCAAAGCATGAGGCAGGAGAGGCCATTTGTATGGAAAAGCTACTAGAAACAGCTTGCGGGAGTGGAGGGCACCTGCAGGTTAGGTGGGCTCGGTGTCAGGGAATCACCTGGTCAGGGTGAACAGTGTAAGCCAGGTTGATGGAAACTCAGAAATGGCACTCACCTCCTGGATTGTGGGGAGAGGGTTCAGAAAAGGAACAATGGCCGGAGCCAGCACTTTTATCTGGTAGAAAGCTGCCTTCCCAGCTCTTAAAGCTCTGATGCAGAATAATTTAGTTCCTCCCGTATGTTCCCGGTTCTTTTCAAGCTGCTGCGTCAGTACTGGAACTCAGAGGGAGTGAGTCTGAAAATTCCATGTGTGCGCCCTTAAAGAGAAACTGCCTGAGACTCCAGATGCCCTCTGTCTCACTCAGCCACAATTTCCACTGGTTTTTTACAACCAGGAGTTATGGGGACTTCTCTTCCTGGCACTGGAACCCTGGGCTGGGAGGCATGATGTGGGGTTGGGACCTTTTGCTCCTTGGGGAAGACCTCCTAAGCCAAGATTTCTTCCTGATTTTATGCCATCATACATGGTATAAAGTGGGTGTAGGACAAGCCTGTTCCATGTCTCCACTCCTCCTACCAGTTGTGATGTGGTTTCTCCTTTAAATCCCTAATTATAGGACTTTCATTCAGCTAGATTCCAGGTGGTTCTGAATGACAGTCGTTCTATAGTTTAGTTGTAATTCTGATATGTTTGTGAGAGGAGTTGAGTACTATATTTACCTATACCTGGCTTAATTTTTAAGTATCAATTAATATAATTCACCATATATTAAAAAATGAGAAAAATCTCTAGAGATTTAGAAAAAGCACTTGATAGCAAACATCAATTAATAAACTCACATTAAAAACTAAAAAGAAAGACAACTTGCTAAACCTGGTAAAGGGTATTTTTTTATATAAAGCCTGCACTAAACATCATTCCTAATAGCAAAACTTTTCTTCTGAGAGCAGGAAGGACAAAAGGAATGCTACTTCATCATTTCTATTCAATAATATATTAGAGATCCTAGCCACCAGACAAAAAAGGGAACAAACCAAAAAAAAAAAAAGACATAAGGACTGGAAAGAAATAAAACTGTTAGTATGCACAGACAACATGACTATCAAGAGTCAAAAACAGAAGAGCCATGCCTGACCTATGGTGGTGCAGTGGATAAAGCATCGACCTGGAAATGCTGAGGTCGCTGGTTCAAAACCCTGGGCTTGCCTGGTCAAGGCACATATGGGAGTTGATAATTCCAGTTCCTCCCTCCCCCCTCTGTCTCTCCTCTCTCTCTCTCCCTCTCCTCTCTAAAATGAATAAGTAAATAAATAATTTGAAAAAAAAAAAAAAACAAAACAGAAGAGCCTGACCGGTGGTGGTGAGTAGATAAAGCATTGACCGAGAACACTGAGGTCACCAGTTCAAAACCCCAAGGTCGCTGGTTCTGATCATCGCTCACTCGTCAGTGCTGGGTGGTTAGCTTGAGCTGGGGATAGTCCACACGATCCCAAAGCTCACCAGCTTGAGCCCAAAGGCTGCTGGCCTAAGAAACCCAAGGTCTCTGGCTTGAGCAAGGGGTCACTGGCACAGCCCCAGTCAAAGCACTTAGAGAAGCTCAATGTACAATTAAAGTGAAAGCAACTATGAGCTGATGCTTTTCACTCTCTCTCTCTCCCTTCTTGTTTCTCTTTCTCTTTCTCTCCCTCAAAATTAAGAAAAAAAAGTTAGAAAATAAAAATTTTAATTATGAACCATCAAAATACACCAAATATCTAAGAATAAATTCATTGAAAGATGTGTGAGACCTTTTCTTGGAAGGCATCTTTTTAACTTTTATTTTAAAGCCAGGGCTATACGTATTCACAGACCGAAGGACACAGTATTATAAAGATGTCAATTCTTCACACACTGATGTATAGATACAATGAAATTCCAATGAAAATGAAGCAGGACTTTTGTGGAAACTTCCAGATTGATTCAGAAATGTACATGGCAAAGCTAAGGGCCAAGATAATCTTGAAGAACAAAGTAGAAGAAGGATTACAGTCCTGGATACACTGTAGTTTTATATTGATAAAACTGAATACTATATAGCAATAAAAATAGAAGAGAAAAACCCCACAGCTACACCCAACAATATGAATGAATCTCCCAAACATAACATTGAAAGCTAGACAAAAAGGAAACCATACTGAGTAATTCCATTTATATAAAGTTCAAAACCTGGAAAAGTAAAGCTACAGTGTTAGCAGGCAGGAGAGTAGTTAGAAGGGAAGGAAGAGTGATAAGGAGGGAGCATGAGGATGGCTTTTAGGAGCTCTATTATTTAACCTGAGTGTTAGGGGATATGTTCACTTCTTGATATATCATTGTACTATATGTTTAAAATTTTTTGCACTTTTATACATGCAAGTTATAATTTAATATAAAAGTAAATAAAAATACCATAAGAAAATATGGGAACCATAAAGGAAATTACTCAAATAACAGGGAAAAAAGCAGATATAAAAATGATTATAGAGAACATGTAAGATATGGAATGCAAAGATGAGTCAATAGACCCATGATTGGTCTTCTAAAAAAGTGAACATATCAAATGGTGCCGTGAGGAGCGCGACCAACAAATCTCCCCAAAATTTCAACAAGTTCATCAACCAGAGACAGAAAAATCTATCCTTGGAGCGTCTGGGAGTCCCACATACTGAAAACAAGTGCTATCAACAAGAGCACCCTCAAATGCCATTAAGAAAAAGGAAATTAAATATCATGGATACAAAAGATAGAGAAGTAGCACAGATAGATGTGGAAAAATCTATGGAGAAAAAATTTAATATATTGAAAACCTTAGAGCTAAATGACAGATAATTTAAAATAGAAATCCTAAAAATACTCAGAGATATACAAGAAAACACAGAAAGGCAATTTAGGGAGCTCAGAAAACAACTCAATGAACACAAAGAATATATTACCAAGGAAATTAAAACTATAAAAACAAATCAAACAGAGATGAAAAACTCAATTCATGAACTGAAAAATGAGGTAGCCTGACCTATGGTGGTACAGTGAGATAAAGAGTCGACCTGGGATGCTGAGGTTGCCTGTTCAATACCCTGGGCTTGCCTGGTCAAGGCACATGTGGGAGTTGATGCTTCCTGCTCCTCCCCTTTCCCTTTCTCTCTCTCTCTCTCTCTCTCTCTCTCTCTTCTCTCTGAAAATTGAATAAATAAAATCTTTAAAAAAAAAAATGAGGTAACAAGCTTAGCTAATAGAACAGGCCAGATAGAAGGTAGGATTAGTGACATAGAAGATAAGCAACTTCAGGCACAACAGAGAGAAGAAGAGAGAGACTCAAAATTTTAAAAAATGAGAAAGCCCTACAGGAATTATCTGACTCCATCAAAAAGAATAACATAAGAATAATAGGTATATCAGAGGGAGAAGAGAGAGAAAATGGAATGGAGAATATATTCAAACAAATAATAGACAAGAACTTCCCAAGCCTGTGGAAAGAACTAAAGCCTCAAATTCAAGAAGCAAACAGAACACCGAGTTTTCTTAACCATAACAAACCTACTCCAAGGCACATCATAATGAAATTGGCACAAACCAACAACAAAGAAAAAATTCTCAAGGCAGCCAGGGAAAAAGAGGAATACAACATATAAAGGAAGGCCTATTAGATTATCATCAGATTTCTCAGCAGAAACTTTACAAGCTAGAAGAGAGTGGACCGCAATATTTAAAGCCCTGAAAGAGAGGAAATTTCAACCAAAAATACTATACCCATCAAAGCTATACTTCAAATACAAAGGAGAAATAAAAACATTCACAAATACAGAAAAGATGAGGGAATTTATCATCAGAAAATCCCCACTCCAGGAAATACTAAAGGGGGTTTTCCAACAAGATACAAAGAACAAAACAAAACAAAACCACAAGTAAAAGCTCCACCAAGAACACAATAAAACCAAATATAAACTGTGACAACAAAAACAAAAAAAAGGGGAGAGGACGGAGATTAACGGTAGCAAAGGACGATGGAGTGCAGAAACACTCATAAGATAGGGTACTACAATGAATATGGTAGGTACCCTTTTTATTACTTAATGGTAACCACCCTTGAAAAAACCACCACAGAAGCACATGACTTTAAAAGGTAGCAACAGAAGAAAGAAGTATGGAATACAAACAAACAAAAACAAATATAGAAAAACAAAAGAGAAGAATCAAACAAGATACAAAACTAGCAGAAAGCAAGTTATAAAATGGCAATAGGGAACCCACAAGTGTCAATAATTACACTAAATGTAAATGGATTAAACTCACCAATAAAAAGACACAGAGTAGCAGAATGGATTAAAAAAGAAAATCCAACTGTATGTTGCCTACAAGAAACACATCTAAGCAACAAGGATAAAAACAAATTCAAAGTGAAAGGCTGGAAAACAATACTCCAAGCAAACAACACCCAAAAAAAAGCAGGTGTAGCAATACTCATATCTAATAATGCTGACTACAAGACAGCAAAAGTACTCAGAGACAAAAATGGCCATTTCATAATGATTAAGGGGACACTGAATCAAGAAGACATAATAATCCTTACTATATATGTACCAAACCAAGGAGCACCAAAATAAAGACAGCTACTTATTGATCTTAAAACAAAAACTGACAAAAATACAATCATACTTGGAAACCTCAATACACCGCTGATGGCTCTAGATCATTCATCCAAAAATAAAATCAATAAAGATATATTGGCCTTAAATGAAACACTAGAGCACCTGGATATGATAGATATCTACAGGACACTTCATCCCAAAGCAACAGAGTATACATTTTTCTCTAGTGTACATGGAACATTCTCAAGAATTGACCATATGGTGGGCCACAAAAATAACATCAGCAAATTCAGAAAAATCAAAATTGTACCAAGCATATTTTCTGATCATAAAGCCTTGACACTAGAATTCAACTGCAAAAAAGAGGGAAAAAACCCACAAAAATGTGGAAACTAAACAACATACTTTTAAAAAATGAATGGGTCAAAGAAGAAATAAGCGCAGAGGTCAAAAGATATATACAGACAAATGAAAATGACAATACGACATATCAGAATCTCTGGGATGCAGCAAAAGCAGTAATAAGAGGGAAGTTCATATCACTTCAGGCCTATATGAACAAACAAGAGAGAGCCCCAAGTAAACCACTTAACTTCACACCTTAAGGAACTAGAAAAAGAAGAACAAAGACAACCCAAAACCAACTGAAGAAAGGAGATAATAAAAATCAGAGCAGAAATAAATGAAATAGAGAACAGAAAAACTATAGAAAAAATTAATAAAACAAGGAGCTGGTTCTTTGAAAAGATCAACAAAATTGACAAACCTTTGGCAAGACTCACCAAGGAAAAAAGAGAAAGAACTCATATAAACAAAATCCAAAATGAAAGAGGAGAAATCACCACAGATATCATAGATATACAAAGAATTATTGTAGAATACTACGAAAAACTATATGCCACCAAATTCAACAATCTAGAAGAAATGGATAAATTCCTAGAACAATACAACCTTCCTAGACTGAGTCATGAAGAATATACAAAGAACTCATAAAACTCAACAACAAACAAACAAACAATCCAATAAAAAAAATGGGAAGAGGACATTGACAGACACTTCTCCCTGGAAGAAATACAAATGGCCAACAGATATATGAAAAGATGCTCATCTTCATTAGTTATTAGAGAAATGCAAATCAAAACTACAATGAGATACCACCTCACACCTGTTAGATTAGCTATTATCAACAAGACAGGTAATAGCAAATGTTGGAGAGGCTGTGGAGAAAAAGGAACCCTCATTCACTGTTGGTGGGAATGTAAAGTAGTACAACCTTATGGAAGAAAGTATGGTGGTTCCTCAAAAAACTGAAAATGGAACTACCATATGACCCAGCAATCCCTCTACTGGGTATATACCCCAAAAACTCAGAGACATTGATACGTAAAGACATATGCAGCCCCATGTTCATTGCAGCATTGTTCACAGTGGCCAAGACATGGAAACAACCAAAAAGCCCTTCAACAGATGACTGGATAAAGAAGATGTGGCACATATACACTATGGAATACTACTCAGCCATAAGAAATGATGATATCATTTCATTTATAACAACATGGACGGACCTTGATAACATTATACGGAGTGAAATAAGTAAATCAGAAAAAACTAAGAACTGCATGATTCCATACATAGGTGGGACATAAAAAGGAGACTAAGAGTCATGGACAAGAGTGTGGTGGTTATGGGGGGGGGGGGGGAGAAGAGGGAGGGAGAGGGGGAGGGGGAGGGACACAAAGAAAACCAGACAGAAGGTGACGGAGGACAATCTGACTTTGGGTGATGGGTATGCAACATAATTGAATGACATGATAATCTGGAGATGTTTTCTTGGAACATATGTACCCTGATTTATTGATGTCACCCCATTAACATTAATAAAAATTTATTTATAAAAAAAAGTGAACATATCAAATGAAACTTTAAAGATTTTAAAAGGCCCAATAGATGAAATTTTTCCTAAAATAAAGTCTTGACCTACACATCAAAAGAACACACCCTGTTCTAGGAAATTCTGATTCATATACTAGTGAAGTCATTAGACTTCAAAGAAAACTTCAAGTATAAAGAAATAATCAAACAGGCATTATCAAAGAGATAAAAAAGAAATGAGGAAAATAATCAAAACTAGACTCCAGATTTCTATAAATTAAGCATCAATAGAGAATGCAGCAAAATTCTAAATAACTGTGGTTACTGAACAGAACATAAATATAAGAGTTACAATAATAATGCAACTAACAGGAAACAGTGGAGAGGCAGAGGATGGAAGGGTGCTGCCGTCCATGTCATCACAGCAGGAGTCAAGGACAGAATCGAACTGAAGCTCAAGTGCCGTTTAGAAAAATGTGATGACTCTAACTAACCTCTTTCAGTTTCACCTCAGTTTCTTTTTCTTCTGCTAAATTTAAGTAATACTGAAGTTTATGATATTCAAATGAATAATAGCATTTAGAGCAGAGTGCAATTTTCCCCCTGCTCATGTCTGTATGTCTGGCAGGTTGTCTGAAATAATACTTACAAAACTATTCAGTTAACAAGGATGTTTCTGGTTTGTTTGGGTTTTTTATGTACTTGTCTATTTTTTGCATTGCTTCAACTCTTTTTTGTGTGTATGTGTGTGTGATAGAGACAAAGAGAGGGATAGATAGTGACAGACAGACAGGGAGAGAGATGAGAAGCAACAATCCTTCATTGCAGCTCCTTAGTTGCTCATTAATTGCTTTACAAACCTTGACCAGAGGGCTACAGCAGAGTGAGTGATCCCTTGCTCTAGCGAGTGACCTTGTGCTCAAGCCAGTGACCTTGAACTTCAAGCCAGCGACCTTTAGGCTCAAGCCAGCAACCATGGGATCATGTCTATGATCCCACACTCACGGCAGCAACCCTGCACTCAAGCCAGATGAACCTGTGCTCAAGCCAGCAATCTCGGGGTTTCGAACCTGGGTCCTCTACATTCCAGTCTGATGTTTTATCCTCTGTGCCACCGTCTGGTCAGGCATTGCTCAAATTCTACATGAAAAACGTCATCACTCCAAAATTGACTGAATAAGCTAATCATCTATGAAAAACACTTAAAGACATTTCATTTTATTTTTTCTTGCCAAGTTGTAAAAACTGATTAAATCTATCCATTGCTTCCTTGACAGAATCAATATTCACAGAAACAGACATGGTTTCTACCTGCCTGACCAGGTGGTGGTGCAGTGAATAGAGCATCAGCCTGGGCTGCTGAGGACGCAGGTTTTAAACCCTGAGGTTGCCAGCTTGAGTGCAGGCTCATCCCCTTGAGCGCAAGGTAACCGGCTTGAGCGTGGAATCATAGACATGACTCCATGGTCACTGGCTTGACTCCAAGGTCACTGGCTTGAGCAAGGGATCACTGGCTCAGCTGTAGCCCCCAGGTCAAGGCACATATGAGAAAGTATCAATGAACAACTAAGGTGCCACAATTATAAGTTGATGCTTCTCATCTCTCTCCCTTCTCGTCTGTCTGTCCCTCTCTTTCTGTCAACAAAAAGAATATACCTAATTATTACAATATTATTAAAATAAAATAACTTCTTTTATAGACTAAATGTTGTCTTCCCAAAAGTTACTTGTTGAAATATAGTCTCTAATGTGATGATATTGAGGGAAGCCTCTGAGTAGTGACTAGATCACAAGGGTGGAGCCCTCCTGAATGGAGATAGTGCCCTCATAAGAGAGACCCCAGAAAGCTACCTAGCCCTTTCTACCATGTGAGGACCAAGGAGAACATGGCCCTCACCATACAGAGTCTGTTGGTGCCTTGATTATGAAATTCCCAGCCTCCAGAACGTGTGAGAAATAAATCTCTGTTATTTGTAAACCACTCAGTATATGGCATTCTGTATATGTAATCTAAACAGATTAAGACAAGTTTTATTCAAGTACATGAACCCAACAAAGTTGTAGATTACTACCAATCAGGAATAAATTTACCCATAACTTACTGAGAAAGACTTCTAAGAATGTTCTCTATATTTCATAAATAATATTAATTAATAAATATTAATATTAATGAAATTTATTAATTATATTACTACAATTACTATTCGGTTTTCATATTTTAAAATGGAAGTATCCAAATCATATATAAAAAGTTCAAAAGCAGAAAATGTATACCAATTGAGAATTTATTTATAATCAGCCATGACACTCAGTAGTACAGCTAAGTTAGTCATACTACTGAACATAAAAGAAAGTTACTTGGACTCATAGTTTCTACAGAGTAAGACTGACATTATCTAGCTTCTGCACCCTCTTTATCACTTCACAACCTGGAGGAAAGTAAGAACGAAGTCCCTCAAAGTAAAAAATGACATATTAGAAATATAAATTAAAAAAAAAAAATGTTTTAAAGGATAACCAAAAAGAATCTCAGTTTTTCAGAAGCTAGAATGATGTAGGTTGCCATCAAATTTAATATATAAGAAACAGACATGGCCCTGGCTGGTTGGCTCAGTGGTAGAGCGTCAGCCTGGTGTGCAGAAGTCCCGGGTTTGATTCCCGGCCAGGGCACATAGGAGAAGCGCCCATCTGCTTCTCCACCCCTCCCCTCTCCTTCCTCTCTCTCTCTTCCCCTCCCGCAGCCAAGGCTCCATTGGAGCAAAGATGGCCCGGGCGCTGGGGATGGCTCTGTGGCCTCTGCCCCAGGCGCTAGAGTGGCTCTGGTCACAACAGAGCGACGCCCCGGAGGGGCAGAGCATCGCCCCCTGGTGGGCAGAGCGTCGCCCACTGGTGGGCGTGCCCAATGGATCCCGGTCGGGCGCATGCAGGAGTCTGTCTGACTGTCTTTCCCCGTTTCCGGCTTTGGAAAAATACAAAAAAAAAAAAAAAGAAACAGACATCAGGAGAATACATAGTGCAGAGGGTTGTGAACATTCCAGGGAAGGGTAACATTCATAGTATTATCCCCAAACAATAAACAGGCAAAAGGCAACTCATTACCTGCTGAGCTGTGGCATCCTGTTGGACATAAGCTACCTGGCCTGGATCTGTAAACAGAGTCTAGACAAAAAAACAAATACAACAACAAACTTATCAATAGATCTTTAGACAGCTTGCCTACACAGGAAAAATTATCCTACTGCTAAGCACCAATTTGTGGGAGAGTTAACTCCCATATAGCTACTAATAATCCTTCATTAATAAAGAAGATAAAGATAGTAATCTTACAGGTAGCCAAAGCCTTTCATTCAGATGGCACAAAAGAGATTGTATAAGCTAACTATCTATCTCAATGGGCTAACATAATTCATGATTTTTCTCTTAAGCAAAGCCTCTCTTGTGGTTGAATGTCACAACTATTAAAAAGGCATGTCATTGGCCCTGGTTGATTGGCTCAGTGGTAGAGCATCGGCCTGGCATGCAGGAGTCCCGGGTTCAATTCCCGGCCAGGGAACACAGGAGAGGCGCACATCTGCTTCTCCACCCCTTCCTTCTCCTTCCTCTCTCTCTCTCTTCCCCTTCTGTAGCCGAGGCTCCATTGGAGCAAAGTTTGCCCGGGAGCTGGGGATGGCTCTGTGGCCTCTGCCTCAGGCGCTAGAATGGCTCTGGTCGCAACAGAGCAATGCCCGGATGGGCAGAGCATCGCCCCCTGGTGGGCGTGCCGGGTGGATCCCGGTCGGGCGCATGCAGGAGTCTGTCTGACTGCCTCCCCGTTTCTGGCTTGGGAAAAATACAAAAAATAAAAAAGGCATGTCATTAAAACTTAGAAAACATGCCATGAATGAGGGTGAATGCACTCACACTTAACACTATGTATCAAAAGGGGAAGACTTGCAATTGAATGAAAATGCATTAAAGGTATGAAAAAATACAGAAGAGTGCTACATATGTAAGCATTACAACTCTTTCAAATATAAAAGGTGTACTCATTTTCAGAAAAGAAGTAGAAGAAAAATAAATTGGATTTAATATTCCATGGATTATTTTTTGGAAAAAGCCAGTAAAACCATAATTTAAAAGAAAGTTCTCATAAACACATAATTTGTGCCATGATGCAGCAAAACTTACTACTGAAAAAAAATCTTCAAAATTATTTAAGCCAGGGCACCACAGAAAATTTCCAATACAGAAAAATATTCTTTCCCCTAAAACTTTGAAAAGACTTTGATTTGCCCAAGCCTTAAGAAAACCTATGGGAATAAGAACTATGACTAAATTTTGATTGCAGAAGAATGTAAAAGAATTTCAGCCAGTGTCAGATTCTTAGACTTGACATTAAAAAGATTATCAAAATTCAGACATTTAGCAACATAATAAAAAACTAAAAGCTGGGCACAGCATATAAACTATCATATATGATCTTATTTTAATATAGTTGGGAGCTATGCCTAAGTACAGACATTGCAAATTATCACCTTAATATTTGGCAATTTCATGTTTACACCAATTTGAAAAGTATCAGGTAAACCCCATTTCTTCTTGGAAATGATTTAAGCCTATTGATTAAATATTGCATATAAGGGCAAATTTTTATTACCAGGATCCTACTATAAAAGTATGGAACTTATTTTTTAAAATATGTTTTCAAGTGCTTTGTACAGTGTAAAGTTTTAACAAGAGAAACTGAGAGTTACATATCAGAGAAAACTTTATCATGCATTTGGAAACCAATACCCCAAGTCATTGGCAAAAAAAAATAAAAGTAACTATAATTGTGCAGCTTTTACTTTTGCTCTATTACAGTCCTACTAATCAGTCAGGTATTAAGAATAAACAGCAGTTAATAAGCTAGTAGGACCTTTGCTTATACATTTAACAGTAATAATCTGTTTGTTTTCACTGATCTATCTTCGACTAAGCTAAACAGAACTAAATGCCATTTTTGGCCTACTTCTTGATACCTAAGAAAAGTGACAAGCTGATAATCTAGTCCATAATAACTGGATAGAAAAACTGATACAAGGGTAGTGCTCTAACTCAGCAATTTTCAACAGGTGTGCCGCAAGACTTTTTAAAACATGCACTACTCAACTATTTAATCAGAGGCACTGACCTCCTTTCCCTTATACTGACAAATAAAAAAAAAATGACAACAGCCAATACAACTATAGCCATCCAGTGTAAATGCCCTGTCCTGAACCATAAATATATAGGTCACATAATAGAGTTGCATCTGACTGGTTAATTCTTGATACCAGAAATCCTTATATACAAGTATAGGCACCTGAATTTTTAAAAAGTAACTTTGGATCAGAAAGGGCAGATAATTACTATTCTTTTTTTGTAAATCAAACAAAATTACACCTATTTTTTTCATCAGATTGGCAAAAATATATTTTTTGATGTGCCACAGAATTTTAGTAATTAGTTTACGTGTGCCATGAGATGAAAAAGGTTGAAAATCATTGTTCTCGTTACATTTAATATAAATAAATAAATCACATCTTCCTCTGCCAAGCTGGTTATAAATTCCTTGGAAGCACAAATCTTATCTGAATATTTCCTGTATCAACAGTGCCCCATATGACTACTGCAGAGTAAACATAACTAATTAGTGAATTAATTGATTAATAAACAAATTATACACAATAGTCATTCACATGCCTGAGCGGCTTCCACTGGATGGATGTATACAAGTGTATGCTCCGGACCATCCACTGACGTGTAGGAGGCACCATCGGCTGTGTACACCACCTGCTGGGGAGGACGAACCTGGTCATCGGTGTAGACGATCTGAGCCACAGTTCCAGCGTCTGGAACAAAGTGTACCTGAGGCAAAAAGTAGCAAGTATGTAGCAACTACCCCTTAGAACAAAACCAATCTCACAAGGATACATGGCAGACCAAGCACCTTACACACTTGCATTCTAAAATAGCCCCAATGAAAGAAGAATGGGAATTGATACAACCTCATCTATGTTGAGTTAATGACTCAGAGACAGGAGCCAACCACCTTGTCACCCACTGATTTACTGCTTACGATTAGGCAACTGATTTAAATTCTCCTTTGCCTCAAATATCCAATGTAGATATATCTTTCCAGGAGTAATGAGGGAGCACGTAACTGATCTGGAAGTATGACCAAAGATTTCTGGTTACCATTATTCCCAAAATACTAAACACAAATTCTGTTATGTGAAAAAAAAATATGTCAAGCAAAAGGCAATTGCTTTTAACACATCATGGAAATTCTATTTTGTAACTAATGCCCGGTTTCCCCAAAAATAAGACATCCCCAAAAATAAGACCTAGTGCAATTTTTTTCAAAATTAGAAATATAAGGCCTCCCCTGAAAATAAGACCTAGCACATCTTTAGGATCAAAAATTAATATAAGACACTGTCTTATTTTCAGGGAAACAGGGTAGATTGTTGTACATGGAAATAGAGTCACAAGAAAATCTTGATGGAATTCAGAGTTTGCTGGTTATGCTGATGTTTGTGATGACATGACTACAGTATATTAATAAATGTTGATTTTTTTGTTCCACAATAAATGTGAATTCTTGTTCATGGAAAAATAAGACATCCTCTGAAAAATAAGACCTAGCGCATCCTTAGGAGCAAAAATTAATATAAGATACCATCTTATTTTCAGGGAAACACGGTACTGCCTTTCAACAGACACATTAAAATGAGGTCACTTTCTTTCCTCCAAGTTCTTTCACACTCCAACGCTATACTGGAGGCTATTCGTAAATGCTTGCTGAATCAACGACTGTAACAGAATTGCTTACCAGCTAGATAAAGATACAGAAAATTCTAATGAAGTATTTTAAGAGACTCTGGACAACTATTTCAGTTGTCAACAGGGTAAATAATTTCCTGTTTCTACCAAGAACTAAAGCAGAAATTGAACGTCCTAAATTGTTTTCTGAGTAGTTAGCTTTGGAGGTTTGAATTCTTGAAGGTTCAAGTTTGGCACACAGCCTGAGCCTGATATTGAAGGTATAGAAGCAGATGGTCAAAGTACACATTTGGGAGAGAAATAATTTATGTGCTGATATTGAAGTTGCGCATTCATAGGTTGGAATCCTTACTCTTATACTGTCTTGGCCATTGATCTAACTTTTTTATTTCAATTTTCTCCAATGGATAACAGTAGAGAACCCAAATATGATAAAGCTACCGTAATTTAATCTCCAGAAAAAAAACCTAGAGAGCAAATGCAATCAAGCACCGTAGATATATTATAAAACAGACTTTTACTTCTATACTAAGTGATCAGTCCAGCTACTACATAAATTTAATTTGTCCATGAAGATATAGTTTATATTGGAAGAATTAGGCTTACAACATACTTGCACTTCACATTTAAGTGCTACAAGATAATTTTGTGACCTTAGATTTGTTCATTAACATTAAAACCTTGCACTGGTTTCGCCTGACCGGGTGGTGGCACAGTGGATAGAGCGTCGGACTGGGATGCAGAAGACCCAGGTTCGAGACCCCGAGGTCGCCAGCTTGAGCGAGGGCTCATCTGGTTTGAGCAAAAGCTCACCAGCTTGAGCCCAAGGTCGCTGGCTCAATCAAGGGGTTAATCGGTCTGCTGAAGGCCCGCGGTCAAGGTACGTATGAGAAAGCAATCAATGAACAATTAAGGTGTTGCAACGCACAACAAAAAACTAATGATTGATGCTTCTCATTTCTCGGTTCCTGTCTGTCTGTCCCTGTCTATTCCTCTCTCTGACTCTCTCTCTGTCTCTGAAAAAAAAATAAGAAAATGCTTTAAAAATGCAACTTGGGTCCTGGCTGGTTGGCTCAGTGATAGAGCGTTGGCCTGGCATGCAGGAGTTCTGGGTTCAATTCCCAGCCAAGGAACACAGGAGAAGCTCCCATCTGCTTCTCCACTCCTCCCCTTCTCCTTCCTCTCTGTCTCTCTCTTCTCCTCCCGCAGTGAAGGCTCCATTGGAGCAAAGTTTGCCCGGGTGCTGAGGATGGCTCTGTAGCCTCTGCCTCAGGTGCTAGAATGGCTCTGATTGCGGCAGAGCGATGCCCCAGATGAGTGAGCAGAGCATCGCCCCCTGGTGGGCATGCTGGGTGGATCCCAGTTGGGTGCATGCGGGAGTCTGTCTGACTGCCTCCCCGTTTCCAACTTCAGGAAAAAAAAATGCAACTTGGTCTTCAACACTCACTGTTCTGCTAATTCAAAATTCCTAGCTTGGAGAAGGAATGGTTAGGAAGAGGGTGCAATAAGGGAGGGTGAGATCTGCTGTCTATTACTGTCTGATCACCCACACTTGGGGACCCTGGTCACATAGTGCCATAACCATATTTACCTTTATTCTGTTCTTTAATGGACATTTCTATTTATAAACAAAACACATCAAAAATTATATATATCTGCATGAAAGTAGCCTTCAAAATGGTTTCCATGAGAACAAAGCAGCATTCTCAATGATTCTGGGAGAAGCATCTCTGAAACTTTTTTTTTTTTTTTTGGTATTTTTCCAAAGTTAGAAGCTGGAAGGCAGACAGACAGACTCTCGCATGCTCCCAACTGGGATCCACCCGCATGCCCACAAGGGGGCGATGCTCTGCCCATCTGGGGCATTGCTCCGTTGCAGCCAGAGCCATTCTAGTGCCTGAGGCGGAGACCATGGAGCCATCTTCAGTGCCCGGGCCAACTTTGCTCCCATGGAGCCTTGGCTGTGGGAGGAGAAGAGAGAGTCAGAGAGGAAGGAGAGGGGGAGGGGTGGAGAAGCAGATGGGCGCTTCTCCTGTGTGCCCTGACTGGGTATCAAATCCGGGACTTCCACACACCAGGCCAACGCTCCACCGCTGAGTCAACCAGCCAGGGCCTCTGGAACTTTTTTTTTTTTAAAGTATTCAGACTCAGATTTTTACATCATATCAGATGATCAATTTTATTTACTATATTTATTATATTTCTTAAATTAAATGTGTATATTTAATGTTTCAATCAATATCCTTATTTTGATAATACTGTGATCATGTAATTTAATAAAAAATTAAACTTAAAATTATATATTTATTACCATGCTTAAAAATTAAGTTTTATACTTTGGCCACATATAAAACATGGCTCCACATGACTGCCAACTCTTCTCAAATGCATACCAAAAAATGCAGAGGTTTGCCTTTGCTATAAGAAGAGCCAGAAGAACAAGCAGTTGGTTATAACAGCAATTTGAAAGGCAGAAATCACAATCACAGCAGCATTTGAATAAGTGACTACCTCCAGAGCTAATGACTCAGTAGGACAACTTTCAGTTAGAGATTTATGCTCCTAATTTGAAAACAAAAGAAAAGCCACTCACTTTATAGACAAACCATGTACTCCATCACTGGTGAAGAATCAAAACCATACACTAGATCAGGGGTCTCAAACTCGCGGCCCACTGAACAATTTTGTGCGGCCCGCAGACTAATCCACGAAGTTCAAAATATTTTGGATAAAATTAAGTAAGCCTAGGGGCCTACTTGTATTTTTCATTTCTCTAGCATCCTAGCTAGATATTAGCTTAGTTAACAGCAGTTGTGATGCGAACTACAGTTTCTGGTCGTTTTGTGACACTGAGTAAACTGCATGTACGATTGTGCTTGTTGTACTGATTTTTTTTGTTTTCAACTGCAGTGAGAAAAGTGTTGCGTAACAGTTGCCTTTTGTAGACCTAGTGCGGCCCGCCGAAGGGCTGTGATCTTGCTCTGCGGCCCACATGCTGAGTTGAGTTTGAGACCCCTGCACTAGATAACATCAAAGAAACACACTTTCAGCACCAATCACAAAATAAAACAGAAGAGTGAACAGTGGTGACAGTGAGCTGGGGAAGGGCAGGGAAGCCGCTGGGTGGTAGCCCAGCTCCCTGAGTCACATTGGATATACTGCAGGGTGTTCCAAGTACTACAACACTCTTGCTCCTGACCCACCAGTTCTGCAGGGCAGCTCCCTCCCAACTACTCAGCTACTATAGAGAAGCTGCCATCTAGCTGTCAGCAAACTGTACCCAACTGAAAAGATGCTATCAGTACCAAACTGGGAAGCCCAGTCTTCACCTGTGCAGCATTCTCTTCGTGTTCTGCGGACGTAGGCCACACGTGCGAGCTTTCATCTTTGGAGTCCATCCTTTCCCTACTGGACAGCTCTACATTGGAGGCACCTAGGGCAGCATGGGGCGGAGGACAGTCATCTGTCTACTACATGAGTGTTCATGAAGAACAAAAAGGTGTCTCCGCAATGTGCCTGAAAAAAGAGAGAAAAAGGAAATAAAACTTTAAATTGATGAATGTTTTAATAAATTACAGTTCCAACCACAAAGAGAGAAAAATAAAACTCTGTAAAAGATAATACACTTGGGCAAAAAGGTAAAAGCAGAGAAATTATTTGTTATAATTATACAATGTATTGCATGCTTTCTACGTTCAGACACACATGATATAATGTGAATACTGAAGGTAGTTCTTAGTTCTCCTGCTTAGGAGAATGAGGTTGTCCAAAACTAAACGTAGGTCAGAGATGGGTTCACACGCAGGTCTCACTGCCAGCCCCAGCTGTCTCCTCTCTTCCACACTTGCTTAGGCACTGAGCTACTATACCACCTATATAGTTGAAATGAAGAGCAGACTAACAAGAGGGAGCTAAATTTTCTGGGCCCCAATTTCGTGAAAATAAATATCAACTTTGTTTCCCACTTGGTTGGTACAGGAGTGATTACTGAACCAACAAAAGCCTTATCAAACACCAATATACACTAAATCTGCATTTTGAAATCTACATTTTACTCTTTTCCAAAACAAGCATTTTAAGGAAATCAATTTTCCCTTTTGATGATGATAAAAATGCTGACATTTTTAAGTCCCCTGAGGTTGCTGTTTAACAGGGCAGCAGGGCAGCCATGCCCGATAACCCTCCTCCCGCCATGCCAAGAGAGTAGCATGCGCACACTAAACTATCCATCTGTAAGAAAAGCCACTGGCTAAGATCCAGCCCTAATTTTCTCCATTGTTAATGGTGAAGGAGACCAAAGTGTTGCCTTTTGAGATATTGATCAAAACTGGTTACTAAGAAACAAAAGACTCAGAAAGAACCTCTGAGGGGCTTTCTTCCAGCCTAAGAAATTGGGTTGGAAAGACCTACTCCACAAACGGCCTCGGGATACTCACCTTAGCTCACTTTGAATAGGAGGGCTTCAGGCAGAGGCCTTTTAGCTAGATACCCACTGTGTCCTGTTGTTTCTTAGCTGCCTAGCAAGAATTCACCTGACATGTGTGCTCAGCTCTTCCTCAATTACCTATAAATTGCCCCTTCTCACTTTCTATTTGTGGGGCAGCCATGTTAGGCTTGCTAGTGGGGTTACCAGCTGCAAGCACTTTGCTTGATTAGTGTGTGAGCAAGTGGCAGAGGCATGTGTGCATAGCCTATAGAAGGCTATGGGTGCTTGCGCTCAGGAGAAATGAGAGATTGGGGATTGCAGATGCTTGGATTGCCTTCCCACCACCGTGAGGAGCCTTTTGCTGTTTGTTTGCCTGAGAGGTGGTTTCCCCTGCCTGTGTGCTTGTTGTCACCATTTTGAGACTTGATTAAACGGAATGGCCCAACCCTTTCTGGCTCCGCAGTTTTTACCGTCCACCTGAATCCACTGTGGACCTGCCTGGCCTCGGCCACCGGCATTACATTCTCCTTGGTCCAAAATGTCATATATACTGCCTGACCAGGCAGTGGCACAGTGGATAGAGCATCGGACTGGGATGCGGAGGACCCAGGTTCAAGACCCCGAGGTCACCAGCTTGAGCGCAGTCTCATCTGGTTTGAGCAAAGCTCACCAGCTTGGACCCAAGGTCGCTGGCTCGAGCAAGGGGTTATTCAGTCTGCTGAAGGCCCGCGGTTGGGGCACATATGAGAAAGCAATCAATGAACAACTAAGGTGTCGCAACGAAAAACTGATGATTGATGCTTCTCATTTCTCTCTGTTCCTGACTGTCTGTCCCTATCTATCCCTCTCTCTGACTCTCTGTCTCTGTTAAAAAAAAAAAAAAGTCATATATACCCAATGTTGCCTCACTCTATTTAAAATTTTCATGCTTATGTGAATTCCTGGTACACATATATTTAAATTCTGATTTTCCTTGTCAATCTGCCTCTTTTTATTTGATTATTAGGCCGGCTCGAGAAACTTAGAAGGTGAAAAGAAAAGTATTATTTTTTCGGCTCCCACAGTGGAAATAAACTGAGAACATTCTAAGACTGCACAGGCTCCAAACTCTGAACCAGATTAAGGCCCAAAGAAGAAAGAAAGAAAAGATACAGGAACACCCAATGTCTGGGCCCCTCTGACATACATGAACTGCCATGTCCACACTGTGTGGGAGCCTCTGCTGGGCTGTGGAGAAGCCTGCTCCTGCTCAACACTACCATTGTCACCACCACCCCATACCCCCACCACACACAATTCATCCTGCAAACACCGTACATCACAGAGTACTGAAAACAATGACCATATCCACCAACAGGTGAAAGTATAAACAAAGGGAGAGGGGGGAATTCTCTGGCAAAATGGAAATGTTTATCTGTGGTATCTGGACTGGACTGGTGGTTATATGTGGAATTATGGGGAATTATGTGTCAAAATAAAAAATCTAGTCAATTAAAATATGTGAATTTTATCATGTATAAATAAATTATAGCCTAATAAAGTTAATTATTAAAAGCTCCTTATAAACAGCACTATTTAAGCAGATATTAAAAGATATTCAGAGTGAGTTGTAGAGTCTGTTAATTATATATCAACAACATTGTTATATATATTTTAAAAAGGAACAAAAAAATAAGAAACCCTGAATAAATGTCAACAGCAATATACAGCTGTATATGAAGAAAAACATGTTTTTCTTTTGTTCAAAAGGACATAAAAGGCTCAGTATTACAAAAGCATAAAATGTTCCATATGGGGAGCATTTTTAAAATTTTATTGTGAAATAATTTCAGAGAGAAAAGCTGCAAAAATATAATACAAAGAATTCCTATATTTCTGCACTCAGCTTGCCCAAATGTTAATATTTTATCATGTTTACTTTATTATTCTCTTTTTAAATTAAATTTACTGAAGTGGCATTGATTAATAAAATTATATAGATCTCAAGTTTATAATTCTATAATACATCATCAGCATCTTGCATTGTGTGCTTACCACCCAAAGTCACATCTTCTGTCCCCATATACTTGACCCCTTTACCCTACACCAACTCCCTCTTGTCACCACCATACAATTGTCTGTGTCTGTGAGTTCTTGTTTGTCCTGTTTGTTCATTTGCTCCTTTCAGTTTTATATCACATACAAGTGAGATCACATGGTTCTTGGCTTTTTCTGTCTCACATTTCTCTTCACATGACGTTCTCAAGATCCATCCTTGTTTCACAAACAACAGTAGTTCATCTTTTTTTATGGTTGAGTAGTATTCCATTGTGTGTGTGTGTATACACAGCTTGTGGGAATCTAGACTGGGACAGCCAGTATGGAAAACAGTATGGAGGTTCCTCAAAAATTAGTAAGAGTTACATATAACTGAGTAACCCCTCTTCTGAGAATCTACCAACAAAATTTGAGAACATTTATGTGCAAAGATACACGTACCCCTATGTTCCTTACAGCACTATTCACAGTGGCCAAGACATGGAAACAACTGAAATGATACAATGCCCTTTTACAACTAAATACATAGTGCCTATTTCCCCAAAATGGGACATCTTCCCACAAACCACAGTACTAGTAACAAAACCAGGAAGTTATCAGTGAAATAGTACTATTACATAACTTATAGACCTTATTCAAAAGTTGTCAACTGTCCACCCTTCTGGTTGCCCTTTTCAGGCTGACTCAGTGCCCTAAAGGGCTAACCCAGACAGTAAAGTAGGTCTCCATAAAACCCAGAGAAGAGCCTGACCAGGCGGTGGCGCAGTGGATACAGCATCGGACTGGGATGCAGAGGACCCAGGTTTGAGACTCCAAGGTCGCCAGCTTGAGCGCAGGTTCATCTGGTTTGAGCAAAGCTCACCAGCTTGGACCCAAGGTCACTGGCTCGAGCAAGGGGTTACTCGGTCTGCTGAAGGCCCACGATCAAGGCACATATGAGAAAGCAGTCAATGAACAACTAAGGTGTTGCAACGAAAAACTAATGATTGATGCTTCTCATCTCTCTCCGTTCCTGTCTGTCTGTCCCTACCTATCCCTCTCTCTGACTCTCTCTCTGTCCCTGTAAAACAAAACAAAGGAAAAATAAAGTGCCACAATGAAAAACTGATGATTGATGCTTCTCATCTCTCTGCGTTCCTCTCTGTCCCTATATATCCCTCTCTCTAACTCTCGCTCTCTCTGTAAAAAAAACAGAGAAGAAATTATAAAACTGCTCTTTGAATGCTGTCCCAAGCCACAGCTGAAGAAAAAAAGAAAAAATGTTGTCAATTGTCTAAGTAATATCCTTTGCAGAGAAGGAAACTTTTCTGGGGGCCTGGAGTCCGATCTGCTATCACACACAGTGCACTGAGTTGTCTTGTCACTTCAGTGCCCTATGATCTGGAACAGTCCCCAGTCTTTCTTAGTTTTCCATAACCTTGACATTTTTGAAATGCACCGGCAATTTATTTTTCAGAATGTCTCTCAGTTTGAATTAGTCTGCCATTTCTTCATGGTTACATTCAGATGTATTTTTAGCAGAAATACCACAGAAGATTTATGTGTGCTTCCTATATAGGAACTTGAGATTTTTTTTCAACTTGGTTCACCGATTGCACAAATACTCAAGAGGGTAGAGGCAAGCTTATCCCACGCACTAAAGAAACATGCACAGCCAGAGGGCCTTTCCGTATTTGTTTTAGTGTCTAGAAGGTACTTATTGTTGTTCATTTTAATTTTTTTTATATCTTTTTTAATAGGCAGCAAATTCAATTGACTCAAAAGTCAAAAAGCACAAAAAGGTATACAGTAGACAATCTCCCTCCCTGGAATCCTTTAGCAACTCTTCAGAAGCAATTTATATGATCAATTTCCTGTCTATTCTTCCAAAGGTATTTTATGCATATACAAGCGAAACCATATATATTCTCTGCCTCTCCAAGCACAAAGAGCAAATATTATTGATTCCATACAAAGTAGCATCTTTTCTAAACTTTGTTTATTCCACATAATACCATAGTTTTTGCATTTTTCCATATCCATATAGCAGTTCCTCAATTCTTTATTATAATTTGTCATATTTATAACACATCATAATTTATTTAATCAATATTATGTTAATAAACATTTAGGTTATTTCTAATCTTTAGCTATTACAAACAACACTGATGAACAACTTTGAACATACATTGTTTATACATGTTAATTTCTTGGATTCTTCTAAAGTCTCTGAGAGAAGATACTGAATCAGTTAAAGTGGCTGTAGGACTGTTAAATCATTATTAGTTTCTGAACTCTGGCACTGGAGCTCATCCCCGTGTGCCTGGTGCACAAGGACACTGAGGATACACAGGGAAAAGGGCTTACTCAGTGGAGAGGCGGCAGCTGGTACAAGAATAATGGTTAAGAGCCTGGGTTCTGACCTGGATTTGGATAGCAATTCTGAGACTTAACTGACCTGGGGCAAAACAGAAGTTCCCCCAATTCGTCTTCCTTTTCTGTAAAATGGGGACCATAGGTTATTAAGAGAAAGACATGGCCTGACCAGGCGGTGGCACAGTGGATAGAGGGTCAACCTGGGACCTGAGGACCCAGTTTCAAAACCCTAAGGTCACCAGCTTGAACATGGGATCATAGACGTGACCCCATGGTCACTGGCTTGAGCCCAAAGAATGCTGGCTTGAAACCCAAGTTTGCTGGTTTAAGCAAGGGGTCGCTGGCTCAGCTGGAGGCACCCCACCCCCAGTCAAGTATGAGAAAGCAATCAATGATCAACTGAAGTGCCACAATGAGTTGATGCTTCCCATCTCTCTCACCTTCCTGTCTGTCTGTCTCTCTTAAAAAGAGAGAGAGAGGCCCTGGCCAGTTGGCTCAGCAGTAGAGCGTCAGCCTGGCGTGCGGGGGACCCGGGTTCGATTCCCAGCCAGGGCACACAGGAGAAGCACCCATTTGCTTCTCCACCTCCCCCCCTTCCTCTCTCTCTTCCCCTCCCGCAGCCAAGGCTCCATTGGAGCAAAGATGGCCCAGGCGCTGGGGATGGCTCCTTGGCCTCTGCCCCAGGCGCTAGAGTGGCTCTGGTCGCGGCAGAGCGACACCCCGGAGGGGGCAGAGCGTCGCCCTTGGTGGGCGTGCCGGGTGGGTCCCCGTCGGGCGCATGCGGGAGTCTGTCTGACTGTCTCTCCTCGTTTCCGGCTTCAGAAAAATACAAAAAAAAAAAAAAGAGAGAGAGAGAATGACATGAAAGAGTGCATGTAAAATGCTTAGTGCGATGCCTACCATATAATAAATACATTTAGCTTTTTTTAAACAAGGTATACAATCATGATTGCATTTTTCTGTCTAATTGTCTGCCTCCCCCTCAACTCAAAAGTTCTTTCAGGGCAAGGAATGTGTTTGCTCACGAGAGTAACTCCAGCTCTGGCACATGACAGGTATTCGGTAAGTAAAGGTACCACCGTGTGCAGTGGGAAAGAAGAGAGGGCACCAGGTCTAGCCAAGCGTTCAGGGATGATGTCTGGGAGAAGACGAAACGTAAGGACAAATGGGAGCAAGTGAGCAGAAATGGGAAGGGCCAGTCTGACATATCTTTGTTCTAATTCTACCAAAATAAGAAAGTAGACATTATATGACATAAAGTGCCAGTAAATTACATCAGGCAAGAGTAAAGGAAGAAAAAAAAGGAAATACATGCCTAGCAGGCGTGGGGCAGAGCAACAGCAGTTAGTATACGCACAGGGCAGTCTGTCTGTAAAATTTAGCAATGAGGATGAGACACACTGGCCACAACAGCAGTTCCCAATAATTTTAGAATACTGTGAGCAAATGAAGAAGCCCAAGAGGGTGAAAACCCTTTAATTCCAAAAGTGTCTAGAACCCTTAAGAGAGACACAGAATACCCAGTTAGTAGTTCTTGTTCTTTAAGATATATAGTTGTAAGCCCTATTGAGCTTCTGTAATTATTAAACTATTTAAAACACCACTGTGACATTCTGCAATTATTTGTTTAATACTTCAGGAAAACCGAATTTTAAGCATGACTCCACACTGAGTGAGTCACTTTAAATCCTGTAGCACCAGTGTCTTCATTTGCAAAAGAGAATGTAAAATGGTTTGGTTTTGTTTTGTTTTTGTTTTTTGAGAGAGAGAGAGAGAGAGAGAGAGAGAGAGAGAGAGAGAGAGAGATTGGCAGGGAAAGAGACAGGAATATCAAGCTGCTCCTTATGTGACCTCCTGCCCAGAGAATTGAACTTGCAATATTCATGCTCTGGGACTGCACTCCAACCAACCAAGCTATCCGGAACTATCCAGCCAGGGCTTAATTTTTTCGAGGGTTTTTTTCGATTGATTGATATTTAGAGAGAAAGAGAAAGGAAGAGAGAGAGGGGGGAGGGGGAAAGGAAGCATTCATTTGTTGTTCCTTTCAGCCATTGGTTCTTCACTTGTTCTTCTCATCTGTGCCCTGACCGGGGATTGAATCAGCAACCTTGTCATTTCAGGATGATGCTCTTAACCGACTGAACTAACCAGCCAGAGCCAAGGTTTCTAACACCTATCCTAGCGTTAACCTTAGATGGAAAGCTGTAAGTAAAAAATCCATAGAATCTGAATTGACATCCTGGCTTCCAGACTATCACAAGTGCTCACTAGTTACATAACCTTGGCCAAGTCACTTAACCTCTCAATATCACCATATGTGAAATAAAGATAATAATTACCCCCTAGAGTTATTGTCAGGGTTACATGATATATAACAATTCTAAGTACAAGATTTGGCACAAGTAGTGCTCCCATATATCAACTTTCATATTCTAAAGATTTTTAAAACGTATTTATCAAATAGCAAATGCCCTGTACATAAACTTCCTTTATAATAAGACTGGACATATTTGGTTTCCTTTTTAACTACACAATTTATAACACTCTGTTAATCTTTCATCATCTGCAATGTTTGTTATCTTATTTTTCAAATTGCAGTTGACATTCAACACAATTTTGTTAGTTTCAGGTGTGCGGGAGCCCTGTTGATCATGACTTCCAGGACACGGGCAGGGAGCACCCATGAGCTGCGGCAGCACGGCCCAACTGGCAGGTGCCAGCAGGCTCGGTTAGCGGGATACAGACCTCCTCCCAGTCCCGACCCGTGTCTCTTCTACAGACCTGAAAGAACTAGCGAACCGAACTACACTTTGTCTAGAAAATGGTCATCCATATTCCTTTCTTTTACCCATTGTCCAAAATGTTACAGACTTTATTTAGGAAGAGAAGGTCATGCTGGCCTTTCTATCCTCTCTAATGACTTTATTCAACAAATATATATTAAGAAACTTAGTAAATGTCAGGTACTGTTCTAGAACCTTAACAAACATCAGTGTAGCCAAAAAAAAAAAAAAAAAAAAAAAAGGACACTTGCCTCCTGAAGCTTCTAGTCTAGTTATTTTTTCTTGACTAGTGTTGCATACTTGAAAGTATGAGCTTTAGCCTGATCTCTGGTGGTGCAGTGGATAAAGCATCGACCTAGAACTCTGAGGTCACCGTCTCTAAAAAGAATGAAGTCTTTTTAAAAACATTTTTTTTAAGTATGAGCTTTAGAATGAGACATATCTGGGTTCTACACCTCCAGATCTACTATAAGCTTAACAGGTGTAATGTCAGTGAGCCACAAAGTGATCTTCAGTCTCCCCATTGAAAATCTGAATTACCTGCCCAGGTTGCTGGCTGTAAGAATAAATGATTTGTCTTCACCAAGTCTATAAATGCACTTTTTTCTCATTTTAACATTTCTGAACTCGGTAGTGTCCTGTAGTCGCTACGCTGCAGGGGCAATCAGGATATGGCTGCCGCTGTCTGCTCCCGTTTGCCCTTGCTGACAGCCCTCCGGGAGTTCTGTGCTCACTTTACTGTGTCGTGTGCACTGTCAGCACAAGACATCCTGAGTCTAACTGCCATTTTAAATGTTTTCAAAAAGATTACACCATAATTCAGTATTAAAACTGAAAGACATAGGAACAGCAGCTGGGCATAAATTTGATTAGGGAAGCAAATATCCATAATTGGAAAAATGACCTTAACAACCATACCTATGGGGCCTGGGTATAAAAGACAGCAAAGTAGATGAAACTGCATTATGCCCAGTAAGAAAAGACCAGGATCAGCCCTTGCCAGTTGGCTTAGTGGACAGAGCATCGGCCTGGCATGTGAATACGTACCAGGTTCGATCCTGTCATGAGAAGCGACCATCTGCTTCTCTCCCCCTCCCTCTCCTCTTCTCTCTTTTCCCCTCTCACAGCTGGTGGCTCAGTTGGTCTGAGCATCAGCCTCAGGCACTGAGGATAGCTCAGTTGATTTGAGCATTGGCCCCAGACGGGGTTGCCAAGTAGATCTCAGTGGGGCTGCATGTAGGAGCCTATCTCCCCTCCTCTCACTTAAAAAAAAGAAAAGACGAGGATCAAAACTCCCAGAATCGGTATTATAGTGTGTCCGTAAAGTCATAGTGCTTTACGGTCACTTTTGACCGGTCACAAGAAAGCAACAGCCCTGGCCAGTTGGCTTAGTGGTAGAGCGTCGGCCTGGCGTGCAGGAGTCCCAGGTTCGATTCCGGCCAGGGCACACAGGAGAAGCGCCCATCTGCTTCTCCACCCCTCCCCCTCTCCTTCCTCTCTATCTCTCTCTTCCCCTCCCACAGCCGAGGCTCCATTGGAGCAAAGATGGCCCCCAGGCATTGAGGATGGCTCTGTGGCCTCTGCTTCAGGTGCTAGGATGGCTCTGGATGCAATAGAGTGACGCCCCAGATGGGCAGAACATCGCCCCCTGGTAGGCATGCAGGGTGGATCCCGGGCGGGGGCATGCAGGAGTCTGTCTGACTGCCTCCCCGTTTCCAGCTTTGGAAAAATGCAAAAAAAAAAAAAAAGAAAGCAACAAAAGATGATAGAAATGTGAAATCTGCACCAAATAAAAAGAAAACCCTCTCAGTTTCTGTAGGATGATATGGCAGCATGTGTGCATGCACAGATGATGTAACACCATGTATATAGCAGAGCAGTCCACGGCCGTGCCAGTCAAGATGTGGATGGTACAGTGGAAAGTTCAGTGTGTTTTGTGGCTCACTAAATTCGAATCCGTGACCAAAGTGCAACGTGAATATTGGCGTGTTTATAACGAAGCACCACCACATAGGAATAACATTACTCGGTGGGATAAGCAGTTGAAGGAAACCGGCAGTTTGGTGGAGAAACCCCATTCTGGTAGGCCACCAGTCAGTGACGAGTCTGTAGAAGCTATATGGGATAGTTACCTAAGTAGCCCTAAAAAATCTGTGCGTGAGCCCACATCGAACTGCACTGAATAGGTATGAAACTGGGAGAGTTTTCCTTTTATTTGGTGCAGATTTTACATTTCTATTGTCTTTTGTTGCTTTCCTGTGACCAGTCAAAAGTGCACCATGACTTTATGGACACACTGTAGTTTCTTGGAGAAGATTCCTGGTGGCTCTGGCTGGTGGTTAAGTGGATAGAGTGTCAGCCCAGTGTATGGATGTACTGGGTTCGATTCCCAGTCAGGGCATACAGGAGAAGTGGCCATCTGCTTCTCTCCTACCCACCCATTCTCTTTTCTCTCCCTCTTCCCCTCCAGCAGCCAGTGGCTTGACTGGTTTGAGCATGGCCCTGGGCGCTAAGGATAGCTCCTTTGGAGCACATCAGCCTCAGGCACTAAAAACAGCTTGGGATTCGAGCATCAGCCCTAGATAGGGTTGCCAGGTGGATCCCAGTTGGGGCACACGCGGGAGTCTGCCCACTATCTCCCCTACTCTCACCTAAAAAAATAAGATTCCTAGCGACAGCTGCATGCCCTCTTTTAAGAAACACTGGGTCGGCCCTGGCAAGGTGACTCAACGCATAAAGTGTTGTGCTGAAGTGCTGAGGTTGTGGGTTCAATCCCTGGTCAGGATATGGAACAATGAGTTAATGTTTCTCTCACCCTTCCCCCCAACCCCTCTCTCTCTCTCAAATTAATGGGAAACTTTTAAAAAACAAACAAAAGAAACACTGAGTCACCAATACTCTTAATGGCACAGACACATGGATTATTCTGAGTCAAAAAGTGATTCTGAAAGTGATGGAATTTTAGGAATAACCTAGTCAATTTATTTCGCTTATATTTTCTCTTTCATATATGCATAAAAGTGATGTGATTAAAAAATCTATACCTAAATAATAATTCTGAAAGAGCTCTTTTAGTAAGCAATACAAATACAAATTCTAAGTGGCAAAAGTACTTATATCAGAGTTTAATTGGCAAGGCCTTTTTCTTTTGTAATGATACATAAAAAAGTGTATCTTCCCATCAACATCTTCGATTTAATAAAATATAATAACATTTGGAATCACACAGCATAATGACAAACATTCAAAAAATGGTAGCAATTTATTTCATGCTTTGTGAATGTCAAGCGTAAAATGGTGAGAAAAATCCCTGCTCCCATGGAACTCGTGGACTGATGAGAGAGATGGACAAGAAGCATGTCTCTGCGCGCCTGGGGAAACACCTGCATAGCGGGACTGACAGAGATGAAGAGTGAGGGGAAGGGCGCAGGGAAGGGGAACGCCGGCTCCCCAGCCAGGTCCCTAATAAGGCTGGGCCTGAACTAGACAACAGAGTGTCCTAGTGGTCCGGCCAGCACTTGTGCCTGCCTCCTCTCACTACCATTCCCATCCTGCTGCTCACCATGCACCGACCTGGTTCCACCATCTCTGGGCCTTCTGTGCAGAATGAGGCCACTACTCCAGAACCACAGGACTGGGAATTGAGAAGCTCCCATTTCATCGCCTGCACATAGGGGTGGATGGAGAGACCTAACTTTGCCTTCAAAATAGGTATGTACCTGGGATCACAGGTCCACCTATAAATACAATTCACTTTAAAATGTTATGTATAGCAGTGGTCCCCAACCCCTGGGTCGCGGACCGGTACCAGTCCGTGGGCCATTTGGTACCGGTCCGCAGAGAAAGAATAAATAACTTACATTATTTCTCTTTTATTTATATTTAAGTCTGAACGATGTTTTATTTTTTTTAAATGACCAGATTCCCTCTGTTACATCCATCTAAGACACTCTTGACACTTGTCTCCGTCACGTGATACATTTATCTGACCCACCCAAAGGCCAGTCCGTGAAAATATTTTCTGACATTAAACCAGTCCGTGGTCTAAACAAGGTTGGGGACCAGTGATGTATATATAGTGTGAATACATTCCAGAGGATCATTGACACATTACTAAACCTCAGAAACATAAAGAATTCAATAGAGATTTCTGTACTGCTGTGGTACCTTACATGCTAGAACATCATTATTTAAATAGAAAGAGGTACACCACATTCCAGACTTCTCTGGCTTGTTACAAACTAACTAGCATAAATGGCTGGCTCCTTCCCTTAAATCCAACACTAGACAGGCCATAGAAAGGAAGAAGAGAGAGACTTGATGGACCTGGATGAACATAATGCAAGAAGAATGAGTTGCACAGCACACGGAAACAGCACATGATCAGGCCAGAGGCTGCTGGAGAGCTCCCCCATGCTGCCGCTGCCACTGGGTCAATGGCAGAAAGGAGTCAGATGAGTCTTTACCCAGAGAGTCCCTGCTGTACCTAAAGCTCTTTCACTTAATTCTGTTTTCATTCCTTTAAGCTTTTTGTCCTTGACTTCCCAGCTACAGAAACGGTCTTGAGCCCAAATCAAGAAAAGCAGCATCACCAGCCATCACAATAGGCTAACAAAGTAAAGGCAGGTATGCAGAATAAAATTTTTTAAAAATGAGTAACCCCACATAAGAGCTAATGAGACTTGACATAGCGTGAGCTTAACATAAAACATGTGCAAGGCCTCAGAAGGATGGTCACTCAGCCAAGGACAAGGATTTTTAAATTTTTTTTAAATAAAAATGCCCTCCCTGTTAAAAAAAAAAGTGTCTTGATTTTTTATTTTTTGAGTGCCTTTCTTTTCGCCTAAGACAAAGTTTAATATACAAATTAGCTCATTACAAAATACCTACTTTAAGAATTTCAGGGCCCTGGCTGGTTGGCCCAGTGGTAGAGTGTCAGCCCAGCATATAGAAGTCTCAGATTTGATTCCCAGTCAGGGCCCACACGAGAAGTAACCATCTGCTTCTCCATCCCTCCCCCTCCCTCCTTTCTCTCTCTCACTATATCTCTCTCTCTCCCTCTCTCTTCCCCTACCACAGCCATGGCTTGACTGGTTTGAGCACTTTGGTCCAGGCACTGAGGATGGCTCCATGGAGCCTCTGCCTCAGGCACTAAAAATAGCTTGGTTGCCAGGATTGCTTCAGGGGGTTGCTGAGTTTGATCACCATTGGGGTGCATGTAGGAGTCTGTCTCTCTATCTCCCTTCCTTTCATTTGGAAAAGAAGAAAAAAAAAAAAAGAATTTCAGAACTAAATCTTATGAGACTATAAAAACTCAGAATAAAAACTATATATCAAAGAAAAGTTTAGCCCTGGCCGGTTGGCTCAGCGGTAGAGCGTCGGCCTAGCGTGCGGAGGACCCGGGTTCGATTCCCGGCCAGGGCACATAGGAGAAGCGCCCATTTGCTTCTCCACCCCTCCGCCGCGCCTTCCTCTCTGTCTCTCTCTTCCCCTCCCGCAGCCAGGGCTCCATTGGAGCAAAGATGGCCCGGGCGCTGGGGATGGCTCTGTGGCCTCTGCCCCAGGCGCTGGAGTGGCTCTGGTCGCAACATGGCGACACCCAGGAGGGTCGCAACATGGCGACGCCCAGGATGGGCAGAGCATCGCCCCCTGGTGGACAGAGCGTCGCCCCTGGTGGGCGTGCCGGGTGGATCCCGGTCGGGCGCATGCGGGAGTCTGTCTGACTGTCTCTCCCTGTTTCTAGCTTCAGAAAAATGCAAAAAAAAAAAAAAAAAGAAAAGTTTGATGCAGAGTAATGAAGGAGAAAATCAGTGTCATTTGAAAACTCAAATTAAGCAACCTACTGGTAAAAAATGACAAAGACCAGCAATCTAAGTACATGAACAGTTCTATGCAAATGTTCCAGGTCTGTAAAGCTAAAACAATGAATTAAGTTAAGCTCCTTGGTAATAAATATGGACATGTGTAACTGATCTGAGGAAACCAGTTAGGGAAGGAGCAACAGGCCAGAACCTTTCCAGTAAGGATGGCAACTCAGACATGGATTAAATTCTAATGCTAATTTTAATTTGAGTGATGACAATTCGACTACACATGTCCTTTAAAGTTATGTTAAATACTATATTTTGATTCTCAAAATACCAAAAGTTTATTTGCTAATAATTTAATTGGAAGTTGCTGAAATAAAATAAAAATTTAAGAAATTATGTTTCAATCTCAGTGTTTAAACATAGTTAGAAAGCAAAACTATATATATTAAGGCAAATCAGTTACCATTTTATAAAATAATTTCATCAAAGTACTCTTCAGCTCTATAATTAAGTTAAATAATTTTTTTAATTGTAGTACTTGAAAAAATACAGGGTTAAATAAGATAAAAGGCAGATAAAGACTCTTATGAAGATATGAGACTTCTGGATCTAGTTATTATAAACACTTTAGAATTTGGCAGGACAAGAATTTTTATGTTTAATTTTACCGTCAACTATAACACCCCTGTCCTTGAGCTAGGCACCTGCATTCCTACATGCACAGTGAAAAGTATGCTGAAGTCACACTCCTGGATTCCAGTCCTGGCTCCACCCCTCACCAACAGCTGTCCTTTACAAATGACCTAACCGATCCTCGACTCATCATTTGAATATGAAGACAAAAAATAGGGTCTACTTCACAGAGTTCTAAAGAGGATTAAATGAGCTAATATTTGTGAAGCACTTAGAAGAGTCTAGATTATGGTAAGCATTTTATGAAATGCTTAAAATGCATTAAATTTAAGAAATGGTTAGAGCCAATGCTGAGTCATAATTAAGAATGGTAGAGGCCCTGGCCGGTTGGCTCAGCAGTAGAGCGTCGGCCTGGAGTACGGGGGACCCGGGTTCGATTCCCGGCCAGGGCACATAGGAGAAGTGCCCATTTGCTTCTCCACCCCCCCCCTCCTTCCTCTCTGTCTCTCTCTTCCCCTCCCGCAGCCAAGGCTGCATTGGAGCAAAGATGGCCTGGGCGCTGGGGATGGCTCCTTGGCCTCTGCCCCAGGCGCTAGAGTGGCTCTGGTCACGGCAGAGCGACGCCCCGGAGGGGCAGAGCATCGCCCCCTGGTGGGCAGAGGGTCCGCCCCTGGTGGGTGTGCCGGGTGGATCTCGGTCGGGCGCATGCGGGAGTCTGTCTGACTGTCTCTCCCCGTTTCCAGCTTCAGAAAAAAAAAAAAAAAAAAAAAGAATGGTAGAGGCCCTGGCCGGTTGGCTCAGTGGTAAAGCATTGGCCTGGCGTGCGGAAGTCCCAGGTTCGATTCCCGGCCAGGGCACACAGGAGAGACGCCCATCTGCTTCTCCACCCCTCCCCGTCTCCTTCCTCTCTGTTTCTCTCTTCCCCTCCCGCAGCGAGGCTCCACTGGAGCAAAGATGGCCCGGGTGCTGAGGATGGCTCCTTGGCCTCTGCCCCAGGCGCTAGAGTGGCTCTGGTCACGACAGAGCGACGCCCCGGATGGGCAGAGCATTGCCCCCTGGTGGGCGTGCTGGGTGGATCCCGGTCAGGCGCATGCGGGAGTCTGTCTGACTGCCTCCCCGTTTCCAGCTTCAGAAAAATAAAAAAAGAATGGTAGAGCAAGAAGAAACCACCTATGGGAAAGGAAGAAGGGAATATAAAATGGAAGAAGAAGAGAGGAAAGCAATGAAGAAACAGAAGGAGATAAGGGTATTCTAGAAGAGAACAATAATATTGAGAAAAAACGAGGTGAGAGGACAAAAATAACAGAGTTGGGGGAGTCCAAAAAAGCAAGAACCAAACAATTACAGTGGGTAGCAAAAGCGGAGAAGGGAGAGAATAAGAGTAAAATTAAAGAGAAAAGAATAAATCAGATCATACTGAGCTCACTGGATAAGAATTAGAAGTGAAGGCCTGGCCTGTGGTGGTACAGTGGATAAAATGTCGACCTGGAATGCTGAGGTCACTAGTTCAAAACCCTGGGCTTGCCTGGTCAAGGCACATATGGGCGTTGATGCTTCCTGCTCCTCCCCCCACACCCCTCTCCATCCTCTCCCTTTCTCTCCTCACCAAAATGAATAAAGTCTTAAAAAAAAACCATGAAAAAAATAATTAGAAGTGAAAGTAGAACAATCTAGAAAATTATTCCCAAAAGAAAGATTTCCTGAGTAAAATAAACTCAACAGTAATAGTCAGGGTTGGGAGAGGGGACAGCTGTTAAGACTCCCACCCTTCTCTAAGTAAGTAGAGTGACCTTTTGAGAACCAGTGGGACCCTGATAAACTGCCCAGAGCACAGCTATTAAAAATACCCCTAGGGGATGGCTCCTTGGCCTCTGCCCCAGGCGCTAGAGTGGCTCTGGTCGCAACAGAGCAACCCCCCGGAGGGGCAGAACATCGCCCCCTGGTGGGCGTGCCAGGTGGATCCCGGTCGGGCGCATGTGGGAGTCTGTCTGACTGTCTCTCCGGGTTTCCAGCTTCAGAAAAAGTAAAAAAAAAAAAAAAAAAAAAAATATCCCTAGGTACCATCAACAGATGTATGAATAACACAATGTGGTATATAAATACAATGAAATATTATTAAGCCTTCAAAGGGAGGGCAATTCTGATACATGGTACAACATAGATAAACTTTGAAAATATCATGCTAAGTGGCCCTGGCTAATTGGCTCAGTGGCAGAACGTCAGCCTGGCCTGTGGAAGTCCCAGGTTCAATTCCCAGCCAGGGCACACAGGAGAGGTGCCCATCTGCTTCTCCACCCTTCCCCCTCTCCTTCCTCTCTCTCTCTTCCCCTCCTGCAGCCAAGGCTCCATTGGAGCAAAGTTGGCCCGGGCACTAAGGATGGCTCCATGGCCTCTGCCTCAGGTGCTAGAATGGCTCCAGTTGCAATGGCGCAATGGCCCAGATGGGCAGAGCATCGCCCCCTGGTGGACTTGCCAGGTGGATCCCAATCGGGCAGGTGCAGGAGTCTGTCTCTCTGCCCCCCCTTCTCACTTCAGAAAAATACAAATATATACATATGTATATGTATCATGCTAAGTAATAAGCCAGACATAAAAGGACAAATACTGTATGAAAGGCCATTTATATAAGGTACCTAGAGTAGTAAAATTCATAGTGACAGAAAGCAGAGGTTACCAGGGGCTCAGGGAAGTTACTGTTTAATGAGTACATAGTAATAACTGTTTACAATAATGGAAAAGTTCTGAAAATGAATAGAGGTAATTGTTGTACAACATTGTGAATATACTTAATGTCAATGAATTAGACATTAAAAATGGTTAAATAGTCGATTTTATTAGATGCATATTTTACCATAATAAAAAAATTTTAATTAAAACATTCTATAGATGACCATAGTAGTAATCACCAACCCACGCCACCACAGTGGAGATAGGACTTCACTGGTCCCTTTTCCATTGCAATCATGAATAAACCCCATGGCCATACAAGAGCCCCTACTCTCATACTCACAACAACCCCTGACCTCCACTGGTCCTTCTCCTGCCCAGCCAAATTAAGCCCGTGCCCTTCCTGTCATTACCACCATCACTCCCAGCTCAGCTCTAACATAACCCCGCCTGGAATTCCTGTTCTTTTCTTGTACCAGGATAGCTATCACATGAAGAATCCACCAAAGTGTCTGGCACATAGGTGAACAATAAATAGCAGTGATTGTTATTATTGCCAATGTCCCGTCAGACCTCAGTCTCATTCTTCCCACTTCTTAAGTACAGTACAAATACCTCACCCACATAAGTTACCTCTAAGACTTTGTGGGGAGAGGTGGGGGCAGGGGTGTACAGCAGATGAAGATAGTAGAGTGCAAAGAAAGGTCATTTTTCTGTTAAAGGCTTAGTCACCACAGGCTGCCCTGGGAATCTATTTCAACTGCTTGTTTTTCCCCACTTCCTTTCCTAGCTCACAAACTCTGTTTCTGGTTCTGGGTTTACTTCCTGCATCTGTGACTCCTGACCTGATTCATCTTGGATTTACTCCACACTTTTTAATGCACATTTGGGAAACTCCCTATCCCACTGGCCATAGATCCTACCATCAAACAGTCTTCTGGTTCTGGCATGGAGTCCCTTGGTCACCAATGTGGTAAGACAGCGTGTGTGGGCCAGTCACTGGCCCAGGATATGCAGTGGCTAACATGTATTGGATATCTACCAGGTGCTGAGCACTGGTCTAAGCAATAAACACTTACCGATCCATTTAATTAATGTAATGTCCACAATGACTCAATCAACTGTTTAAAACTCATATCCTCACAATTCAGAAAACGTAACAATACAAAACAATAAACAATTGCTCTGTTCTGAACACCTGATAACCATCACATACTGAGGTATTCTATTAAATTTAAGAGCTACCAAATTAAATCAAGTATTATGTTCACTCACTTGGAATGGCAAGCAGAGATTTTATATTTAACTGATTTCTAGAACAAATAGTTTTAGAACAGAACAGAAAAAAAAATACTAGATTCAGTTCTAAATGGTGAACAGGAACTGGCAGTGGAAATAGCAATGAACAAATAGCAAAATTACACAAATTTCAGCACAAATGACCCATTCTTGCTGAGAAGGGGAAGCCCAAATAATCCATCACTTTTCTCAATTTTAAAAATTCACAACAAATTATTAGCATTGAGAAAAAGTGGAAATGATCTGTTAAAAATAACACTTTAACCTAGCCCAGCAAGATTTCCAAGTGCTCTCAAGGACACTTTATTTGCTCTTCACAATTTTGTGAGAGGGTTGGTTCAGTATCGTTCTACATTTCACAAAGGAGAAAATTACTTCGGAGAGAGGTGATGTCATTTATCCACAGTAGCAAGTCTGGTCAGCCTGAGGTCCCTCCGTTTGTCATCTTACCCTACCATGACCCCAACTGAAGAGCTACTGAAGCCCACAGTGAGGGTGGAGTAACAGGACTAAAATATTTTTAAGTGCCACTCAGAAGTAAAATAAACACAGCTTTCGTTAGGGGAAATATGCCTAAGGACCTAAACGTTTCTGGGAAAGTAAATAAGCAGGGAAACCAGGCTCTGACAAAGGCTTCCAACAAGATTTAAAAAATAACAATCAGCATTTGACTAGGTGCCCCCCCAGTAAAAGTGTTTTTTAATTAGACAATTATGGATTCAGAATACTTCCACACAAACAGAGAGGTCTAAGGGTAAAGATTAGGAATGAAAAAGTGGGTCCTGGCTAGTTTGCTTAGTGGATAGAGCGTCAGTGTGGTGTGTGGCAGTCTCAGCCCTAGGCGCTGAGGATAGCTCAGTTGGTTTGAGCATCAGCCCCAGATGGGGGCTGCCAGGTGGATCCTGGTTGGGACACATGCCGGAGTCTGTCTCTTTACCTCCCCTTCTCTCACTTAAAAAAAAAAAAAGGAATGAAAAAATCATAATAATGGATCCTCCAGTTATTCCTACTGACATCATTCACATTTAACATTTTTTAAAATATTCATAAAGCAGACGATGAAATGCTCAAGATTGCAGAAAACTCCAGACAAACTGCCTTTGGAAAAAGAGCTCCAGAGAAACCTCCAGAAACTGTAAACAGGCAATGGCAGATAAATTTTAGAGTAAGCAGCACTTTTCACATCATGAAACTAAACTCTGTGTTACAAAGAACTATTGTAGAATGTATCCTAAAAATATATGCCTAATTTGTATCTGGCCATCATCAAGGACAATATACTGTGTAACTGGAAGAAAACTGAAGCAAGGTTTACAAAACAAACAAACAAACAAACCAGATTAGAAAACATATGATGACAAAAGCATGCAAGAAATGAAGCTATCAAGTTGGTCTGAAACCGTGGTGACCCTGGCCTTCTTTTCCCCTTCATTTGTGTGTCCTCTTGCCCTTCCACTTCCCATGCTGAAATCTTCACATTGCACAATGATTCCTCCTACTTTCTTGTACTCAGAAGGGCTTCAGAGACGATCGACAAAGGTTTTCTTCTGTGAAAGACGGTTCTTTTTTCTGGTCAGGTCTGTGGCACTCTTTTGTTCTGCCTCAAAAGAGGCATGCAAGCAAATCCTTATTCCCATCAACCCAAGAGAGCTTTTCTTCTCTGGTTCGGATTAGAACTTTCCATGTGTAAAAAAAAACAAAGATAGATCCTCCCAGCCCATTTGATAGTTTGTTAGCAATGTGTTAGAACTCCGTCAAGTCACTGAAAAGAACTTTTCACATTCACGCAAAGAAATGGAAAACCCAGGCTAAGGGACTTGCTGGAGGTCTTAGCCTGAAAATTCTACATTAAAATTCTTGAGAGTTCAAAAGGTACTAGTCTTCAGAGTGAGTTCTAAAGAATGATAAACCTTGATGTCTGCCTTTTCTTTTTTACAAAGAATAGCTGGTTGGCTGGTAAAATGTGAGGGCAATTTCAAAGAGAAATCTATCAAGAGTCCTCCATTCTACTCTCACAAGATTTTAAGTACAAACCTCAAAGCGCAGTGTTATCACAGGCAAAAGCATATATACATCATTAGCATTTGCCTTGAGAGATGCTCACCAAGTAAAGGGAACAGAATACCACCAGTGCCTGAAAGCCTCGGGGCACCCTCTCCCAGCGGCACCACCATCTCCCTAGATGATCCACATTTCTACCGGCTGGCTGCAGAAGGGCAGACACCCAATCCCACAGGAGCTGAGTCCAGGCTGGTCCTAGGTCTGCTCCTGTGTTTGACCTTATAGGGGTTACAATAGAGATTTTGAGTTGTTCCTAAGGAGCCTCTTCCTTGGTAGACCCTGAATTCCAGTTTTGGTCTTTCTAGCAAAAATACTGTGTTATTAAAAAGTAATTATCCTGTTTGACCAGTGGCAGAACAGCAAATAGAGTATCAATCCGGGATGCTGAGGTCCCCAGTTTGAAATGCTGAGGTCACTGTCTTGAGCATAGGGTCTCTGGCTTGAAGCCCAAAGGTCGTTGGCTTGAAGCCCAAGGTTGTTGGCTTGAGCAAGGGGTCACTGGCTCAGCTTGAGCTCCCCCAGTCAAGGCACATATGAGAAGCAATGAACGAACAACTAAAGTGCTGCAACTATGAGTTGATGCTTCACATCTCTCTTCTCTTTCTCTCTCTCTCTCTCTCAAATCAATATTAAAAAAATCTGCTCTTTAAAATTTTTTTAATAAATGTAATTCTCCTAACTTTGGGCCCTGGCTGGTTAGCTCAGGGGTAGAGCATTGGCATGGTGTGTAGATGTCCCAGGTTCAATTCCTGGTCAGGGCACACAGAAAAAGCACCCATCTGCTTCTCCAGCCCTCCCCCTTTTTCTTTTCTTTTCTTTCTTTCTTTCTCTTTCTCTCTCTCTCTCTTTCCCCTCCCCTCCTGCAGCCATAGCTCAATTAGAGTGAGTTGGCCCCAGGCACTGAGGATGGCTCCATAGCCTCCACTAAGAGGAACTCAGTTGCTGAGCAATGGCTCAACGGCTCAGATGGGCAGAGCATCGCCCCCTAGTGGGCTTTCCATGTGGATTCTGGTTGGAGCACATGCCAGAGTCTCTCTCTCTGCCTCCCCTCCACTCACTGAATAAAAAAAACCAAAAAAACCTCCTAACTTTGGAATTAATTGTATTATAAATCCTTCTATATACATTGCAATGGAAGAAATGTCCCAGCCCTACCTAAGACCAACCTGCTGCTCTGGAGCCGGCCTTCTGGTACCCTCAGGGCTTCACCTGAGTCACCTGCAGCATCACTTTCTCCCTCCCTACTGGAACATTCACATCAGCAAATCCTGGTAGCATCTCCTATCTTTATTTTAACTTTACTTATTATCTATGTTTAAAATTAAAAAGTGCATACTTTTCCAAACATTAGTTATAATTCAATGAAATGTTTACATTAAACAAAACTTTCTCCCAAACCTACTTTCCTGCTCACCTATTACATTACCTGCTCATTCTCGCACACAATAAAAACTCTGAAGCACTGACTAAAACTGACCTCCACTTCCTCACCTCACATTCCCTCCTCGACCCTCCCCAGCTGGCCTTCGATGCCCACACTCCCGAGACTGCACTTTTAAAATGTCTGCTGCCAAATCAAAGGCTCAGTCCGACTTCTCACCTGACTTCTCCACAACATCTGCATACTCCTCAGAACCCTTCCCTCCTAACACTTGGCAGGAGACTTCCCCGCTGTCATCCTGGCTCCTGCAGCTCCTTCACAGCCACTCCCAGTGACTTTGGCTCCTGGGGCTGCACTCCTGGGCTCCCTCCCTGCTCTCCTCTCTCTCCTGGCTCCCACTTCTCCAGAGCACACCCCAGGCTTAGTTAGGGCTTCTGCAGAAGATCTGCCTGAATGCTTATCACATCCTCTTCCCTGTTCAGATCTCAGAGTCAGTGTCACCTCCTCAGTAGGCCTTTCCCAGTCCCCTCAGTCACAGTACTCTCCTTTAACACTGTGCAGAGTAATTAAGTGATGTATATAGTTGTGCATTGTCTGTACGTCCCACCCAGGATGACTGCATAAAAGCGCCCTCACCTTGGCACCTAGAGCCTGACACCTCGGGCCATCAACAGCTAGTTGTTCCTTGAATGTATGCACGGTGCAGTCTTTCCTGCCTTAGGACGGAATCTGTTACTTAACCAAACAATCTTAGGCTTGACCAGGCAGTGGCGCAGTGGATAGAGCGTCGGACTGGGATGCAGAGGACCCAAGTTCAAGACCCCGAGGTCGCCAGCTTGAACGCAGGCTCATCTGGTTTGAGCAAAAACTCACCAGCTTGGACCCAAGGTCGCTGGCTCAAGCAAGGGGTTACTCGGTCTGCCGAAGGCCCGTGGTCAAGGCACATATGATAAGGCAATCAATGAACCACTAAGGTCTCGGAATGAAAAACTGATAATTGATGCTTCTCATCTCTCTCCGTTCCTGTCTGTCTGTCCCTATCTATCCCTCTCTGACTCTCTCTCTGTCCCTGTAAAAAATAAATAAAAAAAACAACAACAAAAAACACTCTTAGGATGAATTCTCATAAATGAACAATGTTTTACCATTTAGAATGATAATGCACATCCACATCCACAGTTAAAAAACTAGGTTTGGGTATGACATCAGTGTTTGTGTAAATGAACTTAAATGAGCTAGAAAGAAAAAACCACAAAGGAGGAGAAAAGCAAATTATACATGGCACTATCTAGTACTGCAAACCAGTCAATCAATCAGAATATTCTGAGGGAATATGAACTCATGCCAAAGATGCAAAAGCGAAGGTACATGATGAAAAAGCTAAGAACTACATGATTTCACACATAGGTGGGATATAAAACTGAGACTCATGGCCTGGCCTGTGGTAGTACAGTAGATACTGTCGACCTGGAATGCTGAGGTCCCTGGTTCAAAACCTTGGGCTCACCAGGTCAAGGCACATACAACAAGCAACAAGCAAGCAATGAACAACTAAAGTGAAGTAATTATAAGTTGATACTTCTTACCCTCCCCCTTCTCTCCTCTCTCTATAAAATCAATTAAAAAAAAAATTAAAAAGAGCCCTGGCCGGTTGGCTCAGCGGTAGAGCGTCGGCCTGGTGTGAGGGGGACCCGGGTTCGATTCCCGGCCAGGGCACATAGGAGAAGCATCCATTTGCTTCTCCACCCCCCACCCCTCCTTCCTCTCTGTCTCTCTCTTCCCCTCCCGCAGCCAAGGCTCCATTGGAGCAAAGATAGTCCGGGCGCTGGGGATGGCTCCTTGGCCTCTGCCCCAGGCGCTAGAGTGGCTCTGGTCGTAGCATAGCGACGCCCCGGAGGGGCAGAACATCGCCCCCGGGTGGGCAGAGCGTGGCCCCTGGTGGGCGTGCCGGGTGGATCCCGGTCGGGTGCATGCGGGAGTCTGTCTGACTGTCTCTCCCCGTTTCCAGCTTCAGAAAAAATACAAAAAAAAAAAATTAAAAAGAGAGACTCATGGACACAGACAAAAGTGAAGAGACTGGGGTGGGGGGAGGAAGAAGGATATATGGCGATGGTAAATGAGTTGACTTTGGGTGATGGGTAATGAACAGTTCAAATACCATAGAGATGTTTACCTGAAACCTATGTACTCTTATTAATCAATGCATCCCATTAAATTTAATTTTTTTAATGTTTATTGTATTGATTTTAGAGAGAGAGAGAGGGAGGAAGGGAGAGAGGAAGAGAGAGACAGAAACATTGATCTGCTCCTGTATGCGCTCTGACCGGCAACCTCTGTGCTTCGGGTCGATGCTCCAACCAACTGAGTTATCCAGCCAGAGCTTAAATTTAGTTTCTAAATAATAATTTTAAAAAAGAATGTAAAGTGGTGTAGACACTATGGAAAATAGTCTGGAAATTCCTCTAATGACTAATAACCCAGTGATTTCTCATCAAGGTATAATAAACCTAAGGGAAACAAAAGCATATATCCATATAAAAACTAGCACATGAATGTTCGTAGCAGCATTATTCATAATAGCTTAAGTGGTGGACAACCCAAAAGTCCATCAACTGATAGACAGATAAAAGGTGGTATTTCTACATAATGGAATATTATTAACCAAAAATAAGAGAAATGAAATACCTTGAATACTTTGTTCTAAGTGAAAGTTAGTCACAAAGAACTGTATCATGAATAATTCCACTTATATAAAATATGCAGAATAGGCAAATCAATAGAAATAGAAACTAGATAAGTGGTTGCTCAGAGAGTTGAGATGAAATGAGGAATTAAGGGGCAACAGCTGAAGAGGTGTAGCGTTTCTTTTGGGGTTATGAAAATATTCTAAAATTGACGGTGGTAACAGTTGCAAAACTGAATATACTATAGCCAGTGAATTGTAGATTTTAAAAGAATAAATTGTATGGTATGTGAATTATATCTTGATAAAGCTATTTTTTGTTTCTAATGGGCATTTAAATCAATACAAACCTTCTACGAAGCTATTTGGCAATAAACATCAAGAATACATATATAGCCTGACCAAGTGGTAGCACAGTGGATAGAGCATCAACCTGGGATGCTAAGGACCCAGGCTCAAAATCCCAAGGTCACCAGCTTGAGCATAGGATCACAGACATGATGACCCCATGGTTGCTAGCTTGGGCCTAAAGGTTGCTAGCTTGAAGCCCAAGATTGCTGGCTTGAGCCCAAGGTCACTGGCTTGGCAAGGGGTCACTTGCTCAGCTGGAGCCCCCTCTCCCATCAAGACATATAAGAAGCAATCAATAAACACCTAAAGTGTCACAACTACAAGTTGATGCTTCTCATTTCTCTCCCATCCTCTTTTGATATACCGTATTTCCCCATGTATAAGACGCACCATTTTCAAAAAAATTTGGGGTCTACAAACTGAGTGTGTTTTATACAGTGCTTGTAGATCTTCATTTAAGTGTGGAATTTCAAATGCCATAGATAGACTGAGGACGAGGCAATATATGAAGACAGGGATTCATCATCAGACATAGATAAGGACAAGCTAATGGATGGGAGTTTTGACAGTGATGAGGAGTTGTATGAATTTTATGCTGAATAAAACTTGAGTTCAATAACTTTATGTAAAACATTTTTTTCAAATTTTGGGCCCCATAATTAAGGTGCATCTTATACATGAGAGCATCTTATATATGGGGAAATACAGTATATATCATATATATATATATATAGAGAGAGAGAGAGAGAGAGAGAATAATATTTGCTCTTCAGTAAATATAAAGACATTTCTTTTTTTTTTTTTTTTTTTTTTTTTTGGTATTTTTCTGAAGCTGGAAACGGGGAGAGACAGTCAGACAGACTCCCGCATGCGCCCGACCGGGATCCACCTGGCATGCCCACCAGGGGCTACGCTCTGCCCACCAGGGGCTACGCTCTGCCCACCAGGGGGCGATGCTCTGGTGCAACCAGAGCCACTCTAGCGCCTGGGGCAGAGGCCAAGGAGCCATCCCCAGTGCCCAGGCCATCTTTGCTCCAATGGAGCCTTGGCTGCCGGAGGGGAAGAGAGAGACAGAGAGGAAGGAGAGGGGGAGGGGTGGAGAAGCAAATGGGCGCTTCGCCTGTGTGCCCTGGCCGGGAATGGAACCCGGGACTTCTGCACGCCAGGCCGACACTCTACCACTGAGCCAACCGGCCAGGGCCAAGGCATTTCTGATTAAAACAGCTTGAGACAGTGTCAGGCAAGAGAAATTTAGGACATGCTCAGGGACTATTAACAATGAGAGAGAAAAACATCAAATAGTAGTTAGGATAGGGCTATGAAAGACTTCAAGTGGAAGTATTACAAGTCCCAGAGTTCATGAACTGGTTTTATCAAAAGCACCTGGCTCCGAGAAGAAAAGACAAACTGCAGAGTTTCACTCCTGAAAAATGTGTGCCATCAATTGCAGAGGTAGAAGGAAGAGCAGGAATCTTTGTTTATAAACCTTCCCAGAGGATTCTGGTGTCAGCCACATCTGGCTAACTCTCCCACAATAAGAAAAGAAAAATATTTTATCATGGCAAGTACATATTTTGGAAAACCATTCTAGAAGTTAAGTGGTTATAATGAGGTCAAGAACTGCCTTCAGTAAGCACTGGGCAAAGATCAGAGCTCTGTTAATAGATGTTCATACACAAACAAATGTTCAGTGCACACAGCCTTCCCCTTTAAAAAAGACTTATATTACTCAGGTAAACTTAGCAAGAATCCTTACACCTTTCTTAAAAACTTACCACCTTCCCTAAACCTGGAAAGGTGGGCGGGTGTTCACTGTGGTGGTCTTCCTTGTCCACCAGATTCCTCTCATAGGCATTTGATTCTCCAGCTTCCCTTCACCACATGATAACAAGGAAATCTATTCCATATACTTATCAGGAATATTTTAAATAAGCTTTGTATATAAATATGGATCTATGAGGAGCATTTGAAAACTGAAAGACTGATAAAAATGACATCAAATAAATATTGAGTATCCATGTTTTCAACTGTGATTAATGGATTTACATTGCACCAGTACAATTCTCTCCAGCGACCTTTTTGAACAGTGGCATTCATTTACAAGATAAACAGTGGGGGACAAGTACAATCTGTAGACCTGGCACACCTGTACACAGAAAGCTATCTGGCCCACATATCTCGGGCGTTTTTGTTGAATTAGCAATTGTAGTAACTACTATAAATAGGAGACTTGCAGGTGGATCTTTTGGGGGGCCCTGAAAGCCTTTCTTACAGTGGTTCTGGGTGGTAACTATGACTCTTGACAATTACAAATACAACTTGTTAACATAAAATAACTGGATAATGCAAGGAAGCATAATCTAAATTATGAATATGCTATTTCCTCAATACACTCAAGTGTTTTAAAATGTTTTAACTGGAAAAAATGAATATTAAAATTGCTTAGAGGAAATTATCCTAGAGCACAATTTTCATAATTTAACATTATGTATATGATACAAGAGAAAACAGTGTAACTAGTTTTCACTCTACCTCGAACTCCTGAAACATACACAGCCTTTTATTCAAATAAACTGAACCATGGCACTGACCCAACACTAAAAAGCAAACTAATACTGGTTTGAAGTAATTCCTTTTATATCCAATTCACTCACCCTGCAAACAGTTTAATGTGGCTTTACCTTCCGTTCATTTTCAAATTCTCATTGCTCAGTCCTTTGTTTGCAAAGTAAAATTTGAAACACAACACTGACAAAAACAAGTATTTGATTAACAAAATGGTGAGCCCAGTGAGGCAGTTATTATTGCCTTCATTAGAAACTCTGGCATATAACTCACTGGCATATAATTCAGATTTGTAATCTAAATTCAACCTCCTCCATCTTAATAAAACTACTATGGCAGGGGTTGCTACCCCTGATCTAATTCTCAAGTTGTCTACTACAAGCCAGTATGTTTCTTAAAATGTTTTCTCAGTACAGGGTAGTGGGAAAATATTGACTGTGAAAGCAGGTAAAAGTTCTTTATCTTGACAACTGGAATAATACCAATAATACCACCTGTTACCTAATTCACAGGTTCACTGTTAAGATACTGTGGGACGTTTGTTACAGTAGAGTACAATGGTATAGAGCAGCAATTTTCAACCATTTTATCTCATGCACACATAAACTAATTACTAAAATACCAAAAATGTGTTTTTTGCCTATTTGACAAAAATAATAGATATAATTTTGATTCATTTACACTGACTGTTATTGTGTTGGCTGTTATTTCTTTATTTGACAATCCAAGGGAAAAGAGGTTGATACCCCTGACTAAATGGTCAGTTATTGCATGTTTTAAAAATTCTTGTGGCATACCAGTTGAAAATCGCTGGAATAGAATGTATTACAAACATTAATAACTATTTAAATTACGATCACCACACGCTAAGTATTAGGTCATGAAAATATGTTATCCAGGCTGACCAGTGGTAGTGTAGTGGATAAAAAATCAACCTGAAATGCTGAGGTCTTGTTTTCAAAAAAATATCTTATCCAGCCAAGTTTAATTTCCAACCAAAAGACATTTTAATATATTTTCATTATTAAACAATTGATTTGGGGATAAGGATCTCAACAGTAGATATATGTTCTGTCAAATGATGTATTTCATTAGAAAGCATGTATAGTTCAACTTAAAACTGACAGAATTTTGGCCCTGGCTGGTTGGCCCAGCGATAAAAGCATTGGCCCAGCATGTGGAAGTCCTGGGTTCGATTCTCGGCCAGGGCACACAGGAGAAGTGTCCATCTGCTTCTTCCCCCTTCCCCCTCTCCTTTCTCTCTAACTCTCTCTTCCCCTCCCGCAGCCAAGGCTCCATTGGAGCAAAGTTGGCCTGGGTGCTGAGGATAGCTCCATGGCCTCCACCTCAGGCACTAGAATAGCTTCTGCTGCAACGAAGCAACGCCCCAGATGGGCAGAGCAGTGCCCCCTAGTAGGCTTGCCTGGTGGATCCCAGTTGGGCGCGTACAGGAATGTGTCTCTCTGCCTCATGGCTTTTCACTTCAGAAAAATATAAATAAATAACTGATAGAATTTTAAAACTATGTGATTAGCATTTCCTTCCATATGGAAAGACAAAGTAATGGCATCGTGTTGCTGTTTAGAAATCTCAGGCCCTGGCCAGTTGGCTCAGTGGTGGAGCATCGACCTGGCATGTGGAAGTCCCAGGTTTGATTCCCGGTCAGGGCACACAGGAGAAGCAATCATTTGCTTCTCCACCTTCCTCTCTCTCTCTCTCTCTCTCTCTCTATCTTTTTTTTTTTTCATTTTTTCGAAGCTGGAAACGGGAAGGCAGGCAGACAGACTCCTGCATGCGCCCGACCAGGATCCACCTGGCATGCCCACCAGGGGGCGATGCTCTGCCCATCTGGGGCGTTGCTCTGTTGCATCCAGAGCCATTCTAGTGCCTGAGGTAGAGGCCACAGAGCCATCCTCAGCGCCCGGGCCATCTTTGCTCCAATGGAGCCTTGGCTGCTGGAGAGGAAGAGAGAGACAGAGAGGAAGGAGAGGGGTAGGAGTGGAGAAGCAGATGGGTGCTTCTCCTGTGTGCCCTGGCCGGGAATCGAGCCCGGGACTCCTGCACGCCAGGCCGACGCTCCACCGCTGAGCCAACCAGCCAGGGCCTGTCTATCTATCTTTTCCCCTCCTGTAGCTGTGGCTCAAATGGTTCAAGCAAGTTGGTCCTCGGCGGCATTGAGGATGGCTCCACAGCCCACCTCAGGTGCTAAAAATAACTCAGTTGCCAAGGAACAGAGCAGCAGCCCCAGATGGGCAGAGCATCAACCAGTAGGAGGTTTGTCAGGTGGCCCTGGGTTGAGGCGCATGCAAAAGCCTGTCTGTCTGCCTCCCTGCCTCTCACTTAATAAAAAAAAAAAAAAAAAAAACTCAGTCATGTCCACTCTTTGCAAACACCTGCTGAACCATTTTATGCAGATGTGGACTACAACAATGTTGGTTGGATTCATTTGCAAATCCAGTGAAGGACATAGATGAGACCACAAAATTGGAATTCTCTACTAGAGTCAGCTCTTTGTTTTAAAAAAATCAGCATAATCATAGTCCATCTGATAAAAAATATACACTGTGTAAATTCAATATTACTTAAGTAAATAACCAATGGAACAGTCATCATTATAGCTACTGCCATTTACTGAGCACCTTTCATATGCCAGGCATTGTGAGCTGTCCTGAGTATTGAAATACTCAATATATCTCTAAATATTTAAATACTCAAATGTCTTGAGTAATCCTCACAAGAATCAAAAATTGTTACTTGTCCAAGGTCATATCGCTGATAAGTGTGATTTGAACCGAAACCTTTTTCATTACAGAGCTGCCTTCTCTGCTGCACAGCTTTCCCCCAGGCAAAGCTGCCAAAACCCCCACATGGCTTGGACCTGCGGCTAATCCCTTGGTCTCCCATCAGATGATGCAATCACTAGGCTAGGCCTGATCTCAGAGGAGCCAGGGAAGGTTACAATTTACCGCCCACAAACAGATTTAATTGGGCAAATTAGTCAACAGCCAGAGAGTCAAGGTAACTACAAACTAATAGTGAAGGGTCCCTGTTCTAAAAATTCAAATAATTTTTTTTAAAAACACAATCATATTTATTAAATGCCTATTCTGTACCCTGCATTGTTTTAGGAACTAAAACAAAGAGTGAATATTAAAATATTGAGCAGAGAAAATATAAATAACATTGATTCACCATTGTGAAAAAAAAAGCTACCTTTGGATACATAGCAGAACAGAACATAGCAGCCCTCCAATATTAACTGAATCAATTCGTATCAGGAAAATTGATTACTCCAAATATTTTTGCCGGTTCTCATAGTGCATGCCATTTCTCTGAGAGTAGAATAGGTAGGTTTGAGAGTCTGCATATCTTTGACTTTATAAAGCCAAATTATTTTCCAAAGTCATCAGACCAATTTATATTCCTACCAACCAGGTAGGAATGTTCCTATTGCTCAACAGTTTCAGGACTTGGTAGTGCCAACTTTACTTTAGGTGTCCAGTAACATGGCACTACAGTTGTAATATGCATTTCCTTGACTATTAATAAAACTCAACACCTTTCCATGTGTTTATTAGACATTTGGACTTTTCCCTTTTCTTGAGTGTTTGTTCAAGACTCATGCCCACACTATTCTATGAGTGCAGAGCAGGTAACATCTTATTTAAGAAACACTTCTCGGCCCTGGCCGATTGGCTCAGTGGTAGAGCGTCGGCCTGGCGTGCAGGAGTCCCGGTTCGATTCCCAGCCAGGGCACACAGGAGAGGTGCCCATCTGCTTCTCCACCTCTCCCCCTCTCCTTCCTTTTTGTCTCTCTCTTCCCCTCCTGCAGCCAAGGCTCCATTGGAGTAAAGTTGGCCCGGGCGCTTAGGATGGCTCTATGGCCTCTGCCTCAAGCGCTAGAGTGGCTCTGGTTGCAACAGAGCAACGCCCCGGATGGGCAAAGCACCACCCCCTAGTGGGCATGCCAGGTGGATCCCGGTCAGGCGCATGCAGGAGTCTGTCTGACTGCCTCCCCGTTTCCAACTTCAGAAAAATACAAAAAAAAAACACTTCTCTATACTGAGGTCATAAATAAATTCTCCTATATTAACTTCTAAAGGGTTTATTGTTTTGTTTTTTATCTCCTGGATCATAGATCAAATGCTTGAATATGTGAGGCTGTTACTCTTCATGGTGTTCTGCTGATCTATCCCTCTATCCAGATGCCAGTATCAGACGGTCTAAATTATTGTAGTTCTTATCTGGTAGAGAAGTTTTCCCAATTTCTTTTTTCTTTCTCAGGAGTGCCTTATCATTTATTGGACCTTGACAAAAATCATAGTATTGGCTTGTCTAGTTTTTAAAATTTGCTGGAATTACATTAAATCTATAAATCAGTTTTCAAATAATTGACACCTTACAATACTGACCTTCTAATCCTTGAACTAGTGTGTCTCTCCATTTATTTAGGTTCAGTAAAAGTCACTCAAGAAAGCTTTAGAATTTTTTCTGTAAAGGCCTTATACATATTTTGTTAGACTTAAAAATACATCTCCTCTAACTTACAAATGTAGAAAAACCATGAACCTAAAAAAAAGGTATGACTTTTAAAATGTATAAAAACATATTTTGTTGAGATACCTAGAGTTTGGGATAAGTATATATAAATAGGAATATAAACTTTCTTAAAATTTTTAAATGAAACGAAGTTCACCAAAGCACAATTAATGCTTCATAATTTAACTCTATGATTACTGTTCAGTAGTCGTATGTCATTTCAACAGATTCAGTGTACTTGAGAAAACGTACATGTCACATAAACGAGTGTCTTAAACATCTATTAGTCACAGGTCTTTATGGTAATTAAATTATGAAATACGTAACATTGAATAATTTCAGTTTATCAACTTCAAGAGAAAAAGAATGAAAGAGAAGATGAATAAAAGATAAGAGACTGAAATTTTATTAATATACACACCATTGCCTGAGATTGAGAAATACAAACACTTTGCTCCTAGTGTTAGCTCCCACCACTCACATAATTCACTAAATGTCTCCTTTTTCCCATTTGCCAAGTAGTTACTACACTATTCTGTTAATGCCACACATTCAGGATTAAACAAAAACAGGTGCCTTAGAAAGGACACTTAAAAAGTTAGTGAACCTTGGCCCTGGCTAGGTGGCTTGGTGGATAAAGCATGGACCTGACACACTAGAGGTTGTAGGTTCAACTCCCGGTCAGGGCACGTCTGAGAAGCAATCAATGAATACACAACTAAATGGAAAACTAAGTGAAACAGCGAGTCAATGCTTCTCTCTCTCTCACCCTTCCTCTTTCTCTAAAATCAGTGAAAAAAAAAAAAGTTAAGTCTAACACAAAGCAATAGTTTTAAGTATCCCACTATCAGAAGGACATTATAGGGTTGCCTGTAATCATGGTTTGTCGTAAGACTGAAAATAACCCCCCAAAATCTTCAAGCAATGCTAAGAAAATGGTATAATATACAAAAATAAGAATTTTGAAGAAAAGGAAGAAAATTTCAGTTATCACTTTGAATGTCTTAATTGTATTCACTCCTTTATTCCTCCAAACATTTTAAAATCCAGTAAGTAAAAGGCATTCTAAATGAGGGGGGCTAAAAAGTATCCATAGCTTTGAAGGATTTGTAATATTTTTTAAGAAGCAAGAAATAAGCAGATGGCCTAACCTGTGGTGGCGCAGTGGATAAAGCCTCGACCTGGAAATGCTGAGGTCGCTGGTTCGAAACCCTGGGCTTGCCTGGTCAAGGCACATATGGGAGTTGATGCTTCCAGCTCCTCCCCCCTTCTCTCTCTCTGTATCTCTCTCTCTCTCTCTCTCTCTCTCTCCTCTCTAAAAATGAATAAATAAAATTATAAAAAAAAAAAAAGAAATAAGCAGAAATAGTTTGCTACTACATACAAATTAAGAACTCAATAAATGTTACTGTTATAACAAAGCAGCAGAAAATGCTAGGACATTGACAGACAAAAGAAATCACTTTCAAGTAAGATGGTCAACAGGGCAACGGGGGAAATGTGTGCTTCCAATTAGCACACATTTTTTGCTCAGAGGTTGGCAAACGAGAGCCCACATGCAGTGGGCCACCTGCTTTTGTATGGGCTGTGAGCAAAGAATTGTTTTTACATTTTAAAATAGTGAAAAGACTCAAAAGAAGAGTATTTCGTGATACATGTAAGGTATAGTACTTCAGGTTTTGGAGTCCATAAATAAAGTTTAATTGGAACACAGCCATGACTTCACACTACAGGAGTAGGACATATGGCCCACAAAGCCACAAATATTTACTTACTCCCTAGTTCTTAACAAGTTTCCCAACCAGTGCTCTTGAAGGATGGATGGGATTTTAGTGGGCAGAGAGGAAGAAATATTCAAGAAATGAAGGAATGAAACTCGAAGGAAAGCCCCTGAGTGTTGTAGGGACAATGGGAAGACACACTTAGCTGAAGCATAGGGTCCAAAAATTAGTAAAGGTAACTGAGCCCGATTACTGTGTGCTTTCTTACTGAGCCATTTATACCATTGTGGTACAGGGTGACAAGCATTCTTCTACATAGTCTATGAAATTGGTACTATTATTTCCCCCATTAATAAATAAACTAGTTAATGATTTGATAAAGAAACTAAGGCTTCCAGAAGTTAAGTCATGGGCCCAAGGTCACAGCCAGTCAATTGAGCTGAGCTATGATTCCAGGTTCCCTTGCCCCAAGAGCCCATGCTGTTAAGTGCTATACCATATCAAACCCCCATAGAGGGTAGTAAAGGGAATACATCTACAAAGTTCAATTAGGGCAAAACTGTCAATGTTTTCAAATATAGGTGTAAAAATATAAGACATTTTTAGCCTGCCCAGTGGTGGTACAGCGGATAAAGCATGGACCTAAAATGGTTTAATGCCCCGGGCTCGCCAAGTCAAGGCACATTCAGAAAGCAACTATGTACTACAAGTTGATGCTTCCCTCTCCTTCTCCTCCTTCCTTCCTTTTTCTTATCTCTAAAATCAGTAAAAATAATCTTAAAAATATATATGATTTTTCTCCGTAGGCCATGATTCTTTAACTGTGTTTAAAAGGACATCTGTCCATGTCTGACCAGGCGGTGGCACAGTGGACAGAGCACTGACCTAGGACGCAAAGAGCCCAGATTCGAAGCCCTGAAGTCGGCCAGCTTGAGTGCAGGCCCACCATCTTGAGCTTGAGGTCACCAGTTTGAGTGTGGGATCACAGATATGGATTCCATGGTCACTGGCTTGAACCCAAAGGTCACTGACTTGAAACCCAAAGTTGCTGGCTCGAGCCCAAAATCATTGGCTTGAGCTCCCCAGTCAAGGCATGAGTTGCTCCAAAGAGTTCCACACTTAAAGTGAAACTATTATGGCCTTTTCATAAATCATAGGAGAAAAACATTGTGAGCTTAATTTTCTCAATTTTAAGTTTTCCCAGAAATCTTTCTTAAATCTTCAAAAAATGGTACATTATAAAAATCAATGAGTGCCCTGGCCAGGTAGCTCAGTTGGTTAGAGCATCGTCATAAAACCTTGCTGGCAAGGTTGTAGGTTCGATACACCAAAGTTGTAGGTTCGATCCTGATTCAGGGCACAGATGGGAAGTGACCAGCAAATGTACAACTAAATGAAATAACAAATGAATGCTTCTATCTCTCTCTTCTCATTGTCTCTCTAAAAATCAATCAATTAAAAAAAATTGTTAAAAAAAAAAAAAAAAAAGAGGCCCTGGCCGGTTGGCTCAGCGGTAGAGCATCGGCCTAGCGTGCGGAGGACCCGGGTTCGATTCCCAGCCAGGGCACACAGGAGAAGCGCCCATTTGCTTCTCCACCCCTCCGACGCGCTTTCCTGTCTGTCTCTCTCTTCCCCTCCCGCAACCAAGGCTCCATTGGAGCAAACATGGCCCCGGGCGCTGGGGATGGCTCTGTGGCCTCTGCCTCAGGCGCTAGAGTGGCTCTAGTCGCAACATGGCGACGCCCAGGATGGGCAGAGCATCGCCCCCTGGTGGGCAGAGCGATGCCCCTGGTGGGCGTGCCGGGTGGATCCCGGTCGGGCGCATGCGGGAGTCTGTCTGACTGTCTCTCCCTGTTTCCAGTTTCAGAAAAATTAAAAAAAAAAAAAAAAAAAAGAATTAACAAATGAACGCATAAATAAGTGTAACAAGTTGATGTTTCCCTCTATCCCTTCCCCTTCCTCTCTTTCTAAGGCAATAAATATGCTGGCTGGGTAGCTCAGTTGGTTAGAGTATTGTCCACCATAGGTCAAGGTAGCAGGTTCAATCTGCAGTCAGGGCACATACAAAAATCAATCAATGAATGAATAAATAAGTAGAACAACAAATAAATGTTTCTCTCTCCTAAAAATCAATCAATAGATAAAAATTATAAAAAATAAAATCAATAAATAATAAAATTCAAGATTTAAAAAAATCAATGAGTAGGCCCTGGCCGGTTGGCTCAGTGGTAGAGCATTGGCCTGGCATGCAGGAGTCCCGGGTTCGATTCCCGGCCAGGGCACACAGGACAGGCGCCCATCTGCTTCTCCACCCCTCCCCCTCTCCTTCCTCTCTGTCTCTCTCTTCCCCTTCCGCAGCGAGGCTCCACTGGAGCAAAGTTGGCCCGGGTGCTGAGGATGGCTCCATGGCCTCTGCCTCAGGAGCTAGAATGGCTCTGGTCGCAACAGAGCAACGCCCCAGGTGGTCAGAGCATCGCCACCTAGTGAGATGCCGGGTGGATCAAGGTCGGGCGCATGCAGGAGTCTGTCTGACTGCCTCCCCGTTTCCAACTTCAGAAAAATACAAAAACAAAAAAACAAATTGGGGAAAGTCAGTTGCTAATGCTTAGCTCAATTTTTTTGTTAACAAATAATATGCTCAATAGTTGTCATTTTATTAATTTAAGTTCAAATGATTAATTAAATATATTGATTCAATAACAGTTAACTTGATTATCTGGAAGTGGTTTTAAGATTAAATTGTTCTTCAAAAGAATAATGCTTCTATTAGAGCTGACATAAGCACTAAAATAATCAGATTCATCTACCTATTAGCAATATATTCGTAGAAATTAAAAAAACGAAAAGTACATAAAGAAATGTAAAAACAAAAAAATAAAAAATTGTATAATGACAGTGCCACTTGGTATCACCCACCTACCAGACTGAGTCTAGGGCTGCACTGTTCAATAGAAATATTATGCGAACCACGTGCATTTTTTTTTTAGAAATTAAATTTAACGGAGTGACATTGATCAACTAGAGTACACAAGTTTCTGGTAAACATAGCTATAGCATTTGGACTGCTGACTGTGTTGTGTGTCCACATGCAATTTAAAATTTTCTGGAAGCTAAATTTTTTTAAAGTAAAAAACAGGCTAAATATAATGATATATTTTATTTAACTTAACATATGTAACATGTTATGTTAATGTGTAATCAATATTTTAGAAATAGAATATTTGGCTTTTTTTCATATTAAATCTCATATCTGGCATATATATATGGTGGGGGGTTTTTTACGGAGACAGAGAGAGAGATGGACAGGGACAGACAGACAGGAACGGAGAGATGTGAAGCATCAACCATTAGTTTTTCCTTGCACGTTGCGACACTTTAGTTGTTCATTGAGTGCTTTCTCATATGTGCCTTGACCATGGGCCTTCAGCAGACCAAGTAACCCCTTGCTCAAGCTAGCAACCTTGGGTCCAAGCTGGTGAGCTTTTGCTCAAACCAGATGAGCCCACGCTCAAGCTGGCGACCTTGGGGTCTCAAACCTGGGTCTTTCCGCATCCCAGTCCAACGCTCTATCCACTGCACCACCACCTGGTCAGGCGAAATCTGGCATATATTTTATATTTATGGCACTGGCCATATTTCACATGCTCCAGAAACCACGTTGGACAGCAAGAGCTAAGGGACAGCTATTCTAAAGATCACCGCAGGAAAGGGGCTATGGATTGCTACCACACACTAAAAGAGGAAGACATGGGTCAAGTAAAGAGTATCTAGCTCCAATATTCTAATGTTAAAACGCAAGTTCGCCTGACCAGGCGGTGGTGCAGTGGATAGAGCATCAGACTGGGATGCGAAAGGACCCAGGTTCGAGACCCCGAGGTCTCCAGCTTGAGCGTGGGCTCATCTGGTTTAAGCAAAAACTCACCAGCTTGGACCCAAGGTCGCTGGCTCGAGCAAAGGGGTTACTCGGTCTGCTGGAGGCCCGCGGTCAAGGCACACATATGAGAAAGCAATCAATGAACAACTAAGGTGTTGCAATGAAAAACTGATGATTGATGCTTCTCATCTCTCTCCGTTCCTGTCTGCCTGTCCCTATCTATCCCTCTCTCGGACTCTCTGTCTCTGTAAAAAAAAACAAAAAAACCCCAAAAAACCGCGAGTTCAATGAAGACTTGATCAACAAACAATAACAGATTATTTTAGTATATTATAATGATTGTTTTCACCACATTTTAACTAGTCTTGCTAGAGTTGTGACTTGGGATTATCTATAACCTCCCACCTCCCTCTTCATTTCCTCACCCTGCCTAATTCTCTGAATTAATTTCAAAGTTATCAAAATAAATAAATAAATAAACTACTTTCAGGTGCTTTCCACAACCCTGAACAAACCTAAAAATTGTCACAGGTATGGGCAATAGGAAACCACTAAAGGATTTTGAAAAAGTAATGGAGCCTGGCCTGTGGGGGCACAGCAGATAGAGCATTGTCCTGAACACTGAGGTCACTCGCTGGTTCAAAACCCTGGGCTTGCCGAGTCAAGGCACATAGGACAAGCAACCAGTGAACAGCTAGAGTGAAGCAACTACTTCTCATTCTACCCCCCTCTTTGTAAAATCAATAAATAAAATCTTTTTAAAAAGAAAAGGTCATGGAAATTATGTCCCAGTGCTAACGCTAAAGTATCAATGTCACAGGAGCCGGAGGAAATAAACTGGAAAGGCACCAGTGCAGAATGTTCCACGTAAGTTTTGAACTAGGGTTATAACCTCGTTACAAGGACAGAGGCCAGATACTCTTTAGCAGTGATCCAACTAAATCATGTAAACAGTATAATACCAGAAGAGGGAAAAGGCTTCAACAGAGCATGACCAAAATAATAAAGTCCAAAAAAGCTCCCTCTCACCTTCCTGCCCCTACTCCAACAGTTCAGAACTTGAGCACAACCACTCTGCAAAGATTTTAGCAAACATTTGCTTAACTCACTCTTTCTACACCAGACCAATTTCTCATTTGCTATGACACATTTAACGTAAATTTATGAAAGTACCTATGATACATTTAAGCAGCAGTTGATAAATTCTACTTGTGAAAAGAGCACACAAATTGCTGGACAGGGTGTGTCTACACATTTTGGAAAGGAGGTGGCATGGGGGAATACTATGTATTTTAGTGGTAATAGGTCAAAGTGCATCAGCCTTCTATTTTAAAACAAACTCTAACTGAACAATTCAAACATTACAGTGACAGGATGTTTAATAGTTTACTGTTTTTACTGAATGAAATTATGTACCGTATTTTCCCATGTATAAGATGCTCCTGCCATGTATCAATATAAAATGCACCTTAATTTGGGGGCCCAAAATTCGAAAAAGAAAATGAAATTACATAAAGTTACTGAACTCGTTTTATTCATCATAAAATTCATACAACTCCTCATCCATGCGACAAAGCAGGAAATGTAAGTAAAAAAATCTACAACCACTGTATAAGACGCACCCAGTTTTTAGACCCCATATTTTTCGCAAAAGGGTGCGTCTTATACATGGGGATATATGGTAGTTTACCAGTGCGAACAATGTAAAATAATTAAGGATGTCAATATTTCTCAACTATGGACAATTCTGCTTGTTACTCAAAAACCTATTCTATAGGTAAAATGGATCAAATACTCTAATTCTTTTAATTCAGAGGATTTCATGATACCCCCTTGAACTAATAGGGAAAACTACTAAAAGTGACATTATCAGTCAAGTCATCAGGTACGATCTACATTTTTTAAAAAATTAGTACAAAACCCATGTACCAGAATGCCGGTTGTAAAAATGTTTTTATGCACAGGTAAGATGTGAAGCACACCAAAACATCAGCAGAGATTATCTCTGTTAATTGTACTTTAGGTAGTTTTTACTTTTTTATACGGTTTTTATATTCTCTCTGTTTTCTACAATGACCTAAAAAAATAAACTTATATAAGTGGAAATTGAAGCAGTACCAATCAATTTATGATTATATTGGGTTGATATGCTATCTCTTATACTACAATAATGCCTAAGTAATAAGCAATCAGGGCCTTGAAGACATGGACTTTGCCTTACCTGTAACACATACTCGATTACATTCACATGCACAATAGAAATACATTACACACATCAATGTGACAGAGCATGCTACAAAACATTAAACCAAAAATGACTTATTGAGAAAAATAGCAGTTTAGCATCCTTGCAAAACACAGCAGAGTTAAGAGTGAGTGCTCAAGGAATAAATGTGGAAAAGGAATCACAAAGTAAACATCTTGGTCCAAACTTTTAAAATGCAAATAAATCTACTATTAAAATTTTCACTTTAAAATAATTCGTTTTATGCCAATCTCACCTCAATTTATTAAGAGTAATCCTACAAGTTACTTTTTAAATAGGCCAGATTGAATCAACACTGCTTTAAACTCGGCATTGCTTCAACCAACTTTTTTGTTTTCTCAATTCTTACAGCAACATTTAAGTATGGTTCTTCAGCATAGAAGCTATTGTGGTGCTGGGGGTGGAGTGGGGAGGAGAGTACTAAAAACATACAATACACCTTCCTGCCTCCGAAGACCTTAAAGTAACAAAAGAACGGGTCAGGAAAAAAAGAGGCCACGAAACAGTCCCGAGTGATTTTGTTGTTTTTAATTAAGGTAAGTTCTATGGAGTTTAAAGAACTTTTTTGCTGGTGATGAGCCTAGCAAGATTTGAACAGGCGAATTAGACACAGGACTGATATGGGTGGGAGTCATCACATCTTTAATCCTCGATGACAACACCCCAACCAGCCCTCCTTGTGCTTAGCGTACACAAATATTGACTGAAAATTGACTAAAATCCAACAAATTCTCCAAGCCAAGCTAAACAGGTACGCACACGAAATTCAACAGCTCTGCGTTCACTTTACTTAGAAGATAAGAGTACCTAACACCTGGCTACAGACTAACAAATGCTTAATGAATGCTGATGATCGGCTGGAAACTATAACACCATCAACCCGCTCCCCAAAGGCCTTTAACGCCCGCCTTTGCACTCGACATACAGACTAGCTGACCATGGCCTCCGTCCAGCCCACCCTGGGCCAGTTTCTGCAGACTAACCCCAACGTGACAACCCCACGTCCCTCCAAGCGGGGACTCCTCAGGTCCCGGTGACGCCCACGCGTATATAGGAACTGGGGACCGGCAATCAATGGCAGGTGGCGGCGCGGCCTCATAAGACAAAGCAGGGCACCCTTCCTAATGGGGCCCTCCAGGGCGCACGCCTGCTGCCCACCTGGCCTCCAGGCCCGTGCCACGCCACCACCCGAGAGCCGTCCCCGAGCTCTGGCCGCCGAGACGTCCCGCAGCACCCTGAGCGCCCGCCCAACCGCCGCCGCAGGAGCGCGCCGGGCGCCCGACTGCCGTCCCGGCCCAACCAACGCGGGCAGGGGAGGAGAGGTGCGCGCGGCCGGCGGAGCGTGCGAACCACTCGGGGGTCGCAGGGAGGAGGCTGCGCCCGGGAAAGGCAGGGGCGAATCTGCGCCGTGGCCATCGCAGAACGCAAAGCCAGAAGGGACTACTCTAAGGGGTTTTGCCCCTTTCCCCATAGAAGGTGCAGATGGTTTGACCCCCCCAACCCGAGTGAGGTGCCTTGTCCCAGCCCCGGCTGGACTGTACCATCGGGCGGTGCCGCCGGGATTTCTCCCCCCCACCACCACCATCATTTCCCCCCCACCCGGGTCCGCGGTCGGTTGGCCCCGGCCGGGCTCTGAGACGCGGAAAGAGCTTAGCGCCATTTTGGGTGGGACTAAGCAAAGACGAAACACCCTCCCAGTCGATGGGGTACTCTGGACGCTGGTTTATACGGTTCCCTTAATCCTTTAGGTACTTACACGGTGTTGGGTGAGGGGAGCTGGAAGATCAGCGGGTCCCCGATCCTCTCTCCCTAGGGGTGATGGAAATCAATCCCCCCCCCGCCACCTCCAGGTGGTTCTTCCCGCCGCAGAGTGGGAGCAGCATAAAAGGCGGGGTCTTATTACCATAATCTGCCTGGCAACCTGATCTCGGCGTTATGTGATTGGTTGAACTCTGTAAACCCCATGCCCAGCCTAGAGACGAGTAACGCTGGGGCGAACTGACAGGCCCAGATTTAAGACTCATGACCAAGATCCCGAGACGCTAATTCAATCGGTAGAGAAGCCAAAAGGAGATTCATACAACGGCCCAATGACTGAAGGCCTCTTTATTTCGTGCTCTGCTGTTCCTTTAAAACCCAATCAAAGAGCGCGTCTCAGACAGCGCTCGCTAGCGTTCATACTCGAAGCCAATCAGAAAAGTCGACTCTTCGAATTCAGGGTGGACTAGGCTCCGAGGGACCCGCGGGCTCCGGGGCGGGGAAACGACCGGCCTCCAAACGCCCGGTGGAGAGGATGGACTGTAGGTGGGGTTCCAAGCCACCTCCTCCACACCCGAGGGGCCCCGAATCCTGAAGCGGCCTTTCTTCCTAGCGCGCAGCTGGACCGGTGCTCTGCACGGAAACCCACTTCCCGGCCTCGGTCTAGTGTTGCTGGGCTGTCCCAAACGCTTCTGGAGCTGACGGCGCTTGCTTCCACCTCGGACCCGCCGATTCTGTTCAGTCCCTGCCGAACCCTGGAGCGCCGCCCTGCATCCCTCCTTTCCCCTTTACATTCTGAAAAAGGAAATGATTTTTCGGAAACGTGAAATATTCAACTCCTTTCTTAACCTCAGGCTTCCACATCCCTTAAAATTGCTTTCTCAAAGGGCAACCGAATGCATGGAAATAAACTCAAGCTTGGAGCAAGAAACCCAGGTTTAGTTACCCCCAATATGAATGGCAAGTAGATTTTGAAGAGATCTTGAAACTGTACCTTCAGGGAGCAGTTTTCCCATCCATGACATCTATCTGGCTACGTTATTTTTAAGATTAAATGAAATTTACGTGTAAAATACTTAGCACAATGGAACGTAAATGAATAGTACACTAGTATTAATGGGGATAAAACATAAAATTACTAAACTATTGGCTAACCAAATAAAAGAAGAAAGGACAACTAAGAACCTTGAGAAAAGCCCAGCCAGGGTAGTTGGTACTTAGTCTTCTTTGTGGGTTTGATCCCTGGTCAGGGCACAAATGTAAAGCAACCAATGAATGCATAAATGGGTGGAGCGACAAGTTGATATCTCTCTCTCTCTCTCTCTCTATCTCTCTCTCCTCCCTCTCTCTCTTACCCCTCCACCCCTCTCTTTCCCCCTTCCCGCTCCCTCATTCGCCCTTTCCCTCTTACTCTAAAATCAATCTAAATAAAAGATGGATAGAGGAAGCATAGAAAACACTAGGAGGGGAAATGTAAATTTCACTCAAGGATATCCTCTTTACTGTTTTGTTTTTTAAAAAACTGGAAACAAAGACTATACTTTCAGAGATCACTTTTATAGTTGGTTAAAAAAACTGGAAACAAAGTTGCAAAAATGGGAAAACGTATTTAAAACTCCAAGACAGTTGACCACCTTGTAAGCAACTTTATAACTAGACTAGAAAGCCCTGCAGTCATATGAAATGACCGCTGTTCTAGATATTATAAATTGTAATTAAAATGATTTGTGCAAAGGCGTCTGCTAATTCAAACTGAATTACCCAGGGCAGGCGGCGAGGACGCCCCTTTGCTTAGTGCCCCACAGGGTTTCCCCCTTCTACTTGCTTAATTGCTTAAAGTAGAGTGCAATGAAGGAAACCACTGGCGGTACATTTCTTAAGAGCCACCGCTAGCTCAATAAATAAAGGTGATTTAAATATGTTTTAATCCTTTTTGCGTTTCGTTCAGCATTACTCTGTCATTTTCTTGCATTTCTCTCCTGCCTTTGTTCAAGGAACTCATTTTGTTGAGACAGGCTTTTTTGTCTTGCATCTGAGGCAAGCCTTGTTTCTCTATGCTCATCAGTCTCATTTTGCCGAGAAAGACGCATTTGCTCTGCGACTGAAGCAAGCCTTGTCTTTCTCTGCTCAGTGGTTTCTTTTTGTCGAGAAAGCCGTTTTTGTGCAGCTTTAGCTCCTTTTCTCTCCTCTTCAGTGCTGTATTTTCTAGGAGGCATTCTTAAAGGAAATTACGTTAAGACGTAGTTTTTATGTGAAACAGATGATTGCCAATGCAAACAAATGTTCACCTTCCCCCTGACACGCTCAATTTGCGTTCAGCCGTGGCAACTTCACCCCATTGGCTAATACAGTTACGCAAGCAACCAATAAGCTATCAGCGACAGACACTTAAGCCGCATATAATAAAGATGGTGTCTTGTTCTTCTGCAGATTCCTGTGCAGGGAGCACTGGGCTTAGAATAAAAGCCATCAGTAAACACTTTTTAAATTTAATTGAAGTATAAATTGGGACCTGATGAAGCAGAGCTTAGCATTTATAAGATATGCTATTAGCTTTTCCATGGGTATATGGACACATGGGAGTCAGATGCCTTAGGAAAGATTATATTGGATGAGTCCTAATGTTCCCTTTTAATTCTGGGACAGGTCCACTCTTCTATCCCTTGGTCTCTAGAGAGAAACTGCCCCCATTCTGAGATTTCACGTTATTAAATCCTCTCTGATGAATTGGATGCTCTCAGCTGAGATCTCCTGACCAAAAATGACACCAAGGAACCCAGAAGAAGAACTTGCCATGAAGAATGGAGCTATATGGAGTGGAGAGCCCAGCTTACTCTCATGGAGGTAGAAATAGTCTAAAATTTAGAGGGCACTAATATTAGACAGATACTACCCCAGAGACTTTTTGTTCAGAAGGTCTGGTGTGAACCTCAGGAATCTGCATTTTATATAAAAATTTAAATTAATTTTTAAATTTACACACAGTAAAATCCACTCCTTTCAATGTACAAGTAATTACTGAATACTGTGTCCAGTCACTGAGTTCAACAATGAGAACAGAATTGGGAATCTTCCCCCAAAAAGTCCCTGCTTTTATGGACCTTACATTCTAGCACAGGCAACAGAAGAAAATTAATTAATAATTCCACATGATGATTGGTGTTACAACGGAAAAAACAGAAAAGGCAAAGGGGAGGGTGTAGGGCCAGTAGCTGCGGCTATCACAGCCACCTGGCTCATGCAGGTTCCCATTAAATCCGGATAGACGGTAATGAAGCAGCAGAGCCAAAAACTGGTGAGCCATCTTTTATTCTAGCCTTGCAACCGGCAGGCAAGTAAATACATACAACAGGAAAACACTTCCCTTTCCATTCAGGGTTCCCAAAGCCACTGACTTTCTCCTGGTTTTCCTAGAATCAAAGGCCAGCCTTATTCACCTCTGTTCCCCATCTCCTCTCTGCACAAACTCTGCACAAACTGGCTTGTCCTTCAGCACCCCACCATCTTGGCTGCTTGCCTCTGCAACAACATGGCCTCTGCAAAAACGGCCTCCTTGCTCCTCCTTCTTCCTTCTTCTTAAAACCTTTTGGCACAAAACCCCTCCTCCAGCACATATTAGCATAACTAAGCCCCTCCCAAACAGGAAGGCAATCAGCAGTGTCACATGGCAGCAGCATCAGGTGGTCTGCAGCCTTTTTTAACAATAAAAGTGAGCAAAACCAAATAACACAAATTTTACAGACTTATTTGCCCAACAGAGGAGAATAATGGCAATTTAAATAGGGTGTCAAAGAAGTCCTTTCTAAGATATTAACATCTGAGCTGAGACTTGAATGGTGAAAACAAGCTAGCCATGTTAAGATCTTGGCAATCATTCCAGTCTGAGAGAAGGGCAAATGTAAAGGCATTAAGGGGAAAAAAAATCCGGGCATGCACTTATCGATTCATTCTTCCATTGAATGGTTATGATATGCCAGGCACTGTCCCTAGGTGCTTTGAAAAAACACAACACATAAAAATCCCCTCCTTTATGGATCTTTCACTGTAATACTAAAAAACAATAAGAAGGCCAGAGTTGCTGGAACATAAGAGCAGTATAGTAATACAAGAAAACTTGGGGAAATAGGCAAGGGCTAAATTATATAACGCAATAAATGCATATCCATCAACAGTTGAATCTAAAAAACTCAATGAACAGGCAGAACAGAAACAGACTCATAGATGCAGAGAACATTTTAATGGTTGCTAGATAGGATGAAGGTTGGGAAGATGAGTGAAAAAGGTAAAGGAATTAAAATGTACAAGTTGGTTATTATAAAATAGTTATGGGGGTATAAAAATACAGCATAAGGAATATAGTCAATAATATTCTAATAACTATGTATGGTGTCAGATGGTAATGAGACTTATCAGGGTGATCACTTGGAAGTTATATAATGTCTATTCACTGGGTTGTACACCTAAAACTAATATAATATTGTATATTAACTGTAATTGAAAAATAGAAAATGATTTTTTAAAAGTCAATAAGTAAAAAGGGAAAGCTCATTATAACAGAGAAGAGTAAACTAATAAGAAAAAGGAAAGCTAGAAAAAAAACATTTGGCAGCTATTATAAGAATTCTTAAATGTTTTTCAAGCAAGAATCATCAGTGGATGCTAAAACCAATAAATGAAAATTTGATGGTTTGACAGTGACATGGTCTTAAAATATCCACAAAAGATGCATATTTATTACAAAGGAACAAAAAGTAACTTTAGAGTGGAGAAATTTGTCAGACACCATCATAGTGAGCAAAGTTAGTATCCTCTGGGATAGGACAATAGACATCGCGTGACCATGCGCATGATGCACTGAGGCCACAACTTCACTTCTGCAACATGGTTACCAATAATTAATAATCAGGATCTAATTGTAAGGAAACAATAGGCAAACCCAAATCGAGGGTCATTCTACAAAATAAGAGGTATATACTCGTAGACTAATGAAAACTAAAAGCATAGCTAAATGCCATATGTGCTCTGGATTGGATTTTGAGCCAGGAAAAAACATTTATATATATGAAGGACACTATTAGAACAATTGGTCACATTGGAATGAAATCTGTATATTAGATAATACTATGTAAAGGTTAAATTCCTGCTTTGACCATTGTACTGTGGATATATAACGGTATATTCTAGCCTTTAAGAAATATACATATCATAAAGGGGAAATGTCTGCAATTTATTCCTTTTTTTCTTTTTAAAGATTTTATCATTGATTTTAGAGAGAGGAGAGAGAGAAAAAAAGGGGAAGAAGGAAGAGTAGGAAGCATCAATGCATAGTTAGTTGCTTCTCATATGTGCCTTGACCTGGCAAGCCCAGGGTCTTGAACTGGCAATCTCAGCATTCCAAGTCAACACTTTATCTTCTGCACCACTGAAGGTCAGGCTGCAATTTATTCTTAAATAGTTTAGGAAAAGAAAGAATTACATGTACATATAGTTAAAATGTTAACACATGGAGAATCTGCATAACAGATGTATAGGAATTCTTTTACTATTTTTGCAATTTTCCTATGAGTTCAAAATAATCATAGAAGCAAAATCAAAATGACCAATCATTTGGCCTCAGGTTTGCATGTGAGGAAAGGGGATGCCTGATCTTAGAACTGGGTGGACAGCAGAATCTCAAGGAGTTGGTGACCAGGCCAGAGTTGTTTAGAGTGTCACACTTAGGCAGGGGTGGTTCAGAAAGAAGCCTAATAAGATCCAGATGTGGGTAATGAGGTGTTTGACATTTGTGCTGGTTTGAATAGCACTCTCCAAAGTTCATATCTGGAACCAGTGACTGAAATCTTTTTTGGAAATAATTTCTTTGCAGATATAATTAGTTAAGATGAGCTCATACTGGATACGGTTGGCCTTAACCTGATGGTATTCTTATAAAAAGAGAAAACAGAGACACAGACACACAGGGAAGGATACATGAAAGGAAAACCAAAGATTGCCAGCCACCACCAAAAGCTTGAACAGAAGGATTCTTTCCTAGGGCCTTCAGAGGGAGCATTGCCCTGACATCTTTATTTCAGAAGTCTAGGCTCCAGAACTATGAGCGAATAAATTTTTATTGTTTTAAGCCATCTATTTTGTGGTACTTTGTTATGACAACCATAGGAAGAAACTAAGACAACATTATAGAATGAGTAAGATGCTATGTGGGTCGGTGCAGGATGTGTGAGTGTGTGTGTGTGTATAGGGGTATCTGAATGTGGGTGGCTGGGATCATGAACATTTGTGAGGTAATAGTTTTAGGTGTTTTTTAAAAACATTTAAAAGGAAAGGCTAACAAATTCAGCAGATGAAAATATTAAAATCTGATTTTTATATAAAATCAGACACAATTTATATTATGGAGTAGAAAATAAAATCAGCTTTTTTTTTTTAATAGATTACTTTTCTGCCTGCTTTCCTTCCCCACACAGTCCACTCAGGCTGCACCCAGCTCACTGTGAGCTGTGGGATCCTTCCAGGTCATCTACTGGGACCTCATCAGCCATGATGAATTGTTCTCCAACATCTAAAAATCCACGAGGTTGTAAATAGGCTGTGCCTGGAGGTGGAGGGGTGGACGGTGAGTAGGAAAAAGGGTAACATTGATAACTCACTCATTGGTGGAATGCCTCCATTGGTGGAAGGCCCCAAGGGTGATGGTTTCAACAGAAGAGTATTCACTGTTGTTGATATTATCATGAACCATCATTTGCAGGAAACCAGCTTCACAAAATGAAGCCTACAGGAAGTACATCAAAGATTAAATGAAATAAATCAAAGGGAGATTTGAAGAACAGAGACCTGAAAGAATAAAGTCTTTTCTGACAGGGTCTGCAAAAGAAATCAAGCACAGCCTTCCTAATTTCAAAAACTACCATTTCTGGCCCTGGGCAGGTGGGACAGTGAATAGAGAGTTGGCCCGGCGTATGGACATCCTGGGTTTGATCCCCAGTCGGGTCACACATGAGAAGTGACCGTGTGCTTCTCTTCCCCCACCCCCTTCTCTCCTTTTTCCTCTCCCACAGCCAGTGGCTCAATTGGTTTGAGCATTGGCCCCAGGCTCTGAGGATAGCTCAGTTGATTCAAGCATTGGCCCCAGACAGGAATTGCCAGGTGGATCATGGTCACGAGCATGCAAGAGTCTATCTCCTCTCTTCTCAGTTAAAAAAACAAAACAAAAAGCCCACTACATTTCTGTATTAGTGAAAACATGAATCCACATGGCATGTTTGCTCTGCTGGACTACCGTGAGGATAGTGAGACTGAATGTATGATTTTCATTAAGGATGGTTTAGAAATGGAAAAATGTTAACAAATCTGGCAATTTGGATCTATCACCTGTCATCATATCTGGCTGCTACTTTTTATCCACATACCAGGACTAAGTCAAATGGGACTGATGTTATCTTGAGCTCTTTATTTATTTTTACCTTGATTTATTTGGGACAGAGGCATTGTTTTTTTTGCAGAGACAGAGAGTGAGTCAGAGAGAGGAACAGATAGGGACAGACAGACAGGAATGGAGAGAGATGAGAAGCATCAATCATTAGTTTTTCATTGCACGTTGCAACACTTTAGTTGTTCATTGATTGCTCTCTCATATGTGCCTTGACCGTGGGCCTCCAGCAGACCGAGTAACCCCTTGCTGGAGCCAGTGACCTTGGGTTCAAGCTGGTGGGCTCTTGCTCAAACCAGATGAGCCTGCGCTCAAGCTGGTAACCTCGGAGTCTCAAACCTGGGTCCTTGGAATCCCAGTCCGACGCTCTATCCACTGCGCCACCACCTGGTCAGGCCAGAGGCATTGTTTTTTAAGAAAAACATGTTATGTAGGTTGTCTAAAAATAAAAGGCATTTAAACTAAAAATAAGTAGACAAGATGACCACAAAGAACTTGCTATTATGGAGTATCTGTTTTTGTTTGTGACCCAGACGCTCAGAAATCTTAAGTCACAAAACTGGAGATCACTCTCAGGTCAAACAGCTAGAATCACAGATGTTGGAGGAAGAATTATAAACGAGGTGATGTCCAGAAGAAACCTGGAAAGTGATTAAAAAGAGAGAGAAGCAAAATGAAGACTCTGAATCAAATTGTCTCCTTCTCCATGAAACACAGTAAAAGAAAAAGACAGAAAAATGTATGAAACGGGAAAATATTTTCCATCTAATATTGCTACTTTAAGAAAACACCTTTATAAATGTGACTCGGTTTGAAAATTCTAGGCCATAATTTAGATTCCAATATGAGGAAAGCTGTGTTGGCAAAACTTATTATAAATATATTGAGTATGCTATAGTTCATCCTACTTGTAGAATCTCAATTAAGATAATCATTGTGAGCCTGGACGGTTGGCTCAGCGGTAGAGCGTTGGCCTAGCGTGCGGAGGACCGGGGTTCGATTCCCGGCCAGGGCACACAGGAGAAGTGCCCATTTGCTTCTCCACCCCTCCGCCGCGCTTTCCTCTCTGTCTCTCTCTTCCCCTCCCGCAGCCAAGGCTCCATTGGAGCAAAGATGGCCCGGGCGCTGGGGATGACTCTGTGGCCTCTGCCTCAGGCGCTAGAGTGGCTCTGGTCGCAATATGGCGACGCCCAGGATGGGCAGAGCATCGCCCCCTGGTGGGCAGAGCGTCGCCCCATGGTGGGCGTCCCGGGTGGATCCCGGTCGGGCGCATGCGGGAGTCTGTCTGATTATCTCTCCCCGTTTCCAGCTTCAGAAAAAAAAAAAAAAGAAAAAAAGAAAAAAAAAATGAAAAAAAAAAAAAGATAATCATTGTGAGAAAAGTCTTCTCTTAGAAATATAATGTCAACAGATATCTGCAAATTAATACAAAAGAGAAACTACAGCATGTAAGGAATGTTAGAAAGCCTCCAGCCAAATCAAATCTCCTTAAACATTAAAAAAAATTATACTAGCGAAAAACTTACGAATATAGTGAATGTGGAAAAACTTTTAACCCGAAGCAGTACCTCAGGGATCATGAGAAAACGCATACTGGAGAATGTGCATTCATGTGAGTGCTGAATAGTCAGTTCAGGTATTTTTTTTTCTTTTTTCCCCCAAGTGTTCTCTTGAATATCATCCCTTACTCTACATTTAAGAATGCATATATGTTGGAAATTATATAAAAGTGATAAATGTGGGAAAGCCTTCAGCTGTAATAGAAAAACTTCATCTTCATCATTCTAAGAAGAAAAGTTTCTATACAAATTGACATTTGAATTGACACTCAATAGGCACCAAGAAAGACAACTTGTATAAAGAATGTGAGAAAGCCTTCAGCAACAAGACAGATCTCACAGAGCATGAGAAAATTCATAATGGAAAGAAACCCCTGAATGTAATCAGTGTGGAAGGGTCTTTAGCTAGAAGCAATACCTCATTAAAGATCAAAATGCTCATACTGAAAAGAAACTTAAGCCTGATCAGGTGGTGGCGCAGTGGATAGAGCGTCAACCTTGGATGCTGAAGACCAAGGTTCAAAACCCTGAGATCGCTGGCTTGAGCCCAAAGGTCACTGGCATGAACCCAAGATCACTGGCTTCGGCCCCAGAACACTGCTTGAGCAAGGGGTCACTGGCTCAGCTGGAGCCCCCAGTCAAGGCACATATGAGAAAGCAATCAGTGAACAACTAAAGTGACACTACGAATTGATGACTCTCATCTCAGTTCCTTTCTCTCTCTCTCTCTCTCAATAAAAATAAAAGAAAACAAAAAGCCACAGTTGCAACCATTTTTAGAGTACTTTCATATAATGTTAGTGGCATTATGAACTGTTCCAGTCTTTTGGGAAAGAACGATAATGACATCAATTAAAAGTAAATATGAATATATGTATATACATATTTTAGAAAATAACTATATACCGTATTTCCTAGTGTATAAGATGCTTCCATGTATAAGACGCACCTTAATTTTGGGGTCCTACATTTGAAAAAAAGACAAGTGCGAAAAAGTGAGAAATGCAAGTAAAAAAACCTACAACAATGAGCGCAAAAACAAGCGTGAAAAAGCGGGAAATGTGGCCCTGGCCAGTTGGCTCAGTGGTAGAGCATTGGCCTGGCATGCGGAAGTCCCAGGTTCGATTCCCGGCCAGGGCACACAGGAGAAGCGCCCATCTGCTTCTCCACCCCTCCCCCTCTCCTTCCTCTCTGTCTCTCTCTTCCCCTCCGGCAGCCAAGGCTCCATTGGAGCAAAGATGGCCTGGGCACTGGGGATGGCTCCATGGCCTCTGCCTAAGGCGCTAGAATGGCTCTGGTTGCAACAGAGCGATGCCCCGGATGGGCAGAGCATCGCCCCCTGGTGGGTGTGCCGGGTGGATCCCGGTCGGGCGCATGCGGGAGTCTGTCTGGTTGCCTCCCCGTTTCCAGCTTCAGAAGAATACAAAAAGAAAAAAAAAAGGCGAGAAATGCAAGTTTAAAAATCTAAAACCACTATTATAAGATGCACCCAATTTCTGGATCCCAAATTTTTCAAAAAATGGTGCATCTAAGACATGGGGATATATGGTAATTGTTTAACTCAGCAGTCCCCATTCTAGGATTCTATCTGGAAGGAAAAAAAGTACTAATATAAGATGTCTAAGGCATTTTTCATAATGGCATAAAACTGAAAATAATCAAAACGTAGTGGTAAAAAAAATTTTTTTTAATGATACATCCATACCCCAGAACAGTAAGCAGCGATGAAAGAGAGTGAACTATGGTTGTTTCAGTGAGCTCACAGTGCTTTTCAAGAAACAGTGTTGAATAAAAAAGGCAAAATGAAAAAAATGGCTTGTATTAGTCAGGACTCCACTACAGAAACAGAATTAGTAGGGACATATATTAGGGCTGTACCAGGAATTGGCTTACATGACTGTGGGGGCTCGCTAGGCAAATGCAAAAGCCACAGGACAGCCCATCAGGAAGGGCAGGCAGAATCTCTTTTCACAGCTCTAGTTCACAGGTGGAATTCCTTCTTTTTCCTGAAGTCCCAGGTCTGCTCTTAAGGCTTTTCAACTGATTGGATAAGGCCCCCCAGACTATGTAGGATATTACTTAAAGACACTGATGATGGATTTTAATCATATCTACAAAACACCTTCATAACAACACCTAGGTTAGTGTTTGATAGAGTAAAACAGGTTGACACATATATATAACTGACCATCACATGTATAAACTTTCACTTCTGAAAAATAAAGAATGAGAAAAGTCCTTGTATATTTATGTGTATATGTAAAAAACTGTACATTTGTAGATATATTGTTGGGCAGATAAAATATATTATGCTCACTTTGTTAAAGATGGCGCTGCCCACGTGGAGGCCATCACCCAGGTGATATTAAAGTGTGTTGGGGGCGGGCTGTGGGCAGGCAGAATCCTTGTAGCCTGGGGCTTGGTTTTGGGATTAAGCCTTTCCCACCCTTTTTGATGTGGGATGGTACAATCCCATCATGCCCCAGATAAGTGACTTTGTATTAGAGACTTCTGTATTTGTATATTGGATTAAAGGTTTTCATTTCTACACTATAAAGTGGGGGCAGACCGGGAGCTTGCTCTCTTGGTTCCTGAGATTAGCATGAGAGAGCAGAAAGAGCACAGCAGAGAGGCCACGTGGAGGAGGCCAGGAGAAGCAGCCAAGATGGCGGAGTATTGAGTGAGAAGCCAGTTTGTGCAGAGTTTGTGCAGGGAGAAGGAAGGAGATGGGGAACAGAGGTGAATAAGTCTGGTGAGCTAGAAACCTTTGATTCTAAGAAACTCGGATAAGTCAGTAGCTTTGTGAGCACTGAATGTGAGTGGGTTTTGGAGCCCAGTGTGTGTTTTTACTTGCCCACCGGGTGCAAGCTAGGATTAAAGATAATGGCCCATCGAGCGTCGCCCTAGCGTGCTGAGGACCCAGGTTCAATTCCCGGCCAGGGCACATAGGAGAAGCGCCCATTTGCTTCTCCACCCCTCCGCCGTGCCTTCCTCTCTGTCTCTCTCTTCCCCTCCCGCAGCCAAGGCTCCATTGGAGCAAAGATGGCCCGGGCGCTGGGGATGGCTCTGTGGCCTCTGCCCCAGGCGCTAGAGTGGCTCTGGTCGCAACATGGCGACACCCAGGAGGGTCGCAACATGGCGACGCCCAGGATGGGCAGAGCATCGCCCCTTGGTGGGCAGAGCGTCGCCCCCTGGTGGGCGTGCCGGGTGGATCCCGGTCGGGCGCATGCGGGAGTCTGTCTGACTGTCTCTCCCTGTTTCCAGCTTCAGAAAAGTACAAAAAAAAAAAAAAAAAAAAGATAATGGCCCATCAGTTTTTGGTTCCATTGTTTCTTTACCGACTGTCCGAATCCAATGCGAACCTGCATGGGCCAGGCAGCTATGATAGTGGCCCTGGCTACTGGCTTTACATATATGTATAGCATAGCACATATGTGTTGTGCATGTGGTTGAGCATGGAGGAAAAATATTGAACAGTTACCAGGTATGAGGGTTAGGGTGATGCAGATGGAAGGGCAGGAGAAGCGGAAGAGAGTACCAAGCAACAAAAAACAAAAACAAAAAGACAGACTGCAATATAAAAAAACATAAACCTTAGGATATATAGCTATTATCATATTTATAGATTTATATTAAAGCTATCTATGTGGATCTAAATACATAAAGACATTAAAAAAACTAAAATATATAAATATTTAGCAAGCATTTAATAGATATAAAAGGGTGTTCATTGCTTGTTAATTTTCTAAACTATCATTTTAAAGAGATAATCACAGGCTCTAAATGGTGTCACTCTTGCTTAAAACCCATGATACCAAACCTAGATTATTACTTGATCTAACTGCAGTTTCGACCTCTCCCAGAAACATAATCTTAACCAACCAGTCTGGAATTTTGTGGTCAAGCACCAACAAGGTAATCTGTCACATGGGCCCTCTCCATGCCCCATGGAAAAAAGAGGTAATCTGTATGATAAAACTCTTCTGCTGAATTCCCTCAAAGGAAGGATGTCCAGGCCTATTAACAAAAGAAAAGAAAGCATTGTCTACCTCCCTTCCTGTAAAAACTTTCCATTCTGTAAAACCTCTCAGAGTGATCTTCCAGTTGTTAGATGGAATGTTTATTAATCGTCTAATAAAGCCAATTAGATGGTCACATTTACTTGAATTTTGTTGGTTTGTTTTTTAACAATCATAATAAAAAGAAGTGGACATGTTCTTGTTCAATATCTATTTTAAAACACAAACAATATTTGTATTAGTGGATGACCATAACTGGATAGCATGAAAGAAAAACATCTGTTCTCTCATGGGGGGCTAGAAGTTCCAAATCAAGGTATTGTCAGGGCCATGCTCTGAAGGCTCTGGGGGAAAATCCTTTCTTGCCGCTTCCTAGTTCTGGTGGTATTACCTAACAGAACTTCATCCACCTGGCAATAGGAAAGCCAAACACTAAACACCAAGAATTGTAGCGGGAAAGAATTGGCTATTTTATAAAGAATGACACCACCCAGGAGAAGAGAAGCTAATGCTTAAAAGCCTGAACTCCCTAATCTGCGATTGGGGTGTTTTTTTTGTTTGTTTGTTTTGTTTTTTATCTTTCTGAAGCTGGAAACGGGGAGAGACAGTCAGACAGACTCCCGCATGCGCCCGACCGGGATCCACCCGGCACGCCCACCAGGGGCGATGCTCTGCCCCTCCGGGGCATCGCTCTGCCGCGACCAGAGCCACTCTAGCGCCTGGGGCAGAGGCCAAGGAGCCATCCCCAGCACCCGGGCCATCTTTGCTCCAATGGAGTCTCGGCTGCGGGAGGGGAAGAGAGAGACAGAGAGGAAGGAGGGGGTGGGGGGTGGAGAAGCAAATGGGCGCCTCCCCTATGTGCCCTGGCCAGGAATCGAACCCGGGTCCCCCGCACGCCAGGCCGACGCTCCACCGCTGAGCCAACCGGCCAGGGCCTGGGGTGGGTTTTTAAGAATTTAGGAGGAACAGATATGCAGAAGCATTGGTGGGGCAATGTTGGGCAGATAAATTATTTTATGCTCACTCTGTTAAAGATGGCCACTGCTCTCACATGGTGATGCTCTCACATGATACAGCTAATTGCCCTTCTTGCTTGGGAAGGGGCTTGGTTATGCTAATGTATGTGGGGGAGGGACTTTCATGTTTTAAAAGTTTTAAAAGGAGGAGCTAGGAGGCCATTTTGGGGAGAGAGACCATGTTCTTTTGGAGAGGAGGAGGCCATGTTATAGCAGGGCAGAGAGGCCAAGTGGAAGAGAGGAGATAGCCAAAATGGCAGAATGCTGAAGGAGAAGGACATGGGGAACAGAGGTGAATAACAGAGGTGAATAAGACCGGTGAGGGCCTTTTATTTATTTATTTATTTATTTATTTATTTATTTATTTATTTATTGTGAGGGCCTTTGATCCTAGCAAAAACTGGAGAAAGCCAGTGGCTTTGGGATCCCTGAATGGAAAAGGAAGTGTTTCCCTCCGTGTGTATTTTACTAGCCAGCCAGGTGCGAGGCTAGAATAAAGGAAAATGGTCCACCAGTTCTTGGCTCTGTTGTTTTCTACGACTGGTCCAAATCAAATGAAAACCTGCATTGTCCAGGCGGCTGTGATGGTGGCTGTGGCTATTGGCTTAATAGGCAAGTTTTAGTTGGAGGACCTTGGAGCTTGGCCATTAATGGTAAGGAGTGTCAGCACCGAATGTCCTTGGACAACAGACCCTTCATTTTCGAAAGGGTTCCAGTGTTCAATTTCCAGTGATGTCCCAGTGTTACCATTTCTTGAGTTCCCCGATATAGAAATCGAGAGAAAATCCTATAAAACATTTCCAGACAGTTTATTAAGCTTATGCTTGAGCACAAAGAAGGCAGCTCAGAGGAATGGAGAGTCCTCTGAACTGGCTTGGGGGCTGACTCTGCTTCACTGCTTTTATAAACTGGGTACAAAGTATACTTGTGCTTTTCAAAAGCCCACTTTTTGAAAAGACAAATTTTTGAAGGGTCTGGAGAGTGGAATTTTCTATGTTGGGGTGGGATTACTTCCTCCTCTTTGGTTCTTTGGCAACTATGTTGTAAAGCCAGTAGCCACGGCTACCATCACAGCCACCTGGCTCATGCAGGTTCACATTTGATTCAGACAGACGGTAATGAAACAATGGAGCCAAGAACTGGTGGGCCGTTAGCTTTAATCCTAGCTTGCACTCGGTGGGCAAGAAATACACACAGTGGGAAATCACTTCCCTTTCAATTCAGGGCTCCCAAAGCCACTGACTTATCCTAGTTTCCTAGAATCAAAGGTTTCTACCTCACCAGCCTTATTCACCTCTGTTCTCCATCTCCTCTCTACACAAACTGGCTTCTCCTTCAGCACTCTGTCATCTTGGCCGCTTCTATCTTCCACGTGGCCTTTCTCTGCTCTCCTCTCTAATGCTAATCTCAGGAACCAAGAAAGAGCAAGTTCCCTGTCTGCCCCATTTTATAGTGTAGAAATCAAAACCTTTTTCCAATATACAACCAAGGAAGTCTCTGATACAAAGTCACTTATCTGCGGCATAAGGGGATTCCTCATAAGAGTGTACCACCATACATCATGCAATAGTCAAGGGTGTCTTAAAACTAAGCCTTAGGCAATAATGACTTTGCCGGCTTACAGCCTGTCTCCCACACCCAATGCAGACTATAAGCGAGCAAACATATATATCATATTTACAAACTTATTTAACCTACATAAGTATCTTGCCCATGCACTGTGGGGGCAAGATGGTAGTGTTGCTCATTATGGTCAGTCCAGGAAGGTTGTGTAGCCGCCTACCTAACCTTGATCAGCTGAGCATGAAACAGTGGTTTCAACATCTTCTGGCACCTGGTCTTAACTTGGCTTCCTGGCCACTCAGTATTTTCCATTCCCGAGTCCAAGTCCCTATACTGTCTCACCATTTCTTTGGTTTCATGGTGGGGGGAGAGGAGCACGGTTGTGAGACTTTGGTTCCAGGTGCAGCTAGAGGTCAAAGTTCTCTCCTCTGCATTTGCTTCAGAAGCAGAAATTTCAGTTTTAGTCTGTTGTCTCTAAAAAACAACTAAGTATCTTATTAAACAGGACAAGAGCACTTTGAGCTGGTACTATGGTTACAGCGGTGGCCACAATCCTAGGCGTTCCTTGGCTTGTGTGACATCACTCCAGTTTTTGCCTTCACCTTCATTCACATGGCTCTCTCTTCTCTCTCTGCGTGTTTGTGTCTCCAAGTTTCCCTCTGTTTATAAGCACAACAATGACTGGATTTAGGGCCCACCCTGACCCAATATGACCTCCCCTTAACTTGATTATACTGTGGTAAGGTGCCAGAGAACTGTAAAACTTAGTATTGGCAATGCCATTTTAAAGAGGAAAAGTCAGGCTTTCTGTCCCGTCCTTTCTTTGGAAAATGGAGTGAGAAGGATATGAAAGTCTCCTGACGTACAAGGACAACTGGATCATTTTAGTTTTAGTTCTCTGACAGGATTATGGTTATCTGAAGAACTTCCTTTCCCTTTCAATAAGAGACAGAATTTACATACCATCCTACACTGATTTTAGCTCTCCCTCCCTTCCTGGAATCCTGAGATTAACGTGTACCTCTAGGCCAGTGGTAGTCAACCTGGTCCCTACCGCCCACTAGTGGGCGTTCCAGCTTTCATGGTGGGTGGTAGCGGAGCAACCAAAGTATAAATAAAAAGATAGATTTAACTATAGTAAGTTCTTTTATAAAGATTTATTCTGCCAAACTTAGCGAAAATTCGACAAAATACTTGGTAAGTAATTATTATTATATGCTTTAACTTGCTGTAACTGCTTTATAAATTTTATAAAGTAAAGTTATTTCCCTACTTTATAAATCACCATTACTGTGGAACCGGTGGGTGGTTAGAAAATTTTACTAACAGTGATACAAATGTGGGCGGTATGTATAAAAAGGTTGACTACTCCTGCTCTAGGCAAAGGAGGAGAAATAGACACTAAAAGGTTTATGAATGTATTTTGATATGTAAAATGACATCACTATTGTGTTACCTTGAAAGTTTTAACGTTTTTTAAATCCCCTAAACAAATGTTATAAGCTTGTTAATGATTGTGACATGCTGTCATGCCCCCCCACCCAACCTGTATGTGGTCAATGGGTATATAACTAGCCTCTGAGATGTATTTAGGGCTGCACAATTTGGGTCAGATATGCCTCGTGTTAATCATATGTGGCCGGCATATTAATAAATCTCTTCCTTTTAATAAAACTATAAAGCTAGTAGCCGCAGCCACCATCACAGCCACCTGGCCAATGTAGGTTCACATTAGATTCAGACAGACGGTAATGAAACAATGGAGCCAGGAACTGGTGGGCTATTTCCTTTAATCCTAGCTTGCACCCAGTGGACAAGTAAAAACATACATTGGGCTCCAAAACCCACTCATTCAGTGCTCACAAAGCTACTGACTTATCCGAGTTTCCTAGAATCAAAGTTTCTAGCTCACCAGCCCCATTCACCTCTGTTCCCCATCTCCTTCTCTCTACACAAACTGGCTTCTCGTTCAGCACTCTGCCATCTTGGCTGCTTCTCCTGGCCTCCTCCATGTGGTCTTTCTCTGCTCTCCTACAGCATGGGCTCCTCCTAGAATGTAATCACTCTTCTCTCCGGGACATGATCTCTCTTCCTTTTAAAACCTTTTGGTGCGAAAGCCCTCCCTCAACACATATTAATCTAATCATGCCTATCCTAAGCAATCACCTGGGCAATGGGCTTCCACATGGGCAGTGCCACCTTTAACAAAGTGAGCATGTAAAGCCAGTAGCTGTGGCCAACATCACAGCCACCTGGCCAATGCAGGTTCACATTAAATTTGGACAGATGGTAATGAAACAACAGAGCCACGAACTGGTGGGCCATTATCTTTAATCCTAGCTTGTACCTGGCGGGCAAGTAAAAATACACACTGGGCTCCAAAACCCACTCATTCAGCACTCACAAAGCTACTGACTTATATGAGTTTCCTAGAATCAAAGGTTTCTACCTCACCAGCCTCATTCACCTCTGTTTCCCATCTCCTTCTCTCTGCACAACTCTGCACAAACTGGCTTCTCTTTCAGCATTCTGCCATCTTGGCTGCTTCCCATATCCTCCATGTGGACTTTCTCTGCTCTCCTCTCTACTGCTAATCTCAGGAACCAAGAGAGAGCAAGCTCCCGGTCTGCCCCCATTTTATAGTGTAGAAATCAAAACCTTTAATCCAATATACAAATAAGGAAGGCTCTGATATAAAGTCACTTATCTGAGGCATAATGGGATTCCTCAGAGAGTGCACCACCCTACATCAAGCAACAGTCAAGGGTGTGGGGAAAAGCTTAGTTTTAAAACTAAGCCTCAGGCTATAACAACCTGGTCTGTTTACTGCCTGTACCCCACACACAATGCAAACTATAAGCGAGCAAATATATATATCATATTTACAAACTTATTTGACCAACAGAGCATAATATATTTTATCTGCCCAACAAAAACCCTTTAAAATTCATCTGGAATTGGTGTCTCTACATAAACCCGTGGAAGTGAGGTATGGTACTTTACAACAGTATCTGTTAAAACCCTATCCTAAATAAGGTCAAATTCACAAGTGGCCAAGGTTAGAACTTTAACATATTTTTTAGAGGAACAAAATCCAACCTATTATAGTATCCAACTTATAATCAAATGAAATATTTTATTAAAAGGAAATAACAACTATGTCACTTTTTTTTCTTTTTTTTTTTTTGGATTTTTCTGAAGCTGGAAACGGGGGAGACAGTCAGACAGACTCTCGCACGCGCCTGACCGGGATCCACCTGTCACGCCCATGGGGGGGGTGCTCTGCCCATCCGGGGAGTCGCTCTGTTGCGACCAGAGCCACTCTAGCGCCTGAGGCAGAGGCCAAGGAGCCATCCCCAGCGCCGGGGCCATCTTTTGCTCCAATGGAGCCTCGGCTGCGGGAGGGGAAGAGAGAGACAGAGAAGAAGGAGAGGGGGAGGGGTGGAGAAACAGATGGGCATGTTGGGCAGATAAAATGTATTATGCTTACTTTGTTAAAGATAACACGAGGAGGCCATCGCCCAGGTGATATTAATGTGTGTTGGGGTGGGCTAAAGGCAGGCAGAATCCTTGTAGCCCGAGGCTTGGTTTTGGGATTAAGCCTTTCCTACCCTTTTTGATGTGGGGTGGTACAATCCAATCATGCCTCAGAAAGTGACTTTGTATTAGAGACTTCCCTATTTTGTATATTGGATTAAGGGTTTGGATTTCTACACTATAAAATGGGGACAGAGAGGGAGCTTGTGCTCTCTTGGTTCCTGGGATGATTAGAGGAGAGAGCAGAGCAGAGAGAAGAAGGAGGCCACGTGGAGGAGGCCAGGAAAAGCAGCCAAGATGGCAGAGTGCTGAGTGAGATGCCAGTTTGTGCAGAGTTTGTATCTGGGATAAGGAAGGAGATGGGGAACTGAGGAGAATAAGGCTGGTGAGCTAGAAACCTTTGATTCTAGGAAACTCAGATAAGTCAGTGGCTTTGTGAGCACTGAATGTGAATGGGTTTTGGAGCCCAGTGTGTATTTTTACTTGCCCGCCGGGTGCAAGCTAGAATTAAAGACTATGTATGGCCCACCAGTTTGTGGCTCCGTTGTTTCTTTACCGACTGTCCGAATCCAATGCGAACCTGCAGGAGCCGGGCTGCGATGATGGTGGCTCTGGCCCTGACTCCTGGCTTTACATTTGGCGTAGTCTGTGGCAGGATTCGATACAGATCGGCAAGGAGCCTTTGAGTGGTGGAGTAGAGGACTGGCTAGTGTTAGGGTTCCCCATGGCTGTCCTTTTGGGGATTGTAGGCTGGCTGACTTTTACAGCCATGCGTGAGGAAACTGAGAGCTCTGTGGAAGAGGCTGCCCGGGACCTGCAAACCGAGCAGTGGAAGGAGCTGGAGCAAACGCAGGAGAAACCGATCCTGACCCTGGAGCTGGAGGAAGCGCTGGAGGAGGAGGCCGACCAGGTTTGCGAGATTCGCCTGGAAATGGAGCAAACGCTGGAGGAGGATTCAGAGGTTCGTGAGTTGCAGTTTGCCCTGGATGCTGTAGAGAGCCAGCAGCGGCGGGAGGCCAGGGCTGAGGCTGAGGCCAGGTCTGGAGCTGCAAGGTCTGCAGAGCAGAAGGCAGCAGCGGACAGAGGCTCGAGCCCGGCAGCCGGAGCTGGTGTTTTCAGTTCCTCTTTGGAGGATGAGGAGAATCGGGCTGAAGTCACAATCCGCAGTCTCCATAAAATGAGAGCCCAGCTGGAAGGAGCACCTACTATGGCCCCGGTAGGTCTGCGATTTGGGAACATAGGGCTGGACATGTTCTCCGGAGCAGAGATGGAAATGCTGACTGCCATTGCCACGTGCCCCTCTTTGGGACAGTGTAAGACCTGCGAGGATGGCAGGGATGAGGGGGTGGCTGACGCCCCATGTACACGGACTGATTTCCTGGACTACGACCGGAGTGGGCATTGACTCCTTTGTTGGATGGATTTACGGATTACGAATTTTGGACAATGTGAAATACCCTGATGGGGGTGGGGGGGTGACTTTGCTGGAAGCACTCCCCTGCCCCGGGAAGTTTTTCCCGTGGCTAGAAAGAAGGCCGAGGACATTTTGCGCTTTGGGCTAAGTGCTGAGAGACTGGTGAAATGTACCTTTGTAATTGTTGAAACTGTATGATTTTTGCTTTTGTAATCTGTGTAATGTTCTAATTTCCTTGCACAGGAATGCTGGTGATGTAAATTGTGGGTAGTAAAGTGAGCATAGGGGTGGATTATTGGGCAGATAAAATGTATTTTTACTTGCCCGCCGGGTGCAAGCTAGAATTAAAGACTATGGCCCACCAGTTTGTGGCTCCGTTGTTTCTTTACCGACTGTCCGAATCCAATGCAAACCTGCAGGAGCCGGGCTGCAATGATGGTGGCCCTGGCCCTGACTCCTGGCTTTACAGGGCGCCTCTCCTGTGTGCCCTGGCCGGGAATCGAACCCGGGACTTCCGCACGCCAGGCCGACGCTCTACCACTGAGCCAACCGGCCAGGGCCCAACTATGTCACATTTATTGTAATTATTTAACACTGCCTTGGAAGTATAAACCAATGCAATAAAATATAAAACAAAAGTAAGAGATAATGATTGGAAAGGAAAAAAACAAATGATTGTTCTGTTCAGAAATCCAAAGAAGATGCACTGAAATACAATTGCATGTATAAGAGAGTTTGAAAAGGTGACCAGACACAAAATAAATACAAATAAACAGTTTTCCTAATAGTAACAACAATAAAAGGAAACACGATAGAAAAATAAGTAGGTATGGAGAGCCTACTAAGAAACTATCTTTGTCCTTCAAGAAATAAGATGTGGCCCTGGCCGGTTGGCTCAGCGTTAGAGTGTCGGCCTAGCGTGCGGAGGACCCGGGTTCGATTCCCGGCCAGGGCACACAGGAGAAGCGCTCATTTGCTTCTCCACCCCTCCGCCACGCCTTCCTCTCTGTCTCTCTCTTCCCCTCCCGCAGCCAAGGCTCCATTGGAGCAAAGATGGCCCGGGCGCTGGGGATGGCTCTGTGGCCTCTGCCCCAGGCGCTAGAGTGGCTCTGGTCGCAACATGGCGACGCCCAGGATGGGCAGAGCATCGCCCCCTGGTGGGCAGAGCGTCGCCCCATGGTGGGCGTGCCGGGTGGATCCCGGTCGGGCGCATGCGGGAGTCTGTCTGACTGTCTCTCCCCGTTTCCAGCTTCAGAAATATAAAAAAAAAAAAAAAAAAAAAAAAAAAAAAGAAATAAGATGTGTGAGAAGACGCAATTATTAAGAAGGACTTTATGGAGTCCTAGGAGTCCAGGTTTCTGGTCCAGGCACACTTGCTTTGATTTACTATGTTGTGTATGGCCTGCTCACTTGCCAAGGTTAATTTTGATCCTCTGCCCTCCTCACTGATAGCAGGAGACAGAACTGCGTGATTGATCTGTGATTCTCTTGTTTGTTGGAGACTGCAAGCTGATAGGGTCCTTGTGGTTTAGATTTGCGGGGAGACAGAGGTGTGGGGGACTGGCAGTTAGCTGACAGGGTCCATGCTGCTCACCCCCCCACCTCACTTGCTTAAGTTGCTAAAGGCTAAATTCTTCCCCACAATCTCTGACTGTTTATATTGGTAAAGGCAATTTACATGCCCTTCTCCACACCTCCCTGTTAGCTATGTTTACCCTTTGTTTTGAGAAGTTAAGATGTTATGCACGTTGGAGGATTTTCTGCACTTGGGAGAATTCTTGGGTTGCCTTGGAAATGTGACTTTGTGTCAGAGACCTCTTGATTTGCTAATATTAGACTTTGCTCTGCCGGATAAATAAAGCAGTTTGGGAGTGAAGACTTGCTCTTGCAAGCTATTAGCTGTGCAGTGAGTCCTCCAGATCCCATCCTTTTCCTTTCTGTGTTTATTTTCTAATCCTCCCCCGTTCCCACCCAAGACCTGCAAAATTATTTGCTAGGTGGGTTTGCAACACTTGATTGTACTAATTGGTTCCAAAGTGGTTTGTAGGTTGTAGCCCAGCAGCCCCTGTATGCTTTTATTTGTGGTTAAACTATTAGAATATCTCTCATTGCAGCACTGTTCACAGTGGCCAAGACATGGAAACAACCAAAAAGCCCTTCAATAGAAGACTGGATAAAGAAGATGTGGCACATATACACTATGGAATACTACTCAGCCATAAGAAATGATGACATCAGATCATTTACAGCAAAATGGTGGGATCTTGATAACATTATAAGGAGTGAAATAAGTAAATCAGAAAAAAACAAGAACTACATGATTCCATACATTGGTGGAACATAAAAATGAGACTAAGAGACATGGACAAGAGTGTGGTGGTTACCAAGGGTCGGGGGGGAGGGAGGACATGGGAGGGAGGGAGGGAGAGAGTTAGGGGGAAGGGGAGGGGCACAGAGAACTAGATAGAGGGTGACGGAGGACAATCTGACTTTGGGCGAGGGGTTTGCAACATAATTTGATGACAAAATAACCTAGACATGTTTTCTTTGAATATATGTACCCTGATTTATTAATGTCATCCCATTACCATTAATAAAAATTTATTAAAAAAAAAAAAAAAAGAAGTGAATTGATAAGTAAAGTGTATAAACAAAACTTGTGAATACTTATTACAAAATCACCACCTAGAAATACAGTGGCAATTTTACATTCTGGCAATAGTATATATTTGCATATTTAAGTATCCACACCTGCTATAATTTAAAGCTCCAAAGTATGAAAAATATTGTTTGAATTAGTACTTAAATCTGTGGGGGAAAGTAAAAGTAGAGGTCACTGATTTATTAAAAATTTGAAATTTAAAATACAAAAAACAACAACAAAAAAAAAACTATTAGAATATCTCAATTGCTAGTTGTTTATTAAAGAAGGTCACTTTCTGCCCTGGCCAGTTAGCTTGATTGGTGAGAGCTAACCCAGAGACATAAAGGTTGTGAATTTGAACCCTAGTCAGGGAACATACAGGAACAGATTGATCTCTCTCTCTCTCTCTCTCTCTCTCTCTGTCTTACCCTTCTTCTCTCTCTAAAGATGATAAATAAAATTGAAAAAAAGAGAGAGAGAGAAGGGCACGTCCTAAGCAGAGGCTGAGAGCTGTATTAAATGTAGACTGTCGTTGGACAGATAAAATATATTATGTTCACTTCGTTAAAGATGGCACTGCCCACGTGGAAGCCCATCTCCTAAGTGATGATATTAGTTGCCCTTATGCTTGGAATGGGCGTAGTTATATTAATGTGTGTTGGGGGCAGGCTGTGGGTAGGCAGGATCCTTGTAGCCTGGGGCTTGGTTTTAGGACTAAGCCTTTCCCACCCTTTTTGATGTGGGGTGGTGCACTCTCATGAGGAATCCCATTATGCCTCAGATAAGTGACTTTGAATTAGAGACTTCATTTAGTATATTGGATTAAAGGTTTTGATTTCTGCACTATAAAGTGGGGCAGACTGGGAGTTTGCTCTCTCTCGGTTCCTGAGATTAGCATTAGAGGAGAGAACAGAAAAGGAGAGCAGAGAAAGGCCATGTGGAGGAGGCCAGGAGAAGCAGCCAAGATGGTGGAGTGCTGAAAAGCCAGTTTGTGCAGAGTTTGTGCAGGGAGAAGGAAGGAGATGGGGAACAGAGGTGAATAAGTACGGTGAGATAGAAACCTTTGATTCTAGGAAACTCGGATAAGTCAGTAGCTTTGTGAGCACTGAGTGAGTGGGTTGTGGAGCCCAGTGTGTGTTTTACTTGCCCGCCAGGTACAAGCTAGGATTAAAGATAATGAATGGCCCACCAGTTCTTGGCTCCATTATTTCTTTACTGACTGTCCGAATCCAATGCAGGCCTTCATGGGCCAGGCGGCTGTGATAGGGCCGTGGATACTGGCTTTACAACTGTTTAAAACAAACTGTGGCCCTTTGCCAACTTTTTCCTCCTGTTTATAATTTGGATTCACCTCCAACTGAATAACATTAAGGGGAAATGACAGAAGGATATTATAGTGGATAGAAGTAAAACATAACTTCTGATTTTGAGCCAGTAGTTGGAAAAATAGTATCAGGGAGCAAAATGGAAAAAAAAAAAAAAGTTTAGTAGAGTAGGTGAAGATGTTAATGACCAGTTTTCAAAAAGAGAGTGTAGAGCCAGCAGTCACAGCCACCATCAAAGCCACCTGGCCAACACAGGTTCAGGTTTGATTCGGATCGATCATAAAGAAATAATTGAGCCAAAATAATTGAGCTGGTGGTCCATTTTCCTTTAATCCTAGCTCGCACCTGGCAAGTGAGTAAATGCACACAGCAGGAAACAGTTCGTTTTTCATTCAGGGCTCCCAAAGCCACTGACTCATTCAAGTTTTCCTAGAATCTAAGGCTCCCACCTCTTTGCCTCCATTTTGGCTGCCCCCTCTCCTCCATGTGGCCTTTCTCTGCCCTCAGATGGCCTCCTAGCTCCTCCTGTTAAAACCTTTTGGCACAAAGCCCTCCCCCAACACACATTAGTATAACCAAGCCCATCCCAAGCAAGAAGAGCATTAATACTATCACCTGGGCAACAGGCAGTGCCACCTTTAACAGGGTGGGCAAAATATATCTTATCTGACTGACAGATAGCTTCCAAGAAACATTAAATAACATAGTTGCTATTTAAAAAAATATTTTTTTACAGATTTTATAGAAAGAAGAAGGGAGAGAGAGAAAGAGAGACAGAAACACCAGTCTGTTCCTCTAACCAACCTATCTATTCAGCCAAAGTGAAGAAAATACAGTAGTACCTTGAGATACGAGTTTAATTCATTCTGTAACCGAACTCGTAAGTCAGTCAATTCGTATATCAAACAAATTTCTCCCATTTAAAATAACTGAAATAGATTTAATCTGTTTCAGCCCTGTGAAACATCCCCAAACCATCCTAAATTATGAAAAAAGACATTTTTTTTTGTTTTTGTTTTTGTTTTTCATTTTTCTGAAGCTGGAAACAGGGAGAGACAGTCAGACAGACTCCCGCATGCGCCTGACCGGGATCCACCCAGCACGCCCACCAGGGGACCGCGCTCTGCCCACCAGGGGGCGATGCTCTGCCCATCCTGGGCGTTGCCATGTTGCGACCAGAGCCACTCTAGCGCCTGAGGCAGAGGCCACAGAGCCATCCCCAGTGCCCGGGCCATCTTTGCTCCAATGGAGCCTTGGCTGCGGGAGGGGAAGAGAGAGACAGAGAGGAAAGCGCAGCAGAGGGGTGGAGAAGCAAATGGGCGTTTCTCCTGTGTGCCCTGGCCGGGAATCGAACCTGGGTCCTCCGCACGCTAGGCCGATGCTCTACCGCTGAGCCAACCGGCCAGGGCGATATGTTTTTAATTAAGAAACACACATGTATACTTTACCAATGAATAACAAAATATATGAAATAAAAGAAAAAAAAGTGTTATTTAGTACTGTATTCTTACCTTGGAGACAGACGAGTGCGGCTAACAGAGGTGAATGGAGGAGAAGGGAGAGAGGAAAGGATGCAGGCACTGTAGACACGTAAACTAAAACTGCACTTTCTTAAAACTAAATGTAAACTAAAACTACATTTTCTTTAAACAAAACTAAAACTGCACTTTCTTTACTTAAAATAAAACCACAAAAACTTAATTGTAAAAAAAATGTATTTTCTTAACTTTACACTTAACCTAAGCTTACCATTACGTACGTATTATTCATTTAATCCTCACCTGTTTTTTCCTTTTGGGCTGCACTTTTGGCACTTTCACTTGCAGGACTTTTGAATAAAAATCTATCCAAAGAGGTTTGCTTTTGCCTGCTTTTTAAAATGTTATGGAAATGTGACAAACAAGTTTCATTAAAAAGTGCTGAAGCACGACCAGTTGAAACTTTTTCTGGGTGTTTTTTTTCAATGAAACTTGAAAGCTTCTCCCACATTGCCAGCATGTCTTTAATTTCACTTGTAGAAATCACTTCCTCCGACTCTACCTCCTCCTCACTATTAATCTCTTCAGAAGCTCTGTATATTGCATCATCTGTAGCTTCTTCAATTCCTTAGTTGCGAGTTCTTCCTCATGTTCCTCAACGGGCTCGTTTACATCACCCTCGACTTTCCGAGGGACACAATCTCCTCTCAGTGCTTCTACCTCGGTCTTGGTCTCTGGTTGAATCCTTCGAAGTTCCTGTCTGCAACAACATCAGGCCATAACTTTTTCCATACCGCTGAGTTCAAGGTTCTTCTTGTAACCTTTTCTTTTTTTTTTCTTTTTTTTTTGTATTTTTCTGAAGTTGGAAACAGGGAGGCAGTCAGACAGATTCCCACATGCGCCCAACTGGGATCCACCCGGCACGCCCACCAGGGGGCGATGTTCTGCCCATCTGGGGCATCGCTCTGTTGCGACCAAAGCCATTCTAGCGCCTGAGGCAGAGGCCACAGAGCCATCCTCAACGCCCAGGCCAATTTTGCTCCAATGAAGCCTTGGCTGCGGGAGGGTAAGAGAGAGACAGAGAAGGAGAGGGGGAGGAGTGGGGAAGCAGATGGGCGCTTCTCCTGTGTGCCCTGGCCGGGAATTGAACCCGGGACTCCTGCACACCAAGCCGACACTCTATCACTGAGCCAACCAGCCAGGGCCACCTCTTCTTTTTTTAAAATATTTTTTATTTATTCATTTTAGAGAGGAGAGAGAGAAAGGGGGGGGGGAGCAGGAAGCATCAACTCCCATATGTGCCTTAACCAGGCAAGCCCAGAGCTTCAAACCGGTGACCTCAGCGTTTCCAGGTCGACGCTTTATCCACTGTGCCACCACAGGTCAGGCTTCTTCTTGCCACGTCAAGTCAATAATGTGTAAACATATCACGATGTGGTCTTTCCAAATCTCTCAAAGGGTTAGATTTGTATTCTCAGTCACCTCAAAGCAGCAGTGGAACAAGTGCTTTGTGTAAAGCTTTTTAAAGTTGGAAATGACCTGCTGATCCATAGGTTGCAAGACTGAAGTGGTGTTGGGTGGGAGGTAGAGGACTTTCACGAATTTGAACTCATCGAGAATGTCATCTTCAAGACCAGGTGGGTGGGCTGGAGCATTTTCAAGGATTAGTAATGCTTTCATTGGGAATATATTTTCTTGAAGATATTTCTTCACTGCAGGACCAAAGATGAGATTTACCCATTCAATAAATACTGCCGCATAACCCATGCCCTAGCATTGGAGTGCCACGCAACCTGCAGTTTTTCTTTAAGAATCTTGTGAGTCTTAAAGGCTGGAGGATTTTTGGAATGATACCCTAGCAGTAGCTTTACAATCACCGCTAGCATCTGCACACAATGCAAGGATCAGGCGACCTTCATGGGTTTATGGCCTGGCAGCTTTTTCTCCTCTGCAGTGCTGAAAGTCCTCTGGGGCATTTTTTTCCAAAAAAATCCTGTTTCATCACAGTTGAACACTTGTTGGGGGATGTAGCCTTCCTTTGCGATAAGCGCAGCAAAACATGCGATATACCCTTCAGCTGCCTTAACATCAGCACTCGCAGCTTCACCGTGCCTCACCACCGAGTGGATGCCAGATCTCTTCTTGAAATTTTCAAACCAGCTGTGACTTGCCTTAAACGTATCTTCTGCTGCCTCTTTTGAGGTTGATAGTTCTTTCTTCTTTTTTTAAAAAAAAAATTTGTTTTTTTAATTTTATTTATTAATTTTAGAAAGGAGAGAGAGAGAGAGAGAAGAGGGGAGGAGCAGGAAGCATCAACTTCATATGTGCCTTAACCAGGCAAACCAAGGGTTTCGAACTGGCAACCTCAGAATTTCCAGGTCAACACTTTATCCACTGCGCCACCACAGGTCAGGCCGGTTCTTTCTTCTTCAAGTCACCATAAATAATACCTGCCTTTTCACATTTACAGTCTCTATCACTGTATCTCCTGCCAGCTCTTTCTCTTTCACCCACACTAGCAGAAGCTTCTCCATTTCTTCATGGATATTTGTCCTTAATTGGGACAGAATTGTAGTTCCTTTTGCTGGATTTGTGCTTTTTTTTTCTTTTTGTATTTTTCTGAGGTTGGAAACGGGGAGGCAGTCAGACAGACTCCCGCATGCACCTGACTGGAATCCACCCGGTATGCCCACCAGGGGGCAATGCTCTGCCCATCAGGGGCATTGTTCTGTTGCAACCAGAGCCATTCTAGTGCCTGAGGCAGAGGCCACAGAGCCATCCTCAGCGCCTGGGCCAACTTTGCCCCAATGGAGCCTTGGCTGCAGGAGGGGAAGAGAGAGACAGAGAGGAAGTAGAGGGGGAGGGGTGGAGAAGCAGATGGGCACTTCTCCTGTGTGCCCTGGTCGGGAACCGAACCCGGGACTCCTGCACTCCAGGCCGACGCTCTACCACTGAGCCAACCGGCCAGGGCCTGGATTTGCGCTTTTGATGGCATCCTTTTGTTTAAGGATGGTACAAATTGTAGATGTATTGCAGTCGTACAGCCTTGCCAGTTCAATCACTCGAACACCATGCTCATGTTTTTCTGTTATTTCTTGTTTTACTTCTATCGACATCATTCTCTTCTTTTTCTCACCACCGTCTTTTACACTCACTTTCTTCGGCCCCATGATAGCACACAAAAAAGGTTAGTAAAAAATGCAAAAATGAGCCTGACCAGGCAGTGGCGCAGTGGATAAAGCATCGGACTGGGATACAGAGGACCCAGGTTCGAGACTCCGAGGTCGCCAGCTTGAGCGCGGGCTCATCTGGTTTGAGCAAGAGCCCACCAGCTTTAACCCAAGTTCGCTGGCTCCAGCAAGGGGCTACTCAGTCTACTGGAAGACCCACCCGTGATCAAGGCACATATGAGAAAGCAATCAATGAACAACTAAGGTGTTGCAACACGCAATGAAAAACTAATGATTGATGCTTCTCATCTCTCTCTGTTCCTGTCTGTCTGTCCCTGTCTATCCCTCTCTCTGACTCACTCTCTGTCTCTGTTAAAAAAAAAATGCAAAAATGATGCAAGAACGAGTACAGTGCACAAGATTCGACTTGATTCTGCAGGTAACAGTGAGAAAGAACGAGATGCTGGTGTTGTGCAGCCGATACTGGACCCCAGCGCCAATTTGCCAACAAGTGACAGCTTCCTGAATCACGACTCGTATCTCGGAATTTCACTCAGATCTCAAACAAAACTACAGACCGAGTTGCAGCTTGTATCTTAAAAAAAAATTGTATGTTGGTCTGCTCGTATCTCAAGGTACCACTGTATTTTCTAAGAATATTCAATGAAACATTTAAAACATCTTTTTTGGTTTATTTAAAACTTAATTTTGGGTACTCTAGTTTGGTAGCTCAGTTGGTTTGAGTGTTGCCCTGACATGCCAAAGTTGTGGGTTAGATTCCTGGTCAGGGCACACACAAAAATCAATCAATGAATGCATAAATAGGTGGAACGGCAAATTAATGTTTCTCTGTCCCTCTATCTTTATCATCTCTGTATCTACCTCTCCTTCCTCTCTCTTTAATATCAATAAATTAAAAAAAATTTTAAGGTAATAAAATACTAAATTTTTGTGTTCTCCCACCACCCCTGTGGTAGGTCCACGCTGGTTGGGCTGTGTGAGTAGAGGCAGCGGACAGGCAGCCCAAGTTTGCAAAGGCTCTTGACACACTGGGGCCTGCCTCCACGATGCCCAAGAGGAAAGTGAGCTCTGCCGGAAGCCAAAAGAGGCAGCAGGAAAGGATAAATCCACAGACAAAAAAGTGCAAACCAATGGAAAAAGGGAGAGCAATGAGAAAACAGGAACCTAAAGAAAATATAACTATGGAAAATGGAAAAACTTAAAATAAGGCAAGTCCCGTCTTGGATGAAAAAGGAGAGAAAGAAGCCAAGTCTGACAAATATGATATACCTTGTCTTAACAGTGGTCCCTGTCTCCCTCCTTGTAAAATCCTTAGGGATATTTTATATCAACTATTTTGTAAATGCAAGTTTTTTGTTTTGTTTTTGCATTTTTTTTCTTTTTTTTTTTCATTTTTCTGAAGCTAGAAACTGGGAGAGACAGTCAGACAGACTCCCGCATGCGCCTGACCGGGATCCACCCAGAACGCCCACCAGGGGCGAAGCTCTGCCCACCAGGGGGCGATGCTCTGCCCATCCTGGGTGTCGCCATGTTGTGACCAGAGCCACTCTAGCGCCTGAGGCAGAGGCCACAGAGCCATCCCCAGCGCCCGGGCCATTTTGCTCCAATGGAGCCTTGGCTGCGGGAGGAGAAGAGAGAGACAGAGAGGAAAGCGCGGTGGAGGGGTGGAGAAGCAAATGGGCGCTTCTCCTGTGTGCCCTGGCCGGGAATCGAACCCGGGTCCTCCGCACGCTAGGTCGACGCTCTACCGCTGAGCCAACCGGCCAGGGCTGTTTTGTTTTTGCATTTTTTTGAAGTTGGAAACGGGGAGGCAGTCAGACAGACTCCTGCATGCACCCGACCGGATCCACCTGGCATGCCCACCAGGGGGCGATGCTCTGCCCCTCCAGGGCGTCGCTCTGTTGCAACCAGAGCCATTCTAGCGCCTGAGGCAGAGGCCACAGAGCCACCCTCAGTGCCTGGGCAAACTTTTGCTCCAATGGAGTCTTGGCTGCGGGAGGGGAAGAGAGAGACAGAGAGGAAGTAGAGGGGGAGGGGTGGAGAAGCAGATGGGTGCTTCTCCTGTCTGCCCTGGCCAGGAATCGAACCCGGGACTCCCACACGCCAGGCCGACGCTCTGCCACTGACCTAACCGGTCAGGGACAAATGCAAGTTTTTTAGTAGCTCTGGAAACACTTTTAAGAAGGAGGGAATTATTTCACCTCATCCCATTTATACGTGTAAATGTTTTTTTTTTAATTTTTAATTTTTTCATTTTTCCAAAGCTGGAAACAGGGAGGCAGTCAGACAGACTCCCATATGCGCCCGACCGGGATCCACCCGGCATGCCCACCAGGGGGTGATGCTTTGCCCCTCTGGGGCGTCGCTCTGTTGCGTCCAGAGCCATTCTAGCTCCTGAGGCAGAGGGCACAGAGCCATCCCCAGCGCCCGGGCCATCTTTGCTCCAATGGAGCCTTGGCTGCGGGAGGGGAAAAGAGAGACAGAGAGGAAGGAGAGGGGGAGGGGTGGAGAAGCAAATGGGTGCCTCTCCTCTGTGCCCTGGCCGGGAATTGAACCCCGGACTCCTGCATGCCAGGCCGACACTCTACCGCTGAGCCAACCGGCCAGGGCTAAATGCTTTTTTTTTTATGTAATAAATCATTTGCTGGTTGGTTGTTTTTTGGAACAACCAGAAAATAGGAAGATATAAACATGGGAAGCTTTGATTGTGTTGGGTGTCAGCTTAAGATTCCAAAAATGGGGTAGTTTTTATATATACATTATAATACAAAGCATATTAAATGGCCATTTGGAATCAGTTGTCCATTTCATATGTCTTAAACATTTTAAATTCTATTTCTATGTTTTTGGTAGAATTGCTTCCTAATGAAAACTACTCTTGGCCCTGGCTGGTTGGCTCAGCGGTAGAGCGTCAACCTTGTGTGTGAAAGTCCCAGGTTCGATTCCTGGTCAGGGAATACAGAGGAAGTGACCATTTGATTCTCCACCCCTCCCCCCCTTTTACTCTTCTCCTCCCATAACCATGGCTTATGAATAAGTTGCCCCGGGTGCTGAGGATGGCTCTGTGGCCTCACCTCAGGTGCTAAAATAGCTCAATTGCCAAGCAACAGAGCAGCAGCCCCAGAAGGAGGTTGCTGGGTGGATCCCAGTCAGGCCACATATGGGAGTCTGTATCTCTACCTCCCTGCCTCTCATTTGGTTGAAAAAAACCAAACACTCTTTGATCTTGACTTTCCCTGTCAGAATTTTGCACACTCTGTAACACCTTTGGGTGGTAGTCCAGTGTTCCACTGCACTTTGTAAATGTGCAGTGAAGGACTGAAAATTTGATTATGTAGTGCATATGGTATTATATTATGACTTAGTAGGACTTTGATGTAACTGCATATCAACATTTGAAGATATTGGCACTTGATACCTGTTGGGAAAATGAGTTTGTAAAATTTGTATTTTTTGAGTTTGCTCACTTTTATTGTTAAAAATGGCGCTGGGCAGGCCCTGGCCGGTTGGCTCAGTGGTAGAGCGTCAGCCTGGTGTGCGGGAGTCCGGGTTCGATTCTCGGCCAGGGCACACAGGAGAAGCGCCCATCTGCTTCTCCATCCCTCCCCCTCTCCTTCCTCTCTGTCTGTCTCTTCCCCTCCCGCAGCCAAGGCTCCATTGGAGCAAAGTTTGCCCGTGCGCTGAGGATGGCTCTATGACCTCTGCCTCAGGCACTAGAATGGTTCTGGTCGAGACAGAGCGACACCCTGAATGGGCAGAGCATTGCCCCCTGGTGGGCATGCTGGGTGGATCCCGGTCGGGCGCATGCAGGAGTCTGTCTGATTGCCTCCCAGTTTCCAACTTCAGAAAAATACAAAAAAATAAATAAATAAATAAAAATAAAAATGGCACTGGGCAGTGCTAGATATGTGATCTGTGAAACTGCTAACTACCTTTCTGCTTAGGAAGGGCCATTGTTATACTAATGTTTGCTGCAGGAGAGGTTTTGGCGCCAGAAAAGTTTTAAAAGGAGAGAAGGAGAAGGAGAAAGAGAGAGAAGCCAAGATGGCAGGGAAAGAGAGAGAATGCAAAGTGTTGAAGGAGAAGCTGGAGAACCAGAAGTTAGAGGCTTTGGGACTAGTGGGGCCTTTGATTCTAGGAAAAACTGGAGAAGATTTTCCTGGTTGTGGAACCAGAGAATGTGTCAGTAGCTCTGTGAGCTCTGAGTGAAAGGGAAGTGTTTTTCCCTGTGTGTTTGCTCTCTGCGGTGTGAGACTTGAATAAAGGAATGGCCCACTATTTTTTGGCTGCACTGTTTCTTTACCGTCTGTCCGAATCTAATGGGAGCCTGCATGTGAATGGCCATGACGGTCATGACTACTGGCCTATTAAGGAAAATTTAGCCTCCAAATATTAAGCTGGCAAGTCACTGGAATAACTGTTTAGAAAAGAATCACAAATACATGACTTTTTAGGTTTTTGTTATATATGTTAAGAAGTGTGAACAAATTACAGTGTCTGTGTACTTATCCTCAAAACAACCAAAAAAAATCTCAATTATAAAAGAAAGAAGCCTAATTTAAAAAAATTAACATGGGGCTATTTTTTTTAAGTTTTTTTTCTTTTATTATTACTCATTTTAGAGAGCGAGGAAGGAGCAGGAAGCATCAACTCCCCATATGTACCTTGACCAGGCAAGCGCAGGGTTTCAAACTGGTAGCCTCAGTGTTCCAGGTCAATGCTTTATCCACTGTTCCACCACAGGTCAGGCAACACAGGGCTATTTTCTATTAGAAAAGTTAGAGCCCTCTGTCTGTATAGTGTTCTATAGCTTGCTGACTGGGCCTTTTGTGAGGATGGCCTCATTTGACCTAAATGTGATTACAAATATAATGGCTGGCCAAACAGTAAACTGGGGTAAATCTTAGGCTAAATGGGAGAAAGAAAATGAAAATTTTTTTAGAAAACAAAATCCTAAAGCAAATACAGCCAAGATTAAGATCCACTGAAACATTGTTCTAATATTTGGTAATCCATGAATAATCCTCAGACATAGATATTGCTGATGCAAATCAGATGAAAGAAATGTAGGTGGAATTTTTTTCAGCACATATGGCAATAATGAAGAGTGAGACACAGTGATATTGTTACAAGGGCCATGCATGCATAATTTTAAAGACAGAGAAAGCTAAGTGCCATTGGTTATAGAAATAACCTTCTGTTAGTAAGGGCTACAGTTTTTTGATTATTAAAAGTAGGAGACAGTAAGAAATGAGAGGAAAATTCCATTGTACTCTCCGTGTCTACCATGATACTTCATGTTTGGATTTTAAGTTCCCTGAGCTTTTCGTTCCTTCTCAGCAAACATTAGGAAAAGAAAGGTACCGCATAGATTTAAATTTAAGTAGGACACTTTCACCTCCTTAACAGTGTTTTTTATTTACTCTCTTCTTGTGGTCATGAATGTAAATATTCTCTTAACTTCTCTTCCTTAGCATATTAAAATAACCAACAAAGAGCTTAAAATTAAGCAGGAATTTCTCCTTTAAGATTTTGTTTCAAATTCTAGTATAGCATCCAATTTCTTTTCATTTGAGTCAAGACAAAAATAAAAAATTTAAGTCAAATTCTTTTATTTCCTCACAAGAAAGAAACATTAATTACCAATACCTACAAATACAATCACTGCTGATGACTAGGTGTTGGGCAAATAAGTCTGTAGAATTTGTGTTATTTGGTTTTGCTTACTTTTAATTAAAAAGGGCGCTGCCCACGTGGGGCGGCTGGTTACCATCTTGCTTGGGAAGGGGCTTGGTTATGCTAATGTGTGCTGGGGGAGGGATTTTCCCCTCTGAAAGGAGCAGCTAGGAGGCCATTTTGGAGGAGGAGGAGACCACATTGTTCCAGGGAGAGAGGCTACATTGTTGGAGGGGAGGAGGCAGCCAAAATGGAGGCAAACAGAGGTGGGAGCCTTTGATTCTAGGAAAACACCAAAAAGAATGCCCTTGTGTTTGTTTTTACTCATTGGCCGGTATGAGTCTAGAATAAAGGAAAATGGACCACCGATTATTGGCTCTGTTGCTTCATTACCATCTGTCCGAATCAAATGCAAACCTGCAAAAGCCAGGCGGCTGTGATGGTGGCCGTGGCTACTGGCCGTACACTAGTTTCTAGAAAAAATACTTTTTAGGTTTGTTTGTTTATTTGTTTGCACAAAATAACCTATACATGCAAACACTTCAACTACTTAGGCTGTGCTCATATCCTAGTCATTCAGTTTATTCATGTATGAATTATTGAAAAGTGTGCCCCAGGTTAGAGAACAAAATTTACCCTGGAGACTTTGAATCTGTATAAATTTTCTATGCAAAATACTATGTTCAAGTTCATATCTGCATTTTTTCCAAGGAGAAATTTCGGTTCACAGCAGATTCCAAGGAGTCCAAGACCCAATAAAGACTTAGAATTACAACCTTGGAATAATTATTGAAAACAAAGGACTTTTATATTGAATTACATAGGCATTCTAATTAGCACCATCAGTGCTTCTAACGTTTTAGTTTACACACAAATCATATAGGGATCCTGTTTAAAATTCATATTCTAATTCAGAAGATCTCAGATAAGGTATGAGATTCTGCATGTCTAACAAATTTCAATGTGATCCCATGGCTGCAGGTCCATGGAACACAATCTGAGTAATCACAAAAAATAACTCACACCTGAAGAGCACCTGAAGTTCAGAAAATTTCACTTATTTATACGCCAATGTTCAACGAAGATAGAATAAAAACTCATCAGCATTCCTTTTTTTTTTTTTTTTTTTTTACATAGACAAAGGAGATAAAACGGAGAGAGATGAGAAGCATCAATCATTACTTTTGCATTGCAACACCTTAGTTGTTCATTGTGCCTTGACCGTGGAGCTACAGCAGACCGAGTAACCCCTTGTTTGAGCCAGAGACCTTGGATCTAAGCTGGTGAGCTTTGCTCAAACCAGATGAGCTCACACTCAAGCTGGCGACCTCAGGGTCTTGAACCTGGGTCTTCTGGATCCCTGTCCGATGCTCTATCCGCTGCGCCACCGCCTGGTCAGGCTCATCAGCATTACTTTTACCATATTTTGAATTGTTGAAAAACAAAATTCAGCCAAGTAAATTTGAACATTGAATTGGCTTTATTTATTAAGTGATTCATGAATCAAACAGCATCCATCTAGCAACTAGAAGTGTGCTCCTAGGGCAGGGGTAAGGAACCTTTTTGGCTGAGAGAGCCATAAACGCCACATATTTTAAAATGTAATTCCTTGAGAGCCATACAACGACCTATGTACATTACGCATCATCTAATAAAAATTTGGTGTTGTCCCGGAGGACAGCTGTGATTGGCTCTAGCCACCCGCAACTATGAACATGAGCAGTAGGAAATGAATGGATTGTAATACATGAGAATGGTTTATATTTTTAACGTTATTATTATTATTATTATTATTTGTATTTTTCTGAAGCTGGAAACAGGGAGGCAGTCAGACAGACTCCCGCATGCACCCGACCAGGATCCACCCGGCACGCCCACCAGGGGGCGATGCTCTTCCCATCCAGGGCGTCGCTTCTGTTGTGACCAGAGCCACTCTAGCGCCTGAGGCAGAGGCCATGGAGCCATCCCCAGCACTCGGGCCATCCTTGCTCCAATGGAGCCTTGGCTGCGGGAGGGGAAGAGAGAGACAGAGAGGAAGGAAATGGGGAGGGGTGGAGAAGCAGATGGGCGCTTCTCCTGTGTGCCCTGGCCGGGAATTGAACCCGAGACTTCTGCACGCCAGGCCGACGCTCTACCACTGAGCCAACCGGCCAGGGCTTATTTTTTTTTATTAAAGATTTGTCTGCGAGCCAGATGCAGCCATCAAAAGAGCCACATCTGGCTCACAAGCCATAGGTTCCCGACCCCTATCCTAGGGGTTGTACAAAGAGGAAGGTTTTCATAAGAAGGGTGGGGCCAAGGACTAGTAACAAAAGAAAAGAAAGGATTATTTTGGGGCCTAGACATCTTTTGGGTGGGAGGGGGAGAACAAAAGCGTTTCCTTCTACCATGCAGATTCTTTCTAGTGGGATAGAGAGGGCCCATGTGACAGACTACCTACTGGTGCTTGACCACAAAATTCCAGACTGGCTGATTAGATTATGTTTCTGGGAGAAGTTGAAACTGCAATTAGATCAGGTAGTAAATCTAGCTTGGTTATCCTGGCCAGCTAGCTTTTTAGGCTGTGGCTTTCTATTTAACAGAATAAAGAATATATTTATGAGAAGAAAAGTTGCACCATTCTCCACTATTTAGAAGGTCTGAAGCTGAAAATTTTTCAGATTTTTGCAGATTTTTTTTTTTTTACATTTGCAGATTTTATACATCGTGGAAGCTCTCTGATTGAACTTTCTATTTTATTTATTTATTTATTTTTTTTGTATTTTTTCTGAAGTTGGAAACAGGGAGGCAGTCAGACTCCTGCATGCGCCCGACCGGATCCACCTGGCACACCCACCAGGGGCGATGCTCTGCCCATTTGGGCCTTCGCTCTGTTGCAACCAGAGCCATTCTAGCGCCTGAGGCAGAGGCCATAGAGCCATCCTCAGCACCCGGGGCCAACTTTGCTCCAATGGAGCCTTGGCTGCAGGAGGAGAAGAGAGAGACAGAGAGGAAGGAGAGGGGGAGGGGTGGAGAAGCAGATGGGTGCCTTTCCTGTGGACCCTGGCCGGGAATTGAACCCGGGACTCCTACACGCCAGGCCGATGCTCTACCACTGAGCCAACCGGCCAGGGCCAAACTTCCTATTTTTGTTTCCTTTGTTAAACTTAAAAATCTTTAACTTTTATGACTGATTTTTTTTCTGTTGTGGCACTTTAGTTGTTCATTGATTGCTTTCTCATATATACCTTGACCATGGGGCTACAGCAGACCGAATAACCCCTTGCTCAAGCCAGCGACCTTGGGTCCAAGCTGGTGAGTTTTGCTCAAACCAGATGAACCCACGCTCAAGCTGGCAACCTCAGGGTCTTGAACCTGGGTTCTCCGCATCTCAATCTGACACTCTATCCGCTGCACCACCGCCTGGTCAGGCTATGACTGTTTGTTTTTAAAGTAAGCTTTAATTGAGCCAAAATGTTAGCCAAAAGATTGGCCTTGTGGCCTAGAGTCTAAACTACCTGCAGCATGGCTACGTGGAGAAAGTAGCATGTTCATTGTCACAGAGTTCTGTAAGCCTTTTTATACGTCAAGTCGAGGGAAGGGGGAAGAAAGAGGCAATGTGAAAGAATTTACTTGAGCTATAGGGAAAAAGTTGGAAGCAGGTGAGGTGGGCCAGCTCTGGGATAGCAGAGCATAAAGAAATGTCTGCTCCTATGGAGTGGCTGGGGCAGCAGTCTGGAAAGGCCACATGTAAGCAAGCAAAGATTCCTGGAGTTCAATGGTGCCTAGCCAGTATAATCTGCAGAAACAGCTACCTGGAAATTAATCTAAAGTTTCAACAGGCAAAACAGGAATGTGAGAAGCCTCTTGTAAAATTGGCCCGCAGCCATTAACAGATTAACAATTCCGGCCACTATAATGTAATTAAAAAATACATTTCAGGATTATTTTCTTATCATTTCTATCCCCCTTCCCAATCCATAGAATTGGTCCCACAGAAAGAGTTTATTAATAAGATGCTGTCTGTTCCCCCCAAAAGCAGACATAGATATAAATTGATGATGCTCCTGGTCATTAACCCTTTGAGTGGTAGGTTGTTTTCATGCTCGCTGACCCCCGGGAGTGAGTTTTTTTTTCCCAAAAATGAAATTAGTTCCAGTTCCAGTTTTATTAACTTAAAGTCATGTTTGTTTGATAACCAATTTATAGAAACAAGAAGAACATACATTTGCCTTATTTTAATATTGTCTTACACATTTTTTAAACAAATTGATTGTACTCTGGATGGTCAGGAGGCATGAGGACATACATGAACATTTGTACTTCTCAAAGAGGTTTAAAAAAATCCATAATTTCATTATCTTCAAGACTGAAATACTGCCCTCCTTTTCATTCTCAGGCATATAGAAACTTGTTATAAACAGGTTTAGAAATAAATAAAATAAATACATCTTATTCCAATTGGTGTCACAGCACAGGGACCAGGAATATGTGGGCTCTAGATTTCATGTAAAAAATATTTCATGACACAAGTCCAGGTGGTTTTGAGAATATGCTTGTTAAAACTGGGGACAGAGAAACAAAGAAAGGGCTTATAACAGAGGAAGCAGGATCATAACAAAGGAGTGAGTTTAGGCGGAGCTGCCCTGGCCCTTTAAAAAGGAAGTCACAGAGGCAGAAGAAGTGAGCCAGCTGGGTGTGTGGACTCAAGAAACAAGTTACGAAGGCAAAAGGACGGCCCTTGCAGACAGATTCAGGGGTTAGTTAGCCTGGAATGAGCTGCTGCTTCCCACTGTTCCCCTGGTTGCAAGTCTACTGCAAACCTTCCGGGGGTCTCCAAACTTTTTACACAGGGGGCCAGTTCACTGTCCCTCAGACCATTGGAGGGCTGCCACATACAGTGCTCCTCTCACTGACCACCAATGAAAGAGGTGCCCCTTACAGAAGTGCAGTGGGGGCTGGATAAATGGCCTCAGGGGGCCGCATTGCGGCCCGCGGGCTATAGTTTGGGGACGCCTGCTAGACCTTAGGACAGTTTTTCTCAAACTTTTTGAAGTCAGAGAGCATTTAAAATCCTACAAATAATTGCAGGCGCACTATATATAAATTACTGAGAAATATCTTATAATAATTAAGTCAAATATTAAAGAAAAAATATAAAACCCAAGAGTGCTTTTATGGTAATTAAACAAAATAAATATGACAAAATTAAATTTATTCTGACATTAAAATACATTTTTATGTTACGTATTTTGAGTTATGCCTTTTAGAATTCGTAAAAAAGAGGGATTAAAAAATAAAAAAACGAGGCCCTAGCCAGTTGACTCAGTGGTAGAGCATCGACCTGGCATGCAGGAGTCCCGGGTTCGATTCTCGGCCAGGGCACACAGGAGAAGCGCCCATCTGCTTCTCCACCCCTCCCCCTCTCCTTCCTCTCTGTCTCTCTCTTCCCCTCCTGTAGCCAAGGCTCCATTGGAGCAAAGTTGGCCTGGGCGCTGAGGATGGCTCCATGGCCTCTGCCTCAGGCACTAGAATGGCTCTGGTTGCGGCAGAGCGACGCCCCAGATGGGCAGAGCATTGCCCCCGGTGAGATGCCAGGTGGATTCGGTTGGGCGCAGGCGGGAGTCTGTCTGACTGCCTCCCCGTTTCCAACTTCAGAAAACTACAAAAAAAATAAATAAATAAAAATAAATTAAAAAACGACAAAAGTTACCTTTTTAATATATATATAGATACATTCTTAGTAAGATTTAGTAAATTCGGCAAGTCCCGGCACGAATGTGTTGTTTTTTCATTTAAAAAAAAAAATTTTTTTTTACAGAGACAGAGAGTCAGAGATAGTGACAGACAGACAATAACAGAGAGAGATGAGAAGCATCAATCATTAGTTTTTTGTTGCGACACCTTAGTTGTTCATTGATTGCTTTCTCATATGTGCCTTGACCGGGGGGGGGGGGCTACAGCAGACCAAGTAACCCCTCCAGATGAGCCTGCGCTCAAGCTGGTGACCTCGTGGTCTTGAACCTGAGTTCTCCACATCCCAGTTCGATGTTCTATCCCACTGTGCCACTGCCTGGTCAGGCCAAGTTTTTTCATTCTTGTGTTTATGAGAAACATGAGCCTGATGTGTCTTAGCGATTTCTTCAGTGTTTGGGCATATATTTGAAAGGCAAACTCTCATTTTGTCATCAATACATTGAAGAATTCCTCTCTTTTTACTCTTAATTGTGTTGAGTGCAGAAAACCCCCACCATACATATAATCCTAACTTTACACCAAACAAAGGATAGAAGAAACTTGCCTCCAGTCTTTCTGGGGAACATGGGGGTAGTGTAAACAATCCAGCACCACAGTTTAACAGCCTTTTGCAACCTAATAAGGCAAGTGAGGGGGGGGCAGACTGTCAGCTTACAGCCAATTCCCCACACCTCTGTCCCCCAAAATCTAAGCTCCAAAAACCCTATTTCTCTGGAATACCATAGGGCACACCTGGAAATCTTCTAGGGCATGCCAGTGCGCCCTGGCACACACTTTGAGAACCACTGCCTTAGGAGAAAGAGTGCAATAATACATGCCTGAGAAAGAAGGAGGGGTAGGGTGGGAGGGGGTGCAGACATGCCCAATGGAGAATGTGCACTAGGTTCTTTGTCTTTTTTTTTCTTTTTTCTTTTTGACAGAGACACAGAGAGAAGGAAAGATAAGGACAGACAAATAGGAAGGGAGAGAGATGAGAAGCATCAATTCTTCGTTGTGTCACCTTAGTTGTTCACTGATTGCTTTCTCATATGTGTCTTGACTGGGGGGCTATAGCAGAGCGAGTGACCCCTTGCTTAAGCCAGCAACTCTGGGCTCAAGCCAGCGATCACGCGCTCAAGCTGGCAACCTTGGGTTTTAAACCCTGGTCCTCTGCATCCCACTCCAAAGCTCTATTCACTGTGCCACCGCCTGGTCAGGCTGGATTCTTTGTCTTAAGGGTTTTTATCTGTTTTATACAGGCAGGGAGTTTAGGGCAGGTCTCAGGGGAGGGTCACAATAGAATATTCATCAGCTTTCCAGGTGTGTTCTTTAATAAACTGATGCATCAACATGAGTGGATAGAGGGGTCAGGGTCATTCTCTGCTCAATTTCCCCTCCAAACAATGTCACTGGCAAGGGACCAGGATGAAGAGGGTCTGCCCAGCATAATCTGGAATGTGTAAACCATTTGCTTCTAAGTGTCCTTGGGGAATAGGAGATCTTGTGATTTGTTGGCTGGCTGGAAATCGCTTGACCATCTGTTTAGCTATCTGTTTCAGTTTCCATTTGCCAAGGAATTTTCCTAGCTTCTTACTACTCTGCCTCATTGGGATAGGATAATTGCTTTCTTTTACATTCATCTTATTTTTCTTCTCATCTGCTTATTTTGAATGATGTACCCAACATCATCAGTACCTACCTGAAAGTTTTGCCAACATCTAAAACTTAACACAAAACAATTTAAAGCTTTGTGCAGTGGCAGTATGATAGCTAATGAGGTTTATCCAAGGCTTAATTATTGTTAATAAAAAAATCAACCAATTTCCCTTAGTTACTGATATGTATCTTCGATTACCCAAACAACTTTGTAATCAAACCCTTAAATTTTTGCTTAATTCTGTCAAGCTCCAAAACTTAATCATTCACCAAGGTCTATTTTCAGGGGTCTCCAAACTTTTTACACAGGGGGCCAGTTCACTGTCCCTCAGACCATTGGAGGGCTGCCAAATACAGTGGTCCTCTCACTGACCACCAATGAAAGAGGTGCCCCTTCCAGAAGTGCAGTGGGGGCTGGATAAATGGCCTCAAGGGGCCGCATTTTGGCCCGCGGGCTGTAGTTTGGGGATGCCTGATTTATATCATCCTCTTGGATTCCTAAAGTTATTCAGAATTTCAAATGGGAAAGAAAATGTAGAAGTACATCAGTTTTCTTCCCCCCAGGCCTAACAAAAGCCTGTAGCTTCCCCTCTTCCACTTTGAGATCTAAGGGGAAAAGACAACAGCAAAGAGGAAGGGAAGTTACTAAAGAAGAGAAACGTGGTGCAGAGTGTATTCTGATATTGTCCACATCCCATCTTAAGTGGAAAGTGGGAACGAAGCCATTTACAAATAACACCATATATTGTAAATGATTAACAGCATGGACTCTGCTGTCAGACCCAAAGAAAAAAATTACTGTCTCTTTCACCTGCATATGCCTCATTTCCCTCATGTATGAAACAAGGGTAATATTGAGGGTTCTCTACCAAAATATTAATTCCTCCTACTTCTTTATTAACAAAAGTTTATTGGGTGATCTCACAGCCTTAGGTCACGAGACATAATTCTAACAAAAATATATCTATGGACGTCTTTGAGAAGGGATACCCATCACCCTTTCTCTCTTGGAGGTAGATGCTATGTGGAGAAGTATCAGTGATTTTGTGGCCATGAAAATGAAAGACATATGCTAAGAATAGTGAAGTAAGAAGATAATCCACTGTTGGTGGGAATGTAAAGTAGTACAAGCATTATGGAAGAAAGTATGGTGGTTCCTCAAAAAACTGAAAATGGAACTACCTTATGACCCAGCAATGCCTCTACTGGGTATATACCCCCAAAACTCAGAAACATTGATATGTAAAGACACATGCAGCCCCATGTTCATTGCAGCATTGTTCACAGTGGCCAGGACATGGAAACAACCCAAAAGCCCTTCAATAGATGACTGGATAAAAAAGATGTGGCACATATACACTATGGAATACTACTCAGCCATAAGAAATGATGACATCGATTCATTTACAACAACACGGATGGAACTTGATAACATTATACGGAGTGAAATAAGTAAATCAGAAAAAACTAAGAACTGCATGATTCCATACATAGGTGGGACATAAAAATGAGACTAAGAGTCATGGATAAGAGTGTGGTGGTTATGGGGAAGGGGAAGAGAGAGGGAGATGGGGGGAGGGGAAGGGACACAAAGAAAACCAGATAGAAGGTGACAGAGGACAATCTGACTTTGGGTGATGGGTATACAACATAATTGAATGACATGATAATCTGGAGATGTTTTCTTTGAACATATGTACCCTGATTTATTGATGTCACCCCATTAAAATTAATAAAAATTTATAATAATAATAAAAAAGAGGCCCTGGACAGTTGGCTCAGTGGTAGAGCGTCAGCCTGGCGTGCGGGAGTCCCGGGTTTGATTCCCGGCCAGGGCACATAGGAGAAGCGCCCATCTGCTTCTTCACCCCTCCCCCTCTCCTTCCTCTCTGTCTCTCTCTTCCCCTCCCGCAGCCAAAGCTCAATTGGAGCAAAGTTTGCCCGTGCGCTGAGGATGGCTCTGTGGCCTCTGCCTTAGGCGCTAGAATGGCTCTGATTGTGGCAGAGCAACGCCCCAAGATGGGCAGAGCATCGCCCCCTGGTGGGCATGCCGGGTGGATCCCGGTCAGGCACATGTGGGAGTCTGTCTTACTGCCTCCCCATTTCCAACTTCAGGAAAAGAAAAAAAAAAAAAAGAAAAGAAGATAAAATGAACCTGAAATCTTGGTGACCTCATTGAGTCACACATAAAACTGGACTGGGCTCCTTATTAAATGGAAGAAGAAAAAGACATCCTGACTTATTTAAACTCTTACAATAGGGCAGGGGTCCCCAAACTTTTTACACAGGGGGCCAGTTCACTGTCCCTCAGACCATTGGAGGGCCAGACTATAAAAAAAACTATGAACAAATCCCTATGCACACTGCACATATCTTATTTTAAAATAAAAAAACAAACCGGGAACAAATACAATATTTAAAATAAAGAACAAGTAAATTTAAATCAACAAACTGACCAGTATTTCAATGGGAACTATGCTCCTCTCACTGACCACCAATGAAAGAGGTGCCCCTTCCAGAAGTGCGGCGGGGGCCGGATAAATGGCCTCAGGGGGCCACATGCGGCCCGCGGGCCATAGTTTGGGGACCCCTGCAATAGGGTTTTCTATTACATGTAATAGTGTCCTGATAAACTATTTCAAAGAATCATTATTATTATTATTATTATTATTATTATTATTGTGACAGACACAGAGAGAGACAGAAAGAGGGACAGATAGGGAGAGACAGGCAGGAAGGGAGAAAGATAAAAAGCGTCAATTCTTCGTGTGGCACTTTTGTTGTTCATTGACCGCTTTCTTATATATGCCTTGACTGGGGGAGCTACAGCAGAGTGAGTGATCCCTTGCTCAAGCCAGCGACCTTGGACTCAAGCCAGCAACCTTGAGCTTCAAGCCAGCAACCTTGGGCTCAAGCCCACGACCATGGGGTCATATCTATGATCCCACACTCAAGCCAGTGACCCTGCGCTCAAGCTGGTGAGCCCATGCTCAAGCTGGACAAGCTGGTGCTTAAGCTGTTGATCTTGGGGTTTCGAACTTGGGTCCTCTGTGTCCCAGTCTGATGCTCTTATCCACTGCACTGCCGCCTGGTCAGGCTATTTCAAAGAATTATTGAGAATATTATGAAGCCTGTGATAATAAATATAAAAATGATGCCTGGCCTGTGGTGACATAGTGGATAGAATGTGGACCTGGAATGCTGAGGTCGCCAGTTCAAAACCCTGGGCTTGCCGGTTTAAGGCACATATGACAAGCAACAAGCAAGCAATGCATTCAAAACTAAAGTGAAGCAACTATGCTTATCACTCCTCTCTCTCTCCTCTCTCTGTAAAATCATTAAGTAAAATCTTTAAGACAAAATGGTTAACATAGGGTCTAGTATATGATGAGCATGCAATCAATTTTGTAATTGTCATTATTATTCTCCATGGCTCCTTCATTCTTGCCCATTTAGAGCTCCTTCCCCATCAGAAGCTTTTTGCATTCTATTTTATTTCTACACCATCAGGCAAATCAAGGCACTCATTATCTTACATCTGGGTTATAATCAACCCACCAAGTATTTTAGTTGTACTTGAAAGATAAAGTCTTTCTACATAGATAGAAGGGACGAAGGCTTTACTTGTGAGGGGCAAAATGGTGTCAACACAGGTCGGGAGGTAGGAAAACAGAGCACAGCAGAAACCCATGCTTTTTTGGAGGATTCTAAGATTCTTTGGAAATTATGAAAATAATCTAATACTGAAACTTAAGTAAGAGCCTCAATTTCAGTATTTGACCCAGACTTATTCTTCCATTCATTGATTCTTCATTTTTTAACAAAGTTAATTTAAATTGCATACTTTTCATGTGTGGAAACACACTGCTACCTCAAGTCTCTCTGGAAGCCGGCCTCGATGATGGATAACTATCAGCATAATCTTCCTCGTAAATTTCATGAATTGGTAGCAGCAGCCCTTGTTTGATTCAGCTTCACACTCCTTTGTCAACCAAATTTGGTACCTATTAACCTCATCTTTCTCCATCTTTTTTAAGACCTTACTTATTGATTTGAGAGAGAGAGAGAAAGGGTGGAAGGAAGGAGCAGAAAGCATCAACTTGCAGAAGCTGATTATCCTATGTGCCTTGACCAAGCAAGCTGGGGTCTCAAATCGGTAACCTCAACATTCTAGGTCCGGGGTGGGGAACTATGGCTCATGAGCCAGATGTGGCTCTTTTGATGGCTGCATCTTGCTCTCAGACAAATCTTTAATAAAAAATAATAATAATGTTAAAAATATAAAACATTCTCATGTATTACAATCCATTCATTTCCTATCGCTCATGTGCATGGTTGCGGGTGGCTGGAGCCAATCACAGCTGTCCTCCGGGACAACACCAAATTTTTATTGGATAATGTGTAGCATACACGGGTCATTGTATGGCTCTCACGGAATTACATTTTAAAATATGTGGCGTTCATGGCTCTCTCAGCCAAAAAGGTTCCCGACCCCTGTTCTAGGTCAAAGGTTCATCCACTGTGCCACCACAGGTCAGGCTTTGCATTATCACCATCTCACACATGCTGCTAGATTCCAAGCTAAACAGAACATCAGTTTGTAAATAAAATGCAATATAATAGTACAAATGGTTTCATACCTAAGAAACACATCATGCTTGTTTTTAAAAATACATTTATTATGATATTTTTCAGTCATAACACAATGCCAAATATAAAAGAAAATAGACAAAATATTTTAAAAGATTAATGAAGTAACACCACCACCATCTGACAAGTAAGGTGCTAAATTTGAGAGGTATTCTTTCTCCAATTTTTTCATGGCTTTTACATAGTTGTAATAATTTTGAACATGAATTTGTTGAACTTCATGTTACACCACAAATATTTCCATGTTCTTATATTGGATTTAATGGGTAACTTTTTGATAGTTATATATTTTAAGTTTATTATGAAATATTTAAGACAAAAAGATATAAGGAATTGTAGAATGAAAATTCATAAATCCTGATGGAGCTTAAAAAATAAATAATTACCAGTTCAGTTGATACCTTCTGTATAATCTTTCTTATTTGTAGCTCCTTTCTCCAGCACAGGTAACTCCTTTCTTAAATTTGGTGACTTTTCAGTCCATGAATTTATCTATACGTTTACTGCACATGTGTGTATCCTCAGTGGTGGAATTCAAATACTAATTTAACAACAGGTTCTCTGACCTGATGACCATTTTAAGTATAAAAAACTATATACCAAAAGATACTTTATTATTTCATGCATTTAATACTTAAATAAGAATAAAAAAGGTACACAAAACTAGATTATAAGAAAGTTTTTTTGTTTTTTTTTAAATATTTTACTTATTGATTTTTAGAGAGAGGGGAGAGAGAGAGAAGGGGGAGGAGCAGGAAGCATCAACTCCCATATGAGCCTTGACCAGGCAAGTCCAAGGTTTCGAACCGGCAACCTCAGTGTTCCAGGTTGACGCTTTATCCCACTGTGCCACCACAGGTCAGGCCAGATTATAAGAAAGTTTTAAAATATAAATGAAAAAGCATTAAATAATACCTGACAAAAAAACAATAAAACTGTTATTTAAGATATGTCCATGTTGCTTCTTGATTGGCGTCCTCACTTGCAACCTTTTCCTCCTATGAATGGAATGAACATTACTATGGGTGCTTAGAATATGCTGTTGCGCAGATAAACGTAAAAAAGAGTAAGGAATGTAAATTTGTGATTTCCACATTGGGCAGTTGCCCAGGCACCCACTTTAGAGACAACTCTGATTACAAGTGCCATTTTAACACCGGTTCTCCAAACTCAACAAAACGTTAGGTATTGGTTCTGCTGAAGTGGTGCAAACCAGCTGAATCCTACCACTGGGTATCCCTAAGTAATACGTAATATTATTTTATGTTTCAAACTCTATATAATTAACCTGGCAGTGGTTGTGCAGTGTATAAAGCATTAACCTGGAATGCTGAGGTCACTGGTTCAAAGCCATGGGCTTGCCTGGTCAAGGCACATATAAAAAGCAATTAATGAATAACTAAAAAATCTAGCAGCTATGAGTTGATACTTCTCACTCCCCTGCCCCTCTTTCTCTTTTCTTTGTAAAATCAATAAATAAAATATTTTTTTAAAAACCTCTATATAATTAGCATCATACTGTATATATTCCACAATTTGCTTTTATTTCTTCTCAATGTTACATTTATGGGAGTCACTCGTGTCAATTCCTATTTGCTATATGCATCAAATAAATATGCATTAATTTCTCTTATGTTTTACTATTAAATATTTAGGTGGTTTGCAGCTGTCTATATAATGTTCTGACAAATATCTTTCTGCATATTATATTTATTTTTTTTCTCATGTAGGATTATTCTCTTGTGGGTATCCCAAAAGTAAAATTACTAAAAAGCGTGAATATTTATAAGATCCTTGACACATATTGCAAAATAACTTCCTGAAAGGATGATACCAATTTATTTATTTTGTGAGAGATTGAGACAATCAGAAAAACAGGAAGGGAGAGAGGTGAGGAGCATCAACTCGAGTTGTGGCACTTTAGTTGTTCATTGATTGCTTCTCATATGTGCCTTGACCAGGGGGCTCCAGTTGAGCCAGTGACCCCTTGCTCAAGCCAGAGACCTTGGGCTTCAACTCAGGGATCTTTGGGTCAAGCCAGAGACTTTGTGTGTGTGTGTGTGTGTGTGAGAGAGAGAGAGAGAGAGAGAGAGAGAGAGACAGGGAGAGTCAGAGAGAGGGACAGATAGGGACAGACAGGAAGGAAGAGAGATGAGAAACATCAATTCTTTGTTGTGGTTCCTTAGTTATTCATTGATTGATTTCTCATATGTGCCTTGACCGGGGGGCTACAGCAGACCGACTGACCCCTTGCTAGAGCCCGCAACCTTGGGCTCAAGCTGGTGAGCCTTATTCAAACCAGATGAGCTCATGCTCAAGCTGGCAACTTCGAGGTCTCGAACCTGGGTCCTCCACATCCCAGTTCGATGCTCTATTCACTGTGCCACCTCCTGGTTAGGCAAGCCAGCGACCTTTGGGCTCATGCCAACACCCATGGGATCATTCAGAGACCTTGGGCTTCAAGCCATTGACCTTTGGGCTCAAGCCAGCAGCCATAGGATCACTGCGCTCAAGCTGGCAACCCTGTGCTCAAGCCAAATGAGTTCATGCTCAAGCTGGGAACCTCGAGAATTTGAACCTGGGACCTCAGCATCCCAGGTCGAAACTCTATCCACTGCACCACCACTAGTCAGGCAGGATGATACTAATTTTATATATATTGCCACCAGAAATACATTAGTTCTTTGTTTTAGCACATACTTGCAATTCATGGATAATATTACTAATTTTTTCCTTTACTTGCCTGGATTGATCAGCAAAAGATGGTGTCTTGATTTCTGGTGAAGTTGAAATTGAGTAACTTTTCCATATTATCAATTAATCATATGACCTTATCTGTGATGTCTTTTGTGTCTTTTGCCCATGTAGGAATGGAAAAATTCTTATTATACCCTTCTAGTTTCTTTGACTAATCTAATAATCAAATCAACATAACATAGATTAACAAGAAAAAAATTTAATTACATATGTATGTACAGGGGCCCATAAGTATATGAGACCCCAGGGCAAGTCAAGTAGTTGAAGCCTATATGCCACCTGAACTAATGAACGGAATAGGGCCTGAGGCTTCCAAAGGGCAGAGGGTGATTCATAGCACCACATTTGTGTGTTGGGAGATGTTCAGTAGTTAGATGGTTTCCCTCCATACAGATAAGTCATTCAGATAAGATGTTATATCTGGTAATAGATAGCTCTCTCTCACTCTGAGCCAGGCAGGCTCTCTTTCCCCACTGTTGAAATTCTTTCAGGTAGTTAATGGAGAGGTAAAAGTTTTTGTGAATCTGCTGAGTCTTGATTGCTTTTAGCTCAAAATAGTCCACAGGTCAAAGTGACACATTTGAGGGCAGTGCATTCTGAAATCCTTTACCCATCAAGACTATAGATTTATCTCATCTTAATAGTTTTGTAAATAACAATATATTAATTTGTTGTCAAACTTGCTACAATTTTTAAAGTATGTTTTGGTACATGGAACAGTTTTTATTTATTTTATTATTTGATTGATTGATTTTAGAAAAAGAGAAAGGAAGGAAAAGAAAGAGAAAGAAACATTGATTTGTTGTTCCACTTAGCTGTGCATTCATTTGTTGCTTCTTGTGTGTGCCCTGACTGAGGACTGAACCCACAACCTTTGTGTATCAGGTTGGTGCTCCAACTGAGCCAGCCAGCCAGGGCCCATGGGTTCGTTTTTTTTGTTGTTGTTGTTGTTTTTTTACAGAGGCAGAGAGTGAGTCCGAGAGAGGAATAAACAGGGACAGACAGACAGGAACGAAGGAGATGAGAAGCATCAATCATTAGTTTTTCATTGCACGTTGCAACACCTTAGTTGTTCATTGATTGCTTTCTCATATGTGCCTTGACCGCGGGCCTTCAGCAGACTGAGTAACTCCTTGCTGGAACCAGCGACCTTGGGTTAAAGTTGGTGGGCTTTTTTTTTTTTTCAATTTTTATTTATTTATTTATTCATTTTAGAGAGGAGAGGGAGAGACAGAGAGAGAGAGAGAGGAGAAACAGAGAGATAGAAGGGGGGAGGAGCTGGAAGCATCAACTCCCATATGTGCCTTGACCAGGCAAGCCCAGGGTTTCGAATCGGCGACCTCAGCATTTCCAGGTTGATGCTTTATCCACTGCGCCACCACAGGTCAGTGGTGGGCTTTTTTGTTCAAACCAGGTGAGCCCGCACTCAAGCTGGTGACCTCGGGGTCTCGAACCTGGGTCTTCTGCATCCCAGTCTGACGCTCTATCCACTACGCCACCACCTGGTCAGGCCATGGGTTTGTTTTTAATGATGCCTATAAATACATAAGTAAAAGGCTTGATAATTAATTACATTATAATGTCAACAAATCAAAAGTCTTTAGTGCCAGCAGTATACTTTACATGAGACTAATTCCACTTTTTTTATATTCAGATGGGTATTATGGTCTAGGTCAGCGGTTCTCAACCTGTGGGTCGTGACCCCGGCGGGGGTCGAACCACCAAAACACAGGGGTCGCCTAAAGCCATCAGAAATACATATTTTATTTAAAAATGTATTGTATAATAAATATGTATTTTCCGATGGCTTTAGGCGACCCCTGTGTTTTGGTCATTCGACCCCCGCCGGGGTCGCGACCCATAGGTTGAGAACAGCTGGTCTAGGTTCTAGTGTCATTTATCTGAGCTTTCTGGGCCACCATAGGATCAGTTGATATATTTACCATTCACTTTCAACTTTTCATTTATGGTAGACACTTCTGCAATTTAAAAATAATAATTTGACTGTTAGCATAAAATAAGACATAGATTTAATTAATCAACAGTCCCACTATAAAAAGAAGAACAAATAGTATAATTTATTTACTTTTCTTTTTTTTTTTTTTTTGCATTTTTCTGAAGCTGGAAACGGGGAGAGACAGTCAGACAGACTCCCGCATGCGCCCGACCAGGATCCACCTGGCACGCCCACCATGGGGCGACACTCTGCCCACTAGGGGGCGATGCTCTGCCCATCCTGGGCGTCACCATGTTGTGACCAGAGCCACTCTAGCGCCTGAGGCAGAGGCCACAGAGCCATCCCCAGCGCCCGGGCCATCTTTGCTCCAATGGAGCCTTGGCTACGGGAGGGGAAGAGAGAGACAGAGAGGAAGGAGAGGGGGAGGGGTGGAGAAGCAAATGGGTGCTTCTCCTGTGTGCTATTTACCTTTCTTATACCTCCTCTGTTATGAAAAAAGTCCTAGGAATTAGCAGACATTGCCCTTTTTTTTGTTTTTGTATATTTCTGAAGTGAGAAGTGGGGAAGCAGAGAGACAGACACCCACATGCACCCGACCAAAATCCACCCAGAATGGATTGCGTGATGCTCTGCCCATCTGGGGCATTGTTCCTTTGCAACTGGAGTCATTCTAGCGCCTGAGGCAGAGGCCATGGAGCCATCCTCAGCATCTGGGCCAACTTTGCTCCCGTGGAGCCTTGGCTGCAGAAGGGGAAGAGAGAGAGAGAGAAAAAGGAGAAGGGGGAAGGGTGGAGAAGCAGTTGGGTGCTTCTCCTGTGCGCCCTGGCTGGGAATTGAACCCGGGACTTCTACACGCTGGGCTGACACTCTACCACTGAGCCAACCGGCCAGAGCTGACATTGTCTTTGAAGCCTCATACAATTAATATATCTATTAACAGGTCAAAACAACTATCAATCTACCAAAATGTACTTATTGAACACTGCTTTAGGTTCAGGCCTATCGCAGGTGCTAGAAAATGTAAGGAAGATGAATAAGTGGTCCCTGTAGAAACAGCAGGGATGAGAAAAGTGAGAAGTCAAATTGCAGGCTGCTGAACCAGGTAAAAAGTGGTCTTTAGTAACCTGCTAAAGAATATAGAGTTCTTTCTGCAGCAATTGACAGCTTTAAAATATTTGTTTTCTTTTCTTTTGGCCATACCCCAAAACAGTGGGCATCTTTAAATGCACAGACATGCATGGGGTTGCCTTTGCCATATTTGCAACACCATGAATCCAATTAAATAATGTTATTATTTCTCTTTGGATTAAAAAAATTGTGTTTTAGAAAGATAATTCAGGAGACAGTGTGGAAAATGGACTGCAAAGAGGAGATATGGATGGAGGGTGACCACTGGGAGATTAATTGCAGCAGCCCAGGTGAGATATGATGAAGGTCTAATGTTGCAAGACATCATGCTAGGCACTACAGGGACCACAAAGCTGAACAAGACAGAGCCCCTGCGTGAAGGATGAATGAATGGAAATGTCAAACTGCATGCTTGTTTACCCTAACACAGTGCCCCTGGAGATAGTGATGTAAAAAGATATGAATAAAAAGAGACACGCTTTTATTAAAATCCTGCTGAATGTAAAAATTATAGAAAGTATAATTCTTGCTTGATCTTTTCAATTTGACTATGTTGTCTCCCCTGTCTTTATGTAATCAATTTACACATCCTGCTGTTTGTGTTTTGACCAACCATAAAAAACAAGGCAACAGGAACAGAGCAGTCAGCAGTTGCCTGGGCTTGTTCGCTGATGTTATCTCATTAACTACTTACTTGCTGAGCCAGGGACAAGAGGAAAACAAAAATCTCCTCTCTCGGTTCTGTGGCCAGCCAAGCAGTTACAAGACTGTCAAAGTCCACAGTGATGGGGATCTCTTTGTATTGCCCAGCTTGCTCATTTGCTGACTCACTGTGATGGAGGACTGAAGTTTCACACTAGACTTAAAGAAATAAGTGAGTCATGGAAAGAATTTCCGGGTCTCAGTATCCAGGGCCAGGTGGCAAAAAAAATCAGACTTGCTCTCCACCTGACCAGGTGGTGGCGCAGTGGATAGAGCATTGGACTGGGATGCGGAGGACCCAGGTTCGAGACCCTGAGGTTGCCAGCTTGAGCACGGGCTCAACTGGTTTGAGCAAAAGCTTACCAGCTTGGACCCAAGGTCCTTGGCTCAAGCAAGGGGTTACTCGGTCTGCTGAAGGCCCGCGGTCAAGGCACATTTGAGAAAGCAATCAATGAACAACTAAGGTGTTGCAACATGCAATGAAAAATTAATGATTGATGCTTCTCATCTCTTCGTTCCTGTCTGTCCCTGTCTATTCCTCTCTCTGACTCTCTCTCTGTCTCTGAAAATAAATAAATAAAATAAAATCAGACTTGCTCTCCTGGCCCAAACCTCCATTACTCACCTGTGCTTTGGTGTGGCTCCAGCTCAGCCTCCTGGGTCTAAGGAAAAGCTACTGCTCACCTGTGCTAATGAAAAGGAACACCCAGCACAGAGCCCGGTCCCACAGCAGAAAAGAATGGGATTCAGAGTCAGACATGGTTGAATATGAGCTTTGTCAGGGCTGTGTGACCTGCGAGTCAGTTGACTCCTTTCAGCTTCACGTTTCTATGCAAAAGAATATATGTACAACACCTGGTACTCTTGTATCTTGCTGGTCATAATGAAATGGTGCCATCTCTTTGGAAAACTGTTTGGCAGTTTCTTTAACAGTTAAATACAAATTTACCAATAGGGCATCTACCTCAAAATAATGAAAACATATGTCCATACAAAGACTTGTCTGTGAGTGTTCATAGCAGCGTTCTTTGTGAGTAAATCACAAAAACATTATGCTAAGTGAAAGAAGCCAGACAGAAAAATCACATATTATATAAGTCAGTTTACATGAGGAAAGGCAAATCCAGAGAAGATAAATCTTCTTCTTCTTTTTTTTTCTGAAGCTGGAAACAGGGAGAGACAGTCAGACAGACTCCCGCATGCGCCCGACCAGGATCCACCCGGCACGCCCACCAGGGGCGACGCTCTGCCCACCAGGGGGCGATGCTCTGCCCATCCTGGGCGTCGCCATGTTGCGACCAGAGCCACTCTAGCGCCTGGGGCAGAGGCCAAGGAGCCATCCCCAGCGCCCGGGCCATCCCTGCTCCAATGGAGCCTCAGCTGCGGGAGGGGAAGAGAGAGACAGAGAGGAAAGCGCGGTGGAGGGGTGGATAAATGGGCGCCAGAGAAGATAAATCTTAAAGTAGGTTATAGTTGCTTAGGGCTGGAGGAGCCGGGGAGGGAAGGGAAAGTGACTGCAAATGAAGGATCTCTTGAGGGGGACAGAAATGCTCTAGATTGGATTGTAGTTATGAATGCATAACTATAAATTTACTAACAGTCATTGAATATACACTTAAGCTGATAGAAGTTTATAATATATAAATTACTGTAATTCAATAAAACTGTTTTTAAAGAAAGTTACCAGGCATGTAGTAGATACTCAATATTATAGTGAATCACTATCATTTAATAAGCATTTATTGGTAAGTGACTTTAAACACATTACATGCCTGAACTCAACTTAACTCTTATTTTTTAGGCATATTTTTAAGTTTCAGAAACTTGTTTTTCAAATACCACTTTCACTACTTTTTCTATATCTACTTACTGAGCCAGGATAGTAAGATGTTAGGAAAATTCCTTGGCAAGTAGAATAGGGAAAAATAGCTGAATAAAACTGGCCAATTTATAGCCAGATGCAGAATGTCACCTCCCCAGAAATAACATGTAGGCCTCAGTTGTATTTTAGCTCCAGGCCTCAGATGGGTGGCCAGGACCAGCTACAATGACTGACTGCCCTGGTGCTAACTAAAATGAACATGCTATTGGAATCCCTGTTTTAAGGTAAGATACCCTAATTTTATTTGAGTTTTTTGTTTGTTTTTAAATTCTTGAGGTGAAGCTATAAATTAAATGCTGGTTGCTTACTTTTTTGTTTATTGTTGAAAACTGAGGTTTCTAAGAGTTAGAAAATTTTAATTTAAAAAAATTAGAAGTTGTATGGTTCTGGTAATAGAAGGTATGAAGTATGGAGATACTTACCGAGGGAAAAAGGATTTCAAGTGAGTTGTTCTAAAAATGATTACTTCTGAATAGGTGAAAAGTCTGTGAACGTTGTAGAAAGTCTGTAAAGAGAACACCGCCAGCCAGACCCCCGTCTCTCTGGCCTGCTTCTGATTCCCCGCCTGGTGACATTCTCTGATGCCTGGTGAGACCCAGAGTTGTTTTCACCCCACTCTCTCTTCTCGGTGCCCTGCGGGGAAATCCGCCTGTCATGTGCAGAGTAAACCCTCCCTCAGGATGCACCTCAGTGCTGAGATCCAAGGTAAATTTGCCCTCTAGCTGGAGAATCACCCGCCCACATGACCATCCCCAGGTGACACCTAGGTGACCGCATCTGATGAGTCAGGACCTGATCACCCCTGACAGCTGAAGGGACCCCTTCCCTCTCCCTTGTTTGGCCCTCATGGAGTTAAGTGCCCAGTCTTTGTGGGGTAAACACGTCCACAGGCTCCTTTGTATTTCTTATTTAGGGACCCACCTAACTTGACCTGGTACACAGCACCTTAATTGGGTTCCAGGAAGATGTTACCATGGTGACTCATAGGACAATTCCCAGGCCTTTACCTGGAACATTTATTACACGGATTTTGACAAGTCCACTCTTAACATGTCATGTCTTATGTCACGGGATTTTCTCCTTCAGTGAGCAGAAGCAGCCCGGCCCAGGCTCACTTCCTTCATTGGAACTTGGATTTCTCAGGGAGCGAAGCAGCCTCGCCCACCCGGCTCTCCCCTGTGGCTTCATTGCTTTGATTGCAGCAGAGACTTCCTTTGTTCCCACCGTGCAGTCACAGTCCTTGAAGTTTTCATTAGGAGACTTACTAGGCCTCCTGCTAGGTAATTAGGGATGTAAATAAGACTAAGGTAACTGACTGAAAAAAGTATCACTTAAAATGGTAAGCGACTAAACTTGCCCCTGCTTGATATCCAGCACCCCTCATTCCAGCCTTCTTTTTTTTTTTTTTTTTTTTTTTTTTGTATTTTTCCAAAGCTGGAAATGGGGAGACAGTCAGACAGACTCTCACATGCGCCCAACCGGGATCCACCCGGCACGCCCACCAGGGGGCGATGCTCTGCCCATCCGGGGCGTCGCTCTGTTGTGACCAGAACCACAATAGCACCTGAGGCAGAGGCCATGGAGCCATCCTCAGCGCCTGGGCCAACTTTGCTCCAATAGAGCCCTGGCTGCTGGAGGGGAAGAGAGAGACAGAGAGGAAGGAGAGGGGGAGGGGTGGAGAAGCAGACGGGCGCTTCTCCTGTGTGCCCTGGCCGGGAATCGAACCCAGGACTTCTGCACGCCAGGCCGACGCTCTACCACTGAGCCAACCAGCCAAGGCCTAGCCTTCTTAAAAGTTAAAAAAAAGAAAAAAATCTTGTGCCTTCTCTACAAAAATCAGTAATTGGGCTTTATGTATATGATCTTTACATATTTTGTCTTTATGTGATTATATATGGTATGTTTTCAACCTCCAGATAGCATAATTAGGGTGTAATATTTTATTGGCTGAAAACAAGTGCTTATATATATTAAACAGAATTCTGCGATCTGGACAGAATATTTATATTAAAGCCAGGTTAAGTTTGATAGACATCTTTTAGCATTATTACCATAAAATATACTGCTCACAAAAATTAGGGGACCCTGGCCGGTTGGCTCAGTGGTAGAGCATTGGCTTGGCACGCAGGAGTCCCGGGTTCAATTCCCAGCCAGGGCACACAGGATAAGCGCCCATCTGCTTCTCCACCCCTCCCCCTCTCCTTTCTCTCTTTCTCTTCCCCTCCCGCAGCCAAGGCTCCATTGGAGCAAAGTTGGCCCGGGCGCTGAGGATGGCTCCATGGCCTCTGCCTCAGGTGCTAGAATGGCCCTGGTTACAACAGAGCAGCGCTCCAGATGGGTGAGCATTGCTCCCTGGTGGGCATGCCAGGTGGATCCCAGTCGGGCACATGCGGGAGTCTGACTGCCTCCCCGTTTCCAACTTCAGGAAAATACAAAAAATAAAAATATTAGGGGAGCTTGACCTGTGGTGGTGCAGTGGATAAAGCGTCGACCTGGAAATGCTGAGGTCGCCGGTTCGAAACCCTGGGCTTGCCTGGTCAAGGCACATATGGGAGTTGATGCTTCCAGCTCCTCCCCGCCTTCTCTCTCTTTGTCTCTCCTCTCTCTCTCTGTCTCTGTCTCTCCCTATCCTCTCTAAAAATGAAAAAAAAAAAGCACCTCTTAACTAAGAGTGTGCCTAAAAAAAAAAAAAGAAAGAAAAAGAAAAATAAATATTAGGGGATATTTTATAGCTTCATATTTTAAAATATTCCCCTAGTTATTGTAAGTATTATAATATATATATATTATATTTATTTTACCAGGTTTACAAAAACTTTATATCATAATCTTTTGGTTAAGTATGTTTGACAATTTTCCCAAGGTTTGAATTTTAAGAGACTTTTTCTTAAACCTAGCAATGACTTTGAATTATTCCAATGTACCACTGGAATACCTCAAGGATTTGTTCTTTCTTCTTATGAAAAAAAGTTTTTGAACTAATTAGGCCTATTTTAATATGCTTGAAATTGCATAAGAAACTTGTCAAATAAATAAATAATAATAACTATGTTCTATTTATATAAATATTTTCTTTATTAAAATAAATGTTCTAAAAGATTTCAGCCTGCCCTAGGGAGGAACTTGCAAAAATTTAGAGTCAAGTTGAAACAGGAGACTGAGAAATAGCAGGTGTCCTGTCAGATACGAGGCAAGCCAAGGGTGATGGTTCCCTGTGGGAGCATCAGGTAGGGGGACTCTGGGTTTTGGGGACATTTATGAATTGTTTTTAGTACTCAGTGCATGCTTCCAATGAGCCGTGCGCAGTGTTTTAAAATTTCACATATTTGTTCTTTTCATATTGAAATTTTGTGTTGAATATGCTTTGTATTTTTTTGTCATTTCATAATAATCTACAAAAATTATTATCTTGGAATGTTATATATTACAAAAAACAAAGTTCTTTTTTTTTAAGTGAGAGGAGGGGAGATAGACAGATTCCCACATGCACCCAACTGGTTCCACCTGGCAACCCTGTCTGGAGCAGATGCTCAAAAAAACAAGCTATCCTTAGTTCCCCGGGCTGACGTTCAAACCAATTGAGTCCCTGTCTGCAGGAAGATAAAAGAGAGAGAAGAGCCTGACCTGTGGTGGCGCAGTGGATAAAGCGTCAACTGGGAAACACTGAGGTTGCCGGTTCAAAACCCTGGGCTTGCCTGGTCAAGGCACATATGGGAGTTGATGCTTCTTGCTCCTCCCCCTTGTCTCTCTTTCTCTCTCTCTCCCCCCTCTCTATAATCAATAAATAAAATCTTTAAAAAAAATTAAATTAAAAAAAAAGAGAGAGAAAGAAGAGAGGAAGAAGGAGAGAAGCAGATGGTCATTTCTCTCGTGTGCCCTGACCAGAATTGAACTCAGGACGTCCATACGCCAGGCTGATGCTCTATCCACTGAGTTAACGATCCAGGGCTGATAAACAAAGTTCTTAATCGACTACATTATAATCAAATCTATAACTACATCATTTTAAGTTTTGTTACTTATAGACAGTCATTGTTTTACTCTAATGCATTTACAAATATGTTACATCTCTTAAAAATCCATGAAAAGGACTCTGATTTTCCAAACTCTTTGAACTAAATGAAGATTTATAGAACTCTAAAGAATAGCTCAATTCATGGGGATACTAAAATATAATAAAAATATACAAAAATTAATTACATAAGACCAAATCAAATAAAAATTTTTATGGCCTGACTAGGTGGTGGCACAGTGGATAGAGCATCAAACTGGGACATGGAGGACCCAGGTTCAAAGCCCCAAGGTCACCAGCTTGAGGGCAGGCTTGCCAGCTTGATCATGGGATCACAGACATGACCCCATGGTTGCTGGCTTGAGCCCAAAGGTCGCTGGCTTGAAACCCAAGGTCGCTGGCTAGAGCCCAAGGTCACTGGCTTAAGCAAGGGATCACTTGCTCTGCTGAAGCTGCCCCCCTCCCCAGTCAAGGCACATATGAGAAAGCAATCAATGAAAATCTAAGGAGACTAAGGAGCCGCAACGAAGAATTGATGCTTCTCATCTCTCTCCCTTCTGTCTGTCTGTCCCTATCTGTCCCTCTCTCTGTCTCTCTCTCTCTGTCTCTGTCACACACAAAAAATTATTCTTATGACTGTTCAAAATATTACTGATTCTTAAATATCTTTATTTTCTAGCAATTTGATAAATTATACCTTCATAAGCAATATTGAAGCATCTATATTTTCCTCCATATCTGATCCCTCCAGAATTTGGCAACTCTTAATAAGTGAGTAATATTATTTTCATGATGATATCTTTATTTGCATAAGCCTAGTAAGAATCTTTTCTCTTTATAATAGGACACTTAAAATCAGTTTCCAACTGTGGTTGTATTAACCAAGACTTTGGGAAGTCATGTCTGAAAGAGACATTCCTGGGCTCTGGACATCACCAGCAAGCTTTAAGGAACTAAGATTGACTAATAGCCTGGTACCTTGTTTATTCATGTGGTTCATGGCACTCTTTCCAGGTAAGGAACGAAGGTTGCTTTCCTGAAAGATGGCAAAAAAAGGAACCTTGAGACATTTTGGGGAACCTCAAGAACTTGAGGAATTCACCCAAACCTATAGGTACCGCCGGCAAAGCCTGATGGTGGCTGTGTGGCTTGGCTTCTTTGCCGGGGGGGGGGGGGGGCAATTAAAGCTCAAACTAAAGATTCCTTACGAGATTCCAGCAAAGCACATTTTAAAAGTCTATATAGTCAATTGCAATTCTTGCTGTATTTGTGCAAATAATCAGGCCAAATTGAAAATGGATGTAATGCAGTAAATAGTCTTGATTTGCCTATCTTCAAATTGAGGGTGATTTTAGGGGGAAAATCATGTTTCAATAGAATATATAATACACAGTTGTGGATATTAGACTCTGGTTAGTTTTATTTTTCATCTACAAATTGGACTCCTAAATTTGTCTATTTTTCTTCCAAAATAATGTTTCATTTTCTCCTATCCTTTGACTTGAAATTATTGAGAACTACTGATACCTTGTAAGCCATACAAAATTCACCTATGCACTTGTGACATTACCAGAAATATTTAAACGGCAAATAAAGAGAACCTATCATATTGTAATTGCTTGCTTTCATTCCAGCAAAAGCTTTGCATCTAGAAGGCTTCTCAACTGACAGTCTTTCAGACTCAGACTGGGTTATGACTTGGGGTATTCATTACCCTTGTGGTATTTTCTTTTCTATTTTTATAAGTTGTTTGCTTATGACTATATTTACCTGATTTCTCATTTGCCAGTCTAGATCTGTATTATTGCCTCCTGAAATGAAACTCAATGAGCTGGCTAAACTGACTTTTGTCAGGGCTAAATGAGTGAGTAGGATACAATTTCATAATGAGATAATAATACTTCAGGAATTACAGCCCATCCCTACCTTAGAAAAATCAGCTAACAGCTTGACCAGGTGGTGGCGCAGTGCATAGAGTGTTGGACTGGGACACTGAAGACCCAGGTTTGAAACACCGAGGTTGCTGGCTTGAGGATGAACTCATCTGGTTTGAGCGTGGACTTACCAGCTTGAGCGCAGGGTCGCTGGCTTGAGCATGGCTTGAGCCCGAAGGTCACTGGCTTGAAGCCCAAAGTTGCTGGCTTGAGCCCAAGGTCGCTGGCTTGAGCAAGGGGTCACTTGCTCTGTTGTAGTCCCCCTACCCCCATCAAGGCACAAATGAGAAAGCAATCAATGAACAACGATGTTGCCGCAACGAAGAACTGATACTTCTCATCTCTCTCTCTTCCTGTTTGTCTGTTACTATCTGTCCATCTCTCTCATTCTCTCTGTCTTTGTCACACACACATACACACAAAAATCAGCTAACAGCCTCTCTGTTTTACTCTCAGACTCCATTCCCTGTCCTCCTTAGATCAGGCAGGAGATACTGCCACACCCTATGCAGGAAGGAACCACAGCCCTTGTCAGTAGGAAGCAGTTGCTGGAGGAGACCCTCCTCCTGGACGTATTTGAGGAGGGAATGAGGCAGGATAGTGGGAAGCTAGGAAAGTTCCTTGGCAAGCAGAATGGGAAACTAAGACAATTAGCTAAACAAACTGGCCCAGCAATTTACAGTGAGAGGCAGAACAGCTATAGTGACTAATGACTCCCCACCCTGGAACTAACTGATATGAATATTATATTAGAATCCTTCCCTGAGGCGGCTCCTAAACTTCCAGTCTTTAAAAAACCCTCAAAACGAAGGACCCACTGCTCTCCTTCCCAGGAGTACAGCCTTGCCTTTTCCTTCTCTTTTTCCCCCTTCTTACACTCTATAGGCATGTATTTCTCCCTCCCCCCATTAATTAATTAATTAATTTTAGAGAAGAGAGAGAAGGGGAGAGGAGCAGGAAACATCAACTCCCATATGTGCCCTGACCAGGCAAGCTCAGGGTTTTGAACCGGCAACCTCAGCATTCCAGGTCAACGCTTGATCCACTGCGCCACCACAGGTCAGGCCCTAGGCATTTATTTCTTTTCTTTCTTTTTTTTTCCTGAAGCTAGAAACAGGGAGAGACAGTCAGACAGACTCCCACATGCACCCAACCGGGGATCCACCCGGCACGCCCACAAGGGGGCGACGCTCTGCCCACCAGGGGGCGATGCTCTGCCCCTCCAGGGCGTCGCTCTGTTGCGACCAGAGCCACTCTAGCGCCTGGGGCAGAGGCCAAGGAGCCATCCCCAGCGCCCGGGCCATCTTTTGCTCCAATGGAGCCTCGCTGCGGGAGGGGAAGAGAGAGACAGAGAGGAAGGAGAGGGGGAGGGGTGGAGAAGCAGATGGGCACTTCTCCTGTGTGCCCTGGCCAGGAATCGAACCCAGGACTTCTGCACGCCAGGCCGACGCTCTACCACTGAGCAAATCGGCCAGGGCCAGGCATGTATTTCTTAAACTCTAAGGGTCCCTACGAGAGTTGCAACCAGGGGAACAGTGGACAGCGACAGCTTGTCCTGGTTAATCCTTTTTACCTGTTTCCGAGGCCCCCTTTTCTTTGAGTTCCAAAAAAAACATCAGGCTCTCCCTCCTGTTGTTTCTTCTCTCTTACACCCTTCCTTGTTTCACTGTCCTCAGCTTTAATAAACTTACTCTCAAAATAGCCTGGACTGTGTTGCGCAATTTTTCCTACATGAAGACAAGAACCCTCCCATTACCGGCTGGCTCTAGGCAGACCTGAAGGGCCAGGTCCCCTGTCCCGTAACATTTACCATCTGTACAATTATCAACTGAATATTTTTCTTTAAACAAAATTACTATTAAAATTTTATATAAGTTTAATTAAAAATAAAACTTTATATCACTACAATAAATAAAAAGTAACATCATTTGTCATAAACAAAATATACTGTGAAAATAAGCACAAAGACAGCCAAATGATTTAGTTTGTAGGCAGATGTTTTCGCCTAAAGAAGGCTTGCTCTCTCTGCTTGAAAAAGGAGGTATAAATAGTAACAGAGGGACATTTGACTTGCGATGGTGAACACACAATATAATATACAGATGACATATTATAGAATTGTACACCTGAAACCTATATAATTTGATTAACCAATGCCATCCCAATAAATTCAATGAAAATAATTTTAAAATGTCAGAGAGAAGACTTGTCCTAGTACAGCCCAAGCTCTACATGGATCGGGCGTCCCTGATTCGACTTCCCCGCACAGTGGGACACTCCTGCTTACCAATCATTTCCTTAATTGGTTTTAATATTATCTTAATTACTTTGATATATCTTCCATGTTTCTCTATATTTCTATATATTTAATTACTATAACATTATATTACTACAACATTTAGGCATTTCTCTTTGATGTAATCAGACCTGGAGATTGGAATCCCAGGCGAAGAACAAAGAAGGTTTTTGTTTGGTAACCCTACCATTTATACAGAGCTGAAAACAATTGAGGTCAGATACCTTCTTAGGGCTTGTGAAGAAGCAGCCGAGCCTGCTCCTGGTACTTCATCATTATGTCCATAAAAGCAGACTCCTGGAGAGAGGCTGGGAACATCATGAAGCCTGACTGTCAGGTGTGGTGAGGTGTGAAGTAGTGTGACTTGGCCTGAGGCCTGAGAGAATCCTCACAGTAATAGGGAGAAGGAGGTGGCATCTCCCCTCCTCCCTGGGGGGTGGATGAGTCTCCAGGCTTGGAGCTGCTACCCAGCACGGGGTGTGGAGAGGAGCCTTGGAAGAGCCTGGGTATGCCCAAGTGGAGACCCGGGGAATGGCAGCCCAGGGATAGTTGAAGTGGTCAAGCCAGAGAGCCTCTCTGACGGAGGGAACCAAGCAGGGTCCACTGAAAGAGTCACCCTTACACTAACGTGAGAAACAGTTTCCATGCATGAGACCAGGGGGCAGAGACAAGGCAGACATCACTTAGGGAGGAGACATGTTTCCCCTCTCTCTTCTCTCCCAAAATAATGAGAAAAAGATTTAATTAACCTGGGCAGAGGGAAATAATAAAACATTTCATGTCTGTATTCCACTTGATTCCGACTGTTCTGGGTAGAGAAGGATTAAGCAACTTAAAAAGATCTCACTTTCGCCTGACCAAGCGGTGGCACAGTGGATAGAGCATTGGACTGGGATGCGGAGGACCCAGGTTCAAGACTCCGAGGTCGCCAGCTTGAGCACGGGCTCATCTGGCTTGAGCAAAAAGCTCACCAGCTTGGATCCAAGGTCGCTGGCTCCAGCAAGGGGTTACTCGGTCTGCTGAAGGCCCATGGTCAAGGCACATATGAGAAAGCAATCAATGAACAACTAAAGTGTCACAACGAAAAACTGATGATTGATGCTTCTCATCTCTCTCCCTTCCTGTCTGTCTGTCCCTTTCCATCCCTCTCTCTGACTCTCTCTCTGTCCCTGTTAAAAAAAAAAAATCTCACTTTCACATTCTGCCTTTCAACTAATGCCTTTCATGAAACATCTCAAATTATCTTTGGGACCTCCTACCATTTGGGAAACATTGCTCTCCGGGAAGTGAACAGATGCCTTCAGCCCCACATTCCAACCCTAAGGTTGACGGCTAGCAGGCTGAAAATGTGGTCAAATGATATCTAAGCTACTTCTCCTCTCAGTCTTTATAAACTTTGGTCTGTCTTTTCCAAGTGATGAATGTCCAGGGCAAAATTTAGTAACACTACATGCCTGAACATAGTGATGCTTTTCCTCACTTGCTCTATTTTTGTTGCCCCTTACTGACTTTTCAGCTCTTGCCTTTCCTTGGTCAGCAGGGGAGAATTCTGCCTACTACTTTGCACTGGGCTGAGGGAGAATGCAGGGCTTGAGCTTCCCACAGCGCCATGGGAAGGGAAATGTTGGCATTTAGTTCTATTTTTAACTCTTTTTAAGGAAACTCACACTTACAATGGTCAGAGTTTGAGTGCAGGTTCTGCCTCTCCTTACCTATTTAAAGCCTTGGGCAAGTCCTTGAACTTCTTGAACTATGTTTCATTATCTGTTAAATGGGATGAATTATAATATCTGCATCCTAGGTTGTTGTGAAGCTCAAATGGAGTAACCTGAAAATGTACACCATACAATTCTACAAATATGTTACTTTTTTGTGTGTGGTAGCAGTTTTTAAAGGGGCACTTTATAAAGTAATTTGTTCAATTAAGATAGGTATGTATGCTTCAACATCTTTTTAAATTCACTTTCTTTTAAAATTTTATTTTTAGATTTTATTAATTTTTAGAGAGAGAGAGGGAGAAGGAGGGAGGGGTAGGAAGTTTCAACTCTCATATGTGTCTTGACCAGGCAAGTCCAGGATTTCGAACCGGTGAACTCAGCGTTCTAGGTTGACGCTTTATCCACTGTGCCACCACAGATCAGGCTCAACATCTCTCAGAAACATAAAATTGAAAGACAAGAGTAATTTGTAGAAACATATATAATGTAACTCAATGTGGATTTTATTTTTCCATTTTTACCTATATATAGTTATCACTGTGTAAGTTTGAGATATAGAATGTGATGATTTGATACACTTATGTATTGTGAAATACATAACCTTACAGTAAGTAGGGTTAGTGAACACTTCCATCACCTTATAATTGCCATTTATTTTTTGTGGTGGAACATTTAAAAACTTTCAAGTATACAACAATACAGTATTGTTAACTTATAGTCACCATATTGTACATTAGATTCCCAGAACTGGAAGTTTGCACTTTTTGACCAACATCTCATTTCCCCCACGCCCAGCTCCTGGAAACCACCATTCTACTCTCTGTTTTAGAGTTGGCTTTTTTAGATTCCACATATAAGTGAGATCATACAGTATTTGTCCTCATCTGTCTGACATTTCACTTAACATAATGCCTGCCTTCAAGGTCTATTCATGTTGTCACAAAAGGCAGGATATCCTTCTTTTTATGGCTGAATAATATACATATATATAATGTATTATGTATGTGTGTATATATATATACACACACACATATATACTATATATATATATCTCACATTTTCTTGGTCCATTTACCCAACACTTTGTTTCTATATTTTGGCAATTGTGAATATGCTATAAAGTATGGAGATGCAGATATCTCTGTGAGATACCGATTTCATTTTCTTGAGCTATATACCCAAGAGCAGACTCGTTGGACCATGTGTAGTTCTATTTTTAACTCTTTAAGGAAACTCCATACTGTTTTCCATAGTGGGGGCATCGATTATTATTCCCAGCAATGGTGCACAAGGATTTTCTTTTTGCCACTGTCTCCCTGACATTTGTTATTTCCTGTGTTTTGGATAGTAGCCATTCTAACAGATGAGAGGTGATATCTCATCATGGTTTTGATTTGCATCTTCCTGATGACTAGTGATGTTGAGCATCTTTTCATGTACCTATTGGCCTTTTGTATGTCTTTGGAGAAATTGTGAACTTCAGAACACATAAAACAGTGCTGTATAAGTATTTCAAATGTGTGATAATACACATTAAATTCATGAGAATGGTTGATCCTGGTGAAAGGGGAGCCATGGGACTGAGGAAGGGCACACAAGGCTTCAGGGGTAGCTATGGTATTTTATTTCTTTGGGGAAAAAAGAAAGAGAAATATTCATAGCAAATAGAACAGCTTATGAACAACTGTTTAATCTGGATGGTAAGTAACCACATCATTGTTTACTATGTTATTCTCTATGCTTTTGTCTTTTGAAAAAATTTTCCTTTTCTTTCTTAATTTAATTTTTTTAAAGACATTTTTTTTAATTTATTTACTTTTTTAGATTTTATTTATTCATTTTTATTAGAGAGAGAGGGGAGAGAGAGAGAGAGAGAGAGAGAACAGGAGGAGGAGCAGGAAGCATCAACTCCCATATGTGCCTTGACCAAGCAAGCCCAGGGTTTTGAACCGGCAACCTCAGCATTCCAGGTTGACGCTTTATCCACTGTGCCACCACAGGTCAGGCTCTTAATTTAATTTTTAATTAAAAAAATTTTTTTTAATAATTTTATTTAGAAAATTAAATTTAATGGAGTGACATTGATCAGCAAGAGTACATAGGTTTTAAGTAAACATTTCTATAACATTTGAACTGTTGGTTGTGTTGTGTACCCATCACCCAAAGTCAAAACATTTTCCATCACCATATATTTGTCCCTCTTTACTCCACTCCCCTCAGCCCCCTCTTCCTGGTAACTCCTTCACTTTTATCTATGTTCACGAGTCTCAGTTTTATATGCCACCTATGTGTAAAAACAATAGTTCTTAGCTTTTTCTGATTTACTTACTTCACTTAGTATAATGTGCTCAGGGTTCATTCATGATGTTGAATGGCAATATGGCATCATTTCTTATGACTAAGTAGTATTCCATTGTATGTATATACCACATCTTCATTATCCAATCCTCTACTGGGGGTCACTTTGGTTATTTCCATGTCTTGACCAATGTGAATAATGCTGTGATGAACATGGGAGTGCATGTGTCTTTACATACCAATATTTTTGAGTTTTTTGGGTAGTTACCCAGTAGAGTGATTGCTGAGTCATATGGTAGTTCTATTCTTTTTATCTTATTTTTAATTCTCTTAAGTGAGAAGCACAGAGGCAGAGAGACAGATTCCCATATGCCATAACTGGTATCCACCTGGCAAGACCCCTATAAGGAGATATTCTGCCCATTTGAAACTGTTGCTCTGTTGCTCGGCAACCAAGCTATTTTTGCGCTTGAGGAAGGCCATGGAGCCATCCTCAGTGCCCGGAACCATAATTTAAAAATTTTTTAAGTTTTCAATTATAGTTGACATTCAACATTATTTTATATTAGTTTCAGGTCTACAACACAGAATTCAGACAATCATATAATTTGTGAAATGATCCCCCTAATATTTATTTCAGGTACCCAACTGGCACCATACATAGTTATTACAATATTATTGACTATATTTTCTATGCTGTACTTTATATTCCTGTGACAATTTTGTAACTACCAATTTGTACATCTTAATTCCTTTACTTGTATCACTCAGTCCCCTAGCTCCCTCCCTTCTAGCAACCATCAGTTTGTTCTCTGAATCTGAGTCTGTTTCTGTGTGGTTTGCTCATTTATTTTGTTACTTATATTCTACATATAAGTGAAATTATATGGTTTCTCTGACTTATTTCAGTTAGTATAGTACCCTTTAGGCCCATCCATGATGTTATAAATGGTAAGACTTCATTCTTTTTTATGGCTGAGTAATATTCTATTGTAGATAAGCACCGCCTCTTCTTTATCCAATCGTCTATCAGTTGGCACTGAGGTTGCTTCCATATCTTAGCTATTGTAAATAATGCTGCAATGAACACTGAAGTGCATGTATTTTTCCAAATTAGTGTCTTGGATTTCTTTGTATTATATATTCAGAAGTGGAATCGCTGGGTCATAATGCAGTTCTATTCTTAACTTTCTGAGGAAACTCCATACTGTTTTCTTTTTTTTTTTTTTCTGAAGCTGGAAACAGGGAGAGACAGTCAGACAGACTCCCGCATGCGCCCGACCGGGATTCACCCGGCACGCCCACCAGGGGCGACGCTCTGCCCACCAGGGGGCGATGCTCTGCCCATCCTGGGCGTCGCCATGTTGCGACCAGAGCCACTCTAGTGCCTGGGGCAGAGGCCACAGAGCCATCCCCAGCGCCCGGGCCATCTTTGCTCCAATGGAGCCTTGGCTGCGGGAGGGGAAGAGAGAGACAGAGAGGAAGGAGGGGGGGCGGTGGAGAAGCAAATGTGCGCTTCTCCTGTGTGCCCTGGCCGGGAATCGAACCCGGGTCCTCCGCACGCTAGGCCGACGCTCAACCGCTGAGCCAACCGGCCAGGGCCTCCATACTGTTTTCCACAGTAGCTACATCAACTCGCAATCCCATCCCACCAAAGTGCTGAGGGTTTCCTTTTCTCCACGCTCTCATCAACACTTGTTTGTTGATTTATTGATGATAGCAATTCTAATAGGTGTGAGGTGGTAACTGTGGTTTTAATTTGCATTTCTCTGATGATTAGTGATGTTGAGCATCTTTTCATATATCTATTGACCATTTGTATGTCGTCTTCTGTAAAATGTCTAGTCAGGTGTTTTACCCATTTTCAATTAAATTGTTTCTTTTACTGGCAAGTTGTAAGCATTTTCTATAGATCTTGTACATTAACCCCTTATTAGATCTGTCACTGGTGAATATCTTCTCCCAATTGAAAAAAATTCTTAATGTTTCAGCTCAATGTCTAAAATCTGGAGAAAACAGAAAAGATAAAGGCAATGACAACAACAAAATCAAACTAAAGTAGCTACTTTCAAAATTGGTTGATATATGAACTGCCCATCTTTTTTATTCACTTATACACACAAATGCAGGTAAACACAGCTGGATCATTTTATTTTGTGAAACCTAAGCACCTGCTGGCAGTTGGATCGGAGCCTTTGGCCTAGGTGTCAAACAGAAGTCTTACACAAACAAAACCATCTCCACCACCCTTTTCTCAGTGAGGCTTCTGGTTCATAAAACTGCCCTTTACAAAAGCTCTGTTGTGTAGAGTGTAAATATTTAATTTTTCTACATCCATTTAGGACTGCCTGGTGTTTGTTTTTCATTTATATTTCACTGTGTTACATAATGCCAAATTTATCTGCCTATTCACTCCATTTAGTTTGGAAGAATAAAACAAAATCATTTTTTGGTGTTGGAGGGAAACCAAATGGCCACAGACCAGCGCAGCTAGTAATTCCAAATCCTGAGTGAGAACGATGTGGAATGAAGAAAATAAACTTAAAGAGAAAAAGGATGGGATTGGGAGGCCTCTGCAAACTGATGTCAAGTCAGAGCAAAACAGCCCCCAGTTTGCTTTATTATATAGCCAAACGCAAATAAGGAAGTCTCTGATACAAAGTCACAGATCTGAGACATAAACAAAAATCCATTTAAGGCATAAACAGGAATCCCCCCACCATGCATAATTGAAATCAACCAACATCTGAACAAACAAAGGGTGAGAGGAAGGGCATGTAAATTGCTTCTAGCAACTTAAGCAAGCAAGTGAAGTGGGGGGTTGGGATGAGTGCAAATACTCAGCTTTATAGCCAATATGGAGGTGTGTGTGTGGGGGTGTGTGGAAAATTTAGCCTTTTGCTAAGCCTTGAACTTACAAAGGCTTTGCAACTTGCAGTCTCCCAGACCAAATGTTCAGGTGATTCACTAAATTAGTCTTTTCTTTCTTTTTAGATTTTTATTTATTAATTTCTAGTGAGAGGAGAGAGAGAGGGAGAAGGGGGGAAGGAGCAGGAAGCATTAACCCCCATATGTGCCTTGACCAGGCAAGCCTGGAGTTTCGAACCGGTGACCTCAGTGCTCCAGATCAACGTGCTATCCACTGCGCCACCACAGGTCAGGCAAATTATTATTTTCTATCTACTTGGTTTAGATGAATTGTGCATGTCTTTTCCTTCTACCTCAGGAATAGATAAGGATATTCTTTTCTCTCCAGCCTTTCCCTTTTCAACCACCTAGTTCTTTTAGTTTGGGTTCAAACTCAGGAGTTGGTTCAATATTCAACCAGACAAGAAATCAGGATTTGGCCTCTGATATTTGGAAAAGACCCCCCCACACACACAAAGTCTAAAATTACACTGTTCAACAGAGAAGCCACCAGCCACATGTGGCTAAGTTTATTAAACTGAACAAAATTTAAAATTCAGTTCCTCACTCACAATTGCACATGCTCAGTGGTCAGCTGTGCCTTCCGTGTTGGGCAGCACCAATGAAGAACATGTCGCATCCCAGGAAGAGCTGCCAGGCAGTGCTGGTCTGGAGTCGCATGGCGACTGCTATGGAGATCTGCTTCCCAGATCTCCCACTTTCATCTTCTGAACTTTGTTTTTTGTTTGTTTGTTTGTATTTTTCTGAAGCTGGAAACGGGGAGAGACAGTCAGACAGACTCCTGCATGCGCCGGACCGGGATCCACCCGGCACGCCCACCAGGGGGCAACGCTCTGCCCACCAGGGGGCGATGCTCTGCCCCTCCAGGGCATCGCTCTGTTGCCACCAGAGCCACTCTAGTGCCTGGGGCAGAGGCCAAGGAGCCATCCCCAGCGCCCGGGCCATCTTTGCTCCAATGGAGCCTTGGCTGCGGGAGGGGAAGAGAGAGACAGAAAGGAAGGAGAGGAGGAGGAGTGGAGAAGCAGATGGGTGCTTCTCCTGTGTGCCCTGGTCGGGAATTGAACCCGGGACTTCTGCACGCCAGGCCGACGCTCTACCACTGAGCCAACCGGCCAGGGCCTCATCTTCTGAACTTTGAAAAACTTCTGCAGGTGCGACTCTGAATGAGGAAGCCATGGGTAATACATGAAGGAGCCCTCTTCATTCCTAGAGGCTGCTCATTCCTACTAAGCTACTCAGACTTCTGTGTTGGCCAACATCTTTGAGCTCTTTTAAGATTTTCAGATAAAGATCTTACCAAGGGTCAGAAGTAGATTCACCCATATAAGGCCCCTTCTGGTTTTATTTGTGAGAGATTAAAAGGATATGAGGCAAATGCAATAGGTAATTCAGTTTCACTCTTAGACGAACTTCAAGTCACTGCATCTAAATATTCTTTTTTTTAGAAGTCAGACTAATAGATGCAGAGTGTGAAGAAATTGGCCAATATGTATTCAGTGACTCCATAAGGTCAATAAGTGGTCACAGCTCAGAACACCTCTTATTTTTGTAGAGGACGTATTCTACTGGCATATAGGATGACAAGATAAGCTAACTTGGTCATCTTTGAATCAAGGAAAAATAACAAATGAAATTCCTGGTGAGCATGTCTTTCCCAAATTCATGAGATTTTTGTTACAATTCCCTGCACTGTTTCTGTGATCTTACCTGATGCACCAGTTTAACTTTTCCCCGGGTTTATTCTCCCTTGGCTTTTCTCCATTTGGCTTTTACAGAAGTGTTCTCTGTGGTTATTTTAGAATGAGTCAATATACCATTTAAACTAAATCACCAGATTTGTTAGCACACCTATGAAGTATTTATTATTCAACTAATAAAAGTATGTCCTTTGCAATAATTGCCATAGGGCATGGACACAAAGTTAAAAACACTCAGAAAGTTATTTAAAACTATAAAAGCTTTCAGCCAATGATAAATTTTAGGTGTTAAGCACCATTAAATAACTTTAAAGCAGCTTTCACAAAACACTCTCTTACAGAGAGGCCAGATGAAGAAAGATAAATGGTCCAAACACTGAAGGAAGCCAAGCTAGAGGCTTCACCAATATTGGAGGGGGGAGGAAGTTATGTATACAGGGTCCTCCATGATGAGCTCTGCTGTCGTCTGTTCCCTCTTCTCCAGGTGGATGGAATTCTGGAGCTGTAAGCTGATGTGCCCTAGCAGCTCTCAGATTGCTACAGCACTGCAGTGGAGAGGCAGTCACTAGGGTAACCAAACCTCAAACCACGTAGGTCTTTAATAGACATGGTCAACACTTAAAATTATCCCTAGAAGCAAATAGGCAGCTTGTTCAGGCCCTCCAGGATGAGTTCAATCCTCTCCTTTCAGATTTTCAGAAGGGAAGGATATAAATTTGATGAGTTTTAATTTAATTCTGTGAATTGTTCCTGAATGCCCGGCAAGTATTAGCACTGCGTGTTGTCACCATTGCCTTCTCTTCTACTCCTTGGAGGCTAATCATTGCTACCAGCTCCTCATCTCTGCCTTTCTACAGCAACAATAATGAGCTTGGAAAGAGGAACTGAGGTTTTAATCAGCCACACAGAGTTACTAGTTACAACGAATCTCACCTGTTGTTGAGCATGTTATTTAGGGCAATGCTTAGACCACCATACAAGCATAGCCATGTGATTATGAAAAAGCCTATTCCTAGGATCCACTAAGACCCAGATGACTCAGAACCTTTGGAGAGAGGTGCCAGGAATTCTGCATTCTAACAAGCTCTTTTCCATGATTCTTACATTAAAATTTAAGATGGAATGGATGGAAGATGAAAAGGTTTTCTATGCCCTTTATTATGAAAAAATGAGTCAGAAATGCAGCTAAATCTCTGAACCAGAACAGAAAAATTAATAATTGAGAAATAACTCTGGGCAAAAAGCAGAAGTAGATGAATTTTAAAGCTATAAACTTCTAAGGGGTCCAGTGACTTGGCAAGTCCAGTGATCATACATTCCTCATTTTTCAAGCTAGTCCCAGTTGCAAATATCCTGTTCTATTGGTTGAGACCATTGCAAAGTGTTCATCTTCGCTTTATTTCTGTTTCTCATTTATATTTGTAAAATGAGAAATACATTTCTGTCCAACAAACCACAAAGAGTTTTGTAAAGATGGATCAAATTAGACAATATTTGTAAAGCAGTTTGCAAAATATACAGTGCTTTACAAACATTATTAGGTACAGAAAATAGTGAATTGTGTTATTCTTTCATTGACTGATCTTTTGTCATCTTAGAAAAATCATTTACTAATTCAATCTTCTCTTCTGTAAATTAGGGCCATGTCTTTGAATCATGAGTGAACTATATTATGGTGCAATCAATTCATTCATTGTTTGTCTTTGTGATTGAATTACCAATGTGGTAATTTACACCGATTATGGAGATATTCAGATGTATTTCTTAGGGGTCTTCATAAACATAGACATCTCATTCCTTTTGTGATTTTTCATATTGGTTCTTTTCATTTTGGCTTTGTTTTAAATTATCTATTTAGGTTTTTAAATAAGTAATAGATTTGCAAGAATCAAAACATATAAAAAGCTATAATAGAAAAAGTCTCTTGGCCCTGGACGGTTGGCTCAGCGGTAGAGCGTCGGCCTGGCGTGCGGGGGACCCAGGTTCGATTCCCGGCCAGGGCACATAGGAGAAGCGCCCATTTGCTTCTCCACCCCCCCCTCCTTCCTCTCTGTCTCTCTCTTCCCCTCCCGCAGCCAAGGCTCCATTGGAGCAAAGATGGCCCGGGCGCTGGGGATGGCTCCTTGGCCTCTGCCCCAGGCGCTAGAGTGGCTCTGGTCTCGGCAGAGCGATGCCCCGGAGGGGCAGAGCATCGCCCCCTGGTGGGCAGAGCCTCGCCTCTGGTGGGTGTGCCGGGTGGATCCCGGTCGGATGCATGCGGGAGTCTGTCTGTCTGTCTCTCCCTGTTTCCAGCTTCAGAAAAATACAAAAAAAAAAAAAAAAGAAAAGAAAAAGTCTCTTTGCTTCTCCATCACCCATTCATCTCAATGCCCACCTACTGTATATAAGTAATAACTCTCATTGATTTCTTGCATTTACTTTCAGAGTTTATTTTTATGCACACCCAAGAAGATACAAGCATATATTATTTCTTCTTTTACTTTTTAACATGATGCCAGCATATTCTGTATACTATTCTGAACTTCTTTTACTTAACAATGTGTCTTGAAGATCTTTCCCTAACATAACATAAAGAGTTTCTTCAATCTTTTTTACAGCTCAACAAATTCCATGGCACATTGCATAGCTGCACTGTAAGTTATCTAACCAGTCTCATCTTGAGGAACTTCCAGGTACATTCCAACCTTTTGTCATCATAAGTAATGTTGTAATGAATAAATCTGAACATTCATTATTTCCCATTTGTGTGAGTTTATCTGGAAGATAAATTTCACATGACTCATTTTCTAGCCTCTGCATGTTTTGGTTGATTTGGGTGGACTATTCCCAGGTTGTGCACATCTCTCTTCAATTAGAGAAACCAGTTGTACACAGTACCTAAAAATAATCTTCCCAGTGCTGAATATAACAGGATTGCTTTTCACTCTTTCGTTCTTGCAAATCAAATTTGCCAGAATTGTAAATGCAGTTTTTAAAAGTGGCCTAACAACATGTTCTCAAAAAAAATTTATTAAAAATAATGACCTGCCTGACCAGGCGGTGGTGCAGTGGATAGAGCCTTGGACTGGGACGTGGAAGATTCAGGTTTGAAACCTTGAGGTCTCAGGCTTGAGCGTGAGAGCTCATCTGGTTTGAGCAAGGCTCACCAGCTTGAGCCCAAGGTCGGGGCTTGAGCAAGGAGTCACTTGGTTTGCTATCGCCCCCCATCAAGGCACATATCAGAAAACAATCAATGAGCAATTAAGGTGCTGCACTGAAGACTTGATGCTTCTCATCTCTCTCCCTTCCTGTCTGTCTGCCTCTGTCTGTCCCTCTCTCTGTCTCTCGCTGTCTCTGTCACACACACAAAAAATAATGAATGACCTAACATTGCTGAAGAATATGAAATAGCTAAGCACCATGATTTTCAATTACATTACTGCTATTTTTATACATATTTTCCTCTTTAACACGTGTTCTTTGTTTGGGTTTCTATTTTAATGAAAAGGTTTAATTACAGTCAAGTCTGCGTAATATGCAACAATGAAAGCAGTTATGAACAAGGGTAGAATGGGAAAATATTATTTTAACTGTCAAGTACATATGGTGGCTACATGTTTGGATTTAAAATATTTCATTTCCTTATCTGATTATGTGTCTCAATTCTAGCCTTAGGAAGTACAATCACCACAGAAATGTAGGATATCTTTAGCCCAGGAATTTGGTAGCTGTAGCCTGTTAGTATTTAAGGTGTCAGCAATTGCTTGAGACTGTTCAGTTTCCCTTAGTGTTGATAACACCCAATGATTAAAAGTGACAGTAGCAGGCAGAAAGAGCTGCTAACTCTAAGGAAATTTTGAGGTATTTACTAAGCACATGCAAGCTAAATGGTACTGCATCAATTTTTTTTTTACTTTAAAACCTACATCAGTTTTTGATAAATGGAATTTAAATAATGGAAAGCCACAAACAATCTCAAAAGTGATAGATATGTAAATTCCAAACTGCCCTCTTGATGTTCCGCTTATCTGTCAGACCTCACCCTTACTGGACTATTGACCCTGAGACAGAGGAATTCCAAAAAGCTGAGAAGCCACCCCAAGGAGGGACTCCAGACACACCAGGACTTTTGATTCAACACCCACATGCTCAAAGCCCCCCAAGGAGGAACATTCCGGACATACCAGGACTTTTGCCTCAGTACCCCCTCAGGCTCTCCCAAACACTATATAACTCACCCCTAGTCTGTAACTGGCGCTCTTCTCCCCCAGGAGAAGTGCCCGGCAGGGTTCCATTCTTCCTTTCAATAAAGGCTGTTACTCTGGTCTTTCGGACTCCCATGGATTCCAACAAAAAGTAACTGTTTCACATGATTTTCTCTATGCCTTACCTGTCCCTTTCTTTTCTTTTCTCACTCCCAGATCTCCTTTTGGCAGAATTTCACAAACAGGGGTAAACTGACTTTTTAAAAAGAATGTCCTTACCTGACTGATGGTGGCACAGTGGATAGAGCTTTGACCTAGGATGCTGAGGCCCCAGGTTTGAAACCCTGGGGTTGCTGGCTTAAGCACAGGCTCATCTAGCTTGTGTGCAGGCTTGCCAGCTTGAGCATGGTATCATTGACATGATCCCATGGTCTCTGGCTTAAGCCCAAAGGTCACTCACTGGTTTGGAGCCCAGAGGTCACTGGCTTGAGCCCAAGGTCTCTGGCTCAGCTGAAACCCCCCATCCCCGCTGTTAAAGCACGTATGAGAAGCAATCAATGAACAACTAAAGTGACACAACTACAAGTTGAAGCTTCTCATCTCCCTTCCTATCTGTCTCTTTCTCTCACTTAGAAAAAAAAAAATTAAGAAAAGAAAATCCTTGCATTTCCTCAAGGGAATGGTCAAGAAAGGAGGTTTGCGGTCTGAGGAACTACGAGGTCCTGGGTAACATAAAGTAGATGGGTAGTTGAGAACTCACTTTGTTTGGTTTCCATCAGATACCTCTGAACTTGAATTAGAATTGATTTATAACATAGCTGAGTGATAGAAAAAGAGAACTCGAGATTGAACATTGAACACCCAAAAACTTTTACTAAAGAGCAAAGCAAATGGCATGATGAAGAATTATATAGAAAACCCATCATTGAAGGCATGAATCCTTAAACTTCTCTGTACTCTTTATCACTGATAATTCAACCTCATCGATCCTGAGAGCTTCAACCTTAATCTAGCTAAGGCAACAGCCAAGAGCAAAAGATTAAAAACAACCATCACAAGAATAACTCCTCTTGCAAGGATGGATTATTGCCCCATACATCGTTTTTATGACTTGAAACTGTTATAATCTTTTTATCTAATGATGTTAACTTGATCTTCTAATATTCAAGTATCATTTATGCTCACCAAACATGTCAGTTGATACATTTGTCTTATAGTTTATCTTTACTGTTCTTGTGCATTTCACTATAAATATTTCTAGCAGATCTGAAAGATTGTACAAATAGTGAAATCTCAATGATTCAGGTAATGAGCTTTTGAAATACATTTGACCCTCAAACAACACAGTTTTGAACTGCGTGGGTCCACTTAGACATGGATTTTTCTTAATAAATACTGTAAATGTATTTCTTCTTTCTTATAATTTTTTCAATAACATTGTCTTTTCTCTAATTTATTTTATTGTAAGAATACAATATATAATACATATAGCATACAAAATATATGTTAGTGGACTGTTTATGTTATTGGTAAGGCTTCTGGTCAACAGCAGCCTATTGGTAGTTAAATTTTTGTGGAGTCAAAATTTATATGTGAATTTTCAACTACATGGGTATTGGTGTCTCTAAGCCCTGCATTGTTCAAGGGTCAACTGTACTTGTATCAGATATTCAACAATCTACTTCTCACAGGCCCTTGCATTTAGGGGCAACCTCTTAGTCTTCAGTTTCACCTCTACATATTTTTTAATATGCATTTCAAAGGAAAATAAATTTCTCACGTAACCACATTACCTTTGTCACATCTAACAAATTTAACAAAACTCAAATGAATTTTCATTTCATAATATTTTATCATGGCTATATAATTTAATATGTGAAACCCAGCAAAGTACAGATGGTACAACCCTGGTTTTCTGAAAAGATCTGGAGCAAATCTGGTCATTCCAAGATTAGCAACATCTAAAGGCATGACAGCGGAGTTAGTCACCACTCGGTAAATAGCTCCTTGTCTGGTCGGCAGCTCATCCAAAAATGGAGTGAGACCCGGTTTACTATAGTATGTCTGGAAACAAAGCAAGCTTCAGCAACTTTCATCATGTAAAATGTAACAGGGGATTTAAAAGCTGGTTTGGAATATGTTTCTGGACTGCTGGTTGCAGGACTCTTTTTATCTCAAAATAGTACAGACAACATCAAACGTCCCTGCAGGGCAGGTGGCCAGGAGCTGCTCTGAATGCTGCGGACTGTGCTTTCACGGAGGTGCACCAGAAAATGTGATCAAGAGCAACTTCTTATAAAACGAGAACCACATTAAAGCGCCTCCGGAATTTGGATAACAGATCATTCTTTGAGAGTAAAGCTGCTGAGAGTTAGCATACACTTATTTCAAAGAGTCCCCTGTAGAAGGAATAGTGTTGTGGGTGAAAATATGGGAAATACTTATTTTCAACAAATGAACGGTGAAATATTTGATGGTGTTTAGATGGTATGTGTCCTGTCTAGTACTGTACTTAAGAGAGAGAGAGTTCTGGAAAGAGGCTGACCTGGGTTCAAATCCTGTTATTTCCACCTAATTTCTATATAACATGGAATGTACATATGTAAATATTCTAATCTCTCTAAACCTCAGAGAGTTGTTGCTAGTATTAAATTAAAAACTGAATGAAATAATTTTTAGTTTCTCATATACCTTGATATTGAAAAGGGTTCCCCAAATAGCTAGTATGGGTATTCTGGTCTCCTGAAATCTGTAATCCCATTGTCAATTGGTATATTATCTATTAGTTCTATGTGGCAAGCTCTATTGAGTTTGGTTACCTTAAGAGAACACTTTAAGTGTTCTGGTAAGATCAAATTTCTCACCTGCAGAACAGAGGACTATCATATGACCCAGTAATTCTACTTTTAGCTATGTACCCAAGACAAATACAAACATATACTCACACACAAAAACTTGCACACAGTTTTTCTTAAAAATCAATATTCACAACAACCAAAAAGTAGAAACAAATGATGAGTGGATAAATGAGATGTGGCATATATATATGATAGAATATTGTTTGGCAATAAAAAGGAATGGAGTACTAACACATACTGTAACATAATTGAACCTTGAAAACATTATGCTTAGTGAAAGAAGCCAGTCACAAAAGACCACATATATTATTATGATTCCATTCATATGAAATCTTTTTTGTTTTTAGATCTTATTTTATTATTTTCTGGAGAGAAGGGAGAGAGGGAGAAAAAAAAAGAGTGAGAAAGAAGGGGGAGAAGTGAGAAGCATCTACTCATAGTAGTTGCTTTCTATATGTGCCCTGAGTGGGCAAGCCCAGGGATTTGAACCAGCAACCTCATCACTCCAGGTTGATGCCACAGGTCAGGCCATATGAAATCTCTTAAAGAGGTAATTCTATAGATACAGAAAATAAATTATTGGTAGCCCAAGGTTTGGGGAGGGAGGCTGGGGGGAAATAAGGAGTGACTACTAATAGGTTCAGTGTTTCTTTTTGGTATAATTAAAATGTTCTAAAATTGATTGTGATAATAGTTACATAACTCTGTGAATATATTAAAAGACAGTTGAGTTGTATACTTTAAATGGGTGAATTGTATTATATGTAAACCACATCTTAATAAAGCTGTTATATATACAGTATTTAAAGAACACAGGACAAAACAATAGCAAGAAAAAAGCCAGGAATAGACTTTGGAGGTCCCCAAGCCCCTCTTACTCTGTGAGCCTCTGTGGGACACAGCTGAGCTCACTCGATGACATTTCTTTTTTTTTTTTAAATTATTTATTTATTTGTTCATTTTTAGAGAGGAGAGAGAGAGGGAGAGAGAGAGAGACAGAGAGAGAGAGAGAGAGAAGAGAGAGACAGAGAGAGAGAACGAGGGAGGAGCTGGAAGCATCAACTCCCATATGTGCCTTAACCAGGCAAGCCCAGGGTTTTGAACTGTCGACCTCAGCATTTCCAGGTCGACGCTTTATCTACTGTGCCACCACAGGTCAGGCTCGCTGACATTTCTTAATTGAAACAACAAACAGGCCCTGGCCGGTTGGCTCAGTGGTAGAGCGTCGGCCTAGCGTGCAGAGGTCCCAGGTTCAATTCCCGGCCAGGGCACACAGGAGAAGCGCCCATCTGCTTCTCCACTCCTCCCCCTCTCCTCCTTTCTGTCTCTCTCTTCGCCTCCCGCAGTTGAGGCTCCATTGGAGCAAAAGATGGCCCGGACGCTGGGGATGGCTCCTTGGCCTCTGCCCCAGGCGCTAGAGTGGCTCTGGTCGCAACAGAGCGACCCCTCGGATGGGCAGAGCATCGCCCCCTGGTGGGCGTGCCGAGTGGATCCCAGTCGGGCGCATGCGGAAGTCTGTCTGCCTCCCCTGTTTCCAGCTTCAGAAAAATACAAAAAAAGAAAGAAAGAAAGAAAGAAACAACAAACAAACGGACGCTGCCAATATATGTCAAAGCAGAAGATGACTTGGCTTGTTCTATATCTATCTTATCTTCAATTCAAAAGTTGTCAAGTAACTTGAAGCTGATTGCTTTCGTAGACTACCGAATCAACATGTATTTAATGACACACAGAATAACAAATAGAATACTGAAATAAGGATCCCAGAAAAACATTTGAGAAGGAGGAAAGATGAAATTTGTGGCTAATTTGCCAGTAAGATCCAAACGAAACAGAATGTTGGGAAATATAGTCATTGACATTGTCTTATTTCTTCCCTGAAATTCTTTCCTCTGTTTTCCTTCCCATTTGATTTTCATTTGAATATCACCCTTCTCCCAGCTCTGCTCCCACCTCCATATCTTTGGGGGATTCCCGTTGACAGAAGATGCTCAGCAGATCGTATTTTTGCCCCTCTTCCCACATTATATCCTAGTCATTGATTCAGGAGTGGGTGTGTGACCTAAGTAGTGCAAGCAGAGAAACTCAGGACTCTTGTTTGGAAGGCTGGGTCTCGACAGTTTCCTGTGCTGATGTAGCATAGGATCCGAAATCATTGCATATGAATCATCGTTAGCCTGTGGATGAAGCTGCCCCGTGAGGAGGACCAGGAGAAGCACAGACAGGTGAGCTGAACTCCTAGCTGGAACCGTGCCTGCTCTCTGCCTCTTCATCTCTAGATCTTTCCAGTCGTGTAAGCCAATAAATATTATTTTTGTTTAAGCCAATTTGAATAGATATTTCTATTATTTACAGCCAAATACACAAAAATGAGACCATTCTAATAAATTTTAAACTCATATCTAAAGTTAATATCTATTAAGATGCTTAAGACAACGCTCAGTACATAGTATTATGCATTATAGTTATTGTCAATAAAAGTGCTAGTATTATAAAATGAAGATAATGACTAACCTATCTATTTAACAAGGTATTGTTAACAAGAAAAAAATAAAAGAGAGGTGTATCATTCTAACTTCCATTTTTGAAGTAATACATATCTATTATAGAAAATTTGAAAACCACAAAAAATACTGAGAAAAATAAAACAATTATTTACAATCCAACTATCCAGAAAAAATTCATAGGTTGGAGTTTTCTCCCTCAGGCTACTTTAAATGTATAATTGAAATTATTCTATATACACAATTTTGCATTCTGCTTTTTAAAAATTCACCATGTCTCATAAGCATTTTCCATTACTTATTCACATTTTAGATTATTTTCCTAGAATGGAGTCCTAGAAATGAAACAAGTGAAACTTATAGGGTTCTTCTGAATATGAAATGAGATAATGGATACAAAAGAAATTTGAAAATTGAAAAGCACTATAGAAATATGAGATCCTATTGTAATATCATTATCTCTTCCCCAAACTTGCTTCTCCCTCTGAATTCTCTCTTCAGCTGAATTGCAGCAGCATAATCACCACCACCATAAATAGCCAACTACAATACCTATTGTTCTGTATCGAGCACTTATTATGTGCTATACAGTGGGCAAAACATGTAAGAGCTTTACTCATTGTTCCATTTAGTGTGTATAAGATCCCTGCTGAAAGGTGATATTTTATTATGCAAAGAGAATGCTGATCTTTGATGAAATCAAACCATTTAAGATCATACAATCAGAAATTTTAGAGCAGGGATTGAAACCCTGCTTTAATTACTGTTGTCTGCTCCCATCCCTGCCTTCTCTCTAGTGTGCCTTTCATCTGTGTCCATCAGGTCTTTGAGTGGGGCAGCTTCTACTCCCTGTGTCAGTCTTCTGCATTTCTACTTCCTCTGCCCTGTTTCAGGCTCTCACTGTGTCTCCCCTGGATTATTTCTCCTGGTCTGGCCCATCCTTTCTCTGTCCTCCTGCTGCCAGAGTGATCTTCCTAAAATGCAAATCTGACCATCATTTAGTGGTTCCCTATAGCTGTCAAAATGAAGTTCAAAAACTTTAGCTGAGCACCCTTATTTCTCATGATCTTTCTTTTCTCCATCATTCCCATTTGGGTTCATGCCACTTCATGCAGTCCTGTCCATACCCAGACCGATGCCTCCACTTGGCTGACACCTGCTAACCGTAGCCACCTACTTTGTCTGTGTGACTCCTATATTTTCAAACTTTGTTAAAGCATCTTCTTCTACTTTGGGAAGTTTTCCCTGTTGTCATGACACTTTTTAAACATTGAGCAAAAAAGCCTTTACTTATTAAGCAAACTGAGAACAAGAAGCATATCTTATTCCCCTTTATAGCTATAGTATATATAGATATCTATATGTATATAGTAAAGCACACGGCATGCTATAGATGCTAAATAAATATTTGTTGAATGAATTATGCAACTTTGGCATTGATATCTCATCAGGAAATGTTAGGTCATATTAATAAAATACACACTGTCCAGAAAAAAGATTATTATATAGTCCATATAGCATGTGAAATATTGTGGTCAGTTTTGGAATCCACATTGTTAGAGGCTGATTGTTAAATTGGAATGTATACAGAGGCACATAGAGAGTAAAAAGGTCTAGAAACAATGTAACAAGAAAAAGGATTAGAAAAATGAGTCTGTTTACATATAAGAAAAGACTCTGAGAATGAGGAGGGCAGAATGGGATATGACAGCCATCTTCAAATATGTGATGAAGATTAGCTCAATAAAAGGACAAAGTTACTAACTACAAAGCTGTGATTTTCTCCAGCCTTCTATTACGGATATTATAGAAAGAACATCTGCACAGGGTAGAAAGATGAGCCAAATACCTTCAAACTCATTTTTTAAAATTAAGTGAGAAGCAGGAGGCAGAGACAGACTTGCGCATGCACCCCTACTCGTTTCCCCCCTGCAAGCCCCATATTGGGCGATGTTCTGCGCATCTGGGGCCACTGCTCTGCTGCTTGGCAGCCGAGCTAAGGCACGTCCATGGAGCCATGCTAAGCGCCGGGGCCAATTTGCTCAAACCAATCAAGCCATGGCTGTGGAAGAGGAAGAGAAAGAGAGAGAGAGAGAGAGAGAGAGAGAGAGAGAGAGAGAGAGAGAGAGAGGAGAGGGGGAGGGGTGGAGAAGCAGAAGGTTGCTGTGTGCCCTGACCAGAAATTGAACCTGGGATTTCCACACACTGGGACAACACTCTACCACTGAGTCTACCAATTAGTCAGGGCCTCTTCAAACTCTTTGATTTGGGGCTTCACATCAGTTTTAGAGACAGTCAGACAGACTCCCGCATGCGCCCGACCGGGATCCACCCGGCACGCCCACCAGGGGGCGACACTCTGCCCACCAGGGGGCGATGCTCTGCCCATCCTGGGCGTCGCCATGTTGCGACCCTCCTGGGTGTCGCCATGTTGCGACCAGAGCCACTCTAGCGCCTGGGGCAGAGGCCACAGAGCCATCCCCAGCGCCCGGGCCATCTTTTTTTTGCTCCAATGGAGCCTTGGCTGCGGGAGGGGAAGAGAGAGACAGAGAGGAAGGCGCGGCGGAGGGGTGGAGAAGCAAATGGGCGCTTCTCCTATGGGCCCTGGCCGGGAATTGAACCCGGGTCCTCCGCACGCTAGGCCGACGCTCTACCGCTGAGCCAACCGGCCAGGGCCCTCACATCAGTTTTTTTAAAGAACAAGTACTGTGTAGAAATCACCAACAATAAGAAGTTAAGTGCAAGGAATTCTCTATGCTGAGGTTTTCTTAATCATCATTTTATATTTTTTTCAGTGAAGGCAGAAGAAATCATTCAAAGAAAACACCAAACAAGAGCACTGAAATATGAGACATCATTCTGGGCAGCTGAGAACTGGATGGCTTCTTTCAAATAAAGGCTCTGGGACACCACCAAATAGAGGTAGGTAAACACACAGGGTTCCATGCAATAACAACTCCTCCAAAAGGGATTTGCAGCTAGAGGCAGCTTTTCTCAGGGCTCATAAAGATTAAGCTTTGGGGCCACTTTTGTCCCAGTCTCCTCCAACGCCCTGGCAGAGACCCTAACAATCTCACATTGTTTGTCTTCACAAGGACATCCAAGAGTGTATAAGTTTTAGGCCTTACAAACCTTGTTTGCTTCAAGCCTGTAAACCAGTTCACCAGTAAAACAAAACTTAGTATATGTGTAGTGTTTTTAAAATTGTTTTTCAAACTTTGTATTTCAGACACACCTACATACCCAGATTATAATCGATTGAATCAGTGCTATCTTTGGAAGCAAAAGATATTTACATAGGTACTCTAGGGCCAGATTCTTTCCCATGTCTAGACCCTGCTCTGGCATTATTGAACTTGGGTGCTCTGTCTTGATTTTAAGTAGCTGATCTTTTTGTCTACTTGACTTGTTTGAAAAACAGATCTTTGTTTTAGTCTAGGCCAGTAGGAGGTAGGAGAAAAATAAATTAAAATAGCTAAATCTTAATTACCTAGCCATGTGGTAAAGCTATAAATTATATAAGGTTAAACCTGTTCTGCTTCAAGCCCTCTGAGAAGTGATGTCACCTGTTCAACATCAGTGACTGGAAGGAAACACAGAAGCCTTCCAAGCAGAGAAGAAAGATGAGACAGCTAGGTAACTTTCTAACTCCTTGAATCTCTGTTTATTAATAGAAGAGCGATTTTAAAGAATATCACTAAGCTACATTAAAATGCAAGCAGGAAGAATGGCAAGTCATTGATACCTTTCCTATGTCTCCACGGAGGGATTTTTTTTTTTTTTGCATTTTTCTGAAGCTGGAAACAGGGAGAGACAGTCAGACAGACTCCCGCATGCGCCCCACCGGGATCCACCCGGCACGCCCACCATGGGGGACGCTCTGCCCACCAGGGGGCGATGCTCTGCCCATCCTGGGCGTCGCCATGTTGCGACCAGAGCCACTCTAGCGCCTGAGGCAGAGGCCACAGAGCCATCCCCAGCGCCCGGGGCCATCTTTGCTCCAATGGAGCCTTGGCTGCGGGAGGGGAAGAGAGAGACAGAGAGGAAGGCGCGGCGGAGGGGTGGAGAAGCAAATGGGCGCTTCTCCTGTGTGCCCTGGCCGGAATCGAACCGGGGTCCTCCGCACGCTAGGCCGACGCTCTACCGCTGAGCCAACTGGCCACGGCTGGATTTTTTTTTTTTTAAGCGCAAGAGAGACAGGAAGGGAGAAAGATGAGAACCATGAACTCATAGTAGCAGCACTTTAATTGTTCATTGATGGCTTTCTCATATGTGCCTTGACAGGAGGTGGGGGGGACCTCCAGCTGGGCCAGTGACCCCATGCTCAAGCCAGCGACCTCAGGGTTTCGAACCTGGGTCCTCAGCATCCCAGGCCAATGCTCTGCCATTGCCTGGTTCAGGCTTCATGGAGGGATTTTTTTATTTATTATTTATTTATTTATCTATATTTTAAATGTTTATTTTATTGATTTAGAGAGAGGAGAGGAGAGAGGGAGAGAGAGAAAGGAACATCAATCTGCTCCTGTATGTGTCCTGACCGGTATCAAACCAGCAACCTCTGCACTCCAGGACGATGCTCCAACCAACTGAGCTGTCCAGCCAGGGCTGGAGGGATTTTTTTTTTTTTTTCTGAAGCTGGAAACGGGGAGAGACAGTCAGACAGACTCCCACATGTGCCCGACCAGGATCCACCCGGCATGCCCACCAGGGGGCGACGCTCTGCCCACCAGGGGGCGATGCTCTGCCTCTCCGGGGCGTCGCTCTGCCGCGACCAGAGCCACTCTAGCGCCTGGGGCAGAGGCCAAGGAGCCATCCTCAGCACCCGGGCCATCTTTGCTCCAATGGAGCCTCAGCTGCGGGAGGGGAAGAGAGCGACAGAGAGGAAGGAGAGGGGGAGGGGTGGAGAAGCGGATGGGCGCTTCTCCTGTGTGCCCTGGTCGGGAATCGAACCTGGGACTTCTGCACGCCAGGCCGACGCTCTACCACTGAGCCAACCGGCTAGGACCTGGAGGGATTTTTTTAAACTAATATTTTCTTCTATCTGGTAGGGAGCTGGTTAGCATGATGTGAGCAGATCTTAAGTCACAAAAACCAAGATTCAGTTTCCTTCTTGCTAGTTATGGTTTTGGGCTGTGGGTAAATTATTGAACCTGTCTGAGCCCCAGTTTCCTTATCTGTAAAATGAAGGCAAAACTCATCTTACAAATCTTAATGGTCTCTCTCTCTTTCTCTTTTTTAAAGATTTTATTTATTCATTTTAAAGAGTAGAGATAGTGAGAGAGAACGATGTAGGGGGAAGGAGCAGGAAGCATCAATGTACAGTACAGGGCATCCTCAGGTTATGACACAGTTCCATTCCTGCGACAGTGATTTAACCTGAATTTTGGAGTAAGTCAAAATACACCCTAGCCTAAGTCACTTAGCTATCCTAACACAGTTGTAAAATCATAATCTAGAACATAAAAACACAACTAAGCCCCAGAAAAGGAAAAAGACATAAATCTACTGTACTGTACACTGTACTGTAGTAACAGAAAAAAAATGACAAAAAATGAGTGTAAAAAAATTAATTACCTTTATTCCTGTAGTTGGCTTGCACACTGGAAGGGCCATTGCAAGGTGGGAGAGAGTGACCTATTGGGAGGAGGAAGCTGGAGAGGCAGGAGAACCTGCAGCAGGTGCTGGAGATACTGGGTCAGGGGAATCAGGATTGCCTAAGGAACATGCAGGATATGCTGGAGATGATTCTACCTGTACTACAGGTGTTTCATCTTGAGAAGCAGCTGATATAGAGGGTACAGGAGCTGTTGCAGGCCTCCCTACCTTCTTAAAGAATTGTTCCAGGCTAGTCTGGAAGCTTGATGACTTCTCTTCCAAAATCTGCCTATAGCATTGCAAGGCTTCCATAACAGCTGAAACATGTCTCAATTTTGAAAAGTTTTTATGGGAGTGAGCATCATAAACTCGAAGAGTCATATGTTAAGACTGTTATAACACGAAGACCCCCTGTAGTTGCTTCTCATATGTGCCTTGACTTGGCAAGCCTGTCCAAGGTTTTAAACTGGCAATCTCAGCATTCCAGGTTGATGCTTTATCCATTGTATCACCACAGGTCAGGCTCAATGGTGTCTTTTGCATTTTCAACTTCTCCCTCCACCCCACTCCAGTGTCTTCATATTAATGACAAACAGCAACAGCAACAACAGCAAAACTCTCCACCAATACTCCTCAAGAGCTACTCTACTAGATTTGCTCTTTAAACATCTCAGAGGAGATGACAGTACTTGTCTCCCTCATGAGCCTCTTAAACCTTTACTTTCTGCAAGTAGCTTTTAATCTTACAAAGAACTGACTGATGACCAAGTTCAATGGTCTCCAAGTTCAATGTCCCTTTCTCAATCCTCATCCAACTTGGCCTTTTCTAGCTTTTGATGTTCTGCTGTGATAAAAAACATTGTTTGAATAGAAAAATAGTGTATCCTTTGGGTTTCTTTCTACCTCTTTTGTTGCTGGCCCCATTGACTATCTTATGGATTTAACAAATAATTTTTGTGTAGGTAACTATCCAAATTCTAATTCTAATACCAACCTTTTTCTGAGCTTTTCCCAAAGTAATTACTATGCATCTCATGCTGGAGATTTTGCTGACATTTCATCATTCCAGCTCTCCTCCCCAACCAATAATCTTCTAATTTCTGACAATGGCATCGTCATCATCAGATTCTCCCAGGCACCATGTTTGAACATTTGAGGTTCCTCGTATTCCTCCCCTCCTTCTCTTTCATTGACTCCTGAGGTGAATGACTTACATTTTGCATCTGTCTCCTTTCCAATCACACTGTACCTGTCCTAGTTCTACCCATATTTATTTTTTCCCCCATAACACAAAGGTTCCTGGTTGACCTCTTTGCCTCTGGGCTCTACTTTATTGCTCATATGGCTGTCACACTCAATTTTCCTAATAGCTAATGCTATTTATATCTTTGTCCAAAGATTCCTATGGCTCCTCAGTCTCTTTTTGGCAGTGATACTACTAACCACCCCACCTTTGCTATTTATCACTCTGTGCTCCAGTGAAGTGAAATACTCACGTTTTCTCATATATGCCTGTTTTCCAGTGCCATGCCTTTGCTTACATTGTGTCTTGCTTCTTATTCTCTCTCTTTTTTTTTTTAAAGGTTGAGCCATTAAAAAAAAAATTTTTTTTTATTCATTTTAGAAAGGAGAGAGAGAGGGGGAGGAGCAGGAAGCATCAACTCCCATATGTGCCTTGACCAGGCAAGCCCAGGGTTTCGAACTGGCAACCTCAGCATTTCCAGGTGGACACTTTATCCACTGCGCCACCACAGGTCAGGCTTATTCTCTCTTGACACTGTATATGCATGTCCTGTGTGTATTCCCAGAAAACCTCAGATGTAATTTTTATGATCCTTGCCTGATACCCTCAGCCAGAAGTAACAACTTCCTCCTCCTCTTTATTCCTTAAAAATGCAGGCACTTCTTAAGCAATGTCACCCCAATGAATTCAATTTTTAAAAAATGTAGGCAGTTCTCTTAGGCAATTTATGACTTTCCAGCTGGTACTAATACATCTACAAGTTTTATCCCCTTTGCCAGATTGTAAAGTCCATTTAGTTATGTTCATTCAACAAATATTTTTGAATGCCTGTTAGGTACAGTGCAATGCTAGATTGTGAAGGGACAAAAATGAACAAAACATGGTTCCTCCCCTCAAGGGACTCATGGCCTAATTAAGGAAACAGTAAAGAAACTAAATGATTATATTTACTTTATAAATAATGTGTCAGAGGTGTATACAGAATGCTTTGAGGAGTACAAAGGAGGCTTTAAATTTTAAAATTATGACCATACTTACCTTATTTTTCTTAAATGTTCTTTCTTTAATGAAACAGTGGTGATAATATACAGCTGTTTCAATTTAATGTTTTATTTGGAAAACCTAACTTAAAATTAGCAACTCCAATTAAAACATTTTTTTAATTGGGCCTTGATATTCAAGAATCAAACTCTCAAAAGTATTAGTGGATTAGTATTCCCTGGAGAGCTTAAAAATAATAAACTGATTCCTTTATATCACCTTAGTCTTAATGATTTAAAAAGTCTAAGGTAGGGGCTTAGGAATTTGCCCTTTTACAAATCTTAGTTGATTTGGATTTGCATCCTGATTTGGGAACAACAACACAAGCCTCGTTTACCTCACCTGAATAAGTGTTGGATAATAAAGTGTCAAATGAATGAATGAGTGCTGCTCATATAAGTATACATTAGGGATATAAACTTTAGTGTTTTTTTTTTTCCCAACAGTGAAATGCAAACATCTTAGGTGTACATGAAAGAGAACCCTGAGGAGAAAGTCTGATTCTTAAGAAGATAGAAGAAACAGGAGGTTATTTTAGAACTTTTTAGTTAAAAAAATTTTTTTCAAGTGAGTAATTTTAAGTTATTAAGTGAGAGACAGGAGGCAGAGACAGATTCCCTCATGTAGCTGGACCAGGATCCACCTGGTAAGCCCCCTACTGGCAATACTCTGCCCATCTGGGGCCATTACACCATTGCTTAGCAACCGAGCTATTTTAGTGCCGGAAACGAGCCCATGGAGCCTTCCTCGGCACCCAGGGCCAACTTGCTTGAACTATTTAAGCCATGACTGTAGGAGGAGAAGAAGGAGAGAGAAAGAGAAAGAGAGAGAAAGAGAGAGAGAGAGAAGGGGAAGGGGGGTGGAGAAGCAGATGGTCGCTTCTCCTGTGTGCCCTGAGAATCGAACCTGGTACTTCCACATGCTGGGCCGATGCTCTACCAATGAGCCAACTGGCCAGGCCCAAGACTTTTTACTTTTATTCACAAAGAGTGATAAATGAAAACACAGTACTCTACAAATGACTTGGTAACTGACATGAGCATATTTAGAATGAAAAATTGTTTAAGAATTGCAAGACTGCCCTGGTCGGTTGGCTCAGTGGTAGAGCGTCGGCCTGGCGTGCAGGAGTCCCGGGTTCGATTCCTGGCCAGGGCATACAGGAGAAGCACCCATCTGCTTCTCCACCCCTCCCCTTACCCCTCCCCCTCTCCTTCCTCTCTATCTCTCTCTTCCCCTCTGGCAGCCGAGGCTCCATCAGAGTAAAGATGGCCCGGGAGCTGGGAATGGCTCCATGGCCTCTGCCTCAGGTGCTAGAATGGCTCTGGTCACGGCAGAGCAAGACTCCAAATGGGCAGAGCATCGCCCCCTGGTGGGCATGCCCGGTGTATCCCGGTCGGGCGCATGCGGGAATCTGTCTGACTGCCTCCCCATTTCCAGCTTCGGAAAAATGCAAAAAAAAAAAAGAATTGCAAGTCTAGCTAGGCCTATGGTAGCACAGTGGATAGAGTGTTGACTTGGAATGCTGAGGTTGCTGGTTGGAAACCTTGGGCTTGCCCAGTCAAGGCACATATGACAAGCAATCAATGAACAGCTAGAGTGAAGCAACTACTTCTCACTTATCCCCATCCCCTCCTCTCTCTCTAAAAAAAAAAAAAAAAAAAAAAAAATTAAATTAAATTAAAAAAAAAGAAAGAAAAGAAGAGGGAATAAAAGAACCCTGGCAGGATCGCTCAGTTGTTTAGAGCAGTGGTAGTCAACCTGGTCCCTACCGCCCACTAGTGGGTGTTCCAGCTTTCATGGTGGGCAGTAGCGGAGCAACCAAAGTATAAGTAAAAAGATAGATTTAATTATAGTAAGTTGTTTTATAAAGATTTATTCTGCCAAACAGCAAAAATCTGACATAAAGTACTTGGTAAGTAATTATTATTATATACTTTAACTTGTTATAACTCTGCTTTATAACATTTATACAGTAAAGTTACTTCCCTACTTTATAAATCACCATTACTGTGGAACCAGTGGGCGGTTAGAAAATTTTACTACTAACAGAGATACAAAAGTGGGTGGTAGGTATAAAAAGATTGACTACTGCTGGTTTAGAGCATCATCCTGAAGCACAGAGGTTGCCGGTTCAGTCCCCAGTCAGGGAACTTACAGGAATGGATCAAAGTTTCTCTCTCTTTCTCCCTGTCCCTCCATTCCTCTCCCACTTAAATTAAAAAAAAAAAAAATTGTAAGACTAGGTAAGGGCCTTTCAATGTCATTTAATAAAAAGTGGGTAACATTTTAAAGTCAAGGACATTCATAACTGGAGCAATAAACTCCTATTAATGATCCTTCAGTGACCTGAAAATGCAAATAAAGTTTTTTTCAGGACCTAATTTTAGATTGAAAATTCCCTACATCATTTTTCAACATTTCGTTGTCATATCCATGATATTAGAGGTTAGTATTGATTACACAGTCCCAAATCATGAATATCGGGACCACTGTTCTGAACTCAGGTAATTTCACTTGCTTTTTTTCTCTTAGCATTTATATTTGTAGGAATTTAGAGATCCCTGAGTTCAAGTTCCTGATTTTGTGGGCAGGGAAACAGGCCCCAGAGGGATTATAACACTCATCCAAGTCTCCACAACAGAACTGACTTGACTTGCCAGTCACCTGGTACTGTTTCCACACATATTGTCATAGCAACACTTGTACTTGGTAACATGTTGCTTCACCCTCCTTTCACCCTTTAGATTTAACTTTCTTCATGATTTAGACCAATGTACATTTATTTTTCATGGAATTAAACAAATTGGTGAAGTGAGGCAGGTTTTTAATATTCACACTTGACAGAGGGGAGTTCAAATGATGAAGGACCTTTGGCTTGCCCATAGTTACACAGCTGTACTAGTCAGCTCTGGCTGCCATAATGAATTACTATAGACAGGGTGGCTTAAACCACAGGAATTTATTTCTCATAGTTCTGCAAGCTGGGAAGTCCAAGATCATTGATGAGAACTTTCTTTCTGGCCTCCTTCTATCTCCTTCCATGGAAGAGGGTGCAATGAGGTTGTGAGAAGAAGAAGCAAACTCTCTGGTCTCTTCCTATAAGGACACTAATCCCATTGAGGACTCCAACCTCAGGATTTTAATTCTAATTATCTCCCAAAAACTCTATCTCCAAACACCATCACATTGGGGGGTCAGGGCTTCAACGTATATGAACTTTCAGGAGGTCACACTTTAGTCCATAGCAATAGTACTAGGACTAGAACTCAGCATAATTGGTTTCAGTGTGTGGACCCTGAGAAAGAAGATACCTACTAAGAAGGGCTTCTGGTGGTTAACTGGGCTCAAATTTGAAAAACAATCAAAACAGAGCCTAACAGCCATTTCTACACAGAGGTCTTGCACACAAAATACACTTTAGGGAGAAGCCTGTATTGAACAGCCTGTCTCTGCATTTCTGCACTGAACTGCTTGCCTGCTCTGTGTTTCTGCCATTGGAGCCAGCGTGATAAAGAAATTCCTGAAATTTTATTTCAGCTAACAGGACTGAAGCTTTGGAACTACAGAATTGTACCGGTTTAACCAATCAGTGTATTTCTATTTTGACCAATCAGGACAGATCCTTTTGGACCAATCAAACTGCAAGGATTTAGAATCCTCATTTGCATGAAGACAAACCAATTCATGGCCAGGGTGGGGACTTCTGTCTATATCAGCCAGCTCCCTGCTGCCTTTGGGAATATACTTACTCCTTTCACTGGTGGCTGTGTTTCCTTGTCTAGGGTAGTTTGGACCGCAGGAGCACTGCTGAGCAAAGCAGAGTGGACCAAGAGCAGAGTTGCCTAGCTGAGGAGGGGCCTGGCCCGGGAGCTGCCTCACAGCTCTGCTGTTTTCACAGTCATGCTCTATCACCATTGAGCCATTTTGCACTGAATAACGTTTCCTTCTTTACTGCACCCCAAATTGGGGACTCCTTTTGGGGTTAAAGTTGTTTCCACGACTATCATTTGACAGATGACACTGCAGAAACTGTTGAAAGTCTTCATTGTGAGAAAGCCCTGCTGTATGCCTTACTCAAGTTTTGCCAGTGGCGTAAGAGAGGCATAGAAATAAGGAAGGGAGCAAGTGCTATAATGGGATATAGCACTCTGGGGATTCAGGAGGTGATGACATTACATCCAATTGAGCAGAGAAAGAATACAAATGCTCTCAACAGGTAAACGTTGGAGAGTAGACATTGCAAGCCTAGGAAGGGCTATAATGAAAAGGTATGGGTTGTGTAGGGAGTACCGGGCAGAGCCTGCTTGATCGCGGGGAACTGTGCATGTCACACAATAAGGGTGGAAAATCCAGTGTTCTCATTGCCCCGATCTGTTTAATCTATGGACACTGTTTCTCCCTATTTACTGTTTACTGGGGTAGAGACCCTGCTCTCCATTTATTTGGTTGAACCTAAAGGGACTAGCAAGGACTCGACATAGGGTTGGTTATAAATCTCATGACTATTGAAAGAAAACAAAGCCCCGGTGAGGGCGTGCCAGTTGTGAAATGGGGCAGCAGACCGTTTTCCCAGTTGAAGTGGAAATGCAGAGAAAAAAGGCGCAGAGAAGCAGTTCTCTTGCTAGCGATCTTAATCCGAAGAAAGAAAGACGATCTTTTGCTATAACACAGGAAAGCGGACCTGGGCTTAATGTCAAAAGTGGTCCTCACACCGCTGGTCTCCATGGGAGGTAGCTAGTGTCCACTGGGAAGGAAGGGTAAGAATAAGGCCTAACGAACAGAGGTCAAAAGCGTGGAAAACACCGCCTGGCCACGAGAAAAGGACGAATCGGGTCCGGCGACCTGAGCCCAGGAAAGGGGCGCGCTCCGTGCAGGGGTCGGGAGAGGAGGAAACTGCCTCATTTACCCTTTCGCTGCTTCGGAAGAGTGCCGTGGGTAACCCTGCCAAGACTGGGGGAAATTTATCCTGTTTTTTTAAAATCCTGTTTTTAATAAAACCATTTTTCAGAACCAAAAAGAGGGCGGTATTCAAAGGCATCTGAAAAATACGCCGCAGGGGCGGGGGAGCGGGGCGTGCCCTAATCAGGAGGCTACAGGCGGAGGGACCTGTGCAGCTCGGCCCGATTACTGCGCAGGGTGCAGGCGGCCCTTGCAAGCTGCAACGAGGCCCGAGGCGGGTGAGGAGCCCACCGGTCGAACGCCCCAACGCCTCGCCACCTAGGGTCAGGCGGGGGCGGGGCTGTCAGTGGCCGGGGGTGAGGCCCAGAGCACGGTTGAGGCGGGCGAGAGATGCAGGCTCCTTCGTTCCGATTGGGTCTGTGCTGACCAATTCGCGGTGCCTTAGAGAGGCTCTACGGACCATCATTGGTTAGTGGCGAAGGAGGGCGAGGCTTTATGAAGTCAGTTCCGGTCGGTGTAAAACCCCCGGGGCGGCGGCGAACGGGCTTCAGATGCCTTTGGGTTGCGGTGGCAAAGGTCCTACTTTTTGTGTGTGAGCTTCAGGCCGATCGCTAGAGCGACCCGGCGAGGGATGGCGGCCACCAGGACCGCGGCCGCCGCGGCCACAGGCAAATTCTTGATCCTGCTGCTGCTCGGGCTCACAGCCCCCGCCGCAGCGCTGGCCGGCTACATCGAGGTGGGGAGCGAATGAGCGCCCAAGCGCAGTCCCTTTCTCACGCTGTGGGAGCTCGGTCTGGGGGCGGGCGCGCGGGGGGAGGTGATGGTCCGGCGCTGCGGCGGGTCCGGCGCTCCCTCCCCCCGTCCATGCTTGGTGCAGTGCTTAGCGCTGGAGGTCGGGCTGTCTCGGCCGCTGCAGAGGCCAAATGAAAGACATCGGGGCTGCCGGGGGCGGCGGACCGCTTCGGCGCCCCAGCCCCCATCCCGCCCTCGGCCCCGCCGCCTCCTCGGGGGCGCCGCGCGGTTCGGGCGACCACCGATGCGAGCTTCGGTCGGCAGCTCCGGTCCCCGGGGTGTCCTCGGGCTGAGGGGACCGCGCGCTCCCCGTGGACGGTGGTGGGCTTTCCCCGCGGGAAGTGGCTGATGCATCTTTTGTTGGCGCGGTGGGCTCGGTTGGGGGATGCAGTTTCCCGGGGCGGCCCCATGGAAGTGCTGAGGTGTGGGGCGAGCGCGCTGGGGCTGCACGGAGAGAGCGCTCCTGCACCGGGCGCGGGTATCCCTCTGCTTCCTGCTCGCCTGCCTCCCTCTCCAGGAGGTCCACCGCGTTGGCACCAGGCCCTGGAGAGGAATTGCTAAATGGGACCTTATGCCTGAGTCTAATAAAAAGCGGACAATTCTCTGGTGACGGTGTAGCTTCCATTTAAGAGTGGGTTTCCGCGAGTCGGGGAGGTAAAAACTCTTTGTAATGGTACTTTTTTGGTGTCAGGATTTAAGTAGCTCTGCATCGCATAACCCTGTGAACATCTCTGCTCGACGTGGTTCAGTGGCAAGGATTCATGGGCGACCCGCTGGGGTTGAGGCTCCGGGAACAGGCGGGTCGCTGGGGTTGGTGTGGGTTCTTGAGTGAATCTGGAGACCGCCGCTTCACAGAAACCTTCCTGTTCTCAGAGGGACTTGGGACTTTATTTTTACGTGCATTCTTGAAATGGCGCTTGAGCTGTTGGACTGGAATGGGTGTTTCTGGTGTTGTCCTTTATATTTCTTTCCCCTCTTCACTATTTTAAAAATTACAATTGGTTTTGCATGTTTAGCTAATTTCAGAGAGAAGTGAAACAGGATTTGATTGCATAGGCGGCATCGACAGAGCTTTCTAATAAAAACCCCAAGTTAAAATGTTCTACAGAACGTTTAAATATATATTTCCACGGGTAAAAACTAAGCAAGAACAAACTTTCGGATGGAACCCCTTAAAACGTTTGTATTTATTCTGCTTAAAGCTTTATGAAAAATGACTCTTTGGGGGGGGGGGAAGGTTAAATTTTAAGTAGAAATAGTTAATGCTATCTAAAAATGCTTTTAGATTACGACTACTTTAGCTTCCACACAATGGTTGGTTTAATTTATATCTTTGATCTCCGTGCAAGCTACATCAGTGGGATGGGAGGGGAAGGGAAAAAAGGATTTTGTATAGAATATAGAACTTAAAGCTTACAAAAATCAGTCTTCACATTTGAACCTTACTTCCCCAGTGATAGGAGTAACTTTAGGCAATAGTGAATTTACAATAAAGAATTCATCCGTTTTAAAGAACATTTTTCTGTCTAGTTTAAGCAGAAGGTTAACATTGATATGCCTGCAAGAAAGAATTAATATCAGAATTAGTTGTGAATTAAATTTTGATTGTTACCCACAATACTGTTCAGTTGAAAAGGCTGTCTAGATAGAAAGCAGGAATTAGACATTTCCCCAAAACAGTTTTTAAATGTTATTATATGCTAATTCCTGTTCTTCCGAACTAGTATTTTTGCCCACACTAAATTATTTTCAATTTTTTTTTTCTGTCAAGCAGGCAGAATTTTATTCATATGTATATATTTTGATTTTATTTACTTGTCAGGCACAGAATTGCTTAAACCTTAATTTAGGTGGGAATGTCCTAAATCGGGATGTCTTTGGGAAGGTCCTTATTGAGATTAGCCAGAAGGATTCTAGCCAAATCCCTGATCAGGTTGCTTGGCACAGAATTATTAATTGGAGATCTTTAGTGTTGCTTGGTGTTGACTGGATTAATCTCTTACACCTGTTTAAAAAGAAAAAAAATACCTCTGTTCTCAGGGTCACTTCCTCTTTTAAATCCAGGACAAATCCTGTAGTGTGCATGTTCCCATTTGGAATTCTCAAGCAGTATTTGTGCTGAAACTCTGCTCACTATAAAGTGGACATTGAGGCTACTGAGAGCCAGAACTTGAATTCTTTCTGCCACATTTAAAAGTAAGTGGGCCATTTGATAGCCAGCTTTTAGGAAAGTCAAACTCAGTATAACACATGCAGAAGGTAAAGGCTTTGTGTCGGTATATTTCTGAGTGGTGGTACAGGGAATGTCCGATTATGACTTGGAGAGGAACCAGTGCTTCTGATAGGACTGTCCTTATTTTATCATTACTGTGTTAAAAATCTTTTGGTAAATGTGATAAACTAAGTTTTACAATCAGGTCCTCCTTTCATAGAGGGGATTTGTTTCATCTAAACCTGTCTGCCCCATGGTGTAGCCACATATAGCTGCTGACCTTGCATTTTGGATAGTGTGATTCAGACGTGAATTTTCCATTATATTTCATTTTAATTAGTTTACTTTACATTTAAAGGTTGGTACTCCAGTGATTGGAAAACTTTTAACTATGTTTAAAACGGTTTGGTTATATGAATCAACTTTAACTGTACATTTTATGAAATATAAATGCAGATCAAGTATTTCCTATGAAATTTTAGCATTAGCATAGAACTGTACTGTAGTTGTAAAATGCCCACCAGATTTTGAAGATTTAGTATGAAAAAGATATAAAATCTCAATAATTTTTACATTGACATTGAAATAACATTTTGGACATTGGCAAAGTAAAATGTATTAAAATTTCTTTTAATTTTTACTGTGTCTAGTATAAAATATACCTAGGGCTCATATATTTCTAGTGAATTGCTAATTTGATGTTTTGCTTGAAGTTGGTCCTGCGTGTGTTTTTATTAACACAATTTAAAATACACTGCTCTTTTTTCCCCAATAAACTCTTGCTTGAAGTTGATCTAGTGTGAGCTTAAGTGTTTTCTTAGGAAAATTTTGAATTATTTTTTCTCTATTGCTTTTTTTTAAATTAAATTTTATTTAGAAATAACTTTAAGCTTACAAAAATTGCAGAATTGTATAAACAACTCTCATACCCTTTACCCAGAACCACCAGTTGTCAACATTTCCCTGCTTAGCATTTGCTTCATCATTCATTGTTACTCATTTTTTGCTGATCTGTTTGAGATGAAGTTGCATACATCATGTCTCTTGACTCCTAAAAATTTCAGTGTGTGTTTCCTAAGAACTAAGAACGATGTTTTACATACCCTTAGCATAGTTGCCAACTTAAGGAATTTTAACATTGGTGCAATACTTTCATCAAATCAAATACTGTCTGTAGTCTAGTTTGTCAGTTGACCCAAGTAATACCTTTTGTAGCATTTGAAAACATGGATATTTTTTAAAGCTAAAAAGCTTTAGAATTCTTGGCACTAATAAGTGAAAGGTTATTTTTTCCAAATATGAAACTTATTTGATATTGTTGACTTTGGAAAATCAAAATTTAAAAACCTTTCAAGAGTCTTTAATTGCATTATTTTCTGTTGCAGAATTCTCAGGCTTTTGAATTTTTTTTTTAGAATAACAGAATTTCTAACTATAATATAGGTTGTGCTGCTCACTAAAAATAAAAAACAGATGTAAACATAAGAAATGAAAAATAATTTGAGGTCCTATTATCCAGGAAATCTCAGAGTAAACATTTTGGTGTTGTATATCCTCTGGATCTGTCAGGTACATACATTTTATGAAAGTGGCATTTATTGCATATATTGAACCTGGCACCTAACAATTGTTTTGAAATGCCCTGAAGTGAACTATTGAAAGAAAATAAAGTTACCTCTGTGTGATCAAAAAGTAAGGATAAGTATTTGTACAGTAATTGTAGTCTCTCTGGTGGGGGCAGTTTGAGGGAGAATTGGAAAATCTCCCACAATTCAATTTTCTTGAGTTGTTTTTTAGAAAGTGGGATTAAACTAGATTACTTCGATGCTTAACTATACTTAATGTAGTATACCCTGATTTATGGCCTGAAATGGTAGGTGAGCCATGGAGGCACATTTAAATAGAAATGAATTCCACTTCTTTTGTATCAAGTATAACTAATAATTACTTTTGTTAAGAGAATTTTTCTTACATAAGTACAGTGAAGTCTTTTAAAATGAAATCTCTTAAACATAATTGTAATCTATTTATTAATTGACTTGAAGGAGGGAGGGAGGGAGAGAAAGAGAAACATTGATTTGTTAATCCACTTATTTCTGTATTCATTAGTAGATTCTTGCATGTGGACTGACTGGGGATTGAACCCCTATAACTTTGGCGTATGGGAACGATGCTCTGAGCTCCTGCGCCAGGGCTAACTGTAATCTGTTTTTAAGATAGGAGTTGCCATTTGTTATTCACACTACTGGTGTTAGATACTAAACAGAACAGTAGTAAAAACAAATAATGCGCAGTGCTTTTTGCTCTACTAAATGCTCTTGCATGTGATTTCTAGGCCCCACCCCCGGAGATTCTCATTGAGTCCATCTGGGATTCTCCTTTTCAGATGCTCCCCAGGTGATTCTTCTGTGTAAACAGGGAAAAACAAAACTCTAGCAAACAAAAAACCCCAACAGAACTCATTTAGGTACACTTACATAAGTCTCCAGATATTCTGGTGAAGTGTAGGTATTCTTATCCACCTAAAAAGGGAGTCAGAGAGCATGGGTCTTGGGTCATGCAGTGGGGCCAGCATTTGAAGCTGTTTGTCCTATTCTCAGGATGTTTCTCTTTCCTCTGCATCAAGATGTTTCATAATGTTTCCCTTTTGGTTGCAGATTTTTTTTTATGCACATCTGCCTGTTTTTCCCAGTACCAAAAAACCTGATAGGAATATTTTCTTTGAAAAAAAACTCAATTTCATAGAAACTACTACATATCATAAATCAATATATAGCAAACTGGTAACAGTGGTGTTATCCTTGAAGAATGCAACTACAGGGGACTTTATGTTTTTACATGTTTTATGGCTTTTAAAAAATTTTAATATAATATGCAGGGTTGTCTTTTTTAAAACTAGTAAGCTTGTTTAATCTTTATATTTTGCAAAGTCTTTTTAGAAAATATGACCCCTTGTATCCTATAGAAATCATGGAATGGCGTTACAGTATTTGGAAGAGAAAATGCTACAGGCACCAGATTTACATTCATTGGCATAGTTGACAGGAAGAAGTTGATTTAGTAACCAATATGACTGGAATAAGAGTGTGGTGGTCCAGCCTGACCAGGCGGTGGCACAGTGGATAGAGCATTGGACTGGGATGCAGAGGACCCAGGTTCGAGACCCGGAGGTCGCCAGCTTGAGTACGGGCTCATCTGGTTTGAGCAAAAAGCTCACCAGCTTGGACCCAGGGTTGCTGGCCCTAGCAAGGGGTTACTTGGTCTGCTGTAGCCCCATGGTCAAGGCACATATGATAAAGCAATCAATGAACAACTAAGGTGCCACAATGAAAAAAACTGATGATTGATGCCTCTCATCTCTCTCCGTTCCTGTCTATCTGTTCCTACCCTATCCCTCTTTCTCTGTCTCTGTAAAAAAAAAAAAAAAAAAAAAAGAGTGTGGGGGGTCCAGAAAAAAGGATAATATAATGAGCATTTGGAGGAGGGTGCCTATAGGGCTGGTTAGTTAGAGCTCAGCACAACTATTCTAAACCGCTGTTATCAGCCTCAAGCCGCAAGGTTGCAGCCTGGCTGTTACAGTTCCGCAGAACATGCTCTGATGTGATAGGGGTCAGGAGAAGAAGAGACAGTCTTTTCTTGTATATCTCCTTTTAAGTGAAGAAACCTTTCTCAAATCCCACCAGCACGAGACCCCCTCCCCCAGAGTCTTCCTGGACTTAATTGGAGCAGATGGCTTCCAGCCAAACCAGAGGGCAATGTGACCTCTGTGATCAATTTAGACTTTGGATTGGGTTCTGTGGAAAAGAGGACTAAGGGTGTTAGGGAGATAACGACCCAACACCTACTACAAGTGCATTCTCCATTTGGGAGGATATATAACTGGGCTAGCTGGAAAGAAAACAAATTTATTCTCACCAAAAGTATCTGTGCATTAAAAGTTTGGTGGTGAAAAGGAGACATTGGAGGAATATCTCACACTGTGCAGTTACTAGGATTTGTAGCACTTCATTTTGAGGAATATTACAATCCAGAATAAAGTGACTGAAATGGTGAAGTATATGGGAAATTTAACATGAAACATGGATGAGCTCTAAGGGAGATCTTTAGCCTAGAGAAGAAGACAAGGGATTTATTTAGTGGTGGTGGTGGTAAACAACAGAAGTATTGCCTGACCTGTGGTGGCGCAGTGGATAAAGCGTTGACCTGGAACACTGAGGTTGCCAGTTCGAAACCCTGGGCTTGCCTGGTCAAGGCACATATGGGAGTTGATGTTTCCTGCTCCTACCCCTTCTCTCTCTCTCGCTCTCTCTTCCTCTTTCCCTCTCTAAAAAATTAATAAAGTCCTTAAAAAAAAAGGAAAAAAAAAAGAACAAGTATTTTTGAATATTTTATCTTTGTTTTTGGAAGGCTAAGTAGGCAAGTTGTTTAGGCTGAAGCAGAATTTTTACCTGGAGAAATGAGCTGATACAGAGTGTAGGACCTTTATTTTACTCCCTTTAATTATGGATATTTCAAACATAGTGTAGTAAATTTATAAAAGATATTCATATATTCACCACCCCATTTTGTTAAAATTTTAACACTTTCATGTTTGACTTAGCCTTTTTTTTGAAAGAACTGAAATATTCTAGATACAGGAATAAAACATAATACAAAGGCCTTTCAACTTTTCCACATCCCATTAACCTTCCCTTCCAGAAGTAACTTCTTATCTTGAGTTTGGGAGTTTAGCATTTCCATTCATGTTTGCATGTTGAGAGAAACCCCTATCATCTCTTTGGATTCCAAAGAAACTTGCTTTGGCTCTTAGAGTTGTAATAAATATTGGTTTATCAGTGTAATGTTCATTGTTTGACAGTGTGTTATGATGGTTTTAGGAGATAAGAATGCTAAGGTACTTGAACTGTAAGTAAAGGTAGTCCCAAGCTTACAAATATCTGTGCTAAACTTACAGAGCACCATTTCCAGCCCTCGCCAATCAACAGAAGCTCCTAGGTATTTTTGAGTTTTTAAAATTTTAAAAATACACAAAAGAGAAAAATTTATTGCTTAGTGTATTTTCATAAAACAGATGCTTGTGCAACTACCACCAAGGTCAAGAAATAGAACAGCCTTTCCCCCAGTAACTGTTACCTTTTATTGTCAAATTACTTCTTGCTTTTCATTATAGTTTTACCACCTAGCCTAGCACTTATTCCTTAACACTGTAGTTTAGGTTTTCTTGATCTCTAGTTTTATGTAAATGAAATTCTTCTGTTTGTATTCCTAAGGATCTGGTCTCTATCACCAAACATGGTTTTGAGAGTCCTTTTTATTGTTGTGTATAGTTACGGTTCATTTGTTGCCATTGCTGTATAGTACTCCATTGTGTATGAAGAAACCACAATTAGTTCTGCTGTTTACATTTGGATGTTTTCATTTTGAGGTTATTGAGATAATGCTGTTCTCTCTGTGGCTTGCCTTTTCATTCTCTTAACAATGTGTTTTGAAGTTCTTAATGTCTGATTTATCCAGTTTTTCTTTTTTAAGTTTTTTTTTTTTTTAAGAAAGTTATTTAAAATTATGGTTTGGTGCTTTTTGTGTCCTATTTGAGAAGTCTGTCCCTACTCTGAGGACATACAGTTATTCTCCTGTGTTGTAGATTATAAGCCTTTTGTTTTGCCTATCGCATTTGGAACTACAGTTTACCTGGAACTGATTTTTGTTTGGTTATGAAGTATTTTTATCTTTCCATATGGGTATCTAGACCATACCATATGGCTGTCCAGCCTGTACCATTTATTGTTAAGGTTATCTTTGCCTTCTGTTTTCCCGTGATACCTTTGTTGTTAATATCTCTGTATTAGTGACTCTGTTTCTGGGCTCTCTTAATCCATTGGTTTCTTGTCTGTTCTGGTACCAAGTCCACAATGTCTTAATGACTGCACTTTATTTTTAAAAATATTTATCTGTTTAAGTGAGAGGAGGGGAGATAGATAAACTTCTGCGTGCACCCTGACTGGGATCCACCCAGCAACACATCTTGGGCCGATGCTCAAATCAACTGAGCTAGCCTCAGTGCCAGGGCCCTGTGCTTGAACCAGTGGAGCCACTGGCTGTGAGAGGGGAAGAGAAGCAGATGGTCACTTGTGTACCTTGACCTGGGATTGAATGTACTTTAAAATAAGGTTTTATATCTACTAGGGCAAGTTCTTGGTTGTCTTTAGTAATGTTTTAACTATTCCTTGACCCTTTTCTTTTTATATACATTTGCCACACTTAAATATTTTATTTATTGATTTTAGAGAGAGGAGAGAGAAAGAGAAAGGGAGGGAGGGAGGGAGAGGGAGGGGGTGGGGGTGGGGGTGGGGGTGGGGGTGGGAGTGGGAGAGGGGAGGAGGGGGAAGTACAGTATTAGCTCAGTAGTAGTAGTTGCTTCTCCTTTGTGCCCTGACTGGGCAAGCCTGGAGTTTCTAACTGGCGACCTCAGCATTCCAGGTCAACACTCTCTAGCCATTGACTACCAGTCAGGTTATATTTGTCACATTTAACCAAAAACAACCACCTGTTGAAATTTTGACTGGGATTGCATTGTCTGAAGTTCAGATGGGAGAAAATGACATTTTTCTAATGTTAAGTCTTCCAGTCCAGAAACATATGGCATATACTGTTATTTTAGTTCTCCCTAATTACCTTCAGTGTTTTTATGGTGTTTTGCATAAGATTTATTCATAGATATATACTTTTTTTTAATGGCATCTTTAAAATTTTTTGATTGTCATTTTGTTATGGAAATGCAGTTAATATTTTCAAATTGATTTTGTGTTCAGGAGTCTTGCTAAGCTTGTGTACTACTAATTCTAATAATTTATCTGTAATTTTGAAATTTTCTGAGTATATTTTATGAATTGTGACAGTTTTATTTCTTTTCTTTCAAACCTTGTATCTTTTTTTTCTTTCTTTCTTTACTGCACTGGCTAGGACTCTAGTAAAATGTTGAAGAGAAGTGATATTGGTCTGGCCAGTTAGCTGCGGCAGTTAAAACATCATCCCAAAACAACAAGGTTGCAGGTTTGATCCTGTCAGGGAAAATATGGCAAGCAACCAGTGAATGCACAACTAAGTGGAACAAATGAATGCTTCTCTCTCTGCTTCTGTCTTCCCCCTCCTCTCTCTCTCTCTAAAATCAATCAAGAAAAAGAGAAAAGGAGTTGTATTAGCTGGTATTTTTGTCTAACTGCTGATCTCGGAAAATATATTTCACCATTCATGTAATAATTGTTGGGTTTTTTGTACTTTATCAGATAAAGGAAAAGCTTCTTTATTCTAAGTTCAGAAAAAATTCTTGTCACAAAGGAATGTTGAGTTATTTGGAAGCACTTTTTTTTTTCCAACTATTAAGATGATCATTTGGTTTTTCTTTTTAGATAGTGTGAAATACAGTAATTGAATTTTTAAATATACAAATGACTTTGCATTCTTGAAATAAACCAAACTTAGCTCCTTTATTTTCTGGATTTGGTTTGTTAAAATTCATTTCAAGATTTTTGCTCTATGCTTAAAAGTGAGTTTGACCAAAGAAGTTGGGGTACCTGACCTGTGGTGACAGTGGATAAAGTGTCGACCTGGAATGATGAGGTTGCTGGTTTGAAACTGGGCTTGCCAGGTCAGTGCCCATAAGAGAAGCAACTATGTGTTGATGCTTCCCACTCCTCCCTGTTCCCAACTCCTATCTCTTTCTTCTCTTTCTCTCTCTCCTCTTTCAAATCAGTAAATAAAAATCTTTAAAAAAAAACACCTGACCGATGGTGGCACAGTGCATAGAGCATCGACCTGGGACAGTGAGGTCCCAGGTTCAAAACCCTGAGGTCACCGTTTTGAGCATGGGCTCATCTGGCCTGAGTGCATGCTCACCAGCTCAAAAGTCTCTGGCTTGAGCTCAGCAGTCATTGGTTTGATTGAAGCCCAAGGTAACTGGTTTGACCAAGGGATCACTGGCTTGGGTTCAGAAGAAATCAATGAACAAGTAAAGTGAAGCAACTATGAGTTGATGCTTCTCATCTCTTTCCCTTACTGTTTCTTTTCCTCTCTGTTTCTGCCTCTTTCTGTTGCATGCACACACATTAAAAGAGTTGTGAGGAGGGGACATTGCCTTTTTTCATGTTTTCTGTAATATTTTAATTTTTTTAAAGTATAGTTGATACACAATGTTATTTGAATTTCAGGTGTACAGCATAGTTACTTAACATTTATATTCCTTACAAATTGATCACTGTGAAAAATAAGTAATTATGTGTCAATTCTCTAGAATATTTTATGTAAGATTGGCATTATTTTTTCCTTAAATGTTTAGGAAAAATTTACCAGCAAAGCTATCTGAAATTTTCACTTTGGTAAGATTTCTAATCATTACACGTGCTGCCGAAGTGAGCACAGGTTTCTAATTATTTACTAAAAAGGATTATGCCTGTCTTCACTTGAGTTGTTTATTGAATGCCTCTCAAACGCCCCTTGACGGCAAGGGGGTTTGGGGGATGTTCAAGCCAAGCCAGTGACCCCTTGACAAGTCCACGAGCCTGCACTCTAGCTCCTGACCTCGGGTTTCTAGCTGGGCCCTCAGCGCCCCCTGCAGACGCCCCTGGCAGATGCTCAGTGCACTGCTCCACCACAGGTCAGGCCCCACCCTCTATTTTTAATTTTTGCAGAAACACCATGTTTTCCATAGTGACTATACTAATTTACAATCCCAGCAACAATGCGTGAGGGTTCCCTTTTCTCTACATCCTTACCAATTCTTATTACTTGTTGATTTATTGCTGATAGCCTTCTGACAGATGTGAGGTGATATCCCATTGTGGTTTTAATTTGCATTTCTCTAATAGTGATGTTGAGCATTTTTTCATATGTGTGTTGGCCTTCTGTATGTTTTTGGAGAAATTTGTTATTTTTTTTAAGGTTTTAATTACTGATTAGAGAGAGAGAGAGAAAGTGGGAGGAAGGAGTGGGAAGCATCAACTCGTAGTTGCTTCTCATTCTGTCCCTTGACGGGGCAAGCCCAGGGACTGGTGACCTCAGCATTTGAAGTCAATGCTTTATTGACCATTGTACCATCACAGGTCAGGCGAGAAATTTTTTATTCAGACCCTCTGCTCGTTTATTAATCAGATTGGTTGTGTGTGTGTATGTGTTGCCTGAGTTCCTTACATATTTTGGATATTAACTTCTTTAATGTATCAGTGTGAATATGTTCTCCTGTTCAGTAGGTTGTCTTTTTGTTTTGTTGATAGTTTTCTTCACTGTGCAAAACCAGTTTAGTTTGATGTAGTCCTGTTAGTCTACTTTTCCTTTTGTTGCCGTTGCCTGAGGAGATATATCAAAAAAGTTATTGCTAAGAGCTTTGTCAAAGAGTTTACTGCTTATGGTTTCTTCTAGGAGTTTTATGGTTTTGGGTCTTACATCTGAGTCATAAATCTATTTAGAGTTGTATATGGTAAAGAAAGTGGTCCAATTTCATTCTATTTGCATGTACCTGTCCAGTTTTCCTGTTGAAGAGACATGATTCTATTGTATATCCTTACTTCATTTGTGATTGATTAATTGACCATATAAGAGAGGATTTATTTCTGGGCTCTCTAGTGCATTCCTGTCCTCTTGCATTGACCCCTTTATTATTGTCTAATGTCCTGTTCTTTTTTACATATTTTTGTTTTAAAGTTTATTTTGTCTGATGTGAGTATTGCTACCCCTTCTTTTCTCCCTCCCCTCCTTTCGCCTCCCCTCCTTGAGGCACCTTAGTTGTTCCTTGACTGCTTTCTCTTATGTGCCTTGACCTGGGGAGGGGAGGAGGGGCTACAGCAGAGCAAGTGACCCCTTGCTTAAGCCAGCGACCTTGGGTTTCAAGCAAGTGACCTTTGAGCTCAAGCCTGTGATTGTGGGGTCATGTCTATGATCCTGCACTCAGGCCAGCGACCTTGGGGTTTTGAACCTGGATCCTCCGTGTCCCAGTCCGATGCTCTGTCCACTGTGCCACTGCTTGCTCAGGCATAGTCCATTAATGTTTAATGTGATTACTAAGGTACTTGGGTTTTTTGTTTTTGTTTTATTTTAGCTAGAGAGAGATAGAGAGAGGGACAGATAGGGACAGACAGGAAAGGGGAGAGATGAGAAGCATCAATTCATAGTTGTCGCACCTTAGTTTGTTCATTGTTTTCTTATATGTACCTTGACTGGGGGACTCCAGTCAAGCCAGTGACTTTGGGGTTTCGAACCTGGGCCCACAGTGTCCCAGGCTGATGCTCTTATCTACTCTGCCACTGCCTGGTCAAGCAGTACCTGGTTTTTATCTATCTCTTTATTTAGAGCTTTTTATTCTACCAGTTGTTTTTTTTTAATTGATAAAGAACATTATATTACTTTTAGGTGTATGACATAAATTCAACATTTGCTTATATTGTAAAATAATCACCCTCAATAAGTCTAGTTAATATCCATCACCAGCTGTAATTTATTTATTTATTTATTATTTTTCTGAAGCTGGAAACTGGGAGGCAGTCAGACAGACTCCTGCATGCGCCCTACCGGGATCCACCCGGCCCGCCCACCAGGGGGCGATGCTCTGCCCATCCGGGGCGTCGCTCTGTTGGGACCAGAGCCACTCCAGCGCCTGAGGCAGAGGCCATGGAGCCATCCCCAGCACCCGGGCCAACTTTGCTGTAATGGAGCCTCAGCTGTGGGAGGGGAAGAGAGAGACAGAAAGGAAGGAGATGGGGAGGGGTTGAGAAGCAGATAGGCGCTTCTCCTGTGTGCCCTGGCCGGGAATTGAACCCGGGACTTCCGCATGCCAAGCCGATGCTCTACCACTGAACCAACCGGCCAGGGCCACCAGCTGTAATTTTTTATGAGAATTTTTAAGATTTACACTCAGCAAATTTTAAATATACAAGGCAGTATTGTTAACTGTAGTCACCAGGTTGTACATTACATCCCAGGGCTTATTTATAACTGGAAGTTTGTACCTTTTGATTCCTTACCTTATTCTCCCCACTCCCTGCCTTATTTGTGGCAATAACTTAGCTGTTCTTTATGTATATGGGTTTGGTGTTTTTAGGATTCCACATATAAGAGATTATATAGTATTTATCTTTCTATGTCTGACTTATTTCACCGAGCTTGTGTTCATAGTCTATCCATGTTGTGACAAATGGCTGGATTTCCTTTTTTATGGCTAATATTCCATTATTTATACATATATTCACACACACCATATTTTTTTTATCCATTCTATCCAGCTAATGGATTGACACTTAGGTTGCTCTGATTATCTTTTTACTTAACTCCTTTGGGATTGGTTATTATTTTACTTTTATTACTTTGCAATATACAGTGTGTCCGTAAAGTCATGGTGCACTTTTGACTGGTCACAGGAAAGCAACAAAAGATGATAGAAATGTGAAATCTGCACCAAATAAAAGGAAAACCCTCCCAGTTTCTATAGGATGATGTGGCAGCATGTGCACATGCGCAGATGATGACGTAACACCATGTATACAGCGGAGCAGCCCACGGCCATGCCAGTTGAGATGTGATGGTACAGAGGAAAGTTCAGTGTGTTCTGTGGCTTGCTAAATTTGAATCTGTGACCAAAGTGCAACGTGAATATCGGTGCGTTTATAACAAAGCACCACCACATAGGAATAACATTACTCAGTGGGATAAGCAGTTGAAGGAAACCGGCAGTTTGGTGGAGAAACCCCGTTCTTCTGGTAGGCCACCAGTCAGTGACGAGTCTGTAGAGGCTATACGGGATAGCTACCTAATGAGCCCTAAAAAATCTGTGCGTGAGCCCACATCAAACTGCACTGAATAGGTATGAAACTGGGAGAGTTTTCTTTTTATTTGGTGCAGATTTTACATTTCTATCGTCTTTTGTTGCTTTCCTGTGACCGGTCAAAAGTGCACCATGACTTTATGGACACACTGTATATATTTTATTCCTTTAGTGGTTAGTGTAGACATTGTAATCTTTCACTTATCAATGTTTTATATTAATTGGTATTTTTACCCTCTTCCTGGACCTAGTTATCAGTATAGTAGCGCGTTGAAAAAGCTTATAGCCTAGGAGCAATAGGCCATGCCATACAGCCTAGGTGTGTTGTAGGCTAGACTATCTAGGATTATGTAAAGGCACTTTATGATATTCCCACGAGGACAAAATTATTTTATGTTTTGTATTTTTCTGAAGTTGGAAACAGAGAGGCAGTCAGACAGACTCCCACATGCGCCTGACCAGGATCCACCCGGCACGCCCACCAGGGGGCGATGCTCTGCCCATCTGGGGTGTCGCTCTGTTGCAACTAGAGCCATTCTAGCGCCTGAGGCAGAGACCATGGAGCCATCCTCAGCTCCCAGGCCAATCTTGCTCCAGTGGAGCCTCGGCTGCGGGAGAGGAAGGAGAGGGGGAGGGGTGGAGAAGCAGATGGGCGCTTCTCCTGTGTGCCCTGGCCGGGAATCGAACCCGAGACTGCTGCACGCCAGGCTGACAAAATTTCTTAACACGGATTTCACAACTCATTCCTGTCATAAAGTGGCACAGGAGTGGATTAAATAATCCTTGGGGGCCTGACCTGTGGTGGTGCAGTGGGATAAAGCGTCGACCTGGAACACTGAGGTCGCGGGTTCGAAACCTTGGGCTTGCCTGGTCAAGGCACATATGGGAGTTGATGCTTCCTGCTCCTCCCCCTTCTCTCTCTCTAAAAAAATCAATAAATAAAATATTTAAAAAAAACAACAACTAAATAATCCTTGGGTAATTCAAATTTTCAGTGAGATGGAGAGCCTCCGATTCAGATTTACATATTCTCTTTGTTATTTTTCATGCCCCTTGTATTTATGACTTAGTTTCTGGAATAACTTTTGTCTTCCAAAACACACTTTAGAATTATTTTAGGGTTAGGTTGTGTGATATATTCTTTCACCAAATCTGTTATCTGTTTCATTGCCTTCCTTGCAAGATAGGTTCATTGGAAATGTAATTTCTTTAATCATTTTAAAGTTTTTTTTTTATTGATCTTATTTAATGTATCAATATCCTGATGTTGAATACTAATTCCTTTACTTAGCTGTCAGCGTAATTGTTGCTCCTCTAAAAGTAATATGTTCTTTATCTCTGGCTACTTTTAAGCTTTTTTCTTTGAATTTGGCTTTCAGCAATTTTACTATTCTTTTTTTTCTTTTTTAAAAATGACATTTTAAAATTTATTTTTATTTTAGAGAGAGGAATACTGACAATTTTTTTTTAAGAAGGGAGACAGACCCTTACATGCACCGCGACTGGGATCCACCTGTCAAGCCCCCTGTGGGGCAGTGATGCTCTGCCCATCTGGGGCTGTTGCTTGGCAACCGAGCTACCTTTAGTGCCTGAGGCAAGGCTCCATGGAGCCATCCTCAGCACCTGGGGTTAACAAGCTTGAATCAGTCAAGCCCTGGCTGCAGGAGGAGAAGAGAGAGAGAGATGGGGGAAGAGGAAGGGTAGAGAAGCAGATAGTTGTTTCTCCTCTGTACCCTGACTGGGAATCGAACCTGGGATGTCCATATTCCAGGGCTGACCTCTATCACTGAGCCAACCGACCAGGGCCACTGACCTCTTTTTGTATATGCCCTGATTAGGAATCGAACTTGCAACCTCTGTGCTTTGGGATGATGCTCCTAACCAACTGAATCATCTGGCAAGGGCTTCTTGATTGTTTTTAATTTACTGATTTTAGAGGGGGAGGGAGAGACAGAAAGAAACATTGGTCTGTTTCTGTATATGCCCTGACTGGGGATCAAACCCGCAACCTTCCTGTTTCAGGATGACACTAACCCAGTGGTCCCCAACGCCTGGGCCGCGGACCAGTAGTGGTCCGTGGGCCATCTGGTACTGTTCCACAGAGAAAAGATAAATAACTTACATTATTTTTGTTTTATTTATATTTAAGTCTGAACAATGTTTTATTTTTTAAAAATGACCAGATTTCCTCTGTTACATCCGTCTAAGATTCACTCTTGACGCTTGTCTCTGTCACGTGATACATTTATCCATCCCACCATAAAGGCTGGTATGTGAAAATATTTTCTAACATTAAACCGGTCCGTGGCCAAAAAAAAGGTTGGGGACCACTGCTCTAACCAACTGAGCTACCTAGCCAGGGCATTGTTTTTATCTAACCAACTGAGCTACCTAGCCAGGGCATTGTTTTTCTAGTTGTCTAAATTTAGGACAGTGGTTCCCAACCTTTTTTTGGCCACGGACCGGTTTAATGTTAGAAAAGATTTTCACGGACTGGCCTTTAGGGTGGGATGGATAAATGTATCACGTGACCGAGACAAGCATCAGGAGTGAGTCTTAGACGGATGTAACAGAGAGAATCTGGTCATTTTTTAAAAATAAAACATTGTTCAGATTTAAATATAAATAAAACAAAAATAATGTAAGTTATTTATCTTTTCTCTGCGGAACAGTACCAAATGGCCTACGGACCAGTACTGGTCCGCGGCCCGGGCGTTGGGGACCACTGATTTAGGAGATTTGGTCTAAATTACCTAATTGGCCACAATTGGAAGTTAGTTTCCTTGAAATTAGATAGTTACTGAAAGTTTATAGAGAGAATCTGTGTGTTTTTTAAGTAATTAGGGAAAAATAGACAAATTGGAATAGAGTGGCAGATTGTGCTGATGGTTGGATTAATAATTATAATAGTTATATTTATGGTAAAATTGCTATGTATGGTGTGGTGTGTTCATGGAAGACTTAGAACAATCTTCTGAGACAGAACCTGTGGTTTTCTCCTGTTTTATAAATGCTGGAACTGGGGCTAAATTAACTTGACCATGGTCACAAATCCATAAAAGTGATGAACTGCTTCGCAGGTTTGAGCAGATGGCCTGGGTTGGATGCCTGGAGAAGAGATATCCCAGGGTGGGACGTGGGCACCAAAGGTATATGGATAAGGTTACCAGTCAACTTTCAGGCAAAAATTTGTATTAGATAACTTTTTTTAGAGGACAGAGAGAGAGAAGGGGGGAGGAGCAGGAAGCATCAACTCCCATAAGTGCCTTGACCAGGCAAGCTCAGGGTTTCAAACCAGCACCCTAAGTGTTCCAGGTCAACGCTTTATCCACTACGCCACCACAGATCAGGCTGCATTAAATAATTCTTTGTAATCAGAAGGAAAAGAAAACTCTTCTGAAGTTGTTTCTCAATATTTTTTCAATACCAACTCATTATTCATAAAACTTAAATTTACAGAAATTATACATTATGACTTGAATATGTATTATGTTTCAGGAACCTATATGCTACTTTTTACACTCATTGAAAATTGAGATTCTAAATTGACTTTACAAATTATTATGACTCTTAGTATGTATCATGTGTTAAAAGAAAAATGATTATTGTAAAAAAAATTAGAAAGTAAAAGTAAAGCCAAAACAAAAAGAGAAAGAAATGAACTATAATTTGTCATCCAGATAAATTGCTTTTTAAATTTTTTCAGTCTTTTTTTTTTTCTGTATATTTAAGTACAGATTTTCCTTTACATGTTTATAACCTATCCTACCCCTGCCCCCACTTGACATATTGAATAACTTTCCAAACCATTAAATATTTTACAACCTTGCTTTTAATTGAAGCACTTTTTATGGTTTGGAGCTTTTGAACTTCCTGCATTTTTAAGTGTACAGTATCTACCATCTAAGTTGCCTTCCATACTCTGAATTTGGAATACTTAGCCTGATACACAGACATTTTGAGTTATTTCATCAAGAATGCTGCCTATTAGCCAGTGGTTGGATATTTGCCAGCACTGTTGGAGCTTATTTGAATATTTGATTGCATTTTGCCTTTATTTTAGAAGAATGAGTGAAAAAATGGGAAGAAAAATGCTTATTTTATTGGCGTGAAAATGGTTTGATGGAGTTGGTGCTTATTTGGTCCTTTAACTCAAGTCTTTGAACTTAAGTGAATATGCAGTTGGCGCAATTATGTTGGAAACGTAAGGAATGTTTATGAAATGGTAGGATTAAGCTTTTGAGGATTTTTTCCCGTAAAATATTAGGTATAACTGAGATTTGTACAAATTATTAGCTTTCGAGTAGCAGAACTCCCAAGTAACAGGCATATCTTTAAACTTGCTCATCTTTTCAGGAATATATTACATAGAAAAGCAAAGGTGCCTGACCAGGCGGTGGTGCAGTGGATAGAGCATCGACCTGGGATGCTGAGTTCCCAGGTTCAAAACACCAGGGTCTCTGACTTGAGTGCAGGCTTGCCATCTTGAGTGCAGGGTCACCAGCTTGAGCTAAGGATCATTGACATAAACCCCTGGCCCCTGGCTTGAGTCCCCTGGTCAAGGCACATATGGGAACCAATCAATGAACAACTAAGGTGACATAGCTACCTGTTGATGTTTATTATCTCTCTCTTTCTCACTCCCCCCTTTTCTCTCATGCATGCGCTAAGAAATAAAAGCAAAGGTCTTCCTATTTTATAATAATTAATTCATTCCTTTATCATTTGATATTTACATTTCTAATTTTTCTCTAAGCAGTTTGCATTGGCTATATCTTTTTTTATCCTTTTTAACTGAATCTTACATTGACATTTTAAGAGTCCTTGGATATAACTTTTCAGCCTGAACAGGCAGTGGCACAGTGGATACACCTGGGACGTTGAGGACTCAGGTTCAAAAACCTGAGGTCACCAGCTTGAACCAAGGGCTCACTAGTTCAAGTGCAGGGTTGCTGGCTTGAGTGTGGGACCATAGACACCCCATGGTCACTGACTTGAACCCAGAGGTTGCTGGCTTGAGCCCAAAGGTCGCTGGCTTGAGCCCAAAGGTCGCTGGCTTGAACAAGGGTTCGCTGGCTCAGCTGAAGGCTCATGGTCAAGGCACATATGAGAAAGCAATCAATAAACAACTAAAGTGCTGCAACTACGAGCTGATGCTACCTACCTCGTTTCCTGTCTGTTCCTCTTTCTCTCTCTCTCTCTCTTTCTGTAGCGTGCGTGCTCTCTTAAAAAGAAGTCCTTGGATATAACTTTTCAAGAATTGTAGACTTTCTGTGCTAATTAGCTCACATTTTATTTTTAATTATTGATTTTAGAGAGACGGGAATGAGGGAGATAGATATCAATTTGTTGTTCCACTCATTTCATTCATTTATTGGTTGATTCTTATATTTGCCCTGATCCAGTATTGAACCCACAACCTTGGTGTACTGGGATGATGCTCAACCAACTGAGCTAGTGGCCAAGGTTAGCACACATTTATTAAATTGCGACATGCAGGACACTGTCACAGAACAAATGACACTAGTTGAAGCAACAAACAGTTCCTAAGATGATAAATAACGCAAACCTTTTATGTTGTTGGAAAAATGATAGTAGTTCTTAAGTCTTTTATAATAGATTATTTTCATCTGGCTTATCTTTATAAAACCTATTTTTATACAATTTACTTCTAGACGTTTTACATTGTGAGCCACAAGACACAAAAATTTCTCTAGATTGTACAATTTAGAATCCATAGATTTTGTGTGTGTGTGTTGAAATATACATAACATAAAATTGACTGTTTTAATCATGTTTAAGTGCAATTCAGTGTTATTAAGTATTCATAATGTCAGGCAACCATCAACCCTGTCCATTTCCAAAAATGAAAAGAATTTTTTTTAATGTTTATTGTATTGGTTTTAGAGAGAGAGAGAGAGAGGGAGAGAGGGAGAGAGACAGGAACGTCAGTTTGTTCTGTATGTGCCCTGACTAGGGATCAAACCAACAAGCTTCACGCTTCCGCATGATGCTCTAACCAACTGAGCTATCTGGCCAGGACCAAAATATTTCAGGAACAGAAAAACAGAAACTTTATACCCATTAAACTGTAACTCCCTATTCCCTTCCCCCAAGCCCCTGGAAACCTATCAATGAGTTTGTCTATTCCAGGTACCTCATGTAAGTGAAATCATGCAATATTTGCCTTTGTGTGTTTGTTTTATTTCACTTATAATGCTTTCAGAGGTCATGTATCAGTGTCGTTTCTTTTTGAAGCTGAATAATCCGTTGTGTGTATATATACAACATTTTTTTTTCATTTGTTAATAGACATTTGGGGTGTGTCCACCTTTTGGCTACGTGAATAATGCTTCTGTGAACATTGTTGTATAAGCTGTATATCTGTTTGAGTTCTTTCTTTCAGGTCTCAGGTACATACTGAAAAGTGGAATGGTTGGATATGGTATGGTAATTCTATGTTTCTTTTTCTTTTTGTTTGTAATTCTATGTTTAACTTTTGACAACTGCCAAACTGTTTTCCATAGTGGCTGCACTCTTTTCTCCACATCCCCACTGACACTTGTTTTCTTTTTTTTAATAATAGCCATCCTAACATGGGTGTGAAGTGGTGTCTCACTGTGGTTTTGATTTTGCATTTACTTACCTGATAAGCAGTGATGTTGAGCAATTTTTCATGTTGGCCATTCATGTATCTTCTTTAGAGAAATGTCCATTCAGGTCTTTTTGAGTTGAATTTTTGTGCTGGTTGTTGTTAAGTTGTAGGAATTCTTTATATATTCTGGATATCAATCCCTTATTAGATACGTGATTTACAAATACTTAAACTCATTCTCTCATTCTATAGGTTGTCTTCATTCCCTTGATAGTGTCCTTTGATGCACAAAGGTTTTTTTTGTTTGTTTGTTTTTTACTTTTCTGAAGCTGGAAACGGGGAGGCAGTCAGACAGACTCCCGCATGCGCCCGACCGGGATCCACCTGGCACACCCACCAGGGGGCGATGCTCTGCCCCTCCGGGGCGTCGCTCTGTTGTGACCAGAGCCACTCTAGCGCCTGAGGCAGAGGCCACAGGGCCATCCTCAGCACCTAGGCAAACTTTGCTCCAGTGGAGCCTTGGCTGCAGGAGGGGAAGAGAGAGACAGAGAGGAAGGAGAGGGGGAGGGGTGGAGAAGCAGATGGGCGCCTCTCCTGTGTGCCCTGGCCGGAAATCGAACCAGGGACTTCCGCACGCCAGGCCGACGCTCTACCACTGAGCCAACTGTCCAGGGCCGATTATTGTACTTCTGTAGTGAGTTTTGGAACCAGGAAGTGTGAATCTTTCAACTTGTTCTTTTTCAAGATTGTGAGATTCTATGTGAACTTTAGGATGGGTTTTTTAATTGCTACAAAAAATGTTGGGATTAATAAGGGTTTGCATTCAGACTACTCTGAATAGTGTTGTCATTGTAACAGTATTAAGCCTTCTAATCCTTAAATGCCTTTGGTTTTTAAAGTAAATTATTCTAATCAAATTTCTTAGATTTGACAGAATATGATTAATTTTAGTTCATACTATGACACCTGGGTGTTAGATGAATTTTATGCTTTTTAAATTAACTGCCAACTCTCCTAACTGTAATGCCTTGTACGTAACCTAAAACTGATTGAAAACGTGCAGGCCGAAGACCAAATGGAACCGGAACTTGAGTTTTATTTGGCTCTCACTGTGGTATTTATGGGTTTCATAGTATTTGAAATTCAAGTTAAACATCACCATTTCCAAATAACATAAATTTTTAAGTTAAAAATGCCTTTGCATTATTGGAAGAAACGGGAAGATGCAGCAGCAGTGCTGAAGTAGCAGCAGCCTCCCTCCAGTTGTCAGAGACGCTGTGCTCTCCCTCAGGGAGGTGGAGTATGGGTTGCCTTTTTTTTTTTTTTTTAAATTAAGTGAGAAGAGGTAAGGCAGACAGACAGACGCCCGCATGCCCCCAACCAGGATCCACCTGGCAAGCCCCCTACAGGGCGATGCTCTGTCCACCTGGGGCTACTGCTCCATTGCTTGGCAACCAAGCTGTTTTAGTGCTTGATGCAAGGCCAGGGAGCCATCCTCAGCACCTGGGGCCAACTTGCTCCAACCATTCGAATCCTGGCTGCAGTAGGAGAAGAGTGAGAACGAGAAGGGGGAAGAAAGAGAAGCAGATGGTCACTTCTTCTGTGCCCTGACCAGGAATCAAACCTGGGACATCCACATGCTGGGCAGATATTCTACTGCTGAGCCAAATGGCCAGGGTTGCGGTTTTTGTTTTAAACCCTGTTTGCTCCTGTTAAACAGTTTCTACTCTTGTTGAAAAGAAGAGAAAGAGATGAGCAGGATGAAGGAGAATCATTCTAATACAAGCCAACATGAATCACCTAGATTTGGCTTGGGTACATACTAAGTTACCAGATAGTATTACATACCTAAATAGCTACTTGACCTGCCAGTTTTTGAGGGGTTCAAGGTGAACTAGTTCTGATGCCATTGTAAGACTATTTAGAAGAAAAACAAGGAGGGATTTTTGTAGACAAAATATGTGTGCTATACATGTTCTTATTTTTGTAGATAGTGTGTGCTAATGTAATACTGAAAATTACTGCAGAGCTTAAATACTGAAGAGACTTTTTTTTCATCGTAAAGGTACTATTGGCAGAAATAATTTCTCCTTACATTGTTTGGGTTGATATGTCATTTAGAGGCTGATCTAACTATTACTAAGGACATACAAACAATTTTAGTAGAGTTTTTAAATAAAAACATACACATGTATATGGATATATACACCTATACATTGTGAATTATAGTGATACATTAAAATAATTCATTTGGGAATTTTTCTTATTTTAGTTATTAACTGATTTTAGAGAGACAGGGAGAGGAAAGGGGGAGGGGGAGAAGCATTCATTTGTTGTTCCACTTAGTTGTACATTCATTGGTTGCTTCCCATGTGTGCCCTGACCAGGGATTGAACCCATAACCTTGGTGTTTCGGGACAATTCTCTAAGCTAACTGGCCTGGGCTCATTTGGGAGTTTTTAACTATAAAATATATAAAATGAATTTAACAAGGTGGTTGTCATTTTTATATCCAAAATGTAATGGTTTGGAATTTGCTGATGGTTGCCATGCTCTCGTCTGCTTTTTATTGATTTGTTTTTATGGAGTATCTCAATTCAGATAAAAATGACATGTTATTATACAGAGTAATTGGTTAAACTTGGCTGTAAATCATCAAAGGAAGAAAGTTTAGCACAAAGTAAAAGATGGTTTGATTACTCCAGGGGGAAAAATGATTAGATGAATTTAAAGAAAATCAGTGTTTGAGGAAGGCTACAAGCCCTGGTGCCGAAATATCACAGTTTTCTTAGAAATTTAGTTGAAATTGGGAGAGAGAGATCACTGGACATGGGAAATCACCTTTGGGAAAATAGCTGGCTCCTTCTTTGACATAGTGAGGCATTCAGGTACAACATGAACTGGCAATGAGAATAATTCAGGCATGCAAACTTGAAGGAAATAACAAGGTTCTTAGAGCAAGAAAGGGTACTCATGCTTGCTCCAGGGAAGTTTTCAAGAAGAAGTCATTTTCTTTTTGTGCTTCATTAGATTTTAAGAACATTCAGCCACTCTTGCCCATGAAACGTTCCAAAAGAACTTTTATGATCTAGATACTTAGGTTGATAACATTTGTGTCTATTCCATTTCTCTTTATTTTCATATTTGTTCAGGGATAGACTTCAAATTTGTAATACTATGCCTGTAGAAAATATAGTATCATCAGTGTCCCTTTCTTTGTGGCTACTTTTGACTGCCATTTAGAAAATAATCAGACAGTAATTGGGGGTCTCTTATATCAGTGGTCCCCAACCTTTTTTGGGCCACAGGCCGGTTTAATGTCAAAATATTTTCACGGACCGGTCTTTAGGGTGGGACGGATAAATGTATCACATGGCCGAGACAAGCGTCAAGAGTGAGTCTTAGTCTGACCTGTGATGGCTCAGTGGATAAAGTGGCGGCCTGGAAATGCTGAGGTCGCCGGTTCGAAACCCTGGGCTTGCCTGGTCAAGGCACATATGGGAGTTGATGCTTCCAGCTCCTCCCCATCTTCTCTCTCTGTCTCTCTCTCCTCTCTCTCCCCCTCTCTGTCTCTCTCTCTCCCTTTCTCTCTCCTCTCTAAAATGAATAAATAAAATAAAATAAAAAGAAAAAAAGACATCTTAAAAAAAAAAGAGTGAGTCTTAGACAGATGTAACAGAGGGAATCTGGTCATTTTTTAAAAATAAAACATCGTTCAGACTTAAATATAAGTAAAATGGAAATAATGTAAGTTATTCTTTCTCTGCGGACTGGTACCATATGGCCTACGGACCGGTACCAGTCTGCGGCCCAGGTGTTGGGGACCACTGTCTTATATGACAGAGATTGTGAACCCTTCCCTTTCATTAAAAATATTTTTTAAAATTTATTGATTTTTTTTTTTTTTTTTTTTTTTTTAGACAAGAAGATGGAGGGGGTGGAGAGACTGATTTATTACCTCACTTATCCATGCATTCACCAGTTGATTCTCTCACGTGCTCTGACTGGGGATTGGCCCTCAATCTTGGTATATTGAGACAATGCTCCAAACCACCTGAGCTTTCCAGCCAGGGCTGAGACTCATCCCCCCACACTTTTTTTTTTTTTTTTTAGGTGAGCGGAGGGGAAAGGGTGAGGCAGACTCTTGCATGAGCTGCAACTGGGATCCACTTCACAAACCCTGTCTGGGGCCAATGCTCGAATCAGTTGAGCTATTTTTAGCACCTGAGGCCTATGCACTTGGACCAACTGAGTGCCTGTAGTCACACTCAAACCAGTTGAGCCAATGGCTGTAGGAGGGGAAGGGGGAGAAAAGAGGGAGAGGAAGGAGGGAGAAGCAGATGGTTACTTCTCATGTGTGCTCTGACTGCGGATCAAACCTGGGACATCCATATGCTAGGCTGATGCTCCATCCACTAAGCCACCAGCTAGGGCTTTTCTAAAAGGAAGAGAGAGAGAAAATGAGAAGCATCAACTCATAGTTGCAGCACTTCAGTTGTTCATTGATTGCTTCTCTAGCCAAGCCAGTGACCTTTTGGCTCAAACCAGCGATCATGGGACCATGTCAATGATCCCACACTCAAGCCAGATGAGCTCATTCTCAAACCAGGTGACCTTGAGGTTTTGAACCTGAGACCTTAGCATCCCAGGTTGATGCTCTATCTGCTGTGCCACCACGGGCCAGGTGACTCTTTCCCTTATTTTGTTATCTCTGGACGCTACTCTTGTAAGGCTCTAACAAATGTTTATCAACTTAAAAGTAACTGAATGAATAGTTTATCTGTGATGTGAAGTCTGTCTGTCTGTCTGTTGTTATTTGTCTTTGGAAGATCTTTGGATTTTGTTCTGTAGTTGTCAGAAGCCTGGGATGTTTGTTTCAATCAGACATAAGCATATAAGTGAATCTAAAGAGTTGGGAGATGGGGGAGAGTGTCCCGTGTGTCATGTCTGTCATTGTTGTTACCACACTCCCCCCCCTCCACCCCCATCCCCGGTCCAGCAGTTGGATAAAACTAGAACTTTGGCTCACATAACCCATACTTAATAAGAAATGTCTCATGGTCCTTTTTCCTAATTCCTATTGGTCATTTTACTTGTAACCACTTGTCTCTTGAAGTAGCTTGGCCTCTTCAGACAAGCTTTGTGACTCTTACCCATTTAACTCTTCGTAACTTGAGGATTTCTGAAGGAACCGTGTGAGTGCCTCATTCTTGCAATTTCCAGAAACTTGTGCTAGTCTTCATATTGGAAGATAGGAAAGTGCGTTTAGTACATGGAATCAGTCTACAGATAAAACAAAAAAGTGGTTCAGGTCATGTCTTTCTCAGCACAGTATTACTGTAACTGAACATTCAACACAGCACTGTCCAATAGAAATAAATGCAAGGCACATGTATAATGTAAATTTTTCTAGTTGACGTTATTTTAAAATGTTTATTTTATTGATTTTAGAGATAGATAGTAGGACAGGAACATATGTATGTTCCTGTATGTGCCCTGACCAGGGACTGAACCAGCAACCTCTGTGCTTTGGGACAGTGCTCTAACCCAGTGGTAGTCAACCTGGTCCCTACTGCCCACTAGTGGGCGTTCCAGCTTTCATGGTGGGCGGCAGTGGAGCAACCAAAGTATAAATAAAAAGATAGATTTAACTATAGTAAGTTGTTTTATAAAGATTTATTCTGCCAAACTTGGCGAAAATCCGACATAAAGTACTTGGTAAGTAATTATTATTATATGCTTTAACTTGCTGTAACTCTGCTTCATAAATTTTATAAAGTAAAGTTACTTCCGTACTTTAGAAATCACCATTACTGTGGAACCGGTGGACGGTTAGAAAATTTTACTACTAACAGATAACAAAAGTTTGCGGTAGGTATGAAAAGGTTGACTACCCCTGCTCTAACCAGATATTTTATTTTAAAAAAATACCAAAACAGGCGAAATTAGCTCAGAATAATCATATTATAAAGTCAACATGTAATAAATGACTGAGATGTTTTGCATTTTTAAATTTATATATTAAATCTTTGAAGTTCTGCATGTAGTTTACATTTATAGCCACATCTCAATTTGGAGGCTAATCTTCACTGGAAATACTTGATTCATTAGTTAGATTTTATAAACTTTAAAGTTGAACAAGTAGACTTATGTTCTTTCTGTCTGTACTTGACTATTCCCTCAGCTCTCATGTGTCTTCTCGGCTCATAGTGGCCTTGTTTCTTTCTGTCCCTTCCACCACATTAGAGTGACTGGTGCTGTTATAGCCACTGAAATCTTTGGCTGACATTTCAGTTGTTACTGCTTTATCTCTCCTGGTTCTTCTCCTTCTACAATGGACTGACTTTATGCCCCGATACTGATATTTCTTATGGTTCTGTGCTGCGGAACAGCAGGGCTCATAATTCTGGGTCTTGAGTGAGAATGGTGTGGAATTAAGAAAACAGACTTATTAAGAAAAAAGGATGGGATCGGGAGGCCTCTTCAATGCTGATGGCAATATCCTAGTGCTCAATAGCCCCAGTTTGCTTTATTATATAGCCATATGTAAATCGAGGAAGTCCTTGATACAAAGTTACACATCTGAGGCAAAACAGGAATCCCCCCACCATGCATAAGCAAAATCAGCCAACATCTGAACAAACAAAGAGGAAGAGGAAGGACATGTAAAATTGCTTCCAGTAACTTAAGCAAGCAAATGAAGTGGGTGCAAATACTCAGCACCATAGCCAATATGGAGGTGGAGGGCGGAGAACTTAGCCTTTTGCTAAACCTCGAATTTACAAAGGCTTTTTGCTACTTGCAGTCTACAACAGTTCTGTCCTTTGTTTTTAACTGGACAGTCTCCCCAGATGATCCTACCTAATCTCTGGTCTTTCAGCCTGTTGAATTGCAAATTCATAATTCAGCCTAGACTACCCTCTGGAGTTCATGACCTATATTTTTGCTTGGTAAATATCTCCGCTATTGCCCTACCTATGGTGGCGCAATGGATAAAGTGTTGACCTGGAATACTGAGGTCACTGGTTCGAAACCCTGGGCTTGCCTGGTCAAGGCACAAATGGGAGTTGATGCTTCCTGTTCCTCTTTCCCTTTCTTCCTCTTTCTAAAATCAATAAATAAAATTTTAAAGAAATCTCAACTCACTATTTGGATAACCTTTGAGTGTTTCACATACAGTGCACCCAGATCTGAAGTCTGACCATCGGCCATCCCTTATCTCTTCCCTACCAACCCTTTTCAGGGTCTCTATTGGTTTTTAATTCCACTACTTTCTTAGTTGTCAGAATTGGAAAGTTGGAATCATTTTGACTCTCTTTCATGTCCCCTGTCCAAAGCCTAACAGCATTTCTTCATTCTGTCCTTTCCCATTCATGCCATTGTTCATCACCTTTCTCCTGAATGAACACAGTGCTTCCAAACGGGCCTCCATGTCTCTTCATAATCATGCCCCTTTCCGCTGGCTAAAACATGCCTAGCAAGGACATACTCATGCTGGAAGAGAGCCCAGGTACAGTTTCGGTGGAGAAGAGGTTTCGAAGACTGGGCCTTTCACCTCACTTTGTAGCTGTTTCTTTTCTGTGCTAAGCCTGTGCCTACTTCTGTTGTAGCTCTTCTCAGATTACACTGTTCTTAGTTTCTACTTCCTTACCTCTCACTCACCCTCTGTGCGTTATATTGTACTTCTGGTTTCTCTCTCTGGATCCTGTCCAAGACTGAGCTCCCTTAGGACATGAATGAAGTCCTGTTGGTGTGCCTGGTGTGTTGCTCAGCCAGGGCTGCTGTAACAATTACCACAAGCTGAGTGACTTAAGCAACAGAAATTCATTGTTTCTTGTTCTGTTCTAGAGGCCAGGAGTAGAAGACTAAGGTGTTGGTAGGGCTGCACTCCCTCTGAAGTTGCTAAAGAAGGATCTGTTTGAGGCCTCTCTTGACTTTTGGTAGTTTCTTAGCTTTTGGTGGTTTCTTAACTACATCTTCATATTGGATTGGGGGCCAACCCTACTCTAATATGACTTCATCTTAACTACATCTGAAATGACCTTATTGCCAAGTAGGGCCACATTTGGAGGTAGTGGGGGTTAGGACTTCAACATACGAGTTTTGGGGAACACACAATTCAACCCATAATACCTAGTGACTAACATGCTGACTGTTAATAGTTGTAAAGTGATCAAATGAAATAATCTGAGTAAAGGGTCAAATTTATTTTTTTGACTCTCACTATGTTTAAATAATAAAAAATAAAAACTTGTGATCTTGGCCCTGGCCGGTTGGCTCAGCGGTAGAGCATCAGCCCGGCCTGTGGAAGTCCCGGGTTCGATTTCCGGTCAGGGCACAGAGAAACGCCCATCTGCTTCTCCACCCTTCCCCTTCTCCTTCCTCTCTTATCTCTCTCTTCCCCTCCCGCAGCCAAGGCTCCATTGGAACAAAGTTGGCCCAGGCACTGAAGACTGTATCTTGGCCTCCACACCTCAGGTGCTAGAAAGGCTCCAGCCACAGTGTAGCAAAGCCCCGGATGGGCAGAGCATCGCCCCCTGGTGGGCATGCCAGATGGATCCTGGTCAGACACATGCGGGAGTCTGTCTGACTGCCTCCCTGCTTCTAACTTCAGAAAAAGACAAAAACAAAACAAAAAAACTTGTGATCTTGTTAATTTCCCATCTCTTGTTTTCAAATATATTCATAGGTTTAAATTGTTAGCCCTCAAATGATGCAGATAGACGATTCTAGTAGTTCTGGCTCTGTCCTGTTGAGGGAGTGCTGCTTAGTTTTCTACCCATTTACCCTAAGAATAAACTAACAATTTAGCCTTGGCCTGTGGTGGCACAGTAGATAGAGCGTGGACCTGGAACACTGAGGTTGGCAGTTCAAAACCCCAGGCTTGCCCAGTCAAGGCACATAGACAAGCAATCATTGAACAACTAACATGAAGCAACAGTTGCCCCCCCCAACTTTCTGTAAAATCAATATATAAAATCTTTAAAAGATAAAATAAACCAGAAAGAACAAAGAACAGGATAGAAGGAGAGGTGTCCACAAGATGTTGAAGATGGAAAGCAGGTGGAGCTAAGGAGCTGGAGCTAAGGTAACCAGAAAAGGCTGACACCTAAAATGGGAAAGTCAACCAACAGCAAACTGAGATGAGGATGGAAAGCCGCCAGTGCGCTGAGTGGGGGAGGCCAATAGCAGGGAAGGAGTTGAAATGAGTTACTAGCCCCTCACTAACCCTCCCCACTCTGTACCCCAGGATAAGACTTAGGACTCACTCAGGACGGCAGGTCCAGCAGATGAGGCACAGGGAGGTGCATGTCTCCCTCACAGGTGGTCCCAACGGGGAACTGTGGGATTCCTCTCCAAAGAGGTGAGTGAGGGTCACCTGTTGACAGATCCTCTCCATATACAGAGAACTAACTAGTTTTTCACAGCCTTCTTAATATTTAGTGAAATGGATAGCTTAGGATCATCAACCATTTCAGGAATGCCTTGAACATGAACAAGACCAAAACATGAGCAAAAGAAGTTAATGCAAGGAACAGGTGCCTTTTTTTTTTTTTTTAAAGTGAGAGAGAGACATTGAAAGGGACAGACAGAGGAAGGAGAGAGATGAGAAGCATCAGTTATTTGTTGCGGCACCTTAGTTGTTCATTGATTGCTCTCATATGTGCCTTGACCAGGGTTGCTACAGCAGAGCGAGTAACCCCCTTGCTCAAGCCAGTGACCTTTGGGCTTAAGCCAGTGACCATGGGGTCATGTCTATGATCCCACGCTCAAGCCAGAGACCTTGAAGTTTTGAACCTGGGTCCTCTGCGTCCCAGTCTGATGCTCTATCCACTGCGCCACTGCCTGGTCAGGCAGGAACAGATGCTTTCTTGATATACCTCAAAGAGAGAGTAGGCCCTGGCCGGTTGGCTCAGCGGTAGAGCGTCGGCCTGGCGTGCAGGAGTCCCGGGTTCGATTCCAGGCCAGGGCACACAGGAGAGGCGCCCATTTGCTTCTCCACCCCTCCCCCTCTCCTTCCTCTCTGTCTCTCTCTTCCCCTCCCCCCTCCCGCAGCGAGGCTCCATTGGAGCAAAGATGGCCCGGGCGCTGGGGATGGCTCTGTGGCCTCTGCCTCAGGCGCTAGAATGGCTCTGGACGCAACAGAGAGATGCCCCAGAGGGGCAAAGCATCGCCCCCTGGTAGGCATGCCAGGTGGATCCCGGTCAGGCGCATGCGGGAGTCTTGTCTGCCTGCCTCCCTGTTTCCAGCTTTGGAAAAATGGTGGGGGGGGGGGAGGAGAGAGTATTACATCAGTGAAATAGTTTGCAATAAAATAAGGGTTTCAGAGAATAAGGAAGAGTCTTGGAGATATTAGAAACATGATACCATAAATTAAAAAATACAGAAATCTTTCAGGAAGAGAGAACAGAAGAAACTAGGAAGGGGAAAAAAAAAAGAGAATTGATACAGGAGGTCCAAGAACAGGAAACCTAGGATTGAGTCTATCCAGGTTGATGCGGCCCCACCGAGAGCTTATGTAAGCAAGCATATGATAGAAGACCCAGATCAAGCCATATGATAGTCAGATTTTAGAATGCCAGAATTTGGTGAGATCTTAGAATTTACTTCTGTAAAAAAGACCTGCATAAAGGAGTAGGAATTAGGGATCAAACTGGACTTAGATTTATCAGCAGCAGGGCTGGAAGCTGTGAGGACAGTAGCTTCATTTCCCTTAAATTCAGAGGGAAAATTCTGTCCAGCTTACAATTTAGTGCTTGTCCAAATTACCGATAAAGTCTGTGCATAAAATAGAAACCTTTTTGAGACCTGTCATGTTTGATACCATTCACATACCTTTCTCAGAAAGATGGGCGCCACAGTAAATCAAGAAGAAGGTCCCGACCAGGAAACAGGAAAAGTGGAAGGAATTTTCAGGGTGGTATAATCACTGCCCCAGGGATGGGGTCTGTGCTCAAGCCTAGGGGATAATCAGAAGCAGGGATATGGTAGACCAAGAGAGGACTGTCTTCAAGGAAAAAAGATAGGAAACCACTGGGTCACCTGGGCAGTGGTGGTCCGGCAGTGGAAAACCATTGACTACTGCATATGGCTGCACTGAAGGGGGCCATGCAGGTCTTTTGAAGTCTGTTTTAGTGATCAGTACATGTGAAAACCAGGCAGGTAAAAGATTCAGATGCTGATAAATCTAAGAGGGGGAAAATAAGATGCCTAAGAAAGGAACTGTACATGATACATTTTTATGTTACAGTAATGTAAGTAGAAGTATTGATTTGACCAGTGGATCAAGGGTATGCTGGTTTAAGAGTTAAATTCTTTTTTTTTTTTTAATTTATTGATTTTTACAGAGAGGGGAGGGTGGGGGTGGAGCAAGAAAACACATAGTTGCTTCAATTTATTCATTGGTTGGTTGTCATATGTACCTTGATCAGACAAGCCCAGGGATTTGAACCCGTGATTTAGCATTCCAAGTTGATGCTTTATCCACTGTACCAGCACAGGCCAGGCTGAGCTAAATTCTTTTTAAATAGGAAATTGATCACTTCGGACTGAAAAAGATGCATGTAGTGGAGGTAAATAGCACAAATGAAAGAGCTAGAAGTGCTTCCTGTGAGTGGTGTGCTTGCCTGGGGTTCAGGATTGCTGTTCTGCTGTGAGCCTTGTGTTTTGTGGCTTTTCAGGCTGTGTATATGGATTCACTTGACAAAAACAAAACAAAAATACGTATCTATTTATATGAAGACTCGTATAGTGTTAGTCATTTTAAAATTGCTGCTGAGTGATACCTGCTAATTGATACTTGTCTTGAAGAAACCAAGAACACAGGCTTTAGAGTCACGCACTTCCTTGGGTATAAATGATTCTTATTGTAGGTGCTATTTCTAAATACTGTGGGTAGAAAAACAGATGAGAGTCTTCCCGTGAGGACTTGCATTCTGATGGAGGAAGCTAGACAGTGTAGGTGAATGAGCAAGGTACTTTCAGATTGCTTGGGGAGGAGTGAAGAGTAATGCATTGGGGACTGTCCTCAGGAAGGCCCTTCAGAGGATGCACATTTGAGTCTTGAAGGGTGAGACTGCCTGGTCAGGAAGAGCAGGGGTAAGGGAGTTCTAGGTGGAGAGCCTTGAGGTTAGAGAGACTCTGCTGGTGTGTGGACGCAAGGACACAAAGAGGGCGATGCTGAGCACAGGTTGGGTGATGGAGTGAGGGCGGGGGTTGTCGTTAAAGAATGGGAATCCCTTAGAACAGAAGAGTGATGTGTTCTGAGATAATTTAGAAGGCTGTGTGGAGAATGGATCATAGAGGGCAAGAGGCACACCAGACAAGGAGAACAATAGTGCCCTTGTACTTTCCACTGTGGGTGTGTGTGTGTGATTTACATCCTCCTTAGTCATTCATTTAACTTGAGTGTAGCATTTCTTCCTGTCCTTTATGCATTTATTTAGTAGTCAGGTGGCTTGATCCCAGGGAGGCTTATTAATGGCTGTGGCAGCTTGCAGTAAACATACTGACAAGCAACTCATACTAGTTTTATTACTTTATTTTTTAAAATTGCTGACATCTACAATAATGCACATGGGCATGGGTCCCAGACAGGAAGAATTATTGTCTACAAGCAGATCTGGTATGAGCTGATAATACAGCCTGTATTTACTTTCAAATTTAAATGCTATGTAAATCATGAGAAAGATGCTTTAAGATGCCTTTTGATTTGCTTTAAACTTGGAGAGGGTGGGGCTCTTTCATATTTTTTTTTTATTTTCACAGTTTTATTGGATATTACAAGTTAAAAGTGAGTTGTGACATCAAGCTTGGTACCTGAATATTGCTCACACCTGGTAAACATAGTAAAATGTTTAGCAGAATAGCATATAGAAACTGCTGTTTGGCCTGACCTGTGGTGGTGCAGTGGATGGACATGGAATGCTTGAACCTAGGGTGCTGGTTCAAGGCCTCAGGTTTGCCCAGTCAAGACATACACAAAGTAGCTATGATCTGACGCTTCCCCCCAACCTTTCTCTCTCTCCTCTTTCTAAAATCAATCAATAAAAAAATCTTTTTAAAAAAGCCTGACTGAGCCTGACCAGGCAGTGGCGCAGTGGATAGAGCGTTCGACTGGGATGCAGAGGACCAAGGATCGAGACCCCGAGGTCACCAGCTTGAGCGCGGGCTCATCTGGTTTGAGCAAAGTTCACCAGCTTGGACCCAAGGTCGCTGGCTTGAGCAAGGGGTTACTCAATCTGCTGAAGGCCCACAGTCAAGGCACGTATGAGAAAGCAATCAAGGAACAACTAAGGTCTCGCAATGAAAAACTGATGATTGATGCTTCTCATCTCTCTCTGTTCCTGTCTGTCTGTCCCTGTTTATCCCTCTCCCTGGCTCTTTCTCTGTCCCTGTAAAACAAACAAACAAACAAACAAACAAACAAACAAAGCCTGACTGATAGTGGCACAGTGGATAGAGTATCGACCTGGGACGCTAGGTCCCAGGTTCAAAACCTTGCGGTCACCAGCTTAAACACAGGGTCACTGGCTTGAGGGTGGGATCATCAACATGATCCAAAGGTCGCTGGCTTGAGCAGGGTCACTGGCTCAGCTGGAGCCCCTCCCCCACATTAAGACACATATGAGAAGCAATCAACGAACAACTAAAGTGCTGCAACTATGAGTTGGTGCTTCTCATCTCTCTCCCTGTCATGTCTGTCTGTCTCTTGCAAAAAAATAGAAAGAAAAATTGCTATTTGTATTTTAAAATATGAACTTGCCTCTCTTCCCTGTGAAAAGTCATTTTGGCAAATTGTCTATCTTGTAATAAAGATGGGGTTATTTGCATAAGCATTTCTGCCCTTTCTTGCTTTCTGGTGTCACAGAATCTTAGAAGTAAAGAGCTAAAAAAATAAAAAGTCTTTGATTTTCATGGTCTGGTAAAAACTAAGGAAAAAATTCAGAAACATAAAGTCAGTTTTTAATATTATGGGATATTATTTAAAGACAAACTGTTTACTGTTGCCGTTATTTTATGATAAACATTTTAAAACAAAAGCTGGAAAGAAGGTAATGTTAGAATTCAGGACAGTTTTTTGTCAAGAGAGAACAGTTAGCAATTTTATTCCCTTATAGTCAGTCATGTGTGCACACACAAGTAAGTGCACTCTAGACCCTTCTTACTTTTCTCATTTTTCAGGGGGTCACTGAAAACCTGTTGTAGACCTTATCACCCCCCTCCAGTGAATGTTAGACAACCACTGCTTAAAGCACCAGTAAAAACCATTCAGCGTGGATTTATCTTCTTCTGGATGTATTAAAGGAAAAGAGTTGCAGTAGAATTCACTTCAGATCTCTGACATTAGTCTTCCATGTTTGTGGTTATAACCTCTTGAAATCAGAATTCTTCAGCCAAAGCAGACTTGTTGGATAGTGTCCCAACATAATTTTGGTAAAAAATCACTAGGTTGCGTATTTATTTTAGTGAATAGATCTGTCTGAAGAATAGAATACTTCTTTTAAAGGTATAAGTTATTACATTTCAAGAACATGAAAAATTGAAATATGCTTTAAAAATTACCTAATTTTTAATTACTGTGACTTAGTGCATTTAATAGTATCAGTGAGCTTCAGATCAGCCAGAAGTATATTTATAATTTCTGATAATATTGTCACATTTATGCTTGGGATTCCCCAGAAAACTTCCCATCATTCATATTTCTATTATCTAGGAATCATAATAATTTAGAATGAACATACTTAATTATTAATATTTAATCAGAAGTACTTCTGAGTGTTGTTTGAATCATCTATTTCTTTGAAGATTTAGAAAACATGGCCCTGGCCGGTTGGCTCAGTGGTAGAGTGTCGGCCTGGCGTGCGGAAGTCCCTGGTTCGATTCCCGGCCAGGGCACACAGGAGAGGTGCCCATCTGCTTCTGCACCCCTCTCCCTCTCCTTCCTCTCTGTCTCTCTCTTCCCCTCCCGCAGCCAAGGCTCCATTGGAGCAAAAGATGGCCCGGGCCCTGGGGATGGCTCCTTGGCCTGTGCCCCAGGTGCTAGAGTGGCTCTGGTTGCGACAGAGTGACGCCCCGGATGGGCAGAGTATCGCCCCCTTGTGGGTGTGCCGGGTGGATCCCGGTCGGGCACATGCGGAAGTCTGTCTGACTACCTCCCCATTTCCAGCTTCAGAAGAAAAAAAAAAAGATTTAGAAAACATATCCTATGTACATCCCCCCAGTCCTGTGCACACCATGTATATATAATAGTACACTCTTAGTAAATAACTGTTTAGTAATACTGGCTGTTTGAGTTCAGAGGTTATCAGGGGTCCCCAAACTTTTTACACAGGGGGCCAGTTCACTGTCCCTCAGACCGTTGGAGGGCCGCCACATACAGTGCTCCTCTCACTGACCACCAATGAAAGAGGTGCCCCTTCCAGAAGTGTGGCAGGGGCCGGATAAATGGCCTCAGGGGGCCGCATATGGCCCGCAGGCCGTAGTTTGGGGATGCCTGATTTAGATGATAGATTACTGCTCCAGTCTCCAGGCTCTTTGACCTCTAAAGTATGACAGGTTACTGCTTAGCTTGCCCATCATGCAGAATCTTATTCAAGGAAGCTGTCTCTGTTTCCAGGCCATATTTCTAAGGTATCAGGAGTTTTGGAAAAGTAGAGTTCTACCTGTTGTAATGTGAACCAAAGTCCAAAGTTAATACTGTAGGTGTCATTTATTGTAATACCAAAAATTTGAGTAGTGCCATGTTTAGATTGCACACACATGACAAGGTCGAGTGAGTGAATAACTTCCATGAAGATGCATAGCTAGTAAGTAGAGAGAATATCCCTCAAGAAAATTTTTTTAGAGCTAAGTTACATGGTGCTTTTTTTGATCATAACAGTCTCAATAGTGGCTGCAGATTCGTGTTGACCTCACTTCCTTGCCAGCCAAAGGCCAGCCCAAAGCCAGGAAGCCAGCAGCTCCTGGTGATTTTCCTTTAAATAAACAGGACAGTACTAAATTGTTCGTGTAAACATTTGGTGAATGAATTCACACAAAATAAAATGTGAAGTATTATTGCAGCCTACTTTAAGCATGTCCAGTTTAATAGGTAAAAAGGGAACGTGCAGTCTTTTAACCTCATTTCATGCTGCTCTGGATTTGGGGAGGATGACTGGTCACATAAGCATTTCACGTGTTCTTTTGACGTGCCCGTGATTTAAACCGTACTTTTGTGTAATCATAGCCAGAGAGAATTAAATCTTTAGGAATCAGCCTTCTGATAACTATGCTAACATTTGAGTGCTTTCTCTGGGGTAGGCATTGTGCTTTAAGTGCATTATCTTAATTTAACCCCCACAACAAGCCTGAGAGGAATGTGTATGTTAGTAGCCCTGTTTTCCAGATAAAAATAATTAAAACCTGATAATGTCATCAAAAGAAGAACTTCTGTGTTAACAAGCACTCTTAAGCACTGTACACGTATTAGCTCATTTAAACCTTAAAACAACACCGGTTTTGGAAACAGGTGCAGAGGAGTTAGGTGACTTGCCAAAGGTGGCACAGCTAGTCATTGATGTGGCTGGATCTCAGCCGTGGTTTGTTCACCTCTTCAAGCCCATGTTCTTAGCCACCATATCATGCACTAATGAGATCAGGAGTGGGATGAGCAGAAGACTAATGATTGGACAGGGCACATCCCTAGTGTCATAATAGCTGTGGAAATCAGTGTTTTAGAATTCCTGATTTATTATGGGAAAGAAATGAGCCAGTAATGAGTTTTAGTTTTAGTTCCATAAACACTGTTCTGTATCTTTTAATTTTAAAAGTATTTAATGTATTTTTCAATAACTTCTTTTATAAAAGACATCCTGCTCTCATCTGAGAGACACATACAGAAAGACAGACCTCGCTTAGTTCTGGGTGCCTGGGTCCTTCCCAGTGTGATCCAGATGGACAAGTTATGACGATCCTGTAAAAAGCCTGGGAGACAGTCATTTCCAATCTTGGAAATGGTACCTCATTTATACTTTAATACAGTGATTTTTAACCTTTTTACACTTGGGAGTGGTGAAAATAGAATTATTTTGGGAACCACTAAGGCAGAAGTCACTCCGAGCATAAGTGAATTTGGCTAAAATCATTTGGTCCATAATCTTCATACAACATCAGAGGGGTTAACTTTTGTGGACTGGCATGAAATTTTTGGCAGGCTGGTCCATGGACCGGTGATTGAGAAAAACATTGCTTTTCTATTAGAGCTCTAATAAAAGCAGTGGTTATTTATACAAATCACTGCCTATGAAAATACTACCTAACAGCTGGTATATGTCAGTGGAAAGATGGTGGCCTTTTGCATTTGGAGTTTTTCTCTTGTACTTCTAATTTGCAGTAGAAAGAGGCTAATGCTTTTCAACTGGAGTAAATGCATATTGTCACTTTTAAGAACAGGTTTTCTTAGTTTGCTGCTAAAACTGGAAAATGCTTGACAAGAATCTTTCTCTTTTATTAGACAGTGGGTTGAAATGTTTGAAGCTTGCTTTGTTTTGTTTTAATTGAAAAGTTCACTTGTGTACTGTTGATGATACTCTAAAGCAGGGGTTCTCAACCTGTGGGTCGCGACCCCGGTGGGGGTCGAACGACCAAAACACAGGGGTCGCCTAGAGCCATCGGAAAATATGTATTTTATTTAAAAATGTATTGTAATAAATATGTATTTTCCGATGGCTTTAGGCGACCCCTGTGTTTTGGTCGTTCGACCCCCGCGACCCACAGGTTGAGAACCACTGCTCTAAAGGCTCTAAATTATATAGGCACCCTTTGACAGTATCAAAAAACCAAACAACCTGTATTTTCTTATATCTTAGACTCTGGGAAGAATTGTAGTAGTTATCCCATTGGTGAGAAATCAAAGTTAATATTTGTATGCATGGGATTTTGCCACATTAGAGTGTGTGCTGACATATTCAGAATAATTCATAAGATTTTCAGGCATTGGGCCTGCTTTGATTATACTTACTAAGTTGCCCTTTTTTTTTGACAGATTGAAACCATGTGATCACGGTTGAAATTCAGGCAGGTAATGAACAGGATTAAAAAAACCAAAACCAGTTTAGTTTCAGCTAATTTTAGAGTTCAAAAAAATGTTACAGAAACACTAGTGAGTTCCCCTTACCCTTAGCCTACCTCTCTTAATATTAACATCCGACATAACCACAGTGCAGTCAGTTATTACCAAAACTGGGGGATTAACATCGGTGCAGACCGTTAACAGACTGAAGGACTTCACTTGAATTATTACTCCAGTTCGCCCATTAATGTCCTTTCCCCGTTCCAGGATCCTGTTCAGACCCCACTTTGCATTTGCTTGTCATTTCACCATAGCCCTTTCTGGTCTGTAACAGTCCCTCAGTCTTGCCCCCAGTCTTTCCTCATAGGTGTTCTAAATGTCTTACTGCTGGTAAGGTTAATGTATTGTAGGTGCTTCCACTGTGAAGTAATTAGTTTTCTTTTTTGTAGTTAGTAGATATCTAGAGGGGAGCTACCTTGAAACTGGTTTCTTTTATTTTTTTATTTTTATTTTTTATTTATTTTTTTATTTATTTTTTTACAGAGGCAGAGATAGACAGGGACAGACAGACAGGAACGGAGAGAGATGAGAAGCATCAATCATCAGTTTTCTCGTTGCACGTTGCGACTTCTTAGTTGTTCATTGATTGCTTTCTCACATGTGCCTTGACCGTGGGCCTTCAGCAGACCGAGTAACTCCCTGATGGAGCCAGCGACCTTGGGTCTAAGCTGGTGAGCTCTTTGCTCAAGCCAGATGAGCCCGCGCTCAAGCGGGCTCAAGCTGGTGACCTCGGGGTCTCGAACCTGGGTCCTTCCACATCCCAGTCCGACGCTCTATCCACTGTGCCACCACCTGGTCAGGCAAAACTGGTTTCTTTTAAACTGCTCAATTAAGTAATAAATCTTAGGTGCAGGTTTGTGGACTGAGTTAAGTCATTTAATTTACAAATCATGCAGTAGCGTTTACCACATTGAACAAATGAATTAGTATAGAGGGTTCTTGTATCCATTAATATGTTGTCATTTTACTCACTTTAGTTTTAAAATGTCTGTGGGTACCCATGCCGTGTCTTCCGATATCACTAGGATGTAGGTAAATAGATGTTCCAAAGGCACTTACCGCTGCTGTCTTCTTCAGTATTTATTAGACCTAGACCTGCCAAAGGTGGCACAGCAGGTCGTTGATGGGGCTGGAACTAGAACGGTGTTAACTTGACTCCCCAGGGCAGTGGTTGGCAAATTCATTAGTCAGCAGAGCCAAATATCAACAGTACAACGATTGAAATTTCTTTTGAGAGCCAAATTTTTTAAACTTAAACTATATAGGTATGTATATTGTTATTAACTTAATGAGGGTACTCCTAAACTGGCCAAAGAGCCGCACTCAAGGGGCCAAGGAACACATTAGCTGACCACTGCCTCAGGGTGAAGCTTGGACACCTGAGGCTGTACTGTAGCACTGTCCTATCCAAGGAAACAGGATTTACTCATTCATAGGTTAAACTCCTCTTCAGAGAGCAGGTCCGGTCCCTTCATGACAGGCACTTGCACAAACTCTAGAGCCAGATTAGATTCTGAATTGCTTCATAAGGGAGGAAGCAATGGTTTATTTGCTTGGATTAAGAGTGCTGCGTTGCCCGAGTGGCTTTGTGAAAGGAGGTGGAGTTTAGGTGGGCCGAGGGGCTGCAACTCTAGGGGTGTTGATTAAAGGCCTGGGGGTAAGTTAGGTTCACACTTATTTATTACTGTAAACCATTTCAAGTTTTCAACCAAGTTACAGAATCCTTTTTACCAAGTTGACTTTTTGTTCTTAGCTAAACTCTTTTCCCCGAGCCACATTAATAAAATGGAATTTCTTATTAAGAATAAATTATTGAGTAAAATGGAAGCACTGGACTAGGAAAGCAATTGATGCAATTTGTTTTCAATACCTTCAGAGTGCTGCCACATGCATAGATCACAAGGACTGTCTTAAGTGCCAAAGGGGCATTAATTTTCCTTTGGAGTGGATTCCAGGTTCACAGGATATCAGAAGTGCTGACTTAGCAGTGAAATCCCATTTGTAACATGTTAGATTAGGAACCAGATTGATTTATATGTTGATGTAATGGATCAGGGCACTGTGTGTGCTTAAGAAATGGACAGCCCATTAAATAAGAGCTTTTTCAAAGTAGAGAAGTACAAACAAAACAAAAAAAAGATTCTATTATACTCTAGACACAGTTGGGGGATGTTTGATTAGTTGATTTCTAGACATGGTCCACTGAGGCTTTTTATATTTCAGATGATAACTTCTTGAGAGTCTCTTATGACCACAAGGATTAATCTTTCTGAACTTAAAAGTGAATCACTGCAGCATATTAGCTGTCTGGAGTGATTCCAGTTATTCTTCTTTTTCTTGGTGGTAACTGATGTAGGAGCTGTTGCTGCTTAGCTGCCTCTTCCTGTTGCTTTAACCTCTGGTATTTGTGATTCTCTTCAGGGAAGGTAATGCTGACCATCTCAATGCACTTAACCACTGCTGTACTGACCTCAGTGGTTGATCTATAAACTGAACATTTATGCAGTGGGAACGCTGTGGTCTTTTAGCCAGCAACCATAATGAATAACACGTGGAACATGGTGTCCGGTGCTAATAAATGGTGCCTGCACCGTTTTGACCACTCACAGATGTCTTACCTGTATTCATTTTTGGAGTCTAAGAGGTAAATTCCCCCACTCACTACCCTCCTCCTCCTCCTCCTCGACATCACACGCAAAGTCCTGTTTGGTTTTTTTTGGTTTGTTTTTTTATTTTTTTTATTTTTCTGAAGCTGGAAATGGGGAGAGACAGTCAGACAGACTCCCGCATGCGCCCGACCGGGATCCACCCGGTACGCCCACCAGGGGGCAACGCTCTGCCCCTCCGGGGCGTCGCTCTGCCGTGACCAGAGCCACTCCAGTGCCCGGGGCAGAGGCCAAGGAGCCATCCCCAGCGCCTGGACCATCCTTGCTCCAATGGAGCCTTGGCTACGGGAGGGGAAGAGAGAGACAGAGAGGAAGGAGGGGGGGTGGAGAAGCAAATGGGCACTTCTCCTATGTGCCCTCGCCGGGAATCGAACCCGGGTCCCCCGCACACCAGGCCAACGCTCTACCGCTGAGCCAACTGGCCAGGGCCCAAAGTCCTATTTGTTTAATGGCTGCTTTTAATGTTAAAAATATACAAGTCCACAGAGAGAATTTAGGAAATATTGCTCAACATTTTTCTGATTTAACTGGTAATTCATATATAGCAGGTTTAGGGAACTGTTTTTGACCTGTCAGTTTGGCTTTCTTGATTATATAGGTAGCATGTCTTACTGGATTTTTCCCATTTATTTCTGTCTAGGCTTTTGAAGTAGGAAGGAAAGAATTTGGGGAGAGCACTGGTTCCAGTACACTAAAGTGTCCCTGGAGTTTTCTTGCATTTGCCTCTGTGTGTACCGATTTATAGATGCCCTATAGATGCCCATTTTCTTCCATGTCATAATCAAGTTTCTAGCTATAATTCTTAGATATAGCTCCCAAAAGAATGGCCACCACAAGAGGCGTTTGGTTCACACCTTGAATTCATGGTGAGAATTAATACATTTGTCTGTGTGTCCTTGTACTGTCTCATTTCTTTTGATTAAACACCATTAGTGTTCCTTTCCACAGACATCTTTAAATTATTTTCTTTTCTTTCTTTCTTTGAGGATGGTAGGATTTAACGTCAGTCTGTACCTTCACATACAGTTGTACAGAAGGCATAGGATCTGCCTTCTACTTTATTAGTAAATGACTGTCATCACAATAGGGCCACAATCAATTCTAGTTAATAAAGTTGCTAATTTCTTCTCATTAGATTTAATAGGTGCTTTTCAATCCGGATTGATCTAGACAACATTTTACTTACAAATTTGTTTTCTCCCAGCTATCCAACTGGTGTTTGTACTTCCTCACACTAGTAGAAAGCAGGCTAATTTTCATGTTTCAAAGCAAAACGTTTAGGATGGTAAATTGTCCTGGAAAAGGATTATAACGTATTTCAAAATCTAGTGTAGGCTCCCAGTTGGAAGGACCATTCATGTCTGTGTCATCTACCGTTAGCATAGATAAATAAGAATTGTGTAGAAAGCACACATTTTCCTCTATAGTACTTTATATAGTATGGTATATACTTTACAGATATACCGTATTTCCCCATGTATGAGGTGCACACTTTTCCAAAAAAATTTGGGGTCTGAAAACTGGGTGCATCTTACACAGTAGTTGTGGCATTTCAAATGCCATAGATGCAATTGAGGACGAGGTAATAATATAGGAAGACAATGATTCGTCATCAGACACAGATGAGAAGCTAATGGATGAGGGTTTTGACAGTGATGAGGAGATGTATGAATTTTATGGTGAATAAAACTTGAGTTCATTAACTTTATGTAATACATTTTTTTCAAATTTTGAGCCCCAAAATTAAGGTGCGTCCTATGCATGGGAGCATCTTGTACATGGGAAAATACAGTACTTTCTGTTATAGGAAAAACATTTTATGTTAATTGTTCATTTTAAAAAGAACAGTATAATAGACAATAAAATCTAATCATACTACCCCTATCCCTGCCAAGTTTTTTTTTTGTTTTTTTTTTTTTTTTTTGTATTTTTTCTGAAGCTGGAAACGGGGAGAGACAGTCAGAGACAGACTCCCACATGCGCCTGACCGGGATCCACCTGGCACGCCCACCAGGGGCGACGCTCTGCCCACCAGGGGGCGATGCTCTGCCACGACCAGAGCCACTCTAGCGCCTGGGGCAGAGGCCAAGGAGCCATCCCCAGCGCCCGGGCCATCTTTGCTCCAATGGAGCCTTGGCTGCAGGAGGAGAAGAGAGAGACAGAGAGGAAGGAGGGGGTGGGGGTGGAGAAGCAAATGAGCGCTTCTCCTATGTGCCCTGGCCGGGAATCGAACCCGGGTGCCCCGCACGCCAGGCCGACGCTCTACCGCTGAGCCAAGGCCAGGGCCCCTGCCAAGTTTTAACATTTTAAAAAGCGGTTTTACTTTGAACAGTCTTTTACATTAGTGAAGACCACAGAACTCTATTGTGGGTGCAACCATCCTTGTTGGCATGTTTCTAGATATTAGGATGTGTGTGTTTTCTTCCTAGTGCAAGAGACTTTGCAGGAAATTTGTCATCATGCCTAGATGTCATTTCTCACCTGTAACTTGTGAATTGTTAGAGAATACTAGCCAAAGAAAGACTTTATACAACAGTTGTTGTTTTTTGCCTGACACGAGGTAAAATTGTCCATGAAATCCCTTTTAGTGTTGTTTCCATGAATGATCACCAGTTATTGACTAACACTAGCCAGACTTGTCGTTGTCTTCTTCCTCATCCCCCTAACTAATCGGTCACCACGGCTTACTTGTTTTGCTCTCTGTGATCTCTCTCAGATCTTTCCATCACCCTCCCTCAGCCTAAGATACCATGTCTCCCTGGACTGTGCAGCTCCAGCTTTCAGAGCCGTTCCCTTGCATCGCTTGCCTTCCCCTTCGGTCTGTTCGTCACCCAGCATCCAGAGAAAGCATCAAAGCTACATTTTGTAAACACTAGTTTTGTGCTTAAAACCTCTTTGCATATCCAGTGATAAAGACCAAAGAAAGTCCTTTCTTGGTCCACAGACTGTCCAGTCTTGTCCCTGTATGCCACCCCTCCCTTCTTTAGCGTTCTACCCTCCCCGCACTTTGATGCTCATAGCTCTGCTCTACTCATTTGCCATTCTCTTCGGGAAGCTTTCCTGATCACCTTCTCCAAGCCTAAGGCAGATTCCCTTGTGATATGCTTCTTCATTGCTGCATTCTTTCCTTTTTAGTGGTCTGGGCATATGATCACACTTTTTTGGTGTATGGACTACTGCACTAGATCACAAGTCCCATGAGGTTGGGGGCCACAACTTTTTAGTTACCCTTGTGTCTTAAGCATTTCACTTGTTGCTTTGCATAAGAGTAGCTGCTCAATAAAATTTAGTGTGACTGGGCCCTGGCCCGTTGGCTCAGTGGTAGAGCATCGGCCTGGCATGCAGGAGTCCCGGGTTTGATTCCCGGCCAGGGCACACAGGAGAGGCGCCCATCTGCTTCTCCACCCCTCCCCCTCTCCTTCCTCTCTGTCTCTCTCTTCCCCTCCCGCAGCCAAGGCTTCATTGGAGCAAAGTTGGCCCGGACACTGAGGATGGCTCCATGGCCTCTGCCTCAGGCGCTAGAATGGCTCTGGTTGCAACAGAGTGATGCCCCAGAGGGGCAGAGCATCGCCCCCTGGTGGGTGTGCCGGGTGGATCCGGGTCGGGCACATGCGGGGAGTCTGTCTGACTGCCTCCCCGTTTCCAACTTAAAAAAAATACAAAAAAAAAAAATTTAGTGTGAGTGAATTGAGTAAAATTACTGGAACTTTAGACATTTTATACTTTTGTGGTTTGACAGTAAGGAACAGAAAGTAGATTTGCTTGTATTAGAGGAGACTGCAGTTAGGTTATAGGTTTCTAAATCAGAAGCATCCAGATGGTGACTGTGGTTTAGACTTCTTATTGACCTTTCACTTTGATTATGTACACCCAAAGATCATTTTTTTAAGCAAGAGAGAGAGGAAGGGAGAGAGAAGCATCAACTCATAGTTGCGTCAGTTTTTGTTGTTCATCGATTGCCTGTCTTGGCTGGGGGGCTTGAGCCAAGCCAGTGACCTTGGGCTCAAGCCAGTGACTGTGGGACAATGTCTTTGATCCCACGCTCAAGCCAGCAACTTCGGGGCTTCGAACCTGGGTCCTCAGTGTCACACACAGGTCGATGCTCTATCTACTGTGCCACCACTTTGTCAGGCCAAAGGTCATTTTTATTCTGGCCTAAGTCCTGGGAAAAAGATTTGCTTATGACATAAAAATAGTAAACAATGAAGATTTTTTAAAAATTAGTTCTATAGTCACAAACAACTGAGTAACTAAGCTTTGTGCCAGCCTTTTTGGAGTAAACCTGTTTTTTACCCTCTTTGGTAGGCTCTTGCAGCCAATGCTGGAACTGGATTTGCTGTCGCTGAGCCTCAAATTGCAATGTTTTGTGGAAAGTTAAATATGCATGTGAACATTCAGACTGGGAAGTGGGAGCCTGACCCAACAGGCACAAAGAGCTGCTTTGGAACAAAAGAAGAAGTTCTTCAGTACTGTCAGGAGGTAAGAGTGTTGCCTGAAAGTTAAAACTTTTTTTTTTCCTGTGTCAAATTTGAGCCTATTTGCCTCAGAAATGGATAGTCTGTCATTATTCTTTTTTGACCTAAGATCTAGTTGCTAATGACTGGCACTTGGGGCCTTTTGTTTCCAAGCCAGAGATATGATTGAGACTTGTCAGAGGCATTTGCCTGTGTGTGCTGTGAGCTTCAGTTCTTTAAGGAAGCAAGCCTGCAGAAGTACAGCCTGCTTCTCTTCTCTGGGCTTCTGCTTCTTATGGGAAGATGTGAGGCTAAACCTAAGATGTGAGGTCACATGTGTGCTGTGTTTTCTGCTTGCTGTAATGACCATCTCAGGTCTGATTTAACTTGGTCTTGGTCAAAACTTGACCTAGCAAGGTTATAAGATGTTGAACTTCTTAGAAGATTGGCACGTAGGGCCAGGGTCAAAGCATTATTCTGTAATTTTATTAACAGACATTCCATAGAATTGCCTCTTAAATGTTTTAGTTAATGAACTCAGCTACTTAATGTACCTTACAAGTGGCCTTGGTCTCTAATAGATTTATTGAGCGGAAAGTTTGCTGCTTTTGTATGTCCTTAAGTCTTAAGTAAAGATTTCCTTTTTTTTTAGAGAATGCATTACTTGTCAAAAGTCTCACAAGAAAACTAATTGTTACAATATCTTTTTATTTGAAGAGTTTATCTGCAGCCAGGGACAGCAAAGTGGAACTTGAAGTTTATACAGGATAACAGTGACGCTGAGCAAACAGGGACACTCCTCCTTACTTGTGAGTGAATGTCCATGTATTATAGACCAAGTCAGTTTATTGTGAGCATGTTCTTTTCCCTTGCAGATGTATCCAGAGCTACAGATCACCAACGTGATGGAAGCCAACCAGCCCGTCAGTGTGGACAATTGGTGCCAGAGGGACAAAAAGCATTGCAAGAGCCACATTGTCATTCCTTTCAAGTGTCTTGGTGAGTATTCTGTAGACATTCTTGGGTACTTCGCAGGAAGTGAGGTCCCTCAATTTTAATTTTCTCTTGGCTCACAGTGAAATATCTACATCTGTTAAGGGGGGGAGGATACAAGAATTTATTGTGGGACTTTCTCTTTTGAATATTTATTGCTTTTTGTGTTGATCATTGACTTGTCTTTGATGGTTACTAACTCTCCCTCTCCCATTGTGGGAATCCTATCTTTTAAGGATGAGTATTTTCCATGGCCCTGAATGAACGAGCAGTCCAGCTTTGCTTCCCATGGAGAGTGTGAAGTTTTAAGTCATAGTAGTGCATGGTACTGAAGCAGCCCACAGATACAGCATTAACATAGACATTCTGGGTAGTTCTGTAGATGTATGTAAATTTTTAGCTATGAATTTAACTTTTATCCTTCCCTCCCATCTTTAAAATCTTTCCTAAAATGGAATACATTGCTTTTCTCATTCTCACATGTAGCAAAATAACAGGAAGAGTGGGATCTGAATAACAGTATTTAAAATACATAGCAGTTATTTTGTTTTAAGAGTACTCAGTAGGGAAAGGGGGACACTGCTGTGTGTAACACCATTTACTTGACTCTTGAGCATCATGCAGTAGTGTGAGACTTGGAAAAATTTTTTGTGATGAGGTTTAAGGATGTTCTAATATTCTGTTTGGCTCCAAGAAATTTCTGTGTATGAAGTATCATTTATTCTCTATAAAATTCTCAAACTAAATGAAACAATATTCTTGAGTATTTGTAGATAGACAGTGCTTAGAATAATTTCTTCCTTTTGCATCTTTACCCCTAAAGACTTTGCAGCCTGGTCTTCCTCTTCCTGTATGTTCTATGTCACTTGCTGGCTCCACGACCCTCCCAGAACTCTGAGCTTGAGACATGGGAGATCCAGTGAGTTTTCAAGCCAGTCTGACTCTTGCCTCTTTATTTTGGCTTATATCCGTATTTCAGGGCACCGAGGCACTCCAGGACGTTGTAGCAGACTCACAGGGATATTGTGGGATGTTTTTGGTTTTCAAGGGAAACATCTGTCATATATCCTGTGAGCTACTAGCTGGGGATATTCATTCACAGTTTCAACATCTGATTATTTTATTCATTTCTCTGACCTTGTTTGTTGAGGTGTATTAGTGGTTCCTGTGATAAAAAGTTAGCATCACACAAATCACTGTAGCAGAAAGAAGAGTGATAGTGTCAGTTGATGACAACATTGGAAGAGTTGCGCAGGCCCTAAGGCAAGGGTCAGGAACCACGAGCCAGATGTGGTTCTTTTGATGGCTGCATCTGGCTCGTAGACAAATCTTTAATAAAAAAATAATAATGTTAAAAAAATAAAACATTCTCATGTATTACAATCCATTCATTTCCTACTGCTCATGTTCGTGGTTGCGGGTGGCTGGAGCCTATACAGCTGTCCTCCGGGACAACACCCAATTTTTATTGGCTAATATGTAAGGTACATGGGTCGTTTTATGGCTCTCACGGAATTACATTTTAAAATATCTGGTGTTCATGGCTCTCTCAGCCAAAAAGGTTCCCGACCCCCACCCTAAGGTGTTAGGACACAGCGCTTAGTAATTGGTTGGCCGTAACTATGTGACTTTTGGGCATTCCTTTGGACTTGGGGTGCTATGAGAAAAGTTACTGAGCCACTCATGGTGCTCTGACTCGGGAGTTTGGGAACCTCGGGCTTATAACTTCTCTGGCTGCTTCCCACTCCTCTAGCTGAGCCATCTGTCATTTTCTTCCCAGGCTGCGACAGCGGCCTCCGTGCATGTTCTTAGTTCTGTTGTCCAGTCTGTTGCCCTCTGATCTAAAATGAAGATTGAGTGGTCTCTCCTGCATATGAAACACTTTAGTGGCTCTTCTTCGCCTAAAAAATGTTTAATTAAGCTCCTTAGCATGGATTAAAACTCTATAATGTGGCCTTTGCTTAACTCTGTTCTGTTTTCTACACACACACACACACACACACACACACACACACACCTTCTATTCATCAGCTTGGACAGCTAGCTCATGGCTGCTGGCCACTTACCCTCCAGTTCTTATTGTTTGGAGTGACTTTCCTCTACTTAACTTTACTTGGGAAGTTCTCTAAGACTTATCTAGGGGATGCTTCCTTTAAAGGAAGCTTTTCCTCCTGGTTTTAGGCTTTTCTTTTCTCTCAAGAAAACGAAATTTCTGAAATTCTCCATGGTCTGACCATTATACCCGTCAGACTGCACAGTCAGTGATTTCTGTTTCTCTGTCGTTCTCCAGCTTTGTTGTAAGCACCTGGAAAAAACACTGGCCCTGCTTGAGTGTTTTTGGTCCCCTGAGCCCACAACAGTGCCTAGAACATAGGATACACTCTTTATGATCATTACCAGACAAGACCACTGCCATAGCTAGCACATGACAAAAATTTTATTTTACTGCTTTATTTTCACTGTTGTAGTTTGAATTTCTCAGTGTGTTACAGAACCAAACAGTGAAATGATCTTGTCATTAACTAAATGCATAGACAGTTTGACCATAAACCATTCAATACTTTCAGTGCGTTGCCGCAATTGAAGCATTTTACAGCCTTCTTTGTTATTTAATTCAGACAGTTATTCAGGTGTATACCAGTATCCATAACAACTTTTTAACCAGTTGGTAGAGCGACCCATTTTTATTTTTAAATGAATACAGTTGCCTGAGCCCAGGCTGGTGAAGGAGCAGGTGACGGGGTGGACGGGAGGTGGTAGGAGAGTAGTGCTGCTGCTGCTTCCTTGTCTCCAGTTAGCAAGTAGCAGATTCTGTGTCTCTCGCTCTCCCACCAACCGCCCCGTAGAGCACCCGGGAGAACTGACATTGGTCGAGCGGCACGACCTTCTTTTTACCATGCAGTACTTCGAAAGCCTTTGGTGATAGACTTTTAGTTACTTTTGCCTTTTTCAATTAAAAATATAACAATTCAAAATTAATTTCAAGTTTATAAAATGGTTGCAAAAATAGTGCCTGAGCTTTTGTCTTATCCTTTCTTTAGATTTCAGACTTTCTGTTGATTGATGGATATAATAAAATTAATCTTAACTATTAGTTTTTTGTTTTTCAATCATTCAAGTTGCAGACACGATGTCCTTTTGTCTCTTTTTTATTTTTACCTTTGAAAATAAACTTATTATTTATTTGTATTTTTCTGAAGTGAGAGAAGCAGGGAGGCAGAGAGATAGACTCCCGCATGCGCCCGACCAGGGCCACCTTTTAACTTTTAATGTATTTCCTAAAAACAAGGACATTTTCCTAAATAACCACAGCCCAGTCACCAAAATCAGGAAGTTATTATTGGTCCAGTATCTGATCTACAGACCCTATTCACGTTTCGCCTGTTGTTCCAATAATACCAGAGTCTAATTCATAACCTTGTGTTCATTTAGTTCTCTCTGTAGCCTTTTCTCGTCTTTCATGACCTTGATATTTATATAGAGCAGTGATTTTTCAACCTTTTTCATCTCATGGTAAACATAAACTAATTACTAAAATTCTGGAGAGCTCAGTATTCCAGGTCCATGCCTTATCCACTGTGCCACCATACACCATAGGTCAGGCGAGTTGTATGAGTTCTTTACAGATTTTGCATATATATTATTAACCCCTTATGGGATGTGTCTTTGGCAAATACCTTCTCCCATCCAGTAGGCTGGCTGTCTTAGATTTGCCAATGGTTTCCTTTGCTGTGCAAAAATTTTTTAGATTGATGTAGTCTACTCCCATTTGTTTATTTTTTCTTTTCTTTCTCTTGCCCAAGGAGAATATATCAGAAAAAATTCTGCTAGGAGAGATGTCAGAGATTTTACTGCCTTTTTTTTTTCTTCTAGAAGTTTTATGGTTTTGAGTTTTATATCAAAGTCTTTAATCCATTTTGAGTTTATTGTATATGGTATAGGAAGATGGTCTAGTTCCTTTTTTTTTTCTTGCACTTAGCTAATTTTCCTAACACCATTTACTGAATAGATGGTCTTAACCCCACTGTAGGTTCTTGCCTCTTTTGTCAAATATTAATTGACCATATAAATATGGATTTATTTGGGGGCTCTCTAATCTGTTCCATTGATTTTTGTGTCTGTTTTTATGCCATTACCATGTTGTTTTGATTTTATAATAACCTTGTAGTATAGTTTGCTTGCTATCAGGTACCATGACACCTCCAAATTTGTTCTTTCTCAAGATTGCTGTGGCTAATCAGTCTTCTGTGGTTCCATATAAATTTTGCCATGTTTGCTGCATCTCCGTTTTATCTTTTTAATAAAGGATTTGGCTGTTCCAAAGTGACTTCCACCCCTTTTCCTTCCTCCCTTTGTCCCTTTCTCCTCCAGAGGTAACTACCACTAAGCTGTTGTTAGCATGTGTCATTCTTACATATGTTTTTGTGCTTTTACACATAGTGTGTATCTATAAACAGTTTTAAAATTTACATTGATGGTGTACTGTCCCTGACCTTTCACAGCTTGCTGTTACTTGATATCATTTTGGTGTTTATCTAAGGTGAGATATAAACAGATTTAGTTAATTCATTTTTAACCTGACATAGTATTACGTTGTATTTTTTTTAATTTAACCTAGTTTCTTTATTGTTTGTATAGAGCATAGCCAGTAATGAAATAGCTGTTTTAAATTTTTCTGATGTTGCAGTTATACATATAAAATTGAAGTTTTACAAATTAAAGTATATTATCTGATAACTATGGTTATATGGTTTGTGTTATATAAAACAAGTGACTCAGTTCAAGACTTTAGCAACATTAACAGCCTCCTGTATACCAGATTTTGCTGTGACCTTTTCACGTGTTACATCAGTTCATCTTAGCAGCAATAGGATAAGGAAAGCACAGAAATGTTAAGTAACTTGCCTGAGACCACTGTGCTAGTAATGCTGGTGTTCAGATTGAACCCTGACGTTTAATCCTATACACACTGCCTCTGTTGTTGCTTTTTGTCATAAATGAACAAATGTAAAAGTTACCTCATTACAAAATAGTCACATTAAACAATGTGAGTTGGTGTTTAGATGTAAGAATATTATGTAATTTCTACTTAGATAATCAGGACTATCTTTCCCGTAGAGGCAAATCTGGGCTTACTGTGAGATTTTTTTTTTTTTAAGCTTTGATTTTTCAGTCTGGTTGATTGGTAATTTGTATACACGCTCTACTTCCCTAGAGCCTTTATGGCCTTCAAGGGCAGCACTATGTCTAACTTACCTTTGTGTTCCTGCTGTTAGTATCAGATTGAGCTCTTTGGCCCTAGAGTCCCTGTGCAGACAGTAGTGTGAAGTCTCACTACCATGTGGAAAGCTATTTTGGAAGCAGGCTTCACTGCTGCAGCTTGTAATGTCAGGAACACTTTTTTCCCTTACATTAAATCAGTGACTTCCTTTACTTGCCACTTGAATAGTTGTATTGCTGGCTTCTCTGGTGCTTGAAGATGAGGCCGATAGGTCCTGCAGAGCCACGCTGCGATGAAGAGACTAGGGAGTGGGTCCTCGTAGACTTTCCACTAGTGCAAAACCCTGAGACTTTTCTCAGGCCATGTTACTGTCTTACTATACTTTTTATTTTTTAAACCTCAGAGGTTAGTCTGCCCACTTCCTTCCCCTGAACCATCTTACCGAATTTCTTCCTGAGCTAAGCACACATCGCTCTCTCCCATGGCTTTCCTCTGGGCACGTGTCGGGGATGCATCAGTTGCCTGGCATGCTTGCTCAGTGCAGAGTGCTGCGGCCGCCTCAGATCTGCTGAAGCAGACTCTGTGTGGTAATCTGGTAATACATGTGCAAGCTTTTTAGTTTTTTATTATGGAAGTGACACCTATCTAGACACAGAAAACAGTACTCTTAGCTCCCTTGTCCCCATTGCCCACCTGTGTAACAGTCATGAATTCATGAGCCATGCTTCTTCCTCTGTGGCCTCCCTCCCACCTTCCCTGATTATCTAGAAACAAATCACAGATACCTTTTTTCTGTAAATACTTTAACTTACGTTTCTAGAAGATAAGGATTCTGTTCTCTAAACAGCAGTGTGTACCCCCCCCCCAGCTTTTTATTTTTAAGAAGTTATAGAGTACAGAAAAATTTATGGTAGTGAATACCCCTATATTCTTTTCTTTCTTTTTTTTTTTTTTGTATTTTTCTGAAGTTGGAAATGGGGAGGCAGACAGACTCCCGCATGCGCCCAACCAGGATCCACCCGGCACGCCCACCAGGGGTGATGCTCTGCCCATCTGGGGCGTTGCTCTGCTGCAACTAGAGCCACTCTAGCGCCTGAGGCAGAGGCCATGGAGCCATCTTCAGCACCCGGGCCAACTTTGCTCCAATGGAGCCTTGGCTGCGAGAGGGGAAGAGAGAGACAGAGAGGAAGGAGAGGGGGAGGGGTGGAGAAGCAGATGGGCGCCTCTCCTGTGTGCCCTGGCCGGGAATCGAACCCCAGACTCCTGCACGCCAGGCCAACGCTCTACCACTGAGCCAACCAGCCAGGGCCCCACTATATTCTTGATATGGGTTCTCCAGTTTTGCCTTATTTTTTTTTTTTAATTTTTATTTTATTAATTTTTAGAGAGGAGAGAGAGTGAGAGTGAGAGTGAGAGAGAGAGAGAGAGAGAGAGAGAGAGAGAGAGAGAGAAGGGGGAGGGAGGAGCAGGAAGCATCAACTCCCATATGTGCCTTGACCAGGCAAGCCCAGGGTTTTGAACCGGCAACCTCAGCGTTCCAGGTCAACGCTTTATCCACTGCGCCACCACAGGTCAGGCCAGTTTTGCCTTATTTATCTATTTCATTATGTGTATGTGTGTGCGTGTCCCAAATTATGTTGTTGTTAAAAACTATTTGGAAATATATTGAAACATTGTGATAGTTCACCTTCAAATACTTTATCTTGTTTCTCTTAAGAGCAATGACATTTTCTTTATTTATTTAGATTTTACTTATTGATTTTAGAGAGGAAAGAGAGAGAAAGGCAAGGGTGGTGGAGGAGAAGCATCAGCTTCTGTCTGCTGCTTGTATATGCCTTGACCTGGCAAGCCCGGTGTCTCAAACCAGCAACCCCAGCATCCAAGGTTGATGCTTCATCCAATGCGCCACCACAGGTCAGGCAGGACATTTTTTTATAACTATGTTACAGTCATCATATTTTGAACAATTTCTCTAAATATGTGAAGACTTTATAGCTTCCTTGTAAAAGATCACATGTTATAGTTGATCTAGAACTGTTCCTTTTTATTTTTCTCTTGCGTGATGATATTTTTAAAAAAGATTTCAGGCCATTTGTTTAACAGACTGTCCCTGAATCTGAACTTGTCTTACTGTTTTATGATTAGATTGAAATGACATATTTTTCAAAATGACTATAAAGGTTATAAATCCTTCTTATGACATCACATATGTCAGTTTGTCCATGATGGATAAGATAGTGTCTGCCAAAGTTTTCCATTGCTAGGGTACCTGATCCCCTTGGTCAGTAGCTCTCCATTGGTGATTCTTACCTGAGTCAGGGATCGCAGTGGTGGTTGGTCTTAGAGCTAGGTGTCTTTCAGTACACAGCAGGCTAACAGAAGCATCATCTATACCTTAGGGGAACACCTAGTCTTACTTTATTGGGCAGAAATACAGAAGTAAAAGGCTAGGAATATGGTTTATGTGAAATTGGGTGGGGGGAGGGAAACCTGTGTGTGTTTGAGTAATGGAAGGGGGGTCCTCTTCCTGTTCTCTTGTTACGGGTTGTGTAGCCTTGTAACGGGACATGAGGAGTTGGAGTCCAGGAAGAGTGAGGACCGTTCTGGGCTTAATGGTTGTAATGGCATGTTGGGCTCTTGTGGCCGTTCGCTTGGAGCGATAACATTCAGTGGGCCTTTGATAAGAGCTGCACTGCCCTTGCCTGTACCTGACAGTGCAGCTGTAATAATCGGCAGTGAGGGTTGTTTCCATCTCCATCGTGATCAGGTTTGCTTTTGACAAAGCTTCTCTTTTCCAGTGGGTGAATTCGTAAGTGACGTTCTACTAGTTCCAGAAAAGTGCCAGTTTTTCCACAAAGAGCGGATGGAGGTCTGCGAGAACCACCAGCATTGGCACACTGTAGTCAAAGAGGTAAAAGAGTGGATGGAAAAAGTCATGGTTTTTTTTTCTATTGGGAGAGAAAGCATTTTCCTTCACATCTCCCATGATTTTAAATTAATTCATTTTCTTTTTCTTCATCAAAGTTAGCTATTACTTGTATCTTCTAAATTAAGTATATTTGGGAAAAGAAATGATACTTTTGTAGGGAAGTTTGGTGTTGGCCATTCAGACCGCAGAGGTAAGGATATTAAAAAAGATGATTAACGAAGGCTCTTGTCTACAGGGCTGCTCCTGAGGCGGCCATCCTAAACCCCAGGCCTCAGGGTAGGAATGACCTGTTCTGGACAGCCTGGTCACTCACACTGACAGGATCAGGTGTCCTTCGTTCTAGTAGAGAGAAACAAGACCGTTTCCTAGCACTTGTCTTCTGTAGTTCGGTTGGTTCTCCAGTGTGTGTGTTTTTCTTCGGTCAGATTCTGAAGCAGTGGCCCCGCAGTGAGGAGGAGGTGAATGTGGACCCCCGCTTTCTGGCATTGATTGTTACTGGAAGAAACCCTTTTATTTCTTTCCAACTTTGGGCTCTCATTGTTTTTTGCCCAGATGATGTTTCCCCATTTCAAGTTAGGTAAAATGTATAAATCTTCCTAAAATAGTAACACCACAACATTTTGACAGAAAATCTCTGTGTCTAAAAGAGAATGCATTAAATAGTGGTTTGATAAAGGAAGGGGTGTTTTGGCTAAAGCCAGGAGTCAGGTGTGTTCTGATGTTAGTCCGTGGGTTTCTTTCAGGCCTGTCTGACGCAGGGACTGACCTTATATAGCTACGGCATGCTGCTGCCCTGCGGGGTCGATCAGTTCCATGGCACCGAGTATGTGTGCTGCCCTCAGACACAGGTCAGCGACTCGGCTGTGTCAAAAGAAGAGGAGGAAGACGAGGAAGAGGCAGGAGAGGAGGAGGAAGAGGAAGACTATGATATTTACAAAAGGTGAGCTCCTGTCCTGAACTGGTGAGGTTTGCTGGTGGCTGTGGGCGGCTGGGTGACATGGGCATTGGCTCGTTCATGCTGGAGCCGAGCCAGCTTGCACTTCATTCTAGCTGGATCTGATCATGGGAGGACCGGTAGCTTTCAGCCTGTGTTATTCTGGGGCGTGTTTTATACAGGGGGGTGTGGTCCCTGTTCTCTGACTTGCCTCTGCTGATGTCGCTGGGCTGAGGCTTTAGTGGCACAGTGAGATGCGAACTGAGCCTGTTTCCTGTCTCTGTTTCAGGATGGGGAAGGGAGTCATTGTTTTTCGTATGTAGGAACTGGTATTAACCTCCCTCTTTTATTGTGACCTCTAGTGAATTTCCTACTGAAGCAGATTTGGAAGACTTCACAGAAGCAGCTGTGGATCAGGAGGGCGAGGACGAGGAAGAGGAGGAGGAAGTGGTGGAAGACCGTGATTACTATTATGACAGCTTTAAAGGAGATGACTACAACGAGGAGAACCCGACGGAACCCAGCAGCGATGGGACCGTTTCAGAAAAGGAAATTACTCACGATGTTAAAGGTAACCTGATGTAGAGCAGTGGCCATAAAATCCACACGGTAATTATTTACTTAGAATTTTGTGCTGTATTCTTCACAGATAAGTCACAGGAGAGTTGGTGCCTCTGTGCATAGAAGGGGAAGCCAGGTTGTCAGCGTGCTGACGCTGCCAGCTTAGCATGGCGGCTGGGCCGCAGCACGGTCTGCCGGTGACACATCCAGGGAGAGCACAGAGCTGAATCAGAAACTGCTCTGTGCACTGGAAGGGCTTACCTGGGGAATAAGCAAGAGGGCGTGGCTGCCCTTGGCAGGGTTCTCCCCTCCTCAGTGCTGCGCAAGCCCTGACCCGTGCGATAGGAGTAGCTGCCTTGGCTCTTCTCCTTCTGAGTGTGTCCCAGTCTGCAGGCTGTCCTGGATGGCACTGGGTGGGGGTTTGTAACTGGGAGGGTGGGGCATACTGCCTACTCCAGGGGATTGAGAGAAAAAGTTTATGACAGTTCTAGAGCCATTTGCACACAGCCTCCTGCTGATTACGTATTTAAAACCAACTGAGGTCTGAAGCATTACTTAGGACCCAGCTAAAGGGGGATTACTTAAGGAGTCTAGAGATTGATGACTCACCTTGGAGAACATAAAAGTGTGTACTCACCCTTTCCAGATGCTTCAGTAGTGTTTGCTGTGCTTATCACCACTAACACAGCCTGTTCACCTGCATACCCCACCGAGACAGACCAGTCAGGCAGATGTCTCCACCTAACAGAGCAGCAGTGCGGGCCTCACACAGCTGTGACATAAGGCGTTCCTCCATGTCAATCTGTACATCAGTCTAGACTCAAAAGCATACAAGAAATATTTTCAGTTCCTTAATGTCTATACCGCCCTTGAATGGAAAGTGACTACATCATCAGAAATGACTGTTTTGAGCTGGCGAGGTAGCGAGGATGTTCAGGTTCTGTCCAGTCCTGGCCTTTGCTGATGCTAAGTGTCACCCGGTCCGTCCTTCTCACCTGGCCCAGCCCTGTGGTCTGTAGCGTTGTGAAGCGTTTGAAGCTGCTACCTGTGTCCTGCTGACATTCTGACCATTTTCACACAGCTGTCTGCTCCCAGGAGGCGATGACGGGGCCCTGCCGGGCCGTGATGCCCCGTTGGTACTTCGACCTCTCCAAGGGAAAGTGCGTGCGCTTTATATATGGCGGCTGCGGAGGCAACAGGAACAATTTTGAGTCTGAGGATTATTGTATGGCTGTGTGTAAAACGATGAGTAAGTCCCGCCACGCTGGCTCTGCAGCAGATTGTCCTGTCCAGCATTTTGTCTCTCCCGGCCGTTCACGTGACTGCGTCTGTGTAGTGCTCCCTGCCCACTTGGGTGTTTGCTGTCGGTCGTTTCCCTCATCCTGTGCTTTCTAGATCTAGGCTTGCAGTTGTAAGCTCAGGTCTCCGTGTCCTGTGCTCTCCATGGGTCTGGTGGTGGTGGTGTGTGGCTGCTTCTTTCTCATCCTCCCATGTAGTCTGCAGACTCCCAGAGCGCTTTGTGTTGGTTTGGAAGGCAGCCATGTCCTCGCTTGTCTCTAGTTGAAAGGCACAGAAGGGTAAGCGGCCATGAGATCTGCACAGGATCGTTTCCAGGCTTTGCATCTCGTTCATGTCTTTGAACTACCCTGTCACCAACCTCTGTGATGCCTGCTCTCCAAAGCGGTGGTATAGGACTTTTGGGAGTCCAGACTATTGAAATGTTTTGCTTTATATACTCTAGGCAGAAGGCTTTGCAGCTAAGTGGTAGTAACTTTCTCCAATTTTGGGCAACACTGGGTCATGCAGAGGTTTGGGTAGTGAAGGAATTTTAGTTTATGAGGTGAAAAATGTATGAATCTTAGGGAAACTCTGGCAGAAAGTTTTTTATTCAGGAAAGATGTAGAGATAGCAATTGATATTTTCTGTTTTAAACTAAGCCAGCAAAGCATTGTTTTGAATCGAAACCTGAAGAATCAGGGCTCCTTTAAGATCTTACTGGATATATAGATGGTGATCTTTCCTCAAAAGGATCAGAGCCATCCTTCGGAACATTCACCTACTCTGCAGCGTTGTGCTTTTCTGTTACGGTGGGGAGGCTTGCGGAGGAGCAGCATGTGTTCGCGTGATTTTGTTGGGGCCTCTGGCTGGCATGATTTGAAAACCCACTGTTCCGGTGGTCACATTTGTGTCTGATAAAGGGGATTGAGACGGGCAAGTGAGCCAGTGTTTTCCCCCCATACAGTGCCATGGTTCTAGGTGAGCCCATCATGTCTTCAGAACCAAACCTTCAGGCTTGCTGCCTGTTTCCCTTTTTGTTTCCAGAGAGTGGAGGCAACGTGTGTTTGGTGGTATTTTTATCCAGCCCAGTGATGTGACCCAAAGACTCCAACATATAACATAAGCCTTTAAGCTGCAGGCCTGCATCCCTGGTGGCGACGTGCTTAGTGGCATGGATGGACTTCAGGGCTTTGCAGTTCTCCCAGCGGCACTTTTGAGTATCATGGGCAATGTGGTTTTTGAAACTGTATGACCTAATTTAGTTGATTTGAAAGTTGCTGTTGTAATTCTATTTAAATGTATGTATGAGCCAGATGTGCTTCAGAAGATTTTATGTAGTTGTAGCTTATAGGTGTAGTAAATAAAATGAGGTGAATGAAAGATGCTCTGATGAAGACTTTGGAGTGGCTGGTGCACTTGTACTTACATTTGTCTGTGACGCCTTTGCTTGAAAGTTCTATTGAAGGTGGTTTGGAAAGGGTAGATTTGATTTTGAAATAAAATTTGTTGAATTTGGGCATTTACTCCCCACTTAGATCTGACATTATGTCATGATATAGCGAGTTGCAGACCAGTCCTCCCTAACTTGGGAAATATCAAGGGAATTGGGCTAACAAGAGTTTCCATAGGGATTTCTGAGAGGCTGGCTCAGTAACCTGTCAGTCCCTTCCTTTGTAAGATGTGGTCTCTTGCTTGGGGCCACCAAGAGTATATGCTTGGCCAGCAGCACAGAGTGGTGGTTCTGATGGGTTTGTTCTCTGGGTGATGGCCTGTTAGGGTACCTTTACACTAGTGAATCCTTGTCAAATGTTGCAACTTTGTCCTGTCACATACAGCAACTTAGTGTTATCTCCGTTATCTCTGTTATGGCGGGGGGGGGGGGGCGCTAAGAGTCCTTCAATGATGATGAAAACTGAAAAATTGTTGCCAGAGCAGTTTGGACTTTCTCTCTTCAGTCTGTATGCAAAGAATGTTCAGCTGAATCAGTTCCCCAAGGTAGGTTCTAACTTAAATGTAACGGGGGAGACCTGAGCACCAAAGTTCCTTTCAAACAGAGAACTCATGGGAGTACCTTGTCAGTGATAGCAGGAAGGGCGCTTTTAGGTTTTAAGATTTCAAAAACTGAGGGACAGTATAGAAGAAGCGATTTCCTTTTATGCCCCTGAAGGCATAAGTAAATGCCTTGCTGGTACCAGGGTACTGGGGTACCAGTTACCAGGGGACTGGACTGGCCCAGCAGGTGAATAATATGTAAGGAAGACGGACCAGTGTGATCGAACAGAGCCGGCTCTTGGCAGACAGGAACACCCTGTACTCTGAGCATGGTACGAGACAGACTAGTCTACTCTGCAGTCCTGAGCTTGGTTTTCTTCCCAGACCACAGTCAGTTTCAGCCTGGGGCCTCACCCTCAAAGAGGACTCCTTCTGTCATTCTGTTTCAGTTCCTCCAACTCCTCTGCCGACCAATGATGTCGATGTGTATTTTGAGACCTCTGCAGATGATAATGAGCATGCTCGCTTCCAGAAGGCTAAGGAGCAGCTGGAGATTCGGCACCACAACCGGATGAACAGGGTAAACCTCAGCACTTCCCTTAGCTTCATGGTGTTTGGCACTGGGTGACGTGGTTTATAGTCGAAGTAAGGGGACACCCTTTCCCTGGATTCTCATGCTAACATGTCGCCCAGGTGAGGTGTAAGAGTGTTAAGGGCACCTACTTGGTGTGGCTAGTCCTCCCCTTCCCCAGCTCCATGGTAACATAATTACCCCTGGGTGCTAGTGTTCCACATTCTTGGCAAGCACGGTGCTATCATGTTCTTGTTATTTATTTTTGCCATTAATTAGTTTAAAATTTTATTTTAAAGAAAGGGAAATTTTATATCATGGTTTTAAATAGCTGGTATCATTTGTAAGTAGAAAAAAGTAAGTGTAGAAATGTATTAAGTGAAAGCAAGATACTAGCTAGATGCTGTTGCCTGTCAAAGATCCTGAGTCTCGGGGACGTTTTCTTTTCCATAAAAGAGTGGTAACTGTTAGAGCAACATGAGCACTGTAATGCAGCTTGCTCCTCTACTTACTCAGAAGGATTGGAAGAAAATTAAAAAGGGAATTCCTTGCTAGGTTTGAGTACCACCTAACATTTCACATCCACCTGTGCTGTGTTTATACTTTGGGAGAAGTGCTCATTATTTTGTTTCATCTACATCAGTTCTGAGAAATATGTTTTGAACACCCCTCCTTTTTTTTCTTTTGGAGAGGAGACTGAGGCACAGACTTTTAAATCACTTGCCCAAGGTTCTCTAACAATGAGGCGGAGGCCTTACTGACATAATAGTTCTGTGAACAGGCTAAAACAGCAGTGAGCTTGTGAGGGATCGTATGTGTGAGTTCCTTGTACACAGATTTTACATTAGACTCAGAGCTGGCAGTCATTTTTAGAAATTGAAGAGAATTGTTTTAGATTTAAAAAAAATTCATATATTTATTTTAGAGAGGGAGGAAGGTAAGGGGGGGAGAAACATCAATCCATTTCTGTGTGTGCCCTGACTCTGGATCAAACCTCCAACCTCTGCATATCAGGACAATGCTCTACTAACCAACCGAGCTATCCGGTTTAGGGATTACTCTCTGATTAGCGTGCTCTGCCTTTGTTCTAGGTAAAAAAGGAATGGGAAGAGGCTGAGCTTCAAGCGAAGAACCTCCCTAAAGCAGAGAGGCAGACACTGATCCAGGTAAGACACACTCCAGGGACAGAGCTTCTAGCCTGGCCCTTTGAAATGTGGTCAGAGCCAAACTCCCAGGAAGTTAGAGTTTGACACCTCCTTTTAGTTGAGAGCTTCTGTTACAAGGAAGTTTTAACTGGCCTGTTTTTTTTTTTTTTTAAATCTCTCGACTGGTGTTCTGTAGAACAGTTCACCTATGGGAGAAGGAAAACAAGTCCCCAGCCAGAGGACACCTAATTCCTGCCAGCAAGTAACCTTAGCTTAGCTGTTTGTTAATTCTGCTTTCCTGGCAAAGGTGCGCGGTCATCTTCACTTGTAGGCTGTGACCTGTTTTTCAGCAGTATTAAAGTCTTGTTTCCCCCCAGACTTATGAAAAGTCAAAAGGCAGAAAAGAAAGCACTCTGATACCAATTCATCTCTGACTTTTTAAGAATGTAACCTTGAAATCTTAGCAGCAGCTACATTGTTTTTAATGGAGGAGTTTTGATAGGGATAGGGAGAGCAATCTACAGGACAGATTTGGATTTCATAAAACTTTTAAACATTTTAAATCAGTTGGTGTTGATGTTTAGCAGAAATCTATCCTCACGATAATCCTTTCTCAGAACACCTAGAAAATCCCAAGAGTTTATTTCTACATAGGCAATGCATCCTATGCGGGAAAGTTATTCCAAGAGTCTTAAACTGTACCTTTAAATGTGGCCAGGTGCCTCCCAGATAACAACTTGCCCTTCAGGACTTCAGTGTGAATGACTCAGCAGAAGTCACCGTATTGCGGGATATGTTGCAGAATATATCACTTATTAGGCTGTGGATTGAGGATTTGTAAGTCGGTGTCTTGCTGCGCTGTGGAAAGCGCAGCATTTCTTGCAGTGCACGTGGAGGAGCCAGTAATGGCAGTTAGGGAGATGCTGAGGAGTCCTCTGACACACCCTTTACCATGCTGTCATTAGACAGGGAAGTAATTGCACCAACGGATCATGATGTTGATGAGATGCTGTAGCAACTGAACTCTCTTTTATAGCAATTAACCCATGATAAAATTGGTTTCTTTATACGTTGTTTTGCTTAAAGTCACAGGCTATCGGAATACAGTACTTAGATCTTAACCTTGCTCCCCTCACTGAACCTGTTGCCAGCTCACACAGGTCCTGGGTAGGGAGCAGCCAGCATTGGGTTCTGAAGGTGTTTGCCAACTCCCTCCAGGTGCCATGAGTTATATTGTCTGCTTTCTGGGTCTAGCACTTCCAAGCTATGGTGAAAGCTTTGGAGAAAGAAGCAGCCAGCGAGAAGCAGCAACTGGTGGAAACCCACCTGGCACGAGTGGAAGCCATGCTGAACGACCGCCGCCGAATGGCTTTGGAGAACTACCTGGCCGCCTTGCAGTCTGACCCGCCGCGGGTGAGTCCGCTAGAGCAGGTCCTGTGACGCGTGTCTTCGGAGTGCCTGCCCTGCAGTAGTGTTTGTGTGAACCAGTGCATGACACACAGCTCAGTGAAACTACGTCTTTATGACAAGTTCTGACAAGACTGGAGGTAGGGACGAAAGGTATTATGTTGTAGTATCTGCTGATAGCAGCTTAGCATTCCACAGAAGCGTGCCTGTGCACCTGTGACGGGAGGAACTACACAGAGAGCACAGCCTCAGGGTGGTGGTCAGCAGTTAGCCAATTTTTAATTTTATTTAAAAAAATTTCAAAATTATTATTTATTTATTCATTTTAGAGAGGAGAGAGGGAGAGAAGGGGGGAGGAGCAGGAAGCATCAACTCCCACATGTGCCTTGACCAGGCAAGCCCAGGGTTTTGAACCAGCGACCTCAGCATTCCAGATCGATGCTTATCCACTGCACCAACAGGCCAGGCCTTATTTTAAAACTTTTATAAATTTTATTTATTGATTCTTTTTTTAGGGAGAGAGATGCCAATTTGTTCCTCTTATTTATGCATTTATTGGTTAAATTTTTGTATGTACCCTGACTGGGGATTGAACCTCTCTGCCTTGGCATAGCTCTAACCAACTGAGCTACCTGGCCAGGGCTGAACCCATTCTATTTTAAATAAAATTATGAAGAAAGGGGTAAAGTAGTTCATATAGAAACCCTTTTGTGCTGGTAGTCTCCAACTTCTTTATCCTTTAACCTGTCTTGCTTTGGGGGGATGGAAAGTCCTGGGAAGGATGGTATTTGCATCCTTCTCAGATAAGTAAGTAAGATTTCTGGGTGATGCAGGCACTGCCTACTTTGTGATTAGGGCATCAAAGGCTAAGCCACAGAAAGAGCACACATTGGAGGACAACAGTGGGACAGAAACTATAGGAAATACTGTTTGTTAAGGAGCTAGTATATAACTGGGATTTAGATTTTGGTACTTAAAAAGGTAGCATCTTGTAATGGTAAGTTAGAGGCTTTTGGAAGTAGAGCTTTCATTCTTGGGCTTTGCTGAGCTTTACATTCTTAGGGACTTTATAAGGCTTTGTTTTTCTATTTTCAATTCCCTAGTCTCTGGTTATTAAAACAACTGTTCTCTCCTGCAGCCTCATCGCATTCTCCAGGCCCTGCGGCGTTATGTCCGCGCTGAAAACAAAGATCGCCTGCATACCATCCGTCATTACCAGCATGTGTTGGCTGTCGACCCGGAAAAGGCTGCCCAGATGAAATCCCAGGTGCGCTAGACAGGAGAAGTTGCTCCAGGAGTGTCTCTGGTCGGGCAGCTGCTTTGACTGACGTTGCACAACACTGGTAGTAGTGCTTGATATCTGTACTTAAAAATGGTTTTCCATTTCCAAAGACAGTAGGTACAAGCTTTGGTTTTTGCAAAGGTACTATTTTAAAAATATTCTGAGAGTTTAGGAATGTATAATTATATTGAGAGGTAAGTTAAGTCATTATCTAAGTTTATTTCTGATTTAGGGTACCACCAGAATAAATATTTGGAATCTTTTTTGAGGCAGCAAAATCAAGCAGATCTTAAAAATTGGTAGCTTTTGTACATTATACGTTTCTGTTTTTGTATTTTTCCAAAGAGAGAAGGGGGGGCAGACAGACTCCCGCATGCGCCCAACCGGGATCCACCCGGCATGCCCACCAGGGGGCGATGCTCAGCCCCTCTGGGGTGTTGCTCTGCTATAATTGGAGCTATTCTAGGACATGAGATGGAGGCCTTGGAGCCATCCTCAGCACCTGGGCCAATTTTGCTCCCGTGGAGCCTTGGCTGTGGGAGGGGAAGAGAGATATAGAGAGAAAGGAGAGGGGGAGGAGTGGAGAAGCAGATGGGCACTTCTCCTGTGTGTCCTGGCTGGGAATTGAACCCAGGACTTCCACACGCCGGGCCGGCGCTCTACCGCTAAGCCCACTGGCCAGAGGCACGTTTCTGTTTAGACAGACACTTTTGCATTCCTGGGTTTTGTCCCAAGCCAGGTCTTGTTTTTCTTTACAGAGTTTGTTTCCAGGCCCTCTTTCTAATTCAGTATTGTCCAGATATTAACTTGGGTTTTGCATTTGTAATATTGGGGATACTTGTAAGTTTGGGTACTTGTTCATCATTCCAGAAGTGCTCCCTCCCAACCACTTGTTGCATGAGTGTTATGATTGAAGGTATTCTGCCCAACCGTCCCCGGTCGCTGCTCCGTTTGTTGAACAGATGTTTATGTGCTTTCTGCCCACCTGCCAGACTCTGCCCTAGCACCTGACAGTGCAAAGTTGGGTCCCTGTGTCCTTTGAGCAGCTCACTGTCTGGTACAGAATTAATTATATACACTAGAGAGATGAAGATTAATTGTCCTTAAACATAGGTTCACTTTAGCAGTTGTATGTTTGGGGTAACGAAGGAACTTAGGCTCCTTAAGGGCAGGAAGGAAAGGGCCAGATGTAGGGACCATAAGAGAAGGGGCTTGTGGTGTGGCCCAGAGCGGAGTGCTTTCCTGTAAGCTGGATGGAGTGGAAGAGAAGGAGACAGGCCATGAATCTCTCTCCTAGAGTGGTTTCCAGGAAGCTTAGGGTGGAACAATGCATGCATCTTAACAGGGTTTGATTTTTTTTTTTTCCCTGAAGTTGGAAACAGGGAGGCAGTCAGACTCCCGCATGCACCCGACTGGGATCCACCCAGCATGCCCACCAGGGGGTGATGCTCTGCCCATCTAGGGCGTCGCTCTGTTGCAACCAGAGCCATTCTAGCACCTGAGGCAGAGGCCATGGAGCCATCCCAAGCGCCCGGGCCAACTTTGCTCCAGTGGAGCCTTGGCTACGGGAGGGGAAGAGAGAGACAGAGAGGAAGGAGTGGGGAGGGGTGGAGAAGCAGATGGGCGCTTCTCCTGTGTGCCCTGGCCGGGAATCGAATCCAGGACTCCCGAATGCCAGACTGATGCTCTACCACTAAGCCAACCTGCCAGGGCCTTGATTTTTTTTTTTTTTAAGTAATCATATTTTCATTTTTTGTGTGTGTGGAGAAAGTAGACTGTCGTGTAGGATTTTGCAGAAAAAAATGGTTTGTTCTGTGAGATGAGTGTAGAAAGAGAGCCCTAATTGGTATATTAAATTAATAACTAAGGAATGAGTGACCTACAGGCAAGATCAAAATGCCACACCTTGACCTGTGGTGGCGCAGTGGATAAAGCGTCGACCTGGAAATGCTGAGGTTGCCGGTTTGAAACCCTGGGCTTGCCTGGTCAAGGCACATATGGGAGTTGATGCTTCCTGCTCCTCCCCTCTTCTCTCTCTCTGTCTCTCTCTCGTCTCTCTCCTCTCTAAAAATGAATAAATAAATAAAAAATGCCACACCACGTCACACAGAAGTAGAACCCTCCCAAGAAAATCTCAGGGAAAAACCTAGCTCTACTTGTGATAATATCAGCTCTAGGCCCTGCATTCTAGCGAAGCTTGGCTACTGAATTACATTAACCTTTAGTCTGTTCTGTATTCTGTTATCTAAACTCTAGAGAACCCCATGATAACGTTCACATTTGGAGTGTGAGTGATGTGCGCCCCCACCCCTCCATGCTGATCAAAGGTTCACTGCTAGACACCGATTTCCAGTGTTCCACCCTGTGGTTCTTGTCCTCATGTAGGTCTATGAGCTTTCCTCGCTCAAATGGCTCCTTAATTCATCTGAAGTAGAACAGTGTCAACACATGCTAAGACTGAGTGATCCATGTTTTGGTTTCTATTTGCATTTTTTCTCTGAGGCATTCACTCTTGTGCTTTCCCATCAATTTACTTGATTGAAATAATGGCAGATGTAAAATTAAATTGCTTCATCCTTGCTTTAAAGGTCAGAGGAAGATTAATCTACAATAAAAGCATCTTTCTATTTAATCCCCCTCTTTGACCCCTTCATGTTAATCGAGCCAAGCCCACATAATTAATCCATCAGTTTAGATCGCCCTCTTTAGGAAGAGCTTGGTAATGGCAAGTGTAACCAGGCCGTAATAACCTCAAGTAGCTTGTTAGCTGCAACAATGTGCCGCACTGTGTCATTGGGGTGAAACAGCCCCACTCACCTTCCTTTCCCCCTGAAAAGCTTTTAAAGTAAGTGATTCGTTTTCTTGGCTTTTTAAAAAAAATGAACAGCCTTGGAAATTTTGCATTCAGAAAGGATGTGAGCTGTGGAAGACTGATGGTAGAGAAGTCTTCTCTAGCATCGCTTAAAATCAGGTTTGTGTGTAACCTTACTGTAAACTTTTGAAAGAATAGCTAATTTAATTAAATAAGAATAAACTATCACCATGATAATCATTTCAAGCAGTTAGTTCACTAAGCAAAATCTCTATATGGTCCTTTCTCTCCACAAGCTAATTTTTAGCCAGTGATTTCATTCTCTTTTTATTCCATCTAATCTGACTAGTGGTAAAAATTGGCCAACCCTTTCCTGTAATTCACTCAGTACTGAGTACCTGGCAGTGTACAAACTGGGTTCTTCCTATTTCATTCCATACAGTTAGTAAGTTCCTCATATGGAAATCAAGTCAGTAACTGGCAATTGAGAATTCTTAAATTTGGGGATAAAGTCTCAGATCACAGTGTGAACACAGTCTTCTACTTCAGTGGTCAGTAGCTGTGGTGCAGGGATTAATACACTCCCTCTGCACAGCTGCTTTGCTGGACACTGCTGAGAATGTACTTTGCAGCTGGCCTTTGCGGAAGTGTGTGGGTGTCCGCCTGGCCCGGCTGTCTTGATGACAGGGCTTCTCCACCGTACTGTATTTCCAGGTGATGACACATCTCCATGTGATTGAAGAAAGGAGGAACCAGAGCCTCTCTCTGCTCTACAAAGTACCTTATGTAGCCCAAGAAATCCAAGAGGAAATCGGTGAGTGCTGACTGTACTTGTATCAGAGTCAGGTGGGATTCTCGCTGGGTCTGGAGAGTGGTGCTGTGAAAGGTTAGAGAGAGAAGACGAGGTGAGGCTGTGAAGCTGAGTGTCGGCACACTGTGGTTTGAGAAGTCTGGAGTTCATGTGTCAAGGTCAAGTACTGGCTATGAGCCACAGAGCCTTGAGTTTCATTGACCTACACTCTGTTACCGGAAGAAAAATCTAGGATGTAAATTGCAGGGGACTAGAGGACGTCTCCTGTTACCTATTCTCCTTGATTGCTGCTGTATTTCAAGGCACCTCTTACACATGTTCTCACTTTTCCTCCCTCTTCTTGGCTTTCTTGTCCATTTATTCAACAAATACTTAATTGTGTCTGCTCTGTGTCACCAAGTAAAATGGTGCACAAGCAGACGATATCTCCTGGAGCTCATGTTATAGCAGCAAAGAAACAGACAGGAAAACAAGTATCAGATGGTGATGACAGCAGTGGGGGGAGGTTCAAGTAGGGTGGGATAGTCAGGGAGGCTGTCTCAGGGACAGTAACCTGAGACCACAGGGGAGAAGACACTGTTACCACAGGCAGGGACTACTTAGAGGCCTGAAGTTTAACTCAAGCGACAGGCACATTTGAGTAGATCAGGGAGGCCAGGACTTTGGGAGAAGTGAGGCTGAAGAAGTAGACAGAGGCCAGTTTGTTGGGAGATTTTAGAAAAATTAAAGGGTTTGGATTTTATTCCAGGACAGTAGAAAGCCATTAGAGGCTTTTAAACTAGTGAGTGCCTTGATCTGGATTATGCCTTTTAAAAAAGAACACAGGCCCTGGCCGGTTGGCTCAGTGGTAGAGCGTCAGCCTGGCATGTGGGAGTCCCAGGTTTCCCGGGTTCGATTCCCGGCCAGGGCACACAGGAGAAAGTGCCCATCTGCTTCTCTACCCCTCCCCCTCTCCTTCCTCTCTGTCTCTCTCAGCCAAAGCTCCCACAGCCAAAGCTCCATTGGAGCAAAGTTGGCCTGGGCGCTGAGGATGGCTTCGTGGCCTCTGCCTCAGGCGCTAGAATGGCTCTGGTTGCAACAGAGCAATGCCCCAGATGGGCAGAGCATCGCCCCCTGGTGGGCATGCCAGGTGGATCCCGGTCGGGCGCATGTGGGAGTCTGTCTGACTGCCTCCCCGTTTCCAACTTCAGAAAAATACAAAATAAATAAAAATAAATAAATAAATAAGAACACAGATTAAAAAGGAAAATTACTTGACTGCCCTGTGGAGAATTGAAGAATAAAATTGGAAACCACCAGGGAGCAATTGTAAAAATCCAGGAGCAAGGTGGTTATATGCACTAAGACACGATGGAGGAGATAGAGAGGTGGGTGGTCCCAGGAGGAGGTGAATGGGGGTGCTTGTGGCTGGGTGGAAAGTGTGGAAAAGACGAGCATCAAGGAAAATGCCCAGCTTTCAGTTGTGAGCACATGAGTGGGTGGTGCTGCCAAGCTTTAAAGGTAAAGCGTTGTCTTTATACACTTCGAATGGAAGTTGCTGTTGGACTTGGAGTGCAGGTGTAAGGTAAGCTGTTAGATTGATGAGCCAACGCTTAAGCGTGAGACGTGAGGTACAGAAAAGGGAATCATGATATGTGGGTGGTATTTAAAATTGTGCCATTCAGATTAAATTGGTTAAATAGAGTGAGTTGTGGTGCCCAGGATGGAGCCCTGGGGTTCCCGGTGGTGGGTTCTGCAGTGTCACAGAATTGGGAAAGTATTTCGGTCATCACTGACTGTGGGTATTGGGAGGTGCTTCTCCTGGCAGAGCTTGCACTCTGTAATGACATGAGTTATCCTTGTTCACACTATTGGTCCTGTGCCTAGAACCTCGAGCTTCTTGAAAACCTGATTCCCTGTGTGTCTGTCTTTGTCAGATGAGCTACTTCAAGAGCAGCGTGCAGACATGGACCAGTTCACTTCCTCTATCTCAGAGACCCCTGTGGACGTCCGGGTGAGCTCTGAAGAAAGTGATGAGATCCCGCCGTTCCACCCCCTCCATCCCTTCCCATCCTTACCTGAGAACGAAGGTGTGTGTGATTGCCAGGGTAACTTCTTGATGGTGGTGGGAGGTGGAGAGTGGGAGGGAAGGGAGGTAACTGCAGTTAAAAACTGAAGTCAGACTTCTGAACTGGAATTGTGTTGGGGAGCCTGTGTGTTCCTAGTGAAGCTTGGCCAGGGGAAGAAAAACTTGGTTCATTGAGCACCTACTATGAGCAGGTTCTGTAGTGGGTTTGGTATCACCATGAAGCTAGTCCTCTTTCTCACATTTTATAGATGGCTTGCTTAAAGACACTGTTTTCCTGTCCTATCAGCTACTGCCAGTGTGTCTGAGACTTTGCGTGTGGAGGGCATTTCACCTTTAGCACTTTCACGTTAAATTTTGTCATTATCTTTTCATAGCAGTCTTGGGAGTTGGATAGTGGAGAGGCTACAGCGCTGACATGACTTGCTCTGCCAGTAGGTGGGGACAAGAAGCTATGTCCCTGTTCTTCCAGTCAGGCGTGCTTTCTTCTGTTGTTCCCTTGCTGATTCTTGACGTCCAAAGGGATCTCTAACATCTGCGGGTTTGCACCAGAAACAAACAGCTTCTGGTGAGATGGGCCCTGAGACCAGGGTGTGAAATCAGATTTTATTTGTCTGCTACTGTTGCTGCTGATGGAGGTGATGATAAAAATAGCAGCCACAGCTCTAGACCTTATCAAGTACCAGCTTTAGGTAAGCATCATTTGTGGATGCTCTCCGTTAATTCTCAAAATATCCTGCTATTGGAGTTTCCCCATTTGGGGATACCAAGGTCTCTAAAGAGGCTCAGTGTCTGCCCGGGGTCATGTAGCTTACAGGTGGAGAGGAAGGATTTGAACCCAAGATGATTCGGTCCTGCAGTCCTGGGTAGTCGCTCACCTCTGACCAGATAAACTGCTGGACGGAGGCCTGAGGAAGGCGCCGAGTGGGGACGGGCGAGCCTCCAGCGTAGCCTTCAGACCTTAATTGCCTTCTAAATTAGCTATCTTAGGGGTACCAACTCAGGTGGTCCTCCAGTCACAGAAGAGAATCTGAGAAGGGAGCCGAATCCATGCCGAGATGGCGCTGCACCCTGAAGACCTGCCGTCAGAAAGCCCCGACCCCGTGGTGGCTCTGTGGTGGCCCTGTGGTGGCCGTGCGCACACAGCCTGTCTGGGTGGCAGCGTTTGGACATAGCTGAACTAGGACCACGTTTCACTTTCAGAGAACCATAATCAATACGAACTTCTGATTTTGTTCATTTCTGAGAAAAAGCACTCTGTGGGCTAAGCTAAATAATTTGGGAATCGCACAGAATTTCCACCAGCAGACCCAAGACAGACCTACTTCTTTCTCGCCTGCCTCTGGTCATTACCACCAGTTGTTTATGAATGTTTCAGGCCTGGTTTTTAAGGAAGAATACTTTTTGTTTATATTATAGAGGGATTCTAAAATAGGAAATTTTAAATAAGCTGTTTTCTTTCTTAATCTCCTTTTGCTATTTTGTTTTTATTGTTTTCTTTTCTGCTAGACACCCAGCCGGAGTTGTACCACCCAATGAAAAAAGGTTGGTTTGTTAGAGATGTTCCCTTTCAGATCTTCATTCCTGTCACTTCCCCAGTGTGTCCCGTCTCATTTTCTGTTTCATAACATCACTGGTATTTTTCCACCTCATTTCTTCAGACTTGTGTGTGGAGCCAGAGTCGTCCTGTCTCCAGCATCTAGAGCCCAGTGTCAGTGGTACTGGGAACAAGGGGGCCATCCTGAGCCTGCCTCCTGGAAGTCCAGAAAATACTGGAGTAACCAAAATAATGCTCATGCATCCTTTTAACCCTGGCAGACTTTTGAAAGTATATTTAATTTAAACAGGTTGGTTGCAAATGGCTATATGAAAACAAATACGCTTAATTTTCGGTCAAGTGGAGTCTTTTTTCTTTTTTTAAAAAATCTTTTTTTTTTCTCTGCTGCTTCCACATACATCTTTTCCCTTTCTTAGCTGTTTCTTGCCCTTTGTGCCCAATGTGTCCATTGCCAATTGTCTTGTGTTCGTTGAGTTATAGCATTAATCAAATGCTATAGAAGCTGATGGATGACACAGGTGTGGACAAGTGAATTCTTGCTGTAGTGAGCGTCCAGTTTGTAGAAAAAGTTAACATTATGTAAGCATTATGCTGAGTGCTTCACACCCTGATCTCATTTAATCCACTGAAACACACTGCAAGTAGGGTTTTTAGCTCTCTTACAGATTCGGCAGTTGAAGAAGCCGTAGAGGTGATAGGACTTTCTCAAAGTAAGGAGTTGAAGAGATAGAGAAACCAGAATGTGAGCCCAGCTTCCTCTGTCTTCAAAGCCCATGCTGTTTCTGTTACAATAAATGCCAGTGTCGGCTGCTGAATTTCTCAGGTAGCCTGAATTTCCCAGGAGTCAATTCTGATGTTTCCTGTTCTTAGTGTGTGTTCCATGAGCCCTCCCTTGGCTTTGTAGACAGATTGTCGATGGACCAGGTGGAGTTCCCTAAGAGAGTGGTGGTGGTAGTGGGCCGCAGCTTGTTCTAAGAATCTTGAGAGTACGATTTAAATCTACAAAAGTGCTTATATGTTAATGTGTTTTTTTATCCTACAAGGATATACCTCTTCATCACTGTGGTAACATTCCTCTGAACAGCACATCTTAAAATGTTTGTAGATCAAACCTAAGGTGTTTGTTGATCAAGATGAAAGTTTTAGAAGGTAGACTGACTAGCTTTTGCCTTCTTACATCAACTGTTACTAGTTGGGACAATTTAAACATTAACTTTAGTCTCTTAAAGCCACTTGTTTATCCATTTTATAAAATCAAAGTCGTTTTGGTTAGTGTTTAAGAAACATGTGGGCTGTATCACCAATAAAGTGTTAGAACAGTCTGGACTAGTAGGAGATCCAGTGCCACATTATTTCCCTGGTAGGATACCGCCCTGGCCCAGTACAGCACTGAGAGGGCGTCCCCAGGAAGAGTGGCGGGCAGAGCTCCGCCCACAGTGGGTCAGCCTGAGGGTGAGCATGCGCCTGCGCCTGCGCCAGCACCGCTCCTCTCTCCCAAATAGTGGAACTGCTGTGTGGCTGCTCTTTCATTGGCATTTTGAGACTACAAAAGCTAGCCCTGCTGTAACTTACCCTAGAATCAAGTTGTGAAATCATTCTTTTAAGTGAAAGCTTTAGAGCAGGGGTCTCAAACTTGGCCCGCCGAACAATTTTGTGCGGCCCGCAGACTAATCCACGGGCTTAATTTTATCCAAAATATTTTGAACTTCATGGATTAGTCTGCGGGCCGCACAAAATTGTTCGGCAGGCCGCGAGTTTGAGGCCCCTGCTTTAGAGGAAAGTTAGTCATTGTTGGCTGTGTTCTGAGTTTCTGCGTCCGCCGGCCTGCAAGTTCAGCAACTGCTGTAACTGTTATGAATTACTCTGTGTCAAGAACAAGTCTGAAAAATAACTCATAGACACAGACAACAGCATGGTGATTACCAGAGGGAAAGGGGTGGGGGGGGGAGGCAGGTGAGGGTAATGGGGGTAATAAATGGTGATAGAAGGAGGCTTGATTCGGATGATGAACATACAATAGAATATACAATTGATACATTATAGAACTGTACACCTGAAACCTTTGGGATTTTATTAACCAGTGTTATCCCAATAAAGTCCCTAAAAAAGGAAAGAAGAAAGACTAGAACAAGCCTGGTTGTGAGCAGAAGGCTCTGCTGTGGCTGGCCTGGTGTCATCATCTGCCCTGGCAAGCCCAGGGGCAGCAGCAGTGCTTTGCATGCACTTCTGTCTGAATGTCACTCACTTGCAGAGGGTCACCTTTGCATGTGAGGATCCTGTCAGGTTGATCTGTTTATAAAAGGTTCAAATCATGGACAGCTATATAGAACTGTAGAGATTGTTATTAATGAGAAAATATTAGGCTAGCTAGAAACCACATGCTTTGGAGCTAAAAATAAAAAGGATTGCTTCTCACTTTCCTCTTGCTGGGTTTGTGCTGGCTCAGGCACGTTACCCCTTTGGATCCGGTCTTTTGGAGTGCCACGCACAAGCGATGCTTGCTCAGGCCGTGTCTGTCCTTGACAAGAGGAGTGTTGCTATTCCTTTTTTTAAGATTTTTTTGTGTGTGTATTTTTCTGAAGCTGGAAAGGGGGAGAGACAGTCAGACAGACTCCCACGTGCGCCCGACCGGGATCCACCCGGCACGCCCACCAGGGGGCGACGCTCTGCCCACCAGGGGGCGATGCTCTGCCCCTCCAGGGCGTCGCTCTGTTGCAACCAGAGCCACTCCAGCGCCTGGGGCAGAGGCCAAGGAGCCATCCCCAGCGCCCGGGCATCTTTGCTCCAGTGGAGCCTTGGCTGCGGGAGGGGAAGAGAGAGACAGATAGGAAGGAGAGGGGGAGGGGTGGAGAAGCAGATGGGCGCTTCTCCTGTGTGCCCTGGCCAGGAATCGAACCCAGGACTTCTGCACGCCAGGCCGACACTACCACTGAGCCAACCGGCCAGGGCCTATTTATTCATTTTTAGAGAGAGAAAGGGAAAGGAGCAGGAAGCATCAACTCCCATATGTGCCTTGACCAGGCAAGCTCGGGGTTTCGAACTGGTGACCTCAGCTTTCCAGGTCGACACTTTATCTACTGTGCCACCACAGGTCAGGCTGGAGTGTTGCTATTCTTGCTATTTATAGACAGGTAGCTTCCACCTGGTGTTAGGGTTTTGCCTTTTTTTTTTTGAAAGAGAGAGAGAGGGAGAGAGACAGGAACATCGAGCTGCTCTTGTATGTGCCCTAACCTTGGAATTGTTTTTATTCACTAATAAAGACATGGAGGGAGAGAGAGGGAAGGGGTAAGGGAAGCATCCATTTGTTGTCTCAGTCGTGCATTCATTGGTTGCTTCCCGTGTGTGCCCTGACTGGGGATTGAACCTACATCCCTGTCGTCTCAGGATGAAACTGTTAACTGACTAACTGGCCAGGGCGGGTTTTGCCTTTTTTATGGAATACTTCCTTCCCATTCATTATCTAATAACCATCAAGGATGTGACCCTCTGTGATCTAGGCCCTGCGAGATTACAGCCTGGTGGGAAACACAGGAGAAAATCAGTAATTACAGTGGTTTTAAGTGGTATAACCTGGGGATGTCTCCCAAGAGGAGCTATACTTTGAAGGACAAATAGGAAGGGTTTTAGGGTCAGGAAGGTTATTTTAGGCAGAAAGAATTGCCTGTGGGATAAAATACGATGCTTAAGGCAAACATCCAAATTTGTTGCTGGTCTGACAGTTCCATTTGAAGGGAAGCCCAAGTGTTGAAGGAGCAAGTTGCAGGATTAAACAGGAGGTGCTGGGTAAGGTAATGTCTAGTGCCGCCCAGGGTGTTACCTTACTTGTGATGTATTCCATGCTAGAAAGGCTTTGCACTCAGCTTCCATTTCTCTTACAAAAACCATTTTCCTCTTAAGGCTTGCGTTTCATTCTTTCCAAGTTGGGTACAAGTAAAGTTTCTTTCCTTTTCATTCCCATCAGCTCTCTGGAAAAAGCCTGTTTCATTCATCCTTATAGAGCACAGTGCTTCCTCAGAAACAGGAACCAAGTAGCATATTGAATGCGGGGGGTGGGGAGCACTCCGTAGGGGCTGTCTGCCCTCAGGAGGGAGTTGCTTCTGTGAGAAGCATGAGGTCAGCCTGTCCTGGGAAACTGAGCTGTGTTCTCTCTCCACACAGGCTCTGGATTGGGAGAGCAGGATGCAGGACTGATCGGTGCTGAGGAGAAAGTGATTAACAGTAAGAATAAAGTGGATGAAAATATGGTGAGCCATTTCTCTTCTGACCTGCCCGGTTTTAATTGTGAGAAAAATTAGAGTGAGTGGCATTGTTTTTAATGCTTTCTAGATGAGACACCGAGTGTTCATTTTCTATGTGGTATAAGAGTAAAGAATTATTTTTCAGTCTGACCAATTACAGTACAATGGATAGAGCATTGACATGGGATGCTGAGGGCCCCAGTTCAAAACCTTGAGGTCGCCGGCTTGAGCCACAGGGTCTCTGGCTTGAGTGTGGGATCATAGACATGATCTCATGGTCACTGGCTTGACTAAGGGGTCACTGGCTCGGCTTGAGCCCCCCAGTCAAGGCACATATGAGAAGCAATCAGTGAACAACTAAAGTGACACATCTATAAGTTGATGCTTTTTATTCTATGTCCTCCCTCCCCTTCTCTCCCTTCCTGTCTCAAAAATATATATATTTTTAGCAGTAGCTCATTTCTTGCTGTGCAGTGGGAGAATATATACTCACAAAAATTAGGGGATTTTTCAAAATGAATATGAAACTAAAATATCCCCTAATTTTTGTGAGCAGTATATTTGCAACTGAAGAGGTGAATAAAATATCAGAAGCCACTTTCAAGTGAGTAGAGATTTCATGACTTGAAAATGGAGTAGTGCCTGACCTGTGGTGGCGCAGTGGATAAAGCGTCGACCTGGAAATGCTGAGGTCGCTGGTTCGAAACCCTGGGCTTGCCTGGTCAAGGCACATATGGAGTTGATGGCTACAGCTCCTCCCCACCTTCTCTCTCTCTGTCTCTCTCTCTCCCTCTCTCCCTCTCTCTCTCCTCTCTAAAATGAATAAATAAAATTTAAAAAAAAAAAATATTAAGAAAATGGAGTAGAGTGGGCTTTGGTTCTTACACTGCCTTAGGTTGATACTCCAGTTTATTGTTAACACTTTCTATCACTCACATTTCTGGTTTCTTGATAATTTTCTCCTGAAATGTTTTTCCACAACAGTCACCCAGAGAAAATTCAGGAAAAAGCCCGTAAAGGATCCACAGCTCTACTGTAATCTTATGTTCACACTTCCTCCTTCCTGTAGGAGTTTGGGGAGAGGATTTAGATGAATGTGACAGAACTGTTTAGTTAGTGGATGTCCATTAGGTGTCCATTTACTTCCCTTTACCAAATGGTAAGGTTCCCCACCCACCCAGTGACTGACATCTTCATGCTGTTTCAGGTCATTGATGAGACTCTGGATGTTAAGGAAATGATTTTCAATTCTGAGAGAGTTGGAGGCCTTGAAGAAGAGCCGGTATGTGTTTAGCTCCAGAACCCAATGCTAGATTAATCTCCAGGGAGGTTGGGAAAAGTGGAGTTCTGTAGGCTGGTTACCTGGAAAGCCGATGGTGGCGCTCCCTCGGTTTCTAGGGACACAGCTAAAGGAGCATGGCTGGGGCTGAGCTGCTTGTCTCTGGCTTGCAGTCTTCCACACCGTGCAGCTGGTCACTGGGCTTTACAGCACATCTGCTTTGTCACCGTAGGAATCCGTGGGGCCACTGCGAGAGGACTTCAGTCTGAGCAGCAGTGCCCTCATTGGCCTGTTGGTCATTGCAGTGGCCATTGCTACGGTCATTGTCGTCAGTTTGGTGATGCTGAGGAAGAGACAGTATGGCACCATCAGTCATGGGATCGTGGAAGTGAGTAGCTGGGCTTCTGACTTGGCCCTGAGCTGGCGGGGTTTGCTCTCTGCTGCTGGAGCTGTATGGGATTCAAACATCCGTGCTTCCCGGGCACTGCGCATCAGTTACATTGCTCCCTGGATTATTAGGTCACAGTTTGGAAGTCAGCCCAACCGGATTATGTTGATTCTATGAGAAAGGGGCTGCCATTGCCGACTTTTAACATAAATTTGGGCTTTATGAATGTGAGGAAATTGTAAGAACACTTTTTTATTTCAGAGGGCGAAACTTTTCTCTGTTTATTTCCAGTTTCCTTTCTTTAGGTATGTTAGATATTTGAGAGTGAATGGGCTGTAATGCTCTTCTCTGTTGTTATTGACTTGTTTTGTGAGGAACAAGCCAGGTTTGTGACAGATCAGGCAACAGTGACAATCATGAATGAATTAAGTTTTAAACATATGAACTGAGACTAATGTTCTTTTTTAAGGGGGAAAATACAGCAGGAAATTTAGAAAGCAGGGCAGGCTGTCTCTTATCTTCTGCTGATTTGTAATTAGAACTGCTTACTACTTGTTTTTGGTGGGTGGCGGAAATGTCGAGAGTCTCTTGATTCTAGAAAATGAATACAATAAAGAATATAGGGGCCCTGGCCGGTTGGCTCAGTGGTAGAGCGTCGGCCTGGCGTGCAGGAGCCCTGGATTTGATTCCCGGATTTGATTCCCGGCCAGGGCACACAAGAAAAGCGCCCATCTGCTTCTCCACCCCTCCCCTTCTCCTTCCTCTCTGTCTCTCTCTTCCCCTCCCGCAGCCAAGGCTCCATTGGAGCAAAGTTGGCCCGGGCACTGAGGATGTCTCCATGGCCTCTGCCTCAGGTGCTAGAATGGCTCTGGTTGTAACAGAGCAGCGCCCCAGATGGGCAGAGCATCGCCCCCTGGTGGGCATGCCAGGTGGATCCTGGTCAGGCACACGCGGGAGTCTGACTGCCTCCCTGTTTCCAGCTTCAGAAAAATACAAAAAAAAAAAAAAGAATATAGGATGCTCTGGAAAATTAGTTCAGATGCACGTCTTAGTTATATGGTTTCATCTCCTGTGAGACATGGACCTAGTTTCAGAATTTCAGAGCTGGGAAAGACCTGTTTTGTGGGGATGTTCACCCAGGCTGTCCTAGGTGGTAAGTAGCAGAACTGGGACTGGCGTGTTACTGTGGAGCTAGGAAATTCAGTTTACTCTTTTCTCCAACTTGGACTGAGCTTTTAGGACTCCAGCTTTCAGAAGCATTGCTTCTTGGACTGTCCTCATTTCTTTGCGTGTCCTATGTCCTCACCACCAGCTTCTGCTTGGTTCACCCAATAGAAATGGGCTGGTATAGGGCCCTGACAGCAAACAGCTGTCTCTTCCGAGTCTTGTGCCATTCTTTTAGGTGCACTGCAGTGACCACAACATTTGTTCCTCCAGGTCGACCCAATGCTCACCCCTGAAGAGCGTCACCTGAACAAGATGCAGAACCATGGTTATGAAAACCCGACCTACAAGTATCTTGAGCAGATGCAGGTTTAAGTGAGAGAAGGTGCACTTCCCCTTCCAATTGGAGGGGGGTGCAGGTGGGCCAGAAGCCCAGTGTTTGGATCGACTGCTGACCAACAGTTACTTCCAGAGGATTTCATCTTGCATTCAGACCTCTTGGATCATTAAGACTATAAAGTACTACTGTAGAATCACAATTTCCATTCTTTTAAATGGGTGAAATGTTAATATAACAATATATGATATATAAACCTTAAATGAAATGAGGAAAGGATTTATTGCAGATATTTGACTGATGTAGTTTTCTTTTTTAAATTAATCATGCACTCCGCTTCTGTTGTCTCACACGCTCTCTGTAGACATGGCAGTGTTGATTGGCAATGGTAGACTGTATAGGCAGGTTGTTTGTCCTGGTTGTATTGTATAAACCCACTAAGGCACAGTCACCATCCTGGTTTTTATTTTGTTTTATTCAAAAGGCAGTATTCCCCTTTTAAGTTGCTGTGAAACAGGGAACTAACTGTAAGACCATTGAAGCACATCTTGGTACCCTCTCAAAGTTATTTTAAAGGACCAGTTTCTTGGGAGTCTGGTGTTCCCACTGCTGGGTACCTTGGTGTCTCCACACAAGTCCTGTCACCAAGGAGGTTGAAAGCGTTTGCGTCCCAGCATCTTTTAGCCAGCCTGCCATATACAGGCTAGGGCATCCATGACAGCCTTCCTTCTAAATCCAGTTCTTCCATAGCTGCTAGCTGGTAGTTTGTATACGACCTCTTCACGGTCCACCGTTTACTTACCGTAGCGTTGTACAACTCACATCCCTCCCAAGTAATGTCCAAATGTGCTCTCTTTACCTCCTTGGAGATTTCCCTCGGACGGCACTGACCCTTGGCCCTCCCTATTGTAACGTGACTTCTCTGCCCTCCCTATCCTGTCACCAGCCTTGTTGGTGTTCACTCAGAAGCCTGCAGTCACAGGTGGCCAGCGGCTGGAGAGACCGCGGGAGGTGTGCTCTGTGTGGAGGGAGGATACTGAAATGGTCTGTAGACACCATGCAAAGTGTTGAAGATTTTGTTTCCTTCACACAAGTCTTTGTAATGCTTGTATAGTTGATGTTGATGCTCACAGCTTTTTCTTTCTTTTTTATTCTGAAGGTTCTGGTAACCTGTGGTGCATTATTTTCTATTTCCCTGTGACTGTTTTCTTCTGTTTTTATTTTTTTTCCTTCCCTCCTTTCCCTTAATCCATGTCTCTTCCCACTATGCACAGTAAACTTCACCTACCAACTCCTGAATCTGATCTGTGGAGAATGTACAGAGTTTAAACACATCAATAAATACTTTAACTTCCACCAAGACTCCTTGTTTTTTGTTGGCCTGGCATTGTGCTGCGATGTTGGGTTGCACCCTCCTGCCTCCAGGCGATGGGGACAGTGGGAGGTGATGGGTGTCTTCTCCCCTGGGAGACTCGGGCTTCCGGCCAAGGCGGGAATAGCCTACAGTCCAGTGGTCGGCAAACTCGTTAGTCAACAGAGCCAAATATTAACAGAACAATGATTGAAATTTCTTTTGAGAGCCAAATTTTTTACACTTAAACTGTATAGGTAGGTACATTGTTATTAACTTAATTGGTCCTAAGCTGGCCAAAGAGCCGCATGTGGCTCGCAAGCCACGGTTTGCTGACCACTGTACTAATCAAGCAAGTTGGACTCTTGAATTTGAATTCCATTAAAATAACAAGGAAGTGATTTAAACCTAAAGGCAGGTGTCTCTTATGAACCTCAGCAAAATATTCTTTCATCATTTCTTTAATGCTTTTCTCCACTATATTTTCTAAAATTCTAAGTGATTGGACCTTAAACCTCCCTGATAGCTTTTTTTTAAGTTTTATTCTATAATCTTAATGATAATTTTGCCTTTATCTTCCAGTTTCTAGTGAATTAACTATATTTTTGAGTATTACTTCTTTTTATGATAGCAAAGTCCATCTGAGTTTCTTATGTATTAGAATTTCTAAAGATTCCTTCTCTACCTGTTTGCTTTTGAGCTATTGATTTCCTATAAATGTATAGTGATATTTTTTGGTCAAACTTAGGAATGAAACAGTTTAGGTTAAAAAATAAGAGTCAGCCAAAAGTTTTGTCCAGCAAAACAATACTTTATTAACGAGACGCTTCTTGGTACTAGGAACGATGAGTAGGGCTTGTGGCTGAATTTTCAGAGGAATGTTTGCAGCCTTCATTTCTTGAGTTGTATTTTTTTCCTTCAGTTGTAGTTGTCATTCAGTATTTCCATTTCTGAGTTTCTTAAGTAACTTGCCCTTAGGAGGTGTGTTCTTATTGGAGGAGGTGTGTTTACCTGATACCCGCTCACAGCACTTGGTACATGGGGAAGGTTTTCACTCGTGTTCGGTGTCCAGCTCTGTGTAAGAGGAACATCGGGGCTGCTCTCAGAGTCGCCAGCCTTGTTTAGTGTAATGCCAGTTTACATAAATGGTGCAGTATTGCAGATACGTGCATAAATGTATGTGCGCACATAGATGATGTATCTTCCCTAGGATACTGGAATAGGGAGTATGCATTTTGAGAGCCTCTGGCCAGGAAGCACTTGGGGACGAACCAGTTAAACAGGCTGGTTCTTTGCAATGATCAGTACTTCCTCATCTGCCTCTCCCTCCTGCATTGGCCACTCAGGTTGCTGCCGGGGAAGTTGTGGAAAAGATGAAATGACTTTTTTTTTTTAATTCAGTTTCTGCTAGAATGCAGCAGAGTATTGCCACTCAACGCTGCAAAGTCAGCCGGAAGGTGTGATCTGATCTAGCGTTCACGGTTCCAAGTCTAATAGACCAAGCTGCATTTATTATAGTGCCTGCTACCTGGCTAGCCGCTTTATAGGCAGCATCTCGTTTTATTGTTTCCACCTTTCAAGCATGGGCTTTCTTGCTGTACAGAAAGCTGAGGTGTTTCCTAGTCTATTGTTAAGTGACGGAGCAGAGATCCAAACCCAGCTCTGTCACAGCCAGCCCCTTATTTGGTGTACGAATGTCAGCCCTGGAAGACGGGGGTCGTCTTACCAGCCAGTGTCAACCAGGACCTACCCACTGGTCAACTATTGGAACTTTGGTCCGTTGTGAACACTCCTGTTGCTGCTGGACGTCGCAGCAGTTTGGGGCTGGTGAAACTGCAGTGGCTTCTGTTGACACAATCGTTATCCAAGTGGGGTCTTGACAGGGGCCTTCAGGGTAAGAGTTGAGTGTCAGCAACCGGGCTCACTTGTCTCCGTCACCCTGGATTGATTGAGATCTACAGATAATGGTAGCTATGTGCAGGGAAAGGATTTTTTACGTTTTGAACATAAGTGTCATGGAAATGATACAAGTCAGGGACTGGCCAGCAGGCCTGGCCCCGGCCCGGCCCAGCACGGCACTCTCCCTTCATTGGGCACCGAAAGAAACGCACTTGCCTCCTGGTTTCTGCCTCGGTGACTCAGCTTTGCTGTCTGGAATGTGGCCCTGCCCACCTTGCTGTCAGCCTTGGGTGCTGGCCGCTCTCAGCTGACTGGCACGAGGTCCTCCCACCTCCCTGACGGCTTCCAGTTACAGATGGGAGCCAGCCCAGGTGGCCTGGTAGCTGCTCTGGTTTCGGTTGCTGTGATACAGATGTTAGGAGCCCCAGATTGGGATGGGATGAGTCCCTACGGTTTGGGAAGGCCCAGGGTCCTCTCTAAGGGAACATGCTGTCTCGTGTGTTACTTGTTAGAGGTGTTGGACACAAAATGGATGGAAGGAACTAGAAAGGTCCTCTCATTTTACAGTCTTAACATGGCCACAGAGTCCCTTGCATAGAGCCAAAGTCTGATGTGTGCAACGGGTTCTTTTTCTCAGGGACTAAGGTGAAGGCCTTTTAAAACAAGGCGAATGAAATCTTCACTTGTTACCTACTGTGAAGAAGAAGGAAACCACGTCTGTCCTCTGTGGGTACTTGTAACAAACAAGCCTGAACAGCTGCAGACTGTCAGTGCTTCCCAACTGTGAGTGGCCTTGGTATGCAGAGAATGGGACAAGACATACAAAAATTATTTTCTAAAATGGATGTGGCATGACTTTTTTTTTTAAGGATAGCATTAATTTTTTAAAAAATATTTACTGATTTTAGAGAGAGAGAAAGGGGCAGGGGGAAGAGTGGGAAACACTGATTTATAATAGTTGCTTCTCCTGTGCGCCTGACCAGGCAAGCCCAGGGTTTCAAACTGGAGACCTTGGCATTCCAGGTCGATGCTCTGTCCACTGTGCCACCACAGGTCAGAAGGGGCACGACTTTCTTGAGGAATCCTTGGGAGTTCTCTGGCCAGGTTCACTCAGATCTGGTTAAAATACTGAGATCAGGCCCTGGCTGGGTAGCTCAGTTGGAGCATTGTCCCAAAGCACAGGGATTGCCAGTTCGAGCCCCAGTCAGGGCACATAAAAGGAACAGATCAATGTTCCTCTCTCTCCCTCCTTCCCTTCCTCTCTTGCTAAAATCAATCAATAAATTTTTTTTAAAAAAAATACTGAGATCAGTGGCTCTTTCTGATTACAGTAGCAGTCTTAAACATTTTTAGTATATACCTTGTATGTATAGTTAGTTATAGGCATGTACTGTCATAAATAAAATTTGAAAAGCATAAGATGTTCCCCCCCCCCCAAAAGTTTATTAAGAGTACAAAGCCTTCGGTCTAATACAATACTAATAGTTTTAGTGCAAGCAAAGAGATTGCCTTAGCCAGGTGATCAAGGCCAACATCCACAGTGACAAGTCATGGTGACAATGTGTAGTCTTGATATAGCACTTGCCTCTGTGGTCTTCCTCCTTGATAACATAACCCCAGGGTCCTAGAAAAGTTGCAAATACATAGATGGGCTTCCTACAACACAACCAGTACACCTCCAAACCGCCAAGATCATCAAGGTCGGTGAGAAAGTGCCACCGTCAGCAGGAGCTGCACAGAGCTACACTTATCAGATGGGAGGAGGAGTGAACTGTGTGCTGATGCTGTGGACAGGGCAATGGGGTCAGAGAAAGGGAGATTTTCAATCATATTCTCAAGACAGAGCATGAAGTGAATAGCCCAGGGTAAAAAAATGCATTTCCAGAAAGGCTCCAAGGATCTGTATTTGCCCAGTTTATAGACACCAGGGTGTCTTTTGAGCAGCCCCCTATACTTGGGAGATTTCCATATTAAAGTTCTGCCTATCCAAGGCTAGAGCCAGAGCTCGACTTCCCAGCAGGCTTGGAGGTAGGCCAATGATAGGCACTCACAGGAAACTTTTTCAAGAAAAGACAACAGGGTGCACTCTGGCTAGAGGTGTGCAGCTTCCAGCCGGCAGTGGTGGCATTACTGGTATGCAGGTGAGTCGCACTGGGATGAGCTGGAGTGGTGTCTCTGGGACGGCAGGAGGGCTTCTGGCAGCATTGCTGGTGTAGCTGGCCTTGGTCCTGGCTGTTTCTCCCCCCCCCCCTCCCTTGCCTGTCTGTAAAAAGTTTAAATAATTTCCTCCCTTTTTTTTTTGGTTCAAATTAGAGAATTCTTTTGTTTGTGAGCTGCCAAGTTGACAAAAACTTCATTGAGGGCAAATTCACTGAACTCAAATAATACAAGTACCTGTTACTGGCATTAATGAAGGAGTTAGGGCTGAAAAAATGCTATGAAAGTAAGGGTTCTGTGTGGGGAAAAGTAAATAAAGACAAAGGAGTGTCAGTTCAGTCAATGTTTGAATTGAGAGTATGAATATGAACTTGTGTATTAGATCTTATTTTAAAAATTTCTAGATTTGTCCACCAAAAGCCCTAGAACAATGACCAACTCAATAGTGAACATCCCGTGTGCTCAGATGACTGTCTCAAAATACCATTTCTCACTGAAAGGAGGGTATTTTGAAGAAATGACTTGCTGGATGTCATCTGTCCCAGATGAACCTGGGACAGAAAACATAGGAACAATCAAAAGTAAGTAGAATTGGATCAAAAGGACTCAGCCAACTGGAAGAGGCTCTCACTGGCCAAAGAGGAGACAATTTGAACATCAGTGAGCACAAAAGTGGCAATGGACCAAAGCACAGCAAACACGCATCAATCCAAGAGTTCATAATAACACAAAAATAAAACCAATTGGTCCCTTTGGAAGATGTTGGGGAATTAACTGTTTTGATAACTGCTGAATAAGGGGGAAGACTCGGGCCTTTCTTCTTCCTTTTTGATATACCGTATTTCCCCATGTTTAAGATGCTTCTATGTATAAGAAGCACCTTAATTTGGGGGTCTGAAATTTGCAAGAAAAGTGTATTACATAAAGTTATTGAACTCAAGTTTTATTCATCATATAATTCATACAACTCCTTATCACTGTCAGATCTCCCATCCATTAGCTTGTCCTCTATGTCTGATGATGAATCCCTGTCTTCAACAATGAGCACAAAAACAAGCATGAAAAAGTGGGAAATGCAAGTTAAAAAATCCACAACCACTGTATAAGATGCACCCAGTTTTTAGACACCAAATTTTTCTTAAACATGTGCGTCTTATACATGGGGAAGTATGGTACTTTACCACTAGGTTACCACACAGATGAGAAATTTATCTTCAAGGTAAACAAGGCTTAACCAGATGGTGGCACAGAGACTAGAGCATTAGCCTGGGATGCAGAGGACCCAAGTTCAAAACCCTGAGTTCTGCTTGAGTGCAGGCTCATCAGCTTGGGGTTGCTGGCTTGAGTGTGGGATCATCAACATGGTCCATGGTTGCTGGCTTCAGTCCAAGGTCGCTGGCTTGAGCAAGGGGTTATTGGCTCGGCTGGAGTCCCCTAGTCAAGGCACATATGAGAAAACAGTCTATGAACAACTAAGGTGCTGCCACTTAGAATTGATGCTTCTCATCTCTCTCCCTTCCTGTTGTTGGCTTGAGCCCAAAGTCACTGGCTTGAGCAAGGGGTCACTGGCTCAGCTTGAGCTCCACCTCCCATCCCCACCCCTGCCATCGCCCCACCAGTCAAGGTGCATATGAGATGCAATCAATGAACAATTAAAGTGAAGCAACTGTGAGTTGATGCTTCTCACTCCACCCTCTCTCTCTCTAAAAACATTAACAAAATTTTTTTAAAAATATTGAGATACTATGTTTACATTTCCTCCTGAAGTTAGAATCTAAGCCTGGAGCCATTAGAGCAAAGCAAGAGATAGCCAGCTATGTGCTTCATGTTGAAAACCACACCATCAGCTATGAAGTAATCTTTTCTCCAAAAATAATCCTTTATCTGATTAAGCCTCTAGATACTACAATTTGCAGGAACTACAAAGGGCCAGGGAACTCACCGAATAGACTGCACTTTGGGAACACAGTCAACAAAATCCTGACTCTGAGGAGCCTGAAGAACAAATTATCTGATTTTTTTTTAGTAAATAAATTATAAAGAGAAAAAGGTGAAGTGGGAACTCCTGGATTAAAAGACATATTTAAAACAGAGCAGGCCAAAGCTAAACTGCAGTGTGTGTAGAGATTCAGGTCTGGATGCTAAAACCATATAAAGGAAAAAAGAAGGTGATCACCATGGAAGTCAGTGGAGTGCCTGCTCTTAGTGGGGCAAGCAGGGGCTGTTTTGGGGACAGGTACAGGGAGGTCTGGGGATGGAGGGGCTGGGGCCAGCAAGGTTCTGTCTCCTAACGAATGGCAGTGATAAGGGTGTTGCCCCACAAGAATCCAGTGAGCTGTATATTTGTTAACCTGTTTTTATATAACCTGTTACATTTATGAAAAGTTTTCAGTGATAACAGAAAGCCAGAAAACATTTGCTTATGTTTTCACTCATTTATTCTTTAAAAAAAATAAAGGTTTATTTTATTTGTTTTAGAGGTAGAGGAAGGAGGAGGAGGAGGAGAGTGCGAAACGGAAACTGATCTTTTCCCGTATGTGCCCTGACCAGGGATCGAACTGGCAACCTCTGCACTTTGGAACAATGCTCTAACCAACCACGCTATCCAGCCAGTGCCATTCATTTATTCTTTTCATAATTTAAGAAACACTTACTGAGTATGAGCAGGGAAACTTAACAGAAACTGAACCTTGCCTTCGGGAGCTTTGTGTCGGAAGGAGTGATGTGTGCCACACGTCTCCCAGGGTCACCGCACTGGATTGGAGCCACGTGGAAGAAGGCAGAGCTTTAAGGGGGCGATGTGCAGTCCAGACAGGAAGTAATGGCTGGGAAAAGCAAGACTGCAGCAGCGAAAGAGAGAGGTAGATAGACCCCAAATATATTCTGGAGATAGAACTGACAGACGTGATGGGTTCCGTGTTGTGGTTTGTGAGTGGGATAAGAAAGTCAGTGATGCCTTTAGAACTGTTTGACTCAACAGACGATGAAGCCATTTACTAAGATGGCTGGATCTGAAGTAACATAAATGAGACGGCACTCGTGGCACTAAGACCTGGTGTTTGGCCACCAAAGGAGTCTCTTACTCTCTCCCAGGTTCCTAGAGCATACTCTTTTATCTCTAGGAGCTGATAAATGCCTTGCACACAGAAGGTACCCGATGTTGTCGTTTGGACTCAATGTAGATGCAATGCATTTACTGTGAATTTAGATGAAGAGAAAGTGGTGCAGGTCAGGACAGTTCCACTGTGATCATTGAGTCATGTCAACTTACTGAGTGCGTGCTATGTGCATGACAGAGGAGGAAGTGTAACAACTTGTCATTACATTAAACCCATTCTGTTTAATCCCCATAAAACTATGATACATGAAGTAAGTGCTCTTATTCTTACCTTTTACTGAGCTCGGACTTAACCTGCTGACGTACTTCCAGTGTCACAGACTGTCCTTACCCATTTGTTCTTGCAACACATTTGGAGAGCTCTTGTGTGTACCAGGAAGTCACGATGCCCTGTAATATAAGTTCTGAGGACTGCACCAAATTCTGGGAAAACTGAGGAAGAGATTAACTATGCCTGGAGGAAGTGCCACAGAAAGGATATGTTAGCCGAATTTGGATTTCACCAGGAGAAGGGACAATGTGGGCCAGAGTGGGAAGGATTCAGGCCAGTGGAGTGGCACTGTGAAGGCCATGGCTGTGGGGGAGTGTTCCGTCTCCTGCAGCTGTGCACTGGGTGACTGCCGGGTGGGGTCATCCAGGGAGAAGGCAGCATTGCCTCATGGCTACTGAACAACTGGAAATTAGGAAGTGCATTTTTACCTTCCACAAAGCCCTTTCCACTGGGCAGGTCAAATATATATACCTTGTTCCAGAAGAAGTAGATACATTCACAATGATGGCCCCATAGCTGGTTCATTCTGCCTTACCCAGGTTGTTGTAAACCTCCCCCACACCTCTCTGTCTGCAGATTTCTCACAGGAGCGGGATGTGCCCGCAGGCTTGGCACAATCTGCTCCTCCTGCGTTTGCTGCCTGCTTTCACAGTCTTAGTGACAGAGCTCTGTGATTGGAGACTTGGCCTGAGTCTGCCTGACGGGCCCCCCACTGTCTCACCTTATTACCAGATGGAGTCAGTGTCTTCCGGCCTGTAGTCAGGTCCGCGCTTCTACATACACGCTGTCAGTGGCCTTGGTCCCAAGGTCATAGGGACCAGGTGGAGATACCCTCTGAGGGGGTCCCAGCAGGCAGAGTCCTGGGGCAGGGAAAAGGACTCACCTGAGAGGTGGTAGGTTCGGGTGGGAGTGTGTGGGGGTAGAGGCAGGCAGGGGGATGGAGGCTGCACAAGTTGGTCACTGCTGCACACAAATGACATGGGCCTCAAGCTGGACTCTGGCTTTGAGTTTGGATTGATTCTTGTGAGTGTAAGAATCTGATGATGTCCTTTGGGCTGTCCGCCATTGGTTTTCTTCATTTACAACTTAGGAATAAGAGTACTTAGTTCCCATGTCATGTTGTGAGGATTAAACCAAATGGGTTCAATTAAAATAGACGTGACACAATGATCCCAGGGGAAAGGTCTTGACCCGCACCACTTTCTCCTCATTGGGATTCGTGGTAAATGCATTGCATCTGTATTACGTCCAAATGACAGCATCAGGTTCCTTCTGTGTGCAAGGCATTTATTAGCTCCAAGAGATAAAAGAGGACGCTCTAGGAATCTGGGAGATGATCAGAGACACTACTTTGGCAGAACAGCAGGTTTTAGTGTCATGAGTGCTGCCTCATTCATTGCTACTTTGAAATCGGCTATGTTGGCCTTGGCCGGGTACCTCAGTTGGTTGGGGCATCATCCCCATGCACCAAAGCTGTGGCTTAGATTCCTGGTGGGGGCACATGCAAGGGTCAACCAGTGAGTGCATGGATAGGAGGCGCAGTGATGTTTTTGTGTCCCTGTCTCTGTCTCGCTCCTTCTTCCTCTCTAATATCAATATTATTATAACCAGAGAAAACAGTGAAAGATGGGCAAGTCTAGAAAGGAAGTCTGGGGTTTGTTGACTGCAAAGCAGGGATTTTTATTTTATTTACTCTGTTTCCCAACATCTAGAAGAGTGCTTAGCACATAATATGTCCTCAGTAATATTTGTTGATTATGTAATACACAATATAGTACAAATGGAGAAGTTCCCAGGCAATTGCTAATGCAGAATTGGCACTGCTTCATGATGTCAATGCTAGGAAAGCAGATTTATCAATTTGAAGCTGTAAGATGAGATGCCAAGAAAGTGTAGAGAAAAAAGGGGCCCTGGCCCGGTAGCTCAGTTGGTTAAGCATCGTCTTTTTTTTTAAATATTTTATTTATTGATTTTTTTTAGAGAGAAAGGAGTGTGAGAGAGAGACAGAGAGAGAGAGAGAGAGAGAGAAGGGGGAGGAGCAGGAAGCATCAACTCCCATATGTGCCTTGACCAGGCAAGCCCAAGGTTTCAAACCGGCGACCTCAGTGTTCCAGGTCGACGCTTTATCCCACTGCGCCACCACAGGTCAGGCAAGTATCGTCTTGATATGCCAAGTTTGAGGGCTTTATCTCCAGTCAGGGCAGGCGCGCGCGCGCGCACACACACACACATCAATGAACACATAAATAAGTGGAACAACAAATCAATGTTTCTCTATCTGTCCCTTCCTCTCTCTCTTTAAAATCAATAAAAAATTAAAAAGAAAAGAAAGTGTAGAGAATAAAAGGAAGAAGGCTGAACAGAGAAGTTTAGAAACCGTAACAGTTAGGGGCCAGAAGGCAGGACTGGAATCCAGCGTGCATCTGGGGATTGGATCTATCTCAGTCAGATGCTGCAAATGTGTAAAGGATGCTGGGAACAGAGAGGGCATTTGGTTGGGCAGCTCAGGACTCTAATGACCCGCCCAGGGAGAGCTAGAAGCAGGCTAGCAAGGGCCTCTGACAATGAAAAGGGGCCAGCTACTGACCACGGGGTTGCCTGGGGCAAGGGACAGTCCGGTTTTTGTTTGGGTTTGGAGGGGTTGTAATTGAAACCTGGTCGTGTAGCCAAATGGAGAGTGAAGTTGCAAGAGAGTGGGAGGGAAACCGCTGTTGGCATCAAGGAAGCGGGTGGAAGGGATGTCTTCCCGCACAAAGGGAAGAGGCCACTTCTTCCAGGAGAGAAGAAAGAAAGCGCGCGGATAACTTTTGTTGCTGCTGTTGTTAAGGACTTACTACGACGAGCGAGGCATAGTTAGTGCTAATGGCCACCATCAATTAAGCCGTCGCTCTTACTTCTACATTCCCTTTAGGCCGGTGGCCTCATTTTCCCCTTTACCAGAGGGAGGAGGTTCCCCAGAGGCTCTCGGGGGGGTGGGGTGGGGAGGGGGGCGGGAACCCGCGAGGGGTGGCAGGTGTGGGGAAGGTGCAGGCGAGAGCGGAGGGCGGGCCGGGGGAGGCCACACCCTGAAACTACCTGCGCGGGACAGGAAGAGTGAAGGCGAGAGCCAGTCTGCCGCGGCCGGGTGCTAGGCTGCCACCGGAACTCTCCGCGACCTGCGCCCCCCGCGCCCGGTGCGCCGCGCGTCCCGCGTCCCCCGCGACCCCCTGACCCGGCGGCGATGGGAGCCAGCCGTCGGCGGGAACGACGCCTCTGAGACCCGCGTCGGGCCACCGAGACCATGTCGAACAATCGGGGCCTCAAGAGCGGAGGGGGCTCCAAGGACCGCGGAGCGGGACTCAAGTACAGCTCGCGGCCGCAGGTAGGCGAGGGGGCGGGGCGGCGGGGCTGCCGGCATCCGCTCCGGCCCGGCTGCAGCCCCGACCGGCCGGGGCGAGGGGCGCGGGGCGCGGGGCGCGGGCTTGCAGGCGCCGTCGGGGCCGGGGAGCCCACGTGCAGCCGGAGCTGGAAGGTCCGGGAGGACGCCCCGGCCCCGCCGCGCTACGCTTTGTCTTGGTCGAGGGACCGCTCCACTGCCCTTTGTGGCCCCGGCGCTGGCCCGACAGGTGGAATTTCCTGTTCGACGGGTGCTTGGCCGGAGGACCTTTGGTACCTGACCTGCCGCGCGCCAACCACGGGGGCGGCGGGAACTCTCAGGGGTGTGGGCTCTGCGCTCTCAGAGCACCCCCAGAAGGAACCGGGGACAGAGGCTTGGAGTGGGTGGTTCGAACCCGGGAAAAGCGGTTTCCCGGAGCCTTTGGAGTCATAGCCTTCCTTGGCCTATTCAGGAATTTGTTTTTTCCTTACGCTCAGAGGCATTTCGGGCCCTTTGCAGAGGACACCCGGGAGACCAGAGCTTTGGTTCCCGTGGAGCCTGAAGCTAAGGACTCCACAGGAGGGCTTATCTGGGGCTCTCTAGGACAGGACGGAGCTTTAGGGAAGGTGGCTGTATGGGAAGCGATGTGGGAACGTGCGTCTTGAGCCTTTTCGAAGATACGAAGCTGGGAGCCCATGTTTGGCAGGAAGAACGATTAGTGATCTGAGAGATCTCAAAGACATTAGTTAAGGTAGAGCTGGGATGGGTTGTTAGTTACCTTCTTGAGGGACATATCTAGGTAACAGTGCTCCGGCGGGACAGGCAGCCAGGTCTGTACCTGTCTGTCTAGCGGGGCCCCCAGGTTTCCTGGAAGGCCCGGCCAGGGCCGCACTGAGCGACGCCCAGACCGCCCAGACGCAGGGGCTGCTCTGGGAGGGCGCTCTGCCACCACAAATGACAACCAGCTGTGCCCCTGCGCTCTTTCCTGTGTCCTTGGGCCCAGGAACATCCTCTCTGCCCCACACTGTGGCCATGGCTCCCGTGGCAGGTCAGATTTTGGAGCTTTCTAAAATCACTTCCTTTTATTCCAGGTGGCATCTTGGCTTAGGTAGCTTGCAGATGACCAGATTCTGGGGCTAGTGTGGTTAGCCCAACCCCAGGGCAAACTTGTTTTTTTTCACTTTTCATCCCCCTGAGGAAGAATCTCTGACCGGCCACCAGCCCAGAGGCTGGGCCCGTGCCTCACCTGCGTGGTGCCTTCCTCTTCCTTTCTGTGACCGCCGTGATTGTGGACCCTTGCCGGCAGGGCGCTGGACTCTGCCTCCTCAGCATCCTTAGCTGAGAGCCGTGGTTCGGTATTTATTTCAGGGCTTCCTTTTCTTTCCTCAGGACTTCCCTTTTTGAGACTCTCTCCTGCTGACTGTGGGAGATTAGGGTCTTCCTGGAGTCTCCTGTGAGTCATCTCCCTGCCCACGTGCGCCACAGGGGCCAGGCCTGGGCTCCTCTCCACAGCCTGCCCTGTGCCAAGGGCCCACTGACTTGTTCCATCACCTGCAGGCCATTCCTTCTTTCCCCTGACCCCTGCTCATTTCTCAGGGCCTGTGACACTCATCCACTCTCCATCCCAACGTGATTTTTCTTTCACTTCCACTCCGCTGATTTCCTTCATGGCACACTCTGCCTCTTCCCCTGCCAACTCCACTGAACCAACCCTGCACCTTGGTCTGCGCCAGGCCCTGTTGCAAGGACGGCTGGCAAAGGCAAGTAAGAGATGGCCCTTTCCCTTAAGGAATTTGCAGTCCTGCGAGCCGTGCTGAGAGGTTAAGAGGTGTGTATCAAATAGACAGAACACAGATGCCCTCAGGAAGTGACCTGCTGTGTCCCAGGCACACTTCCGTTTCTCCAGGAAGTCTTCAGTACCCCTCCCCATCCCAGGCCTTACCAGCAGTCTCACTCCCTGGACCACCCAACAGTGTTCACAGTCAGGGTCTTCAGGCTGTGCCTTAACTTGCTCCCTGATCAGGATGCATGGCTCTGTCCCCTGGGTTTGTCCTTGGTGCCCACAGAGCCTAGCTAGGTCATGCCAGCTCCCACAGAACACTATTGCATCTGGGAAAGGTTCTGTTTGGTGGTCCTTGTATCTGGCTGTGTCCTTCCCAAGGCTGATGACTCCCCCTGCTCCACCCTTACTTGTCCCCATGTAGTGGGAAGGGGCCCCTCTGTGCCCCCCACTGCATCTGGAGCACTGATGCACAGCCATGTCTGGGAACTCTGTGGGCCCTTCCTGCATGAGAACAGGTGTACAGGGCAATCATGTGGCTGTTAACAAGAACAGAAAGCCCGCCTCACGGAGTGTCCTGGCTTCTGCTGAGTATTTGGTGGTGGCCATGAAGTTACTTTGGCATCCATTGGTTCCTTCTCAAGTCCAGACTGCCCCATGCAAGACTCGGTATGCCCTAGGCATATGGAAACCAGGATTGGGAAATCAGATATTGTGATGTCAAAATCAGAGGTTGTGGGGGCTAGGCTGTATAGCTCTGGCTGTTCAGAAAGCCATCTCTTGTTAATTGGTCAAACATTCACTGAACCATGTAACAGATATTTATTAGGTGCCCCCCGACTGAGCATGAGCCAGATACAGGGCAGTAGCCTGGGGAGAGGACCCAGCTACAGTCTCTGCCTTCGGAGAACTTCTTGTGTTGTGTGGGAGACAGGGGATTAGATTCTGTGTGATGAGAACTAGATTCTGGAGAAACCCAGGATGCGCTCTGAAGAGGGGCAGCTAACCCAGGCTTAAGGGGTCAGAGCGAGTGAATCGGGGCCAGAGGCCATCTGGTGTGGTGGCAGCAGTGACCAACATGGAGGCAAGACCTGGTGCCACCACACTCCTGCCGGGTGATCTCAGAGATGTTACCCAATCTCTCGGAGCCTCGGTTTCTGTGACTATAAAATGAGATGACATACATGTTACAGGTTTGTTGCAAGGATTAGAAAGGACACGACATGAAAGCCACCTGTACTTTGCAGCGCAGAGTGTAAGTCACAGCTTGAATTTCTGAGTGGAAAAGGGGCTTGAGACAAACAGTGAGGTGTTAGCAAGACAGATACTTGCAAAGAGGCTTGCAACCCAGTTGCCAGTGGGGCGCTGTTGTTGGGGGAAGTGCTGGCCTGCTCTGCTGGACACAGGGAGTCTCTCTGAGGAGTGTTGGGGACACATTCCAGCCTCCGAGGTCTTCTTCCTATGGTTCCCTATGGCTCCAATTTTCATTTCCCTTTTGTTACGCAGCTACTGCGAACATGATCCTCTATAAAAAGAAAAAGTGTGACAAGACCACGGAACCAGCTACTCATCCCTTTCTCCTTCTTATTTCCTCCTCTCCTTCTCGCCATAAGAACAAAACTTTAGGCCTGGCCTGTGGTGACGCAGTGGATAAAGCGTCGACCTGGAATGGTGAGGTTGCCGGTTCGAAACCCTGAGCTTGTCTGATCAAGGTACATATAGGAGTTGATGCTTCCTGCTTCTCCTTCCTCCTCTCTCTCTCTCTCTCTCTCTCTCTCTCTCTCCTATCTAAAATGAATAAACAAAATATTTTTTAAAAAAGAACAAAACTTTAAAAGACTGCCTCCTTTATGGGGGCTTCCCAGAGACAGAGGGCGAGGCAAGAGCAGGAAAAGTGGTCAGCTGCTGGATGCTGAAGTTGCTTTTCAGGCAGGACTCTCCTCACAGGTGCTGCAAGTGGACAAGAAGCCTGCCTTCCTCAGAGGGCATCAGTCCACCTTGGTCCTGGAAAGACCTGGAATTTCATGGTCCTCATTTAGGAGATGGGTAAACTGAGGCATAAAAGAAGACAACAGTCGCTAGGTAGCTGCCTACCTCCTGCAGAAATGCACTTAGCGTGGCTCTGCCCTGAGCAGGCTTGTTGATGGAAGGGCCATATCATCACAGCCTCCTCTGCCTGGCCCCTCAGTCTGCCCCTGGGGGGCATGATGTCTGCACCGCTGTGGTCCTCGAGTTCCCCTGATGTCCGTTCCTTTTCTGGTTTGTGTTTTTTGCCCAGGCTGTTGGCTCCTGTCTCTCTAATTGAGAAAGTCTGTTCTTGGAAGAAGGAGGGTGTGACCGAGCCCCCAAGGCCCCCAGGGCCCAGAGATGTTGCTTCTGACATTGTGCGCATACTCCTGGAGTGTTTAGAGTACTGTTAATCATCGCCAGCATTTTTGAGCATATATCATGTGTTCCGCATCTTAGTGCTATTATTATTGCCCTTTTATAGGAGAGGAAGATGGAGCTCAGTAAGGCTGGCCTAAGGTCACAGCGTAACAGTATGGAATTTGAACCCAGGTAGTCTGACTCCGCTGTGTTTTACTTGGATTGCTCTAGTGCAAGACAGGGCTGTCAGCCCAGCGGGCTCAGGAGGAGATGGGTTACTAAGGGGAAGATTTGATTAGGGTAGGAAACTGGATTTCTTTTCTTGAGGTGTTTGAGATGCCTGGGGCTTAGCACAGTTTGAATAGCATTTGTAGTATGGGAATGAGACGAGATCGGGCGCGTTCAGGGTGGTATGTCCGAATGAGAATGAGAAGTTTTAGGCTTCTCAGAGAATTCTCACTTTGGCTGGCAGAGGTGAGAAGTGGTGTCTGGGGTTTGCTCAGAGCTTGTGGCCAATAATTGCCCCTTTTTATTTAAGAACTTTTCTTGGAGCATGTCTATACTAAAAATTCTGTCTTGGCTTCTCATTTTCAGAATTTGTTTGCTCTTTCCAGGCTTAGCAACAGCATCCTTGGGGTCCTTGTGAAAGTTGTATGACTGGTCAAAATCTGGCTCCTTTGTCTCCTGAGATGGTGATGGTGAAAAGGAGAATATGATGACATCATTACACACACACACACTTAAATTCATTATCTTTATTTACCCTCACAGCACGACATGAAAAAAAAAAGCCTACTTTACGGGTGAGAATCCTGAGGCTCAAAGCGTTTGCATAATGGGCCAAAGGCAGAGGTAGAACAAAAGTTCAAACCTAGGTCTGTGAGATTTCAAAGGCTGTGAATGCCATCATCCAGTTGTATTAAAATGATGATGATTGATGCATATTCCCAGCAAAATCCTAGAACACATCATTAAAGCGAGTGGTCGGCACCAGGCACCAACACAGGGCCACCAAGCACAAGTCCACTGTCACACCAAACTCGTCTCGTTTTCCCTTTTGATGCACTGACTTGTCTGGTAGACGAGAGATGTGATTTCAACAAGGCTTTGGACAAAATGTGTCATTATTTATTGTACATATGAATAAAAGTCATAATGGATCATTTTAAATAAAAAATTCACTCCCTCAAGCCAACAAATCAGGTAGCTTACATTTTTCATGCTTTTTTCCATTTCTTACCCTATGCATATGTTTTATCTAGTTGTTGTTATGCACATAACAATTTGTATTCGTGGAAAGGGATTGTATCTGCTGTGCACAATGGAGGACTGGGGGCCGGAGGACATTGGGGTCTGGTAGGTTTGTGCCTGATTGAAGGACTGTGCTCAAGGGGGTTCATCTATGGACCCAAGTCAGTATAGGCTGAGCCTGACTGCTTCCTGGGTTCTGTGACATTTTATATTTGGTAGCAACCCTGGTGAGGTCTTGGAGATTTACTTGTTATCGTGCTGATGGATGACACCTCCTGGAAGGGAAAGGTCATACCTTGGATGACTTGATTGTGAGTCAGAAGGATGTTGACAGCCTGCAGGACAGGCTGTCAAGAACAGAACTGCGTCCATCTGTGTTCGGGATCAGTGCTGCACTCACTACACACCCTGACAGCGGAAACAAAAGCCACCTCCCTCCCCCAGTGGCGTGGTGGTGGCAGTGTGAGCCAGGATGATGAGGGCCAAGTGGAGACCCAGATGTAGAGTTGACGCCAAGCTCAGTAAAAGCCAGGCGTGTAACATGGCTCCCCAGACTCTAAAGCAAACCCTCTTATTTTGTTTTTTGGTTAAAACTTTAAATTATTATTAAAAGGCTAATATAAATATATACATATTTAAAGAAAATTTGGCTCAGATAAGTAGCAAGAATTTAAAAATAGGGGAAGTGCCCTAGAGAAGTGTTTTACTGACTTGGTGTTGCCCTGTGCATGTATCTGAAGGAAGTTGCTTTTTTTTTTTTATTATGAAAGTTAGGATGGGTTTTTTGTTTGTTTTCTTTTTCAGTTAAGCAATATAGAATTATATAAAGTAGAAGGTGAGGCCCTGGCCGGTTGGCTCAGCGGTAGAGCGTCGGCCTGGCGTGCGGGGGAAGCGCCCATTTGCTTCCCCCCCCTTCCTCTCTGTCTCTCTCTTCCCCTCCCGCAGCCAAGGCTCCATTGGAGCAAAGATGGCCCGGGCGCTGGGGATGGCTCTTTGGCCTCTGCCCCAGGCGTTAGAGTGGCTCTGGTCCCGGCAGAGCGACACCCCAGGGGGGCAGAGCATCGCCCCCTGGTGGGCAGAGCATCGCCCCTGGTGGGCGTGCCGGGTGGATCCCCGTCGGGCACATGCGGGAGTCTGTCTGACTGTCTCTCCCTGTTTTCAGCTCCAGAGAAATACAAAAATAAATAAATAAATAAAAAATAAAGTAGAAGGTGAAATCCCTCTCAAATTCTCTCATCCAGATTTTATAACCTCAATAACTTGTCTTACATTCTCTCACAAGCCTTCTATGCACATACAAATATGTACTTATTTGGATACAAATATATATGTGTACACAATTCTTGCCCAGATGGAATAATAATGTCATTCATTTTCTTCAAATAAAAGTGTGGTTTTAATTAATTAATTCATCATACATTTTAAAACTATTTTCCTAATTTTAATTTTTTATTTTGAAATTAAATTTAATGGGGTGACATTGATAAATATAAGTTACATAGGTTGCAGGTGGAGATCTCTATACCATTTGAACTGCTGATTGCATCATGTGCCCATCACTCAAAGTCAAATCATTTTCTATCATCACATTTTTTAAAAATCTTTTTATTTTTTTACAGAGACAGAGAGTCAGAGTGAAGGATAGACAGGGACGGAGAGATGAGAAGCATCAATCATAAGTTTTTTGTTGTGCATTGCGACACCTTAGTTGTTCACTGATTGCCCTCTCATATGTGCCTTGACCGTGGGCCTTCAGCAGACCGAGTAACCCCTTGCTTAAGCCAGCGACCTTGGGTCCAAGCTGGTAAATTTTTGCTCAAACCAGATGAGCCCACGCTCAAGCTGGTGACCTCGGGGTCTCGAACCTGGATCTTCCGCATCCCAGTCCGATGCTCTATCCACTGCGCCATCATCACATTTTCAAACTATCTTAACCCATGATAAGATTGTGGAGCAAAGATACAGCCTCCAGCCCCTGGTACAGAGCAAATGGTTTACCCTGAGACCAAGAGTAGGAGGCAGGAGGAAGTCATCTCACTAAAACGGTGGGGGAGGGATCCTGCTTGGGAGCTTCTCAAAGGAGACTCCTGAGGTGTTTGGAAGGATAGAAAAGGCCTATGTACTTTCTGACTTTATTTTCACTTAACCTTGTATCTCAGATAGTTTTCCCTTATAAAATCTTTTAAAAACCACTTTTGATGCTGCATAAGCTTTTATCTAGTGGATATATCGTTTTTATTTGTTATTTTATTCTTTTTATTACTTGTGTGTACTGATTGAATGTACTAACGGAAATAGCGCGATTGGGATCAGGAAGGTAATTGATGAACCACTGCCCTGGAGACCACGCTGGTCAAGCCTCATTTGGATTATGCTGTTGAGTTCTGGGTTCCATGTCTTAATGGGAATATGGCTAACTAATAACATTGTGAGGTTGAACCAGATGGCCGCCAGAGGCTTAGAAAGACACTTTAATTTCTAAGTGATTGAGCTGAGCGTGTTTAGCCAGAGAAGAAGCAGAGTCAGAGCATACGTGTCCTCTTGGAACTACTTCAGGAGCTGCGCTGAGCTGAGTTGCAGAAGTTAGGCTGGTCCCACTGCAGTGCTCATGCACAGGGGTCATTGTAATGCTGATCACACTTGTGGCAAAGAAGGATTTGTAATGTTGGCACTAAATAAAAATACTGTTTCCCCCAGAAAGGAAGGGAGAAGGGATGATGTCTTAACACTGCCGCAGCTCTAGGAACCCAATTCCAAGGATGCAGTGATGCCATTCTCTCCTGACTCTTATCCTATGGGGATTCTCAGTTGTAACCTTGGACTTGGGTCCCCAGATATCCTCCCTTGGTGGTGGTACTTTCTCGTTTGCGTATATAGTCCTTTCACCCAAAGAGCAGCTTAGATTTGTAGCACCAACATGCCTGGGAGCTACTCAAAAGGTGGAAGAGATGTTTCTGAACGCAGTCAATTCCAGGAGGCAAGCGGGTTCGGGGCTTTATGCCTAACTTCTACAGAGCTTTGGTTGGCTTCACCGAGACAGCTATTAAAAATGGTTTTACGGACTATTACTCAGCAATAAAAAGGAACAAGCTACCGATGCATGCAATAACTTGAATCCTTCTCCAGGGAATGTTGTTGAGTGAAAAAAAGCCAGCAACCTTTAAAGTTTATATACTGGATAACCCATTTCTATAGCATCTGAAATGACAACTTTAAAACTGGAGGATAGGTTAGAGGGGAGGGAACCAGGAGGGAGGTGGGCCCGGTAACGCCCAGACCTCAAGAAGGATCAGAATCTGGACTAGAATCTTGACCGTGAGGGTGGATACAGGAAACTACATCAGTGAAGGAAGTGTATGGAACACACAACAAGTACAAGCAAAACAGGAGATGAGAATAAGATTGGTGGGTTATATTAACGCTGTAGTGATGTAATATAGTTTTACAGGATGTTAGTTAGCACTTGGGGACACTGGACACAGTACACAAGGGACCTTTCGGTGTTATTTCTTATAGCTGCACGTGATTCCGTAATGACCCCGACAAAAATTTCAGTAATTAAAAAGGCACCAGCCTGTGAAATCAAAATGTGGGCTCAGAAAGAATGAAAGAAGTTCCACGGTGCTGCCTTCACTTCTTGTTTCTCTTGCTTCGTTTCTGAGGGAGTCTGCCTGGTTGTGGTTGTGTGTGGTTGTGCCTGACGCACGCACAGGAGGAAGGGGGGAAGGTCTGGGGCCAGGGGGAGGACCACTGGCCAAGAAGGACGGGCTGGTGCCCACAGGCTGGTGCCAAGGGACTGGTGCAGTTTAGTGGTATCAGAGAGCCTGGGGAAGGGGCAGGGCTGGGGGGAGGAGGCAGGTGAACTTGGAGCCCAGATGGAATTCTCTGGTTGGAATTACAAAAGAGGATGTGTCTTGGGGGTAGCTTTTAACTGAGGACTGGGAGAGTTCAATTTAGATGGGATTGAGGGCCAGGGCTCACAGCAGGGCAGAGGGTGCTGGAAGCAGAACCCTGGAGGGAGGGGCCGTTCTCTCCCCCTCCGGACACAGTTTGGAAAGTTCCCTGGGCCCTGGCACCTTGGAGACTAGCCCTGTTTGCTCTGGGAACACTAAGAGTCTGGCAGTAGAGACAGACAGTAAATCCTTTAGTCAGTCAGTCAATCAATCAATCAGTCAACCAGTCACTAACCCTGGCAAGGTCAAGGGTAGAGATGGTGGGGAGGGTAGCAGAACAAATAAGAACTGGGGCCCCCTGACCTCCTGGGACTGCCTGGTCTGCTCATCATGGCAGTGAGATATCATGGATGCCAAGTGGGTGGTGCAGGTCCCAGGGAGATAGATAGTATCGTGGATTGAGGTGGTCAGCAGAGGTTTCCCCAGAAGGGCGTGGCCTTGGGCTGTGTCCTCCGGGTTTGGTAGGTGGTGAGGGGGTTTGAGCCGTTTTGATGGGATGGGACCAGCCTCCTGGATGGTTTCATACAAGGTTGGCGGCCTCCTGGCTGAGGGCAGGGTGAGAGGTGGGGGCAGTCAGCAGCCCTAGATCAGAGCTGAAGGGGTGGAAATTGTATACAGCACTGGGCACAGCACGCTCTAAGAGGGCCCACGGCGTGGGCTTTGTAGGAGGTAGAGTTTTGTAGCGGCTCTTTGATGCAGGTAACCTCTGAGTCTCGGTGTATTTGCAGGGGCAGGAGGGGCAGTAGCTGTCCCCTGAGAAGCAGCAGAGTGTCTTGAGAACCCTGGCTTTCGGTCACACCAACTGGGCCTGGAACTCAGCCCTGCCACTTCCTGTCTGGGTTTTTGATAAGTTACCCTCTTTTAAACCATTTTCTCATCTGAAAATGTAACCTAGTTGTAAGATAATATACATTAAAAACACTTAACATGGCCCCAAGATGCACAAAAATATGTTTGTTGTGGCCTCCGCCTGAGGTGGTGGTGCGGGAGGCCCTTGGTGACAGTTGGGGTCCTCCTGTGGACTGCGTCCACGTGCAGACCCCCCCTGACACTGCCCTGAGGTTCCTAACCAAGGTCGATGTCTCACTTAGTGGTTTTGAAACCTGTCGTGCTTCTGGGACAGTGTTTCAAGGTCTGAGTCCTGCTGTTATGTCAACCAGTCTGTTTATTTTATTTTGAGGTGCTGCAAAAAAAAACTCTGCATTTGAAATAAGATTTTAATGTTTTTTTTTGTTTTGTTTGTTTTTTAGATTTTATTTATTCATTTTTAGAGAGAAATGAGAGAGAGAGGGCAAGCGAGAGAGAGAGAGAAAGGGGAGGAGCAGGAAGCATCTACTCCTGTATGTGCCTTGACCAGGCAAGCCCAGGGTTTTGAACCAGCGACCTCAGCGTGCCAGGTCGATGCTTTATCCACTGCACCACCACAGGTCAGGTTGATTTTAATGTTTTAAAACATGTTTTGGAACAACTGGAACTTGATGTGCTGGGTAAATCGCCTCTGGGTTGCCAGTGAGTGGAAAGGCCCTGGGAGGACTTTCTTCTCTCCCCCAGCCCATCCTTGCCTCCTCCGGTTAGGGGAGGGCAGGGGAGGGCAGGACAGGGGCAGGGGGTGGGGCTGGAGCAGGGGTTCCTCCTGCATAGTGGCTGCTGGCTGGCCTGGCCTTGGCTGGTCTCTCCCCGGGGCCTCCTGGAAGACCTGTCCGGTCTGCTCGTGCCTGGCTGTTTGAGGCCATCAGGTTTTTTTGTTTTGTTTTAATGTTTTAGCTTGATCTCCAGTTGCTCCACCATACCAGAGGGGGAATGGGCCTTGCTTGGCTTTGGGCAGATGGACGACAGTGGGTGGAAAAATCATAATTGAAGGGAGATCTTGGTAGGCCTGTCATTAGCATGAATCAGCTAATTTGTTTTACAACACCTCTACTTAGAGGGCTCCAAGGGGTTATTAACCCACTTTTTAGAGGGGAGAACTGAGGCACAGTGAGGAATATTCGCCCCAATGGCTCTGAGTTCCCAGCCTGACACCTCATGTAGGCCACACCTACTCCAATACCCCAATCCCTTCAAAGAGAAAAAAGAGACTTGTATCCAGGGGTACTCCCCTAGTCTATTGTTTATCCCCTTTGGGGGGTCCTGTGACAGATGTGTGTGGTCCCAGGATCATGGCTGTGTGGGCAGGGCCCTGGGAGGTGCAGGGAGTGGGGGAGGGGAACCAGCCTGAAACCCACAGGAGCCAGATACTGGCTGGCAGAGGACCAGCCCTGGGTTTCTGTGCTGACAGTGCCCGCAGTGGCTGAGTCAGCCCCGGGGACTTTTCCTCCTGCTCGGACCAGGTGTGCAGGGTTTATTTTATTTCCTTCACTGGGAACTGTTAGTTAGCTGTGGGTCAGCTTCCTGTTCCCCGACATGGCTCTGGGCCACAGACCTCAGGTAATTCTGGGCTCCTTCTGCTGGGAGGACAGTGACGGCTCTGGGCGAGAGTGAGAGGGTTGGGCGACAAGAGGCAGAGGTCCACCAGGAGCTCACCGGCCCTCGGCTGGGTGTGTGCGTCTCTGAGGAACTCGGGGCAGCCTAGAGCTCACCGGCCCTCGGCTGGGTGTGTGCATCTCTGAGGAACTCAGGGCAGCCTAGGAGACTCTCGGTGACGCTTATGGAAGGTTGTGGGAGGGCCCAAGAGTGGAAGCAGAGTCCAGCCCCACACAGCAGGTGTGCCGCACCTGAGTGGTTGCTTAGAGCAGGCGCACTGAGGCTGTCACCTGACCTGCTGCCTGGTGCCTCTCTCTGTGGTGGGAGTGGGTGAGCAGGCTTGCAGCCCCTAGAGTCCCCAAGAGTCACTTGGGCCCTGGCCCTGACCACTGACTGGGTCCTGACCACTGTGTTGGCATCTCCCTGGAGAAGGACTTGGGAATCTGGATGCTGGGAAAGCACCGTGCTTGTTTTATTTTACTTTTTATTGCTATTTTTCATGCCCAGACAGGTCTGGGAAGTGCTGGGGTGATGCGAGCAATGGGAACCACAGCCTCTGTTTCTGAGACTTTGGCTTCTTGTAAGATCAGTCATTGGGGTTGGTGAGTGGGTGAAGGGTTCGGATGTGGGCTTTGTTTTCACTTCTCATTTATCCCTTTGGTCATCTTGTGATGAGCAAGCCCAGTGTCCTCTCTGCTGGTCACTGCTCGGTGGGGCCGCAGTGGCGGCAGGACAGGTGAAGTCTTGCTCTCGCTCTCGGGAGCCTGCGTGTGGGCTGGCTGCTCCGTCCACAGCTGACCGAGTTTCCCCGTGTGTGGGTGGTGAGTTATGTAGAGAGCTCATCCCAAGTAGGGCCCCTTCTGCCTGCAGACAGGGCCCTTCATAATCAGCCACTCACAAAGGGGGCCTTTCTCCAGTTTACCTCTGCTATCTCAGTGCTGGGCACTTCTACACTCAGCATCACCTGGGGAGACATGTAGCATTAGTTTTTGGAATTCATTCATTCATTTCTTTCTTTTTTTTTTTTACAGAGACAGAGAGTCAGAGAGAGGGATAGATAGGGACAGACAGACAGGAATGGAGAGAGATGAGAAGCATCAATCATCAGTTTTTCGTTGCGACACCTTAGTTGTTCATTAATTGCTTTCTCATATGTGCTTTGATCATGGGACTACAGCAGACCAAATGACCCCTTGCTCAAGCTAGTGACCTTGGGTCCAAGCTGGTGAGCTTTGCTCAAACCAGATGAGCCTGCGCTCAAGCTGGCGACCTCGGGGTCTTGAACCTGGGTCCTCCGCATCCCAGTCTGAGGCTCTATCCACTGTGCCATCGCCTGGTCAGGCTGGAATTCATTTCTTGCACTGTGGTCTTAGGTGGCCTTGACCCATGCCGTGTTTCTGGGGCCTCTGGCCAGGATCTAACACGAACTGGCACCAGGGAGCGGCCATGAAAGTTATGCTGGCTTTGCCTTTCTGCTCATAAAGGCGTGCATCTATGAGTGCCACGGAATACCTTCCCCTCTTGGAAACCATGGCAGGTGCTGAAATTGTCCTTTCTTCCTTGAACAATCTCAGGGATATTTTATGGTTTTAATGACCATAGTGACAGTGATGATATCATGGAATTGAAATCCATCCCGTCTGGTGGTGGGTACAGTGAGTCACTGAACCTGAGTAAGTGAACAGAAGCTGCCACAAATCAATGGCAGAATCGGCCGTGGCGCACAAAACCAGCCACCCTGTTCTAATCTCAGGTCTGAGCGACACACCTTTGTCTCCAGCCAGTGACATCACCCCTGTCCCTTGACCTTGTTCTTCAGCAGCAAAGCAGGTGACCAGTTGCCATGGGATGGCCTCTCCCAGGACTCCGAGCGACCTCTTCTGTTTTCAGGTGCATGCCCCCGCCCCGCAGGTCTCTCCCAACCTGAGCCAAATGGGCAACAGTCTTAAAAAAAAAGTCTGGCATGAAGATTTATTTTTTCCTCATTCACTCTGGTTGAAATCTTGTGTGGAATTTTGGGTAGTTTGTGTTATTTTTGTCATTTATAAATGTCAACACTCACCAGTTGCTTTTCTGTAGTGAGGACCACACTCTGAACTGCTGGTAGCAAGTCTAACTTTGGATTTGCTGGTCCCCAGAGCTAGTGGGAGAGGAGACCCTGGAGAGTTTGGAGCTCGTGACAGGCCTGTTAGTGTGTGTTTGGGAGTCTGGAGAAGGTTCCTCCCAAATGGGAGATTCTTTGGTTCACTTGGACAGAGTTTTGTTTGCTTAGTATTTACCTTTCAGCCCTGGTGAGTTTTCCTTCCTCCCTCCCTCCCTCCCTCCCTCCCTCCCTCCCTCCCTCCCTCCCTCCCTCCCTCCCTCCCTCCCTCTCTCTCTCTCTCTCTCTTTCTTTCTTTCTTTCTTTCTTTCTTTCTTAGATTTTATGTATTGATTTTAGAGAGAGGGGGGAGAGAGAGAGAGAGAGAGAGAGAGAGAGAGAGAGAGAGAGAATGGTGTGGGGGAGGAGCAGGAAGCATTGACTCATAGCTACGTCTCACATATGCCTTGACCGGGCAAGCCTGGGGTTTCCAATGGCGACTTCAGCCTTCCAGGTCGCCACCTTATCCACTGTCACCACAGATCAGGCCTGAGTTTCTTTCTTAAGAAGAGTCAGGTGACTGCAAGGGTCTTTCTTATATCATTAAATGGCTTTGTTAATCAGTTTCTTTCGATAAACACTGGCCTTAAGGAAGGTATGTGTCACTTGGACTAATGTTCTTAAAACAACAGAAAATAGGACCTTCTCCAGTTTCCCACATCCTCCTGGTCTCTGGACCGTGCCCCTCTATTGCTCCAGTAAGCTGGATGGCAAAGGTGATCCTCTGATCCTGTCCCTGCAACCTGCCCCCTGGTTCTCCCCCTCATCCCTCCGGGTTCCTCACTCTGGGTACCCCGAGCCCTGCCCGCCCATCTGTGCTTCCCATCAGGAAGTCGTTTCTTGCTGCCTTGTCTGAGCTGGCTTTGAGCCATGCTGCATTTCTGAGGACTCTGGCTGGCCGGTGGGAACTGGCAATGAGAGTTATGTGGCCTCTGTCTGTACGGAGTAAACAGGCACGTACACCCGCAGATGTGTTTACTTTACGCAAGGGAGAAAGGAGGGGCAAGAGCCGGCGCCGGCTACCTTCTCTTCCGTGGACTCTGAGGCCCTGTGGGGAGATGGTTCTGATGGTTCTGAGTAGAGAGATGGTTCTGTATGCAGTTAAGCCAAATGGATGAGCTCCCTGTCCCCCCCACCACCACCACCATAAACACACCCAAAACCCGTCTAGAGTGGGAGGGCGTGGCTCTCATCCTAGCTTTGCTGCTTTTCTGACTTCACTACCTTTGTGACTTTGTACAGGTCACTCCCTCTCAGTCTCAGTTTCCTTATCAATAAAGTGACTGGGTTAGGCCAGATGATCTCTAGTATGCCTGAAGTGGAGTCGAGAGTAGGGTTGTAAAAGGAAGCAGTCTAGTTACTGATTAAACAGCATTTCTGGCTGAGTGGAGCCCAGCATCCACGCTGTAGGGTGATCAAGACCCTGCCATCCAGCTTGTCCCACTGCTGGTGGCTTACTCCAAGGCCAAGCCAGGGTGGCCTCTGGGATATACTCTGCATGCTATCAGCCACCTACCTCCCCCTTCTCAAGGAACTTGCTTTCCTGTGTCCCTGAATACTTCTTGGGTTCTGGAAACTGACCCGTGTGGGAGGTAGAGCCCAGGACGAAACCCGGACTGGCTGCATGATCTTGCAAAATCACCGCCTTCCCTCCCTACCTTATCTGTAGCACTGGGCTGACGGAGCAGTCCTGGATGATTCCAAACTGTTGTGAGATTCCAATAAGGAAATAGTTGTGAAATGACTCTGTGAATTAAAAATAAACATAACAAACAATTATTTTCTTCTAACATATACATAGACATACAGCCTGTTTAGAAAGTCTAGCTCTAAAGCTTTACTATTTTTCTATTTTTAAATATGATTAGACAACTAAGGACCATTGGCCATTTAATGAAAACCTATAGCCTGAAAGAGAAGGACAGAGACAAAGCTGAGGATAATTTTAAAAATATCTACTTGGTAAACTAAGAAAGAGCCAGAAGGTAGTGCGTTCATAAAATAAGAAAAGACTACCCAATAAGGTAACCATTAAAGAATAAAATACCACTCTTGGAAATGAAATATGTGATTTTTGAAATTCTTAGAAAAACTTTTATTGCCTTCATATAAATCTTGAGATCAGGTGACTTTGGTCCTCTGGTTTTGTTCTTTACATGGTCTGTTGCATTTTTTTTTTTTTTTTAGAGAGAAAGAGAAGGACAGACAGGCAGGAAGGGAGCGAGATGAGAGGCATCAACTCATAGTTGTAGCACTTTAGTTATTCATTGATTGCTTTCTCATATGTCCTTTGACCAGGGGCTCCAGCAGAGCAAGTGACCCCCCTTGCTCAAGCCAGTGACCTTGCGCTTTGAACAAGTCACTTTTGGGCTCAAGCCAGTGACCATGGGATCATGTCTATGATCATACACTCAAGCCAGTGACCCTGCGCGTGAGCCTGTGTGCAAGCTGGTGAGCTCAGGGTTTCGAACCTGAGTCTCCAGCATCCTAGGTTGATGCTCTGTCCACTGCGCCACTGCCTGGTCAGGCTGCATTTCTTTTTATTTTAAATAATTTTTAAAATTTTCCATTACAACTGACATACAATATTGTATTAATCTCAGGTGTACAACCCAGTGATTAGACATTATATAACTTATTAAGTGATCATCCTGATAAGTCTCCTACCCATTTGGTCCCATACACAGTAGTTAGAATATTACTGACTCTATTCCCCATGCTGTACTTTACATCCCTGTGACTACTCTGTAACAACCAATTTGTGCTTCTTAATCCCTTCACCTTTTCACCCACCTCCCAATCCCCCTCCCTTCTGGCAACAGTCAAAATGTTCTCTGTATTTATGAGCATGTTTCTGTTCTGTTGGTTTGTTTGTTTTGTTTTTTTAGATTCAATTGTTGATAGATATGTATTTATTGACATTTTATTATTTATAAATATATATTTAAATTGTATTTATTAGGATAACATAATCATGCAGGTTTCAGGTTACTAACTCCACAACACACCTCTGTGCACCACACTGTCCACTGCCCAAGTCAAGTCTTCGTCCGTCTCCATTTAGGCCCCCACACCCTCCTCCATCTGCCCCCATCCTGGCGATCACTGCACTGCTGCCCATGTCCATAAGGTGTTTTTGTTTGTTTGTTTGTTTGTTTTGAGAGAGAGAGAGGTAGAGAGAGAGGAAGGGAGAGAGATGAGAAGCATCAACTCATAATTTTGTCACTTCAGTTGTTCATTGATTGCTTTTTCATATGGGCCTTGACTGGAGGGCTCCAGCTGAGCCAGTGACCTTGCTCAAGCCATCGGCCTTGGTCTCAAACCAGTGATCTTGGGCTTCAAGCCAGTGACCTTTGGGTTCAAGCCAGCAACCATGGGATCATATTGACAATCTTGCGCTCAGGCCGGTGACCTCAGGTTTTGAACCTGGCACTTCAGTATCCCAGGTCGATGCTCTATCCACTGCACCACCACCAGTCAGGCAGGTTTTTTTTCTTTTTTTATTGTTAACATTTTTTATTTATTTGTTTTTCTTCTTCTTCTTCTTAAAGAAGACTCTTTAATATTTCATGTAAAACTGGTTTGATGGTGATGAACTCCTTTAGCTTTTTCTTCTCTGGGAAGCTCTTTGTATGGCCTTTGATTCTAAATGATAGCCTTGCTGGGTAGAGTAATCTTGGTTGTAGGTTTTTGCTTTTCATCACTATGAATATTTCTTGCCACCCCCTTCTGGCCTGCAAAATTTCTGTTGAGAAATCAACTGACAGTGTTGTGGGAGCATCTTTGTAGAGCTAAGTGCTTTTAACATTTTTTGTTTTAACCTTGAGCATTTTAGTTATGATGTATCTTGGTACAGGTCCTCTTTGAGTCTGGGGTTCGGTGTGCTTCTGGAACTTCTATGTCTATCTCCTTCACCAGGTTAGAGAAGTTTTCTGTCATTTTTTCGAATAGGTTTTCAGTTTCTTGCTGTCTTTCTTCTCCTTCCGGCACCCCCATGATGTGAATGTTGTAATGGTTTAAGTTGTCCCAGAGGCTCCTTACACTATCTTTATTTTTTGGATTGTTTTCTTTTTGCTGTTTGTTCTTCTTATTTTAAATTTTTTTTTAAGATTTTATTTATTGGTTTAGAGAGAGGAGAGAGAGAGAGAGAGAGAGAGGCCTGACCTGTGGTGGCGCAGTGGATAAAGCGTCGACCTGGAAATGCTGAGGTCACCGGTTCGAAACCCTGGGCTTGCCTGGTCAAGGCACATATGGGAGTTGATGCTTCCAGCTCCTCCCCCCCTTCTCTCTCTCTGTCTCTCTTCTCTCTCTCTCTCTCCCCCTCTCCACTCTAAAATGAATAAATAAAAAAATAAAAAATAAGTAAAAAAAAAAAAAAGAGAGAAAGAGAGAGAGAGAGAGAGAGAGAAGGGGGAAGAAGAAAGCATCAACTCTCATATGTGCCTTGACTGGGCAAGCCCAGGGTTTCAAACCGGCAACCTCAGCGTTCCAGGTTGACGCTTTATCCACTGCACCACCACAGGTCAGGCCTTTTATTGCTGTTCTAATTGGGTGTTTTTTGCTTCCTTATATTCCAAATTGCTGATTTGAGTCTTGGCCTCATCTACTCCACTGTTGATTCCCTGTAAACTTTCTTCATTTTAGTGTATCTTTCATTTCTGATTGGTTCTTTTTTATGGTTGCTATGTCTTTTCTCACGCTACTGAAGTTCTCATTAAGTTCCTTGAGCATCATCATAACCATTGTTTTGAACTCTGTGTTAGGTAGTTTGATTGCCTCCATTTTGCTTAGTTCTTTTTCTGGAGATTTCTCCTATTCTTTCATTTAGAACATATTTCTTTATCTCCACACTTTGGCTACTTTCCTGCATTAGTTTCTATGCATTAGGTAGAGCTGTTATATCTCCCAGACTTGGTAGAGTAGCCTTGTGTAGTGGGTGTCCTGTAGGATCCAGTGGCACTGCCTCCCTAGTCACCCAAGCTAGGCGCTCCAGGTGCCCTTCTGTGTGGGCTGTGTGCACTGTCCTGTTGTAGTTGAGCTTTGATTGCTGTTGGCTTCACTGGTAGGCATTGACCCCCAACCTGATCGTAGGGGACGACTGGCTGTCCTGTTGTAGTTGAGCTTTGATTGCTGTTGGCTTCACTGGTAGGCATTGACCCCCAACCTGATCGTAGGGGAGGACTGGCTAGGATTGCAATGGAGGAGCTGCTGTGTAGGGGTTGTCCCTACAGAGCAGGACTTACCTCAGTGGGGCTTTGGTGCCCACCAAGTCTGTCCCTTGAGTGTGTTGTTCTTGGAGGTGGTGGGTTTGCAATCTGGCGTGGTCTGAAGCTCTCTACCAGGTGCACTGGCTTTGCGGCCTCCTAGGAGGTTCAAGGTCAGCCACCACCTGGCCCAGCCTGGGGCCACTCAGCAAGAACTACCGAGTGATGTGAAGATGGCTGCTACTTGTGCCGGGCTTGGAGGAGTCCAGGAGAGGCCAATCTGTGAACCAAGGCCTGCTGCCACTAATACCTGGCCTGGGGCCACTTAGCAAGAGGTACAGGGTATACAGAGGCTAGGTGCTGCTTGTGTGAGAGATTTTAGGAAAGTCCAAAGGCAAGAGAAGCTATTAGTATGGAAAAGCCACTGGAAATGGCTTGAGTAGGCCTGCAAGTTGGGTGGGGCAGGGTCTCAGGGAATCATCCAGGCCAGGCAAACACTGTGAGCCACGTTGATGGAAACAGATATGGCACCTGCCTGACAGCTCTGTGGAGAAAGGGGAGTGTTCAGAAAAGGAACAATGGCCTCTACCGGCACTTTTGTATGACAGAATGCTGCCCCCCTCCCCCAGCTTTTGGCCTGATTACAGACAACCCAGTTTCTCCCTGTATGTCCCTGGTTCTTTTCAAATTGCTGCCCCAGCACTGGAGCTCAGAGGGAGAGAATCCCGGCAAGTCTGTGCACGAGCCCTTTCAGAGGACCCGCCTGGGACTCCCGGAGCTCTCTGCCTCCCTCAGCCACAACCCCTGCTGGTTTTTACAGCCAGAGTTATGGGAGCCCTGGGTTAGAAGGCTTGGTGTGGGGTTGAGACCCCTCGTTCCTCAGGGGAACCTCTCCAGCAGAGATTTTCCTCCTGATTTTAAACTGCCGTCTATGGGGTGGGACCAGCTGGTTTGGCATCTCTGCTCCTTCTGCCAGCCTGGATGTGGCTTCTTTACATCCTTAGTTGTAAGACTTCCATGCAGCTGGATTTCAGGCAGTTCTGAATGGTGGTAGTTCTGTAGTTTAGTTGTAATTTGGATGTGGTTGTGGGAGGATTCGAGCACCCTGTTTACCTACATTGTCATGTTGACCTGAAGCCTGTTGCAATTCCATACAAATTTCACAGCAGCTCATCAGTTTCTACAAAAAGCCTGCTGAAATTTTGATCAAGATGGTATAGCTAGTGCTCGACTTACGACCACGATAGGTTCCGACAGACTGGTCGTAACACGATTTGGTCGTAAGTTGAGTAGGCTATATGTACAGTACTGTGAAATGATGTTATAAAAATCTTTAAGTCATATTTTATCATAATTTTCTTTCATTATTGTTATATATCATAATTTTCTTTGTTCACTTTATGCCATTTTTATCATCTCTACACCATTTTGTTTCTTATTTTTACATTCATCAGGTTTAAGTAAAACACTGCATTACCAGTACAACTGGTTTAATGTTTGCAAAACATACAAAATTACAAAATACAGGTGCATACAAAAATATAAAATACAGGTGTAAAAAATACCATAGGAAACATTTTCCCAATTTAAAAACATATCAAAATATATAAACATGTACGAAACATTTTATTGGCCACTGGTGCTTGGCTGCGGTTCATTGATATTGTCATCTGAGGCAGCAGTTGGGGTTACTGGAGTTGGTTTTTTCATAAACATGTGCGATCACATTCACTTTCTTTCCTCCTTCGTACTTGTTCATTGATTGCTTTCTCATATGTGCCTTGACCAGGGGGTTACAACAGAGTGAGTGGCCCCTTGCTTAAGCCAGTGACCTTGGGCTCAAACCAGCGACCATGGGGTCATGTCTATGTTCCCATGCTCAAGCCAGAGCCCCTGCACTCAAGCTGGTGAACCCATGCTCAAGTCGGATGAGCCTGCGCTCATTTTTGTGTGGAGATCAATGGCCTTTCTTTCCTTCTTGGCAGGCTGAGGCGTAGACAAAAAAATTTCCTCTTGGTAGACATCTTGGGAGGGGTTTGATGAAAAATATCCAAGACAAAAAACACAAATTGCTGTAGCGAGTCTGGGATAACAGTTGAAATGGTGCACGTGGAGATGGTAGTGCTGCCGGAAGCTGGTCCGCACTGTCGTACAACCCAGCTGGGCAACGCTTGCGCTGCCAGACGCGGAGCATTCGTGGCTAGTGATTGTGGTCGTAAAGTCGAATGGTCGTAAGTTGCATAGGTCGTAAGTCGATCAATATCTGTATTGAATTTCTAGACAAATTTGAGAGTAGACATCTTTAACTATATTGAGTCTTCCAATCCATGAACATGAGATAATTGCTTGATTTATTTAGATCTTTTAAAATTTTTCTCGGCAGTGCTTTGTATTGGACATTTTTTGTCGGATTTTTCCCAAGTATTTTGTAATGTTGATGCTATTGTAAACAATGTTTTTTAGCTTTAATTTCCAATTTGTTGTCATTAACATATAAAATACAATTGATTTTTGTATATTGATCTTGTATCCTGCAACCTTGCTAAACTCCTTATTTCAGTAGCTTGTTTTGACTTAGAAAGCCATAGTCATGAAGACAGTCTGGTTTTAGAGTAAAGACAGAGGTCAGAGAGACCCATAAATATATGGGCAACTGGATTTTTTAAAATTTGTATTTATTGATTTTAGAGAGAAAGGAAGGGAGAGAAAAAAACATCGATTTGCTGTTTCACTATTTAAGCATTCTTTGGTTGATTTTTGTATGTGCTTGCAACTTTGGTGTATGTATCAGGATGACGCTCTAACCAACTGAGCTACACAGCCAGGGCAATGGGCAACAGATTTTTGGCAAAAGACTGTATCCAAAATCGATATATAAAAAACTCAAAACTCATTGAGAAAAATAAACCAATTAAAAAAAACTAAGATATACCTTGAAAAGATACTTAACCAAAGAAGATAAACAGATGGCAATTAAGTATACAAAAAGACACACAACATCGTTAGTCATTAGGGAAAAGAATCTTAAAACCATAGTGAGATATCATTATACATCTATTAGAATGGCTAAATTTAAAAAGATTGACTATATAGCACATGTTGGACAGGATGTGGATGACTAGAATCCTTGTATACTACTGATGAGAATGTAAAATAGTTTAGTCACTTTGGAATACTGTTTGACAGTTTATTTATTTATTTATTTTACAGAGACAGAGAGAGTGTCAGAGAGAGGGATAGACAGGGACAGACAGACAGGAACAGAGAGATGAGAAGCATCAATCATTAGTTTTCGTTGCGTATTGCAACACCTAAGTTGTTCATTGATTGCTTTCTCATATGTGCCTTGACCGCGGGCCTTCAGCAGACCAAGTAACCCCTTGCTCGAGCCAGTGATCCTGGGTCCAAGCTGGTGAGCTTTTGCTCAAACCAGATGAGCCCGCGCTCAATCTGGCGACCTCGGGGTCTCGAACCTGGGTCTTCTGCATCCCAGTTCGATGCTCTATCCACTGCACCACCGCCTGATCAAGCTGTTTTACAGTTTATTAAAACAATGCACCTATAATTCAAACTTGCTTTTCTACTTCTAGGTATTTACCCAAGAGAAATGAAAGCATATGACAATACAACACTTGTACAGGAATGTTTATAGCAGCTTTGTTTGTGACAGTCCCAAACTGGAAACAACCCAAATATCCATCAATAGGTGAATAGTAAACAAATTGCTATATACTCATACAGTGGGACACTATTTAACAATAGAAAGAATGTACTATTGACATAATAAATATAGTAACATGAATGAACCTCAAAATATTGTGTTAAGCAAAAGAAGCCAGACAATAAAGAGTGCATGTTTTATATCCCACTTATATAAAGCACTAGAAAAAGCAAACTAGTCTTTGCTGATAGGAAGCAGATAAGTGGTTACTTGGGGACAGAAAAAGGAATTGGGAAGGATTGGGAGGGAGAGCCCAGGAGGAAACTTTTCAAAGTGATGGACTTTTGTTTATTATACTGATTGTGGTGCTGGTTTTGTGGGTGTATATATATGCCAAAATACAATGTACAGTGTATTTTGTCATTTATACCTCAGTGAAGCTATTCTTTAAATTCTATAGAAGGTTTACAAGAGTAAGTTAAAAAACCACAGAATGCTGAAGAAACCCAGAATTCCAGATGACAAAGAAATGTAAAATATGAGAATGGAGGAAAAGGCAGCTGGAGGGCTAGAGAACTACTCTTTATTCTTGGTGTGTGTTTTTTTTAGGTTTTTTTTTTTTTTTTTTTTTCAGAGAGAGAGAGGGATAGACAGGGACAGACAGACAGAAACGGAGAGAGATGAGAAACATCAATCATTAATTTTTCATTGTGCATTGCAACACCTTAGTTGTTCATTGATTGCTTTCTTATATGTGTCTTGACCTTGGGCCTTCAGCAGACCGAGTAACCCCTTGCTGGAGCCAGCGACCTTGGGTTCAAGCTGGTGGGCTTTTTGCTCAAACCAGATGAGCCCGCGTTCAATCTGGCGACCTCGGGGTCTCGAACCTGGGTCCTCTGCATCCCAGTCTAATGCTCTATCCACTGCGCCACTGCCTGGTCAGGCTTTATTCTTGGTGTTTTAAAGTTTCATCATGATGTATTTAGTTATGTTTGAATTTTTATTTCTTTTTAACCATTCATTGAACCCTTAGAATTAAAGAGATATGCTTCTCTTTAGCTCTTGGAAATATTCTCCCAATGTTTCTGTGATAATGTCCTCAGCCAGGCTCTGGAATTGGGCTCCGGTGTCATAGAAGACAGAGGTAAGGGAAGGGCATTGTTAGAAGTTTTCAGATTCCCACCTCTGTCCCAAACAAAAATACTCCAACCCAACCAGTGCCCCATAAAGGGTAGGAAATTGATTTCTGCAGACCCGAGGACACCAGGTACAGAGGAAGGCTGTAGTGAGGGGCAAAAAGAGGTAAAGTCTATTCCCTCACATGCTCTAGAATGTCAATGGCTGGGTTCAAATTGCTCCATCCAAGAGATTAAAAAACTATTCTCTGAAGCCCTTAAAGCACCCCATAGAAAAGATCTACATAGCTTAACTGTTAGGAGTGCCTAGTAAAAGAGCTCACTTTATTTTGGCCTATAGTAAAGCCACTTGTGCCAGGCCATTCACAGAAAACTTCCAAACAAGCTTTCAGACCTTGTTCCTAAATACAGATGAACAACAAGCATCTGAAGGCATTTGAGGAAAGCTTTCAACGTGAAAGAGAAAGTAAAAACAGAGATAAAGGGACAGTAGAAATACAAAGATGAGAAGATTGGCCTTGACAGGGTAGCTCAGTTCACTAGTATCGTCCCAGTACGCCAAGGTGGTAGATTTGATCCCAGTCAGGGCACAGACAGGACTCAACTAATGAATGCATAAATAAGTGGAATAACAAATTGATGTTTTTCTCTCTCTTTCTCTAAAAACAAAGAATAGTTATATTGGGAAGAAAACAATAGCAAACAATATTTTCAAAGACTAATAAAGAAAACATAGTATGGATAAAAATTTAAAAGCTTTTGCCCAATCACTATTGGGAGATTGGGTAAGAGATAGCAAAGGAATAAGGACATTAAAATCCATAGTGTTGCCTGACCAGGCAGTGGTGCAATGGATAGAGCGTCAGACTGGGATGCGGGGGACCCAGGTTTGAGACCCCGAGGTTGCTGGCTTGAGCGTGGGCTCATCTGGCTTGAGCAAAAAAAAAGTTCACCAGCTTGGACCCAAGATCACTGGCTCGAGCAAGGGGTTACTCGGTCTGCTGAAGGCCTGCGGACAGGGCACATATGGGAGAGCAATCAATGAACAACTAAAGTGTTGCAATGAAAAACTGATGATTGATACTTCTCATCTCTCTCCATCCCTATCTGTTCTTCTCTCTGACTCTCTCTTTGTCCCTATAAAAAAAAACACCCCACATTATTATAATAGAAAGTCAGTTGGTTGTATTTTAAATAGATGAATCAAGAGATAGTGGTATTAGCATATTATTTAGAAATATGGAGACAAATTCCAGAACAAGCAGTTTGAAAGCATTATAAGTAGTTGCCTCTGGGGTGTGTTTCTTTTCTTTTCTAAAATCTATTTTTAATGAGATATAATTGACATATACTATTGTGCAAGTTTAAGGTATACAGCCTGTTTATTTGACACATTTTTATATTGTAATATGATTACCATGGCAATGTTAGCTATGGAGTATGTTTCTGTGTGAGATATTAGATAAAGTCACAAATACAACCAATTAGGAAACTAAGAACTTAGAGATAAAAGTATCCAAGACCCTGGCCAGTTGGTTCAGTGGATAGAGCATCAGCCCGGATATGGGTGTCAGGTTTGATTCCTGGTCAGGGCACACAACCATCTGCTTCTTTCCCCCTCCCTCTTCCCCTTCACTCTCTCTTTCCCTCCCACAGCCAGTGGCTCAGTTGGTTGGAGGATCAGCTCTGGGTGCTGAGGATAGCAGGTTGGTTCGAGCAGTAGCCTCAGGTGCTAAAAATAGCTTGGTTGATTTGAGCATTGGCCCAAGACGGTGATTGCCAGATGAGTTTCTCTTGGGGCACATGCGGGAGTCTGTCTCACTACCTTCCTTCCTCTCACTTAAAAAAAAAAGAAAAGAAATAAAAAGTATTGGAATGTGGCAGGCGTGGGAAGACTCTTTCATAGGTAATGTTTACATATAACAAACCAAGAAATATTAGTTCAAGCATATTATTTAGAGTTATTAGGTTAACACCAGAAGAACCACATCTGGAAACTTAAAAATGGCCACATCTGTAGAATTTGGCATGTGGGCTCTTGCTTTTATTACAAATCCTTTTGCAGTGGATATGAGGTAGTTAAGCTTATAAATCTTCAAACTTCATGACGCATAGCCCCTCTCCCAGATTGAAGACAGGCAGACAGAATGTTAGAAAAGCTTGTCTGTCATAGCATGCTGACACCGCACCTGCCCCATCCACATTCATGGCCACCCACCCCCACCCCGATGCCCCCTGACAGGAAGGAACTGGAGAAGCTGCCATCCTGTTGGTGAGAAGTTTTCTTGCTTTTCATGCTCTTGGGTCTGAGCAAGGGTGTGAATTCCAGTAGAGACATGACCTTCTCACCTCACCTTGAAATCTTGTTCTCGGGCACGAAGGCTAAAAGCAGGGCGGCTTGTTCCCCAGTGGCACGCAGAGCTGTCCAGCTTTCCTGCCTTTTTGCTTCTGACTGGTTAAACATTGGTGAAGCAAGGCCGCCGGGGAGGGTGTACAGTTGACACACTGTCCACAGGCTTCTGGTGCAGGGATCGGTGGGGCCTGGGGCAGTGGTGGCTGCAGAAGGGGCTGCGCCGAGGCACCCAGTGGCCAGTCATGTCCCTGGGCTGAGCCCGCCTCCCCCACACCTGAACCTCTATCTGTGTCGCAGATGATTCATTTAAGTGGAGGGCTTTCATGAGTGGGTTTGGATGGGCTGATGAGCTGAGAGAGAGTTTCTGAGCTGCAGTGCCTTTCTCTGTTCAGAGCATGAATGGCTTTGAGGAAGGGCTGGAGTTCTTGCCGGTCAACAACACCAAGAAGGTTGAGAAGCGAGGCCCTAAGACCTGGGTGGTGCTGGTGGTCGTGCTTCTCTGCATCTTCTTGGTCTCTCTCACGGTTGGTTTACTGGTGTGGCACTTCCAGTGTGAGTACAACTGGGAAGGGGGGTGGATCTGGGGAGGGCGATGTGGTGTGGCCTACGTCCTCCCTCAAGGGACAGAGCCAGGGCCCTCCTCTTATGGACTGAGGGACAGAGTGGAGGGTGCAGTGGGGGTGGGTGAGGAGGAGGCTAGGGCTCTGTCTCTCTTGGCTCTTTTGAGTGATAAGGGGGTGATAAGGAATTGGTCAGAGCTGGCCCATAAGGCTCATATATCCCTGTTTGTCACTTTCCTTGGGTTCCATGCTGTTAGTCTGAGCTTGGGTGTGGACTCCAGCAGAGGCCTCCCCCACCGCCTCCACACCCTTCATCATGATGACCACCCAGCCTACTGAGGGCAGAGAGTGGACATTGAGGGACAGGACAGGGGCGATGCCACCTCCTCTGACTATTCTCCTTCCCTGGTCTTGCACAGACCGGAACGTACGGGTCCAGAAGGTCTTTAATGGCTACCTGAGGGTCACAAACGAGAACTTTCTGGATGCCTATGAGAACCCAAACTCCACTGAGTTTGCAGAGCTGGCCAACAAAGTGAAGGAGGCGGTGAGTCCAACTCCGGGGCCTGAGCCTGTCCCTGTTGTCTGCTGGGCCGTGGGAAGGGTCCCAGGCCCCAGAGGGAGGGGGCGGCATAGGCTGGGGGAGGGGACCAGCGCTGCTTCCTGGCCTGTCCTGAGCCTCCTCTCCTTCCCTCAGCTGAAGCAGTTGTACAGTGAGATCCCCGTTTTGGGTCCCTACCACAAGGAGTCAGCAGTGACTGCCTTCAGGTGGGTGCTGGGGAGAAGGCTGGGTGGGGGGGTGCAGGGAATGGGATCGGTATGGTGTTGTGTGTGGGAGAAGTGCCTTGTAGCCTGCAGGGTGATGAAGCCGTGAGGTCCCGGCTTGGAGAACCAGGGTGCCAGCCCCGTTCTGTCCTTCCTGCCTGTGATTTGGCATACTTGGCTCTTCTGTCTGGGCAGTGCTGCTCTGACGAAGGGCCCCGAGGCAGGTGGCGTGATCGGCACTGTGCTTGCCACACTGGCCACTCAGGAATGGCCGTGCTTCTTTGTTATTGTTCCAAATTTGGGTTTGGGTCTGCACCGGCACCTCAGCTGGGGACAAGCGGGCGCCCAGAGCCTGCCCGCTGCTGAGACTTGGCCCTCTCTCCTCAGCGAGGGCAGCGTCATCGCCTACTACTGGTCGGAGTTCAGCATCCCCAACCACCTGGTGGAGGAGGCGGAGCGCGCCATGGCCCAGGAGCGCGCCATCAAGCTGCCGCCGCGCACGCGCTCCCTGCTCTCCTTCACGCTGACCTCGGTGGTGGGCTTCCGTGAGTGTGGGGCCCGCGGGGGGTGGGGGGGTGGAGCAGGGGACCACTGCCGGGGGAACTACTGTTCCTGTGCTGCTGGAGGGCAAGTGTGCTGGCCGGCACCTCCCTAGAGGAATAAGGAAGCAGGAATGAGGAAAAAGACCAGATCAGTAAATACTTCATTCTTCTTGTTTTTTAGCCACTGACCCCAGAACAGTACAGACCGCCCAGGACAGTGAGTATCCTGCCCTCCTCCTGGAGGATGACTGGGATGTGGCCAGATGCCCCTTCAAGGGAGGGGTCCCCCAAAGTCACACAACGGTGACAGCCAGCCCCATCCAGGGCCTGAGAAGCCCCCTGAGTCCTGACGACCTGAGGCTCCTTGGAGAGGCCTGCCCTGGGGCACCCCTGTAGGGCTCTGGGCTGCTCACCCTGCCGGCGCTGACCGCTCTGCCCCACCTCCTCTTGTGTCCTACACAGACAGATGCAGATTCGCCCTGCACGCCCGAGGGGGGGAGCTGACGCGCTTCACCACACCCGGCTTTCCTGACAGCCCCTACCCAGCCTTCGCCCGCTGCCAGTGGACCCTGCGGGGGGATGCCAGCTCTGTGCTGAGCCTCACCTTCCGAAGCTTCGATGTGGCGGCCTGTGACGAGGGGGGCAATGACCTGGTCGTGGTGTATGACACCCTGAGCCCCGTGAAGCCCCGGACTCTGGTGCAGTGAGTGTCCCTGGGGAGACGAGGTGGGCTGAGGGCGCTGGGCGGCTGCCGCTGGTGGGCGGGGCCTCTGGGGCGAGTGTGACTCGGGGCCACAGGCGCTAAAACCTGCAGGCAACAGAGAACAGGTGTGGTGCTTGGAGGGCATTGCTCTACGTTGGCAAAGGCCAGGAAGGCTCCTGGGTCCCTAGACACCCGTGAGCAGGGTGCTCGGCCTTTACCCGTGGAGCAGAGGTGCGCCTGCTGCTGGAACGCAGCTGTGCGGAGGCCCACAGGTCAGGAGGAGGCTGCCATTGAAAAGTTTGTTTGTTACTTGCAGTTCCCAAGAGGAGGGGCTGCATGGGCCACATGGGGAAGCACCAGGGTCCTCAGGAGGCAGAGGACACTGGCAGAAAGCACGGGCAAAGCTGTTTTGTTGTGGTTTCTGCAGGAAAATCAAGGAAGGCCGGGTGTGCAGATTGAATAATTCCAGTGAGTTGTGGCGCTGGTGCCTGCTGGCGGGGTAATTAGGGCAGGTGGAAGGTGGCCTGCAGTGTAAGAGCTCTAGGGAGGAGGTGCTTGGCACTCTGGATTAGTTAATTTGCATGTGAAAGGCTTGGTTTTGGGTGAGTCTGTAGTATCTCTAGGGATTATCTAACCCTGGGAGGGCAGTTTCTCCAGAGTCAGCAAGGCCCCAGATGTGAAAGCACCAGGATTATAGGAAATCAAAAGGCATCATGGACCTGCCCAGGAGGCTGGGTGTGGAGGTGATGCCAGCTAGCCAGCCACAGGTTGGGGATGGCGCTGCCTTCAGAGGCACTGCGGCAGCAGGCGGACTGCCTGACTCACTGTGCTGCAGCCTTCTGCTGCTGTCTGTGGCAGTGAACTGGGCAGGTGGTCCGTGACTGATAGACAGTGGGCTAAAATTCAAGCCCAAACCAAGAGAGAACCATCTGCTGCCACAGCTTAGCCATCAGGACGTCCGCCCAACCACCTTCTTTGTGCAAGGTTTCTTTCCCTTTCTAACTTATTAGTTGTACAGCGAATAAATATATCTCCTGCAAGAAAAGAAGTGGAAAACAGACATGCATAAGGAGGACACAGCATTCACAAACTAACTTTCTAGAACCAATCACTGTTAATTTTGTGATGTATAGTCTTCCAGACATTTTTGCTCTGGATGTATATGTTTGTGATTATGTTTAAATGCAGAATATTATATAGTTCCTTTGGTTTTGTTATTTGATTTTAAAAAATGACATGTACAGGGTTGAGCAAAAGTAGGTTTACAGTTGTTTATGTGGAAAATAATACAATGACAAGTAATAATACAAGAATAAACTGTGTTTCATGTACTCACAATTTTAAACCTATTTTTATCCCATCCTCTATTATGATGCTCTTCCCAAATCAGTACTTCTGTTTTTAATTATCATTTTTCATTGGTTGCATGACGTGGTGCAGTTGAGAGGCAGCAGGACATGGTCATTCATTGGCCCTGTGGGCTCTGGAGCCTGATGCTGGGATTCGAATGTCTGCCTTGACATTGACTGACCGTCGAATTGTGGGCATGTTGTTTCACCTCTCCATGCCTCAGTGTCCTTATCTATAAAATGGGGATAATCGTCTCTACTTCACAGAGCTGTTATGAAACTACCTAAGTGAATAGGTATACAAGCACAAAGAACAGGGCCTGGCATGTTCTTTTTTATTTTTACTTTTTAAGCAGAGAGACAGGCAAACAGACAAGAAGGGAAGGAGATGAGAAGTATCAACTTAAAGTTGTGGCCCTTCAGTTGTTGATTGATTGCTTTCTCATACATGCCTTGACTAGGGGCACCAGCCTAGCCGGTGACCTTGCTCAAGCCAGTGACCTTGGGCTTTAAGCCAGTGATCCCATGCTCAAACTGGTGAGCCTACACTCAAGCTGGCGACTTCGGGGTTTCGAACCTGGGACTTGAGCATTCCAAGTTGATGCTCTCTCCACTGTGCCACCACTGGTCAGGCTGGCATGTTCTTAATAAGTGTTAATTGTTCATGTGGTTATTACTACTAGTATTGTTATTATTTAGCCTGTATGTATTATTTAGCCTGTATGAATCTTCTAATGTTAGGCAGTCAGTGTTTCTGAGGTTTTTCCTTTTTTCCTTTTAAGTGAGAGGAGGGGAGATAGTGAGACAGACTCCTGCATGCACCCGGGATCTACCAGGCAACCCGCATCTGGGGCTAGTGCTTGAATCAGTGAAGCTAGTCTCAGTGCCTGGGGCTGATGCTTGAACCTGTTGAGCCACTGGCTGCGAGAGGGGAAGAGAGAGAGAAGGGGGAGAGAAGCAGATGGTTGCTTCTCTGTGTGTCCTGAGTGGGGGTAGAACCCTGGACATCTGCAAGCTGGGCTGATGCTCTATCCTCTCAGCAAACCGGCCAGGGCCAGTTTTGCTATTTTAAACAAAGATAGCCTTATAACAATCCTTATTTAGGTGGCTCATGGTTTGTGTGGAGTGGGCTTTTCGACCTCACCCTTGGCCTTTTGTGAAGGGGACCAGGGTTAGGGATGGGGTCCTTGGGCCCCTTCTGCTTGGGTTCTGTTTGCTCTCACTAATGGCCTCCCTTTTTGCCCCCACAGGCTGTGTGGCACCTACCCCCCCTCCTACAACCTGACCTTCCTCTCCTCCCAGAATGTCCTGCTCGTCACGCTGATAACCAACACTGAGCGGCGACATCCTGGCTTTGAAGCCGTATTCTTCCAGTTGCCTAAGATGACCAGTAAGGAGAGACAGGGTGGGTGGAGAAGGGGGCAGTAGTTAGTGGTTGGCCTGAGTCCAAGCAGCCACAGGCCAAACCCTGTGGCTGGTGAACTGGCCCCAGGTTGGTGACAGAGCTTGAAGATCAAGTCATAGGGCCATTTGCCCTTCACCTGGTCAGGAGTTCTCCCTACGGGGGTCAGCCCCCAGCACTTGGACCTCCCAGCGGCTGCTCTGGAGCCTCCAGGGGCCCGGCCTGCAGCCCATGGGGAATGTGGGCTCTGCCTCGGGCCGGCTTGGCCCCTCCGCCTGCCCGCTGGCCGAGCACGTCCTCAGTCCTCCTGCTCTTTCCTCTTTCCTCTCAGGCTGTGGAGGCTACTTGCGTGAAGCCCAGGGGACATTTAGCAGCCCCTACTATCCGGGCCACTACCCGCCCAACGTCAACTGCACTTGGGACATCGAGGTAGGAGCTGCAGGGGTGGAAGAGGGAGGGTCGGGGAGATGGGAGAGAGGAAGAGAAAGAGGGGGCAGGCAGGGTGGTCCAGGGTACATGTGAGGAGGGCAGAGGGGGGAAGAGCTCCTTAGCAACAGTGAAGCTGCAGACATGAAGCCCGCGGGCACGCAGGTCGTGCAGTGTCCGGCAGACGCAGGCTCAAGCCCAGCTGCCCCCCTGGTGACCGGGGGCCCTCGGGCAGAGCCTCAGCTTGCTCCAGGTAGTGTGGGAGTGCAGGGGACTGCCTCCCAGGGGGGCAGTCAGGATGAGGCCGGAGTATGCGTGGGCAGCAGGGAAAGCACTTGCTGAAGGGCCTGAGACAAGAGTCCTGCTCACAGGACTGCTCCTCACCCTGTCCCAATCAGAGATCTTTCCTTTCCCTCCTTTTGATAATGTTGGGAGAACTTCCCAGCCTTCTTCAGCGATGTAACAGTGTGTCTCCCTCTGAGTTTAGAAGTTCCTCTAAACAGACCCTGCCTTCCTGCTCTGTGTCACTGTGCCCTGCCCCCGCCCCCAGCCCCCAGCCCGCCATGTCCTTGGGTTTGAGAAGCTGCGGAGACCCAGGAGGTGGGTCTCTCTCTCTCCCTCTCTCCAGGTGCCCAACAACCGAAATGTGAAGGTGCTCTTCAAAAGCTTTTACCTGTGGGAGCCCAACATGCCCCTGGGCACCTGCTCCAAGGACTATGTGGAGGTTAATGGGGAGAAGTGAGTGCTCGGGAGAAGGGGGTCGGCCGGGGAGTGGGGGCCGGCTGCGGAGAGGGGGGTCGGCCGGGGAGTGGGGGCCAGCTGCGGAGAGGGGGTTCGGCCGGGGAGTGGGGGCCGGCTGCGGAGAGGGGGGTTGGCCGGGGAGTGGGGGCCGGCTGCGGAGAGGGGGTTCGGCCGGGGAGTGGGGGCCGGCTGCGGAGAGGGGGGTTGGCCGGGGAGTGGGGGCCGGCTGAGGAGAAGGGGGTCGGCCGGGGAGTGGGGACCGGCTGCGGAGAGAGGGGTCAGCTGGGGAGTGGGGGGCCAGCCAGGGAGAGAGGGGGTAGCTTGTGAGTGGGGGGTTGGCTGGGGAGAGGGAGGTCGGCCGGGGAGTGGGGGGTTGGCCGGGGAGTGGGGGGTTGGCCGGGGATTGGGGAGTCGGCCGGGGATTGGGGTGCCAGGCTAGTGACAGAGGGGAGCAGGCCAGCGAGGGGGAGAAGCGTCTGCGGAGCTGGCTTGGTGCTGCTGCCCTTGGGGGAAGGGTACCACAGCCTGAAGGTGAGTCCCCTGCCTCCTCTTGGCCACCTCCTCCAGGTTTTGCGGGGAGAGATCCCAGTTTGTGGTTGCCAGCAAGAGCAGCAGGATCACGGTCCACTTGCATTCGGATCAGTCCTACACTGACACGGGCTTCTTGGCCGAGTACCAGTCCTACGACTCCCGGGACCGTGAGTGACTTCTTTAGGAGGAGGAACCAGGCTAGAGGGAGGGACCCGGTGCATCTCCGTGCTGCATCCTCAGCACTGGGCTTCCCCCTTTCTGAGACGGCACCGAATGGAAGGTGCACGTCCTTCTATTAGCCCCTGGGCGGAAAGGCTGCCTTGACTGCCTTTATTCCAAAAGGCCTCGGTGAACACTGGCACACACCATGCCCGCAGTCCCGGGGGGGCCCTTGGAGCCCGAGGACCCCAAGTGCCTTTGGACCACCTGTCCCTATGGTTCTGTGTCACTGTGACTTCGATCATCAGTGTTTGTCTTTGTGGTCCGTTAGCACCTTTACGATTAATAACATAGTTGTGAGACACATTAGAAAATTCTGGACCATGACCGTTGCACTAACCACTCCAGCTTTGACACGTCTGTGATCTGTCCCTGGGAGCTCTGGTGGTTTCTGTGGCCTTTAATGTCACTGACCGCTGTGGGAATAGCAGTTCTTCCACATACACATGGTTTCTTGTCTCAGACCTGCCTCAGAGAATAACCTTTCGAAAGACATTTTTAACTATACGCAGGAACCCAAATTTAAGTTAAAATTCCACTGCCTGGCTCCCCACCAGAAGTGTAACTAGATGAGCAAACCCCTTTGATAAGTGACTAAGCTACCGAGGCAGAGAAAGTGACAACGGCTTCCTCTCAGCTTTGTTGTCTGCCTGATGACATCAGTTGTCAGACACCTTCCAATTTCAGAAACATGGAAGTGTGGAAAATACCTTAATTAAGGAGCTGTGGGGATGCTGTTTGACACTTGCATGGGACAGACACTTTGACAAGCTGTGGGGCTCTGCTGCTCCGTGTTGCTGACGGAGAGCCTGGCGCTCAGGACGTGGCTGGCCTGGGACACGGGGTGGTGGACCCGAGTGCACACGCAGCCAGCCCCTCTCCACCCTGCCGGGAGCTCCCGGGCTTTGTTCACTGGCAGACAGGAGGGGCCCCGGGCCAGCCTTCCCACTTGGGCTGTATGAGCCGCCTTGCCACGGCTTGGTGCCAGCTGCAGCCCTGCTCCTCTGTGGAGGGCTGGACTGGCAGGTTTTCTCCAGTCCTCATCGTGACTGAGGTGGGCTGTGGGGGAGGGGAGGCAGGGGTGGCGGCTGCGGACTTAGGCCGGTCCTCTCCCCTGCAGCGTGCCCGGGGAAGTTCATGTGCAACACGGGGCGCTGCATTCGGAACGAGCTGCGCTGTGACGGCTGGGCCGACTGCGCCGACTACAGCGATGAGCTCGACTGCAGTGAGTGGGCTGCGGCCTGGCTGTCCTCTCTTGCCCTTGCTGTGCCCTGGCTCCGGCCAGCTGGCCCTTGTTGCCCAAGGGGACGGGGAGGTTGTGCTCATACCCTGTGTAGACATCTAGCCCCTTCCTCACGCTGCTGTTTGGAGCCCAGCTCCTGGGGAGCAGACGGAGGTGCATTACTGTCGTGCTGTCCACTTCCGGTGACACAGGGCACCCGGGCCCACTCCCCAGATGGGACCGTGTCCCCAGGCAGCTTCCCAGGGACGCAGTGAGGGATGAGTGAGGCTGTGGGGCTCACACCCCTGCCGAACCTCACCAGCTGACCACTGCCCTTGCCCCCTCCAGAATGCAACGCCACCTACCAGTTCACGTGCAAGAACAAGTTCTGCAAGCCCCTCTACTGGGTCTGTGACAATGTGAACGACTGCGGGGACAACAGTGACGAGCAGCAGTGCAGTGAGTGCCCGTGGGGGCTGCCCCGGCTCCCTGCAGCCGACTCCGCCGAGCCTTCGAGCCCCTGCTGAGAGCTTTGTGCTTCCCAGGTTGTCCACCTGGGACCGACAAGTGTGGCAACGGAAAGTGCGTCCCGAAGAGCCAGTGGTGTGATGGAGTGGACAACTGCGGGGACGGCTTCGACGAGGCCACGTGCCAAAGCGGTAAGGCTGGCCCAACCTACCGTTTTTCAGGGGCTCTCCCTCCTGCACCGGGAGGCAGGTGTGAACACTCACACGCAGCGTGTCCGAGGTTTAATAAACAGAGACAACTGTGTGAAGTGTGATGAGAAAGAGCATCCCGAGGGGAAGAAGCTTCTAGGAGGTGGAGAACCTTTGGCTGGGCTGGAAGGCCAGCGGGCAGGGGTGCGGAGGGTGGGCAGGCCTGGGCGAGGGGAGTAGGGGTGCACAGAGGAGGAGCTGGTTTTCTTCCTGTGCCCCCCTCCCTCGGCAGTGAGCACCGTCACCTGCACCAAACACACCTATCGCTGCCACAACGGGCTCTGTGTGAACAAGCGCAACCCCGAGTGTGACGGGAAGAAGGACTGCAGAGATGGCTCGGACGAGAAGAACTGTGGTGAGCAGGGCGCCGCCTGTGGCTGTGTGGCCGGTCACTATGTGGGCTGGTCACTGTGCAGGCTCACACAGTGTGCCTGCTTATGCCAGGCCCTGCTCCCCCATAGCTGCCCTGGGGAGAGGGTGGGCTGCCTGAGGAAAGGGTGACCTTATTGATTGGTAGGTTGGCACGAAGACACTGCCCCACGGCATACTCTGACCTGGAGGCAAGGCCCAGGGCAGCCCGCATGGCAGTGCCTCTGTGGCGGCTGCTGCCTGGTGGCAGTGCTGGGCTGGCTTCCGGTTCTGGGCCTGGCCACAGGGCAGTGGCAAGCGCTGGCTTCCATTCCAGTCCCACCAGGAGGAGAAAGGGCACAGCTGACCGGAGCACTCGCAGGGTTTTGCCTGCACCCTACTCCTTACGTTAACTTGTTGCCCCTTGTGTGTATTCGAAGCCCTGGCCTCAGGACATGTATGAGCATAGCTGCAGCTGTTCTGTGACTTCATGGTATCCATCACTGTTGCCCCGAGAGTTGTGTCTTTCAGCATTTGATAAAGAAATCTAGGCAAATGACTCCCATAGTAAATCTAAGCAAACCTGCAGGTGTCTCGAGGGCTCCTGAATGTATTTGTGCAGAGGAGGGAGGGAGGAGTGTGGGGTATTGAACTTGGGAGCAGGGCAGAGGGCCCCATGGAAGTCAGTGGGTCTGAGACCGAGTTACTTATTTGTAGGGGTCCTTCATGCCACAACTGTTCCAACAGTGCTGTGGCCACACAAGGCGACTGCCCCGTACATGCTGTCTCTGGGCCCAGTGTGGGGCCCGGAGCTTGTACCCCACCTTAACTCACTGCCCTCCCTTCGGGTTGTCTGCTCTCCCAGACTGCGGGCTGCGGCCGTTCAGCAGGCAGTCCCGGGTGGTTGGAGGCAAGGACGCAGAAGAGGGCGAGTGGCCCTGGCAGGTGAGCCTCCACGCCCTGGGCCAGGGCCACCTGTGCGGAGCTTCGCTCATCTCTTCCAGCTGGATGGTGTCCGCCGCCCACTGCTTCGCGGACGACAGAGGATTCAAGTGAGCCACTGGGCGGGAAGCAGGGGGCCTCCTTGGAATTCTTGGTATTCCGGGTTTAGAAAACCCGTGTCTGTGAGTCATGCCAAGGTGCGGGGCACTGGGGCAGGGGCAGGGCCGGAGGCGTTGCAGACACCCCAGGAGGGGCTTGCTGACAGTAATAATAAAAACAGCGTCCCGTCGTGCTCCCGCAGTCCAGCACCATCTAAGCGTGTTTCCTAGCAATCCGGTTAAGCAGGTCTGGCTACGTGCGCATTTCACAGAGACGTGGGTCCAGGGAGGACATTTGCTCAAGGTTGGTTGCCCAGTTATTAAGTGGCAGGGATAGACTCAGACCCAGGTGTGCGGGTTCCGCAGTCTGTCCACAGGCACGGCACTAAAGGCATTGACTCCGTGGGACTTACTCAGTAAGAGGGCAGCTCTGGCTTGCCAGGTGGCCTTGGACAAGTTAGTCATACTTCCTAGGCCTCAGGTTTTTCAGTGGAAATGGTGACACTGCGTTCTTATCCTTAGAGTTGTGAGACTTAGCTATGGCAACACACCTGAAACGCTGAGCCATGCTGGGCACAGAGTAGGTGCTCTGCACATAACCTCAGGTCCAGGGCAGACTGGAGCCTGGCACAGGGACGGTCCCTAGGGAAGGGCTATGCTGGGCTCTCAGGACGGGCGGGCAGGTCGCCCGACCCAGGGCTGGCTCTTTGTGTCTTAGCTCCAGCCTACACAGGCCCTCTGGCCATTGGCTTTGAGGGGGAGTCCAAGGGGTGGCTTGTTCCTGGAGGAGCAGGCACAGGGGAGCAGACCTTCCGAGGATTCCCAGCCGCAGGGCCTTCCTGCTGAGCACCTGCTTTTCTGCCCCAGGCAGCTCCCTGAGGGGCCCTGGCTTGCCATGATGCCCTTTTGCAGTCAGGAGAGAACCGCCATGGGCTTGCAGGAGAGACAGGGTCTGTGGCAGCACGTAGCCTCGGGCACAGATGTGGGGCGCGGTCAGATAGGCATGTGGGCATGGGTGACGGAGGGAGTAGGGTCCCTGCTCGGTGGCCACAGCTGCCCAGCTGGTGTCTCAGTTACTGGTAGTGTGCATACCTTACACAGTCAGAGACTAGGTCTGCTCATATAACCAAGGACTGTCCCCAGGCAGTAACATGGACTTAAAGAAAAGACTGTGTGGGGGCCTAACGAGGCAGACTTTGTGTAGGAGGTGCTGGCGATGGGCTCTCCGGGCTGTTGAGGTGTGGCCTTGAGCCACCTGACTGACCTTTCTCTTCCAATTTTGTCATTTTGCTCCAACTCAACCCTAGGCAGGAATGCTTTTCTTTCTTTTTGAGATGATGGGAGCTTACTTAAGAATGTTGTAAAATGAACTTTATTTTGGACTATAGGTTAGTTGCAAAGACAGTATGGGATTCTTGTGTACCTCTCATCCACTTCCCCTTGCTGTTAACGCGGGGCATTGGTCAGCCCTGGAAGCCCCCACTGGTCCCTTACTGTTGACCACATCCAGGCCTCCTGGCCTTGCATTGGTGTTTACCCTGATGTCCTTTCTGCTCCAAGAGCCAGTCCTGGTCCCCACTGCACCCCTGCTGTCCTGCCTCCCCAGTCTCCTCCAGTCTGCAGCTTCTGTCTGTTGTTTTCATGATCTAGACCGTCTGGAGGCCAGGTATCCTGTAGAGTGCCCCCCATCGGGGTGTGACTGATGTTCTCATGTTGTTACAAGGTTTGGAGGACTATCACATCATATCAGTGGGTAAATATGCCAACATGACATCGCTGGTGATGTTAATCTTTGTCGTTGGTTAAGATAGAGTTGAACCAGCTTTCTCCACTAGGATGTAACTGTTTTCCCCCTTTCTACATACTGTTCCTTGGATGTGAGTCAATTTGGAAATTCTTCTGTTAGGAAGATTTGTCTCTTCTCTCCCTTTTATTTAACCATCTGTTTATATTCCTACTGACTCATGTGTATTCGTGTTTCAGGTTCTGAGTCCGGGCCCTGTTAGTGACTTTGTTGCTTGATTTGTTTCAGATTCGACTATTGAGAGCTCACTGTGTATGGCTTCTGTGTCCCTTTGACATGGCCTCATTCTTTTGTGGGGTTTTTTTTGAGCCAGTTCTTTGCTTTCTGGCACAACCAGGTGCTGTAGGCTCATCTTATGTGTTGCCTGGCCCAGCCTAGAATGAGCCCTTTTAGCGGGGAAGGATAAACAGAAACCAAGGGCTGGGTGCTGGCTGGGTGCTGGCTGTCCTTCTCTCACGTGGTCCCAGGTTCCCGGGCCTCAGCAGGGCAGGCGGGGCCATGCCTGTGTGCTTCCAGCATGTGTGCCACGGCCTCCTAAGCTTCTTCCTCACTTCAGCATCTCACCCCTCCTCCCCACTTCCTTCATCCTCTGTTGACTGTCAGTCTTACTTCTGCCAATCAATGCATTCAACAACCACTGTTGTTATTAGACTGGGGAGACCAGATGAGTAGGACTTGGTCCCTGATCTTCACAGACTTCCCAGGGTGAGGGGACAAGATCTGTTATGTGTGCATATGCACATGTACAAACGTGTGCGAACATGTGCACGCACACACGCACACAGTGGGTGCTGGGCTAGACCTGTGGACAGGTTGCTGAGCGCCGGTGTGTGGTGTTTAGAATTCTGCCTGAGCTCTGGGAGCGTGACCTCTGTTAGGGAGGCCTTTATGAGCAGGGGTATCTGATCTGAGTGTTGAAATTTGAGGGTGTTTGTCACAGGACAAAGTGTCTCAGACCCGCCAGGCAAAGGGCCAGTTGTGAGCAGGCAGGTAGGTGTGAAGTGTGTAAGGACCTGGAGTGAAGTTACTTTGGACACATTTCTAGGTCAGCGAATGCTCACAGGTTGTTACTGCGAGGTGATACCGTCTTGTGGTTAAGAGCATAGGTTGCCTAAGTTTGGGTTCACGGTACATGACTTGTTAACTCTGTGATCTTAGGCAAGTTACTTACCTCTTTTGTGCGTGAGTCATCTTAAAATGGGCGGCTTGGCGAGCAGACAGCTGTCTGACTGTAAACTACTTCCAATGTGCTCTCCAACACCACGGCATGGGAGATCCAGGTGCCCACACCTTGTCCACTGCTGTCTCAGTTACTGGTAGGTGTGTATACCTTCAGAGACTAGATCAAAGACTGTCCTAGGTGAGTAACATGGGCTTTAGAGAAAAGACCGCTGTGGCGGGTTTAATAGGGAAGGCTTTGTGGTCAAAGCCCTCTTTGGTGACTGGCTCTAACGTCTTCCCCTCAAACTCTGGCAGCTGTCGGACACAGTCCGCAGCCGGCTCGGTCACTTGCATCCTCCTAAGCCGAGCTCCCGCAGATGTGCACGTTTATTTTTCTGAACTAGTTCTGAATAAGGTGCAGACATCGTGCCACTTCTTCCCTGGGGCATCGCCCGTATCTCCTAAGGACAAGGAGATTCTCCCACGTGACCGCAGTATAGCTATCACATCCAGAAATGACAGCGCTAGCTAGTTGCTGTCCGATTCTCCCAACGTTGCCCTTTAAATCTAGGATCCAGTCTAGGGTTATGCTTTGTGTTCAGTCATTCGTTTTCTTTAGTCTCTTTCAAATCTGAAACAGTCTCCCCATGCCTTTATTTTTTTTTAATTTTTAAAATTTTTTTGTATTTTTCTGAAGCTGGAAACGGGGAGAGACAGTCAGACAGACTCCCGCATGCGCCCGACCGGGATCCACCCGGCACGCCCACCAGGGGGCGACGCTCCGCCCATCAGGGGGCGATGCTCTGCCCCTCCGGGGCGTCGCTCGCTCTGTTGCGACCAGAGCCACTCCAGCGCCTGGGGCAGAGGCCAAGGAGCCATCCCCAGCACCGGGGCCCTCTTCGCTCCAATGGAACCTCGCTGCGGGAGGGGAAGAGAGAGACAGAAAGGAAGGAGAGGGGGAGGGGTGGAGAAACAGATGGGCGCCTCTCCTGTGTGCCCTGGCCGGAATCGAACCCCGGACCTCCGCACGCCAGGCCGATGCTCTACCACTGAGCCAACCGGCCAGGGCCCCCATCCCTTTATTTTTTGGTCTGTATGGCATTTCAGCTTTGAAAAGTCCAGGCCGGTTACTTTATAGACTCAGTTTGTACTTTTCCAGTTGTTTTTCCTTGATTAGACTTAGGTTGCACTTTTTTGGGGGGGGGGGTGAGAAATGCTACCTAGGTGATATTGTGTCCTAAAAAGACATGCTAATCATGGGAATAACTGAGAGTCATTCTGACAGTCTGACTGCTGGGTTAAGGTGGTGTCCCTGGTTTTCCCTGTTATAAAGATACTTCCCCGTTATAAATCATCTTGGAAGATACTTTGAATCGTGGGATACATTCTTCCCCAACAATCTTTTACCCAGTGATCTTAGCATTCCTCAGTGATTCTTGAATATGTTGGTTATTGCTATGGTAGGTGAAAAATACGATTTATATATTTATTAGCTGATGGTGTTCTATAAAGAATAGCTTTCCTTCTCTCCTTATCAATTCTTTTGAAATTACTTTTTAGACTCGGGATGGACTCATGGATTTCCAATCCCCTTTTTCTGTTATTCAGCATGCGTAGTAAATAATCTTATTGTTTGATTTGATGACCCTGATCTTGGCCAGTGGGCACCTTGCCCTACTGGCTTCATTGTTGTTTGAGCCCTCACTGGCTTCTGGTAAAATAAACATTCTAAGTTGGTTTTATTGTTTACCTGCTCCAGACCTGAACACAACCATTTCTCCAAGGAGCCTCGGTGCTTTTTAATGGAGAAGGATGCTTAGAAACCAAGTTCTGGGTGACATTGGGGATGTCATTGCATTGAGGCTGGGTTTTATTGTTGTTGTTTTTTTTAATTTTTATATTTTTCCAAAGAGAGAAATGGGGACGGGGGGCGGCAGACAGACAGACTCCCACATGCTTCCGATTGGGATCCACCTGGCATGCCCACCAGGGGGCGATCCTTCCCCCCTTGCTCTGCTGCAATCGGAGCCATTCCAGCACCTGAGGTGGAGGCCATGGAGCCGTCCTCAGCGCCCGGGCCAACTTTACTCCCATGGAGCCTTGGCTGTGGGATGGAAAGAGAGAGACAGAGAGAGGAGAGGGGGAAAGGTGAAGGAGCAGATGGGCACTTCTCCTGTGTGCCCTGGCCGGGAATTGAACCTGGGACTTCCACATGCTGGGCGGACGCTCTACTGCTGAGCCAACCGACCAGGGCCTGTTTTTTTTTTGTTTTTTGTTTTTTTAAATCATGAGCTTTTTCTGCTACCTCCTATGTACTGGGTTGATCCTCTGCCCTGCCCCTATTTGCAGCCCCGTTTTCTCACATCAGAAATTGACTCCCACCATCAGTGTCTTGTCCTTGTGTGTTCAATCTTTTAGCAAACATGAGACACTTTCAGAGTTGCTACACTGATCCTGCTGCCAGCAACAAACCCAATACATAAACTTCAATGTATTTCTCAGCTCATCTGGGCCTTAGAATACAGGGGTAGGCTGACAGTTGTTTGTATGGAAAGAGACACGCGGGTTATGATTGTTACAACAGCTTTATTAGTTGTGTTTTGTGTACTCACAACTGTAAACCTACTGTTGCCCACCCCCGTGTGTGCCACCATGTAGAGAAGTGTTTGGATTGAGTCCTGTGTTATTCCTTCTGTGGAGGATTGGATTTAAAAAAGATATAATAAGTTATATTTTGGTAATCAGACAAAAATGAATTAGAAGAGGGAAACAAAGGGAATGGGGGTGAGCGAGGTGGCGGGAGTCACCGGCAGTTTCGAGCCCGGGTGTGCACAGGCCTCTCCGTCCCGGGGGCGTGCTCACCTGGGCAGCTCTGCGCCCCCTGCAGGTACTCCGACCACACCATGTGGACGGCCTTCCTGGGGCTGCTGGACCAGAGCAAGCGCAGCGCCTCGGGCGTGCAGGAGCGCAGGCTGAAGCGCATCATCACCCACCCGTCCTTCAACGACTTCACCTACGACTATGACATCGCGCTGCTGGAGCTGGAGCAGCCGGTCAAGTACAGCAGCACCGTGCGGCCCATCTGCCTGCCCGACACCTCGCACGTCTTCCCTACGGGCAAGGCCATCTGGGTCACCGGCTGGGGCCACACCTACGAGGGAGGTGAGCGGGGCACCCCGGGCTGTCCAGGAGCCAAGCGGAGGCTCCTAGTAAAAGTGGGGGGTATTTGGAGGCCAGGCTGTGGGTGGAAGGCCCGGTGGTGCCACTTACCTGAGTGACTTTGGTAAGTTGCCTAAATTCTGAGCCTTTTCTCACCTGTAAAATGAAGATACAAACACCTCCCTAAATGCTACTATACTCAGTGACTATAGGAACATTGTTGTGGAAACACTGCGATTTAGAGAGGACTGCCAGCCGTGCCCGGTGGTGGGAACCCGGCCTCCTCTCTCCTTCTGCCTCCATCTGAAGGCTGCTTGCTAGTTGGTTGGTAAATGATACATTGAAAAAAATCAGGTCTACTATAATAAGCTACACTGCTGAAAATTTGTGGACTATAGGGAGGAAAAAGAAAATTAACCTGCCTTAAGGCTCTCCTGCCTCAACCAAACCTCTGTGGGCACGCTGTGGTGCTTTCTTCAGCTTTCCGGTCCCTCTCCACCCCCACCCCACCCTGTCTGCTCTCCGCCGCATCCGCCCCCAGCCAGCCCCCAGTGTCTGCACGTGGTGCATGATGTCCCTCCACGTGGTGCATGATGTCCCTCCAGTAGTCGTGTCATCAGCTGTTTGTGAGCCTCAGGCTTTGGGTTGCCAGTCCAGGGATCCCTGTGGGAGCATCTTGGATGGCGCTGCCCCCCCGCGCCGCGCGGCCCCCAGGAGCCGGCCTGCCCGCTCAGCCCAGCCTGTCCTATGCTCCACAGGCTCCGTGGTGCTGATCCTGCAGAAAGGAGAGATCCGCGTCATCAACCAGACGACCTGTGAGAAGCTGATGCCCCAGCAGATCACCCCGCGCATGATGTGCGTGGGCTACCTGAGCGGGGGCGTGGATGCTTGTCAGGTGGGTGCTGTGGACACGTTGGCGGGTGGGCGGGCCTGGGGACGTGGGTGGGGCACTCAGGCCTTGTCTCCCCTCAGGGTGATTCCGGGGGCCCCCTGTCCAGCGTGGAGGCAGACGGGCGGATCTTCCAGGCCGGTGTGGTGAGCTGGGGTGAAGGCTGTGCTCAGAGGGACAGGCCAGGCGTGTACACGAGGCTCCCTGTGTTTCGGGACTGGATTAAAGAGCAGACCGGGGTGTAGAGGCAGGGGCCATCCCCTGGGCACCTCAGCCTGTACCCCGTGGGCCAAGAAGAGGATCTTCATCTGCAGCCCTGCCTCAGGCCCCCCAGAGCCCAGACTGCACTGACTCCCCAGGACTCTGGAGATGGAGGAACATCCGCAGAGCCTCTCGCCTCCCTCAGCCTCTAGAGCCGGGTGGGGAGGTAGGGAAGGGAGATACGGCAACGCCCCGAGCGGAGGCTTGAAGACCGCGGCCTGCTCCCTCCAGCCTTAATCATTCTTGAAGATCAGCTTTCTCCTCGGCTCTGATCCATGAACAGCTGCAACATTGCCTCTGAGTGGGGCTGGTGGGGCGCTGTGGGCCCTTAGGGGCACACTCTTCAGGAATCCGGGGCGGAAGGACCCTGGAAGACAAAGGCCTCAGATTTGAATCATTTTACCAGCTCCCAGGGTGGGGTTCAGAGTATGTATTTGTGTGTGTGAGTAAAATACTTTATTTCTTTTTAGATAGTCTTGTTCTTACTGGCGTTGCTGGGCTCTCCTTCTTAGCCCCAGTGCAATAAGCTGGGTTTAAATTCCCCTCAGCACAGACGCTGGAGCCGGCTACGAGTGGGGCCACAGTGCGCTGTGACTTTCTAGGCCAGCAAGGGCTGCGTTTCTGCTCTCATCTGTAGCTTCTGAGACTGGGGGGGGGGGTGTCCCAAGGAGAAAGGAGGAAGTAGGTCAGACTTTCCATTAGGTGAAAAGTGGTTACAGGACTGCTGTGTGTGTGTGTGTGTGTGTGTGTGGCCTTGGAGGAGTCATGCTGTCTTGCTTACATGTTCTCACATCTCTAGTGCCATCCATGATCCTTTGAGTTTTCCTTATATTAGTGTAAAATATTCTCCTTGTTTGGAATGACCCAGAAGCACAGTGCCAAGGATCTAGGGAAGCCTTAGGGAGCTCTTGAGGGGTCATTTTGAGGCATTGTATGAGCTGGGCTTAGGGGAGAGCAGCCAACCTAAGAGAAGCAAATGGCAGTGTCATCAAGGAAAACAGATGGTCATTGCTTATCACTCTATCCTCAGCTCAGGCCTGGCTCCTAGGAGATGCTAACACAAATTTGCTGAATGAATGGTCTTTGCCCTCTGAGTTTCGGAAACCAAAAGGAGGAACAATGCAGTGTGATTGAAGCAATCTGGTCAGACTTCTTGGAGGAGGTGAGCTGCCTCTTTCATTTTAGTTTGCGTGTTTTACCTTCTGGGGGGAGGGAGTTTTGTTTTGACACCTAGAGAGGCATCTGCATTGAATTTCCCTTCCAGGGATGGGAGAGAGTATTTCTTGTTAGCAAGGTGTGGAAAGTGGGAGAATGGATATGCTGTCAGAAACTCCTGTGCAGATGGGGCCCTGTCATGAATAGCTGATGTGCAGGGAGAGGTTCCGAGGCACAGGTGCCCCTCAGGCAGCCAGGCCTTGGCCCCGTGCGGTTGTGTTTCCCACACACGGGTTCAGGGGGGCTAGCCTGGCTGTGCTTCTCCCAGTATGCTGTTCTCCTGCCGCGGGCTGCCACTGTGTTGAAACACCCTCCCCACGTCAGAAGTGCAGGCAGGAGCATCAGTCGAGTTCCTTGTGAAAGTGCCTTTGTCCCCTAATGGCACAGAGCCCTCTCAACCCCTGTTGCAATTGGCTGTGGTTTCTCAGGCCCCTTGTCTTCCACCTAAGAAGAAGGTTAAACTTGCAGTTAGTCATCAAGATTACCCCACCCTCTCCAAGAGTCTCAATGGTCTGTGGTATGTGGACTGGGCAGACAGTCACCATGTTCCCAGTGTGGCCCCTGGGCCAGAACAGCAGCGCCCCCTGGTGAGTCTCAGAGGCACAGATTCTCAGATTCCACCCAGACCTCTGGCCTCAAAGAATCTGGGGTGCCGGGCGGTCTGTGCTTCAAGTGATTCTAATGTACCTCAGGTTTGACAACCACTGGACAGGTGGCCATGGGCCAGCAGAGTCAGCTCACTCAGTGTCCCACCAGATGCCCAGAGCTGTGTGGTTCAAGGCGTGTCCCGAAGTCTCAAGCATTTGATGACTGCAAATTCAAAAAAAGTGTCTGTCCTTTTTTTCTTTTAATTTTTTTTTTAGCAAGAGACAGGAAGAAAGACAGGAACGGAGAGAGATGAGAAGCATCAACTCGTAGTTGTGTCACTTTAGTTGTTCATTGATTGCTTCTCATACATGTCTTGATTTGGGGCTCCAACTGAGCCAGCGACCCCACGCTCAAGCTGGTGAGCCTGCGCTCAAGCTGATGACCTTGGAGTTTTGAACCTGGGACCTCAGTGTCCCAGGTTGATGCTCTATCCATTGCATCACCACTGGTCACATAAAAGACTGTCAGTGCTTTTAAAAAGATCATGGAGAGAAGTCTAGTCTCCCGCCTGCCTGGAGATGAGCACATTTTCAGAATCCATAACAAGTGAGAAGTCAGACTCATTGTTCTGGGCTCATCACTGATGGCTCTCATGAAGGCAGGAGGCCGTGGTAGAGTCTCAGTTGACAACAGAGTGACAGCCAGCCTGTGTCCACCCCTCCTTGCTGAGGACAGTGGCTCAGGCTGGCAGTGGTGGCACAGACACATGGCCACCGCACTGGCTGGGGTTTGAGTAATGGGGCCAGAGGCTCACTTGGGCCAGCTGCTGGCCTGTCTCTCCTTCACCCAGGGGAGTGCTGGGGGAGAGGCTAATGGCCAGAACTACTCGGCACACATTTGTATTTTTAATTTGAGAATTCTAGCTGCCAATGTGTGACAGAAAATTAATGTTACTTAGTGTAGTGCACATGGTTGTAGCGAGAGAGAAAGTGCATTTGGAGACCCATTTGTGTCATCACACCCGGAGACCAGTTGTTGAGAGCGAGATGGCATCCCTCACCTGCTGCAAATGTCCAGTCTGGGCTGTCACCTGCTCCGAAGGGCCTGGCACTTGGTTAATGCTCTGTGTTGCCTTCCTTAAATTCTTAATACTTTTAGACCAAGGGGTCCTGCGCTTTTATTTTGTACGGGGCCCACAAATGTTGTAGCTGATTCTGCAGCTTTATGCATGTGGCATAGTCTAGGTACCCTAGGGTGGTCATGGTGTGGACTGGGCAGGGAGCAGGGTCCGAGAGGCTCTGATGGGGTGGGGCGAGGCCTGGAGCCCGCTGGGAGGTGGGAATGACTTTGTCCAACCCCGATCTACTTGCTGCCCTGCTGTGTGGGCTTGGGGAGGGTGGTCTGCAGACTCCTTCGGCAAACCTGGCGAAGGGGACCTTAGGATCCTTTGCTCACCTGCAGGTATGGGACCCCACAGGAACTGAGGCACAGTTGAGGTCCGCGGAGTGAGAGGAGGGGGTGGCATGGGTGAGGGCGGGGGTGGGTGGCACTCCAGCCCCCACGCTCACTGAGGTGAGCAGTCTGGGCTTCCCAGGGAAGGGCCCGGTGCTGTCGGGCTGCTGGGTGGGCGCCCTCCTCAAGCTCCGTGAGCCCCCGCAGGGTCTTTTCCTGACTGACTAGCTTTTTTTATTTTTTGGCTAGGATCTAAAATAATCCATCTCTCTGGTCCCTCTAAAATACTTTGTATCTTAATTTTTTTCTGCCATCCATCAAAAACGTTTAAAGTTGAGTGAATGTTTAATTCTGTAGCATAGACAGGGAGTCTGACCCAGACCTAGATTCTGCAGGAGTAACAGGGATGTCTGGATTAGTTAGGACTGATTTCATAAACAGGGAAGGGCCCAATTTGGAAGTCTTCCAAAGACCCAGATACCCAGAACCACGAGGGCTGGAGGGAAGATATTCAGCCACTAGGGGGGCATCGCAGGACTTCCCTTCCAGGCTTCAGGCCGTGTGGTAGGATGTGGCCCTGACCGGCAGGGGCTGCTCATTGCCTTCTCTGGGTAGGCTGAGGGTGGGTGGTGAGCTGGGACGAGGAAGGACCCCAGACCCAGCTGTTCTTAGAAGGCTGTCCGCTGCTTACCTGTCACTTTCTAGAGCAGTAAAGTGGTTGCCCTACCTCAGGATGAGGTCAGTCCTTTGGCCATTTAGACCCCTCCCATCTGCAGTCAGGACCTGCTGGCCCTCAGACCTGGGACATACACTCCCAGGGCAGGCTCAAAGAGGCTCAGGCGACCCGTGGGCAGTAGGTGGGTGTTCTCTCTGAGGAGCAAGTGTGAAACATCCCGTGAACACTTACAACTGGAAGCTGTGACACGTAGGTGGGTGTGTTCTGGTTCACACAGACATTTTGGGGAAGAAATAGAGTGTTTTAGGGATGAAGCTCGATTATGCCACAGGACTGGAACCTGCCTGTGACCTCAGGGCACCCTCTCCTTCCCCAAGGGACCTGAGGTGCCTACAGACTCATTTAGGGGCTTCTCCCTTTTTGTGGTGGATGATGCTTTTCACTCAGGCTTGGAATCTGTGTTTGTGTGTGTGTTGTGTACCTGCAACCACATTTAAGGGAAACTGGATCTTTCATTTTAAACAAGTTTTTGCCAAGAGAGAGAGAGACAGGAAGAGAGAGATGAGAAGCATCAACTTATAGTTGCATCACTTTAGTTCATTGGTTGCTTCTTACACGTGCCTTGACTGGGGTTGGGGGGAGGGTGCTTCAGCCGAGCTAGTGACCCTTTGCTCAAACCAGCAACCTTGGGCTTCAAGCCAGTGACCATTGACATGATCCCATGCCTGTTCAAGCTGGCAACCTTGTGCTCAAGTTGGTGACCTTGGTGGGGGGCTATAAACCTGGGACCTCAGCATCCTAGGTCGACGCTATTATCCACTGCACCACTGCATGGTCAGGCTGGGAAACTGGATCTTTAAGGCCGTGGTCTGAGACACTTGGATTTCTTGGAACTGAAATTGTGGGAGAACAAAAGCCTAACATACCTAACATGTAATGAAGGATGCCTCCTCAGTGTTCGAGGTGCTTTACTTGTTTTTTTTTTAACTACTTTTTAAAAAAAATTTTAAGACTTCATTTATTCATTTTAGAAAAGAGAGAGAGAGAAAGTGAGGAGGAGCAGGAAGCATCAACTCCCATAAGTGCCTTGACCGGGCAAGCCCAGGGTTTCAAACTGGTGACCTCAGCGTTCAGGGTCGATGCTTTGTCCACTGCACCACCACAGGTCAGGCAGTGCTTTACTTGTTTTAATTTAAATTCACAGCAACCCCACAGGCATTCCCATTCTACAGACAGAAAAGCAATGCACCAGGAGTTTAAATAACTGTCCAAGGTCCTGCATGCAGGAACTGTTGGATCCAGGGTTTGCGTGCTGGTGACCCAGCCCCAGAGCCAGCACCCCTAGGCACTGTCCCAGCACACACACGTAGTGTGTGATTCATTTACCAACATTTCATAAAGAAAGGAAATGTTAATGTGTAGAATAAAGCTAGGCCATACCTTTAGAAAACTCAGGGACCAGCATTTGGGAACAGCTCCTCTAAGCGTGAGTCCTCCTTCGTTTTGGGAATTCTGACAAATCTGGCCACCAGACCTTCCTGCCCTAAGACCCGTTTTCCAGGCTGGTGTGGCTCTAGGCTGGTGGTGCGCGCACCGCCTGTCTCCTCTGCTGGCCTGGGCGGGATGTTGCTGCACATTTGGTCCCTGGGTCCCCCGACCAGTAGGAGGGTGAATTTCAGTGGTCATCGTGCAATCTCGGCCGATGCAGCTGGTCGGCTGGGGAGGGAAGGGAGTGTTTGTTGCAGAGGGGGCAGGGGTAACTGCTATCTCAGGTCAGGTCTCTGGTCACTGGGCTGGGATTCTTCAGGGTGACAGTCAGGAAAGGAGCCTGGAAAGCTACCAGATAACCCTAAGAATGATGAGACTAATCCCCAGAGAGGACTGGGACTATTATCACCTGCTCTTACATGGTCAGATCACCTAGAAGATGGCCCAGGCTTCTTCCACAGGATGACAGGCATTGGCTTTGACGACAGGAAGGGAAGATGCCAAAGAGGTTGTGAACGGACCCAGAGGAGTGGGTCTGCGCGGTGGCCCGCACTCCGGCAGCCCAGCTGGTGGCCCCGCCCGGCCCAGCGCCCTCGGACGGACGAGCCCTGAGCTGTGGCAGAGACAGGAGAGGCACAGAAGCCGCCAGCACATCGGGCCAGCAGGCGTGATCGGGGCCTGGCACCGCTGACCACACCGGGGACCTGACTACGTTGTCTTTATGTCCCCGTACTCCCCCCACAAAGATGCTGAAGAGCAGCTTTGCTTCTCAGGGTAGCGTTTGCACATCACACGACAGGCCTTGGGGCCTAACATGCCTGCAGAGATGACATCAGCCCGAACTGTTAGGGTTTCAAGGACTTCCACATACGTTTCCTGTCTCCTTCCTTCTCCCTATTTCCCAAGTCCCATCCCCCTGGGTCTGCAGCTCAGACACTATGTTCCACCCTTGCCCCTCACCTCCCATTGTTTCCTAAAAGGTCACTGCCCAAGGTTGTTTCCAGGTGGAGGTGGAATCAATCCGCTCTCTGTTTCTTCCATTGTCTCAGCATCTTCCCACCGGAGGGGTGTTTGTTTTCCTGGACATAACCCCCCTCTCCCGTTCCAGGTGGCTCTGCTTTCCCGGCCTGCAGGGGTAACACTGCTCCCTGCTCATGTCCCCGGGGTGGGGAGTGACTCAGTCTCTGCCAGGCCACTCCACTGGAACATCATGTGGACTCGTTAACTCAGAAGAGAAATTCTTCCGTCCTTGGCCTGTGCTCTTTTTCCTCAAGAGCTACAGAACACGGGGTGGGACCTGGTCCAGGAGAGAAGCTCTCACTGGCTTTCGCTCTCCCCACCTCTCACCACAGCAGCTCCGTCCGTCAGAGAACAGCCCACAGAGTGAAAAGGGCATCAGAGACCCCTCTGAATTTCATAATCTTAGTCCATGGTACAAGTACCATGCATCACAACAGACTAGAAAAAATGGAAATATGTTTGTAGCATGTGACTATTGGGGAAAAACTTATTTATACAAGCTGGAGGAAAGAATGAGGAAAGCCTTTCAGTCGCAGCGGCCGGCCGCTGTGGTGAGGGGTGGGCAGTGGATGTAGGATGTGGGGCTGCAGGCTCATCAGGCCTGGGAGAGGCAGACAGGTGGAGAGCAGGTTCTGCAGCCGCCGGGGCTGGGGGAGAGTTGACAGTCCTGGTGAGCGTGAGGTCAGAGGGGCTGGCTACCTGCCTGGGCTGAGTGCATGGGAGAGGTGCTTTGCAGGTGTACAAGGACCTCCCCATGACCTCTCCATGATCCTTAGACACGGGAAGTGCTTCCTGAGATACCAGCTGCTGAGGGGACCCTTGTAGAACTGGAACAGTGCCACATTCAACATCATAGTTGAAAGAACTCCCAACCTGCGTCAGATGTATTCGCATCTCCCCTTAACGCTGTGACAGCACAGACGGCTTCTAGTGACAGGAGCTCGCTGCTGCTCCACCGTCTCTGTGCACCTGCCCTGCCAAATGGGGTTCTAGGTTGTCTTGGCGTCCCTCTCCCAGTGCATGTCTGCTGGGAATGAGGAGCCACTGCGCCACCTCACCCGTAGGTGTTGTTAAGTACCAAAAGCTACAGAATCGATATTTTAAGAGGCTTAAAGAACATTTTATTAATTTGGGTTAAGGTGTGCAGAGAAATTTTGTGAATAATTTCTGTACTCTGTGATTGGCATAAAATCAGAATGGCCCTTGGCATTGTATTGTAAATGCAAAGGGAAGGAAAACATGGATTCCCTGACATTCCACCACACCTGTGGGGAAAGGGGTGAAATGGCTGGCCAGGTGCAGAGAGAGAAAAGCCAAAATAAATCTTTTCTTATAGTGATGAGCCATTTGCGGGCATTTGTCCCCACGGAAACTACCTCTCCCATATGAATGCATATAGTTAATGTGTGTGACTCTGGACAAAGAGATGGTGGATAAACATTAGAAAATATAGGCATGTCTCTTAATATGTAAAGAGACATCTTTCTATCATTGTGTTGACTTGTAAATTTTGTTTTCTCCAAAATGATGTATGGCTTGCAAATTGAACATGGCCCTATCATGTTAAAGAGCATATGACTATAACCAATAGTGGTAAAGGGCACCTAATTGCAATTTTTGCTTCTATACTTCCCACTTATAAAACTATAAAAACTAAGTAGAACAAAGGGCCGGTGCGCTCTCCCTCAGATTTCTGTCGGAGTTGCCGCCACTTGGCCAAGCTAGACAATAAAGCTTTGGTGTGTAATCGACGGATTTTGTTCATGTCTTCAATGTTTTGAGTCCCTCTGGATTAGGCTTAACAGGAAGGACCCTGGAAGGGGATGTGCTCCATGACACATCAAAAGTGTCAGGAAGACCAGCAGGTCCTGATACACATACAAACTCTCATTGCATCCCTGTCACAGTCCCGCCTAAAGCCTTGAGATGCTGGGTCCAGGACCTCTCTTTCCAGGTAATAAAGTTGCTGGCTTAGGCTCATGAGGAAAAGGCCATTTCATTAGCTGGGCTCTGAAATGGCTTGTTCAGCCTTTCAAAATCTTTCCCTCTCCCATTGCCTTGGCTACCCCCAGCAGCCTGGGCATTTTCCTCCCTCAGGGGCCAAAACATCTGCTTTCCCTTACTCTCCCGCCTGGGCCAGATGCTTCCTTGAGGGCTTGGCACTGAGCAGCGGAACAGCGCATCTGACCTCTGACTCGGAGGGAGGACCACTGCCCTCACCTTCCTCCTTTGAGCCGCTCATTTCTGCTGGCTGCTGCCTGGCCTTGGGCAAAACCTAAGCAAAGAGAACAGAGGCCAAAAGTGATGAGGACACCTTGGCGTGGAGCAAGTGAAAAAGGATGACAGAAATCCTGCCGGCTCTACGGAACACATACTGGGTTCTGCTGAGCCTGGGAAAACCTCCTTTGCTCAGGTTTCTCAGACCCAAAGAGGACCCACAAAATGAGCGTGGGGGTGAGGGGGACAGAAATCCTCACCAATGACAAGGATTTTCACTGAGGGGATGTAGTAGGGCTGAAAAGCCAACTTCATTTTGTTCTAGTTCAAAGCCTTTGGTTAGAGCATCATCCTGATACACCAAGGTTGCAGGTTCAATTCTTGGTGAGGATACATAAAAGAATCAACCAAGGCATAACAAAGTGGAACAACAAATCGGTTTCTGTCCTTTCCCCTCTAAAATCAAGAAAATAAATTAAAAAAAAAAAGAGTGGTTAACAGTTTCAGCTGTTTTATTGGGTGCTTGTTTTAAACAAAACTTTTTCTTTTTTTTTTTTTTGACAGAAAGACCGATAAGGACAGATAGATAGGGAGAGAGATGAGAAGCATCAGTTCCTTGTGGCACCTTAGTTGTTCATTGATTGCTTTCTCATCTGTGCCTTGACTGGGGGGGCTCCAGCAGAATGAGTGACCCTTTGCTCAAGCCAGCGACCTTGGGCTCAAGCCAGAGACCATGAGGTCGTGTCTATGATCCCATGCTCAAGCCAGCAATCCCGTGGCTCAAGGTGGTGGCCTCAGGGTTTCAAACCTGGGTCCTCTGCGTCCCAGTCCGATGCTCTATCCACTGTGCCACTGCCTGGTGAGGCTCAATTTGGTTTAAAAAAAGATTTTTTAAAGTTTGGGTTTAAAGACAAAGATTGAGTCTCTGCCCCAGTATTCATTCTAAGTGAGAGCACTAGGGGGCGCTCACATACTATGGTTCATAAATTAAGCAGTCCAGAAGGAAGTTTTGGGCAGTGCACTTTCCACACCTCCCCTCATCCAATTTTATGGTGAGTCTTGGGCAGCAGAGAGGAGGAAGCCCCGTGCTCCCTTGTGTGGAAACGCCGGGCTGGGACCCACGTGAAGGCAGCCTTCCAGCAGCTGTGTACGCTTCTTCCTTTCCCTCACCCCTCACCCCGAGCTGTGCGCACACACAGGCAGTGCCATAGCTTTCCAACTGTTTTCCGCACACTGGGAGAATTCACACACTTTGGAAGCCTGCCTGGCAAGCACCTCTAAGTCCCACGCGTGTGTCCTGAGCTCCTGTCCTGGATGGCTGATCCCTGCACGGGGAGCCAGCCTCATTCTTATGCGTTTAGAGTCACGTAGGAGTCTTCAGATTCTGAGGCTGGAACAGGTTTATGGCGGGCAAGGGTATTTGGGATCATGGTCAACATTATGGGGAAAAATTTTTTTTCTCTTTGGAGTGTAGACAGAGCCCCAGGATGCTCCTCAAAGCCTCTTTGCCAGAGCTTGGACTTCATCTCAATATGTGTGGAAACACTTTACATCTTGGAGAAACTTTTCTTCTCCAAGGTCAATCATAACCTTACCCTAAGCTTTCTTCACTGTTATTTTCTAGGTTTCCAGCCAGGCTCACACTATATACAAGGAAAGCTGATGAGGAGGATGGCTTCTCTATAAACAGCTCATAATTTGGTGTTTCTTCATTATTGAGAATGAAAATGGCAGAGTAGGAAGGGTGTCGAGATTCATATACTTAAAAAAAAATTAACCACAACCTGATAAACAGACTACCATTATAGTGGCCCTGTATCGGCACGCACCTCCACACCGCCTCATGCCCTCACTCCAAGGAGACTGACTTCTGTGTGCCAGGCCTTGAGCTGAACTCCACAACAGTGCTCTCCTGTTCTGTGCTGTTTATCTCAGAAGGGAAGACAAGAACCTTAGAAGGGCAAGGAGCATAACTGGTTTCATAAGAACAATCAATACCCAGCTATTCAAAGATGTGTTCTGGGCTCTAGAAAGGTGAGCATGTCTGTTATCACATGTTCCTGCCACCTTGGGTTAACAGGATCTTAGACCGAGTCTGAAGTATATTCAGCTTTGACTTGCCAGATACTTTTCATTCTCCTTGGGGTTAACGAACCTCTTCTCCATGGTTTATACTTTTCACAGGACCGTGTTACAACTTCTGGGAAGCAAGGACCTAACTTGCATGTCCACACTGAAAACAGGTTATACAACTACTGAACTTACTGCAAAATGGCCTCTAGGAACGATGTGTGGGGAGGACCAGGCAGAAGGCCCAGTTCCAATTTTTTTTTTTTTTTTTTTTTTGTATTTTTCTGAAGCTGGAAACAGGGAGAGACAGTCAGACAGACTCCCACATGCGCCCGACTGGGATCCACCCGGCACGCCCACCAGGGGGCGATGCTCTGCCCCTCCGGGGCGTCGCTCTGCGGCGACCAGAGCCACTCTAGCGCCTGGGGCAGAGGCCAAGGAGCCATCCCCAGCGCCCGGGCCATCTTTGCTCCAATGGAGCCTCGGCTGCGGGAGGGGAAGAGAGAGACAGAGAGGAGGGGGGGGGTGGAGAAGCAAATGGGCGCTTCTCCTATGTGCCCTGGCTGGCAATCGAAACCGGGTCCCCCGCACGCCAAGCCAACGCTCTACCGCTGAGCCAACCGGCCAGGGCCAGTTCCAATTTTAAGAGCCAGTCAGAGCATGCTGGGAGGGGTGTCCCAGGGAGAAGAGGCAGTTTAAGGACAGTGGCCCAATTAGATGACTCTGGTAGCAATATGAAGGATAGACTGGAGGGGGCTTAACATGAGAGGCAAGAGCAATCAGAAGGCTGTTTTTATCAGGTCAGAATCAACTAGGGTTGAACTAAGCTGACAGCAGTAGGGATGGAGAAAATGATAAAAAAAAGTTATCAGCAGGTGGGACGATAACCAAGTGGAAGGTTACACAAGTAAGAGTGCACCACCAGTCTGCATCTTTACAAGGTCATATCCAACTCTTAACTGTAACTTAACCTCTTATTCTCCCTTTAAAACTAGATCCTGGCATAAAAGACAAAAACATTCATCTGCATTATTTAATTCACATTTCCTGCCAGTATTACTCATGTCTCCCAAACTGCTAGGGCCCAAAAAGAACCATGCTAGAACTGGCAGGGTAAAAGTTCCTGGTTTCTCTTCCAGTCACTGTGTCTGGGAAGTTCTGAGCCCACACGGAGAGAGGCTCTATCAAGTCACAACCTTTAAGGTGCCAGCCCTGCTAGTGGCCTGATTTCAGAGTCAATCTAATGCCTTTCCAAAGTAGTTAAGGAAGGAAGGACACGGTCTGTGCGGACCATACATTTATCTCTCCTTATCTCACTGGGTTTTTGAAGGTCTCTGACTACAGAATGCTAGCATTTTACAAACTGGATAGCATGTGAAAAGGAATTTTTACGAATCTTGCAGGCAGACTCATTTGCGTTCAATCAAGAATTCTGTTCTTGATAGACTGACAGCTGTCAGAGGGGAGGGTGTTGGGGGAGTGGGTGAAAAGGTGAAGGGAGTAAGCAAAAAATAAAACAACAAGAACAAAACATCCTCAGAAACACAGACAACAGTGCGGTGATTTCCAGAGGGAAAGGGGGAGGCAGGAGAGGGTAAAGGGGGATAAATGGTGACAGGAGACAACTTTGGATGGTGAACGCATAATACAACAAACAGATGATGCATTATGGAATTGTACACTTAAAACCTATTTAATTTTATTAACCAATGTCACATCAGTAAATTCAATAAAAAAATTTTTTTTTAAAATTCTGTTATGGTAGGACAAAAGTTCTACCATATGTACATTGATGCCTAGACTGCCAAAGAGAGCCTATTACAGCCCCTAATTTAAATTGAGCTACAGGAATTTGCTTGTGATCTTTTTATGTTCTAAAGCAATTTCCCCAACAGTCTCTAGTCGGCAAGAATCATCAGAGGCAATTCACTTGAGGCTGGTCACTTACTAGGGTGTGTCTGTGCGTGTATGTACGTCCTGTGTTGCTAAACCTAGCTTTTCAGGTTCTTTGGTCAATGAGATTCATTCACTAAATGACCTTTAGCCAAAGGCAACCGGAAACGTTAGCTGTGGAAAGATTAAGTAGGGTTAGAGAGAAGGGTGTGGGATTGTGTGTGGGAGCCAACCCTACCCAGAGCCTCTATAGTAACTTGTTTGCTTACCTATAAAATGGGTAGGCATAGAAACTTCAGATATTTTTATAGGAAAATGCAAGTAAACCAATCAGAGCTTAAGGAAATAAAACAGCTTTCCCCTTGTCTCCAAGGCTGTTCAAACCTTAGTTCTAAATCAGTTTGCTAGTAAGAAATTTCTTTCTAGACTGAAACGCCCTTGGTTTTCAATTTGCATAACAATTTACCCATTTAAAAGAAGGAATTAAATTTTGGATTTTTTTTTAAGGTGAGAGGAGAGCTAGTAAGGCAAGACTCCCGCACGTGTCCTGACTGGTATCCACCCGGTAACCTCTTCTGGGGCTGATGCTTGAATCAACCAAGTTATCCTCAAGCACCTGAGGCTGATGCTTGGGCCAATTGAGCCACAAGCTGTGGGAGAAGAGAGAGAGGAGGGGGAGACGGAGGGGAAGAGAAGATGGTTGCTTTTCCTGTGTGCCCTGACTGGGAATCAAACTCAGGATGTCCATACGGCAGACAGATGCTCTATCCACTGAACCAACAGCCAGGGCCAGAATTTTATATTTATGAGCAAGTTATCTATTTAAATTCCTGGTATATTTGCAGATTTTATTTTAACTTTCTCAGTTCAGTACTTAGAACAAATGTCCCTGTTCAAAAGAGAATGCCCAACCTGGTAATTTTAATTCATGGACACCTTTGGCATCCTTTTCTGAAAGGATTCTTTTCTGGTTTGTAATTCATATGCAAATCAAACTCTAGGATATAATTAAGTTCTACATTTTGCATTTATATATATCACCTGTGTGTGAGGCTACTGAGGAACCCAGCAGTTTGAATAGTCTGGTAAACTGGCATTAAAACACTCAACACACCCACTGAATGAAAGAGAATGCTTCTTAAAATTTACTCTCTTCCTCTCTTAACTTAATTCTAAAGTGACCTTGGTAGCTTGGGACCAATGAACTAATTTTTTTCACCGTTACTCTCATTCTACAGACCAGTCAAAATCCACATCAAGTTAGAAAGCCCTTCCTTTGGGCTCTCGCAGGCTCACCACCTATGCAATGAGCTGCTTTCCCCCATACGTACCTATTTTGACTCCCTGGTTCTAATATGTAAGGTCTACCGGAAAGTTCTGTCTGTTTCTATCACAACAAGTTTAGACACGTAAGCACATGTTTATTTGGTGCATGTGTGCCTCTCTATTTTTTATCACTTAATGTATACATACTGATGTAGCAAATTAACTAAAACAAAGTTGATTCGCGTTAGTCTTATGTGTGAAGCGATAGTGTACCCACAGCTACTGATAAAGTTCATTTACGCCACTGTAATTTTTACGAATTTCAACAAGGAAGAAATGCTACAGAAGCATGTCTGTCGCATCCACCATATTGCCCGGACTTATCACCCTCCGACTATCACTTGTTTTTGTCCTTACAAAATTTTTTGAAGGGCAAAACACTCAAAAATGAAGAAGATATCAAACAAGCACTGGTTCAATTTTTCGCATCAAAAGATAAAACATTTTTCAAAAATGGGATATACAAATTGCCCTCACGCTGGCAAAAAATCATTAATAATAATGGCAATTATATTACTTAATAAAGTTTACTGACGGTAAGAAAACTTTGTATTTTGTTTTATTCCAAAAATGGACAGAACTTTCCGGTAGACCTTATATTATTGAAAGGTCAGCAACAGGCCTCTAATCAATAAAGAATAACTTCAGAAATATTGAGAGTAATTTCTTAAGATGCAACCACCACTCAGGAAGTAGCTTTGCACAAGAACCTGGTTCAATAGCTGTAGCATCAGATGGCTCTCTAGCCTCCTTTATGTCCCTTTCCAGTAGAGAGAAGGTGCTTGTGCAGACTTTGCACTGGCAGCTCTTTGTTACTTGTCCAGGGAGCTGACACGTGCTGTCTAACCTAACACTCTGGTCTGGACACACTCTGGATGTTTGCTTAGGTAATGCATTACTCTGGTAACTGTCCTTATCCACTGATCTTAACCAACACCATCAATTCTTCCTTCCAGCCAATAATAAACTGCAGTAGGCAGTTTACTCCATGAAGCATTAAGATATTTTAATGAGGAAAAACCCATATCTTATTCTTATGTTTCTATTCAAAGACACGCAAAACCAGTTTTTTCCTGCCCATCCCTTCTAACTTTATTTGTGACCGTGTAATAAAGGCCAGTTTAAAGATTTTTTTAAAAAAAAGTTTAAACTTTTTAAAAAAAGATTTAACAACCAGGCTAGCAAAAAGGTACTCAATACATACTTTCCTTATAGCAAACGAGCTAATATTTCAGTACAATATCGCTTTACAGAATATATACAATACACATATGTGCACAAAGCGAACACTAGAGGCTCAGAACAGATTTGAAAAACAATATTCACATTGATTACAATAACTCTAAAAATGATTGTAACGTTCAAACGGCACTTAGTTTACAAAAAAGTCACAAAAATATATATATATATATGTAGTCACCAAGAACTATGGTTCCTGCAAAATACTAATAGCCAGATATTAGTATACAAAATGTGAAGTTCTGACATTGTATACATTTTTAGGAAATAAAACAAAATCCAAAAAAGAACCATTTTTGTTATTTTTGAAAGTCAAACATGCCAAGTAACTTAGCTATGGCAACTGTCACCAAGTAAAGCCATACTTGAATGAGATGACAACTGGATACAGAGCTGGTGAACTGGGACCTGGCCCAGGTAAGAGGGCTGTACTGGTTCTAGGAGGGTAGACAACATAAAACACCCATTGGCCTCATTTAACTCACACTTCCTCCCAGCATTACCGTCCCCCAAGGGTTTCACTAAAATTCAGTGCCCCAAAAGAATCATAACTAGCAAGCCCCCCCCCCCCCCACTTCCTTGATGTTGGGCGATAGGTGAACATGAAAGCATGCATCAGCTAAATAGAGCGGTCATCGTCTGGAAGACTGTGGTGCAGTTTCCTCCGAGGCTGGCTGTGCTGACAGTACTCCAGTTTGAAACGAGCCAGAGCTATACGTTAGCTCTGTAAAATACTGAGCTAATGTAGCAGCAAATATGAAACTACAGAAACAAAGTTTTATTTAAAAATTCATTTCTGTTACATCAAACCAGACATCAGTTTCTTCTATTGCTGATTTATGTTCTATTATCTCGATCTGACTTTCTCATTTTGTTGCTGCGGAAAAAGAAGTGTCCCAAACCTGGAAAGTTTAATTTACTCTTAAAAATGGAAATACAGGAATTTTAAAGTAAAAGAAAAAAAAGGTCTGTTCTATAAGTATCTCTCACAAATATATATATTTAAATATTAAAATAGGTTACGTAGGATTTTTATAAAATGGCTTTTGAAAAGATAGTAGAGGCGCACAGACGCCACATACTACCCTCCAACTGGACGTAAGGTGCCATCAAGGGGCCCTGCAAAGAGGCGGGCAATCTCATCTGCTGCGGGAGCACCGGTAACAACAGAAAAATCAAATGTATTACTGGAACTTGGATTGAAGCCAAAGTTTACCCTTTCAGGGACTGGTGTTTTTGGACTATATCTTAAATACAGGCATTAGAAGCCATCACTTTGTACAATGAAGAAAATGAATCAAGTTCAACGATCTGACTCCTTCCAAACACCCGACGGCACACACGCATCGCAGGCACCTGGAGGTCGAGCAGTGCAACCCCCTCCCTCGGTCACTACGGAACACTCTCAGTATGAGAGACTTTACGCAGCATCTGCCAACTGGAAAATTCAATTGATAACTCAAATAAAAGAAAAATATACTTATAACCTAATCATAGAAAAGGTTCTCTCTAGAAAAAGGTGTTTCTAGAAGCTGCACGAAGGGTTCCCACATTTAGATGACCACAGTCCCCACTCACACCAAGGGGAACAATGGGTGCTATGAGGTGACGGGCTCCTTAAAGTAGGGAAGACTTATTCTTCCTCAGCAGGTACTTTGGTAGCCTGAACATTTATTTATAGGACATTTTTAAAAACTTAACTGAATGAAATCTAGATATGGTTAGATGGCATTTGGGAAAACATGGACAATTTAATAAACATCATGAAACTATAACCCCTCAAACCATTAAGCCAGATGTTATCAATAAATCATCACAATGGATCCCAGGGCTCTAAGCTTAATCAGGAATAGTATGCAATGGAAAGGAGAAAGGCAATCAAAAACTTTGATTATATAAACCAGCACTTCAAACTGAAAATTAAAAGATGAGTTTATTTTTTAAAAAAGTTTTTGTTTTCTATCAATGGTCTGAACTCTTAAAATTCTTTGTTAACTATTGTGTAAACAGGAACCTTGGCATTAGTTGGAACTGACCTGGGTCCTATACCGAGGGAGCTTACTTTCACTAAAGTAGCACAAACACTTTAAGGCAGCTCACTGTTGGGATACTGCCCAACGGAGATTCTGATAACAATGTCTTACATCTGTGCACAGACTATTTGCAAAGATGTAAAGACATGGGCCTATTATTTTTTTCTATCATGAAAATATAGTCACTACGATACAGTGAAAATACCTAACTGTATAGTTTAATACTGTATCAAGTTAAAAAAAAGTACAACTGTGAGATCACCAAGAATCTCCATCCCATAATCTGGCAGATTTTAACTTTCCACTAATAAATCTCAAAATACTGATAATCTACAAATGAACTGCCCACAGAGGGTCTGTTCTTAGGTGAACCTGGAAATCGGTTCAATTTCACTTCACTGGTTAATATTGCTTTTTGCAAATCTGTCTTGCTGCCATCTTTCTATTGTCACTGCATTCTGTCAAGCAACTGAAAGATAAAAATGGGTATAGGCAAAATAAAAAAAATTACTTCATTTAAATTTTGATGATTTTTAACTTAAAGCCTGTGTTTAGCTATAAATATTCCTCATGGACGTGTTCATGATAACAGAGCTTCACCCAATTGTTTCACTGTGTCAGGAAAAAAAAATCAAGTTTCTACAGTCTTCTCTCAGTAACTTTCAAAATCTAAATATATTATAAATAAAGCATTTAATGTTAATAACTTACAGTGAAAAGAAACATTACCTTTTGGCAACTTTGGGTCCTTTCAAAGTGAACTTTTATGAATCCCCCCAAATTAACATCAACATCTAGGAAATTATGACCCCTTGCATGGGTGTATTTCAGAGTTACAACTTCACATTTTGAAGATGAGTGAAAATAGAGTTAATTGCTGTATGGAAGTTTCTAATTCTCTTCAGCAGTTCCTTAAATCTCAAACTCTTTTCAGTTAATATTATAATTTTAGGATTGTTCATTCAATCAAGTAATAAGAATTCTCTCCATGTAGTATGGTACAAATCACCACACAGCAAGATATTTTTCAGGGACTACAAAGCTAAGAGAGACTAAAACACAGTCTGAGCATCTTCAAAATATAAAAGCCACTAAACTAGGTAAGTGGCCTCTATTTGGACTGAGAGATGAGTACAAGAATAAAAAATAGTAAGAAAATACTGAAAGAGCAATACAACTTTCAAAGGCTCCCTGGGAATCCTTTACTCATTGGGAGGGCCTGGCTCAGTAGTTGGAAGGTAACAGTTGTGTTACCAATAATAAGTACATTAGATGTGCTGCCTAGTCCATTCCACTTGGTAAAATACTTTAGTGAAATGGATTTTTTTTTTTAAAAGTCAAAGGCAGGGGTCCCCAAACTTTTTACACAGGGGGCCAGTTCACTGTCCTTCAGACTGTTGGAGGGCTGGACTATAGAAAAAAAACTATGAACAAATCCCTGTGCACACTGCACATACCTTATTTTAAAGTAAAAAAACCAAAACGGGAACAAATACAATATTCAAAATAAAGAACAAGTAAATTTAAATCAACAAACTGACCAGTATTTCAATGGGAACTATGGGCCTGCTTTTGGCTGAGATGACCAATGTGCTCCTCTCACTGACCACCAATGAAAGAGGTGCCCCTTCTGGAAGTGCGGCGGGGGTTGGATAAATGGCCTCAGGGGGTTGCATGCGGCCCGCGGGCCATAGTTTGGGGACCCCTGATCAAAGGGCATGTGTGATAACATGAAATCAAATTACTGTAATCCAGATGGTTGCTGAAATGTTAAAATGTAAGGCTCAATGAGGTTATTTAAACATTTTAGTACACTTTGTCTCAAAAAAATCAAGAACTTTAAAAACTGACAATGTAACTAAATGTGTAACTGATTATTTGAAATAAAAATTACTTAAAATTCAAATTAAGAAAAATCTATTTAAATATATTTGAGGGCAACAATCTCCATCTGCTTCCTTTTACAGAAAATGTAAAAGAGCCCACCCACCAATATGAATCCCGTTGTTTCTGAATGTGCAGTCACTGCCATGTGACGCGCCACTGTCAGAACTCACAGTGGCCACAGACACCGGCGAGTGGGGCTGCAGGAAGTGCGGCCCCAGCTCTACTCCAATGTCAGGACACCTATTTGGTAGCTTAAAAATGGAAAATAAGCATTTTTCTTGTATAAAATACTTGGTTTTAAAAAGGGAATTTATTGTCTATCCTAAAATTGAAGCCCTTTAAATATCACAGTTACCCACCTGGGATTTAAGACAAGACAGCTCTACTTAATTATTCTAAACTGGATTCTTTTATGTTTAGTTATAATGATAGTTTCTCACGAATGAGATAATGTAACTGGCTTTCATCCGTTTGCAATGTTCTCCATATATTCTGGTAAAATTTACATACAGTATTTAAACACCCTTCACTTAGATGAATTTTAAATAAATCTAATTAAAACGATATATAATTACCCCTTGCAGCTTAGTTTTCTAAAAAGAGATCCTCAAGCTAAATACCCCAAAACTGTGTATCAAGGAAAATGTAGAGCCTCCCTGGAATAGAGAAAGGAAGGCCTCTGTTTATATTGTTTTATGTTAAATACTAGTTAACCATATTGTTAAGGTCTGGAGAGTAAACAAGTAACCAAGGATGCATTTACATAGTATTATATTCAAAATTCATAAAACTTGAAAACCTGTGCAATCTGTGATTACTAAATGAGAAGCTAAATTTCCCTCGGGGAAGAGCAGCCAGCGGGGTAACCCCGTTCTGAGAACACCCAGGGCCGGACCACCCAAACCGTACCTGGCCGGCTGAGTGAGTGGGAGAGCAGTGCTGAAGTGTCAACCAACAAAATCCCCAAAGGATGCTAATATATTTCATTAACCCTATTTCTCTCCTTTTTCTTTCTTTTTAAAATAACCTTTAGATCTGAGGGTCACAATCTTTGTCTTGTCCATATAAAATTTAAAAATGAACGTTGACACTTACCTACTGGTAGGCATAACAGTTTTCAAAGTATATGACGTTACAAACAAAAGCTCCTGACCTTTCCAGCTGAGAGGCAGCAGTACTCTCACTACTAGCCCGTTGGAGAAAGTCAACCCTTTGAGGAAAGAAGTGTAAGTCCTGGGAGCCCACCACAGCCAGCACGTGTTGGCTTTCCAGAAGGCAATCCATACACGCCTGGGAGCAAAGGGGTAAAACAGGTATGCGGGAAGATAAGGAGCTGAACCGAGTTCAAGACGGCACACTATGCAAAGAGGCTGAAAGACAATTGGCCTAAAAACTCTCCATCTCCAATGAGTTTCCTTTCCCTTCCTTTACATTTGTGGGGGATAAAATAAATTACGGAATTAGCAAATTTTAAGAAATGAAAAAATTATATTAAAACTTAAAAATATATTTTATTACTAAGGTCTAGCACCTGGAGAAAATTCAGATCTTTTGTATTGAGTGAGAAACTATTTTATTTCTTTTTCTCCTGATCTAATCATGTGCTTTCCTAATTATTAAACTTTGGGGACATACATAGGGAAAGAGTTACTTAAAAGTTCACGAACTCATAAACATTTAGGATCAAGGTAAGTGATAGTTTTAAATAATACTAGATCAAAGTACACTCCAGCCAAGAGTATCATATAAATTTCAACTATAAACCAGGTTTCATTTTTTAGCAGCAAATGAGGCGTTATTCATTAATTTTAGTTTTCCTTTCATCTAACAAGTGTTTTCTCCCCCCAGCTTTATGAGTCACTAACCATCATTTATAGCCTTTTCTCATCTTTTACATTATTGCTTACAGTGTGTAGAAACTACACTAATTGATTTTAATAAACTTGGCAATGTCTAAAAATATTTTTGAACAAGGGCACTATATCACTGTCATATGGGATTTCTGTAAACAATCTTAGTTGGGTTAAGAACATAGCCTTACCAGAGAATTCTTTATTTTGTTCAAAACAGCATAATAAAAACATCCCCAACAATACACAAACCTACATATAAAATATAGAGTATCTCCAATATTTTTCCTTTATATAGTATCATGACCATATATATATGCAGAGAAAGTATTGTTGATGGGGCAAGAGGAAAACTGATTTAGGCAGTGACCTAATTAGTCAGATATTAACATTCAAAGACCAGGTAAACAATTTTATCGAGAAAAGCAGTATTAAAGAGTTCCTATGAAACTGAGATTTACATATTACATTCTCCATTCCTGGTCATTTCATGCATAGCTTAACTATTCTCCATCATGGTTCTTTGCCTTCTTTTATAGAAGTAAAATAAGAATATCTGGAGGACTGCTACTATAAAGGTACAGGAAATGCTTATCCCAATATCAAATTTTCACCATGAAGAATCAGAATATAATTGACAAAACTTAACAAAAAAAGAGTACCGGTATGTTGGATTTCAGAAGTATTTATCCTAATAATTTTTAAGAAAACTTACCATAAATACTTTCCAAAACAAGTGGCTTTACAAAATACTGTACAATGTCAGGTGTATAGGAGTAGATGTCTATTCAGGCCACCTGTCAAATTCTTTTTAATAATTTGTTTTTGGTGTACCTTTTCATCCCAGGAAGGTCAATATTCGTTTAATCAGAGCGTAATGATCTGTTGTTAGCAGACCTTTAACAATGGAAATCGAAACTGATATGTTTTAAGTCAACTGGTTCTCCTGAAGTCTCATAGTTTTCTTTCATGTTTCAACATGTTACTGTGACTTACAGAACCAACCTCCCAGCCATCAAAAATAAAACAACTGCAGGGTTTACAAAGTAACAAGGAAAATTTTTTCCCAAACCCTTTTTTGTTTAAAAATTAAATTAAAAAGTACAAGACAAAGCACAGGCACTTTCCAAAAACTAAAATGAAGCCAAACCATGAAATTACTCAATAGTTATAGAAGACAGCTCTGGTTTTGGGGGGTCCTCTCTGGCTGCCTCGGCACAAGCACTGGTCTTTGGCTGCTCTGGCATTTCTTCCTCCTTCTCTGCCAGTCCACCAAGAGACCCCAAGGGAAAAGTGCTTTCACAATTCTGGGTTGAGGAGACCTGTGAAATCACAGGCATCTGAACAGAGGAGTTGTTTTCAAAACTGTGTTCTCCAAGATCATACTGAACAAGGGTCTCTTCTTGCTCGTGGTTTAAGTAGTCTGGTACTAGGAAATCACTAGACAAGAGGCAAAGGATGAAACACAGAGTTAATTTTCAAACTGGTAATAAGACAATAAAAAGACCTGATTTGTAAAACAAGATTGGGATTTTTTCTTTCTCTAATTTTTGAATGAAGATCAAATTCAGGAATTTAATTTCTAAACTGTCCTCAATATGAACCAATGCAATTCATTAGAGCCAAGTACCTCAGCTCTTGTTACCAGTAAGACTCAGTGTCACCTCGGACACTAAATAGTCATTCTTGTTTTACATAAAAGAGTTTCTGTTAAGCAAAGATCATTTAAATAACTTATGCTTAACCTTTCTTGGACTATATCTTTATTAAAAGGTATATATTGGCCCTGGCTGGTGGTTCAGTGGATAGAGAGAGCATTGGCTTGGCATAAGGATGTCATGAGTTTGAGTTCCGGTCAGGGCACACAGAAGTGACCATCTGCTTCTCCCTCCTCTTTCTCCCTTCTCTCCCTCGTCCCCTCCTGCAGTCAGTGCCTTGACTGGCTCAAGCATGGCCCTGGGCACTTAAGATAGCTCTGTTAAGAATAGCTCGGCCCCAGATGGGGTTGCTGGGTAAATCCCAGTCAGGGTGCATGCAGGAGTCTGCCTCACTATCTCCCCTCCTCTTATACCTTAAGGAAAAAAAGGTATATAAACCTAGTTTTATTACTTCCTGAATATAAGTTAGTTAAGAAACTAAATCCTTGTGCATAAATTATCTTATGCAGAATCTACTATACAGAAAATTGTAAAAAACTAACTTAAGTGTATCCTGCTGTTAGATTTGGCATATGAAAACTAAAAAATTACATTTGACTCAGAATTTGGAAATGAATGCCATAAAATTAGTTATATTACAGTCCTCAGAGGCTATTTAGTTTCCTGATAACTCAAAGTATTCAATAATGTATTAATATAAATTATAAGTATTTAGTTACTGAATATAAAATATACCAGAAATTTAGTAACAGTACATATATTCTTGAGTAGTGAGATCAGAAAAGGTCTTTAATTTCTTATATTTCATACTTTTTTGTATTTACTAAATTTCAACTATAAGCATTTTCATGGTTAAGACATTGATAAATAAGTCTTACCTTAGATGCTTTCTTTAAATCTTTATTGCTTTATTATATTAGAAATGTCAACTAATACATTGAAGTTATTTTATAATTGTTCAGTATTAATAAAAAAATTAAAGTCTGAGCATTTGTAAAAGCAATTTAAGATGTGTCATGTTACACTATACATTCTAAAGTTTTAAGGTATTAGATAAGAGAAGTGGAGGACAGAGGGACTTCATATAGGAAAGATATTGACAGAGTGGTTAACGGGGACACTATTTTAGTCCCAAACAATGTTTAATATGACACGGATAATCTAGATGTAGTGATATGATAACCAGATGCTCAGTTAGAAATAATTACCTTAAACAAAGCAAATGTCTGATCTGAAAAGCAAAATCTATGCAGAAATATTTGAAATTTATTGAGAAATAAGATTTAAATAATAAAAATCATTTAAAATTTAAGGTTCATTTTGTAAGAAACTGAGCATTCCTACACATGTATATTAAAAACAGACAACAAAATTTTATATGTAGAAGGAGTCTTAGGAAACATCTTTCAAGCTTACACTTTATCTTTTTCTAAACTTTCAAGCTTCTCCATCTGTTAGTGACATATTCCATCACAATAGCAGTTAGTGGCAGAGCTAGAAGTAGGATCTGACTCCCTTGCATACCCTATAAATCAGAAAGGTAATTCTACTATAAATTAGTAATAGTAAAAGCATGAAGCTGAAAGAAAAAAAGAAAAACTTGATTTGATCTAAATAATCACATCCATTAAAACTGCTACTGAAATCTCTCTTATCTTATATTCTTTTATACAGAATTTTGAGAGAAAGAGAAATGGTCAAAAATTTTATGAACATCCGAAGAGTCTGAAATGACCCAATATCACTGAGTATCATCTGACATGGTAAGCTTTCCAATACCGCCTATTTAAGATCCATTATAGAATTACCTTAACCTTGTATTATTAAAAAAAAAAGGGACAGAAAACAAAAACAAAAACAAACCCAAGACCTAAGAGGATAAACAGTCTACTCCTACAGGAAGAGAGTTCTAATTTCAAATGTAGTAATATATTTAATTGTATATACTTAGAAGATTCAGCAAAATTTTATCAGATCAGGAGATCGGAGGATGGACAGTGGGAACTTAAAAGGATTGTGACTGATTACCAGGCAACCTGATAAAGACAGAGCAGACTGCCCTAAAAGCAGGAAAAGAGAGTTGAGAAAGCAGTTCTCCTGGTTCGGTTTTTGTTGTGCACCTCACCTGCTCTGGAAGTAGTTTGCTAGCTCTGACGCTTCATGGTTCAGACTCCTCAGGTGCACGATTAAATTTCCAGAGTTGGTGAACATGGCGCCACATGTTTTGCACTCGTAAATCCGAGGCTTGCGGATAATATGCCGGGAAACCCTCATGTGGTGTTTATATTCCCCGAAGGAAGTGAAAGTGGCACTACATATCTGGCACCGGAAACAGCGTTTACCTTCGTGCTTTAGGCGATGCATCTTTAGCGAGTAAGCCCTGGTGAACTTTTTCCCACAGCGGTCACACTGAAATGGTTTAATTCCTATAAAATAAAGCAAAACAAAGTATTATCTAAAAACAAAATGTACAGAAGGGTCATAAACCTCCCAAACTTCTGAACTATAATTTTGCAGCAATAGAGAATTTGAAAAGACAAAATCACCAGCAAAAAATAAATGCTAATTCATTATCTCAGAAAAGGCACAGAACATCTGCAGTCATTACTGCTTGTTTAAAAAAAGACAGAAAAGCAACGGGGGGGAGGGGGTAAACAAACTAATACATTGATTTCTGAATACCCTTCTAAATCATCTATTTTGAAGACTTCAAAAGACAACTACAGTATTTAAATAGAACCCAAGTCTCCACATAACATTTATTTCACTAAAGTAGTAAGGTTTATATTGGAAAGATGTGAGAAAGATCAGTACCTACCCTTCATTCCAAACCTCAGAGAGAAATAAGAAGATAGAAGAAATATTATAACTTCTCTGAATATAATTAATGATCAAGACAGAACTACCACTTGGGCACTTGGGTTTTGGGGTATTTAATGTAACTGTGATAGAAAAGTATGTAGAAATTAACATGTACATTATAAATTACATTAACTTATTACTGCAGTTTTGGCAAAAAAATTTTAAAGCCTTCACAATATTATCTGTTGATTTAACAGTCATAGGGAACTGGTAGTAATCACCGAGTATAGGTGTTTTACCTACAAGAATTTTGTTGCCTTTATGTGATCACTGAACTTAAGTTCCAAATCTGCTTTATATATCATTTATCCAAAATCTCTTTCATACTAAAAAAGGATTACAAAGCTAACTAGTCAGGACACAGAGAAATTGAGGATTGCAGAATTAAAATTTTAAAAATCACTTATTTGAAAATAATTTCAAACTTCGAGAAGCTGTAAGAGCAGTACAAAGAATACTTACACCTTTTTATCTCCCTTTGCTTACTATCTGTATTGTGCTTCTCCACCTCATCACACACACACACCTCACATACCCAGTACCTTTAATTTACATAACACACACACACACACAGACTCTGCTCCAAGTTCTCATCGGAACACTTATGGAAAACATATCAAGGAAACAGTGTTCTGACAGTGCACCACTTCAGCCATAGACCTAGGTTTATCTGTTCTCATTTGACTTCTCAGAGATACCTATATATTTTTGAACTCAAAGCCACCTGTTTTCTATTTTTAACTAGGATTCCAAAATAAAATGTAGAGTACTCATTTATGGCGTAACAGGAAAGATGACATTACCTGAGTGGATGAGCATGTGCTGTTTTAGGTTCTGAATACGGGTGAATCGCACCCCACAAGTTGGACACTGGAAAGGTCGGTCTGGACCGTTTGGACTCGGCCGTTCTGTACTACTGGTAGAAGGAGCAATGTAGAGTTGGTAGGGATACTGAGCATTTTCCAATCTAAAAAACAGACCAAAGAAGGCAACCAGGCTCTGATTTTTAAGTTGAACAAACATTTCTGCATTTTAAATGAACAAATGAAAAACACTTAAAGACTTTTTGAACAATTTAACTGTTAGATGACAGGTTTCACTGACAGCGATATGAAGAATGCTATTGTCCCCAAAGGCCAGCATCTTAAGCAAGGATGTATGGCCACAGAACATATCATAAACAATAGTCCCTTAGGTATCCTTAATCTTTCAAATCCTCTTCTTTCTACCACTGCTTTGATTTAGGCCCTCATCAATACAAGGCTGAATTAATAACTCCCTCTTTAACCTCACAACCTTCTAAGCCATCATTCTGCTTCACAATGATCTCTCTGATTCTATTAGCTCTGCTTCAACTCCTGCAATGGTTCAGTTACCTTTAGAATAAAGTCTAAACCCCTCTGTAAGGCACTCCTAGGATATGGGTTCTGTGTACTCTTCCAGCTTCATGTCTTGTCATACTCCCCAAACATGCTCTACAACAAACAGTTCCTCCTAATAGTTCTCTCAGTGCTGCGGTTTGCACATTTAACTTCCTCTCCTCGCCAATCTTCTTTGCATAGATAATGCCTAGTTATTTATAAAATGCAGCAAAATCACTGCCTCCTCCTGGAAGCCTTCTTATCTGTGTCTTAGGCAGGTAGCTTCCTACAAATAACGGTAGAACCCTCTGTAGATCACTCAAGATTATGTTTACTTGCCTATCTTCAACCTCTCTCCCTCCCATAAAATTGGTTCATCTCTTTGAGAGCAAAAATTACACATTTCTTTTCTTCTTTTTTTAAAAGATTTATTGATTTGAGAGAGTTGAGAGAGAGAGAGAGAGACAGACAGATAGAAAGGCGGTGGGGAAGGAGCAATCATCAACTCGCAGTTGTTGCTTCTCGTATGTGCCTTGAGGTAGGCCCGGGGTTTTGATAGGGCAACCTCAGCATTCCAGGTCGAAGCTTTATCCGCTGTGCAAACTGTACCACCAAAGGTCACATCTCACCTCTAATATCTCTACCACTTACCACAGTATCTAGTATAGAACACATAACCTCATTAATGTTTGAAATTAAGAAATCTAGGCATATTTTCATTTGTTTACACCTTCATTAATTCATTCAAGTGATTCTTGTACCTAATCTGCTGTGCCAGGTTTAGCTATTCAAAAACAATAAACTTTGTTTGAAGTCTTTAAATTCTTCAAGTTTTCAACAAATACAGTTTTTAAGTCTGTCCTCAACTCTCTGTGAGGAGTTAATTCAGTGGTCAGAAACAGATTAATACTCAAAAAAATTATCAGAACATAGAATTAAATAGGGTGACCCAACAGTGGTTAATGCTGCTTTATTTTAGACTGGTGGTCAGGAAAAGCTTCCTTGAGAATTGACACTTGTCTAGACCGTGATCTGAAAGTCAAGGAAGAAGCCAGCAACATTAAACTCAGGGGAGAAAACATTGCAGGGAGAATAAAAGCCCTAAGTGGCCGAAAGGTCCCAATGCAGAAAGAAATACAGACTATTCTATGAACTAAAAGGAGACCTTCAAGGCTAAAATGTAACATGCAAGGAGGAGAATGGCTTGAAGGGACTTAGGCAGAAATCATACCATGTAGGGCTTTAAAAGACAAGGAGCTTTGATTTTAAGTGTGACTCTGTAGAAATCATTTAAGAATCTACTGCTTAGCATACATAACCTGACTTAAAAAAGACCATTCTAGTTGCTACACCTAGAATGATTAGGGTAGGGGGAATGCAATCAGGGGCTAGCTGAAGGCTACTGTAGTAGTCAAGCAAAAGATGGTGGTGACTTGGGCTAAGGTGGCTGTAGCAGAGATGGAGGAAAAGTGGACTGATACGGGATATGTTCTGGAGGTAGAGATGTGAGGACGCGCTTAAGGATTAAATATGGGGAGGGGCAATGGAGAGTGAGGAAAAGAACAAGTGTAATTACCAGAGATACTGTTTGAGAAATTGGAGGAATGATGATGTTATTTTATTTACTGAGAGGGGAAAGACCGGAGGAGTGGTCTTGAAGGGGAGTTAGAAGTCTTTTTTTTTTTTTTTTTGCATTTTTCTGAAGCTGGAAACAGGGAGAGACAGTCAGACAGACTCCCGCATGCGCCCGACCGGGCACCCGGCACGCCCACCAGGGGCGACGCTCTGCCCACCAGGGGGCGATGCTCTGCCCATCCTGGGCGTCGCCATGTTGCAACCAGAGCCACTCTAGCGCCTGAGGCAGAGGCCACAGAGCCATCCCCAGCGCCCGGGCCATCTCTGCTCCAATGGAGCCTTGGCTGCGGGAGGGGAAGACAGAGACAGAGAGGAAGGCGTGGCGGAGGGGTGGAGAAGCAAATGGGCGCTTCTCCTGTGTGCCCTGGCCGGGAATCGAACCCGGGTCCTCTGCATGCTAGGCCGACGCTCTACCGCTGAGCCAACCGGCCAGGGCTGGGAGTTAGAAGTCTTGAGTTCTGTTTTGGCCATGTTAAGTCTGAAACGTCCCTTATATATATCAAACAGAGTCAATCCAAAGATGACTTAGGAATTATGGGTATATGGATAAGGGTTTGACAAATACGATGTGACACCACCTCGTTATTCTGAAAAATATACTAAAATGAGGTCCCAATAAACTTCTTATATAATTCACAAATAAAATGCTTAAAATGACATACTATGTTAGTACTAACCGATCATCATCATCTGCATGAGCATTAGTGCTAGAAGTACTTTGAAGTGTAGGTAAGCCTTCAGTGACACCTTCATCTACTGAGCCTGAAAACAAAAGAAGACAGCTGTCAATATTTTGGTATAAATAAGCTAAGATATTAAATGCAAGCTGTATCTTCAAGTCTTGAAAAAGACTAATGTATACGTATATCCTAAGTGTTCTATAATATTTCACTTTAAATACTGATGGAATTTAAAAAGAATTTGTATATAAGATAACAACAACCTTATTACTAAAATTCTTTTTGGAATATTTCTTTGATAAAAATTTTAGAAACAAGCAGAGCAATTCAAATTAAACTAAACAAAACTTCATGTAAAATTAAATATTGTAACAATCACTCAAGGAACCAATTTTTATCTTAAAATCTTTTGTGACATATCCCTTTTATGTAGAATTAAAAAGGTAGCTATAAAGTGAACATATGTGCAACTTCCACACAAGTTCCACTGACACTCCCGGAACCCTAGAAGTCCCACCCACCCTTCCCTGGTCACAAACCCCTCCTTCCAAGAGGCATCCGTTATTTCAAATACATGTGCCTATAAACTAGGGGTCATTCTGCAGGGATACAGCTATGTACCACCATCCACCATGTACTATCACATTACAGTGGCAAAGTGGAGTCACTGAGGGTGGAACAGTGACCATGGGGCTGTTAAGCCGAAAATATTCAATATCATGCCCTTTAAGGAAAACTCTGCCACTATCACCATGAACACTATAGTTTAGTGTTGTCTGGTTGTAAACTTATATAAATTGAGTCACACTGCATGTATTCTTTTTTTTTTAAGTATTTATTCATAGGAGAGAGAGAGAGAGAGAGAGAGAGAGAGAGAGAGAGAGAGAGAGAGAGAGAAGGGAGAGACAAGGGGAGAGCAGGAAGCATCAGCTCCCATATGTACCTGACCAGGCAAGCCCAGGGCCTTGAACCTGGGGCCTCAGCTTTCCAGGTAAATGCCCCATCCACTGCACCACCACAGGTCAGGCACACTGCATGTATTCTTGTGTCTTGCTTCTTTCCTTCAATACTATGGACTTATCCATGTTAGTACAGGTAAGTAAAATTTAAAAACTGTCTGATATTTATAACCTATTTCACTCTGAATGGACCATTTCAGGCTGTTATGAACGATGCTGCTGTGAATATTTTTGGACAACTGAATGCATATATAGGAATTGAATTGCTGGCTCCTAAGATATGTTTATCTCTGACTTTATTAGAAAATGCTAAACTCTTTTCAAAAGAGATTATACAAAATTTACATTACTACCCAGGGTATGAGGGTTATATTGTTCCACATCCTTACAGATACTTGGTATTGTCAAATTTTTAAAAGTTTGCCAATCTGGTGGGTGTGTCGCAATATTTTACAGCGGTTCAAGTTTCATTTCCCTTATTACTAACAAGGGCAAACACCTTTTCATATATATATTGAACATCTTTTTTTTGGAAAATGTCTTTTTATTGAGTTGTTTGCTTTTTTATCATGAGTTTCTTCTATCCCGAATACAGGACCTTTGTCAGCGATACATGTAACAAGTATTTTTCCTTCTTCCGTGGCTTTCCTTTCGTGGTTTCTTTTGATGACCAAAGTTTTCTATTTTAATTTAATTGAATTTTGTCTTTTCCTTTACAGTTATAGCTTTTAGATATTGTTTTTAAAAATCCCTCCCTATCTCAAAATATCTTACAAAAGATTTGTATTTTGCCCTTGACATTTACTTCTTTTTGAAAATCCACCTGGAGTTGATTCTGTGATTGAACATATTTACTGACAAGCCCGTCTTTTCTTCTCTGCGGTGCATTAAACACACAGTATGCATCCAAGTTTTCTACTCGTTCCTTCCACTTGTCAGTATCTGCCTCGGTGCCAACCATCAGTTAACACAGCAGATCTTCTTACCCTATTCTTTATCTTCCTGAACATCTTAGCTATTCTCGGACCTTTGCATTTCTTTATATATTGCATAATCAGCTTGTTGAGTATAAGTGGTAATAATCATTCCACTTCTCTCCTTTTATTAGTTTGGAAATTACATAATCATAATATTTTCCCATTCTTTTTTACTGGTAACTTCAGAAATTAGACCCATACTTATCAAAGTCTAAAATTAAAAAATTCGTTTACTTCCTCCTGGATAATACAGTATAAGATCTTAGAACACTTAACTCCATTCCCACTTACTTCCATTCTGCAATTTATAAGTTATAGTGTGATATTTTACTTTGTTTTGATAAAGCCTCACAAGACATTATGACTTTTACACAGCAATGTTTATCTATACTTGTCTACATACTTACCTTTCTTTGCTCTTCATTCCTACTTGTATGTTAGACCTTTCATCTGTGCTCAGTTTACTTCTGCCTGAAGTCTACCCTTAAGAATTTTTTCAACTTTTAATTTCTCAATTACAGTTGACACTCAATATTATATTAGTTTCAGGTATACAGTATAGTGGTTGGACATTTACGTAATTTATGAAATGATCCCATCAATACTGGCACCATATGTAGTTATTACAATATTACTGAGATTCACTCCCTATGCTATACTTTACATCCCCAGGACTATTTTATAACTGCCAATTTGTACTTAATCCATTTTCCACCCATCCTCCAACCCCTCTCCCCTATCCAGCAACCATCAATTTGTTCTCTGTATCTCTGAGTTTGTTCATTTGTTTTTCAGATTCCACATATAAGTAAAATCATATGGCATTTGTCTGACTTATTCACTTAGCATAATACCCTCTAGGTTCCTCCATGTTGCTGCAAATGGCACGATTTCATTCTTTTTAATGGCTGAATAATATTCTATTGTATATATGTACCACACTTAAGAAATTTCTTCAGTAATGATTTGCTGAATTGTTTTCATTATTTTGAAAATGTCTTTATTTCACTTCCATTCTTGAATGATACTTTCACTGTGTGTAGACTAATAGATTGGTAGTAATTTTCTTCAGCACATTGAGGACATCATTCTACTGGCTTCTGACATTAAAAAGTCCTATTCTTCTCAAGGCATTGTCTTTTTTTCCCCCACTGAATTGTCTCTACAATGTGTCTAGTTTTGTTTCATTATTCTTATTTGGGATTTGCTGGGGTCTTCTGTCAATTCTGGAAAATTCTCAGCCATTCTCTTTTCTCCATTTAGGACTTCTGTCCAATCTACAATATATTGGCATTGTCCATAATCCTTATCTTCTCTACTGTACTATTGTCTCTGTGATGGTTAATTTTCTGTTAACTTGACCGGGCTAAGGGATGCCTAAATAGCTGGTAAAACATTATTTCTGGATGTGTCTTTGAGGGTGTTTCTGGAAGAGATTAGCATCTGAATCTGTAGAGACCAAGTAAAAATCTCCTTACTGATGCAGGTGTGGATCATCCCATCCCCTGACCAAACAGAACAAAAGCTAAAAGAAGGGCAAATTTGCTGTTTGCTTGAGCTAGGATATCCACATTCTCCTGCTCTTAGACAGCAGCCTTCCTGGTTTGCAGGCTTCTGGGTCTGGACTAGAACTACACCACCAGCTTCCTGGGACTCCAGCCAGCAGACGTCAAGCTGTGGGACTTCTCATCCTCCATAATTATGTCAGTGTATCTCTCCTAATAAATCTCTATCTATCCTCTTGGTTCTGTTTCTCTGGAAAACCCTAATACAGTCTCTTCTAATTTATCTTCTGATTTACCAGTTCTCTTTCTGTTAAGTCCCATCTGCTGCTAAAATGTGGACTTTTTTATTTTGGTCATTTTTCCCCCCTAGAAGCCCTATTTGTTTTTTTCTCAAATCTGCTAAATTACTTTTTAGTTTACTATTCTCTGCAATTTTTGTCCAAACTTGTTTACTTTGTTAAACATATAAGCATATTTCTTTTATATCTGTGTGAAAACGATGCCAATTGGCTATGCCAATTTATTTCTACAGCCTGCTTTTCCCCCCACTGGCTCTGTCTGCCATGTTTCCTTGTAGCCTACTTGTTTTTGACAGTGATTATTGCCCTTGAAAATGGTTTGTAAGGAACTGATGTGCAGAAGTTAGGATGACTACGTCTCTTTTCATAGAAGCTTTATGTTTCCTTCTGCTAGGTTCCTGGAGGGCACTACCTAAACCAAATTCCCTGAGATCCCTTTGCTTCCTTCCCCAAGCAAGCAATAATCAAGATGTAAATCTGCCAGAGGACTGGGTGCAACCATAACTTCTCAGGGCTGTGTTTCCCATCTGCTTCATCTTCTAGTCTGCCCAGTGCCAACACAACTGTTTCCACAGTCCCCTGGAGTCTGGAGGAAGGGGAGCAGGTTTAGTTCTATTGGTATAGAACTTTAGGGCCCTTACTTAAATCCCTAGACATCCCCTGGGTTTTGACTTCTATTTCCTTCACTCTGAGTTGATGAACCAAAGCTCATGTGCGTTTTGGCACACACATCTTAGGGAAAAACTGTTTTAGTGCTCTGATAGTTACTTATCTATCTGGGGTAGGCTATCCCCAACCATTTTTTCAAATACTTTTAAGGTACCTTTTAAAAAAATCACATTGTTGTTTTTACTGGGAAGGTAGATCTAAAAAACTAGACCGTCTTCATCAAGCACTGCACTTTGCTGATGTCTTTACCATGTGCAAACAAGCTGTGTGCAAGAGCTGAATAGGCCTGAGCTGCTGACGCTGTGCAGTTCATTAACAGCAAGCAAACTTTTGTTTGCAACATTCTAATGAAAGCTAAAACGTACTAATCATAATAGTTTGCACAACACCATATATGTGAACATTTAATAAATACCATCTGTTAATAGATACATAGGATGAAATTACTTCCCCATAAAATTTAGAATCCAGTACTTCATTTCTCTCCTTTGGAACACTTCAATTAGTTGATATTATTAGGAAACAAACACATTTTATACTTAATTAAAAATTTCCAAAAAACTAAATCACTTTTTTGCCTGACCAGGTGGTGGTGCAGTGCATAGAGCATCAACGTGGGATGCTGAGGACACAGGTTTGAAATCCCGAGGTCACCAGCTTGAGCATGGGCTCAACAACTTGAGTGCAGGATCGCCGGCCTGAGCGTGGGATTATAGACAGGACCCAAAGGCTGCTGGCTTGAGCCCAAGGTTGCTGGCCTGAGCAAAGGGTCACAGGCTTGGCTGGAGCCCCCTGGTCAAGGCACATATGAGAAATCAATGAATGAACAACTAAGGCGTCTCAACTACAAGTTGATGCTTCTTATCTCTCTCCCTGTCTGTCCCTATCTATCCCTCTCTCTCTGGCTAAAAAAATAAAATAAATTCCTTTTATGGCACCCATACTTACGTTATTAAATCATTTCTGCCAAAAAAATTGTGACAGGATTATATTTTGCCTTGACTCTTTAAATAAAGAATACTAAATAGGGCTCGGGCTGGATGACTCAGTGGATAGAGCATCAATTCCGGCTCAGCAAGGTTGTGGGTTTGATCCCTGGTCAGGGCACATACAGGAATCAACCAATGGGTACACAACTAAATGGAACACTAAGTGGAACGAGTTGATGCTTTTCTCTGTCTCTCTCCTCCCCATCCCTCAAATTTCTGGAAAAAATTTTAAAAATACTAAATATATGTATATTTTGTTTCTTGACAACTCACAAAAATCATCAAGAACACTAATCATTATACTCTGTTCTAATACACCGAACAGGGTTCTGAAAGGAGACAGTGAGTTTGAATCACCCCACTGCACCCTCACTCTTCCTGCCCCACCCTCCATCTCACCCTTGCTATGTATACTTAGCAGTTCTCTGCTGATTTTTCTTTTTATCTTTCCCTTACTGTGGAAGATATGTTGGCCCAACCCCAAATATGCCTATTTATCCAATTCTTGATCTTTCTGATTTTTTTTTTTTTAACAGGGACAGAGAGAGAGAGAGTCAGAGAGAGGGATAGATAGGAACAGACAGACAGGAATGGAGAGAGATGAGAAACATCAATCATCAGTTTCTCGTTGCGACACCTTAGTTGTTCATTGATTGCTTTCTCATATGTGCCTTGACCGCGGGCCTTCAGCAGACTGAGTGACCCCTTGCTCAAGCTGGTGACCTCGGGGTCTCGAACCTGGGTCTTCCGCATCCCAGTCCGACGCTCTATCCACTGTGCCACTGCCTGGTCAGGCTCTGATTTGTTTTTAATCCAGATGTGGGTTAGGGGGCAAGACAATGCTGCATTTTGTTTAAAAAGGAGCTGTTCACTTATCAATATCATGCCATTGTCACTTTTTCTTTAAAGAAAAGGGAACTAAAGACTAACATTTCAATCTGTCCTAGGATAAAAACTGTAAAAAAAAATCCAATATTTGGACCTGGTCACCATGGACACATACACAAAATAACTACTTTATAGCAATATTCTGCAGTTATTCAGAATACAGGCAATATTAAATCTTATAGGAAAAACTTACAAAAAAGGCCTGGAGGTATGATTTAGGGCAGGCCAGGAAGACTGATCTGGCATTTTCTCTTCACCACCAGACAAGCTATATACTACTTCTAGGCGGGGGTGGGGTCTTGGCAAAGTGAAAATAAAAGCCACTCTCCTTTGGATTGAGTCTAGTAATGCCAAGGGTTTGCTTCAAAAGATGGAGAAAAAGGACTAAAATGGATTACCAGATCTTGCAGATGGTCTCTCTTAAAACAAAGCTATTTCCATTTTCTAAAATATCACCTAAAGCTTGGCCTCTAGGTCCCTAATTTGATGAAGAGTGAACATGGAAAGTAAAACGAAGGGCACTCTCCTCTTGCTCATGGCTATTAAATGAGCCAAAGGCTAAAAATAAAAACTACTCCAAGCTAAATTAAGAGTTAACAAAATACATGTTTAGAATTTCATTCACACTGTGTACATTATAACACATTGTATTGCATCACTTATGTAACTACTGGGAATAAATAAATCTTATAAACTCTTTTTCCTGAGACTGTTTTTACCAATGATAACAGAAATAATCATATGAATTGGGATTTTAACTGAACTGATTTAATAGTAGGCTATACATGTAATATTATTTTCCTAAGGTGGTAGTGATGTTTCTTAAATTACTAAAATGAAGTTTTCTTTGTATATCATAGGGATTCTGCTCTCGGCAGTTGGGGCTAAGAATTCTGAACAGATCCCTCTCACCTTATGAGACAATAAAGCTGAGTTAGAGAAACAATCCGCTTTATACGGTGAGGGCTATCTTACTAAAAGAGACGGTACTCTCTTCCATCAATAAGGAGTGCTGTATGATAGCTTCTGTTTCATCAAACAGGCTCCTGTTTTTTGCTGCTAACCATTGTTTAAGTACTTAGGACACTTATTAAAACTCTTCTCTGGTGGTGGAAAATAATCACAGTGGCTAATCACTACTCAGCATTTATCATGTGCCAGCCAGTGCTCTAAATGTTTTAAATATAATATTTCACGCCTGAGGAGGCAGCCTCTAATATTTAAGAACTGGCTTGACATTGACACTGGCCTGGTGGTCACAGATGGGGCCTGCTGTCTTCCTGTTGGACATAAAACAATCTCAAAGAACACCTACCTACATCAGACCAGGTCACATGGTCTGAAACAAAACACAGAATTTTAAGCACAGATAAAAACAAGGTCATTGTGTAATCACAAAAATACCAAATATCCTCCTTTCTAGCTAATATAAATTACTGCTGCTTTAGGTCAGCTTTGGTCTATATTCCTAGACCAGTGGTTCTCAACCTGTGGGTCGCAACCCACAGGTTGAGAACCGCTGTCCTAGACATTTGTTAAGATATCATAAAGTTATTCCTGCTCTCTGACATCATCAGTCCTGAGAAAAACCCACTTCCGTAAATCTTCCCTAAAATTACCTAAGACAAGCCTCAAGTCCCTCCTAACATCCACTGCCTGAGAAGCTCTAAAGACCCCATGGTGTGTGATCTCCCACATTACAAACAAGGAATGAACTCAACTTGTTTAATTCTAGGTGGGCTCTTGGTGCGCTCTGGCAACAGGGCATTGGCAGATAGATGACCCATGAAGATTCAGCCAAAGTTCTTGTTGCCTTGTGCTGGGAACCTTGGTAACAGAGTACACACCTAAGATCCCTCTTGAGGTGCAACCAGCCCTTGGCTAGGAGGTAGCTCAGGCTTAATTGAGCTTGAATATTTTCTTTTAAGTTTTAAAATTTATTTTTATTTATTTATTTTTAAGGTAGAAAGATAGAGGAAGAGAGGGGGGAGGGGAGAGGAAAACACATTGATTTGCTATTCCACTTATTCATGCATTCATTGATTGATACATTTTTCTTTCTTTCTTTTAGTGTGCATGTGCACAAGAGAGAGAGACTGGAAGGGAGATGAGAAGCACCAACTCATTTTTGCAGCACTTTAGTTGTTCATTGATTGCCTTCTGATACATGCCCTGCCGGGGGTGTTCCCGCTAAGCCAGTGACCCTGGATTCAAATCTATGATCCCATGCCCAAGTTGGTGACCCTGTGCTCAAGCTGGAGACTTCAGGGTTTCAAACCTGGGTCCTCAGCATCCCAGGGTGACACCCTGTCCACTGCGCTACTGCTTGGTCAGGCCAACGGTTGCTTCTTGTGTATGCTCTGACCAGGGATCGAACCCACAATCTTGGCATATTGGGATAAGTTCAAATATTTCACTGAAGCCGTTCAATGTTGGGTTTGTTTTCCTACAAAAAAAAAAAAAAATCTTTTGGGAGTATTTTGGCTATCCAATCAGATCTATCATTGTTCCCTGGTGAAAGATTTCTACCCTTCTAACACTTGCTCCTATGAGGTCACTGTCTAGTGTGTTGATACTTGTTTACAAGAGGAACGAACTATAATGAAAATATGGACAAAGGAATGATAAGTCCACCTGAACTGGCCCTGGAGACTGACTTCAGAAGATTTCTTACTGGCAAAAACATTTAAAAACTTTGAAAGTTCTAACATTGATAAACTTTGAAAATATTATGGGAAGTAACAGAAACCAGTAAGAAAAGACCATATATGACATGACTGCATTTATATGAAATACCCAGAACAGGCAAATTTATAGCGACAGTACACCAGAGGTTGCCTAGAGCTGGGTGTGGGATAGGAGTGAGTCACTGCTAAGGGAGTACATGCTTTCTTTTAGGGGGATGAAAACATAGACTTAGATTGTGGGAATAGTTGCACAACTCTGAATATTCTAAAAACCACTGTAAGATACAGTTTGGGTAAATTTTGTGATATGTAAGTTATATTTTAATGCAGATGTTTCAAAAAGAACCTTATAAGGACTTCTTCAATTTTGTCTTTGTGTCTTGATAACTGCTTTGCTATTTAAGTTTCACTTGCCCAGAATCAGGCAGGAGGCATTGTCTGGTCCCTGATCAATGACAACTGGCCTTTAGCCAAGTCCTGGACATAAAAAGTTACACAAGCATTATTCTTATGGACTGCTGCAGTTCTCATGAGTCATCACAAGCTACAACTGCACCTCTTCAGGCCAGATAGCTGCTTCTTTTAAGTTTTCTCACCATTAGCACTGTTATCTTTCAAATGATCAGCTTCACCAAAGCTGGACAAGGACAATATGGAGTTTCAGAAGGCCATTTTGGGGGGAGTTTCTGACAGGAACAAGAGTGCTCATCTGAGATTCATCAATATTATACCAACACTGAAGTGGGAATTTTAAGAAATTAATGCTGCAGATGCTTCCAATGTATGGCTTTTCTGTCAATGACACAAGGAAGCAAGGATAGGAACAAGCACTGAGGTACATCTTTCAATACCTCCAGTGAAGCTATGAGTTTATCTTATTTTTTTTCTTTTATGGCGGACTGAGTCTTCCCTAGGCTAAAGAGTTAGGTTGTAGTGGTAGAAAAAAAGCACTAGATTCTGTATTCTTGAGTAGGGAAATCCCAACTAATTTCTCCAATAGCAGGGCCACACATCACATTCATATGCTAAAAAACTTCATAAGCTTTATCTTTTATTCAGACTCTTCACTGTTCCTATCCACAAACTTCAAGAAAATAAAAGGAATTCTAAACTGTAATTATCAAAGCACTAATAATTATCCTTAAACTTCCAAGTACTGCTGAAAGCCTTGGTGGCAATACGGTAAGTCCTCTCTAGGACCCCTACGATAACTTTATGAGTTAAAAATAGGCTGCCTTTGCCTAACTGGTGTTGGCACAGTGGACAGAGTGTCGACCTGGAACAATAAGGTTCCCAATTTGAAACCCTGAGGTCACTAGCTTGATTGCAGCCTCCTCAGCTTGAGCAAGGGTTCGTTGCCTTGACAGTGGGATCATTCTCATGATCCCAAGGTCACTGGCTTGTCTTAAGCCCCTGGTCAAGGCACATATGAGAAGCAATCAATGAACAACTAAAGTGAAGCAACTACGAGTTGATGTTTCTATCTCTCACTCAACTCAGTTAAACACACACACACAACAGTTTGCATTTTATAAGTGGGAATTTTTGTTTCTTTTTCTTTCCTCCTTTTTATTAAATTTATCATCATGAGAAGTTTTAGTTTAAATCTTAGGCTCTATCCTACTGCCATCTGGTAAGATTAAATACTACAGGAGAATAATCTGATGCCTCCAGCTTTACCACCAACAGGTTATGAGCTGTATTCACCAAAGCACCTTCTAAATAATTTATAATTGGAGTTTTGTTCTTCTGAAAAAGGTGCCACTAGAGAAAACCTGCCAGTGAATATTAATAAAAAGGAACTAATCAGATATTGTTAACAACTGACTCCGCAGAGTAAAACTTCAAGGTGTTCTTCACGGGACTCGTGTTTCCCAACTTAAAAGACATTAAAAAAAAATTTTTTTTTTTTTAGCAATCCCCATGCATTCAAGGGGGGGGGGGGGGGAGAAAGAGAGAAACCAGAAGGGACAAAGATGGGAAGCATCAATTTGAAGTTGTGACACCTTAGTTGTTCATTGATTGCTTTTTCACATGTGCCCTGACTGGAGGGCTCCAGCAGACCAAGTGACTCCTGGCTCAAGCCAGCAACCTTGGGATTCAAGATGGTGACCTCAGGATTTTGAACCTGGAACCTCAGTGTCCCAGACTGATGCTCTATCCATTGTGCCACCACCAGTCAGGCACTTAAAAGACATTCCCCAATACATAACTTATTTAACCTTTTGAGTAGTATGAATGAATGTTCATGTACGTCATCCAGAGTACGATTGTATTATGTACATCTTTAAACTTTGAGCTGAAGCAGTAAAAGAAATAATTTCAATTAATATAGTGTGTCCGTAAAGTCATGGTGCACTTTTGACTGGTCACAGGAAAGCAACAAAAGACGATAGAAATGTGAAATCTGCACTAAATAAAAGGAAGATTCTCCCAGTTTCATACCTATTCAGTGCAGTTCGATGTGGGCTCACACACAGATTTTTTAGGACTCCTTAGGTAGCAATCCCGTATAGCCTCTACAGCAGGGGTCCCCAAACATTTTACACAGGGGGCCAGTTCACTGTCCCTCAGACCGTTGGAGGGCCGGACTATAAAAAAAACTATGAACAAATCCCTATGCACACTGCACATATCTTATTTTAAAGTAAAAAAACAAAACAGGAACAAATACAATATTTAAAATAAAAAACAAGTAAATTTAAATCAACAAACTGACCAGTATTTCAATGGGAACTATGCTCCTCTCACTGACCACCAATGAAAGAGGTGCCCCTTCCGGAAGTGCGGTGGGGGCCGGATAAATGGCCTCAGGGGGCCGCATGCGGCTCGCGGGCCGTAGTTTGGGGACCCCTGCTCTACAGACTTGTCACTGACTGATGGCCTACCAGAACGAGGTTTCTCCACCAAACTGCCAGTTTCCTTCAACTGCTTATCTCACCGAGTAATGTTATTCCTATGTGGTGGCACTTTGTTATAAACGCGCCGACATTCACGTTGCACTTTGGTCACGGATTCGAATTTAGCGAGCCATAGAACACACTGAACTTTCCTCTGTACCATCCACATCTCAACTGGCATGGCCGTAGGCTGTTCTGCTATATACACGGTATTATGTCATCATCTGCGCATGTGCACATGTTGCCATATCATCCTACAGAAACTGGGAGGGTTTTCCTTTTATTTGGTGCAAATTTCACATTTCTATCGTCTTTTGTTGCTTTCCTGTGACTGGTCAAAAGTGCACCGTGACTTTACGGACACACTGTATGTTATTCTTGTTTCCATAAATTGGTTAACAAACAAACATGATTTTAAGTTAATAAAACTGTAACTCAAACTAATTTCATTAAAAAAAAAAAACCTCACTCCTGGGGGTCAGCAAGCATAAAAAAAACTCACTACTCAAAGTGTTAAGAAAATGATAGTTCTAGTAGTATCTAAAAATATCCAGTTATCATGTTTTATTCTTCCTAGTATTTCTTACAGGACCCAGCACTAAACTTTTACCTAGTAAGCACTTAAAAATGCTTGAACTGACTTTATTATAGTATTGTGAAAAACACAGAAAACATTATACCTATAGAGGAAGACTGTGGACTAATCAGAAGGTCCTCTTGGACTTGTTCACTTCCTGGCACTGTCTGCTGATCACTCAGTGAACTCTGAGATGCACTGACAGGCTGGGATACTTCCTCATGAACCTCCTCATCACTTAACCTTTCTACTTTGACCCGGACATCTTCTTCGGTACCCAGAGGCAAGGTAGTTTTTGTGCTCTCACAAGTCATAAAATCAGTCATTCTTCTATCTGTCTCAGATGGGCCAGGTAATTCTAAAGTTCGGGTATTTTCTGCCTGCTTAACCTTATCAGGCTGAATCCTTCGATCAATTCCAAAAGGAAAAGTCCAGGGAAAAGCTAAAGAAGAATCAACAGCTTGATTCCTGTTTTCTGAGTAGGAAGCTGAAGAATTCAATACCTGGGGAGAGCTTGTTTGTGTGCTGCATTTTACAGGACTTCCAGGAGACATGACTATGTAGCTTTTGCGTTTTCTCCGGGATTCTCGGCAGACAGGAATGGTTCTTTCTACCACACTGCACTCTGAAGATACTGGTGAAAGGCTTCCATCTCGAGAAGTAAAATTGCAGTTAGAGTTATTTTCTTGTCCAGCATCTAGACCCTTTTCTGGTTGGCTGTTGGGAGTATTCCATAAAATGCTTGATTTCATGAACTCTGAGCAGGTGCTAGCAACACTAAACATTTGCATATAGCTGGCTGCAGCCAGAACATCAATGATATTTTCTGTGTTAATTGACAGAGTCGCTGTATAAGCATATTCCAGAAGGGGTATAAAACCAGTCACTGTAACATGATGCAAATCCAACACATTCTTGTTCTCATCCTCTGCTTGGCCTACAAGTTTGGTGCGAAAAAAATCACTGCAAGCTGCTAGTACAACCTTATGTGCCCGGAAGATTTTGTCCTGGACACGTATAGTGATATCACAAAAATGTCCATCATTTCGCAGCATATTTAGCTTTCCAAGCATTTCCTGGCTGTGGGAAGAAGAGCTATGAGTAAATGTTTTCACACCCATCTTTTCCTTCCTCTTCTTTAGATGTTCTTCAAGGATGCAAATGAATCAGAAATGACCTAAAAAATACATAAAATAAGCATTAATTGATGGTTTAGTAATTGAAATTAAAACACATTCACCCCCACATATATGGGCAACTAATTTTCAACAAAGAAGCCAAGAACAGGAAATGGAGAAAGGAAAGTCTCTTCAATAAATCAGGTTGATAACACTGGATGGCCATATGCAAAAGAATGAAGCTACACAATGATCTTAAACTAGACACCAAAGTTAACTCAAAATGGATTAAAAATTTGAATGTAGGACCTCACAATAAAATATATGGAAGAAAATATAAGTTCTAAGCTTATGGACATTGGTCTCCAAGATGTTTTTGTGAACTTGATTTCAAAGACAAGAGAAACAAAAGCAAAAATAAGCAAATGAATTACATCAAATTAAAGAACTTCTGTACAGCAAAAGAGGCCATCAACAAAACAAAAAGGCAACCAACTAAATGAGAAAAAGTTTTTGCAAATGATAAGGGGCTAATATCCAAAATATTAAAAAAGTTATATAACTCAACAATAACATCTGATTTTAAAAAGTGGGCAGAGAGGCCCTGGCCGGTTGGCTCAGTGGTAGAGCATCGGCCTGGCGTGCAAGGGGTCCTGGGTTCGATTCCCAGCCAGGGCACACAGGAGAAGCGCCCATCTGCTTCTCCACCCCTCTCCCTTTCCTTCCTCTCTGTCTCTCTCTTCCCCTCCCGCAGCCAAGGCTCCATTGGAGCAAAGATGGCCCGGGCGCTGGGGATGGCTCCTTGGCCTCTGCCCCAGGCGCTAGAGTGGCTCTGGTCGCGACAGAGCGATGCCCTGGAGGGGCAGAGCATCGCCCCCTGGTGGGTGTGCCGGGTGGATTCCAGTCGGGCGCATGCGGGAGTCTGTCTGTCTCTCCCCGTTTCCAGCTTTGGAAAAATACAAAAAAAAAAAAAAAAAGGAAAAAAAAAAGTGGGCAGAGAACCTGAAAGATACCTCTTCAAGGAAGATGTACACATGGCCAACAGATATATGAAAAGATGCTTAACATTACTAATTATTAAGGGAATACACATCAAAACTACAAGGAGATACCATGTCACATGTGTTAGAATGACTATTATTAAAAAGACAAGAAACAACAAGTATTGGAGAGGATGTGGAGAAAACTGAACCCTTGCACACTGTGGGTGGGAAGGTAAATTGGTACAGCCACTATGGAAAGTCCCTCAAGATTTTAAGACTAGAACTTCCATATGACTCAGCAACCCTACTTCTGGGTATTTAGCTGAAAAGTTTTGAAAACACTCATAAGTATGTATTTATTTTTGTATTATTTATTAATTGCTGTATTATTTTCTATACAAACAACTGTAAAGCTACTTTTGCCTCATCCTGAATACAGTGGAATATTATTCTGCCATAAAAAATGAAATATTGCCATTTGCAAAAACAGGGATGGATCCTGAGTATTATGCTAAGTGAAATAAATCAGATGGAAAAGAATTTTATTCATGTGTGGAATATTTAATAGTACGCAAAAAATCTGTAGACACAGACAACAGAATGGTAGTTACCAGAAGGGAAGAAGGGCTGGGGGAGTGAAGAGGGTAAAGGGGATCAAATATATGGTGACAGAAGGAGACGAGAGCACAATAGAGTATACAGATATCGAATTATAATGTTGTACACCTGAAATTTATAAAAGTAGTCAAGTTACCCCAATAAATTTAATATAAAAATAAAAATGCAAAACTTTCTCTTCATAAAAACTTCACACACTGAGCTATTTTTAGTGACTGAGGCTGATGTGCTCCAACAGAGCTATCCTCAGCACCTGGGGCCTTGCTGGAACCAATCAAGACCCTGGCTGCGGGAGGAGAAGAGAAAGAGAAGGGGGAGAGAAGCAGAGGGATGCTTTTCCTGTGAGCCCTGATCGGAATTGAACCTGGGGCGTCCACTCGCTGGGCTGATGCTTTATCCACTGTGTCACTGGCCAGGGCCTTTTTCTTTCCCCTTAAAAAGGCTTTCAAAAACTGGAGATAGCTAAGGTTTCTCTTTAAACTAAATGTCCCTTGTCCCTGTAAGTGCTTCTAAAAATCTGATTAACAGACTTGCTATTTAGATTGCTCTGCTCTGAACAATTTCTACCTCTCAATATTCCTTTATGACTAGTTTCCAGGCCCTGGCTGGGTTGCTCAGTGGATAGAGTACCATCCCAACACACTAAGATCATAGTTTCAATTCCTTGTCAGGGCACACATGAGAAGTAACCAGTGAGTGCACAACTAAATATAACAACTAAGTGGAGCAGTGAGTTGATGTTTCTCCCTCCCTCTCTCTCTCTCTCTCTCCCTCCCTTCCACCCATCCCTCCCCCACTCCTTGAAATCAATGGAAAATTTTAAAAGATTTTTGTTAAGTTAAAAAAAAAAGCCCTGGCCGGTTGGCTCAGTGGTAGAGCATCGGCCTGGCGTGCAGGAGTCCCGGGTTCAATTCCCGGCCAGGGCACACAGGAGAAGCACCCATCTGCTTCTCCACTCCTCTCCCTCTCCTTCCTCTCTGTCTCTCTCTCTTCCCCTCCCGCAGCCAAGGCTCCATTGGAGCAAAGTTGGCCTGGGCGCTGAGGATGGCTCTATGGCCTCTGCCTCAGGTGCTAGAATGGCTCTGGATGCAACAGAGCAATGCCCCAGATGGGCAGAGCATCGCCCCCTGGTGGGCATGCCGGGTGGATCCCGGTCAGGCGCATGCGGGAGTCTGTCTGACTGCCTTCCGGTTTCCAACTTCAGAAAAATACAAAAAAAAAAAAAAAAAAAAGAAAAAAGAAGGAGAGAGAGAGAGAGAGAGAGAGAAAAGACTAGTTCCCAGAAGTGCAAATAACATGACAGGTATGATAGAATTTTAACTGAACATACTTTACTATTTTTACTTCCCTCTTTTGGACACATATATTAGTAAGGCTAAATCAGGTATTCTGACAGTTAAATCATACCACTGACATTTTGTTTACATTATCAAAAACTTAATTCAAAAACTGACTTAATAGACATGATACACTTTCCTAAATGAAGGGATGAGAAACACAAGTACAAATAAACGTCCTTGATCTCAATAAACCTGCAGTCCTTATGAAAAAGAACTAAGTGCCTAAGACTACAAGAGGTGTGCTGCAGTGCTATGTGAGAGCAAAGAATGCGATACTTAATTTTCATTGTGCAAGGCAGAAGAGGCATCAGAGAGGAGAAGGCCTAGTGAAGTCAGAATTTTGTCAGGTGGTGAAGCAGAGGGAGTTTCAGGCTATCATGGGATCACAAACAATGTCAGAGAACGCGCCACCCTGTACAATGTATGTACTGTATTGGCAATTTATTGTTAGTGGGCACTATGATATTCTAAATGTGAGCATGCGGAGGGCAACATTAGTTCAAACATCAAACAATCCATTACTGAAACATCCCTTCAAATGTTATATGCAGGTAAATGTATATGTGACAGGCAAAGAAAAAAAAACCCTAAAGATTTTCAGCTGAATAAATACAGAAAGGTCAGTGAATATTCTAATATGGGAAGAGAAAATGGTTAATCTGGGACTCTTCCCTGTTTGATAACATGATAAAAAGAATAAAAGGCATAAAGCCCTGTACCAAGACAGCCAAGTAAGGTCACTGAAATAATTATCTTAATCATAAATCAGATAAACTTGCTCCACAAGTAATCACAATGACACACTAGAGCAGGAGTCCCCAAACTTTTTACACAGGGGGCCAGTTCACTGTCCTTCAGACCATTGGAGGGCCGGACTATAAAAAAAATATGAACAAATCCCTATGCACACTGCACATATCTTATTTTAAAGTAAAAAAACAAAACGGGAACAAATACAATATTTAAAATAAAGAACAAGTAAATTTAAATCAACAAACTGATTTTCAATGGGAACTATGCTCCTCTCACTGACCACTAATGATAGAGGTGCCCCTTCCGGATGTGTGGCAGGGGCTGGATAAATGGCCTCAGGGGGCCGCATGCGGCCCGCTAGCCGGAGTTTGGGGACCCCTGCACTAGAGAGCTAGGATTGGTCTAAGCAAAGCATCATTTAATGTATTTGTTGATTTCCACTTCATAGGAATGAGATGAAGAGAAAGAAAATAAAAGGTCTATATAAAGTTTTTTATTCATTTTCTGCACCCCAATAGACTGGCTTTAAAAAGCAGCAAGAGTGCTTTGACCGGGATCATGTGGTTTAGGGAGGAGACATGCCTTAGATGGAGGGCACAAACAACAGAATCTATAAACTGAGGTGCAAGATCACCTATGTGAGAAGTTAGTGCAAAACTACTTTTCAACCTTTGAGTTACAACTACTTTCAAGGCTCAGAAAATAATTTTAAAAGATTTAAATTTATTGATTTTATAGACAGAGAGGGAGGGAGGGAGGGACAAGGAGAGAAGCAGAGGGAGAGGGGGAGAGACAGAGGAACAATCTGTTCCCGTATGTGTCCTGACTGGGGACTGAACTGGCAACCTCTGCGCTTTGGAACGACGCTCTAACCAACCAAGCTATCCGGCCAGGGCTAGAAAAATAATTTTTTAATAAAATTATCAGTATGTTGTGAGTTCCAAACCCTATCCCAACCCCTCCTACTCTGCTACCAGGGGAAGAGGTTGAGGCATGTTAGCTATTTGTCTCAAGTTACAGAAAACGTGTCACACCTTAAAAAAAATCTAAAGCGTAGGAGTCTGATTTAAACTCTGGCCAAGATTAGGAAGTATGCTTACCATCTCCCAACAGAATATAAACGCAGTACAGTGGGGTGGTTGAGAGGGGACTCAGAATGCTGAATTTGCTTCCTGGTTCTGCCATTTATATCTATGACATTAGGCAAGTCATTAACTGTACCTTAATTTCTGCAGTAAAATAGGGACAACAGAACCTATCTCAGAGACTTCTGAGGATTAACTGGCCTAATACATACAAGTGCTTGTAATAGTACCTAGCACAATGCTAATCAAACACTGCCTGCTGCTGCCACTGTTCCTGCTGCCACTGTTCCTACCATTAAAGATCTTTTCTTCTTACTAAACATTTGCCTCTCCCAATCCTGGAAGGGCCAGAAACTACAGTCAGCAAATGAAGAAGAGTAAAAGTGCAACGGGGGGGAGGGGGGGCAGAAATAAAAAGGAAGCAAAAAAACCCCCCAAAACTAGTCAGCAAATAAAGAGAAGTAAAAGCACAAAGGGAGGGGGAAGCCAGAAAGAAAAAGGAAGCCAAGAAAACCTCACTTTTCACTGAGGACTGTAGGTCTGAGGTGGGCAAGGAGGAAAACCACCTTTAACTGAATTAAGTTCTTAAAAATAATATTTTTATTTCCTGAGAATGACCAGCAAATAAATACATATATAAACTTATTTATGTATTTATTTAATTTTTTTTTGAGAAACAGGAAGGGAGAGAGAGGGTTAAGAAGCGTCAACCTGAGGTTGTTTTCACTTTAGTTGTTCACGGAGCTTCTAGCATGTGCCTTGACAGGGGCTGTGCCAGTGTTCCCTTGCACAAGCCAGCAACCTTTTAGGCTCAAGCTGATGAGTTTTTTGGGGATCATGTGGATGATTCCCCACTCAAGCCAGCAGCCCCTTAGCTGACAAACCCATGCTCAGAACCAGCGACCTCAGCGTTCTGGGGTTCTGGGTTGATATTGCGCCACCACCCATCAGGCAGAAACTGATTAAGACTTGCCCTTCAAGGAGCTGGACAGAGAACTAACCATGCAGAATAAACTGAAATGGACAGTGGTATTGACATTGAAGCAGCAGACTAAAATAAAATGGATTCTGAATACCTTCCATAAATCAAACTTGTTCGATATAATGGTTACACATATACGGTATAAAGTCTGATACAGCTGGAGGTATGGGATGAGAGAAAGATGATGTTAGACTGAAAAATGCCTCGTATGCCTGTATTTATTAAATGGATTTCCCAACACACAGCGATGGAAACAAGTGTCAGTATATATTCTATAATAAAAATTACATGGACAAATACAGTTAGGAAATACTACAGTATCACACACTATGGCAAAATATGACTTTTGAAAAAGTCATACCTATACATAACATGGACCATACAGAAGCCAGCAAGTATCACTTAAAATTTTCATAAATTAGATAATTTCATTAGACACATTTCTTTTTGTGTGTAGATAAATATATGTGTGTAGTTATATACATACATGGAGCTCATTTAAAATTCTTAAGATAGCTATTACTTAATTCCAATATCTAATGTAGAATTTATGACACATTCAAGAGTAATAAAGATGTACCTGTGTAATAATAGTTTGTAATTTGAACTAGTAAGTCATTCAGAAAGTTTCCTTCCCACCCTTTTGATTCCAAATTACTTAGGGAACAGTACACACGCTTATCAAAGTAGTAGTGGCTAAACAATATAGACTTTAAGGAGAAAGAAAAAAATCCTATGATTTATTTTTTTTTGTAGTGGGGTTGAAAAACTTTTTGCCAAATAAGGTATATAGCCTAGCTGTTAAAAGGGAATGATTTCAGTTACACAAATCTTATATTTTAAATTCTGACTTTTCCATTTACCAGCTAGGCATTAAATCTTAGTCAAGAGGATAAAAATAGCACAATTCCTGGCATGAAGTAAGCATTCAATAAATGTTAGCTACTATTGTTACCAAAGAATGTGAACAAAAATGAAATAGAGATCAAAATTCAAAATGTCTATTTCTTATATGACAAGAACACATCTTGGATATGTATATTTTGCTATAAAAGATTAGCTTAGTTCCTAAGAATTATCACAGGATCTGTCATTAAAACAGAGTAGTAGCTCTTAAAATGTAAAGTAAGGTGGCTGCCTAAGATGATTAAAGAGGAGGTAATGAGAGACTGATAACCTTACAAGTAATTTGGGCCTGACCAGATGGTGGCACAGTTGATAGAGCGTTAACCTGGAATGCTGGAGGACCAGGATTGAAACCCCAAGGTCGCCAGCTTGAGCGCGGGCTCACCAGCTTGAGCACAGGGTCATTGGTTTGAGTGTAGGATCACAAACATGATCCCATGGTTGCTGGCTTGAGCCCAAAGGTCGCTAGCTTGAGCAAGGGGTCACTAGTTTCGTAGCCTCCCCCCTCACTTGTCAAGGCATGTATAAGAAAGCAATCAATGAACAACTCTAGTATTGCAACTATGAGTTGATGCTTCTCATCGCTCTCCTTTCTTGACTTCTTTCTCTCTCAAAAAACAAACAAAAAAACAAGTGATGTGGACAGAAAAACGTGATATTTAAAAAAAATTTGCATTTCTAAATACCCAGCCACATCTGAAAACTGGACATTAACCTCACAAATGATATAAGATTTTAGCTGACCCGGGGTGGCACAGTGGATAAAGTGTCCAATTGGAATGCTGAGGTTGCCAGTTCGAAGTCCTGGGCTTGCCTGGTCAAGATGCATATATACAAGTTGATGCTTCCCATTCCTTCCCCCCTTTCTCTCTCTCTTTCTAAAATCAATAAACAAAATCTTTAAAAAAAGGTAAAAAATGATACAAGATTTTAATAATGCTAAATCTGAACTGAGATACTTTCGTTCCCACCCTGCAGTCTAAGTAAAACCAATCAAGGACAGAAAAGAAGGTTAAGGAGAAGAACATAGAGAATTTAAGATACTGTACCTGTGAGAGGTATATCTGGATGAAAATGTTGTTTGTACTAGCTAACTGTCCACTATGTAGCAGATGTAACACACTAGGAGCTTTAAATATTACCTCATATGAAGTAAGATGACAATATTCTGATTTTACAGAGGAAATTGAGACAGAATATTATTTTATTCAAATAATAAAAAAGGGAGTATTTTATTCACTTATGTTTATGCCATTCTAAGCACCTAGGCCCTTACTCAATAGGTATGGGTAGCCATTGGGGAATAGCATAGTTATGCCTACATTTTATTTTATTTTATTATTTTATTTTTTGTATTTTTCTGAAGCTGGAAACGGGGAGGCAGTCAGACAGACTCCCGCATGTGCCTGACTGGGATCCACCTGGCACACCCACCATGGGGCGATGCTCTGCCCATCCGGGGCGTCGCTCTGTCGTGACCAGAGCCACTCTAGCGCCTGGGGCAGAGGCCAAGGAGCCATCCCCAGCGCCCGGGCCATCTTTTGCTCCAATGGAGCCTTGGCTGCGGGAGGGGAAGAGAGAGACAGAGAGGAAGGAGAGGGGGAGGGGTGGAGAAGCAAATGGGCGCCTCTCCTGTGTGCCCTGGCCGGGAATCGAACCCGAGACTTTCGCACGCCAGGCCGACACTCTACCACTGAGCGAACCGGCCAGGGCATGCCTACATTTTAAAAAGATTACCCTGCTGTTAACGCAAAGGGTAGATTTAAGGGTAACTATTATAACAGTACAAGTATATGATAAAATTGAACCAAGTCAGTGGCAGTGAGAATATCTGCGTTGGAAAGGCAAGATAAAAAACATGAGAATATTTAGAAGGTAAAATCATCTGAGCATGGTTGGTACTGGGGATAAGGTGGTGGAGAAGCTAGGAGAGAACGTGACCCTCAGTCTCCCAACACAGATGACTGAGTAGATGATGTTTTCACCAAACAAGACAGAGAATGAGAGGAAGAACCAGTTTGGGTAGGGATTAATAATAAATGGAAAGAAATATTTTGTTTTAGGCATGCTGAATCTGAAGCACTTCTGAGAAAAATATCTGAGTGTAATTACATGAATGAAGTTGCCAGTTCTGGTTTGGAGTTCAGGGAAGAGGTCAGAGTTGGACCTAAATATGCATTTTATATAAGTCACTGATAAATTTCATTCTGTTCATAGAGCTGAAGACATCTAAACAATGTGTGGGGAAGAAGAGCAGAAACACAAGTTGTAAGCAACTTGGAAAAGGCAAAGCAAAAAAATTCAGTGAAAATATTTTATGGTGCCTAATTTATCTTTGATCCTATCCAGTATTGAGCATAACACACAAGAGTCAATAAAATATGTGAACGGATAAATGCATGCCAAAAAATTTCTATCTGGTTTTTCTAAAATGCTTGTACCTATTCATTATCAGTAGTTAAAAGGTGGGGAAAAAGTTGCAATTAAAACTGACAGTATTATCAACAGACACTTCTACGAAGATATACAAATGGACAATAGGTAAATGAAAAGATGCTCATCTTTACCAGCTATTAAAGAAATGCAAGTCAAACTACATGAGATACCACCTCACATCTGTTAGATGAACTATTATCAACAAGACAGGCAATAACAACTTTTGAAGAGGCTATGGAGAAAAAGAAACCCTCATTCACTGTTGGTGAGAATGTAAATTAGTGCAACCACTATGGAAGAAAGTATGGTGGGGTTCCTCAAAAAATTAAGAATAGAACTACCTTATGACCAAGCAATCCCTCTACTGGGTATATACCCCTCAAACTTGAAAATATTGATACATAAAGACACATGCACCCTGCCTGACTTGTGGTGGTGCAGTGGACAAAGCGTCGACCTAAAATGCTGAGGTTGCCGGTTCAAAACCCCAGGTTTGCATGGTCAAGGCACATATGGGAGTTGATGCTTCCTGCTCTTCCCCCTTTCTCTTTCTCTTCTCTCTAAAAGTGAACTAAAAAAAAAAAAAAAAAAAAGACACATGCATCCCCATGATCATCACAGCATTGTTCACAGTGGCCAAGACATGGAAACAACCAAAGTGCCCTTCAATAGAGGACTGAATAAAGAAGATGTGGTACATATATACAATGGAATACTACTCAGGCATGAGAAACAATGACATAGTATCATTTACGACAACATGGATGGACCTTAGTAACATTATACTGAATGAAATAAATAAATTAGAAAAAGCTAAGAACTGTATGATTCCATACATAGGTGGGACATAAAATTGAGACTCATGGACATAGATAAGAGTGCAGTGGTTACCAGGGGGAGAGAGAAGAGCAGAGAGAGAAGGGATGGGGGAGGGGGAGGGGAATAGAAGGGGCATAAAGAAGGACAAATATAAGGTGATAGAGAATGATTTCACTTTGGGTGATGAGTATACAACATAATCAACTGTGCAAATGATGTGGAGATGTTTTCCCAAAATCTATGTACTCTAGTTGACCAATGTCACCCTGTTAAATTTAATCGTCTAAATAAATAAAGGAAAAATTGAGAGTCTTAAATTTGAATTAAAAGCATCAGCATGAATTCAAAATGTAATTCATCTTCAGCAATAAGTATTTCTAGTACACAGACTGACTTTCAAATTCCATTTTCCATTAAAAGGAACAATGGTTCTTTATAGAGAAATGGCTGATTACACTTCTGAGCCACTCTACCTGGAATACGTTATTAACAGAGAGCAAGGTAGCCATCAAAGATTATTAGGCATGTGCCAAAACTCAGTCATCTTAAGGAAGTAATGAATGGCCAAAAATGGAACAATAAACTCAAACATAAAATATGCTTAAAGTCAGGAGTTCCTTCACATGGCACTAGAAACAAAGACAAAGCTAATTTGTCACCTTTAAAAGATGCCACTTTGCCAGAGGGGATGGAGGTTGGGCGACTGGGTGGAAAAGGTGAAGGGGCCTGGCCTGTTGTTGTGCAGTGGATAGAGAGTTGACCTGGACACTGAGCTTGCTGGTTTAAAACCCTGGGCTTCCTGGGTCAAGGCACATTTGGCAAACAAGCAAACAATGAACAACTAAATTGAAGCTACTATAAGTTGATAATTCTCGCTTCCTTCCCTCTCTCCTCTCTCTGTAAAATAAGTAAAGTCTTAAAAAGAAAAGATTAAAAAAAAGAAAAAAGGTGAAGGATTTGAGAAGTTAGAAAATAGTCATGGAAAATACAATCAATAATATTTCAATAACTATTTATGCTGCCAGTTTGGTACTGAACACATTGGGGGAACGCTTTGTAAAGTATGATTGTCTAACCACTGTACATCTGAGACTAATATAAAACATTAAATGTAAACTGTAATTAAAAAAATAAATTTAAAAAGTACAAAAAAAATTTAAAAAGTAAAAAGATACTACGGAATAATTATTTTGAAAACTGGTTTAAAATAAGGGAAAAAGATGAAGAATTTATTCTGCCTCTTCAATTCAAATGGCATGTTTTGGTAATCAAATAAAATAAGAAGGAGGTATCTCTTATAAAAATATCCCAGCTAATCAGTGGAGAATCAGAAACAGAAGATTACCATTTTGTACCCCTTCCCCCATGAACAATGATTTATAACTTCACAAAAAAAGAGCAGTAAGACATTCAAAAGACAATAAAATCTGCTCAAGTTTCTAGATCCAACTACCAATACCTAAGAAATAATGAAGGCTGACAGGAATATGTTAAGCTACATCACTGCAATGTAAACATCAAAATCTAGATTGTGAGAAACTCTATAGAGACAAAAGACTAGTTTCCAACGAATAAACAACAAGAAAAAAAAAGATAAAGAAGAAACTGGAAAAGGAAAGTTGTATATTAAAAGAAACTTAAAAGATTTTATGAGCCAGTTACATTGTGTGCATCTTATTTGAAAAAATAAACATACCGGTATAGATAATATATTGGTGAGTTAATTTGAAATGTTTCTATCGACCATTTCATAAGTCAAGAAAGTACTGTTAATTAATGTGATAACATGACTATATATTTGATAAAAGAGCTTTATTAAGATATAATTCTCAGCCCTGACCCAATGGGTCAGTGGTAGAGTGTCAGTCTGGCATGTAGATGTCCCAGGTTCGATTCCCGGTCAGAGTACACAACAGAAGTGCCCATCTGCTTCTCTACCCTTCCCCTTCTTGCTTTTCTCTCCCTCTCTTTCTCTTCTCCTCCCATCCTGAAGCCATGGCTCCACTGGAGCAAGCTGGCTCTGGGTGCTGAGGATGGCTCCATGGCCTCTGCCTCAGGTGCCAAAAAATAAGTGGCTCCAGACACAATGGAGCAAGATGGGCACAGCATCGCCCCCTAAAGAGCTTTCTGGGTGGATCCTGATCGGGATGCATGTGGGAGTCTGTCTCTGCCTCCCCGCCTCTCACTAAAAAAAAAAAAAAGTATAATTCACACCCCATAAAATTCACCCCTTTAAAATGTTCAAAGCTTTTTCACAAATTTGCAACAATTTTAGGATATTTTCATCACCTTGAAAAGACACCCTGTATACATGAACTAATCAACCTCTACTCCCAACAACACACACTCACTTCTACCCCTCTGCCAGCTCTAAGCAATCACTAGCCTACTTTTTGTTATACATTTCCTTACACAGGACTTTCATATGAACTTCATATAATTTGTGAACTTCTGTGGCTGGCTTCGTTCACTTAACATAATAGTTTCAAGATTCATCCAGGTTGTAGCATGTTATCAGTGCTTCATTTATTTTTATGGCAGAATAGTATTCCATTGTAGAGATATAGCACATTTTCTTCACTCATCAGCTGAAGGACAGGCATAGGGTTGTTTCCACCTTTTGGCTATTATGAATAATAATGCTAACTGTATTCATATAACAAGCTTTTGTGTGGACATATGTTTGGAGTTTTCTTGAGTATGTATGTGGGAGTGAAACTGAGTCCTACGGTTAACTTTATAATTGTTTGAGAAACTGTTACACTGTCTTCCAATCTGATCCAGCAATGTATGAGGATTCTGATTTCTCCACATTCTCAACACTTCTCATTTGACTTTTTGATTCTAGATGTCCTAGAGGGTGTGAAATGGTATATCTCATTGTGGTTTTGATTTGTATTCCCCTGATAACAAACATCTTTTCATGTGCTTATTGGTTATTTGTATATCTTGCTTAGAAAAATGTCCATTCTGTCCCGGCTGGATAGCTAGGTTGGTTAGAGCATCATCTGAAGTGCAGAGGTTGCTAGTTCAATCCCTGGTCAGGACACATACAGAGACAGATCTATGCCCCCCCCTTTTCCTTTCTCACTAAAAAATTATAAAATTTTTTTAAATTAAAAAAAAAGTCTATTCAGATGCCTTACCCATTTTTAATTGGGTAATTTGTCTTTTTATTATTGAATTGTAAAAGTTTTTTATATAGTCTAAATAACAAACTGCTTATCAGAGACATGGCTTACAAATTTTTTCTCCCATTCTGTAGGCTGTCATTTTCACTCTCTTTATGGAATACTCTGAAGTTCCTAAGTATCACATTTCAATGAAGCCCGACTTATTTACTTATTTCATTGCTACTTGTGTGCTTTTGGTGTCATATCTAAGAATTCTTTGCCAAATCCAATGTCCGGAGGATTTATCTTGTTTTCTTCTAGGGGTTTTAGTTTTAGCTCTTAAATTTTAGTCTTTAATTCATTTTATTTTATATATGTTGTGAGGTAAATGTCCAAACTCATTCTTTCACATGGGGCTGAGCAATTTTCTCAGCACTGTTTGTTAAAAAGACTCCTGTCCACCCCCTTTGAATGGTCTTGGCACCCTGCCCTGTTGGAAATTAGTTAAGTATAATATATGGGTTTATACCTGGACTCTCAAGTCTATTCCATTGTTCTGTATCTTTACCCTTATGCCAGTACCAAAATGCCTTGATTACTGCTGCTGCATATTAAGTGTGAAGTCAGAAAGTGTGTGTCCTCTGAAGATTCCCCTTTTCATTCTTGTTTTGGATATTCTGGAATCTTCAAAAGTCCATATAAATATTAGAATCAGGTTGTCAGTCTCTACAAAAAGTCAGTGGGGATTTTGATAGGGATTGTGTTCAATTTGTAGATTAGATTGGGAAGAGCTGCTATTTTTCAACGTTTAGTCTTCCAACTCATGAAAAAGGGATGTTTTTCCATTACTTAAGACAGTTCTTAGTTTCTTTAAACAATATTCTGTAGTGTTCTGAGAATGTTTTAAACTTTTCTGTTAAATTTCTTGCTTTATTTTCTTTTCGAGAGAAAGAAAGGCAGGAGAGAAATGAGAAGACTCAACTCATAGTTGCTTCACTTTTAGTTACTCATTGATTGCTTCTCATACATGCCTTTACCAGGATGGGGCTCAACCCCAAGCCAGTGATCCTTGTTCAAGCTAGTGACCTTGGGATTATGTCAATGATCCTGCTCTCAAGCTGGCAACCCCATGCTCAAGCCAATGAACCCGCACTCAAGCTAGTGACCTCAGGGTTTCCAAATAGGGACCTCAGCGTTTTGGGTCGTTTTATAAAAACTGTACCACCACTGGTCAGGCTTTGTTAAATTCTTTTTGATGCTATTATGAATGGAACTATAGTCTTAATTTCATTTTTGAAAGTTCATAGTATTCCTTTATAATATTTATTATTTTCTTCCTTCTGCCTGCTGAAGGTATAGTTTGCCTTCTGTTTATAGCAACCTAAGGTGGAAAGTTGATGATTCATTTGAGGTCTTCCTTCCTTCTTAATATAATATAGGTATTTACACTATAAATTTCCACTATAAATTTCCACCCAAGTACTGCTAAAGCTGGATACCATAAGTTTTAATATAGTGTAATTTCATTTTCAACTACCTCAGAATGTTTTCTGATTTCCTCTTTGATCCATTGTTTATTTAGGAGTATGTTTGTTTTCAAGTTGAGTTCTTTTAAATATTTTGATATTAAACTTTTACTAGATATATGTTTTGGAAATATTTTCCATCATTTAGGTTGCCCTTTCATTTTGTTGATAGCTTACTTTGCTGTGTAAAAGATTTTTAGTTTGTTGTAGTCACACTTGTTAATTTTTCTTTGTTGCCTTTGCTTTTGGAGTCACATCCTAAAATTCAACACCTAGACCAATGTCAAAGAGCTTACTGTCTATGTTTTCTTTTAGGAGTTTTATGCTTTCGGGTCTTACATTTAAGTCTTTAATCAATTTTTGGTTAATTCTTGTGTATGGTGTAAGATAGTGTGATCTGCTATGTAATTCTTTTGCATGTACCAATCCAGTTTTCCCAACAGCATTTATCAAGGAGATTGTCCTTTCCCCACTGTATATCCTTTGTTGTAAATTAATTCACCACATATACATTAAGTATATTTCTGGTCTCTCTGTTCCACTGATCTATCTGTTCTGTGCAAGTTCCATATTGTTTTGATATTATAGCTTTGCAGTATAGTATAGAATCAGGGATCATGATACTTCCAACTTTGTTCTTTTTCAAGATTGCTTTAGCTATTTGTGGTTTTCTGTGGTTCTAAACAAATTTTAGGATTACTTTTTCTAGTGAAAAATGCCATCAGAATGTTCATAGAGATTTCTTTGAATTTGTAGATTGCTTTGAATAGTAAGGACATTTTAATGGTATTAATTCTTTCAATCCATGAGCCTGGCATATCTTTTCATTTATCTTCAACTTTTTTCATCAATGTGTTCTCATTTTCAGTGTACAGGTCCTTCACCTCCTTGGTTAAATTTATTCCTAGGCATATTATTCTTTTTTTTTTTTTTTTTTTTCCATTTTTCTGAAGCTGGAAACAGGGAGAGACAGTCAGACAGACTTCCGCATGCGCCCGACCGGGATCCACCCGGCACGCCCACCAGGGGCGACGCTCTGCCCACCAGGGGGCGATGCTCTGCCCATCCTGGGCGTCGCCATGTTGCGACCAGAGCCACTCTAGCGCCTGGGGCAGAGGCCACAGAGCCATCCCCAGCGCCCGGGCCATCTTTGCTCCAATGGAGCCTTGGCTGCGGGAGGGGACGAGAGAGACAGAGAGGAAAGCGCGGCGGAGGGGTGGAGAAGCAAATGGGCGCTTCTCCTGTGTGCCCTGGCCGGGAATCGAACCTGGGTCCTCTGCACGCTAGGCCGACGCTCTACCGCTGACCCAACCGGCCAGGGCTCTATATTATTCTTTTTGATGCAACTGTAAATGAAATTATTCTTAATTTCTTTTCCTGACAGTTTATTATTAGTGTTATCTATACACAAATGATTTCTGTAAACTAACATCTGTATCCTGCAACATGACTAAATTCATTTTTTAGTTCTAACAGTTTACTGGTGGGGACACTTTAGGGTTTCCTATATACAGTATCATCTAATCTGCAAATAGTGAGTGTTACCACTTTCTTTCCAATTTAGATGCTTCTTATTTCCTTTTCTTGCTTTACTGCTGTGAGTAGGACTTCCCAATATTGTGTTGTCTTGTTCTTGATCTTAAGAGGCAAATCTTTGAGCTTTTCACCATTGAGTATGTTACTTGTCGGTTTTTCATATGTAACTTTTATTATGTTGAAATACTTTCCTTCTATATCCCCTTTTTTGAGACTATCATAAATGAATGTTGAACTTTGTGCCAAATGCTTTTTCTGTGTCTACTGGATAATCATATGATTTTTATCTTTCATTGTTAATGTAGTATTATCAATCATGTTGATTGATTTGTGGATGTTGAAACACCCTTTCTTTCCAGGAATAAATTCCCTCTGATCATGATGTATGATCCATCTAAGATTGTTGAATTCAGTCTGCTAATATTTTCTTGGGGATTTTTGCATCAATGTTCATCAGGGATATTGGCCTGTAATTTTCTTTTTATGTAGTGTCCTTGTCTATTTTTGGTGTATGTAGCAGTTTAAATTGGTAGCAATTTTAGTTTAAATGCATTCTAAAAACTACCATTTTTACTCCCACCAATGCTTTAAATGTCATATTTTACATCTTTAATTTTGTGTATATCTTAATAAATTATTATAGTTACAATTAATTTTATTACAGCCACGTGCTACGTAATATTTCTGTCAATAATGGATACCACTTATGAGGGCAGTTTCATAACACCATGGTACAATGCATTTACTCATACATTTGTGGTGATGCTGGTGTATACAAACATGCTGCACCTCCAGTCATATAAAAGTATACAGCACATGCAATCACAGTAGCAAGGTATACCACTAGGTTTGCAAAAGTACACACTGTGATGTTTGCACAATGATGAAATCACTGATGATACATTTCTCAGAACTTATTCCTGTCATTAAGCAATGCGTGACTGTACTTTTATCATTTAACTTTCATGGCATTTTATAGGTTATCATTTAACTTTTACAGTAGTATTATAGGTGGCAAATCCCCTACCTTTACTATAGTATTTATTTGCCTTACAAGTGAATTTTTACTTTTATGTTTTGTTGTTACTAATTTTTGCCTTTTCTTTTCAGCCTAAAGAAGTACTTTTAACATTTCCTGTAAGGCCGGTTTAGTGGTGATGAACTCCCTTAGCTCTTATCTGGAAATCTCTTCTCTCCTTCAATTCTGAATGACAACCTTGCTGGGTTGTAAGCTTTTTCCTTTCAGCACTTTGATTAAATCATTCTCTTCTCTGGTGGCCTGCAAAGTTTCTGCTAAAAAATTAGCTTACTGTCTTATGGGGTTCCTTTGAATGCAATAAATTGTTTTTCTCTTAATATTTCATGAGGTATCTCTTACTCTTTTTTTTTCTTCTTTTTCCAAGTGAGAGGAGGAGAAATAGAGACAGATTCCTGCATGCATCCCAACTGGTATCCACCTGGCAAACCCCGTCTAGGGCTGATACTCTGCCCATCTAGAGCCATGCTCACAACCGAGTTATTTTTAGTGCCCGAGGCATAGGCTGCTTGGTGCCATCCTAAGCGCTCAGGGCCAATGTGCCCAAAACAATCGACCTGCGCGTGTGGGGGAGGGGGAGATAGAGAAAGAAGGAGGGAGGGGGAGAGAGACAGAGGGGGAGAGAGACAGGAGGGGAGAAGTGGAAAAGCAAATGGTCGCTTTTCCTGTGTGTGTGTCCTGATCGGGAATCAAACCCAGGACATCCACATGCCTGGTCAATGCTCTACCACTGAGCCAACTGGCCAGGACCTGAGAAATCTCTTAAGACTGTTTAACTTTGGACATTTTTATCTATAATCCGTCTTGGTGTGAATCTCTTTAGGTTTGTTTTATTTGGAAATTTCTGTGCTTCCTGGACCTGGATATCCGTTTTCTTTCCTAGGTTAGGAAAAATTTCAGTCATTATTTCTTCAAATAAGTTTTCTGCCCCTTTCTTTGTATAATGAGAATATTACTCCATTTTATATTGTCCCATAGGTCCCTCAAACTATTTTCACTTTATAACATTCTTTTTTCTTTTTGCTGCTGTTTGAGTTCCACTGCCCTATATTTCAGGTCTCTGATCTGTTCTTCATCTCTTCTGCTATTGTAGTGTATTTCAGTTCAGTTATTGGATCCTTCAACTCGGTAACTTCAATCTGGTGACTTCGTGTATTTTTTCTTTGAATTTCTCACTTTGTTTATCAATTTGAGCACGGGGTCGCTTGCTTGAGCAAGGAGGGGTCACTTACTCTACTGTAGCCTCCCAGTCAAATCACATATAAGAAAGCAATCAATAAATAATTGAGGTGCTGCAACCAAGAACTGATGCTTCTCATCTCTCTCCCTCCTGTCTGTCCCTATCTGTTCCTCTGTCAAAAAAAAAAAAAAAAAAAAAAAAAAAAGATACAGAACTGAACACCATCAACCATCTGAATAAAACTGAACATTTAGAAGGTATTCCAAGAAAACCTGAACAGACTGATTACAGCCAATGAAATTGAAGCAGTAATCAAAAAACTCCCAGCAAAGAAAAGCCCTGGACTGGATGGCTTCACAGACAAATTACACCAAACATTCAAAGAAGAAATAACACCTATCCTTCTCAAACTATTCCAAAAAATTCAAGAGGAGGGAACACTTCTAAACCCATTTTATGAAGTAAGCATTATCCTAATTCCAAAACTAGGTAAAGATACCACAACAAAAAGAAAACTATAGGCCAATATCCCTGCGGAATGTAGATGCTAAAATTCTCAACAAAATATATATATTAGCAGCCTGATCTGTGGTGGTGCACTGGACAAAATGTCAACCTGGAATGCTGAGGTTGCCTGTTCGAAACCCTGGGCTTGCCCTGTCAAGACACATATAAAAAGCAACTATCACAAGATGACGCTTCCTGCTCCATTCCTCCCTCCCCAACTTTCTCTCTCAATTCAATAAATAAAATCTTTAAAAAATTTTGGTACAATATTTGCAAATAAATAAATGTGAAACACCACATAAAATAATGGATAAATATCACATAATTATAATCAATAGATGCAGAAAAAAGCATTTGATAAAATCCAGCACCCATTTATGATCAAAACTCTCAGCAGAGTGGGAACAGAGGGAACATATCTCAATGTAATGAAGGCCTTATATAACTAACCCACAGCCAACATCATACTCAACGGGTAAAAACTAATCAGGACCAAGACAGGGGTGTCCACCTTCACCACTCTTATTCAACATAGCACAGGAAGTCCTAGACAAAGCAATCAGACAAGAAGAAATAAAAGATATCCAAATTGGAAAGGAGCAAGTAAAACTGTCATTATTTGCTGATGACAAGATACTGTACATAGAAAATCTTGCAAAGTCTCCAGCAAAAAACTACTAGACCTAATAAATGATTCTGGTAAAGTAGCAGGATATGAAATTAATATTCAGAAACCAGTAGCATTTTTATAAACCAATGAACTATTGTAAAGAGAAATTAAGGAAACAACCCCCTTTTCTACTGCAACAACAAAAAAATAAAGTACCTAGGAATAAATTTAACCAAGGAGGTAAAAGACTTGTACTCAGAAAACTATAGGACACTGAAAAAAGAAATTGAGGACAATACAAATAAATGGAAGCAGAGACCATCTTCACAGATTGGAAGAATTAACATCGTTAAAATGGCTATACTGCCTGACTGATGGTGGCACAGTGGATAGAGTGTTGTCCCGGGATGCTAAGGTCCCAGGTTTGACACCCTGAGGTCACCAGCTTCAGCGGGGGGTTTACCAGTTGAATGTGGGATCATAAGCAGGATCCCAAGGGGTCCCTGGCTCGGCTGGAGCCCCCCAATCAAGGCATGTATGAGAAAGCAGTCAATGAACAACTTAGGTGTTGCAGCTACAAGCTGATGCTTTTCATCTCTCTCCCTTCCTGTTTCTGTCTCTCTCTCACTCTCTCTTGCTAAAAACAAAACAAAAAACAAAAAGTCTATACTACCCAAAGCAATCTACAGGTTCAACACAATTCCTATTAAATATCAATGGCATACTTCACAGATCTAGAATGAATATTCCAAAAATTTATATGGAACCAGGAAAGAACCCAAATAGTCTCAGCAATCTTAAAAATGAAGAATAGCCTGACCAGTGGTGGCGCAGTGGATAAAGCGTTGACCTGGGATACTGAGGATGCCCAGGTTCAAAACCCCAAGGTCACTGGCTTGAGTGCCAGCTCATCTGCCTTGAGTATAGGCTTGCCAGCTTGAGCACAGGGTCACTGGCAAGAAGTGAGCCATTAACATCTAAAGTGACAAAACTATGAGCTGATGCTTCTCATCTCTCTCCCTCTTTGTCTCTCTGGCTCTGTCTCTCTTTCTAAAAAAAAAAGAGACATTGTTTCCAAAGTATGTTCTCTGATCCTAAAGGAATGAAACAAACAAACAAAAATCAGTAACAGATTTTAAAAATCCCTAAACATTTGGAAATTTTAAATAATACATGGATCACAGAGCAAGAGTCAAGGGTAGTATGTTAAACTGAACAAAAACAACATACCAAAATTTATGGGATGCAGCTAAAATAACTGTTTAGAGGGTGTGATGCTGTGATTTATAATAAATATATATTTGGTCTTCATTCCCATTTCTGGCATAGAGCTCTTAAGACATTTGGAATTTCCTAAGTGATGACAGCAAAGATGTTTCTTGTTAATGTTAATTAACTGACTTTTGGAACATCCTTAAGGATGGAATTGGTCGCCAAGAACACCAATCATCTGATTGGAGTGTTGAAAATTTCATTCCCACTCCCCTGACCTCCAGGGAGAGGAGAGGGTACAAAGGTTGAATCCATCATGCCTATGTAATCAGGCCTCCATAAAACCTCAAAAGGATGAAGTTCAGGAGCTTCTGGGCAGTTCAACATTTAGAGATTTGGGGAGATTGGTGCATTCAAAGAAAGCATGGAAGCTTCATGCCCTTTCCCCCCTATACCTTGTCCTATGCATCTCTTCAATCTGGCTGTTTCTGAGTTATAGTCTTTTATAATAAATCAGTAATCTAGTAAATAAATACAAAGCTTCCTTAAGTTCTATGAGCTGCTCTAGTGAATTAATTGTACCCATGGAGGGGGTTGATGGAACCTCTAATCTATATATAGCTGGTCCGTGAGAAGCAGAGGTGACAACCTGGATTTGTGACTGATATATACAAAAAGGGTTAGGGGGCAACAGTCTTATATAGGACTAACCCCTTAACTGGAGAGTTTGACACTATATTCAGGTAGAGTCGGAATTGAGTTAAATTGTAAAACACCCAACTGGTGTCAAAGAATTGCTTGTTAGTGTGGGGACCCTCCCTCCCACATTAAAGTTGAATGCATAACCCCTTAATGGAAAATTTATGCCATTAAAAGCTTGTACCTTGCCCTGATGGGATAGCTTGGTTGATTAGAGCAGTGGTCCCCAAGCTTTTTTGGGCCACGGACTGGTTTAATGTCAGAAAATATTTTCACGGACTGGCCTTTAGGGTGGGACGGATAAATGTATCACGTGACTGAGACAAGCGTCAAGAGTGAGTCTTAGACGGATGTAACAGAGGGAATCTGGTCATTTTTAAAAAATAAGACATCGTTCAGACTTAAATATAAATAAAACGAAAATAATGTAAGTTATTTATTCTTTCTCTGCGGACCGGAACCAAATGGCCCACGGACCGGTACTAGTCCGCGGCCCGGGGGTTGGGCACCACTGGGTTAGAGCATTGTCCTGAAGTGCAGAGGATGCAGGTTTGATCCTCAGTCAGAGCACATACAGGAACAGATTGATGTTCCTGTCTCTCTCTCTCCCTTCCTCTCTTGATAAAATCAAGTTAAAAATTAAAAAGAAAAGCTTCTATTAGAAAATAAGTGGGGTCTCAAATTAGTAATCTAGAGCTTCCACCTTAAGAAGCTAGGAAAGAACAAAGTAAAAACAAAGCAAGCAGAAGGAATTAATAAAAAGCAGAAATCTATAAAAATGAAAAAACAGAAAAATCAATAAAACCAAATATTTGGTCTTTAAAAAGATCAATAAAATTGATAAAGCTCTAGTAAACTTGTCAAAGAAGAAAAGAAACAAATTACTGGTATCAAGAATAAAGGAGAGGATTACCAACTGTTGAAGTGTTGCAACTAGGCTCAAGATAGAGTCACTTATGCTAAGTTCAGCAAACTGGAACTTAACTAAGTTTCTATGCTTGGCTCTTCCAGAAAAGAAAGGCCTAAGCCAACCAGTCAGGTAGCTCGCTCAGTACAAGCTATCCAACTGGGCTGCAAGACATCTCTTCTCTCCATAGAAGGAAAGTAACCCTGCTTTGCACACTCAGCAAATGCCCATTATAACTTCCTTGCTCCTACGCATTTTGGTCTATAAAACCCTCTCATTTTATACACTTTGGGAGTCTCTAGACTGGATGCTGCCAGATTCATGAATTGCTGAATAAAGCCAACAAGATCTTTTCAAAATTTATGATTGGTGGATATTTTTTCTTTAACACACTACAGATATAAAAAGCAAAAGAGACTACTACCAATAACTGTACACACAGAATTTGACAACAAAGATAATATGAACCAATTCTTAAGATAAGCACACACAAAATTCAACCAAGATGAAATACATAAATACATAACCTGAATAATGCAGTAACTGTTACAAAATTGAATTCATAATTCAAATCATTCTAAAAGAAATCTGCAAGGCCCAGATGGTTTCACTACAGAATTCTACCAAACACTTAAACAAGTAATACCAATCATAAAATTTCTTCCAGAAAATAAATCTTCTCATTTTATGAGGCTAACAGAACTCTGATATGAAAGCCAGACAAACTCAGTACAAAAGAGAAAACCAGCCCTGGCTGATTGGCTCAGTGGTAGAGCGTCGGCCTGGCGTGCAGAAGTCCTGGGTTCGATTCCCGGCCAGGGCACACAGGAGAGGCGCCCATCTGCTTCTCCACCCGTCCCCCTCTCCTTCCTCTCTGTCTCTCTCTTCCCCTCCCACAGCCGAGGTTCCATTGGAGCAAGGATGGCCCGGGCGCTAGGGATGACTCCTTGGCCTCTGCCCCAGGCGCTGAGGTGGCTCTGGTCACAAGGGAGTGATGCCCCAGAGGGGCAGAGCATCGCCCCCTGGTGGGCAGAGCTTCGCCCCTGGTGGGTGTGCTGGGTGGATCCCAGTCGGGTGCATGCAGGAGTCTGTCTGACTGTCTCTCCTCGTTTCCAGCTTCAGAAAAATACAAAAAAAAAAAAAAAAAAAAAAAAAAGAGAGAAAACCACACAACAATATCCTTTGTGAACATAGGTGTAAAAATCCTCAACAAAATATTTGCAACTGGCCCTGGCCAGTTGGCTCAGTGGTAGAGCGTCGACCAGCATGTGAAAGTCCTGGGTTCGATTCCCAGTCAGGGCACAAGGAAGAGCAACCATCTCCTTCTCCTTCCCTACCCCTCCCTATTCTCTTTTCTCCTCCTGCAGCCATGGCTTAACTGATTCAAGTGTGTTGACCCCAGGCGCTGAGGATGGCTCTGTAGAGCCTCTGCCTCAGGCGCTAAAAATAGCTCAGTTGCAACAGCAAGCACCAGCCCCAGATGGCAGAGCACTGGCCCCAGACAGGGGTGGCCAGGGCAGAGCACATGTGGGAGTCTGTCTCTCAATCTTCTCTATCTCCCTTCCTCTCACCTAAATTAAAAAATATATATATATTAGCAACATATTTACTGGTTGGCTACTAGCTGCTTTCCCCTAAGATCAGGAAAAAAACCCATGAAGTGTATCCATACTGGAAAGGAAAAAAATATATAACTCTTCCTACTTATAAATGATTATGTACAGCCATGGAATCTGAAAAAAAAAAAAAAGAAGAAGAAGAAGCCTCCTAGAGTTAGTAAGTGACAGGATACAAGGTCAATATAACAAAGTAAATTGTAGCCTAATTGATGGTGGCATAGTGGATAGAGTTCAAACTGGGATGCTGAGGTCCCAGGTTTGAAATCCTGAGGTTGACAGCTTGAATGCAGGCTCACCAGCTTGAGTGTGAGATCACAGACATGATCCCACAGTTGCTGGCTTAAGCCCAAGGTTGCTGGCTTGAGCAAGGGGGTCACTGGCTCAACTTGAGTGCTCTGGTCAAGGCAAGTATGAGAAAGCACTCAATGAACAACTAAAGTGACACAACTATGAGTTGATGCTTCTCATTTCTCTCCCTCCTCTCTGTCTCTCTCTCTTAAAAAGAAAAGTCAATTGTATTTTTAATACATAGTAGCAATTAATAGGAAATCTAAACTTAAAATTTTCAATGTCATTACAACTACAGAAAAAAGAACAAAAATATTTAAACATAAATCTAATAAAACATGTATAAAGCCTACATACTGAAAAGTAAAAGCACAGATAAAAGAAATCAAGGAAGCCTGACTAGGCGATGGTGCAGTGGACAGAGCATCAGACTGGAATGCAGAGGACCCAGGGTTGAAACCTCAAGGTCGCCAGTTTGTACGTGGGGTTGCTGGTTTGAGCATGGGATTGTAGAACGACCCCATGGTTGCTGGCTTGAGCAAGGGGTCCTTGCTCTGCTGTAGCCCCCCCCCATCAAGGAACATATGAGAAAGCAATCAATGAACAACTAAGGAGCCACAACGAAGAACTGATGTTTCTCATCTCCCTTCCTGTCTATCTGTCCCTATCTGTCTTTCTCTCTGTGACAAAAAACAAAAACAAAAAACCCACAAAAAAACAAAAACCAAAAAACAAGAAAATAACCCTCTAGGTAGAGAGTCATCTAGTTCTACCACCTTCTAATACTTAAATCATTTGATGGAAGTTATCACAATCATAAAATCCTGGTATTTCGCAGTATCATGTTGATCATGAGTGCCTGCCACTTCTAACTGTTCACATTTTTCTAAGTTGGCAACTGTCATCAGTATTTTAATTAATTTAGTCCTGACAATGACAGATGATGTTCATGTGTGATACACCTCTATGGACAATGCCAGATTTTAAAACATAATTGTATAAAATATTTACCATGTAAAATTTGCCGTCCTAACCATTTTTAAGTGTACATGTCAGTGGTATTAAGTACATTCACACTGCTGTGCAGCCAACACCATGACCTATTTCCAAAACTTTTTCATTGGCATGGCCTGATATTGACAACACTCAAAAAAACTACAAGGAACAAATGCACACATCACAGACTTTATTTTGACATAATATTCCCTAAAGGTGTTTACAAAGTATGTAAAAAATAAAGTCAGGCCCTAGCCAAATGGAACAGGAGATAAAGCCTTGACCAGGCATGCCAGAGGTGGCAGGTCTGACCCCTGGTTAGGGCACATATGAAAAGCAATCAATGAGTACACAATGGAACTAAGTAAAGCAAGTTGATGCTTCTCGCTCTTTCTCTCTCTCATATCAATGGGATAAAAAGAAATAAATTCATCCATTTCAACATATCAAAAGTTTTCATTTTTGTATAAAGAAAAAAATGTATCCAATTGCACTTTTAAAAATTAAGCTTTGATACTGAGAAGGAATCTTGATTTATTTTATTTTATTTTATTTATTTTTAATGGGGTGACATCAGTAAATTAAGATACATATATTCAAAGATAACATGTCCAGGTTATCTTGTCGTTCAATTATGTTGCATACCCATCACCCAAAGTCAGATTGTCCTGTCACCCTCTATCTAGTTCTCTTTGTGCCCCTCCTGAATCTTGATTTTTTTGATTCTCCACCCCACAGATATTTAAAAGGCAGCAAATATGTAGGTAAAATTTATAGAATTACATTACGTATTGTTACTGCAAATTTCTTCATTGTATCATTCTTGCTTGTAGACAATATGGATGTACAACTCACACTTTGCTTAGTAGTCCTTCTCATTATAAATGCATTCATGTATAAAATGAAACTGAAGTAACTATAACAATGACAAATACTTCAATAATTCATAATTGCCACAACTATGAATGATACTGTACATTAGTAATGGTTCTTTACAATAAGTTGTAGCACTTAACATATGGAAGTCCCATTCCTTAAACTCTAGCTTTAATTCACAACTGATAAAAAGACACCAATCACAGAGCCTCTGGTAAAAGCTGCTCTTTTGAGGACGCTGACTAAAGTTTCTCAAGAATAGGACTCCCTACAGCAACTTTGGAAATTACCAGTCTTTGAAGATCTATTCTAGATTAACTATGGGAAGACATTGTGTTCTGATAATCAATACAATACTAAGTGTCTCCAAAGGAACCCTATGTCAGACTGTGAGGTATGACTCTGGAACTGATAGTGTTTGTTCTCTAATACTATATACATTACTATTCATGGCTTGAACATTATTTTAGAGGTTAAAGAGAGAAAGGATGGAAAAAAAAAAACAGTAAAGAGGCAATTTATTTCCCCTCCACAACTAGGAAAATACCCCTCAGAAACAGAATGAAGGAAGTAGAATGCTAAAGCATATTTAGCTTTAGGGTATTAGGAGATTATTTTATAATTTAAGAGAAGCTTAGCTCAACAAACATTTATCAGGTGCTACATACTGTGCTAAGAAGTCTAAAAGGGTTATTTAACCAAGTCAGTAACTTGATGGAAACTGGGTGTGAAGCTCCGATTGCTTGATTATTGAGTCCACCATTTTCTGCAAAAATCAGAGTTAAAATTAGGACCTGGAGTCAGTACTCTTAAATTACTAGCACTCTTTCCATTGATTTGCTAATAGTGTAAGAATACTTCTGTTTCCATATAGAAACAAAGTTCTTATTAAAATAAAATTTATCTTATCACTTCTAGAAATCATGTTGTCTATTCAAACTAGTAATCAACTATCCTGAAAGTGACAAACTGCTTTTATACAAATAAACAGATTGGGATGGGAAAAATTATGACTCATTATGGTAAATACCTCTCTAAACTGTCAAAATGATAGAAAGTCAGGCAATTTCTGTAACAAAATGATTTTTGAAAAAAAGAAATTGCTATTGGGCCAGAATTTTTAAAAGCTGAGGTCTCAGCTGATGAGTATTTGCTGCAAAACAATCTAGCAAAACAACCCCAAATTACCAGAGTATCATACTGCATATCGCTAGCCTGGGAAAAAGATCAAAGCACAATTTCTACTGAATGCATATCATGTTCAAACCATCATAAAGTTGAAATATTTTAAGTAAGCCATGTAAGTCAGGGACCGTCTGTATATGGAAAGTGCCCACTGCCTAGCATACAGCATATATACAAGAATATAATATAGTACTGAGTAATAGATGAAGTATGCTTATTGATAGATCTGAGACTCTATCATGATGATGAATTCTGGCTGAATTCATCTTGAATCTCTAACGCCATCATCCTTACTGAACTTCAATTCTGGGCCTCTAATGACTAGCTAGATTGCTAGACAATTCCATCTTTTAAAACTCACCATCTAAAAATAAGCTCAAGTTATTTCTCCTCAAATGATAATATACTGCAGATTTTCTAATTCTGTTAATGCGTTTCAATTGCCCAGTTACCCAGAGCTTAAAATCTGGCACTCACTTTTGATTCACCACCTTCCATCTCCTTTCAAAACCTAGAAATCTTCCTCCAGCTATCCTCCCTTCACAGGCAAACTTAGAAAAAATTAGATACTTCCCTACTTACTTACGAATGTTTACTGATAAATCAAAGTCACTCTCCAGAGCAAGAGGGTTAATTATGTCCACTACCAAGAGAAGATAATAATGGTCTTCCAAGATCATTTAGTCTTTGCTCTCTAGTCTTCATTAGTTTGGTCTCTCTGTGCTTAGTTTTGAGGTGCTGGTTATGGCTATTATTAAATCCAGCATAATCAGTAAGTACAAAAATTTTAAGAATCTGAAAGTGTTAAACAGAGGTATGTAATTATAGTGAAAATAAAATGCAGAGCTAAATATATTAATAAAGAGAAAGCATACTGCCCCTATGAATGGGATAAAACACTGAATAGTATAAATGATTTTAAAATACCCACAACAAATCCTGCAACATATGAAGATGTTATACTTACATAACTGACAATAATCAACAAATGACAAGGAAAAATAACTGGTGAAATGGACAAACTTCTGAGTATGTGGATAGAGTAGAATCAACACTAAATGGCACGATTTCAAATTCTTTAGTCTTAAGACCACTTTATACTCTTAAAACTTACTGAAAATTCCAAAGATCTTTTGTCAACTATATTTATTAACAGTTACCATATTATGAATAAAACTTAGAAATGTAAAAACTGATTTATTATAATATAAGCCCATTACATGTTAATGTATTTTTTTTTTTGTACTTTTCTGAAGCTGGAAACGGGGAGGCAGTCAGACAGACTCCCGCATGCGCCCCACCGGAATCCACCCGGCACGCCCACCAGGGGGCGATGCTCTGCCCATCCGGGGCATCGCTCTATTGCGACCAGAGCCACTCTAGCGCCTGGGGCAGAGGCCAAGGAGCCATCCCCAGCACCCAGGCCATCTTTTGCTCCAATGGAGATTCAGCTGCGGGAGGGGCAGACAGACAGAGAGGAAGGAGAGGGGTAGGGGTGGAGAAGCAGACGGGTGCCTCTCCTGTGTGCCCTGGCCGGGAATCGAACCCGGACTTCCGCACGCCAGGCCAATGCTCTACCACTGAGCCAACCGGCCAGGGGTTAATGTATTTTTTAAAAAACATTTTCTGTGATACACACATAAACAAAAAGGATAAAAATCATAGAATCACAACAGATGGAGAAAATGCATTTGACAAAATCTAGCATCCATTTATAATAAAAAGTCTCAACAAAGTGGTAACAGAGGGAACAGATCTCAACATAATACAAACCATATATGACAAACTCATAGCTAACATCATATTCAATGGGGAAAAACTAAAAGCATTTCCCTGAAGAACAGGAAAAAGAAATGTCCACTTTCACCACTCTTATTGAACATAGTATTGGGAATTCTAGCCACAGCAATCAAATATTACATACAAAATAGTTTAATATTTATTCTACAAAATTTGTCACTGTTGTTAATCTAAGCAAGAATATCTGTCTATATATATATATATATATTTTTTATTTTTATTAAAGGAACCACACTTTTTAGAATAGATCCACATGAGTATTTTTTTTATTTTTTTTATTTTTTACAGAGACAGAGAGTGAATCAGAGAGAGGGATAGACAGACAGGAACGGAGAGAGATGAGAAGCATCAATCATTAGTTTTTCACTGTGCAATGCTACACCTTAGTTGTTCATTGATTGCTTTCTCATATGTGCCTTGACCACGGGCCTTCAGCAGACCAAGTAACCCCTTGCTGGAGATAGCGATCTTGGGTTCAAGCTGGTGGGCTTTTTGCTCAAATCAGATGAGCCCATGCTCAAGCTGGCAACGTCGGGGTCTCGAACCCGGGTCCTCTGTGTCCCAGTCCGACGATCTATCCACTGTGCCATCGCCTGGTTAGGCAAGTACTCATTTTTGAGAACATGCTTTTACTTACTCTGACCACTAATAAACATGTATGTGATCTTTATTTGATGATGGTTTATTTCCTAAGGGTCTTCCTTAAGTGTTTATTAAATTTTCTGGAAGAATTCCAAGTGGGCTACTATATCTGAATTATAAAAATATTATTTACTTTTATAACTAGCCATTTTCTAACCAAATAAAGAGTGCAAACATAAATGAAATAGAAAATAGACAATCCAGCCTGACCAGGCAGTGGCACAGTGGATAAAGCGTTGGGACTGGGACACAGAGGACCCAGGTTAGAAACCCCAAGGTCGCTGGCCCTGGCTGGTTGGCTCAGTGGTAGAGCGTTGGCCTGAAGTGCAGAAGTCCCGGGTTCGATTCCTGGCCAGGGCACACAGGAGAAGCGTCCATCTGCTTCTCCACCCCTCCCCCTCTCCTTCCTCTCTGTCTCTCTCTTCCCCTCCCACAGCCGAGGCTCCATTGGAGCAAAGATGGCCCGGGCGCTGGGGATGGCTCCTTGGCCTCTGCCCCAGGTGCTACAGTGGCTCTGGTCGCAACAGAGCGACGCCCCGGAGGGGCAGAGCATCGGCGTGGCCCCCTGGTGGGCGTGCCGGGTGGATCCCGGTCGGGTGCATGCGGGAGTCTGACTGTCTCTCCTCCTTTCCAGCTTCAGAAAAATACAAAAAAAAAAAAGAAACCCCAAAGTCGCTGACTTGAGCCTGGACTCATTCGACTTGACTGCAGGCTTGAGTGTGGGATCATAGACATGACCCCATGGTTGTTGGCTTGAGAAAGGGGTCACTCGCTCTGATGTAGCCCTGAGTCAAGGGACATATGAGAAAGCAATCTATGAACAACTGAGGTGTGCCGTAACAAAGAACTGATGCTTTTCATCTCTCCCTTTCTGTCTGTCCCTATCTGTTCCTCTCTGTCACAAAATAAAGAAAAAGAAAATAGACAATCCACAGAAAAAAATGAAAGCCCAAACTTGTTTCTTTCAAGAGATAAGTAAAATTAATAAACCTTAAGCTAGATTGATCAAGGAAAAAGTAAGAAAATGAAAGAGGTGGGGCAGAAGGAAAACGTAGGAAAGAGAGATACAGAATGACCAGGATGGTAGAATGTCCCAAAAAATCAAGAGTGTAGAGTTTTTTCAAAGGAGTGGTTGACAGTGTCAAATGCTACTGAAAGGTCAAATAAGATATAGATCAAAGTCTATTTATTTTAGCCACAGGAGTCACTGATGACCTTATAATAGCACATACAGAAGAGGTAACAGAGTTAGATGCTGGATTGCAATAGACAAAGATAACGAGTATACAGAAATGAGGAAGTAAAAATTGTGAGTACAGACAATTCAATCTTAAGAAGTTTGGTTCTAAAGATAAAGCAAGGGATTAGCTGGAGGAAAATAGGGTTCAAGGGAAGATATTAGCATTTTTATAAAATGGAAGAAACTAGACAACCCTCCTCCTCAGAGTTTTTTTAAAAATTGTGATAAAATAGAGAATTTTTTTTTTTTTTTTTGTATTTTTCTGAAGTTGGAAACGGGGGTGGAGGGCAGTCAGACAGACTCCCGCATGCGCCCAACCGGGATCCGCCCGGCATGCCCACCAGGGGGCGATGCTCTGCCCATCTGGGGCGTTGCTCTGTTGCAACCAGAGCCATTTTAGTGCCTGAGGCAGAGGCCACAGAGCCATCCTCAGCACCTGGGCCAACTTTGCTCCAACGGAGCCTTTGCTGTGGGAGGGGAAGAGAGAGACAGAGAGGAAGGAGAGGGGGAGGGGTGGAGAAGCAGATGGGCGCTTCTTCTGTGTGCCCTGGCCGGGAATCGAACCCGGGACTCCTGCACACCAAGCCGACGCTCTACCACTGAGCCAGCCGGCCAGGGCTGAGAATTTTTTTAGAGAGTGAGTGAGAGAGAGAGAGAGACAGACAGACAGACACACAGGAAGGGAAATGAGAAGCATCAATTCATAGTCGTCACTTTAGTTGTTCATTGATTGCTTCTCATATGTGCCTTGGGGGTGGGCTCAAGCTAGTGACTATGGGGTCATTTCTATGATCCCACGCTCAAGCTGGGGACTCAGCACTCAAGCTGGATGAGCCATGTTTAAGCCAGCGACCTAAGGGTTTCCAACCTGGGTCCTCAGCATCCCAAGTCAACACTCTATCCACTGTTCCACTACTGGTCAAGTGAGATTGTTTTAACTGTTGTTGGAAAAAGACCCAGAGAAGAAGGAAAAGTTAAAGACACAGGATGCAGGTGATAACAGGTAGCATAATGCCTAAAGAACTGGATTCAGCGCATAAGTCTAAGAACTGGCCTTAAACAGGAGACCTAGTGATGGGAGAAAGAGAAAAGGAAGGGAATAGTTACAGTTCAGTTTATAGATGACTGGAAAGAAGCAGTACCAATTCCTGTCTGATAGCTTGGCTTTTATTTCTCTTTGAAGTTTAGGTAAACTGTTGAAAAGAGAGGAGATAAAGTAGAATTTTGAGGAAAATGGAACATGAAAAAAGATGGCTAGGAAGCACTGAAAATGCAATTGAAATTGAACACCACAAATTTGTACTGGCAAAAAATTTATAGCTTTTGAGGTCTATCTCAATAATCTGTCAAAAAAAATCAGTAGCTTTGAATCAGTTTCTAAAAATAAATAATAATCATTAGTTTTTTTAAATAATAATCACAGTTAGTGCTTACATAGTATTTAATATGTACCAGGCATTTAAAAAAAGTTTTTACATATTAAATAATTTAATTTTCACACAACCTTTTGGGATAGGTATTACTTGGTTATCTTTATTTTACCAGTAAGGAAATGAAGCATAGAGAAGTTAAGGAACTTATCCAAGGCCACACAATAAGTAAGTATGAGTCAAGTTTGAATTTAGGTGGTATATGCTCAGTTTGTGTTCTTAACACTATGCTATTCTGCCTCTCAAGGTAAAGCTAAGTAAACCTAATTCAAAAAAACAGAAAGAAATAAGAAAAAAATAATACCAGTTGGGCTGAAAAACCAAGAGACAGTGATTCCTGTAAACAAAAATAATTCTCATAGAAATATGGTTTGTCTAGTTTTATATTGCACATAAAAGGCACCAAAGATAAAAGAAACTGTCCTCAGACAGGAATGAGAAGCCACAAAAAGGAAATGAGCAGTGTTGGAAAATCCAAAGGAGAAAAGCAAAGAACCAGGGAAGAAGTAAAACCCAAGAGAGTCAATGTATAAAAATGAGAAAAAGGTAAAAGTGGATGACCAGTAAACACCAGTAAGAGAAAAATGAAATGAAAGCAAGTATATCTGAGATTCTGAAAACTTTCATTTTTTGCTGTACTAAAGAATTTCCTAATTCCTTTTCTTTTTTTTTTTTTAGATAGAGGAAAAAGAAGGGAGAGAGAGAGAGAAAGGGAGAGGAAAAGAGGGGGAGAGGGAGAGAAAAAGGGAAAGGGAAAGGAGAGAGGGAGAGAGAGAGGAAGAGGGATGGGGGATAGGAGGAGGGAGGGAGAAGGAGGGGGAGAGAGGAACATCAATTTGTTGTTCCACCTATGTATGCACTGGTTGATTCTTGTGTGTTCCCTGACCCAGGATCAAAGCTGCAAGGATGCTCCAACCAACTAAGCAGTCTGCCAGGGCCAAGAATTCACTAATTTTATCAAAGAGCACAAATAAAATATTTAATAGTAGGTAGAATTGACTATGCTTGCACACTAAGAGTAGACTAGAACTAGAATTAAATACTTAGCAGGTTAAGAACTGAATTAAAGAGAAAATCATTTTAAAAAGGAATGATCTAAAGTTGCTTCAAAAGCCAGAGGGTAACAGTTGGATAAAATCCTGATTCCAGAGATTCATGGTCTTGGCTATATGCTATCCCAAGATGTTTGTGATTTTGCTAAATGCATCAAATCAAACGAATGGCAAATCACACCAACATAAAGACATATACCATTTAATATAGCAATAAAGTTGAAAACCGATTATCAAACATTTGTAATTTTAAGGTTTTTTTTTTTTAGCTATACAGGAAAATGATTCAAATGAAAGAACATTTGATGTGGAGACAAGGAAGATGTTCTCCAAAAACAGTGATATTACTAAATTTCATCCACCAGTTTTCACTCTTATAAGACAAAATTATCAATGTGAAATATGACAATGATACAAGTCAGTGATTTATTCCAGGATCAGTTATGTAAAAATGTGCTGGCTAAGGTCACCCTTGGCACTAATAATAATGTAAGTGAATAAATTAATGTAATATCAATGTGCCCTTCAAGCAGGAATGTAATATAGATCTAATGTACCTTTATGTTTTTAAAGACACATATACAATTATTATTTTAGAACATGTGACTAAGAATCTAGAGATTTCTAGCTCACTACCTAAAATGGGGCGAGAATTTTTAATATAAAGAACAAAGAAAACCAATGTCACTCCAATAAGTTTAATAATAAAAAAGGACAAAGAGAAACTAACATAGCTTTTGGCTTAAAAGGAGATAAATTTCAATCAATTACTCTGTAGTACATAAGAAACTATCTGTTTCAGTCATGAATGTGGTGGCATTTAAGTAAAAATGGTCCATAAAACTTATATAAAAAGCACGCTTAATAGCAGTCTACAAAATACCAGAAAACAACAGGGAATTTATATACATATAATATATGTAATATTTATAAAAATTATAGTTGGAAGAAACTTCATTAATTAGAAACCCCCTAATAGAGGAAATCCCTTTACAACAGTCTTTGATACTTGACTATTTTCAGTGACAAAACAGGTTTATCCTTTACAAGGCCAGGAAGACTCACTAAAAAAATTTTAAAAACCACTGTAAACACAGAGGATATAGCATGTTGCTGGTTTTGTACAACTGTCAATGAATTATGATAAGAATATATTTTTAATCACTTCAACATTATGAAAAATTCCAGATATAGCAAGTTTAAAGAATGTTATAGTTTAGCCTAACCAGTTGGTGGCGCAGTGGACTGAACGTCAGACTGGGACGCAGAGGACCCAGGTTTGAAACCCCGAGGTCACTGGCTTGAGCACAGGCTCACCACCAGCTTGAGTGCAAGGTTGTTGGCTTGAGCCCAAAATCGCTGCCTTAACCCCAAGGTCACTGGCTTGAGCAAGGGGTCACTGGCTCTCCTGTAGCTCCCTCGTCCCCTGCAAGGCACATAAGACATTCCTCTTTTTTTTTTTAATTTTATTTATTGATTTTTAGAGAGAGAGGAGAGAGAGAGAGAAGGGGGGAGGAGCAGGAAGCATCAACTCCCATATGTGCCTTGACCAGGCAAGCCCAAGGTTTCGAAACAGCAACCTCAGTGTTCCAGGTCGACGCTTTATCCCACTGCACCACCACAGGTCAGGCCCAAGGCACATATAAGAAAGCAATCAGTAGAGAAGGGAAGTGACGTCACGGAAATGGCGCCGTGAGGAGCACGTCCGACAGCTCTCCCCTAAATCACAACAAATTTATCAACTAGAAACAGAAAAATTTATCCTCGGAGCATTCCGGAGTTCCACACAAACTGATAGCGAAAGGACTGTTATCACTTGAATCTGAGAGACGAGGGTGTGGAGGAATCGACCACAGGGACGTTCTTTCAAACCGCAAGGAAGAGCGCCTGTGGTGAGTCAGCCCATATACTTGGGAACCCCGAGCAGCCGTGAGCGGCGGCCGCGAGCCGCCACCGCAAGCCCCTGCGAGCCGCCACGAGCCGCCGCCGCGAGCCACTGCGAGCAGCCGCGCGCGCGCCCGGTCCGGTTGGGCACCGCTGACGTTCCCAGCGGCCCGCACAATGCGAGTGGGGGTCGCCGGCCACCGGTGCCCGGAGTGCCCCATTCACGCGCGTGCCTTGGGCATTCCAAGCGCCCAGGGCGCCCTGCTGGCCCGCACACCCAGGGGGCTCCATTATCCTGCGCCTGGTGCGGTCCAGCCGCCAGCGGCGGGGCGAGCGGGAGAGGCTTGGGAGATTCTCTCCGTGGGCGGGGCACCTCACCCAGCCATTCAAGCTAACAATCAAGCGTTGGGGGAGGGGCGCGCGCAGGCAGCCTAAAATACCTTCGGAAGCACAGCTGCGACCCAATCACTGAAATTAGCTTAACCCATGAAATCTGCGCACCCTCGGTTCTACCTGATAAGATCTCTCTCAATTCAGGGTTCCAAGACAAGAGGCGTGATATATTTTTTTTAAATGTATTCTTTTTTTTTTTTTATTATTATTAATTTTTTTACAGAGACAGAGAGGGAGTCAGAGTGAGGGATAGACAGAGACAGACAGACAGGAACGGAGAGATGAGAAGCATCAATCATTAGTTTTTCATTGCGCATTGCAACACCTTAGTTGTTCATTGATTGCTTTCTCATACGTGCCTTGACCGCGGGCCTTCAGCAGACCGAGTAACCCCTTGCTGGAGCCAGCGACCTTGGGTCCAAGCTGGTGAGTTTTGCTCAAACCAGATGAGCTCACGCTCAAGCTGGTGACCTCCGGGTCTCGAACCTGGGTCTTCCGCATCCCAGTCCAACGCTCTATCCACTGCGCCACCGCCTGGTCAGGCAAGAGGCGTGATATTTTTTAGTGCCTCTTGCTAAAGGGGCGGGGGCAACTTCTGATTAATAGAGCCTCCATATTTAGGGATAAACGCTAACAAGAAGGACTTGGCAGATAATAAGGTCTATACTACACTAGTCGTAAGCAGAGACTAGTGCCTCTTCTTCCCTGCAAAAACAGGCTACAAAGTGTGGAAAGCCTGGGTTGAGAGGTCCAACTAAATGATAGGCGCTGAACAGTCACCTTGACAACAATTGACTCCCACCCCCGCCTGATTACACTGGAGGCCCTGACTCTCAGAGCCTTTCCCAAAGCCTTGCACTGAGTGGGGATAGAGTGGGGATTTCCCAGCTCTTTGAGCCTCTTACTCCCCAGGCAGAAGCAGTTGCAGCCTTATAGCTGGATCACCAGGCTGCTAATTCAGAAAGGGGGGACTAGGAGAGAGAATCCAGGAAAGCAAACTCTCTCATCGTTGGACCCTGCAAACGCCAACAAGCCTTTACTTCCAGCAAGACTAAAGCCAATTATATGACATTGCCATAGAATCCCATCAACTGCAAATCCCTACCTAAGAGTGACACAGGAGCAGAGCCTGGGGTACAGAGTCACCGACCAGGAAGAGGGAGAGAAAAGAAAAAGGAAGAAGTTAACCTCTCAAAATCAAGAAAAACCCACAGACTTTACAACTTGATCCACTATTTTTTTGTTGTTGTTGTTGTTGTTTGTTTCTTCTATCTTTTTGCCTTTATTTCCTCCACCTCGGTCCTTCTATTCTCTGCCCATCTTATGCTTCCCCTTTCTTGAACTACACTACCCATGAGTGTTGCATTTTATTTTTCTTCTTCATCCTCACCCTCCTTTAAGGTTATACTCCAAAACACTTAACTCTCACTCTCTCCTCTTTTTTTTTTTTTTTTGTCTTGCTTTATTTTGTTTTTTTCTCTTCCTATTTTATTTCTTCCTTCGTTTTTCTCTTTTTCTTATTTTTTCCTTTCTATTCGTTTTTTCTTTTCTCATTTTACTTTCCTCCCATATAATCCTCAATCACGAACAAATTAGTTAATTTGGGACTCAAGGCTTTTTTTTGGCTTTATTTCTCTTTTTTGCTTTTTTTTTTTTCTTGTTTGTTTATTTTTGTGGCATTTTGGGTCCTCCCAACCCAAGGTCTCCATTGTATTTAGTCTTCGCTCCACTTAATACAACAGATTTTTACTTATTATTTTTAATTTTTCTTCTTTATTATTCTTTTTTGGTCCTTTTTTCTGGTTCCCTCTTATCCCTCTCATTATATCTCTTAGTTGACCATCACATACAAGCAAATCATCTTATGCTTGTCTAAGATTTTCTTCCTTTTTTTTTTTTTGCATTTAGTAGGTCCCTACTCCCTTTTTTTTTGCCCCTTGAACTCTTCACCCCAAATCAGGCCCTCCATTATAGGCACGATATTTCCCTGAGGAGGGGAGAGGAGGGAAAGAGAAGAGAGAAAAAAAGGGGGAAATAATAAATTATTACTGTTTTTTTTTGTGGGGTGTTTTACCTTCTTTTTTTTTTTTTTTTCACTTTTTACTCTTTATTAATTCTAATTAGTGCTATCAATAAGACCACCCTCAGATGCCAATAAGAAAGAGGAAATCGAATATTATGGATACAAAAGAAAGAGAGGTAACACAAATAGATGTGGAAAAATCTATGGAGAAAAGACTTAACATATTGGAAGCCTTGGAGCTAAATGACAGAGAATTTAAAATAGAAATCTTAAAAATACTCAGAGATATACAAGAAAACACAGAAAGGCAATATAGGGAGATCAGAAAACAACTCAATGAACACAAAGAATATATTACCAAGGAAATTGAAACTATAAAAACAAATCAAACAGAAATGAAAAACTCAATTCACGAGCTGAAAAACGAGGTAACAAGCTTAGCTAACAGAACAGCCCAGATTGAAGATAGGATTCGTGAAAAAGAAGACAAACAACTTGAGGCACAACAGAGAGAAGAAGAAAGAGACTCAAAAATAATAAAAAACGAGAAAGCCCTACAGGAATTGTCTGACTCCATCAGAAAGAATAACATAAGAATAATAGGTATATCAGAGGGAGAAGAGAAAGAAAATGGAATGGAGAATATACTCAAACAAATAATAGACGAGAACTTCCCAAGCCTGTGGAAGGAACTAAAGCCTCAAATTCAAGAAGCAAACAGAACACCAAGTTTTCTTAACCCCAACAAACCCACTCCAAGGCACATCATAATAAAGATGACACAAACCAATGACAAAGAAAAAATTCTCAAGGCAGCCAGGGAAAAGAAGAGTACAACATATAAAGGAAGGCCTATTAGATTATCATCAGATTTCTCAGCAGAAACTCTACAAGCTAGAAGAGAGTGGACCCCAATATTTAAAGCCCTGAAAGAGAGGAACTTTCAGCCAAGAATACTATACCCATCAAAGCTATCCTTCAAGTATGAAGGAGATATAAAAACATTCACAAATACAGAAAAGATGAGAGAATTTATCAACAGAAAGCCCCCACTCCAGGAAATACTAAAGGGGGTTTTCCAACCAGATTCAAAGAACAAAAGAAAACAACACCACAAGTAACAGCTCCACCAAGAACACAATAAAACCAAACTTAAACTGTGACAACAAAGGAAAAAGAGGGGGGAGAGGATGGAGATTAACAGTAGCAAAGGATGATGAAGTGCAGAAATACTTATAAGATAGGGTACTACAATGAATATGGTAGGTACCCTTTTCATTACTTAATGGTAACCACCCTTAAAAAAACCACCACAAAAACACTTGACTTAAAAAAGGTAGCAACAGAGGAAAGAAGTATGGAACACAAACAAACAAAAACAAATGATAGAAAAACAAAAAAGAAGAATCAAACTAGATACAAAACTAACAGAAAGCAATTTATAAAATGGCAGTAGGGAACCCACAAGTGTCAATAATTACACTAAATGTAAATGGATTAAATTTACCAATAAAAAGACACAGAGTAGCAGAATGGATTAAAAAAGAAAATCCAACTATATGCTGCCTACAAGAAACACATCTAAGCAACAAGGATAAAAACAAATTCAAAGTGAAAGGCTGGAAAACAATACTCCAAGCAAACAACACCCCAAAAAAAGCAGGCGTAGCAATACTCATATCTAATAATGCTGACTACAAGACAGAAAAAGTACTCAGAGACAAAAATGGTCATTTCATAATGATTAAGGGGAAGTTGAATCAAGAAGACATAACAATCCTTAATATATATGCACCAAACCAAGGAGCACCAAAATATATAAGATAGCTACTTATTGACCTTAAAACAAAAACTAACAAAAATACAATCATACTTGGAGACCTCAATACACCGCTGACGGCTCTAGATCGGTCATCCAAACAGAGAATCAATAAAGATATAGTGGCCTTAAACGAAATACTAGAACACCTGGATATGATAGACATCTACAGGACACTTCATCCCAAAGCGACAGAGTATACATTTTTCTCTAGTGTACATGGAACATTCTCAAGAATTGACCATATGTTGGGCCACAAAGACAATATCAGCAAATTTAGAAAAACTGAAATTGTACCAAGCATATTTTCTGATCATAAAGCCTTGAAACTAGAATTCAACTGCAAAAAAGAGGGGGAAAAACCCACAAAAATGTGGAAACTAAACAACATACTTCTAAAAAATGAATGGGTCAAAGAAGAAATAAGCGCAGAGATCAAAAGATATATACAGACAAATGAAAATGAAAATACGACATATCAGAATCTCTGGGATGCAGCAAAAGCAGTAATAAGAGGAAAGTTCATATCACTTCAGGCCTATATGAACAAACAAGAGAGAGCCGAAGTAAACCACTTAACTTCACACCTTAAGGAACTAGAAAAAGAAGAACAAAGACAACCCAAAACCAGCCGAAGAAAGGAGATAATAAAAATCAGAGCAGAAATAAATGAAATAGAGAACAGAAAAACTATAGAAAAAATCAATAAAACAAGGAGCTGGTTCTTTGAAAAGATCAACAAAATTGACAAACCCTTGGCAAGACTCACCAAGGAAAAAAGACACAGGACTCAAATAAATAAAATCCAAAATGAAAGAGGAGAGATCACCACAGACATCATAGAAATACAAAGAATTATTGTAGAATACTATGAAAAATTATATGCCACCAAATACAACAATCTAGAAGAAATGGATAAATTCCTAGAACAATATAACCTTCCTAGACTGAGTCATGAAGAAGCAGAAAGCCTAAACAGACCAATCAGCAGGGAGGAAATAGAAAAAACTATTAAAAATCTCCCCAAAAATAAAAGTCCAGGCCCAGACGGTTATACCAGTGAATTCTATCAAACATTCAAAGAAGACTTGGTTCCTATTCTACTCAAAGTCTTCCAAAAAATTGAAGAAGAAGCAATACTTCCAAACACATTTTATGAGGCCAACATAACCCTCATACCAAAACCTGGCAAGGATGGCACAAAGAAAGAAAACTACAGACCAATATCTCTAATGAATACAGATGCTAAAATACTAAACAAAATACTGGCAAACCGAATACAACAACATATTAAAAAAATAATACATCATGATCAAGTGGGATTCATCCCAGAATCTCAAGGATGGTTCAACATACGCAAAACGGTTAACGTAATACACCATATCAACAAAACAAAGAACAAAAACCACATGATCTTATCAATAGATGCAGAAAAGGCTTTTGATAAAATACAACACAATTTTATGTTTAAGACTCTCAACAAAATGGGTATAGAAGGAAAATATCTCAACATGATAAAGGCCATATATGATAAACCATCAGCCAACATCCTATTAAACGGCATAAAACTGAGGACTTTCTACCTTAAGTCAGGAACAAGACAGGGTTGTCCACTCTCTCCACTCTTATTCAACGTGGTGCCAGAGCAATCAGACAAGACAAAGAAATAAAAGGCATCCATATCGGAAAAGAAGAAGTAAAGCTATCACTTTTTGCTGATGATATGATCCTATACATCGAAAACCCGAAGGACTCCACAAAAAGATTATTAGAAACAATAAACCAATACAGTAAGGTCGCAGGATACAAAATTAACATACAAAAGTCCATAGCCTTTCTATATGCCAACAATGAAATATTAGAAAACGAACTCAAAAAAATAATCCCCTTCACGATTGCAACAAAAAAAATAAAATACCTAGGAATAAACATAACAAAGAACGTAAAGGACCTATATAATGAAAATTACAAAGCATTGTTAAGGGAAATCGAAAAAGATACAATGAGATGGAAAAATATTCCTTGTTCTTGGATAGGAAGAATAAATATAATCAAAATGGCCATATTACCCAAAGCAATATACAAATTTAATGCAATTCCCATCAAAATCCCTATGAGATTTTTTAAAGAAATGGAACAAAAAATCATCAGATTTATATGGAACTATAAAAAACCCCGAATAGCCAAAACAATCCTAAGGAAAAAGAATGAAGCTGGGGGCATTACAATACCTGACTTTAAACTATATTATAGGGCCACGATAATCAAAACAGCATGGTATTGGCAAAAAAATAGACACTCAGACCAATGGAACAGAATAGAAAGCCCAGAAATAAAACCACATATATATGGTCAAATAATCTTTGATAAAGGGGCCAACAACACACAATGGAGAAAAGAAAGCCTCTTCAACAAATGGTGTTGGGAAAACTGGAAAGCCACATGCAAAAGAATGAAACTCGACTACAGCCTGTCCCCGTGTACTAAAATTAATTCAAAATGGATCAAAGACCTAAATATAAGACCTGAAACAATAAAGTACATAGAAGAAGACATAGGTACTAAAATCATGGACCTGGGTTTTAAAGAACATTTTATGAACTTGACTCCAATGGCAAGAGAAGTGAAGGCAAAGATAAATGAATGGGACTACATCAGAATTAAAAGTTTTTGCTCAGCAAGAGAAACTGATATCAAAATAAACAGACAGCCAACTATATGGGAACTGATATTTTCAAACGACAGCTCAGATAAGGGCCTAATATCCAAAATTTACAAAGAACTCATAAAACTCAACAACAAACAAACTCCAATAAAAAAATGGGAAGAGGACATGAACAGACACTTCTCCCAGGAAGAGATACAAATGGCCAACAGATTTATGAAAAGATGCTCAGCTTCATTAGTTATTAGAGAAATGCAAATCAAAACTACAATGAGATACCACCTCACTCCTGTTAGATTAGCTATTATCAACAAGACGGGTAATAGCAAATGTTGGAGAGGCTGTGGAGAAAAAGGAACCCTCATTCACTGTTGGTGGGACTGTAAAGTAGTACAACCATTATGGAGGAAAGTATGGTGGTTCCTCAAAAAACTGCAAATAGAACTACCTTATGACCCAGCAATCCCTCTACTGGGTATATACCCCAAAACCTCAGAAACATTGATACGTGAAGACACATGTAGCCCCATGTTCATCGCAGCACTGTTCACAGTGGCCAAGACATGGAAACAACCAAAAAGCCCTTCAATAGAAGACTGGATAAAGAAGATGTGGCACATATACACTATGGAATACTACTCAGCCATAAGAAATGATGACATCAGATCATTTACAGCAAAATGGTGGGATCTTTATAACATTATAAGGAGTGAAATAAGTAAATCAGAAAAAAACAAGAACTACATGATTCTATACATTGGTGGAACATAAAAATGAGACTAAGAGACATGGACAAGAGTGTGGTGGTTACCAAGGGTGGGGGGGGGAGGGAGGACATGGGAGGGAGGGAGGGAGAGAGTTAGGGGGAGGGGGAGGGGCACAGAGAACTAGATGGAGGGTGACGGAGGACAATCTGACTTTGGGCGAGGGGTTTGCAACATAATTTGATGACAAAATAACCTAGACATGTTTTCTTTGAATATATGTACCCTGATTTATTAATGTCATCCCATTACCATTAATAAAAATTTATTAAAAAAAAAAAAAAGAAAGCAATCAGTGAACAACTATGGAGTTGCAATGAAGAATTGATGTTTCTCAACTTTTTCCCTTCCTGTCTCAGTGTCCCTGTCTGTCCCTCTCATTCTCTCTAAATCTCCCCCCCACACACACATACATACACACACACACAAATTATAGGTTAATGCCTAAATAGCCAGACCTAGGTTCTACCATTATCATTCTACTATACTTGTTTTTATCACATATCTAAACATCCATCAACCCATCTTGACTTTTAATGTTCTACTTTTTAAATGCCTATTATAATGCTATCTAAATGCAGTTTCTGAAGCAAGGTCTGATACACTAAGGTCTGATATAAGCATGACAAGCATTTGGGGGCTTTTGGCAGGTGATCTTCAGTGTTGCTACAGGACAAAAATCAGTCATGTAGTTTCTTTAATTCATGGTGAGTGAAAATAGATTCACTTTTATGATGTTATATGTAAGTTGTCAGCTGTAACAAAGTAGTTAAGCACTAACTCTGAAGACTAACAGACTTGCGTTTGAAACCTAGATATTGAGCATGCTCTTTACTTCCTAAATAAGATACTAGCAGCATTATCAGTGGATTAATGTGAGATTTAAATGAGATGATGTATAAAAATCTCACAGTGCTGGGCTTTTTGAACGGGTTCAACAAAAGTTAGTAGTCATCATCATTGTATCTGGTCCATTCAACTTACCAAAAAAGGTCTAGCTGGTATGTGGTTATAGATACCTACGTTCCTGTTTTCGGCCATTTTTTCATCACCTGTGTGTTCTAATAATCTTGGGCAACCTGTTTTTACTAAGATGAAAGAAAGAACGAATGTGAATGGGTCCAAAGCACACATTCTCCATTTCCCCACTGGACCTCCTAAAGGAAACAGATGCCCTTTCTCTCACCAAATGCAGTGGTAGTATACACAGAAAAATGCATCTTTTGCTTTTCAGCACCCAGTAATAGCCAGCTGATAAACTGTCAATTATGCTGTCTACTTTAGACAACCATTCCTCTTTCTTAGTCTCATTTGAAGACCTAAATATAATTTCTATCAAATTTTGCCCAATACAGGCCCTGGCCGGTTGGCTCAGCGGTAGAGCGTCGGCCTGGCGTGCAGGGGACCCGGGTTCGATTCCCGGCCAGGGCACATAGGAGAAGCGCCCATTTGCTTCTCCACCCCCCACCCCCTCCTTCCTCTCTGTCTCTCTCTTCCCCTCCTGCAGCCAAGGCTCCACTGGAGCAAAGATGGCCCGGGCGCTGGGGATGGCTCCTTGGCCTCTGCCCCAGGCGCTAGAGTGGCTCTGGTCTCGGCAGAGCGATGCCCCGGAGGGGCAGAGCATTGCCCCCTGGTGGGCAGAGCTTCGCCCCTGGTGGGCGTGCCGGGTGGATCCCGGTCGGGCGCATGCAGGAGTCTGTCTGACTGTCTCTCCCCGTTTCCAGCTTCAGAAAAATACAAAAAAAAAAAAAAAAAAAAAAATTTTGCCCAATACAAACAAAATGTACTAATCCTCACTGATCACATGCCCAAATGCCTTTTATGTATATCTATCTGCAGGTAGCATTGTATATGCCAGTTTTGTTGGGCTGCACACATAAAATATATTCAAAAACTTCTACCAACTACATGCCTCTTTAAAGACATAATTTTCAAGAAAATCTTGTAAAAACAAGCTTGAAGTCTACTTCTCTGCTCACCTCTAAAGATTAGTCTGTTTTTTCTATGCCAGAGGAATCAAAATCTAATTGCAAAATTTAAAAGTAGTACTCCTGTATTTCTTAAAGTAAGTAACATACTTTGTCTACTACTAATCTTTCTGCAGTTAAGATATGAGAATATATTAGTTTGTAAAAGGTATAGCAAAGGTAAAGAATAATTCATCTTAGAAACTAATTTGGGTGAGACTTCTTACCTTTTTTTTTCTTTAAGATGTTAGGTTTTTGTTTTTTTTAATTTATTTTAGAGAGGAGAGGGAGAGACAGAGAGAGAGAAAGAGAGAGAGAGAGAAGAGACAGAGAGAGAGAAGGGGGGGAGGAGCTAGAAGCATCAATTCCCCTATGTGCCTTGACCAGGCAAGCCCAGGGTTTCGAACCGGCAACCTCAGCATTTCCAGGTCGACTCTTTATCCTCTGCGCCACCACAGGTCAGGCCTGGGTGAGACTTCTTTAAGCATACTTGACTGTGCTGGCGTGCCAGCCTACGCTAAGGAATCTAAAGTTTTCCTCTCCCCCTAAGGCTGGTGACCCCGAGAACCCCGACTCCACTGTCCCTGCCGCCCCATCCTCCCCTTACACCAGGTGGCCCCCGAAGTAAGCGGTTGACCATTCATGGTTTATGTCCCCTTTTCCACCAGTGATCACTATAACTGGAAGAACCAAAACTCATCCTTCTCTGCTAACCCCCATGGTCTGATTGCTTTATTAGAATCTACTTTCTATACTCACCAGCCCACTTGGAACAATTGCCAGCAGTTGCTTCAGACTCTCTTCACCTCTGAAGAGAGAGAGAGAATCCGGGCAAAGGGGCGAAAGCTTGTCTTGGGCCATGATGGCCAGCAGACCACTGACCCTGCTTGTCTTGAGGCGGTGTTTCCCCTTGAGTGCCCCGAATGGGACCCCAAGAAGACTTCAGGTAAAGAGGCTCTCGAACAGTATCGCCAGACTCTAATGGGAGGTTTGCGCCAAGCCACTCGCAAGCTCACTAACATGTCTAAGGTATCTGAAATTATACAAGGGAAAGACGAATCCCCAGCAGCTTTCTTAGAACGTCCCCAGGAGGCTTACCATGTTTATACTCCTATAGACCCAGAAGCCCTAGAGAACCATAGGGTGATTAATATCGCTTTCATTTCCCAGTTAGACCCAGACATTAGACATAAATTACAAAAGTTAGAAGGCTTTGAAGGAAAGTTATTGACCAAGTTAACAGAAATAGCCCAGTGGGTTTATAACAACAGAGATGACCCAGTAGAGTTAAACAAAAAGGTAACTAAAATCCTAGTGGCCATGCATGAGAGGAAAACCAGGGGAAAACAAGGCCCCCCACTAGGAAGAAACCAATGAGCCATTTGCAAGGAGGAAGGGCACTGGAAGAACAAACGCCCCAAGCGGCAGCAATCTAAAACTGTCCTTGAAGCAAAAGAAGATTGAAAAGATCAGGGCTCAACAGACAGCCCTCGGGAGCCCATAGTAAAGCTACAAATCCGGGACAAAAATATAGACTTTCTAGCTGATACAGGGGCCACGTTCTCAGTTCTGAACCAACAGAGGGACCTCTCTCTCAACTAAAAGGACCTACATCCAGGGGGCCACAGGAAAAACAAGAGCCTACCCCTGGACCCAAGCCCACATAAGCAATCTCGGAGCAAAAACTGTGACTCACTCATTCCTTGTAATGCCTGACTGTCCCTATCCTCTGATTGGGACAGATTTACTTCATAAGCTACGGGCCACTATCTCTTTTGAAGGGGCAGTGCCGCGGGTAGGATTCCAGGACCCCCCAGCTACTATCCTAGTAACTTGCCCCTTAAGTGAGGAATATCTCCTCACTCCAGGACCATCAGGCATCAAGGACCAGGACACTACCCTCTTGTGGAGGTGGCTACAGACTATCCCAGGGGTTTGGGCTGAATCAAAGCCTCCCGGGATAGCCGCCCATCAGCCGCCTGTCATATAGTTCAGCTCCTCACAACACAACCCCAGTTCGCATCAGGCAGCAGCACCCAGAGAGCCAGCAGGCCAAGTGGGGTATAGCCATCCATATTTGGCGGCTAAAAGAGGCAGGAATCCTTGTACCCTGCAAATCCTCCTGGAACACACCACTACTGCCAGTTCAGAAGCCGGGGACAGAAGATTTCAGACCGGTCCAGGACTTACGGGAAGTAAACGAGCAGGTAGAGACCATCCATCCCACGGTCCCTAACCCTTATACGGTACTACTAAGTTTACTTCCGCCCGACCGGGACTTCTGTATGGTTCTTGACCTGAAGGATGCCTTCTTCTCCATCCTGTAGGCACTGGTAAGTCAACCCCTTTTTGCTTTTGAATGGGTTGACCCAGAAGCAGGGGAATGCGGGCAGTTAACATGGACATAGTTGCCACAAGGGTTTAAAAATTCCCCTATGCTGTTTGATGAAGCATTAAGCCGGAACCTGTCAGACTTTCGCAGGGAGCACCCTGAAATTACTGTCCTCCAGTATGTTGATGACATTTTGTTAGCAGCTCAGACCTTAGGAGACTGAGAGACTGTTACAGAGGATTTACTGTCTTGTGCCAACTCGGCTATAGGGTATCAGCTAAAAAGGCTCAACTGTGTGTAAAGACTCCCACCAACCTAGGATACAGGCTCCAGGAAGGAAAAAGAATCTTATCAGAACAAAGAGTACAGGCTATCCTAAATATCCCCTCTCCCAAGTCCAAGCGGCAAGTACGAGAGTTCCTAGGTGCCATAGGGTACTGCAGACTGTGCATATTAGGCTTCGCAGAAATAGCAAAGCCATTATACACCTGTTCTGGGGGAAGGGAAGAAGCGCTATGGTGGGGCTCCGAAGAAGAGAAAGCCTTCCAAGAGTTAAAAAACACTCTAGCCCAGGCACCAACCCTAGCGCTCCCAAATTTAGCTAAGCCTTTCCAGTTGCATATCAGTGAGACTCGAGGCATTGCAAAGGGGGTACTCAGTACCTTGGACCCTGGAAGAGGCCAATTGCATATCTGTCCAAAAGACTAGACCCAGTGGCGGCTGGATGGCCAAACCGTCTTCAGGCCATTGCCGCCACGGCCCTTCTTGCCAAGGAAGCTGAAAAGCTCACTTTTGGACAAGAGGTCAAGGTTGTAGCACCGCATTCGGTAAGAAGCTCTGCTCCGCAGCCCCCCTGACCGGTGGATGTCCAATGCCTGAATCACTCAATACCAGGTAACTTTGCTTGACTCTGCCTGCATTAAGTTCTTGCAGACTTCTACTCTCAATCCAGCCACTCTGCTCCCTGACAACGATCCAGAGGCCCCCTTACATGACTGCCTAGACCTCCTAACTACAATAGCCAGTAGTCGTGAAGATCTCACTGATCAACCCCTATCGGTGGTGAAAGCCACTCTCTACACAGATGGAAGCAGTTTTGTACAGGAGGGAACTTGGAAAACAGGGGCAGCAGTAGTGACATAGGATAAGGTAATCTGGTCTGCAGCACTCGATCAAGGCATGTCTGCACAGAAGGCATAGCTAATTGCCCAGGCCCTGCAGTGGGCAAAGGGAAAGCGTGTCAACATCTACACAGATAGCAGGTATGCGTTTGCCACTGCTCACGTACAAGGGGCAATCTACAAGGAGAGAGGATTACTGACATCAGGAGGGAAAAACATTAAGTATGCCCTCGAAATTCTTTTTTCCCTAGAAGCAATATGGTTACCCAAAGAAGTAGCCATAGTCCAGTCTTGGGCACCAAAAGGCCAACACCCCAGAGGCGTTAGGAGACGCCTTTGCAGATGGAATAGCAAAAGAGGCTGCACAAAAACCAGTGGGGCTCCTCAAAATCCTCCTGGTATTGCCAGGACGTACTCTACAATCGTCCCCAGAATATCTGGACTCAGACAAAGCTCTAGGGATCTCAAGGGCTACTGAGGATCTATCAGGCTGGAAAGTATTGCCAGACTCCCGAGTGCTAGTCCCCGAAGTACTCGGCAGAAGCTTAGTCCAAGATTTGCATGCTGGGACCTACCTTGGCGGGACTAAACTCAGAACTGTTAAAAACTGATTTCTAAATTGCCAGATTACATCAGGTCGCCAAGGAGGTAAGCCGGAGGTATCAGACATGTGCAAAGGTCAACCCCGGCCCAGAAACAGCCTAAGGGACTGGATACTGACTGAGAGGACAGCAACCTGGCAAACAATGGGAAATAGTCTTCACTGAAATGCCGACGGGGTACGGAGGGCACAAGTATCTGCTAGTAGCTGTAGTTACTTTCTCAGGACGGGTTGAAGCCTACCCTACTCGGTCAAAAACAGCTCAGGTAGTCACTAAGAAGCTTTTGTCTGAAATTATCCTCAGGTTTGGCCTACCTGTTGCAATGGGATCTGCTAATGGCCCAGCTTTTATAGCTGCCATAACCCAGAATTTGGCTAGAGCAATAGGAGTAAAATGGAATTTACACTGCATATACAGGCCACAGAGGTCGGGACAGGTAGAAAGGATGAATCAGAGACTTAAAGATGTTTTAACTAAACTAAGGTTAGAGACTGGCGAAAACTGGGTCAGTCTTCTTCCCTTTACCCTCCTTAGAGTCTGGTGCACCCCCTACGTAGAAGGTTTAACTCTATTTGTAATAATGTTTGGAAGACCCGCTCCTCTCCTTCCCAAGCTCGGAGAAGAAAGCCTAGCCCAGACTTCTAATTCTAATCTCGTAAGATCCCTATAGTCTTGGAATAAAGGTTTACAGGAAACCAACTGCCTAGTACGGGAGGCACACCCTGACCCCAAGGAAAGAACTTTTAACACTGGTCAGTCGCAGATCCAGGAGAATTTGTTTAGCTGAAAAAGCGGGACTCGGACACCCTTGAAGCCAAGTGGACCGGTCCCTTTCAGGTCATCCTTAACACACTGACAGCTGTTAAGGTAGAAGGAAAGAAACATTGGATCCATTGCTCCCAAGTCAAGAAGGCCAAGTGCCCCGAAAACAACCAGAAATAGGCAACCCAGAAGACTGTACACCTTACTTGGTTACAGTTCAAGTGAGTTTAATCATTTTGTTAAGTGTTCTTGCAGGAGGACTCCAGGAGCACCCCACCCCAAATAGCTTTACCTGGCAGCTAACAAGGACCACCGATGGTGAAATAATCAGCCAAGTGACCACTCCTGGGGCGCCAAAATTTGAATTTTACCTCTGCCAGATGTTAGGAAGCTCCTGGCCCAACCTGAGCAGAACTGGTCTCGGGGACATCACAGTAGGGAACAGCAGGATGTTAGACAGAGTACAATACCATACCCGGTTAAAGCAGCATGGCTGTGGCACAATCAGTAAAGAGCGTGGACTCTGGCGAACCAACCATTACATATGCCCCTCATCAGGACCACCGAGGTGTGGCAATGCAGTACAGGACTATTTTTGCAAGGAATGGGGCTGTGAGACCATAGCTACTTAGAACAAGGACCCGCTCCTTGACTTTAAGAGAACTGTCTGCTGTAAAGCCCCCACTGAAAATTGTGCTGTAGGTGAGTGCAATCAGGCAGTAGTACAGCCAAAAGACTTTCAAAGTGACGTTTGGGAAGGGGAGAAAACTTGGGGTCTCAGATGGTATGTTGACGGGCCTGATCCGGGAATCCTATTAACTAGACAGAAAAGGCTTACCTTGCAAGTCCATAATCCCATAGGACCCCTTAGGAACATTAGCTCCAAAGGACTACTCCTTCAGCTCCCCCCCAGCCCAGGCACGCCACAGCCAGAACCCGTGGCCAAGCCACCCAGAGCACCCCCTTGTGCTCCTAGGATATCTAGCTTCTTAGCCCCCACACAGCTGCCCCAAAGTTCCCCAAGGTAACTACCTCAGAGTCCTCCAGGAGGGGCACCACCCCAGCAGCAAATCTTCAACACCTTCCAGATCGTTTTTTATTTTCTCAATCATACCTCCCCTAATATGACTAAGGACTGCTGGCTTTGCCTTAATCCTGAATCCTCTTATTACATAGGAATCGGGGCTAACCGGAGCATAGGGAATGAGGAAGGAGACATTCGAAAGCTTAGTGTCACCAGCATCTCCGATAAAGATTGTCGGTGTGGACATACCCCCAGACTAACCTTAGGAGAGTTTCAGGGACGAGGCACCTGTTTCTCATCTATCAATTACTCCCTAAACACCTCCCCCCATCAAGATACCTGCACCTCCAGAAATGAAATTAGGGACTGCCAGTTCTGGGAGGGTCACTGGGACAGTCGCTATTGTTTAGCAGCACCAGAAGGAACTTGGTTTGCTTGTACTATGGGTATCTCTCCCTGCATTTCATCTTGGTCTCTCACTAGCTCTCCCCAGTTGTGTGTATTAACCCGAATCTTTCCACAGGTTTACTACTACTCAGGGGAAGGAGGAAGAGAGCACTTAGGTTTAGAAGAAACAGGCCGCATAAAAAGGGCACCCGTACTAGTTCCTGTGTTAGTAGGTCCTAGGGATTGCTGGCGCAGCAGCCACAGGAACAGCAGCTCTAGTAATTGAACATCAAAATTACAAGAAGTTAAGTGCCCTAATAGACTATGACCTTAAAACTTGAAAGAAACGTAGAGAAGCTTGAAGACTCCCTCAGCTCCCTTGCTGAAGTAGTTTACAGAACAGACCGGGCTTAGACCCTCTGTTCCTAAAGAAAGGAGGTCTCTGCCTAGCTTTAGGAGAGACTTGCTGTTTCTATACTAATCACTCAGGAGTAAGCAGAGAAAGTTTCAGCCAACTTAGAAAAAGACTCCAGGACAGAGAAGAAAAGCGCAAAGCTGAAAGAAATTGGTATGAAAATTTATTCTCTTCATCCCCTTGGCTCACTACTTTGCTTACTGCTCTTACCGGACCCCTCATTTTACTTATAGTAGGGGTCACCACTGGTCCGTGTATTATTAACTGCCTCACGCAGTATGTACAAAAAAGAATTCAAGCCGTAAAGCTTCTAGTACTAAGGGCACATTATCAGCCCATCCATACCAATGAGGAAATAATGATTTGATTCCCCAATAAAACCAGTAGGGAATGTGCTGGCGTGCCAGTCCATGCTAAGGACCCCTGACTCAATTTAGCTCAACTCTTAAGAGGAACTAGTTTATAGCTACAGCTGCAAGTAGAAAATTTTTACAAGCCTCAGCAGTTAGGCTCAGATCTAATCTTGCTAACAGAGGCAGGATGCATTTTTTGTGCTTCAGCCTTGCAGATATTGCAGGAAGGCGGTTTATTACCTCTAGAACAATGTGTACTTTTGCAAGATATTGTGCAAATGTGCTGAAACAACTGTAAACTTGTGGGTTTTGCCCTTAAATACCTCTCTCCCCCTGAGCTTGGGGCTGTTTGTTGCTTCCCTGCATGGACTGCCAGCGGACAGTCGCGGGCCGGCTAATAAAGGCTCTTCAAATTCTTAATCAATTTGGGCTCTGGTTCCGTCTCCTCATGAACTGCACTGCAACATCAAACATTATTTTGACTTTTTTTTTCTTTTCTTTTTTTTAACAGAGACAGAGAGAGAGTGAGTCAGAGAGAGGGATAGAGGGGGCAGACAGACAGGAACAGAGAGAGATGAGAAGCATCAATCATCAGTTTTTTGTTGTGACACCTTAGTTGTTCATTGATTGCTTTCTCATATGTGCCTTTACCGTGGGCCTTCAGCAGACCGAGTAAACCCTTGCTCGAGCCAGCGACCTTGGGTCCAAGCTGGTGATCTTTGCTCAAACCAGATGAGCCTGTGCTCAAGCTGGCGACCTTGGGGTCTTGAACCTGGGTCCTCCACATCCCAGTCCAATGCACCACTGCCTGGTCAGGCTATTTTGACTTTTTAAAAGATTTTATTTATTGATTTTATGGGGTGAGGGAGAGCAAGAAATATAGTTGCTTCACTTTAGTTGTTCATTGCTTGCTTGTTACTTTTTGTGTGTGCCTTGACCAGGCAAGCCCAGAGTTTCTAACCTGCGACTTCAAGAGTTCCAGTTTGATACTCCTCTATCCACTGCACCACCACAGTCCAGGCTACATTATTTTTACTTCTGAACCATGTATATATTTTCAGTCAAAGAAAAAAATCTCCAAAGAACCTTAAAATAAAAAATGAAAACAATGAACCATGTTACATTGGCAGTATAATCAAACAGAGAAAAGTACTTTCAAGTGATTTCTGAACACAGTAATTATCTGATTATACATCCTTCCTGTAATAATTCTAAGGACAAAAATGCAAAAAACTTCTTAAAGTTTACTCAGAAGTTTACTGATAGTAATAATATTGGTATGGTAATTTTGAAATTATTTTATGTATACATAGTAAAATAAAGCAAGTACGTTAATTTTATTAGGCATCAAGATTTCCATCTAAAACAAAAGAGACAATTATAAAATCAAAGAAGTTAGGAAAAGTCTGCTACTGTATTTCCCCGAAAATAAGAGCGTCTTATATTATTTTTTGCTCCTAAAGATGCGCTAGCTCTTATTTTTCAGGGGATGTCTTATTTTTCCATGAACAAGAATTCACATTATTGTTGAACAAAAAAATCAACATTTATTAATATACTGTAGTCATGTCATCACAAACATCAGCATAACCAGCTAAACTCTGAATTCCATCAAGATTTTCTTGTGACTCTATTTCCATGTACCACAATCTACCCTGTTTCCCTGAAAAAAAGACAGTGTCTTATATTAATTTTTGCTCTTAAAGATGTGTTAGGTCTTATTTTCAGGGGAGGCCTTGTATTTCAAAGCCTGAAAAAAATTGCACTAGGTCTTATTTTCAGGGGATGTCTTATTTTCAAGGAAACAGGGTACGTTAAATTTGAACTGGAGATATCAGTATAAATTATTGATTGTGCAAGCAAGTAAAAAACCAGTTTTAGTTTTTTTCCTCTGAATAGGCCTAAAAGCACTTACACTCCAGCAACAATGAATATGCCAAACAGCCATATCTTGCTTTCTACATACCATTTCTCACTAAAAACAACCAAGACCACTTAGATCAATAGCCCATTCCAGATCTGGAACAAAGAAAGTAACAAGGCCAACCTGGGATAATTTGTGCCAAAACACACTCCAAGACTAATAATGGCAAGGAGTGTTAAAAAGACAGGAGTCAGTCAGGAAGGGGTCTTACTGTCCAAATTTGGGACAATTTGATCACCAAAAAAGAAAACATGAAACATGGTTACAATAACATGAACAAATTAAAACTCATGTGCCCTTAGTGGTTATTCCATAAAAAAAGAAAAAAAAAATCTCACTTGCCACCACTGGTGATGATTGTTTCACCAGCTCTTTATTCTGAATATTGGTAATGAAAGAGAAAAAATTAAATATTTGCTTTGTATTTCTAGGAAGAACTTTAGTTCACCCTGGATTAATTAAGAAAATCTTCCTTACAGAAACTCACCAGTAAAATAACAGATACAGAGTCATCAGTGGATGCTAAATCACCAAGCAAAAGGGAGTCAGAAACAAGATAGTTGCTTGGTGTTACACAGTAGTACCTCAAGATTACATACAAATCAATAACAGGCAAACTACAACTTTGCAGCATATTGGTAGTCACCATCCTAATCAAGTAGTCACATTTAGCATCACTGATAGTGTGGCAAGCTGATATTATGTACCTCCTCTATGACACAATATGAAGTACAACAGCATCCCCTATTAAATATTGTCGCCAAAGAAAGTTTAACTTTAAGCTAATCAAGCTTTTCTTCCTTTTTTTAAGAGAGAGATTGAACCAGCAACCTCTGCCCTTCTGGATGAGGCTCCAATCAACCGAGCTATCTGGCCAGGGCTTAATTTTTTTATTGACTGATTTTTAGAGAGACAGAGAGAGGAAGGGAGAGAAAGGGGAGGGGAAAGGGAAAGCACTCATTTGTTGTTCATTGGTTGCTTTCCGTGTGTGCCCTGACCCAGGATCAAACCAATAACCTTGTCTTTTGGGACACTCTAACCGCCTGAGCTAACCGGGCAGGGCTAATCAAGATTTTCTTTGGGGCTAGCTAACTTTCACTAACAGAAAATTCAGGGGGATAGAGGAATAAGTTAAATGATACTATGAGGAAACAGACAAGTCCATAATATAAGAGCATTCTATGTGTATGATAGTTTGGTTAACTATCAGGAAAAAAGGAGATGGATATTATTCCTTTAAAAAAATTATGCATAATCGCCTAATGCAATGTATGAATCTTGACTAAATACAGCTACTAAAAAGAGGCTTTGGAATATTAAGGAAATTTACACAGGTTGATAACCAGGGTTAGTAGGAGAATGTACTTGTTTTTAGCAAATGCATGCTGAAATACTTGAATGTCTTGATGTTTAGAATTTGCTCTCAATTGATTATCTCATTGATAATATGGCAAAATATTAATCACTAAATTTAGGTAGTGGAGTATTCGTTGTATTTTTTTTTCTCAACTTCCATAAGACTGAAATTCTTGATAATAAAGTTAAAGTAAAAGTGTACCTGTTCTGAGAAGTCTAGTAGAAAATACACCTACACTGGAATAATATCTGGGCACAAATCTCACCTCTACTACTTAACTAGTTGTATAGCCTAAGGCAAGTTACTTAATATCAGTTAAGTTTTCCTCTCATCTATAAAACTCAAGCAATAATATCTAAATCGTTAGGTTGTTCTGAGTTAAGTAAGATCACATATGTAAAATGCCTAGCAACGTCGCAAAAAACAAGTAAATCTGTTTTTCACAATTAATGAATGCAATCTCATCCTAAAATACAAGACTATAGGAAAACATCATTTTCACATTCCATGGTAAGAGACTACATTAGGTAAAATTACATATCTAGTGGCAGTCAACGTGAAGTAATCGGGGAAATGAAGATATATACTTTTTAAAATCCAGTAATTCCAACTGAAACCCCAAACAGCTAAAATCTCTACCTATCTAAACCATATGCCACTAAATTGTTAAGTTTGCTTTTGGTAACAGCCTATAGTCGAGTAAAAGAGTAAGAAAATAAGTAGAAGTTAGGGAATTTTTCCCTGACCGCAACAGATCGACATACAGTACTTATCTACCTGTATGCTGAATTTTTTTTTTAATTTCTGCCACCATTTTTTAAAGTAAGTTCTAATAAAGTACGCAATTATTGGGCTTTATTTTGAATTCTGGTTGCGATTCACGTAACTCACAAGATGTAACGTACTTATTTCACTTCAGGTAAGTAACCCCTTTTTCTGGTTAGGCCAGCAGAAAATGACTAGATGCTGAGGGATCCTCAGGTAAAGAAGAAAAAGAGGCGACTGTATTTTTTTCTTTTTTTAGGAAGTGCCATTCCTTTTCTTTCCAGTACCAGGGAAGAGGCAGTCAGGTCTCGGGCTCCCCAGCTCGCCTAGGTGAGAGGAGCTAGCACCTCAGCCTTCGCTGGGTTAGGGTGCTGTGAGCAAATGGGCGTGCAAACGACGTGTACACCCTGCAAGATCGGGGTAATTCCTCCTCATCTGCGGGGCCCAAGGCCAGTCTCCTCGAAGGATTAATATGCCATTTAGGGGACCCCGTGGGGTGTCGCCCGGAGAAGACGGGGGACCGCCCCAGGCTTTCCATTTCGTCCGGCGCCCCGCTGGGGGACGCGCGGTGTCAGCCACCGGGCAGGAGCTCCCCGAGGGCACAGGCGGCAGGCAGCGCTGGCCGCTACCCAGCTCGGGCCATCCGGCCCGTTCGCCCTCCCCTCCCCTCCCCATTACCTGCGGGCGGCGGCGCGGGGGACCGGAGGCCTGGTGTTCCTCCTCCTCCCCGCCAGGCTGTGGCGGCGAGGTGGCGGCGGCGGCGGCGGAGGCGACAGCCCGGGGGGAGGGGGCGGAGCGCGCGGCTCGCTGCCTCTCTCCTCCCCCGGGAGACTGAGGGGACCCTATCTCGGGCCGCCGCGCCTAGGCCCGTGAACGGCCCGTGGCTGGGGCATGGCGGCACACAGCAGCAACGTGCCCGCGAGGTGGGAGTGTGCGAAGCCGCGCGAGGAAAGCACCCGTGGCGCTCGGAGGAGCCGAAGGGGAGGAGCGAGGGGACGGCCGTTGGAGGGCGGTTGGCCGAAGGCAAGGCAGCGGTTTAGGGAGCGCGGCGACGGCTCGCGTTTTCCCGGCTTGGGGGGGTAGGGGGAAAGGGAGTGAGGGGAGGGGAGGGGGAGGTTGGGAGGGAGCCGCCGCCGCGCGCGTGCGGGACGGCGCCGCCGCCGTTGCCGCTCCGCTCACTCCAGCCTGTTTGGGGGCACTTTGTTTGTGTCCCACAATGCTCTGCGCGGGCGGCTGGGCTGGAAAAGGGGAGGGGAAGTGGGCGGGGCGAAGCGAGTTCGGGGGCGTGGCGGCGGTGGTGGTGGTGGTGGTGGGGAAACAGTTCGGCGCAAGCGCAGATTGAGCGTCTCGCAGTCGCCCCTACTTCAACTGTGAGTGACTCGGTCTGCTTACACGCTTTTCGGTTTCGACATTGTACCTTTTCGTGTGTGTACACGTTCAGATTTACGTTATTTACTTCATAAGCTCGGCCCGATTTGTCTTTCCTTTGGCTGTTCCCTCAGCCTGCTTCCCGTTTGCGTTGACAGATGAATCTGGGCATGGTTCACACTTCTTGCAATTTTTCCCTCTTTGAACTAAAAACGAAAGAAACTCCGTTTGCTCGAGTGGTTTCTGAGGCGGGGCTGAAACCGGAACACCCCAGACCTTTTCGGTGAGGACGGTTAGCTGGTAATCCGCCCATACTTCACACTTGGAAACTGTGGCCTGCCAAGAGGTGGCCTCAGCCAGGTGACGGTTCCGCTTCCTTTGTAGACGGCCGGCCCCTAGCCCGGTATCCCCAATTCCGTACCGCCTTTGCCACTCCACGACATCCTCTCAGTGCCCCGAGGTCGCTGTAGCATTTCTCTGGGCGTCCTGGCGAGAGATGCGGCTCTGAAATGTCTGGAGAAAGTGAGTTTAAGTCTGTCTCTGCCCCCAACACAGTGCACTTAGAGCTGCAGCAAAAACTATGCCTATTCTTTCCACGATCCTAAAACTCACTTTATTACACCGTCACTTCCCCGAGATTTCCACGGAGAAAGTGTGCGGGCCATCAAGTGGCAAATACTGCCTGGGGAGGTTTCAGAGTTCTTGGTAAACTGCAAAATCGTGTGAAGTGTTAAAACTCCCGGGACCCTAAGTGTTAGCTTCCCTGGGCCTGGTAGGCATGCGTGCCTGGTAGGCATGCGTTTGGGACCAAGACCTGGTGGGAAAGGGGGGCCTTCAAGGCAACTCTCCCAGGTGACGCCAGCCCACCTGCTGGGTGCTTGGAGGTGAATTGGGGTTGTGGCCTGCAGGCCCAGAGGCCTCAGGCGCTCTGCATTTGCGTACTTTATTTTCCCACACCTCCAGCTTTTAACAGAAAGACTTCAAAGTGCTTTGTGCAAGGTGAGCTGACTTCTTCTTGGAGTGGATTTTTCTTGGTGACATTTTACATTAATCCCTTCCCTGAGACACAAGCAGCCAAACATCCTAGCACCCTAATTCTAACAATTGAAATCACTTTAAAAATAAAGGTAATAAAAAACGTCTAATTTTATAGTCCTTTGCTGTTTCCAACAAGTATATGTAATACTTTTCAAGTGTATATAATATTTCATTCTCAAAGCGGCTGTAATACATAAGTTTGACTAATTTTCCCACCATCAGTTTTATTCCCATTTTAGAGATGAGGGAAAACCATAAAGATGTGAATTAGGCCCAGAAAGCTTTGTGCTGAGATTTGAAGAAGGGGAAGAAAACAAGTAGGAATGTTTACCCTAGGAAAGCAGGGCTAAGAAGGGGCAGGAGCTTGAAGCCTTGGTAGGGTATGTATGTGTTCAAGTGCAACTACAAGAAGAATCAGTGTGGGAACAAAGTGTTAATGAACAAAATGTCAATATAGTAAACCTGAAGATCTAACTTGCTTTTTAGAGCATCCCGTCTAGTAAGCTTTTCATATAGTGTGGAAGGCTTTGATAGGCAGAAACTAGATAGAGTGAGAAAGTTATTAACAAAAGAAAAGAAAGGATTGTCTCAGGCAAGGTTACCACTTTTCCTTAGGTGAAGGCAGGAGGTTTTATCAGGCAGATTGCCTCAACTTCCTTTGGGGGATGGAATGAGTCCAGGTGACAGATTACCTCATTGGTACTAACAGAGAATTACAGACTGACACAAGATTGCATTCCTGGAAAAGGTTGAAACTGCAATTAGGTCAGGTATGAAATCTGGGTTTGGGGTCATGGGCTTTAGCCTAAGTGACTCCATTTTGGGCCTGTCCTTTTCTCTTTAACAGTAGTCAAGCAAATTCTATCTACCTCTCCTAGGGCATTTAATAGGACATTCAATAAAGACAAGTCTTTACTTAGTTTTTCTCAAGGGACTGAGGTGGCCTCTCCTTTCACGGCAAAACTAACAGTGCTGACCAAAAAAATACCCTTCTTTAGATTGTTCTCTTGTTGTCTCTCCCTTCCTCACCTTTTGTGCTTTTCTATTTGTCTTGGTACATTTTCAAATTTTATCATCCTCTTTTCTGCCCCCAACCCCCACCCTAGGTTGGTGAATCAATTAAACAAGAAATGGCTGTTGGGTCCTTAGGATACAGTGCTAGATTCTTGGAGCTAATGTGAGGATTAAGTATGTAGGAGCCCTCTTTTCTGTTTTGACTTTGGGCAGGGTCAGACTCCATGGCTTCTGCAGCCTACCATCTTTCTTTTTCCTGGGCTAGTAGAGACTTGCCTTTCTCTGACACTAGATTAGATAATACTGCTGGGAGGATGTTATGAAACCAAATCTTGCACACAGGTGAAACAAACAAACATGTACAGTATTGGGAACCTTTAATTAGTAACCTGGTGTGGATGATTCTAAGGAATTTAGAGTCCAGGAAAATAAGTTTTTATTTCAGTCATGAGCTGTTTAGAAGAACAAATGCTGGCAAAAAATAAAATAAAATAATTTAAAAAGGCACTTTCTTGTGGTAGACTATTAGAGCTGAATGGGAACCTTGTTATTTAGTCCATAACATCTTTTAGGGCAAGAATGCTTTCTATGCAACAGGAAGATATCTAGTTTGACTTGAATAATTCCAGTGGAGGAGAGCTCACTACTGCACAAATAATCCCTGCTCCTTCATTAGATTGTCCCAACTAATATTTTTTTAAAAATTCAATCTTGGCCCTGGCCGGTTGGCTCAGTGATAGAGTGTTGGCCTGGTGTGCAGGAGTCCCGGGTTCGATTCCTGGCTAGGGCACACAGGAGAAGTGCCCATCTGCCTCTCCAACCCCCCCCCCCCCTTCCTCTCTGTCACTCTCTTCCCCTACTGCAGCCAAGGCTCCAGTGGAGCAAAGTTGGCCCTGGCTCTGAGCATGACTCCATGGCCTCTGCCTCAGGCACTAGAATGGCCCTGGTTGCAACAGAGCGGCGCCCCAGATGGGCAGAGCATCGCCCCCTGGTGGGCATGCTGGGTGGATCCCGGTCGGGCGCATGCGGGAGTCTGTCTGACTGCCTCCCCGTTTCCAACTTTAGAAAAAAATTAGAAAAAAAAAATTTAATCTTGCTTCCCCACCGTGAAACTTACACCTCTTCTAGTATCCCATATTATCATCCACCCAGGTAAGCAAGTCAGTTTCGCTACTTCACGCTACTACATCTCAATTCCAATACATCAAGTCCTGCTGAAGCCGTCCATTCCTATTGCCAGTATCCTAATCTAAGACTTAAGTGGTTTGTGCCTAGAGAATTGTGATAAATAAAATGACTACTCAGCCACCATCTTAAGACCAATGCAAGCCTGAAGGAGGAAGAAGTCCTTGCTTACTCAGTAACTCAGCTCAGACCTCCCTTGCAGTCAGATGCTGATAAGGGATGGTTGAGTCAGGGTGCAAACAATTTTGTGGAACTGTGGTGCCTCTCTCAACCACCAACGGAGGAAGCTATCTTGCACCTGCAGATGCAGCAATGTCATCTGCTTTTGCCCAAAGCCCCTTGACTAATCCATTTAAACCCTGCCCTATCTCTCCTTCAGGGCTGACACCCTTTGCTGGTCTCAGCCCACTTGCACCCAGGTGTTTTTATAATAAATTTTCCTTTGTGAGCACACCAGTCTTGTATTTTTGGTTTGGCCCATGGTTTCTGGCTTTCAAATTGAAATACCACTTTTCTGGTTTCCCAAATATATTCTCCCTTCTTTGCCTCTCTACATGGTAGACAGAGTTATAATGCATGGCTATAGTATCATACCACAATGCCTTCCTACTGTTCTTAGGATAAAGTCCCAAACTTTTAGCATGGCTTTTTCAACACTACACAATATGGGCCCTTTCCATGTCTTCAACTATCTCTCATACTCTTTCAAACAACATACCAGTCACAGAATTTTTTTCCCCACATCTAAAATGCTGCTTTCTCACCTGACCTATGATGACACAGTGGATAAAGCATCAACCTGGAAACTCTGGGTGGTTTGAAACCCTGGGTTTGCTTGGTCAAGGAACATATGGGAAGCAACTACAAGTTGATGCCTCCCACTCCTCTCCCTCTCTCTCCTCTTTCTAAAATGAATAAATAAAAATCTTAAAATAAAATAAAATGTTGCTTTTCTCTAATAAACACATTATTCCTTCTGTGAAGAAATAGTTCATTCCTTAATTCCTCTCAGTCTTCAGATCACATACATATACATACATACATACACATATATGACCTTTATTGATATATAATTCACATACCACAGAATTCACCCATTAAAACTATATAATTATATGGATTTTAGTATATTTATAGAATTGTGCAACCATCACCACAATAAAATATTGAATATTCGCATCACTCCAAAAAGAAACTCATATCCGTCAGCAGTCCCACCCCCCAACTCCTCAGCCCTAGGCAGCTCCTAATTTATCTACTTTTTCTGTTTGTACAGATTTGCCAATTCTGGATATTTCATATAAATGGAATTCACATCTCTTCTTGACCACCTTCCCCTGACTCCCCAGATTATGTTAAATCCCATGGTATGTATTCTGAAAGCTTTCTGCAGATTTCTAACACTGGTCTAATTCCCACTGTTAATTCTAATGACTCTTTTGTCATTCACCGCTGTAATCCCAGAGCCTAGTACAACGTCTAGCACACAATAGGTATTTGATGAATGTTTAATGGATGAATGAGTCAGTGATGGAATAAGTGAAGGTGAATGCCAATTTTATCAGTTAGTAGAATGACAGGTTCCCAATACGTGTGACTTTAGGGAAGAAGCTTGTGCTTCAATAAACTTACCCATTCCTGTGCAAGATGCTAGAATATCCAAGCTTAAAATTCCTACTTTAGATTTTTGAAAACTCTAGATTTTAAAGATGCAACTATTGAAATACAACTCATCTTCAGAAAGGGAATTGTTGGGCTTTTTTTATTTAATGAAAGGAAGAGGGCAGCGGTTTGATCTCAGTGACTAAACCTTGTTTGACAATGTTTGCTCTCAGTCCCACCTCCCCACCAGCCACAACACTATTTTTCTTCCCTTTCACAGGAGTCACAGCCAAACTTCTCAAAACTATTTTGGTTCTTTACTTTCGCACCTTCTTTACTTCCCAGCTTCTCTAAATTGATTTACCCTTCACTCTACCAAAATGTATATCTCCTTAAAGTTACCAATTATTTATATGTTGCCAAACCAAAGGATGTTTTTCACCCTCATTCTACTGGACTTCTGAGCAGCATTTGGTCTCACTGAGTACTCCCTGCAACGTGAAGTTCTCCCTTCCTCATCTTCCCTGACATTCTTCTCAGTGTGCTACCAAGACTGAGAACAAGTGTTTGTACTATCTTCCTAGACCAGTGGTTCTCAAAATGTGGTTCCTAGACCTACAGCTTCAGTATCTATCACTTGTCAAATAGTTAGAAATCCAAATTCTTAAATCATACCCAGACCTACTGAATCAGAAACTCCAGGATTGGGGTCTATTGATTTGGATTTGAATGAACTCCCCAGATGATTTGGATCCATGCTCAAGTTTGAGAACCAATGTCCAGGCAATCCCATTCACTTATACAAACTCTGCAAGCTATGATTCTTACATGGATACTAGTAGCCCAGATGTTTCTACCCAGCTCCAGATCTACCTATCTAACTGCCTGCTTGAGTATCTCAAAGATACCTCAGACTGGGCAAGACCAAAATAAATTGATGGCCTCCTTCTGTAAACATGGTTCTTGCTCATTGTTTTCTAAATCATAGAATGGTACCACTTTAGATCCAGACACTACACTTCCCTCATACTCATCCTTGCCAGGTACTTAATTTATTACTTTGAAACTTCTGTTTATTTATTAACTTATAATAAATTTTAAGTTAATTTTAATAAGTCAATTTTACTTTCCAAATTTCTTTTAAAAAAGCATTTTTTTCCTATGGAGAATTTCAAACATAAAAAATAGATGAGTTTGAAAAAAATGCAAGCAGGAACCCATCATCTAAGTGCCCATATCCAACCAATGGCCAATGCTGCCTCATCCATATCCCCATCCATTTTCTCCTTCCCATATTATTCTGAAGCAAATTCCAGATATATATTATTTATAGCCTATCTCTCTAAAAAATGATAAATGTATAAAAACACACCATAATATTATTATCATAATGTTGCGGCGCAACTTGTGAGGAAACAGAACCAGAGCCCAAATTGATTAAGAATTTGAAGAGCCTTTATTAGCCGGCTGGCGACTATCCACTGTGGGAAGCTACAAACAGTCCCTAGCTCAGGAGGAGAGAGGCATTTAAGGGCAAAAACCACAAGGTTACAGTTGTTTTAGCACGTTAGTACAATATCTTGCAAAAGTACACATTGTTCTAAAGGTAATCGCCTTTCTGTAATATCTGCAAGGCTGAAGCACAAAGAACGCATCCTGCCTCTGTTAGCAAGATTAGATCTGAGTCTAACTGCTGAGGCTTGTAAAAATTTTCTACTTGCAGCTGTAGCTATAAACTAGTTCCTCTTAAGCGTTGAGCTAAATTGGGTCAGGGGTCCTTAGCATGGGCTGGCATGCCAGCACACATAATTTAAAAATAGCAATGATTTCTTAATATAAATACAAAACTTTCAGTTAGTATTCACCCTTCCAACAGACCTATTAATGTTACAATTTTTCTTTCTTTCTCTCTCTTCCTCCCTCCCTCCCTCCCTCCCTCCCTCCCTCCCTTCCTTCCTTCCTTTCTTTTTTCTTTCTTTCTTATAATTTGTTTCAGTAAGGAGTTATATTGTGTTTGGTTGATATATCTTTTGTTCTCTGTCTTCTTTTTTCTTTGTTGTTTTCCCTGTACTTTGAAACTTCTGTTTAAGAAAGTAAGTTTATTTTTGCCTGACCAGGCAGTTGCACAGTGGATAGAGCATCAGACTGAGATGCAGCAGACCTGGGTTTGAAACCCCGAGGTCGCTGGCTTGAGCACCGGTTTGAGCACGGGCTTGAGCACTGGCTTGAGCACTGGCTTGAGTGCGGGGTAGCTGGCTTGAGTGTGGGATCATAAATGTGACCCTGTGGTTGCTGGCTTGAAGCCCAAGGTCATTGGCTTCTATAAGGGGTCACTCACTCTGCTGTAGCCCCTGGTCAAGGCACATAAGAGAAAGCAGTCAATGAACAACTAAGGTGCCCCAACAAGGAATTGATGCTTCTCATCTTTCTCCCTTCCTGTCTGTCTGTCCCTGTCTGCCTCTCTTTGTCTCTGTCACAAAAAAATAAATAAATAAAAGAAAAAGAAAAATGAAACTAGGTTTTTTGTCTGGCTTTTTTTTTTTTAAGTGAGAGAGACAGAGACAGAGAGAGAGGCAGAGAGAAGGACAGACAGAGACAGACAGACAAGAAGGGAGAGAGATGAGAAACATCAATTCTTTGTTGCGGCACCTTAGTTGTTCACTGACTGCTTTCTCATATGGGCCTTGACAGGGGGCTACAGCTGAGCCAGTGACCCCTTGCTCAAGACAGCGACTTTGAGTTTCAAGCCAGCGACCTTCAGACTCAAGCTAGTGTCCATGGCGTCATGTCTATGATCCCATGCTCAAGCCAGTGACCCTGCACTCAAAGTGGTGAGCCTGATCTCAGGCCGGATGAACCCACATGCTCAAGCCAACGACCTTGGAGTTTTGAACCTGAGTCCTCAGCATTCCAGGCTGATGGTCTATCCACTGCGACACCACCTAATCAGGCTCAGAGTTTTTTTTTTTTTTAATTCAGACCAGTCCTCTTTTTCCATATATGATGTGATCCAGTTCCTTAGAAATTCTGCAGATAGAATGCACCTGCTAAAGGATAGATTTCTGTCAGTAGTGGAAGAACAAAAGAAAATATATGGGAAAATTGATGAATACCTATTACAAAAATAGAATAGTATACACTAACACTTGCTCTATTTTTATTTTATCTTGTTTTTATTTATTAGCTGCTCTTTTCTGATTGTTGACAAGATTTCCAAAGTTGAACTCAAATATAAAAAATGATTTAGGATTTTGATTCACCACAGGCAATATACATATTAGAAGTTCTTCCTTGCTTCAAAATAGAAACCAGTTTAAAAAGCTCCTAGGTTTATCCATAACCAGTTTCTTCTCATAAGCCTTGTTATCTGCAAGGTTGAGTGGGAAACTGCCCATATGGTTTGATTTTTATGTCATATGGAGGAGCTGCTCCATTCCTTAAATTACCCTGTGCTAGAATGAATATACTTCTATTATGAGATTGAACATTTAGACACCAATTCCCTTTACTTAAGGCAAATTCTCCATTAAATTCAGCTGGCTCTCCAATCTATATCTGTACATCAAACATTTTCACTAAACTGTGCTCCTAAATTGTCATCTGGTTCTGCTCTGCAATCACCTCAAATGCAACCTTTCCGAATGGAATCGATCCCTTTTGTCTCAGACTTATTTTTTCATCCGAGTTTCTCATTTTGGTGAATTGTACTACCAGTCACCAAGTTTCCCAAGCGAGAAACCCAAGAGTCTTCCTGAGACCCACGTCCAATCAATAATTAGTCTTCTGAGTCATGATCATGAACATTCTGTCTACTAGTCTCCATGGCCATTACCAATGCCTTCATTCAGGTTCTACATCCTTCTCACTTGTATGATTGGAGAATCAAGCCCTTAATCTGTCTACTCCCCATAGTGTGGCCAGGAAGGTCCGCTATAAAGACAGCTGATCACATGATTCCTGTGCTGAAATCTTATATAATGGCTATTTATAGAATAAAGTACAAACTCCCATATTACATAAAATGTCCATTTTCAGAACCTCATCCAGCTCTCCAAGTATTCACTCTTCTCCATCCACCCTGCCCCACCATTTATCATATTTTTCCAGTCTGCTCATATTCTCTTCACTGTCTGTGTCTTTTTTCATAATGCTACTCTTGCCTGGGAAGCCCTTTCCCACTTCCTTTAGCTAACTCCAGATGTTCATCACTAACAGCCTTTGGAAAGTGGTTTCAGATAGTTGAAGTGTAAGCTAAATGCGCCTACCTATGTGCTTCCTTAATTTTTTATACTTACCAATATCATGACACTTATCAAATGGTTGTCTGTTAATTTTATTTCCACCTTTTCCAAGCAGGTTCTAAGTCTTTTATGACAGGGCCTATTTTGTGTATCTTTGAAAGCCGAGGATCTAACAGAGAGCTGACGTTTGGTTAGCACTCAGTAAATTTTGGTTGAATAAAGGGAAAAAATTAAATGACACTTAATGACTGGTTTAAGAGGGTATTAAAACATATTTTATATTTAATACAGTTAAATTTTTTATTTTAAAATATACATAACGCAAAATTGAGCATATTAAGCCTTTAAAAATTTTGTATTGATTGATTTGAGAGAGAGAGAGAGAGGAAAGGAGAGAAACATTGATTTATTGTTCCACTTATTTGTGCATTCATGAGTTGATTCTTATATGTGCCTTTATCGAGGATTGAACCCACAAACTTGGTGGATCAGGATGATGCTCTAATCCAACCTAGCTACCCAGTCCGGACCATTTTAACCACTCCCAAGTGTACAACATAGTGACACTAAGTACATTCAAATTGTTGTGCACCATTACCACTAATTCTTTCCAGAACCTTTTCAATATCCCAAATGAAACTCAGTATCCATTAATCAATAACTCCTCATTCCAGCCTCCCCACAGCCCTTGGTAAACTCTATTCTACTTGCTATTTCTATGAATTTGCCTATTGTTGCTAACTCAAATAAGAATCATGCAATATTTTTCTTTCTGTGACTGGCTTATTTCACTTAACATAATGTTTATTTTATTTTTTATTTTGAGTATGCTTATTAAAGCTGGGGAAAGTGAAACAAGGAGAGCTTAGGGTAGGAGAAGCAGCAGGAGAGAGCCTAGGTGGGGCTGCTTTGGTCTGAAGAAATGTTATTGGAAAGAAATGAGCTAGGTGGGGCTGCTATTGGCTCACTGAAAATTCAAAGAAAAGGAGGCGTCAAAGAGAGGATCAGGGCATTAGCCTGGGATGAGCTGCTTCAGTCCTCTGCTCCCCTGGTTGTAAGTCTCATGGGGACCCTTGGAGTTTAGGAGATGCACACCTGTCAGAAAGAAAGGCATGGGCGTGCTCCCGGGAGGGAGAGCGCACCCTTAGCATAATGTTTTCAAGGTTCATACATGTTGTAGTGTGTACCAGAATTTCATTTATTTTTGAAGCTAAAAAATATTATATATATATACACACACTACATTTTGTTTATCCACTCATCTGTTGATGGACATTTGATTTATCTCTACCTTTTGTTATTGTGAATAATACTAAATATTGGTCTGCAAGTATTTGTTTGAGTTCCTGCTTTCAATTTTTTTTATATACATACCTAGAGGTAGAATAGCTGGACCACATTGTTATTCTAATGTTTACCTTTTTGGGGATCCACCACACTGTTTTCCACAGTGATTGTACCATTTTACATTCCCACCAGTAATGAACAAGGCTTCCAATTTCTCTATGTCCTTACCAACACTTTTCTTTATTATTATTATTTTTTTTAAGTGAGAGAGAGGGAGAGAAGGAGGGAGAGAGGGAGAGAGACAGACAGACAGATAGACAGGAAGGGAAAGAGATGAGAAGTATCAACTCATAGTTGTGGCACTTGAGTTGTTCATTGATTGCTTTCTCATACGTGCCTTGACTGGGGAGCTCCAGGTGAGCCAGTGACCCCTTTCTCAAGCCAGTGACCTTGGGCTTTAAGCCAGTGACCTTGGACTCAAGAGAGCAACCATGATCCCATGCTCAAGCTGGTGACCTCAGGGTTTCAAACCTGAGTCCTCAGCATCCCAGGCCAATGTATCCACTGTGCCACTGCCTGATTAGGCTTTTCTTTTTTTCTTAAAAATTTTATTTATTGATTTTAGAGAGAGAAGAGAGAGGGAGAGAGAGAAGGAGGGGAAGAGTGGGAAACATCAAACTCTTATTAGTTGCTTGTCATATGTGCCTTGACCAGGCAAGCCCAGGGTTTTGAACCATCAACCTCCAAGTCAATGCTTTATCCACTGTGCCACCACAGGTCGAGCATTTCCTTTTTTTTAAATAGTAGCCTTCCTTTTGAGTATGAAGTGGTATTTCCTTATGATTTTAATTTTAATTTCCCAAATGGCTAGAGATGCTGAGCATCCTTTGTGCTTTTTGGCTAATTGTGTATCTTTGGAGAAATGCCTTTTCAAGTCATTTACCTACTTTAAAATTGGGTTATTTTTTCATTCGTGACTTACAGGAATTCTTTATATTTATATATTCTACATATATTCTATACATTTTCTTCCTTTTTGTGGGCTGCCCTTTGATTCACAAAAGTTTTTAATTTTAATGATGCCCAATTTATCTATTTTTTCATTTATTGTTTGTGTTTTTGGTGTTATATCCAAGAAATCTTTGTCAATCCATGAAACTTTTTCTATGTTTTCTTCTATGAGTTTTATAGTTTCAGCTTTAATGTCTAGATTTTTTATCCAATTTGAATTAATTTTTAATAGGATGTAAGATAAGGGTCCAGCTTCATATAATTGAATGTGGATATCTGGTTTTCACAACACCATTTGTTTAAAGACTGTCCTGTGAACAGATGATGTGTTGTGGAATTGTGCACCTGAAACCTGTATAATTTTGTTAACTAATGTCACACCAATAAATTCAATGAAAAGGAAAAAAAGAAAATAATTTGATTGCATATATGACAGTTTATTTCTGGAATCTCTACTCTATTTGATGTATTTATATGTTCATCTTTATGCCAGTACCATACTGTTTTGATTATTGTGGCTTTGTATTAAGCTTTAAAATCAAGAAGTGATAGCCCTCCAAATTTGCTTTTCTTTTTTCAAGATTATTTTGATTATTTGGGGTCCCTTGAGATTCCTTATACATTTTAGAATGGATTTTTTCTTATTTCTGAAAATATGTCATTGAGATTTTGATAAGAATAGCAATAAGCTTGACCTTGAGGTGGCACAGTGGATAGAGTGTCAGATTGGGATGCAAAGGACCCAGGTTTGAGTCCCTGAAGTTGCTGGCTTGAGCGCAGGTTCACCAGCTTGAGCCCAAGGTCACTGGCTTGAGCAAGGAGTCACTTGTTCTGCTGGAGTCCCCCAGTCAAAGCACATATAAGAAAGCAGTCACTGAACAACTAAGGTGCTGCAATGAAGAGTTGATGCTTCTCATATCTCTCCCTACATGCCTGTCTGTCCCTTGTCCCTCTCTCTGTATTTCTCTTTGTCCCTGTCTCTCTTGCTAAAACAAAACAAACAAAGAAACACAAAAAAAAATAATAGCAGTGAATCTGTAGATTGCTTTGGGTAATGTGTCTTAACAATATTAACTCCTCCAATCCATAAATATGGGCTACCTTTGCATTTATTTTTTTTCAAATAGTAAGAGAAAGTTTTACTTATTTCTATTATAATTTATTTCAAAGGTAGTTGAAGTAAGTCAGCAGGGTTGTATAAACACAGAAAACAAGTTACAGAAGCAAAAAATGGGCCCTTGGAGTTTAAGAGAGGAAGAGACAAAGGTAACACATCTGGGGTGGGGAGGGGGGAGAAAAAGGGAAAGACATGGGCATGCTCCTGAGAGGAAGAGCCTATTTCTGTCTTTAATTTCATGCAGCAACATTTTATAGTTGTAAGTGCACATTTTTTTTTCTTATTCTTGGTTAAGTTCATTCACAAGTATTTTATTACTTTTGATGCAAAGTAAATGGAATTTTTCTTTTCACATTGTTTGTTTCTATTGTATAGAAATACATGATTTTTGAGTGTAGATTTTGTATCTTGCAAGGTTTTTGAATTTTTTTGTTCACAGTTTTTGTGTGGAATCTTTAGGGTTTCTACATACAAGAGCATGTTGTGTGTGAATACAGATAATTTTACTTCTTTTCCCCCCAGTTTGAATATCTATTATTAGTGGAATTAATAGAATGAAGGGTTAAAGCATTACTGATACAAAAAGAATTGACAAAACTCAACATTCTCTCATGGTAAAAATAATAAAGTAGGAATACAAAGAAACATCTTCAACATAATAAAGGTAATAGATGAAAAATGCACAGCTAACATCATACTCAATTGTGAAAGGACTGAAAGCTTTTTCTATAAGACCAGGAATAAGACAAGAACACTCACTTTTATCAATTCTATGCAAAATAGTATTGGAAGTTCTAGCCATAGGAACTAGGGTGAAATGGCAAAACGTCTCAAATTTCTTGAAATGCATAAATCATGAATCCCCAAAGCCCAAAGAATTCCAAGGAAGACTGTCCAAAGACAAAGAGATCATCATCTTTTTTTTTTTTAAGTTAAGAAGAGAGACAAGATAGGAAAGGAGAGAGATGAGAAATATCAACTTGTAATTGTGACATTTTAGTTGTTCATTGATTGCTTTTCATACATGCCTTGACCTGGGGGCTCCGGCTGAACCACTGACTCTTTGCTCAAGCCAGTGACCTTGAGCTCAAACAGTGATCTTGGGCTTCAAGCAAACAACCTTTGGGAAAAAGCCAGTGAACATGGTGTCATATCTATGATCCCATACTCAAGCCAGCAACCCCATACCCAAGCCAACAACCTTGGGGTTTCAAACCTGGATCCTCAGCATCCCAGGTTGACACTCTATCCACTGTGCTACCACCTGGTCAGGTAACAAAGAGATATTCTTGAAAGCAGCAAGAGAAAAGCAAATCATCACATATTAGGAATCCTCAATAAGATTATCAGCCAAGCCTGACCAGGCGGTGTTGCAGTGGATAGAGCATCGGCCTGGAATGCTGAGGACACAGGTTTGAAACCCCAAGGTTGTCAGCTTATACATAGGCTCATCTGGCTTGAGTGTGGGGTCACTGGTTTGAATGTGGGATCATAGACATGACCCCATGGTTGCTGGCTTAAGCCCAAAAGTCCCTGCATTGAAGCCCAAGGTTGCCAGCTTGAGTCCAAGGTCAGTGGATTGAGCCAGAGGTCACTTGCTCTACTGGAGCCCCCTTGCTCAAGGCACATCTGAGAAAGTAATCAATGAACAACTAAGATGCCATAACAGAGAATTGATGCTTCTCATCTCCCTCCCTTCCAGCCTGCCTGGCTGTCACCCCTTGCTAAAAAAAATTTGTGTGTGTGTGTGTGTGTGTATGTATATGTGTGTATGTCAGCCAATATTTTACCAGAAACTTTGGAGGCCAGAAAGATGTGGCGTGAAATATAAATGTTTAAAGATAAAAACTGTTAACCAAAATAATCACATCTTGTAAAACTTTCCTTCAAAAATAAGGGAGAAATTAGCCATTGCTGGTTAGCTTGGTTGGTTAGAGCATCATCCCAAAACACAGAGGTTGTCATTTTGATCTCCAGTCAGGGCACATACAAAAACAGATCAATGTTCTTCTCTCTCTTTCTCAAATCATTTTTTTTTAAAAGTAAGACATTCCAAGGAAAACAAAAGCCAACAGAATTCATTACTTCTAGACCTGCTCTATAAGAAATAGTAGAGAGAGTGCTTTGGGTTAATATGAAAGGATGCTAGACAGTAACTTGAAGCTGTATAAAGAAATGAAAATCTCTGATAAAAGATTTGACACCAACTTATAAAAAATAATTACAAAGCTAAAAATGTTTATGTTATTTTGTACTGTTTTGGGTTGAATCTTATCAAATTTGAAATTTTTTTGCCATTATTTCCTCAAATAATTTTTCTGCCTTTCTCCTCCTTCTGGGACTCCCATTTGTGTATGCTGGTCTGCTTCATAGTGTCCCACTGGTCCTTAGGCTCTGTTTACTTTTCTTCATTTTTTTGGTTTATTTCTGCAGTTCAGACTCCATAATTTTGACTGTCTTATTCTTAAATTTGCTAGCTCTTTCTTCCGCTTGTTCAAATCTGCTCTTGAATCTTTCTAGTGAATTTTTCACTTCAATTATTGTCATTTTCAGCTTCAGAATTTTTTCCAGTTCCTTTTTATAATATTTTCTATTTCTTTGTTAATATTCTCATTTTGTTTATATATAATTTTTCTAATTTCATTTAGTTTTTTTATTCATTTTTTAACTCTTTGAGCATAGTTAAGTTTGGTCTAGTAAGTCTGATATCTGGACTTCTTCAGGAATGGTTTCTGTGAATTTATTTTGTTCTTTTGAATGAGCCCTATTTTCCTGTTTCTTTCTATGCCCTATGAGTTCTTTTTGATGAAAATTGAATATTTAACTATTATATGGTAACTCTGGAAAACACATTCTCCCCTTTTCTGGCATTTGCTCTGGTTTTTGTTTGTTTGTTTATTGTTAAAGGCTATAGTAGTCTGTTTTCAGAGTTTTCCTAACTATTTTTGCAGAGACTACTTTTTGTCATGTGTGATCACTGTTGTCTGTTCTGTTAGCTCACAGTCAGATGATATTTTGACAGAATTCCTTGAATCTCATGCAAGTTTCTAGTGTTTGCTGATTAGCTGTGTCCTAGAGCATTCTTTTAGTGCTTAGCTAGGATTGTCCTGAGCCCAAGCCAAAAGCTTGATTTTCTCAGGACTTTTCTGAGCATACGTCTTACCTGGATGTGCATGTGGCTTCCTACATTTTTAAATATATTTGTCTTCTTTTGAATGTCCCAATTTTACTGTCTCATCCCAGCTTTTCCTTTGGGCCTTAGATGGTCTAATTTATGTCTCCACCTATAATCTCTTACCCCTGGATGCTGCATCTATTGTCATCTTGCGAGCTTTATGAGTACTGCCCATCACTTTTTCCACTTGAGTTCTGAGTTACAAACAACATAGACAAGTTCCCTGTGTCAGTCCTTTAAGTGTCCACCAGACAATTTATAACAAATGTACACAATAATTTCAAAAAGATCTGCTTTGCTTTTTCTAGTTTGAGGTATGGTACTAAAAACCATGCTGCTATCACCTCAAGACCAAATTACTGACATGCTAGAAAGTGGTAGAGTAATGATGAGTAAAAATGCCACAAAACTTGCTTGGTGGCTGAAAGCCTTTGACTATTTTCCAGAGCTGCAGTAAGGTTGGTTTAGACGGTTTCGGCCTTTTTTTTTTTTTTGTGTGTGTATTTTTCTGAAGCTAGAAACCCGGAGAGACAGTCAGACAGACTCTCGCATGCACCCGACCAGGATCCACCCAGCACGCCCACCAGGGGGCGTCGCTCTGCCCACCAGGGGGCGTCGCTCTGTCACAACCAGAGCCACTCTAGCGCCTGGGGCAAAGGCCATGGAGCCATCCCCAGCGCCCGGGCCATCTTTGCTCCAATGGAGCCTCGGCTGCAGGAGGGGAAGAGAGAGACAGAGAGGAAGGAGAGGGGGAGGGGTGGAGAAGCAGATGGGCGCTTCTCCTGCGTGCCCTGGCCCGGAATCGAACCCGGGACTTCCACATGTCAGGCCGATGCTCTACCACTGAGCCAACAGGCCAGGGCCTTTTTTTTTTTTTTAAGTGAGAGAAGGGTAAATACAGAGACAGACTGCCACGTGTGTTCCTATCTGGGGCTGATGCTCTGCTTATCTGGGCCGCTGGCAACTGAGCTATTTTTAGTACCTGAGGCAGAAGCTCACAGAGTCATCCTCAGTGCTTCGGACCAATGTGCTCAAATCAATTGAGCCATGACTGTGGGAGAGAAAGAGAGAAGGAGAGAGAGAGAGAGAAAAAGGTGGGGTGGAGAGACAGATGGTGGCTTTTCCTGTGTGTCCTGACTGGGAATCAAACCTGGGACTTCCACACACTACGTTGACGCTTTACCACTGAGCCAACCAGCCAGGGCAGTTTCTGTCTTTTGAAAAAATGTTTCTGTAGGGGTAGATACAGAAAATAAATTTCTAGTAACCAAATGGGAGGTTAGTGTGGAGGGGAGGAGGGTGAAAATACCAAAAGCAACTAAGAAGTACAAATTGATAATTATAATAATAATTATGGAGATCTAAACAGCATAGGGAATATAGTCATTAATAGTGTAATAATTATGTATGGTGTCATTTGGGTACTAGACTTATTGGGATGATCACTTTGTAAGGCAGTGGTTCTCAAAGTGTGCGCCAGGGCGCACTGGTGCACCCTAGAAGATTTCCAGATGTGCACTATGGTATTTCAGAGAAATATGTGCCTGTTGGGGACTAAAAAACCAACAAGTGTTTTTGTAGTTTAGATTTTTGGGGGACAGAGGTGTGGGGAATTGGCTGTAAGCTGATAGTCTGCCCAACCCCTCACCTCACTTGCCTGATTAGGTTGCAAAAGGCTGTTAAGCTGTGGTGCTGGATTGTTTACACTACCCCCCATGTTTCTTCTATCCTTTGTTTGGTGTAAAGTTAAGATGATATGTATGGTGGGGGTTTTCTGCATTTGGTAAAATTCTTGGGTTGCCTTGGAAACATGATCAAAGATCTCATTGATTTGCTAATGGCCCACTTTGCCCTATAAATAAAGCAAGATGTGGTTTTTGGGCATGCTTTGTTCTTGCCAGCAGCAATTACAGGGCCCTCCCAACCCCGTATTTTCTTAATTCTGCACCGTTCACACTCGAGACCTGGAATTACTAGCTGTGCTGGTTCTCAGTATGTGCCCAGATATAAAAATAAATTATACCATTTCATTATGGAAATACTGCTTTTGTTAACACATCATTATTATATTTATTATTAACACATCATTATATTATTTTTAGATAAATACACCCAAATAAAATGGATAGATTTCTCAAAAAGAAGAATGATATTGAAGAATCCGATTCTGGGAGTGAGCAAAAGTTAAGTGTAAATAAAGTAGGACTTGAAGGCTGATGGGCAGAATTTAATTTATAGCATTTTCCATCACTTAACACTGAACAATACAATTGGACTAGAAACCCATTCATGGAAGCTTCAAGTGATTTTGGTTTAACATTAACAGAAGAAGAGCTGGCAGCTATATCTACTGATTGTGGATTGATGATTAAATATAAGGAATTATCTCTTGAAGTCTTTTGGATTTCTATAAAAGAAGAACATGTGGCAATATCTAAAAAAGCTTTGAACATTTTACTACAATTTTCAACATCCTATTTATGTGAGTTAGGATTTTCTACCCTTAACACAATTAAGAGAAAAAAGAGAGGAATTCTTTAATGTATTGATGAGGAAATGAGAGTTTGCCTTTCAAATATATGCCCAAACATTGAAGAAATTGCTAGGACACATCAGGCTCATGTTTCTCATAAACACAAGAATGAAAAAACTTAACACATTCATGCTGGGACCTGCCGAGTTTACTAAATCTTACTAAGATTTTATCTATACACATAAAAAGATAACTTTTTTTATTTTTTAACCCCTTTTTAATGAATTCTAAAAAGCATAACTCAAAAAATATAACATTAAATATTTTTTAATGAAAGAATAAATTTAATTTTGTCATATTTGTTTAATTACCATAAAATCACATTTGGACATTATATATTTTTTCTTTAATATTTGACTTAATTATTATAACATATTTCTCAGAAATTTGTATATAGTGCACCTACAATTATTTGTAGGATTTTAAATGCGCCCTGACTTCAAAAAGTTTGAGTACCACTGTTGTAAGGCCTATAAATGTCTAATCACTATGTTGTACACCTGAAACTAATATAATATTGTACGTCAACTATAATTGAAAAATGGAAAAAAATGTTTCTGTGGGGGAATGAAAGCTTAAAGCTTCCTAGTCTGCCATTTTGCTGATGACTTCTTCAATAAAAGTTTACCTTTATTGGACTTTCACCAAGGGGGCATCAGAGGACTTGTGGAACCTAAACGAAGGTGTGTAAAGTCATAAGAAAAAATAGTAGGAACAAAGAGCCACCCTTAGCCACAGCTGAGATAGTTGAGAACTGATGAGTTTATGAAATGAGTTCTGTCCAGGTAGCATAAATTGCCTGGGAGCTGGTACCTGCTGACAGGATGGAACAGCTGCAATTACATGCTACAGATGGTTGGGTCTGATTGCTGGATGCAAATTAATTCTCATCCATGAAGGGTCTTGAGCCATGCCAGAAATGACCAAGTAGAGGAATATGTGAAAAGAATGAGATGGTTGATTCTGGCACTAAATTAGAGCTTCCCTTCAGAGCTCAAAGAACCTGTATAATTCAATTTATTCCTAATGGTAGCTGTCATAGTAACTTGTCTCGACCTTCACTAGCTGTATCTTAGAAGTGACTTAGGAAATAAGCTTTTAGTAACTGCCTTCATTTCTCCATTTCCACACTCCCCCTACTCCAACAGTAGTATCCTCTGCCTCTCCTTTGCTTCCGACTCCCTTCAATAAAGATATGCTCCAAGGAAATAATATGCTAAATGAATTCACAGTAAGGTACACATTGTCAATAAGACTTGAATATAAACCTTCCCAGAGGCTGTTGCATTTTAAGAGAAGTCTATATTTCAAGCTAAAGAAAATTTCTAATTCTGAAATTTAATTCTAATTCTGAATGTTAGCTGTTCCATAGTAAAGAAAACTTTTAGAGGACCTGATTCCAACTCAGAATATTTTTCTGTTTTCCATACTTCTGGTAGTATGGAGAAATTCCAGATTATAAAAGGGCTTTAGAAAACCAAATTTCTCCTCCCCATATCAAAAGACACTCTGGGGCTGATGTGAGTATGATATCATTGAATAATGACCTTTTACACTCTTCCAGCCAGACATTAGGGATAAAGCCAAGACCTTGACCACAGTGTGCAGCCAGGTCAGAGAGATTTTCACCTTGGTACAGGAAAAGACTGATGAGCAAAAATAGAACAGATCTAATTCAGGATCTTGACTATTTTAGAGGCTAATAAGCAGCCTCCATACCTTTATACGGCCTTTCTTCCTAGTCATTGACAAAATCTTCCTTTAGATACAGTACAAGTGAGGAGCTGCCAGTGCTAAAAGTATGAAGCCAAGAGTGGGAAATATACTGCTCACAAAAATTAGGGGATATTTCAAAATTAATATGAAGCGATAAGAAAGAAGCATTTGATTTTTTTTTAATTAAACAAGACATCAGAAAAGCAAATGACAAGTCAAAGAAAGTTGTTTGGTTATGCAAATGAGATGCAAAATCAACTTTTATTTCATTGGTGAAAATGAAAGGCTGAAAGTACTGGAGTATCTGCACATTCCCTGATCCCTTAATTTTTGTGAGGAGTGTACATTATCACTGTGATTGAATTTAACCTCTCCCAGCCTCTGTTTCTTTGCTGTAATGTGGGAACAATAATATCTATCAAAGAGAGTTAGAATATTTTTTATTGCAAACTACAGAAAGGCATGTTCAACTAGGTTAAGTAAAAAAAAAAAAAAAAAAAGAAATTTAGAGGTTTTCATTCCTGCATGTCTAAAGGCCACTGGCTTTTGGGCAAGGCTGGCTACACAGACCCAAAGGATGCCTTTAGAACTTCCTGGCTGTTTCTTAGCTCTGCTTGTTTTTACTTAGCTTTATCCTGAGATAGTTTTAATTTATGTGTCATTTAAGAAGACCTAAAACACTTATCTCGCAGCTTAACAATTCCAAGAGAAAATTTAATTCAAATATCATTCCCAGCCCTGGCTGGTTGGCTCAGTGGTAGAGCGTCGGCCTGGTGTGCAGAAGTCCCGGGTTCGATTTCCGGCCAGAGCACACAGGAGAAGCGCCCATCTGCTTCTCCACTCCTCCCCCTCTCCTTCCTCTCTGTCTCTCTCTTCCCCTCCTGCAGCCGAGGCTCCATTGGAGCAAAGATGGCCCGGGCGCTGGGGATGGCTCCATGGCCTCTGCCCCAGGCGCTAGAGTGGCTCTGGTTGCGACAGAGCGACGCCCAGGAGGGGCAGAGCATCGCCCCCTGGTGGGCATGCCAGCTTCAGAAAAATGCAAAAAAAAAAAAAAAAATCATTCCCAGGGAAGTTTATATTGTCTTGTTCAGGTCAGATGTCCAAACCCTAACCTCTGGATGGTGGAATGCTTTTGATTGGCCAGCCTAGGTCATAGATAACCCTGTGATTTAGCCACTATATCCTAACTGCTTTTCAAAGACCTTATTGTCTGGAGGGAGAATTTCCTAAAGCATTCTGGGAGCAAAGGATGGCAAAGTATTCTGGGTGTAAAAATATAACTGTAACCTACAAAACCTACCACTACAGGTTAAAACATCTAGTAAGCATACACGGGAAAGCTGTTTACAAACTACAATTACAATTGAAACTTATTATTCAAATAATTATTAATAGCATGATCATTAAAATAAAAAAAGCTGTATTATATGAAGCTAGCTTTACAAACCAGTGGGAAAAGAAGTACTGTTCAATAGCAGGTGTGGGATAACTGGATAGGCCTCTGAAAAAATGAAAGTAGGAGCCACACCTCCCACCATACACATGTACTCCACAATGACTGGAGATTTAAATGTAACAATGAAACCAAAAAAGCATCAGGAGAAAACTCTTTTATAGTCCCGAGATGGGTAAGGTCTTCCTAATCATGATTCAAAACTCTGAACTCATAAAGAATATGACTGATAAACAAAAATACATGAAAATTCAAACATTTGTTTGTTTTTTTTTGTTTGTTTGTTTTTCATTTTTCTGAAGCTGGAAACAGGGAGAGACAGTCAGACAGACTCCCGCATGCGCCCGACCGGGATCCACCCGGCACGCCCACCAGGGGGCGACGCTCTGCCCACCAGGGGTCGATGCTCTGCCCATCCTGGGCGTCGCCATGTTGCGACCAGAGCCACTCTAGCGCCTGAGGCAGAGGCCACAGAGCCATCCCCAGCGCCCGGGCCATTTTTGCTCCAATGGAGCCTTGGCTGCGGGAGTGGAAGAGAGAGACAGAGAGGAAAGCGCAGCGGAGGGGTGGAGAAGCAAATGGGCGCTTCTCCTGTGTGCCCTGGCCGGGAATCGAACCCGAGTCCTCCGCACGCTAGGCCGACGCTCTACCGCTGAGCCAACCGGCCAGGGCAAATTCAAACATTTGTATGGTGAAGAACATCAGCTGAGAAAAAGTAAAAAGGCAAAACAAATGGAATGAAGAGCAGTGATGTGTTGATGGCCAGCACTATTTCACCAGAGTTGATGATTACATTTTTAGAAATTTTGCAAGGTGGTTTGTCAAACATAGCCATTGCTTAAAATTCAGTTATAGAAACTTATAATTAAAGAAATCATGTTACAAACAAAGGTAATAATGAATCCAAACTCATCACTTTCTAATTGTTCACATGTTACTGTCACCCATGCTCTAGAGGTTATTTACATCTATTATCTCTGTATTGTGGAGATAGTGTATGATGGTCCGCTGCACATCTCTTCCCAACTCCACATTTACTGTCGTCATGTCGGCAGTTTGAATTTGTCTGTGGTGGGGATATTTACATCACGGAAACTGGCAAATGCTATAACCAAGGTTTATTTTCCTCAGAGATTATTGTTAAACATTAACCAACACACCACTGGAAAAAAGGTTTTGCAATTACATTACAGAAAAAGGGTTAATCTTCCTATGCATAATGGGCTCCCATAAGCCATGTATAGCTTCTGTTACCTAGTAGAAACATCAGAAAGGTACTAAGTATCCATTCATAGAAGTAAAGAGGTGCTCTGTGTCACAAGAGAAATGTAAATCAAAACCATACCGAGATTATTTTTTACCTATTAGATTACAAAAATCTAAGTTAGATAAAACTCTGTGGGCAAGGCTGTGGGGAAACACGCATTCTTATACATTGCTGGTGAGGATATAAACTTGTATAACCCTTTGGAAGACAATTTGCCATATATATATATATAAAATTACCAATACATAGATTGTTTGATCTAGTACAGTGTTTCCCAACCTTTTTTGTGCCGTGCCCCACCTTAACCTTTCTTAAATTTTTATGTCCCCCCCTATGTAACATACATAATTTTTAACATTAAAAAATTGATTTGTTCCCTTAATAAACATAAATGATAGGTTCTAGGAAGAAATCACTATGAAATTGTTAACAAAACACAGTAAGTAAAATTTCAAAACATATAATGAAAAACAGAAATTTAAATTCCAAATAATTTTAATACAGATTTTTCTATATTAATTTATTATTTTAATTTAGTGTGGTCCTTGCGCTTGATGCTTGCTGCACAGAGATTTTATATTAGGTTCCAATTTGGTTAGTTTTAATCTCAAGTCTCCACGTTGTGTTATATCCAGCCGATTTCTTTTTTTTACCAGTAAATCATTTACAGCACTAAATCCACATTCAGCTAAAAATGAAGATGGAAACGGTAGCAATAGTTTTCTTGCACATTTGGTTGAATTTGGGTATTTGATTTCTGTTTCCTCACAAAGCCATGCCATCGCTCCTTTGATATTAAATAAAGCTTTAACTGACTCATTATTTTGCAATTCTGCGAGTTCTTCTTGATACTGCATATTTGATATATCAGACAAATCCACTAACATTGGCTGCATCATCCATGTTGGGAAATCAATTTGTTTTAAATCAGAAAATCTTTCTTTTAAATCAGCCGATAGAATATTCAAATAATTGACAATAACAAGTAAAGCGGTATCAGTTACTTCACATTTTTGGAGCCAATGAAACTGTTTAAAGTTTTTGTTGTTAATATGTTTCTGACATAACTCAATATTGGCAATGAAACCAAATATCTTTGCTTTTGCATCGACAAGAGTTTTATTTGTTCCTTGAAGTTGCTTATTTAATATATTTAGTTTTTCAAAGATATCAGCTAAATAACTCACAAATGCTTTACCATCTATTGTTAACAGATACTTCATTTCAGGTTTGTCGCTTAAAAAATCACTAAGAGTATAGAACAGTTCCATAAATCTTTTCAAACAGTTTCCTTTAGATAGCCATCTTACTTCAGTATGAAGTAAAAGTCTCACATGGTCTTCATTTTGTTCTTCACAAAATAGCTTGAAAAGACGCTCACATTTGGCACTAGCTTTAATAGCATTAACACAGTTTATTACTGTATGTAATACTTCATTCAGAACAGGCGAGATGTTTTTAGCTACCAAGTTTTCCCTATGAATAACACAATGCACAAGAATCATTTCTGGATTCGCATCTTTCATCAATTTTAAGCAGCCAGTTTTCTTGCCCATCATATTGGGAGCACCATCTGCAGCACAAGATGTTATATTTTTCATTGGTGTATCATTGACATCTAAGTAGTTTTTTAGCTTATTATATATATCTTTGGAGGTAGTGGTGCTTTCTAATCTTTTACAGAACAACATTTCTTCAGCAAAATGTCCTTTATCAATATATCTTACATAAGTTATCAATACTGCCTCACTGTCTCTCAAAGTTGATTCATCCATTTGCAAGGAGAATTTTCTTGTTTTCAGCTTTTCAATAAGTTGTTTTTCAATATCCTCACTCATTTCGTCTATTCTTCTGCTAACAGTGTTGTCACTGAGTGGCATAGCTTTTACATCTTTGTCATCTTTTTCAAGAACCGTTTTAAGAAATGCTGATATTGACAGTTTTATTAAATTCTCTCCTATAGTGTGATTTTCTCCAGTTTTAGCGATGAATAAAGAAATTTGATAACTAGCCTCAAGAACACAATTATTAGTTGAAGTATGAGCAGTAAATAGAGACTTTAATGTTGTTCTTTTTTCAAAATTTTTCTTTAAAGTTTTAAAGTAACTCAAATCTGAATTAATATGAGCACTATGTTTCGCCTTCAAATGCACCTCAAGATGACCTCGTTTCATTGATTTGTTGGTCAAGCATTGCTGGCATAAAAGACAAAAAGGAATCCGCTCATTGTGAACAGCGGGTATGAACCCAAATTTTAAATATTCCTCCGAATATTGACGAGTGTTTTTCTTGCTTGCACCACTCATTTTACTATGGGCTATAATAAAAATAAGATCAATTAAAAACTAATATTAAAATATGTGTTAAAATATATTCAATGTGACATAGAGTAAACGTATACTAAAAATTCATATTTATTTAAATGTATATAACACATTTACTACACTACCACCGCAAATCAAAAGGTATCTATATTTTTTCCACTTGACAAAATTTTCTGGAAAGTTATGCTTCTAAAATTAAAATTGTCGTGCATGCACTATTATAGCCCCAATAATATTTATAAAACATTATTGCTTTCTAGCCCCGATGCAAGAAGTACTTAATAAAGAGTTTAATATTGATAAAAATAAAATCAAATACTTACCAATTATATCTATACAATATATACGTATATTTATTAAATCAACGAGCTTTTACAACAGTTTTGACTGACACTTATTTCAAATTAACACCAACTGAATGATGTGAAACACTACAGAAGTTGCAATGGGCCAATTAGGTGAGAATAACTGTGTTGTTTAGCGAGTTTTGTTTTTTTTTGTATTTTTCTGAAGCTGGAAACAGGGAGAGACAGTCAGACAGACTCCCGCATGCGCCCGACCGGGATCCACCCAGCACGCCCACCAGGGGCGATGCTCTGCCCACCAGGGGGCGATGCTCTGCCCCTCCAGGGCGTCGCTCTGCCGCCACCAGAGCCACTCTAGCGCCTGAGGCAGAGGCCAAGGAGCCATCCCCAGCGCCCGGGCCATCTTTGCTCCAATGGAGCCTTGGCTGCGGGAGGGGAAGAGAGAGACAGAGAGGAAGGAGGGGGGGCGGTGGAGAAGCAAATGGGCGCTTCTCCTATGTGCCCTGGCCGGGAATCGAACCCGGGTCCCCCGCACGCCAGGCCGACGCTCTACCACTGAGCCAACTGGCCAGGGCCTTTAGCGAGTTTTTAAAACGTCCGGGGTTCCCCGCGGCAGACAGCACGCTCCGCGGTGAACCCAGGACAAAGTTTACTTGACGACGCCAATCACCCAGTTGATATTTTGGTCTCGTCAAACGAAATTATACTTAATAATTATTTACTGCAATTATTTAAGAATTGCATTTTTTGTTAAATTTGGCACTGATATCTAGCATTGCATTTAAATGGCCCAGGGTGAAAGAGTTAAAGTTGTGTCGAGTCCATTTTCAAATTGCCCCCCTTAATTATCAAATTGCCCCCCTGTGGGGCATGGGCCCCACGTTGGGAAACACCGATCTAGTAACATGTGTCTGGGAATGTATATTATTTTTATTATATTGTATAGAATGCTTTTATTTTTTTAATAGCAAAAGATTGAAACACAAATATCTCTTCACATGATCTGGTTTAATCAATTGTGAAAGATTTAGACATCTGAAATTGACCAGAAATATATATATATATATATATATATATATTGAAGATACTTTCCAAGTTGAATATGGAAGAATCTCTAAGCTACATTCTTCCCTCCCCCAGTTTTATTGAGATATAACTGATATGCAACATTGTATTAGTAATGATGATTTGATATATGTATACATTGATTTGACATATGTACATTTGATACATGATTTGATATATGTGCATTTGATATATGTACATACAATGATTTGATATATGTATACATTGCAAAATGATCACCGCAATAAGTTTACTTAACATCTATCATCTCACAGTTACAATTTCTTTTTCTTGTGATAAGAGCTTTTGAGATTTACTCTTTTAGCAACCTTCAAATATACAATACAATATTGTTAACTATATATATAGTCACTAGTACATTACATCCCTGGAACTTATACCTGGAAGTTTGTATCTTTTGACCACCTTCACCCATTTCCCCCATCCCTAGCCCCTGCCTCTGACAACTACCAATCTGTTCTTTGCTTCTATGAGTTCACTTTTCCACATATAAGTGAAACCATATAGTAGTTGCCTTTCTCTGTCTGGCTTATTTCACTTAGCATATGCTCTCAAGGTTCACCCATGTTGTTGCAAGTGGTAGGATTTTCTTCTTTTTAATGGCTGAATAATATTCCATTGTATATATACCACATTTTCTCTATTCATTCATCAAGTTACATCATTAAGTGAAAAAAAAGCAAGGTTAACATCATCAGAATGTAGAGTATGTTATTTTTTGAGAACAAAATAAAAATATAGTTGCATTTGACTTGCATAAAAAAAAGTCTAGAAGGATAAACAAGAGACTAATGAAAATGGTTGGGGGGCAAGTTGCAGTATAGGATGTGGGAACTGGATAGGTAGGGAATGGGGTGAGAACTAAACTTTGCATTATCTTTTTACACTAAAATAAATGTTAAACTATGTCAACATAATACCTTTCTATGAAATTAAATGAAAAGAATTAAATTAAAGCTTCATTGAAGAGCACTCGATTGTTTAATTCACTAGGCATTCAATTAGTCATTGAGCGTCTACCATGCGGCAGGCACCATTCTAGGACCTGCGCCAGAAGATAGCACCAGATCATGTAAGAGTTGGCTTCTGTCACATACACCGCTCTTCAAATGCTGCATCTTCTGTTATACGTAACAGTTCTCTCTTGTCCCATCTAGTCTCATATTCATGACCTCAGCATGGTAAAAGTATCCCCCAGGCTATTTAGGTCTCATAACAATTTAGTGTTTGTGTTCTCTGTATGCATTTTTTTTCCTGTTTCCACATCTTTGCTGGATTTATTTATTTATGAGAGAGACAGAGACAGAGACAGACAGAAACAGACAGGAAGGCAGGGAGATGAGAAGCATCAGCTTATAGTTGCGGCACTTTAGTTGTTCATTGACTGCTTTCTCATACATGCCTTGATGAGGGAGGGCGTCTCCCACCAAGCCAGTGACCCCTTGCTCAAGTCTCTGCAACCTTGCGTTCAAGCTAGTGACCTTGGTCTTCAAGTCAGCAACCTTTAAGCTCAAGCCAGCCACCATGGGATCATGTCTATGATCCCACGCTCAAGCTGGCAACCCAACGCTCAAATTGCTGAGCTCGTGCTTAAACTGGATGAGCTTGCGCTTAAGCTCACAATCTTGGGCTTTTGAACCTGAATCCTCAGCATCCCAGGCTGACGCTCTATGCCGTGTGTCACTACCTGGTCAGGCTACTGTTTTTATATTTGAGTGAGTTGTTTAATGTAGTTGGTAGAATATGATATCTTAAAAACTCAGGGATTTAATTTTATGGATAGTGAATAAATAGACAAAAGTTCCGGTTGAGGTTATATTCTCCAGATATGAAAGATATGATGGAGTGCACCTTGTCAGTATCAGAGATTATGCTTGTGGATTCATAGTTATTATTATTTCTGCTGTCCTAGAGGAGATTGCAAAACATTACACATGCCCATGCATACACACCCATATTTACCCTTATTTATGAATATTAGGCTGCTGTCATATTACCTAAAGGCTGTGTCTTACTGACTGCATATCTAGAGATAAGTGTAAATGAAGTAAACTTTCTATGGTGTCTTGCTCTGTCCCCCAGTACTAAGGATACTGTAGATATTTGCTATGCCTCTGGATCAGATTGATGGGTAAACTTCTGGATTGGGGGACTTATTCTCATTCAGAATGAAGCCAAATGGTCAATAAAAATCAAGGCCCTGACTTTTTAATATCCTATTCTATCAACCACAATAAACAACATACTCAAAAAGAAAGACAACCAAGACGTGAAAACGTATATAGAGAACACTATGCACAGAGAAGAACACAACATTAAATTATTGCTAGATTTTAACAGCCCCGGAGGATATTTTTACCACATTGAGGTCATAACTATGAGACTGGATTAGAGAAAAGAAAACTGTTGAGTGGGCATAATGTTAGGTGGCATTTGATGTGTGGTTTGCATGTGTCTGAAGATACAAATTCTTTCACTTTGGAGCTCCACTTACATGGTCTGGGGCCAATTTCCAGTGCTCCTACAGGACCTGTGTTCTCTTTTATTACAGCTCCTATTGCACTTTTCCTTTTTCATAATTGTTTAATAGGTGGTGAGCTCCTTAGAAGGGAGTACACAAAACAAAACAAAAGAAAAGAGGGAAGTACCCATTTCCTTCATGTTCCCAGCCCCTAGCACAGCCCTGGCATTTAGAATGCTCTTAATAAGTGTTTGTTGAAAGAGTGGTGGAGACATGCCCTAGGAAGCAGGAAACTGGATGACATTGTAGGTATCTCTCTGGTTGGGGAATTTGGAGTCCAAAAGGCATGCTTTGTTTTCTAGTAGGGTGGGCTGATGGACGACTGTTTTCAGAAACTATTAAGATTTTCTCCTCCAGTTAGCCTGCACTTTGCACACACAAGGCAGCTGGCTCAGCACAGCCGACTGGGACAGTTTTCAGCTCCCTGCCAGCCAGTGAGGCTCTCTCATCAATCTGTCCCAGTCTGTCCTCCTACTCTCTGCCATCTGACTGTAATCCAGTCCCCTTCTTTAGATTTCTCTGATTGCCAGGCCTGCTGTTCTCATCTCTGTCCATTGCTGTCGGAGCTGCTCAGACTCGGGCAGCCATGAGGGACTAAAGAAAAGTGAGTTCATCCCCAGAGCATGTATGCAGGCAGCCAACTCCTCCAGGTTTGAGTAAAGTGACCCAATCTATTTGGTATTTACTGGGCAGTCACACAGGGACATGTCCATTCTGGGATGTCCCTCAGCAAGACAGATGCTGCTTTAGCCAGATTTGCCAAAGGTCCTTGAATGGAGTTTTTGGTGGGAGTCATGGGAGGTCAAAGTACACTGTCCACCCCTCCCCAATTCTATTACTCACCAGTTTTGCCTTAATAGTGAATTCCAACAGGAATTTCTATTCTTAATTTTATTTAGAGTTTTCCCAAATTGGAATCCCTCACCTTGCCTATAGATGCAAAGTTAAAAAACTCAAAAATTGTGGCTTTCAAATACAATGCACTATTTTGTTTCTGGGGGTAAAGAATTGGCACTGTCTAATGATTTCTATCCTGATATACAATGCCCTCTGATTGTGTATTATACGTTAGCACTCTGGACTTGAAAGAGACAATTGTGTAATGTTTGCCTATTGAGACTGATCATCTCAGCTGCACAGTATCACATACCAGCTGGGCTTGTCATTCTCACATCCAACAGCTTTTAATTGTTGTGTTGCCCTTTAAGGGCAACTTTGCTCAGAGTCTGGAGAACAAAAACTGGGACCTACCTAAATATCAGCTCCTTCCCACCCCGAGAGAAAAGAATCCATTTAGATGGAAAGGATTTGAGTTTTCTAATTGCCAGAGAGTGATCATGCCTTAGAAATTTCCATTATCCATTAAATCTAAATGCGAAGGCCAAGGGATTGCTTCTTCCTAATAAAGTTAGAAAGTATATCAGACGGAAAAAAAAGAGGGGCTTGCATGATTATGCCATAGGTTGGAGACTAAAATAGAAGAAATGCCTTAAAAGTCATTGTCAGGACCCCATTGGATACAAGTAACAGAAAATGCCACTCAAATAAATAAAACTTTTATTGTCTCACCTAACTGAAAAGTCCCAGGTTGGAATGGCTTCAGCATGGCTCGATTTCAGGACTCAAAAATATCTTCCAGATTTGGACTCGTGTTCTCTATAGCTCAGCTCTTCTTGCCTCTACCACTGTGTTCTCAGGTGGGTCCTCCTCCTCTCTGGCAACTCAGATCACAACTCTAGTGGAAGTCCCAAGATTGAATGTCACTTGACCAACTTGGGTCATGGTTCTCATTCCGAACCAATAATAATGGCCAGGAATTCTGGAGGTGAAAGGCAAGGTCAAATTCATCAACCTGAACCATGTCCACTAGCAATAAAAAGTGGTGGGTATTCTCTATGGATGAAAATTGGCATTGCTACCAGAAAAATGAGGCTGGATATTGAACAAACAAACAAACAAACTGAGGTTCTGTGCCTTCATCTCAATTTCAAGAATGAGTGTCTTTGGCGATTTGTAATTTAAGCCTCATGTCTTCTTTCAGAACCTGTCTATAATAAAGATGACTATTTACTGAGTGCCAGATATGTGTGAAGTGCTTTACATACATCCTCACATTCAATCCTTATGATCCGCTAGTCTAAATAAGAAGATGGAGGCCCAGGGAGATTAAATTACATGTTGTTAAACACACAATTATTAAAGAGTGAGTAATTATTCAATCCTGGCTTAACTCCAAAGCCCATGCTTATTCTCCTTTTGTGTGTTTCTCAAACTTGCCCATTTACAAGACTTTCTGCAGTATTTATTAAAAATACATGTTCTCAGGCATCCTCTCCTTCCCTTCTCCCCCAAGACTGTGAGTCAGTAAGTCTGGGCTAGTCTGGAAATGTCTTTTGTTAACAAGTATGCTCCATGATTCTAACGATCAAACTAATTTGAAAATGCACTATCTCATGCTGCCTCCCACAGGTGAAAAAAACCTGCAAATGGCCACGGACCACTGCTAGCCTCTCTTCCTGTTTTCTTCCTCCACAGGTGGTCTGGGGGAGTTGTCTTAGCTGCTGGTCATGCTCAGTCCTCTTTCTAGTCTTCTCCAAAACGGGGTGCATAATATACTGCTCACAAAAATTAGGGGATATATCAAAATGAATATGAAGCAATAAAAAGCATTTGATTTTTTTATTAAACAAGAACATCAGAAAAGCAAACAAGTCAAAGGAAGTTGTTTATGCAAGTGAGATGCAAAACCAACTTTTATTTCATTGGTGAAAATGCACTATACAAAAGGCTGAAAATACTGGAGTATCTACATGTTGCCTGATCCCCTAATTTTTGTGAGCAGTGTAAGTCCCACTGGTGTACAAGAAGACAATATTTTCCCTTATTTTTCTATATCTATTTAGTTTTCTTCTAAAAAATAAATTTGGCTTTACTAAAATTTGATATGTAAATTGACAATGGCATTCTCTCTCAACCACAAACCCAAGGCCATCTATGATACCTTAGGTGTTGTAAGAGGAGAGTGAGTGTCCTACACAAAAGAAGGTTGATGATACCCCTTCCTTTGTTAGCTCCCAGGCAATTGAGGCCTTATCTGTCCCTAAGTGGAATTACAGAGTACCATATTTCCCTACATATAAGATGCGCCATTTTTCAAAAAATTTGGGGTCTATTCCAAGCTCCTTTGATGAGGTGAACATAATTCTGATTCCAAAACCAGGCAAAGACAACACAAAGAAAGAAAATTATAGGCCAATATCCCTGATGAATATAGATGCTAAAATCCTCAACAAAATATTAGCAAACCGGATCCAACAATATATGAAAAAATTATACACCATGATCAAGTGGGATTTATTCAGGGAAGGCAAATCAATCAATGTGATTCATCACATAAACAAAAGGAAGGATAAAAACCACATGATAATTTCAATAGATACAGAAAAAGCATTTGATAAAATCCAGCACCCATTCATGATCAAAACTCTCAGCAAAGTGGGAATACACTCACTGGGTGAGGGAACATACCTCAACATGATAAAAGCCATCTATGACAAACCCACAGCCAACATCATACTCAATGGGCAAAAATTAAAAGCAATCCCCCTAAGATCAGGAACAAGACAGGGGTGCCTCCTTTCACCACTCTTATTCAACACAGTCCTGGAAGTCCTAGCCACAGCAATCAGATAAGAAGAAGAAATAAAAGGCATTCAAGTTGGAAAAGAAGAAGTAAAACTCATTATTTGCAGATGATATGATATTGTATTGTATATAGAAAACTCTAAAGTCTCAGTCAAAAAACTACTGGGCCTGATAAATGAATTCAGCAAAGTGGCAGGATATAAAAGTAATACTCAGAAATCAGGGGCATTTTTATATGCCAATAATGAATAGTCAGAAAGAGAAATTAAGGAAACAATCCCCTTCACTATTACAACCAAAAAAATAAAGTACCTACGAGTAAATTTAACCAAGGAGACTAAAGACTTGTACTCGGAAAATTATAAAACATTGATAAAAGAAATCAGGGAAGATACAAACAAGTGGAAGCATATACTGTGTTCATGGTTAGGAAGAATAAACATCATAAAAATGTCTATATTACCCAAAGCAATCTATAAATTCAATGCAATACCAATTAAAATACCAATGACATACTTCAAAGATATATATCATATATTCCAAAAATTTATATGGAACCAAAAAAGAACACGAATAGCCTCAGCAATCTTAAAAAAGAAGAATAAAGTGGGATGTATCACACTTCCTGATATCAAGTTATACTACATGACCATTGTACTCAAAACAGCCTGGCACTGGCATAAGAACAGGCATATAGATCAATCGAACAGAACAGAGAACCCAGAAATAAGCCCACAGCTCTATGAACAACTGATATTTGACAAAGAAGGTAAGGAAATACAATGGAGTAAAGATAGCCTTTTTAATAAATGGTGTTGGGAAAATTGGACAGCTACCTGCAAAAAAATGAAACTAGACCACCAACTTACACCATTCACAAAAATAAACTCAAAATGGATAAAAGACTTAAATGGATAAAAGTCGTGAAACCATAGCATCTTAGAAGAAAATATAGGCAGTAAGTTCTCTAACATCTCTTGGAGCAATATATTTGCTGATTTATCTTCATGGGGAAGTGAAATAAAAGACAGGATAAACAAATGGACTATATCAAACTACAAAGCTTTTGCACAGCTAAAGACAATAAGAACAGAATAAAAAGACAAACTACACAATGGGAGAACATATTTGACAATACATCTGATAAGGGGTTAATAACCAAAATTTATAAAGAACTTGTAAATCTCAACACCAGGAAGACAAACAATCTAATAAAAAAATGGGCAAAAGAAATGAATAGACACTTCTCCAAAGAGGACATACAGATGGCCAATAGGCATATGAAAAAGTGCTCAACATCACTAATCATTAGAGAAATACAAATTAAAACCACAATGAGATATCAACTCACACCAGTCAGAATGGCACTCAGCAACAAAACAACACAAAATAAGTGCTGGCGAGGATGTGGAGAAAAGGGAACCCTCCTGCACTGCTGGTGGGAATGCAGCCTGGTGCAGCCTCTGTGGAAACAGTATGGAGATTCCTCAAAAAATTGAAAATCAAACTGCCTTTTGACCCAGCTATCCCACTTTTAGGAATATACCCCAAGAACATCCAAAAGGAGAAATGCACCCCCATGTTTGTGGCAGCATTATTTGCAATAGCGAAGATCTGGAAACAGCCCAAGTGTCTGTCAGTGGATGAGTGGATTAAAAAGCTTTGGTACATTTATACTATGGAATACTACTCAGCCATACGAAATGATGACATCAGATCATTTACAATAACATAGATGGACCTTGATAACATTATACAGAGTGAAATAAGTAAATCAGAAAAAAACTAAGAACTATATGAACCCATGCATAGATGAGACATAAAAATGAGACTCAGAGACATGGACAAGAATGTGATGGTAACGGGGGTGGGGGGGATGGGGCTAGAAAGGAGAGAGAGGGAGTGGGGGGAGGGGAGGGGCACAAAGAAAACCAGATAGAAGGTGACAGAAGACAATTTCACTTTGGGTGAGGGGTATGCAGCATAATCAAATGTCAAAATAATCTGGAGATGTTTTCTCTCAACATATGTACCCTGATTTATCAATGTCACTGCATTAAATTTAATAATAATAATAATAAATTTGGGGGTCTAAAAACTGGGTGCATCTTATTCAGTGGTTGTAGATTTTTTTTTTACTTGTATTTCCCACTTTTTCGCACTGGTTTTTGTGCTCATTGTTGAAGACAGTGCTTCGTCATCAGACACAGATGAGGACAAGCTAATAGATGGGAGTTTTGACAGTGATGAGGAGTTGTATAAATTTTATGATGAATAAGACTTAATTAAGTTCAATGACTTTATATAATACATGTTTTTTTCAAATTTTGGGCCCCCAAATTAAGGTGCGTCTTATAAATGGGAGTATCTTACACATGGGGAAATACGGTATATTATCTCATCTGCTCCCTAAAGTCACCAGCTCAGATAGTTTCAGAGACAAGTTTTACAAAATCAACAATCATAAAATCCTTATATATATTTTACGTGTTTCAAGTGATAGAAAAGGGGAAAACTATCCAGACCTTTTTATAAAGTTAGTGTATATAACTTTGATACCAGAGCTGACAAGAACAAAACAAGGGAAGAAACTTATCTATTAATCACACTTAAGAATGTAGGTGCAAAATTCCTAAATGAATATTAGCAAATTTAATTCACTAGTGTAGTAAAAATAATAGGTATCTGATACTTCTCATAAATAGGATCCATGCATGGGACATAGTCATACATTGTCATTCTTTTTCTCTTTCTATTGTCCTTGTAAGCTGAATGGTGGGGGGCTAGTTCTTTCTTGCCTCTGAATAAATGAAAAGTCATTGACTATTTTAGCCACATTAAGTAAAAAGTCCTTTGATGTATAGTCCCTGGTAATAGTCGAAATTTTCAGTATCAGAAGGTTAAAGCTTATCCCTGTCCTTCACCTGAGCCCGCAGCAGGTGGAGTAAACAGCATGGTAGCATGCCACATGTTTTCCTCCACTGATTTTCTCCTCCATCCCAGCCCTCATTACTTGCTCTCTGACTCCTCTAGGGTTGAACCAGGGGCAGGGAGAAGGGCAATAAAAAAAAAGTTCTACTTGCTAAACACTGTTTTGAACTGGAATCAGAACACCCTGGGATGGGTAGAAGTTAAAGCTAGCTGTCTTTTTCTGTCATGGAGCCCTTCTGGGAGTCTTCTTATTCCTGGGAATCCCTCATCTGCAATTTCATTCACGCGGGAGAATCTTTTCTACCTGCTTACTTGGATTCCTCCCATAGCAATTCTTGTTCTTTCTTGAAGCTGGCCTTCTTAAGTGGAACTAAGATGAGTCCTCAAAAGGAAATTCTTCCTAATGGCCCATAACTGGCCTGTGGGAATATCTCCATCCTTCGCTCAGATAAATTCTGGGAATGTGAGAATGCCTCGCTTTGCTCAGCATCTGAGCAGCTACCAGCCAGTCTCTCATCGTTCACATTTCTCAGACGTTAGACACTTTCTACATTGTCCTTCAAGCTCTAAAAGATTCTGTGAAGAGCAAGGGGCCAAGAACCTAGATTCTAGTTTAAAAAAGGAAATGCTCAGACTTGTCTTAAGAGATGTGAAGACTTATTTTTAAATGTTTTAGAAATTAGACCATAGTGGGATGATGCAAGAATTGAAAAAGATATCGATGGAATGAGATAGGAGGCCCAGAAACACTCACATAGATCTGGACATTCGATATATGATAAAGGTAGAATTACAAATTCATGGGAAAATGATGGCGCTTGGATATTAATTATTCATATGTAACAACACAAAATTGGATCTCCCTCTTACACTAAAGGTTGGCTATAATCTTACAAGTAAAAACCCTTTAGAATTTTAGAAGAAAATATAAGTCATCATGACCTTGTATATAGAAAGGTTTGAAAAATATTTTTCCATTGATTATCAAAACATATCAAATATATGTCAAATATATATTGTATATATATATATATGATATATAGGCATCAACTTGTTCACTTGGTTGTTTCATTTAGTTGCACACTCATTGATTGCTTCTCATAAGTGGCCTGACTGGGAATTGAACCTGTGACCTTGGTGTGCTGGGAAAATACTTTATCCACTGAGCTACTCAGCTAGGGCTAGAGAAATTTCTTTATTTCTTTTTTTTTTTGTACCTCTCTGAAGTTGAAAATGGGGAGGCAGTCAGACAGACTCCCGCATGCGCCCCACTGGGATCCACCTGGCTTGCCCACCAGGAGGTGATGCTCTGCCCATCTGGGGCGCTCGCTCTGTTGCAACCAGAGCCATTCTAGCACCTGAGGCAGAGGTCATAGAGCCATCCTCAGTGCCCGGGGCCAACTTTACTCCAATGGAGCCTTGGCTGCGGGAGGGGAAGAGAGAGACAGAGAGGAAGGAGAGGGGGAGGGGTGAAGAAGCAGATGGGCGCCTCTCCTGTGTGCCCTGGCCGGGAATCGAACCCGGGACTCCTGCACGCCAGGCCAACACTCTACCACTGAACCAACCGGCCAGGGCTAGAGAAATTTCTTAAGCTTTATATCCAAACCTCAAGTTATATAAGAAAATGATGAAGAAAATTTTAATTACATTATATTAACATTAGACATTCTGAAATAACAAAAGATACTGTAAATAAAGTAAAAACACAAATTGCATGATTGTTGAAAAGATTTTTAAAATGCAAACTCTGACAAAGAAATAATATCCAGAATATAGAAAGAAATCCTACAAACCAATGATAATGATGTTGATGATGATGATGATCATAGCCAGGCATTGTCTTAAGCTCTTGAGATATATGAACTCATTTAATTTTTATCATAGCCCTATGAGGTAGATGTTTATTTTTCCCACTTCAGAGATGAAGAAACAGGCACAGAAAGGGTTTGATAACTTGTTTACAGTCACACAGCTGGTAAGTGGTAGATCTGTGCTTCAGTTTAGGAGTCTAGCTCCAGTTCCTATTGTCTTAACTATTATGTTTGCTCTCAAACTAGTAGAAACATACACCCACAACGTCAATGCACATATAGTATATAAGAAGAATCTCCACCTCCCTAGAAATCAGAGAAATGCAAATTAAAGTACCAAGGTGAAATCACCTCACACCCATGAATCGAATAAAAAAGTAAAAAGTCTCAATATTAAGTTTGAGAGAAGATGTGGGGAGAAAATGGGAACTTTTGTACATTGTTGGTGGAAATATAAATTTGCACAACCATTTTGTAGATCAATTTGGAAAGATCTAGTGTATTTGAAGGTGCTCATACCCTATGACTCAAAAGTTTTACATCTAGAAATATACCCTAGAGAAATTCTTATCCTGTGCACAGGGAGATGTATTTAAGAATACTCATTGCAGTGTTGTTTGTAACAGCAAAATTTGAAAACCTAAGAATTCATCAACAAGAAAAAAAAATGTGGTATACTTATATGATGAAGTAACATGCAGAAGTTAAAAATGAACCAACAATACAGGGGGTCCTCAGGTTACAACACAGTTACGTTCCTACGAAAGTGACCTAACCTGAATTTTGGTGTAAGTTGAAACACACCCTAGCCTAAGTCACTTACCTATCCTAACACAGTTGTAAGATCATAATCTAGAACAGGGGTAGTCAACCTTTTTATACCTACTGCCCACTTTTGTATCTCTGTTAGTAGTAAAATTTTCTAACTGCCCACCGATTCCACAGTAATGGTGATTTATAGAGTAGGGAAGTAACTTTACTTTATAAAATTTATAAAGCAGAGTTACAGCAAGTTAAAGCATATAATAATAATTACTTACCAAGTGCTTTATGTTGGATTTTCGCTAAGTTTGGCAGAATAAATCTTTATAAAACAACTTACTATAGTTAAATCTATCTTTTTATTTATACTTTGGTTGCTCCTCTACCACCCACCATGAAAACTGGAATGCCCACTAGTGGATGGTAGGGAACAGGTTGACTACCACTGCTCTAGAACATAAAAATATAACTAAACCACAGAAAAAAGAAAGGAACATATACTGTACATTGTACTGTACTAACAGAAAAAATGACAAAAAAATGAATGTAAAAAAAATTTCTTACCTTTATTCCTGTGGTTGGCTTGCACACTGGAAGGGGCATTGCAAGGTGGGAGAGAGTGACCTATTGGGAGGGGGAAGCTGGAGAGGCAGGAGAACCTGCAGCAGGTGCTGGAGATACTGGGTCAGGGGAATCAGGATTGCCTAAGGAACACGCAGGAGACGCTGGAGATGAGTCTACCTGTACTACAGGTGTTTCATCTCGAGAAGCAGCTGATGTAGAGGGTACAGGATCTGTTGCAGGCCTCTCTATTTTGTTTTTATTTTATGTTTTTTGAGAGTCAGAGAGAGAGAGAGAGAGAGAGTCAGAGAGAGGGACAGTTAGGGACAGACAGACAGGAAGGGAGAGAGATGAGAAGCACCAGTTCCTTGTTGCGGCTCCTTAGTTGTTCATTGATTGCTTTCTCATATGTGCCTTGACTGGGGGGCTATAGCAGAGCAAGTGACCTCTTGCTCAAACCAGTGACGTTGGTGTCATGTCTGTGATCCCACACTCAAGCCAGCGACCCCGTGCTCAATCTGGTGAGCCCATGCTCAAGACAGATGAGCCCGCGCTCAAGCCAGCGACCTTGGGGTTTTGAACCTGGGTCCTCTGTGTCCCAGTCTGATGCTCTATCCAATGAGCCACCACCTGGTCAGGCAGGCCTCTCTACTTCTTAAATAATTATTCCAGGCTAGTCTGAAACTAGTTTGCCCATGTAGTCCATAAGTACGATGCTAATGGCATAAGCCAAAACACTCATGTCTCAATTTTTTAAAGTTTCTGTGGGAGTGAGTGTTGTAAACTCGAAACATTGTATGTCGAGACTGTCATAACCTGAGGACCCCCTGTATATACACCAATGTGGGTAAATGTAAAAAATATAGTATTGTGTGAAAAAAAGTGTGGTTGAAATAAGATGCATAGAATATGGGGGTTTCAGTCAAGGTGATGGTGTAGGTAAATGCAGTACTTGAATCCTCCCATTGATTGATATTCAATATAAATAAAAATGTAAATGTTTGTTCAAAATTTTAAATCTCTGAAAGTTCTTCACTGATTGCTTTGAAATTTTGACACAACATTGCATTCAAATACGTGCGCTTTTGTTTTTATATATCTACTATCATATAGATGTCACACCTGTGACAGGTAAAAATATGCTTTTTTGAAAAACAGCGCCATCTGTTGGACGTAAAAGCAACACACACTATACTAAATATGTATTTTACGATTCCATTTCAATGTTATGGGAGAAATATAAATCGTACATGGCTGAAGATATCTTCCATCGAATACTCAAGGAAAATTTAAATATGAACATGGATTTCACAGCAGAAATCTACAACGAAGTGTTGATAATGATTGAAGATTTGTGCTTAGAAATTGTGAACAAAGTTCTCAATCGATTGGGAATGCCATCACCGAATCGATCTGCTGCTGCTTTGTTCGATGTAGAATTGCGTCGTGAACAAAATTACAACATAGGCGATCTTTTGTCGTATGTGCAATCAAATATTCCTAAGCTAACGCTTAAGCAAAAGGGCATTTACGATCAAAGAATGCAAACTGTCAAAACAAGGTTGGAGAAATCTTCTTAGATGCGCCAGGAGGAACTGGTAAAACGTTCCTAATTAGACTGATTCTGGCAGCAATTCAATCTCAAAATGACATAGCCTTAGCTCTTGCGATGTCCGGAATAGCTGCGACATTGCTACCAGGTGGAGGAACTGCTCATTCCGCTTTGAAATTGCCATTGAACATGCAATTCATTGAAATTCCCACGTGCAACATTTCCAAAGCATCCGGGATGGGAAAAGTATTGCAGAAATGCAAACTTATTGTTTGGGATGAATGCACAGTGGCGCACAAAAAATCGCTCGAGGCTTTTGATCAATCATTGCAAGATTTGCGTGAAAACATCAGACCATTTGGGAATGCATTAATATTGCTTGCAGGAGATTTCAGGCAAACATTACCTGTAATTCCTCGATCGACACCAATGGATGAAATAAATGCTTGCCTGACATACTCTACTTTGTGGTGACATGTAAAGACGTTAAAATTAACTACAAATATGCGTGTCCAGCTGCAAAATGACCGATCAGTGGAGATATTCTCCCATCAATTGCTGGAAATTGAGAACGGAAAGGTGCTGGTTGATCTGACCTCAGGACAAATTTTATTGCCTCATAACTTCTACAATTTAGTGACGTCAAAAGAAGAAATGGTTGAAAAAGTATTTCCCAATATTCAAACCAATTATAAGAATCACGATTGGCTGAATGAATGAGCTATTCTTGCGGCCAAGAACAAAGATGTCTACAAACTTAACATTATTCAGTCTAACATTCAAAGCGAGGCAGTCACATACAAGTCTGTCGACACTGTTGTGGAAGCAGATGAAGCGGTTAATTATCCAACAGAATTTTTGAATTCACTTGATCTGCCAGGGATGCCACCACATGTACTGCAATTGAATATCAGCGTGCCAATTATCATGTTGCGAAATATCAACCAGCCAAAGCTTTGCAATGGCATGCGGCTTGCTGTAAAAAAAAATTAATGAGCAACGTCGTAGAAGCAACAATCTTGACAGGACCTTTCAAAGGTGAAGATGTCCTCATTCTTCACATTCCTATGATTCCAACAGATATGCCATTTCAATTTAAGAGATTGCAGTTCCCAATTCCATTGGCATTTGCAATCATCATCAACATAGCTCAGGGCCAATCTTTAGAATTGTGCGCTTTAGATCTAGACACGGATTGTTTCTCACACGGATAATTATATGTTGCATGTTCTAGATTTGGCAAACCAGACAATCTCTATATCTTCACAGACAATGGAACAACAAAAAATATTGTATACCCACAAGCATTGTGAAATTAAACATATTAGAAACATGCGCTTTCTCTTTTCTTTATTTTCCATTTAACCAGATTGAGCCACAGCAACGCGTAGCCAGGTACAGCTAGTAATCACATAAAAATTGAACTGCCTGAACAACCATCATTCTGAACTATCTGAAATCTACCTAAACAGAAGCCACGTTGAGATGGGTAGAAGGGGCTGAGACATGGAATGGGCTGGTCCCACACCCATGTGTGACTCATAAAAAATGGGAGGGATATCTCAGCTATGGAGGTCCCTGCTGAGAAGCAGGGGATGCTAGTTCCTACACCAGGCCCCCAGTCCCACACCAGGGTTCTAGTGTCAGGAAGAGAACACCATAACTTCTGGCTGTAATACCAGTGGAGATTGTGCCTGGGTGAGATGGAGGCCTCCCACATAAAGGGCCTGTGCACAGATGTACTTAGACTCACTTGCTCTGAGTTCCAGTGCTGGGGCAACAGGGACACATGGAGATGAACTAAGTTGTCTCACATGAGAGCAGGAGCTGGAGATACAGCTTCCTCTCACACAGAAGTGCTGGCAGAGGCCATTGTTCCTTTTCTGAGACCCTCCCCACCCCCACAGAGTCAGCAGGCTGGCACCATATCTGAGTCTTCATCAACCTAGATAACACTGTTCACCCCACCCTGATGATTCCCTGAGACCCCACCCCACCCAACTCGGAGCCACCCAAGCCATTTCCAATGCTTTTTCCATACAAAAGCCTTGTCTTGGCTTATGCTTCAGACTTTCCTAAAATCTCTCAAACAAGCAGCATCTGGCCTCAGTGTGCCCTGTACCTCTCACTAAGTGACTATAGACCCAGCACTAATGGCAGTCAATTTTGGGTCACAGCTTGGTCTCTCCTGGACACCTCCAAGCCTGGCACAAGTAGCAGCCATCTGCAGGTCACTTGTAGCTCATGCTGGGTGGTCCTGGGTACAGGTGGTGGCTGACTTTGGCCTGCACCTCCCAGGAGGCACTAGAAACACTCAGTGGACAGCTTCAGACCATGCTTTAGCACCACCCAACCTCCTCCACAAGGAACACACTCAAGGGCAGAAGCAGATTGAGGTTGGTTGAGGCTCCACATGCAGAAGAAAATGTTGGGTCCCTTAAAAAAAAAAGAGAGAGACAGAGAAAATAAAAATATATGTTAACTATATTTTTAAATAAATAAAAAATATTATGTACTGTTAATGATAAAATTGCGTGTATGAAACCAAACTTGGTTGTCATTAGAAAAAAGGGTAATGTTGGGGTTTTGCAGGGCCCAGAGTGAGGGCCCAGGGTGTGTGCCTGGCGCCTGCTGTTAAATCCGCCTCTGCTCAAGGGGCAGACTCAGCGGGCACCAGCGCATCACTGAAATAAGTCCTGCTCTGTGGGATCAGTCCCTGCTCAGCTGATCCTCCGTAGTGGTCACAGCAAATTTTTGCAGCCAATCAGTCTGGGGGTAAATCCCTCCCATTGAAGTGCCAGCAGCAATCCATTACAACAGGAAGATGTACACAACCCACGTGAGGTGGGGAGGGGGAGCACCTGGAGTGCCCAGCTTGGGTGATCAGGGTGGTTGTGCCACTGAACCTTACAGGACACTTACTACATAAAGGCATGCTACCACACCCAGGAAGAAAGCAGTTATGCCTAATACATAGAAACAAACATGGGGAGGCAGCCAAAATGAGAAGACAAAAAAATGTGTTCCAAATGAAAGAACAGAACAAAACTCCAGAAAAAGAATGAAACAAAATGGAGACAAGCATTCTATTAGATGCAGAGTTCAAAACACTGGTTATAAGGATGCTCAATGAACTTAGAAGAAGAGTAGATGAACTTAGTGAGAAATTCAAGAAAGAGATAGGAAACATAAAAATGGAGATAGAAAACATAAAAAAGAAACAGTAAGGAATTAAGAATACATGAACTAAAATGAAAGCTACATTACAGAAAATCAATAGTAGAGTAGATAAAACAGAGGATCAGATCAGAAATTGGGAAGATAAGGAAGCAGAAAACATCCAATGAGAACAGAAAAAAAAGAAAAGAAAGGAACTTAAAAAATTGAAGATAGTATAAGGAGACTCTGGGACAATTCAAGCACACCAACATTAACATCATGGGGTACCAGAAGGAGAAGAGAGAGAGCAAGGAATTAAAAACCTATGAGAAAAAATAATGATAGAAAACTTCCTTAACCTGGTGAAGGGACTAGATATATAAGTCCAGGAAGCACAGAGAGTCCCAAACAAGATGAATCAAAAGAGGACCACACCAGACACATAGGGTTTACAATTGTGTGTGAAACACAGTTTATTCTTGTACTATTAATTATTGTATTTTTCCATGTGAACAATTGTAAACTTATTTTTGCCCCATCCATATAATTAAAATTCCCAAGGCTGAAGACAAAGAGAGAATCTTAGAAGTAGTAAGAAAAAAGCAGTTAATTACAAGGGAGCTCCCATAAGACTGTCAGAAACTATGCAGGCTAGAAACGATTGGCGAGAAATATTCAAAGTAATGAAAAACAGGGACCTACAACCAAGATTATTCTACCCAGCAAAGTTGTCATTTAGAATCAAAAGATAAAGAGCCTCGGAGACAGTTAAAAGCTAAAGGGGTTCATTACTGCTAAACCAGTATTATAAGGAATGTTAAAGGATCTTTAAGAAGAAGAAAAAATATGAATAATAAAATGACAACAAATACATATTTATTAATAATTTTTTTTTCACAGAGAGAGAGTCAGAGAGATAGACAGGGACAGACAGACAGGAACGAAGAGGTGAGAAGCATTAATCATTAGTTTTTCGTTGCACGTTGCAACACCTTAATTGTTCATTGATTGCTTTCTCATACATGCCTTGACCATGGGCCTTCAGCAGACCAAGTAACCTTTTGCTCGAGCCAGCGAGCTTGGGCTCAAGCTTGTGAGCTTTTTGCTCAAACCAGATGAACCCTCACTCAAGCTGGCAACCTCGAGGTCTCGAACCTGGGTTTTCCGCATCCCAGTCTGATGCTCTATCCACTGTGCCACTGCCAGGTCAGGCTATTAATAATTATTTTAAGTGCAAATGGATTAAATTCTTCAATAAAAAGACATACAGAGGTGCCAAATGGGTACTTGGACTTATTGGGGTGATCACTTAGTTATACAAGGTTTACTCACTGGGTTGTACTCCTAAAACTCATGTAATATTGTATGTCAACTTTCTTGTAAAGCAAAAAATATTTAAAGTAAAAATATACATATAACATAATACTATTCTATAAGATTAATACATCTACAAACAATGCCATTTAAGTTATATGCATACAAAATGTGTGGTAAAATAATAGAAACTTGAAAGAAAATGATAAACAATATATTCATGGTAGTGTTTACCTCTAACAAAAAAAGAAATGTAGTGAAAATAGGGATATGTCCTCACAGGGCACCTTAGTTATGTTTACTATGCTTAATTAAAAAAAAATTGGAAATTGATCTCTAAATATCATTTCCCTTGGTGAAATGGCTGATTCCAGGTCTGGGGCAAGAAATCTATATGATGAGTCACAAAAAACTCGTTTTGCAAGGAAGCTCTCCCAAACTATTTGAAACCATGACAAAACAACACAGGAACCTCTTTGAAGGAGCTCCCACTGGCAAATGTGGGGCAATTTCTGCATCAAAAAGGATGATAACTACTGTGGATTAAAATCTGTCAAATACATAAAAACCACGAGTTTGTAATGATACCTAAAAAAAATGTAGAAAAACCTAATAACTTGTCATTGGAAGTTGTTGGAGACATAATTTACTATTCTAAAAATGAATAATGATTAAGTATTTCTTTTATCTTTCTTATGCCACTATATTTATTTCAGGGTAACTAAATATTTGATAAAAGTAGGTCTTATAATAGAAAACTTCCCACTAATAAATGAAGAAAGAATCATAGAATTTTAAAAATGCACCATTTTCAACCTCTAATGAAATAATTGATCTAGGCAACATTAATTAATGATCACAAGCTGAAATATCAATTCTCTATAGTGGAATGGTCAGGCTGATATCACCCACACTCTGTAATCAATCATAGCTCCCTCCAAAGTGGGACAGCCAAACTTTATGTGCTTCATGAGGTGATGCAACAGGAAGTATCTCTTATAATGTTTCTTGTCTAAAAAAATTGAACATGATTCTAATCAAGTCCTTAGAACTGCTACTAGTTTTTGGGAAATATAAGAGATAAAAGAAATACTTAAATGCTAAGAATATGACTGGGCCCTGGCCGGTTGGCTCAGTGGTAGAGCGTCAGCCTGGCGTGCAGGAGTCCCAGGTTCGATTCCCAGCCAGGGCACACAGGAGAAGCACCCATCTGCTTCTCCACCACACCCCCTCTCCTTCCTCTCTGTCTCTCTCTTCCCCTCCCGCAGCCAAGGCTCCATTGGAGCAAAGTTGGCCCGGGCGCTGAGATGGCTCTATGGCCTCTGCCTCAGGTGCTAGAATGGCTCTGGTTGCAACAGAGCAATGCCCCAGATGGGCAAAGCATCACCCCTGGTGGGCATGCTGGGTGGATCCCGGTTGGGCGCATGCAGGAGTCTGTCTGACTGCCTCCCCGTTTCCAACTTAAGAAAAATACAAAAAAAAAAAAAAAAAAAAAAAAAAAAAAGAATATGATTGGCAAGATCCAAAAGATGGGATATGCTATAGGAAAGACGACCCAGTTTTATTAACAAATCCCCACTATGCTGAACAGGAAGTGGCATTAGAGAAAAACAGAGGGTAAGCTATTACAGAAAAAAAAAAAAAGACTGAGGAGTGATAGCAACCCAACGCACTTGAGAGGCCCTTGTTTGGACCCTTGTTTGAACTAATCTACAATAAGATGCACTTGAGAAAATCAAGGAAATATGCATAGGGATTGGTAGTAGAGGATGTTAAGGAATTATTGTTATTTTTGATAAGTGTGATGCAGGCATAGTGATTATGTTTAATAAATGTCTTGAGCATTAAGATAAGGACCCTTTAGACAGACTGTGGCATGGTGAAATGCCTTGCAAATGGTGTTGTACCCCCAACCCCTCAGGGAACATTAACGAACACAGAAACCAGTCAGACATTTCACTCAGGACTGTATATGGTACAGAGTATAAGAGGAGAATGGAATATAAGTGGAGAGGAGCAGATTTCCTGCCATTTGATGAGGCAAGTTTTGGAGCGAGCACCAGCGTTTGTGTGGCTGCTGCAGCCCCTCACTCCAAAGTAGGGGCATCCATGGGATCAGTGCAGGTAGGAGAAGGGCACTGTGTTCTGTGGGCATCAGGCAAATTGTGGGAGCTGCCAGGAGGAAGCTGTACTCTTTCTACTGGTGAAAACTGCACCTGGACCGGTCAGGGTTTCCTCTCCAGGCTAATGTGGCGTAAGGACATTGGGCCGACACTTACAGAGCGTAGATTCAGTGTTCTATGTACATACATAGAGCCCCAATCCAGTAGCAAACTCATTTTACAGTTAGGGAAACATGCACAAAACCATTTAGCTTTTTATATTTTAGAAAGACTGGGAAAGAATTGCCTCCATATTTCAGGCTGCTGCTCTAACTAACAGCTGTGTGCTTGTAAATCTTTCTTAATTTCTTGCACACCATTTTCTAAAACACAGGAAGACTATCAAGAGAGTTGCAGGGCCCTGGCTGGTTGGCTCAATGGATAGAGTGTCAGCCAGGCGTGAGGATGTCCTGGGTTTGTTCCCCAGTCAGGGCACACATGAGAAGTGACCATCTGCTTTCATCCCTCTCCCTTTCCCCCTTCTCTCTCTCTTCCCCTCTTGCAACCAGTGGCTAGGTTGGTCCAAGCAACAGCCTTAGGTGCTGAGGATGGATGGCTTGGTTGATTTGATCATTGGCTCCAGACGTGAGTTGCCAGGTGGATCCCAGTCAGGGCACTTGTGGGTGTCTGTCTCTCTATCTTCCCTCCTCTCAGAGAGAGAGAGAGAGAGAGAGAGAGAGAGAGAGAAAGAGTTTCAGGCTTCAGCCCAAAGGTATTAAGAGCTTCTATCTTCTTTCTGAGCATTTATCAAGAAGGTTGTTCTCACAAACCAAACTGTGAGAACATTTGCCAGAGGTTTTCCAGGAGCAGGATGAACTTTTCCTGCTAGGTCAGAATTAGCCTCCTCATGGTCTTCACACTTCTTGAGGCATTGGGCCACTACCAAGCAGGAGCTATTCTGTTCCTAGAAGCTGATGCTCTGCTCTTTGGATTTGGTGATGATTCTCTAGTGGAATATGGGGTGTGGAATGTTTCTGTGGCAGTTTGCCAGTTATGAGAAGACAGTTGTCCCAAGAACTTCCATTTGTGGGCTCTGAGCTGTCCAGGGAACCATCTGCCAAGGTGATCCTGGTGTTCTTGTGGGGAGAGAAGGTAAGAGCACTTGAAGCCAGCTATGTTTCTGACCATGCCTGCTGACGAAAGAATTGTGATGGTTGATTTCTCACATTCCCCACCATTAAGCAGTTTCTTTTGGTAAATTCCCTTCTTGAAAATTCCCTAGACTTTAATCTGGGAATTATTTTTTGATGTTGAAAGACTTTTACATTTTGGACTTATTTAGACCACATCTACTTTGTTTATAATGAGTTACTATTACAAGTTAAGTGTTCATCTGTACTCTCTGTGAAGGCATGGGACTAAGGTGTTAATGAGAAGAGGATGAAAAAAAATAGTGTGTCTTTTCTGGACTTCATGAAGGTAGTCCCATATATGTGCCAGCTATTGGAAAAACAGAGACTATTATTGAGCAGAAAACTATTAAAGAGGTCTAGATTGAACATTATGGCTTTTCCAAGGCATTTTATCTAAATCAACCTCAGTTGCCTAATCTTTAATATGAGGCTAATAATAATTAAGGTGAATATTGGCAAGAGGTTTAACCTGGTGAATATCTGGAGTGAGTTTTCCTTAAATTTGGGAAATACTGACAATTTATCCCATTCATGCAATTATTTACTATTGTTTTATATACTCATTCATTCATACATTCCTTCACTCAACAAATATTCATTGAGAATATAGTATATGAAATTAACAATGTGTGATACTATGGAGGCTAAGATAAAAAGTTTCTGCCCTCAGTAATTACCATCTTAATTGAAGAGAGAAGATGTGCACGAAAAACTGTAATGCAGAGTGTGTTGAATATGGGAAGGAAGGTGTCAAGTGCTATGAGAGTTCAGAAAAAGAGAAATTGCTTCCAGGAGGGAATTTCATGGAAGACTCAATAAAGGATGCAGTGGATGAATTGAGTTTTGAAGTATAAATAAAACTTGAATGGGCAGATATGGAGTGAGGCTGGGGGGTTGGGTGGTGGCTATTCTGCAGGCCCAGCGAAGGCCTGAGCAGAGACTTGGAGATGAAAATGTATGGGATGTATTTGAGGAAACTATAAAACATCTAGAGACAAATTGAAAACTGAAAGATGTATGCATGGAAGACTAATTAGAAGACAACTGCCACAATTCAAGGGAAAGTTAGTGAGGATCTGAACTCAAGGATTGGAGGAGAGAAGAAGATGGTGACAGCTCTTCAGGAAAATATGACTGGGGCAGTGAAAAGGAAGGGATTGAGGTAAGAAATGCTGGAGGTAAGAATCCTCACACTTGCATCTTTTCTTTAAGGTTGGTGGTCACTTCTCCAAACCTGAATGTCCCTCCATTCTTTTATTTGAATAGCCCTGGTCTTCATATCCAATCATCTGTTCAGAACAAGTCATAGACTTTGACCAAAAAGTGATACTATTTGCATCATGATCTTCATTGTGGAGGATATTTGTGTTTTGCTTAATTTGCTCTAAAAGTCAATGAGTGAGTGAGTCAGCAACGTTTACTGAGGCCATGTCCTACTCTCCCCCACCCCGTGAGTTCAGGTGCTCACTAATTGTCCTTGAACTGGGGCAGTTGTCTTCCAACTGATCTTCCGCTCAGACCTTTAACAGTTTACATTTTCCTCTAGGTTATTCATAGTTTGTCAATTGTATAAAATATGTTTGCATGTTTTCATTAAGAGTTTATTAAATAAATCTGATTTTTAAAAAATTTTAATTAAGCTTGACTTGTGGTGGCACAGTGGATAGAGTGTTGGATTGGGTCGCAAAGGACCTGAGTTTGAAACCTCAAGGTCAATGGCTTGAGCATGGGCTCATCGGCTAGATCATGGGCTCACCAGCTTGAGCATGGGGGTCGCTGGCTTGAGAGTGGGATTATACACATGACCCCACGGTTGCTGGCTTGAGTGCTGGCTTGAGCCCAAAGGTTGCTGGCTTGAAGCCCAAGGTCACTGGCTTGAGCAAGGAATCACTCACTCTGCCAGAGACCCCCAGTCGAGGCACATATGAGAAAGCAATCAATGAAGAGATGAAGTGCCACAACGAAGAACTGATGCTTCTCATCTCTCTCCCTTCCTGCCTGTCTGTCCATATCTGTCTGTCTCTCTCACTAAAAATAAAAAGTTATTTCAATTAAAAAATATTTAAAAAGTCTTACTTATTGATTTTCGAGAGAAGGAGACAGGAGAGTAAGGCAGTGGGGAAGGAGTAGGAAGCATCAGCTCACAGTTGCTTCTCATCTGTTCCTTGACCAGGCCAACCCGGCGTTTTGAACCGGTGACCTCAGTGTTTCAGGTTGACAGGTTATCCACTGTACCACCACAGATCAGGCTGAATAATTCTGATGTTTAAGGTGATGGGGGGGGGGAATGATGTCTTTCCTTCAGGAGTTCACAAACTAGTTGGAGAAAGTTGTGTATATAAATAATTAGATAAAACACAAGATTTGTGAAAAGTGCCATGAAATTAGAGTAAATTTGAAAGAGAAAGCTTTCAGTTCTAGTAATCTGGGAAAGCATTAGGAAGGAGTAGCCAATAAAACAAAATATGTATCTGTTCAAAAAAAAAATGTGTATCTGTCCATAAATGCTCAAGGGTAAGGAACCAGAGAGAAATAGGAGGCTGGTGGTTTGGGACTAGAGGTCAATGTGGAAGTGGATTTTGTCAGGGTATGCTGCCTCCTGTTGTGTCTTCTGGGCCCTTCAAACTCAGTCCAGCCAGTTCCTGCACAACCAACCACTGTGACTTCTGTATTCTGCTATCCTTTGGGTTGAAAAGGGGTTTAGTCTCTGGGAAAGGACTGTTGTAGGATATGCCCGAAGAATCAGGGAACAAAGTTAGTGTAAACTCTGTGGTTCCCCAAAGGCAGGAATTTAACAAGCTTGGAGTTTGAGGGTGAAGCTGATGTGAACGGGACAGACGATGCCTCCAGTGCCCCTCAGCTTGACCTCCCTTTTTTCAGAATTGGTATGGTTTGTTCAAAATCCCGTCTACTGCTTTCACTGAGACTGGCTTTCCACACTCAGAATGGAGTTCTCTTTGTGGTCTGTTAGGCCACAGTGCGGTTTCCCTACGGGATTCCTTTTTGTGGTTGGAGGTCAAACCCTTTCTTGCCTGCTGTTTCCAGGAATGCATGGTGTGTCTCAGCATGCTGCAGGGAGGGTTTTATTTTACCTCCCTTGAATGAGATGGCAGTCCTCCAGCAGGCCTGTGTGCATGTATAAATAGAGGGACACGTAGCCTGCATTTAATATCCAGAACATAAACCAGCCACCGCTGTGTGCTCCACCGTCCCGTTTTGATGAAAGGCTGCTGACAGCACCACAGACCACGCTGTGGGGCCCAGCAAACCACCTAATCCCACTGCTTTATCCCAGGCATAGATGGGGCAGGTTTCACTGCCAGGAACCATTTCTTTCCAGCCACCAGCAGCTCTGAGTTTCATTGGATTTTCCTGCTTCAGCTGCCCATTTTTATAACTCTTGGTTAGACAAGCCAGGGTGAACATGGGAGACTGAAATGTACAGCTAATCCCCGATTTCTTTTTTTTTTTTTTTTTTTTTTTTGGCCAGAAGAGTTAGACTCATTTGCCTGTGAATCCCTTTGACTATGGAGCAAATGTCCAAAGGGCCTATTGAGAGTGCAGCATTTCCTTATCCCGTGCCCAGTTTCTACAATGCACCATAGGGGAGTGCCCCTCGCTACTTTATTTAGGATAAAGTGTGAATTCCTGCCGTTCAGATTCTTTACAGTATGGTCCCAAACTACTTTTCCCGTGTTATAATTACCGCCCCCTTACTTTGGCTTCTATTTAAGTAGATTGGTCTACTCTCTGTTTTCCAAGGCCCGTTACACCATTATTGCAGGGGTCTCCTCCCCTAGACTAGTCCCCCTTCTCTCCACCCCACTGAAAGCCTTTCTATACATTAAGGCTGCGTTTAATTTCAGGGCTTCTATGACCGTTCCCATCTGCTGGTATCCTTCTCCCCATAACGTGTATTGTTTCTACCCTTTATTTAATGACTAATTACATTACTTAAAATAAATTCTTTATTGTTTTACATCCTGATTAGAATGGACAGATTTTAGATTTGTAATTCTGGATCCTAGTCTCCCACAGAATGGAAACCCCATGAGGTCAGGGTTCATGCGTTATCTTCTTTGTAACTCCGATAGTGTTAAGTACCATGTAGTACACACCTTAGGGGAGCCAGAAGGTGCTTACTGATTGAATAAATAATAACCCAGTCTCAATAAAGCAGAGCTTTAGCAGTATCCATTAGTGAATGCTGGGACCTCTTAAGGGCGTTCTCTGGCTAAGCAGTGGAAAATTAGAATATGAGGTAATAATTAAAGTTGTCCTCAGGTCCAGAAGGAGCTGAGAGACTGTTACTCTGGTGAAGATCCCTGGAGCCATCTAAAATGTCAGCTTCACTTGGCTCCCAGGTTGAGTTAGTTCCACAGTTTTAGGCTTCTTGGGATTCTATGCTCTGATTCAGAAAACCAGCTTTTCACAATTGTCATCCCTCAATAGCCTTCATATTCACATTCAATAAGTACTTGATGATTTGAATTAAGTAATGAACAGTCCATCCAACTTTTATTAGTATTGTGGAGAATGTCCGGGATGTTTGTATGTGATGATGTTGATGCTTTTTTTTTTTTTGAACAACGCCATCAGAATTCCATAAGTACCTAAAATATTAAATCAACAATTGCAGAACTTTTTCTTTAAACAGTGAATCTAGGGGTGGTGGGGTGGGGATAAACGAAGTCAAATAAGTGATGGAAGGTAGTTTGACTTTGGGTGGTGGGCACCCAATGCAATATGCAGATCATGTATCATAGTCATGTACACCTGAAACCCATATGATCCTATCAACCAATGTCACCTCATCAATTTATCAAATTAGAAAAATAAGCAGTGATCTGACTCTTGTTAACCTCTAAATTAAGTGAGGACTCAACTATAATACTATTTTAGCACAAAATAAGGAATGTAAAAGTAGAAAAAGACCCTATGATTGTTGCATGTGGCTTATAAAAGGGCTTTGAAGATAATTCTAAAAGAGAACATCCAGGAATGTATTAAGTTATAGAATAATTATTGTAATAATAATAGCTTTTACTTTCTGAGCATTTGTTGTGAGTTATTAATAGCTGATATTCTAAATTCTTTTAATCATAAAGTAATCCTGTGATGAGGGATCTTATTAGCAGTGTTTTAGAGATATGGAAACTAAAGGTTAGACTAGTTCATCAGATTTGAAATAAAATTTGTCAGACTGCAAAGTTCCTGAGCAATTATGCTGACCACCTTGAAGGACAAACACCGACTGGGTATGTTCAACTTCTTGTGTGTAAGGCCACTTAGTTCTGGGCATTGCACAGCTCCAGGGAGCAGCATTCGCCTTGCTCATAGCATATCTGGATAGTTTTTATGACAAATTTTTAGCAGACATCAGTCAAGTATCTGGAGTAAAGGGAGTGGATCCTAATTCACTGTTGTCCAAAGCTTGTTCTCAATGCTCTATGGTCACATGTCAAAGGCAGGGTCCATAAACTGTAGAAATTCAAAATCTTGAGCAGCTTCTAACCCTAGTCAGATAGCTTGGTGTTAGAGCATCATCCTGATAAGCAAAGGTTACCAGTTCAATCCCTGGTCAGGGAAAATGCAGAAAAAGATTGATGTTTCTCTGTGTGTCTGTCTGCTTTCCTCTCTAACATCAGTAAATAAATTTTAAAAAATCTTTAATATGATAGCTTCTCAATGAGCGATCTTGGAATTGATGAGAGTTCTTATTATTTAGAACCTGAAGTGGTATCTCCCTTGCTTATTGTCATGGTACTGGATTTCTTCTGTCTTTGGAGTGAACTGTATTCTCTCCTAACCTTCTTTGTTACTAATTTAATTTAATAGAAAACAATTTATTGAGAATCTTTTGTCTTTCTTATCTTTGAAAATGCAAAGATAAGCCCTTGACAGCAGGAATGAGAATGCAGAATGAAGAGAAGGGGTGACATTGTGGAGGTGGGGATTTGAGGGAGGAGGCAAAAATAAACATGTGACTTACTTGCAATTTATAAGCTGTAGAGGAAATGGAAATCTGAAGACTATTCATAAGTATATGAATAGAAGTGAAAGGTGGACATAAACAACATCCTTTGGGAACATAGGAGCGAGAAGAGTTTATTCTGTCTGGGAGAGCTGGAGAAGCTTCATGAAGGATGGGACACTGGACCTCACTCTTGAAGGATGCGCAGTCCCCTTAGACACAGAGGAGGAAAAAAATAGCAGCAGTAAAAACATGAGGTGAAAGTAGTCCAATAGCTAAAGAGAAAGTGAGGTGTGTGTACATGTGTTAGGTCAGGGAGTGTAGGAAGGATTGTAGCAGGAGACATAAAGAAACCTGAATATCCTCTTGAAGGCTTTAGATCAGGGGACCCCAAACTATGGCCTGCAGGCCGCATGCGGCCTCCTGAGGCCATTTATCCAGTCCCCGCCACACTTCCAGAAGTGGCACCTCTTTCATTGGTGGTCAGTGAGAGGAACACATTGACCATCTCATTAGCCAAGAGCAGGCCCATAGTTCCCACTGAAATACTGGTCAGTTTGTTGATTTAAATTTACTTGTTCTTTATTTTAAATATTGTTTTTGTTCTTGTTTTGTTATTTTACTTTAAAATAAGATATGTGCAGTGTGCATAGGGATTTGTTCATAGTTTTTTTTTATAGTCTAGCCCTCCAACGGTCTGAGGGACAGTGAACTGGCCCCCTGTGTAAAAAATTTGGGGACCCCTGCTTTAGATCTTACATGGGCAATGGGGAGTCATTGAAGAATTTTGAATACTGAAGGTCTTTTGATTTTCCAGAGATGGCTCCTTTTGTATGTGCCATTATTGGGTAGTATAGGTTATATCATTCATTCATTCATTCCTTCTTTCATTTCAGGAGAGTCATCTCAAGGAGAAGGACCTTATCATGCTTTTAACCCCTTTTGTCCAGGTTTGATGTCCTATTTTTCATTTCCTTTCTCTTCCCTTTGATACTTTTGGCAAGGGAAGAGTTATACCATTGTTTCTAGCTGTTGACATCTGGGTCAGGTATTTGATTCATATTATCTCATGACTTATTTTCGGTGAGTTAAATGGGTCAGAGAATAAGCTGTTATTACCATTCAAGGGTTGAGAGCTCAAGAGTTTAGGAACAAAAGAGTTGGACCAAGGACCATATAGAAAAAGAGGTGGGACAGGATCAAAGCACAAGACAGCATACCATGGAGTGAGAGCAGTCTCGAAATAGAAGGTGCTTCTCTTTGGATTTCACACTACAGGCCTTCGCCGGCAGCCTACCCTTGTCACCATGAGTTTCAGAGTTTGGAATTGGGCACTGCACCCTGGTGTGAAGCTGTTAACCTCCGGCATCAAGGCCACAGCTGCTGCGGAGAATTCCTCTTCCAAGCTGTGGCCTCATCAGAGTTCTTCATCTGGACATGCTGCGAAGGGTACATGTTCCTAAATCCAGTCTCATGATTCTGGGGTTCTATATATACTTAGGCAGCTCCACCCCTTTACTCCAGGACACACACACTGCAGAGCCTTTCTTTAGTGGGTCATGGCACCGTAGAAGCAGTGTGAGCGGGTGTGTGTCTATGTGTGTGTGTGTGTGTGTGTGTAGCCCTCTTAATGCATAGGACTAGAACGCCTTCCAGATATTTTGTCTTCTATTTCCAGAAAGAATAAAACTTGAAAGAATGTGGATACTTTGAGGAAATTAAGGACATTTCTAGAGAATTTCTAGAAATTATGGATTTTATAGCAAAAGTCTGCTCTAGGTTGAGACAGGTTACAGTTTTCAGATTTGGGATGTCTCCAGACTTCAGCCCGTTTTCCTTGCTGTGTGCTGTGTAGTTACACCTAAGCCATCAGCAGAGGGCTCCCTCCAACCTTAGGAGGCGGTACTGATGCTTGGAAGGCCAGGCGATGTAAAGGAGAGATGAAATGCACTTCTGACAGTGAGTTTAAAATCCAGTGCCCCAAAGTACTTTAGTAGAGAAGAAACCCTAACCCACCCTGAAAACAGACCACTTCAGCAAGAAGGTATTTGCTAGCGTTTACGTTAAGTGACACTGTTTAAATTCCTGGATCAAGGTCAGCATAATGTTTATTCTCCGAGTAAGGCATAGCTAAGTTATCCTTCAGAGAACCTAAAAAGCAGAGCAACTCTCTGACCAATGGTTTAATTATTTCTGAACTGGCAGCTCCAAATATTCAGTCATAGCACCATCAATCACCTCCAGTCCCAGTGGCCTTTGCCCAGGTTCATGCCGGCTAAACACAGAGTGCCTGATGGATACAGCACAATGTCAAGGTATCTAAAGGCCATGATCTAAAAGGGTGATTGGAGCTGGCCAACCCCTCTCAGCTAAAATTAAGAAGGCTGCATGCAGGCTGGTCTGACTAAGCAGTGGTGCAGTGGATAGAGCGTCTGACTGGGATGCAGAGAACCCAGGTTCAAACCGCTGAGGTCGCCGGCTTGAGCGCGGGCTCATCTGGCTTGAGCATGGGCTCACCAGCTTGAGTGCGGGGTCGCTGGCTTGACCGTAGTGACCCCATGATCGCTGGCTTCAGCAAGGATTCACTTGCTCTGCTGTAGCCTCCCAGTCAAGGTACATAGGAGAAAGCAATCAATGAACAACTAAGGTGCCACAACAAAGACTTGATGGTTCTCATCTTTCTTTCTTCCATCTGTCTGTCCCTCTCTCTGTCGCAAAAAAAAAAAAAAAAAAAAAAAAAAAAAAAGAAAAAAAAGAAGAAAGTTGCAGGCTGAAAATGGGATGGGGAGAAGGCAAGTGGGCACTGCCAGGCAACATCTGTCTAAAGTTAGTATCTCTGCTGACTTTCCACTCTGAAGAGGCAGCAGTCTGGGCTCCAATAGCAGGTATTAGTTAGAATCAGGGTGTTCTCTTACTTGGAATTTGCTAGACAACCTCTGTCCAGGTTTTACTACCTAAGTCTTTCTCCTCAGCTCTAGGCAAATAATCACATTCCTTTATTATAACCTCATCTGAGACATGTTACAGCAAATGATGTCATCGCTTGTTTGATATCAGGTATGTTTCTTTGAAGGAAATTACAGGAGAATGCTCCAAATTCCTTGACTATGTTTGAGAGTTGATTTGGTCTTTTATTTGAGGGTAATAAAGACATATTTAGTCATTGGATGAGGTTTTCTGAACTTTTTAAATTCCAGGGAAAAGGAAGCATCATACTGTGAACAAAATCAGCCTCTACCTGTCTCCTACTAAAATATATCAAACAGCCTTGGACGGTTTGCTCAGTAGATAGAGCGTTGTCTTGGAATGCAAATGTCCCGGGTTCAATCCCTGGTCAAGGCACACAAAAGAAGCAATCATACTTTTCTCTTCCCCTTCCTCTCCCCCTTCTCTCCTCTTCTCCTCCCTCAGCCAGTTGGTCTGAGCTTTGGCTTCAGGTGCTAAAAAAAGCTCGGTTGATTCCAGTGTTGGCCTTGGACAGGGTTGGTAGTGGATCCTGCTCAGGGCACTTGTGGAAGTCTGTTTCTCTGCCTCCTCTCCTTTCATTTAAACAAACAAACAAACAAACAAACAAACAGTATTAAATATGGTGACAGGGCCACCTGGCCAACTACGGCACAAAGTACTAAGTGAACAGGAGGGAAAGTAGGGTCTGCAAGGTCAGTGTTAATCAGCATGATCTGGAGACATTTCCAAGAAGAAGCGTGTGTCCTCCTGTGATAGAAAGGCAAACACATATGAGTAGAAACTTGGGGAAAGCCACTCCAGGCGATAGAGGTGGGAAACTCAACAGTTTCTATTTGTGCTGGCTTCTTTCTCATTCAGATGTTTCTCATCAGTCACATTCAGATCAATTCCACTTGCAAAACTCTGCTGGCAGTCTTGCTTGGTGGATGAGGCTTGGTGGCAAAATCTCTGGCATTTTCTGATCCTGCCCTGGCCCTGTTCTTCTGGTGTAGTTCTCGGTGCTTTGGCTCCCAAGCAGAAATTGACTTAAGCATAGGCTGCTGTTGAATAAAACCAAATGTAAAACAGAATGCTGGAACACTGAACGAAGAGATTTTTCTAAATGTGGGGGGTGGGGACACAGTGGAGGACAGTGGGGGATCAGGAAAGGGAGGGGTTCCTCAGAACCAGACTGAATCATGCTCTGGTGAATGTGTGTCATGGTGTCCTGTTGTCAGCATCCTCGCTAGTTGTGCCAGGGCAAAGGTTACATACCCTTTACTCTTTGATCTCACTAACGGATGCAATACAAAATATTTGAGTCTCCAGGACCAGTCTCTCATTTTCTGTCCCTCAAAAATGTTTGTGACCCACGACTCCCTGACATCACTGATTTTTCTCATATTTCTTCAACTTAGCCTTGAAGCCTCTTATCAGCTTCCTTCTCGACATTCCCTTCCCCAGCTCCACTGACTCGCATGTGACCCATCTTGTGTGCCTCCCCTTGATGTACCATTAGGGAGCATGCTCACCATCCCACTCCTTACACTGCCACAGCAAGGGTGGACATCCTGTTGGAGAAACTTCTAATCCCTCTCTTCCCACTGTGGAGGCTGAGAAAAGGGGTGCTGCTGTCCATCGCTCTCGGCTGTTTTGCCCAGGGCCTGACTGCATATATTCCGCTGCTCTTGTCTTTCATGCTGTTGTCTGGATTTGGTTTTCCTACGTGTGGGTCATGGGGTCTGAGCTTAGGGTGGAGACCCAAGTACCAGGAAGCAGAGAGCCCATTGATTTCTGATCCAGGGTGATTATCTAGTCCAAAAAAGATATACACACACATATACAGGCACACACATGCACACAAGGCAGTATCACAGTCACACAGTTCATAATTCAAAGGACTCAAAAGGGCATATAGTAAAAAGTCTTCCTGCATTCCTGTCTCCCAGCTTCTCAGTCATTTCTGTAGAGGCAATCAGTGTTTACAGTGTCTCACAAATTCTTCTGGATATGTTTTATGGTGAATAAATACCTACATATATGTACATACGTTTTCCCACAATTGGGGCATTCTGTATATTTTGTTCAATATATTGTTGTGTTTTTACCTTTTAAAATGGCTCTGTAGTATTTCTTTTTAAATATACTTCTAATTGAATTTATTGGGATGACACTTGTTAACCAAATCATACAGGTTTCAGGTGCACAATTCTACAACACATCATTTGTACACAGAGTATTTCACTGAATAAATTTCCATGATTTATTTAACTAGCCCTATACAAATGGAAATTTTGTAGTTTCCAATCTTTTGCTGTTATATATATGAAAAATAAAGTTATTTGGTCCTCAGATCTTGTATTTATTTTCCAAAGGCTTAGCACTCAGAGGGGAGAACAGTGTGGTCCACCCTCCACATGTTGGTCAAGACTGGCAGTGGACTTGAAGTCCCAGATCAATGACGCAAACACATCCCGGTTTGCTCTTTTGTTCCTGCTAATTATCTCCAACTTTTCACCACGCAGAGAATGTATGCTATGAATTCCGGTGTCCACTAAATTAGGTAATTTTTTTGTTTTTCTTTTTTCCTCTTCATCCAAATTAAGGATTTGGTTGTAACCAAAATATTTTTCCAGCAACTGATGCCCCAATCTCCTCAGAGTTCAGGTATTGAATTCCCTGAAGTTTTGTAGCATGTTATAATTTGCAAAGCACTTACAAATAACATTCTTTCATTTAATCCTTATACAAATTTTTTGAGGTTGGCAAGACATTTTCTAGATGAAGAAAGTGAGGCTCAGAGAGACTATGTGGCTTATTCAAGGTCACCTAATTGATGAATAATGGACAAAATGTGAAGCCAGATCATCTAATACAAGAATTAGATCTGCTGCTTTTCTAATACGCATACTAACTCTTGACCATGTATGTGACATTAAAGTCAGCTTTCAGTTTGGAAGATGGTGGGAGGCTGAAGTTCAACCAATTCTTCATTTCCATTAGCAGATAAATTGAGGTGATTGAGACGGGAAACGATGGACCTATTGATCCACACTGATCCCGTGGGATGGCACATAAGATGACAAGGGCAATGCTGGCTGTCTAGGGAGCAGTAGAAAATATGGCGGGAGAAGTGCTTGAGAGCGGGAAGCCTTTGATCTTGGAGCACATGGGTGATGTGGAAGTCAGGGGATGGGCTTTCAAGCTGGGGAACAGGAAGAATAGAAATCCTGGTTTCAGACCTCTAGCCTCCAGAACTGCGAGAAACAAATTTCTGTTGTTTAATCCACCTAGCATGGTACCTTGTAGTGCAGCCAGAATGGATGAGGACCACACACACCACACTACCAGCTCTAGCTTGGCTCCAGCTATCTGGTGGTGAACAAAGTCTCTGTCTTCATGTGCTTACTGTCTATTGGAGAGGAGAGGGAGTCATGAAATGAACAATTCACACCAAATATGTATAGTTACTAATTATAAAAGAGAGTAAGGGGACCTCGTTTAGATTGGGTGAGGTGGGGGAGGACTTAACTGAGGACATGACCTTCAACCTGAGACCCCAAGAATGAGTTGAGGGGAGCCAGGCATGAGCAGAAAAGAGTGTCTCCACCTTCGGAAGGGTGTGTGTGAAGCCCTGCAATGAGGAACAGCTTGGTGAGAAACTGACAAGATACCAATGTCACCAGAGGGGGAGAGTGAAGTAAGATAAGACTGGGAGCTGTTAGGGGCGGTTCACTCAGGGACTTGTAATTCTTGCTAAGAGGTTTACGTTTATATTCCTAGTGCATTAGGGAGCTATTAAAGGGTTTAAGTGGAGAAATAAAACGATCCAATTTTCATGTTTAAAAGATAACTCAGAATAACGTGAGAATCAGATTGGACAGATGTCAAATAGAATGGGAGAGGCTTGTTGTGAGGGTTGACGTAGCCCTGCTGGTATGAGGTTATCCTGAACAGCAGTAGGAATAGAGAGAAGTGGGTGCATTTGAAGACCAGTGAATGGGACGGGTGGGGAAGAGAGGGGAACAGAAGGTAGGTCATAAGTACAACAGCTGGGAGGGAGAGGGTAAATTTGAGGACAGTGAGTCTGGTGGGATCTTGGAAATATCTGAGCCTGTGTTTCAGGAGACGGATCCAGCCTGTGCAGAAAGGAGTAAACACAGCAGGCCTGCCACTGCTGTCCTTAGAAAGTCCTGACTGCACTTGGCCTTTGGCTGGTGTCTGGGAACTTGGCTCTCAGAGTGTCCTCATTCAACAGTCAACTGATAAGGCTGGTTCTCTGTGGCTAGACTGTTTGTGCAGACAATATGATTTATGCTGGACACCTGCTTTTCTTCTGGGAGTCTGGAACTTTGGTACATGCTAGGGAGAGGGTGCCTGCATGACTAGCCTCCACTTAAAACCATGGGCACTGAGCCTTTCATGGCTTCTCTGGAAAGAAACATTACACACATGTGTGTTTCTTGGGGGGTGGGTGAGCTCTGTGTGCCCCTTTGTGTGAGGAAGAGAGCACACAGAATCCTCACACAGATTTCTGCAGACTCCACCTGTGTCTTGGTCCCTTACAATTCAGCTGCGTGTCCTTACTACATCTCCATAATAATGTCAGCCATAAGAAAACTACGTGTTGAGTCCTGTGAGTTCTAGCGAATCTCTGAATGATGGGTTAATCTTGGGGACCCCTAACAAAGCCTCAGGTGTTAAATTTGGGAGCAATCAGCATGTAGAAAAAACTGAAACATGGGAGCATCAAAGACCACCCAGGAAGGTTGAGTAAAACCCTGAGGATCTCTGCAACTTAGGAATGGAGGGTCAGGGGGACAGAAACTACAAAGGAGGCCAGAACACAGGCAGTAGTAGACAGGACTATCTGCTGGATTTGCACAAGGTCATTGATGACTTGGGCAAGAGAGTTTCCATGGCCAATTGGTGGAGCAGCTTATTAGGAGGTGAGGAGGGGAGAGATCTTTCAAGTGTGATGGTGAAAGAAGCAGAGAGGAATATGAGTAAGTATGAACATTGTTTTTAAGGTGGAAAATACCTTTTATTTTTTATTTTTGGTGACAGAGACAGAGTGAGGAACTGGTAGGGACAGACAGACAGAAAGGGAGAGAGATGAGAAGCATCAATTCTTTGTTGTGGCTCCTTAGTTGTTCATTGATTGCTTTCTCATATGTACCTCGACCAGTGGCCTACAGCAGAATGAGTGATCCTTTGCTCAAACCAGTGACCTTGGGATCAAGCCAATGACCTTGAGCTTCAAACCAGTGAGTGACCTTTGGGCTCAAGCCACTGACTTCTAGGTTTTTAACCTGGTTCCTCTGCATTCCAGTCCGATGTGCTATCCACTGTGCGACCGCCTGGTCAGGCAAAGGTGGAAAAAAGGTGATCATTCTTCTCATGTATTAAGTGTTTGCTGTATGACAAGCTCTAGGCTAGGTGAGAGTGACAAGTTGTGGTTCAGCCTCATGGAGTGAGTGGTCCAATAGTGGAGACAGGAAAAACCGCCCGTGTGTTGCGTATTTAAAATGTGAAATGCACAGTGCCAGAAGGGACTTACCCTAACTCCAGAATTCCTTTGTGGAAGTGACCTTGAATTTGGGACTTGGAGTAGGAGTTTGTTAAAGTGGGGAGAGGAGAAAAAGGAAAAAGGCAATACCAGGAAGAGAGAAGACTGTGTATGAATGTCTGGAGGGAGAAAAGAGCGCGTACTTTGGAGGAGCTGCGGGGGTTTTATGAGCAAGGAAGAGAATGAAGAGACATGATGGTGAAGCTGCACAGCGAGGTGGTGCAGCACCTCCAAATGCTGGTGGGGGGTGCCAGCCGAGAGAGAAGCCCAATCCACAGGAGAGAAAGTATCGTCCATGGTTTGAGCACCTTAAGAATGTGGAGGGCTGTGGTATCTAGAAGGGACTGATTCCACTGTTAGGAAAACACCTCACCATGTAACAGAAAAAGGAAAAGAAGATAGATTTTTAAAAGGATAGATATAGCTATAGGTGAGACCTAAGGATTGGTGGCAAGAAGTGTATTCTTGTGTGATGACGTTTATTTTCTTGTGGGCAGGTTTATTTTCTTTCACTGCATCCCCCTTCCTGAGGTGGAGCACATTGGAAGGCTTGGAAAAGAGAAGGAGTCTTAGATAAAGTAAATGAAGATGGAGAAGAGACGTTCTTTCAGCACTGAAACACAGAGGAGAAAGGCTCACAGGAGGCCAACGTTAGCACAGTGCATAGTCTATTACAGGGGTCGGGAAACTTTTTGGCTGAGAGAGCCATGAATGGCACATATTTTAATATGTAATTCTGTGAGAGCCATACAACACCTCGTGTACGTTAAGCATTATCCAATAAAAATTTGGTGGTGTCCCGGAGGACAGCTGTGATTGGCTCCAGCCACCTGCAACCATGAACATGAGCAGTAGGAAATGAATGGATTGTAATACGAGAATGTTTTATATTTTTAACGTTATTATTATTTTTATTAAAGATTTGTCTGCGAGCCAGATGCAGCCATCAAAATAGCCACAACTGGCTCGTGAGCCATAGGTTCCCGACCCCTGGTCTATTATCTTTAAGACATGCTATTCTTGATCCTGTCCCTGTGTCCTTGATCCTTTCCTTGTCTTCCCTAACCTCACCCTTGAAACCTGAAGTCCCAGCTTTATGTAGTAGTGGCGCTAGACAGAACCAAGGGGCTGTAAATTATTGTTGATGCCTAGGCCAAAAAATGCATTATTCTGGGGAGGAGGGGTAGAACAGAGGGGTTGACAAGGATGATGGGGGTGGGGAAACTGAGTCACATGAGATCCTGGATGTCTAGACCTGATGCGCTGTGCCCTTTAGAGGGGCTGGGAGATTAATTTAATAAGGTTGAGAAATTATCTTCTGAATCTTCACCCTCCTCTGGACACCATAGCAATTGGAATATGCCTCTTGAATACAAAATACGGTAGAATGACAATGTTCCTCTAAATTTGTGCCTGTAACTTGATCTGTTGACAGCGAGGTTGTGTCTCCTCTCTCTCTTTTCTCATGGGAGATGCAGTGTTGGTTTCTATTTATTAGAAGGAGGTGAGGTCATCGACTCACAGTAAAGGGGAAACGTGGCAGAATCATGGACTTGAGGAGAGTGGAGAAAATTCAAAATAATTTGGTAGAGAAGTAGCAATAGAGCTGGCTAAGGAAGCCTGCTTGGGTGGGTTGGTCAGAGTTTCCATTGGCAACTGTAAATTTTATAGTGTCACTTATGTGCTCAGTGGTGTGATGTCCCTCAGTGGTGTGGAGCCTGGTTGTTAGCATAGTGATACTGAGGCAGAGAGTTGACTGGTCCATCCCCGGTGGAGCACCCCAAAAAGTCAACGGGACAAGCAAGTTGGGAATGTTGGCAAGACTGATGTTGAGGTGCTAGAACGTGGACTCTAAGCAGCACAGGGAAATATGTAGAGGCAGAGGAGAAATAAAGACAGGGGAACGTGTGCATATGGGGTGACCCAAGATCTGGGGATCTCTAATTTACTGCTCACAAAAATTAGGGGATATTTTATAGCTTTATATTAATTTTGAAATATCCCCTAATTTTTGTGAGCAATATATATGAGTAGTGGGAGCTAGGGAGGGGTCTGGAAGGACAGGAAGTTGTGGTTGAGGAGCAGGCTATTTGAATTTATGACTTCAGAGGTGAAGAAGTTCTGAGTAATCAGCAAGCTCAGGATGTGGCCTTGGGAGGGCCCACATTGACCCTTGTCATCACTGGGACCCTCTCTTTGATCCAACATTCACAGGACTTCTCTCTCTCCTTTCGGTGTCTGGTGCACATCCCATCTCAGCTGCCCTTTCCCACTTTTTGGTCCGGCCAGAGGAACCCACAGCATCTTTTCTACTTCCGGAGAAATTTATTCCACATGTGTCTGATTCATTTGCGTTTATAAAAACTTGAAATCTCCAGTGTCCAAAAACCCTTTCAACTACTTTTTTTCTTCCCTTTCTTCGAAACAGGAAGTTGTGTTTGGCTGAGGACAAATTCTCCAGTGAGCCTGGGACTTACACGATATTTGGAATGAGGAATGGTGAGATCTGAGAAAGGTTTCTTTACTCTTTCCCCTCCTGGGGCAACTGCGCATCTTCCAAGGGTCGGCTGGGCAGCTCGCAGGGATGGAAGATGAGCCAGAACTTTCTTGTCTCTCATCACTGAGCCCAACCCAGGGCCTCAGGGAAAGTATGTTCTCAAAGAGACAGGTGTCTTAGAAACCTCCTGTATTTCTTTCTCCATGCACTAGTATTATTGTGCAGAATGTCTCCTCTTTCTCATCCCAATACTTGAGCTGCATCTGTGAGAAGCCCTTTGACCTAGTTTCTTTTGGGGGGTGTGGGTTGGCTGCCACTCAATTTAAAGAAGGAAGGCCAACTAGCTACGTCCCAAATGGAATATCAAAAAAGCTCCATATCTGGAGAAGAATGAACCGAATTGTGAAAGGGCACACCTGTTTGATGAGTCTGGCCAGGTTGTTGGGAACTTTTAGCCAAGAAAGCAGACAGGTACTTGGGGAGGGTTGACAAGGTCCAGTGAGTCAGAGGAAACATGGGGGTCATAGCCCAAACACTCTGCCCACTCAGTGTTCCAATGCTTAGCTTCCCTCGGTGTGGTATTTTGTTCTGTTTAGAATTTTTTCAGATGTAAGGTCAATGTGACCACACTATGTCCCTTTAGTGATTACACAGATTGGGCTTTAAAAAATGTCAGCTTAGGGTGGCGACACCTTCCTCTTTTGCATTCCACATGCCAGCTCAATCAAGGGGCCATGGGAAAATGTGCCATTCTAGAAGTTTGCTTTCTCATAAAGACATGCTATCTTTCAGCCAAGGGCCACCAAAGGCAAGCAAGTCCCTGTTTATATTTCTCAAGGGCAGGGGTGCTCCCTCATCCTACCTTCCATCCTAGCACCCATGGGCAGAGACGCTTAGAGTCCTGAGGTGACTTACTGTCTAACTGGTAGTGGAACTGGGGGTGGGGAATACTGGTGGGAATATACTTCTCTTCACTTAGGGGATGACTTCCATTTTACATGGAGGAGGACAGGTGTCAGGGACAGTCATCTCACCTTACCTAAAATGTCGCCTTCATAGTCTTCACCACGCTAATGCTCTCTTGTGTTTTATTTTGGCCATGTGTTCAGTAATTTAGCTTCAACTCACCAATAGAGGCGAAAGGAAGTAATAAAGCTGTGGCAGCAGAAATCTGGAAACTCAGGGATAATACTACATCTGATTCTCTTTAGTCAATTCCAGATTTCCGGTCACTTGTATAGATAAACCATTCCTAACTTCCAAAGAGCAAAGGGGACACTGCTGCTTCCTGAGAGGACTGGTGATGGGAAGCCAAACATGTGGAAGAGAGATGGCTGTGGGGTCTGAGCCTCTCTTCCTACAACTGGGAAGACTCAGACACGCAGTCTGGGCTGAGTGAAACCCTGGCACCTATCAGCGACAGTGCCGTGTTACCAATGTACAGACCCAAGAATTCAGTGGTGACAATGCCTCTCTATTTTTCTTGGACCACACATTTAAAATATCAAGACAAAGCAAAAGCCAACATATTCTTAAAAACTTTCCTATTGTTCTTGTCTCCTTTTTTGCAGGAGAGGAGAGGCTTGGAAAAAAGGGAAGACTACTCCAGAAGAAAGAAGAAGCACTATGTATTTGGATGCTAGGAAGGAGGACCGTCTGCAGTAAAAGACCTGCTTGGTTCAAAAGCCCAAACGCTAGAATCTAGTGGACATCACCAGAGAGAAAGATGTAGAGCTGGTAAGACAATGGTCCCACCACCCCTGGAAAATGTTCCTGGGAGAGAGGGAGGTTTGCTGAAATGGGTTAGGGAACAGCCATGTTGTATACTTCTGTAAATTCACAAACCCTCTGGTCAGCTACAGGGGAATAATGGCAGAAAATAAACCCTACTTATCCTAAGGATAAAAGCTTGGAAGTGAACTTTGATGCTAATGTACCACCTTTAAAATATTTCTGGCAGGTACTCGGAGGACACAGATGAATGACCAAGTTACCTGCCGAGTCAGGGCCACGGGGACTTCCATTAGGAGGCAACAGCACCAGTTTCCATTAGGAGCACTAACTGGAAAATTCAAATTCTCGGCAGAAGAAATGCTGTTGTTTCTTCGCTGGGAAAGAAGGGTGGTCGTGCTTGGCTGTGGAAAATGATGATGTGGTCTTTCTCTGCAGATCTGTTTTCTGAGTCCCTGAGCTGCAGCTGTTGAGTTTCCAGACACAAACAAGCATGTATTCTGTGAGCCCAGCGAGCCCACACAGCGAGGGGGAGCCAAGCGGGATTCCATTCCGCTTTGCACATCAGCGCGCCGCTGCCAGCTGAGGGCCAGGGCGAGAGCTGCGCCTGGTGACGGTGCGGGCGGGAGGGATGGCACAGCTGGATGGGCGGGGGCAGCTCATGGGGGACACACTTGGCCTCGATTGTTTTGGGGAGAATGAAAAATGAAAGGAGATGAAGAACTGCAGAAACAGATACCAGCCTCAACAAAACCGGTGTGCAGCAGGGGAAAATCTGGTTTCCCTCGTCGTCATCCACATGCTTGCGTGTGCGCCTGTTTATATTTAGGTGAGCTGGCCGCCCACTCACTGAAGAGTCGGCACACAGGAAAGGCGGACGGGAAACGCGGTCCACTCGCGGTCAACAGCCACCGTGTGCCACACAGATGTGACCAGTTAAGGGCACTATAGGGGTTGAAATCCCATTAGCTTTCCTTTGTACCCAAGGGCCGGAGTCCCCACTGTTCCCCTTTCACACAGGGCTCCATATAGCATCCTCTCTGCCCATGTCACCATGTATTTGAAGGGGCTTTAAGAGAAAGCGAAAGGGAAGGACAAACCGGTAAAAGGTGAAGGAGGATAAAATTTTAGGTATTTTCTTTCTTTTCGCTGGAATATAATTTCTTGATGTTGTCTGTTTCTCCTCACTGGTTTGTGACCATGTAAGACTGAGCCAGACAGAGACACCCTCTAAGCTGGCAAGTGATGAGGAGCAGGTAGGGAAGTGGGACTTGGGAGGCTCTCTGGTAGGTTTCCCATGCTGGGGAGGAATGCCACTCTGTGTAAAAGGGCTGATTGGGTCCAAGGGGTTGTGAGATGGGGATGGGTCCTGGTGTGCAGAGAAAGAGCCGAGGGCTCAGAATTCCTCAGATCCTGAGAGAATCTTGTCTCTGCAGGTGGTCAGGAGCTAAGAGTGAGGATGGGGGCATATGCAGAGCAGAACGGGATGGTCTTTCTCAAGAAAAACAAGCCCAGAGGCATGGCATAACAGCCATTCCTCCGAGCTGGAAGTTTCCACTGGAAAAGTGAGTCTCAAAGTGCAGCCCCCAAACCAGCAGCCTCCCCGCCACCTGGGAACTTGTTGGAAATGCAGACTCTCAGGCCCCCCTTGGACTTGCTGAATCAGAAACTCGGGGGGGGGGGAACAATCTCTGTTTTAAAAGGATCACTCTCTAGATGATCCTAATGCCCCGCTGAAGTTTGAGAACCACTGGTCTGGATTATGCAAATGCACACAAACAGTTGCCTGAATGAGCTGGATTCAGCAGGTGTTTGTGAAGCCAGGGGAAGGCCTGAAAGGACCCAGGCAAGGTGCCTGCTCCCAGCGTGTTCAAGGTCCAGTGACCTAGTTCTAGCCTTCGTCCTTGGGCTCAGGGTCCCCTGCCCTTTAGAAAGAAACACTGAACCATACCAGACCACTACGTTGGCACAAGATCACACTTTAGTTCAGAGAGACATTTGTATAAATACTGTACTTGAAATGGCTCCACCCCTGCAGCTGGAAGCCAAGGACACAGCTCTCCACAGTCCTGCGGCCCCTTAGGCGATGGGTTTTAACACTGAAGAGAGTCATGGTCACTTTTGAAGCCAGTTTAGGAGCTTGCTTTGACATTCGTCAATGACTCTCTGCCCCACACCTCTCTTGGACTAATTTTTTCCCCTCTGAGGTAGATTATTTATAGGGGAAACCAAAGAGAAAACAATTTTTTTAAAGTTTAACTTTGCTAGTCCTTTGCAAACAGGCTGACGGAGTCTCCTGTTTGTATCAACAAGTGCACTTTTTACCTTTTAACCTATGCCCACTACTTGAACCCAAGCAAGGTCCCATCCACTAGAAAGTAGACATTAAGATCTGTTGGCCCATCCTCTCTTCCCCTTCTGTGCCAGAGGGGCTGGTGCAATGTGAGACCTGGGCAGGTCATGCCACTGCCACATGTAGGGTGGTCAAAGTGAGGATACTTATCTGCAACCCAATATCCCAAGTCCATGAGCACAAGATAGGCCCTGCTTCACCAGGTCACATAGGGCACGGCTGGCTTCCACAGGGCTTGGCATCCTCGGGTTTCAGAGCCTTATTGCAGGTGGCAGAGGCCTGGCCGCTGGGGTCCCGGCACTCCACGGTCCGTCGCTGCCAGCCAGCTCCACAGCTGCTGGAGCACTCAGACCAGTCCCCCAGCACCCACTGCGCGTTGAGCAGGGGCTGGATGACGTTGGTGGTTGCCCTCTCTTTGTTGTTTTGTATGCTGAAGTTCATGTCATTAGGAACGAAGAAAGTATATTTGACTTTGGGGGGAAAGACTTCACTGGGGACTGTTAGGAGCTGCACGGTCAGAGGCTCAGGCAGGGGCCGGAAGCTCTGTAGCCGCTCCAGAGTGGCAATGGAACCACTGTACTTAAGGATGGTCCCCTTCACTAGGATGTCCTGCTCTATGGCGGAGATGGCAAGGTTCCCATTGAGCAGGTACTGCCCGTCAGCTGTCTTCAATGCCAGGTAGTTGCCATCATTCTGGACCCCTGGGTGGCTCCGTTGTTTCACATCAATGTTTGTGGCACCAGCTGGGATGGTGACAATGTCATTGTAGCCATAACTAGGACAGGAACAGAAAGATACCCTTAGGACCAGTGGCTTCCCAGCCCAGAGCCTAAGGAAGTTAACCTGCTGCTGACTGGGGGTGGCAAATGAAAACCAATAACAAATAATTATGTTGTTGCTTCCAAGTTCTAAATAAATTCGCTGCCGAGGCCAAAAGGAATGTTCTGTATGTTGGCTTTCATGGGCTTTTGCTCTGCCTGGCAACTCCATCCCAGATGCTGAGGCTGGGGAGTTGAGATGTGTGGGTCTGGACAGTAGCACAGGGAGGAGAGCAACCCCGAGGGGTTTGGAAAGCTGCACTGGGGCTTCAAGCCTGGCAGCTCTCGGCTCAAATGAGATCTCCCACACAGTGAGTGTTCTGCACGGGCATAAAACTTCGCTTGGCCACTTTCATAGCCAGAGCCCAAACCCGTGTGGAAGAATGTGTTCCACACACGCATTCCAGAATCTGATGCCTCACTCCACCTCTTAGAGTCCATCAGTTCTTAGTACTTGGTTAATATGGCTCCGGGGCCAGAACCGGGACATAGAGGAGCTGTCTTCTGGATGTTCCCAGATACCATGAGCTGTGCTCCTGGGTGGATAGGATGCTGTTTGCGGGAATGTTTCAACTCTATTGTAGGGCTTTATGTGGGCTGAGTGGACCTCAGTTCTTATTCTTATCTTCTGGAGTGACAGCATTTAGATTACACAGGCTGGGAAGAAAGTGGAAAGGACTGAGGACTACAGCTGTCGGCCCTTCACTGTTTCTGCCTCTGCCCAGCTGGGGCCAGCTGCTTGGTCTGGGGCAGTGTGAAAGCATCCACGGGCCCATTTGAATGCCTAAGAGGGAGCCAGCAAGGAGACCCAGTATCTGAACACCCCACATCCCAGGCTTCTTTTTCCTATATGCTCTGATTTTCATTTTTTTTTCTAGATAGAGAAAGAGAGAAAGAGGGAGGGAGAAGTGGGAAGCATCAACTCATAGTAGTTGCTTCCCGTTTGTGCCTTGACCGGGCAAGCCCAGAGTTTTGAACCGGTGACCTCAGTGTTCCAGGTCTATGCTTTATCCACTGTGCCACCACAGGTCAGGCCTGATTTTCAATTTGAAAAGACCTCCCAGTGGTCTGCTGTGGGCAGATTCTGCTCTCCTGAGCCTGGTGAGATGTGAGACAGGGAGAGACAGAGGGGCCATGCGGCTGTATAATACCCACCCTCCCTTCCTCTCCAAGAAGTGCCTGAAACACAAGAAGAAGGCTGTCCAGGAGTTAAGAAACTTGGTTCTCTTCCTGGATGTTATTAATCATCACTGTAAGCCTAGAAGAGTCAGGTACTGTTATTAAACCTTAGTTTCTTCATCTGTAAATGGGGAGTAATAGTGCTGGCCTTGCCCATCTCAGAGACTTGTTTTCAGAATCAAACACAGCCACTGAGGTGAATCGCTTAGACAAATACCAGGAGCTTTAAGGATGCCGACCACTAAGCTGTGAGAGTTATGAAGGAACTGAGGTCCTTCATAACTGAGGTCCCCTTCCCTTGTACCTCCTTTTCTAAAGACCCACCTGCAGGCAGGACAGGCTTGCCTGGAGTAAGGGAAGGTGTCATTCCCAAAACAGACCTGGAAGAGCTGCTTCCTGGCAAAGGTCCCGGTTACTCAGTGTAGCTCTACTGCCGATGACTCCGAGATGATCCATCCCTCTCCATGTGGCCTCCGACTCCCCTGTGCATGGTTCTCTGTATGGGCCAGACTCTATCCTGGTTACTCTGCGTGTCCCATGTCATGACTCTTAACAATGGCTCTGGTATACAGAGGACTGCTGACATTTTATCAAGAACCTGAAGCTCAGTATTCCATGGGTGTTAAGGAGCAGCTATACTGGAAACGGGGATGTGATTCCAAAGCCTGTTCTGTTCTTCCACCTCGGTACTGAAGTACTAGGAGGTTTACCTGGAGGGGTTGAGGGAACCGGAGATTTTCCTGCAGGAGTTGCCTTTGCCTCCACACACGCCACATTTGTCCAGCTTCCTAGGCGAGTCCACCACGTGGTCACAGCCAGCCTTGACACACTGGCCACGGACACAGATGGCCAACGTTTCCGGCCCACACAGGGTGCCATCGATCACCTGCAGCAGGGAAAGGGAAAGGAGGACAGGGCGTGGTGGGTACAGAGGCAGCCCGTGGCTGGAGGGAGGTGTGTGTGGGGTGGTGGTGGCAGGTGACCTTCGTCCTCATTCGTGGATCAGAGTTCCAGGAGGATTCTCACCTTGGCCTCAAACACTTTGAATTCACTCCTCCCCCGGGCTCGGCAGAACAATTTGCAGCGGTCCCGGGGGGACACCCCTGCATATTTGGGGACCCATTGCAGAAGGTTCCCATCCATGTCGGTGTAATTGTAGGCATTATACTTCTCACACTGCTGCTCGCGGAAGCTTTTCCCTGGAAAGAGTAAGAAAAAGAGTTAAGATGCCATGCGGAAGCAGGGAGGACCCAGCTGGAGAAATGCCTGCCTTCAGGGCACCTTTCCTCCTCCTGGTTCTACCTGAACCCAGGACACAGGCCCAGGGTCACCTGGGCTCAGCACTGTTAGGTACACCCGACCTCGTCCCACGTGTGACCCTCATTCACAAGGGCAAGGAGGGGAGCATCCCACTTAGCTGGGTTTTCTGGGCCAAATACCCTTTCCATTTGAAGAAGATTAATTCTGTCTTACAACTATACTCCTCACAAAAATTAAGGGATCAGGGAACTTGCAGATACTCTAGTACTTTCAGCCTTTTGTATAGTGCATTTTCATGAATGAAATAAAAGTCGGTTTTGCATCTTATTTGCATAATTGAAAAACTTCATTTGACTTGTTTGCTTTTCTGTTGTTATTGTTTAATAAAAAAGAAATCAAATGCTTCCTTTTTTTACTGCTTCATATTCATTTTGAAATATCCCCTAATTTTTGTGAGCAATATAAATAAACTTGGGTGAAAATAGGGCAATTTGGTAAGTGTAGAAAACCAAGAGTGATGCATGGGATTATTTTGGGGGCCACTGTTAGCATGCTTTATCTTGACTTCTTTGGTGACATTGGACACATGGCCCTGGACTTCCAGATGTGCAGCTCCAGCTCTCATCCTGCCTTGCACCCCATCTGATGCTGAGTATCTAGAGAGGACCCCATTATAGGTGCTGTGATTACTCCGGCTCAGCACAGCCCAACTCCACATGGTTCCTCCATTAACTGGACTGATTTACATTGGTGATACTGCCACATTCCAGTCTGAGACTGAGCATTTGAGTGTTTACATCCTCCATTTCCAAGCTGCCATTAAATCCTACCATATGCAGGACAACCTGTGATGTTAAATGTCTCTGTGCCGCTCTCACCACCTCAGGCCACCTCTCACAAGCCCAGGCCTCGTGGTTTCACTTGGGACCCAGTGCCCAGCCTCCTACACATGGTTGCCTCCTTTCCCAACCTGCTACATGCTGCTTCCTGAGCAATCCACCTGCACTATGGCTTTCCCCCACTCCTGAAATTAAACTTGCTCTTCTGACTGTGGCTCTCTAGCTCAGCTGCTCTCTAGCTCAGCTGCATCCCGCATGGCCTGTGGAGACTTTTCAAGTCCCAGATGGCTCTACCCACTCCACAGATGGATTCCATGCATCCGGTGGATCTGGGCCACCATGTCTGAAAATGCTTCCCAGGTGACTTGCAAGAACAGCTGTAACTGAGGACTTCTATGTGCTGTTTTAGCTTACATGGACTTTTGTCACCTGCTCTTGCAATGCTGGGACATTCCGCTGGACTCCACTGAGTGAATCACAGCCCCTCTCAAACCTCCCGCCTCCAGGCCCATCCTCCTGCTCTCCATCACTATCTCAGTCCTCCAGCCTCTGGTCAGCCTTCCCTCCCCGCGAAGCTTCTGACAAATCCAGGCTTTTCCTTGTTCTGAATTCCTCATAAGCCTGGAGTCTGTGCTTCACAGATTATGTTTCATTTGCTTTTTAAAAGGGGTTTGGATCTCTAGCTAGATGGCACGTTCCTTGAGGATGGAGATCATGCTTTGTGCATTTTTAAAATATAATTTGTAACATCTATTTATAACAGTTCTAACCACGCAAGAGGCACTAAAAACATTTGTTGATTGTGAAGGCTCATCTTGGTGCATCTGAAATTGTGATATTACTAGTGTCCATGTCTACCTGGCAAACTCTCACAGTTCTGGTGAATGCTTCACCCATAAGCCAGGCAAACTCCCACAATTCTGGGGCACAGTTACTAGAGACTCCTGCTGCTGCTGAGTCTCACATCTTGCAAACTGTAAAACTACAGATTCCCCCATTAGACACCAACCCAATGCCAATGTGTCTTTGCACTTGGATGGATCGCTTTTAAGCTGTTTGTCTTTTGCTGCCTGCCAATACTTCCTGAAGCTGCACAGTGGGGAGTTGATTGGGATGGTACGGACAAAACTTCTAATGGCTCTTTCTCACCAGTTCAGTTGCTGCCATTCCTGCCTCTGGGATGATACATGTGCTTTCTAGCAGGTACGCAGGGTAGGAATATGCCAAGGAGGTAGAGGCAGTGTTGCTTTCTGGGAAGATTCCTTCAGGCAGTTGCTATGGCCCCAAGGGAACATGGGCAACTCCTCTCTGAAGGAATGTGCATTGGGCTGAGTGTTGACTGGGAAGACACTGGAGGTTTGGCTCTGACACTTGCTTTGGAAAACACTTCCATTCTGCACACAGACAAGGGTTCAGATGCTTCCAGGAGGAATATTATCCCAGACGCTAGCCTCTGCAAGCCTCCTCCTCCATCAAGTAAGTTTGGTTGGGAGTGACATCCTTTGTCTCCACTTCTTGGAAGACCAGGGCTTTTCCTCTCCTTGACTTTCCCATGCTCTCTTAGCACAAGAGAACTGTTCTGGGTCACTAAGGGCTGCCCTAAAAGTCGGTGCCCTGCAGAACCCATCCATGTCTGGATCACAAGAAAGCTCTGTATCCCTGGAGACGCACCCTACTCATTCTTCTTTTGGGATCTTAGGCAGCAACAAGAACAGCTGCTCCTGCATGTGTGGCCGTAAGTGGAAATTACCATCAGGAGGACACTCCTCCGTGTGGCATGACTGGTACTTGGCTCTCCGACCCAAGCAGTATCTTCCTCCGTTCTGAGGCTCAGGGTCCTTGCACTCACGGTGTGAAAACTGTACTCCTCCTCCGCAGGTCCGGGAACATTCTCCCCAGGGTCCCCAGGGGGCCCAGCCTCCATCCACCACGGCCTGCAACACACAAAGCCACACTGAGTCAGGAGCTGAGTTATGAAGGGGAGGGGACGACATGAAGTTCAGTAAATTGCCTGAATCATTTGTTTCATGGATGTGTGGCCTGCTTGGCTGTCGGCTTTGTGGACACAGAGGCTGTGTTGGACGTGCTCACAGCTGACTGCCAGCGTCTAAAACAGCGCCTTGCCCTTGCTACGGTACTCAGTGTTTGTAGTTGAATGAAAGTCTTTTATGGGAATAAAGTTGGGTCTAATGCAGCCGTTCTTCACTGGGGCCAGTTTTGTCCTTTGGGACAAATGTTTAGAGACATTTTGGTTGTGACAACTGGAGAGGGTCTATGTTGCTGGCCTCTTGTGGGTAGATGATGAGATGCTGCTAAACACCTAACAATAAACAACCACAATGAATGAGACGCTCTCTACAAGCAAGACTTGTGCAGCCCCTGATGTCCCTAACGCCGAGGCTAAGGAGTCCTGGTCTAATGGAATGCCGTTGGGAAGTGTCGCTGCTTGTCTACCAGTTACCAGTTCAGCGGGGCAGGCGAGCCCTGGGAAATAAACAGAGCTGCTTCCAACTTTACAACTGACCCAGGAGAACAAAGCTTTGTCATCGGTGGGGTGATAGAATTTTCAAAATAAAAATAATTTTTAAAATTACAAAAAGAATTATTTACTGGTATATATAAAAAAAGAAAAGTACAGAAAAGTGTCAAGAAGAAAGTAATGCTATAAAAAAAGTGTTACTACCCAGATAAAACCATTGACATGATTTCCAACAATATTTTTTCATACTTTTGTTTTGCATATATAATCATAAAGATGCAGTGTTTTTTTAAAAAAGTTTTACACAGATATGATTATGTCACATATATATTATTTTATGATTTGTCCTTTCCCTTCAAAAATAGATGATAAATAGTATTTCATAATTATCCCATGTTAACCTCTCCCGGCAAGGAGCTTGGCTCTGGTGCTGGGGAGGGTTGCACGGGCCCGCCCCTCCCTAAGTGATGTGTGAAGCACATATACAGGGGTATGTGTGGGGGATATCTAGAAGAGACGTTCAGCATCTGAGAAGGAAGATGAGAGGTGGCTGAGGATGAAGTCATGAACCCCACCCTGGCTCAGGCTTAGCATCGAGTGAGCCAGACCTGGCCCGAGCAGGTTCCTGAGACTCAGTTCAAAGGATGCATGTCACTGAGGACAGCCCTTGGGAGAGTGAGTGGTTGAGCCACCCCTGTGATTCAGTGCTGGGCTGGCACCAGGCTACCCAACTTAGCGGATGCCGTTTCTTAGGGACGGTTCAGTGACTCGCAGAGAGAGAAATGTGATCAGCCCCACAGTTTGGAAAGATTAAGAGCAGGGCAAAGAAGTGAATCTTAAAACTCCCAGTGGCATTGCCTTGGTTTTTCTGGCAAATTCGCTCTTGTCCGGGGCCAAGTTTCCTCTGCCCGTCAGAGGCAGTCTGATTCCTTCTCCTCTCCTCCTCTTTGAGTATGGAATCCCACAATTACTGCCCTGACCTCTGATTATGAATTCAGCTCAGACATGGGTATAATATGAATACTTTTCCTTCGTTTGATTAAATATTCCTCTTCTGAGTCACTCGTATTTGTTTATTAAAGAATTCAGAATGGCTTCATTTTTTGAGTGCCCATGGTCTGGTCTCTGTGCTGGACTGTTCATACTTGTCATCAGTCCTCACAAGCCTTCAAGTCAGCTCCAGAGCAGCCCCAAATGGGGAGTTCCAGCAATGCCTGGCGCCCTGGCATCAGCCGTGTGCTCTGAGTACGGCTTCGAAGGGCTCCTCTTGTGTTTGAATAAATATGCTCTGCTTTGTTTGTAGAAAGATGAGTGATTTTACTTAGAGGTCAGAGCTGTCGCCTGGCCCACAGTCTCTTAGTTCATGGCTCTCAAGTGCAGTTTCCTCCTTGAAAAAGCTGTCCCCCGCCTTCCCCTCACCCCACTCACCTCCGTGTCTCCCAGGGGCCATTCCTCACCTTTGGCTTCTCTACTTCCTCCTCAGAAAGACAGCGGCCATCCCAGCAGAGGAGCCCAGGCCCACAGGGCGTCCCATCAGCCCAGGGCAGGCTGCCGTTCTTTGTGTGGCAGAGGGGCTCAGCACCATCCATGTGGCACCAGAGCTGGGCACAGATATCTTGTGCAGAGGTGTTGGGGCAGTGGCGGAAACCCAGCCCAAAGATCTGCTTGCACTGCTGGTCCAGCTCATAGAGGGCCCTTTGGCCAGGGAGGTCTGTCGGAAGGGGCAGGGCCGAGGTGGGGGCGTCGAGGAGACAGTCTCCTGAAAAATGGAGGAAGCAGAGGAACAAGGGAATAAGGGGCTAGAGTTTCCCTCTCTCAGCTCTCCATGGCTCCCATGTTACCCCTAGATCCCTACTGACAGCGTTTAAGGTCTAGACATCACACTTTCCTTGACCTCAGTCTGAAAACTCAATCCTCATCATCTGGATAGACAGAGGCAGATTAAGGTCGGTTGAGGTCCCGGGTACAGAAGAAAATATCGGGCCCCTTACATTAGAAAAAACTGTAAAGTTGAGGTTTTGTGGGGCCCTACAAAAGTTAGGGCCCTTCAGAAGTCGGGGCCCAGGGCGTGCACCTGGTGCACCCACCGTTAAATCCACCTCTGCGGATAGAACTTGTCCAATTTTTGACCATCAGCTGCAAACTTTATTTTTAGGATTGCAATTCTTTTGGTGCCTGAAACATCTGATATGATTCAGTGTTTACCTACAGAATGTCAGCAAATTGTAATGATAATCTATGTCAATATAATCAGGGGTATAGAGAAACTTTTAAAAATACATGGCATGCAAAATAAAGTTCTGATGTTTGGATAAACCATTAGTTTTGTATTATATGTGCCTCTGCCTCCTTCAAGGAGAAGAATCGGGAATAAACTGTGTTTTCACTGCTTTACTCCACAAGTCAAGCTGTTCTACCCAGGCGCACTGCTCCCACCCCACCCCACCCCACCCCATCCGACTCCTTGCTCTTGTTGCTGTGTCTGAGCTATCATGTGACGTGCCACTCGAGTTGGACACTCTCTTCTCTGTTCTGTGTTGCAGGCATTCTTCCACTCCTTGTTCAGATCCACCTCCTCCAGACAAACCTTCTCAAATAATTCCATCTGCTTTGTGACTAACCATCTATAGCAGCCCTAAACTCAGGCTGCTGGTAAATGGGTTGAGGAAGAACACGCTTTGTGGGAATGGTGCGAAGGCCATGGCACAGTGGGTGAGGCATGGGACAAACCTCTGAAGTCTCATCTAATCCTAAATGGCTACAATGCTTTGTGATGGCGCTCAGCCAGAAACCGTGCAGGTGCCTAAGGTGATCTAAGGAGGCCCACTGGGCAGAGCTCAACCGCCATTAGCTGGCCAGGTATGCCTACCGTGCCCACCGTCCAGGAGCTCCATGAGGTACATGGCACTGCAGGGAGACCAGGGCAGCGTCTTGTTTAGGTGGACGAAGAGGGGTGCCATCATGTGGTGCTTGCCCATGGGCCCAAAGAGCCGTGCACAGGGCTTGGAGTCATCGTGGGGCATACTGAGGACGTGCCCTGGGGACGGAGAGAGACCCGCAGTCGACCGTGACAGCCTACACGCTCTCCAGCCCTCCACACCCTGCTCCAAAGGCGTTCTATATGGCCCAGTGCTCCTTCCCTCTCTTTGATGAGAGAGAGAGAGAGAGAGAGAGAGAGAGAGAGAGAGAGAAGCAACATGCCCTGTTCTAATTCCTTCAAGATTTTTTCACCCTGGGCTTTTTTCTTACAGCTGCTTTTTCAGAGTACCGGAGAATACTGCCACCCCTTTACCCTCTGCCTCAGCCTGTCTCATGTTCACGTTAATTCCTAGGCACACTATCTTCACAATTCATCTTCCCGGAGTTCTTATTGCTCCACTTGGACACCGCATTACAACTCTACCCAAGCAATTGTTTCATGTTTTGGCGTTTTCCTGGTGATCTCTGACGATGGGCCAGGATGCTATTTTAATATTTTGGCCTTATGCTCAGGGTGGGAATGGAGAGAGCACAATATGTATTGGCATGTCATCGTTCTGTCAGAATTATGAGGAGAAACTGGCTCACGGCGAGGGTTGTGTAATCCTCTGGGCCTGGGGGAGCCTGGGCTGGGAAGAGGCCGTTCTCTCTGACAGCATGGCAGCGCTTACCCAGCTCGTGGGCCAGCGTGTAGGCCGCCTGCAGCCCCTCGTCCTCAATCACAGAGCAGCTCTTGTTGGGGTCACAGATTGTGCCAATGTCCGCCACGCCCAGGGTGTCACACATGCCCTCCTTCCCACAGAAGTTCTGTGTGGTGGAGAGGGTGAGATCGTGAGAACAGGCGCAGTGCAGAACCTCCTATTCCTGCTGCTGCCTGACAGGAAGGACATTTTTTACGCCCCAAACCCTCATTTCTTCGCAAAGGACACTCATTTGAGGGAGACTGTTTCTCTTTCTATGTTGGTGTGTGCTAGGGCTGGCTGGGACTTGGACAGCTTGTTTTGGGAGCAGGACAGTACAGTGGTTAAGCATACTGACCCTAAAGCAAGACTGCCTGGGCTTGACCACGGGTGCTGCCACTTTATGACACTCTGTGCCTCAGTTTCCTCAGTTGTAAAATGGGGAACTGTATAACAGTACTTGCCTGGGGTTGTTGTGAGGGCTGAGGCATAAACAGAGCCTTGCACACGTTATCACACTCTCTAGTACTGAGAAGGCTGCCTGTCTCAATCATACCAGATGGGTGGGCAGTCTCCTGATTTGAGGACATCTTGATGGTAACCACCTGGTTACCTGTCCCTGTGCCGAACAACTACCACAGCTAGACCTCCTCTCTTAATTCCCACTCCAGATCTCTCACTGGGCAGTGTGAGCCCATTTCCTCTTGCTATGACCTCAGCAGACAGCTGGTCCCAAACATTTGGAAAACAGCCCTTACGAGATTCCTCTCCTTCCCTTGCAAATACCTCACACTTGTCCTCATGACCTCCTCCTCCTCATTCCACACACGAGGCTCCTGGTGTCCAGCTGGGGCCAGCAGGGAGACATTCCCCATGTTTGGGCAGGCCTCACGGTCGTCCCTTTGATCTACCCACCCCAGCTCTGGCCCTCCCCGGGAGGAGCTGGGCCACAGACCTGTCTGGTTAGCAGGATGGCGGTGTCGAAGTGCTCTGGGTGCCGGTCGCTGGGCTGGTTGAAACGCCGCTGCCAGCTGCAGAAGTTGCGCAGCGTGAGCCCACCATTGTCAGACACTTCTGGGCCCCACCTCTCATCTTCCACTATGAGCACTTTCACCACCACCAGGTTGATGGAGTTCCTAATGCTGGGGTGCTTGTAGATGCGGGCAGCCACGGACATTAGTGTCAGGATGTGGTTCTGTTGGGAAGGAGGGAATGGGAAGAGTGAAGGGCTCAATCTCCCAACTGGCTGCCAGCCCGCGGCCTCACCTCGCTCCCCCAGCCCACGTGGCCTGCTCTGTGCCGAGCATCTGATAAACGGCATTTTGCTGAAAACTCACACCCTCGAGGCCCTTCATTTTTCATAAAAGAAAGTGGTGTCTCAGTAACTGTCCCAGGATCACAAATCTAATGAGCGAACAGCCAGCACTTGAACCCAGACTGCCTGGCTCCAAAGCGAGTGCATTCAACATCTTGACCAGACACATGTGGCTATGTAAATCAAAATTAATTAAAACTCAAAGAAATTAAAATTATAGCTCCTCTGTTACACTGGCCATGTTTCAAGTACGTAAATAGCCATCTATGAAATGTGGCTACTGTGTTGGACTGAGCAGACAGAACGTTCCATCACAGAAAGCTCTATTGGAGGAAACTGGTTATTCTGCCTGGACCCTGACTCCGACCATCTCCCTGCCAGCTGCCCCCCACCCCCCGCCCCACTCCGTTCTCAGCCCAGACGCAATTATCTGAGCACTCCAGGTTAGTAGAATTTCTCTCTTAGAATCCAGCTGTGCATTTTCTTGTTGTCTACTGGAGTTAACTTCTCTTTAGGATGGGAATGTTAACCCTGAAAATTTTGCTCTAATAAGCACTATGAACAAAGGCTACTCTGCTCCTGGTGTGGGGCCCAGACTTGATCTATGTCACCTCGTTACATGCTTACAATAACCCTGGGAGTATGTACTGCGATCCCTCCTTCTAAGGCACGTAGCTCTTCGAGCCAGGATGCAGCCCAGGCGTGACCCTGTCCGAGGTCCACCTTCTTCCCATTAAGTTTCCCAGTACTTGGCCTTCTGGTTTTCGCCCGGACGGCCCTGAAGGGTTTATTCCCTTCTGTCTGGGGCTTGAGAGAATCCAGTGGGCCTAATGAGACCCAGATGCTTAGACTCACACCTGCTTTCAGTCCCACCCAGGCCAGCTGAAATAGTCGACATCATTGCTTGGCCTCGGTCCTATCCCTGGGCTGCCAGCTGCTCCCCCGGCTTTGGAGGAGGCCAGGCTGGAGCTGACTCTCCTGCCTCAGGGACCTCTAAAAGTGAGTTTTCTTGCTAAGGACGGCTCTGTGGGACCTCAAGCTCAGGCACTAAGAATAGCTCAGCTGCAAGCATGGACCCAGATGGGCAGAGCATCAGCCCCAGATGAGGGTTGCCAGATGGATCCTGGTTGGGGCTCATGTGGGAGTCTGTCCATCTCCATTCCTCTCACTTAAAATAAAAATAAATAAATAAATAAATAAATAAATAAATAAATAAAAGTGAGTTCTCTTGGGTTATTTTGTGGAAGAGGAGACAAAGGGACAGGCATGTGTGCCTTCAGCCATGAGTGTGGCCGGCTGAGCAGGCACTCGCTTGCCCTGCTCCCTGTGCTCTGGGGCGCCATCTCTGTCAGCCTCCCTTTTCTCTCTCTGGTGGTCTGGACAGGGGAGTGGAAGGAGGGTAAAGGAGAGCAAAAAACTAGAGAGGGACAGTTTGAGGACATGTGTGGACGGGAGTTCCAGAAGAATTCCATCATTTGTGAATGGGATCTGCCCATTCACCTAACAGGCAACAAGCCAGGTATTTTGTAAGCCCTACAAACAGGGGCTGGCAGGTTACTAAGGGTGTCAAGTACTCCAGCTATGTTAGGCTGATGTGAGTATCTTATCAGCAGAGCTGAAACTTGGCACTTGCTCTTGGAGTTGGATTCCTAAGGGAAAAAAGCAATCACATCATTATGCAACTGGGGGTGAGGGCTGAGGAATGGTAGCTTGTTGAGGTTACTTCCTGTCCAGGTCTTCATTGTTCCCAGCGGCAGAAAGCCTCCTGGTCTCTGACTCTAAGAAGGGCAGAGTCTGATGGGCCAAGGATCAACTCCTAGGGTTTCTCTGAGGCAACCTGCACTTTCCATGTAAGATTTCTTTCCTTTGAGTCCTGATTTTATAATCTCAAAACTGGGGAGATGATGTCTTACAAAGAAAGCGTGAAGATCAGAGATGTCCACTGCTCATTACTGGTCCCAGAGAAATATGTAAAGGACTGAAGGCTTGAGGTTTAGAAGGGTTGGCATTCCCAAGCTGACCAGATCAGACGAAGGCTCTCAGGTAGCAGCTGAGTGGGGACCGTGCAATGGCCATGTGTTCAGGAACATCTAAGACATTGTTGTGTAAACTGCTGCACAAAGGTGGGGTGAGGCATCAGGGATGCTTCCCAACACTCAGGTTCTCAGGGAGTTTCCTCCTTTGCAGTTTGGGTAGCTCGTAGCATCTTTTCCAGACAACGAATAGCTGTTGGGCTGAGCTGGCTTGAAAGCCACTACCCTTTAAGGCGGTAGGTTAAACCTAATGATCCGAAAGTCCTTCTGGTTGCAATCTCAGAAGATAATTTCCATTGCAGGTAGTCTGCAACAGGGTCCAGTGTTTCTTTAAAATCCCCAAACCTTGTCCCACTTACCTCCCTTCTTCTGTCTCACTGAATGCCAGATATGTGCAGTGCACCTAAGGTTTCCCAGAGGGAAGGACTCCTAGGCCTTGGTGGGGTGGCGGCCCTGAGTCTGTGAGTCTCTGATTCTCAGCCAATCCCATGAGCCAAAAGGGCAGGCCTGAGTTACGTCCCACAGGTGGTGGGCTCAGGAACCATGGAGGAAGAGGTCAGATGGCTCGCTGCACCACCTGGTGTCTATTTGTATCTCCTTGCACACCAGTGCAGGCTGCTTGCTGAGGCATGCGAGTAACATTGTGCCTCTGGTGGAGCTGAGTCCCAGTATAGCAGACAGCCTCCCACCAGCACGGCAGGTAGGCTGGACAGAGCCTATGGCCGGCCCGGCCCATGATGGTTAAAGAACCCTCCTTTTGAACAACAATGGTGGGGATCTGATGCCCTTAACATGTGTTAGGGAAGGTGGGGCATTTTTCAGGGAGTCTTTTTCTCTACTGGCTCTCCCAGAACCTGGAAAAGAGAAAACCACCCCAGCCAGTATGGCTGCAATACAACCCTCTTTGATTCCTTGAACTACAAACAAAAAGATCCACCCATAGCTCTGGCGCAGACAAAGCCACGAGGGTGGGAGTCTTGGGGCAGCTGGGCCTGGGTCACACGTGTTTCTAGCAGCTTCTTCTGCTCACAGTGCCATCCCTTATGCTTTGCTCATTTGCTCTTTGCGCTGTGGGTCCTCCTGCGTTTCCTTGTAGCATGCCTGGGAGAGGCAAGGAGATTGTGGACGTGGAAACCCTCTAACCTCAGCAGCCAGTGCCGTCTGTTTCCTTTTTTTCCTTCTGGGAATCTCTGTAGGGCCTGAGGCTGCTGAGGAGGAGGTGGGAGAAGCAAAGGAGAAGGAAAGAAGCAATAGGAGAAGAGAGAGTACCGCACAGTTTATCCTTAATTTCTCCTCATTCTCAAAACAGCAAGGGTAAGGCCCCCTCTCCAAGGCACACAGTTATTACACACAAGGAGTCAAGTGTAGTACTCTCAGCCAAGCAAGCTGAAAAGTAAAACCTCTCTGCTATGTGGGACAGCAGAGCTGACATAGCGATGTTTGGCTACGATGGTATGCGGCCATACTGGCCTCCTACTCTGACAAATGCCATCACCGAAGGCAACTCTAGTTTCAGTCATGCTTTGATGAGCGCCTACTATGTGCCAGGCACTGGTTGGGTGCTTTCTACTTTTTATTGCATCTCAACACAATGCCAGGACATTGGTATAATTGTTCTTACTATGCTGGTGAAAAATTGAGGTACAGAGAAATTGGTAACTTGCTCAAGAACACCATTATTTATGTTACTCTTTAAAGCCTATCCTCTTAATCATGACACTGATTTTGCTGTTTCAAAGAAAGCTACAGCGTAGCTGAAACAGACTCAAGCAAGTGAGCTTGCCCTGCCGTTGTCTATGTACACACCCCCTCCCATCTCCCCTTCCCCCCCCCCCCCCCCCCCCCGGGAGAAATAGTGAATCAAAAACCTTTTACTATTAAGGCATTTTTTTTTTTTTTGGAAAGCACTTCATGTGGGAGAGCATAATTCACACATAATTAACACTTGTCTTTCATCCAGTGAAGACTTGGGTGGCTACAGTGAGTGGGGCCTGTACCTGTTTTTGTTATTTTTCCAAAGCAGGACGTTTTTTATTATTAGAGACGGTACTAAACCGGGATTATGCTGGGCAAGGAGGGATCCATGCTCACTTTAGTGTTAGAGCTTATGGGAGACATTTTCCCCAGAAGATATGGTTAAGGGGGAGATGAGATGGCCATGACTTAGCTTGTCTCTGAAATCGTTTCCTAGTAGCTTGACATCTTGGGGAAACCTCTGGTCTGCTCTGGGGACAATAAGGGCCACTCCTAGCAGCCTCTCTGCTGAGCAGAGAATTCAGAAGCTCAGCTTGCAGTTGCTTTCCCAGCAGGACAGACTTCCCAGACTGAGTGTGGGTGCTGCCCAGCCCCCACTCGCTCTGCTCCTGCTCCAGTTTCATCCAGAGAGCAATTAGCAGCAGCCGGATGCAGACAGAGTTAATGGTCTCTTCCGAGGTGGTCCCTCCTTTCAGAAAGCCCCCTTTGTCTGGGCTCTTTCACTCTGAAACCAGATAAGAAGGTGGGAAGCTGGGGCCCCTCCATCAAGGGATTAAGTGAACTCAAGTGTACCGAGTCCTGGAAAACTTCATTGTCACTCGGCAGCAAGACCCACCTTGAGCAGGGCTGGTTCTTTCTCTGGCCTTCACGGTGGTTTCTTCTCAGTATCCTGGCAGCATGTCTTTGGACTGTTGGCTTCAAGGAACCATTCCCACAATATGGACAAGTGTCAGGGGGTCCGCAGAGCTGCAGAGTCACAGGCCCTCCGCGAGCCAAAGGCAGCCGGGCACAGTGAGGAGCACTGCGCTCCAGGTCAGCAGCTCGTGTGGCACACCCAGCCCCTCACCTAGGTTGCTACCTGTGTGACCTGGAGGAGGTCACACATGCTCAGCGAGCTGCACCTTCTTTGTCTAACTCCTCCACAGGTATTTCCACTGAGGTGATGAGCGTGGCAACCACTCTGCAGATGGAAGGCACTCAGAGCGGCTCCCCTATATAATACTGAACTTTCCAGAAGACTCATCATAAGGCAGCCTACAGATGACCTTGTCCAGGAGTATCTTTTCACAGATGAGCAAATCCAGGCCCTTGATGTGGCAAAGTCTCTCCTCTTCCTCATTGTGTCGCCAGCTGCTAAACCACTCACAAGTGCCTCCATCTGTGTGAATGAACTTCCAGGGAGACTCTTGGAGAACTTCATAAAGAACTGGACTCTATTTTGGGGAGAAGGGTCTGAGCAGGCAAGTTCTTGGGGAACTAGGACTTGATGTTCACCCTTGGCGGAGCTCATGGACCCATTGAGGAAGCTCAGGGGACTGAGCTGAGAAGTTCAGGTTTATTCTGTGGCATCTCCACAGCTGGTGAGCAGTCAGAGCAGAGGGGCCAGTGGGCAGTCATAAAAACAGCTGTGCCTCAGCCCCTGCCTCACCACAGCTGGAGTACACATGGGCTGTGACATAATGAGACTAAAAGGGAAGTAGTAGGGCTGGTCCAGCTGAGAGAGGACTTCTCTTTGAGGTATAAGACCTAGCAGTAGATGCCCCAGGTTGATCACATGTGCCTGATGTCCATTCCGATGTGCTCTCCTGACCTAGGCTGGCTCGGTGCAGAGGTGCATGTCTATGGATGTATTTGGAGGGGGAGGGGATGAAATAAGCATGTGCTAAGTCCAGCCAGGTATTGTATGAGGCATCATCCTGGGTGGCTCTGCAAAAGGAAAGTTGACTTGTCTGGTACAGCTAACTGCATTAAAATGCAACCAAGCATGCTGCCTCAGTGGTCTGGGCATCCTGAAGGTTAGCACCAAACAAGCCTGCTTCTGATGGCTCTGAGGTCTGCAGGGGCCACATACGTCCTTGAGGCAAATACTCAGTATCTTAAGTGTCTACTCTAGGTGAAGAGTTCAGAGAGCAAGATGGTAGGAAGGCATTAGAAAGGGCATTTTGGATCCGGAGATTGACAAGCAGTTACTTTCTCTGTTGCTTCTTTGTATTCATATTATTCATACCTCCTGGTTCACAGGTGGATGTAGACACTGGTCCATGGGTAGGGGAGGGGCTCAGCAGCTCAGCTCTGGGTTTGCAATGAACTACTTCAGCCGCTTTCTGTTGTTGCCCCCAGTAACCAGGCTTGCCTGTTCTCACCAGAGATGGGAGAAACCCCTCCTGCCACCCTATCTAGGACTTGCAGGGGAGGCAGGGAAACAGATATTAAGTCAGTGTAGACGCAAAGCCTGTGGGGCAGACAGCCTGAGGGCTTGAGGGCTTGCAGCTGTCCTGCCCTGCTCTGGAAAAAGTGATGTCTGCGACAGACAGCGTGCAGAGGAGTCTGCTCAGGGCTTAAGCTTCCCCTGCAGGGGCCAGAGGAGCAGACACATGGACCTTTTACCAACTAGTGCTTCCCATCGGTCCATCTAGGATGCATTGCCCAGTGATGGTAGAGTGGGAAAGAAGGGGTGAGAAACAGAACGGCTGACTGTGCCTTGTTTGGACTATTCTGCACAGGTGATGCTGAGATGCTTGGTGCTTCCAACAGTCAGGCACAGGCTGAGCCTAGAAGAGGGAACTCAACGGTCAGGTCTTCTCCACCTGACACATTACTGTAGTAAGAGAAAGTGCAGCCCCTACACTTCACCTGGTCTGTGGGGGAGATGTTGGGGCCAGGGCAATACAGACACCCCCTGCTGACTCTGCACCATCTTTGGTTCTAGTTAGAAACCATCTGGCTACAGAGGCTGTCCCCTGAACATAGTTTTCCTGCCCCAGCTCAGTAGAGAACTGTGTCTGGGCTTAGATCAGCTGGGGTGGATCAAGTATAGTTATGATTCCACTAGGAACAATAACTGAGAAAGTTCATATCCCCACTCTCTTCTCCCCTCCCTTTCCCACTGAAGCTGCAGTTTCCCGGACTGAGCCCCCAGGCAGAAATCCGGCTCCCCTCCCTTCTTCGCTGATGCTGGCACTGCCAAGTTCTACAGGGCCCAGCGCCAGGTTGGCAAGGTAGTTCCACCCCCTGATCAGAACCAGCTGGGCACACAGAAGTGGGGCAGCCCCTTTCCAGGTTCAGTTCCCTCCAAACAAGGTCCTTCATTTGTGGCAATCTTGGTTCTGCACACAAGGGAATGAAATAGCTACATCTTTCCATGGGAACCTCTTAGGTCTGGAGACAATAGAAGGTTAAAAAATAGGGGTAGGGTGGATGTTCTTCCAAAATGTTCATTGTTGGTCTCTAATGGGAGAGGCAGGTGTCCAGGGGTGCTTTTAAATCCATTTTCAGGTCAGTTTGCTGAGCACTGCCAGAGGTTCAGATGGGAGGAATGGGGTGAGAGGCAGCTGATAGGGGGAAGCGCTGGGACCTCCATCTTAAATTGGAAGGGAGGTGGGGGGTGCTGGATTTCAGAATTTAAGTAGAGCCCTGCTCTTTCTCAGAAGGACAGAAAAGGGAAGAATTTGGACACCCTGGGAGGTGACTGGGGACCTCCGGGCAAAGCGAGTCCTACCTGCAGGTCGGTCCCGTAGAATGTTGCCATGGACGCATCAGCTACAAGCAGCGTTTCCACGAAGCGAGCCTCAGACACAAACCGCTTGGTCCTACTCGTGGCCCCCAGGGGTGATGGCAGCTCGCTGGCGTCTTCTGACACGTCTTCTTCGCCCTCTTTCTCCTGTGCCTCCTCCTCCTCCTCCTTCTCGGCCTCGTTGTCTCTCTCCTGCCTTTGATCATGGGCCTTCTGCACCCCCCACTCGGGTCCTCCAGGGAGGGGGTGGGCTTGGGCGCGGCGTGCCCCGGGTCCCCAGCGCTGCAGGCGGTGCGGCCGGTGCAGGGAGTCCCCCGCTCCCAGCGGCTGGATGGTGAACTCCTCGCCGTCCAGCAGGAAGGAGCCGCTCAGCCCGCCGCACAGGCTGACCGCTGCCAGCGACTCCGGCACCCCGTTCACTGTGCCCGAGAAGAAGCAGGCGCGCAGCTCGCGCTCGCCCCCGGCAGCCCCGCCAGAGCCTCCAAGGCGCTGGATCTTGAACTCGGGTGCCAGGAAGCTGGCGTCAGGCGCCAGGCGCAGCACGAAGCCCTGGCCGAAGGCGGACAGGTGGAGCGCCAGCTCGCCCGCGCCGTCCACCCACCGCGTGGGCACCACCAGCTCCGAGGCCAGGCCCGGGACTCCCGGCCGGGCCGGGGCGCCGCGGGCAAGCGGCTGCAGCAGCAGCACCAGCAACAACAACAACAGCAGCAGGAGCGGCGGCCACTGCGGCGCGGCGCGGGGCATGGGGGCTCCGGCTGCGGCGCGCGCAAGAGAAGAAGCCGGCCCGGCGCGGGCAGGTGCTGGCGGCGCAGGCGCTGCCGGGCCGCTCCCTCTAGGAAAAAGGAAATCAATCAGGCCGCTGGGCGACTCAGCCCGTGGGGGCCTGGCCGCAGTGCGGTCCCCGGGCGGCCCCTCTGGCCGCGCAGCCGGTTCCACCGCGCTTGCCCGCGGATCAGAGAGCGAGCAACTGGCGCCCGGAGCCGCGCGCGCCCGCCCTCCGCCCCTGCCTCGTCCCCACCCCAAGAAGCACCGAGTGGGCTGCCGAGCCCTTCTTATTTATACTTCCTTCCTGGCTTTGACATAAGAAGTTTATTTTTGATCTCTCACTATTCCCGTTTCCCCTCCCCTGGGATCGGAGAGAGAAACTGAAAAGAGGGAGCGAGAGTGTAGAGAGAAAAAAAATTGGATGAAATGTAAAACCAATCAGGAATCAGCGGGACTTGCTCCCCTCTCCACTCCCCCCCCACCTTAAGTGTCAACTCCAACTTTTTCCCCTTCCCTTGACGCACGGCCCCACATTAACTCCTACAGCGCTGGAGTGGCCCTTGGCAGTTCTTGTGGAGGGCCAGTCGTTCCCTCCTTTAAGACCAAGTGCCCAGGACACATTCTCTGAGTGGCTCTCCGCCTTGGCCCAGCAATAGTATTGGGATCCCTGCAGAGTCACTCTGGGCATATAACTGTGTAGAAGAGAAGTCTCAGGAGAAGGTTCTAGAGCTTTTCATAGTGAAGCAAAAGAGAGAGGTGGGAGAAGTCATAATAAAACCATGCCCTCCCACTAAAAACCACATTTTCACCTCAAGCTTGGGATGGGGGAAAAAATACCCTCCCCCCCATTAATGGAACCAAAGACTCTTGTTACTGTCCCTTACAGGGACTGGCAGGCAGAACCAAGCACTGGTGGTAAATTACCAGAAGTGAGGTTGGCAGCAAAAGGGGGTCACCCACAGGGAAGGCAAGCCTTTCCCCAGGAGGGCAGCAGATCACCAGGAACTGTGAGTCTGGTCCTGAAAACTCGATTGGAACTCTGCTCAGTTCCCTGGGGGACTTCATGACAGGTGGCTATGGGTACAAAGAAGTATGAGTGTTGACTCATTCTGTCCCACACTGTCACCTCCCCCTGGGATGAGGGGACTGAAACACAGAGAAGGGAACGACATAGTCTACAGCCCTCTCTCCAGACCACAAAACACAGCATTTCATGGCCCCTAGTATTAATGGCACAGGTCTGGAGATTGGATTCAGGGTCCTGTTCTCCAAGTTTCTGCTACCAGTGTTCTGCCTGTGTTGGGGGCACCGACAGTTGAGTGGTCCACATTTCTTCTTAGTCCATCCAACTCCTTCCAACAGTGGTGGGGGTTCGGCATGCACCTGAGACTCTCAGGGCTTGTGACCTCCAAAGAGAAGGCTCTCATAGCCATAAAGAATTTTTGTGACTACAGAACCCTGGAGGAAGCCTGCCAGATTCCTTTCTGCTTTCTCAGAAAAGCAGAAGAATGGCTTTGGATTAGATGAAGGAAAAGATGAACTTCCCAACCCAGCATGCTCTAGAATTTCCTTTCCTGGATAATTTACAAGGTAAGAATAACTGGAGTCTCGGATGTTTTCCCCAAAACACTTCCAGAGGTGGAGGAATGGAAAGGATGGCCTCTTCAATCCTTTTCCAAAAATGAGTGACCGGGCAGGCAAGGCTGAATCTCATTTTGCTTCAGGCTTGATCACTGGTCTTTGCTTCCTGAAGCTCCTGGTTTGCCATTCCTCAGAGCGAAACTCCTAATTTTCCATAGCAATTAGGTCTATATAGGTCTTCCGTCTTTCTCCTTTGTAAGCACCTGCGAGGGTGCGATGGAGTGGTGAAGCCCAGTTTCCCTTCCTCTCCTCCTGAATGTGTATTAATGGCTACAAGTGGAACACCCAAGCAGACCAGGGAAAAGTCTTGAATGTCTTTGGGGGCCTCTGGTTTCAGTTGGGAAGGCTCTGGAGGTTTTTCTTTAAAAATAGAATGAAATGCCCCTGAAGAGAGCGGTTTGGAAGCTCCCGAGGAGAGATGACTTTATCCTGCCCCATTTCAACAACTCCTGGCTGGCTCACTGCTAGGTTGGGTCTGCATGGCTGCCCTCTCCCTCCCTCCAACCCAACCTGGATTCATACTTTCCAGCCAGGGTGGCGCCTGCCACTTGCAGTGTGACCTCAAGGTGTCAGGCTTGCCTTAGTTATGCTTAAGCTTGTGTCCTTACCACTGGGACTGAGAAACTGGTGTGGGTGGAAGTCCTTGGGAGAAAGGCAGATGAAATCCGTATAACAAAACAAACACCAATCAACCGACCAGTTTGAATCCCAGAGGGGTATCTGCGGGATTTCCTACATTACCACGTTCTTTCCCCAAATACAAATTCCTGCGGGGGCTGGGGAACTCCACCAGAGGGTTAAATCCTGCTTGCTGCCTGTTTTTCTACAGTCCACAAGCTAAGAGTGTTTTTTATATTTTTAAAATGATTGGAAAAAAATAAAGCTATAAGATTTTGTGATATTTGAAAATGGCATGAAATTCACATTTCAGTGTCCAAAAATAAAGTCAAGTTTTATTGGAATGCAGCCCTAGCCATTCATTTACAAATTGGCTACTTCTGTGCTTTAAGGGCAGGGTTAGGTGGGCCTAAGATACATTTACTATTTAGCCTTTTGCGGAAAAAGTTTGCTGGCTCCTGAATTACAGTAAAGCAGCATTGATTTGGAGTCCTCAAATTTCAAATGTGGGATTATTTCGACTCAGTATTTGTGATTCTTATGAAATAAGCTAAAAAATGAAATGATATAAAAATAGGGGAAATATCATAAAAATAAAAATATTTATGTTTATCTTTACTTCTGTATTAAGTGATTATTTGTTATTTAATTAGCCCTTAAGTAATTAAAGGACTTTTATGTTTATAGTACCTTATGTTATAGGTTTATAGTGACTTTTGAGTTTTTAATTAACTATTAGTAACTGGTATTTCCTATTTTTATAACGAGTTTTATAGAACGTATGTCGTAAATTTATAGTGCCCTCATACAACTCAACACCAAACAAACAAACAATCCATTTAAAAAATGGGCAGAGGACCTGAACAGACACACCTCTCCCGAGAAGACATACAAATGAGAAAAAGACATATGAAAAGATATTCAACTTCACTAGATGTTAGGGAAATATGCAAATCAAAAGTACATTGAGATACCACCTCACACCTGTTGGAATGGTTATTGTCAACAAGACAAGTAATAACAAGTGTTGGAGAGGCTGTGGAGCAAAAGGAACCCTCATTCACTGCTGTTGGGAATGTAAGCTAGGAAAGATACTATGGAAAAATAAATAAATAAAAAAAATAAATTTATAGTGTCTCCTAAGTTCTGGTGTTCCCAAGAATTTCCTTCTTGTTGGAAGAAACATTAGTCATCATCTAATCTACTTAGACTTGCATTTTGCAGAGGAGAAACAGAAATGTAGAGGTTTATGTGACTTCCCCAAAGATGAAGAATTAGTGGCATTTTCTTTTCTCTTAAGATAGTATGGCACCTCCTGCTTAAATATAAAGAAACTATATTGTACCAAAAAAAAGAAAAGAAAAGAAACTATATTGCTTTTAAATTTTGTTCGCAATTCATACCTTCTTATTAAAATTAAATGCTTACTCTGGGCCAGGCATTGTTCTAAATACTCATTTTAATTTAATTTTTAGTAATAATAGCTTCCAACTTTTGAGGGCTTGCTGTGGGCTAGGCATTGTGCTGAAGAGCTCACAAACTTCATTTCGCTTTATTATCATGACAATTCCCTGAAAAAGATATCCTACAGATAAAGAAAGAGATTTAGAGGTGTTATATAACTTGCTTAGAGTCATTCATTTAATAACTGTTCCTAACCAAGGTCACATTCATAAGCTACCAATTAAATTTAATATTTTTCTGGTGATGATGCTGTACGCTGAATTAGTGTTCCTTTGTTTAGAATCAGAGATTAAATCATGGTATTACAGAGCTGGAAGGGACTCTAGGACTTCATTTTTAAAGATCTCAAAGAAGGGAGTAAACAACTTTTATTAAAGCTTGTTCTAGCACTTAAATATAAACAGAGTTCTCTCTTTCTAATCAAAATAATACCCTTTTCCCACAATTCATGTTTATTTCTTTAATTTTGGCCATTGTGTAATCGCCATGGCCCTGCAGTGCCTATAACAGAGAGAGAATTTTCTTGTCCTTATGCGTCATGCTGCTGAGCACACATCCCAGGCAGGCCATGTGTGATTTTTGACATCTCTTTTGTGCTGGCACTCACCTGGTATTCCCTTTGGTATTTGTGGTCAACATTTATATGCATACAAGCATTACTGTTTATTTCTATCTGTTTAATTCTTTCTTAATTCTAAATATTTTATCATTTGAAACCTTTGTAATTTCACCCAGTATATAGAAGATGGGGCTACTTCAAGTTCAATTTCCTAATTCCTGTAAAGTGCTAACTACTCTGACGGTTTTCCTTCCTTCATCTAGCTGTTCTGCTGTTCACAGACACTCTCAATGGGTGTGCTCCCAGGCTTGTTATCTATAGAGCACTGAAAACCAGATCTATACAAACTCTAGTGTGATACTGACATTGACTTGCTTGCTGATCAGACTTTTAATTGGTTTTATTTTATTTTATTTAATTAAGTTAGAGGAGGGGAGATAGACTCCGGCATGCACCCTGACCGAATCCACCCAGCAACCTTTGTCTAGGGCTGACGCTCAGACCAACTGAGTTATCCTCACTGCCTGGGCTGATGCTTGAACCAGTTGAGCCACTAGCTGCAAGAGAGGAAGAGAGAGAGAAAAGGGAGAGGGAGGTGAAGAGAAGCAGATGGTCTCTTCTCATGTGTGCCCAAACTGGAGATCAAACCCAGGAAGTCCACATGCCTGGCCGACTCTCTATCCACTGAGCAAACCGGCTTTATTACAGCAAGAAGCAAACAAATCTTTTTGTTCCTATCATTTGTATTTTCAATGATTAACTGCCACAAATTAGGCTCATTGTGGGGCACCAAAAATATAAAGGTTCCTGAAGTTCCATGTGGAATGTGTCTGTGATTGCAGCCTGTAATCTGTGATCCCTAATGTGACTGGTGGTGAAGAGTTACTTGCACATTTTAAGTCTCACATGCAGTAACAATGGCCATGATGGTAACAGAGGCTTAGGTCATGCTTGTGTTACCACTTTATGGCCAGCAGGTGGCATTGTTGAAACTTGTTATTTATCTTTTTGTACAATTTTCAGAGCAACTTTTCCAAAAGTCAGAAATCATTATCATGTCATGCAAGTCTGAGACAGCAGTCCTTCAAAACTATACAAATGAAAAAAAAAAACTGGGTGTTCATTAGAGTTCTTACAACTAGTCACTGGAGAAAGCTGAAGGAGGTGTTGTGTGGTTGTCAGGCTTAACATAACTTGTACTTCTCTCTTTCCTACCATGCTTTCTTCATCTTGATTTCTAGTCTTCCTCAGACCAGTGTCTCTTAACTCAAATTACCAGTTGGACAGTCTTGGTGAGCTGGTCAAGCTGAAATACCTTTAGGGTCTGGGACCATCTTAATCCCAAGAACGGTTTGGTTTCTGTATACTGGTTAATTATTTAATGTCAACAATACATTTCCCCCAAATCTTCATTATTAATTCTAACCACCAGATGGGAGCCTCATCACATTTACCTTTTATAGCTGATTCAAGAAGGTCTGAAATCTCTAAACAATGGATCCAGTTAACCACTTTTGATAACATAGACACAGACACACGCACACACAGACACACGTATAAATGTTATGTTTTATTGCACAAACTTGCCAAGCTGCACCCCTTTCTGCTTGTTTTAAATGGAAGAGAAGAGAGACAAAGGAAAGGAGCCGGGATTTCAGGTTGGAGGGTGATATATCAGAGCAAATGAGGTGCTTATTCAAGGCCATCTTGATTTGAAAACTATCCATTCCTAATAAACGTGCTTACACTTAGTTAGAATGCGAAGAGCTAAGAAGAGTGCTCTGCACCCTGGTAAGCATATGCAAATGTTCACTGTTTTCTGTCATCATTGTTGTCATCATACTGTTTTCTATCATCATTGTCTTTTTAGTCACACAGTTGTATATTCCCACCTCACCAGACGGAATAGTTGTAGAGCATCTGGGGTTCATCTTGACACTGGTCCTCACCCTCAGGGTCTCCCTCCTTTTAGGGTTGCCCATGGTGCTCACCTGACCTTCTGCTGTCATGGACAGCAGGGAATCCAAATCATGAACACTTTGCTGTGATAACAAGTACTGCTGGGAGTGTTTGAATTTTGAGAGACCTAAGGAAGGGGAGCCAAAAGAAACAAACAACTAATGGTAGACTTTCAGACACTGTCGCTACAGCACAAGGGAGAAATCCGGGGGCCAGGAACACATGTCAAGGTGCCCAAGTGTTAGACAGAGTGCACCTGCAGGCATGTGAAGGCGGTCCCTGAGCTCGGTGGGAGATGAGATTATGAGAACATTATAGCCCATCTATCCTACTGTTCAAGTATGTTGGGTAGTAAAGGAAATCAGCATTCTTTTGATTCTGGATTAAGAAAACCTAGTTTCTTCTTCTTTTTTAAAAAATCTTTTTGGCATTTAGATCTAGTGTAAATCGTGTAGCTCTCCACCAAGCCCACTCCCTGAGATTTCTGGGATTATTTCTTTTCAGAACATTCTTCCTTGCAGCTGGCTCTGTGTGACGTCTCATCAGGCTCATAGGCATGAGAGGATTTTAAAGAGGGACATAGACATTAGAGGTGGCCAGGAGAATCATTTTTCTAACCTCTCACTTTGGTAAATTGAGACATATGAGGACATCATTTTCTCAGAGCCACACGGCTGATCGACAAAGATTAAGGGATAGAAAGGGGGTCCTCAGTCCCATGTTCTCTGAATGTCACATCTAATTCCACTCCCTTCTGCAGAGCAAGACCTGAGCTCCGAGTTTGTGTGACATGACCCAAGTATCAGAGCTGCCTGGTGGTGGGCCTGGCAGTAGCAGCCAGGTCCGTGCAATGCAGTGGGACATGCTGTTCTATTTCAGCACTCATTGTCACTTCACCTGCCCATGTTATCTTCATTCAGAACTCCTCTTTTGGTGTGTCTGTTTTTCCTCAGTAAAAGAATCTTTCATCACAAAAGAAGTCAAAGTACTTAGGACTTTGCCATGTTAATGACTTACAAAAAAGTTTAACTGTATGAAACTCAGGATGTGGAGGTATCTCTTGGATGTCTCAAAAAGTGAGGAGAAACAGGAGAGGCTGGGGACTTAGGAAGAGAATGGTATTTGAAGCAGCCATGTGGCAGGGGAGGAAAGGGAAGGGCAGAGGGATGGGAATGGCATGGTGCTTCCCATGCTGATGGCCTCTTTCATGTCTTGCCTTGTGTTCGTGTGTGTGTATGTGTGTTCATACCCATTCATACCCATTTCATACTCACTCATACCCATTCATTCTCTCTCTCTCTCTCTCTCTCTCTCTCTCTCTCTCTCACACACACACACACACACACACACACACACACACGATGGTGATGGGAGAAGTGGACACCTTTCCATTTCTCCTTTCCCACTTTCTTATGCTCTTATCCTTGTAGCTCCTGACACAGTCTTCTCCCTTCTTCTTGGACTTTACTCAATTTTCTCCTCTTTCTGAATTTTCTTCTTTCCTATTTTCCGTTATAAGCTCCCTACTCAATGTATAGTATTTTCACTCCCAGTAAATAATTTCATAAACTAGTATGTGCCAGAAGTGGTCCTAGACAATGTGGGCAAAGAAATACAATAGGTAATTCCTGTATTCTGATCATCTGTTTTGTCCAGATGGTTCCTAGTCTGTTGAACAGGACAGTTTAATAGCCAGATCATTACAATATAATGTTACAAGTACAATAATAAGCCATATGCAAAGAGCCTGGCATAAAAAATGGGAATCTAGGAAACATTTGTGAAGTAAATTGATTAATAAATTATGAGAGCACAGAGAAAGTAGTGATAGCCAGGTTTTGATGGGCAAAGATCAGATTGAAAAAGATTCCATTTGAGTGCTATTTTTTATTGAACTTAATGAATGAGTGGGAGATCACCAATCAACCATTTCAGAAAGGTGGGGATACATGCACACATGCACACACACACCTGAGAACCTTTTGCACTTGGGAAAGTAATTGAGTGCAGTGAATCCTGCAGGCTGAAATGGCAGGTACCAAGGAGTGGCAGGCAATGATGAAGTTAGATCAGTCAAGTGGTACCTGGGAACTACGAACTTTCTACCAGAGGGTGATGCAGACTCATTAAATTAAAGACTTTTGAAAAGGGAACTGATATGACTGCCTTTGTCTTTTAGAAAGATAAGTCTAGCAATTATGTAGCAAGAAGATTGCATTAAGGAAGAAGGTGGAGTAGCTAAGACTTGTTAGGATGAGCTTCCCGGAGATGGTGTGGTCTGAGCTAAGGACATGAGGGTGGAGATGGGAGGGAGGGGAATACATTGGAGCTTTCCTGAGTCAGTCCATCGGGACTGGTGGTGGGTGCAGGGGCCACGGGAAAGAGGAGATGAGGATGACTAGTCTCGTGGTGAGGTGAATAGAGATGCCAGTGGCTGAGTTGAGGAAAGCAGGAGGAAGTAGGTAGGTATGTACATGTATGTTGTTTTGAGAATGCGCATAGAAGGGAGTTTGGCTTTCAATTTGTTAAGGGGGAGCTAGGTGGAGTCGGATGCCTATCAGTGCCACTTGGGCAGTGATGGGGCCGGGAATGTGGACTTGGGAGCCAGAAGCTGTATTCTGCTGTACACGCTGAATATGTCTGAAATTAGGGATTCTCTTTGTTTCCTTTTAAATTTCCACTCACCCCTTCAGCTTCCTTATTCCTGCACTTTTCTTTCTTTCCTCAGCTCCAAGAGCAGAGGTGAAATCCACCTGTCCAGTCACCATTTTTGCTGTCTCCCCCCTTCGCATCTGGGGCCTTTCTGGAAGCACTGAGCACTTTTGGTTTTTCTTGATGAAACGCAGTGATTTTCCCCCAGTAGGGCTCTGTGGTCTACAAGTCTTCCCGTTGGTCTGTTGGCTGATTCAAAATGTCAGGGTGGGATGTCCCAGTGTGCAGGAGAAGATTCCTGGCTAGCTCGGAGAGAAAAGGGGAGGAAGGGAGAAATCTTTACTTGGAGTGACTTGATGTTTGGAGTCTCACCAACCACAGCTTGAAAGTATTGGACAACTTGCTGGGCTGCTCCTGCCAGGTTGGCTAAGAAGTGACATTACTGGATCCCATCACCTCTTGGCTCTCAACAGTGACAAGGGAGGCTGCACAGAGGTGCAGGGAGGAAGAAGTGAGGGCAGGCAAAGCACGAACCGCCTATTTTTTTTCAAAGGAGATAACATCTGGCTTCTCTGCAGAGCACTGGAGAACCCACGGTGTGGGAAGAGAGTGGGATCTGCTGGGCGCCTCGGGCCCCGCGCTGGGACCCACACTCAGTGGGAAGTGGACTGAGCCAGGAGAGCCACAGACAACTTTTCTCCTGCCTCCGGCCCGGGTTAAGGGATGGTTTTATATTCTTTAGTTAAATACCAGTGTTTTCTGCCCTTGAATTTCTTTTTTTATTTTTTTATTTTTTATTTTTATTTATTTTTTATTTTTCTGAAGCTGGAAACAGGGAGAGACAGTCAGACAGACTCCCGCATGCGCCTGACCGGGATCCACCCGGCACGCCCACCAGGGGCGACGCTCTGCCCACCAGGGGGCGATGCTCTGCCCCTCCGGGGTGTCACTCTGCCGCGACCAGAGCCACTCTAGCGCCTGGGGCAGAGGCCAAGGAGCCATCCCCAGCGCCCGGGCTATCTTTGCTCCAATGGAGCCTTGGCTGCGGGAGGGGAAGAGAGAGACAGAGAGGAAGGAGGGGGTGGGGGTGGAGAAGCAAATGGGCGCTTCTCCTATGTGCCCTGGCCGGGAATCGAACCCGGGTCCCCCGCACGCCAGGCCGACGCTCTACCGCTGAGCCAACCGGCCAGGGCCTGCCCTTGAATTTCTAATGTTCTTGGGGATCAGAGAAAACTCACGTGTATAAGCCTCATGCCTATGAGGTGTGGACACTCAGAGATTCTTTTTTCCAGTCTGGGCTGTCTGCTATCACCTTGGCTATCTATGACACTCGTCCCCATTGCCCACTCACTTCCTCACTTCGAGAGTGAAACGAAGGGGCACGAAGCCTGGAGGAGGTAACGCGCTTTGATGAAGTTCGGTGAGAGATGGGGACAGAGGTATGCGTCCCACAGAGCATTTCTAAATGGATGTCAGAGAAAAACTTTGAGGGCAGTAACCTTATGCATTGGCAACCCTCCCATTGTAGGACGTAGAGTAAGAATGCTCCCAACCTGTTGGGTTCAGTGAGAATGGTGGATGACAGCAGGGAGGATAGATGGAATCATTTGTTTCTCATTTATATGAATAGTACCCCCCGGTGCTGGGCGGCGGACACCCTGTGCAACCTCTGTGGTGACCCTCCCTGCAGAGACCTTTCGGTCACTCCTTTCTTCCTCTTCCCTTCTTAAAGAGTCCCCCTTCTGGTCACTATCTGACATTTTTCTATCAGAACTTCATTTTGAAAAAGGATTTGATTCTTTTAAATATATGTAAATGAGAAACTTTTTAAAGCTGTTATGGGATCTTTCCATCCTAGTGTATACGGAGATGCTGGCGGCAGCAACTCTTGAGAAAGGAGAGTGAGGGTGCATGAGGAGAATGAGAGAGGGTTGACAGAAAGCATGGGGCAGTGAGGCAAGACCAAGAGTGTAGAAGTGGAAGGGAGAGGGCTGTGCTAAGAGGAGATGAAGATGGAGGAACATGGCACTTACCCTCTAACTTGCCTAATAAATGAAGAGAGCAAGAGCCTGTGGTTCAGCTCAGTTCTTCTCAGCAGAACTAATCAAATAAATTTCAACCTCCTGAAGCAAGAATTGTATTGTGCTTTCCAATTACAAGAGTCCCAAATAATGTTATTTACTCTGAGGACTCAATGTGTTCTCACTGATAATTGTAAGACTGTTCTTCCTCTTTCATAGATCAGAAGTTCACAGCTCATTTAACCAGCACCCTCAAGTAACCCAGCTGTATAAGGGGGATTAAAGGGACCAGGAGAAGGTAGCCTGGACCTGTTATTTGGTGTTTCCCCAAGTCTAGTCAGGACCCTGTGTCTAGCCTCCTAGCTCCAAGACAACAAACCCAGGAGTTAAGCCCCAGAGCAAAAAAAACAGAATGGGTGCCTGAGAGGGAAAAACTAGGGTTAATATTTCCTCTGAGTGGAGAAGGATGGCCCCAGGCCCAGAGTTATAATTCACAGGTCCATAGATGAATCTCCAGCTGCTTCAGCTGTCTCCACATCTGGGAGAGGACTGGCCAAGGGGACCAGCATCGGGGGAAGCCAGAGGATGATGCAGTCACTCCCCGAGCCTTTCAAGACGCTTCCAGAGCCTGTGCCTTTCTAGATGTCTTCCACTTTGCCCAGCTCCGTGGCACAGTTTCCATGAAGAGCAGATAAACACATCTGGGATTTTTAGAGATCTCTGACAAAGAATGGTGGCGACGTAAAGCACACACACAAATATGGTAAGTTCTTAAATCTATTTCTGTGTCAAACATGGTCTGAATCCTCACATGGTAAGTCCATGATTTAAGACTATCTGATCTGAGGAACTGAGAGATTTCTTTCAGCCACTGTCTTTCCCATTAAAACCTTGCTGAGATCCCAGAGCTTATTTCTTATTCCTGCTCCCATTATCTTTTCTCCTTAATTCTTTATTCCTGTTTGGGGAGGCGCCCCAGGATGCTTGATTTTCCAGGGAGGCAGAGTCAGGCTTGGTGTCGATGCTGGTGAATGGCCAGGATCTGAGAGAAGCGGCTTCTACGTCTCCACGCTGCATTCCGTGGCACCTCCTTCTGGCCTCTGTGCAGCATCCTTTTGGACTGTGCATCTTCCCCCTGGAACCTCCTGCACCCACCTGGCTCAGCCAAGCCGTCGGCACCTGCTCTGGGGACTGTCAGGGAGACCGATATAAAAGAAAAAGAAGCCCTGGTTCTGATGAATTTCCTGTCCAGAGCAGCTGTAGCCCAGTCTTGGCGAAAGGGTTTCCACGTTTAATTAGCAAAGGGGAGGTAAGTTCAAACGGGATATTCCTATGCTAGAGATGGATTACACGTATGCTGAAGAAAGAGAGAAAGATGGAGCAGTCAAGTCCTTGTGAGCTCAATTCAGCTGCTTCCTGAATGGGAGGCGGTAGTTACGTGCACCGGCAGAGACCGGACGAGAGCACATCCTCTGTGGGAGGCACGGCTCACACAAGGCTGTGCACACAAAACAACAGCTTCTGAGCAGAAGAAGCCAAGCTAATTTCGCTTGAGCCAGGTTTTCATGTAAATGGTAAAGAGAAATGAGTTTATAAGACAGACAGAGCAGCTGGCTCGGTCGCTTTAGACAAGGAACTTGGTCTCTCTGGACCGGAGCCGCCTCAACTATGAAATCAGAGAACTGCGGCAGGTGGCGGGGGCACCGGCTAAGGTTGCTGTCACAGAAGTACAGGAAGTTTATAGCTATGGCAGCAGTGTGTTAAGCCTTCCAAACTTCCCTAGGAGAGAGCCTTATCCTCATTTTAGAGACGAAGTATCTTGTCCCATGTTCCGCAGGCTGTGAGCGAACACGCCGAGATTAGAATCGAGTCCGTTTATTCAGTTGGTGGTAATGAAGAGCTCCTGTTTGCCAGGCCCTGTGCCAGGCCCTGGGGGATTCAACAGTCAACGAGACAGATAAGGTCCCGCTCTCATCCTGGCTGGGGGAGAAGGGGGAGGAAGTCAATAAAAAAGTCAAGATTCAAGTGAACAAAATCGGTTCAAATAGAAGTAAATGCTTTGGAGATGATAAAACATGGAACCACGATCATGATTGGGTCATCTTCCGTTGGGTGGCCTAGGAAGGCCTCTCTGAGGAGGTGGCACTTGGGCTGGGACGTGAGGGCAGGAAGAGGACAGCCCAGTTGTCAAAGGGCATGAAAGGCTAAGCTGGGGCACCCCGCTTTCACAGCATGCGGCTGCAGCATGTGAATCCAGCATCTCCTTCCCCAGTCACAGCCCAACTGTCTCACCCCCAATCTTGCTTTTGGGAAAGAAGTTGCTTTTTATTTTTCAAAGATCATGGAGGACAAGGAGAAACAAGAAGATGCCAATTATAGAGTCCAAATCTGGACGTAGGGCTGCCAAAGTACCCTTGGAAGTCCGTGAGCAGAGCCGGGAGAGGAGTTCCCATGAGCTTTTCTCCTTCCTTGTCAGGAATACTGGAAAACTCCAGAAGGTGGTGATGCAGTCATCCTGGAGGGCCAAGTAAGGCTTGGTGGTGGTAATAGTAATAGAGAGTATTAACAGCACAGTTAGATAATATTTAAGAAACAATTTCCTATGTATTAAGCACTTCTAAGCGCTGCTTAAGTATTAACTTATTTAGCTGAGGCTTTGGGGAGTAGACTAACTTATCCATGATCACACAGCTAAGATTGGTGGGACCACGATGCACTTCTGGGTCCTTCAAGCCTGGGCTCTTCCTCATCATGCTATGTTGCCTTCCACAAGCCTCAAACAGCCATGTAATATTTGATCTGGAAGTGATCTTAGATTTTATCTAGACAGGAGATTTCTAATGCAGTCTTGTGACTGAAGACCTCTGACCGAGGCTAATCCATCCTATCTTGACAGGTTAAGAAAATTAAGAGTCAGAGAATCAGATCAGTGATGCAAATAGAGTTTCAATTTCAAGTTCTCATAACTCCTGCTCTAGTGCTCTACGCACTCTACTACAGCAGATACCCAGATCTCCAATCTCCTGTCATGAATTGAGTAGAACTGCAGCTTCCCAAGCAGGGAGAGACAATGGTTAAATAAGATAATGTGCATAAAACTCTTGATGCAGTGCTTAGCACAGAGTTAGTGCTTGATACATGCCAGTGCTTTTGAGAAAGTCCACACAGAAATGTTGGGTTTCTGTGCTCAGGGGTGAGACAGTTGGGCTGTGATTGGGGAAGGAGACGCTTGATTCACATGCTGCAGCCGTTGCCAAACTCCACTGATCACAGTGAGAGTGAAATGTCTTTGGAAACCTTGTAACCCACCATTAAAACTGCTGGGTATAGGAAAACAATTGCTTGCCCTATATAAGTGGCTTATGATTGCCCTCGGTTGTCTGAGTTTCTCTTTAATTATAGGCCCTCTTTAAACACTCAAACACACAAGGCCTTTGTAAACTTGAACTCCCATTCTCTCTCGCACACAATCCTCCCATAGGCACACTCTCTCTTTCATTTAGAGAGCATAAACACCCATGTCTTACTCATCACATAATGAATTTCAGCCCCATGAATCTCAATTAAAGAGAGGCCCCTGGAGAACTGTAGGCATCTGGGCAGTCTTCCTGTTCCAAGGCCCCAGGGGGCTCTTGGAAGAGTGGATCCTTTATGGGGAGAAGATAATGGGTAAAAAGTGCTCTTCACTGATGAACCAACGTTCTCGTCCCTTCAACAATAGAACTGTTTATTTGAGCAGTCACTTCCCTGAGAAAAGTTTGAAATTCTTCCACACCACCTCCTTTTTATGCTTCTCAATCCTGTCCTCTCCTCTTCTAAACTCAACTCAGAGCCTTTTGGTCCTGGAAAGACATTCTAGGTATCAGGAGAAGTAAGGAAAGCCTTCCATGCCCTACTTGCCTTTCTTCTTTGCCAGAAGAAGGGAGTTGATTTTTACCTAAAGTCAAGGAGGTAAAACCTCAAGAACCAGAACCGAAACAGGGTTCCTCAGACTCCTCTTCAAACTAGATGTGAATTTATGGCTTGATGGTCTGTCCCCAATGACCAGCACTCAGTCTCTAACTCCAGTGCCCTGCATTATAATTGGTTAAGGATCAAATGAAATAATCTCATGGGAGAAGTACCTGCTGACTTTTCTACTGTCCACCAGCCCCTCAGCCCTTCCTCAGGCAGGAAGACAGCCTCATTCTCCACATCCCTTCCAGGCATTTGTATGCTGGTCAATATACAAAAGTTCCCCCCTCTTAAGAAGATGGTGGTGACATTTGCCTATTTCTGTGGTGTAAATACTCCCACCAGGGTCTATTCCAAGCTCCTACTGTGATGCCCTGAGTGGGGAGATGAAGAGTAGCGTAATGTTTAGCATTTCCATCCTCCTTCCACCTCGCTCGCTCTACTCTCTCCTGGGAGCTGTGGGCTGTCCTGGAGGGTTGGTGGTTTGGCAGTTAATAGTTAGGAAGTGATGAGGTTTGTTTTAAAACATAATTTGTAATTGTAAATTTGTATAATTTAACTTTTAATAATGATTGTGTGTAACAGCTGACTGGCAAAATTCCCAAAAATTTAACAATCTGCACCAACCCCATCCAAGGCACATCCAATCTCTCCCTGGAGATATTGTGGGCCTAGGTGGCCCTGGGTTTCAGAAGAGCTCTCCATGTTCCATGGAAGTTGCCCTTCTGGCAATAGGACATTTACAGGGATAATTTTTGGTTCAGAATCTTTTAGGGGACATTGTGATGAAGGAACATCAGAGACGTTGCAACAGGAGGGGATGGGAGAGGGGGTCTTCCTTCCCATTTCCACACCCAAACTGCCTTGAGATAAAGGCTAAGACAGTCGTCTGCTGGGGCAGAAGTAACCGATGTGTCGGGCACTAGGGCATAACTTGAGGGCAAAAAACGCGAACCGAGATTCCAGCGCCGGTTTCTCTGGCCAGCCCACGCCTCCTGCCTCTGCTCAACGCCACTCCCTCCCCGCCAGTGGCTCTCGGCTCTGGAGGCGGGACTGAGTTCTTCGGTGGCCCATGGGGGCTCCGGGCTGCAAGCTTTGGGAGGCTGGGAGGCGAGAGAGGGTGGGGCGCTGACTGGGCAGTCCAAAGAGAGGGGGGCCTTTAATAGGCTCACCCAGCGCCCAGTTTGAGGCGCTACGAGTGGCTGCAGTTCGGAGAAGCGGCCCGGCACCACCCTCTAGTTCTCGGCTGCAAATCTTCGTCCTTGCACTTGACAGCGATTGCACTAAGTCCCGGTGGCGCGCTTTGCTTGGGAAGGCACAGGTAGGAGGCGCGGGCTGCGGGCGCACTCTCGCTGCTCTGGGAGGAGTCGCCCTCCCTCTGCTCTCCTTTCTGGGAGCTGCCGGCTGCCCGGAGCTTTGGTGGTTACCGCGAGCGCGCGGGCTGCACAGAGACGGTGCCGGCGGCTGCTCCCATAGCGCGGTTGTGCGCTGTCCGGCGCCATGCTTCTGCTTGGTATCTTAACCCTGGCTCTCGCCGGGGGACCCGCTGGCGGCTCAGAGCCAGAGCGGGAGGTGGTGGTGCCCATCCGACTGGACCCAGATATCAACGGCCGCCAGTACTACCGGCGGGGTTCCGAGGACTCTGGGGATCAGGGGCTAATTTTTCAGATCACAGCGTTTCAGGAGGACTTTTACCTACACCTGACACCGGATGCTCAATTCCTGGCGCCCGCCTTCGCCACTGAGCATCTGGGTGTCCCCCTCCAGGGCTTTACCGGGAGCTCCCCAGACCTGCGACGTTGTTTTTACTCTGGGGACGTGAACGCCGAGCCCGATTCGTTCGCTGCTGTGAGCCTGTGCGGGGGGCTACGCGGAGCCTTCGGTTACCGAGGCGCCGAGTATGTCATTAGCCCGCTGCCCAACGCCAGCGCGCCGGCGGCGCAGCGCAACAGCCAGGGCGCACACCTCCTTCAGCGGCGGGGCGCTCCCGGAGGGCCTCCCGGAGACCCCACCTCTCGCTGCGGGGTTGCTTCAGGCTGGAACCCTGCCATCCTGCGAGCTCTGGACCCTTACAAGCCTCGGCGGACCGGCTTAGGGGAGAGTCGCAGCAGGCGCAGGTCTGGGCGCGCCAAACGCTTCGTGTCTATCCCGCGGTACGTGGAGACATTGGTGGTAGCGGACGAATCAATGGTCAAGTTCCATGGCGTGGACTTGGAGCATTATCTGCTGACGCTACTGGCCACCGCGGCGCGACTCTACCGCCATCCCAGCATTCTTAATCCTATTAGCATTGTCGTGGTCAAGGTGCTGCTTCTTCGAGATCGCGACGCAGGGCCCAAGGTCACCGGCAACGCGGCTTTGACTCTGCGAAACTTCTGTGCCTGGCAGAAGAAGCTAAACAAAGTGAGTGACAAGCATCCTGAGTATTGGGACACCGCCATCCTCTTCACCAGGCAGGTAAGTTGATCTGTCACTTTTCTGGACCCAGATAGCGTTATTTTCTTAAGGTCACTGACATTAGCTCTCCAAATGCCTTTTGTGCTGAGCAATGCCCCCAAGTTCAAATTTTGTTGATCTCTTTCGACGCCTACTTTGAATCTTCCAGCGAGAGCCCCCTCCTAAGTTACGCAGAGGTCTGGCTCGTGCTTCTGGATGCACGTGGGCTGTCGGCTCCTTCCGAAGGTGTTGGCCTGGCGTGGCCAATCAGCGCCTCCTAGATCAGGCGCCAAGGGGCCGGAACCCAGGAAGTTGCCGCCCAGGAGCCGCAGTTTGTCTTCTAGACAGATAGGAGGCGCTCGAAGGATGGCGTTGGAGAGGGCAGGAAAAGTCTGCCCCTTTCTATGGGGGCGTCCCAGTCCTTTCAGAGGTGCAGGCTTCCTCCCTCTGTTTATAGAACTGGCCGATCCAAACGGCCGAGTTAAGCGCCTGGCTACATTTCTCAGAGGTAAAAGTTCAGTTAACCTCTCTGTTCAGGGTCCGGAAAACCTGCATTGGGATAGAGGGAATCATTTGGGATGTTTTGTGGCTTATGGTGAAAGGATAGACTCAAGTACTGGGACCATTCCCTCTGTCACTGCTGCGTCTCCCATACCCTTCTGTGCTGGGCCTGTTTTCTATTTGAGGGGTTTGCTGCGCATTGAGAGTAGATAATCTAGTTAAAGCACCTGTTTGGGGCTTGGGGGTTCACTTGGGGCTGAATTGGAAAGGTCTCTTTCAATTTTCCTATGTCCTTATTGGTGGAGAGTGACCTCTTTGCCCTGATGAATGAATGCTATGGAACAGAGCAGGCAAGGTTGTATATGACCCTGAATCACTGAAACTTCCTGTGAGTGCCCTTTACTGCAGCCTTCCAGCTTCTGCCCCTGGCAGTGTGGACATGGCCTGAGCTCAGTAAAGAGCATTTAGAGACCCTTGCTAAATTAGGTTTGGAAAGATACTGAATGTTGGTGTTAGAAAGCAGATCAGAAAAGCAGCTCTGCTTTTTGCTATGGATCTGTAAGAATTTAGATTTGTAAATGTTGAAGTGATTGAGTACTGTGACATTTCTTAGATGGAGGAGACTGGGAGAAAAGGGGGCATTCACATGACCTGCTTCCTCTGATTTTAGGGGTTGCAACTTGAATCTGTGCCATGCTCTTGTTTTGTTAGTTTAACTACAGCGTTCTGGGAATGGCACAGAATCCATGGTTACTTGTGGGGCTCTAAATCTCCACCGTTTCCATATGGCCCCTCCGAGCTGGACTGGTGCACTTGGGGCTGGAGCTGGAGTCTTCCCCACTAACCTATTTGGCACAGCTAGTCCCTTTCTGGAGTTGAACTTCCTCCTTTCCCAGCCTTCTCCTCCCACCACCTGGTTTCTCTAGGGAGGTCTTTGGCCTGAGTCTGTTTCCTTGTGCTCATTCTTCCAGTTGAGGTCTATAGAGCTGCCACTGCTCAGCCCCTGCAAGCACTGCCTGAGTCATGGGGAAGCTACAAAGGAGGTGGCTTTGACCTCTGCACACAGGCCAGCTCGGCAGTCAGATTGCTGGGGGAAGAAAGCAAAGGCTGAGAACCAGATATCTTAATGGGCAAAGCAGCTGTTTTTCATCTGCTACCTGGGATGCCCCTGTGGCGGTCACTCGGTGGCTCTGAACTCCCAGACCTCAGTCTCTGCTGCCTAGTGGCGAGGCTGACTTGGAACCAGCCCTCGGAAGAGGATTCCTGTTGGGCATATGGGCCATGCCATCAGAAGAATCTACCTTTTGAAGAAGAAGCCATCAAACAGCGTGACAGCTTCTGTTTGTCAGAAGGGTATGCTACATCCCCAGGGGGCTGTGTTGACCATGCATAATGGGTGCAAGATGTATGACCACTTGGGTCAGAAGAGTGAGGGGCAAGATGTGACTTGTAGATGCTGTCTTTCTCTTAGGCATCTGGAGGGCAAAGCCAGAAAGTGGGGAGGCTGTGTTGGCAGGCCTGTCCTTCACGTATATGCTTTATGCTTTAGAATAAACATCGCTCCCTCACCTCCTTGCCAGCACAGACTTCAGAGCCTGCTGCATTCTCAGAGTCTTAGGAACTGCTCATTCTTGAACTCCCCCGGGAAGGTACAGTATGCGATGAGAACATGTGCGCACAGCTGTGCTTTCTAGACTGAGGCAGATGTGGTCTCCGGGAACCTGGAGGAGTCTCCCACTACACTCTAATACAAGAGGGACTTTTGTTTCACTTTGTAAGGGTCAGTAGTAATCCTTTAAGTGTGATGTATGATCTACTCTGCTTAAATCTAGTTTGTAATGTTGTTGTAATCAATACATTTCAGTGTATACATTATCTATGTAGTTTATCTGGATATGAAGTTTTTAGAGCCCTGGCTGGTTGGCTCAGAGGCTCAGCCTGGCATGTGGAAGTCCTCGGTTCGATTCCTGGTCAGGGCACACTGGAAAAGCAACCATCTGCTTCTCCACCCTTCCCCTTTCTCTCTCTCTTTCTCTGTCTCCCCCTCCTGCAGCCATGGCTCAAATGAATGGTTCCAGCAAAGTTGGCCCCAGGTACTGAAGATGGCTCCGTGGCCTTGCCTCAGGAGCTAAAATAGCTCGGTTGCTGAGCAATGGAGCAGTGGGCCTGGATGGGCAGAGCATTGCCCCAGTAGGAAGCTTGCCGGATTTTTTTTCAGAAGTCTGCTTATTTTGTAAACCACCTTTTGTTTATAAGGGATCTAGAAATGATGGACACCTTTCGAATCATGCATTTCTTGATTCTCTCAGAGAAATCTGAAAAAATGATGAGTGACCCTTTTTAACTGATCCCACTCTAGTTGTGGTTTCCACAGAGAGAAAGTGGTTAGGAAGGGGTCGGGCTGACTCCTTTAGAGCTATAGGTGCTGGGGGTACCCAAAGGGAAAGCAATAAAGTAAGAGCGACATGACCTGCAGACACTGGAGTCACCTACCCCCCTTCAACTGACAGTCAGAATCGCTGTACATGAAGCAAGTCTGGGCCAAGCAGTAGGGGATGCTGGTGTCCTCCTGGTGAGCAGAGGAGGGGTGTGGGGTGTTGAAATCAAAACATTAGGAAGACAAGGCCCAGGGAGTGTCCTGTGCACACAGGAGAAAAAAATGATCATATGACAAGTATTTTGACAATTTGAGAAGTTTACTTAGAGATTCAGAGAAAGTTCATGTTCCTGGAGAAAGAGTGCACGTCTGACTTTATATAAAGTGATCGGCTTTCAGCCTCATAACACCAGGGTGAGGTCAGCACAGGATTGGAACCAGGACTGTGCAGAAATGGAGCCAGGCTCTCTGGGTGGACATTATTTCTACGTGGAGAAAGGGTTCTGAGACTTCTTGTTGCACTGGAAAGCAGGAGCCAGCTGTTTCTTGCTGAGATTCTCTTCTGTCTTTGGATCCAATGCCTCTGCTGTGTGGGTAACTTAGTGATAGACTGGTTTTCATTCATTTATTTGTACATTGTTTTTAATACTTATTGAGCACCTATTATTTGCAGGAACTATCCTGGGCTACGAAGATACAGCTATTAGTAAAAGGTGGCTTTTGGCCCCTGGTACTCACTGCCTGTCAGGGAGTCCAACAAGGAAACAGCTCATTACAATAGGATGTAGTAAGTGTCCTAGGAGAGGTGTGGACCCTCCTCTGTTGGGAGTCAAGTGGGGGGTCATTCTTCTTAAACTAGAGCCTGGGAAGCCCTCAGAGAGACAGCCCTCAAGAAAGACACTGGGGTTGGGGGCTGGTGCTGATGGAATCTGTTGTCTCCCGTGTAGGAGACCTCTCCTCCCTTTGACTGTCTATTTTGCTATTTGTGACATTACCTCCTTTGAACTAGCTTTGATTATTTAGGATTTGTCATTTGTGAGTTTTCTGCCTGCTTAATCCTTCAGTGACTTTACTTTTTTCTGGGGCGCTCAGTGCTGCTTTCTTCCAGTCCCTCCTGTCTCCCTCTGTGCTCCCCTCTCCTCTTTCAGGATGAGTGAGGCAGGCTTGTTGTCATTCTTCTCTTTTGTTTGCTGTTCACACTCACCTTTCCATCTCTCCCAGGCTCGGAGCTTACCTTCTGGTTTGGTACTTGAATGTCTCGTGGGGGTATCTATGCATCTCTACACTAAGCTCAGAGTGGAACAGCACACTGGAACCTCATTGTGATAGAAGCCGCTTCTTTCTATAATTAACGCCTTGCAATATGGCAGTGAAATTTAGTGTTCAGATAAAAAAATAAAAATGTTAAAAGTAAAATGATAATATATATTTTACACATCTTTCCCAATACAATAAAAAGAATCATAATTTTGTCTTTTTCCATGTCAGGCCTTGGAAGATATTAACAAAGAGGGGCATCTGTAGATTTGGTTTTTAATAGTTTGTAAATATCACTACATGGAAACTTGATACCACTTCTTCTAGGGAGAGGAAGGTGTGGAAGAGGATTGCTCTCTGACTGGTGGGGTGATTCCTCCTCTCCCTTCTTTTCCTGCTTACCCCAAGTAAGTCAGTCAGTGGTAACGTGAGCTGGAATCTCTTCTGTTTTTTTAAAATGCTGGTTAGTCAGGAAGGCAAATGAGGTTTTCTACCTCCTTGGGTCTTGCCCTCCTCTTTCCTTTGAACCTCTCAGTACTGACCCTCTCCTCGCCTTGACCTTGGCTTCGGTTGCTTGGCACAATGGGAGGAACATGGGCTTGGAGTCAGGCAGGGCTGAGTTTGAATCCTGACACTTGCACTTTTTAGCTACAGCCATTGAATGAATCAGCGATTTCGTCCACGGAATGAAGATAATGACGGTACCAACTTAATGGCTGTCGCAAGGATGAGCTACCACGTGTTCCAGAATAGGGGCCTAGTTAATGGCAGCTGTTGTCATCACTACTGTAGTATCACTCAGGACAGTGAGTCCCCCTTTATCCATGGTTTTGGTTACCTGCAGTCAACTATGGTCCGAATATGTTAGACGGAAACTTCCAGAAATAAATAATTTATAAGTTTTAAGTTGCGTGGCTGTTAGACACTTAGGAGTCCTCTGGATTATCAGATCGATTTTTGTGGCCTTTCAGGTCTTGTATTTGGGCCACAGTTATTTTACTTAATAATGGCCCCAAAGCTCAGTCGTAATGATGCTTGCCATTTGAGTATGCTGAGGAGAGGCTGTGAAGTGCTTCCTCTCGGGGAAGAGATGAGAACAGTACAATAAGATGTTTTGAGAGAATCCATTCACATAACTTTTATTACAGTATATTGCTATAGTTGTTCTATTTTATTGTTAATCATGTACTGTGCCTGTTATAAATTAAGCTTTATCATAGGTATGTGTGGATAGGGATAAAACACAGTATATATAGAGTTTGGAACGATTCACGGTTTCAGATATCCACTGGGGGTCTTGGAGCATATCTGCCTGGGAATAGGGGGAATGTATATGTTTGTTGTGGTTGAATGATTCCTATAGGTCCTTTTCCAGGATTTATATTTGGGATAGGCCTGATTTAAAGTGTTCTGTCCCATTTCCCTTGCAAGTTTACTTAATATTTGTCTGATGACGTTCCTGTTTGTGAGTGGAAACAGTGGACTCCAGCTTTTGCCTGCCGTCCCACTGATCTGTAAACTCCTTTAAAGCAGGACCTCTTTACATCTTTGCAGCCCTTTGATGGGCCTCTGCATGCCGCCTTGGTCTTAGTACGTGTTCCTGGAAGGAAGGTGTTGACATAGTGAGAGGACTGCATGTAGCTGTGGGCGCTGAGGACGTTCACCTCCTTTCCCAGGGATCATCAATGCAATGTTGTTTTAGGCTGTCAGGCGGTGGGGTCAGGAGAGGGAGTTTTAGGCTTCTCTGGCAGTTCATCTTGGCTCTTTGCCCTCTATTCTTCCCTGGAGAAAGGAGGAGCTGGAGTGAGGAGCCAGCAGGCAGGGGACACAGCAGGAATGGGGTCAGTGTGTCAATGCAGGTGTGGGGCATGGAGCCAGGGGCTTGCTCATCCTGGGAGACACAGCTGGGAACACTCTCAGCACTCAATCCTGCTGTTGCCCTCTCCACCCCCTCCCCACTCAGAGGTCAGCCTGTGCTCTGGGGGCTGTGTGTGGGATGCACAATCTTGCCCTCTTGAGATTCCCTAGCATATTCATTCTTGGGGCGCATGTGTACCGGAAACAGAACGGATTCATGGGAATTGCTCAAGTTTGAGGCTGTGCTGCCTGGATTTCAACCCTCCCTCTGCCCATCCCTCCTTGCCTGACCCTGGGCTCACTGTTTGACCCTGGCCTAGTTACTTACCTTCTCTGGGTCTCATCTGTAGAATGGGACCTCATAATGGCATCTGTCTTCTAAAACCGTTGTGAGGGTTCAATGAGCGATTACAGGTAAAACTCTTCAAACAGTATCTGGCGCATAGTAGCAAATCCAGAAATGCCAGCTACTATCATTATACTAAGTCTGGTCTTCCCGCAGCTTTGGGTTCCCCTCTTTCTCACCGAGCTAACTCTTGGTGTTTTGATGATCTCAGTCTCTTATTATAATACCATTTGCCATTTGTACATCTCGAGGTGTTTATATTCCAGGGAAACCGAATCTGCTTACAGCAGTTATAGGGCATGCTATTTTCTCCTTCTCTAGGCATCCTTAGTCATGTTGCCCCAGCACCAAATTGCTAGGTGTTTTTTTTTTTTTTTTTTAAACAAAGGAAGGTCCTCCCATTCTTGGGGATTATAAACAAATGGATTTTGGGTTAGATGAGAAAATGCAGTAATGCATGATGGAGATTCGGATGGGAAACAAGTGAAAGAGGCAGTAATAACAGGAGCACAGGCGGTTCTCGCCAGTAGTTCTGACATCCTGACTGGTGTGGTGCTATTCAGACAAGGACCTCCGCTGGCCTTGGTGTCAAAAGCATGGACTCAGGACGCCATTCTTAACTTAGTGTTGTGTGGCCTTGGGTGAGTAATCCGAGTTCACTGAGCCTCTGTTTCCTCTTCTGCAGAAGGACAGGATGGCTGTAAAGTTCCGTGAGTATAATCTTGGATGCTGTGATGTGGTCATGAACATGGCCACTGGCTCCCCTGCTGGGAGTTCACTGTGAGCCGGAAGTTGACTGAGAACACATATATCTTCTGCCACATTAAAAGAATTTAATGCGATTGATTTTTTGTGGGTATCTCCTTAGTGCTGGCAAATACTGGGCATCGCAGCACGTGGCAGGGGAGAGAGAGGAGGTGGGAAAGAGGTCTGGAGAGAGGAGAGCTGGTGGGAGTTGTGGAGGCCTTGTAGGGAGAACCTTGATAACATAGCCCGTCCACTGCAAATTGTTATTCTTATTTATTTATTTTCAAATCGTGGCTCCCATCTTAAATTATTTTATGAAAAGGGATAGTTAGACAAGAATAATCCCGGAGGATTAGGTTCTTGGCCAAGGTGATTCTGGGGTCATCTGGAGAAGCAGCTGCAGCTGCAAGGAGAAACGACAAACTCTCAGGAAGAGTGAGGCAGGTAGAGACAGAGCTGGGAAGCGTAAACATTCTCCAGGCGGAAAAAGAGCCCGGACAGCTTCCATTTATGGAGACAAGAGCCCAGGCTGCAGAGGGTAAAGCAGTTCGAGTGCATCTGAGTTCATTCCAGAGGGTGGAGATGTTTAGTGCCACAAATGAGGCTCCCCTGGGCCCTGCACGCTGCCTGCCAGCCTTCACAGCATGGTGGCCCAGCCAGTTGACTGGGGGGAGAGCAACAGGCAGCGCCTCTGACCCCAAACAGCTGCATCTTTCCACAGTGAAGGACAGTTGGTCTCAGCTATACCCAGACCCTCAGGAAATTTGCCGGCTCTTTCCTTGTTCCTCTTGTTTGATCCAGGGAAGCTGGGACTTCTTAATGGAAAGAACAGGTTGCTCCTGGCCAGGAACAGCCTGCAGCTGCCTGTCTTTGCTCCAGAGTCCACCCTCCCTGAGAGGAAGGAGGCTTTGGCTTTAAGGACCTCCCAGCCGCAGTGGGGGCTGCGGGCAGCTGAGTTCTAGACCTCGGTCTGAGCTCGCCACGGGCTCCTGTCAGTTACGATGAACAGAGAACACGGGACCCTGAACTTGCATAGGGGTGAACCCTCCCTTTCTGTGAGCTAGTTTTATTCTATACATGTGGGTCCGTGGGCAGGGTCATCCTTGGGGTTTTCCATTCTGAAGGCATATCACCCAGAAGGCCAGAAGGGGCTGAGCGTCCAGGGAGTAGGGCAGGAGCAGGGGCTTAAGGCATCACTGGTCTTGCCTGTAGGTGAGAACAGGCCCTTCCCCAGAGTTGGAAACTGAGGCCCTTGGAGAGCAGTGACTTGCCCAGCATCACACATCTACTTAGTGATGGGACCAGGACCAGAGCCTGGCTTCTTATTCCCGGGCCCCCTCTCTCACATAAGGCCAACAGTGAGTGTACATGGTGCCCCCAGGCAGTGTAACATGCTTGTCTACAGGCTCTGACCGTCAGGCCAGAGTTTTCAGAGGCTGCCCCCTCAGTGGGGTTCCTGTCCTCTAGCATCCAGGAACATATGGGCCGCTTACCTGCCCTGCTTCATGATGCTCCTGCACAAACTTTCGTCCCTTCCTTCCTCACCCTGGGCCCTCAGCTGCATCCACAAGCTGGTCCTCGTGACTCAGTTCTCCTCCTCGGCCATCAGGTTCCCTAACCTGCTTGTCAGGTGGACTCCTCTTCCCAAGTTTTGGCAGCAATTGTCTTCTAGGTTTCAGAACTCTGGGGAGGGAGACCTTTGGGGGACAGCGAGCTTTTGGAGAGGGAGGGGTAGTTGGAAGAGAAGGGAATTTGAGGTTCACCCCATGGTGCTCCCGTAAGTGGAGGAAGGGCCACGTGCCAGCGCAGGGTGGCTGATCAAGGCTGTAGCCTGTCCTGCCCGTCGCTGACTATGGGTTCAGGCTGATCACCCTGGAGGTTCTCTGTCCAGGGACACTGAACTCATTAGGAGGTGTGACTGTCACCTGACCATGGAAGCCAAGTGTGACTGCCCAGGTGGTAAGCTTTTGAGTGCTTCGGATTACACTGTGCTGATTTCCTGTGCAGTGACCGCTTTCCCTCTTGTGCCCACCTTTCCCCGTGTCAGCTTGCATCTGCACACACACGCTTGTACACGCGGGCACACTCATGACTGCACATGGCCCTACGGAGGATGAAATTGAGAATAGCTTTGTGTTTGTGGGTTTATGTAAACACCTCGGCTCCCCAAGGAAGATGTATGCAGCTTTATCAGGAGCATTAGCTCAGGAGTTGCTGTGCAGTCAGCTGTAACATTTTGGAAGGAGTGCTGACTATTCAGATTACACCGATGTCGAGGGCACATCGCTGCCTGGGCCTCGAACCTCTCTCAGCTTCAGCTTCCTTGTCTGTGGAAGGTGATAACAACAGTCGTTATTACAGTGTGACGCTGTGAGGATTCAATAGGGTCATGTGTGTTAGGTGCAAGCACAGTGTCAGCACTTAATCAATTGTCACCATGATGAACTGTGATCATGAGTCTCGGTTTCCACCTTTGACACACAGGTATCATGATATATCTGCCTCCAAAGACTGTTGTGGAGATTAAATGAGGTGAGACCTGTAATAGTTTCCTGTCAACTGTAAAATGCCCTTCACAATAAAGGCAAAGATATAGAGAGAAGACCAGCCCCACCTTTCACAGCATCTTCTTACGAGGATCAGAGCATGCACCAATGTCTGACTTTATTTCCAACTCCTTGGCTTTTATGGTATCTAGATGCATTGCTGGCCCATAATGCCCAATAAATTTTTTGAGACATCCACCCCATTGTGTCCTTCCATATCCCCCGGAAGTGCTTCCTGTCAGGTTAGAAGTTCTCCCTCTTGCTGCAAGTTACATTTCAGAAAAAAAAAATATGTTTCAGTACAAAAAATGAGACCTTCCTGTTTAGGTCACAATTCATTTAATTTGTTTTTTTGTTTGTTTGGTTTTTTTTTTTAGCAGCCATTGAGCCCATGGTCCCTTTGAGATCTGTAGCAATTGAGCTGCATCTGGGTAGGGGCTTGTCCACCTCACTCTGCCTCCTTCCAACCCAAGGAAGCAGAGCTCAGGCATGGGTGGGATCTTGGCTGGTGACTCTTTGGCTGAGAATCTGAGCTTAATTCATGGTTGTCCAAAAGCAGTCACTCAGCCATGACCGTGGCTGCACAGAGCTGCCTGAATGGAGAACTGCCTTCCGCCCCCCACCTGCCTCAGGCACAGCCAGGGACTCACCCCGCTGTGGGAGTCACCATTCTCTGGTCTGGAAGGCCAACTCTATATAAAGCAATGGCCCTTGTAGTTTAATTTTGTACCTCCCAATTTCCTCCCCCAGGACCTCCCTGGATAGGATTTGTGAGCCACAGAGCTGTCTTCCTGAGGCCTCCTCCCTCAGCCCGGGTCAAGTCCATGGCTAGCTCACTGCTCCCAGAGAAAGTTCCTGGCAGCAGAGGTGTTGCCCCTGGTTAGGCTTGGAATGCCCTTCCTTCCCTTCAGGTCCTTTCTATCTCTAACTTCTGGCTGGCTTCTGCTTCCTCTTGTCCTGGCAGGACTTGTGTGGAGCTACCACCTGTGATACGCTGGGCATGGCTGACGTGGGCACCATGTGCGACCCCAAGAGAAGTTGTTCTGTGATCGAGGATGATGGGCTCCCATCTGCCTTCACCACTGCCCACGAGCTGGGTAAGGCTGGCCGGGCTCTTGGATGGGGTAGGAGAGCCCCCCCTCTGGGGTCCTTCCAGGGTCCTTTGGGTGCTTGGGTTGCAGGGGAGAACATGGTGTGTCTGTGCTTCTCATGTCCTGAAGCCGTAGATCCTGTCCCAGGGTTAGAGTTCTTGGTGGCAACGGCTTTGTTTGATTTCCTCTGATTGCCCCAGCTTAGTTGGCCAGTGATTCTGTCTGAGAACGTCATAAGTCAGAGTGCCTCATCAATTAGGCACTAAGGAAAAAATATATTAAATACACTGCTGTTCTCCCTGAGCCCACAGCCTGCTGGATGGGACAGAGAACCCTACACCATAATCTTGGGGACACCTGCAAAGTGATATAGCAATATGTGGAAATGACTGGCCTGAAAACCACAGACATGGGCTCTCTAGCTTCCCCAGCTGACCCTCCTCACCCCTACCCCCATGCCTTCTAAAGTGCACTGCCCACTGGGCCCTCTTGTCTTACCCCATAGGCCATGTGTTCAACATGCCTCATGACAATGTGAAAGTGTGTGAGGAGGTGTTCGGAAAACTGCAAGCCAACCACATGATGTCCCCAACGCTCATCCAGATCGACCGTGCCAATCCCTGGTCATCTTGCAGTGCTGCCATCGTCACTGACTTCCTGGACAGTGGGCACGGTAAGCTGGGCGACACAGCAAGGCTGTCACTGTTGGCAGTGTTCAACGTCTGGACCTGCCCTCTGTCACCTGAGGTGTGCATGACCTCCAATGGGCTCTGAAGTAGGTCCATTTCATTGCCCCTTGCTTTAGTCTCTCTATTCAGATACTGGACTAGCCAAGCCTCACCTTCCCCAACTCTTCCCTAATGAATGCCTTTGGCTCTCTGCAGGTGATTGCCTCCTGGACCAACCCAGCAAGCCCATCGCCCTGCCTGAAGACCTGCCAGGTGCCAGCTACTCCCTGAGCCAGCAATGTGAGCTGGCCTTTGGTGTGGGCTCTAAGCCTTGTCCCTACATGCAGTACTGCACCAAACTGTGGTGCACTGGCAAGGCAAAGGGACAGATGGTGTGCCAGACCCGCCACTTCCCCTGGGCAGATGGCACCAGCTGCGGCGAGGGCAAGTTCTGCCTCAAGGGGACCTGTGTGGAGAGACACAACCTCAATAAGTACAGGGTGCGTGTGCTGGAAGGGGTGGACTCTGGGGGCCTCCACTGGGAACTAGTCTCATCCCAGACTGGCTATGTGATCATCACTATCGCATTGCTGTGCTGTGCCTCGAATTCCCTGTCTGTGGTTCTATTACCTTCTTGACTCTAAGACTGGAGAGAAAAGATATGATAGCTTAGAAAACTTGGTGAGGCCTTAGGCAGGTGAGGAAGCCCTTTAACTGGAGCAAGGGATCCCAGCACTGAGCTCTGTGCCTCGCCCTGCCTGAGACGGAGCTCTGGACCCAAAGCTGAACACTGATATTTGGAGCTGCTCACTCTTTGGCTTCTTCCTTTCTTCCCTCATCAGCTCTTTCTGAGTATGTTCCATTTTTCAGGGAGCTTTAGACCAGAGCTGAACAAGGCTCAGAACTAAAAAGAAGTAGATTCCTGGGCACAGCTCAGTAATTTGCCATGTCTTGAACCAAGTGTCAGTTTCTGTTGGGATTATTGCTTTTTGAAGCTGAATCATGAGTGAACAAATTTATTTCTCCTGATAAGAAGGAATAGCAATCAAGCCAGAACAAATTCAAAACCCCAAATGTGCTCGGTATAATAAAAATTTTCTTCAGGTCTTGGGTTGGGATAGTAAAGGGATTTGTACTTTTCCAGGCAGAAATAAGAAATCTCTCCTCTCCTTAGATCCTGATGAGGGTCAGCCCTTCCCCACCCTGGCCCAGCTGCAGGAGAGCTGGCTTGGGGTTCTGTGTACACAGAAGCTTTATAATCAGAAAGCATTTACCAAGAATTTTAGCAATTGCCCTGAGATGGGTGCGGTACAGAATTATGTAAAATCATTGCTGTGTTCTGGGACTATATATTTAATTAAACATTAGCCACTTGTTAGGCAATGACCCACTGTTTTCAGGGAACTGTGTAAGATACAGCGGTGGTTAGAAAAAAATAAATAAAAATGGGCCACATCTCAGAGGACTCACAGGCTCGTGGGGAAGCTGGAAACGAAGCAGCGAAGAATGTGTGTGTTGAGGCAGAAGTGTGAGAATGTTTTATGGGAGAACAGGGAAGGAGAGATTAACGGTCATTTGAGGGGTCTGGAAATCCTTTGATTAGGGCATTGGATTTGATGACAGCCTTGAGGGATGAGTAGGGAGAGATCGTACAGAGACATAGCAAAGTCAGGTGGTGGGACAAGCTGGAGGGGTGGGTGGAAGAGAGCTCTATCAAATCAGTTTCACGAAAGTGGTTTGGGCTGGACTTCAGTTACCTGGATCACCAGGTTGATGCATTTAGACTGGAAGGTCCTGAGAGCAGGCCGGTTATGGACAGTTCCTGCTCTCGAGAGATAAGTCAGGAATGACAAGGAGATTGGACAAGAGGATATTAGATATAGGAAATGTGATCTAAGAAGCACAATATGCTTTCTGAAATTCTCAGTCCATCAGCAGCAAAATCCACTACATCCTTAACCTCTTTTATGATAACAGTCTCTTCACCACTCTGTTTCAACTGAAACCTAGCCTTGTGTATAGGACACTATCGTTCATCAAGGTCAAACACAAAGCTTCTCTTGGCAATCACTGTAGCCCCCCTGAGATTTCAGTTGCAAGAATACCACTCTGACCACCAAGGCCCCATTTTCCCAGCTCAATCCCGCTAGAGTTTGGACTCCAACAGTTTTTCAGACTCATCTGGACTGTCAGCTATTGATCCGACCATCTTGCCATTGTTTCTCACTCTTCTCATGCCCTCACCAACCTCTTGATTGAGCCGAGCTTCCATGCCTCATTGTTAAAGTCCTTCACATACACTGTGACCACCATACCCCTCCTCACTTGGATAAGATACCACCGTGGTGGAATCCAACTTTCACCTACTCGATTGTGCCAGAGCAGATGGCTGTGGCTGGAGAAGGACGAGCGATGCTCACTGGTCTCAGTTAAAATTCATAACCTGGACATCTAGGTGAGCCCATAATGCTGCCCAGGAGTCATATCAACTATTATTTCTCTAGTCCACTCGCTCTCCCAACCTTCAAGCTATGATTTCACACCATCACCTATCTCCTCCTATTACTAACTGTTTCTTCTTCATTTTCACTTTTGCCAGAAACCTTTCTTCTTAATTCACTAACAAAGAAAAACATAAAACAAACAAACAAACAAAAAAGAAAAGAAAAAGAAGCACTACAATAATCAGAAGAGAACTTCCACCAACTTCTACCACTACATCCACCACCTGACCTGACCTGCTTGTGTGCCCATGCACCCTGCCTTTTCTCTTTGACAACGGGTGGCTTGCCCATGCTCTGGTCTGAGGCCAGACTGTACGCTTTGCTGGAATACTGTCCCCTCTCGTCTCTTCATGGGAAGCACTCTACCAATTCTCCTTTCTCTTGAAATATCAGATTTCCCGCTCTTGAGCTGAATCACTCCTATCAGGGTTCAAACTTAATGTAATTTTTCCCATCTTACACAAAACTTCTCATGATCCTACTCTCTCTGCATATATCGCGGCTGAACTGACTCTCTTTACAGTGAACGAAGTTCCTTGAAAGAGTTGTAGAAACTTGCTCCATCCAATTCCTGTCTTGACATTTTTCTCTGGATTCCTTCCAGTCAGGCTTTCTCTCCCACCGTCCCTCCAGAATAACTTGTTAAGACCATGACGTGGCCTGCACATCACCAGAGTCAGTGAGCGGCCACTCCTTGTGTGGCCTGACCTGTGAGCAGCGATTGTGCCTTGACTCTCCCTCCCCTGGCAAGACTTGGTCCCCTGTCCCTTACAGGCGATCCCTTCTCCATCTTTACTGATTCTTCCTCACACTCCTCTTTTCCCAATGTGGCCAAGCTCAGGCCCAAGCCCTCCTTCTCTTCTCTATCCATGCTAATGTCTTAGGTGATTCCTCTAGACCACTGGCTTTAAACACTACTTATGTTTTTAATTTGTATCTTCAGTACAGACCTCTCTCCCGAACTATAGACCTGAATGCCCCACTGAATCTTTTTTTAATTGTATTTATTGGGGTGACATTGGTTGGCAAAACTATACAGGTTTCAAAGGTACAACTCAATACAACACCATCTGCACACAGCATCGTGCACCCTCTGCCCAAAGCAAGGTCTCTTTCCGTCCCCATTACGCCCCTCCCATTTTGCCCTCCTCCACCTAGCCCCCACCCCTTTTCCCTCTGGCTATTGCCACACTGTTGTCTGTGTCTGTGTATCATATACATATATGTGTGTATATATATATATAGTATATATTTGTTGTCTGTGTCTGTGTGTCATATATATATATGTATATATATGTGTATATATTTGACATATATATACATGTATATTTATACACACACATATCTTTATTTTATGTGGCTTAAGTGTCTGTCGCCGATAGCTTATTGGTTGCTTGCGTAACTGTACTAGCCAATGGGGTGAAGTTGCCACGGCATTCAAATAGTTCCGTCTTCTGGCATGCCACCTCACAAATTGAGGTTAAAGATTGGAGCAATTATTATGCTGTTAAGAAATCTTAACACCAGAAGGGGTCTTTGCAATGGTACAAGACTAGAGGTTCTTCAATTGAAAAATAATGTCATAATAGCTAAGTCTTTGACTGGCTCCTCTAAAGGTGAAATACATGTCATTCTAAGAATTGATTTGGGCCCTGGCCGTTTGGCTCAGTAGTAGATCGTTGGCCTGGCGTGCAGGAGTCCCGGGTTCGATTCCCAGCCAGGGCACACAGGAGAAGCGCCCATCTGCTTCTCCACCCCTCCCTCTCTCCTTCCTCTCTGTCTCTCTTTTCCCCTCCCGCAGCGAGGCTCCATTGGAGCAAAGATGGCCCGGGCGCTGGGGATGGCTCCTTGGCCTCTGCCCCAGGCACTAGAGTGGCTTTGGTCGCGACAGAGCGACGCCCCGGAGGGGCAGAGCATCGCCCCCTGGTGGGCGTGCCGGGTGGATCCCGGTCGGGCGCATGTGGGAGTCTGTCTGACTGTCTCTCCCCGTTTCCAGCTTCAGAGAAATACAAAAAAAAAAAAAAAAAAAAAAAAAAAAAGAATTGATTTGGCTCCATCTCAAACAGGGTTGCCGTTTCAATTGAGACGTAGACAATTTCCTGTAAAACTTGCCTTTGCTATGACCATCAATAAGTCTCAGGGCCAAACGCTTAAGTGTGTTGGCATTTTTTTACCTGAGCCTGCATTTGGACACGGTCAACTTTATGTTGCCTGTTCAAGAGTTCGTGAAAGAACAGACGTAAAATTAAAAATAATTGATGGTCCTCTGCAAGGTGAGCTTAAAAATGATGGAAAGATCTACATAAGAAATGTTGTGTACAAAGAGATCTTTGACATGTGAATTAACATTTTATTATTTAAATCACCTTTATTTATTGAGCTAGCGGTGGCTCTTAAGAAATGTACCACCAGTGGTTTCCTTTTTTTTTTTTTTTTTTTTTTTTTTTTTTTTTTTTTTTTTAAACTTTTTTTTTTTTTTTTAAATTTTTTTTATTTTATTTATTCATTTTTAGAGAGGAGAGAGACAGAGGAGAGAGAGACAGAGAGAGAGAAGGGGGGAGGAGCTGGAAGCATCAACTCCCATATGTGCCTTGACCAGGCAAGCCCAGGGTTTCGAACCAGCGACCTCAGCATTTCCAGGTCGATGCTTTATCCACTGCGCCACCACAGGTCAGGCCCAGTGGTTTCCTTCATTGCACTCTACTTTAAGCAATTAAGCAAGTAGAAGGGGGAAACCCCGTGGGGCACTAAGCAAAGGGGCGTCCTCGCCGCCTACCCTGGGTAATTCAGTTTGAATTAGCAGACACCTTTGCACAAATCATTTTAATTACAATTTATAATATCTAGAACAGCGGTCATTTCATATGACCGCCGGGCTTTCTAGTATATGTATATATGTGTATATATATGTATATATATAAATTTTTATCTTTGCTAATCCCTCACCTTCTTTTATCCAGTCCCCTCACCCTTGCCCTCTGACAGCTGTCCGTCTGTTCCATGTGTCCATGCCTCTGTTTCTGTTCTGTTCGTCAGTTTACTCTCACCACCGATTCTGGTGTTTCCGTGTGGGTAACTGACAAATGTGAGCCCAGCCCCTGGGAGCCGAGCTGCTGATCCCGCAGGAACCTGCTTTGGTGGCTTTGTCCTCCAGTTGCTTCTGCCCACACCGTTTTCCTCTCACTTCATGTCCAGTGCCTCAGCCATTCCTGTGGATGCTATTCTCAAACAGACCCTGCACCTAAGCATTTCTACCCCCCCCCCCCATCAGCTGTACCCTGGCCCGAGCATCTTCTTTGAGTTGTTGTGGGTTGATTCCTGACTGCTCTGCTTGCTCTGAGCTTACTTCTCACGGACTGTTCGGACTGTTTCCATCATAGCAGCCTGAGGGTCCTTTAAAATGCAAGTTCGGTCACGCCACTTCTGGGCCTTTTCTCCTCTCTTAGAAGGAGAGAGTCCTCCTTCCTCCTGTGTCTCCTGCATCTCTTGCCCTTGTGACCTGGACCTCTGCGGCACCTCCCTCCTCCGGGCCTTTGCACTTGTTCCCTCTGTGTGGAACGCTCCTTCCCTACCATCCACGCAACTCGCTCCTGTACTTCCTTTAGGCCTTTGCACAGGTGCCACATCCAGAGGGAGGACTCTGTGACCCCTTATAATACAGAGCACCTCAGCTCCCTGAGGCCCTTCCCACACCTCTTTTCCCTACCTGCTTTTAACCCCGTATGACTATGACTATGGGCACACGCTTTTTAAAAAATCATATATATATATATATATACACACACACACACACACACACTTTTAAGAAATACTTTATTTATTGATTTTAGAGAGAGCAAGAGATGTGGGGGTGGGGATAAGCATGAAGCATCAACTCATAGTAGTTTAGTAGTTGCTTCTTGTATATGCCTTGACCGGGCAAGCCCAGGGTTTTGAACTGATGACCTCAGCATTCCAGGGTGATGTCTTATCCACTGCTCCATCACAGGCCAGGCCAGTCTTATTTTTCCTTGTCTACCTTGCTGGCTGAGAGCAGTCCCCCTGGTGGGACAAAACCCACCATGCCAGGCGCGGAGTGGGGAGGGGGCGGAAGGAGCAGATGTGGACTCTCTTAGCAGCAGAAGGATGGAATGAGGAGAAAGCATGGGGAAAGGCAAGTGTTTTTTTTAATAGGATGGAACTGTCATATTGACACACTGAAACCAGAACTCTGACAGAAAGACAGATAGAATAAATATGCTGCATATATACATAAATTAAAGCATTTGTGTTGTGTGCAGCCAGCTCCTGATGAGCTCCATGTGGATTAGTGGTTTTGGATGACCTGTGACTGCGTTTTTAATCCCAAGCTTGTCTAACAGGGCTGATTCCTTTATTGCCCAACTGATGTGTGCTCAGGGGATAAAAACTCACTTTACTGTCATCATAAGAGAAACATAATGAAGACTATAAATTTTCTATCCCCTCTCCACCCTCTTAAAAAATAAGACAACACTGCATAATTCACCCCAAAGCCAAAGAGAGTTTTAAGATTGCTTAACAGTCTGTTATGTTTATCTCCTCTTAGCACAAACATTAGAACTGTGTGTAGTGAAATGTTTTCAAATTCAACCCCCAACTGAGGTTAAGAGCAGCTTGTTTCTGTGAAAAGTCTGAATTATTTAACATTTATAGGTAAAAAATATTCAGATAGCTATGGTTTATTGGCACGGCAGGGGGCTGGCCATGCCTTAGATTTAGAGACTTGTAAATACACTAACAATAGATCTGGAGAAACTTTGAACTCCTGTACAGTGGCAAGCACAGTGCTAGGAATCTTCATATGTGTTGCGTCATTTAAATCTATCTGACCACACACCTGAGTATTGTGGGTCCCGCTTTTGCAGGTGAAGGACCTGGAATTTAGGAAGTTTCCCTACTTGCTCAAGACCACCCATGTGGTGAGGGCAGAGAGTATAGAATTTGGCTTGCGTGACTTCACCGCCCAAGATGCCTCTCATCTGAGCAGTCTTGTGTATACCTGGGAGCAGTTGGCATTTGCTAATTAATAGGTTGAAGTGTCGTGTGGGCCTTGTGCACACTGATCATTTGCTTGTCATTTTCCCCTGGCGGTACAAGTGGGTTTCATTTTGGTGGGATGGGACCGTGGAGGCCATATAAGTGTCACTCTTCTGCAGGCTCAGGGTGTGAGTGTGGCACCCTGACCCATGCAGGAGTGTAACAGACTCTTCCCCGCAGGTGGATGGCTCATGGGCCAAATGGGAGCCCTACGGCCCCTGCTCTCGCACCTGCGGCGGGGGAGTGCAGCTGGCCAGGAGGCAGTGCAGCAACCCCACTCCTGCCAATGGGGGCAAGTACTGCGAGGGAGTGAGGGTGAAATACCGATCTTGCAACCTGGAGCCCTGCCCCAGCTCAGGTGAGGAGGGAGGGCAGCTGTGGCCTGGGTCTGGGGAAGGCTCGGCCGGAGGTCACAGGCCCCACTCTGGGTAATTCATGGCCACAAGTTTACTGAAATCAATATTCTGTGCCTTAGAACAGAGCCTGGGAATGCACAGGTGCACATTCCTTTTGGGATAACTTCTCTGTCTACTCCCTTGGCAAGGGGGCTTTCATCTGGATGCTCCGACTGGGAGGCTGTATGGCCCCAGGGAACGGACACCAGAAGTCCCCTTAGTTAAGTCCTCACAAGCCCATCTTGATGGATTCATTATCCAGGGCCCATGACCTTGAGAGGGGAAAACGTTACATCTCTATTGTTACTAACCTTTTTTATTTAAAATTTAGAGTTTTCTTCTATTAGAAATTTAGTATTTTTACTAACCTTTCTATCTAAAATTTGGTAGTAGCAGTACCTGTGACTTTGTCACCAAGAGAAATCATGGATATTTCACATTACATTTAAGCTGTCACAGATTTCTCAAAATGTCACTTGTGCTTGTTACTACTTCAAAATTATAGTGGTTATAGACTCCTTATTGAATCTTGTTATTTAATGTGTTTTAGACTCCTTGTTGAGTCTTGTTATTTGATGTGTTAACAAGGAAGCATATACAGTGCAAATATGTTTCAAAATATATTGGCAATTATATATTGATATAAGTGGTATTATTTGTAATCTATGTAATTTTTTGGATACGTTTCATAACATTCTGAGAACAGTTTCAGTAGCTCCTGGAGGGTTCTGTAGCATAGAGGATTAGGACACTTGCTGCAGCTGGCTGCAACACCAGAGTCCTGGAGAAGGGGACATAGTGCCTGGGAGAGGCCTTGTCATCTGCACCCTGCATCCTGAGGTCTCAGCCTGCATTAGTCCTTTGAGATGGGTGGCTTCAGTGCTGAAGTCACGCAGCTGAGGGTGGGGAAGAGCTGCTTAAAACTGTGGGAGGCTGAAAAACTTGGGCAGGCTCTCTACTTTGCCCCCACCTTGGCCCTTCCCTTTAACTTTCTGCACGTGCTTTCTCCCTTCCCAGCCTCTGGCAAGAGCTTCCGGGAGGAACAGTGTGAAGCCTTCAATGGCTACAACCACAGCACCAACCGGCTCACCCTTACTGTGGTGTGGGTGCCCAAGTACTCCGGTGTGTCTCCCCAGGACAAATGCAAGCTCATCTGCCGAGCCAACGGCACCGGCTACTTCTACGTGCTGGCACCTAAGGTGAGCCAGCCTGGGGCAGGAGGTCAGACAAGGTTCAAAGTCTCCAGGGGAACATCCAGTTGAACTGCTCCTCTCTCCTTTTCTCCCCATTCTGGGGATGCTGCAGGTGGTGGATGGTACGCTGTGTACCCCTGACTCAACCTCAGTCTGCGTCCAGGGCAAGTGCATCAAGGCTGGCTGTGATGGGAACCTGGGCTCCAAGAGGAAGTTTGACAAGTGTGGAGTGTGTGGGGGAGACAATAAGAGCTGTAAGAAGGTGACAGGACTCTTCACCAAGCCCATGTGAGTTCTGGGCCCTGGAGGATTTAGCCAGGTTGCATGGGAGAAGAGAAGGGAGAGGCATTGTGCCCAGGCATTAGAAGCTTGAGTTTGCTCACATTCTTCTATGAGTATGACATTCATTCATTCATTCATTCATTCATTCATTCATTCATTCATTCATTCAGCAAACAAAGATGAATGCTCGAGGAAGATACCACCTACTAGGAGATGCTATTCAGAGAGATGGCAGAGAGTTGTTAGGGTCTGTCTTGAGCCCTAGGGTAAGACTGACCTGGGTTCAAGTTTCAGTTCCCAATATTCTGGAGGACTTTGAGCAAGTGACACAGTCTCTAGAATAATAGAGTTCTTCACTTACAAAGTGCGCATATCACTAATATAGTTGATGTAGTGCTGTCTTGAGACTTAAAGAAGGGAATCCAAGTAAGATACTGAGCAGAGTTTTGGTGCATAATAATACTTACTAAATGTTCATGACACAATAACAAAATGTAACTATGCTGAAAGCAAAATGTGACAGATTCCCCCTGTCCCTGAGCCTTGGGACCAGATTAAGGTGAGCATGGCACTGACCTGTAGAGAGAGGCGGTGTGAGAGGCTGGGACTGAGGAATTCCCTCTTCCTGGGAGACCTGTGCTGGGACCAGCTGGAGAAATGTGTCCAGGCCTCTTCCGTTCCCAACCCCAGAGCCTGGGGCTTCCTGGCGTGGGCTTCCTGAGTTCCAGCGCATTCCCTTCAATCTTCCAAAAGAATGTGCTCCTTTGAAAGTCCTGACCCATGTTCTGGGAGCAGCTGGGACAGGCAGGGCCCCTGGGGTCTCATTTGAGGGGCAGGTATGTTTGCTCTGAAAACTTGGGATCCCAGGAGCCTCAGCCACCCCGTGACACGGGGCCCTCTGCTGAGCCTCTAGGTGGGCAACTTCTTTGATAACTTGGACAGTGCAGACAGATGGTGTCCTAGGCTGTCCTTCACAGGGATCTGCGGGTGGGGGGGGGGTTGGACAAGTGAGGAATTAAAGGTAGATAACACCTGCAGACCGGTGTCACTGGTTAAATGACAGGTTTTCCTTTCATAGACTGTTGGAACTAGAAGAAACCTTTGAAATCATCTAGTTTAACCTACTCATCATATAGATGAGGACACTGGAACCCAGAGAAACTGACTTTCTTAAAGCCACCAGGGAGTTGGTGTCCCAGCCAAGGCTTGATCTGAGTCCCCGACTGCAGGGCCAGTGTGTACCTCTGCATTGAGGCCTCAGCCTTGAACTCAGGGACTGCAGACTCATTTCCTCCCTCCAGCCCCCCTCCTTCTCCCTCGCAGATATCCGCCGAGCGCTTACTCTGTGCCAGGTGCTATGCTTCATGCTTTTTGTGCTGCAGCTTCTTTAACCCTCAGTGCAGTGCAGTGAGGCAGGTGTGATTATGGTCTCTACAGGTGAGGAAACTGAGAGGCTAAGTCGCTTACCTAAGGCCACAGCTCAGTGTGTGGTAGGGGCCCCTCTGACGCCAACACTTCTGCTTTTACTCACATGCTAGAATTCGCCAAAATAGAATCGTGTTGAAGAAAACAGGATCATGAGACGGTACAGCCAGCCTCTTCAGGTTTAGATGAGCTGCAGACAGTCTCCGTTGCCTCTTCCAGCCTGCGTGCCTCCATGCCCCTCTACACTGTGGTTGAAGCAGCCTGGGGAGCCTTTGTTCTCGCCATCTTCGTGACCTTCCCCTGCCCTGAGAAAGGGGAATCAATTACGACTCTAGAGAGGCCGAGGTCTTTATGTCCCAGCACCTGTCTAATGCACAGTCCCCTTCTCGCCGCAGGCATGGCTACAACTTCGTGGTGGCCATCCCCGCTGGCGCCTCGAGCATTGACATCCGCCAGCGTGGCTACAAGGGGCTGATTGGAGATGACAACTACCTGGCCCTGAAGAACAGCCAAGGCAAGTACCTGCTCAACGGGCACTTCGTGGTGTCACCCATGGAGCGGGACCTGGTGGTGAGGGGCAGCGTGCTGCGCTACAGCGGCACGGGGATGGCGGTGGAGAGCCTGCAGGCCTCTCGGCCCATCATGGAGCCCCTGACCGTGGAGGTCCTCTCCGTGGGGAAGATGACGCCGCCGCGGGTCCGCTATTCCTTCTATCTGCCCAAAGAGCCTCGGGAGGACAAGTCCTCCCACCCCAAGGACCCTCGGGGCCCCTCCGTGCTCCACAACAGTGTCCTCAGCCTCTCCAATCAAGTGGAGCAGCCAGACGACAGGCCCCCTGTGCGCTGGGTGGCGGGCAGCTGGGGGCCGTGCTCCATGAGCTGTGGCAGTGGCCTGCAGAAGCGGGCAGTGGTCTGTCGTGGCTCCCTGGGGCAGCGCTCAGCGTCTGCTTGCAGCACAACCCACCGACCAGTGGAGACGCGAGCCTGTGGGGACCCCTGCCCAACCTGGGACGTTGGTGCCTGGTCGCCCTGTTCCAAGAGCTGTGGCAGGGGATTTAAGAGGCGTCCACTCAAGTGTTTGGGCCACGGAGGGCGGCTGCTGGCCCGGGACCAGTGCAACCTGCGTAGGAAGCCCCAAGAACTGGACTTCTGCATCTTGAGGCCATGCTGAACGCAACCATCTCCTTTTCCTCCTCACTGTCCAACCCATTGGTGCTGCCAGTATTCTGGCCAGCTGGAGCCCTGGACAGAGGGCAGTGGCTAAGGGCCCATGCCACGATGTCACCACACCCAGGGACAAGGATCATGGGTGGGAGCGAGCGGTTCCTTCCTTCTCCCTGGCCTGGGCGGGGAGCTAAGTAACTAATGCACAGTCTACCTCACAGTGGCTCCCCTGGGGCTCGGCCTTGGGGAGAGGCCGAGAGGTGCAGGAGCTAGACAAGAAGGTGCTGGGGTCCAGTTTCTGCGGGACCTGGAGGATGGGCGCTCTGACACAGAACTTCAGGGACCTGGGCCCCCATCAGGGAGGCCACAGGCTGCTAGAAGAGCCATGGCCCAGCAGCGTGGCACCCAGGTGGCCCCAGGTGCTCTGAGATGTCTCTGAACAAGGTGCTTTTAGCCCCACTTTCCTTTCTGACTGGCATGGACTGAACAACACAAACAGGGGTGAGCAGGAGCTGAGGGGAGATGGGGTGAGGTGTGCCAGCGGCCTGGGCCACTCCTTTTGGGAAGAGCTGGATGTACAGGGGGAGTCCTGAGGTTCCTCATCTTCCTTTCCCTCTTGGTCTCCCCCATTTAAGAGACACTTCTCCCTGTGCCATCCAGGACGCCAGACCAGTGGGAGGGCTTTCACACAGGTGTCCTCTGAGGCTTTGCAGGTAGAGATAGGAATTCAATAGGGAGCCTGTTGTCTTCTTCAAGAGGGATCCGACTATTAAAAAAATGCTGAAGCTTACAAGGGGAGGTGGACTCTGTGGCTGAAGCAGGGAGTCTGGGGGGAGATCGAGGGCTCTGTTGTCACTGGGGATAGGTCTGAGCTTTAGGGAAATGTCGCTCTAGGATGGGAAGGCCGAGGCCCCAGTTCTGATAGCCTCTTCCTCCAGAGAGGCAAGTAAAAATCAGGCTGATGCCTTAGGCTCTGCATTGCTTTAGAGAATCTTCAAAGTGGTCACAGTCCCATGCCAACAAAGAAGGTGTGGAATATGCCCAGGAGTGCTAGGTGCTGAAAATCCACATGCCTGCAGGTTGGCCTCCATTCAAACAGCCCCATCCATTCTGCCATTGGGCATGTCATGCTGCATCTTAGGCTGTGGTTTCTGCAGTTGGAAAACGGGGTTCACTATTTGCTACCTCAGGCTTGCTCCCTAGGGACCCCCCATTGTCCCTTCCCCGGGGCAGTGGTATCCTGGTGCTTTCAGATCACCTGGCTGTCATCTTCTGTAGATTGAGCTGTCCAGACACAAAGATGAGCTCGAGTGCTTGGCTCTCTGCTCTCCGCAGTAAAGCCACTCACTGTGGCTCCAAATACAAAGACAGACTCTCTTTCTTCAGGTGCTCTGGGAACAGGTTTCAGGAGACACCAAGGACCAATTACCTGACCCTGTGGCCCCTGATAACCACCACAGGAACTGTTGGAGACCTGTCTATCTTGGAAACATGTTAGGGAAGTAGAAACCAGGACATTTCCTATAGCTCCAAGTGGAAGATGTTTTGGGGTTAAAGATTCTTTGGCCAACTGGGGTATTTCTTCAGGGTTTAGCAGCCCCCAGTATGCTAAAGAAGACTCCGCTTCTGAGTGTAGGTAATGAGTCCAGGACTTCAGTGAGGTGACATTAGAGCAAGCGTCTTTTACTTGGTTTCCTCTAATAGTCAGAATCCACAAACCAGCCAGCCAGCCAGGCATCCTCTGGGATGGTGTCCTCATCCCGGTCTCGCCCTGGGCTGAGCCCTTGCGCAGAGCAGCAGCACGCAGGCAGATCTTAGAGGCAGTCTCCCTGGGGAAACAGAGTGAGGAGGCCCTCTCCTCCGTGCAGGAGTGCATACTCGTGGGGCTGCAGGGCTGAAGGGAGCCCAGGGTGCCCCGCCAGAGGCAGACCCCGCGAGCTGACGACAACACTGCACCCTGTGCTCGGTGCACCCATCCTCGACGAGGAGCGGGTGGCACGGGGGCTGTGTAGAATGGGCAGGGGAATGGGGTGGGTGGGAAGGGAGCTGCCATTGGTGGGGTGCTTGGCCCCCTAGTGAGCGGTTTACAAATCATTTCAAGGAGGGACAACCAATCTTGTTCCTGACACAAGCTGGGTCTCCATGCTTTTTTTCTGTCATGATGTTTTTCTTTCTCCTTTTTTTTTCTTTTTAAAAGAAGTATGACCAAGACAACTTGAGAGGTTTGTCCTGTCTTTGACTATTTCTCTAATCCAACCGTGCTCTCCAAGGCTGAGCTGAAATAAGCCTCAAGGCACAGGTTTCTAGTTACAGAATAAATGTTAAGGTGGCATCTCATGTCTAATGGAAGAAGAGGAACATTCTGGGGGCTCCAGCAACTTCTTTAGTGGGGTGTGGACCAGCAAAGATCTGGGCTCAGGAGCCCTCTGCCTCCACTGCCCATCGTGTGCACTGATTGCGAGAGTCCAAGCTTATGGGCCTTGCCATGCTGGAGTGAGGGATGGGGGCAGTGAGGACAGGGGGAGAGACTTGAATATTTCTAGCCTGGAGTTGGCTCTGGAAGGCACGGGACGTGTCGTTTGTAGAGCCCCCCTGCTGTGTCTGGTTCTTTTGCATTCTGTGCACAGCAGAAGGGCCAAAGGACCTGGGTCCTGAGTGGTCTGTGTATACCGTGTATACGTGGGCACTGGCTGCTGCGGGGACAACAGCCGACTCCTAATAAAGTTGTACGTATTTAAAATCTGTGTCCTGCCTCCCTGACTTTATCTCACCAACGGACACTTTCCCCTTGTCGAATGACCACCCGCCACATGCCAGCCATAGTGCTCGGGGCTGGGACCTGACAGCGACTAGGACAGGCACAGTCTCGCCCCAGGCACCTGGCTGGAAAGGCAGAGCCAACAAGTCAGCAGGCAGAAAGACTGGACAGTGGCCGGTGTAAGTGGCCAGAAGAATGAGAACTAAGGTCTGAGTGTGTGGGGTTTATGGGGTCGACTGCCCAGGGAAGCCTGTAAGGTGGGGCAGGAGCCTTTCACAGAGGAGCAGTGTGCTGAGGTTTGGGGAGCAGGAGGCCCTCTGGAGCTAGACCGCGGGGAGCGGCTGAGGCAAGGAGAGGCCAGAGGGTCCATCCTGCGGGGGATCCTGGTACCTGGCTTAGGAGGAAACCCTACGTTTCCTGACAGAAAGTTTCACTCCGTTTGGAAAAACTTTCTTGCTTCCTAACTCTGTTTTGGTTTGACAGTGTTAGCAAGTAGGTAGGCAGGAGAGGAAGTGGGATGAGATTTAAAAACATCTACCTGGGAGCCCAGAAACTTGTGTTGGTCTCAGATCTGAGATCCTTTCTTGGAGCCCCATTTCCTATCTGTGAGGTGAGAAAAATAGACATAATATTTAATGTTCCTGTAGGGTGTTTCTAGCTTTAACCATCTGGGTTTCCAGGCACAGTTATGGTTTCAACTTCGGTAGATGATAATTTGGTGTTAGTTGCTGTTCAGAGATGACAGGGCTTCTCCTCATGCCTCTCCTGGAGGGAGAGGTGTCAGGGAGGGTGACTTCTTCAGGAGCTGATTGTAGACCGGGAGGGGTCCGGGGTGAAGGGTGAGGGTGGGGGGGCTCGGACCCAGCTTCAGCACTTGATAAAAGCTTCCAGTGGAAGGAGGAACTAGCCAGAAGAGCCCCCTGACACGATGAGCTGGATGGTCTGGAAGGGGTCTGGAGGGACTCAGGTGGATGTCTAAGCTAGAAAAGCCAGCAACTGTGTGATTTTGGTAAAATTATTCAAAGTGCTGTCGCATTGCTGGGCTTGTTATTTATTTATTCTTTAATCCCTTCTGTTTTCCATTATAACAATGGCCAATAAAACCTTTCTAAGGAAAAGTTCCCATGGGTTGGGTTAGGGGTAGAGGAAAACTTTCTCTACTTCTAACACTCTTGACACCAAATGTGTGGGTGTTCTTCCCCACGCCAACCAGTTTTCCAGCTCTCCGACACAAACTGGCTGTCCCATCATTTAATTTATATCTCACACTAACTAGCTGAGATCAGCATCGTACTCCGCAGGATTGAGGGCTCAGTCCCACAAGGCTGCCCTCGCCTCAGTCACCCGTCTCCAAGAGTGGGTCCTGGGCTACCCATGCTTCTGACAGACTTAGCCACAGAGTGGAGGCTTCCCCAACCCCTGTTCAGGGTTGATAACTTGCTGGAATGGCTCATAAAACTCGGGAAAACATTTACTTCTGTTTGCTGGTTTATTCTACAGGACATGGTAAAGGATACAAGTGAACAGCTAGGTAAGAAGATGCATAGAGCGTGGATCAGAAGGGCTTTGAGTGCAGGAGCTGCTGTCCCTGTGGAGTTGGGGCGCGTCACCCTCCCTGCACATGAATATGTTTACCAGTCCGGAAGCTCTCCAGACCCTATAGTTTAGGGACGTTCACAGAAACTTTCTCAGTAGGCATGCTGGATTGTTAACTTAATCTCACTACTCCCCAGAGGATGGGTGGTGGGGCTGGAAGTTCCAGGTTTCTAATCATGCCTTGGTCTTCCTGGTGGTCAGCCCCCATCTAAGAGCTCACCAGTGTTCGCTCATTAGAACAAAAGATACTTCTATCACCCAGGAAATTCCAAGGGTTTTAAGAGTTCTGTGTCAGGCCTGACTAGGTGGTGGCACAGTGGATAGATCAGGGGTCGGGAAACTTTCTGGCTGAGAGAGCCATGAATACCACATATTTTAAACTGTAATTCCGTGAAAGCCATACAACGACCCGTATACATTACACATTATCCAATAAAAATTTGGTGTTGTCCCGGAGGACAGCTGTGATTGGCTCCAGCTACCTGCAACCATGAACATGAGCAGTAGGAAATGAATGGATTGTAATACATGAGACTGTTTTATATTTTTAATGTTACTATTTTTTTTATTAAAGATTTGTCTGCAAGCCAGATGCAGCCATCAAAAGAACCACATCTAGCTCATGAGCCATAAGTTCCCGGCCCCTGGGATAGATCATTGACCTGGGATGTTGATGACCCAGGTTCAAAACCCCCAGGTCATTGGCTTGAGTGTGGACTCATCCGGCTTGAGCAAGAGGTCCCTGACTCAGCTGGAGCCCCCTGGTCAAGGCACATATGAGAAAGCAATCAATGAACAGCTAATGGTGTTGCAACTATGAGTTGATGCTTCTCATCTCTCTCCCTTCCTGTTTGTCCCTGTCTGTCCCTCCATCTCTCTCTTTTTTTTTCCTCTCTCTCTCTCTCTCTCAAAAAAAAAATCTGTGTCAGGAAGAATGGGGGCAGAGATCAGTATATATAATCAATATTACTTTATGATGTTGTAGCAAATAAAAGAGGAAAAAGAGGAAGCTAGGTCCCACCTCAGGAGACTCAGGAGACTCCAGGTAAGGTCAGTGGTAGCAACTTACACCGAAGATCTCTGGGGCAGACAAGCCTGCCTGTCATTTCAAGCTTTCTGGAGAAGCAAGGAGCAGTTTTCTAACCTCACTGGCCTTTGGAGAGAGGCAGGACCAATTTGCTTTGTAATTCAGTAGAGAAAAAGCTTCAATAACTGTCAAAAGGTCTTGACTTTCCGGGCCATGCTCTCCCTGCCCAGTGAGCCCTGGCTGGTCCCCAGCAGGCTGAGCTGGCAGGGCCAATGGCAGTGTCTGTAACCCAGAGAGTCTTTCTGTGGCTCTTTGGCTTGCACCCAACCCCTTTGGGTGAGTCAGCCCTGAAGCCTGCAATCCTAGCAACAAATCCCAGAAAAGCGGAATGTCTCCCCCTTCAAGCTCTCCAGACACCATCACATTCCCCCCTCATCCCATGACAGCCCGAGGGGACTGCAGTGACGTGGTCACTGCTTCCAGTCCTGTGGCTCTGCTGCAACAGGCACTCAGCACCCTGCCCCTGGTGCTCAACTGGGAAGCCCTGATGTTTGTTCTCCTGTGTTTGGTCAGTAATGTAAATCACATTCCAAGTCCTGGCCAGAATGTTGCTGAGGGAGATAAGAGTTCCTGGCTTCCAGAGGCATTCCAAAGAAGAAACAGAACTATTTGTTTCCAAAGGAGAGTGATTTTAGCAGAAACGGCAAGACAGAGAGGAAAAGAGAAGGAAACTTCCTCATGAAAAATCAGATTTGGGAACGTGGTGAAAATATTGTCATGGCGAATGTGTGGAGGTTGATGAGATTTTCCCACATCCTGAAGTTGTTACAGTCTGTTCTTCCTGCCTCCTCTCCCCTGCCTCTTCTGGGGGCCACAATCCCAACAGTATGAACAGGGGTTTAGGCCACTGCTTTCTCAGACATCTGACCAACTGTCCCGGTGATCACATGGGACTGGGCTTCCAGTCTCAACAGGGAGTACCTATCACTTCTACCATGGGTAGTCTAGCAGACAGTCCTGATTTGGTGGTGTTGGTGTTGAGGATTTTGCAGAAAAAGCCCCTGGGAGGTGTGAGGAAAGGTATCCAGGAGAATGACCCGACTTCTTGAAGAGCCCTCTCTGGATGAGTTTGCAGTGCCCCGGGCAGCAGTTAGCTCAGCATCCAGCACAGGGCCTGGGGCACCATCCATTGTCAGTGAAAATTTCCAGGATGGAGGTTTCCCTGGAACGAGCATCATCAGCCCGAGAGGGATGACAGAGCCCGTCTCCTCCGGAGCTATGAAGACCTCTGTGCGGGTGCTGTTCCTTCTAATGTGCCAACACAATCCCATTCGGTCTTCACAGCCACCTTCTGAGGATTGATCAATCCAGAACAAAACTGGGGTTTTGTGCAAAGTTACCCTGACTAGCTCAAGTTTGCTTCCTTCCAGAACTAGGCTCTTCACTGCTCCACTGCAGCAGAGGTCTTGTCAGCCTCTCAGTAAGGCAGGGCGACGACTATCTGGTCATTTCCTTTTCCCTGAAAGATTTCTTGGAATGACTTAGGACAGGGGTGGGGAACCTGTGGCTCGTGAGCCAGATGTGGCTCTTTTGATGACTGCATCTGGCTTACAGACAAATCTTTAATAAAAAAAAATAGTAACATTAAAAATATAAAACATTCTCATGCATTACAATCCATTCATTTCCTACCGCTCATGTTCATGGTTGCGGGTGGCTGGAGCCAATCACAGCTGTCCTCTGGGACAACACCAAATTTTTATTGGATAATGAGTAACATATACAGGTCGTTGTATGGCTCTCATGAAATTACATTTTAAAATATGTGATGTTCACGGCTCTCTCAGCCAAAAAGGTTCCTGACCGCTTACTTAGGAGCATGTTCTCGAGGCCATGTTTTGTAATTTCCAAAGGACCTATTAACACAACCCAAACAGGCCCTGATTCTTATTCTCTTTGTAAGAAATCTATCTACTTGATTGCTTTCTTGTCTGTTTCCCAGTGGAGCTTCTTCTGAAGTTTTCAGGGCTGGTATTTGGCTTTTGGAACTGCTTGCTATCAAATAAATTTTATTTTATTAAATCACCAAATCATCACTAATGGAGTTGAAGGCCTCTGTGGAAATGGCCCCCTCCCTGTCCCTGCCTCCTCCTCCAAGGGTAACCATCACCTTGAGTTAGCTGTTTATCATTCCTAGACATTCCTTTATTCTTTTTTTTTCCTTTTTTTAGTGAGAGAGAGTGAGAGAGAGAGAGAGAGAGAGAGAGAAAGAGACAGACAGACAGGAAAGGAGAGAGATGAAAAGCATCAACTCGTAGTTGCAGCACCTTAGTTATTCACTGATTGCTTTCTCATTTGTGCCTTGACCGGGGGTCTCCAGCTGAGCCAGTGCCCTCTTGCTCAAGCCGGTGACTTTAGGATCAAGCCAATGACCTTAGGCTTCAAACCAGTGACCTTTGGGCTCAAGCCAGCGACCATGGGGCCATGCCTAGGATCCCACGCTCAAGCCAGGGAACCTGCACTCAAGCTGATGACCTTGGGGCTTTGAACCTGGGTCCTCAGCATCCCAGGCTAATGCGCCATCTACTGTGCCACTACCTGGTGAGGCTCCATTCCTTTACTCTTTCACCAAACATATCTGTATCCCTAAACAACACATTATTTGCTTTGCATGCCTTCCAACTATAGATACAGTTCTTGCAGATACCTGCATATTCTCTATGTTTTTCTGCAACTTCTTCTCTTTGCCTAACATTGTGTCTGGTGGAGTCATTCTTGTGGATACATACATGTAGTTCTAGTTTTGTTTTTCAGTCCGCCATATTATTTCATTATTTGGATATGAATGGTGGGCATTTAAGTGGTTTCTAGAACATTGCTAATGCAAATAATTCTGCTGTGAAAATTCTTATACATATTTTCCAGTGCATGTATTATATGAGAGCTTTTAGGGATGAAATTTCTGGGCCATAGGATTTATGTACCTTCAACTTTATTGTGAGCTATTTTCAAGTTGTTCTCCAAGTGGCTTTACCATGCCTGACTTTTGCCAATTTACCTTTTTTTATTGTCCACCAACTGGGGTTGCTTCCTGACCCACCTTGCTGTTAGGTAAGATTCATATTTCTCCAGTCTCTCTCCCTCCCATTCCCTACATTCTCCCCTTTCCCTCCCTTCCCTTCTCACTATCAGCTAGGATTCCAGCAGGAAGTAGATGACACACTCAAATTAGGATAATCTGAGGGAAGAGTTGAATAAAGAACAGTTTAGAAAGGTATGGGCAAGGCGTAGGGAAACTCCAAGAGCTAGTGCAGCACCCCAAGCCGGTAACTGCTGGGCTCAGTTTCCACACGTGCCCTGAAAGGTGAGGGAGCAAGGTTCCGAGGACCAGAGTTAAAGAGGTCTGTGTAGTTAGGGTGGTCAGACAGGTGCTGAAACTTTAGACTGAGGACACAGTGTCAGTTGTTTTATCTACAAAAGGGGAAATAATAGTATTTACGTTATAAAGCTATTGTGTGAATTCAGTGGGCACAGTGCCTAGCATGTAGTAAGTAAGTAAAGTAATAATAAGCTTAATAAATACCAGCTTATTATTACTTTAAACCAGGAGTAAGTTACATAGGCTCGAGAATTCTCAAAGAATTTTCTTAGTTGTTATTTCCCAATCTGTGTTGAAATACAAGTAAGTGGGTTAAGGTTGTTCTCACAGTTGTTTCCTGACATTTGAAAAAATAAGAAATGTGGCATTTTCATTTTTTTGGTACTTTTCTGGACTCTAGCCCTTTATATAGCTCCTCAGAAGTCAATAGGGTTCCTGCTTTCTGAATAGTGCAGAACTGTTTTGGGGAGATGAATCTCCAAGATTTTGGAAACTATATTTCTCATTCTTTCCCCAAAATCTTATTATGACAAATACGAGACATGCAAAACTGGAAAGAATTGTGGACTATTATATATCTGTTACTTAGAGTCTATAATTGTTATTTTACTGTATTTGCTTCATGTCTTTCATAGACTTAAAAAATTTTTTTTTCATTAAAGCACTAGGAAGTGACATCCTGACACTTCATTCTTAAATACTTTAGTGTGAATTTCCTGAGAACAGGATCAGTGTTTTTTATTTTTAATTTTCCCATTGATCTGGGGGGGGGGGCATGGGGAAAGAGAGAGAGAGAGAGAGAGAGAGAGAGAGAGAGAGAGAGAAGCATCAACTTGTTGGTTCACTTAGTTCCATTTAGTTGTGCACTTATTGGTTTCTCTTCTTCGTGCCCTGACTGGGGTTGAACCCATGACCTCTGGTGCCCTGGGATGACACTTTATCTACTGAACCACCTGGTCAGGGCCAAGAATAAGGATAGTCTCAATACTATTATCATATCTAAGAAAACTAACAGTTCCCTGATAGCATCAGATATCTAGTTCATATTTAAATTTCTCTAGTTCTTCCAAGAATGTCATTTATAGGATCCAGTCAAGGTCTTCACATTGAATTTCAGTCTCTTATTATTTCCTGTGGTACCTTCTGACTTGTTCCATTTCCCCTGCCTTTCCCGTGTGGCTCTCAAGCTGCACCACATCTGCAGGCTCATACTGCCAGCTTTCCCAAGAGCAGTGAAGCTGTGGGATGACTTGGTTTCCCTGACTCTTTCTCAGATGGCCTTGAGGACATTCATTCTCTCTTTCATGGAATAGAGTTCAGCCCACCTTCTCTCCTTAGATTTCCCTGCTCTTCTTCTTCCAAAGTCCCTCCCTCCTTGATCTTCAACACCCCAAAGATTCTATTACGGTAAAGTAACAGGTCTGTTCCTATTCTTAGGAAAGGCTTTTCCTGTGTCTTCAGCTTTAAGTGGGTCATTTAAATACAGGGATTCATTCATTTATCCCACAAATATCTGTATATCTCCCAGGTCCAGGCACTAAAAATACCTCTGCTTCCTTGGCTGTTTCTCTCTCTTTTCCTGGTTTCTGTGCTGGGTCCTTCTTCTCTCTCGGTTCTTCCTTCTCAGTTTCCCTCCTGAATGCCTCTTCCTCCTGAGCCCTTAAATGCTGACTTTTGGTTCATTTCACACACTTTTTCTGGAGATCATGTGCTGTCCCATTGCTTCAGTGAAAACTACGTATCAATGGCTCATGAATATGCCTACCTAAACCTTTCCCACATCTGTGCTCACCCAGACTCCCTCCTGGAAGGGACCCCCACATCTCATTGGTCATCTAGTCACATGACTTGATATCACTCTTCCTCCTCACCCACCAAAGTCTTTAAAGTTGGTCCTTTCTGCTCTTTTCTGGCGCTGCTGCATTATTGCAGACCAGTATCACTCCTCCCCTGGAATATGTAAATAGCTTATTCCCCCACCTCTCTGGTTCTGAATGCATCCCCCTTCAGTCCTTCCTTCAGGAATGGTTTTCAATCCGACAAAATATGCCCAATTTTGTCTTCTGGCATCCTCTGTGTCCTTTAATAGAGATATGTATACAGATCTATGGGATTATAGAAGAGCAATTGCAGTAGTAACTTTCAATGGATCTGGGAGGACCTCACAGCAGAAATGATGCTGGAGATGGGTGCTGAAGAATGAATGGAATTTGTTAGGAGATAAGGAGGGAAAGCATTCTTCACAGAGGGGCAGGCGTGTACAATGGCATAGAAACCTTAAAAACGGAAATTGCTTGGTATGGCTAGACTACAGAATGCATGGGACAGAGTGGTGGGAGGTAAGGGTTGAAGGTTGAGCTGGGGTCGTATGATAAAAGGCCTTCTATGCCATATTCAGGAATTTGTGCTTTGTTTGGTGGGCAATAGAGAGAGAGCCATGGATTTTAAATCAGATTTTAAAATCGGGTCAGATTCTAATTAGCTCACGACTCTAATGAGCTTGTAGTAAGCATGATTAAAATAGGAAAAGACTGTTGGCAGGAAGACCAAGTAAGAGGCTCCTGCAATAATTCAGACTTAAGACCATGAAAGCCAGGACTAGGGCAGTATAAATGAATTAAGAAGATGACAAACTCTAGAAATATGATATATTCTAGGATGAAGTGTGAACTGGTCTCGACAAGTAACGGTGTACAGGGTATGACAATGAAAAAGGTGTCGGCAGAAACTGCAGATTCATGTTTTCCTTCTCGATGGCTTCCTTGACTTTGCAAAGGAAGTATAAAATTTAGCCATTTCTTGATTTATGGGTATGAACACAGAGCAAGGGGAGAGAAAAGTGGGTATTCTTGATCGTCTCTCTGGATTAAGTTCTAGGTTATAGTACTGCCCGTTCTCAGGGAAGGAATGAGTGACATTTTTCTTTCCTCTTGTTGTTCCTCACTTCCTGCCACTCCCCCTTACTGACCGCCTTAGTTCCTGGCATCACCCCCCCCACACACACACATTTAATCCTACTATTCTGTGGTTAGCTTGGCACCAAGAAAGCATACAAGGAGACATGGGAGACTGAAAGAAAAAGAAAATAGAGCAATTAGAGGAAAGACCGAGAGATAGTCCACATACATTAGAATGAAAACAACTGTATGGTATTTCAAATTATTTTAGCATAGGTCATATAAACAGATTTATTTTTTAATATACCCCCTGTATCTTTCAATTAAACATACATTGTGCATAAAATATTTTAATACACATATCTGAGGATGGGAATAACAGAAACATATGTTAACGGAGTTAAGTAACTCTAGGGATAATACCACTGCGTTACGAGATATTACGGCTCCATATGTTATCCATAAAGAACCCTGTGGCTTTAATGTAGAACACACTCTGTCTTGGACTGGCAAAGGGATTGGAGTCAGGGTGAGAAAAATGAGAATCTTCTGAATGAAGGTTTATGTACTGTATCCGGGCAAGAAAACTTTCCTAAATCAACCTGGGTAAATCTCCTTGCTAGAGTCTCTGCTTGAAATGATGATTCCAATGGTTTAGGCCACTATTATTTTCTCCCTGCGTTCCTGGGAAAGTTTGACACATAGAGATTGCTTTTGAGATAATTAGATAAATATAGAATTGTTTAATGGATGAGTCTTTTAGTTGCCATGAGTTCAGGGCACTATGTCTTGGTATGTCACTTTGCTTTTGTTTTTCAAGAGCCACCTAGTTATATGTAGTTCTGGGGTCCTGGAAAACCATGACCCTTAGAGTCAGAGCACCCAAATTCTGTCTAGGCTCTGCTGCCCCTGGGTCCAGTGACCTTCTGCAAATGACTTGTCTTCTCTCAGTATCCACTTCCTCATTTGTTAGGTGTGGTGTTGGATCATATGGTCCCTTTCAAGCATTATAACTCACCAGTTTGAAAATCTCAGTTCCAAGGGGATTTTCAAAAGTATTTTTTACTCAGTGAGAGGCAGGGAGACAAAGACAAACTTCTGCATACATCCCAACTGGGATTCACGAGCAAGCCCTTACTGAGTGATGCTCAGCAGCCCATCTGGGGCTGCTGCTTTGTTGCTCAGCAACTGAGCTATTTTAGTGCCTGAGGTTGAGGCTCTGGAGCCATCCTCAGCACCCAGGGCCAACTAGCTCCAATCGAGCCATGGCTGTGGGAGAGGAAGAGAGATAGAGAGAGATGAGTGGGAGGGGTGGAGAAGCAGATGGTTGTTTCTCCTGTGTGCCTTGACTGGGAATTGAACCTGGGACTTCCACACACTGTGCCGACACTCTACCGCTGAGCCTGTGGTCCAGGGCTCAAAAGCTTTTGTTTGTCACCTTTTCTGAAAAAAAAAAAAAAAAAAAGAGAGAGAGAAAAGTATATTTTGGCTTTCTACTTTATAAATTTTCACTTCTTATGGAAGTTTTCCACCCAAAGCACTCCTACCTGCTTTTTCACATGTAGAAAGCTCTCAGAAGAAGAATAAATATTTGCAAAATCTCAATATGTAGATTTGCTACTGCCTCTAAGGTTTCCTTAGTTCTTCTGGACTTTTAAAGTAGTTTTGGAGGTCAGGAAGTAGGGAGGTGATTCTTAAATATTTCTATTTTTTCCCTGTAGTTGTTATGATGCCCATACCTAGACACCAAAATCCATTTTGAACTCTGTACTGCCGCCCAGTGGGTAGCCCTCATCACTGCATTCTCTTTGGGCCTTGGGGGAAGAAACCTGGATTCATTTTGGAAGATGGGATAAGGGTGTTGTTGTTGTGTTTCCTACATCCTGCCAGACACTGTTAAGTCTTTACATATTGGATATGTTATATGGTTTCATAGGTTATAAATATTTATATGTTACATGCTCTGCATCTTCCTAGCAGTTGGATGAGGTAGCTTAGTCCCATTTTGCAGATTAAAAAGCTGCTTTTGGTAAGTGACAACTAGGTTGGTGGGATTTAGGGATAGAAATAGAATGATTCCTCCTAGGCCTCAGCTCTCACAGAAATTCTTCACAGCCAAGTTTCTGTTTGATTGCTGTCTCAATATCAGAAAGAATAAATTTATTGTTGGACACTGTCTCCAGTTCAGGCCAATAGTTATCTATTACAGTGTGTGTATAACTATGGAGCATATAAAAAAAGCCCATGAAATGGTCCTTACCCCTATAGGGCCTGTAGTCCAGCTTGGAAGGTTGCTCATACACTTAATGAATGAATAAATAAATAGTGCAGAGTAGCTGAGAAAGTTCCATAGAGGAGGAGGAGTTGGGATGGATGAGAAAAGCACAGATCAAATTTAGGGGCTGGAGGAGCTGGGTGGGAAGTAGCCAGAGTATGCCGGATTAGGATGTCATCTCCTTGACATAGGCGCTGGGTCCTTCCCTGTTCTTTTTCTCATCCTTTCCCTCTTTTAATATTTATCATTATCACAACTGGCATCCAGGAATATGGTCTATGAGACATAGGATCTGCACTCAGAGAATTCACTGTCTAATGGAGAAACTGTACAATTAGCCTAAGTAAAGGCATCAGGCAGGGACCAGTGAGCATCTTGGCAGGGTGAGGAAGCAGCTGCTTAAAGCAGAGGCACCGTGGGGAGAAGGTGTGCCGGGTCAGAACCAGCCTGTAGAAGGCTGAGTACCTGCCCAGAAAGTTGGGGCTTTATGCTGAGCCAAGCAATGGGGAGTCTGGTTTCTAAACAGAGGACTAGCATTCTGAAATCACATAGCATTGATTTTTTAAAGTAAGAAAAATGAGGAGAAGAGAGAAGACTATAGACTTATATACCTTGTGCCTGAAATGAGTCGCTGAGTTAATGTGTTGAACTCTGAAACCAATTACTGAGGATTCTCCAACACTGCCAGGCCGTTGCCTTTCTCCACCCAAAGCTATGTCTGGGGGGACTTAGCAATGACCACCACAGCACTTCCTAGGTTATTTAGTGTGGTCTCTGCAAGTTTAAGAAATTGCCTAGGGATCTCAAGAGACAAAGAGCTTCACACTGAAGCTAGAGGCAGAATAGGCTCCCCGACTTCTATGAGATTAAGGGGTCCTGTCTTTTTTTGGAGTTAAGCATGTGATTGACTTTGTTCTGGTTATTTTTTCTCCTTAGTTCCCTCCCTATGGAAAAAGGCCAAATGCACCCCCCCCCCCAAATGAAACAGGCAACATAGAAGAGAAAGCTGGAAGCCAATTTAGCATAGAAAAAGAATGGTGATGAATTACTTAACAAATTAAATGCATGCAAACTCAAAACTTCTAGGAAATATGTACTGACTTAGAAAACACGCTTCTTATTTGACATGAGAATTCTTCGTTGATGAATCTAATCTATAGACATACTCACTCAGAATGGGCAAGATTATACCTAGAAATGTTTATTGCAACATTACTTGTAATTGGAAGGAAGAAAGAAAAGAAGAAAGGGAAGCAAACCTTAGATTTCTATCAAAAAGGGAACTATTTGAAGCAATCATGGTAATCATGGTACTTATAATTAAATTAATTTCTATGTGAAAGTGAAAAAAAAAAGTGGTAGTCCTGGCCAGGTGGCTCAGCTGCTTGGAGTGTCGTCCCTGTGTTGCCAGGGTTGTGGGTTCAGCAAGGGTCTACCAATGGATGGATGCATGGGTGGGTGGGACAACAAGTCAATGCCTTTTCCCTTCTTTCTCTAAAATCAATTTTTTAAAAATGCGGTAAAGCTATGTATTCATTTTCTAGGGCTGACATAACTATTGCCACCAACTTGGTGCCTGAAGCAATTTTCTCACAATTCTGGAGGCTAGAAGTCCAAGATCAAGGTGTCAGCAGGTTTGGTTTCTTCCATGGCTTCTCTTTGTATCTTGCAGCTGTTTTCTTGCTGTGTCTTCACAGGGCCTTCCCTTTGTGGATGTCTGTGTGTTGTTATTTTCTTATAAGGACACATGTCATATTGGATTAGGGATCCTAATGACCTAAATTTAACTTAATTATCTCTTTAAAGGTCTTTATCTCTAAGTATAACCACATTCTGAGGTACTGGGGGTTAAGACTTCAACCTGTGAATTTTGGTAACTACAACTCAGTCCATAAAGAGCTACATTTGATTGTATTGTATTTTTAATATGTTTTATTTTTTGGTATTATTTTAGGGACAAAGAGCACACAGTTGTTTAATTCATGATTTGCATACAAGCTCAAACCCTGGGTTTACCCCTTTGAAACAGCTTCCTTAAACCTCTGGAACTACATGGGGAAAGTAACAAGATTTTTATGACAGTCACATTAAATAATGAATGTAGAACATTAGGCACAGTCCTTGGCATTTTACTAAGATCAATAAATATTAGCTACTTTTATTACTATAGTAATACAGAAAAAAGCTCTCATTTGCAATTTGGGGTAAAAAGGTATGTTCTTAATCCCAGAGTGTTGTTAGTTGAATCTGGTTCAGGAGAACAAATACTTGAGTGTCTCCCATGTATTCAAGGCACTGTGTTAAACTCTGCAGAGAAACAGGTAGGTACCTGTGTTTAAGTAATGTAACAATAGGCAGACAGAGCTTTCTCTACCAAACCATTCTACAAAATAAGTCACCCTACAGCCTAAGGCGGAAATGTCTACAAAGCACTCAGTAAGAACCGAATATATGATTGCTGTTGTCAGTACTTTCCTCTCTTTCATAGAGAATACTTCTCGGAAAATGAAATGTATAAGGCAGCTCAGGAAGCATAGATTCAGGGGAAATTACTTAAGGGAGATGTCACTAAGCTATGAACATTCCAATCGCTTCAGGATGGGAATACCTGTGATGGCTGGTCAGGGTGCCATCTCCCCAACACTGGGGACTGGGGAGGGGGAGCTGACATATTTCATTTTTAGTATTCTTTTTTTTTTTCTTTTTTTAAATTAATTTTACTAGGATGACATCAATAAATCAGGGTACATATGTTCAAAGAAAACATGTCCAGGTTATCTTGTCAATCAATTATGTTGCATATCCATCACCCAAAGTCAGATTATCCTCCGTCACCTTCTATCTAGTTTTCTTTGTGCCACCCCCCCCGGAACCACCACACTCTTATCAATGTCCCTTAGTCTCGTTTTTATGTCCCACCTACGTATGGAATAATACAGTTCTTGTTTTTTTCTGATTTACTTATTTCACTTCATATAATGTTACCAAGATCCCACCATTTTGTTGTAAATGATCTGATGTCATCATTTCTTATGGCTGAGTAGTATTCCATAGTGTATATGTGCCACATCTTCTTTATCCAGTCTTCTATTGAAGGGCTTTTTGGTTGTTTCCATGTCTTGGCCATTGTGAACAATGCTGCAATGAACATGGGGCTGCATGTGTCTTTTCGTATCAATGTTTCTGAGATTTGGGAGTATATACCCAGTAGAGGGATTGCTGGGTCATAAGGTAGTTCTATTTTCAGGTTTTTGAGGAACCACCATACTTTCTTCCATAATGGTTGTACTACTTTACATTCCCACCAACAGTGGATGAGGGTTCCTTTTTCTCCACAGCCTCTCCAACATTTGCTATTACCTATCTTGTTAATAATAGCTAATCTAACAGGTGTGAGGTGGTATCTCATTGCAGTTTTGATTTTCATTTCTCTAATAACTAATGAAGATGAACATCTTTTCATATATCTGTTGGCCATTTGTATTTCTTCCTGAGAGAAGTGTCTGTTCATGTCCTCTTCCCATATTTTTATTGGATTGTTTGTTTGTTTGTTGAGTTTTATGAGTTCTTTGTATATTTTGGATATTAGGCCCTTATCTGAGCTGTTGTTTGAAAATATCATTTCCTATTTAGTTGGCTGTCTGTTTACTTTGTTGTCAGTTTCTCTTGCTGAGCAAAAACTTCTTAGTCTGATGTAGTCCCATTCATTTATTTTTGACTTCACTTCCCTTGCCTTTGGAGTCAAATTCATAAAATGCTCTTTAAAACCAAGGTCCATGAGTTTAAAACCTATGTCTTCTTCTATGTACTTTATTGTTTCAGGTCTTATATTTAGGTCTTTGATCCATTTTGAATTAATTTTAGTATAGGGGGACAAACTGTAGTCCAGTTTCATTCTTTTGCATGTGGCTTTCCAGTTTTCCCAGCACCGTTTATTGAAGAGGCTTTCTTTTCTCCATTGTGTGTTGTTGGCCCCTTTATCAAAAATTATTTGATCATATATATGTAGTTTTATTTCTGGACTTTCTATTCTGTTCCATTGGTCTGAGTGTCTATTTTTCTGCCAATACCATGCTGTTTTGATTGTCGTGGCCCTATAATATAGTTTGAAGTCAGGTATTGTAATGCCTCCAGCTTTGTTCTTTTTCTTTAGGATTGCTTTGGCTATTCGGGGTTTTTTATAGTTCCATATAAATCTGATGATTTTTTGTTCTATTTCTTTAAAAAATGTCATTGGAATTTTGATGGGAATTGCATTAAATTTGTATATTGCTTTGGGTAATATGGCGATCTTGATTATATTTATTCTTCCTATCCAAGAACAAGGAATATTTTTCCATCTCATTGTATCTTTTTCGATTTCCCTTAACAATGGTTTGTAGTTTTCATTATATAAGTCCTTTACATTCTTTGTTATGTTTATTCCTAGGTATTTTATTTTTTTGTTGTTGCATTCGTGAAGGGAATTATTTTTTTGAGTTTGTTCTCAAATGTTTCATTGTTGGCATATAGAAAGGCTATGGACTTTTGTATCAATATATTAATTTTGTATCCTGCGACCTTACTGTATTGGCTTATTGTTTCTAGTAGACTTTTTGTAGAGTCTTTGGGGTTTTTGATGTATAGGATCATATCATCTGCAAAAAGTGATACCTTTCTTCTTCTTTTCCGATATGGATACCTTTTATTTCTTTGTCTTGTCTGATTGCTCTGGCTAGAACCACTAGCACCACATTAAATTAAATAAGAGTGGAGAGAGTGGACAACCCTGTCTTGTTCCTTATTTAAGGGGGAAAGCCTTCAGTTTTGTGCCATTTAATATGATGTTAGCTGATGGTTTATCATATATGGCCTTTATCATGTTGAGATATTTTCCTTCTATAACCATTTTGTTGAGAGTCTTAAACATAAAATTGTGTTGTATTTTATTGAATGCCTTTTCTGCATCTATTGATAAGATCATGTGGTTTTTGTTCTTTGTTTTGTTGATATGGTGTATTACGTTAACTGTTTTACGTATGTTGAACCATCCTTGAGATTGTGGGATGAATCCCACTTGATCGTGATGTATTATTTTTTTAATATGTTGTTGTATTCGATTTGCTAGTATTTTGTTTACTATTTTAGCATCTGTATTCATTAGAGATATTGGTTTGTAGTTTTCTTTTTTTGTGCTGTCCTTGCCCGATTTCGGTATGAGGGTTATGTTGGTCTCATAAAATGTGTTTGGAAGTATTGCTTCTTCTCCAATTTTTTGGAAGACTTTCAGTAGAATAAGAACCAAGCCTTCTTTGAATGTTTGATAGAATTTGCTAGTATAACCGTCTGGGCCTGGACTTTTATTTTTGGGGAGGTTTTTAATAGTTTTTTCTATTTTTTCCCTACTAATTGGTCTGTTTAAGCTTTCTGCTTCTTCTTGAATCAGTCTAGGAAGGTTGCATTATTCTAGGAATTTATCCATTTCTTCTAGATTGTTGAATTTAGTGGCATAAAGTTTTTCATAGTATTCTACAATAATTCTTTGTATATCTATGGTGTCTGTGGTGATTTTTCCTCTTTCATTTTGGATTTTGTTTATATGAGTTCTTTCTATTTTTTCCTTGGTAAGTCTTGCCAAGTTTGTCAATTTTGTTGATTTTTTCAAAGAACCAGCTCCTTGTTCTATTAATTTTTTCTATAGTTTTTCTGTTCTCTATTTCATTTATTTCTGCTCTGATTTTTATTATCTTCTTTCTTTGGCTGGTTTTGGGTTGTCTTTGTTCTTATTTTTCCAGTTCCTAAAAGTGTGAAGTTAAGTGGTTCACTTGGGCTCTCTCTTGTTTGTTCATATAGGCCTGAAGTGATATGAACTTCCCTCTTATCACTGCTTTTGCTGCATCCCATAGATTCTGATAGATATGTTGTATGGTCATTTTCATTTGTCTGCATATATATTTTGATCTCTGCACTTATTTCTTCTTTGACCCATTCATTTTTTAAAAGTATGTTGTTTAGTTTTCACATTTTTGTGGTTTTTTTCCCTCTTTTTTTGCAGTTGAATTCTAGTTTCAAGGCTTTATGATCAGAAAATATGCTTGGTACAACTTCGATTTTTCTGAATTTGCTGATGTTGTTTTTGTGCCCAACATATGGTCAATTCTTGAGAATGATCCATGTACACTGGAGAAAAATGTATACTCTGTCACTTTGGGATGAAATGTCCTGTAGATGTCTATCATATCCAGGTGCTCTAGTGTTTTGTTTAAGGCCACTATATTTTTGTTGATTCTCTGTTTGGATGACCGATCTAGAGCCGTCAGCGGTGTATTGAAGTCTCCAAGTATGATTGTATTTTTGTCAGTTTTTGTTTTAAGGTTAATAAGTAGCTGTCTTATATATTTTGGTGCTCCTTGGTTTGGTGCATATATATTAAGAATTGTTATGTCTTCTTTTTTTTTTTTGGTGAGCAATGGGCATAGCTCAAGGAATCCAAACCCAAGGCTGGGAAGGTAAAGAGACAAGAGAGATGATGAACAAAGAGGGTGAGGCTAATCAGTGACCTGGAATTAGGAAAGCAAGGCAACCTGTGTGCATGCCAGCTAGTTAGAAGTCATTCTTATAGTTCAACCAGCTGTCATTCCTTATAAGAGAACATGATCAACTTAAAAGAAAACTTTAAGGGAAGGATCCAAGATGGTGGCAGAGTGGTAGCTATGCTTACCTCTTCTTAGTCTTCCTAGGACCAACCTCGAGTGAAAACTAAATTAAAAAACAATCATCCTGGCCCTGGCCGGTTGACTCAGTGGTAGAGCATTGGCCTGACGTGTAGAAGTTTTGGGTTCGATTCCCGGCCAGGGCACACAGCAGAAGCATCCACCTGCTTCTCCACCCTTCCCCACTCCCCCCTCTCCATCTCCCCCTTCCCCTCCCACAGCCAAGGCTCCCTTGGAGCAACGTTGGCCTGGGCACTGAGGATAGCTCCATGGCCTCTGCCCCAGGAGCCAGAATGGCTCCGGTTACAATGGAACAAGGCCCCAGATAGGCAGACCATCGCTCCCCAGTGGGCATGCCAGGCGGATCCCGGCTGGGCACATACAGGAGTCTGTCTCTCTGCCTCCCGACCTCTCACCTCAGAAAAATACAAAAACAAACAAACAAAAAGAACCAAACAATCATCATGAATAACCATAACTGAAGACTAGCTACAGCTAAATCCACTAGCCTAAGAATTTATAGAAGCAGCCATATCAAGACTGGTAAGAAGGGCAGAGACACAAAAAGGGCAGCTTCCATGGGCAGTGGTTGAGGTTCTGAAGAGAGATCTCAGCTGTGGTGAGGGCTTCCTTCTGAGAAGTGTCAACACAAGCTGAGCTCCCCAGCCTAGAGTACCACAGCTGGGAAGAAGTACCCACATGGCATTTGGCTGTGAAAAGCGGTGAGGTTTCTGTCCAAGAGGGAGAGACAACTAGAGACACAGGCATCCTCTCAAAGAGCTAACGTATTTTCATTCATAGCCACTTACCCTGGGCTCTGGCAGAGGAAGAGAGGAGACGACTAGAGCTGTGAAAGAGTCTGGGGCTTGTGGCTCTGGGCAGAGGCCTGGGAGAGGCCACCAGGATGACTGAGCTGAGTCACTCTCACATTGTAGACTCCATCTTTCTTGGGTGGAACACTCTACTATATGTGGCATCAGCCAGGGGAAAGCAACTGTCCCATTCTCTGGACTCCCCTTTAACCCACCTGCGGAGGTTAGGCTCTGCTGAGGAGTCGCTGCTTTGGCTAGGGTTTAGAGATCTGGGTGGACTCAGTGGGTGTCAGTGACTCACCTGTTTGGCTTTGGGGCAAGGGCCATTCCCCCTACTCTTCCGTGAACTTCAGTGGTGCTTCCCCCTCATGGGAGATCCAACAGAACCACCCTTCTGGCTCAGGAGGGCTGAACTGCCTGACTCCTATGGGCTCTGCCCTGCAGAAATTGGGGCAAAATCTGGGTCAGACTGAGTGGTGTGGCTCTGGGTTGGGGGCCACACCCACCACCTTCCCAGAAGCCTGACTAGTACCTCCCCTTCATAGGAAATCCACTAACCTCATCCTACTGACTCTACCAGAGGCTCTTTCAGTGACTGAGCATAACAGACAGGCAGCTAGCAGGCAGAGGCAGAATATGGGGAGGCCTTGGGACTTTTGATGACTGCCCTGGGCCTAGAGCTGGTAAAAGTCAGCCTTGGTGTGCAACTTGGTCTTTCCTGCACAATCCCAGCCCCAGAAGACACAACCACAAACTGTGGATCGCTTGTAGCTCCAAGTAGGTGGCAAAGGGCCAGTCACAAGCAGCGTCATATATTGGCCTGCACCAGAGTCCCTCCCAAGATGCACAGAACCAAGACACCCTGTGGCCAGCTTTCGACAAAATCAGTACAGAATCCAATCAGCCTCACAAGCAGCATATCCAATGTTATGTCTTCTTGATCAGCATCCCCTTAATCATTATGAAATGTCCATTTTTGTCTCTGAGTATGTTTGCTGTCTTGTAGTCAGCATTATCAGATATGAGTATTGCTATGCCTGTTTTTTTTTTTTTGGATGTTATTTGCTTGGAGTATTATTTTCCAGCCTTTCACTTTGAATTTGGTTTTATCCTTGTTGCTTAGATGAGTTTCTTGTAGGCAGCATACAGTTGGATTTTCTTTTTTAATCCATTCTGCTACTCTGTGTCTTTTTATTGGTGAGTTTAATCCATTTACATTTAGTGTAATTATTGACACTTGTGAGTTCCCTATTGCCATTTTATAGATTGCTTTCTGTTAGTTTTGTGTCTTGTTTGATTCTTCTCTTTCGTTTTTCTATCTTTTGTTTTTGTTTGGTTGTATTCCATACATCTTTCCTTTGTTGCTATCTTTTTTAAATCATGTGCTTCTGTGGTGGTTTTTTCAATGGTGGTTACCATTAAGTAATGAAAAGTGTTCCTACCCTGTTCATTGTAGTGCACTATCTTGTGAGTACTTTTGCACTCCATCATCCTTTGCTACTGTTAATCTCTGTCCTCCCCCCCCTTTTTATTGTTGTCACAGTTTAAATTTGGTTTTATTGTGTTCTTGGTGGAGCTTTTACTTGTGGTTTTGTTTTGTTTTGTTCTTTGTATCTGGTTGGAAAAACCCCTTTAGTAATTCCTGGAGTGGGGGTTTTCTGATGATAAATTCCCTCATCTTTTCTGTATCTGTGAATGTTTTTATTTCTCCTTCGTATTTGAAGGATAGCTTTGATGGGTATAGTATTCGTGGCTGAAAGTTCCACTCTTTCAGGACTTTAAATATTGGGGTCCATTCTCTTCTAGCTTGCAGAGTTTCTGTTGAGAAATCGAATGATAATCTAATAGGCCTTCCTTTATATGTTGTATTCTTCTTTTCCCTGGCTGCTTTGAGAATTTTTTCTTTGCTGTTGGTTTGTGCCAATTTCATTATGATGTGCCTTGGAGTAGGTTTGTTGGGGTTAAGAAAACTTGGAGTTCTGTTTGCTTCTTGAGTTTGAAGCTTTAGTTCTTTCCATAGGCTTGGGAAGTTCTCATCTATTATTTGTTTGAATATGTTCTCCATTTCATTTTCTCTCTCTTCTCCCTCTGATATACCTATTATTCTTATGTTATTCTTTTTGATTGAGTCAGACAATTCCTGTAGGGCTTTCTCATTTTTTTAAAATTTTTGAGCCTCTTTCTTCTTCTCTCTGTTGTGCCTCAAGTTGCTTGTCTTCTATTTCAGTAATCCTACCTTCTATCTGGCCTGTTCTATTAGCTAAGCTTGTTACCTCGTTTTTCAGCTCATGAATTGAGTTTTTCATCTCTGTTTGATTTGTTTTTATAGTTTCAATTTTCTTGGTAATAAATTCTTTGTGTTCATTGAGTTGTTTTCTGAGCTCCCTAAATTGCCTTTCTGTGTTTTCTTGTATATCTCTGAGTATTTTTAGGATTTCTATTTTAAATTGTCTGTCATTTAGCTCCAAGGTTTTCAGTATATTAAATTTTTTCTCCATAGATTTTCCCACATCTATTTGTGCTACTTCTCTGTCTTTTGTATCCATGATATTTGATTTCCTTTTCCTTAATGGCATCTGAGGGTGGTTTTGTTGATAGTATTAATGAGAATTAATAAAGACTAAAAAGTTAAAAAAATAAAAATAAAAAATAAAAAAGAATAAATAAAAAAAAATTATCACCCCCCTTTTTTTCCTCTCCTCTCCTCTCCCCTCCTTCTTGAGAAAATCTTGTGGTGAACTGTGAATTATATTGTGCTAAATAGAACAAAAACTACCTATAATGGAGGGACTGAGTTGGGGAGAAGTGATAAAGGGGCAAAAAAGGGGGTATGGACCCACAAAATGCAAAAAAGGGAAAAATTTGGGTCAAGAATAAAATTATTTGCTTTTAGGTGATGGTTGACTAAGAAATATGATGAGAGGAATAAGAGGGAAACAGAAAAAAGGGGAAAAAATTAAAAAATTACTATTGTATTTAGTGGGGCAAGAACTAGATATAATGGAGAGCCAGGGTTGGGAGCACTGCTAGTGAGTTTAAAAAGTAAAGTAAAAAACTCCCAAAGTGCCACAAGGAAAAATTTGAGTCTCAGATAAAGTAATTTGTTTGTGATTGAGGATTGAATGAGAGGAAAAGTAATGGAAAAAAGAAGAAACTAATATAGAGGGAGAAAAAAGAAAGAAAGAGGAAAACACAAAAAGAAGAAAAAAGAATAACAGGAGAGAGAGAGAGAGAGAGAGAGAGAGAGAGAGATTGAGTTAAGGGTTTTGGAGTGCAACCCTCATAGAGAGAAAGGAAGAAGAAAGAAAAGATAATGGGAGATGTAACACTTATGGGTAGTGTAGTTCAAGGAGAGGAGAGAGTAAGACCAGCAGAGAATTAAACAACCAAATTGGAAGAGGAAGAAAATAATCAAGACAAGAAGATAAGAGAAACAAACAAACAAATATAATAAAATGGGATAGGTTATAAAGTCTGTGGATTATTCTTGATTTTGAGAGGTTATCTTCTTGCTTTTTCTTTTCTCTCTCTCTTCCTGGTTGGTGACTCTGTACCCCAGGTTCTGCCCCTGTGGCACGTGCAGGTAGAGGTTTGCAGTTGATAAGTCTCTATGGCGATGTCATATATTGGGCTTCAGTCTCGTTGGCAGTCGAGGCTCATTAGCATTTGCAGGCTCCGCCAATGAGAGAGTCCATATTCCCAGAGCCTCTCTCCTAGTCTTTCTTTCCTGAATTAGTAGCCTGATGATCCAGCTATGGGGTTGCTGCTGCCTCTGCCTTTGTGTTTAGTGTGGAACTTCTGGAGGCTCCAAGGATAGATTTTTCTGTCTCTGGTTGAAGATTTTGTTGAATTTTTGGGGAGATTTATCGGTATCGCTCCTTACGGCGCCATTTCTCTGACATCATCCCTAGTATTCTTTTTCTTTGGTCATCGAGAGCTTCTTTAAATATAGCTAGCTGTACCACAGAGATGCTTCTTACATCACTGCCACAACCTAAGAGATTGCCTTCTTTTTGGGACTTCCTCCTCTAAGGTTGTTTCTGAAAGGTTTCTGCATATTGTTGTCCCTTGCCCATGTGTCTGAAATAGTTTTGTTTCTTGTCCTGTTAGTTGCTCCTTGGTCAGTTACATTGTGTCATTATCAATCAGTAGTGCTGGGGGTCTTCTGGCATTGGGGCTTTGTTGTCTTGGACTAATGAACATCTATCACTATACATCAACATAAAAATTTTTTTTTATTGTGATGAAGACTTTTAAGATCTAGTCTCTTGGCAACTTTCTTTTTTTTTTTTAATTATAATTTTATTTTTTTAATGGGGCGACATCAATAAATCAGGTTACATATATTCAAAGATCAACAAGTCCAGGTTATCTTGTCTTTCAATTATGTTTCTTGGCAACTTTCAAGGAGACAATGTAGTATCATTGAATATAGTCAAACCCAACTTCTCAAAGCCAATTTTGGTTCTGGGCTTTGGCCTGTGGGTTAGGCTCTGATAGGCTTTGGTCTTAGAAAGGCTAATGCCTGGTGGTGAGGTCTCCAGCTCAGCCTCCTAGTCTGAGCAGGCCGCTGTCCCATTGGCCTCAAGACCTTCATCTTGGTGCCCAGGGTGTCCATCTTGACCCCACCTGCTCAATGTGTGCACACCAGAGCCGGCTGCCAGCGGACTCCCATTTAATCATAACAGGCTGGCTTGTCAAGGCCAATTTGACAAAAAATAAAGAGTATTTGGGTTAGAAAGGGGATCAGCTTATTCCCCTCCCATTCTTTCCTTTGAGAGAAATCATGTATTGATAGAATTGGCTTTTTTAATGAGAGAGAAAAATATAGTTATGTACCTCTTAATGATAAGGCAATTTTGTCATTGTGTAAACAACATGGAGTGCAGTTACACAGAGCTAGATGGTACAGCCTACTGCACACCCAGGCCATATGGCATAGCCTACTTCTCCTAGGCTACAAGCCTGCACAGCATATTACTGTACCAAATAGTATAGGTAATTATAAAACAGTGCCCAGTGTTTTTGTATCTAAACATAGAAAAGGTACAGTAAAAATAAGGTATAATAAAGATAAAATGGTACGCTTGTAGAGGGCCCTTACCATGACTGGCACTTGGAGGACCGTAAGTTGCTCTGGCTGAGTCAGTGAGGGAGGAGTGAGTGAATGTGAAGGCTGAGGACATTATTGTAAACCCCGTTGACTTCACAAACACTGTACACTCAGGCTACATTAAATTTATAAAACAACATGAGATTAAATCAAACACAAGAGAAATGATGCTAATAAGAGAAATGGCATACTGCCCTCCAGTAAGCTTTTTTAAGAAGTAGAAAGAGAATATACTCTAACGATAAAAAGTATAACATAGTGAATACATAAAGCAGTAACATAGGCATTTGTATCATTGCCAGTATTATATACTGTACATAATTATATGTGCTATGTTTTTATACACCTGCAACAAACAGTAGGTTTGTTTACACCAGCATCCTGCAAACACATAAGTAATACTTTATGTTAGGGTGTTAGTACTGCTAAGAAGTAACTAGGTGACAAAAATTTTTCATCTTCATTATCATCTTATGTAGTGTGTGACTGTATATACTTACAGACTTTGTGCCAGAGGTGTCTGATTTGGGAGTATTTCCGAAGGGCTACAAGAGGCCCAAGGAGCTGAGCTGAGCGAGCAGAGGGAAGGGAGCATATCAGCATCACCTGTAGGTGGAACACTAGCCATCAATGTAAATCGACTGCCCAGAGATCTCTGGTGAGTGGCCTGAGGGCGGAGTATGGTAGGGCCTGTGGGGAGCCAGGTATCCAGGTTCCACTGTGGTTGAACTGTGGGTGACCTTGCGATTGCTGCTCTTCCTGGTGCTTTGGCGCCCTTATCTGTAAACAGAGATGATAGGAGTACCTGCCTGGTAGGCTGCCGAGCGGACCAAGAGAGATAACATATGAAAGCACTCAGAACACTGAGTGCCGGGCTGCTCTTATCATCCCCCCAGCACTCGTGGCGGTGAACGCAGACAGCAGTCAGGAGCACGCAGGCCGGTGAGGAAGGGGAGGGGAGATGGACCATGTCCTCCTGCTGTTCCTGAACCGCACATGAGCTTTCTGCCTCTCACATCTTGCGTTACTGCGCCAGGGGTCTCCGTGGACGATTTTCCTCTCTAATAAGATCACTTTCCCAACCCTCCCAGGGCAGAGGTGGATTTAATGGCCGGTGCACCGGGCACGGGCCCTGGGCCCTGACTTCTGAAGGGCCTCGCAAAACCCCAACTTTACAGTTTTTTCTAATGACACCAAGTTTGGTTTCATGTTTGCAATTTTAACATTAATAGTACATAATATTTTTATTTATTTAAAAATATGGTTAACATGTATTTTTATTTCCCCCTTTTCTCTCTTTTTTGAAGGGGCCCAAAATTTTCTTCTGCGCCTGGGCCTCAACCGACCTTAATCCCTCTGTCCCAGGGTTGGGAGGTGGCATGTCCTTGGGCCTCAGCCGCCAAGGTCCGTGTTGTGAAGACCAAACTATTTCCTCCTTGTACCCTATTGGCTCTGGACATTCATGCCCAATCGGTGAAGAAACGTGTCTCAGTTGCCACTGTCGATTGGTCACAGAAGACCTCCAACCCTGACTTGATAGGTCTGTCCCCGGAGAAGGAAATTGGGCGGCAGCCTCTCCGGCTTTTCGCTGTGCAAGCCTCAGCCCTTCATGGGCTTTCATGTTGGAAATATGAAGTGTGATTTCCCTTGCACGGAGAAGCCTGAGCCAACCCATGTTTGAGCTTATCTCTTTTCTCAACACAGTGTTTGTTTTAGGAAAATCAAAGCACATTCTTTTTCTGCTTCCTTCAAGGGAGGACGAGCCAGGCTGGGAGCAGGGGCCGCTGAGTTCCCAGGGGTCAGCTCAGAGTTTCCCTCTTAGCGTTCCCCTCCTATGGCGGCAGCCAATCTCTGCGGCATCAGATGGTATGGGGGTACCCACACTCCGGGCTCTTACTGGGCAGCCCCTCTGAATGTGGCTTTGGGAGGGGAGGATGCCCCACGTTCACCCAGGCCTACAGACCTCCTCACTCCAGGTCACAGCCTTTCACCATTTGCACCGAGGCCCCTCCTCCGTCCCAGGCTCCTCCTTGCTGGGCCGCCCCTCCGGATTCTGCAGTCCCTGCGGCTCTGCAGGGCTCACTCTCCAGTCTGCACCCCCAGAGGCCCCAGCTCTGCAAGAAAGTTATCCCTCCTGTCCTCAAGTTCTTGCATCCTCTCTTCTTCTTCCCATCCCAGACCCATGAGTCCCGAGGGCCAGCTCCACACTGCCTCCTCCCCTCCAGGGGAGGCCAGAGCCTGTGTTCCCCTGTTCACCTCCACCAAGGGCAGAGTTTCTTGTTGCTGCAGCACAGAAGGAGTGAGACCAACTCTCTCCAAGGCCCAGCCGCTGGGAACAAGCAGTTCATTGTTTGACATGCTTCTAGGAACACTGGCAGTCCCCTGGGTCACCAGGTGCCCTCAGCCAGCACTGGACAAGGCCTGCGTGTGAACTCTGGAAAGTCACTTGGATCTCCTGGAGCTGCTGAGTCACAACAGCTCCAGTGAAGGGTTGGTCACCCCTGGGTAGGGCTTTAGAGGGTGCAAATCACCTTTCATAGCCGGAATCCTGTATTGCAATGCTGTTAGGTTTAAAAAATTAAAAAACAAAAACAAAACATATGGATATTTTTAAACACACAAACACAGAGAGAAAAGAACAATGAAAGCCTCATACTTCATCACCTGATTCAAAAGACCCTGACTGTCTGCTGCTGGTGTTTCCTCAGCCCTCTCTTCTCAACTCTCTTATTACAATACTCTTCTCTTTAACTTGCAAACAGGTGATGACTTTTTAGATAAATTTGGCTCATGCTTTCCTGCCACAGCAAACAGAAAGAGAATGCCATTATCATGGCTTATTTTTTTACACTCAGGAGACACAACCTGTTTTAACAGAGAATTTTATCCAGTGGCAAATTGTTGTAAGAAAGAAGAGCTCAGCCTACTGCCAAATGAAAAATAGGTGTTTTAGGTATGTATTTTTCAACATGCAATCAGACAACATTGGCCAGTTTATGCAGCTGCTTGGGCTGGGGGTTTGGCTGGGACTGGCTCTTCCCTGGAGCCCTCTCTGAACCCTGGACTCAAAGCTCTCCTGCAGCCTTGCCGGCTAAGGGGGTGGCAGCTGAGCATGTTACCCAGGAGTTTACTCATCAGACTTTTTAAAGGAATAACACCATAATTTCTGCAAAACGCAGCTCTGGGAAGAGGTTTGTCTTTCCCGATATCTGGTATGATCATTTTTTTTTTTTTTCTGACAATGAGAAAGAACTAAGAACACTGTTGTGCTTTCCTTTTTGCCTTAGCTACCAGGAAGCTTGATACTTAATTTATAGCCCAATTACAGTGACTGTTTCACCTATGGCTCCAGTTAACTTATCTCTCCCCATTTCCTTCCTCTGGTTTCCGATTTCTCACCTTTATCTTTATATGCCTTGGGTACAGGGGTTTTATGGTACCCAACCCTCACTTTCATTTCTTTGAATGAGGAGTGGTAGAAATATTGTAGAAAACAGAAGCAAACAGAATGCAACTGCACTCTCCCTATCCATAAGGCCTTTCTGAGAAATCCAAGGAGGCTAAAGTACTGGACCAAGACCCCACAACCAGTAAGGGAGGGGGGTAACCACACCTACTCACAGGCAGCATGATTACCTTTGTAGTTTATGGTTCTGACTTTTAAAAGGGCTTGCTCATATCTTGAGCAAATTGTCTCAATTTGTCCTTGATTTATTCTTTCAACACATACTCTTTGTTCACTTTCTTGATAACATATTAGGCACCATGGGTGAATAAAAAATGAAACTAACACTGTCCTTAGGGAATTTATAGTTTCATAGGGAATATCAAACCTGTTTAATTATAACACAAGATAACAATGGCGAGAGTACAAGATAACAATGGTGAGAGTGTTTTAGATACGGTTTATTGGAGTTGAGAGGAGGAAGAAGTTATTTTAGATGAAGAATGAAGAATGAAGAATGAGGGCAGGCTTTGTGGAGATGGTTGGTATTTAAGTTGATTCTTGGTAATGTTGCCTTTTTACAGAGGTTGAGATAATACAGAGGGAGGAAGAAAATTTCCCCATATCCCCCGGTTAGAAGTTATTACTGTTATAATCTCCCATCTGCCTCCCTTACTGAAGTTGGTCCCATGGTTTAAGGACATCTGAAGTCTGCATTAAATTGGTTCTTAGGTGACAACCATTTAAATAATGGTATTTGGGGAAGTACTTTCTTTTTTCTCAAGGGACTAAACATTATCTTGAACTAATTTACAGTAAACGGTAGGAATTGATGCAGGCCATTGAGTTATTTCAGCTACTTTAAGGAAGGGTTGAAGAAACTGCTCCGTTTCAGGGACAGCTCAAATCAGCCTGGATGTGTCTCAAAAAGCCATTCTTTTCACAGAATCAGTTTCTTGGATTTGTTGATTTTCTCCATTGCTTTCTTTCTAATGTCATTGATTTCTGCTTGTTTTAGATTTATTTGCTTTTTTTCTTTTTTCCAGTTTCCTAACAGGTTTCATCTTTTCTAACAGGTTTATTCAATGCTATACATTTCCACTAAACACTATTTTCCGCGTGTCACATGAATTTTGATGTTTTTATTTTCATTTAGTTCTAAATATTTAATATTTTTCTCGAGATTTCTTCTTTGACCCACATGTATAATAATTTAGAACTGTGATGTTTAATCCCTATTTTGGATAGATTCCTGGGGGGGTCATTCTCATCCAGGTCTTTGCACTTTTCTAAGTCCTTCTGGAATGGTAATGCCATGGTTTGCAGTGTCACTTAGTTTTGCTATTTAATATAGTCAGAAGTGATTTCTACTTTTTCTTAAAACTGACTGGTGCTCTCTGGGGCCACCGACTCATTCATAGCCCATGGGAACTGCCTGCATCCGGGTTCTGCTAGCAACGCCTCTGTGCTTTTAATCTCCAAGTACTTTGTTCTTTCTGTTATTCATTTCTATTTCAATTCTGTTGTGGTCTGAGAGCCGAAAATGTTTAATTCCTAGTCTTTTTAATTAATTAAGGTTTGTTTTATGGTCCAGAATGTGATCTAAGTGAATGGTTCACATGAGCTTAAGTAGTATGTGTTTCTTTGAGAAGAATTTATATTCTTCTGCTGTTGAATGAAGTAGTCTATAGATGTCAGTTATCCCTGGTTTATGGTTGGTATTGTTAAGTTCAACTACGTCCTTAATGATTTTCTGTTTTCTGGATCTGTCAGTTTCCGATAGGGGGTACTGAAGCCTCTGGCTCGAGCAGTGGGTTTATCTGTTTCTCCTTGCAGTTCTATCAGTCTTTGCCTCATGCGTATTGATGCTTTACTGTTAGGTTCACATGCTTTAAGGATTGCTATGGCTTCTTGGAAAATTGACCTGTTTAGTCCTGATTACTTTCCTTGCTCTGTAGTCTGGTCTTTCTGAAATTAAGAGAGCTACTCCTACTTTCGTTTGCTTAGTGTTAGCATGATATTTCTTTCTTTCTTTCCTTTTAATCTATATGTGTATATTAAAAGTGAATTTTTTATAGACAATGTATATACCTGGGATTTGTTTTTTGATCTACTGTGACAGTTTCTGAATTTTAATTGATATTCTCAGACCATTGACATTTAAAATAATTATTGATATAGTTGGATCAATATTTACTATATTTGTTACTGTTTTCTATTTGTTACCCTTGTCTTTGCTCCACTTTTTATCTTCCACTTCATTTCTGTCTTTTATGCTTTTTTACTGAGCATTTTATGATTCTATTTTCTCTTTTCTTATTATATCAGTTACACACACACACACACACACACACACCCCACACACACATACTTCTTTTAGTGGCTATCCTAGAGTTTGCAATGTACATTTACAACTAATTCAAGTCCATGTTCAAATAACACTATACTGCTTCACAAGTACTAAAAGTACCTTGTAATAACACAGTAATCCTAATTCTTCCCTCTTGTCCTTTGTATCATTGCTGCCATTTATTTCACTTATACATAAACATACATAAATATAGATGCATACACACACAAGCATGCATAATTGAATACATTGTTGCTATTATTACTTTGAACAAGTCTGTTATTTGTTAGATCAATTAAGAATAAGAAAAATAAAAGTTTTTATTTTATATTCCCTGATGCTCATCTTTTTTTATGTAGATCCAAGTTTCTGAGCTATAACATTTTTCTTCTCTCTGATGAGCTTCTTTTAACATTTCCCTCAATTTCTGTTTGAGAAAGTCTTTATTTATCCTGTTGAAGGATAATTTCACAGGGTAAAGAATTCTAGGTTGGTGATTCCTTCTTTCCTTCCCTTCCCTTCCCTTCCCTTCCCTTCCCTTCCCTTCCCTTCCCTTCCCTTCCCTTCCCTTCCCTTCTCTCCCCTTCCCTTCCTTTCCCCCCTTCCCTCCCTCCCTCCCTTCTTTCTTTCCTTTCTCTTTCTCTCTTTATTTGTCAGTCTTTTTACAGGTTTAATTGTTTAAAAAGCGACATTAAGGAAACTATAGCTAAAATCATTAGAAGAGAAGACTATTACAGCCATACCACCCTGAGCATGCCAAATCTCATTTAATCTCTGAAGCTAAGCAGGGTTGGGCCTGGTTAGTACGTGGAAGGGAGAAGTTTGTCAATTTTATTGATCTTTTCAGAGAAATAGTTCTTTGTTTCATTGATTTTTTCTATTGTTTTTCAGTTTTCAAGTTCATTGATTTTCACCTTCCTCTTTATTATTTCCTTTCTTCCACTTGTTTTGAGCTTGCTTATTTATTTATTTATTTATTTATTTATTTATTTTTGTTTCCCTAGGTTATTGAGGCTGGAACTTACTTAGATTATAAGTGTGAGACTTATTTCACTGTTTTCTAATACATCATTTAGTTTTATAAAATTCTCTCAAAGCACTGCTTTATCTGTGTTCCACAAATTTTGATATGTTGTATTTATCATTTTATTCAGTTTAATGTTTATTTTTTATTTCCCCTGAGATTTCCTCTTTGATCTAGGGGTTATTTATTTTCCTTTTATCTTTCTGTTATTAGTGTCCAGTTTGATTCTATAACTTCAATAATTTTAAGTTTGTTGAGTTTTAAGACCCAGGATATGACCTATCTTGGAATATGATAAGGAAACTTGAAAAGAATATGTAACTTCTGTGGAGTGTCTGGGTGGTGTGTTTTTTAAATGTCCTTGAGATCCTGTTGGTTAATGGTAGTGCTGAGTTCTATGTTCTTGATAATTTTCTGTCTAGTTTTCCTATTAATTGTTGAGAAAGAAGTGTTGACGCCCCTAGCTATAATTGTGGATTTTATTTGCTTTTTTCCTTTTTGATTCCATCAGCTTTTTCTTCACATAATTTACAGCTTTGTTGTTTGGTTCATACACATTTAAGATTGCTATGTCTCTTGGTAGATTAACCCTTTAATCATATGATGTAGTAATTTTCTGCCTCAGGTAATTTTCTTTGTTCTAAAGTTCACTTTATATGATATTAATATAACTACCTCTGATTTTTTAAAATTAATATTTGCATGATATATCTGTTTTCATCCTTTTATATTAAATCTACATATATCATTATATTTGAAGTGATTTTATTATAAATAATAATAACTTTTTCATGGTTTTTAATCCACTCTGCCAACACCTGCATTTGGTACACATATATAATTTGCATTTAATGTAGTAATTGGTATATTCAGCTTAAATCTGACATTCTGTTATTTCTCCCTCTGTGTTTTTAGTTTTTCTCTCTTTTTTAAAAAAACATGATTTCTTATGAGTTACTTGAACTTTTTAGAGTTAAATTTTGATTCATAGTGTTTTTGACTGTAACTATTTGTAAAGCTTTCTTAGTGGTTGCTTTAGTGATTATATTGTATATACATAACTTATTACAGTCTATTGGTACAGTCATTTTATCATTTTGAGTGAATTGTAGAAACCTTACTTCCCTTTACATGCTTAACTCTAAGTCATTTATAATATAGTTGTCTGAAATATTTTCTTTAACTACATTTAGGATCAGATCAGACAGTGTTACAATTTTGGCTTCTATTGTCAAATGTTATTTAAAAAAATTAACATGAAACAAAATATATTGTCTTTAATAATAATTTTATGATTCCCATTGAGTTTCCCTTCTGATGTTACAACATTACTTATTTTGTCCTTTTTTTCTGTTTGGAAAACATCCTTTAGCCATTCTTTGGGTAGGATTGTTTTGACAAATTCTTAGTTTTCCTTCAGCTGAGGATGTCTTGACTAAATATTCATTTCAGGAGAAGATTTTTGCTAGATACAGAATTCTGGGTTGACAATTGTTTCTTCTCAACACCTGGAAAATATCATGCCACTCTCTCATGGCACTCATGATTTCTGGTGAGAAATCCATAGTCATTTAAATGTTTCCCCCATATAAGGTTTGATCTCTCTCTTGCAGAACATTTTCTCTGTTTTTAGTGTCCATAACTTTTATTTAATTTTATTCTTTTCTTATTCTTTTCCAAGTGAGAGGAGAGATAGAGAGACTCCTGCATGCATCCCAACTGAGATCCACCTGGCAACCCCTGTCTGGGGCCGATGCTTTGCCCACCTGGGGCCTTGCTTGCAACTGAGCTATTTATAGTTCCTGAGGCAGAGGCTTTACAGTGCCATCTTCAGTATCCAGGGCCATTGTGCTTGAACCAACTGAACCATGGTGGCCAGGGCCTATTTTATATTTTTTAAGTGAAAAGAGGGAAGATAGTGAGACAAACTCCTGCATGCACCCCAACTGGGATCTACCAGACAATTCCATCTGGGGATAATGCTCCACTACCAAGCTATTTTTAGTGCCTAAGTCTGACATGCTTGAACTAACTGAGCCACTGGCTGCAGGAGGGGAACAGAGAGAGAGAAGGAGGAGGGGGAGAGGGAAGATAACGGGGAGCAGGAGAGAAGCAGATTGTTGCTTCTCTTTTGTGCCCTGATCAGGAATTGAACCCAGGACATCCATATGTCAGGCCAAGCCTGTATCCACTGAACCACCAGTTAGGGCCCAGAACTCTTCTGTGATGTGGTTTGGTGTGGGTTTATCCTATTAGAGATTTCTCAGGGTTTTGAGTCTGTATGTTTCTCCCTTTTGCTAAAATTGAAAGTTTTCGGGTGTTATTTCTTCAGCTACTCTTTCAGCCTTGCCCTCTTTTTCCTCTCTTTTCAGGACTCCAGTGACTTGAATGTAAGGTTTCTCCCTTTCTCTTTCTCTCTCTTTCCCCCTTTGCAATCCCTGCATATCCCTACAGCTTTGTTCATGTTTCTTTTTCAGTCTATTTTCTCTGTTGTTAATATTGAATATTTTTTATTGCTCTATTTTTATTGTTCACTGATTTTCTGAAATTTTTTTTGTCTCTGTTCTTCTATTCTGCTGGTGCACTCACAAATTAAGTTTTTATTTGGGTTATTATATTTTACAGTTCTAAAATTTTTCTTGGTTTTTAAATGTCTTTTATTTCTTTGTTGAGACATCCTTTTTATTCATCTCAGGCACGTGGAGTGTGCTTATAAGTTGCTCCTAGAAGCATTTTTATGATTGCTGCTTTATAATCTTTGTCAGATAATTCTAAGATTTCTCTCATCTTGCTATTCGTATTTATTGATTGTATTTTTTCATTCAAATTGTTTTCCGGGTTTTTGGCATATTGAGTGATTTTCCATAGAAACTTAGACATTTTGGATATTATGTTATTTTCTTTAAACACTGTTCTGGCAAAGAAAAGGCATCTTGCTCTTGCCAGAAGCAAGTAGAAATCTGGGTCCCTTCACTTGACCTCTGATGACACCTGAGAGGGGCTCACCATTGTTGCTAAGTAGGGGTGCGAGTCCTGGCTTCTCACTAGGCCTCCAGAAACTTCCCCGGCTGGCAGGGGTAGAAGTACCTTGTTCCTACTTGTCACATGACCTTCACTGACACCAAGAGAGGCGTGTGCGTGGTGGTTTATTACTACAAGGTGACAGTAAGTCCTGATTTTCTACTAGGTTTCCTCTGACACAAACTCTGCTGTGGGGGTGGGGGGCACCTCATTACTCCCATGTGGACGTGACATCCAGATCTTGGTCTCCACCTATATCCCGAGGGAAGGCAATTTGTTACCTCCCAGTGGGGATGAAGCTCCGGGCTCCTTTCTCGACCTCTTGTGACAGTACCATGTAGGAACGTTGGGGGCCTCTCATCGCAGCCTGATGAGGGTGGTGAAGAGCAGCTCCCCATTCAACTTTTTTTGCTGGCAGAGGTGACATGGGGCCACAGCTTTATTTCTGTGGCACACAAAGTAGTGAGGCCCTGCCAGTTTTCTGTCTTGCTAGGTTCTTCTTTCCTGATCCTTTAGCCAAATAGAGGCTTTTCTGGGGAGTTTTTCTGCCTTCTGGTCTGTTTGCCACCTTCTTCTGAACTAAATCTAGTATATGATAAGCAGAAAAACAAGCCCAGGGAACTCCCACTGTGTTGTGAGTCCTAAGTCCCGAGCCAGTCTGCCTTCTCTCCATTTTTTAGTCCTATTATGTTTGTTTTACATATTCTGTCCAGGACTTCTGGTTGTATATGTTGAGAATAACAGGGAAAAGTATGTCTATTCCATCTTGGAAATGAAAATCTAGCTCTCTGTTTGAATTCTCAAAAAAGTTATCACAATGATCTAAATTGGGGACTGGGATCCTAGGGAAGGGCAGCTTTTACAATTTTTTTAGTTTAATTTGTATACTTTTTAGTGAAAATGTATGTAACATTTAATATTAAGATTTAATGACCAGGAACTGTGCAAGCTGTTTTACGAATGTCCTCCCATTTAACCGTCACAATCACCTTTTGTATGTTCATTGTTATCACCTTGAATTTACAGATTAGAAAACTGGAGCTTTGTAAGCTGCACAGATGGTCAGTGCAGGGCTGGGCTCAAAACCCGCACCTGATTTTAAGGATTCTACTGAGAGGCTGACTGCCGCATTCTTTTGTCTTGGCAGCCTGGCAGGCTGCTGGCTTGTTGATGGATTGTTGACTGAAAGAGTTATGTGGTTTGGCCAGAGTCTTTCTAGCTGTGGTTGTTGGTGTTTTTCAGGATTCCCACTGACCCAGGAGGGCACTTGGGGACAATTCTTAGAAAGTCAAGGGTTGAACCCAGGATCTCACAGCCATCTTTCCTTTTCCAGTCCCCAAACCAAAACAAGTTTTTGGGTTTTTTTCAAATGGGTCTGTCCTATCTGCACATCTCACAAGAAATTGAATTTGTTTAAAAGTTTGACCACAGTATTTGCACTAGCACTTGTCTTTGTTTGTACCCCTGAGTTTCTAAACCGGTAGAGCAGACCAGTCTCAGCCTAAGGAGTTCTCTCACTGTGCCCATGTGTACTTGTAAAAGGTGGTTTCCTCTATCATAACTTGTGGGGGTTTTAGCTCATGAGGGCTGGTTTCAAAACAAACATCTAACATTTGTCTTGGACTTTAACCAACTGCGCCAATCTAACATTCTCTTTTAAGTGCAGTGGTGACTCCAAAGTATGTGGTGGAGAAATAAAGGAGCCCCCTTCATACTTCCCATTTCTGTCCCCGGTTAGGAGACATTAAGGCTGTTGCCTGTGTGCAGCCAGCTCCTACAACAGGGAAGTAGCTTGGGCTGCAGGGAATGTGAGGGCTGAGTATCAAAGCAATAGAGTTTAGAATTTATAGGTTCCTAAGATGCTTGGCCACATGCAAACAAGAGCAGGGAATAGTGCCTGATTCCCATCCCTACATGTTAGACCTGTGACAAACTCACAGGCAGAAAGAATACACTGAACATGAGATGAATAAGGGCAAGACTTTTGGAGTCCTAGACACGTTAGTTCAGTCCCAGCTTGTCTCCATACACTTGGATGTCATTGGAAGGGTTAGGTGATTTCTGAGCTTCAGCATCCTCAGCTATGAAGAGAGGAAAGCAACATCTGACTCTCAGGCTTGTTGTTGTGAGGATTACACTAGATGGTGCAGGGAAAATGCCTGGTGCACAGTAAGCACTCACTAAATGCTAACAACTCATGACATGGCCAAAATGCAAAAGATATGTGTTCTGTGTTTATCACCCCTTTAAAATTATTCAGTGGGTGTAATCTTCCTTTGCCCTGGAAGAAAACTTTAGCAATACATCTTATCAACACATTAAATCTCACAGCCACGATTCAGAAACTGCAACGTTCAGAGAAAGATAATTAAAATTCTGAACTAGATTTATTGTTAAGTCTCCTCCTACCTGTGGCTCAGGTGAGCCTCAGGGGGACTCCCCGTGAAGCTGACAGTGGGAGGGGAGTGGGGGAGCTGCTGTCTCAATTTTTCAGCTCTTTATTCTCATCTTTTTTTCTCATCTCCTGGCTGGCTTCTTTTCCCTCCATGTGTGAGAAGGTAGAAGGGAGTGGTGAGAAAACGTGTGTGTGTGTGTGTGTGTGTGTGTGTGTGTGTGTGTGTATGTTGGGAGGACATAGGAGAGGTACCTCTTGACTGGAAGTGCCCCATACTGGCTTTGTGCTGTGGGTGATAGAGCATGCTTTAATCGTGGCTATGTTGGTGTGTTCTTTAGTTATCCTCAGCACTTTCCCTTCTGCAGACCCCTTAACACAGTGACTGTATATATTTCTTTTATCTTCAGGGACCATAAAAAAGAAAACCTAGACAATTATTATTTCCTTTATTTTTTTTTTAAACACCGAATCCTTCCTATTGCTTCTTTGGGGTGTGCTAAAAGTAAAGGTTTATTCAGTGAAAATCAAAATCACAAATTCATTAAGGTGAAACATCGCTATGTACTGATGGATAAAAATGGAAAATGCTGTGTTAAGAAAACACACTCACTAAAAGTTTGCCCAGTGCATTGTAAACTGGGGCAATGCATTGAAGGTATCGCATGTGATGTCACTAAACATGTGATGTCACTCAACCTGTGATGTCACTAAACGTGTGATGTCACTAAACATACTTATTTTCCATTTCTATTCACCTATGTATCTAGACTTGTGGCCCCATGTGGGCATTTGCTTACAACTCTTCTGCCAGCCTAGCAGTCCTGTGGTGTTGACCTCCCTCTTGTATCTGGGTTCCCCCTTCCTGCCACTTGGGTGAAATCCTTTGACAGAATTTATAAGATAGTCCCACTCTGCTTTTCTCCTGGGCTAATGTCTTAAAACTTGGGAATCACTATGTACCCTATGCCTTGATGAACTGTGGGAAAGTTGACTGATTTCCATGCAGCTACCTCTGATGGCACCAAAATGACAACATAGGGGGCTTCTGACTTTCCCTCCTCCCATGGGTGAATATAGAACTATACATGAATCATTTTCCCTCTGAGAAAAATCTGGAAACTAAGTCGAGGGACTCCTAGACATCAAGTGCCTGAAAAAACACCCACATTGAAATGGTGAGCAAGGCTGAGAAACAGTCTCAGCATAAACTACACCACCCAACACAGTGCCTTACGATTGGGAAGCCACCCCCAATCCCCAGCTTCTCCCTGAGGGGTGAAGAATTTGTACCGCATATTTAGCACCTCAACTATTAAAGCTGCCACCTGACGGATGAGCCTCCAACCACATGCCTCTGAGAACCCATGGGGCTCACATTCTCAGGTCCCACAGGACTATTGTAAACAGAGACAGTTGTTAACAGGTGGTACACAAACACCCCCTGTGGCTCTGCCCCTGGACTCAGGGCTCAGGGTCTCTCCAGTAGAGAGAATTGGCTGCAGGCTGAGCTCTGAGCTGGCACAGGGAGGAAGCCTGGCCTTCCTACTCCTGTTTGGCGGATGCCCTGCATGCTGGCTCAAATGGAGCACACACCTAGCTGTCATGCCAGGGCTCAGGGCAGGTGGCCTCATCCTCCTGCAGCCTCCGCATGACTCCAGCTGATGACTTATGGATGCCTATTGTCTTTATTCAAATGCCTTGGCTTTCAGGAACATCTGTTCTGCCATGAAGCAAGCTGTACTATTTGTAGTGACATATGGGCAGACTCTTCTGGGGACAGATTAGGCTTTTGAAAGGACAGAAGCCTAACCTTCTGCTGCCTAGGGAAAGCCAGGTTTCCTACCAGCTCATCAGAGACCTTCTCCTTACCTTCAGCCACTGCCTCAAAGTATGGCAATTCCCGGGGCTCTGCCTGGCCCTCTTGCCTGCAGTCTTCCCATACTGTCCTATTCTGGCTCTGACAAAGGGAGAGGAGCTCAAACGTCTAGACCAGAGCTTCTTAAAATTGGTGGGCTTATGAAAACAGATTGCTGGGCCTACTTCCAGAATTTCTGATTCAGCAGGTCTGGGGTGGGGGCCAATGACTTGCATTTCCAACAAGTTCCCCAGTGATGCTGATGCAGTTGGTATGGGAACCCCACTTTGAGAACCACTCCAGGAACTTGTGGTCCCCGACCTTAGACTCTGCATCCTTTACATCCCAGATCTCCTCATCTGAGCTCTTCTTGGAGGCCCTCCTTAGAGTCACCGGTTTGTGCAGAGATAACAGGAGGCCAAGGTGCCTTTGTGTATAATTTGTCTACACCTGTGTAGATATTTAAGGAGTCTGCTCTCTACATATGAGTCAGTCAGGAGTGAGTCTGGAAGGCTGATCCACTGTGAGCTATGGGAGAAGAGATTTCTTATAGAAATGGATGCTTACAAGACATGGATGTACTGGGAAGAAGTTGCCTAAATGAACCCATGGAGAGGGGGTAGGTGGGGTAGTGGACCAGCAACCAAGTGTCTGGTGATGGCCTGAGTGCTCACTGGAGGGCAGGGCTGGTGACCAGGAGGAAAACGCATCAAGAGTGGAGGATGAGCTGGGACACACGGGTACTTCTGTGACAACTCGAATAGAGTGGTGGCCTCTGCCCCACTCTGCTTCCAGAGCTATTGTCAGTCCAAACTCTAACCCAGAACCACCCAGGGAAGAGGATTCTGGAAAAGTTGTCGATATGACAATTGCTACAATATATTTCTAAGTTTCTAGGTTACTAGTAGTCAGTGTCTTTAACTCCCTCCTATCTGTTTTCACTGACTACTAACTCTTAAACCAGGGAGGAGAAAGACACAAAACCCTTAGGGGTTCCTAAAAACGTCTTTGGGAGAACTCTTGCCTGAAACAGAAGTCAGCTGACTTTCCTTGAAAGGCAAAGTCCGCATGGCTGTCCTGAGTAGACTTTGCCCTGAGCCCTGTGGCTAGGGGACTGCCTACCCTAGTTTGCCCCAGTTCCAATTTACATCGATTGTCCCAGCACAATCATTAACAATGCCTCCTTGTATTCTCGAGAATATGCTCGTTTGGATGACCAATTTTATGGTCACTTGGGTGTTAGTTCAACATAGAGCTTGCACTTGCAGATGAGGGGATGGGGGAGCTGAGGGCAGAGGAAGTGGGCTACTGGGAGTCCCTGGAGCCCCCGCCTCCTCTCAGCCACGCTGTGGTTACTGGGCTGCAGCATGAAGACCTGTGGCCAGAACAGGGGGAAAAATACCCCAAGCTATTCCTGTCCCAGTGTCCCTCTGTTTCTCCAAAATTTCAGAAAAATACTTGCCATGCCTCCTGTTCTCCCAACGCCACCCCAGTCCCCAGCACCCGGGCTTGGAGTTCGACCACGAGGCTTAGTGCCTGCCAGCAACCTTGGCTTTCCTTATGCTTATACCCACACGCTGGCGCCCAAGGCCTGACGCTGCACTCTGACCTTTCTGAGTGTGCCACTGTGGGGGAGGGGGATGCCCAGACAAGGTGGGGACTGAGGGGGTGTAGTGTCTTAAGGACTCCCCTAAAGTGCAGGAAGAATCCTATATGTCCTGGCTCTCGAGGGCACCCCACCCCATCAGAGCACGGATGTTCTGGAGAGGTCCCCTGAGGTGGCCGAGCGTGGCCAGTGGCCAGTGGCTTCTCTGAGGGAAAGGCAGTAACTGTTTGAGAGTGGTTTCTCTCTCCAGACAGTTCCTTTCCATTTTTCTTTTTTGTCAACTCAGGCACATTGGCCTATGGAAAGTACAACACTTTATAGTGGTAGCTGCCCAGGCTCTGAGACCAAGTTTACACCTGAGCCCTGTGCTTCACTAGCTCTGTGATTTTAGATCAATTACTTCACTTCTCTGAGCTAGTGGGACTCTTCTTCATATAATGGGGAGAATGAGAATTAATTACCTGCTGACTGGCATTTGAATTAAATGAGATGACGGCCCTGCACACTGCTTGCACGTGGGAGGTGCTCAGTTGCTATGTCTTCCTTGCAGCTTCAGGCTGGTGGCTGAGGTCAGTGGTCATTCAGCGACCTTCACTGAGCCAGGCATAGCTCCACCAGACAGTTTCTTGGAGAACCACGGTTTGACTATGTCAGTGGTTAATTGAAATTCAAGACTTTTAATACCCGTTTCCTTTAGGTCACTAGCTGGCGACGTGAATGTGCGAGGGAATGAATGAATGCGGACAGTGATAGCTTTATTAAAAGTGACATGTGCTGGAGGGAACAATGAAGAGAGACTTAGCATCATGTCCGGATCCAATAGGAGCCAGTATTCCTCTAGCTGTTGTAGAGAACGGAGAAGGCCGGTCAGAGTAACACAGTGAGTCGAGAAGAGAAAGCTCGGACTCTGAGGACAGAAGTAGGGATGGGGCCTTCGGCAAGTGACTTAAGCTGAATTCCCTCCTTCTCTATACATCTGGTGAGACATTATTTATATCAATCAATCAACAAGGTGCCTGACCCTAAGCACTCTTGTCAATGCTGGTGTTTTTCTCAGCCATACTCCACATGGAGTTCGGCAGCTCTATTCAGCATCTTCTCAGAGCTCCCTGCTCACTTCCGTGCTAGTCTACTTGAGGTTACTTTTTGGGCCCTGAAATGCTTTCTGTCCACCTCTTTCTCCTGTGAGAATGCTTTAAGACCCCAATGGAGTCCCATCTCTCCATGAAGACTCCCAAGTTCTTGGCCTCTCCTCTGAGAGCCCTCCCTGCCTTGTCCTTGATTACATATGGCTTTGGGTTGATAATGTGCTTCTTTGGGGCAGATGTGGTCTGATCTCTCCAGTGAGATGGCTAGATCCTTGTAAACAGGAGATCTTTCCTTTTCATCTGCTCCTAGTATACTAGTGCACGTCATGCACGCCATGCAGTGGTATCAAATGCCGCTTATGGAATAATGTGTCCTCCCCTTTTAGTACCAAGTTTTCATGAGGAGACAAACTTGAGAACACCAGAGCGTTTACTTCACAGATCCCTCTGTTTCCCAACAATAGCTTCAGGATGGCATCTGTCCTCCACTCCACCCTCATTTCCCAATGTGGAGTTCTGGGGTAGCAGAAACCCCAAAGATGCAGTAACTCAAGGGTCAGAGGAGGCTGAAGAATTCTGCATTTTAGCTAAGTGAGGGGCCTGCTGCTGTAAGTGTGAACATCCTTCCCAGACAAAATGTCCCAAAGCAAAGAGTCGTGGCTACCTTGGCCTTCTTTGCCATTTAAGCCTGGTAACTAAAAGTAGCCTTTTCCTAGCCAAGGACAGAGAGCCCCAGCTTGAGAGGGGCAGCATTTGTGAGGGTGACAAGGTAGTCATAGCCCAGGGGTAGTCAACCTTTTTATACCTACTGCCCACTTTTGTATGTCTGTTAGTAGTAAAATTTTCTAACTTCCTACTGGTTCCACAATAATGGTGATTTATAAAGTAGGAAGTAACTTTACTTTATAAAATTTATAAAGCAGAGTTACAGCAAGTTAAAGCATATAATAATTATTACTTACCAAGTACTTTACGTCGAATTTTCGCTAAGTTTGGCAGAATAAATCTTTATAAAACAACTTACTATAGTTAAATCTATCTTTTTATTTATACTTTAGCTCCGCTACCACCCACCATGAAAGCTGGAACGCCCACTAGTGGGCAATAGGGACTAGGTTGACTACCACTGTTAGAGCCTAAGGCTTAGTTTTAAGACTAAGCCTTTCCCATCCTTTTAATACTAAGATCTTTTCAAAACTGAGCTTTTCCCCACACCCTTGACTGTTGCATGATGTGGGGTGGTGCACTCTTATGAAGAATCCCATTTATGCCTCAGATGAGTGGCTTTGTATCAGAGACTTCCTTATTTGTATATTGGCTTAAAGGCTTTAATTTCTACACTATAAGATAAAGCAGACTGGGGGGCACTCATGCTCAGATCCTGTCATCAGCATTGCAGAGGAGAGGCAGCCTAGATGGCGGAGTGCTGAAGGAGAAGCCAGTATGTGCAGAGTTTGTGCAGAGAGAAGGAAATGGGGAACAGAGGTGAATAAGGCTGGTGAGGTAGAAACCTTTGATTCTAGGAAACTCAGATGAGTCAGTGGCTTTGGGAGCCCTGAATGGAAAGGGAAATGTTTTCCCACTGTGTGTATTTCTCGCCCTCCAGGTGCAAGCTAGGATTAAAGGTAATGGCCCACCAGTTCTTGGCTCTTTTGTTTCATTACCATCTGTCTGAATCAAATGAGAATCTGCATGAGCCAGGAGGCTGTGATGGTGGCCGTGGCTACTGGCTTTACCGAGTGTGTGCACAGAGGGGACTGAAGGGAGGAGAAAAGTGAGGCTAATCCTTCTTCCAGGCTAAAACCATGTGTTTGTACACTCGGTAGAAGTGGAGATATGGGAATTGCATGCTTATTACTTTTTAGCTATGGCATTCTTTCTTCTAACTAAAGTTAACTTACTGGTATATATTCTTATATAAATCAAACCCAGGTGGAGCTGCTCTGGGGGAACCCAGGGGTGGGGAAAGGGGCCATGGGTGCCACCAAGCACACTGATGGAACCAGGGTGTCGTAAACTTAATTCTTGCTTTTGGAGTCTTTTTCACCCCTAAAAAGTGCCTCGCATGGGTAGAACCTGACATTTATTATAGCCCATGTAAATTTTACATTTTTCTGTGAGGTTATGCAATCTACTGGTGAATTTTTGCTTAAGGCTTCTGCTCTCCTTTCTGCTGCATCACAGAGCACTTGGTCACGATGTGGGATAGCCGGAGCTTCTGCACACTCTGGGGACGGCAGTGTTAAGTGAGCCGTGTGCTGAACAGCATTCCTTTTTTTCTAGAGGCAGAGGCAGTGGGGTGCCCTTTGCGAGGGGCTGTTGTGTGCAGCACTGTGTGTGAGGTGGGTGTCTGTGTGAGGCCTGGGTGGGGAGTGAGGCCCGAGGGTGGGGGTGTGGACGTCCTGTTGTGTGTGGTCCTCCAGGCTTGCGGGCCGAGGCTCTGGTTTGAATGTCACTCTCAACGTCGGAGGCGTTTGGGCTGCTTCCAGCAGAGCTGGTCGGTGTTGAAGGGCCCTGGATGATGGCTGTGGGAATGGCACCAGCCTGCCTGGCCTCTGAGGTAGCTCCTTCCTCTGTGTCCCTGGGAGCAGGCGGAGGTGTCACAGGCTGCGTGGGAAAGGAGGGACGCCCAGGGGTGGAGAACAGAGGTGGGTGTAGCCTGGGAGGGGCCAGGGAGGAAAGCAGAAGTGGGAGCCCTGGGGGAATAAGGAGTAAAGGGCTTGAGAACCAGGATAAGACATTTCTCTAGCACTTGGCTCTCTTTATCTCTTAAAATTAAAGCCAGGCCTCTACTGGAACGTTTCACTTGAGGTTCTTCTGGGAAATTAAAAAGGTTGGGGAGAGTGGATAGTGAGTTGAACTTTTCTGCCTCAGTTGATAGCATATATGCTGGGATGGCAACACAGTCATTTGGTGTTTATTTGTTCATCAATTGGTTGAGTTCCTACTGTGTTCCAAGCACTGGCTTAAGGGGAGCTAAAATAGAAGTCCTGGTGTCTGCTCTCAAAGAGTTCATAGTCCAGTGACGAATGCAGACAAATAAATATATGATAATGTGATATATTATTCATCCTGGGAAATATCAACAGTATATATTATTTACATCTTATTTGTTTCTGTACAATCTAGTACAAATATTAACACATTAATATCCTAATAATACACAAATTTTTGGTATATAATAATAGAATTTATATGTATAAATTATATAACTATACCTAGTAAATCAATAGTATATACATACATATATACACACACATATATATTTATATATACATACTATATAGCATATCAGGTATATATATTATTCATGTTCTGTATTTGGCTATATATGTATATTTACCCATACAAGTACTTTGCCATTGCCTTCTGCCTCTGCTAACTCAGATAATCTCTGCAACAACTCTATGCTAGTAAATGGCATTACTGGACTTGAATGAGACTGTCTCCCCGGGTTTATCTCTTAATTACCCCCCACCATAAACCTCTCAATAAAGGTGGACACAGGGTGCAAGAGGAAATACAAAATAAGAATATTTAACTCTACCTCAGAGAATCAGAGAGACCTCACAGAGAATAAGTCTTGCAAAGACTGCTTTTCCAAGATTGTGTTTACTTCTGTATTGGGGATGGTGAGGGAAGGTGGAGGTATTCCAAGTAAGGAATCAGAACTTCCCAGGGCATGGCAGCAAGGGACAGCAGGGCACCTCACTTTAGGTCAACCCAGGCCAGGTACAGGAAGCCAGAGCACAGCTGGGACTGTCCAGCCCGAGCCCTCTGGCCCCACATCATAGAAGGCAGTGCCAGGGCCCCCCAGACATGTGCATGGTTCCTATCAGCTGGCTGGAGTCCAGGCTCCGAGCACTCCAGATGACAGCAGTGCTGAATCTAGCCAATGTAGGAAGAAGGAAGGGTGGGGAAGGTGGAGGAGGACTGGAGCCGGCCTGTTTCCCAGCAGTGATGCCCATCCCAGCCGTCAGCTCTTTGCCAGAGGGGTCAGCACAGTGCTGGTGATGGAGCTGTTTAAGGAGCTGTCCATGACGTTGCTCAACCCCCGGCACGTGGAGTCCGACTGCCTGGGTCAGCTGGCCATCTGTATCTTGTTTAGCATCCCTCCTCCTGTGAGTCCTGCTCTCTGGCCCATGTGTCCAGCTGAAGGGGAGGTTTGCAGGCAGAAGAGGTCGGTCTCCTTGTTCTTGCTGTGTTTCTCTATCCAAACAGATGCTTAGAACAAATAAACAGTCCAGGAAGCCTTGGAGAGGTTATGGCAGGCTTAGCTGAGACGTGCTGTCTTTTTTGAAGACTGCCGATGTGCTTGAAGGGATCATCATCTAGGGCCAGATCACATTTGAGAGCGTACCAAGACCAGGGTTCTCAGATCATCCATGATGACAGTATGCAATATTAGTTTAATGCTTCACAGTTTCCAAAGGCCCACAATCAGCAGCCAACAAAGAGTTAATGGGGGCCTTGCATTCAAATTCTTGGGAGCTCTTCTCTGCCTGTGTGATTCTGAACTTGGATAGGTCAGTCTAGAAAACATGACAAGTCTTGGCTGCCACAAGCTATGATTGTATGAGTTTATTGACTACTGCTCCCCTGCTTCCTTCAGGAGAACAGGCTGCAGGAAACCTGTGGGACAAAGCCCTATTTAGCATTGGGGACTGACCTGCGTCAGACCTTTCACATCCTAGGGCAGAGAATGAACCTGACTGGGAATCAAACAGACCTGGGCTTTGAACTCTCACCTCCATTTAGCAGGACCTTGCTGTGAATCTCTACTTTCCGGGGCCTTAGCTTTCCCCTTAATAAAGTGGGAATAACAATGCCCTGCTCATGGGGTTTTGTGAGGATTCACAGGGGAGCATTCAACAATTGTGATATCCCTTCCCATTTTCTCCCCTGGCTCATTTCTACAGTTGCATCTGGCAGGAAAATCATGTCCATTGCTTAGCTCTTTTCTTTTCCCTTTACTTGACTGAGTCTTCTCCAGGTCGCTCCATACTCTTATCCAGCCCCTTAGTCACCTCTGAGACCGAGTACCTGGGTACTTTACAGCTCGCACCAAGCATGGCAGTAAGGATGTCATAGGCTTGAATGAGAAACCCTAGACAGTGCTTAGCAGAGGAGGGTCTCGCAGTAAGTGTTAGTTATGACTGTTACTGTTGTTAAGTGGGATTTATGAAGAAAAGCATAATGATTCATAAATCTTGGGGCTAGAGAAGACATTTGTGAATATTCCTGTTTTGACAGATGAGGCCTTGGTGGCAAAGTAAGCTCCAATATGAGTTAGATCCCAGTAGTAAGTCATTCATTCACTCATACATTTATTCAACAAACACTTACTGAACCCTTACTATATGCCAAGAACTGCACCAAGTATTGATATAAGAAGGTGGGTAGGCACAGTGCCAGCTGCCAAGGAGCTCACAATCTCTCTGAGGAGACAGACACGTAAATAGGTATAATACGTGTGGTAAGTGCAATAATGCAAGGCCCCCATTAACTCTTGAATATTTGAAGACTATAGAGAAGCCTCTAATATACCCTCAAAAGGTCAGCAAATACTTTGTGGAGCTGGTGGTGCCTGAGCTCGAGCTCAATCTTAAAGAAGTCGAAGCTAGTCAGGCTAAGTGGTGACTGTTGGGTGTGGGCCCTGGAGGGCAGGTCAGGTGTTCCTGATGAAAGGGAGGAAGAACACTGCACTCAGAGAACTATGCAGCTCCTGACTTCTCGGGCCAGATCCATAGAAGAGGGAGATCTGGAGCAGGAGTTTCAAAAAAGAAAGAGAATTCAATGGGTAGAGAGAACACTCTCTCCTGAACAGGGTCTTGAAGGCAGAAGCAGATACAGTGTATGTGGGCACAGAAAATGGATTGAAGTGGAGAGGCCTGGGCCAGATGGTGGGTGGAAACTGCTGAAAGTTCTGAGATCTGTCCTCTTCCCAGATCCTTTCCTGTGGGTCATGGAAGAACACACATCTCGGAAATGCATATTTGCTGACAAAGCATTAGAATAAAGAGAATCAAAAAGCAGGATATCATGGCCTGACTAGAGGTGGTGCAGTGGATAGACCGTCAACCTGGGATGCTGAGGACTCAGGTTCGAAATCCTCTGACCTGAGCACAAGCTTGCCAGCTTGAGCACGGGGACTCCAGCTTGAGCATGGAAATGATCCTGTGGTCACTGGCTTAAACCCACAGGTCGCTGGCTTGAGCAAGGGGTCATTCACTCTGCTGTAGCTCCCCAGTCAAGGCACATATGAGAAACAATCAATGAACAACTAAAATGATGCCACTATGAGTTAATGCTTCTTATCTCTCTGTTTCTCTCTTAGTTAAAAAAAAATCAGCAGGATATCATATAAAACTAGGTCATCTAGAGCAGTGGTCCCCAACCTTTTTTGGGCCACGGACCGGTTTAATGTCAGAAAATATTTTCATGGACCGGCCTTTAGGGTGGGACTGATAAATGTATCATGTGACCAGACAAGTGTCTTAGATGGATGTAACAGAGGGAATCTGGTCATTTAAAAAAAAATAAAACATCATTCAGACTTAAATATAAATAAAACGGAAATAATGTAAGTTATTTATTCTTTCTCTGTGGACCGGTGCCAAATGGCCCACGGACCGGTACCGGTCCATGGCTCGGGGGTTGGGGACCACTGATCTAGAGTATGCAGTGCATGTGGGTTGAGTGATGTTGGATTGTATGTTAGGAGCAAAGTCCCATGTGGTATGTGACGTTAACACAGATGTAGTAATTTTCTCAGTTACCTGCTCACTGCCGAGGGAGGACATGGTGAGCATCACCTAAGCCAAGGACTTTGGCACTTCACGGGTTAGATGGGCGATGGGCACCTCACAACCAATAAAGGATTTTTTTTGGTGACAGATTTCTTGCATTAGTCAGGGTTCTTGATTGTAAAGAAAAAAAAAATCCCAACTTGATTAACTTAAGCAGAAACTAAATTTATTGGAAGGGTTTTTGGTAGCTCTTGATATTCTATGGGTAAACTAATGAAGCAGTCTGTGCACACGCAACAGGAGACAAGGCTCAGTCAAGGTCTTACCATGGGAGCAATGGGCTGAGGATGCTGTCTCTGATGTCACACTTAGGCACTACTGCCCCTGGAAACTTGCCAGCACAAGAATGGCATCCTGATCATCTCTAACTGATCCTTGGTTTTGAATCCAGAATTAAGCCCTATGGCAACCTCTGATTGGCCACACTTAGGTCACATGTCCTTTCTCTGGCTGCCAGGGAAGAGGAACTTTATAGTCTCTTAGGCTTCCACGAGAAGGAGGCCTGTCTTCCGCCCAACTTGGGATTTCTTCCCTTAGCAGAGAGTGTTTGGATGCTGTTATGTTCTTTGACCTTCCAGGCCTGGCTCCCAAAGGCATTTGCTCTCCAAAGCTACTGTCTGGTTTCATAGCAAAGCCTGGGGGACTAAAGAGCTTTCTTCATCACTCTTAGGAGCACCCATCTCCTGAATTCTTGATTGGTCTCTTCTAACTCCATCCCTGAAAACTGGATACCATTTCACTTGGAGTAAAAAGAGACACAGCTGCCTAACTTTAAACAGAATTTCATTTTCCTCTGAGACTTATGCAGCAAACTCTTGTCTTATATTGTGTACATCGGATGTAGGCAGGAGGGCAATGTTAGTCTCTCCAACTTTTTCAACTTTCTCAAATTTGCTTTGACAAATGGCAAATTTTATTATCATTTGTTAGGCCCAAGTTAAAAAACTCAGAGCTGTTCCAGTCTGTTTGGCTCAGTGGTAGAGTCTTGACCTGGTGTATAGATGTTCAGGGTTTAATTCCCAGTCAGGGCACATAAAAGAAGTGACCATCTGCTTCTGTCCTCATCCCTCTCCCCCTTTTCTCCCTCTTCCTCTCCCACAGTCAGTGGCTCTATTAGTTTGAGTATGGCCCCCCCCCCCAATGAGGATCACTCAGTTGGTCCAAGTCTGCCTCAGGCACTAAAAATAGCTTGGTTGATTTGAGCATCGGCCCAAGGCAGGGGTTGCTGGGGAGATCCCGGTTGGGGTGCAGGTGGAAGTCTGTCTCACTATCTCCCCACTCTCACTTAAAAAAAAATAACCCCTCCAAAACTCAGAGTCTTTATTCCTCTCTCCTTCCCTCCCTCTCTCTCTTGTCTCCCCTCTTTCTTCCTTGATCCCTTGATGGATCTAATTTGGGTTGCTTCAGAACCCATGCTAGAATCAGAGAGAATGGTTGGGGAAACTGCACAAAGATGTAGGTTTTGAGCCTTTTTGAAATTCCAATTATACTTTCACTTGTTTACTATAATGAGAAAATCGAAGGCCAGACCTGTAATCTAGCTTTAGGCCTGAGGCATTGGAGGGTATGTGGAGCCCAGAGTTCAAACCCTATCACCATGTGCAATTTCAATGGCACAAACAGATAGCATTATCAAGTGGCAATCATTCCTGACCTTTAACTCTGCATTTCCTCTTTTCTCTTCCTCTCTGCTTGTCCCTGGGGGACAGTGACCCAGAGCCACATTCTTTCATTATCATATTTCCTTCTGGAGACTGAACAGACCCATTCTGGGACACTGATCTGGGTGAAAGCTCTCCAGGGCTGATGGGAACACTGCTTTTAGACCAGGACTGGTTTCAGCAGTTTATCTTCTGGTACTTGCTATTCCGAAGAAAAGACTTAGGAAGGAGAATACAAGAGGCCATCCAACTGTGTGTGAAGTGGGGTGTTAAGTGCAGATTCTCAGGCCACACCAGAGATTAGAGTGAGAACAAAATTAATGTTGCCTAAGCCCCTCATCTATGACTTGTAAGAGATAAGCGATGGGTATACAACATAATCAACAGTTCCAATGCTATAGAAATGTTTGCCTGAAACCTATGTACTCTTATTGATCACTGTCACCCTGTTAAATTTAATTTCCTAAAATAAGAAAAAAAAAAAGAGATAAAGGAATATGTTCACCCAGCCACAGTCATGGTCATTTGTCATAGCTCTTTTATTTCCTACTTTGGATCCAATCAGCTATGGCTCAGGTGGGGTTGCCAGGTGGAGTAACCATCACCTATAGCAGGGGTCCCTAAACTTTTTACACAGGGGGCCAGTTCACTGTCCCTCAGACCGTTGGAGGGCCGGACTATAAAAAAAAAACTATAAACAAATCTCTATGCACACTGCACATATCTTATTTTAAAGTAAAATAACAAAACGGGAACAAATACAATATTTAAAATAAAGAACAAGTAAATTTAAATCAACAAACTGACCAGTATTTCAATGGGAACTATGAGCCTGCTTTTGGCTAATGAGATGGTCAATGTGCTCCTCTCACTGACCACCAATGAAAGAGGTGCCCCTTCTGGAAGTGCAGCGGGGCCGGATAAATGGCCTCAGGGGGCCGCATGGGGCCCGCGGGGCCCGTAGTTTGGGGACCCCTGACCTACAGCTACCCCCTAAACAGAAGCTGTGCACAGGGCAGTTTCACTGGCTGGAAGAGGGTGTGGGGCAACCTAGGGATCATGGCTGATGTCTCTGTTAGATGTTCGAGTTTTAGTGCGGGGTAGAGGTAGCTGCATATGTGTGTAAATACACACGTGAATATATGTGAGAAGGAGTGTGTATGTGTTGGGTCCTCATGTTTGATTCAGATGGGTGCTTGGGTTTGAGGCCGGAGTGGGGGAGGGGAGGGTGGGCGGAGCTGAGGGAACAAAGCTACTGCAGTGGGAAAGGGTAGGGTGGGACTCGTGGTAGCAAGGCGACCTGCTTTTAGGCTAAATGGAGTTTGAAAATCCTTTGTGTGGCTACATGAAAAGGATGAAAACTTTTTTATGCTGAGAAATGATTTTATTTTCTCTCTTTCCTTGTTCAATTCTTTTAATATAATAATTTGCCAAAGTAGTTAAGAAAAAAAAAAGAAAAGAAAAGAACGACAGTCCCTCAAATGGGTTCAAGGTGCAGAAGGCACAGCTGAGCTGCGTGGGAAGGAGCTGTGTGTGGCTGAGAGCGGGCTCCGCTGGTCTGGGGACGTGTTGCTGGGCTGCTTGCCTCCTCCCCTGGCAAGGACCACGTCTCTGCCCACCCATTTGGCAAAGCTACTCTTTATCTTTATCTTCTGTTTTGGTTTTTATTGGCATTTTCTTTTTTCCCTTTTAACTGTGTCCAATCAAATTGGCACCGATGAGACTTGGGAAGACCATTTGGAGCCATCCCATTTCTCCTGCCTATCAAATTCTGGGGTTTGTGTTTCCTGTCCTGTCCTGTGTCCTGACCCTGGCTCACCCTGGCTCACCCTGCCTCCACTGATCTGAGGCTTTACCTTCCTCTTACTGTCTGTCTGTAACTGCCCATAGGCTTTGGTGTTAGGGGTGAAGGTGGTCACCGTGTAAAAGGCAGAACAAAACCATTAAGAGAAAGGGACACACTTTTACCCACAGCATTCACTATTTGGATCTTCATTTGCTCCATACTTTCTCCATTTCATAAATCTGTAACACTGAATTATGGGGAGATGAAATAAATTGCATGGTTGCTTTAATGAACTAGTGACAAGTAATGGCTTTTTGAGTCTTGGAACACTTATTTCCTTTTCTTGCCCAATTTCAGATACTGAGGGAAGAGTTGAATCACAGAATTTTAAGGTTGGAGGGTTTCTTAAAGAACGTTGGCAGAAGTTCACATAATGCTCTGGGAAACCCCCTCAGAAGTCAGCCCTCTGCTTCAGTCAGAACTGTTCCAAGCTTCCTGCTTTCATGTTTTGAATTTTGGCAAGTTGTGAACTCCTCAGGTATATTTCACATGCCTTCCTTATAGATGAGTAAAGTGAGTCAGATAATAAAGAAAAAAGAAAACAAATGTCTTCAACCAAGAGTTCTACTTGCAATCTTTCTATCAGTTAAAAAAATGCAAATCAAAGCCCAAATATTTTAATATTTAGGTAACATGTATCAAGACAAGTGGAAATGCTTTACAGAATCCTGGGTTGGGGGTGAGCTATTTTGTTAAGAATGCCTATTTTTGGCAGGTTGGGAGAAGATTGCTATCACTGTAAAGGACCATGGTGTGGGCCAGTCTTCGTTTTTATATCTTAAGAGCATAAATGGTGGTAATATAGTGACAGGAGATAAGGTCTAAATGTTGCCTAACAGACTGTAGATTAAACTTCTTGGTTGGAGACAAGTGATTTTCTTTGGATGCTGAAAATCACAGAAGAAGACCACCTGGTGGTATATTTCCACCATTATTAGTCCTCTGCTCGAAATATTCTGCTTGTTGCAATCCTAAGTGGAAAGATCTTGCTTGGCCTCCAAGGGGCTGGTGGCCATAATTAAAACAAAACAAAACAAAAATTTTAAAAAATTCAATTTGAAGCTCATCTATGCAATTATGCAATGAAATTTGATTTCAACATCTCTCTTTTTTAAAAAATTTTTCTGAAGTAAGAAGTGAGGAGGCAGAGAGATAGACTCCTGCATGCACCCCTATCTACCCAGCAAGCCCCTTACCAGGTGATGCTCTGCCCATCTGGGGAGTTGTTCTGTTGCTTGGCCACCAAGCTATATTAGCACCTGAAGTAAGGCTGTAGAGCCATCCTCAGCATCTGAGGCCAACTTGTTCCAACTGAGCAATGACTTGGGAGGAGAAAAGAGAGATAGAGAAGGGAAAGGGAGAAGGGGAGGGGTGGAGAAGCAGATGGTCGCTTCTTCTGTGTGCCCTGACTGAGAATTGAAATCGGGCATCTACATGCTGGGCTGATGCTCTACCACTGAGCCAACCAGCCAAGGCTCAACATATCTTAATATCTGGCCTTGCCTAAATATTCTTCTCTTGGAAGATGGTTTGAAACAATAATTCAGAATCTTTTAAATGTTAGACCCCCACATGACAAAATCACCATTCCTTTCATCTATTCCATATAAAAGTATTAGAATATAGGAATCTTTTGATCATTAAATCTGGAGCAACTATATAGATCATCCAGTTCAATAGTTTCCAAACTATTCTCCAAGGAAAGAGAGAAAGTGTTCAGGGTAAGGGGGTGGTCCTAAGTGGGAGTCTTTAGGTTCCTCGGACCTGCTTCAACCAGAGAAGCTTCCACGTGGTAGGCTGTTCACATCACTGTTGCCTGGGAGAAACTAGTCACTGATACAAGTAAATTTTACTTTGGTTAAATTATGGTTTTCAAGTTTTTTACTTAGCAAAGGAATTAATTTTTTTCTATATGCAATCTGATTATATGTATGTACTATACATATATTATTATTATCATATGTTACATATGATAAAATGTGTTATATAAATAAACTAGATAGAATTAAGAACGAATCTGAAGAATAAGTGGAGGGCCCAGAGCCCTACCAGCTTGACTTTCTTGATCTTTGGAGATACTTTCATGTAATTTTAGGGTTTCAGGGACTCAGAATGGAGACCACTACTCTGGACCACAGGTAGGGAACTAAAGAAGTATGTGTTACTGGAATCTTTGCAGATGAGGTAACATCTCATTTGCCCATGGGTATCTTCCACGCGTTTAGCTGAGACAGAATCACCACAGGCAGACCACACACAGGAAGTACTGTAGAGAGATGGCAAAGTTGCATTCTAATGAAACAGCATGGCTGCAGCCACTTGACAAGAAATGTGGTCAGGTAGTTTGGGTTGTTTCTCATCATCAGTTGGCTGCAAATGGTCTGCAGTGAAGTTCAATGTGGAAGGAATGAAGGCCTTAACTGAAAGACAAAGAAGCCAGGCTGAATATCATTCCAGGTGCCAAATTAAATGGTCTTACCAGCAAATTGCAAGGGAAGTTGTCTTGGTTAATAGGTGTCCATGTAAGAAACTTCCAAACTTGTAAGAACTTTTTATGAGTTTGAGCCAAACTGTCAACAATCACTAGGAAGCAAAGTCTCAACGGATTGAGAAAGTGCTCCAGAAAATGGTGGTTTCACCATTTACTTTATGCATCAGAATCAAAGGGGAAGATATAAGGGGGTTACATGAAATTGGTGATAGATTAGGGAAATGGGAGAAAGCAAAGAGTGGGGAAATCTCTGAGATTGGATAAAAAGTGAAAATGTATATACTGGAATTTCTTTTACAAAGGCAGGAATAAGAGAGTTAACAGTTAATGATTCACATGATAACAAAGTCTTTATTTCGGACCATCCTGTGTGGTTACTGTAGGTCTCCGAGTTTGCAAGGCCACCATTCAGGCTTTTCCTGAGCTTGTCAGATTCAGCATGTGGCCCCCTTTTCATCCACACATGTGGCATGGAAAGACTTCAGGTGATTGCTCTATCATGGATTAGAAGTTCATTTTCTAACACTGTCCAGTGACTTGCTTGTCTTACTCCTGAATCCGACTCTGGCTCCCTCAATTACCCCCACATCTTGGAGGAAGCAGTGGTGTCCTTCAATTCCGTGAATTGCTGGGGCTCCCAGGTCATCTGGCCTCCTTGTCCTGCTCAGTCATTCTATTTGTATGTGGAAATTGGGATTTCCTGAATGCCCAGGCTAAGTGGTGGGATTATATAGGGCAGAGGTTGAAGAAAATGTTTGGTTCTAGGTGGGGACTAGGGAGTAATATGATTTTTAGTTTTTAAATCCAACAATAGATTTTCTTAATGAAAACCACCTAAGGAGACTTCATGGCTAATTTCAATGTTGATTTTTGCTCTAGGGAAGTCTTTGAACACCTTGGGTTGTCACATCTGTACAATAAACCACTGGAACAGTGTCAACCTTCAGGACAGACTATTTTAAACTCAACCTCCAGGATTTGGGTGGTTGGGTTGTTTTCCCCAAGGCATTGGCTTTCTAGCTTCTCCCATATCATAGTTCATATATGACTTATTCAGATATTTGGTTAAGGATTAAGATAAAAATTGTAGTTTAAGAATAGACTTTTTATCTGTGGGGAAACTAAGAGCCTGGTGGTGTAATGATCCTGGCCTGGGCTTCTTTAGCACAGTTAATTAATTCTAACAACAAATTTTACTGTGTGTTGAACATACTGGACAATGCTCTAACGCAGTGGTACCCAACTCTTGGGCCGTGGACTGGTACTGGTCTGCAGAGAAAGAATAAATAACGTACATTATTTCTGTTTTATTTATATTTAAGTCTGAATGATGTTTTATTTTAAAAAAATGACCAGATTCCCTCTGTTACATTCATCTAAGACTCACTTTTTTTTATTTTATTTTATTTTTTTTTAATAAATTTTTATTAATGGTAATGGGATGACATTAATAAATCAGGGTACATATATTCAAAGAAACCATGTCTAGGTTATTTTGTCATCAAATTATGTTGCAAACCCCTCGCCCAAAGTCAGATTGTCCTCTGTCACCCTCTATCTAGTTCTCTGTGCCCCTCCCCCTCCCCCTAACTCCCTCCCTCCCTCCCATGTCCTCCCTCCCCCCCCACCCTTGGTAACCACCACACTCTTGTCCATGTCTCTTAGTCTCATTTTTATGTTCCACCAATGTATGGAATCATGTAGTTCTTGTTTTTTTCTGATTTGCTTATTTCACTCCTTATAATGTTATCAAGATCCCACCATTTTGCTGTAAATGATCTGATGTCATCATTTCTTATGGCTGAGTAGTATTCCATGGTGTATATGTGCCACATCTTCTTTATCCAGTCTTCTATTGAAGGGCTTTTTGGTTGTTTCCATGTCTTGGCCACTGTGAACAGTGCTGCAATGAACATGGGGCTACATGTGTCTTCACGTATCAATGTTTCTGAGGTTTTGGGGTATATACCCAGTAGAGGGATTGCTGGGTCATAAGGTAGTTCTATTTGCAGTTTTTTGAGGAACCACCATACTTTCCTCCATAATGGTTGTACTACTTTACAGTCCCACCAACAGTGAATGAGGGTTCCTTTTTCTCCACAGCCTCTCCAACATTTGCTATTACCCGTCTTGTTGATAATAGCTAATCTAACAGGAGTGAGGTGGTATCTCATTGTAGTTTTGATTTGCATTTCTCTAATAACTAATGAAGCTGAGCATCTTTTCATATATCTGTTGGCCATTTGTATCTCTTCCTGGGAGAAGTGTCTGTTCATGTCCTCTTCCCATTTTTTTATTGGATTGTTTGTTTGTTTGTTGTTGAGTTTTATGAGTTCTTTGTAAATTTTGGATATTAGGCCCTTATCTGAGCTGTCGTTTGAAAATATCAGTTCCCATATAGTTGGCTGTCTGTTTATTTTGATATCAGTTTCTCTTGCTGAGCAAAAACTTTTAATTCTGATGTAGTCCCATTCATTTATCTTTGCTTTCACTTCTCTTGCCATTGGAGTCAAGTTCATAAAATGTTCTTTAAAACCCAGGTCCATGATTTTAGTACCTATGTCTTCTTCTATGTACTTTATTGTTTCAGGTCTTATATTTAGGTCTTTGATCCATTTTGAATTAATTTTAGTACACGGGGACAGGCTGTAGTCGAGTTTCATTCTTTTGCATGTGGCTTTCCAGTTTTCCCAACACCATTTGTTGAAGAGGCTTTCTTTTCTCCATTGTGTGTTGTTGGCCCCTTTATCAAAGATTATTTGACCATATATATGTGGTTTTATTTCTGGGCTTTCTATTCTGTTCCATTGGTCTGAGTGTCTATTTTTTTGCCAATACCATGCTGTTTTGATTATCGTGGCCCTATAATATAGTTTAAAGTCAGGTATTGTAATGCCCCCAGCTTCATTCTTTTTCCTTAGGATTGTTTTGGCTATTCGGGGTTTTTTATAGTTCCATATAAATCTGGTGATTTTTTGTTCCATTTCTTTAAAAAATCTCATAGGGATTTTGATGGGAATTGCATTAAATTTGTATATTGCTTTGGGTAATATGGCCATTTTGATTATATTTATTCTTCCTATCCAAGAACAAGGAATATTTTTCCATCTCATTGTATCTTTTTCGATTTCCCTTAACAATGCTTTGTAATTTTCATTATATAGGTCCTTTACGTTCTTTGTTATGTTTATTCCTAGGTATTTTATTTTTTTTGTTGCAATCGTGAAGGGGATTATTTTTTTGAGTTCGTTTTCTAATATTTCATTGTTGGCATATAGAAAGGCTATGGACTTTTGTATGTTAATTTTGTATCCTGCGACCTTACTGTATTGGTTTATTGTTTCTAATAATCTTTTTGTGGAGTCCTTCGGGTTTTCGATGTATAGGATCATATCATCAGCAAAAAGTGATAGCTTTACTTCTTCTTTTCCGATATGGATGCCTTTTATTTCTTTGTCTTGTCTAATTGCTCTGGCCAGAACTTCTAGCACCACGTTGAATAAGAGTGGAGAGAGTGGACAACCCTGTCTTGTTCCTGATTTAAGGTAGAAAGTCCTCAGTTTTATGCCGTTTAATAGGATGTTGGCTGATGGTTTATCATATATGGCCTTTATCATGTTGAGATATTTTCCTTCTATACCCATTTTGTTGAGAGTCTTAAACATAAAATTGTGTTGTATTTTATCAAAAGCCTTTTCTGCATCTATTGATAAGATCATGTGGTTTTTGTTCTTTGTTTTGTTGATATGGTGTATTACGTTAACCGTTTTGCGTATGTTGAACCATCCTTGAGATTCTGGGATGAATCCCACTTGATCATGATGTATTATTTTTTTAATATGTTGTTGTATTCGGTTTGCCAGTATTTTGTTTAGTATTTTAGCATCTGTATTCATTAGAGATATTGGTCTGTAGTTTTCTTTCTTTGTGCCATCCTTGCCAGGTTTTGGTATGAGGGTTATGTTGGCCTCATAAAATGTGTTTGGAAGTATTGCTTCTTCTTCAATTTTTTGGAAGACTTTGAGTAGAATAGGAACCAAGTCTTCTTTGAATGTTTGATAGAATTCACTAGTATAACCGTCTGGGCCTGGACTTTTATTTTTGGGGAGATTTTTAATAGTTTTTTCTATTTCCTCCCTGCTGATTGGTCTGTTTAGGCTTTCTGCTTCTTCATGACTCAGTCTAGGAAGGTTGTATTGTTCTAGGAATTTATCCATTTCTTCTAGATTGTTGTATTTGGTGGCATATAATTTTTCATAGTATTCTACAATAATTCTTTGTATTTCTATGATGTCTGTGGTGATCTCTCCTCTTTCATTTTGGATTTTATTTATTTGAGTCCTGTGTCTTTTTTCCTTGGTGAGTCTTGCCAAGGGTTTGTCAATTTTGTTGATCTTTTCAAAGAACCAGCTCCTTGTTTTAATGATTTTTTCTATAGTTTTTCTGTTCTCTATTTCATTTATTTCTGCTCTGATTTTTATTATCTCCTTTCTTCGGCTGGTTTTGGGTTGTCTTTGTTCTTCTTTTTCTAGTTCCTTAAGGTGTGAAGTTAAGTGGTTTACTTCGGCTCTCTCTTGTTTGTTCATATAGGCCTGAAGTGATATGAACTTTCCTCTTATTACTGCTTTTGCTGCATCCCAGAGATTCTGATATGTCGTATTTTCATTTTCATTTGTCTGTATATATCTTTTGATTTCTGCACTTATTTCTTCTTTGACCCATTCATTTTTTAGAAGTATGTTGTTTAGTTTCCACATTTTTGTGGGTTTTTCCCCCTCTTTTTTGCAGTTGAATTCTAGTTTCAAGGCTTTATGATCAGAAAATATGCTTGGTACAATTTCAATTTTTCTAAATTTGCTGATATTGTCTTTGTGGCCCAACATATGGTCAATTCTTGAGAATGTTCCATGTACACTAGAGAAAAATGTATACTCTGTCGCTTTGGGATGAAGTGTCCTGTAGATGTCTATCATATCCAGGTGTTCTAGTATTTCATTTAAGGCCACTATATCTTTATTGATTCTCTGTTTGGATGACCGATCTAGAGCCGTCAGCGGTGTATTGAGGTCTCCAAGTATGATTGTATTTTTGTTAGTTTTTGTTTTAAGGTCAATAAGTAGCTGTCTTATATATTTTGGTGCTCCTTGGTTTGGTGCATATATATTAAGGATTGTTATGTCTTCTTGATTCAACTTCCCCTTAATCATTATGAAATGACCATTTTTGTCTCTGAGTACTTTTTCTGTCTTGTAGTCAGCATTATTAGATATGAGTATTGCTACACCTGCTTTTTTTTGGGTGTTGTTTGCTTGGAGTATTGTTTTCCAGCCTTTCACTTTGAATTTGTTTTTATCCTTGTTGCTTAGATGTGTTTCTTGTAGGCAGCATATAGTTGGATTTTCTTTTTTAATCCATTCTGCTACTCTGTGTCTTTTTATTGGTAAGTTTAATCCATTTACATTTAGTGTAATTATTGACACTTGTGGGTTCCCTACTGCCATTTTATAAATTGCTTTCTGTTAGTTTTGTATCTAGTTTGATTCTTCTCTTTTGTTTTTCTATCATTTGTTTTTGTTTGTTTGTGTTCCATACTTCTTTCCTCTGTTGCTACCTTTTTTAAGTCAAGTGTTTTTGTGGTGGTTTTTTTAAGGGTGGTTACCATTAAGTAATGAAAAGGGTACCTACCATATTCATTGTAGTACCCTATCTTATAAGTATTTCTGCACTTCATCATCCTTTGCTACTGTTAATCTCCATCCTCTCCCCCCTCTTTTTCCTTTGTTGTCACAGTTTAAGTTTGGTTTTATTGTGTTCTTGGTGGAGCTGTTACTTGTGGTGTTGTTTTCTTTTGTTCTTTGAATCTGGTTGGAAAACCCCCCTTAGTATTTCCTGGAGTGGGGGCTTTCTGTTGATAAATTCTCTCATCTTTTCTGTATTTGTGAATGTTTTTATATCTCCTTCATACTTGAAGGATAGCTTTGATGGGTATAGTATTCTTGGCTGAAAGTTCCTCTCTTTCAGGGCTTTAAATATTGGGGTCCACTCTCTTCTAGCTTGTAGAGTTTCTGCTGAGAAATCTGATGATAATCTAATAGGCCTTCCTTTATATGTTGTACTCTTCTTTTCCCTGGCTGCCTTGAGAATTTTTTCTTTGTCATTGGTTTGTGTCATCTTTATTATGATGTGCCTTGGAGTGGGTTTGTTGGGGTTAAGAAAACTTGGTGTTCTGTTTGCTTCTTGAATTTGAGGCTTTAGTTCCTTCCACAGGCTTGGGAAGTTCTCGTCTATTATTTGTTTGAGTATATTCTCCATTCCATTTTCTTTCTCTTCTCCCTCTGATATACCTATTATTCTTATGTTATTCTTTCTGATGGAGTCAGACAATTCCTGTAGGGCTTTCTCATTTTTTATTATTTTTGAGTCTCTTTCTTCTTCTCTCTGTTGTGCCTCAAGTTGTTTGTCTTCTATTTCACTAATCCTATCTTCAATCTGGGCTGTTCTGTTAGCTAAGCTTGTTACCTCGTTTTTCAGCTCGTGAATTGAGTTTTTCATTTCTGTTTGATTTGTTTTTATAGTTTCAATTTCCTTGGTAATATATTCTTTGTGTTCATTGAGTTGTTTTCTGATCTCCCTATATTGCCTTTCTGTGTTTTCTTGTATATCTCTGAGTATTTTTAAGATTTCTATTTTAAATTCTCTGTCATTTAGCTCCAAGGCTTCCAATATGTTAAGTCTTTTCTCCATAGATTTTTCCACATCTATTTGTGTTACCTCTCTTTCTTTTGTATCCATAATATTCGATTTCCTCTTTCTTATCGGCATCTGAGGGTGGTCTTATTGATAGCACGCAGGCGCACTCCCTGGCGGCTTGAATGAGCGTCGCTGCGGTAGCTTCCTCCACACCCTCGTCTCTCAGATTCAAGTGATAACAGTCCTTTTGCTTTCAGTTTGTGTGGAACTCCGGAATGCTCCGAGGATAAATTTTTCTGTTTCTAGTTGATAAATTTGTTGTGATTTAGGGGAGAGCTGTCGGACGCGCTTCTCACGGCGCCATTTCCGTGACGTCCTAAGACTCACTCTTGACACTTGTCTCGGAAGTTTGACAATTATATTTAAAAATACCACAGTTTTTATGCCGGTCGTAAAAATATTTCCTGACATTAAACCGGTCCGTGGCCCAAAAAAGGTTGGGGACCACTGCTCTAACAGACTGAAATGATCTGATATGGTAATGGAGAGTGGGTGTGAAAAAGTCATGATTTTAAAATGTAGTTATCAGCCAACTGCCTGATCAGGTGGTGGTGCAGTGGATAAAGCATTGGCCTGGGATGCAGAAGATCCAGGTTTGAAATCCTGAGGTCTCTGGATTGAACTCAGGCTCATTTGGCTTGAACATGGGCTCACCAGCTTGAGTGCAGGGTCACTGGCTTGAGTGTGGGATCATAGACACAACCCCATGGTTGCTGGCTTGAGCCCAAAGGTCACTGGCTTGAGCCCAAGGTTGTTGGCTTGAGCAAGGGGTCACTTGCTCTGCTGGAGCCCCCTGGTCAAGGCACATATGAGAAAGCAATCAATGGGTAACTAAGGTGCCACAAAGAAGAACTGACGCTTCTCATTTATTTCCCTTCCTGTCTGTCTCTTTCTCTGTCTCTCTCTCTCTGTATTTCTCACTAAAAATAAAATAAAATGTAGTTACCAACCTATGGTTCCAGAGGCACCATGCCAGTCATTATTTTTCACGGTGGGAGATTTGTCCATAAAGTCCAGATTGGCTGTTTTGTTTCTTTCCCATTGTTGGGGGAAGGGAGGCAGTGCCTGGCCCCATTCCAGCATTCCTAATCCTCGCAGCAGGCTGCCATATCATCTGGGTGGGCCTGCGTCTTTTGTTACATATTTATTCCCAAACCCAGACCACTTTGAACTCTTGTTGGAGAACACTCCAACATGAAAACGCTCCAAAGGGCCCCGGAGCTGCTCAGTGCGGTGGGCAGGCTGGTGGAAGTCCTCAGGCCTGATTCGCTCTGCTTCTTTTAAGCCCCTCAGCACTAATTTATTTGTTTGCATTTGGAGGGGAAAAAAATCTCTCATTATTGTTTATCCTTTATTTCCTGGAATTTGGCATGGAAATTGTCATTGTTTTAGTGATGGCCTACAAAGGAATAAACCATTTGAGCAATAACAATGGCAAAAATGGGTTTCAAACTACTTGACTTTTAAGTCTGAGTGTCTATTCTGTTAGAATCGAATGTGCACTGAACTTGGGGTGGGTACAAGGGGGCTGTATTTATTTTTACACTCCTTTTGGCAGTAATGAAAACCAGCTGCCTCTCCAGCAAGTGCATGACTTTCCCATAGAAAGCCCAGTGGACAAACTACAGCTATACAGAGATTTTCTGGGTTTGACTTTGCCTAAGTCAGAACCTACTTGCATTTTTACCCTTTATCTTTTAGTCCTTCAGCCCTTGATCATGGATTGGTTGATGGCTTCTTTCCTGGCAGTTCTGTACTTGCAGCACCTATTGGCACTTTTAATCTGTGGGGGACACATGTAGGACTTCTCAGTTACTCACTCCTGGGGGCAGAAAGGGTAGATTCCCTCTTGAGAAGGTGGCCCCGTTCAGTTTCAGCCTGTTGGGGTGAGACTCAACGTCTCTGCCTGTTGCATGTAGCTCCAACTCCAGGTCCAAACTGCATGCAGTTTTGGGTGCCAGGGAGACCATTCCTTCTCATATGCTGTTCCACTGGCATCTCTGGTCACCTTTTCTCCGGAAGGGTAGCAATGAATTAAAATTCTTACTTTAGTTTATAGACTGATAGGTGGGGGGGCCAGGAGCACAGGAAGGGCCCTGAGCAGAGAGCAGGATGGCAGACAGCATTGCTCTGACCACTTCTGCTGGTTGGGCCACCTGAGAAAGCGGAAGAATGATTTACTAGGTGCTGCCTTCATCTTGCACGGATGACACAACCAGATGATGGAATGTAACTTTTTTTCTGTAACAGAATGCTTTTGGCGGGGACACTTCCCAGTTATTAAAAATAAGGCGATGAGGTGAGCTATAAATGCAAGCCTCCAGGTAGGAAAATCCAGAAGAAATAAGTAAGAAAAAGATGGAGTGGAGACTGCCTGTAAGAAAAGAAAAATGGAAAGAAAGTGAAGAGAAGAATAAAGAAAGATTGTCAAGACTGAATAGGAGAGCTAGAGAGTTCAAAAAGGCTAGTAAAACATAGGACATGAGTCCAAGAAAGCATAAAAGTGACTTTCTTCCCTTCTTTCCCCTGCAAAAGAGAGAGGGTTGGGGGAGGGGTTGGCTGGGAGATTGAATTTACAGGTCAATGGAAGAAACAGCAAGAATGAGAATAAGAAGCTCAAGGATTTTTAAGTCATTGGACACTCCTGAAGCTGTGGGTAGTGTGCATTTCAGAAAGATTGGGGCAAATTTCCGCAGAACCCATTCAGGGAACATGATACAGTGTGTCTTGCCTTTCATAGAGGGACATGCTCTGTAGGACCAGAGAAATACACACAGCTGAGCCTTAGACCCAGTTCGCATACTACTGGTTGGTGTTTCAATATATTTAGCTCTTTATTCTATTCAGAATAGTGAACTGTTTCTATTATTAGCTTAGTTTGTTTTAGTATATTTTCTCATTCCTCACAAGACTGTAAGAGTGTTAAGGACAAGGAGAGTGCTTTATTATTATTATTTTTTATATTATTCACAGCCATGTAGAGCAATGGGCAAATGGTAGATATAGAATATGACAGTGGGATAAATGGTGTCTTCATAGGAGAAAACTAGCTTGCCTACCACCCTCCTTCCCTTCCTTTGGATATTGATCAAGAACTTCCATGTGCCATGCACTGTTCTAGGTCCTGGAGATGAACAGCGAACAGGCAGACCAGATCTGATGAGGCTTTCATCTAGGAGGGGAGAAAGAATGCACCACAAAATGATTGACATATAACACGTCACATGGCAGCAGCGCTATGCAGGGCAGTGGAGGGGAGAGAGGGTAAAGTGGCAGGAGCGGAAGGATGTTAAGGGCTCTAGTGTATACACAGTGCAGGGAATGTTCTATTTTTAATGTTTGTGTCTTTTGAGTAGAGAGAGATGGGAGAGATCGCTGAGGGTGGAGCATTCCAGGCATAAAAACAATAAAGCCCTGAGGAGAAAGGTCCTCGTTATGTTTGGAGGACAGCAAAGAAGCTGGTGGGCTGGAGTGAAGTCAGCTTTGGGGGGAGTGTGGGATTGCAGATGAGGTCAGAGAGAGAGCCAGGGTTTAACCACATGGGTTCTTATCACCAGGGTGGAAAGTGTATTTAATTCTATCCTGGGCAAGATGGGGAGCTACTGTGTGGAGAATGGATTGTGGGGCAAGTGGGGAAGCTGTGAAACCCAAGGGGCTTTTGGAATCGTGGAGGCAGGGATGGTGGTGCCTGGGACCGGGTGGTAGTGGCTGATGTGAAAGAAGTGATTGGATTCTGGAGCCTTTTGGAAGATGCAGCTGACATTTGCTGTTGGGTTTGATGTGGGGAATGAAAGAAGCTGAGGAGTTAAAGATCAGTCAGGGTGTTTGGTTTTGTCAGAATTTGTGTGTAACTGGAGTTTAGGGACTTTGGATAGTCGTTGAACAAAGGCAACCTAACATGAGCCTGGACCTCAGTTTCCTCAGTGACTAGTCTGGAATGCTGAATAAATGAATGATGGGGATGAAACTATGCCTCAGGTCCAGATAAGGGCAGAATATGTGCAGTTCAGGGTAGGTTTTTCATTCATCTGACAAATATTTACAGAGCACCTATTAGTTTTTAGAGCAGTTTTAGGTTCACAGCCAAATTGAACAGAAAGTACAGAGATTTTCCATCTATCTCCTTCCCTCACATACACACAGTCTCCCCTACAGTCAACATCCTGCACTTGAGTGGTCCATTTGTTACAGTCGATAACCCTGCGTGGACTTACCACAATCACCCAAAGTACATAGTTGACATAGGGTTCACTCTTGGAGTCGTACATTCTATTGATTTTGACAAATGGGTAATGGCATGTATTCATCATTACAATATCACACAACATGGTTGCAGAACCCAAAAACTCCTCTGAATCATTTTTGTTCCTAGTCATCCCTCCCTTCCACCCAGCCCCTGGGAACCACTGACCTTTCTGCTGTCTCTGTCATTTTCCCTTTTCCGGGATAGTTGGAATCGTACTGTGTGTAGCCTTTACAGATGGACCTCTTTCACTTAGTCTTATGCGTTGTTTTCTCCCCAGGCTTTCATCACTTGATAGCTCACTTCTCTTTAGTGCTGAATAATGGTCTATTATTTAGAGGTACCACATTCACTTACTGAAGGACATTTCATTTGTTTCCAGGTTTTGGCATCTATCAATAAAGCTGCTTTGAACATCTATGTTAGGTTTTGGTGTGGACTTAAATTTTCTACTTTTTGGGGGAATAAATTCCAATAAATGTGATTACTGGACCATATATATATATGGTAAGAATATGTTTAGTTTTTAAAGAAACTGTCAGATGTGGGGAGTGGGGGAATTGGATAAAGGTGGTCAAAAGGTACAACTTCCAGGTGTTAAGTTAAATCAGTACTAGGGATGTGATGTATAACATGATAATAATCAACACTGTTGCGTGGTATATTTGAAGATTGCTGAGGGTAGATCTTAAAACTTCATAATATATGTAAGTCAAGTCATTATGCTGTACACCTAAACTGATAGTGCTGTATGTCCGTGATATCTCAATAAAACCGAAAGAAAAGTTTTTTTACCAGACTGTCTTCCAAAGTGGTTGTACCATTTTGCAGTCGCACTGGTAATGATTGAGAGTTCCTGCTGCTCCACATCCTTGACAGCAAGCATTTGGTCTTGTCAGTGTTTTGGGTTTTGGTCGTTTTAATAGGCTTGTGGTGGTATCTCAGTTTAATTTGCATTTCCCTAATTGCATATGATATTGAGCATCTTGTCACATACTTATTTTTTATCTGTATATTTTCTTTGATGAGGTGTCTGTTGAGGTCTTTTGCCTATTTTTAATTGAATTGTTCATTCTCTTATTGTTACATATTAAGAGTTTGTTTGTATATTTTGGATAGCAATCCTTTATCAGATATATCTCTTGAAAACATGTGCTCCCAATTAATCGTTTGTCTTAACAATATCTTTCCCAAGCAGAAGTTTTTAATCGTGATAAAGTCCAGCGTGTCAATTCTTTCTTTCATGGATTGCGTCATTGATGCTGCATCTGAAAAGTCATCTCCAAGCCCAAGGTCATCAGGGTAGTCTCCTGTATCATCTTCTAGGAGTGTTGTTGTTTTGCATTTGTTTGGTGCACTTTAAAAACATTATATGGCTTCTAAACCTTACTACTCATGTTTTCCAAGGTTCCTCCTTCTCACCTTTTGTTTAATATGCCATTTCACTCAAATAAAAAACAGATTATATAACAACTCCCAACAGACTGCAATTTTTATGTACAACAGATGCAAAGGGAGGTAATTTAACTTCTAATTAAGTCTTCTGGAAGATGCTGGAAGACCCAGGTCAATGGGCCAGTCCTTATTTTCCTGATTATTTTTATCAGAGATGCACATCTTCTCTTGGATGGTCTCAGCTTATTTATGTCATCGTGCGGGCTGTCCCTTCCTTCCCCCTTTCCCCTCAAGTTTTACCCTTGTCTACTTTCCCATCCCGACTGAGTCAGGAATAAACTGAGAGAGAACTGGCTTTTGAACTCTTTTGGTTAAGGCTTCATTTTATTGACAAAGTTCTGGAAGTGACGACTGTTGAGCTGACTGGTGTATTTTGTTCCAGTGAAAAATTGTGATGATGCTGAGAGCAACAGTTCTACGAAAATCTTCAACCCACCTGCACCGACGCGAAGGTTATGTATGGGTTTGTGCCCAAGTGACCTCAGTGTCATTTTCCTCCAGTCTGCATCTAGACTGATTGCCAGTTTCTTTCAAGATCCTGCGCTGACTTTATAAACCCAAGAATATTTGGCTTTCATTCCCAGTTGCCTTATGTTTGGTTTTGCTTTTTCATGTGCTGTGCATAGCCTTAAAGAATTTTAAATTAATTATTTTTTTTAGGAAGCTAGAGATTTAACATTGGCTCTTGAGGGTAAGTTGCCTGTTTATGCGCCATGAACCCAAGGAACCAGAAGTCCAGAAGTGCAATCATGGACAACTTCTGAAGCACTGGATATTCATCCTCCCAAAGCGGAGTTCAAGGTTGGCTCAGAGGTCTGATAACTGCTGCATCTTTCCACCCAATGGTGGCCATGCTTGGGGAAGAAGCTGGTGTGTGCTCAGCTGATGGGATGAGGAGGAATTATGGTGTCAACCAAGATGGGGTGAAGGCAATACTTTGGGGGAACACTGTCCTGCCAGCAAACTTTATAGGGCTATTAATAAAATTGTTAAGTTTTAGTAGAAAGAATAACTTAAAAGTAAGTGTACATGATTAATTTGTAAGTGGATATTGGGATACAAGGAGAGATGGAGGACAGACATGGATGTTGCTCAACAATAGCATTAGAGCAGAAAGAAGACTCACCCATGTGGAGTAGCAGAGACTGGAGAGGGATGATGTGTGTCAGAGAAGGTCTTCCTGGTCAGACTCAGATGTAGTGGATCTGAGTTAGGACTCAGGAACCTGTTTTCCAGAAACAGCTTCCCTACCCCATTCCCAGGTGAGGCTTATTAACATTTAGATTGGCAAAGCTTTTGGTTTAGACAAAAGGTGGGCAAACTACAGCTCCAGGTCCAAACCCAACCTGCAGGCTCCTACTTAATGTTCCCCTCCCCAATTTTTTTTTACAACCTTGAGCTAAGAAAGGTTTTCAGATTAAAACAAAACAAAACAAAACCTAAAATCATAAAAAAAAATCAAGAAAAATTATATGTCAAAGATGTAAGTGCCCGCAGAGCCTAAATAATTTACTACGTGGCCCTTTACAGGAAAGGTTTGCCTACCTCTGGCTTAGTAAGATATAAATGAATAGGGCCTGACTAGGAGGTGGTGTAGTGGATAGAGCATTGACCTGGGACACTGAAGACACAGGTTAGAAATCCTGAGGTCGCTGGCTTAAGCTCAGGCTCATTCGGCTTGAGCATGGGGTTGTAGGCTTGAATGTGGGATCATAGACATGATCCCATGGCCGCTGGTTGAGCAAGGGATCACTGGCTTGGCTGTAGCCCCCTGGTCAAAGCATATATAAGAAAGCAATCAACTGAACAATTTAAATGCCGCAACTACAAGTTAATGCTTCTCATCTGTCTCCCTTTCTGTCTGTCTCTGTCTCTGTCTCTCTCTCTCACTAAAAATAAATAAATAAATAGGATATTACAACTGGTGAAGAGGTGATGTGGTTGGCACAATGTCTAGACTCTCCTTACAGGTAAGGGAACATTTGCTTTGGGGGCAGTTCTTATTGGAATGGGATGCACAATCAGTTCTTAAACTTCTACTCTGTGTCAGGTGCTTTCAGGTATGTTATATTTGCCCCAGTGCATCATGGTTCTAGATAAGGCAGGAATCAAATAAGCTGCTCACTGAGAGGTTACTTAAATTATTTCAGTTCCACCTTTGTTTAGCTGGGGGAAGAGAAAGCAGATTAGGCCTTGAAAACTCAGGGAAAGAAATTCCCAGTGATAAAATGTAAGGCACTCAAATAGTGTTGTGAGCAAGGGACCATCCCTGAACGAAGTCACTCACACACATTTTTGTCTTTCCACATGCCAGGTTTATTTGGGGAGACCTCCCTGATAAGCCAATAGAGTCACATGCAGGTTGCACACAGAGAGGGGGAACTTACACTGTAGTAATGAGTAGAGCAAGTGCCCGCAGTGACATCCTGGTCACATGCGCTGTCTGCAGATAGAGAGCCAGGCGTCAATCTGAAGCCAGGAGGCTACAGTGGCGGTATGCGACTGGGGGAATGGGAAGTCCTGCCAGGCTCCGAGCATGACTCACGGTACAGCCAAGCTTGAGCGTTGAATTGTCGCAGCTCTGAGTTTTTATAGCCCACAATGGGCGGTGGTCCCACTCATGTCGGTGTTCAGATGGAATCTATATTCAAGTGTCTGAACTTGTTATTTTGGGTGTTCCAGGCCCCACCCAAGGGCAACTCCATTACACCCCATACTTCAGTCTTGAAATAGCACTTGACATAACTTATAACTGTCATAGCTGACAGTGACTTCTGATTAGATTTCCAAAAGTGTTCAAAAGTCTGCTCCACTCTTGCTCTACACAAATAGGCATTTATTATAATAAATAGAAATATGACTACACTTTCTGAAAAATGGCTTTGTGGATGCTATCTTACTTCTTGGCATACAAACTGGCCGGTGGGGGGTGGGGGTTGTGAAGAAAGTGGGTCCGTTTTGGAAAGGATATGACTCCAGAGATTATTGAAAAGGAAGGGCCTAGCCCCCCATAGACCAATCCACTCAAACTCCAGACAAAGGCTGAGATGTGTGGTCCAGGGCTGTTCTTTGTGTGGTGTGTGCCCCTCGCACCTAGCACCCTTGCCCAAGGTTTGCAAATTGGGGAGCGATGGCTGAGGATGGAGTGTGAATCAAGATTCGTAACTTTGGTGCCTGGGTGGGGTTCTCCAGGTAACGCTGACAGAGAAATCCATCCCCACTCCTAGGCAAGCACTGGATGTTGGTCTGTGTAGGTTGAGTAGCAGCCTGTGAAAGCTGCCTCTTTCAGCTAAGGACAGGGTACCTTTGGGTGGATTGAAACCTAGTGTTCCTGGAAAACTCATCGGCAAAACAAGCCCAGGGGAGAGACACTAGACTTTCTGCCCATATGTTATGAGGCTTAAACAATTTATTAACAAACCTAAAGCAATATATAGCCATGTACCACATAACAATGTTTCAGTCAAGGATGGACCACATATACAATAGTTATATGCCATACAGCCTGGGTAGGCAGTAAGCTATACCATGTAGGTTTGTGTAAGTCACTCTATGATGTTCACACAATGCCGAAATCAACTATTGACACATTTCTCAGATTGTGTCCTTGTTGTTGAGCAGTGCATGACTGTTTTTGCTTTTACCCTGAGTTTGTATAGATTGGTTGCACACATTAATTCACTTATTCTTATACAAATATAGAAACAGAGACTTAGGTGAAGTAACTGAACCATGTCACCCACTGAGTCAGTGAGTCAGAATCTGAACCCAGTCCTGTGTGATTCCAGAGCTGGCTCTCTTTCCATGTGACCCTACTGCCTCTGGCAGACTCATGGGTTACTAGGGAGGTCCTACAGATTATGAACCATTTCAAATGAGAAAACAGATACAGAGAAGTAAAGCAACTTGTTCAAGGTTGATCATCTAATTACTAGAATTTCTTTAGACTTGCTTCCGGAATAGGGAGATCTGAGTTGCCATGAACTTCTAAGAACTTCTTATCAAAGGAATTGAGAATGTCAAATGGAGTGTGTTGAAACCCGTAGAAACAAAGGAGTATTGAGGGAAAAGGGAGTTTGCAGAACGAGCACATTTCACTTTTCTTAATGACCTGCCAGCTGATGCATTCTTTGAAAGGGCTTTTACAAGGCAGCAAGGTCTGAGCTGCTTTCTGCAGTTCGGCTCCAGAGAGTATCTATCTATTTATTTATTTATTAGCTCTTTAAACATTCAGTTGGCTTGCTTTAAGCAATCACCCCTAAGTTTTGAGTTCATAGATGGACATAGGCCAGGTAAGGGAAAAGTCCCCTCCATTCAACTCAGGACCCTGAGAGCACAGAGTCCAGGTTGATGTCCAGCCATTGGGTGCAGCTGTGGCCTGGCGACCCTGACCACGATAGCTCAGCTGCTAGCTGCAGTGGAAGGCATGCCCACGAAAGGACTTGACATTGACCAGTTCACCAATTCCTGTCCCATTGCTCCATCTGTGAAGCTGCCACTGCCCAGAAGAAGAGTCCAAGGCCAAAGGTCGTCTCTGCGAATCAGTGAGTTTTCAGAATTGTAGGTATAACCCAGCTTTCTTACCTGAACAGCTTCCTGCTGTGTATCACTGAGAACCCTTGTCATACTGTAGTTTCTGCAGACAGCATGACGCAGGACCAGGGTCTGAAGACGATCAGGCACAGCCTCTAGTCATTTCACTGGGGTGATTTAGGCGAGGCCCTCCCTAGAGGTGGGGAAAGGCCTGGGTGGCCTCTTTAATCTCTTGTCTCCGACAGTGCACAGTTTTGCCTCTAAGAGCTGACTGAGTAAGATGAAGAGTCATGTAAATACGACAGGAAATGAATTAGTAGGGCCGCCAGCCCAGATGGGGGCAGTCAGGCTGGGATCTGGCCCTCAAATTATTCGCAGTTAACCCTTCTCCAGCCAGACTTGCCCAGCTTTGTCGATAGAAACATGAGTACAGAGGACACGCAGAGTGGGCGCTCTGCCTTTCCTTCTTGGCCTGTTTCTGAAGACAGAAGAGACAAACCGCAGTGACCCAGCCTTCACCCACAAAGGGATGGCTATTTCTCTGGGGGTTCTTCAGTAAAATACCCCAAGGAGCACAGAACTATGAAGAGGCCTTGAAGGATTTCTTGCTTGATACCCCTGTTTTCAGAGAAAGAAAATAAAGCTCAGAGCAAAGATCTGAGTGGCTATCTCAATGCCCACACAGCATAGTAGGGGCGAGGCTGACCGAGACCTGGGTCTTCAGAACCTCGGGCCAGAAGGGTTACATCTCCTCCGCCTCCCTGACATAGGGCTCTCCTATAGAAATCCGCAGGCCATGGCAAATGAAGGGTGGGCCTCATTCATTCATTGAAAAACTGTTACTAAGCTCCTGTCGGGTATAACAGACAGGCTGCCAGGCCCCACCCTCCTGGTGCTTACAGATCCAGATATTTGCAGAGAGCATGTGTGGGCTTAGCTCTCTTGCTCTTTCTCTCCCTTTCTTCAGTTAGTGAGAAACAGATACACAGAAAAGGTGTTTTCAGGGAGGTGAAGAGGGAGGGTGGGGGAGTGGAGGAGAGAAAGAATGAGGTGTATAAGAAGGGGGGCAGAGAGAGAATATCTCCCAAAGGATGTTCACAGAGAGGGAAATATTTGGCTGCTGCTCCTGCTGCTTTTAAAAAATTAATAGAAGCGAGCTGAACGAAATCAAACTCCTTTAACTCTCTCAAAGGCAGACTTTTCTCCTTTCCGGTAAACTTGAGTTGCCATGGTGAGAGAGTGGCCTGGGACAAGTCAGATATAAAACACTGGCAACACCAACCCAGCCCAGCGCAACACGTCGACCAGTTAATTAGAATGACCTGCCATGTGTTTCCCATTCTTTGCAACAGATTCGATTACTTTATGATTTATCACCTGTTTTTCTAAGCGAAGCTTTAGCCTTCATTCTCAGCTCTCCTCTCTGGACGCGTTAAGAGTGGTTGGGGGCACCGACGGTAGGGGAAGTTAGACAAAATGAGTCAGTTCCTTGTTCCTTCAGAAATCTTCCTTACAGAGACCCTGGAGGCCGTTGTATCTGTCCCTTATTTTCATTCTCCCTGCTCCCATCACTAATCTAATTCATTTACCTTACTACCTCTCTTTTAAGTTAGTTATTAGAACTAACTTGGAAAAGATTGCTGTGTGTCCACACCAAAACAATGCCTCTGTTCAAGTGGTACTTCGGAGTTCACAAAGCTCTGTCGTGTTTCATTTTATCCCACCTTCCCGACAACCTGGAGAAGGAGAAAGAGCCAGGATCGCTCTACTTTCTGTTGACAAGAATGAGGCTGGAGGCCCAGGGAGAAGTTCAAGCCTTGCCCAGGATCTCTCACACGAAGTAGGTGCAAGCTTGAGGCTTCTGCATTCAAGTCCATGGCCAGGAGTTCTCTCCACAGTTCAGCTGTGTTGTCAGGGACTCACAAACTTAAAGGGCACAGTGCAATGAGCATCTGACCATGAATGAGAAAAGAGAAGAAAGCTGTTTCCTTCTCTTCATAGTCTTCTCAACTGTAAACTTAAAAAGTTGGAGAAAGAGTTTACCTCTTAGGTCCAAACCGGCTCTAACATTTGCTGTTAAATGGTTTCACTATAGGAAAACATTGAGGCTGAGTCCCTGAGAGGCAGTAGTTCTATAACATTAAATATTTTATTGTATAAAGTAATGTACTTATTAAAAGTTAACATTCATCTCTGAGCATACGTGATCATTTTAACATTAGTGTTGCTGCTAACAGTTACAAAGAAGAGATATTCTGTTAGGCAGGAGAACTGAACTTAAATGGATTCACTCGAGATTCAGGTACTCGGTTAGCTTTTCAAATCTAAATTTGCTTTCAGTGGTTTACCCAGAGGTATTCAAACAAGATAATAGTGATAAATCAGGGTTTAACCAGACCAACAATAACAAACATTGCTAGCATTTATTGGGCACAAAATAAAAAGCATTTTTTCCCCTGGATTATTCTATTTTAATCTCTCCCATCCCAAGAACCCACGAAGCAGGTTATCTCCTTGTCAGTGAGGGACTGAGACTGCTAGATACTCTGTGAGTTGTTTGGTGTTTTTCAGCTGGTAAAGGCCACACCCAGGGTTTACACCCAGGCAGCTTGTGCAGAATTGGGTCTTTACTGATTGAATTTACTAACTTGTTTACAGTGGGTGAGGCTCTGGTTAGAGAGCTGAGTGAGAACACTCACCCTTGGTAGATCCTCCACCAAGGACACCAACGGACAGATAAGATTTTTCTTGGAGTCCTTGGGATTAGACCCAAGATTTCCAGTTGTCTTAAAGGATGCTTCAACAGTGCAGGACTGATGCTCAAGACCCAGAGCCTGGGCAGTGCTGGAGACTCCGCAAGAGTCTCACTGTTTGCCTTTCAGTGTCCAGACTCCTGCAGACCACCACTCACTGTTATGACAACACAACATTACATCAGATTCATTGCAGTTCAACTGAGTAGGTTACCATAAACCACATTCCAACATGTGTTCCTGGGGAGACACCCTGGGGTCACTGATTGGACTTGGGGGAAAATCTTAGTACTTAATTGAATTTGTAAGGCATCAAGTTCTTCTTGACGGAAAATGGGGAGAAGCCTTAGTCCTATCAACAGCACATTTACAGCAGTCTCCTGAGTGGTTTATTTCTGCAGATGGAGAATCTCAGTCACTTTATGTTCTTATTGTTTTCAATTTACTGACCAAATTCTGGGACTGGACCCAATTTGAGGTTTGCAACCTCTTGTGTGTTATTATAGAGAGAAGTAGGGCACAATTAATGAATTTCTTGTTTTTGCCTATGATTCAGACTCTGTTTTTTAAGAATTAGGAGTTACATATTTATGCATATGTACATATGCACAGGACATATTTATTCAGAAATATGCACATGTGCTCTAATAGACTTTATCTCTGGAAGGAATCTCTATCTGACCTACTTAAATTTTTAAAAAAAAATTTATTGATTTTAGAGAGAGAGGGGAAGGGAAGGAGAGAAAGAAAAAAAAAAGTACCATTGGTTTGTTGTTCCACTTATGCATTCATTGTATGGACCCTGACCGGTGATTGAACTCACAACCTTGATGTACTGGGTCAATGTTCTAACCAACTGAACTACCCAGACAGGGCAGTGTATATAATCCTTTTAATGTATTGAAGGATCCTATTTGGTAATATTTTGTTGAGGATTGTAGCATTTTATTCACCAGGGATATTAGCCTATAATTTTCTTTCTTTGCAGAGTCTTTATCTGGTTTTGGAATTAGGATAAGGCTGACCTCGTAAAATAAGCTTGGGAGTCTTCCCTCCTCTTAAACTTTTTTGGATAGTTTGAGAAGGATATGTGTCAGTTCTTCTTTGAAGGTTTGGTAAAATTCTCCTGTCATCTGGTCCAGGACTTTTGTTTGTTAGTTTTTTGATGACTGCTTCAATTTCACTGGCTGTAATCTGTTTATTCAGATTCTGATTCTTCCTGATTCAGTTTTGGAAGATTGTATGTTTCTAGGAATTTATTCATTTCTTCCAGATTGTGCAATTTGTTGGCATATAGTTGTCTGTAATATTTTCTTATAATCCTTTGTATTTCTTTGGTGCCTGTTTATACTTCTCCTTTTTCATTTCTGATTTTATTTATTTGGGTCCTCTCTCTTTTTTTCTTGATAAATCTGGTCAAAGATTTGTCAATCTTTTTATCTTTTCAAAGAACCAGCTCTTGGTTGCATTAATCTTTTGTACTGTTTTTTTTTAGACTCTATTTTATTTATTTCTGCTCCAATATTTATTATTTCTTTTCTTCTACTCACTTTGGGCTTTACTTGTTTTTTTTTTTCTTCTTCAAATTTCTTTATGTATAAAGTTACATTGTTTACTTGAGATATTTTTGTTTCATGAGGTAGGCCTATAATATTATGAATTTCCCTCCGAGGGCTGCTTTCACTGTGTCCCATAGATTTTGGGTTATTGTATTCTCATTTTTATTTGTTCCAAGGTATCTTTTGATTTCTTCCTTGATCTTAGTGTTATCCTATTCATTATTTAGTAATGTGTTATTTAGTCTTTGTGTGTTTTTTAGTCTTTTTCTTGTGATTGATTTCTAGTCTCATGCCATTATTAAAAAGGTGTTTGATGTGATTTTGATCTTTTAAAGCTTATTGAGACTCATTCTGTGTCTTGACACATGGTCTATCCTACAAAATGTTCCATGTGCCCTTGAAAAGAACACAGGCCACTTTCTGGAGTCACCAGCTGGGGCTGCTCATTGTACTCAGTTCCAGACCCTGGAGCCCATGGCTGCTGCCCTGTCCCACCAGACTGGCATCCAAGCAGGTGAAGATGTTAAAGATATCTTTTCCAGAGCAAGAAATTGTAAGGTCGGTGAATAATGGGAAAGGTCAGGCCCGGGAACTTTGGCTAGGACCGCCCACAACCAAGCACTCCAAAAGAAGCTTCACAGGAACCCTTTGGAAAAAAGCGACCGTCTGCCAGCCAGTGAGATTTCACTACGTCATATTAGCTTGACCACCCTAGGGACCCTGTAAATATCTCCCACGTGGTTTAATCCTTGCGACTTCCTTGGCCTCCATCTTTCCTCAGGGCCAGGGAACCTTGCCGGGCAGGATGCGTGCTCTGTACTCAATAAAGCCTTTTGTTATTCTACACTTTGTGGCTCTGGCCCCTTCCTTCCTTCTTGGCGGGGGAAAAATACCTTACATTTTGGTGCCAAAATCCGGGAGGAGTTTGAAGTCCGCAAGGACCTCTCCTCTTTCCTTCCCCTCTGAGAAAGAACCAGGATCTCTGACCTTCCACCCACTTCGGCGCACGGTGCAATAAGTCCCCTGCCTCCACCTTCCCCTCAGTTCTTTCCGCCAAGACTCCCTGTCCGAAACCGTAGCTATATCAGGGAAGTTTTTTCCATTTCGAGTGAGTGTGCTTATGGAGACGTCCGGAGCACATCCACTTTACCTTTTCCACCCATGGCCAAACCTTGAATTTTAGGATACTAATGCTCAAATCTGACCACTCTGAGGACTAAGGGTGGCTGTGGGGGCACAGGAATCTCCCTCCTTAAAGAAGAAGAAACTGCTCTTCTCCACTGTGGCCAGGCCACAGACCCACTGAATTAGCCTCCTGAAGAGACTTTCGGTGTTAACACCCTCACCAATTTAACTATCATCAAAAAAGCTGGGTACTGATTGGAGATCTCTTACATACATGGCTTCTAATTATTCTCATGCCTGTTCTTAATCTCTGTGCTGCCTGTTCCACCGCGCAGGCCTTTTTCTGGCCAGAGAAACATCATCTAAAACATCCACTCCTGATCTTTCCTTCCCCATGGACTCCCAACTCTCTCTCCCTCCTGTCTGACCCCCGGGGGCGCCTATCTCTTGGGACTTCTCTGGTCCTCTGCGGACCTCTTTTGTGCTCGGGTCTCTTCCCTCTGAGAGCCCCCTCCCTCCCTTTGCAAAATCCTGTTTCTTATTCATCACTACCACTCTCTTTCTCCTCCCTTGCTGGCCAGGGGCCCCTCCCTTCTCCACTATGTTCTTAAGTCCCTCCTCCATCAGGCCTTTCTCAGCCTGGCATTGGCTCTTACACTGGTTTTGAGGACATCCAACCCCAATTTTCTTACAGGAAGTTCTGGCCCTGTCCTGCCTTTGGCTCCAGCGTTTCCTGAGGGATCTGGGTGCCGGGCTCTGCATGAGCCTTCCTCCTCTTATTCTCAAACCCTCCCCAAACCCCTATCCGGAACCTGTGAACATGGCATTTAAAGTTTTTAATGGTCCCAACTAGTAGAAACAGGCCAAGGCTGTTCACCAGGCCCGCATGCAGCAGAAGGTAACACTCCAAACCCCAGGTCATGTGACAACCCTGAGGCCAGTAGAACAACAGAGGCAAGGCACAGAAAGTGCCCGACCCAAATCCAAGCCACAAAGAGAAATCCACCAGCAGCTTGCTTTAAGTATGGCAAGCAGGACCACTGGTCCTGGCAGGGCCCCTGCTGGCGGCTGCCCACTGAGCCCTGCCCTGACTACAAACAGCCCAGTCACTGGCGGAGTGATTGCCCCTTTGGGCAACAGGCTTTTCCTCAGTGCCTCTACGAGGAGGACAAGCCACCTGAATGGGAAGCCAATCCAGCCAGGTGGGTGCATCACTCGAACTTCTAGGACACGGCCTGGACTCGGAGAACCCAGTCTATGCTGCAATGAGGGGGTATGTCCATCTCATTTCTTGTGGATATGGGGGCTACCTTCTCTGTTTTGCCATCACACTCTGAACCTCTAATTTCCTCACAGGTCTCAGTTATGGGAATGGATGGGACCCCTAACTTTCCCCTTTTTACGCCACTCCTGACATGCAGTTTTGCCTCAAGCTTGCATCCTTACAGGACCACTGGCAGTTGGAACCACTGGACTCCATCCATCTCCAGCTCACGAAAAGGCTGGACCCTACAACCCCCTCCTATTATTCCTCTTCTTTTAATCCTTACAGGACCGCATCCGTGAAGTTTCTCAACTCACGGCCACACAGATGTTCCTCCTGACACCCCTCAAAGCCACCACCTTTCAATCTCCCCCTCCCCATGACACCCCTAATCAGCAGGAAGTAGCCAGATGAATAAATGGTGCCCCTTTTCTATTTAACACAAAAGGTCAGAATGTAAGGTTGGTGGATAATGGCAAAGGTCAGGCCCAGGAACTTTGGCTAGGACCACCCACAACCAAGCACTCCAAAAGAAGCTTCACAGGAACTCTTTGGAAAAAAGTGACCATCTGCCAGCCAGTGAGATTTCACTACGTCATATTAGCTTGACCACCCTAGGGACCCTTTAAATATCTCCCACGTGGTTTAATCTTTGCGACTTCCCTGGCCTCCATCTTTCCTCGGGGCCAGGGAACCTTGCCGGGCAGGATGCGCGCTCTGTACTCAATAAAGCCTTTTGTTATTCCACACTTTGTGGCTCTGGCCCCTTCCTTCCTTCTCGGCGGGGAAAAATACCTTACAGAAATGAAAAGTACAGATTTTAAAATATATCTATTGGAAATTTTTCTAGATGACAATCCATTTTTAATATCAGTGATTCCATCTCTGGAATGGATATCAATAAACAGAGAAATTTGTGATTGGATCATATAGTCAGCCTTTAGATTCTTGGAATAAGGATTATTATTCCTTTGGTTTACCCTATAAAAGGACAAACAACCGTGCTACATATTATTCAGGTTAGATTCTCAGAATGACCAGGGATATGAATAGATATTCATTGCATGGTCTTCAGATCATTCTCATGTTTATAAAAAAATATCGTATGCAGTAACAAGAACAACACTGAAAAAAAAGGCTTGAAGGTGGTCACATCAAAGATGAAGTATTTGGAACAGTAAAGAAAGATGGCCTGACCTGTGGTGGCGCAGTGGATAAAGCGTCAACCTGGAATGCTGAGGTCGCCGGTTCAAAACCCTGGGCTTGCCTGGTCAAGGCACATATGGGAGTTGATGCTTCCTGCTCCTCCCTCCCCCTTCTCTCTCTCTCTCTCTCTCATTCTCTCTCCTCTCTAAAAATTAATAAAAGTAAAAAAAAAAAAAAAAAAAAAAAAAAGAAAGATGTATCATTACATGGATATAAAAAATATTTGCTGTCACAATCTCCTTCTGCCCCATTGCCTGCAGCTGAAGAAGAATTTTGACAGATTAAAATTAATGTACAAACTGACAGGGGTGTGGATACTGCACATAAAATACTGCAAGGAGTAACATTTCATATTTATCAAGAATTTTTTCAGGTTTTGGAAAAACTGAATAACAAACAGCTCAAATATGTGCAATTGGAAATAGATATAAAATATGAAATTATAATTTTGGCCAACACAGCAAATACAAAACTAAAATATTTGCCAAGAGGATTCCCAGGGATTCAGTATGTTACCATTTCTTTCTATATAAACATTCCCATGAAGGAGACTATTTGGAGTTCATAACTTTAATTATTTAGTCAATGCCTGGATACATATGCAGTATCAGAATGGACTGAATTCTACCTGCAAGAGTCCACTGCTAGAAATTGTAGAAAGACAAGAACAAATGGATGTCATTAGAAAGATTGAGATAGAAAATAGGGACAAGTTGGCTGCAGGCTTCCTTTAGGCAGAAGTATACCCCTGCTTAAGTATACTTTAAGCAGAAGTATGCACAGAAGCAAAATTTTGCAAGCCAAGGGGTCCTGAAGAAAAAAGGAGAATTCAAAGATAAATTAAGGGTCCAGCTGAAAATGAAAACACTACTGATTAATATAATTAGCATTACAATACCATTTTTTAAAAAGTAAAGGCTTTAGCCTGACCAGGTGGTGGTGTAGTGGCTAAAACATCGACCTGGGACACTGAGGACCCAGGTTTGAAACCCCAAGGTCAACAGCTTGAGCGTGGGCTTATATGACTTGAATGCAGGCTCACCAGTTTGAGTGTGGGGCCCTTACTTGAGCGTGGAATCACAGACATGACCTCATGGTTGCTGGCTTGAGCCCAAAGGTTGTTGGTTTGAACCCAAGGTCACTAGCTTGAGTCCAAGCTCTCTGGCTCAGTTGCAACCCCCCAGTCAAGGCATGCATCAGAAAGCAATCAGTGAACAACTAAAGTGCCACAACAACAACAAAAAGTTGATGCTTCTCATCTTTCTCCGTTTCGGTCTGTTTGTCTCTCTCTCTCTCTCTCTCTCTCTCTCTCTCTCTCTCTCTCTCATTAAATCCCCCCAAACCTCCCCCCAAAACTCCCCTAAAAACCAATTTCAACTTTTAATACAGGAGAACTGAAATCATTCCATGTTGATGTGTAGTAGCGAAAAAGATAAAATGATTATACTTTTTGAAAAATAGCACTTTTTACTTCTGTGTGTTTTTATTTTTATTTATTTATTTATTTATTTATTTATTTTCCCATTTTTCTGAAGCTGGAAACGGGGAGGCAGTCAGACTCCCGCATGCGCCCGACCGGAATCCACCCGGCATGCCCACCAGGGGGCGATGCTTTGCCCCTCTGGGGCATCGCTCTGTTGCAACCAGAGCCATTCTAGCGCCTGAGGCAGAGGCCACAGAGCCATCCCCAGTGCCCGGGCCATCTTTGCTCCAATGGAGCCTCGCTGCGGGAGGGGAAGAGAGAGACAGAGAGGAAGGAGAGGGGGAGGGGTGGAGAAGCAAATGGGCGCCTCTCTTGTGTGCCCTGGCCGGGAATCGAACCCGGGACTCCTGCACACCAGGTCGACGCTCTACTGCTGAGCCAACTGGCCAGGGCACTTCTGTGTGTTTTTAAAATTAATGTTATAGAAGTCTCATGATTCCTATTTTTGAATTAAAGCTGGAAAAGTGATGTTTAATTTTGTCACACTGTTTTCATCAGGTGATGATTACACACTTTCACATGATTCTTCAAGTTTTAACAGTTGGGTCAATGTCAGAAAGTCTAATATCTGAAAGTAAGATATACTTCTTGTTATGCATTACTGAGACAAAATTGTTTTTTTCTTTGAGGGGGAAAGACCTTATTCACACTACTTAAGGAATATGCTAAGAACCAGGTCAAATGATTTTCTAAGCTAAAAATGAGTGTACCTAAGAAGAGGTGAAAAGTTGTTTACTTGGAGAAGCACTGGTAATTCTCAGAATGGGATCATGCGTGCAGCTGCTAGAAACTGCTTTATTGCCCCAGTCTTCATTTGAACTTTCTGGTTTTTTAAAATGGCATTAGATCAGCTCACTCTGAAACCTTACGGGTACAAGATATTTTCTGGGTTGCAGGATTTCTCATGAGAGTGAAAGACACATTTTTACAGCTTTAGTACATTCTCTTTCTAGTGATTCAAAAGCTTTCTATTTCAAAAGTAAGTCATTGCATTATAAGTAGTGTGAAGACAACTATTTATGTTTAGTTATTAATATAATATTAAATATTACATTAATATAATTCAAAAGCAAATAATATGTAAAGTTAATAATATTGAAAAAGTTTTAAATATCAAGTTTTATTTTCTTCCCAAACCATATATATATGTAGGTAAGTTGTGTTCTTTAGCAGTTTTGAGCAAATATTCAGATTTAATAAAATTGTTTTAAGGTCTTTGTACTTATCAGCCTAGCACAGATAAACACTTAAGAATCTTGTTTCAATGTATGTGTTACTTCAGACATATTTTAAAAATGAAAACACATACTGAAGCTTTCTTTTAATTGGTTTTCAAATGCTTATGCTTATTATGCTAATATTAAGAATTTATGTAAATGACTCTTATTATTAAAGGGTCTTCAGCACTCCATGTAGCATGTAAGTAAAATATTTAGACATTTAAAACACCTTCTCGACTAGTGATTTTTGTAAATTTTACATTATTTTCTTTATTAGTAAATTTTTCTCAAATAATTTTGAACTCATTTTTCTCTCAATTAGCAGAAAATACTTGTTGATTACATATGATGTGCATTTCAAAACATATTTAACTCTTTCCTAAAACTTTGCATTTTCAGCTACAACATACAGAGATTTTGAGCCTAATTGTTCTGTGATACTTGAAATAGAGGGAGCTGGAACACTTTGCCATGTTTAATCTGTTGAACCTGCTGAGAGAGCCATCACTTGGAAGTGTTTCCTTTTTTTCTTTTTTCTTTTTGTATTTTTCTGAAGCTGGAAATGGGGAGGCAGTCAGACAGACTCCTGAATGCGCCCGACCGGGATCCACCCGGCATGCCCACCAGGGGGCGATGCTCTGCCCATCTGGGGTGTTGCTCTGTTGCAACCAGGGCCATTCTAGCGCCTGAGGCAGAGGCCACGGAGCCATCCTCAGCGCCCGGGCCAACTTTCACTCCAATGGAGCCTTGGCTGCAGGAGGGGAAGAGAGAGACAGAGAGGAAGGAGAGGGGGAGGGGTGGAGAAGCAGATGGGCGCTTCTCCTGTGTGCCCTGGCCGGGAATCAAACCTGGGACTCCTGCACGCTAGGCTGATGCTCTACCACTGAGCCAACCGGCCAGGGCTGGAAGTGTTTTCTAAATGAATTGTGGGGACCCAGAATTCAGAATTTTAAAGTCTAAACTTTTACTGCATAAAATAACATCAGAAATGCACATTTTATAGTATAAAATATGAAACACTCACTTTTATAGTTTATTACCTATGGTACTATATATGCACCTTTCAGAAACTCAATGTGTGTTCAAGTAAAACATATTAGAATAAATAGAGGTTGACAGATTTTTTTCTAGAATTAAGAGTATTTGTGTGGTTTTTAAAATTTAAAAATAATGAGACTATAATGTTTAAACATGCAAAATAGTCAACAGTAATATTGTGCTTGTTTGCTAGAAATATACTTTAGGCACTGGCTGGTTGGCTCAGTGATAGAGCATCAGTCTGGTGTGTGAATATCCTGGGTTTAATTTTGGTAAGGGCACAAAGGAGAAACAACCATCTGCTTCTCCATGCCTCCCTCTCCTGCAGCCATGGCTCCATTGGTTACAGCACATGGGCTCTGGGTGCTGAGTATGGCTCTGTGGAGCCTCTGCTTCAGGCACTAAAAATAGTTTGGTTATGAGCATGGCCCCAGATGGGCAGAGCATTGGCCCCAGGTGGGGGCCACCATGTGGATCCCGGTCAGGGTACATGAAACAGTCTGTCTCTCTATCTTGCCTCTTCTCACTTGGAAAAAGAAGAAAAAAAAATAAAGATATACTTTAAGTTATTCCATAGGTGCACAGGTAGACACAACATACACGTAAATTTCTGTATTGATAATCTTGAAGCTGTTATTTTTATTCAGGAAGATTGTTAACTTGTCATAAAGGTATAAAATAATTTAGTAGTGAATGTTTTTCTGATTCCACTATACTACTTGAAAGCAAATGAACATTTCAGAATAGAGATGTGATTATATAGTCTTAAACTAATTATTATTTTATTGAAAATCAGTGCTGTGTTTGTTATTGAGTATAACTCATCATAACAACAGAATGTAAATAAAGTACTCCCAATAGATTTATAAAGCATTGAAGAATTATGTCACCTGTGGACATTTTATAAGTGCATTTTATATTGCAATAAATACTTTTCTCTTTAAAAAAAGAATATATATTCTGCTGCTTTGGGGTAAAATGCTATGAAGATATCAATTAAATCCATCTACTCTAATGTGTCATTTAAGGCTGATATTTCCTAGTTGATTTTCTGTCTAGAACATTAGTGCATTGAGATCAATGGGATGTTAAAATCCCCTACTGACTGTCTTATTGTCATTCTCTCCTTTTATGTCCATCAAGATTTGCTTTATATATTTAGGTGCTCTTATGTTGGGTGCATAAATGTTTACAAGGGTTATGCTCTCTTATCATAATTTAGTGTCCTTTGTCTCTTACTAGAGCCTTTATTTTATAGTCTAGTTTGATAGATATTAGTATTACCACTCCAGTTTTTTTTCATTTCCACTTGCCCGATATATCTTTTCCACCTCTATACTTTTAATCTGTGTGTATCTTTCATTCCAAGGTGGGTCTTTTGTAGACAACATATATTTGGGTTTTGCTTTCTCATCCATTATGCTACCCTATGTCTTTGGATTGGAGAATTTAAGCCATTTACATTTAAGAGTGATTATTGATAGGTACATGTTTATTGTTATTTTATTCTTTTAACTGTATTCCTATGATTTTTTTTCCTTCTTCTTCTTTTTTTTTTTTTTTCTTTCATTTTTCTGAAGCTGGAAACAGGGAGAGACAGTCAGACTCCCGCATGCGCCGACCGGGATCCACCCGGCACGCCCACCAGGGGCGATGCTCTGCCCACCAGAGGGCGATGCTCTGCCCATCCTGGGCGTCGCCAAGTTGCGACCAGAGCCACTCTAGCACCTGAGGCAGAGGCCACAGAGCCATCCCCAGCGCCTGGGCCATCTTTGCTCCAATGGAGCGTTGGCTGCGGGAGGGGAAGAGAGAGACAGAGAGGAAAGCGCTGCGGAGGGGTGGAGAAGCAAATGGGCGCTTCTCCTGTGTGCCCTGGCCGGGAATCGAACCCGGGTCCTCCGCACGCTAGGCCGACGCTCTACCGCTGAGCCAACCGGCCAGGGCTCCTTCTTCTTCTTAAAGAAGACCCTTTAACGTTTTTTGTAACACTGGTTTGGTGGTAACAAACTGCTTTAGCTTTTTTTTGTCTGGGAAGCTCTTTATTTCTCCTTCACTTTAAAATGACAGCTTCACTGGGTAAAGTAGTCTTGGTTATAGGTCCTTGCTTTTCATCATTTTGAATATTTCAGTATGCCAATCCCTTCTGGCCTGAAATGTTTCTGTTGAGAAATCTTCTGAAAGCCTTATGGGAGCTCCCTTATAAGCAACTAACTGCTCTTCCCTTGCTGCTTTTAAGATTTTCTCTTTGTCTTGAACATTTACCATTTTAATTATGAGGTGTCTTGGTATGGGCCTCTTTGGGTCCATTTTGTTTGGGACTCTGCATTTCCTGGACTTGTATGTTGTTTTCCTTCACCAGATTAGGAAACTATTTAGTCATTATTTCTCAAGTATGTTCTCAATCTCTTGCTTGCTTTCTTCTTGTTCTGGTAACCCTATGATGTGGATGTTCATATGCTTCATGTTGTCCCAAAGGTCCCTTAAACTATTCTCATTTTTCTAAATTCTTTATGCTGTTCTGATTGGGTGTGTTTTGTTACCTTGTCTTCCAAATCACTGATTCGAATCTCTGCTTCATCCAACCTACTGTTGATTCCTTCTAGTGTATTCTTCATTTCAGAATATGTGTTCTTTATTTCTGACTGGTTCTTTTTTTTATGGGTTTTATGTTCTTTTTTTATGCTGCTGTAGTTTTCACTTAAGTTTTTTATAGTTCTTACTAAGTTCCTTTAGAATCTTTATAACCATTCTTTTGAACTCTGTATTGGGTAAATTGCTAGCCTCCATTTCATTTAGCTCTTTTTCTGGAGATTTGTCCTGTTCCTTTATTTGGGGCATGTTTCTTTGCCTCCCCATTTTGGCTATCTCTTTCTGTTTGTTTTTATACATTAAGTAGATCTGTTATGATCCCAGTCTTGATATGGTGTTCTTATGCAATAGGTATTCTATGAGACCCAGTGGTACAGTCTCTTTGATCACCTGAATTGGGAGCTCCAGGAATGTCCCTTGTGTGGGTTATGTGGGCCTCCTGTTTAATTGAGTTTTGATTGCTGTTGGCTTGTTTGTGTGTAGGGCCAACCCTCAGGCTGGCTATGGGGACCAACGCTAACCAAAATGTATAGGCTGCTGTGCCGGTGCTGACTACATGGAGCAGAATTTGCCTCAGCAGGATCTGGTGCTAGCACAGCTTCCCTTTGGATATGTTGTTTGTGAAGCTAACTGGATCCTGCTCTTATGTTGTCTGAAGCTGATTACTGGTGTAAGGTTGGTGAATAATGGGGGATGGTCACGTGGGGAACCCAGGCCCGTGAACTTTGGCTAGGACCACCTACAACCAAACGCGCCAAAGGAGGCTTCACAGGAACCGTTTGGAAAAAAGTGACCATCTGCCCGCCAGTGTGATTTCACTACATCATATTAGCCTGACGTCCCTAGAGGACCCCTTTAAATATCCCTCACACGGGTCACTCCGTGTGACTTCCCTGGCCCTGGCCTCCATCTTTCCTCAGGGCTAGGGAACTTCGTGGGGCGGGATGTGCGCTCTGTACTCAATAAAGCCTTTTGTTATTCCACACTTGGTGGCTCTGGCCCCTTCCTTCCTTCTCGGCGGGGAAAAATACTTTACAACTGGGTGTGTTGGTTCTGGCCTTTTGGAAGAGAGCCTGATACAAGCCAATGTAAGGTGCTGTCTGTGACTGGCACTGGGCAACCTGTTTGGAACAGTCTTCTGTAAATCCTTCGTTATGAAACTTCTCTTCAGCTAATTATCAGTTGGTTATTCAGGCTGATCGCCTTGTATTTCAGTTGTGATTCCAGTTTGGTCCTGAGAGGAGGTGAGTGTAACGTTCATCTATTCTGCTGCCATCTTCTCACAATCAAGTATTTTTTTTTAGCCATAACTAGATTTAACATGATTTGTTTATCTAGAAATTAATTTAGCTCCACTTACATAGCACATGTGGTGTACTGGACTCTGCTTTGAGCACATTACTAATATTAACTGATGTGATCCTATTTATAACTCCTTGAAGTGGGTCCTTCATTATTATCCTAATTTTATAGGTCATTTTATAGACCAGGAAATGGAGGCCAGTTTCTTTATCTGCTGTGAGCTGGATTTGTAAAGGGGGGGGGGGTGATGTGCAATACTGCTGTTTTATTTGAAAGGTTTGTATTCTGTTTTTCTTGCAAAAACAACAACAACAACAAACCAGCACAGAAAAGCCAGAATCATCAAAGACTGGATTTACTTAATGATGCACTGGTTTTATGGCTAAATACTTATAGCTATTAAAAAACATGTTTATTATTAAAATTCCTGCAGGAAACATAACTCTGTTATTGTGATATTTAAACCTTTTGGCTTCTAATTTCCCCTCTCTTTGAAACAATTATGTGCATAATGTGATTTTTAATAATCTGTGGTTTCTTTGGAATGCAAATATTATGTTTAATCATCACAGACTGTCCTTCCTAAGGCTCTTGGCCTCCTTGCCTTTGCACACACAATGTCTGTTGTCCAGACTACTCGGTCTCACTCCTCTCACAGGTCAGGCTCCAAGGAAGGATGGCTAACAACAGGTGAGTCCTCTCTCAACTCAATAAGCTTCTGTTTGGATGATGGAGTCGGTCACACCTGGGTTCTTATGAGCTGTGGCTTTGCCCAGAATGGTAGTGGAGAGGCGCTGAGAGGTGAGTGGGTTCAGGCTGTGCTATGAAGTAAAACAGTTGGAAGTTGGCGATTGACTGGTCAGGGAAGGAAAAAGAGGAATCTGCTATAAAATTACCCCTCATCTCCTTGGGTTCAGGGACTTCTGTATTTCTTAATCTATCACAGTGCTCAGTACCTAGAAAACAACTGAAAAATATTTATTAAATATGTGAATAAATGAGTGATCAGTGAAGAAAATCTGATCCAGTGAAGTTCTGTGAGTTGCTCTGGGTCAAATACCTACTTAATGGCAGAATTAACCTTGGAATCTAGGTTATCTAAGTGTGGCAGCAACTTTGGCTTTCTGTACTTTTTGAGATCTCTCTCATCTCCCTTAAGATTTTTAGCTCTTTGAAGGCAGGTGCTATGAAAAATCAATGTAACCAAAGCTATTTGGCTGTGGAAGATGGAATCAAAGATGCATGCGCATTTTGTTAGGCACGGTGTCAACTTTACTCTTTCATTACCCTTGTTTCTGTCCTTCTTTGTCCATTCCATTCTAGCAGTGGCCCTACCTACTTCTCGCCTGGACTACAAATGCTATAGCCTCCTAACCTTCCACTGTTGTCTTGTTATTTACATGCTTTTGGCCACCTGAAATAAAATCATCTTAGCCCTGCTACTTATTAGTAGGGGGATGTTGGCCAAGGCACTTATTCTTTCAGAGCCCGAGTTTACTTATTTGTCAAAAGTAGATAATAACAAAAAAATGTCCTACTAATACTGTGAAAATTTGTTGAAATATATGTGAGAACCAGGCCAGACCACAAAGGCTGGGCCAGGCTAGAGGGTTGGAGAGACCGACCAACCAGACTTGGCTAAGGCAACTTCCTTTTTGGTTCACTGTTGCCTCAGCTAACAAGCAATACAAGGAATAGAGGGTGTAGAGCGGTGCAGGTGGTGGTACCTCCCCAGTGCATGCTCATGGTTCAGTGAGGTTTCAGTGAAACAACTGAGAGCAAGCACTGCTTGTGGGTCAACCTGCTGTGTAGATTCTAAAGGGTTCTCTTACTATTAATGCTATTCTGACAACTAGTGCCAGAATCTGCACTGTGCTAGATATTTTTTGCATACTTCATAATATTTGATCAATGAGACAGAGGTAAAAAGTAGATATAATCATCCCCACTTTATAGATGTAGTTCCAATAGAAAGGTTAAATAACTTGTCTGAGACCACAAAATCAGGATTATTTTATTACCAAGCATATTAATTTCTTTTTTATTTAAATAATTCAAAAATTTTTCCCTTGTTTTTTGAGAGTGAGAGAAAGAGAGAAAGGCATCAACTTGTTGTTCTACTTAGTTGTTCCATTTAGTTGTGCACTTATTGGCTTCTCCTATGTGTCCTGACTGGAGATTGAACCCACAACGTCTGTGTGCCAGAATGACACTCTATCCACTGAGCCACCCAGCCAAGGCTCCAAATATATTAATTTCAATTTACAGTTTTTTATCAAATTCTATACTCCTTCTTTTTGTGATGATGTGAGATGATAAATACCCATGTGATGATATGAAGTGAGGTGAATGACATAAAGATTGTGATATAGCAATATGCTACTTACTAGAAGGATTACTTGGAACACATTCATTGCAGTACCCTGACAGTCTGATAACCAAGGTGGCTATGTAGTGACTAGTGGGTGGATGGTGTCTACAGCATGGAGACTCTGGACAAAGGGATAATTCAGATCCCAGGTGGGACAGAGTGAAATGGTGTGAGGTTTCCTCACACAGCTCAGGACAGTGCATAGTTAAAACTTATGAGTTGTTTATTTATGGAATTTTCTATTGAATATTTTCAGACTACAGTTGACTGAGACAACTGCAGGTAAAGGGGACTATTATATGTACATAAAATTAGGAGAGTGGTAAGTGCACTATCATTAACATTACTAAAGGTTCATCACAATGTTGCTTCCAGAATGAAGGGACAGGCTACACACCCTGAAATACAGAAGTACATTGTAAACCTTCAAATGCCAGTCTTCCAACTTGAAAAAAAATTAATATCTCATCTCCACCAGCTATACAGTAGGTAATGTAAACCTTTTAAATCAGAGAATTTCTATAACAAGTGTTGTGAGTCCTGGGTTTTGCTCACATGTACAGAAACAGTAATAATTGGCTTGGCCAAGCTGGAAACAAATACCAATATATTCTGGAAGAATTGTCTAAGAGATCCTTGGGAGAGAAACTGTGGGATAATATAATGATTGAGTTTTTCTAACTTGAAGGAGTTTGAAGAAGAGAGGAGATTATGGATAATTTATATATATCTATATTTTGTATATATATATATAATATTGGGAGGGAGATCAAAAGGTAAGATCAGTACACGGGTAGTGTAACTGTCTTAGCCTCAGTTCTTCCTGATATGAGGGCCTTGTGAAGATATTTATTTTGGAAAGTGATTCCTCCAATGGGCTGAGTTGAGTTGGGACTAAGAGATGGAACAGGGAAAGAAGAAATGACAAGGACATTTATCGAGTGGGTCACTGCTGTGGGTGACTGACTGAAGCTCTGCCATGCTGAAGAGGCCTCTGATAAACTGTGGAGTGCACCCCAGACAGACTTTTTGGTCTTAAGTGCAGAAGTAGAGTAGTTTATCTATTGGCTTCTGTACCCATTGATCAAGGTTGCCCATGGAGTTACCTCCTTCATTCCAGGGTTTCCAAATGTCAGGTGACTGGTGAGTTCCTGTAAGTGGAGAGAAACCCTAGGGTGGAGGGAGAGATAAAGCTACTGTCAAGCTAAGCCTGCATTCCTCTCTAAACTGTACCATTTATTCATCATGTCACTTTTAGCTAAGGTCTTTATCTGAGGCAGCTACTCAGTTCAAGGGCCAATTACTTGTAAAGCTTTGGGCTGCCTGAAAAAAGCACAAATAATGAGGAGAGGAAACTAAAATTAGAGCAAATGAAATGACCTTTGCCAATAGCAACTCCCTCTGCCTCCCTATTTTTTCTGGCTGCCCTTGATGTAGTATGCTTTATGTTCTAGACACTGCATTAAGCACGTTCCCAGGATTGCCTCTGTTGTTTAATTCTCATGAGGTGGACACTATTGCTTTTCCCATTTAGGAGTTGGTTGGCAAAGGCAGATATCGATCAGCTATCTCAGTGCATCCATGTTTGATAAATCTGAGAGGCCTAGCCAACCCCCAACACTCTGTCCCATAACTCCACTTTATTTTTCTTGTGAGCATATTTTTTATTGGTTCATCTAGTTGCTTGTTGTTGGTCTCCTGCCACTAGAATGTAAACTCCATTGGGTTGGGACTTTATCTTTTTGTTAGAACGATGCCTCGAATGCAGTAGGTAGTCAAGTACTTACTGTTGATTGAAAAAGGAAAAATGAGGTTTCACTGATGTGAGTACAATAAAGTTTGTCTCATTTAAAAACTTAGTTATAAAACGTAATAGACACTGGTCCAGGTAAAGGGGAAGTGGCGAAGGCTCATGGAGCAAGTATAGATCTCAATTAGAAGCCCACAGAATATGGAGTCAACGATGAGAAAATGCAAAGAAAAGGTTAAAAAGGAAAAGATGGAAAGGGATTTATTCACAATTACCCCACTTATCAATATTTATTAGGCATAGCTGTAATGCAGGAGGCCCAGACCCAGAAAATTGGTCTGGTGGTGTTGCAGAATCCTGAAGAAACCATAAGGAGGACCAGATAGAGCAGACACTGCTTTTATTATTCACATGCATGGGCAGCACTGGCGGTGGCAGGTCAGTGAAAGCTCTGCACCCTGTTGAGGGGGGCTGCAGGTTTTATAACTAAGCCACAGGTAATTGTTGGAGTGAAACTCTGTCTATCGGCAAGCAAGCAAGCAGGGGAGCAGGCAAGCCAGGGGTCGAGGGGAGTGTGCACACAGTTCTATGCTGTTTCTCCTTGATAGTATATAGTGACTCAGTTCCTTTGTCCTTAGTAAAATGTCAAGTACAGTTTTATTACTTTCTCTCCTGTAGCTTGCAGCCAGCATCCATGACCATGGCACCAGGGACTGGGGAGGTAGAAGGACCATGTCCAGCACCAACTCCACAATGTCTGTCCCAGATGTGCTTAACAAATGGGGACACAATGGAGATGAAGTGTGAGAAGAGGTAGAGGAAAGAGCAAAGGGGATTCAGAAACTTGTCAACCAAAGATCATCACCACAAATTCAACGCTACTGGAAATACCCAAATCTGGGGGTTCCATGCAGGAGGGAGACTTTATTTAGTGAAAATAGCTCAATTACGATACATACAACTCAGCTGAGAGACAGTTCAGGCATGAAACAGCTCGGTTGAAGCGTTTCAGGCATTTCAGTGTGGGAAAATGCAATCTTTGATGGAAACTGAAAGTGTACTCCACTGAGACAGAGGATAACTTATACAAGAGGAGTTCCCACTCCTGGTGGCTGATTGATCTATTTCTATGGAAATGAGGGCTCTAAAGTTTGTCAGAGTTTGAATGTTTCAAATAACATCATCCTGATTGGTTGGAATGGAGCTGCTCTGATTGGTTGGCAAAGATGAAAAATGAGACTATAGCTGTGTAGCTACAATTGAATGAAAAAGGCCTCAGTTTCATTGGTCAAATTTCAATTCTAGGAGTTTCTATAAGGGTTGACTCAGACCAGCAGCACAGCGCAGAGGCTGACAGCTTGACTTGTGGCTTTTTTTGAGAAATGCGATGTGCCTGAGAGGCCTCTGCAAACAGTGGCTACTAGACTCTGCTTATGAATGTGGGCCCGATTAACCATAAAGAATTCTTCTTGGCAGTGTATTTTTTTTCTTGGGATCAACTAACTGAAGAAAGAGACCTTTATCAACTTAAAGAGTTGATCACTTATCACTTTCACAGACCTTTATCAACTTAAAGAGACCTAGAGAAGGCTTTCTGTAAGATGTTTGTCAGGTCCTGGCCTCTCTGAAGCATCTGTGCGAGTGATTTGTGGTATGTGTTAGGGAAAAGGAGTATGAGAAGTTTTGCACTAGAGGGACCTGCAAAGAATTTGATTATGTTGCCAAGTTCCAGAGTCAAAGAAGGCAAAACTAATGTTTTTTACAAATGCAGGTCATCAAATGTTATCCAGAAATGGAGAACAGCTTTGATTAAACAAGAACAAACTACCACATATGTAAAAATTAGCTCCCTGAGGGTGAATTTTTTGAAGGTGACAAGGTTTAGAAAACCTGACAGAAAAAAACAAACAAAGCAAATTATCTTGGGCTTGGTGGATGTGGTTGGCGAGCTTGGGTGCTGTTTACAGAGCCAATAGTTGAATCGGAATTCTGCGTTTAGTGAATCACTGTTTCCTCGACAAAGATGAACTTGTCAGACTGATCTTCAAAGGATTCAACGATCCCAAGGTCCCAGGAACATGTACCCACTCTTCCTTCTTCCTCTCACAGCGTTCTTCCACTGGTGTCTGAAAGGCTTCGCTTCCTTTTCTGTGGGCAGGGTGTGCTTTAGGCTGGAGGCTGAAGTCAGAAGAGACATTCTTGACTCCCACACACCCACTGTTACTTCCCCTTCAGGTGTCAAAACTCTGGGGGCTCAAATCTCAGGTTGGCAGGTCTGACTTTTCCTGAAACTCTCTGTGCTATTCTAACAAATACTATCACTATTTCACTATTTCCTTATATCACTATTACATAAGCGATATAAGGAAAGCCAGGAACATGCAGCCCAGGGAAGAAGTATATTTTATGTTTTGATTTCTTCTTTTCTTTTGGCAAAAACTTGTTTTTCTTATCCCTGTTAGGACAGAAATAAAATCCACTTGGTGTGGAGCGGGCAGGGGGCCATTCTGCTTGGCCATACTTTAGCCTGGTACTTGTTCTGGGTGCTACACTGGTTACAGAAAAGCCACTGTGGGAAAACATAGTGTGGTTGTAGGATTGAGGTGCCCCCAAACCCATACTGGCTCCCACAGATTTCCAGCCAGGGCCAGGTCTCCTCAGTGCAGAGTGATCTGGTTATAGATTTGGTAAGACCTCACTGGATCACACATTGTGTATCATCCTAAGTTAGAGGCAAGTTGGAACTAAGAAAAGACACTTGCCCAGTAGAAGTTATGTGTATTATTTAACAGATTATGAGTTGGTGCCATTTTTGGGATCATCCTTTTCCTGGCCACCCAGGCTGGAAAAATTAGAATCATTTAAACATTTCTTTCTTTAATGCCTTAGATTGAAACAGTCACCAAATCCAAAAGTAAAACCTATCCTGTCAATGAGTCTTTTCTTTTAATGTGCTGCCATCACCATGGCCCAGCTCATCCTCTGGGTGCAGCTGGGAGGAAGGTGAGCACAGGCTCTGGAGAAAGACAGTCTGGCTGTGCATTTGGCTTTGTTGTGTGACTTGAACAACCCAACCCTTCTGTCCCTCAAGTTATTCTGATTAACTGGGACTGATAATGTTTCTTACTTTTCAGGATTATTCTGAGGATTAAATGAAATAACATTTATAATATGAAGGTGATTAAATGATGTGGTCCCAATTGTTTCTTCAGACTGGTGATTAGCAGAAGAATGTTTATAAGAAGGTGCGCCAAAATGTTAAAGATATTTGTATATCATGATGAGATGTATGGGCTTGAAAAATAAGTTGCATCTTTGTGATTTTCTATATTTTAAAAATTTCTTCAAGAACATATATCACTTTTGTAACTAGAAACTATAAATATGAATTAAATTTCCACCAAACCTTTGAAAACCAGCTGAGATGATACTTTGTTTATTAAAACATTCCAGATCTTACAGTTGACAGATCCTTGTCTGAGCAAGTTATTGAATCACTCTGAGGCCTAGTTTGCTAACTGGTAAAATGGCAGTTAATAAACTTTAAATATAAAATATATACACTATTACAGGTATTGATCGACTTACAACCTATGCAATTTACGACCATTCGACTTTACGACCACAATCGCTAGCCATGACTGCTCCATGTCTGGCAGCACAAGCGTTGCCCAGCTGGGCATATGACAGTGCGGACCAGCTTCCGGCAGCACTACCATCTCCGCATGCACCATTTCAACTGTTACCCAGATTCGGTACAGCAATTTGTGTTTTGTGTCTTGGATATTTTTCATCAAACCCCTCCCAAGATGTCTACCAAGAGGAACTGCTGCCTCAGATGATATCATCAACAATCCGCAGCCAAGCACCAGCGGCCAATAAAATGTTTCGTACATGTTTATATATTTTGATATGTTTTGCAATTGGGAAAATGTTTCCTATGGTATTTTTTACACCTGTATTTTGTATGCACCTGTATTTTGTAACTTTGTATGTTTTGCAAATATTAAACCAGTTGTACTAGTAATGCAGTGTTTTACTTAAACCTGATGAATGTAAAAATAAGAAACAAAATGGTGTAGAGATGATACAAATGGCATAAAATGAACAAAGAAAATTATAATATATAACAATAATGAAAGAAGATTATGATAAAATATGACTTAAAGATTTTTATAACATCATTTCACAGTATTGTACATATAGCCTACTCAACTTACAATCAAATCGTGTTACGACCAGTCTGTCGGAACCAATCGTGGTTGTAAGGCGAGCACTAGCTGTATACACATATTATATTGTATATATATCTATGTATCTATATCCATACACATAATATTATAAAGTCATCAGAGACCGGGGAGGAATAGATAGTGCTGCTTTGGTAACAGGATTGGGAGAGGAATTCTCCTCAGGTCAGACTGGAGAATCACTGCACCACCCCCTTCTGGTGGCATTGACCCAGAAGGACTTTACCAAAAGCAAGGCCAAGGCACTTTCACAGACCTTTATCAACTTAAAGCAGAAGAGAAAGAAAATGGCATGGGTCCATATTAACTAAGAGGGCTGGGAACTATGGGAATCTATGACCATTTCCTAAGAAGTTTCATAACCAGTTGTAGGGGATTTCCAAAGAAAACTGGAGATTTTGACAGATTAAATAGAAGTGGGCAGAGCCTGAGTAATGCTGGCTATCCTGTTGCTATGACTTTCTTTTTCTTTTGGCTAATCCTCCCCCAAAATAAGTATATTTATACTTATTCATTGTATGTGTGTATATATATACTTATTCAAGTATGTAAAATATATATACTTGTTCATTGAGTGAAGAAAGTTTGAAAGAACAAGAACTATAGAAAGGATAATAACCCATTGAGAGAACAAATGTGCCAACTGAGACACAAGACAGACTGATGTTAAACCCTAAATCTGATTGTAGTAAACCTGGTCCTTTATAGCTCAGGGACAAATGGTGGAACAAAATCTCAGCATTCCATGCTATTCAGTGGGCTCCTAGGGGTTGGTGAGACTTCATGCAATGTCACTGTGGCAGGACTGGGAAGAAGTGAGACTTTGAATATTCCCAACATTATCTCCAACCTCTTTTACCAAGAATTATAAATATTAATGCCTATCTATATTTTGGGATATCTGTCCCAGAAAGTAAAAATAACGTATGGGGCTGATATGTGTGTGTACATGTTTATAGTATGTATATGTAGATAGATAAATAGCAAGTAACAGTATTTTTAAATACCTGTTTTGCATATGACAAAACGTTCACAATTATTGTTGGCAGGATTAGACATAAAGAAGATTTAACCTGTTATATAATTGAATAGAATTTCTAGAGAACAGTTGAGGAGGTGTTATAGAGCAGTGGTTCCCAACCTTTTTTGGGCCACGGACCGGTTTAATGTCAGAAAATATTTTCATGGACCGGCCTTTAGGGTGGGATGAATAAATGTATCACGTGACCAAGATAAGCGTCAAGAGTGAGTCTTAGACGGATGTAACAGAGGGAATCTGGTCATTTTTTAAAAATAAAACATCGTTCAGACTTAAATATAAATAAAACGAAAATAATGTAAGTTATTTATTCTTTCTCTGTGGACCGGTACCAAATGGCCCACGGACCGGTACCGGTCTGCGGCCCGGGGTTTGGGGACCACTGTTATAGAGGACAGATAATGACATATATTTCAGCACTTTACAGATTTTATCACTGTTTAATAGTTTTCATTTTATCTGGTTCTATGACAAACCTGTGAGGTAAGTAAAGTACTATAGTCCTGTCCTACATATGAGTAAATGTCCTGGGAGGGGAGAGTGACAGTCTACAGTGAGTGGCAGGTGGGTACTTGAATCTAGGTCTATAGACTCAAAATCTCATGTTTTCATGCTACTGTATGAAAAGTAGTAACATTTTGTATCTTATATCTCATATTCTATATACATTACATATACTAGATCTCACCAGTCGTTTTATCAAAAAATCTTGGTGCGACTTATGATCAAAATGGCAGAGTGGCTAAAATGCTGTGCTTCCCTTCTCACATGACCATATTAAATTAGAACTAATTATATAACATGACAACCATCTGAAGTCTAGCTGAACAGAACTCCTATAAATAAAGATATAAAGAAGAAGCCACTATAAGAGTAGTAGGTGGGTGGAGATGTGAAATAGGCTGTTCCTGTACTCATGTGTGGCAGTTAAGAACAGAGAGAAATATCTTGGTTGTGGAGACCCTTCCTGAAGAGGAATTAAGTGAGATTTAGTCCTGAAATGCAAGAATGTCTATTGTTAATAAATCAACAAAAAATAAAATAAAATCAACAAACAACAAGTGTTGGTGAGGATGCGGACTAAAAAATACCCTTATGCATTGTTGGTGGGATTACAAATTGGTGCAGCCACTATGGAAAATAGTATGGAGTTGTCTCAAAAACTTTAAAATAGAAGTATCATATGACCCAGCAATCCCATTTTTGGATATTTATCTGAAGAAATTTAAAACACTAATTCAAAAATATATATACATTCTTATGTTTATTATATCATTATTTATAATAGTTAAGATATGGAAGCAAACTAAGTGTCCATGATAGACAATTGGATAAAGAAAATGTGGTACATTAATACCGTGTAACATTAGTTGTCATAAAAAAGAATAGAATCTTACATTTTGTGACAACATGAATGGATCTAGAGGGTATCGTGCTAAGTGAAATAAGTAAGACAGAGAAAGACAAATATCATATGATTTCAATTATATGTGGAATCTAAAAAGCAAACAAAGTCTTTGTGTTATTCTGAAAGAAACAGAAAGTCCACTTTTCCTAGAATAGCATTCATGTATTTAAAGCCCGCTTCTCTAGACATACAATTTTCTAGAATATCCATGGCAATGCATTGCAAGTGGTATCTAGTTGTTATTCTAAACACCCTGTGTCTATTTTGACTTTTCTGTACCACTGATGACACCCACCACTCACAGGTGCCTCAGACAACTGAGTCTGTGGTGTGGAGGTGGGTGCACTTCCAAAGGGTGGTGAGGGAAACTGACAGGAGCTTGGGGTGGTGTGGTGGATGTGATAAAACTGCCATGGTCTCCTTGGAGGGAGGATTTCCCTCCCTGGGTATTGAGAGTGTTGTCAGTAGACAGTGGTCAGCTCCTAATGGAGCCGCCTCATCTGAGGTCACACCATCCTGGAGATGGCTCACATCCAGTGACTGGTCAAGGCTGAGTATAAAAGCCCAGCTATTTGAGCCAGTTAAGGACAGCTCAGAGGCTATTTGTTTCAGAGTTCCCTATGGAGTCAGCCAAGTCTCCTACTGAACCTGCACTGCAGTCCAACTTCTCCCTGTGCTCTCTCCTGCTTCTTTCCTCTCCCTTCAGAGGTGTGGATTCCAGAGACCTTCCCTATGGAACATCCTGAGCCCTAAACTCTCAGAGCTTGCTTGCTTCTTGGAGAGTTTGAACAGTAGTTTTATCTAGCTATGCTTTCTTTTGAAGCAGGAGCTGGTAAACTTTTTTGTAAAGGGCTGGATAGTAAGTATTGTAGGCCATGCAGTCCACTCTGCCTTTATAAATCAACAAAAAAGAAAAGAAAATCAACAAACAACAAGTGTGAAAACAGACATAGATAATATATGGATGAATGAGCATGGTTATGTTCCATAAAACTTTATTTACAAAAGTAGGAGCTGGGCTGGATTTTGCCCGTGGGTTTAATTTGCCAGAGAATCACTGAGTATTACTGAGAATTTCTGACTAATAATTTCAGAGGACTGGATAATTCCTGATTAATTTCTTCATGCCCACTATTGCATAAGCTATAGAGCAACTCATTACTGTGCATGGTGAGTGCTGAATGGTGGATAAAGGCCAGTGACACCCTCCTAACATACCTAACAGCCCACAGATGCAGTTTCAACATAAGGCAGATGTATGATCTAATGCTAGAAGGTCCTTTTTGACGTTGCCTCTGCTCTGGGCAGAGTTATTCCCCTTTACTCCTGTTTATTAGTAGCTTTGACCTCATCTTTTTAAGATCCATGGAGATGGAGAAAGAGGGCTCCCAAAGGGAAGAATGGAGGGAGGAAAGGCTTTGGCCTCTGCCAGGACCTTTGCATATGTTATTTCCGCTTCGTTCTTACAAATGGTGGGTATTAGCATTCTCCGTTTACATAGGAAGAACTAAGTTCAGAGGAAGTAAAGAACATGGTTTGCAGAGCTCTTACCAGCAGAAATCTTACTGATTGCAAACCCAGGTACGTTGGACTCAAAAGTCCGTGCTCTTTCCACTACCCCAGGCTGACCTGCCAGCCTGGCCTTGGATCGGAGAGAGTTCCTCCTAACGCCCTGGTTGTTTCTGCCAGAGAGGACTTGGCACAAGGAGCTGAAGCGTGGCTCTGTTCCTCAGCTTCATTGGAGGCTGACTCTCCACATTCTTGCCATGAGCCAGTTCTGGGCTGTGGCATTTGATGAGCTGAGGCTTCTGGATCCCAGGCTGGCTGAGGTGCTGGCTGTGATCAGTTCACTTTCTGTCCTTGCAGGTACGAGTATGATGTGGGCTGGTACCAAACCCTGTCACCTCCCTCTGTCAGGCAGCTGTCATCTTCCCCACAGCCAGTGTCGGGAGGCTAGCCAGCTCCTTGGGAAGGTGGAAGAGGAGACTGGGAGGCTGAGGGCGAGAGGGAGTCATGCTACTGTGGTGTTTTCTCACCTTCCGGTGATGGAAATGACACTGCTCGGGCACCTGCAGCCTGGGTCCAGCTGCATATCAGCAGTGTGGCCTTGGGCAAAGCCATGATATCTCAGAACTGCTTTTTCTACCCATGTAAGAAGGATGAGTGTTCTAGCTTGCCTGCACAGTGCAGTTATAAGGATAGACTTGGGTGACAGTGGTCTCACATGTCCATGTGCATCAGAACTGCCCGAAGGGCTACAGCAGGATTTCTGGGTCTACCTTCAGAGTTTCTAATTCAATAAATCTGGGGTAAGGCCTGGGAATTTGCATTTCTAGCAAGTTTCTTACTCACCCTTCAAGTCCCTTGCCAAGCTCCTTTTCTTTTTTTTAAATATATTTAAAAAATTTTTTTTTAATTTATTCATTTTTAGAGAGGAGAGAGAGAGGGTGAGAGAGAGCACGCGCGAGAGAGGAGAGAGAGAGAGACAGAGAGAGAGAAGGGGGGAGGAGCTGGAAGCATCAACTCCCATATGTGCCTTGACCAGGCAAGCCCAGGGTTTGGAACCGGCGACCTCAGCATTTCCAGGTTGACGCTTTATCCACTGCACCACCACAGGTCAGGCTCCAATCTCCTTTTCTATAAAGCCTTCTGAAGTGCTGTAGTTCCAGCTGCGCTCTGTCTTCTGAGCTCCTAAACTGGTGTATTCCATAGTTTGGACTCCTGAGGACTGCGGCAGAGTGTGCCTGGAGCACTTGCTGGGGCAGGATGCTGGAGCCACATCCTGGCTCAGGGTGGAATGTCAGCACTTATTCATGGAGGTGTAGACAGGGAGGTGGTGGCATGCATAACAGGTATTTGTCATCCCTGATTTACAGACTATCATATATTCTGCGTGCTAGGCTTGTCTTTAAAATCAAATTATACAGTTCTCGATGACAGCTGTGATGCCTCTTACTGCCATTATATTCTGTGCTACTTGGCTTTGTGCAAACCGTCCTGAGTGCAGGCTGCGTCCTGTTCGTTTTGCGTTACTTGGACTAGCACAGGGGTGCCAGGTGATGGCAGAGGCTGCAAATAATAATTTTCAGATATTGAAAGAAGCATACTTCCTGAAGTTTTTGTTCTGGTCACAAAATGAATATAGACATGATGCATTTTCAACTTTAATCTGCATTAGTAACATTTCCTTATTATTGTCTTAAGTCTAGGCAATCAACGAACGAATAAATCAGGCCTTCATTGGCAGTGTTTTCCCATTTTTTGTGGTAAAAAGGCTCCCACTCCACTCCGTGGCTTGTGACGCCACTAAAGGCGGGGCTCGGACGGACGGGTGGCAGCACACCGCCTGGTCCTTCCGCCACGCGGATACAATCGTTGAAAATAACTTCAAGACACAAATAATTATACACTTATTAGGAAGGGATGGATTTTGATTATTTATTACTTTTCTAAAAAAATAGAATTAAATTTATTGTAAGTGTGCTTAATTTAATCATTAATAATCGCTGTGTTTAACACTTGTTCGACCAATTTCTGAAACGATGACGAGTAGCTCCCATGAATTCTCGCCAGCACATCCCTGGATAAATTGGTATCAATCTGTGTAAGTGAGGATGTTTTTTGGTTGCAGTTAATAAAAGTTTAACCTAATCTGACCTAACCAAGGTGGAGATTATTTTGCCTCACTAAATTAATGTTACGTAGAAGAGTAGGGTAGTTCTAGCTTCAGGCCAGGTGTCCCTAGGAGCCTCTCTCTTTCTCTTTCTCAGCTTTTCTGTCCTCTGTGTAGGATCAAGATGCCTGCTTACAGCTCAGACCTGATCTTCCGCGGTCCCAGTCTGCCAGGGGAGGGGCAAATGTTTGGTTTCATTGGCTCTGACTGTATTTGTTTCTGAACAACCGTGGTCAGGCAAAGCTGAGGATCTCTGCTGTGGACTGAATTGTGCCCCCCCCCCAGTCCTAAATCGAAGCCTTACCCCCCATGTGATGGTATTTTGAGATGGGGGTTTTGGGAGGGGGTTCAGTTAAGATGAGATCATGAGAGTAGGGCCCGTGTGATGTGATCAGTACTGTATACGAAGAGACTGGAGAGCTTCCTCTTTTTCTCTGCGCCATGACAACATAGAGCGAGGGCAGCGATCTGCAAGTCAGGAGAGCCCTTTCTGGGAACCGAATTGGGTGGCACTTTGATCTTGGACTTACCAGTCTCTAGAACTGTAAGAAAAAAGTTCCTATTGCTTAAGCTGCCCAGGGTATAGTATTTTGTTATGGAACCCGGAGCTAATATACTCTCATTGGCTAGGCTCACCCTGGCAGCTGGAGTGAAGTGAGGTTTACCCAGGCACCTGAACTGAGCTGGGTGATTCCTTAGAGGAAATTGCAGGTAAAGCTACCAGAAGGGTGATTGCAAGCAAACAGCAAAGCAAATATCCATTGTAAGATCTGTCTCTTGGGACTGAAAGAATGGTTTCCTGGTTCAGAGGGTTCAGCTGTCAGGGTAGTCTTTATGGAAATGTCATTGGATCACTCATTTTGTGGAAAAGAGAGGAAAAGAGAAGAGGAAAGAATGAAAAGCTTTCAGACACATCCAAGTAGCTCCATGACCTGGGGCCTTGCTGTCCCCCAGGGAAGCATGGCAAGATGTTTCTGGTACAAAGGACTGCTAAGAATTTTGTTTACTGAGTTCCAGTGTTCAAAATTTAGTTACTTGGGTGAGAAGCTTGAGCCCAAGGATGGGGGCTCTTAGGAGGAGTATCTTTACTGAAGAGTATCATGCAGATGGTAGGGGTGTCTTGCCAGGCCTCGGTGTGAGTTCTGGATTTACTAGCCATCACATCACCACCGTTTAGCCTTAAACTTGGTGGGTGAAGAGTTATGCTAGTGTCCAGAAAAATGAAGTGTGAACTGGAGGGTCACAGGCCAATAGCTCCACCAGGAAACTGTGAAACGGGAGCTGGGTGAGCAGTGGGCAGGTATGGATGCAGCGTTTTATATAAACTTCTAAGGATGATGAAAGGGAGAGAAACTTTGAGTAGAAACAGATGGTGGTTTATCTGTTCCAGACTAATAACAGTTCCTCAGGGTCAGTCAAGGCCATGGGTACAGGAGAGATTGCCAGGCTTCTTGGCCAGCAGTGATTCTAGAATTCTCCCTGTCCCCAGAGGTTGACAAGATGTTGACCTGGTGTTAGTCCTGCACTTTGGATGCTTGTGCAGTGGAGTGGTGCCAAGGAGAGCCTGCCACATGCACGTGGCACATGTAGTGTGGTGAGATTCCCCTGTGTGGTGGCACTGTGTCAGACGTCACACACACCATCTCCTCTGATCCTCTCCACAACTGTATAGTATAGTCAATTTTTCTTATTTATAGAAGAGGAGACTGAGGCTTGGAGCCCACAGTTAAATAGCTGGTAAGTGACATTACTAGACTCTAAACAAGATCTTTCTGACTTCAATGGCTGTGTTGATTTTTCCCCTATGAACATGATTGCAGGGGAGCAGCCATTGGTTGAACAATATTTATATGTACAATCATCCCTTTAGCTATTTCTGAGGCTGTGTCTTGTCCACAACCATACCTCCTGTAAGCTAGTGGTAAAAGTTGAAAAAATACAGGGTTTCATATAGTTGTGGGACTCAGCTGGTTCGCACCAGTTTGGCAGAACCAACACCTGATTTTTTGTTGAGTCTGGTGAACCAGTGTTAAAATGGCATTTGTAATCAGGGTTCTCTCTAAGATGGGCACCTGGGCAGCTGCCCAATGTGGAAATCACAAACTGACATTCCTTATTCTTTTTTAATGTTCATCTACGCAACAGCGTATGCTAAGTGCCCATAGTAATATTCATTCCATCCTTAGGTGAAAAAAATGGCAAGTGAGGACTCCAGTCAAGAAGCCATATGGAAATATCTTAAATAACAGTTTTATTGTTTTTGTCAGGTATTATTTAATATTTTTTCATTAATATTAGATACTTTGTCTAAATTCTCACAGATTGTTATTCAAATTCAGGTCTGTGTGAATTCAAAGCTAATGGTCTTTCCATTGTTTGTTATATCTCTTCCTTAACCTGTCCCAGTGCAACTCAGTTCATTTTCCCATTGGGTAGAGAGTGAGCTAGATACCAGTGGGGGAGGCAATGGTGTGATGATGGTCAGGTTGCATTAATCTGGAGTTGAACAAGAACCTGAGAGGTAGACCAGTAAGCTGGATCCTGGCCCCTCCTGACTTTCAATTAGAATATCTGCTTTAGTTTTTGCAATTTGTTTCCTAAGATTTAATTTTTTTTCTAAATGGGATCTCTCATATATATATATATATATATATATATATATATATATAAAAATATAAATATTATTCCAACTTTTCTTTGGTTTTTAAAACTTAACACTTAATTTATTAATGTTATGTGTTCAAAAACCTAGTGTTACCTTAGAGTTTAATTTATAAATCTTACTATTCTATTTATAAGCTTAGCAAATATTGTCAGTTATTTCTAAGGAATTTGATTAATAATTGAGCCCACTTATAGACTAAATGAATGCCTCTAAGCTTTTAAAATTACATTTATGAATTAAATATTTTAATCTCATTTTGAAGTCTTTCAGTATCTTAACAAAATAAGGTTCCTAAACTTCTTAAATAACTCATAAATTTAATAGAATAAACTTCCATATATGGTGATCTTTAAGAACTCTTAACTGTTCCAGTACTATAATATATATATAATCTTAGAAAAATTAAACTTAAATATACAAATGTAAATAAATTATTCACACATTTAAAATTAAAATTTCCAATGCAGGTACATTCAAGCACACGTTCCTTTGAATATTACAGATATTACTTATGTTGCTAAATAGGCACAGCTTTCTCCTTAACACATAAGTATCAATGCTGTAAGTTTGATGTACTTCAATATTTTATTCTTAATTCTAAATCTTCTAGAGTTAAACGAATCTCACCCTCTTAGAAAGTAACAATGCCATCCCATGCAATTTTGGGAGCATTCAGAGATTTTAGCTAAGGTTTTCTTCTGGATTCTTGCCAGCCCCCTTTATAGTCCCACAAGGACCTTGCTAATGTTATGAGTGATCGGTCTTATACACAGCATTTTACAAACTGGTATGGTCACATGGCTACTTACCACTGCCAGCTTCCCTGTTTGTTGGGACCTGCACTGTCCAGAGTGTTAAGATTTAGGCTATTTTAGCATCTCCCCTGCTTACATTTTTTTTTATTCCACTTAGCCCTATCCCAGGCTATTCATGGAAGTCTGCAACCAGCTCAGGCTGCTACATGAACTGACTTGATTTTGCTTTGCTTTGTCTAGGATTTATTAATTTCTTTTCCATCTAGCTCCAATGACCTTCGACACCAATGGAGTTCTATTTTCTTTCCATAGTTTTTGTGACCAGTAGGACCACACAACTTATACAGTTATTAAAATGATATCCAGTTACATCCTACAGATCTCACAGATTCTAAAGCAAAACACCTGACAATTGCACAAAGGGTTCTATTGTTTAAAAAAATGTTTTCAAACATAACACTGGTGGGATCTTCATGGTTTCGAAGAAAGACCAAATATCTGGGGAGTAACTGCTCCAAGCCAAGTACTTTATGTACATTATTTCCTCTGGTCTCTAACACCCCACAGAGTCTTTATTTTTATCCTGATATTCAAGTGAGGAAGCTAAGGTTCATAGGGTTTGAAATTTCTCAAGGCCACATAGCAAATAAATGATGGAGCTAGGACTAGCTGCTAGGATTGCTTGCAAAATTCATGATCCTTCTTCTGTGTCAGTTCCCAGGGCTTTGAAGGTTCTATTACCGGGCTCTCTGAACAACAGGCAGTCTCCTCACTTCTTCACTCTGACAACAGAAACTTTCTAGTATAAGCCTACTCTTCCAGACAATTTCCCTCATAGTTCTTAAGCCACCAAAACAAACAAACAAACAAACAAACAAAAATGGGTTAAGAGTTCCAAAGATTTTCATGACAGCAACACATTGAGGGCAAGTTCTAAGACATCAGTTATAGCCACAGCTTTGGGCAACGTCCCAGGGTCTTGAGAGGACTGCAAAGTTCAAATCCTGACCTTAGCTGAAGGCCTGACATGCTTTGAGAGACCCCTGATACGGACACACAGTGTTGGCCAACAGTGGGCCAGAGCCACAACAAAAAGATCTTGGGACTGGGGTCAGGCATCCTTGATTCCTGTATTGGCATCTCCATTTGACCAGCTGTCTGATTTAGGGCTGAACTATGAATTAAAGAGACACCCCCATTACTTATTTTATTCCACTAAAAGTGCTGTTTTAGACTTATTTATACATAGGCTTCTATCATTCTTGTACATACATAAAAAAAGGAAAATATGAGTGAATATACTGATTAAAGTATTCCTAAAATTTCCTCACTATTATGAATTGATTTTTGGCTTAAACATTAAAAGCTACATTTTTCTGCATAATTGCTATGTAAGGTTGTGATACCATGTTGATGGTATGGCGACAAAGGAGGCACCCAGAAATGCAGAAATGCCCAAATCTTGCCTCACTGATCACATTTCCAACAAGCTTGCTAAGATTTTTTTTAAAATTTTTTTCAATTATGGTTTGCATTCAACTTTATTTTGCATTAGTTTTAGGTGTACATCCTAGTGGTTAGACAATCACATACTTTACAAAGTATTTCCCCCAATATTGCTAGTACCCACCCGGCACTGCACAGAGTCATAACTGTACCATCAACTACAGTTTCTGTGTTGCACTCTACACCCTCATTACCATTCTGTAACTTCCAATCTGTACTTCTCAATCCCTTTACCTGTTCCACCCAGTCCCCCAACCCCCTCTCCTCTGACAACCATCAGTCTGTTCTCTGTATCTATGTATCTGTTTTTGTTTTGTTTGTTCATTTAGTTTGTTCTTTAGATTTCACATATCAGTGAAATCATATAGTGTTTGTCTTTCTCTGACTGGTTTATTTCACTTAGCATAAAACCCTCTAAGTCCACCAATGCTGTCACAAATGATTTTTGTGGGTTTTTTTTTCCTTAGAGGCAAGTAATAGTCCATTATATATATGTATGAAGCTTTTTTACCCTCAGAGATTTTAGCTAAGGTATTCTTCTGGATTCTTGCCAGCCCCCTTTGTAGTCCCACAAGGACCTTGCTAATGTTATGAGTGATCGGTCTTATACACAGCATTTTACAAACTGGTATGGTCACATGGCTACTTACCACTGCCATCTTCCCTGTTTGTTGGGACCTGCACTGTCCGGAGTGTTAAGATTTAGGCTATTTTAGCATCTTTCCCCTGCTTACATTCGTTTTTTTCCATTTAATGGGCACTTGGGTTGCTTCCATAGCTTGGCTATTGTAAACAACGCTGCAGTGAACACAGGGGTGCATGTATTCTTTCAAATTAGTGTTTTGGGTTTCTTTAGATGTATACCAGAATTGTAATCACTGGATCATAAGGCAGTTCCATTTTAAATTTTTTGAGGAAATGCCATACTGCTTTTCACAGTGACTACACCAGTCTGCATTCCCATGAACAGTACATGAAGGTTCCCCTTTCTCCACACCGTCTAAGATTTCTAAGGCACTATACTCCTAGGGAACAGTAGTTAAATAAGAATACAAGTATAACGTGGCTGTCAGCACTGAGCGCTCAGGGCACTAAGAACTCTGATTAGAGGTCCTTAGAGCTCACATCATGGGAGGCCTAAATGAAGACTTCTGCTTCAGCTTTACATCAATTAGGGAATACCCTGGTCAGGTGAAACTTAATGTGGGACCCTGGGGGCCTCTAAAGGGTAGAAACATCCATCTTGCACCAGGGGATTGTTTCTAAAATCCCGGTTTCCTGCTTCTTTTATCAAAGGTTTGCTCCCAGCACTACAGATAGCCACTGGCTATGGGACCAGATCCGTTCTCTGCAATGGCACCGAGGGCGGATTGCTTGGCCAAAGACAACAGCTTGGGTCTCAATTATGGGACTGGGTCAGGCAGCCAAAAGGGATGCCTGAAAGGGAGTCCATGATTCAGTGGAGCTCCATTGTTTTCTGGAATTGGAAGGCTGCTGGCATTAACAGCCACATTCATCCTGCAGACAAAAGAACATTTGGTGAGATGATTCAGCTGCCCCCGCCCAGCCACGCCTTTCCTTATCACTTCACAGGATGCTAAATAGACAGAGGCATTTAAACCTGCTGGCTTGGGCCCAGTTTCTCACCCCCCTTCCCCACTCCCCTACAGGCAGTGCTCTCTCCTGCTTAGTATGGAAATCAGGCAGGGAAGTGGTATGATACTTTCCTCCAAATCAAGAAAGGAATCAAACTTTATATCCTAAGTGGCCTTGCAGGACCTTGGCTAAAGTTTCTTGTGAAGTTTCCAGGAAGAGCAGAGAAACTACCAATGACAAGCTTAGGGTGATCGTGGCCATCTGTACTTATCCAAACAAGTAAAATGGTTTGGGACACCCTGTGAAGCCAAAAAGATATGAGTATGATTGTGTTTCTAAGTGGTTGCAACCATGGGGTTGGAGCCACAGAAAGCTGGGTTGGACGCCTGGACCTATTGCTTATTCTATGAGGTGGACTCTTAGTTCTCCCTAAACCTCAGTTCCCATGTCCAGAAGTGAATGGTAACAGTGTCTGACTCTGTAGAGGGTGAAATAAGAAATAAGTGCACCGAAGGGCTCAGCCTTGTGCCTGGTACTCTTAAGCAGTGAATGAATGATAGCTGTTGTCATTGCCTAGGGAGGGGAAGGGTAGGGGCAGATGACTAAGTGCAGAACTAGGCGTTTGCATAGAAATTGCTCTTACATGCTATTGTCCCCCCCCCCAGTGCATTTTACTGAAATCCTGGTCTATAAAATCTTGACACATTGCAATGTCTTGCTTAAAATGATATGGGGAAAAAGACACTAATGGGGTGTGATAAGGTATGGTGTGTGTGAAAATATGTGAATGAGAATAAATTTACCAATACTTTGGTAATTAGTACAGTTCCACCAGCAGGTGAAATTAATCACTGTGACAGTCTACCTTCTATTTTCTGGCTAAAGATGTATGTTCTTGATATTTAAAGCTGTCCCCACTTATTTTCAGATCCAATTAAAACCAATAACTATAGAAATAATTATGCTTCTAGAAACATTAGCAGGAACCGAATAAGGGCCTCTGTATAAGAGCCTATCTGTAAATGGGAATATCCCGGGACTTCATTCAGTTGTCATTAGGATGCTGGCATTACAGTTGTGGCGACCATAAGCATCTTCAAGGGTGAGGAACACAGTGAAAACTCTTTCTGTCCCTAGTAGCCAGTCTTTCTTAGGGAAACCTAGTTAGCTCTGGAGAGTAATCCATCCATCTGAGAGAATCTGGAAATCTCTATGTGGCCATTCATTCCATTGAATTCCAATTTATTTCAGAGGTAGCCTAGGCAGGAAGAGACATAAGGACATTATTTGAAAATATCCACTTCTGTTGTTCAGCCCAAGAGCCAGACAAAAGGCTTTGAAAAGATCTAAGGAGAAGCAAGACTTCCAGAAGAGTTGAACTTTCTTTATTAGAATATTACAATAAAATAAGCACTGGGATGTAATATAAGCACAGAGAATATATTCACTATATCATAATAACTATGGTCAGTGACAGATGATTTTTAGACTTATTGTGGTGATCACTATAGAAGGTACCTGGTAAAGTTGTGATTTATACAGATGTTAATCACTATGTTCCACATCTGAAATGAAGATAATATGGTATGTCAACTATAATTAAAAATAGATTTTTAATCCCCCCCACACATGCCTCACCCCCTCCCCTCAAAATTACAGAATATAAATTCTGGGAGGAATCTCAGACGAGCTAGTATCCTGACCCAAAGCACTCATTTATACAGATGAGAAAACTGAGATTTACACAACTGGAGTGCTTAAGAGATTTGGAGACCAGAGCTTAGATGTCATGATTACTGGTCCAATGTTCTTTCTACCAGAAATTGTCATCACCTATTTATGGGTTGCCTGCTGGGTAAAAAGGTATGGAGAATATGAGACACCTCACCTTACAACATGGTGCTAACCATGTAGTCAGACAAACAAGGCATGTACAGATAGAGTAATAACAGTTATGGGCCACGTATGATAAGTATCATCCATGTGATGGGCTTTGAGGCATATGAAGGGGTAATCTTATTCTTGGTGATCCTAGGAAGCTTTCAGAATGGTGGAATTCCAGGAGGGCCATAGAGGATGTGCATGATTTGGATGGGAGGAGAGAAAGGTCATTCTAAGTAGTCAAAAGACATGTTCAGAAGGGTAAAGTTAGGATACTAAAAGGAATATCTGTGAGTCAGCAACAATGGGGCAAAAGAGTAAATTTCCTGGGCTCGCTCACAGAATGTTAGACTTTGGGAATACTTCAGAGATCGTCAGGCTCAGTCTTATGATTTTACTGTTGAGAATGTTAGGTCCAGAAAATGTAAGTGGCTTACCCAAGTTTATGTGGCTATAAAGAGTCAACCTGAGAATAGAACCCTGGTTCACTATCTTTTTTCCAGTACATTTTTTACTGTACTCTGCTGATCACAGGGAAGTGATAAAAAAGAGACAGAAAGACCACAGAGGACCTTCATGAAACACAAAATAGAAACATTTGACCATTCTTGAATGTGAAAGTAGCACATGGTCAGAGTGGGACGACATAACACTTGAGCTGGTGGAGGTATGCGGGACAGATAGGGATTGAAGGGAGAAGCAGAGAGACCAGTTTAAAAGGCCCCAGACGTACACCAGCTATGAGATCATATGAACTGAGTTTATCAGAAAGAAAATGAATAGGAAAAGTTGATAAGAGAGAGACGTGAACCCCAGGCTGCGGTAGTGGCAGGAAATAAGAGAAGATGGAGTCAGAGACTGCTCTGGAAATTCAGAGCTGACCAGCTGTCCACGATGAAACCACCTTACACCTTTCTCCTGGCCTTTGTTGTCATTTTCCCCTTAGCACTTCACTCATTTATTCTTTCTTTCAACAAAGATTGTTGAGCCTGCAGAAGGTGTTTCATATTCACCCCAGCCAGTAAGCAACTGAACGGGATGCTTTGTTGTTTTCTTGGGATCTGCCCCCTTGAACTCTTCTTAGTTAGAGTTGTTAAAGAGAACAGAGGCGAAATAAGGAGAACAGCTCGGTTATTGAAAAGAAAAAAAAACCGCTGATTGTCTGAGAGGGTGTTGAAAAGCCAGCAAGATTTCAAATGGGAGGACGATCAAAGTGTCTTCAGAAGGGAGGAGGCGGGCCCTGTGCACACAGAAGCTCCTGCGTCTTAAGGAGAATAAAAGATCCCAGTGTGATGGCAACAAAGGACCGCTTGTGCATTCACAGTCAGGGGCCTGTGAGGGTAACGCACAGCCTTGGCCCTGGGGACTGGCTAGGGTGGCTCTAGGCTCAGGCTGCTGCTCCCCAGGGAAGCGGAAGGGCTCTTGTGCCAACAGTCAGAATGGGAGCGGGCGCCCAGGGCTCCTTATGTCTGGGAGAGACCCAGAAAAAACTTTAAAAGACTGAGGGCGTCTGAAGGGCAGAACCCGTGCTTTCCTTCCCATCCATTCTATCTATCAGTGATTCCTACCCCATCCTGTCTCTGAATACCTTTAGTAATGATGGTTTGCCCCTCTCCTCTCGGTCATTGTGACGGTGTATACTGAAGGGTTAGTCTTACCGAGGGGACTCAGACAAATTTGACAAATAGGTCAAAATGCACAGACCACCTAATAGATTACTTGCGGTCATATTGAGAAGTATTCTCTCATGCATCTAGGCCAAGCATAATGGTTCTAGGCACATAGAAAATGTCAAAATGGTTTAACTTATTTTGTTTCTGTCTCCTAATTATGCGAAGTAAAAATAGGTTGCAAAGTAGATTAGGGAAACATGGCCAAAAACTCCATGTCAGATAGCTTCCCCATTCACCTTCCAAAGTGTACAACTATTGTCAGTGTCCTCTGGTTGCCTCTTGCCTGCTCTGAGGTCAGGGCGGTGTGGGGTTAGAGAGAAGTGCTCTGAAACCCTTGCTTTGCTACTTCTAGTGTGTGACTTTGGGTCAATTACCAAATTTCCCTGGACTCTGTCCTTTGTCTGTAACCTAGGCATAATTTCCAATTTGTACGCTTTGGCAGGACAATTTAGTGAGTCTCGGGCAAAGAGTAGGTATGAATTAGGGTTAGTTCTAGGCGAGACCAGTTTAGAGTTTAGGATTTCATATTTAGTTCATTGTTATCTTATAGTTGTTTCCTATGTAGCATTCTGGGATCAAGCTAATCTCAAAGAAATGCAAGCTAATCTCAAAGAAACGCGATCATCAGGAAAGAGATGACTATGTGGTGGGGATCATCATGCTCAAGTTCATCCTAGAGGTCAGCTCCCTCATGATGCTGCCTTGTGCTTGGACACCACGCTCAAATGCCCATTTAGATTTTATTATCGGAAGCCCAAGGCCTGGATAGTGTGTGGTTAGGGAAGTCATGTCCTAGCAGTAAAGAGTCAGTGACTTCTGCAAATAGCAAGCTGAGCCAGAAATGCAACCCAGGCACCCCACACCCTGCCCCATACCTAATGATAAGGCCATTCATTCCTGTGCTCTGTATCCGGGAATAGACATCCCTGGAGCCAAGAGGGTGACATCAGGGCATCTGGTGAGCTCACTCTGCTGTTCTGATTTGGACATAGAGAAGTATCAGAGCTCCAAGAAAGGGCTCTGCTTCTCAGAGGCCAGTGGTGGGAACAGGTTTTTCCCTGGAGACTAGAAGGAGTAGCGAGCTTTGAGAGGTCTCTACAGCCATAGGCAAGAAGAGCCACTGAAGCACAGAAGGGAAAGGGAGAGAGAGAGAATGATTTATGAGTAAACCCAAAAGGAGCAGTACTTGCTGGCTTGACCCCGGCACCAACTGAGGGGCGTGGGAGAGCATTCTGCAAATATTTTAGAGTCACTGGTGCCAGAGAACTCAATGCCTAAACCTGGATGGATGGGCAGGGAGGGAGCCCAGAGCTATGTCTGTCAAGAAAAGATTTCCCAGAGCTGTCGAATGCTGGCCTCCTCTTTCAAGGACTCCTGTCTGCTTGGGCATCTCCCCATGGCACAGGGTTTAAGAGCTGACTGATCCCAGCCTACAGATCATATGGGCTGGATCACTTTTCCTGTGGGGAAATTGAGCAGAAAGCATAAGGCAGTGAGAATAAGATGAATAGAATAGCTTTGTCTTTTCATTTATTGTCCTGTTTAATTCTGAGGATCTGAGTGATCTGCCTGGTGTGTGCCACCTTCCCCTTGGTCTCCTTCTCTTTCTTAATACCCTATTTTATCAGACCAAAGCCTCTACAGCTCAGTTAAACTTTTATCTCCATCTGGACACCCCTCCCAACCTCAAATGGCACACCTTGCCATTACACCCCCCTTACCCTAACACCTTGAAAAGCCACAATACACTTCAACACATTAAAGGTTCTGAGATGTCTTATGGGCAGATAAATATAGTATTTCAAACTTTATTTATCCTAATACTTCCTTAATCGGTTTGAGCATGAAATTCTGCTTTAGGTAAACATGTTCCAGGCTGGTCTGAGGCTTTCTCGCTTGCTGATTCATGGATGTATGACTGTCACCCTCTGTTACCTTCCAAGTGTCTCAGCAGAAAGACTACATGTCCTCGTCCTTTGCAACACTCGCAGAACCTATTAAACCCAGAGGCTCACATTTGTGTGTAATTGAAAGGTAAGAGGAATACTAGAAATAAAATGAGATAAAGGATGACAAAACTGGAGAAAATTTGCAATACACAGATAAAGGAATGGTATCTTGGACATAGACATTTTTATAAATAAATAAGAAAAACAACGAATGTTACAATAGGGATGGAAAAATCATGAACAGTCACTTCACAAAAGATGAAATGCACAAAGCTTATATACATTTGGATAAGTCTTTAACTTCACAATAATAAAAATATTAAAGAAAAAATGAAGTACCATTTTATTAGTTAAACTGGCAAAAAAGAAAGACTGAGTGAGAATATAGGGAACATTGCTGGCTTTACAGTAAGTCAAAGCATAGTTATTTTTTTCTAGGGTGTGCTAAAAATAGGAACTTCCCCATTATAAACTATTTATCAAAAATGTGTTATTACTGGGTATATGATATTCCATAATATGTAACATCAAAATCCATTTAGCTGCCATTTTGACTGGGTTTTTAAGTTGTTTCCAGGATTTTGTCTGATCTTTGATTATTTCCTTAGGATCAAATTTTAATAATAATGTATTAATTGTATACTGCTATATGACAAATCACTCCCAAACTACCTAAATATAATACAGCTCCAGACGACAGCTCTGGTTTGACAAGATATAGCAGGAGAACCTGTCTCTGTTCCATGGGAAGCCCAGAAGCCTGGGGCTGGAGTCTCCCTGATGCACACTGATGCTTAGACATCTCCTGACCCACATTGATGCTTAGACGTCTCCCTGATGCGCACTGATGCTTAGACGTCTCCCTGATGCACACTGATGCTTAGACATCTCCTGACCCACATTGATGCTTAGACGTCTCCCTGATGCGCACTGATGCTTAGACGTCTCCCTGATGCACACTGATGCTTAGATGTCTCCCTGACGTGCACTGATGCTTAGACGTCTCCTGATGCACACTGATGCTTAGACGTCTCCTGACCCACATTGATGCTTAGACGTCTCCCTGATGCGCACTGATGCTTAGACGTCTCCCTGATGCGCACTGATGCTTAGACGTCTCCCTGATGCACACTGATGCTTAGACGTCTCCCTGATGCGCACTGATGCTTAGACGTCTCCCTGATGCGCACTGATGCTTAGACGTCTCCTGACCCACATTGATGCTTAGACGTCTCCCTGATGCGCACTGATGCTTAGACGTCTCCTGACCCACATTGATGCTTAGACGTCTCCCTGATGCGCACTGATGCTTAGACGTCTCCCTGACGCGCACTGATGCTTAGACATCTCCCTGATGCGCACTGATGCTTAGACGTCTCCCTGACGCGCACTGATGCTTAGACATCTCCCTGATGCGCACTGATGCTTAGACGTCTCCTGACCCACATTGATGCTTAGACATCTCCCTGATGCGCACTGATGCTTAGATATCTCCCTGACGCGCACTGATGCTTAGACATCTCCTGACCCACACTGATGCTTAGACATCTCCATGATGCACACTGATGCTTAGGACATCTCCCTTATGCACACTGATGCTTAGCCAGGGCTGTCAGTTGAAACTCCTACATGTAGCCACCTCCTGTGGCCTGGACTTCCCACAACATGGTGGTTGGGATCCAAGGGCAAGTGAGGAGGGTATTGTATTAGGGTTCTCTGGCTGCTGTAACAAATGACCACAAATGCATTCTTTTATTGTTCTGCCAGTCAGAAGTCAAAGGAGTCTTACTGGGCTGGGTTTCTTTTGGGAGCTCCAGGAGGGAGTTTGTCTTCTGGACTCTTTCAGCCTCTAACCTGCATTCCTTGCATTCCTTGGCCTGGAAATCCTTCCTTCGTCTTCAAACCAGTGAAGCATCTTGCTTCAGTGGTCACATCACCTTCTTCATCTGGGGACATCTCCCTCTGCCTTCTTCTTATAAGTATAGTTGTCATTACGTTTTGGGCCTGCCCAGAAATCCAGGGTAATCCCTCCATTTCAAATCCTTAACTTAATCAATCTGCAATGTCTCTTTTGTTATATAAGGTAGAAGTAATTAATTTACCGAACAGAGTTGCCAGAAGTTGGGTGGTGGGGGAAATGAGAAGAGGTTAGTAAAATGGTACAAACTTTCAGTTATAAGAGAAATAAGTTCTGGGGATCTAATATACAGCATGGTGACTATAGTTAATATTTTTGTATTGTATACTTGAAATTTGCTAAGAGAATAAATCTTATGTGTTCTCATATAAAGAAAGGTAACTATGTGAGGTGATGGTGGGTTAATTGACTTGATTATGGGGATCATTTCACAATGTATATAGTATACATTCATTATGTTGTACACTTTAAATACATTACAATTTTATTTGTCAACTATATATTAATAAAGCCAGAAAGAAAAAGATAGCATTTACAGGTTCTAGGAATGATAATCTGCATATCTTTGTGGGCCCATTTTCAACCTATTGTAATGACCACAGGTTTTTCTTCACTTTAGCTGGTTTTACAGGAGGCCATCAGTCAGACAGTCGGAGCTGCAGCTGGAGCTGGCAGGCTGGCACAACTCTGGTGGGTGACATGGAATCTGGGTCACCTGTTCACACAGCTTACTCATGCTCTTTGGTCCTGCTTGAGCTCAAATACCCATTCAAATTTAGGGGGACAGTCACAAAACCCTTAGCTTCAGGACCTGGTAGGTCTGACAGAGCACGGCTTATAATGGATAACTCTTAAGTGTGTGGTCATTTGGTGTCTTGTAGTTAGGTGTTCTGTCTTCAAGGCCAAGTAACATGCTGAGAACTGTGCTCAGATAATTGATAAATTCTGCTGCAGGCAGCATCACCTGCTCTGAATTCCCAAAGGCCTGAATTGTGACTTTCTCACTAGGGTTCACCGTTATTGCTGCCTCTCCGAATCTTTTCACTACCAACTTGAACAACACCACAGGCCCGCACAATCCTATAGCCTGAGTTTCAAGGCTTTTCAGCACCCTTGGCCTGGACCCCTCTCGAGGCTGGCAGCCTCATGTCACCCAGTGTACGCAGAGGGCAATGTGTCTAGGTATGGAATGTGTTGCATCCAGAATCCAAAGAAGCGTCCCAGGCACCGTGCTTACTTCTGCATGGTAGAAATGTGAGATGCAGCCCTCTTTCTTTTCCTTTGGGCATCTCCTAACATATTGGACTCCTAGAAGCTTAATTAAGTGGCTGATTCCTGAATCTCCATAGGTTTTATGAGCCACATCTGGCTCTTTTCAAAGCTTCTTGCCTGCCCTTCCTAGGTAGCATGAGGTTGCCGATGTAATGGATCAGTGTGATATTCTATAGACTGCTTAGGAAGTCAGACCTCTTTGGATTATGCTGTGACACAGGGTAGAAGAGTTAAGTCTATAAACAAATACTGTTTTCTGCCTCAGGCAAATGCAAACTGTTTCTGATTCTTTTTTAAAAATTGTAATAGAAAGGAATGCATTTGCAAAATCAGTAATTACAATAAGTATCCTGAGGCCTTGTTAATCTGCTCTAGCGCAAGATCACTTTGGACATAGCAAGTGCAGTTGGGCCCACTATGCATTCATGCCTGAAGTAGCATATAGTCTTTCTACAGGGTTTGTTGGTTTCTGCAGCAGCTAGGTGAGTGAATTGAATGGAGATATTATGAGGACTATAGACCCAACATCTTGTCGGTCATTAATGGCAATATTCATCCTCCTATCCTCCCAGGGAAATGATACTTGGGCTGAGTATGGGGAAGTAATAGTTCGGAGATTTCCAATTAGCCTTTCCTACTATGTAGCTTTTATCCTTTTAGGCCAGGGATCCAGGGTGGAGGTAAATCCAACACTGAGAACATCAATTCCAATTATGTCCTTGGGGACTGTGTGAGTAGAGTGTGTGGACTGGGCCCTCTGTGATTTGAACTTCAGCCAGCACTACTTTTATTACCTGGCTCGTGAGGCCTTAGCTCTAACAGGGAGCCATCATGATGCTTTGGGTCTCTGGATTACCAGGTCAATTAGACTGAATGTTCAACTGTTCCAGTAAATTTTGGTTATTTCCTGATACACAGTTACCCGAGTAAATAGCCACAGGAGCCTTCGGGGAATCTCATGGTATGTATTAACCTCGGTATTGCAGGATCTTTCCTCCCAGGAATCCAGTTATCTGTCCAATCAGGCTTCCAGTCAGCACGGAAACATGAGCAAGGGATTATGTTTTTTATGTCAGGTGTCTGCTTTTAGCCTCCTGCTCCTGTAATTATGCCCTTTCTTAATTTATAGCTATTTGACAGTTGACTTGTTGACTCTGTTTCTCTGGAAGCACCTTCATTTTATGAATATTAATAAGCCCAGCTTTGTGACTGTCCTGTCATCTATCATCACATTTAACTGGGAATCCCTATAGTTCATTTGCTAAATCTAGCAACCCTGGGCTCCAGGAATCTTTTTGATTACTGGTGGCCTGCGTGAAGAATGGTCTTTGGGGCTTTCTTATGGAACATAATGAATGCCCTAGTGCAGTGGTCCCCAACCCCCGGGCTGCGGACCGGTACCGGTCCATGGGCCATTTGGTACCGATCTGCAGAGAAAGAATAAATAACTTACATTATTTCTGTTTTATTTATATTTAAGTCTGAATGATGTTTTATTTTTTAAAAATGTTCAGATTTGCCCTGGCTGGTTGGCTCAGTGGTAGAGCGTCGGCCTGGCGTGCGGAAGTCCCAGGTTCGATTCCCGGCCAGGGCACACAGGAGAGGCGCCCATCTGCTTCTCCACCCCTCCCCCTCTCCTTCCTCTCTGTCTCTCTCTTCCCCTCCCACAGCCGAAGCTCCATTGGAGCAAAAGATGGCCTGGGTGCTGGGGATGGCTCCTTGGCCTCTGCCCCAGGCGCTGGAGTGGCTCTGGTTGCGACAGAGCGATGCCTCGGGTGGGCAGAGCATCACCCCCTGGTGGGCGTGCTGGGTGGATCCCGGTCAGGTGCATGCGGGAGTCTGTCTGACTGCCTCCCTGTTTCCAGCTTCAGAAAAATACAAAAAAAAAAAAAAAAAAAAAAAAAAAGGCCAGATTCCCTTTGTTACATCTGTCTAAGACTCACTCTTGATGCTTGTCTTGGTCACATGATACATTTATCCGTCCCACCCTAAAGGCCGGTCTGTGAAAATATTTTCTGATATTAAACTGGTCCGTGGCCCAAAAAAGGTTGAGGACCACTGCCCTAGTGGGCCTTCCAGCCTAACATACTCTATTTACTCCAGCATGCCCACTTCACTTAGCCCTGTAATGCCTTTCTTTATTGTCTGCCAGGCTAACTAGAACATTTCTTTACTTTTTTTTTAAGTAAAAGGAGGGAAGATAGAGAGACTGACTCCTGCATGTGCCCTGACTTGGATCCTCTCAGCAACCCCATCTGGGGTGGATGCTCAAGTACCAGTTATTTTTAGTGCCTGAGCCTGATGCACTTAGACCAATTGAGCTATTCTCAGTGCCCAGGGCCATGTTCGAATCAATTGATCCACTAGCTGTGGGAAGGGAAGAGGAAGAGAAGGGGGAGAGGGACCAAGGGGTGGGGGAGAAGCAGATGGTCATTTCTCTTGTGTTCCCTGACCGGGAATCAAACCTGGGACATTCATAGGCTGGGCTGACACTCTATGCACTGAGCAAATCAGTCAGGGCTACTAGAGAATTTCTAATTTCCTAGTGGCCATGGCTTTTCCAGAGTTTTAAGAGTCATCCCAGTAGCTGTTAGCCCCACACCCTGGGGCTCTTCCTGTAGTGTTAAATTCATTAATCAGAGGAAGTGCCCTGAAGTCAATTAATGTTGGCTTACCTAGTTTTACATTCTGGCTACTTTGATCAAGTGCCTTCAAAGTCAATCCCAGGAATGCTCCTTGGTTTTAGTACAGGCAGGCTAATTCTTGCAATTCTTTCAACGCATAGTCTCTTTCCTACCCTATCAGGCACAGAATGTCCCCTGTTGGGTTCTTACAGAATTTAACTCTAGTTATTGGCCTAGCTACAAGAGAAAGCGTGGGGTCAGCTTCTGAACTTCACTTATTGCTTGGTGGAGGAGAGAGACCTACAGCAGTGTCCATCTATAGAGTGCCAGATCTTACTAGGGAATGGTGGGCCATCTCTGTAAGCCCAAGGCTCTGGAATTCTGCAGGATCTTCCACTAGAAAGAAGTACCAGTATCATAATTCAGGATCCCAGGTTTTGCCCACTAGGGCTCTTCCTTCTGCATAAGAGATTTGCATGGACTGAGTTTAAATGTTTCCAGAGCTCTGTGACTCCAACAGTTAAACATTGTGCCTGCCACTTAGCTGTGTTTGTTCTATTGCTGTAAGAGATGAGTGTCTCCCTCTAACTTTCACACTTAGCCATGAATTGTTCATGGCTCTCACTCTGTCCCTTTGCAGTGTATCTATATAACTTAGAAGTAATTAGCTAACTCTTCTGTTTTGTTTTTTTAAAGCATTGTTCTTTCCATATTTTAAAAAATCTTACAGCATTCCTCTTCACTGGGACATTCCACAGGGTACCACTGGTGAAATTTTTATTCATTTGAGCCCCATCTTGTGCTAGAGATTATGCCTCATCTGCCAACCAGGATGGTGGTGGAGGGGGTGGGGGAGCATCCAGTCCCAAATCCCATTGTTCTTTTTTTCGAATAAGTCCTGGGCCCGCTTTGAGAAACAGGTGCCAGGATAGGATGGGAGACAATGGGGAGGGCCCTGAGAGGGGGCTGGGAGAACAGTCAGCCTGTGACATAGGTCTGTTCCCGGTTGAAGGTGTGAGGAAAGGGAGGAAGGTCGGGTGGGAACATTTTAGTGAGAAGTAAGTTCGGCAAGGCTGCAGGAAAGGGTTCAAGACAAAGGAACTGGTCAGGGTTGTCTTCATGTCTTCTAGGTGCAGGCTTGCCTGGAATCCCAGCCATGCTCTGTCACTGGCCCACAGGAAGTGTGGCCACAGGTGAAAGCAGGGGTGGAGTTCAAAGTGAGATATCTGGACTTTTCAATACTGCAGGCTCCTGTGGTGGGAGGCATGAGAGGTGCATTTCCATGGTTTCCACAGGGACCATGTCTTTAAGATGCCTAGAATCTCTTTTGTACTACTACCTTCTTGATTTTTGTAGATGTCTTAATAGAAAGTGTTACACTCTTGATGTGGTCTTAATTCTGAGCCCCCCCCTTGCCATGTTATATTGGTAGCTTCTTATATTCTAACTGTGCTGCAATTTAATTTGGTCTAGGCTATCTTTTATTTTTACAAAATTAAAATAATTTTAATTATAGTTGGCATTCAATATATTAGTTTCAGGTATACAGCCTCGTGGTTAGACATTTATATAACTAATGAAGTGATCCCGCATAGGCCTAGTACCCACCAGGCACCACAGATAGTTATTACAATATTTTTGACTCTATTCCCTATGCTGTACTTTACATCCCTTTTTGAGAATTTTCACTGGGTGGAGAGACCTGAGATACATTGCTTTATTTATATACCTTCTAAATTCAGAGTACAAATTGATTAATTCTTTTCTAAGTTAGTCTCTTTTTTGTAGCCTCTTATGGTGTGCAGCAAAAGAAGTCAACTCATGTTTTTAATGTTCTTCCCAAGTTCACAGGTTCATTAGCTACATTTCCTGTCTTCCAAATGACTGTTACCGGGTAAAGACTCACTGCCCGATGGCACAGAAGCCATACGATGGCATCAACTTTTGAGAAAAGAAAGAGCTTTTATTTGCCAGTTTGGCTGGCAAGGGGACAGGAAGCAAATCTAAGTCCCCCATCCAAAGTTTGGAGCAGGATTTTAAGGGGTTTCAGCACTGGATTTTCTTGGACAATGGACCCTTTACTTCTGAAAGGGTTCTGGCATTCAGGTCTGGTCATGTTCTAGTCCTTTGGTTCCGTGTACTGGGAGAAGTTAAGGGTTCACAAGTGTTACTCATAAGTGATGTATCCAAGATTTACTTGTAAGTGGGATGAACTTTGGTTCCAGGTTTTGTTAGAAATAGGATAAGACTAGTTTGAGCTGATTCTGTTTTACAAACAGAGGACTTTTTGTTCATTCCTCAACCTTGAGGAATAGGGGTGACTGCTCTAGCTGCTTCTTGCTGACAAAGAACAGTGCAAAAGGATAAAAAAGTATATATCGTATGCATATTCATGCTTTATACTAGGGGTCGGGAACCTATGGCTCGCGAGCCAGATGTGGCTCTTTTGATGGCTGCATCTGGCTCGCAGACAAATATTTAATAAAAAAATAATGTTGGCCCTGGCCGGTTGGCTCGGTGGTGGAGCGTCGGCCTGGTGTGCAGGGGTCACGGGTTCGATTCCCGGCCAGGGCACACGGGAGGGGCGCCCATCAGCTTCTCCACCCCTCCCCTTCTCTTTCCTCTCTGTCTCTCTCTTCCCCTCCCGCAGCCGGGGCTCCATTGGAGCGGGGATGGCCCGGGCGCTGGGGATGGCTCCTTGGCCTCTGCCCCAGGCGCTGGATTGGCTCTGGTCGCAGCGGAGCAACGCCCCGGAGGAGCAGAGCATCGCCCTCTGGTGGGTGTGCTGGGTGGATCCTGGTCGGGCACATGCGGGAGTCTGTCTGACTGTCTCTCCCCGTTTCCAGCTTCAGAAAAATACAAAAAAAAATAATGTTAAAAATATAAAACATTCTCATGTATTACAATCCATTCATTTCCTACTGCTTATGTTCATGGTTGCAGGTGGCTGGAGCCAATCACAGCTGTCCTCCGGGACAACATCAAATTTTTATTGGATATTGCGTAAGGTACATGGGTCGTTGTATGGCTCTCATGGAATTACATTTTAAAATATGTGGCATTCATGGCTCTCTCAGCCAAAAAGTTTCCCGACCCCTGCTTTATACATACAAAGAAAAAGATTTGCCATCAACAACAGTTTTCACCAAGAATGCATGGTTGAAACAATGAAAGGTTTACAGTATTAAAATATTTTTTGAGTAATTAAAATGGGAAGAAGAAATGATATATTTTAGTGCTTAGATATGTAAATTATATCCAAAATAGTTTAACACTCAACCACTTAGTTGTATCAAAATTAATTTTCCATGAAGTAGGCACTATTCTCAGAAACAAGCAGTTCTTGCTTTGCACAGTAATGTGGGACCATAAAAATGGCCAGGAAAGGCCCTCTTCTTAATAATGCAGAAAATTATGATTGTTCTGTGAGTTCTAAAAATCTGTTATATATTAAAAACTCTGTCAGTTAAAATATAAAAGAAAATAAAAACAATTGTAAAAACATATTTATTTGGTACACTACTTTAAAACATTAGAAGTATTGGGAATTATAATGTTATTTCAGTGTTAAAAATTAATTAAGAGTAATTTGAACAGTGCTTGTTCTTGTTTGTTTGTTTTGGTCAAATAACTTATATTACATAAGCATCTTTTCTGTATATACCATGGCAAATTGTCATATTCCTATCAATTTGGATTAGTTTCCACCATTTCACCATTTGTACTTTCAATGTTGTGAAATATTTCTGTAATATCCTTTAATGTGAAGTTTTTTATACCATCACTTCCTTGGGACATAGTCATCCTTTTCATGACAACCCCTTTGTTATTTTCATGGCCACATAGCTTGAAGCTTTAGAAAAGCAGCGGTTTCAACATTCCCATCATTAGCAATTTCTTCCAACTCCATTTATGGTCAACTCAATCTCACTCTCAGCATTATATTTTTTAATTTTTTTTACTGCCCTTGCATCTTTGTTGGCCAGTTCTTTTGATTATCTACTTTTGCAAAATGTCATCTGTGTGACAAGGAGACAATACAAGTGTGTGCTTTGTTGACTGTGAGAGAGCTGATTAATAGATGTGTGGTGACCAATCACTCGCAGAATTTAAGATAAGTAACATGACTGGTTACTGATCATAAAATGATGACAATTACTCACAGTGACTCCTGGATGAAGAGCAAGCAGGGAAATTTGTATTTCATGTGATTAGTCTCAGTATGCATGGCAACTGAATTTTGAACTGTGCTGTTAGAAAACTGGTGTTATGTAACTAAATCATTGTTCTCGAAATTTGTGGATGTGGGAATTGTGCAAATAGAGGACTGGCTACACCCTCCTTGTTTGCATTGACCCAGACAGGCTTAGAGCTGACTGCTGAGTAATAGCCTATCTAATGAAAGGGTATTGTTTCAAGTTTGGAGCTAAGTACCTGGAGGAAGTTTTACTATTACTGGGTCAGCCATCTTGACTCTTCCTGGCCTCCGGTCAATCTAAACATTTATCTTTTGTAAAATTTCTTCAGGGATTTCTGGTTGCAGCTCCTCTTCCAATTACAATAGCACATTGTAGACATCACAAACCCTTTCAAGAAAGGTGAACGGGTACTCCTGGGGCCCTTGTTTGGGGCTCATTTGTGAAGTCCTATTGTGGGTGAATGCAGTCTGCTTCAGCTGGGTGTGAGTCTGGTGTGCCTCAGGTAGATCTCAGCAGCTGCAGTAGGCATCCAGTGACCCCCTCACCCTGCACCCATGCCAGCATGGAGCTTGGGGGCCACCACAGCCAGGGTTCAGCACTGGGGCTGACCAAAGCTGGGGTAGGAGCTGAGGACAGAGGCAGAGTCGTGGCTCCAGGCCCAGGTGCTGAAGGTGCCCACTGTGTCCTGCTGTGTCTGCCTGCTGGGCTTCTGTAATGCTGGTGATTGAGGCCAGGCAGGTTCGCACTGAATTCAGGCAGATGGTAGAGGAACTGTGGAGCTGGAAAGCGTCAGGCCTTACACGTTTATTGGAGGCTAGCAAAGACAAGTGAGAGAATAAATAAAGGAAAACCTGCTTTTCACAGTGAAGGTCAGGGGATCAGGAATACTGCACCACACAGTGGGCAGTAGCAGGAGAGCGATCTGGGAGAATCGCCCTTGAAGGAAAGCACCCATAGCCTTACAAAGACTGTACACATGTGGCGCTGCTACGTGCTCACACACTAATCAGACAAAGTGCTTGCAGCCTAAACCAGCGAGCAAGCCTAACACATCTGTTTTCCCCACAGCTTCCCATAGTTTCCTTTCCCTCTTCTTCTCCACCTCCTCCTCTTCCTCTCCTCTTCCTCTTTTCCTTCTTCTCCTTCCTCTTCTATTATTAAGTGAAAGGTGGGGAGGCAGAGAGACAGACTTCTTTCTGCATGCACCCCGACCGGGATCCACCCGGCAAACCCCCTACTGGGTGATGCTCTGCCCATCTGGGCCATTGCTCTATTGCTTGGCAACTGAGCCACTTTAGCCCCTGAGGTGAGGCCATGGAGTTATCTTCAGTGCCAGGGGCCAACTTGCTCTAACCAACTGAGCCATGGCTGTGGGATAGAAGAGAGAGAGAGAGAGGGAGAGAGAGAAGGAGGAGGAGAGCAGATGGTCACTTCTCCTGTGTGCCCTGTCTGGGAATCGAACCTGGGACATCCACACACTGGCTGATGCTCTACCATTGAGCCAACCAGCCAGGGCCCCCATAGCATCTTCTAAGTGGGTATTTAATTTGCCTCTGGGTTGTACTTTCAGGATTCACAACAGCTTCAGAGTAAACTGTTGCACCACCTGGAACAAAGCTCTCCATCATGGGGTTCTCTGTTCCTAACTCAGAGCAGAGGCAGAAAGGGGGGATAGCATGTATACAAATCCCTAGGTTGGCCTTGGTCACCTAGAACTGCAGGGACATTTTTCAGCAGATATTGTCCTGCTGGAGGCAGAGTAACTCCTGGGCCGAATTGAGTACTCCCATGACTGAGGGAAGAGGATACCCTTCCCTTCTGAATATCTGGCAAGGAAGGGTATAGAGCTGGACCCGTGGCTCAGTGTTACTCACAGGAATTCCCACCTCCTACAGTGGGGAATAGTGGAAGGCAGGGGAGGAGGAGGAGGAGCCAGATGGAGTAAATCAAGGTTATTATTTAGCTCTGACTAGGGCAAGATAGTTTTTTTTTTCCCCCAAGGGTCTTCTGTCTGAACCATAATTTTAATTTAAAGACCCATTTTCAGGTCTTTTCTCCTCGGATTCTGATTGATACTGGGGCCAGGTGGTGTTACAAAAGATAACCATCTTCCTCTTAGTCACAGGCTCATAGCTAAATATGGACCAATTTTGAAGAAAACATTCTAAAGGACTGCAGTCAAGTATGTTATTAACATTTCCCATTTAGAAAAGTTTCTGTCAGTTTAATTGAAGCAAATATAACACAGAGCAGGTTCAATAAAGGTGTGCTGCAGTCATCCAATAGTTTATGCCTATTAACCAATTCTCAACAGATAAAACAGTCAGACATAGACAAACATAGGCAAAGACATCCAAAACCCTGGGATTCTTAACAAAATCTCCTCAAGGGTGGGACTCTTAATGCACAATCCTGAGGAAGTTATTAGATAATTTAGGCACAAGTTGCGTTTTAATGATGTTACTTACCCAAGAGACATCTGATCCAAAAGGTCTTTTTTTTCCCCCAAAGTTAAAGTTGAAAATAGTGCCGAGGAGCTTGGAGCACCACATTGAAGGAGAAGCAGGAACAAACTGGTCTACATGGCCACTCGGGGTTGGGAGCAGGTGCCCACATGTGGTCCAAGGCCATACTGCCTCCCGCAGGTGGTCATAAGACGTTCGTGATTACTAAAACTGTTACCAAACAATGACTGTCTGTCTTATGTGCATAGAAGCCAATATTATGACATCAGCTTTTGAGAAAAGAAAGAGCCTTAACTTGGCCTGACCAGTGAAGGTATAGTGGATAGAGCATTGACCTGGAATGCTGAGGTGCCAGGTTTAAACCCTGAGGTCACCAGCTTGAGCACGGGCTCATCCGGTTTGAGCGTGGGATTATCAATATGATCCCATGATCACTGGCTCAAACTCAAAGGTCGCTGGCTTGAAGTCCAAGGTCACTGGCTTGAGCCCAAGGTCTCTTGTTTGAGCAAGGGGTCACTGGGTTGGCTAACCCCCCCCCCCCAGGCACATGTGAGAAACAATCAATGAACAACTAAAGTGCTGCAACTATGAGTTGAAGCTTCTCATTTCTCTCCCTTCCTGTCTCTCTCTCAAGAAAAAAAGAAAGAACTTTGATTTGAGAGGTCAGCCTTTAAGGAGACAGGAAGCAAGGCTCAAATCTGCCTTCTCATACAGCTTTGAGAGCAGGATTTTAAGAGGTTTTAGCACTGGATTGCCAATGACAACGAACCCTTCACTTCTGAAAGGGTTCCAGCATTCAGATTCCAGTTATGTCCTGGTCCGTTGGTTCTGTGTGGGGAAGCAGTTAAGGGCTTACAAATAGTACTCATAAATGAGGTAAACTTTGGTTTCAGGTCTTGTTAGAAATAGGACAGGACCAGTCTGAGCTATTTCCTCATTTATGTTACTGCAGGATGCAGTTTTACTAAATATTTTACCACTATGTAACACAAGTTGCCATTTTTCTAGCCTTCACCTACTGTCCAGTTTCAAAGCCCAATGCCATATATTTTAGCTTTTTGTTATAGAATAACCCCATTTATATGCCAGTAGTATCTTTTTCTGTGTCATTAAATTAATACTTCAGTAATAGTGCACAAGAAACAACTACAAAATATCATACAACAATAAGCATTTGCTTAGTGATGCCTTTCTGAGTTAGCTGATACAGGCTGGACACACTTGAGCAACCCTGCTCTGAGTCTTTCTTTCATCCATCTCATGGGACCAGCAGGCTAGGTTTTTTCCAAGTTGATGGCAGAAGCACAGGAGAACAAGTTCAATTGCTTAGGTTGTTCTTGGGGACTTTTGGGTTGCTGCACTTGCTAACATTCCATTGGTCAAAACAAATCATGGGGTCACGCCCTAAAGCCAGGGGTGAGGAGGCATACTCTGCTTATGAAGATGGAGAGGGGAGAGAATAAATATTTCCCAGGATAATCTCTTTGATAACAGGTATTTACTCTTACTATCTTTGTTGCAAACCATGTTTTAATTTTATTGTTTAGAGATCAATTTGCTTTAAAAGATTTTTGAAGTGAAACTAAAATTTTCTTGTGACTAGTAGGCTAATTTTCTAAACACTTGTGAGGCTACTTTCCTTTTCAGTCTCTTTGAATAGTCTAAGATTGTAGAGAGTTATTGATTACTGCTTCTATTTTGCTAGTTTTAGTTGGTCTGTTCAGATTTTTTATTTCTTCTTGATTTAGTCTTGGAAGATTATATGCTTCTAGGAATTTATCCATTTTGTTCAGATTGTCCAATTTTTGGTATATAGTTGTTCATAATATTTTCTTATAATTCTTTGTATTTCTGTTGTGTCAGTTGTTACTTCTCTTTCATTTTTGATTTTATTTATTTGGGTCTTGTCTCTTTTTTGTTCAATGAGTCCAGTTAAAAGTTTATCAATCTTTCTTATCTTTTCAAAGAATCCTCCCTCTCTTGATTTCACTGATTTTTTTAAAAAAATTTAAATTACACTTTACATTCAATATTATTTTGTATTAGTTTCAGGTATACAACATAGCAGTAAGATGGTAATATACTGTATGAAGTCTTTCCTCAATATTTCCAGTACTCACCTGGCACCATACATACTTGTTATAATATTATCAACTATATTCCTTATTCTGTACTTTTGTTCCCCGTGATTATTTCATAACTATCAATTTGTACTTATTAATTCCTTCACCTTTTCCGCCCAGTTCCCTAACCCTCTCCCCTCTGGCAACCATCAGTTTGTTCTCTGTATCTATGAGTCTGTTTCTATTTTTTCTTTTTTTGTCCATTTATATTGTTCTTCGATTCCACATATAAATGGAATCATATGGAATTTGTCTTTCTCTGACTGACTTATTTCACATTCATTGATTATTTCTGTATTTTTTAGACTCTTTTATTTATTTCTACTCTTTTAATTATCTTCCTTCTACTCACTTTAGGCTTTATATATATATTTTTTTTTTTCTAGTTTTTTTAGGCTCAAGATTAGATTGTTTATTTGGAATTTTTCTTGTCTCTTGAGGTTGGCCTGTAATGCCACGAATTTTTTTCTTAGGACTGCTTTTGCTGGGTTCCATGGCTTTTTGGGTTATTGTGTTTTCATTTTCATTTGTTTCAAGGTATCTTTTGATTTCTTCCTTGCCTGCATTGTTAACACATTCATTGTTTAGTAACATGGTGCATGTATGGCTGTTGGCCGTGGCCATGCAGGTTCACACTGGATTCTGGCAGACGGTGAAGGAACTGAAGCCAGAGGATGGTGGGCCATTCTGTTCATTAGAGTCTCACAGTGTGGCGGACGAGCAAGCAGGTGGGGCAAAACTGCTTCTCCCTCTCTCTCAGGACTCCTCAAAAGGCTGAGGGGGGCCCTTTCTCTGAAAAATAATAGCAAACAGTGGCCCCTCCCAATGGCAACAGGCAATCCACAATATGCAATCTGCTGCCCTGAGGGCAAGCACCTGCAGCTTGGCATAGACTGTATACACGTGGTGCTGCCCTGTGCTCATGCACCAATCAGGCAAAAAGAAGTGAGCAAGCCTAACACACTTGTTACTCACTTGTTTTCCCAATAGTACACTACCACTTTATTTGTTTTAAGTGACCATTTATTGATCACTGACACTGTGCCAAGTGCTATGTTAAGTGTTTCAAATGTGCTGCCTCATCACCACAATGCTATGAAGTTGACATAATTATTAGCCTTATCATAATCTCTCTGGATACATGAATGATCTGCCCCAAATCTCATGGCAAAGTAAAAGATTTGAGCTTGGGCCTCTCTGATTCCAAAGTCTGTGCTTCTATTCTTGTCAACACTGCCTTCTTATTTGAATCCCGCCTCTGTCTCCTCTTCCATCAAAACAATGACATTGCTACTATCCCAGAGGCCCTGAAAATCCCAAAGAAACCACAGAAACTGCTGACTGAAAAGAATTTGACTATAGGCAGCTATCAGCGGAGTAAATGGTAATGGGTTGTTTTCCTTCAGCCCAACGCTGTGTCTCCGGAGAGAAGAGTGTTGTCGCTGAGCTTGCCAAGAGCTTGCAGCCCTTGAGCCCAGCTGAGGAGCACCAGTGGCTGTGGCGAAGAGAGAAGCCCCCCCCCCACAGATGCTCCTCTTTTCCTGACAGTAAATGCTGCCCCAGGACACTGCACTGTAGGGTGGGACAGGGGTCACAGGAGGAGGGGGGGTGGAGGATTTATTTTCCAGTTAACAAAAGTCGGAGGGAATCTTTTTTGGGCGTTTTGTTTGGGGTTTCAGGCCATTTCTGTGCAGCTGTGCACGCGTAACCCCCTGACCACCGGCGCAGCGATTTGCAGCCGCTGTCCCGCTCTTCACTTCGTGGTCCCTGCTGCCTGCTCAGCATCCCTGGCCAGCTTTCTCTTTCTGGCAGCGAACTTTCTAGCTCCATCTCTGAGGGATTTGTTCTCATTTCAGGGTTGGACGCTCCTCACCTTTAAATTACACAGTCAGTTTCTTGAGAAGAATGAGATAATAGATATGAAAATACTGTCACAAAAAACAAGGGCGGTGGTATGGAAGAACCAAAGCCTTGTTCCCCGGCGTGCCCCATGCCCAGTGGGCATTTGGTAAGTAAAGAGAGCTGGACTGGCCAGAAAAAGTAGAGGTGTTTGGGAGAAAGGTGCTAGGAAAGGAAATTCCTAATGTAGAAGTGTCTCTTCTAGGGACAAATTCATTAGGGATCCTGGGGATCTGGATCTGATAGCAACACCAAGCCGAGGGCCTTGAGACTTCATGTCACAGACACTCAGGTTTACCTATGCCACCCCTCTCCAAAGTGCCATCTGATGCTTGGTTCTCTTTGGCAACTCAACTTGTCATCTGCCCTCTGGTTGAACACACCCACTCATGGTAAACTCACTGTGTTCTGAGACAATTTTTTCTTCTCAGGCAGGTCTGTCTGAATGTTCTTCCTTGTATTGAACAAGGAGGATATTCCCTGGTCTATGATGCTTCAAAATAAGAGGTAAGGACTGATGAGCAGGGTTCAGAGAGACATGCTCCCTGTCTTTTCTTCCCTATTTCTCAAACACTCATGCAGATGAGGGGAGGACACGACTTAAGAGAAAAGGCCCAGAAGCCCGCAGTCAGTTGGATGTGTCCCGAATTCATGGGCTAATGAATGAGATACATTTGTCCCTGTTGCTCTTTTAGTGAATGGCAACCCTCAGCAAAGAGGTTGAATTTCCCCGTACGAGGGTTTACAAGGTTTTGCCAAGTTATTCCCAATGCTCAGAAAGTCAGAAAATGGTGATGTGAAGGGAGACAAAGAAGCGGGATAGTGGGGAGAAAGAGAGAGCGGTGGCGGGGGTAGAGGAGGAGAAAGGAAAAGAGAGAGAGAGAGCAACACGTAAAGACACAGAGAAGAAATCTACCTAAGGGAGGGCAGTGAGTATGGACAGATAGGGAGGAAAATGTAAAGTGTTAGAAAGAGGATGGAGGACAAATGAAGAGAAGGAAAGTGACTGGGGGAGTCTTTGTCTGTACTGGCTCCAGGTCTCGGGCTCTAAGTTCTATATTGCTTCTCATCTGGGCAACCCAATTCCTCCCAGAAAGTGACCCTCAGCCTGGGAAACTTGGGGAGCAGGGCAGAGGGTGGTGGGGATTGCATTAGGAGGCCTGTGGAAGTTTCTGATCTGTACTGACATGATCCCCAAGCTCAAATGCGGTCCCCGGACCACTCCAGAAAAATGGACGCTGGGTGAGTAGGTTTGGACAGAACTGCTGAGCACTGTCGTTTGGGCATCGCCCCAGCCTTGGTGCCTGTCACCATCCTGGGCTCCCTCGCTGTCAGAGAGGTTGGTGAGTTGGGAGGTGAGAGTCCCACAGCCAAACATTCAGTTCTGAAGCAGGGCAGAGGGTTGGTGGTCCCACGGGGCCCTGGGACAGAATGGGCGCAGCACAGGGTGCACTCATGCAGTCGGCCCCAACACTCACCACATCTGGATCCACTTCTGAGATAAGAGGAGAGAAATTCCTTCCCCTCCTAGGGCTTGGGAACATAGCTTAGGGGTGCGGTGTGTAGGTTACAGACCAGGGCCCATGGTGGCTGGAAAATGGGCACTATTCTTAGTTTGTTTTTCAATTTCCATTAATGAAACTTGTTTGCACAAACTTTTTCTAAACTATGAGACTATTATTATTACTGTAGTCTCACCACAAGCCAGTGAAGAATATAGTTCCTATTCCAAAGAGGAGAAGACAAGCAGGAATGGCTTAAAGGGTTGTGTAGACTCCAAACCCAGTGCCCTTTCCGCTATGGTATATGAGCAGCTGTTCTCTTAAAGGCATAGGATGGGTTAGTCCTGGGTCTTTGGTAGCTGGGGGAGTGGGCAGGGCTTGGATTTTTCACTCCCTTTAGAGGTCTGCCTGCATTTTCTGTGGAGCAGCATGGAGTAATGGAAGAAAAGCATTCTCTCTTTGTTTTTTCTTCTCCAAAGTGAAGCCACTGGCTGCTAAATATATGTCCATGATAACACATATTAATCCTGCTGGGGCTCATAGCTCCCGCAAAGCAAATTCTGGACCCATTAAAAAAAATCAGAGAGATGATTTGCTTATGAGGAACCCTGGAGCAAGGGGTGAAACAACTGGACACCAATAGCATTCTGCAGGGTGCCTTGGAGGGAATCTTGACATCGTCCAATAATCCTCTGCCCTCCCTTGCACAGCATGGTCAGGCTCAGTCAGAACCCAAGAAACTTGCATTGGTAGGATCCAGATTTAACCTCTCCAGTCTTTATTATGTGAAAGGGCTGTGCATTGTTTGCTCAGGAGGTAGAAACTGGGAAAACTAGTTTAGTTTCACAGTATAACAGATAGGAGAAGCCCAACACATATAAAACCGCAGTAGTTAGAAGTATACATGAGCAGCAAGAAAGGAATGGGCGAGGTGCTAGGTGGGGCCAGAGGAGGGGAGTGTCACATTAGACTGGAGAATGAGAATCAGGAGAAGCTTCATGGAAGAGGTGGCAATCAGGGTGCCATTTTGAATATGCAGGGAGCCTCATAGTTTATAAGACTTCTGCATACATGGCAGCAGACGTTGGCCAGGAGGAGAAACAAGCAGTAGCCCACTGCGGGGGTCAGAGGATAAATGGATGTAAGTTATTTGGGAAGCAATTTGACACTCAGAATTCAAACTTCTAGGAAGTTATGCTGCAAACAGAGTCAGATCTTGGTACATGTGCAACAACAAGAGCCCCCCCCCCCCCCCCATGACAATGCAGTGGTAGCAGAAGACTCACAACAACCCATGTGTTCATCACTGGAGATGGAGCAGCAGAGGTGGGGATGGAGTCCTCGCTGGCCTGGTGACTGGTGACGAAGCCTGTGTGTGACTCTGCATGTTCACCTCTGGGCTCAATTTGTCTGACAACTGCTAGCTGTCAGGCGAGCGTTCCTACATTTTACTCTGAAAGTTACCATTTCTCTCGTCTTCTTGTGATGGTCGCTATGCCACTGAGATAAATGTGGAGTGGATGCCAAGCTTCATGGGTGGCACCTGGTTTCTCTTGCTCCCTTCACCTGTCCTCCATCAATCATGTATGAGAAAGTGTGGGGCGGATCAGCAGTGCTGAGAGTGGAGCTCCCCGCCTTCCCCCACAGCTCCTGTGGTGTGTGGGCTGGGAATGAGCCCCCTGGGCCCTTGTTTTGCTTCTCTCTAACACCTGGGTCCTCAGCATGACATCAGGCAGACCTCTGTGCTCATGCCTAAGCTTCGGTGGCTGTCTGCATGCAGCGTGCAGCTTCTGAGGAAAGGAAGGTGTTAATGGCCTTGTTCCCACTCCTGCCCCATGAATCACACCAGTTTTATTTTTCAGTCTTGCACATTCCACTGACGAGTGCCATTTCCTGGTGTCTTACACAGACCCCATAGCAAGATTTGGCCAGGATCCTGCAAAAGAAAGGAAGCACCAGGCTGCGGGGTGGCATGGGATCTGGCCCATGACCCTGGGCTCGCCCCATTGTGTACAAAAGGCGAAAGGGCCAACCAGCCCCCAGCATTTTTGCAGAAGCACTGAAGAGCATGGCCATTTTTACAGTCTTGGTCTGAGCATATGCAGACTGGGATGACCATTGAGGTTGGTCAAAGGGCCTGATGTGTGAAGGTGAACCCACAGGCTGCAGTAGAGGCCTGCCGTGTGGAATTCCCTTTCTGGGAGTTTGGTGGGAAACACCAGTGTAATAATCCTGATCTCTATCTCTAGCCAACCCTGAAACACAGCTCCAGTCCCTGACAAAAGCAATTCTCCCTTAGATGGTGACGTGTGGGAAATGTGCCCGTCTGAGCCTGCACTGTACATTCCTCTCCCTGACGGGACGGTGCACGATGAATATTTCACCTTCATAATCTTGGCCCCAGTTGGGGGCCTGTGAAGCTGTCTAAATCCAGTCATCAGCAGGAATACATGCCCTCAGACTTAAAAAGTGGGAAGCAGAACTTGGCTCCATTGGGCTGATGATTTATGATGGAACAGCCAGCTGGGAGTGGATGAGGCGGAGGGGGAGGAAGGAAGACAAGAGCCTGTGGAACTCCACTCACAACCTATAAAAGCAACAATATGCGCTCTATCGAGAGATCATATTCCAGGATACATTTCCTCCTGTGAAGGATACAGCGTCTGGCATCCATCACTTGGTGGGGACAGTGGAACCCTAGGAAAGTGCCGGATAGGTCTGCATTGGGCCCAGGGCTGGGTCTGCAAGAGCCATGGCCTTGAGGTTGTGTGTCCCCTCCCTAAGCACCCACAAGACCTGGATTGCCATAGCTCATTGGGCTTTGTCCTTCCACCATCTGGCTGCTCCTGGACACTCCATTCCCTCCATAGATCATCTCAAACTGAAGTCCTCTCCCACCACAATTCTGACTTCAGGACATTACGTGACTCAGTCAGATCAATAATTTTCCTCTTAATGTATTTTGCCTTTTGTTCTGTCTCTGTGACATCTACAAAGTCATCCCCACTCCCTTGTAGTCAGAATCTCAAAGAATAAGCAGTGTGTTTGGGACCACGGGACCAGAGACTACCTGAGCTGGCATCTCAGCTCTGTATTTAGAGTTGTGTGATTTGGGTGAGTTTCTTCCTGTGCCTTGTTTCCTCATCTGTAATACATGGACAGTAACAGTGCAAGTAAACCCATTATTTGAAGGATTAAACGGAACAATAACTTAGCTCAGGCCTTTGCACATGGCTGTTGTCCATTACATGGAGTCTCATCAGAGTGGTGATGTTGATGGTGACGACAGCGATGGTGATGCAGATGATAAGACAAGTATGGCTTTATAGTCATTAAAAATTACTGTGAACAAGTGACTGTTTCAGCTGAAAAACTTTTACAAGATTCTGTAACTTGGCTGCCTTTTGCATTCTGTATAGTTTCCTGACAATGGGCACCAGCACACCTCTCTGCTCCTCTCCAGGTAGAGGGCAGTAAAAATGGCAGGAGCTTTGGGGCCACACAGGCCTTGAAATAAGCTGTGATCATGAATAGATCACTTAGCTCTCTGAGCATCAGTTTCCTTCTCTAGGAAATGAAAATAATAACATCTAGTTTCCATGACTATGGGTTGGATGAAGTGAGATAACTTGTACAGCTTGCTGAAAGTAGTAGAGACATAATTAGCTTTCTAGGCACTAGTTTCCTTCCCTCGCCCTTTCCCCCCTAAGGTTCTAGGCTCCATCTAGCTAAATCCTTGTTCTTTCTCAAGATCTGTTTGAAACCTGCCTCCTCCATTAATTCTCCCCCATAGAAGCAGACAAATTCCCTGTCCTTAATAGATTTATTGCTTTGGGTGCCTGAGTTGGAGATTTCAGGTCTAATTGACCCACTAGGCTGGAATGCTATTACTCTACTCTTCTTAAGCCTGACATCAACTCCCTTAAACTTGTAGAATTTGTCTGGAAGATATAGGTGTGATTTGCTCCCCAGCTGGAATGAAGACTCTTTGAAGGTGGTTTTCTGTCTCACCCACGTTGTGGATCTTGCACAAGGCCTGACAAATGGTGGATCCCGGAAGCTTTGAATGAATGAAAGACTGACTGGTGCTCTAGAGAAGAAGAAGGGGTTCTGCAATTTAGAGAGAACTCCCTAGTTGCAGCCACTCGAAGCTCGGGGAGGAAGCTTTTGCTCAGAACCAGCCCTGCAATTCTATCAGATGAGCTTAGGCCTCCAGAGTGTGGCTCTGTAAACAAAAGGGGGAAAAAGCTTTCTGATCAGCCTGTTCTGTTTGGATTGGCAGGAGGTTTCCAGTTGGAATTAGTGCCTTGGACATGAATATCAGAGTCATTCCACATGAGAGGAAGGTTGGCTGGCTCAGTTTGCAACTTTGATGTGGAGCATGTGGACCTGAGAGTGTGACTTCGAGAGAGAAGGGGGAAGGAAACATAGGTCCTGGCTGTGTTTGGGATTTCCTGGGTCCTTCTTAGGTCATTCCTGTTGGTCAGGCATTCTAACTTGCCCCTAACTTGCTCTGTTACTAGATAGCAGTGTGACCTTAGGCAAGTCACTTTACTTCTCTGGGCTTCAGTTTCCCCATCTATAAAATGACAGGGTAGATTAGAGGACCCCTAAGTTCCCTTTTCACTGTTCTATGACATTTTTTGTTAGTCTACAGTTTTTCTTATATCCTGACCAGGAAGCACTGACATCTTTGAAGTACGTTGAGGAGTTGGGAAGGAAGAAGGGAGAATTGAGAAACAAGGATATAAAATACATCCTGAAATGAAACCAAGTCTCATTTTCTCTGGTTCTTCGCACTTGGAACTACTGTATCTCCTCTGTTTTTGCCTGTTTTCTACTCACCCCCAAAGATGACCCCTGTGGGAGATGACCACAAGCTATGGTAGAAGCCCAGGACTTCCTCCACCGGTGAGCCTTGCTTTCCTCCTGTGCATGGGAAGGCCGATGGCACCTCCCTTACTTGGAGGCGGCAAGGATTGAGTGAGCTGGAATATGCACTGTGCCTTGGAAACTGTCAGACACCACAGAAACGTAAGGAATTGCGATTATGGCATAAAGCCGGCCCGATGGGAAAAACATTAGCAAACAGCACTCTTTCCAGTGGCCCTTTCTTCCTTGAAGATGTTTCAGTGCAAGGGATGCTTCCCCTGCTGCCTGTCAGTGGCCTGCCTTGTTTGGTTTTCCCTGCGCCTTTGGAAGAGAAACGCTGCTGTCTGAGGCTTCTTTGCTTTACATGCTTTTCCACTAGAGCAGAAAAAGCATTTTCCATATGATTCGGCTTATCCCGCTTAACATGTGCGGCAGCATCCTCTAGGTCTTAGAATGAGAAGAATTTTCTCATTTTTCTTTCTAATCCCTGGAACAGAGAGGTCCAAGGGGCTACGCAGGGAGCAGACGCCGGAAGGCGGCAGTTCGGATGGTGTTCTCTTCAGTGACGGGGTCAGAGTTGGAGGTACGGAGGAAAGGGCTCTGGTTCCTGGGTTTTGGTTTCACCACATATTAGTTGAGAGTTTGAAGGGACCTCAGATGACAAGTAATCCAGCCTTCCTCTTAGCTCTGAGAGTTAGCGCCAGGCCCGAGGTCCCCAGCTGGTTTGGAAGGAGCAGGGACTGGTACCCAATCTCCAGGCTCAGTTCCTGTACTCTTTCTAGCCTACCACGTGGGTCCTTTTTCTTCTCCTTCCTCTCACTCCCCATTCCACTCTTCTCCTCTGTTCCTTTGCTTCTATTTCCTGAGCCCATTTGATATAACTCACTGAATGGAAAAGTTCTCTGAGTTTCTAGGGCAGGCAGGTCATTTGACAGTGTTGGTGACTTCCACATAGAAGCCTGGGTGTGTCCTCAGGATGTCAGATCACCAGCAACACCCAGGGTACCAGCTCACTGCACCGGTGTCTGATCAGAGATCCTGCCCATAAGCCCCAGGGCTCAGGGGTCAAGGACACTACCTGGGAACTGTGGTTCTGTGTTGGCAGGTGCCCACTCTCCCACTCCCCCTTCCTTGTTGACATGGGAGGAGGGTTAGTGTGTGTGCTGAACACCCACAAAACAAGTGATATTCAAGATCTCTCTCCCTGGACCCAACCTTCCCCACCCCTGCCGTCTCATTTCCCCCTTGGGGACACCCAAAGCCATGAGGATGGGCCCCACAGGGTCTACTTGGCAGCCATCTCCAGAATCACCCAGATAGCGCTGGCCTGAGCTCAAGTGCCCATATCAGCCCAACACCATGTTAGCTTGTCTAGGGTAACACACCATGGGTAGATTGCACCCTCTGGCAACAGCTGACTCTATTTATTCAGATGAGAACAATTTTCTCTCCCTTGCACTTTCAACAAGTTCGACCTCAAGGTTCGCCCCCCACCCCTGCCCTATCTGCTGCCAAAACCAATAAAAGGCAGAAGGAGGAAGTGGAGGGTGGGGGAGACTACCCGCTGTAATTGACCTGTCAGCTGAACCCTGGCTTTCCGGGATCTGGGGCATCTCATAGCCCAAATCAGTCAGTTTGCAGCTAATAGGGAAGGGAGCTGTTTTACTTCCTAATCACTCTTAGAGATAAGTGTGCTCAGTGCATGTGGGAGAGAGGCCTCCACCGAAGAAGCTTCTGCTCAGCTGGCCCACCACCGTTCTTCCTGGGCTGGGCTGGAGCCTGCGCAGTAGGAAACTGATCTGTCACTTGTGGGTGGAGAGGATGGGGGAGCATCAGGGCCTCAGTGCTGCATCTGTGACTTGACTAGAGAAACAAGCTGGGATCCCAACCTGGGGCCCAGAGAGCAGCGCAGCCCTCCCCTGAACGTGACTCCCCATTGTTTTGTTACCTTCTCACTCTCACACACAGTGACTACCTTTGAGTGGCATCATTGGGCTCACAGTCCCCATGGAGGAGAGTTCTGGAGTGTCATTTCTTTAGCTTTCTATTTCCATCTAGGAGTTTCATGTGAAATGGCGAGTGTGTGTTGGGTGATGCTCAACCTGGCCACTCTTTGGTGTTCAGCCACACTGAGCACAGGGCTGGAGAGCTGGGACATGGACGGCTTGGGATTCTGTCAGGTGGGTGGGGGTGGCAGAAGGGAAGGGCAGTAAGCAGGTTTCTTCAGATGCGGAGCAAGCATGGAAGCCAATATCACACTCATCTGAAAACAATTAATTCTTCTGTTTGGTGTTCAAGACCCTCTACTTATTTGGTCTGCTTGCATTCCCAACCTCGTGGCATTCTCCTGTCTTGCCCCCAGCCCTCATCTGAATGCATCATTCCTGAACGCTTTAGGGCCTTGGCTCTGTTGCCCCTCTGTCTCCATGTCCTTTCCTCAGGTCCAAGCCACACCCATAAACTGAGAGCTTTATTAGACCCCACTTCCCCCTAATTCCTTCGCGTACCCCTCTGAGGCCACTCCTCTTTCCTCTGAACCTTTTTTGTCCCTCTCTTATAAAACCAAGAACAGTCTGTCTTGTGTCAGTTGCTCGTAAACGATCTTGTCTCTCTTGCTGGATTGAACTCCCTGGAAAAGAGATTTCTCGTTTTCTGCAGTACAGGGCCCTGTGAGTAGGAACAAGCCTATGGGGGTGGGGCGAGTAATCCTGAGCATGTTAACACACATCTGCATATAGCATACAGCATATTTACATAAAGCACCAGGAAGATGGAGTTCCAGCTCTCGGTTATCTTGAACAGAGGGCTCTGATGGGAAACAGAAAGGAATGAGAAGGCTCCAGGGCTCCAAGTTATAGTTAGAAACATCGAATTTCTGAGCTGCAAGAGGTGTGATAGATCGTCTGGTTTGACCTCTTCTTTTACAGATGAAGAAACTCAGGTTCCTTCAGCAAGAGGTGACTTGCTGGGAGTCATACAAGCAGTAAATGGCAGAGCAGGACCTGCTTTTTCTGATCTGATAATCCTTACACCTCTTTTGTGGTTTTCAGCGACAGCTCTGGAATCCTCTATACTGCCCTGTCAGTCGCCCTCCACATTCTAGTTTGAAAATCCTGGGAAGCCTGCTCTAGATTCCTCTATGCTAAATACTGGAAGGGAACCAACTTAAATTCAAAATACCACTTGCTGTGGAACCCCAAGTCTTTAGGCACCATTCCATCAGCACTGCTGCATTCCTGGCCCTGCCTCCTGGGACCTGGCCTTGCAATGGATTTCAGATCGTAGGGCGGGGGCGGGGGCTGGGGGCGGGGAGAGAAAGAAAGAAAATGGGATGAAATTAAAGAACAAATGAGAATAGCATACAGAAGCATGGGGAGGGCAGATCTGGGAGCTGGGGCTCTGGGTTCTAAAAAAAGAAGGATGTTCTTCCCAAGAGAAAAGTATATGCAAACCTCAGGTGAGTGTCCTGTGAGGGGCAAGGACTCCTCCATCTCCAGAATCCCGCCACTATGAAAAGGGGAGGGTTCTGGACTGGAGCTCGCTCCTGATGTGGGCTGATGGAACTGGGCGCAGGCTCTGGGTTCTTGCAATGAGGCATCTCAACAACTAGGAAGTCTTCTAGGAATATCTTTTTTACAACTAGATTCAGAAACCAATTGAGGTAACGGGGAGAGATGCAATGTATTGAATACCATCTCCTCGTCCTAACTCCCAACCAACATCAGCCTCCAGGCTCTGAAAAGAAGTGATTTCTAACTATCTCTCCTTGTCCAGGGCTTTTTGGAGAGACTAAGACAAACAAGGTCAGAAGGGGGGCAGCCCAGTCAGGTGGATGTCCCAGCAGGGGATGTTCCAGCAGAGCCTGGGCACCAGCTTGACAGGCTCCCTCTGTCCAAGTTGGCCCGGCTGGCCCAGCTTTTCCACTCATCTGCCGTAAGGTGATAGGGGAAGCAGGAGGCCTGGTGGCTTTCAAAAGAATTGCCTTAGCTTCAGCTGTCCCTCTTTCCCTGAAAAAAGTTTGTTGATTATTTGATCTGAGAGAATATCTTTTTAAGAGACTATGAAACCCAAAGAAAGTCCTTCGTTAGTAAACCAGGACCTTCCTCAAGCACCTCCTAGCAACAGAGGTCAGAGCTGGTCAGAGGGAGTATAGCCACGGGTCTAATGGCAATCTTCCTTGAGTCCCAGATGTGAGCTGTGGCTTCCAATAGGGGATGAGAGGCTTGAATTTGCCATGTCCCCACATGGCTTTTGGCTGCAGAGCTCAGGGATTGTGTAGCCTGCAAACACGTTGCCAGGAGGAGTTCTGTGCCATCATCTGGTTGGCTCAGGGCCTGATGGTCCCTCCGAGAGACCCGGCCTGCAGACCACAGGAGTGGTTGGATGTTGTGGGGGCACTGTTCAACCAGAAGCATTGCTGGAACAAATTTTCAAGATTTCTCTGCTGTGCAAGTGCACCTTGGGTTTTGCCTTGCCCCGGCCACCTTTTCTCAGTGTAACGAGCATTTATTTTTCCATCTCTCTGTGCTCAGAAAAGAAACTCTCTTGAACCTACGAGGTATTTAAGGTGAGACAGGATTTCTAAGATATCTGAGATTTAAAAGTTAGTAGAAGGAATGGAAAAAGAGAGCCTAAGCCTTTGGTTACTTTGTGCAGTCAACCAGACACTGAAGGGCATATGTGTGTCATTTGTGTTACGACACACAAACTCTCTGCTTAATAATTTTTTCCTCTTCCTCCTCCTCCTTTTCCTCTTCTTCTTCCTCTTGTTTCCCTCCTTCTCCTCCTCTTCCTTCTTCTTTTGAGTATGTGCTTATTTCTAACCTTGGATCTCTTGCCTGGATTTCTTTATATTGGTCTGGAAATCAAAGCACAGAGAAATCAGTGCTATTGTTTTCCAAAGATTGTCATGAACAAGGGCATGTTTTTTGACCTCAAAGAAAGTTGAGAGATCCTCGCTATTTCTTTCTTTTCTTTTCTTTTTTTTTTCTCCTCGCTATTTCTTGAATCCTCTTCTGTTGCCTGGGGGATTGAGATTGGCTGCCTTGTCAATGATCTCTACACATTCAGGAAGAGTAACAAGTGGACTGGATTTCTACAGGCTTCGAAAGGCCAAATTGGAAATAAGAGCACTTAGCTGGATTTGGAGTTGGCATGAGTGATGAACTGTTAAGCATCTATAGAACCAAGCTAGTTGGAGTCTCTTGGGATGTTCCTGAGGGCATTGTGTCCTTAAATTCCATCTTTTGCCTTATCCTGAAGGATCCAGCATGGCAGTCAAGAACAATTCTCTCTTTTTTTTTTTCTTTTCATTTTTCTGAAGCTGGAAACAGGGAGAGACAGTCAGACAGACTCCCGCATGCGCCCGATCGGGATCCACCCGGCACGCCCACCAGGGGCGGTGCTCTGCCCCCCAGGGGGCGATGCTCTGCCCATCCTGGACGTCGCCATATTGCGACCAGAGCCACTCTAGCGCCTGAGGCAGAGGCCACAGAGCCATGCCCAGCGCCCGGGCCATCTCTGCTCCAATGGAGCCTTGGCTGCGGGAGGGGAAGAGAGAGACAGAGAGGAAAGCGCGGCGGAGGGGTGGAGAAGCAAATGGGCGCTTCTCCTGTGTGCCCTGGCCGGGAATCGAACCCGGGTCCTCCGCACGCTAGGCCGACGCTCTACCGCTGAGCCAACCGGCCAGGGCCAGAACAATTCTCTAGGAGTAAATTCTTCCCCTCGCCATTTTCCCGTTCTTCCCTCAACTCTAAACCTTGTCTTTTCATCGACTTCTCTAAGTTTTCCATTTTAAACACAAAGATCTATTAAGAATAAGAAAACAAAACCTCTGCTGTTGTCATGTGCTTCCAGAAATAGTGCTCAACTATTATTTATGACCTTAAAGTCAGAATTTCCAAGGAAGCATCTGGAGTGGGTTCTAGGGGATGGGGTGACTATTAGTGGCCTGGGTAGTTGTTTTGCCCCAAACATGAGACCACATGTTCCTTGAGTAGATGAACTTTCTTTTTCTGGGTCCCATCTGGCTAGTTTGTAGCTGAGTGGCCCGCAGAGGATGCAGAGGAAGACTTGGTCTTCAACTGACAAAGATATCAGCCACCTCTACTGACTTTCAAGAGATTTTGGAAGCTGGTGAGCCCAGAAGTTAAGAGCAAATGATGTTTAGCCAGACCCACCTCTATGCTCCAAAGCCATGTGACTTAATGTCTCCAAGCCTCTAAATCAGGGGTCCCCAAACTACAGCCCGTGGGCCACATGTGGCCCCCTGAGGCCATTTATCTGGCCCCTTCCACACTTCCGGAAGGGGCACTTCTTTCATTGGTGGTCAGTGAGAGGAGCATAGTTCCCATTGAAATACTGGTCAGTTTGTTGATTTAAATTTACTTGTTCTTTATTTTAAATATTGTATTTGTTCCCGTTTTGTTTTTTTACTTTAAAATAAGATATGTGCAGTGTGCGTAGGGATTTGTTCATAGTTTTTTTTATAGTCTGACCCTCCAACGGTCTGAGGGACAGTGAACTGACCCCCTGTGTAAAAAGTTTGGGGACCCCTGCTCTAAATCCTTATACAAAAGTGGAGGATAATATCTGCCTTATAAAGTGGCTGTAGTGATTAAATAACATTGAGGAAATGTTTAGCAAAGGTCTGGCCCATAGTAAGCTCCCAATACATGGTAGCTATTCGCAAAATAGAAATTGACCTGTATCAACACTCCTTTCTTGCTTTTAAAACCTCTGTAAATGGAATAGGTGATTGCTGGCTTGTTTGTCTCTGTCACCTTCTAGGTTGTGAAATTTTTGTTCTGCACGGTACGTTTCCAGTGTTTAGCCCAATGCTTGGAACCTAAGAAACTTTCTCTAAATGATTGTTAATACATTAATAAATGAATTAATTCAATAGATGAGGAAGGAGGCAACTCAATGGGTAGATGTTTAACTGCTTCTTTAGAGAAGAGAGTATGCATAGACCTGCTGAGGCCCTCAGGCAGCACCATGTTCAGTCACTTTGCTGAGGGAAGGTTCAAATTTTTCAGCAGCTTGAGAAGTTGTTGAGGCTGAGAATTCACTTGGGAATGGGGAGAATGCAAGGTCTTCTGTTTCTGTTCTGCCCTTAACCCAGGAGGGCCTCATCACTCCAGGGAAGACACGCCCAGACAGCTCATTTTGCATAGATCTCAGCGTCAGCATTCATGTTAAAGTCAACATGAATGGGGCCGGGTGGAGTGGTGCCCAGCATGGCCTGAGTGGCCATGTGTGGCAGCCCTGGACTCTCTTAGAGTGGAAAATGACCTAGATTTCTTGACACTGGGATTCACCTTCCAAAGGATGATTCATTTTCAAATAACCTGAAAGAAATGGAGGAGGTAAGACTAAGGGTAATTAAGATAGCTCCTCTGGAGAAAGAACTGCAGGGCTATCGGGAGCTGGCAGAGTCCCGTGGTGCTGGTGCCGGCTCACACTAGATCACAAGACCTGACTGAGCATAGCTCTTCCCAGCTGCATGGTGAGAGTATTTACACTATGGAAAATGGCATATGCTACAAATCCAGGCTTCCCTCCTCCTTCCAAGAGAGGAGGTTGTTAAATATTTACAGCATACCATTGGTTTCAATGGAAGGCCAAAGATATATACAAGAAATGGAGAGAGGATGGTGATGTGTCTGGGGGCTGTGCAAACATCACTGGGAAAGAGGGATTTTGCTTGCTGAACGCAGTTTGAAAGTATTCACAGATCCAAGCTGGGGAGAATTGTTCTATTTTCAGTTTTGAGTGTTATAGCAGAGGAATTTGGCAACAACTCTTTCTGAGGCCAGTCCTGCTTTAACAGATAGGGATTGTCTTGGGACTGAGGCAACTTGAGTTTCCCAGAAAGCGAACTAGGTAAAGGGGTGGGAGCCCCATGCTAAGGAGCCTTCAGTCCCCAGGCAGTTCACAGTGCTGCACAGGACCCGCCCATGCTTGTCTTGCTTTGTATTACCGCCTTCTATCTTTTCTCTTTTATGTGCTTGGAGTGAATTTCATTAATAACTAAGACACATATGTCAACCCTGAGGAAAAAAAGACACCTACTAAGAAGGGTTCCTCGTGGCTAACAGGGCTCAGATTTTAAAAAACAGAGCCTAGCAGACATTTCTGTAAGGGGTCTCTCATGCAAATTGCACTTCAGGGAGAAGCCCAATAGCCTGCCTCTGCTGAACAGCCTGCCTGCACTGAGTTTCCACCTTCTGAGTCAACCCTTATAAAGGAGTTCCTGGAATTATATTTCAACCATTAGGACTGAGGCTTTTCCTATCCAGTAAGAGCTGCACAGCTCTAACCAATCAGAGCAGCTCTACTCTGACCAATCAGGACAGTACCTTTTGGGCCAATCAAACTGTGAGAATTTGGATCCTCATTTGCATGAGGATGGACTAATCAGGAACCAGGGACAGGGACTTCTGTTCATATCAGCCAGCTCCTCTCTGGCTCAGAGAGCACACTTCTCTTTCCACTGGAGACTGATGGTTGAGCCTCCCTCCTTCCTGAGCTGAAACACCCAGGTCAGACCAGACTAGTGCAGTGCAAAGCAGACCAGCATGGAGCAAAGCAGACCATCAAGGAGCAGAGAGGAGCATGGAGCAGAGCTGTCCAACTGGAAAGGAAGGAGCCTGGCCCCAGAGCTGTTTGACAGCCTTGCTGCATCACAGTTTAACTGTTTTGCACTGAATGGTTTTCTTCTTCCCTGCTCTCCAAATTAGGGGTTCTTGTTGGTGTTGAATTGGTGCCAACAATCATTGGTTAACACATAATAATTTAAATTTCACTCAGCAGTGTCTTGCACATAGTGAACACATTAAAAAGAAAGAAAAAATTCTAATATAAATTGAGGGTTTGAGCACGTCTGTACAAATTACATATATTATCTCATTTAATTCTAAGAAACTATGAACCAAGTACTATTACTCTATTCCCAATGTACCACGGAAGTCCAGAGACACAGAGACACAGCCCCTGGAAGTGACAGACCTATGATGCCAACACAGTCCCTATGTTTAACTGTTATGCTAAACACTTGTTTGGAATTTGAACGCCTGTCAAGGAGAGACAGGAAGATACAATGTGATTTGTCCAAGCTGTGATTTCTCTGAATGGCTCTGGCTATGAAGCTTTGTTTTATTTTGGAGGGCTTCAACACTCCCTGACCTGGTTGGGTCACACTATTACACCCTTTGGGTTTTAAAGAATATCTGATTCTGCACTCCAGACGCTAGCCTTCCCCCCCCCTCTCTCCCCCCCTCTTTCTTTCTCTCTCTCTCCCTCTCTCCATGCATGTGTGTGTGTAGAATAACAATGAGAAACCCAACTCCGAAGCCACATGTTTCCCTTTGCTGCTTGTTAATTTTAACAAGGCAGCTGGTGATTTGGGCTGAGAGCTTACTTTTTTATTAACCACAGCTTTTCCTCCCCATGGATCTCCTGTTTGTAGTTTTGGAGGTAAAGTTGTCTTGGTAGAGGCAAGCCTGAATCATTCCAATCCAAATGGAGCAGCTCTCAAGAACCTAGGCAAAGGGAACCTCACCCAGGCCAACCTTGGTCCTTCAAAACAAAGACTTTATAACACGTTGGTTACAGGCCAGGTCTCTCTGCTCAGCATGGGGGATATGGCAGAGATAAAGAAGACCAAGACCCCCAAGGAGCACCCAAGCTAGTAGAGGGGATTAGACAAGCCCAGCGTGTTATAAAAACCCTGTTAAGTACTCTAAGAGTGGCGTAGGGCTGTGGCTGAATGCAGAGGAAACAGCAGATTCTGGATCTGCAGTTTTCATGGAGGAAGTCAGATGTGAATTGGCCTTTGAGGAGCAGGCAGGTGTTTTTATTTGTTGTCTTATATATTTTGGTTTTTTATTTACCAAGCAGGGATGAGAAGAAGGGCATTCCAACCAAGGAATAATCCCCTGAGAAAAGGCCTAGAGGTGAGCATTTGTAGAAACAGTGACTCTTCTGTTGAGACCAGACAAGAGCCCACATGAGGGAGAAGGCAAGACAGCAAAAGTGCCCAGGAGCCAGATCGTGGGGGTCACGTTAGGTCATCTGAAGAGGTTGGATTGTTATGGGCAAATGATGATCACTGTGGGTTATTGTGAGCCAGAGGAACATGATCAGCATTGTGTTCTAGAAAGATCACTGCTGAGTGGTCCTTAGGGTCTAGAGCTGTGTGGGAGTGCACACTGAAGGGAATAAGCCAGTGGGAGTGGCGAGGAGGGGCTCGGTGAGGGGACAATGCCAGGAGAGACCAGGAGCAACCGAAGGTAACCCTGAGGTTGTGAACCAGGGTTATTTGGATGTTAGCAGACAGCAGAGCTGAGAAACCAAGGAGGGAAAGAGAGAAGATTTTGGACAAGTTGAGTTTGAGGTGTCAGTGAATCACTGACGTGAAAAGATCTAAGTGCCAGCTGAGGTGCAGATCAGGTTAGAAAGAGAACTTAGGGTCAAGGTTTTGCGTTTCCCTGGATGGAGGTGGAGCAGAGACTCTTAAGAGGAAGACAGTTTTAGCAGGCAACACAAAAGGGTGATTAGAGAGTGCAAAAGAAGGGATTTAAGGAGTTGAAAGCTCCAAAGTCTAGGGGAGGAGAGCCAAGGGGATAGCCAGCGTGAGGAGCGTGAGAGGCGGGGAAAGACCATTGGACTTGACCGTCAGGAACACATTGATGACATCTGGTGAGAGAAGCTGCAGTGGAGTGGTACTCTCAGAAGTCACAGCATGGAGGCATGGGTGGAAGGTTCTGAGATACCGCCTCTAACTTATTCACATTAATTCATCCATCATATATCCACAGAGCGCCTACTATGTTGCGGGCACTGAACTAAGTTAGCACTAGGTATATAGCAGGGAAGAAACAAGACAGAGACCCTTTTTTCTTTCACAGAGCTTGTAGCTAAATAGAGGAAATAAGCATTAAATCCATAATGACTAAGAAGTCATTTTCCATATTCCCCCATGTATAAGACGCTTTCATGTATAAGATGCACCTTAATTTTGGGACCCAAAATTTGGAAAAAAAATGTATTATATAAAGTTATTGAACTCAAATTTTATTCATCATAAAATTCATACAACTTCTCATCCTTGCAAAAAAGTGGGAAATCCAAGTAAAAAATCTACAACCACTATATAAGATGCACCCAGTTTTTAGACCCCAAATATTTTGAAAAATGGTGCATCTTATCATGAGGAAATACGGTAATTCCATTATGACAACTTAGTCTGAGGATGAGTAAATGCCATTGAAACGGACTGAGTAGGAGTTCATCAGGTGTAAAGTGGGCAGGGAGGTGGGGGAACAGGAGGAAGAGGCAGAGGAGAAGGCCCTGAGATGGAAGGAGCTTGGCAAGAGGGAGGGACCAGAGAAAGATCCTTAGGGATCCTTGACTGGAAGAGAGCACTTTTTCTGGGAAACTGGTCAGTAAAGTCAAGACAGAGACATGAGAGGCCTGAGGTGGTAAAGGTCTAAGGGCAGGTGCAGTTATGACAAGGAAGATTCAGTGTGGGAAGGTGACTAAACTGGGAGACTGTTGCTGGTCTTCAGTAGCAAACACAGCCTATGAAGAACTTATGGCAGGGGACTGCTGGTGGCCTCAAGGACCTGAAGGCAGCCTCTGGATGATAGCCAGTGAGAAGTGGAGCTCGTTGGCCTTCTGTCTGCACAGAAGCAAACTTGCCATTAAGCTGAATGATCTTAGGACAAGATTCTTCCCTAGCTGAGCCTGCAGATGAGAACGCAGCCCAGATAATGCATCAATTGTGGCCTCATGAGACCCTGAGCTGTGCCCAACCCCTGATGTGTGGACACTGTGAGATAATGAAGGTGTGTTGTTTTGGATGGGTAGGTTTGTGGTAATCTGTAAATAGCAAAGAAAACTAGTATGCTGAGAATATTTTTAAGCAAAAGTGTTGGAGGCTGTGAAAGTGGAGTAGTGGAGGCTGTGAGGTTAAAATGTGCCAGGGCTGCCAACTATGTCATCTGAATAACTGATGGGATGAGGTCATGGCGAAAGCAGGAGAGGATAGAATTGAGGCAAGAGGATTTGAGGGGGAGGAGGAGGACAAGAGTTATTAATTTTCAGAGATTTTCTTATATATTTCCCAGTTTCTCTTCCGCTGAAATTGTCCTCTGCTCTGAGATGTCCCTTTCCTCTCTCTTAGGCTGTTTTTCATAGCTGACTCACTTGATACGAAATGCTGAGCTATCATTCAATCATTTAATTATTTTTCTTATTTTTATTTCCTTTGAAAATATTATCCTTACATTAAAGGAAAATAAATACTTTAAGTCCATCTTGTCTTATTATTTATTTATTTATTTTTTTAAGTGAGAAATGGGGAGGCAGAGACAGACTCCCACATGCATCCCAACTGGGATCCACCCAGCAAGCCCCTACTAGGCAATGCTCTGCCCATCTGGGGCATTGCTCTGTGGCTTGGCAACCGAGCTGTTGTAGCAACTGAGGTGAGGCCATGGAGCCATTCTCAGCACCAGGGTGGAGCCCTGGCTGCAGGAGGAAAAGAGAGAGAGAGAGAGAGAGAGAGAGAGAGAGAGAGAGAGAGAAGGGAGAGGGGGAGAGGTGGAGAAGAAGATTGCTTCTCTTGTGTGCCTTGACCCAGAATCCAACCCGGGACTTCCACACACCAGGCTAACACTCCACTGCTGAGCCAACTGGCCAGGGCCTGTAAGTTCATTTTAAAAATAAAGTTTTAAAATGAAAAAACATAATTCATCCAGAATTCTATAACCTTAACATATTTACTGTTGTCATTTTTTTGGTGATTCTTTCCAGCCTCAACATACAAATGTACCTATATCTAATTATAATTGTAGTTACATGTAAAACTGTCTATTTATATATTGTGATTACATACTTTATACATGCTCCTTCTAAATATACATGTTATTTTGAATTTTTCTCTTATTGTAAACACTCTTCTAGGCTGTTTCATAGATCATGCTTCAAAATCATCTTTTAATAGATAACCTCTTTCTCTTCTTTTGAAAAAAACATTTAGGATAAATTCTTACAAATGGGGATATTTAGTCAAAAGTAATAAAACTTTTTATAAATATATATATATACATACACACATACACTCATCCCATTAAAAATAAATATCTAAAGATAATTAAAATACTACGTTATTTGAAATAATTCCTTTAGCATTTGTATCTCTATGACCAAAAGGCTGAGTAGGGATTTAGGAAGGTGACCCTTTTAAGCCATAGAGGTATAATTTCCCCAGATCATTCTTCCACAAATGTATTCATTTCTTATATCCATCTATCTATCCATTTGTCTACCCACCCACCCACTCATTTGTCCATCTGCTCATTCATCCATTCAACAGACAATGCGTTTCCACCATTATTGAGGCAAAGTGCTTAGGGGTGTTCCCTTTCTTTTTCCATACATAACACTGAAGTTTTTTCTGATTTATTCTTTCTCTATTCTGTCTCTTATGTTCACTTTAATCAATCTTCCTGGGTTTAAAAGTTTTGGTATACTGTTCTGGCTGGATAGCTCGGTTGGTTAGAGCATCATTTTGAAGCACAGAGGTTGTTGGTTTGATCTCTGGTCAGGGCACATGCAGGAACAGGTCAATGTTCCTGTCTCTCTCTCGCTCTATCCCTTCCTCTCTATAAAATCAACAAAATAAACATTAAAAAAAATTTGGCAGAAAGAAAACATTGGTCCCTCTTATTTGCCACCCTCCTCATCCTTATAAGGATACTTCTGCTCATGTCCCAGACAAGTAGAAAAGATAGAATTGTATTGTTTTCCATCTAAAGAAAAACATTGCATGTGTCTCACAGGAAAAGAGCATTAATCCATGCTGGTGATATGGTACTTTCCCTAATGCCAGACCTGTCAAGGCATATGACAAAGTAATCTCATTAAGACAAGCCCTATTGTTTTCCACAGTGTGAAGAAAATTAAAAGAAAACCATTAACTCAATGGTTCTTAAGATTTTGTAATTCTTCTTTTAGGTTTTGTACTCTATATAATCCTGATTTTTATAAATTTCAGTCATTAGTTGCGCAGTATCTTTGCTGAGTGCCTAAGAGCAGAGCTTTGGAAAAGCAGTAAGGAGAAAAAGAAGACATGACTAATGGGTCTTGCAGCCAGATTGGAAGGTAGACCTTCCTCTTTTCCTCCTTCTTCTTTTTCTCCTCATTTCCTTGTTCCGTCCCTCCATCTAATGGACCAAGCAATAAGAAGTTGGTCTCATTTTGATTCCCAAATATCTCTGGTTTTGTACACACACACACACACACACACACACACACACACAGCTGGACTATGTATGCATTCTTTTCATATATCATTAAAAGAAGATAACGATTAGGTCTGTTTCTTCTGAAGGCTTCACGGTCTTCCAGTGACCAAATGAATATCTTCTGACAAAACTTGTTTTGGTTCTCATTACAGACTTACACACAGAGAAAAACGACTCTGTCTGAAATAAAATGCGTTATGTGTCTAGTACTATGTGACCTGACACCATTGACATTAATTGTTTCCATTCTTAACGAGACCCTAGTGTTTATTTGAACTATTTTTCATCCTCTCCCAACTTCCCTTTCAGGTTTGCCCTTGGGAGCCATGCTCTTTTATTTGGCTCTTCTCTCTTAATTTCTTTCTTCCTTTTTTATTTATTTATTTATTTTTACCTTGCATTCCTAATCAAGCACCCAAGTTGTCCTAGTTTAGGTGAAGTTTCTTCTAAAACATGTTTTTCTCCATTTCCATTTTTTTTGCAGTGTTTCTCTTTTAAGTAATGGCAGTTTTCTAGAAAAACCCCCAACAAATATGTGCTTAACGTGTATGTGCAGAGTGTTGTGGTGGGTGTCCACAAGGGGCCTGCAGAGTGTTTGGGGGCCAGGACACAGGAAAGATTCCAAAAAAAATCCTAAAAGCAAACCAAACCAAACCCCAAATCCAACAACCCTGTTGTCTGGTGTATCTTTGTGGATATTTTCTGAGCAACTCTTACTTCACTGAGCTGATTCCTTTAGTACACTGTGACTTCTCCATGTGGGCGAGGAGTTTCATCGCTATCAGTTTCACTAACCTCTTAACATACGTGGTCGTTAATCCAGAAAAAAAACCTTTACTGAATGTCTTCTATTTGTCAGGCACTGTGTTGAGCTAGATAGCAGTAACTAGGTTGGTCAAACCAGACAGTCAAATTGTCATAGAATTTCAGAAAAGGAAGAAAGGCCCCTTGGTGTTGGAGTGGGTAGGGAGTGGAGGACAGGGTAGACGTTAAGAAAGTGGAGTGTTTGGATATATGGGCAGAGAGGAGCCACCGAGGCTTTTCAGACAAGAGAAACAGAACAAACAGGAGCATAGGTGCTGGGCTGTGTTAACACAGGGCCTGGGGCAGAGTGAGTAGAACAGTCTGGCTAAACTGAAAGGTTTGTGTTTGTGTTGGAATGTCCTGGAAGATAAGGTGGACAAAGGATGGCTTTCGTGTTAGAAAAACTGCGCGGTGGCTCACCCACACTTGCTCCCATTGCTTACCATCCCGCCTGCTTTCAGGCAGTCTTTAATTCTTCTTGGCTCCTTCCAGAATTTTTTCTCTGAAGGACTGGGGCTGTATTTATGCAGGCATATCCTGTTACAAGTTATAATATAAGGTTTGGTTACTGGACAATGTTGTGTTCTTTAAAAAACTCTGTTTTTCAATTATAGTTTACATTCAATATTATTTTGTATTAGTTTCAGGTGTACAGTACAGTGGTTAGACAATCATGTGCTTTACAAAGTGTTCCCCTCAAATTTCCAGGACCCACCTAACACCATACATAGCTATTACAATATTAAATATTGCTGTATTCTTAATTAAAACATCTGGCTTACCTCTGCATAAACCTGTCTGCTCTTGAGTGTGGGCCCCTGCACCTTCATATTTACAGAAGGCTCTTGGCTGCTTCCATAGTTACAACTCTCTAGCCCAGTTCTTACCCAGAATAGTCCAGTCATCCAGTATCTCTTAGCTAAAACTCAAGATCATACGATGTTAGGGCTAGAAGGAACGTTTATTAAGCTCATTCACTTAACCCCTGTCGAACAGACACCCACAGAGTGTAGTTGACCTAAGTCTACATCACTGACTTGCTCATTTATCATTAATTTGCCCTTTTGTTCACTTAGTAAAACATTTAAAAAGTGCCTAAGAAAGGCCACATGCAAATATGAATAAAGCATGAGGGATAGACTTGAAGAACTCACGTTTTAGTGGGACAGACTTAGAAATAGGTAATTACAACCTATTGTAAATGCTATAATAGAGACTTGAACAAAGTGGGGAGGAAGGGGTTAAATTCGTCTCAGTGAGCCAAGGATGTCTTCACTGAAGAAATGTCTTTAGAAACTGTGTCTTGAAAGACGAAGGAGAGGTCACCAGGCAAAGAAGCAAGGACATTCGAGGCAGGGGAGAGCAAAACAAGCTAAGAATGGTGCAAGGGGATGGGGAGGTTTGGCAGTGATAGCGTGTATTGTGGCTTCAGGGTCCTTGGCAAGGAGAGCGTGGTGTATGGTCACAGAGGAAGGTAGGGGCCAGATTGTGAAGGGCCAGGGGTCTTTAAATAGGAAAAATCTGATTTGAATTGTTTTAGTACAATAACACCCACAGAACTGTGACAGATGACATGGAGTATTAAAGGAGGATAGTAGAGACACCAGTAAGAGAATTCATGCTTCAGATAAATCCTGATATCATTGTGAATGAATCTGATGGTAATGGATTTGAAGAAGGCGGACCTGATTTGAAAGATGTATCTAAGTAGAATGAACAGGAGATGGCAATCAAATGGATCTGGAGATATAAAAGAGGAAGCTGATACCCTTTTAGCATGATTGTCTGGTCATTAATAATGAAAGGATGGATGTCAGCATCACCCACTTCTGATAAAAGCTCTCAACAAAGTGGAAGTAGAGGGAACATACCTAAAGGCCATATATGACAAACCCACAGCCAACGTCACACTCAATGGGCAAAAACTACAAGCATTTTCCTTAAGATCAGGAACAAGACAAGGATGTCTGCTTTCACTGCTATTATTCAACACAGTACTGGAAATCCTAGCCACCACAATCAGACAACAAGAAGAAAGAAAAGACATCCAAATTGGAAAGAAAGAAGTAAAACTGTCATTATTTGCAGATACATGATACTGTATATAGAGAGTCCCAAAAAATTCCACCAAAAAAACCCTACTGGAACTGATAAATAAATTCAGTAAAGTAGCAGGGTAAAAAATAAATATGTAAAAATTGGTTGCATTTTTATATATCAGTAATAAACTATCAAAAAGGAAAATTAAAAATACAGTTTCATTTATAATTGCATCTAAAAAATACCTAGGAATAAATTTAACCAAGGAGGTAAAAGAGCTGTACTTGAAAAATTATAAGACACTGAAGAAAAAAAATTAAGAAAGTTATAAATAAATGAAAGCATATACCGTGCTCGTAGTCAGGAACCATTAATAATATTAAAATGTCCATATTACTTAAAGCAGTGGTCGGCAAACTCATTCGTCAACAGAGCCAAATATCAACAGTACAATGATTGAAATTTCTTTTGAGAGCCAAATTTTTTTAACTTAAACTATATAGGCAGGTACATTCCTTATCAAGGTAGTGCCTGCATGTGGTATTTTGTGGAAGAGCCACACTGAAGAGGCCAAAGAGCTGCATGTGGCTCACGAGCCACGGTTTGCCAACCATTGACCTAAAGCAATTCATAGATTTAATGCAATTCTTATAAAAATGTCAATGGCATATTTCACAAGACTAGAATAACTCAAAAATTTATATGGAACCACAAAAGAAGTCAAATAGCCACAGTAATCTTGAGAAAGAATAACACAGTTGGAAGTATCACACTACCTGATATCAAACTATATATTACAAGGCTATAGTAATCAAAACAGCATAGTACTGGCATACAAACAGACATATAGATCAATGGGACAGAATAGAAAGTCCAGTAATAAACCCATGCCTTTATGGTCAATTAATCTATTGCAAAGGAGGCAAGAACATATAATGAGGTAAAAAGAATTTATTCAATAAATGGTGTTGGGAAAATTGGAGAGATACCTGCAAAAAAATAAAATAAAAAAGAAGCAAGACCTTCTTCTTACACCATATACAAGAATAAACTCAAAATGTGTTAAAGACTTAAATGAAAGACTCAAAACCATAAAACTCCTAGAAGAAAACATAGGTGGTAAAGTGTTGTAGTAATATTTTTTTCCTGACTTATCTCCTCTAGCAAAAGAAAAAAAAAGAAAAAAAATGAACAAATGGGACTATATCACATTAAAAAGTTTTTGCACAGTAAAGAAAACCATCAACAAAATGAAAAGACAACCTACTGAATGGGAGAACATTATTTGCCAATGATACATTCTATAAGGGGTTAAGATAAATTTTTTTTGTATGTTTCTGAAGTTAGAAATGGGGGTGGGGTGTGTGGGGGAGAGGCAGGCAGACTCCCGCATGTGCCAGACCAGGATCCACCTGGCATGCCCACCAGGGGCAATGCTCTGTCTATCTGGGGCACTGCTTTGTTGTGGCTAGAGCCATTCTAGCGCCTGAGGCAAAGGTCATGGAGGTATTCTCAGTGCCGGGCCAACTTTGCTCCAATAGAGCCTTGGCTGTGGGAGGAGAAGAGAGACACAGAGAGAAATGAGAGGGGGAGGGGTGGAGAAGCAGACAGGGGCTTTTCCTGTGTGCCCTGACTGGAAATCAAACCTGGGACATCCACACACTGGGCCTACACTTTACCGCTGAGCCAATTGGTCAGGGCCAAGATAAAAAATTTATAATGAACTCATACAACTCAACACCAAAAACCCCCAAACAATCCAATTTAAAAATAAGCAGAGGACCTAAATAGACAGTCCTCTAAACAGTACACACAGACAGCCAATAGACATGATAAGATGCTCAACATTACTAATCATCAGAGAAATACAAGTTAAAACCACAATGAGATATCACCTCACATCTGTCAGAATGGCTATCATTAAGAAATCAGCAAATAACAAGTGTTGGTGAGGATGTGAAGAAAAGGGAACCCTCATGCACTGTTGGTGGGATTGCAAGTTGGTGCAGCCAATATGGAAAACAGTATGGAAGGTAAAAATAGAACTATCGTATAACCCAGCAATTCCACTTCTGGATATTTATCTGAAGAAATCCAAAACACTAATTTGAAAGAATATATGCACCCCTATGTACATTGAAGTATTATATTTACAATAGCCAAGATATAGAAGCAACCTAAGTGTTCATCAATAATTGAGTGGATAAAAAACAGCAGTACATATATACAACAGAATATTACTTGGCCATAAAAAAGAATGAAATCTTACCATTTCTGATAGCTTGAATGAACCTGAGGGTTTTATGCTAAGTGAAATAAGTCAGTCAGAGAAAGACAAATACCATATGATTTCATTTATGTGTGTAATCTAAAGAACAAAATAAACAAACAAACAAAAATTGAAACAGACTCAAAGATACAGAGAGCAGACTGATGGTTGCCAGAGGGCACAGGGTTGAGGGACTGGGTTAAAAGGTGAAGGGATTAAGAACTACAAATTTGTAGTCACAAAATAGTCTCAGGGAACAAAAATGTAAAGTATAGGGAACATAGTTAATTCTGTGTGGTGCCAGGTGGGTCCTGGAAATATTGGGCGGCTCACTTTGTACAGTATATGATTGTCTAAACATTATGCTGTACATCTGAAACTACAATAATACAAAATAATGTTAAATGTAAACTGTAACTAAAAAATAATTTTTTTATTTTGAAAAAAAAGTTAAGTAAAAAAAATGATGGTGGGATGTCATTAGATTAGGAAATGAAGAAGAACGAGTGGATATGAGGGGGAAGTGAAGGAGGAGATGCTGTGTGGAGTTGGGAGGGCTGGAGACGTGGGCCTTGACATTTCGATCTGGGTGTTTTCACATTAGAAGCAGATGTGTCAGGGCTGGAACCCAAACTGATTCCAGTTCCATACGCTCATTGATAGCAATGTGCTGCCCTGGCCCCCTCTCTCCGTGGGGATTCCAGTTCTTACTTGAATCTGACTGCAGTGCAGAGACTTCACTAAATGGCCTCTCTCACTCAGTCAAGACCAAGGAATAATGTGTGTGTTTGTGTGTGTTTTCTCAAGTCATTTCCCAGGACTGATGGCACGCCAGGACTCCAGGGGAGGGCCTGTCAGATGGAGCTTATTTATTTAATGAAAAGAACTTAATAATTTGGTTTTGTTTTCCCTGGTTCTTTATTTTTCTTTCTACCTCCCTCTCCTTCCCTGGGCTTTGCAGGGTGGGAAATGGGTCAGCAGCTTGGCCAAAACATTCTTGAGTATTTAATTCTTCAGCTGTTTTACAAGCCTGACTGGTTTATGTAGCTAATCTCTCTTCTGCTTGTCCCTAGAGGAGTGTGCATGTTTGTGTGGGGGAGGGGGACGGGAGGGGAAGAGAGAGATGGTCATGGGCAGGGGCCCTGTTCGGTCAAGAGAGCTAAAATCGTCAGGTCTGGAGCACCGGTCTGTGCTCTGGCTGTTTATTTTTTATGTGCAGGCCTTTATCTGGGCCTGTGTGTGTGCACACGTGTTCTGTGTGGCTCCTTACTCAGTCTGGGGGGCTTGGGGAGGTGGGTTATCTCAAGGTTTGCTGTGAGGTTTGAAGACTTTGAGAAGGTGTGCAAAGATATGATTCCAGGGTCTGGCCATCAGTGGGCATCCCTGTGTCCAAAGGGATCACATTTTATCCAGAAATGACAGTAAATAGTACATGCTTAGGAATGAAAGTCATTTCTAGGCTTCCTTCGAAAGATACTGACCACTAAGGAATTTTCTGCTGACCCAAATCTCCAGCTCCCTCCTGCCCTTGTAGAAGGACTGGAACCACTAGGATTGGAAGTTCCAAGGCAGCATCTTTCTGGATTCCCGAGTCTGATGAAACCCCTCTCACCCAGTTTATCGAGCTGAGAATTTTGACTGGAACTTTTTATCAGTGTTCTCAACTGAGGAGGGTGGGAAGGGTGCAACAGCAGGGAATGGGCCTTGGCATTAAGGCTCAGTGCAGTCTGTGTCTCTGTCAGAAAACGGATGGCTCCACGATTCTGAAGTCTCCCAAATGTCTTGGATTTCGTCTTAGGAAAGTATGGGGAAAAAAGAGTTTGTGATGCTTACTGTGCACTAGGTCTTACATGAAGGTTCATGTACATCATCACACCACGCTTGACAGATCCCTGAAAACATAAGCTTTACGACTACCGGTACTCTTGTTTACATTGTACAAGCCTGGATTCTCCAGACTCCACACTGTCGTACGGTGTGATTTTCTCAGCATTTTCTCATACACTCCCGTTTCAGAGTCCCCACCACAAAAATGTGAGGCCAGGCGAGGTATGATTATCCCCATTTGACAAATGAGGAAACCTTGGCTAAGAAGGGTTAAGTGACTTGGCCAGAGCCACAGACCTAATTAGAAGTAGAAGCAGACGTAGATCTTGATCTCCTGATGCTTCGTCCAGACTCTCCCTACTCCTCTCAGCCGCCTGCTCATTCTTGTCACTGCTGCACTCAATCTTATTCCTGGGTCTTGTTTTTTGAAGGGTGGAAAATTCCTGTTTTAATCTCCAATCTTAAAGTGTGTAACTTAAAGAGCCCCAGGGAAAACAAATCAACTGCAGCACTTTCCTTCAAGGCTACAAAATCTAGCCCAGAATTAATAGGAGGTTATTGTATATAAAATGCTAACCTGATTAAAAACATATTTACTGAGGATTAGCAAGTCTGTTATAGCTATAAATCTCCTTCATGGTCATTAAAATTTAAAAATATGTTTCTAATAACAATTCAATTATTTATATAATAACTGCCTGAAGAAAATAGAATTAAATGCATATTGGGCGAGTATAGATTTCAATCTGTAACTTGGAGAGAGTCTGGGGTTGTGGAGGTGGGACAGCAGGAACAATGAAGGTCTCTTTAAAAGAAGAGAGAGTGAGGCAGAGCGTGAGATCCTTCTGGGTCTCGTTGACTTTTCACATGGTGTTCGTGCCAAGTATTCTCACTGCATTTCCAGATGTACCTAAGTTATTTCCTGGGTGAAAGTCAAAGGGGAAGAAACAAGGTGGCTGGCCTTGGTGGCTTGTCATCTTTTGCTCGGCTCCAGACAGCTCTTTGCTGTTAAAACAATGTAAATCAGAGGAATTACACGATAGTATCATTTTGTGGGAACAAGATTTAACAACCACCATAACATTTCTAGAAATTCAGTGACTGAGTTCTACTGTCACTGTGAGGGACATGATTGATTATATGTAGAGATGGGATTGATGGTGTAATAAATTGTTTGACAAATGGTGTTTCCATGCCAGATGTGACCACGTGGTCTTGCTCATACATTGCCATCTGCCAGACCTTTATTTATTTACTTATTTATTTACCCATTCACAAATATTTATTGAGTGCTAATTAATTGCAAACAACTGGGTAGGCATTATACGTGAATATATATATAAATGATACAAGAAACCCCACTCTGTTGGTATGATTTCAAGGTGTGAGGAAAAGCCCTGGACTAAATGGTTCCATTTATGTCTCATTTCATTTATTTAAAAAATATTTATTGAATACTTCTTCAGTACCAGAAATGAGTATAGATTCCAGGTCTACAGTGGGGAACAAAACACATTCTTGTCCTTCTGGAACATACTACATACTTGATGCCTGAAAATATATAGAGAGGCATAAAATGTACCAGTGCACAATAAGAAGAAAGACTTGTAAAGATATTCATTCATATTGGAGAGAAAAACTAAAACTATATTTGGAAATGACATGATCCAAAACTGTGTACCTAAATAAATAAATAAGTTCAGCAAGGTTGCAGGATACAAGATCAAAACACAGAACTATATTAAATTTCTGTACACTAGCAATAAGTAATCTAAAAATGAAGTTAAGAAAAAAGTTCCATTTATAGAAGTCTCAAAAAATACTTAGAAATAAATTTAACAAAAAAGTGTAAAGCTTGTACATTGGAAACTATAAAACATTGTTTAAAGAAATAGAATACTTAAATAAATGGAAAGAGATTTTTGTGTTCCTGGACTGGAAGACTTACTATTGCTGAAATAGTAACACTCCCCAAATTGGTCTACAGATATCTCAGCTGCCTCACCCCAATTTCTGCAGAAATTGACAAGTTGTTCCTAAATTCCCTGTGTAAATGCAAGAGACCCAGAATATCTCAGACAATCTTAAAAAAGAAGAATAAAGTTAAAGTATTTATACTTCTCAATTTCAAAAATATGTTAGAGCAAGAAGGACTGTGTGGTATTGGCATAAGGAGTGACATATACACTGCTCACAAAAACGAGGGGATATTTCAAAATGAATATGAAGTGATTAAAAAAGAAGCATTTGATTTTTTTTATTAAACAAGAGCATCAGAATAGCAAATGACAAGTCGAAGAAAGTTGTTCGATTATGCAAATGATATACAAACTCAATTATCGTGATTGAGTAGCAAATGACATATTGGAGGGGGTGAACAGAAGCATTTCAAACTAGACAAGAATGCCATACATTGACTGTTCAGTAGGGAGTACGGTCACCAAGACGGCCAAAACACACTGACAGCGATGGGGCAAGGATGGGATCAGATTGTCCAGCAGTGCTTGTGGGATCCTTCGCCACTCTTGGTCCAGGGCAACTTCTAGCTCAAGAAGTGTTGTGGGAGGCATTGGACAGTTTGCCAGACGTCTTCCCAGTGCATCCCAAGTATGTTCAATGGGATTCTATTCTGGAGAACGTGAAGGCCAGTCCATGCATTTGATTCCTGCCTCCTGAAACATGTTGTTGACGAGATGCACACTGTGGGGCCTTGCATTATCATCCATGAAAAGAAAGTTGTTTCCAACTGCTCCAGCACAGATCAAAGGAATAGCATTGAGAGTCCAGAAATAAACCCTTATATTTATGGCCAATTGATTTTTAACAATAGTGCCAAGACAATGAATGGAGCATGAATGCTCTTTATCAAATGGTGCTGAGAATACAGGATATCCACATGCAAAAAAAAGAATTTGGTCCTCTAACTCATATCATACACAAAAATTAATTAAAACTGAATTACAGACCTAAATGTATGAGCTAAACCATAAAACTCTTAGAGAAAGCAAACATAAATCTTCATGACTTTGAGACAATGGTTGCTTAGTACGACATCAAAAGCTCAAGCAATCTAAACGAACAAACAAACAAACAAGTAAGACTTGTCAAAGTTACAAACTTTTTTTTTTTTTTTTTTTCATTTTTCTGAAGCTGGAAACAGGGAGAGACAGTCAGACAGACTCCCGCATGCGCCCGACCGGGATCCACCCGGCACGCCCACCAGGGGGCGATGCTCTGCCCACCAGGGGGCGATGCTCTGCCCATCCTGGGCGTCGCCATGTTGCGACCAGAGCCACTCTAGCGCCTGGGGCAGAGGCCACAGAGCCATCCCCAGCGCCCGGGCCATCTTTTGCTCCAATGGAGCCTTGGCTGCGGGAGGGGAAGAGAGAGACAGAGAGGAAGGTGCGGCAGAGGGGTGGAGAAGCAAATGGGCGCTTCTCCTATGTGCCCTGGCCGGGAATCGAACCTGGGTCCTCCGCACGCTAGGCCGACGCTCTACCGCTGAGCCAACCTGCCAGGGCCAAAGTTACAAACTTTTGTGCTTCAAGAGACACAATGAAGAAATTGAAAGGATAGCCCATTGAATGGGAAAATACACTTAAAAATTATGTATCTGATAAGAATGTAGTATCCAGAATCAAGTAGTACTTAAAACTTAACAATAAAAACAATTAGCTTAATTAAAAACAGACAAAGAATTTGAACAAATATTTCTCTACAGGAGATATACAAATAGCCAGTAAATACAGGGAAAGATTCACAGCATCATTAGTTGTTAGGGAAATGAAAATCAAAACCACAATGAGATATCACTTCACACTCACTAGGAGAGCTATAATAAAAACAATAGACAACCACAAGTGTTGGTGAGAATGTGGAGAAATTGGAACCCTCATATCTTTCTTGTGGGAACTGATGCAGCCACTTTTAAAACAAGGTGGCAGTTATTCAAACAGGTAGGGATAGAGTTACCATATAATGTAGAAATTCCACTCCTAGGTATGTACCAGAGAAAATTGAAAACAAAAGTGGTTGGTAATGTTCATACCAACATTAATCATAAGAGACAAAAAGTAGAACAATACAAATGTTCAACAATTGACCAATGGATAAACAATATGTGGTATATCCATATAATGAATTATTATTCAACCATGAAAAGGAATGAACATATTACAACATGGATAGCCTTGAAATCATGGTACTAAATAAAGAAGCCAAAGACAAAAGATCATGTATTATATGATTCAATTTGTATAAAATATATAGAATAGGCAAATTCATAGACACAAAAAAGTTAATTAGAGATTAGGTGCCAGGTGATGGGGGAAAGAGAGATTGGAGAATGGCTGATACTGAGTTTGGATTTCTTCGAAGGTGATGAAAATATCATGGAATTAGGTAGCGGTGATGGTTGTACAAGTCTGTGAGTATATTAACAATCATTGAATTTTATACTTTAAAAAGATTAATTTTATGTTATGTAAATTATATCTTTAAAAAGCTTGAGAAAAAATTAAAAGCGCTTGCAATGCAAGCATTCTTGAGAAGCTATAAGTGACTAATATGTATTTTTTAAATAAATGAGGGAAGAGACAAAAGGCGAAGACAAACTTGAGCTCTTATGGTAGATAGTACCAGGAAGCGGGATAGATGGGGCCAGAGAACAATAACACCTTTTTCCTTTTCACCATTTTACCTAGGGCTGGCTCTGCGTGCACCTGTTGTCTCCCTTTTCTGACCTGGTTTGATTTTGCTTCCCAGTGTATCTCTAGTGCCTGGTACCTAGTAGGTTCTCATAAGACTTGTTTAATAAATGAATGATTAAAACATTAAGAACTTGTCTGAGACTCCTGGGTAATTTTGGGAGGAGATGAGGCTTGAGAAATGTTATAGATCTTAAGTGAGAATGTCAGATTTACCTTTTGAAACAAGATTCTCCTATTGGACAGGAAAGCAGAGCCTTGGTCCCTCAAGCCCTTTGCACAGCTCTGCACAAGGCTAGATATTCCCCCTTTCCTCATCCTCTTACAGCCTGGCCAAGCTAAGCCAGGCCATAGGAGGGAAGTGATATTCCTGGAACAGAAGACTCTGCAGTTGTTGGTGGTTATGTTCTGACCTCGTGGTGGGCAAGGCTCATGGGGTTAGTCATGTCTCTAAACTGTGCAGCTGATAGAGTCAGCCAGAGATTACTGTAGAGAGTGTTATGGGAATGTTCATAGTTAGCTAAGGATTGTACTCAGTTAACAATGTAGCATAAATACATATGGCTTTCTATACTTGCATTGTTAAAAAAAGTATAAAATGTACTAACATACATTTACATGCATGAAAAAAGCATGTATTCATTTAAAAAATACAGTGATTCCTTACATAACTTTAATAAATAATTTTATTAGAGTAACATATAGACTGGACCAATTGTCCTGCTCTCTTAGTAAGTCTGGGCCTTTGGACATGTGGCCCTACCTCTCTGGCTCCCATGTCCTTGTCTGCAGAAAGTTCAGTGTTTCACTTCTAGCTCTTGAGTCTGCCTTTACCCTATTACTTGACAAAGAACATTAAAACTAAAACCTCTTTATAATTATTAACATATAAAAATCATATTAAATGAAAATAAATTTCTCATTAAATCAGGAGGCAATAATAATAATAATAGAAATAATAGATTTTAATCTGCTGTGAACTAAGGTATATCTGTTTCCCCCAAAATAAGACCCAAGGAAATATTTTAACTCCACCAGAGGAGCAGATGAGCCACCTCCCCGTGCAACTGAGCATGTGGGTGGCATTGGTCTGTGTGCCTATTGTCTCTCAAGTTTTAAGGCAGTGGTTCTCAAACTTTTTGAAGTTGGGGCACATTTAAAATCCTACAAATAATTGTAGGCGTACTATGTACAAATTTATGAGAAATATGTTATAATAATTAAGTCAAATATTAAAGAAAAAATATAAAGTCTAAGTGTGCTTTTATGGTAATTAAATGAAATAAATATGACAAAATTAAATTTATTCTGACATTAAAAAACATTTTTATGTTACATTTTTTGAGTTATGCTTTTTAGAATTCATAAAAAAGAGGGGTTAAAAAAACTACAAGAAAGTTATCTTTTTACAAATATAGATACATTCTTAGTAAGATTTAGTAAATTTGACAGGTCCTGGCGCAAATGTGTTCAGTTTTTCCATTTTTGTGTTTAGGAGAAACATGAGCCTGATGTGTCCTAGTAATTTCTTCAATGTTTGGGCATATATTTGAAAGGCAAACTCTCATTTCCTCATCAATACATTGAAGAGTTCCTCTCTTTTCACTCTTAATTGTGTTGAGGATAGAAAATCCTAATTCACATAAATAGGATGCTGAAAATTATAGTAAAATGTTTAAAAATTTTTTATTTTTTTAATTTCTTTTTCCTTTTTGTATTTTTTTGAAGCTGGAAACGGGGAGGCAGTCAGACAGACTCCTGCATGCGCCCGACCGGGATCCACCCGGCATGCCCACCAGGGGGCAATGCTCCGCCCATCCGGGGCATCGCTCTGCTGCAACCAGAGCCATTCTAGTGCCTGAGGCAGAGGCCATAGAGCCATCCTCAGTGACAGGGCCGACTTTGCTCCAGTGGAGCCTCTGCTGCAGGAGGGGAAGAGAGAGACAGAGAGGAAGGAGAGGGGGAGAAGTGGAGAAGCAGATGAGCACTTCTCCTGTGTGCCCTGCCTGGGAATCGAACCTGGGACTCCCACACTCCAGGCCAATGCTCTACCACAGAGCCAACCAGCCAGGGCCTAAAGCTTTTTTTAGATATTGCCTCATATTCTTCTTTTATAGAAATCTAAAAGGCTTCAAGAGACAATTCCTTATGTTTAATCATCAATCCAAAACCTTTACGATACATATCATCTTAACTTGACACCAAACAAAGGATAGAAGAAACTTGCCTCCAGTCTTTCTGGGGGACATGGGGGGTAGTGTAAACAATCCAGCACCTCAGCTTAACAGACTTTTGCAACCTAATCAGGCAAGTGAGGTGGGGGGTTGGGCAGACTGTCGGCTTACAGCCAATTTCCCACACCTCTGTCCCTCCAAAATCTAAACTCCAAAAACCCTGTTGGTTTTTGGTCCCCAACAAGCACATATTTCTCTGGAATACCATAGGACACACCTGGAAATCTTCTTGGCATAACAGTGCGCCCTGGCGCACACTTTTGAGAACCACTGCTCTAAGGTAATGTAATAGTAGTTAACATATTTTTAGTTCTTTCTATATGTCAGGCAATGTATTAAAGAGTCTACTGGTGTTATATTAGTTAATTTTCACAATAGTCATATGAGGTAGGAATGATTATTCTTTTTCTTTTACTGATAAAAAAACTGAGGCACAGAAAATTTTAAGTATCTTGTCTAAGGTAGACAGTTAGCAATGACAGAGATAGACTTCAAACCCAAGCAGTGTTACTCCAAACCCAGCACTCTTAACTACTCCTCTACCTCTTCTTTTATAATTCTAAGATGTGAAACATGAATTGAGCATAATGTGAACACCCCTCCCAAAATTGTAAAGTAAACTGCAGGTTGAGAGTAGGACTAGCAGCTTATCATTAAGGGACAAAGGACCAATTCTTAAACCATATCATGGTTTGGTCTTGGCCAGGTTACCCAATGGATAGAGTGTCATCCTGTAATGCTGAGGTTGCAGGTTCGATTCCCAGTTTAAGATATGTATGAGATGCAATCAATGAGTGCACAACTAAATAGAACAACTAAGTGGAACAACTAGTTGATGCTTCTTCCTCTCTCCCCTGCCATCAAACTCAATAGAAAATTTAAAATAAATTATATCATGTTTTTTCAAGAGAATTCCTTTGGTGAGTAAGATAGCTTAGTTAGGATTTGCCCAGTCATTAGTATGGGTCATGCAAAACCCAGGCTCAGGACCCAGACTCCCTCTTGTTCTTCTTAGTCGCTGACAAGCTGCAGTGGCAGTTTTCAGAGCCTTGGTTTTCTGTGGTGAGCTGCGCCTTGGTTTTTGTTTGGTTGTTGAGCATAGAGAAAATAAACAGAGAAGGTAAGGGGAAAAGGAAGTCCTTCTAGAAGTAACACTGAAGGGTGTTTCAGGGAGGCTACTAATCTCTGCCTGTGATTCAGTGGCAAAAATGACCAACGAATGCCCATGACATGAGAGAGCAGGCTGAGGAAACTTCAGGTTGATCCCAGCTCTCAACGGTTAGGTTTCCAGGCTTTGGTTTATGAGCAATACATTCCTCCCTGAGGTTTGTCTTTTCATTTTATTGGGGAAAGTTTTCCCATAAAGTTCCTCTCCAGATAATCAAAACTCTTTCAAACTCTTGGGAACTAATTCCCTCTGCATGCCTTGTAATTTCCTCCTCCTATTGTGTCTTCTTTTCTCTTCTATTGGTAGCTCCATTCCAACCTCTCTAACTCTCCATCCACCCTATCTCAACTGGTCATCCCAAGAAATTTTGTTTACCTAGAGCTGCCATTTTGAAAATGTTGCTTTCTACTCTAGGAACTGCCTTATGGGTCAGACAAGACACCTCTCCATTTATCCTTATATGGGGGGGACATCTAGGAGTTAGTCTAGACCTTACTTATATCTCATTTAGTTAAACCTACCCTCTCAACATATAAATTCTCTTTATAGTGTTTATGTCAAGTGGTCATCCAGTAACAACATCACCCGAGTAAGGGAGTTCAATTTTTAGACAATTCTGTTAGAAACTATTTTGTTATAATAAAGATATGTGATACATACCTTTAGTCCCATTTCCACACTCACTTATGTCACAAGTCTTTAAGGTCTCTTTATGGCTTTTTCCTCACTATATACTTTTTTTTTTTAATTGAGGCTATATATCTTGCTTTTCTCCCCTCAGTGATTCCTATGTATTTTCAACAGTAGAGGTATATTCCAGGTCTGGCCTAGCAACACTGAGGAAGACAGAGGAGACAAAGGCACAGAGGATGTGACTCTTGTGCTCTGTGCTCTATATCCTAAGAATATGTTAGTTTTTGTTTGGTAATTTCATCCCTATGTTAAATTTCCTAGAAATTAAATGCTTAAGTTTTTCTTAGTACTCCTGCTATTCAGACATATTTCCTCTATGATCCAAAAATAACATATTAAATGAACCAAGTAGAGCAGTTCTCTTTAGTAGAGAGACATTCTCTGAGTTGTGACCACCTGTGTTGTCTGTGTAGATGACTGGTTAGATGTATGAAGACTTATGGCTTTGTATTGCCATAAGGTTGACTTAATTACTTGATGAAGGAAACTGAATGGACCCTTGACCAAGGAAAAGGGACTAGGGTAACAGAAAAAAAAGTATACTGCTATACTGCTTCATTAGATAGTAAGATGAGGACTGGGTACTTGAATTGGGTATGAAAATCAAGGTTGAATTTGTCAAAAAAAGCCACAGAAGGAATATCCAGTTAGAAATGAGTGGAATCAAGTGACTGCATTTTCATTTGTTGATGTGAGGGGAAGAAAGTGAGACCTGATATCTTGTCTCCAGGCTTATGTGAGTGTTTAGTGAACAATTTATAGACCTTGATAAATTCTCATCATTGAACTAAAGGCATTTGTGTTGCAATTAGAAGAAATGTCTTAAACATTCTTAGCTGACAACACAGGCTATTACTGAGAAACTATAGGGAAAAGAAACACAAGGATATGTTCCTAAAGCCCTTTCATGAAAAAGAAGACCAGAAAAAGGCAAGGGATATCTACATGTAGGGAGATCCTGATTTCTTCCTAGAATCCTGTAGGCATTCCATGGCCAGAGATTAGGAGATGTATTAGTCCCAAACTCAAAACCAGTCCCACGGAGAAGGCACTCTGAAACAAGTGAGGGTAGAATAGAGTCTGCAGGGCCACCTGATTAGGCCACTGTGGTCAGAGGGAAAAAAGCATTGGTGAGAACAAGGAAGGGTTGATATCTTCTTGGGATCCTACCTCATTCCTTGCCTTTTTCTGGTCTCATTGCCCTTCCTACTGATGGAGTGAACAGGTTGGAGGGCCCACACCGGCATTTTTGCTAGAACTTGGCCTTAAGTAAGAATGTCAAAAGGATTCCAGAACCTTGGCTTGTGGACTAGTTTAGCTCACTAGGGTGAAGTCTTAGACAATATTAAGGATCCAGCTATAGAGCATCTCTGTCTCGCTTAGCAAGGATGGTACCTAAAAAGAATCTTAGAGATCTCACCTTCTTTCATCTGTACTGGTCAAGTCAGACCCCAGAACTATCTTTTGGGTTATTGAGGGACCTAATAAATGGCTGGTACCCCCTAGCCACTAAATCTACATGAACTATTGTCGTAATTAAAAGTCAAGTCAGTTTTCTAAATTAGAGTTAACTATTTTAAACAGTTTGAATCCAGAGGACCTGAAATTATTTGGGTTGCATGAATCCCCATCAAGGAACTATATAGAAACTGATTTTGTTATTATTCCTGACAGATAGCTAAGCACAAAGTGACTTCCTGAAAACCCCCCACAGAGCATTAGCAAGGGCCTTGGGAAAATAACTAGGAAGCCTGCCTCATCTTTTGCTATGTTAGGCAGCAAACTCTGCTTTCCTTCGCCAGGAACAGCAACCCGACAGGGCTCCCTCTGCCAGATATTAGCTTCCCTGCTGAGTCAGGCAGAGCTGGAAAGGCAGATGTCAGCCAAGTGGGGCTTGCTTTGAGTCATATCCTGGTAAATGTGCATCAGAAGCAGGTGAAAGATGTTAAATTTCACACAAACTTGCACTGGATGATAGGTGAAGAACATAGCAGCCCTCAGCTTTACCTCTTGCCCAAAGCCAGTTGTTATGCAGAGAGAAACACACCAGAAAGTCATAGAAAAGAATGCAGAGCAGTCCCGGGGGCTAAGAATTAGAACAGGGTTGGGGGTTGCCGCAAGAGTGCTGATATTGGGGTCCAGTGTCTACCAGTCATGGGACTTTGAGGTCCAAAGAGGCAATAGTTGTAAAACAACATGAATGTACTTAGGACTGCTAAACTGTAGACTTAACAATGGTTAAGAAGGTAAATATTAGGTTATGTGTATTTTACCACAATTAAAAAAAAAAATAAGCTGACAAAGAGGATAACCAAGTACTAAACAACATAAACGACAAAGGCAATAAATTGCCCACAGTTCTTAGGTGCAAGCAGTATAACGGGAGCAAAACAGCTCCCTCTCCAGCTGCAGCTGAGGATCCCGAGTGTGACATCCTGTTTGCAAGCTCTTTCTGAAGGCCATCCCAGTGCACACTTTAATTTTGATGGCTGCCCTCTGCGTCAGCACCTGCTAACCCTGGGATGCTCATTGCTCATGGCTCCCTGCTTCAGCAAACATCTGAGCCCTCCTGTTTCTTGGTTGAGACTGTGAATTTTTTCTTTTTCTTTTTTTTTTTTTTTGTGGCAGAGACAGGGAGAGTCAAAGAGAGGGACAGATAGGGACAGACAGACAGGAAGAGAGAGAGATGAGAAACATCAATTCTTAATTGCAGTTCCTTAGTTATTCATTGATTGCTTTCTCATATGTGCCTTGACGGGGGGGGGGGCTACAGCAGACCAAGTGACCCCTTGCTTGAGCCAATGACCTTGGGCTCTAGCTGGTGAGCCTTGCTCAAACCAGATGAGCCCGTGCTCAAGCTGGCAACCTTGGGTCTCGAACCTTGGTCCTCCCATCCCAGTCCGACGCTCTATCCACTGCGCCACCGCCTGGTCAGGCTAGACTGTGATATTTTCAAAGAAACATTACTAAAACCTGAAATGAATCAGAAAATTATGACAAATTGCATGAGTAGAAAAGTAGCTTTGTTTTATTGAACACATACTATAGATTACGTAGTCATTAAACTAAGTGTGTGATGTGTCGTTTTTAATCCTTTGTAAGAAAATTATTATTGTGCTTTGAAAATCAATAGCACTGCTGATCAGAGATCTTAGGCAAACAATGAAGTGAAATCAAGACTCAAGCCCTGGTCTGATTGGCTCTAGAGTCTGTATTTACTTTTTGCTCCATGCTGCTCCTAGACTTCCCATTCATAGGATTTTCATAGAAACAGCAGAGAGCTGTAGCAGATGCCCACATATCCCATGACAACCATGCTCTGTCCCTGATTGAAGGGACCCTTTTAGTTTTCTGCCTGCCTCTCAGCTCCTGCTTCTTGCTCAAGAAACTCTTGGTGCAAACCACTTGGTACTTTGCAACCTTAAATTTTTCTCCCTCTCATCTCACAAAATATACTATCTTCAAAAAAACTCCACCCATTACAACAGACCAATGATATCACAAGGGCTTTGTTTGCTTGTTCAGCTTGGCTTAGAGTAGGTGCTCATGAATATTTATTGAATGATAAATGGATGACTGATCTCTTAGTGATGTCATATTCTCCCCATCTCTCAAGGGTTGTCCATCCATCTTGTCCTGCTATCTAAGGATAGATATCAACTTTCATTTGGAGCTCATTTTTCATAGTCCAAAGCCCTCCTTCTTAATTGGAGTTTGTATATAATCTATTAGCTCTCAGTAAACTTACTGAGTTCTGTCAAGTGAGCAAGTTCCTTCATAGCCTATGTTAACTTCTTTAACTACCTCCAGAGCACTGCAGATGCTAATATTCACCCTGGTGAAGAGTGATGATTATGATCCTGGCAGTGATAAATAAGTAACATTTATGGAGCAGTGAATATGTTCTAGGCATCATGCTAAGAACTTTACATGCATCATCCCATGGAATCCTCATAGCATCCTTTGACCTAGATCCTATAATTATCCCCTTTTCACAGATAAGAGAAACTGAGACTGAGCGATTCATGGCCAAACTCATGCATAGCTTTTTCTGTCTTTAAAATTGTAAACCACTTGGTTCTTTGCAACCCGAAATCTTTCTCTCTCTCATATCACAAAATATACTGCCTTCAAAAAAACTCCACTCATTACAGCAGACCAATGATGTCACAATATCCTATAACAACAATACCAACTACAAAATAAGAATTAGTACCCACTCTGTAGTAGGAGTTATGGATGTCCTATTACAGGGAGATTTGGACTCTCCCACTTGGTTGATTAAATTGGCCATCCCCCTCCTTCCAGGACCTGCTTCCTTTCAAAGAACACAGCCCTTCCAGAAAGCCCTCAAGCTGTATAAATTTTGGCTGGATCTCATTCAAGATCAGTATTTTACACTTAATCTGCTTCTAGATAGAGCTATCAGGATCAAGAGGATTTATGAGAAGTGTTTTTCTGGAGCTTGACCTTTCTCTCATGTTTCATCATTTATTTATAGTCTAGTGTCTTCCGTGAACTTCAGCCCCATCCAGGGGCCTCCAGCTGTGTGATTCTATCGGATGACTGGCCCCTCGCTGCGGGAGTGGATGTTCTTGGCAATGAAAAGAGGAGGTGGGGGCTGGGCAAGGGGGAAGTATAGGGCTTTGATGCCTGTGGCAGATTAGAGCATGACTTCTCAGGAGCTTGTAAACTGCCCCTCCACCACCTGCCTTGATTAGACTCTGGTTCTGTTCCCTCATGATCTCTAGAGCCCTAGCCCTACCTTTCCCTGCACCTGGCTGATTCACATGTTGCATTGTGTTCAACACTGGAGATGGAGAGAGAGTGAGTGTTGGTCAAATAAGTTTATAAAACATGATTTTTAGGTTTGCTTGCTTATAGTTTGTGTTAAGTGCTGGTCAGTGCCAGGTATATGTATGTGGTCTATGAAATTGCAAATTACTTTCCTGCTTGGGAAAGGCCACTGTTTTGCTAATGTTTGCTGGAGGAGAGGTTTTCATGCCTGAAAGTTTTGAAAAGAGAGAGCAGAAGGAGAAGAGGTGGAAAGAAGCCATGTTTGCAGATTAAGATCAGAGAGAATGCAGAGTGCAGGAGAAGCCGTGTTGGCAGGGAAAGAGAAGGTGTGCAGATGGGGAACCAGAGCTGAGGGGCTTTGCGAGCTCCACTGAGACTGGTGAGCCTTTGATTTAGGAGAAACCGGAGAAGATTCTCTTGGTTGTGGAACCAGAGAATATATCAGGGCTTTGGGAGCACTGAATGGAAAGGGAAATGTTTTCCCTGCCTGTTTGCTCGTCAGCTGGTGTGAGACTTTAATAAAGGAATTTCCCACCATTTTTTGGCTCCACTGTTTCTTTACCATCTCTCCGAATCCAGTGAGAACCTGTATGTGAATGGCTGTGATGGCAGCAGCCTCTGGCCATACAGAGGGGAAGGAGAAAAGTTTTAGTTCTGTAGGAATTCAGTTGGAAAAATAAGCATACTGGAGTTAAGCAAATCTCCGTACTGCCCCTGGAGTAAGTGGTTTATAGGTCTTTATGAAGCCTAGGCAGTGTCAGCTAATTCCCTATCTCGTTAAGGTCAAAGCTCCCATGATTCTAAGGTGAGTAAATCTGCGGTCCCAGACTTGTCCAGGAACCTTTTTGCCTTCCTCTCTGCAGCTAGAATGTGGATAGTCTGGATGAAAGGCTTCCTTTTCAGTCTGTCTGCACCTCACATTCAGGGAAGTGGGGCAGCGCTGTTCCTGCCCCCCCCCATGTCACTTGGAGATTACTGCTCAAAGGGACTGCTTCTTTCTCAAGACATGGTTTTCTTTTAGAGTTCACAATATTCACTTCTTTTGTCTTCTCTCCATTTGTCTACAAAAACTTTGAATTCTGATTAAAATTATGCCAATTAGAAAGATAGTTTTTCAATCTTCTGAACATTTCCAGGATCACTTGAAATATTGGGAAATTTGGATACCAGGATTTATAGATTTCTGGCTGATTATGAAGCATGAGTAGCAAGTGACCTTATCTTCGTAGCTCTCACGAGGTCCCTGAGAGAGATCTGAATAACAGTCCTTGGGAACATTCTGCTCTTTAAGTGCTTGTGTTTATTTTTAAATAAAATATTATGCACATACAAAATATTAAAAAAAATTTTTTTTAATTTATTTTTCTTTTTTTCCAAGTGAGAGGAAGGGAGATAGAGAGACAGACTCCCGCATGCTCACCGACTGGGATCCACCTGGCAAACCCGCCTGGGCCGATGCTCTGCCCATCTGGGACCATGCTGCAACTGAACTATTTTTAGCACCTGAGGTGGAGGCTTTGTGGAGCCATCCTCAGAACCTGGGGCCAGTGTGCTTGAACCAATTGAGCCATGGCTGGGGAAGGAGAAGTAAGAAAGAGAGAGAGAAGGGGGAGGGGGAAAGGTGGAGAAGCAGATAGTCGCTTATCTTGTGTGCCCTGATTGGGAATCAAACTTGGGACATCCAAAAAAATTTAAAGTATGTAATATATAAAAGATAAATTAAATATGCCTGGACTAATCACCCAACTTAAAAAATAGAATATTGCCAAAATGATGAAGCAATTTGTACCCTCCTTGTTGTCCCCCCAAAAGGATTTTATATTTATTGTTCTTTCTTTTCATTACAGTTTGAAAGCATAGTTAGCAAAATAAATTTATTTTATAATTTTTTATGCATTTGAACTTTATACAAATAATATCACACAGAGTATTTTTTGTGCCTTATGATTTACAGATACATCTAAATTAATTTAGCCATAGTTAATTCATTTTTGCTGCTGAATAGTTTTCTGTTTTATGACCATGTCACCTTTTTGCCAAATACCAGCCAGTGTGCATTTGGTTCTGTCCCATGATACTACTAAAAATGAGGCTGCCGGGCCCTGCCCGGCTGGAGCAACGTTGGCCCGGGCACTAAGGATGGCTCCATGGCCTTTGCCTCAGGCGCTGGAATGGCTTCGGTTATAACAGAGCAACGGCCCAGATGTGCAGAGCATCGCCCCCTAGTGGGCTTGCCAGGTGGATCCCAGTTGGGCACATGTGAGAGTCTGTCTCTGCCTCCCTGCTTCTCACTTCAGAAAAAAAAAGAATGAGGCTGCTGTAAATATCCTGGGTCATGTTTCCAGGGCATGTGGGCAAGCTCCTCTCCTGAGTCCAGTATTTCCTTTTACTACTTTCTCCACCTTCTCAGCTTCTCTGCTAAGATTCTGTTCTTTCTGAGTAAACTCATTTCTAGTCATTATCCTCAGACACTATACTGCACACCCTGATGGTATAAATGTAACAAGGTGTGATGCCCTTCTGTGGCCCTTTCTGTTTTGTGGAATCACTCATCAGAGCATTCGTGTTGATCACCTAACTGCAACCTGACAGCTGGACTATGGTACATCTTCCACTCCCTCTACCAGCCCTCACACCTCTTCCATTCTTCAAAATCACTCTCTATACCTACCCTTTCTTTCACTTCCACCCCTTATAGGATCCCAGACAGCCTCTGCTTTCCAAGTTGGCTTTTTTACCTGTCCTTTTGATTCTATTCCTGGACCAAATTCCCCAAACAATCTTTTACATATTTTCAGTCCTTAATTTTTCTGGAAGTTCACCAAACATGGTGTGAGTCTCCATATCTTAAAATTCCCCATATCCTAAAATAAGTTGTTTATCTTAAACAACTATCTCACTCCTGCTTTTCCTTGAAAAACTTCTTCACTGCCTTAACCTCTAACACCCAACATCTCCCATCATTTGACTTCTGCTGCAATCTCTGTGGAAAAGTTGCTCTCGAAGCTCACGAGAGGCTCTCTAAAGATCCAGTCTGAAGACTTTCTCATTGTACCTTCTCACTCCATGCTCTCTCTGAAACTCCTTTTCGTGACATACCACTGCCCCTGTTGATTGGATTGTTTCTTCTGCTTCTTTCTTTGTTTGTCCTCTTCTTCCTCCCTATGCACTCCCTAAGCTTTATACTTTCAAGGTGGCATCCATTTCTTCCATTTTATCTTGGCAAGGGGACTTGTTTGGGAAGGCTTCTGGGACCTCAGCAAAAGGATGGGGCAAAAAGCTATTGTACGCTTCAGCTTAATCTGGACCTGCAGAGACATTCAGGGGAGGTATGGTGTGTGTGGGCGGGACAGCTTGTATTTTCAAATGGTTAAAATTTTTAGAGTCAAGGGACAGATGTCTTCTGCTAATTGTGGTTCAGGATGTCTCACTCATTTCTTTCAGTGGGTGGAAGTTCTGGAAAGCAGGGTTTAGGTCTTTCAGTGGATGTAGGGGTCTAGCTAGAGCTGGGCAGGATTTCCAGGTTCTAGTCAAGCAGGTTGTTGGCTGAGCATGTAAAATAGGGGACGGTAGCCAAATAACAATACCCTTCTATAGAATTAGGCTTTTAATGTATGTATCTCAGTCTTAATTAAGATTGGTTTAGAGACTGGGCAGAATAACCCAGGCCATTTCTGGACTGAGCAGCATGGCTTATACTATGAACTTCATGCTATCAACTTCATATGGTCTACTGCTAGTTGTCTCTCTCATTCTCTCTCCCCCTGTCTCTTTCTCTTAAAACTTGCAGAAAAGTTGCAAGCACAGTAAAAAGAACCTTTTTTCTCCTTGACTTTTTGAGGGTAAGTTGATGACATGAGGCACCATCAGCTCTAAATATTTTATTGTGTATGTTCTACAAACAAAGATGCATACATCATCAAAATGCAACCATTAAGACCAGAAAATTAACAATGATATATTACTACCACTTAATTCTCAAACTCCATTTGAGTTTTACTTATTGATCCAGTAAAGACTCTCGTAGCAATGGGTTCTAGCCACAAATAAGTCATGACTTAATGTCCTTCAGGCTGAGTTCTTTAGTTTTTTTCTTGACTGTGTGATCTCAATAGTTTTGAAGACAAGTTCAATTATTTCATGAATGTTATCAGTTTTGTCTTACTGGTGTTTTCATGATGAGATTCAAGTCATACATCTTTGCTAGGAATATTCCTGAAGTAATGCTGCATTCCTTTCATTGCACTACTAACATGCATATGACTTCAGTTTGTCCCATTACTGATGATGTTAATTTTGATCACTAGATTAAGTTTGTATCTCTCAGACTTCTCCACTGTAAGTTATTTTTCTTCTCTTAGTAGCTAATGAATATTTTATGAGAAGTTGCCTTGAGATTGTGAATCACTCAACTATGAACTTATTGATTAATTAATGTCATTGTAAACTCATGGATTCTTATTTTATTAACTATATTTTAATCCATTATTATTTATTATATTTTTTCAATTTTATGTTATATTGATTTCAGGTGTACAACTTAGCTGTTAGACAATCATATACTTTATGTAATAATCCCCTTAGTATTTTCAGTACCCACCTGGCACTAAACATATCATTATTTATTTTGATACTAAATTGTCAGCTGGCTTTTGTATTCTTCTAATATGTTCCACTATTCTTTGAAAATTGCTTTTTCTTTTCCTGTTATAAAAAGTAGTTTCAGGCTTATCTTTTACTTCCTTTTCTTTTTTTTTTTTGTGAGAGAGAAACAGAAAGAGATAGAGAAACAGACAGTCAGGAAGGGAGAGAGATAAGAAACATCAACTCATAGTTGCAGCACCTTATTTGTTCTTGAATGCTTTCTCATATGTGCCTTGACCAGGGGTTCCAGCTGAGCCATTGACCCCTTGCTCAAGCCAGTGAACTTGGGCTTTAAGCCAGCGACTTTGAGGCTCAAGCCAGTGACCATGGGGCCATGTCTATGATCCTGTGCTCAAGCAGGTGATCCTGTGCTCAAGCTGGTGAGCTCACACTCAAGCTGGATGAGCCTGCATTCAATATGGTGACCTCAGGGTTTCGAACCTGCGTTCTCAGCATCCTAGGCCGATACAGCAACCTAAGTGAAAAGCATAGGTCCATAATTCTCATATAGTTATTTGTTTGACTGATAATCCTGTATGTTGATAATTTCCCCTCACTGTCACAACCCAGTTACCCCTGCATAGAGGTCATTCTCACCTCCAAGGCTCTGACAACCTGTGCTGGGCTGCCCTTTTGCACCAATGGTCTCTTTGCCCAACTTAGGCTCTGAGACCCTTCAGAGAGCACAGGTGACCTTCTGATGCTGACAGCTGACATGCCTGGCTCAGGGTGCATTTCTCCTCCCACACTGTGGGAGTGCCTGTCTTGCTCTACTCCACCATGCTCTGGGGCTAAATTGCTCAAAAAGAAAGGAAGGGGAGAGGAATGGTGGTGAAGAGAAACAAGAGGAACAGGAAGAGGATTTTAATTTTTTAAAAAAGATCTAGTTTCTCCCTTCCCAAATTTTTATTTGCCATGGCCACTGATGCATCCTGCAGGTACTTTAAAATCTATATATCTGAAACTGCTCACATTTCCTCTCCTGTGAAAACTCTTCTCTCTTAACTCTCTAATACTGCTGATGGGAGTAGAAATAATTTGTTCTTTCTAGGGGAAAATTTAGCAATGTGGTTCAAATGCCTTTGAAAAATCCTACATTTCCTTTTATCTCAAATTATACTTTTAGGAATTTATTCTAAAAAATAACTAAAGATGTACAGAGGTATTCAGCTTTAAGGATGTTAATTATAGATAAAATTAGAATCATGCAGAATATTTAGCACTAGGGAAGAGATAGAGTTACAGTAAGTCTCTGAGTATCAAACATCACACTTACGTACAACTCATACCTACAAATAGAGCACCATAAAGGCTACTGGTAATCAACTGCAATTGGACATCAGTAAAAATGATAATCATACATCTACCTGACTCCCATGGCAAAGAACTAAACAATGAAGACTTCTTTGGACTAGAACAGCAGATGATAGTAGTTAGAATAGAAAACAGGAACCTAGAAACTCCAGAACCATAAAAAACTTTTTACAAAAGAACTAATGATTTTTGTCTCATTGAAGCAGGAATGGCAAAGTTAAAGTAGCAAGATCCTGATACAGAGAGATTCACCTAAGTTTACCATACAGTTACCGAAGGCCTGAGATTGCACAGTATCATTCATGATGAGAAAACAGGAAAACTATGTACAAACCTTCCTTGATGCCTACTTCGAGAAACTGACTATAGTAGTAGAATCAAACCTTGATTTTAACACCAGTCCCATCCTCTCCAACAAGTCCATCATCTTCAGCACCATCCAAGGTTGTTTAAGGTTGTATTTGAAAATGTTTAAGTATATATTTATATACACAGAAAGGTACAAATAAATATTCTGTTAAGACAAACATCTGTCTAAGTTGCTTTTAGTAGGTAAATGTACCTGTTTCAACTTATGTACTAATTCAACTTAAGAACAAACTTACAGAACCTATCTTGTTCATAACCCAGGGCCTGCCTATAATTGTAATAAACCCATAAGGTAGGATACTATGTGATCAGTACATGGAATCTGTGCACTATGCAATCAGTACATAGGTGCTGAATTACAGTTATTGATGTGGAAATACCTTTGCAATATGAAGTTAAGTGAAAAAAAATTATAAAAATGGAATGATCCCAATTTATGATTAAAATATTAGAAATATATATGTAAAGGGAAAGTTCATCAAAAGAGAATGTTAACAATGAGATTATCGCCATTTTTCTTTTTCACCTTAACTTTGTTTTCAGGCTTTTTTATCATCAAATATTTTTCCTTATATAATAATCATAAGCTCTGAAAAGAAAACTACGTGTGTCCTTGGCCTGACTTTGCCATTTCTGTTAATGGTACAGTCATTCTTGGAAGTCCTCAAACCTTCTGTATCGTCACTGATGGTTTCATTTCATCAGTCACAGAATCCCGTTGATCCCTCTTTCACAACGTTATTTCTTGGGTGTCCCATTCTTTCTGCTTTCCTGCCATCACTGCGGCTCAGACTTTATCACCTCACACTTGGGCTATTGCACTGGCTGCATTGACAGAGCTACCTACTCCATCCTGACTCAGGCAGCCAGACAAACTTTCCTGGGGGGCAGTTCTTTGATCCCATTGCTCCCTGCACAGAGATCCCCAGTGGCTTTTCTCTGTGTCCTGAATAAAGGCTGGATGCCTTAGCTTCACCTTCCGTAACTGGGCCCATCTTATGGTGCCTTGCACTAATTTCATACTTGAACTCTGTTGTCCAGCAAGCATGTTCTAGCTTCACTTTCTTTTTAACATATATTGCACTTTCTTGCTCCTGTGGTTTGCTCAACTGCAGGCCATTCTGGAATTTCCCTTTCCCCCACCTCTGCTCATTCTTCAGTACCCTACTCAAATATCACCTCTTCTATGGTGTCTTTGCCCATGGGCCCCATTAGATGTAATTTTTCCAGGTCTGAGCAATGTAGCATTTTGGGCCACTCCCATATTATACACCATATATGGCATTCTCTTCTTTCTTTAGTTGAGCAAACTTTCTTCCTCTGAGGTACAATCATTCCTTTACAGAACCTGAGTATTTTTCCTTGGAATTCCTATGCTTGGCTCACCTATCCTGTCCATTTCGCTCCCAACTCTATGTTGGAGAAAACCAGAAATTGAGAAAATAAGATTTGGACTTGAGCTTCTTAATCTTCTTTGAAATTGCCTGCTTCTCAACCCACAAAACCAAAAATTATCAAAATTGACCTGGCAAAGGTCATCCCAACCTTCATTTGCTAAATCCAACAGTCACATGTATGTGAGGGAGTCCAGCACAAGAGGGCTGACTCTGCTGCCTGACAGCCTAGGATTTGAATCTCAACTTCCCCTTTAACTGTCTCTGTCTTCTACAAGTTACATAAATTCTTCAAGGATCAGTTTCCTCTTCTATTAAATGGAGAGAAATAAGAGTACTTTCTTACTTGGACTATCATAAGAAATTAAATGAGATGATGTTTATAGAATGTTTGCATAGTGTTGGACACCACAAAGTGCTCTATAAATATATATTAACTCCCGTTATTATTACACCACGAAGTCTAAGATCATTGCACTGGGTTCTGCTTCGTCTTCACCTTCTGTTCCTGTTGTAGCCCTTCTCTCCTATCCATCCCACATACTTTACGTTTCCATTATGGAAGAATGCACATCGCTTTCCAAACGCACTGTACCATCTCTGAGTTTTTGTGCTTGCTCTTTCTTTGACAAAGAATGTCTTTCACTTATGCCTTATTTACCTGGTTGGGCACCTATCCATCTTTTGAAACCTAACTCATATATCACCTCCTAGTGAAAGCCTACCCTCCCTTCCACACTAGAGGATTTTACTATCTTCTTTGTGCAATCTGTGTACCTTGTGTGTACAGTATCTCCATTGTTGCACTCTATCTTATTGTTTACATTGTCACCCCCAACTATGAGCTCTTTGATTCTGCTCCTATTTCTCTATTCAGTTCCTCCCACAGAGTGTGAGACATATTAGCAACTCAACAATATCTGCAGAATGATAAAATTCTCTGAAATAGCAGAGCCAGGACTTGAAATCAGGACTTCTCACTCCTAATCCCACATGCTTTTACTGACATCCCCCAAAGTCACAAGCACATTGAGTCAGTTTTGCAGGTTGTCATCTAGTGTCTCATGGCCTTGGACTGACCCTGAGAATGAGATTTACTGCCTAGTGTTATAAAAACGTTAGACTCCAGCTCATCTCAAAGGAGTTGTGCAAAAAGGGACAAAATGACGTCAGAAAACATTGGAGATGTCGTAGTTTCTGGGGCTGAAGGCAGCAACCTCAGAAGACCCCATAAAAAAACCAAAAACAAAACAAAACAAAAAACTCAACTCTTTTTTAAAGCTCAGTAAAAAGAAAAAGACACTATTAAAAAAATTTGATATTAACGTGATCTCCAGGCTGTGTTTATTGAAACAATCTTAGGTCCATAATCAAAACAATGTTTTATCATTTCCCCTCCAGGCTGATCACAAGCTACAAACAGGATCATTTGACACCGCTCTTGTGCACTTGAAACTCAGACTGAAACTGTGCCATTTTAACTGTACAAAGAAAAATAACTTTTCAAAACCCCACATATATATTTTTCTGATTCATTCTTTTGATATTTTACTTGGACCAAAACCCAAATTCACTTGTTTTTCTCCAAGCACATATTTGGGCTATTTCCATCATTGTTCTTGGAAATGATTTTTCCTTTTGACATACGGTACATTCAATATGCAACCTGATCAACACCATCACAGGCCATGGCATTGAGTCCCCTGTGGGCTGTTAGGAGCATCTCTAAGATATGTCTTTACTTAGGTTGACCAGCTGTTTAATTTTGCAATGTTCAGGAAAACGTGTGTGTGTGTGTGTGTGTGTGTGTGTTTACATCTGTGTGCATTTGTGTTTGCTGGGGGAAATGCTGTTTTAGCATGTGTTTTCAGAGGGTTTGGGACTTATTTGCTGATATGAATAAATGACAAAACATGTTTTGAGAAGATATTTGTATATGTTTCAATTTATCTGAAAGAGTAAGTATAGGAGACTTAGCATGGGGAGACATTATGTCTCCTGTCGTAGGCAAGAAATATTTGTTAAGAGAAATGAAAGACTCACCAAAACTGGACAAAATTTCTCCTTCTTATCTGTGGGGAAGAAAAGCCAGCTGTTCCACTGACGTGTGGTTTGACCTGGCAGCTTCCAGGACCTGGGGCATGAGCAGAGTGAATGGAACTCAGTCTGCTTTTGCCCCTGGTCAGGATGGTTACTAACCTCTGCTTTTCCAGGTCATCTAGTGGGTCCACGGCCAACACCACACAGAACTCAGCTCCTCTATATAACCCATTCACAGCCTAAGTGCCACTCTGTGTCCTGAATCTATCACCCTGTCCCCTAATTAATCAGCCCCGTTACCTTTATTCTTGAGCCTGTCTGCACTCTCCTTTCTTTTCCAATCTTATCTCTCTTTGTTATTGTTCCTGACTATTTTCTCCTCTTGCAATCTGGCCACCTTAATTCACCCCATCCAATTTTATTTTTTCTTCTGTTTTTATCATTGTTTCTTGCCTTTAATTGTATTTAGGCTCCTTATTCCTGGCTGTTCATCTTTTCTGCCATTCTTTTCCTCCCCTGACTCCTGGATCTAGGCTGTCAAATGGGAATCCAGGAAAATCACTGATAGGTAAGGAAGGCCACAACAGAAGATTGAAGAATACATGCCATGATAGGCAGGAGCAATTAGAAGTCCCTGGAGGAAGTCAAATTCCTTTAACTTGGTCTGTTATTAATATACAATGGGAGAATCAGAGCCAATCAAGTAATGGTACTGATTCTGGCTTATTGTGGTTCATAATATTTAATAAATGTTACAGCTGGATTCAATGGCCAGATGAAATTTAAGGTCCTCCCAATGATGAGATTCTATGGTTGGTAGAATATTATAGCCCTAATATTTTAAAATCATCTATTATCTACAATCAAAGGTGCTATAATTGTCTGTCCTAAATGTGGCCACAGGCCATACTTTTCTATCCTAGCTAGAAGGAAGAAGGTCCAGCCATGTTCTAAGCTCTGTGGAGTTGTTTGACAGGCATTGCTTTTCTTCCCTCTTGTGACCGCTGTGGTCAGAGCCAGGGAACTCTAGCACACCCAGAACTTTCAGAGAGGCCAGAGTTGCCGCTTTCCAATTCCTCCCACAGCTTAGGGAGGAGATGAGATATCAGTGCTTTCATTCCAGTGTTGCTGGGGCTTCAAAACACCATCAAGCAAACTGATAATGGCCTTGGCCAAGACCTTTGTCCCAGACTTGGTATTCTCCTGGTTTTGAAGAATTCCTGCCAGAACCTTTTAGTTTCTCAGCCAGAGTGGGTGGTGTGCCCATGGATGTTAGAGTCTCCTCTAGAAAGATCTTCTAGAGGGACATCTTTCCTAAGATCTTTCACCAGAAACCCTGTTGCTACAAGCTACGGAGGTGTACCTTGGTTTTACTGGCATTTGACCAGGGGTGATAGTAAATTTTATTTGTCAACTTAGCTAGGCCACAAAACCCAGATATTTGGTCAAAGACCAGTCTGGATATTGCTAGGAAGATATTTTTAGATGAGATTCACATTTAAATCAGTAGACTTTGAATAAAGCAGATTACCCTCCATAATGGGAATGGGCAATCAGTTGAAGGCCTTAAGAGAAAAACAGAGTGAAGTCCCCCAGGAAAGAAGGATTTCTCCCTCTAAATGACCTTCAGACTTGAGACTGCGACACGATCCTTCCCTAGGGCTCCAGGCAGCTGACATACCCTGCAGGTTTTGGACTTGTCATCTCTATAATCCCATGAACCAATTTCATAAAAACAACTCTATCACTTTTCTATCTATCATCTATCTATCTATCTATCTATCTATCTATCTATCTATCTATCTATCTATCTATCTATCTATCTATCAAATATCTATCTATCTATCTATCATCTATCTATCATCTATCTATCTATCTATCTATCTATCTATCTATCTATCTATCTATCTATCTATCTATATTTCTACCATCTATTTATCAGCTATACATCCTATTGGTCCTGTTTCTCTGGAGAATCCTGATGGATACACCACACAAGGACTAATTGGGTCAGAGCAGAAGGTGCCCTTTTTTTGTTGGTTAATTTATCCCTGCAGGAAGATCTTTATAGCAACTCACTGAGTGTTTAAGATTTAATTTTACCTTAGATGGGTGACTGTGTTAGTGGCTATGAGATATCCCAATTTTAGGCGGACCAACCAACCTGGTTTGCCTGGGACTAAGGGGTTTCCTGGAATGTGGAATATATAGGGCTAAAACTGGCGAAATCTAGGAATAAATTGGTCAAACTACATGACTTCAACAATTTGGACTATTGTATTTTTCTACTCAAATATCTAACACTTTTGAGAAGATTACAAAGAGCACTTATAATAAACTTATTGAGAAACTATTGTGCCTAATATCTCCTCAGCTCCTTAGCTCTCGGTTATTAATATAACAAGCATTCATTCCCTATCATAAACATGTCATTTCAAGGGGCTGGTGTTGCATCCAAGAACCAGTCATAGCCTTACATAAACATATCTTCTAATGTCCCTAAAGGACTTTCATTATGAGTGTGCCTCCTGCCAAGAAGCTCATTTATACCCTGGCCGTAGCATAGTCTTAAGATTCTCAACACTGATTGCCACAAGCCACATCAGACCATGCACAGGTCCAGTTCTGTGGAGACAGCGTTTGGGAGAGCCACAGCTACATATACATGGGGACAGCTTCTGTACCTTATTTTCTCAAATGCTGATGCTTTGTGACTTCAAATTTTCTTGTAAATTCACCTTGAAACTGTCATGAGTCTTACATGTGCCCCATACTAAGAATTCCATACCTTAGTCCCTTCTCATGATGGGGTCCTAAGTGGACTGTCTCTGCTCACGTTTGTCCACAGAATCTCTACAAGATCAAGTCCCTTCCTCTGCCAAACTCATTTCCTTTGGGGCATAGTTTCTTGGCCACCCAGTCAGTAAGACTAAATAATGGAGAAAGTTGAGGCATGATGGGGTTAATGCCCCCGTGGCTGTTCACCCTGTGCTCCTCCTTCCTGGGTTGTGGGAGTCACAACCTCTCACAGAGACTGTGGTCAAGAGGGTCCTCGAGCCCACAGGCCCCCAGTGTCCTAACAGTTCCACATGGCGTGTAATTTTTTATGTGAGAAGCTGTGTATTGGGGATTATTGTGGTACTATTTGTCAGACACTAAACTTCAGTGCTCAGGAAAACAAAGCCCTGTGCACTCACACAATTATAGTTGTTGGCAAGAACACATTCACTCACACAGACAGATATCTACAGACAGAAACTCAACCTCTCACAGGCCTCCATGGCAGGTACTGTCCAGGCATTTCACTCGATGCAACAGATAACATTGTCTCCATTTTACAGACAAGGAAATAGGCTCAGAGAGATTAAATAGCATGTCCAATATCACACAATGAATAAGCAATGAGACAAAGCTTTGAACTCAATTTTTTCTCACTTCAAATGCCAGCTTCCTTCCTCTGATGCTTCACAGCTTAACAAAGCACAGATACATGAAGTACTCCAATCTTGACTTCATCCTCTGTGATCTCAAAATTAGGATGGTGGGATAGACTGTAAAGAATGGGCACAAACTTTCCCATCCCTGTATGCATGGTTTATGCATTATGGGTTTCCCATCATGAGATGGAAGCTTACTCTTCACAACTTGAATCTGGGCTTGGCCAGGCAACTTGCTTTGGCCAATGTGACATTAGCAAATGTGATGCAAGATGAGGTTTGAAAAGTGCTTGTGCATTGGAACTTGCCTTCTCTGGCTGCTGCAAACCCTTTCTCCACTGTGTAGCATGCTGATACATGTAACTTACTCAATAGCTAGCACAAACCACCAGAAAGGGGAGTGATTCCATCTTCAACCAACGAGCTCCCAGCTGACCCTCCAATTTCATAACTGTAGTTGCACGAATCTAGGAGAAACAGAAGAACTGTTTGTATGAACCCAACTTAATTATGCACAGATTTGTGAACTAACAAATAATTGGGATTGCTTGTTATACAGCAACAGGTAACTGATATGAAGGTTACACCATCCCTTGGTGATATAAGTAACAAATGCACACCTCCATGCCCCGCCCTCCACACACACGTTCACACAGGAGAGAATCACACACTGACTCAGCTCCTTTGTTCTTTCACTCTGCGCAAGGTGGAGAAGGCTCACTGCACTGCTAAGCTTTCAGGGATGTCTCACCTAGACCTATGCGCCTTCGTTTTTTATCTTTCTCTTACTATTTATTCCCAGTCTCTTGCTTCAGATTCTTTGTGTTGGGTGGAGGTGGAGAGTAGTACCTCCCTGGGACTTATCACTGCACTATAGACAATGAAGTATTGGTGCTCTGGTTCATTCTTGTGTTTTGCAAATTTGAAAGCTCTAAGTGTTTCAAGAATTCACTGTTTTTCTTCCTTTCCTTCTCCATGTACAGCTCTAAGTTCAATATCTCCTGGTTATCCTGGGTTTGTGGTGTTAATGGTGGGGCAGGTGGGCTTAGTGGGAGTGGAAAGAAAATCTGCTCTGATTCCTTTATGAATGAATAGACCTGGGGTTGGTCAGAAAATGTTGAGAAGTTTTTTTATCCAGGGCATAATTGGTTTGTGAGTATAAAGATTAATTTCCTTCCAAATACTAATTTTGGCCTCCCTCCTTTCATTCAGTTAAAAACAATTGTATTTCTCTATGAATATAACATAAACCTTATTTTTATGACCTAAAAACCCTGTCTATTTAAGCTTTTGGTCCAGTGAAAACAATACCAAAGTATAAATGTCCCTTCCGTCCCTAGGTTGATTAGCTTTATTATTGCTATTATATTTTGTTATGCTTAGGCACTTGAGGAGTATATTAACTTAAAATTAAGCCATAAGCATTTCTCAGATTGTCAGTCAGTTTTCCATATTATGTTTTTTTTTAAAAAGGAATGTCAGCAAGATTTGGCTTGATATTTTTACTGAAATCATTCAGCAACCATCTAGAACCAGAAATGCTTAACTTTCTGTAAAAAACAAGATCATAAATATTTTAGGCTTTGCTTTCATATGGTTTCCATCATAGCTATTCAACTATGCTGTTGTAGCATAGAAACAGCTATAGACAGTAGTAATGCATGAGCATGGATGTGTTTTAATAAAGCTTTATTTAAAAAGAAAACACCAAAGTGGCAACAGGCTGGAAAGGCCTGGCAGGTTATAGTTTGCCAACCCCTGATCTAGAACATGGAGATTCTGAGTGGTGGGTACACAGTCTTTAGGTTTATAAGTCAATCTTCCCAAGATGAGTTTACTTATGTGCACTAGAAGGCTGGTCAATACCTTGGAAAGGACATTTGATAGTATCTTATTTTACAGATGAAGCAATAGGGGCTCAGAGAAGTGAAGCAAGGACACCCAACATTAAGAAACTGAAACTGTTCTGTTGACTCTGAGCCAAGAGTACACTAGTTGCTAGATATCTTTCTTTGAAAAGTTCTAACAAGTTTCCAAGAGCCTTTAACAATAGCAACATCTAACATCTAGATATCAGTTTATAATTTACAAAGGAGGAATAGTCCTATCATATACATGGACATATTGATACTCGTTGACTTCAGTGACTTGCTCATGATTGAAAGGTCAGTAAGTGATAGATCTAGGCAGAAACCTATGCTTTTTGATTCTAAAACTAGTGTTCTGTTTATCTAATTAAACCTATTTCCCTGTAGATACAACATCTGCAGATAATGCTCCAGCTGCATATATCTGGCAAGATATGAAACCTGTGAAGGAGGAAAAGGTTGGCATCTTTTAATTGGTAGATTTGGTTTTGAATGTGCTCCTGGATAGAGCAATGGAGGTGATTCTTCTTGGTTCCTGTATTTGGAGGTTTGATTTTAGAAGTCTAGGCTTGGTCTGCTATGAAATCTTAAAGTGATCCTGACTCTTGAATTAAGTAGCTCCCATGTTCCCGGACACTGCCCCATTAAAAGCAAGAATCTGGCATCCACACAAACTTTTGTTGAATGGGTTTTCAGGGATTTGAAAGTGCAAGGTGCTTGCTGAATAGAGGTCATTAAATACAGAATGATTTATTCTGAGAATCTCAGCCCTAGAAATGCTTTTTTCAGCCTGCCTTTTATTTTCCTGGGGGGAAGGAGTGGTGAGTATGTGCATTTTGGGAGTCAGGTACACCTGAGGCAATACAGGGTGCCCAGACAGCACTGCCTGGTATCTATCAGTCCCACCCCTGCTAGCCTTCCTGTGACAACCTACCAGGGCAGCAGTCCCTGGCAATATCTTTCTATTCACATTCCTGAACACTGCTGAACCTAGCCCAGCTAAGCTCAGCCTGCCAAGCAACCCAGTAAACAGAGTGTGGTGAACGGCCTACAAGAATGCAGGGGCTGAGGCCAAGGCCTGCTTGGGTTTATTATCATTTATGTGGTATATTTATTTAATTGTATTTGCAATTTTTTCTTCATTTTCTTTCCTTGCTTTTGGATGGCTTATGACAAAACTTTTTGGCATCACATCTAATTATACTGTTTAAAAATTTTCCCCTTCACTCCTGATAGACTGGCAAATATCTTTCAACAAGCTTGATGGAATTAAGACTAAATGGCTTCTTTGCACTTAATTTAGCACAGTCTGCTGGTGCCAGATTTCCAGGGCACAGGGACCCATTATCCCCTCACTCACTTCCTTGAGCTTCTCAACTCTGTTCTGCCTTTTATATTTGTCAAATCTGGAAATAGATTTAAGAAAATGCACAGATGTGACTGAACTAAGAGGAGCCTTGAGGCTTAGGGTTTGGCAGAGAAATGCAGCAATGTGTTGGGAAGGGTCCTTCAGCAGTGTGAGGAGTCATCTCTTTACCTTTTAGTTCTGCTTCCTGAAGCACAGCTAACAAGTGAAGGCAAATGGACTAGAAGTAGAGGGTTGGACCTGAGTTTCATGTTATCCTTCTGTTATGCTCATTTTCTAGACTTGTTAGAGGGCAGAGTTAACACTTAGATTTGTCCATCCATCAAATATTTCCTAAGTTCCTCTTAACATGCCAGACACTGAAATACAAGCTGTTATTATTGTGAATAAGACAGTCTTTGCTCTATCAGCATTTTTGGTTTATTTAGGTGAACATACAAAATAAAGATAAGTTAGGTGTTGTTAGAACCCTTTCTTTTTTCTTGAAAGAGTAATCTTTCATAACTTGCAAAAAAATGAGGAGATCTGGATTTACTGTAGTTTTCCTCCAAAGGTTGAAGTTCTAGGCTGGTCCTTGAATCCTCAATCTCAAATAGTGTTAACTAGATGAACACAGAAGTTCACTGTTTTGCAGTTCTAAGTTCTGCAGGTTCCAGCCCATGAATGAGGGTGCACATGGATCCTATACTGGCTAGTGAAATTTGTTAACCTGCTGGTTCCCTCTTTATCTGCCATGTTAGCTAAAGATGTCACTCTAAGAGTAGCATAAGCTTTGAACATCAAGCAACAAAGAACAGTGATCATCAAAAGGTGAAAAGCAAATGAGAACCCTATAATTGCCCGAGTTTACTAATGGGAATAAATTTTCAGATCACAATACAGTTACGAGGAACCCAGGTGGAGTTCAGTTGTTCTCCTGTATTGAAAAGATGGAGCTGCGAGTTCAGAAAAACCAAGATAGTTGTAATTATCACCATAGAAGAGAATCCTGCACAGAAAGAGAATTCCAGAGAGTCCCCTTCAGGTTTTCAGGCCATCTATGTGAGGAAATTATCCAAGGCTGGATTAGAGAAGACTGCAACTGACTGTTACATAGCACTAGGGTACTGCCTGCTCCCCGAAGCCATAGTGAAAAATCTCATAACTGAAGGGGTATCAGTTAGAGGTCTAAGAAGTGTCCTGCCTCAGCACTGGGAAAATTTACCCCTAGACTAAACGCAGCCCTGGTTTCCATCTAACAAGGTTTGAAGCAAGTTATGAAAGGATCAAACTCTGTTCAAATAACTTAGCCATATTCTGAAACCAAACTTAAGAATATTTGTAAGGGTATAAAAACATCTGGCACATGACAAGGTAAAAATCACCATGTCTGGCTTCCACTTAAAAATTGCTAATAATGGAGAGATGACGTCAGAGTAATGGCGGGGTAGGAAGTGATACCGATAAATCTCCCCCAAAACTCAACAAGATCTTCAACCAGAAACAGAAAAACCTATACTTGGAGCCTCCAGATGCTTCGCAATACACCCGAAGGTATGGTCGAGTGAAAAATTGGCTAAATATATAACCAAACCCCGAAGGAAATAGGGAGTAAAAAATGCTCCGCCTTCCTCACTAACCTAAACAGGGCGGCTTTCTCTGGTAACTGTGAATATAGAAACTGAGGTGGGCAAAGGGGGTGAATAGATCCAGGCTGCGGCACAAACGGCTGAACCAGCCTGTGGCACGGAGATCCAAGCTGAGGAAAAACTGATCCTGTGGCAACCCGGGCAATACAAGCTAACACTCACACCAAACCCAAACAAAGAAAGACAAGCGGGGCAGCCATTTTACCCAATCTCCTGGTCGGTGCGCAGTTAGTGGGTGAGAGATTTCTTCCTAAGCCCTGGGAGTGGGTGCTCGTGTTACCCCACAGAGAGGCAGAGTCAGAGGCCTTTCTGTGGGCCGAAAGCAGAATCTCTGGGCAGCCCCAGCACCCTGGGAAAGCCATGCACGGGAGGGAGCGAGAACTAATTCCAACAGTGGAAATTTTCCGTGCTGGTGGGGGTTTCACTCAGAGGGAAAAGCGGCCGGCCTCATATCCTGGTCTGCGCGCGCATATAGCGAGAGATTCCTTCGAGTGCCTCGGCAGTGTGCGCCCGTGTTATCGCACAGAGGGGCAGAGTCAGGGGCCTTTGTGTGGGCCAAAGTGGAATCTCGGGCCGACCCAGCGCCTTGCAAAAGCCACGCACGGGGACAGAGCGAGAGCCAATTCCAACGTTGCAACTTTTCCATGCGGTTGGGGGTTTTACTTAGAGCGTGAGACTGCTGGCCGGATATCCTGGTCTGCGCGCGCAGACAGTGAGTGAGAGTTTCCTCCAAGCGCCCCGGAAGTGGGCGCCCGTCTGTGTTATCGGACAGAGTGGCAGAGCCAGAGGTCTTTGAGTGGGCGGAAACCCCGCCTGATTATGCTAGCAGCTCTGACTGACTGAGCCTTACCCAGAGCCCTGTGCTGAGTGGAAATAGAGTGGGGAGTTGCCAGCTCTTTGAGCCTCTTACTATCCAGGCAGAGGCAACCCCATAGCTGGATTATCAGGCTACTAATTGAGGAAGGAAAGACTAGGAGAAAGGCTCCAGGAACACGAACTCTCTCACTGTCGGAGCCTATAAATGCTAATGAGCCTCAACTGCCAACGAGACTAAAGCACAATACATGACATTGCCATAGAGACTTATCAACTGCAAACCTCTACCTGAGCGTGCCAAAGGGGCAGAACCCGGGGTACAGAGTCACCGAGCAGGAAGAGGGAGAGAAAAGAAAAAGCAAGAAGATAACCTCTCAAAATCAAGAATAATCTGCAGACTTTATAACCTATCCCATTTTATTATATTTGTTCATTTGTTTCTCTTATCTTCATTCTTGATACTTTTTTTCCTCCTCCAATTTGGCCGATTAACTCTCTGCCGGTCTTACTCTCTCCTCTCCTTGAACTACACTACCCATAAGTGTTACATCTCCCATTATATTTTCTCTCCTCTTCCTTTCTCTCTATGAGGGTTGCACTCCAAAACCCTTAACTCTCTCTCTCTCCTTTCTTTTTTCTTCTTTTAGTGATTCCGTCTTTTTTTCTCTCTCTCTCTTTCTTTTCTCCCTCTATATTAGTTTCTTCCTTTCTCCTTTACATCTCCTCTCATTAAAACCTCAATAACAAACAAATTATCTTATCTGGGACTCAAACTTATGTTTGTGGCATTTTGGGGGGTTTTTACTTCACCTTTTTAACTCACTAGCAGTGCTCCCATCCCTGGCTCTCCATTTTATCTAGTTCTTGTTCCACTAAATACAATAGTAATTTTTTAATTTGTCCCCCCATTTTTCCGTTTTCCTCTTATTCCTCTCATCATAACTCTTAGACAACCAACACCTAAAAGCAAATCATTTTATTCTTGACCCAATTTTTTTTCTTATTTGCTTTTTGTGGGTTCATACCCCCTTTTTTTTTCTTTTTCTTTTTTTTTCTTTTTTTTGGCCCTTTATTACTTTTCCCCAATTCAGGCCCTCCATCACAGGCATTGTTTGTTATAATTCACAGTTCACCACAAGATTTTCTCAAGAAAGAGGGGAGAGGAGAGGAGAGGAAAAAAGGAGGGGGGGAATAATTTCCTTTTTAAAAAATTTTTATTTTATTTTATTTTTCTTTATTTCATTATTAATTTTTTTTAAAAAAAACAACTCTTTTTGATTTTTTATTTATTTATTTTTTTAACTTTTTATTCTTTATTAAATCTCATTAATACTATCAACAAAACCACCCTCAGATGCCATTAAGGAAGAGAAAATCAAATATCATGGATACAAAAGAAAGAGAGGTAACACAGCTAGATGAGGAAAAATCTATGGAGAAAAAATTTAATATATTGGAAACCTTGGAGCTAAATGACAGAGAATTCAAGATAGAAATCCTAAAAATCCTCCAAGATATACAGGAAAACACAGAAAGGCAATTTAGGGAGCTCAGAAAACAACTCAATGAACACAAAGAATATATGTCCAAGGAAATTAAAACTATAAAAACAAATCAAACAGAGCTGAAAAATGAAGTAACAAGCTTAGCTAATAGAACAGGTCAGATAGAAGAGAGGATTAGTGAAATAGAAGACAAGCAACTTGAGGCACAACAGAGAGAAGAAGAAAGAGACTCAAAAATTAAAAAAAAATGAGATAGCCCTACAAGAATTATCTGACTCCATCAAAAAGAATAACATAAGAATAATAGGTATATCAGAGGGAGAAGAGAGAGAAAATGGAATGGAGAACATACTCAAACAAATAATAGATGAGAACTTCCCAAGCCTGTGGAAAGAACTAAAGCCTCAAGTTCAAGAAGCAAACAGAACTCCGAGTTTTCTTAACCTCAACAAACCTACTCCAAGGCATATCATAATGAAATTGACACAAACCAACAGCAAAGAAAAAATTCTCAAGGCAGCCAGGGAAAAGAAGAATACAACATATAAAGGAAGGCCCATTAGATTATCATCAGATTTCTCAGCAGAAACTCTACAAGCTAGAAGAGAGTGGACCCCAATATTTAAAGTCCTGAAAGAGAGGAACTTTCAGCCACGAATACTATACCCATCAAAGCTATCCTTCAAATATGAAGGAGAAATAAAAACATTCACAGATATAGAAAAGATGAGGGAATTTATCATCAGAAAACCCCCACTCCAGGAATTACTAAAGGGGGTTCTCCAATCAGATACAAAGAACAAGAAAAAACAGAGCCACAAGTAAAAGCTCCAAGAAGAACACAATAAAACCAAATTTAGACTGTGACAACAACAAAAAGAAAGGGGGGGAGAAGATGGAGATTAACAGTAGCAAAGGACGATGGAGTGCAAAAGTACTCACAAAATAGTTCACTACAATGAACAGGGTAGGGACCCTTTTCATTACTCAAAGGTAACCACCATTGAAAAAACCACCACAGAATCACATGAGATAAAAGAGATAGCAACAGAGGAAAGATGTATGGAATACAACCAAATAAAAACAAAAGATAGAAAAATGAAAGAGAAGGATCAAACAAGACACAAAACTAACAGAAAGCAAGATATAAAATGGCAATAGGGAACTCACAAGTGTCAATAATTACACTAAATGTAAACAGATTAAACTCACCAATAAAAAGGCACAGAGTAGCAGAATGGATTAAAAAAGAAAATCCAACTGTATGCTGCCTACAGGAAACTCATCTAAGTAACAAGGATAAAAACAAATTCAAAGTGAAAGGCTGGAAAACAATACTCCAAGCAAATAACATCCAAAAAAAAGCAGGTGTAGCAATACTCATATCAGATAATGCTGACTACAAGACAGGAAAAGTACTCAGACACAAAAATGGCCATTTCATAATGGTTAAGGGGACACTGAATCAAGAAGACATAACAATTCTTAATATATATGCACCAAACCAAGGAGCACCAAAATATATAAGACAGCTACTTATTAATCTTAAAACAAAAACTGACAAAAATACAATCATACTTGGAGACCTCAATACACCACTGACGGCTCTAGATCAGTCATCCAAACAGAGAATCAACAAAGACATAGTGGCCTTAAACAAAACACTAGAGCACCTGGATATGATAGACATCTACAGGACATTTCATCCCAAAGTGACTGAGTATACATTTTTCTCCAGTGTACATGGATCATTCTCAAGAATTGACCATATGCTGGGCCACAAAAACAACATCAGCAAATTCAGAAAAATTGAAGTTGTGCCAAGCATATTTTCTGATCATAAAGCCTTGAAACTAGAATTCAACTGCAAAAAAGAGGGAAAAAATCCCACAAAAATGTGGAAACTAAACAACATACTTTTAAAAAATGAATGGGTCAAAGAAGAAATAAGTGCAGAGATCAAAAGATATATACAGACTAATGAAAATGACAATATGACATAGCAGAATCTATGGGATGCAGCAAAAGCAGTGATAAGAGGGAAGTTCATATCACTTCAGGCATATATGAACAAACAAAAGAGAGCCCAAGTGAACCACTTAACTTCCCACCTTAAGGAACTAGAAAAAGAAGAACAAAGAAAACCCAAAACCAGCCGAAGAAAGGAGATAATAAAAATCAGAGCAGAAATAAATGAAAGAGAGAACAGAAAAACTATAGAAAAAATTAATAGAACAAGGAGCTGGTTCTTTGAAAAGATCAACAAAATTGACAAACCCTTGGCAAGACTTACCAAGGAAAAAAGAGAAAGAACTCATATAAACAAAATCCAAAATGAAAGAGGAGAAATCACCACGGACACCGTAGATATACAAAGAATTATTGTAGAATACTATGAAAAACTTTATGCCACTAAATTCAACAACCTAGAAGAAATGGATAAATTCCTAGAACAATACAACCTTCCTAGACTGAGTCAAGAAGAAGCAGAAAGCCTAAACAGACCTATCAGTAGAGAAGAAATAGAAAAAACCATTAAAAACCTCCCCAAAAATAAAAGTCCAGGCCCTGACGGCTATACCAGCGAATTTTATCAAACATTCAAAGAAGACTTGGTTCCTATTCTACTCAAAGTCTTCCAAGAAATTGAAGAAGAAGCAATACTTCGGAATACATTTTATGAGGCCAACATAACCCTCATACCAAAACCAGGCAAAGATGGCACAAAAAAAGAAAACTACAGACCAATATCTCTAATGAATACAGATGCTAAAATACTAAACAAAATACTAGCAAATCGAATACAACAACATATTAAAAAAATAATACATCATGATCAAGTGGGATTCATCCCATAATCTCAAGGATGGTTCAACATACGTAAAACAGTTAATGTAATACACCATATCAACAAAACAAAGAACAAAAACCACATGATCTTATCAATAGACACAGAAAAGGCTTTTGATAAAATACAACACAATTTTATGTTTAAGACTCTCAACAAAATGGGTATAGAAGGAAAATATCTCAACATGATAAAGGCCATATATGATAAACCATCATCTAACATCATATTAAATGGCACTAAACTGAAGGCTTTCCCCCTTAAATCAGGAACAAGACAGGGTTGTCCACTCTCTCCACTCTTATTTAATGTGGTACTAGAGGTTCTAGCCAGAGCAATCAGACAAGACAAAGAAATAAAAGGCATCCATATCGGAAAAGAAGAAGTAAAGGTATCACTTTTTGCAGATGATATGATCCTATACATCGAAAACCCCAAAGAATCCACAAAAAGACTACTAGAAACAATAAGCCAATACAGTAAGGTCACAGGATACAAAATTAACATACAGAAGTCAATAGCCTTTCTATATGCCAACAATGAAACAATTGAGAAGGAACTCAAAAGAATAATCCCCTTCACGATTGCAACAAAAAAAATAAAATACTTAGGAATAAACATAACAAAGAATGTAAAGGACTTATATAATGAAAACTATAAACCATTGTTAAGGGAAATCGAAAAAGATATAATGAGATGGAAGAATATACCTTGTTCTTGGCTAAGAAGAATAAATATAATCAAGATGACTATATTACCCAAAGCAATATACAAATTTAATGCAATTCCCATCAAACTTCCAATGACGTTTTTTAAAGAAATAGAGCAAAAAATCATCAGATTTATATGGAACTATAAAAAACCCCAAATAGCCAAAGCAATCCTAAAGAAAAAGAATGAAGCTGGGGGCATTACAATACCTGACTTCAAACTATATTATAGGGCCACGACAATCAAAACAGCATGGTATTGGCAGAAAAATAGACACTCAGACCAATGGAACAGAATAGAAAGTCCAGAAATAAAACCACATATATATAGTCAAATAATTTTTGATAAAGGGGCCAACAACACACAATGGAGAAAAGAAAGCCTCTTCAATAAATGGTGCTGCGAAAACTGGAAAGCCACATGCAAAAGAATGAAACTGGACTACAGTCTCTCCCCCTGTACAAAAATTAACTCAAAATGGATCAAAGATCTAAACATAAAACCTGAAACAATTAAGTACATAGAAGAAGACATAGGTACTCAACTCATGGACCTGGGTTTTAAAGAGCATTTTATGAATTTGACTCCACAGGCAAGAGAAGTGAAGGCAAAAATTAATGAATGGGACTACATCAGACTAAGAAGTTTTTGCTCAGCAAGAGAAACTGATAACAAAATAAACAGAAAGCCAACTAAATGGGAAATGATATTTTCAAACAACAGCTCAGATAAGGGCCTAATATCCAAAATATACAAAGAACTCATAAAACTCAACAACAAACAAACAAACAATCCAATAAAAAAATGGGAAGAGGATATGAACAGACACTTCTCCCAGGAAGAAATACAAATGGCCAACAGATATATGAAAAGATGCTCATCTTCTTTAGCTATTAGAGAAATGCAAATCAAAACGGCAATGAGATACCACCTCACACCTGTTCGATTAGCTATTATTAGCAAGACAGGTAATAACAAATGTTGGAGAGGCTGTGGAGAAAAAGGAACCCTCATCCACTGTTGGTGGGAATGTAAAGTAGTACAACCATTATGGAAGAAAGTATGGTGGTTCCTCAAAAAACTGAAAATAGAACTACCTTATGACCCAGCAATCCCTCTACTGGGTATATACCCCCAAAACTCAGAAACATTGATACGTAAAGACACATGCAGCCCCTTGTTTATTGCAGCATTGTTCACAGTGGCCAGGACATGGAAACAACCAAAAAGCCCGTCAATAGATGACTGGATAAAGAAGATGTGGCACATATACACGATGGAATACTACTCAGCCATAAGAAATGATGACATCGGAACATTTACAGCAAAATGGTGGGATCTTGATAACATGATACGAAGCGAAATAAGTAAATCAGAAAAAACCAGGAACTGCATTATTCCATACGAAGGTGGGACATAAAAGTGAAACTAAGAGACATTGATAAGAGTGTGGTGGTTACGGGGGGAGGGGGAAATGGGAGAGGGAAAGGGGGAGGGGGAGGGGCACAAAGAAAACAAGATAGAAGATGACAGAGGACAATCTGACTTTGGGTGATGGGTATGCAACATAATTGAACGACAAGATAACCTGGACTTGTTATCTTTGAATATATGTATCCTGATTTATTGATGTCACCCCATTAAAAAATGAAATTATAAAAAAAAAAAAAGAAAAAAAGAAAAAAAATTGCTAATAATGGAACCCATAATGAGAGGGAAAAAAATTAATTAATCAAAAGTGACACAAATTGATATAGATGATAAAATCAATATAAAAGGATATAAAATTAGTGACTGTATTCCACATACTTAGAAGGTAGAGGAAAGACAGCATTTTAAACAGAGGCAGGCACAATATCAAAAAGACTCAAATTTATAGAAATAAAAATTTTAGTCGTTGAAATACAAAAATATTCTAGATGGGATTGATAACAGATTATATTGTGGAAGAAAAATTATGAACTTAAAATATAATAATAGAAATTGTACAAAATAAAACACAGAGAGAAAAATTTTTAGAAAAAAAAGGAATAAATCATCAATGATTTGGGACAACTCAAGTGACCAGATAGTTATGTTGCTGGTAGAAAGAAAGCTCTTTTATGGAGACAGATGGAAAGCATTCCAAAGGACTCACAATGGAGGGATGAGCTCGTGGTAAGATTTATTCAGGGCTAAAATGGAAGGCTGCCCACAGGTTCCCAATGTCTCATCTCCATCTATTCCACCATGGCAAATGTCTAGCTTAGTCTTCATTAGATCCAGGAGAAAGGCCAGTGTTCAGAAATTCTGTGTCATGATTCAATCCATATCAAAGCTTAGTTCAGTTTATTCTATATCCTTCAGTGCAGTCTGCGTTGTCAGCTGCACTTTGATTGATGCTGCAGCTAGGCCCAGGCTTAGAGTCGACCCGGTTGTCAGCAATTGGCATGCCCATGGCAACTAGCACCACATGGTTGCTTGAAGAATGCACAAACAAATGGGGCAAGCACATTATCAATGACAGCAAAGAAGAAGAGAGAGTTTCTTTGTTAGGCTTGGGTTATATTACCTTGGGCTTTGGAATGGAGGAAGTTTTCTTTAAACTAACTAATCAACTTCTTAATCTTTTGCAGGTTTCTTATGGTTCCTCCCCCTACCAAGTCAATCCTTTTCCTAGGCTAGACTGACAGGCTTCTACAGACGCCATCTTGATTCCTACTGCACATGCCTCGAAGTAGAGGCAGTTTCCCCCAGTCTGGAGGTGGACCAGATGTACCCTGGGGAGATTGAAAGCTGATGCTTTCTCCATTCTACAGTCCCACTGGCAAAAAATGAGTGTTCTTGTTGCCCCAAATTCCTTGCCAGCATTTGCTGTTGTCATTGTTTTTGATTTTCTTCATTCTAATAGGTTGTGGTGGTATTTCGTTACTGTGTGTGTAGTTTTTCGTATGCCAATATTTTATTTTATTTTAATTCTGTGGGGTTTTATTATTATTTTTTTTTATTGAATTTACTAGGGTGGCATTAGTTACACGATTCTATGATTTCAGGTGTACAATTTACAACACTGTGCACTGTATTGTGTATTCACCTTCCCTCCAAGTCAATTCCATCACCATTTACTCCCCATACCGTCCTCTACCTCCTCCTCTTCCAGCACTCACCCCACTGTTGTCTGTGTCCATGAGTTTTTTAGTCCTTTTTAGCTCTACCCCTCCACCTCCCTTGCCTATTCTCCCTGCCCCCAGCCCCATAGCTGTCAGCCTGCTCTCTATGTATGAGTCTCTATTTTGCTTATTAGTTTATTTTATCCATTATATTCTACATATGAGTGAAATCATATGGTATTTGTCTTTCTCTGACTGGCTTATTTCACTCAGCATAATGCTGTCCAGCTTTTATCCATGCTGATGCAAAAGGTGAGATTTCTTTCTTTTTTATGTCTGCATAGTATTCAATGTGTAAATGAACCACAGCTTTTTTATCCACTCATCTATTGATGGGCACTTGGGCTGCTTCCAGATTTGGCTATTGTAAATAATGCTGCAATAAACATAGAGATGTATATATTCTTTTAAATTAATGTTTCAAGATTCTTAGGATATATTCACAGAAGTGGGACCACTGAGTTAAAAGGCAGTTTTATTTTTAATTTTTTGAGATAACATACTGTTTTCCATAGTGGCTGCACCAATCTGCATTCCCACCAACAATGCACAAGGGTTCCCTTTTTTCCACACCCTCACCAACAGTTGTTTGTTTGTTGTTTATTTATTTATCTATTGTATTTTTCTGAAGTGAGAAGCAGCGGCGACAGAAAGACAGACTTCCACATGCGCCTGACTGGGATCCACCCGGCACGCCCACCAGGGTGCGATGCTCTGTCCATCTGGGCCATTGCTCTGCTGCAGCTGGAGCCATTCTAGCGCCTGAGGTGGAGGCCATGGAGCCATCCTCAGTGCCCAGGCCATCTTTGCTCCCATGAAGCCTTGGCTGCAGGAGGGGAAGAGAGAGATAGAAAGAAAGGAGATGGGGAAGGGTGGAGAAACAGATGGGTGCTTTTCCTGTGTGCCCTGGTCAGGAATCGATCCTGAGACTTCCACATGCCGGGCCGGTGCTCTACTGCTGAGCCAACCAGCCAGGGCCTGTTTGTTGATTTATTAATGATAGCCATTCTGACAGGTGTGAGGTGATATCTCATTGTGGTTTAATTTGCATTTTTCTGATGATTAGTGAGGTTGAGCATATTTTCATATATCTATTGGCCATCTGTATTTACTCTTTAGAAAAGTTTCTATTCAAGTCCTTTGGCTATTTTTTAATTTGATGGTTTGATTTTTTGGTGTTGAATTTTATAAGTTCTTTATAAATTTTGGATATTAATTCCTTGTAAGATATATTGAATATGTTTTTCCATTCAGTGGGTTGTCTTTTCATTTTGTTGATGGATTCTTTTGCTGTGCAAAACCTTTTTAGTTTGATGCAGTCTCATTTATTTATCTTTTCTCTTATTTCCCTTGACCAAGGAGATGTATCAAAAATAATATTGCTATGAGAAGTGTCAAAGATTTCACTGTCTATGCTTTTTCTAGGATTTTTATAGTTTCATGTATAATATTTAAATCTATAATTCATTTGAGTCTTGTGTATAGTGTAAGAAGGTGATCTAATTTCATATTTTTGCATGTATCTGTCCTATTTTCCAAACACCAATTATTGACTAGATTATCCTTACCCCATTATATGTTCTTGCCTCTTTTGTCAAATATTAATTGTCCATTTAGGTGTGGGTTGATTTCTGGGTTCTATATTCTGTTCCATTAATCTATGTCTGTTTTTATATAAGTACTGTGCTGTTTTGGTTACTATGGCCTTATAGTATAGTTTGATATCAGGTGGTGTGATTCCTCTAACTTTGTTCTTTTTTCTCAAGATTGCTGTAGTTATTCAGGGTCTTTTTTGGTTCCATATAAATTTTTGGAATATTTGTCCTATTTTGGTGAAATACACCATTGGTATCTTGATAGGAATTATGTTGAATCTATAGATTGTTTTGGATAATGTGGACATTTTGATGATGTTAATTCTTCCAAATCATGAACATGGAATATGCTTCTACTTGTTTGTATTATATTCTCTAATGACATATGATGTTGAGCATCTTTTGATATGCTTAATTACTATCTGTATATCTTTTTTTTGTGTTGTATCTGCTCCTATATTTTTTCCTTTTTTTTTTTTTAATTTTTCCTAAGCTGGAAATGGGGAGGCAGTCAGACAGACTCCCGCATGCGCCCAACTGGGATCCACCTGGCATGCCCACCAGGGGGCGATGCTCTGCCCATCTTGGGGCCACGCTCTGCCACAATCAGAGTCATTCTAGCGCTTGAGGCAGAGGCCACAGAGCCATCCTCAGTGCCCGGGCAAACTTTGCTCCAGTGGAGCCTTGGCTGCAGGAGGGGAAGAGAGAGACAGAGAGGAAGGAGAGGAGGAGGGGTGGAGAAGCAGATGGGCGCTTCTCCTGTGTGCCCTGACTGGGAATCAAACCCGGGACTCCTGCATGCCAGGCTGATGCTCTACCACTGAGCCAACTGGCCAAGGCCTATTTTTCCCATTTTTAATGTTATTTCCTTGTTGAGTTTTGAAAGTTAAGTTTAAAGAGTGCTTTGTATATTTTGAGTACAAGTCATACATGTTTTACAAAATTTTTGTCCCAGTCTGTCTTATCTTTTTATTTTCTTAACAGAGTCTTTTGCATAGTCAATGTTTTACTTTTTAAAAAAATTTTCTGAAGTGAGAAGCACGGAGGCAGAGAGACAAACTCGCATGCACCCGACTGGGATCCACCTGGCATGCCCACTAAGGGGCGATGCTCTGCCCATCTGGGACATTGCTCTGTTGCAACAAAAGCCATTCTAGCACCTGAGGTGGAGGCTATGGAGCCATCCTCAGCACCCAGGCCAACTTTGCTCCAATGGAGCCTTGGCTGCGGGAGGGGAAGAGAGAAAGGAGGGAGGTAGGGGTGAAGAAGCAGGTGGGCTTTTCTTCTGTGTGCTCTGGCTGGGAATTGAACCTAGTACTTCCACATGCCAGGGCGATGCTCTACTACTGAGCCAACCAGCCAGGGTAAAGTTTTACATTTTAATGAGGTCTACAATTCTTTTAGTTGTAACCCCTGTTATTATATAGGAAGAGCATTCTATAATTTTTTAATTATGTTACAGTCTTTTAGTGAGTCTATGCCTCTGGGCTGAGACCTTCACAACTGCTTCTCAACTTTCCCTTTCCACTTTAGGTGAGAGAGGAAGGTTAGGGTAGGTTGGAGTTGAGTATTTCTCTTCATATAAGTTAGTCAGGTATGGTAGTTCCCATCAGTTAGGCTCTGGTAGAACAGTTTCCATTGAAGGCAGGCTTTTGTTAAGGAGAAAGATAACTTTGGGCATATTTCAAAATGATTACTCCTCTTCTCCTGTTGAAAGAATAAGAAAAATTTTCTCTGACCTTTATCCTTAGAAGCTGGTGGGGCTCCTGGAGGTAAAACTCATGAAAGTATAAAAACTCCCTTCAGTCTGGGCCCTTCAGTCTCCAGCAATTTGTTAATTATCCATTAAGTGTTCCTACCAGGCTCCAATTTTTCTCCTATAAGCTCTGTTTCTCTCTATCTACCTGACACACTAATTTCAGGGCAGTGGTTGGTCCTCTGACCTCAATTCTCTGATTGATCTAAAATGAGTTGTTGATTTTCAGTTGGTTCAGCTGTTTTCCTTGTTGTGTGGATGGGAGCAAAGGATTTCAAGCCCCTTACATGTGGGACTAGAAACCAGAAGTTGTCTATTGATTTTTGACAAAGATGCGAAGGCATCAGAATGAAGAAAGCCTTGTTAGTTACCAAAACATGATGGAGCAATGGGATATCCATATTAAAACAAACAAACAAACAAACAAAACATTTTGATCCATATTTTGGATTATACGGAAAAATTAACTCAAAATGGATCATGGAATTGATTGTAAAACTTAAAACTCTGAAACACTTAGAAAATCTTAGGAGACAAATCTTCATAAAATTAGGTGTGGCAAAGATTTCTTAGCTACAACACCAAAAGCATGATGCACAGAAGACAAATTGCTGAATTAGATTTCACCAAAATTAAGAACTTCTGATATTCTCAATACACTGCTAAGAGAATGAAAAGACAAGCCACCACAAGGAAACAGTAGTTGGAAATTACACATCTGATAAAGGACTTGCACTTTGAATATATAAGATCTCCACATTTAAGAGACCAAAAAGCCCTAATGAAAAAATGGGCAAGAGATTTGAACAGATTCTTCACCAAAAAAAAAAAAATTCAGACGTCAAAACATCATATGAAAAGGTGTTCAACGTTATATGTTGTTAAGGAAATTAAAATACAAATTAAAACCTTGAGATACACAACCCTGGCCTGTTTACTCAGTGGATAGAGCATCGACCTGGCATGCAGAAGTCTCAGGTTTGATCCCCAGTCAGGGCACACATGAGAAGCAACCATCTGCTTCTTTTCCCCTTCTTCTCCCTTTTCTCTTTCTTCCCCTCTCGCAGCCAGTGGCTTGGTTGGTTCAAGCATCAGTCCCAGACAAGGGTTGCCGGGTGGATCCCAGTCAAGGTACATATGGGAGTCTGTCTCTCTGTCTCCCCTCTTCTCACTTAAAAAACAGAAACAAAAACAAAACTATGAAATACAATGACAGCCTTAGAATGTTTAAAATCAAAAAGCCTGACCATCCAAGTGCAGACAAGAATATGGAAGACCTGTAGCCTTATATACTTTTGGTGAGACTATAAAACAAGTATCCCCTTTGGAAAGTTTAGCAGTTTCTTAAAAAGTGAAACATACAAGTACCATAGATCCAGCCACTCTTACCTTAGTTTTTACTTACCAGAAATAAAAGCATATGTCTATACAAATGTTTTTATCATGCATGTTTGCAGCAACTTTGTTTGTAATAGCCTAGCACTAGAAACTACTCAATTGTCCATTAATAACTGAATGAATAAATTGTGGTACATTCATACAATAGAATACTCATTTATAAGAAGGTAATGAACTTTTGATGCCCATGTAACAACATGGGTGAATGTCAAAATAGTTATGCTGAGTGAAAGAAGCCAGGCATAAAAGAGTATAAACTGTAGGATCCCACTTACGTAAGTGAAAGAAATCAGAGTAAGACTAATGTAAACACCATATGGTCTCACTTATATGTGGAATTTAAAGAACAAAACAAACAAACAAACAAACAAAATAAAAGCAGACTCATAGATAAAGAAAACAATTTGATAGTTGTCAGAGGGGAAGGGATTTGGCGGCTGAGTGAAGAAGGTGAAGGAATTAAGAAATACAAATTGGTAGTTACAGAATCGTCACAGGGATGTAAATTACAGCATAGAGAATATGATCAATAATATTGTAATGACTACATATAGACCAAGTGGATACTTGAGACATTGGAGGAAAGACTCTATAAAGAACTTTCCAGCCACGATGCTGAACATCTGAAACTAATACAGAATAATATTAAATGTAAACTGTAATGGAAAAATAAAAAAATATATATAAAAAACCAAACAACAAAAAATTGTAGAAAATATAAACTAATTTATAGTGCTAGAAGATGGGTCAGTGGGTGCCCGGAGATAGAATGCCAGAGTTAGGACTGAGGAAACTTTTAGAGTAAATCATATTAATATTTATATATACACACACAAAGCATCAGTTTGATCTTGGTATTGGTTTCATGGGTATATACATATATAAAATTACCAAATTTTTACCAAAAATTTACAAAAGATTTAAACCAGTGAAGTTTATTATGTACCAATTAGATCCAGATAAAACTTTGTAAAAAGTTGCTAAGTGTTGGTGGGAAAGTATCCCCAGATTAGGGAAACAGTATTGTGAAGCCCGTGATGCTAGACTAGAGACAGGTAGGAACAAAGAATTACTGACTTCTCTGACCAGGCGGTTAGCACAGTGGATAGAGCATCGGACTGGGATGCAGAGGACCCAGGTTCGAGACCTCGAGGTCGCCAGCTTGAGCATGGGCTGGTTTGAGCAAAGCTCACCAGCTTGGACCCAAGGTCGCTGGCTTGAGCAAGGGGTTACTCGGTCTGCTGAAGGCCCACGGTCAAGGCACATATGAGAAAGCAGTCGATGAACAACTAAGGTGTTGCAGTGAAAAACTGATGATTGATGTTTCTCATCTCTCCTCATTCCTGTCTGTCTGTCCCTATCTATCCCTCTCTCTGACTCTCTCTCTGCTCTGTAAAAATAAATAAATTCTGGAATAAGGATTACTGACCTCTGTAGTAAAAGAAACCTGGCGAGGTAACTCATCTACCCCATTTTCACTATTGAGTTTTCATTCTGATGATGTTTGTGCAATATCACATGGTATTCAACAATACAGCCATGCCCTTCTCTCACTCTGCATGGGGGAAAGACAAAATAATGGCATTACATATAACCAATATGTGATAAAGAATGGCACTAACAAGTATCATGAGGAGAGTGAAGGGTGGGCCTCACAGAAAAACAGTAAATCCTGTACGTTTGTGTCATACCTGCAGAGGGAGAATGCAGAACCTCTGATCATGAAGATCACCATCTACAAACTTTCTAATTGGGAGGAATTTCCCTGTCTACTGTGAATCTCTTCTCATAGTTAATATTATTTCTTGTTTTCTTCTAGAAGAGACAAAATAGCTTATCAGTATGTTATGAAGTATCACTTTGCCTACATTGGAGGCATGAAGTGTTCATTTGCACATTTAAATTTCTACATAGTTCATGCCCTTGAGTTGAGACAACTGTAGGTTCCCATGCAATTGTAAGAGGTAATTCAGTCACGGCTCTTCACCCAAGTTCCCACGATGATATTCTCAAAGCTACAGTACACTTTCTCAGTCAGGAAAGTTACCAAAATCCACTGGTCTCATTCAGACTTTTCCAGTTTTATGTGCGTGTGTGTGTGTGTGTTGTGTGTATGTGTGTATTTAATATTATCACACCTGTAGGTTCTTGTGTCCCCCATCAGATAACAGTTTCATCGCTGCAAAAACTCCTTATTTTCTCCTTTTATATCCACACCACTTTCCTCCCACACCCCCTTGCCACCCTCTGTCCAACCTACAGTAATCACAAATCTCTTCTTCATCTCTATAATTTTGTCATTTCAAGAATGTTATATAAATGGAATCATCCCATATGTAATTTTGGCCTATTGACTTTTTTCACTTATCAGAATTTTTTTGACGATTCATGCGAGTTGTTGTCTATACAAACAGTTCATTCTTCTTTATTGTTGAGTAGTATTCCTTGAGATGGATGTGCCATAGTTTGTTTAATCATTCACCTAATGAAGGACATCTGGGCTGTTTTCAGCTGTGGGCTATCGCAAATAAGGCTTCTCTAAACATTCACATATATACAGATTTTTGTGTGAACCTAAGTTTATTTTGGATAAATGCGAAGGGTATAATTGCTGGGTTATATGGTTCATCATGTTTAATTTTATAAGAAACTGCCCAACGGTTTTCCTGAATGGCTGCACCATTTTTCCTATCCCCTGGCAATGTGTAAGTAATTTTGTTTTCCATCTTTCTCCTAAGTATTCAATAATCTTTGTCACTATACTTTGTTTGGGCTATTCTGTAAGGTACCTAGTGATATTTCACTTAACTCACATTAGTGTGTGATTGTGAATCAAATTCAACTTCTGAAAAAAAAAAGGAGTAACTGATGTTCAATAAGAAATCCTTTTACTCAAGTTGAGGAAGGACCTCATAAAGTCCTCCAAGGATAGACGGAAAGAATAGTCTGGGATACAGCATAAGGAATATTTGCCTGCTGGGTAGTGTTTTAACAATACAGTTGCAATGTACTACACTTACAATACACTTTAAGAAAGCTTAAAGAGGCCCTGGCTGGTTGGCTCAATGGTAGAACATCAGTCTGGCATGCAAGAGTCCTGGGTTCGATTCCCGGCCAGGGCACACAGGAGAAGTGCCCATCTGCTTCTCCACCCCTCCTCCTCTCCTTCCTCTCTGTCTCTCTCTTCCCCTCCTGCAGCCAAGGCTCCACTGGAGCAAAGTTGGCCCGGACGCTGAGGATGGCTCTATGACCTCTGCCTCAGGCGCTAGAATGGCTCTGGTTGCAACAGAGTGATGCCCCAGATGGGCAGAGCATCGCCCCCTGGTGGGCATGCCGAGTGGATCCTGGTTGGGCACATGCGGGAGTCTGTCTGACTGATTCCCCGTTTCCAGCTTTGGGGGGGGGGAGAAAGAAAGCTTAAAGAGTATAAAACCTGCTTTTGAAGATCTTGAAAACATATAGGAATAAGCATATTTATATATTATAATTGTTTTCTAAAATAAAGAGAACTTGAATTTTCTTATTTTGCAACCTCAGTTCCAAGGTAAGCTTATAGCAGCATTGTCTAAAATGTATTCTCCAGAACACTTGTTCTCAGAGATGTTTATAGATGTTATGGGGAAAAGGTAAAACCCCGTAAAACTTGTTTTATGAGAAGTTAGAATATGAATAATCACGCGAAACTCTGAGAGGAACATGCACTATGCGAAAGAATATTTATATTCAAACTGTGAGATCCCTCCCCTTCTAGGAACACATTTTGGTGACGCTGAGCTAGAGAAAAACTTATGTTCTGCAAATGCAATAAAAACTGAGACCAGAAATCAACCAGCTGCTGGGGAATAGTTCAGCAGGGTTCTCTACTCAGGACACTAATGATAAAAATGCTTACCTTTATATATTACTTCTTAACTTTATTAAACAGCTTCAAGAGCAGGGGTCTGGGCTGCAGTATGCTGGCAGCCAGGGTCAGGCATGGGAATCCGGCATGTGATCTCAGAGGGGGTGTTGTGAGGAGAAGCCGAGTGAGAAAGCCAGGCAGGCTGCCCACGAGAAGGCCCCAGGCGGAGAGGAAGAAATTGGGTGTGTGCCAGTTGGAGGAAACTGCATTGTTCAATAAAAATGTTCGCAGACACTATCACCTTCCTACTATTTGATTTAGAAATTGCACTTGGTCTATGTCAGTACGAGTCAAGGTGAAGAAAGAGCCGAGAGGAATTCCCTTGGCCAAATAGTGTAGGGGTTACACCTCTTCATGGGGCTGAGAGCCAGGGACAGAGGCAGGGAGGGGGCTATTAAAGGTGACCCTGTATGAACACGTCCTCCCCTTCACCTTGGACCCTTTTCCTGGGTGGAAGAGGCTGTGTGTTCTTAGGTTCACTCAGACAAGGCTCTGATTGGCTTGGAGACACATCTCCAGTGGGAAGCAGAGTCGCATGACCGTTTCTTTGACTTCAACTCTCTTGGTGAACCAGACATTATATGGTTTGACTGGAGGCTGCAGGGTCTGATGTTTCTTTCACTAAAGACTCTAATACCCCTCTCATAATGCCGAGGTTATCCGATGCACATGCCAAGGCCAAAGAACTCTACCTCATGGCTTCTGAGCAGGCAAATTTTAAATTTGGTCCAAAGGATATATGTGGTGGATGGTTAAGTTCTCAGAACAGAATTTTTTTTTTAATGGTATAGGTGCAGATATTATCTGTAAGATTTTAGAACAGGGCTTCCTCATGGTGCCATTCAGTAAGTGCTCGAAGATAGTTGAAGACCAAATGGCTTTCTTGGGTGTTCAAACGATTTGGGCACCTTTAGAAAGCCATTCTCCACTCATCATCTTTTAGAGACAAGAAGGGATTTCATAAAGATTCATTCTGCACAGAACTGGATTAAGAGTTGAGGGATTGTAGGAAGAAGAGGTGATAAGGAATGATGACTTTACTGAGGTCTGAATAAGCCTGAAAGAGGCAAATTTCTCTCTCTCTTTTTCATTACAAGGAGCAATGGGGCTTATACAAGGAGGAGAAAGGTCCCCTCTGGTGTGATTTTGATATACTGGTACAAGCACAGGTCCTGCAAGATTGATTGGTTTCATAGCCACACCCCTGATGTGAAGATGTATAGTCTCTGCTCCACCTCTCCCATTCTTCTTCTTCATATAGAAACATTTTTTTTCTTTTTACAGAGACAGAGAGAGAGAGAGTCAGAGATAGGGACAGACAGGAACAGAGAGAGATGAGAAGCATCAATCATTAGATTTTTGTTGCGACACCTTAGTTGTTCATTGATTGCTTTCTCATATGTGCCTTGACTATGGGCCTTCAGCAGACCAAGTAACCCCTTGCTGGAGCCAGCAACCTTGGGTCCAAGCTGGTGAGCTTTTGCTCAAACCAGATAAGCCTGCGCTCAAGCTGGCGACCTCACGGTCTTGAATCTGGGTCTTCCGCATCCCAGTCTGACACTCTGTCCACTGCGCCACCGCCTGGTCAGGCCAAAAACATTTTTATAGGTAATATGGTGGCAGATATTCTATGGAGAGCAGTGGGCTAGAGATATTAAGATGTACAAATCACAGCCATCTATGAACCACAGGAAAGCAAGCTGGCAGAAGTTTCTCCCAGCTCTCCTCTTGCTGCTTGAAGCAGATTTTGTTTCTCTAACATCAGATTTCAAAGCCTACTTTATTTTCTTGAGTCCCCTTGGAGTCTGGTGGGAGCCAGGACTGCTGGATCAGGGCATGGTCTGTGACTTCTATAAGTTTTATTACCTCAATACAGAGTTAGGAACCAATTATCCTAAACACCTCTGAGATGTAGACCATTCTTCTTGTGGCCAAGAAATGGGGTACAATGCAGGCAGAACCCAAGTTCCCTGGCGGTTAGGTTGTATCTCCTGGATATGGCAACTTTGAATGAGTGGGCTACCCTGCTGTGGAACAGGCACAGAGACCCAGCCCAGAAACACTTAGCTTCTCTGGGCATCAGTGGGTAATGGGTTAGGGTGCTACCTTTTCTGCTTCTTCTGGAAGCCTGAGGAGGCACCATAGAATCAGTGAGCAGAGGCTGATGGGGCAGCTTGATGCAGGGGCTCGGTCAGCTCTTAATGCAGTGTCTCTAGACACTCTCAGAACTGTACTGATTTTAGTCAAGACCCCTGGCTGGGAAGCCAGAGCTCTAGGGCTTAGAAGGCCACCAATCCTTTCTCTGACACAGCCTCAAAATGGTTTTCCTGGCTGTTAGGAGCCCTGGTAGACTTTTTGCTGCAGCCTGCCATGCAGAGGAAAGAAACTGACCACTTTTCTGCATTCTGTACCATAAATGAGAAAAATATGACAATTCGAATTGTTCCCACACCCCATGGGATATAGTATTTTAGTTTTAATTATTTTTACCCTGTTTCATTCTACAAAGAATATGCAGTAGCTTACATATATATATATATATATATATATATATATATATATATATATATATATATATATATACTTATAAAGGAATGAAAATAAATAACTGAATGAGTCAGAATGATGGGAATATATTAGTAATAAAAGCCATGAGAAATTTTACCACTCAAAATGTATACCCCATGGTCTTATATGCATTCCAGAGTTGAGTTACAAATGTGTACCTATGGTAAAGTAAGTTAAAATCCTAAAACACAATTTGATAAAATCAATTTTAACAAGGGAACAAATCAATGCAGTTTGAATCCAGAACTCTCTCAATCAAGGCATGAATTGTGTATCTAAGAGCAACTTTTTCATTTTTCTTTATTGGCTTTAATATGCTATTGGATTCACATGAAAGAATATTCATAAGCTACATGTTAAGTTATAAGTTACAGTAATATAATAAGTACCCATGGACTTGCGATCAACCGGAGGATAATGCATTCTGTAACTTGTCACTACCTACAGCCTCCTCCTTGTCTCTCTGTCCTCTTCTCCTCTGCCACCAGAGAGAATCACTATCCTAAATTTTTTATCATTCTTTGAATTTTTTTCTTTTGCTTTGGTTTATCCCAATTGCATAAATGAATAAGTGATATTTTTGTTCAGTTTTGAGTTTTTAGAAAGTTTTATGAAAATAATCTACAGGTTGAAGTTTTCTGGGATTTGTTCTTTTCCATTAAACAGTGTTTCCAAGATTTCATGTTGTTGCATGTATGTGCCGCTCCTTCTCTTTTACTGCTCTGTAATCTTCTTTCTTGTGACTAAACCACCCTTTATCCATTCTTTGTTGTTGAGCCTTTAGGTTTCTTCTGGTATTGAATAATGAAAATTATAAACAATGGTGATGAAATCATTTAAAGATATATCTCCTGGTGCACATATTCAAGAATTTCTCTAGAGGTACTTATGTAGAAGTAGAATTATTGGGTACACTTAAAAAAATAACAAAATGTTTTCCAAAACAGTTGTACCAATGTACCATCCTTCCAGTAGAGTACGACCTTCCTCAAATCTTTACCCTTTCTAACTGTTGACTTTTCCAGAGTTACTGATTTTTGCCAGTCAAGTAGCATAAACACTATCTTATGTGGCATTAATTGCATTTTTTGATTAGTAAGGCAGTTGAATTTCATGTATTAATTTGTTATGTTTTTCCTCTTCTGTGAAGTATCTTTTTCCTAGGTATTTTCTACATTATTTTATTGGGTCTTTTTCTTGTTGACTCATAAGAATATTTTATGTCTTCTCTTAGACCAACTTTTCTTTTTCTAGCCAAGCAATTTTATTTAGTCTTATGACTTTAATTTTTTTCTATATGCTGATTGCTCAGTATTCAGCCCAACACTTTCTTCTGAGTGTCACGCCCATGATTCCAACCGCATACTCCACATCTTCACTTGGATGTCCCATGGGATTATGTGGCTCAACATGTTCAAATTGAGCTCATCATTTTTCCCACACTGGCCAAATTCTCCTAGTTTGTTTTCTATCTCAGGGCTATCACCCCCAGTGACTCCAGTGTCCAAGCCCCTCACTTAAGTGTGCTTTATGACACTAGCCTCTCCCTTATATGCCATGTTCAATAACTCAGAATGCTAATTCCTAAACATCCCATGAGCCCATTCCTGTCTCTACATCCTTCATTCAGTACTCAGAGGAAATCCTAATCACTGCATAGCCCTCTTAGCTGGACTGTTGGCCTGCCGTCTTGTGTCTGTTTGCACTGAAGCCAGGGTGATATCTTTCTAAAGCACGTTATGTGGTCAAGTTACTCCCTTGTTAGGAAGGTTTTCTTTTTCCTTCTTGTTAAAACATATTTGTGGCTTCTACTTTTTGCAGAGGCCCACATGCACCATGGTTCAAAGAACTCTTCAGTTGACCAGTTGACCTCTTGTTCCTCATCTACCGCCATGTCTCTGCATGTTCTGTGCTCCAGTTGTACCCAGATATGGTAGATGCTGCCTCATCAGGTAAGGTTAGTTAAAAAATGTTAGGTAAAACAGAAAATCATAAAAAGGGATAAATAACTGTGATGTGTATTTTATTTGAACTCAAAACACATAAATGTACATTTAGTCAGCAATGTTTTGAAATAGAGCCAAGATCATTTCTTGGAGTATATAAGTCAATTGGTGTTGAGAGTCATCATTTTTGTATAAGTCACACCAATAATAGATTATTTATGACTTAGAGTTAGTATCTTTTTTTGAAAGTGGATCATAAACTTGGCCATTGTGAACCAATATGAGTGCATAATTTTCTTCATTTTAAAGACTTATTTTCTTCCCTAAATAATTAAGGCAATTTTATTCATTTTTATTCATTTATTTACTTATTTTTAGAGAGAAAGAGAGACAGACAGACAGGAAGGGAGAGAGATGGGAAGCATCAACTTGTAGTCGCAGCACTTTAGTTGTTTATTGATTGCTTTCTTATATGAGCCTTGACCAGGGGAATCCAGCTGAGCCAGTGATCCCTTGCTCAAGCCAGAGACCTTTGGGCTCAACCCAGCAACCTTGGGCTTCAAGCCAGCAACCTTTGGGCTCAAGCCAGTGACCATGGGGTCATGTCTATGATTCCATATTCAAGCTGGTGACCCATGCTCAAGCCGATGACCTACACCCTAGCTAGTGGGCCTGTGATCAAGCTGGCAACCTTGAGGTTTCAAACCTGGGTCCTTAGCATCTCAGGTCGACATTCTATTCACTGTGCCACTGCTTGGTCAGGCATACTCATATTATTTTGATAGTATTTTCTTTTTAAGACTCATCTGCATGAAATCTTTTTAAAGCATTCTAGAATAAATGAAAATACAAATTAAAACCATGAGATACAATGACAGGTGTTGTTTCAGATAATATTCTCATCTTATAAAGTACATTTTAGTGTAGTTTTTATTTGGAGCAGTGCTGCCCACCTAGAAAGTTATTTCTACTGCCTACAGGAGAATTTAGATAGTGATATTGTGTAGAAATGAATAAATGTAAGGAAGAGGGGTGGGTTAGAAATACAGTATGCTTAGCATCCCATCAGACTAACCGTCTCTCTGTATCCCATGAAAACAAGTTCACCAAACTTCTAGGTGAGAATCACTTTCCACATATACCTGGCACTGTCCCACCTATCCATGGGACATTTACTCATTAGTTTGACCACTATTTTTCAACATATATATGTGGCAGACACTGAATCCAGAGCTGGCCATTATACCTATGTGATTTAACCAAAAATAAGTTTAAGTGGTAGGGGCATTAGTCCACAATTGGGCTCAATTTTGTCAGAAGCCTCCATGTTATCTAGTGTTGCCTTCCTTGATTTAAGGAAATGTTGGGAGATTCAGAGACAAAGGAATGGTTGAAAGATTGACTGTCTTGCTTGAGGAATTGTAGGAACCTGAGGTTTTCTCTGTGGCAGGATCAGCAGTAGGGTGATAGGTCTTATCTTGAAAAGAGGATCTGTCAGAGGTGTCAAGTTTATGCAGCACAGAGAGCACAGACAGCTCCCTGTCACCCACTACAGGTGACCAGTGGTTCCACTCACCTGCCCTGAGGCCTGGTGCCTCTGCCTTGCTATATCTGTGGCTAGCTTTTGGTCTTCACAATGAAATTCTTACCAGCTAAACTCCACTTGGGCCTAACAGGTTTACATAAACATTCCCATGAATGACTGTTGTGGTTTGTGACTCTTTTTTCCTTGAGGTGTTGGGAATAGCAATTTTGATGACAAACCTTAGAAGGTCATGTTAGCTTTCTGTTAGCCTGCAGAGAATTAGAGGGAAATTCCTGCTGGCCTCTGCTCTGGTCCACCCTGGCTTCATTTTCCATCTCTGGAAGCTTCCAGCCACACAAACATACACAGCATCACCATGGCAACACGGGGACAGATACATGCATATGAAAAGAGCATGAGGCAAACCTCTCTTCTGATGCTTTGTCAGGAGGGGAAAGAAGCCTTTAAAGGTTTCAGAACCACCTTGTTTTATCCCCTGTACTTTACACAAGAGCAGCTACCTTAGTCATGCATAGATCATCCTTTCCCTTGTCTTTTGTTTTGCTTGTGGAAGTGAACTAGAGCAATAAGAGATCTGAAGAAAACACTACAAAATGAACAGAGCCTCATATCCCTAAGCCCTCCCTGAAAATGATTAGCCAGTTGTTAAATGGGGAACTGGCAAGATGAATATGATTAGGGCTTTCCACACTGGATTAAGCTCCCTGTTCTCCCAACAAGACTTTGCACTTGTCTCTGTGAGTTTCTGACCTTGTCCCTTCTGTCTTTACTCCCACTCTGGTTCAGGCTGTCACGCCCTCATGTTTGGGTCATTGTGGCAGAATCCCAGTAGCTCCTCCTGCTGTGCTTCCCCTGTCTACTCACCTCCCAGCCCTTGGTTGTCCTGTGCACTGAGGTAGACAAATCGCTCCATGGTTATACTTGAGGGATCTAGTCATGTCCATGTCACATTGGGTTCTGGTTCACACCCAATGTTTTTTCTCCAGGTGAAATCAGGTTTAAAAGAATATCAAGTGGTGATAGGAAGAACAACTGAAGTTTGACATAGCAGCAGAGAAATGCTGGTGGAAATGTAGTGATGGTGAAAATGGTAGTGGTGGTGGAAGATCGGTGGAAGGCACTGGAGGCACAGGTGGGGAGGGGGAAGCAGGGCAAAGGGCAGCATTTGTCAGCCCGTCGTACAGTGTGTTTTCAGAATACCAACTCTCATCACTAGGTCATGCCTTTTTGGATGCTGGGATGAAGAAGACTTTGAAGCTGCACTCTGGTTCCATAGTAGAGTGATGGTGGTTGATTGCCAATGCCCATGGTTGGTGCAGCAAGAAGTATTTTTCTCCCTTGAAATAAAGGTGGGTATGGAGAAAGTCAATGATCATGGGCCTCCTTAGAGAATGAGCAGCAGATCTAAATAAATCAACTTTCATCAAGTCACCCCTTGGTTCTAGAAGAAAGATCTACTCACTTTATCCTCAAGCCCGAAGTTCTCTGTCTGCTTTCAGGCCTCACCTCCTGCTGGCCCATACCAACTTTAACTCCCAGTTCTCAATTCACCCCACCTGCTGTGGTTAAGCTCATCACCTGTTTAATCCTTGAAGGCATTGAGTCATGCCTGCTCCCATATCTTACGTCCAAGCCCTCTCCTTCACTCTACTTTCCAAAATTACCTGCTGGGAAGTCCAAATTCAGGACCACTTCCTCCACAAGCCAAGGGGACAGCTCTGCCTCAGTGATCTCTCTCTTCCTCCTCTGTGCAGTCTTTCCCCTATAGTCTTCTTGTTCCAGGTTGGTGCCCGCGTCTTCCCTCACAGCTTCCTGTGTTTTAGGGCTATCTTTTGATAGATGGAGCTCTAGGCCAGAGACAATGTCCTGCCTTAACAAGCCCTTATAACAAGGCCAGACTTGTGGGGAGTGCTTGGTTATCACCTGTTGAGATTCTATGTTATTTCAAAAGTTTGCATTGTTAGTGTGGCATGCTCTTTGTTGCCTACTCGAGATGCATTCCACTCTTCTGGCTTGGTCATAGCCCTCAGGATTATTTCAGTAGTGCTGTGCCCAGCTAAAACACTGCCTTTCCCAGTCTACTATAAAGCTAAGGGTTAATAATGAAAGACAAGCAAATGTTGTTGGACAGGACTCCTAGGCAAGTTTATTAAGAGGGAAACAGAGAAAGCTGTTTTACAAACATTTCCCCCAGTTTATGACTTGAATTTTTATTTTCTTAATATGATCTTGCAAAGGGTAAACTTTTTTTTTTTAGTTTTGATCAAGTCCTGTTCATCACTTTTTTTCTTTTATATTTTTGTGTCATATCAAAGAAGTCTTTGCCTAAACCATGGCCACAAAGATTTTCTCCTAGTCTTAGCAATTACTTTTAGGCCTATGAACCATTCTGAGTTAATGTTTATATAAGGTATGAAGGAAGGGCCAAAGTTATTATTTTCTTTTTCTGGATAGGATGTCCATTATTCTTAGTACCGTGTTTTGAAATAACCCACATTAACTTAGCATTAGGGACCTCTGTGGGTGGGCTTTAGAGGGTGGATCCTAGAACCACTTGATGTTGTGTGTAATGTTTTGTGAGTATGCGTACCTGTGACTTGGGGATGAAGGAGTGGAAGTAGATATGATCCCCAGGTCTCATCCGATTGTGGAAGAGGCCTCTGACCTCCAAAAAGGGCCCCACTCTAATGTAATTTAACCTTATTCTTCACCCCATTAAGCAAAGGCAGCCACAAAAGGGAAGTCAGAGGTGCATGTGAGCTGCCCTGGAGTTCCCAGGAAGAACACGATACCATCCGTTAGGAGTAAGCCTGTACAAACATACACAAATTATTCTCAATAACAGTATTAAAGCTGAGGTTGTAAACCTTGCTCAGTCTGATACTAAACATAATACATAATTCAAAGCAACTGCTTGAATTGTTTCAAAGTTCAGTCTTCTGAGCCACTGTGTTTTAAATGGGCGAACCTTGATAAACAAGAGTATTTAAAACTTAGATTGACAAGGAAACTTTAATTAGGGTGATTCTGCGAATGTGATTAAAATTAATATTCTAAATTGACAATTTTGAAATCCCCAAATGTCAACTAGCTCTAAGCATCAGCCATCACCCCTTGCTTCACTGGACCAGTCATGCAGCCCTGAAAACAGAGAGATGCTCAACTTCCAGAGCTGTGAATAGTCTGCTGGGTTCAGCAGCAGCAGTATTGCCCATGGGGATGAGGAGATGAAGTACCTTCCTGCCAGGACAGAGAGCTGGGCTCCCACTGGCCTTTCACTCACCATGGCAGCTTTTTGCTCTACTGTTTCCAAGTTTTTGCTCAGGCCACCCATAAGCTTACCTTTCTCTGTCTTTACTTCCCAAGGGGCATGGAGGGACTCTGTGACTCAGACCAAGTCCATCATGGTCCTTTAATCCATGGAGGTCACAGGACCAGAGAGCTGTGACCCCTTTCATTTGCAGTGGAGAAAATCCAACCCCTGGGTAAGTGAAGTCACTTGTCCAAGTTCACACAATAAGAGGTAGAATTGCTGGGTGCCCTGATTGCCAAGTCAGAGTTCTTCCCATTAATTACAGAATAGAAACATGGAAAAGCAAGCAGACCAAGCAGTCAGCCAGACTTAGGTTTGGATTTTGACTTTGTGCTTATAACCTATGCAACTTTGAGAAAGTCAATGAGCTTTTCTAAGTTTCAGTGTCCTCACTTGGAAATAGAGATAAGTATTCAGCAAATACTGATTAAGTGTATTAATCTGGCACATGCTGTTTTTGGTCCTGGGTAGATAGTAGGAAATGATACAGGCCATGTCCCTTGGCCCAAGACCCCAAGACATAGAGCTTACATCTTAGAGAGTATAGAGGATAACACAAGGGCCTCCCTGAGAATGTTATCACAACATTAAATAAGGCAATAAATGTGACTCTCTTAACACAGTTCTTGGCAGAGTAGATATTTAATAAATGGTAACTGCAATTATAATTATTACTATATAATCCATATATCTATTCACAGACTCCCAAAAGAAAGCGAACTCCTGGGATGTCAAGGGCTTGTCTTCGATTCCTCTCTAGGACCACAGTATCTCAGGTCCTCCAGGCATCTCATGGCAATTTTTTCAGTAACCTGCACTATCCTAAACTATCTTCAGACTCTCAAGTAGAATCCTCACTTCTGAATGTCTCTGATGATCTGTTGATTAATCCAGATACTACCCTTTTCTCAGCTGGAACTGCTATTGAAAACCTGCAGACCCTCTGGTGACCATATGCCAGCCCCTGTATTCCACAGGTTGTATTTTTCTAGTGGCCCCCTCAGCTCCAGTGTGTTCTCCTGGTTTCTGAACTGTGGCCACTAGGCCCAGCTTTGGCTCTGACTCTAGGCTACCATTGGCTCTCTAATCCCCTCATGTGGGGTTGGTTTGTTCTCTTCTGCCCAGCCCTGATGTCCTCCTTAGCTCCTCTCAAGCTGTAATTGACCCAATTTCTGCCAACATTCTAGTACAAGCCATTAGAGTCTGAAACGTACTCCCTGCCTCAGGCTCATCCCATCTCCAGACCACAGTCTGTTCTGAAGTAATTGGTCTTATGGGTGGGGAGAATACATTTTGGCTTTAGAAGCTTGTAAACTCTCTACTCTATCCAACCTCCACATATGGGGCAGGGTGAGCCATGACTTGGGTTGGTGGGTACAGAGATAGATCTTTGGAAAGGAGAAAAAAAATGGAAATTAGAATGACCCATTTATACATAGCAAAGTGCTGTTGAAATAATTTTTCTCCTCCTACTGTCATATCTCAGTGGTGTTCCTGTAAATTTTTCCTGATATATTGGAGTCTATGATCTGAGTTCAACCCCAGGTTCTGCAAATCAGAGGAGTGTAAAGTTGTAAAATCGGCAATTTAAGAAAATGTGATTATGTATAACAAACTAATTTCTGAATAGTCCATGTCTCTTTCTACATCTTCTCTTTGGTGAATATAATTGAAAATTAGATAATGACAATAGCCAAAAACTATGGCGTACTGGGGGATACTGTTCTAATAGTTTAACTATGTTAACTTATTTAAGCCTTAAAACAACCATATAAAATAGGTACTGCTATAATTCACTTTATTACAGATGAAAAAATTGAGACACCAAGAGATTAACTAATTGGTCCAAGGACATGCAGCTGAGATATAACCCCTGCCAATTTAGCTTCTTAGTCACCAAGAATACCACCTATGATCCACTTATTACTAAGTAACTCACATGAGAGAAATGCTTTTTATCTTCTTCCAAAAAAGAGCAATATTTTAAAATGAGCACACATTTCATACACATTTTGTTGCCAGAAACTGTTACTAGGGGCAGCATTGGCGTGGGAGGAGCAGTGATATGTGCCAGGCTGCGATTTTCCTCTCTATTGCATCAAGGCATAAGGGTAGCTCCTTCCTCTTCTTCCTTGAGAAGTGTGAATGCAGCCCTCCATCCCTTTTCAATGGCAGACTATTGTCCATCCAGCTGGGAAGGCCTTTTTCTTGCTTAAACTGTCTATGTTCCAAAGAGCTGTTCAAAAATTCCAGATTTATAAATCAAATTGTACTTAAATGAGAATTTATTATTCTGATTGGTAAACTGAGTGTCAGAAGATGGGCATATGTCGTTCAGTGCCTTCTTCTCTCCATGCTCTTTGCATTTGCCAATTACTCCCACTATGCTCTACTTTGGTAGCAGAGCATTTAGAGGGTAGGCCATTTAGAGGGTAGGCCATTCTCTGGCAGGTGAGTCAGACCTGTTTTAAGATTGCCATAGCTGCATAGTTAAGTCAGTTAAATTTTAGAGTTCATGTTAGGAAACCTATTGTTACTGCACATCTAAACTCTGCTTCCAATAGCTGTTTTAGTTAACAAAGCTGATATTTTTATTTTACCTTTTCAGTTGGTTTCAAACATATACTATTTCCTTTCCTGTCATTAAGTTGGCTAAATCAATCATGAGACATTGTTAAAATACACATAGGTATATATACACACAAATACAAATACACGAAGAGCTATAAATCAAGAATCACAAACATTTTAAGCAAAAATGCATGTAGTAGTTTTATTTTCTTTTCCTAGGCTAAATTACCATGCTTAGGAGCTGGACTCTTAGAGCTAGACTCCTAGAAATTCTGAGCGTTTTCAAGTAAATTATCTATTGTCAATGGACCTGAGTTTTCCCTAGTATGTCTTTCCAAGTAGCCAGAAGTAAGAATGCAGTGGTAGGCACAGAAGTGGGAATGAAGAAGTAGGCACGGAGCAGGATCAACGTGAATCTGTCAGTGGTAGTGCTCAAACAATGCTTGGTTGAGGTCAAAACAAATAAAAACATTTTGATTAATCTGGATCTGATCTCAAACTTTGTTACACAGGAAATGGTTAACTAGAAATACAAGCAGGTATGTACTATTCAGCAGATAATTTGCTTACTAATACAAATTATATAGAATAAATGCCATTTTGGAGTGCCTATCATGTAACAGACATTTCCACATCTACTCTTTCAGTATTTTTCTGGTCACCTCTTGGAGGAAGCTGGAAAACAGAGAAGTTGATGTTAGAAAAATTGTACAGGATCATGTAGCAGCAGTTGAGTTTATTGACAACAGGGTGTATCTTCTTTCTATTATATGACACTAAGAACACAGAATTCTATTAAGTATAAATATATATTATGTTCACTGTTTTCAAGAAGTTGACAGTTGAATTGCAAAGATAAATGTACACCTACAATAAAAAGATTAACTATAAATTATGCTAAAAAAGCTAAATAGTTAAAATATAAACAAAAAAACTAATGGCAGTCAGGAAAGCAGCATAAAAACAAATTGAGAATATATATATATATATATATATATATATATATATATATATATATATATGGAGAGAGAGAGAGAAATTATATTAAGAAATTAAGTAGAAATTGTGGAACTGAAAGTTACCATAGCTGAAATGAAAAATTCACTAGGGGTTCAACAACAGTTTGAGCATGCAGAAGGAACAATAAAAAAAGATTGTATGATTGAAGTGATCAAGTCTGAGGAGCAGAAAGGAAAAGGAATGAACAAGAGTACCTAGAGCCTAAGGGATTGTGACCACCCACAAGTGAACCAATATATTTATTATGGGAGTCTCAGAGGAAAAGAGAGAAAAGGGAGCAGAAAGATTATATAAAGAAATAATGGGTGAAAACGTCTTGAATTTGATGAAATACCTAAATCTACAAATCCAAGAAGCCCAATATACTCTAAGGAAGATAAACCTAAAGAGACCCACACATAATAATCTAATTGTTGAAATTGTAAAACAAATTGAGAATCTTGAAGCAACAAGAAATAAATAATTTATCATGTTTAAGAGATTCTTAATAAGAGTATTATCCAATATCTCATTCAAAACTTTGGAAACCAGAAGGGATAATATTTAAAATGCTGAAAAAAAAGATGTAGTCAATTAAGAATTCAGTATCTGGCAAAACTACTCTCCAAAAATAAAGGGAAATTAAGATATTTTAAAATAAATAAAAGCTGGTGGAGTTTATTATAACTAGATCTGCCTTACAAGGAATGCTAAAGGGAGTTCTTCAGGTTGAAATGAAAGGATACTAGACTGCAATTTGATTCTAAAAATATTAAAATCGCCTATAAAGTTAAATACATGGATACGTGGACAAATTGAAAAACTAGTACTATCGTAATTTTGGTTTGTAATTCCACTTTTTATTTGTTACCGTACTTGAAAGACAATTGTATAAAACAGTCTCAAAATTCATGTATTGAATAATGTATAAAGACGTAATTTGTGGTATTAATAACATAAGTATGGTTCAGAGCTATATACCTTTAACATTTTAGATTGTGATTGAAATTAAGTTTATATCAATTCAAATAGATTGCTACAACTTTAGGATGTAATCCTCATGCTGACCACAAAAAAAATATATGCAGAATATACACAAAAACAAGTGAGAAAGAAAATGTGTCACTACAAAGAAATCAACTAAACACAATAGAAAGAAATAATGGATAAAATGGGGATGAAAAGCAAATAGCAAAATGTCAGAAGAAAGTTCTCCCTTATTAGTAATTACTTTAAATATAAATGAATTAAACTCCCCAATCAAAAGGCATAGACAAGCAGAATGGATATTTTAAAAATAATCTAACTATATTCTGTTTACAAGAGACTTTAGATCTAAAGACACACATAGATTCAAAGTCAAAGAATGAAAAAATGATACTCCATGTTAAGAGACACCAAAGGAGAGCTGGGGTGGGTATATCAATATCAGACTAAATAGAATATAAATCAAAAACTGTTACAGGAGACAATAAAGGACATTGTATATTAATAAAAGCATACATTTATTAAGAAAACAACCATTATAAACAAATATGCACCAAACATCAGAGCCCTAAAATATATGACATAAACATTGACAGAATTGAAGGGAGAAATAGTTCTACAGTAATAATTGGAAACTTCAATCTCTCACTTTTAATAATGGCTAGAAGAAAACAAACATAAGATCAATAATAAGAGGATTAGAACAATACTATAAACTAATTATATCTAACAGACATGTATAGACACATCACCCAATAACATCAGAATAGACATTTTTCTTAAGTATACATGAAATATTGTCCAGGATTAATCCAATGTTAGGTTACAAAACAAGTCTTAAATTGGAAAAATTAAACCATACAAAATATTTTCTGATCACATAGAATGAATCTAAAAATAAATAACAAAAAGGAAACTAAAAAATTTAGAAATATGTGAAAATTAAACAACACATCCTTAAACCACAAATGGATCAAAGAAATCACAAAGGAAATTAGAAAATACCCTGAGGTAAATAAAATGAAAACATAACATTCAAAAATATTTGAAATATTTCAAGAACAGTGCTGAGGGGAATTTTTATAGCTGTAAATGTGTACTTAAAAAAAGAAAAATCTCAACTCAATAACTTAACTTTTAAACCTAAAACCCTAGAAAAACAATCAAACTAAACCTGAAGTGAGTAGAAGAAAGCAATTAATAAAGATTAGAATAGAGGTAAATAAAATAGAGACTAGAAAACAATAGACAAATTTAATAAAACCAAGAGTTGTTACTTTGAAAAGATGAAACCGAAATACCTTTCTCTAGATTGGCTAAGTAAGAGAAAGAAGACTCAAATTACTAAAATCAGGACTAAAAGTGAGAATATTATTAATATTTTTACAAAAACAAAAAAGATTCTGAGAATACTATGAACACTTGTTCACCAATAAATTAAATAATCTAGGTGAAATGGAAAAATTTTTAGAAACATCAACCAAAATTGATTCATGAAGAAATACAAAATATGACTTCTAAGAAAACTACTACTAAGTAGATTGAATCAATAATTTAAAACCTCCAAAAAAAAAAGGAAAGCTCAGGACCAGATGGCTTCACTGGTGAATTCCGTACCAAACATTTAAAGAATAATGACCACGAATCCTTCCCAAACTCTTTTTTTTTTTAAAAAAAAAAGATTTTATTTATTGATTTTTAGAGAGAGAAAAGAGAAAGAGAGAGAAAGAGGGGAGAAGCAGGAAGCAACTTGTAGTTGTGTCTGGTATGTGCCTTGACTGGGCAACCCCAGGGCCTCAGACCAGCAACCTCAGCATTCTAGGTCGATGCTGTATCCATTGAGCCACAGGTAAGGCCCCAAACTCTTACAACGTACTAAAATAGAGGAAACACTTCCTAACTCATTTGATGAGGCCAGCATTACCTTGATACAAAAGCAATACGAAGATAATATAGTAAAAGTAAACTGTAGACCAATATCCCACATGAATATCGATGCAAAAATCCTCAACAGAATACTAGCAAACCAAATCTAGCAGCACACCAGAAGGATTATATACAACCTGAGCAAGTGAGTTTTATTCTTGAAACACAAGGCTGTTTCAACATATAAAAATGAATCAATTTAAAACACCGTATTAATGGAATGAAGAAAACCCTCCACATAATCACCTCAATTGATGCTGATAGATCATTTGACAATATTTAATACCCTTTCATGATAAAAAATAAAAACAGCTCAATAAGATAAGAATAGAAGGAAACTTTCTCAAAATGATAATGGCCATATACATATATATATATGTATATATGTATCTCTTTCTCTCTCTCTCCCCCTATATATATATTTATATATATTATATATATACACATATATAAAATGCACAGGTAAGTAATGCTCAATGGTGGAAGACTGATAGATTTTCCTTTAAGATCAGAAAAAAGATATGGATGCCTACTTTCATCATTTCTATTCAATATAGTATTGGAAGTTACAACTATAGCAATTAGATAAGAAAAATAAACAAGAAGCATCCAAATTAAAAAGAAAGAAATAAAAGTATTTCTGTTTGTTGATTAAATAATTTTGTATATAAAAAATTCCATACACAAAGAGACTGTTAGAGCTAATAAACAAATTCAACAAACAGTAGAATACAAAATCAACAACAAAATTCAGTTACCTTTCATACAATAGCAATGAACAATTTGAAAAGAAAATTAAGAAAATAGTTTCATAGCACCAAAATAATACAAAATACTTAGGAGTAAATTTAATCAAGTTGGCAAAAGACTTGTAAACATGGGAACTATAAGACATTGTTGAAAGAACTTAAAAAAGATGTACATAGTGGAGAGACATCTGTGATCTTGGATTGAAAATTTTAATATTGTTCAGATGACAATACTATCCAAAACAACCTACAGATTTATTGCAATCTCATCAAAGTGTCAATGACACATTTTGCAAAAATAGAAAAATTCATCCTAAAATTCTGTGGATTCTTAACAAATCCTGAGTAACCAAAACTGACTTCAAAAAGGAGAACAAATTTGGTTAAATCACATTTTTTAATTTCAAAACTTACTTCTGAGCTACAGAAATCAAAACAGTGTGATCCTGGCATAAGAACAGACATATAGAAGAATGGAATAGAACAGCGAGTGCAAAAGTAAACCTTCAAGCACATGGTCAGTTAATTTTCAGAAAGGATGCCAAGAACATTTAAAGGCAAAGGACAGTCTTTTTAACAACTGGTGCTGGGAAAATTGAATATCTACATGGAAAAGAATAAATTTGGATTCATACCTAGCACCACATACAAAATTAACTCAAAATCAAACAGAGACCTAAACATACTGTAAGAACCAAAATTATAAAGCTATGAAAAACATAAGAAGAAAGTTTTATGACATCAAATTTACTGATGATTTCTTGGATAAGAGAGTTAAAGCACAGATAAAAGAAAAATAGTTAAAATGGCTTTCATTGGCCCTGGCCGGTTGGCTCAGCGGTAGAGCGTCGGCCTGGCGTGCGGGGGACCCGGGTTCGATTCCCGGCCAGGGCACATAGGAGAAGCACCCACTTGCTTCTCCACCCCCACCCCCTCCTTCCTCTCTGTCTCTCTCTTCCCCTCCTGCAGCCAAGGCTCCATTGGAGCAAAGATGGCCCGGGCGCTGGGGATGGCTCCTTGGCCTCTGCCCCAGGCGCTAAAGTGGCTCTGGTCGCTGCAGAGCGACCCCCCAGAGGGGCAGAGCATCGCCCCCTGGTGGGCAGAGCGTCGCCCCTGGTGGGCGTACTGGGTGGATCCCGGTCGGGTGCATGCGGGAGTCTGTCTGACTGTCTCTCCCTGTTTCCAGCTTCAGAAGAAAAGAAAAGAAAAAAAAAAAGAGAAAAAAATAGATTTCATTAAAATTAATAACTTTTGGGCATCAAGGGATACTATTAAAGAGTAAAAAAGCAACCTACAGAATGGAAGAAATGATTTGCAAATTGTATCTAATAAGAGATTAATATCTAGAATATATAAAGAGCTTCTGCAATTCAGCAACAAAAAAATGCAATTCAAAGTGGACAAAGAACTTGAATAGGTATTTCTCCAAAGAAGATATACAAAATGCCAATAAGCACATGAAAGTATGCTCAACATTACTAGCCATTAAGAAAATATATGTGGGATATAAAACAAACAAACAAATAATAAACAAGTAAAACAAACAAGAAACAAAAAAAACAAACTCATAAATACTGACAATAGAATGGTGGTTATCAAAGGGAAAGAGGAGTATGGGGAGAATAAAGAGGGTAAAGGGAATCGAAGATATGGTGATGCAAGGAGACTAAACTTCAGGTGGTGAGCACAAAATAAAATATACAGATGCCTTATTATAAAGTTGTACACCTGAGATTTCTATGATGTTATTAATCAATGCAAGTCTAATAAATTTAATTAAAAATAGAAATCAAAATCATTATTAGATTTCAGTTTATATCCATTAGGATGTCTTTTAGTTAAAAAAAGAACAGAAAAATGAGTATTGCAAAGAATGTACACAAAGAATGTGTACAAAGTTGAACTTTGTGTATTATTTGTAGGATATAAAATGTTGCAGCTGCTGTAGAAAACTATTTTGTGGTTACTCCAAAAGTTAAACATAGGATTTCCATACAACCCAGAAATTCCATTTGAGGTACCAAAAATTACTAAAAGCAGGGACTCAAACAAATAGTTATACACCAATTTTCATTAAAGCTTTATTCACAATAGCCCAAAGGTGTCAATATCCTAAATGTCTATTAACCAATGAGCACATAAACAAAATGTTATACATATGTATATAGTAAAAAATTATTTAGCCTTAAAAAGAATGTAGTTCTGACACATACTACAACAGGTTGATCATTGAAAATGTGCTAAGTGAAAAAAGATAGACACAAAAGGACAAATAAGACACGCCGCCACTTATATGAGTATCTACAGCATTCTATTAGAGATGATGTAAAATTCTGAAAGTGGATAGTGATGATGGTTACACAGCATTGTGAATGTATTTAATGCCACTAAATTGCGTATTTAAAAATTGTTAAAATGGTAAATTCTGTTCTTTTTATTTTTCCCACAATAAAGGAATCTCAAAAAAGAAATACTACCACTTAAATGTCAGCTATGATGTTATATCAGGAATAGACACATTTTAATTTGTATTTTCCAAGGAACAACGGATCATACTAAATCATCCATATTCTTTTTGCTATTTCTCCTTCATGATAAATGACATCCAAGTTCTTTGCAAGATGGCCAGCTGAGCTTTGTGGTCCATATGTGAGAGAAAGAGCTCTGTTATCTTTTCCACCCCTCACTTGTCATAGCAACTTTCAGACATATAACAGTACAGTATTATTAATTATAGTTCCTTTAAAACATATGTATATATTTAGGTTTTGGAAATTAGATGTGAATAAATAGTGCATATATTTATCTTGATAGTGACACTTTTACTTTTCCCCCTGAAAAACTTATATTGATGATTTATTTTATAATTAATAGTGTATGTAAGTGGAGAAAATATGGAAGAAATTCTAAAATTTCAATGATATGTGAAGATTATAAAGGAGTGATCAGTCAGGAGGGAATTAAGTAAGAAAATTTAGGGAGACTTCTTGGTGTTAACTTCTAGGGCTGGTTATAAAGGGACAACACAAGTTAGAAGAAAGGACAAAATAAAATAAAAAGAATAGACTAAGTAAAAATAAATATGTCAGTCACCATTCTAAGGTTTAATATATGTTCACTCATACCCCCCATGATAAGCCTATCAGATGGATATTATTATTAAACACACATCACAGGATAAAGGAATTCCTGCAAGGTCACATGGCTACTAAGTGAGAGAGCTGTGATTTGAACCCAGGTAGTCTGTCTGGAACCCATTTACTGTCTAAAACCACTACTAGCTCTTCCTGTTCCCAATCCTGGTAGGAGAAGAGTTCTTAAAAAAAGGAAAAGGAAATACTGTAAGTATTTACTGAGCACTTAAAACTACCAACAAATAAATTTATGATTGAGCACCATTATATGTCTGATTATTAGCCAAGGAGTACATGAGAGAGGAACTTCCTGTTACCATAAGTAGGTTAATTCTTATGAGTCCATTTTGATTACTGTATGATTAAAAGCACTGTTGGACTTCAGATCTGTAATTGGTGAAGGTGCCACCCTGTGTGTGGGACAGGGTCTTTCCAGATAGAGGGAATTACAGTGTGTTTTGGGTGTGGGGATTGAGAGAGAGCAGAGGGACAGCTGTCAGAAGAAAGGGGGATGAGGGGGTGGAGTCAGAGAAAGTGAAGGGATTAGTGAAATTATATATACATAACACATGGATACAGATAACAGGACAGCAACTCTCAGAGGGAAGGGAGGAGGGAGTTAGGGGGAAGGAGATAAAGGGGGTGTAATGGGGATAAGGGTGAAGGTGTTATATTGAGTGGGACACTTGAATCCATGTTAACACAATAAATTAAAATTAATAAAACTAAAAAATTAATAAAAAAAAATAAAAGGTCAAGCCTCACCAGGTGGTGGCACAGTAGATAGAGCATTGGACTGGAACACAGAGAACCCAGTTTCAAAACCCCAAGGTCACCAGCTTGAGTGGGGGCTCATCCAGTTTGAGCAAGGATCTCTAGCTTGAGCCCAAGGTTGCTGGCTTGAGCAAGGGGTTAGTTGGTCTGCTGTAGCCCCCCCCCGCCCCCCCCCCCCGTCAAGGCACATACGAGAAAGCAATCAATGCATCTTTCTCCTTTCCTGTCTGTTAGTCCCTATCTGTCCTTCTCTCTGTCTCTGTCACAAAAATAAAATGAAATAAAATAAAATGTCAGATAATAACAACAACAACAAAAAAGAGAGAATGTCTTGATAGGCCATGGCTATTGGGTAGTCATAAGTTAATTATTAGGTGTTTCTTTTATGACTTTCATTTTCAATTAAGAAAATTAAGGTTTAGAAAAACAGAGTATCTCTCCCATAGCTGGAACCCCAATTCAGGTCTGTCTGACTAGTGCTCAGAATTGAAGATTTAGGGCAGTCTGTGTCCCTAGCCAGACACATTTCTGGAGCTTTTCTCTAAAAAGTTTGGCAAGTTTTGTGTTGTGTTTCAGTTAGAGAAGCAGACGTTCTCTTGTTCTTTTATGTGCTGATTAATGCTTTAGAGCCATTCCAAAGGGAAGCTTCCAGGGATATAGAACTTCCTGAGTTACCCACAGCTTGATATGTGTATTTCTTTTATGTTTTATATAATTGGTTGATAAAAATGTTGAATAAGAGATAGCTAGAACTGGGCAGCATTTCAAAATAATCTCAAAAGACTGGAGTTATGGGCCAAAATCAGTAAGATGAAATTCAACTAGGTAAAATGTCAGGTCCTGACTTGAGGTTAAAAAAAATTTTTTTTTAAAGTACAAGGTGGTAAAGAGTTGGTTTGAGAATACTTGCAATTTGGTTGATTGAGCTTAAAGACATGTTTTGAAAAAATGACTGGAATAGAGGTAGAGTCTTAGGTTGCATTTAAAGCAGGATTGGTATTCAGAGCAGTGGAATGGTACACCATTGTCCATGGTTCTGGTCATACCTCACCCAGAAATCATTTAGAACCTGAGGGACATTGGCAACCAAAGAACTGTGGTCAAAGGAAGTAGGATGGCTAGTGTTGAGAAAACCATGACAAGTAAGGAGTAATTCAGGAAATCTGAAGTAGAGAAGGGCCTGGGTAAGAGAAGCCTTTGTCTGAGGGCTCACTGGAAATTCTGAACTTCTCCCACCCGCAGGCACAGGTGAGGAGAATCCTGGAGTAAAGAAGGGCTAACTTCTTCTAGAACCAACAAATTGTTTTTTGAAAAAATCATTGTATAAATTATTTCAGTGGCCCCAAACCATCGTATTAGTTTTATTTAAAAATTTAGGGATGCTTTTTATTTCTATATTTCTTATATTAACCTTTAACCAAAATCAAATGCTGAAAAATAAAACAAATGTTTGTTGAAGACAGACTATATTTTGAGAAATGGGCTATTTTGTATAGAATATATGCAAACTAGGAATCAAAACAATGTAAAAACCTGCATTTCAGAAAGTCCCTGTGGACTTGGGCTGAGGCCCAATGGTGAAGATTCTTACATGCACTAAGAGGTTCCTGTCTATCATCATTAAATTCACCTTTCTATTTGGGGGGTTTACATAGAAAATTTAGATTCATCAAGGGGCTGAATTACCCAGTTCTCCTCAATAGAGTTGAGGCATAGTCCTCAACTTCCTCTAAACTTACCTGCCCCCATACTTGTCTTCATTTCCTTTCTTCCAGCCTTGGAGGACAAAGCAGTGGGTTTTCAAACCTTTTCTGTTCATGACACCACTTTAAATTAAGAGACTAAAAAAAAAAAGTATAATGCCAGCAAACAACTATAGGGAAATGACTATATCAGGCCAAGAAAGCTTCAGTGTCTATGAAGGAATCCCAATCACCATGCTGCCCTGGTTTAACTCTCGTACGTAGTCTTGAAAAGAGCCAGTAAACTCCAGGACATACACGATCTTTCTTTTGCACTGGCTTGAACTATGCTCAGTTTCTTCCTTCCTGTTTACAGGAAGTTGTACAGAGCTCTCAGTGTACAAATGCCACCTTTCCAAACCTTGCCATTAAGCATTATGCCTGGCAGATATCAGCAATTACAGAATGTAAAATCAATTGGAGTACAACTGAATCTTACACCCTGATGACATTGTGGTGGCACACTGGCATAGGGCACAGAGATGAGGCATTCCTCCCGTGGCACAGGCTAGCCCATGGGTTATGTCCTTGTCCCTTTTTCTTCTGACACCATTGGGACTTTGTTCTCATTCATTTCTCTTGCTGTCTTTTGTTTTCAACCTTTCCACAACCCAGTTTGACTAGATACTTACCCTACTTCCTCTTTCTCTCCCAGCTCCCCCTACCCTCAGCAAATCTCTTTCCCTTTTAACAATTTTTCTGGAAAAATAGTTTACATTTACCCTCTTATTCTGCATAATCCGTTCATTCTTTAAACCTTTGTTGGTGCTTCATAGGTTCTCATGCTTGATCAACTTTTCTTCTTATTATAAGATATTCTATAAGTGATTATATCTACTTACTAGGCTTTAATAATCACTTGTACGTGAATGAGTCTCAAGTCTAAATTTCCAACCCAGACTTCTCTTCTAAGCTTCAAGTTCAATATGTCCGAAATGGATCTCCTCCTTCTCCCCTAAAATGTACCTGGAATTTTCTGTCTCATTTGGTAGCAGAACCATGGATTCAGCCAAGATAAAAATCTGATGTTATTTTTGACTATTTCTGCCTCCAATTCAGTTAATCAGTTCTTACTGTTTCTTTTCTCAGGAGTTCCTGAACAGTTCTTTCTAGTCCATCCCTTCAGCCAGCCATAGCTTTATTTCAGACCTTCCTCTCTTCTTCCCAGATGACAGAAACAGCCTCAAAATGGAACCTGCTATTTCCAGACTCATTCATTCATCTTCAGCTCTTTCTCCACAGAGCCATCAGAGGAATCCCTTCAAACCCGAACCAAGCACCTGCTGCCACCAGTGACTTCTCCTTGGATGACAGGCTCCAGACTGCTCTATGCATTTCTCCATTATCTGCCTCTCCAGTCTCATTTCCCACCACTTCCAGCCTAACTCCTTACCTTCCAGCAACTGATAATGGCCACACATGTTGTCCCTTCATTCTGCCTCTGGGTCCCTCCACCTTTGTTTTCTCTTCTCTCTCATCTCTGAGCTTGCTTGTTTCTCCTCCAGAATCCCTTCCCTAGTTGACACCGGTACAGTTCCTGCCCCTGTCTAGCCTTCAGTCACATGTGTTCAATGAAGAGAATGCTCCTAGTGCTTAACAAATATCATTGGTAGACAGATGCCACTCACTACACTGACTTTGAAAAGTTATTTTTCCTATAACATTGAATATGTTTTAGACGACTGAAGTACTATAATATACGCAATTCAGAAGACTTGGAAGAAAACATCACTTACAATCCCACTAGTCCTAGAAATTTTATTATCAAAATATTTTTCATGGAAATACTATTCCATCCTCCTATCTATGCGTACATATACATACAGACTTTTATATGATAGTCATATCATACATCTCTCTTTTGAAATATGTTGAGCACTTTAACACGTGCCAGACACAGGCCTTACTCTCTGTCAGCTATATTGTGGTTAGAGAGTTAGACATTAATCACAGAGTCACAAAAATAAGCACAAGGCACAACTTTATTTATATAGTTGCCAAGTGCAAAGAAGGAGAGGCATGTAGAACTATGAGGGCATAAGACAAAGAGAATTGATTACTCAGGAGATTGGGATGAATGAGTTAAGACTAGAAGATGCTAGGAGTTAACTAGCTCAGAAGGCTTGTGTATTGTTGAGTGGTCTGTTCTTAATGCTTACTTTTCTTTGATATCTGCTTTTATTAACAAAGTGCTAAAAATTTTCTAGTTAAAATTTACTTGACATAGAAGTATCCTAGGCATGGTATTTAATCAGATGGTTATATTGCCATTGAATAAATTCCCTAACATTAAATATTTAACTATTTTACTTTTTATTATGAATTATGCTGCAATGAATATTTTTGCACACCTATCTTTGCGTATGCCTCCAGTAATATCCCAAGGATGTATTCTACCGGTGGAGTGCTACGTCAAAGGGTGTGCAGATTAAAGATGATGCAACTGACTGCTTCCTTTTTCTCAGCAATGCTCGGCTGGCCTGTCTTTCCTTTGGTCCTCAGTATATGGGCATGCCTGACTCTGCATGCTCACCCACTCTGGGACTTCTCTTGCTTTCTAATCTTTACAGATGTTCATCTCACTGAAGTTTCCCCCCCTTATTTATTTATTTATTTATTTAATTTTAATGGGGTGACATTGATAAATCAGGGTACATATGCTCAGAGAAAACATCTCTAGGTTATTTTGACATTTGATTATGCTGCATTCCCAACACCCAGAGTCCAATTGTCTTCCGTCACCTTCTAACTGGTTTTCTTTGTGCCCCTCCCTTCCCCCAACCCTCTTCCTCTCCTCCCTCCACCCCATAACCCCACACTCTTGTCTATGTCTCTGAATCTCATTTTTATGTCCCACCTATGTATGGAATCATATAGCTCTTAGTTTTTTCTGATTTACTTATTTTGCTCAGTATAATGTTATCAAGGTTCATCCATGTTGTTGTAATGTCTTTGCTTGCCTTTGAGAGCTAAACTTTTAAATAGATTTTTGTTTGTGCAAATTTCTTTTGCCAGTGGTCTCTGTGTCACTATATCATTTTCAAGCTGTCTCAGTGTTTGTTTCTCATTAGCTCATTGAGGGCAGAGCCTCCTTTGGCCCAATATGTTATCTAAATCATAGTAAGTACTAATAAAATAATGTATTTAAGGACTAATTTCAAGGGCTTTGAAATTACCTGACCTGAATAAGGGTGGCAGAGGTCAAGATAGTAGACAATCACCATGATTAGAGAATCAAGATCCTCCTTCTGAGTCATATGATTTGGTCACATGTACAAGCTTCACTTCTGTTACTACACAGTCTTATATTTCTTTCTTTTTAAAAAAAGTTTTTTCATTGATTTGAGGGAGAGAGGAAGGAAGAGAGAGAAAGGGAGAAAGAGAGAGGAGGCAAAGGAAGAAAGAGACAGAGAGAAGCATCAACTGGTTGGTCCACTTAGTTGTTCCATTTAATTTTGAACTCTTGGTATGTGCCATGACCGGGACAGAACCCCAGACCTTGGAGCACCGAGACAATGCGCTATCCACTGCGCCACCCAGCCAGGGCCTGCAGCCTTATATTTCTAATCTCAAACTTCTTTAAATATAAGGAAGAACTGAGCTTAGTGGTCTAAATGTCTCTTCAATATTATCATATATTTTCCTTTAAGCTTCAGGCTCCCAAGAGGTTGTAAGTCTCTGACTTGGGACCCACTGGCTCTCTCTGAAGAAGGGCAGTGTACAGATACCAGACATCTGGACAAGGTTCCAAACTAAGCACCCTGACATTTCAAGGTCTAGGAATAATCAGTGTTCAATGTCTAGAACAGAGGGTTGAGGAAGAGTGAAAAGACATAAAAGCATATACTATAAGGAATGATTTAAAGATCTGTGGGTGTTTCTTCAATAAAAGAAATGATTCAGGAGTGAGAAAATATAAAAGCTGTCATCAAATGCATTTTAATTATAAAGGCTATAAAAACAAATTTTTATCACTCAAATTGGATATAACAGTATGGATTAATTAAGGAACATATTTTTTTGCACAGTTACTGTTAACTATAAGTTCATTACTTTATTACTTTATTTTTTTAATTTACTCATTCAACAAATATTTATTAAGTCCTAACAGAAACCAGACACTGTAAGTAGGTACTGGAAACTCAACGGAGAACAAAACGGCCATTATCCTGCTCTCATGGAGCTTAGAGTATCAGAAATATCAGAGCATTGGGGTCAGGAACCAGCTCAGCTGTGCCTAGGGGTGAGGGAGTGGCGCAAAGGGAGAGGACATATGCTCTTGTGTGTCATATATTGACGGTGACTCCATTGCTTGAGTGGCCTCATACGTCAAAAGTAGTGGAAGAAAAGGGGTCAGAATAATTTGTAAGAAACACTGTGTTAATGACAATGCTGGTGTTAATAAAAAGAGTAAGCAAGAATTTTGGGGGATAAATGTAATTGTTTCCAGACACTGAATTTGCTCAGTGATGTTTCCATTTTAAAAGTATTCACTGAAAGCTATAAAAAGACCTTTATTGTCAAAATGTGGCCATGAAACAAGTGAAAAAAAATGTACTTTGTTATCGTACATTTAAAGTTCTGTAGCTTTAATGTTCCTTTTTGTACTGAAGAATTGTTACTATAATGCATTATTTTAGAATGCAAGTTTTCCTAAAATGCTAGTATTGAATGATGGAACAGACTGCATTTGAATTATATTTCTTGGTCTGCATGATCATGTGTCAAGGAAGACCAATGACCGCAAGCTGCAATGAAGGAGATTTTTGGTTCATCATAAGATGAACGAATTTTATAAGGAAGGAAATTAGAAAGGATGACCACTTTTTTCAGAATGGCAATGAGTTGTCTCTATAATAATAATGATAATAAAAATGATGAGAACAATGGCAGTGACCGTTTCTTGTACTGTTCCTCCATTGCCATAGGTTGTGCTTAAAGTTTTTCACACCTTATTTCAATTAACCTCAAAAATATCTAAGAGGTATTATAGCGCATATATGTGTGCGCGCGCACGTGTGATGAAACTGAGGAGAAGCTATGCGAAATGCTAGCTCAAAGTCACAGAATTGGAAAGTGGCAGCACCAGGCTTTGAACACCTGCGCTGGAGCACCAGCTCCCATGCCTCTGTTCCCAACTATGAGACTATTCTGTCAGGTTTTCATCACTAGAGGTGCTTGGGCATACATTGGATTATTGCATAAATGAAACAATAAAGATTGAGTTCGAACTTGAGATTGAGAAGGGGGGTTCACTGGGCTTAACATCTAAACCAGTAATTCTAAACATTTTTGGTAATTGACCTTGTTGAGAATTTGACAGCAATCTGTGGGCTTTTTCCCTTGGAAAAAAAAGTCCATGTGTGTACACAGAGGCAAACAAACCATCACAGTGCAACATTTTGGGAAGCGAGGGTATTCCCGCAGCCCGCGACACTGCCTGTGGGCCCTGGGTGGGAAGCCATTGCTCAGAAGATACTTTTGCTCTGGTACAGGCTTTTGGAGGTGAATTTCCCTCCAAGTTCTGCCCACACATGTTGAGATGGTACCACCACCATGTGGCACTAATAGGAAAAAAAAACACTGATGTAAGAAGAAAGAGAGCACTCCTTACACATTTCCCAAAGCAGGCTACCTGTGCCCTTGGAAATCTCCCTTGGCTGTTACAACTTCAGGTGCATTCAGAAAAACTCAGAAACAGAGCCACAAACCACATGGAAAGCCTCCACTGGTATTCTTTATGGGGCACCAGAGCCTGTCCCTCCCCAGCAAGCCCCACTGCCAATAAAGAAGTGAAGGAAAACTGGGGGGGGGACAAGATCATGGAGAGAAAAGTGTCTGTGGAAGAAAATATTTTTATATGTTGCTGATTTCTGGTTCCTGCCTTGCCTGATGGTGCATGTGTTTCCAATCTGGAACAAGCCTGCGAGCTTCAGATACAGAGAGAGGCCATCAGGCATGGGGCCTCTCCTCTGCTACCCCCATCCCACCCATCTGCTCTCTGACAGACAGGAGCTTGGGCACTGAGGGCCTGGAAGACATTCCTCAGCCCCCACCCCCGACCATCTTAGTCTGGCACCCTTCTCAAAACACATAGACGCGTGCCTGTAAGCACATGCGCATTGATGGAGTTTCATTGTCATTTAAACCTCCTCATGTGGACATTTGGATTGCAGAAGTTTCCGGGGGATTATGGATGCACATTAGGGCCTCCTCGGTCCCCTGGGGAAAATTACAGTGTTTTTCCTTTCCTCAGACCAGCTCTTCTATTTGAATGCATTGTTACAGGCTTAAGTAGTGCTTTGGCACCAGTCCTGGGAACAGGGAGCAGGGCTCTCCTCACAGGTTCCTGATGATTTCTGGGGAGGCTCTGCACAGGGCAGGTGTGCAGGGCAGGAGACGGAATGCCAAAGGCTGTGCAGAAAGCATGTTTGAGCCGCTCCAGCCCTGTCTCTGCTCTGCTTTGACTTAGGCCCTCTCTCTCATTGACTCCACTCTTGTTCCCATCCAATTCATTCACCACGTGGTCACCAGAGCAACCTTCCTCAATAACAAAAAAGTTATTATGGGGCTTAGAAACCCCACATGGCTCCCTGAGATCTTGTTATAAACAGTAATTACAGTAACATCTACCCATTACTGAGCTCTTACTCTGCCCCAGGCACTTAGCAAAGTGTTTTCATGCAATACTTTGATAATCTCTCAAACAGCTTCACCAGATGAGGTTTACTGTCCTCCACACTTTAGTGACATGAAGGCTAAGATTGAGAGTATTTACTGACAAGGAAGCCGAGAGGCAGGGTATGCAACCAAGGTCAAACAGCTGGCTGCATGAAGTTGTGTAGCTTCTATATATCCTGCACAAGGACACCAAAAGGCAAGTATGTGAAAGGAGGCCTTAAATCCCGCCAGCCCTCTGCTGGCCAAGCCATTTCCCTCTGCAAGAGGCCCCTTTTCTGCTCTGCTCTGTATTCAGGGAGTTGCAATGTGCATTCTTCAAGTCTTAACTTACCACCATGTGTGATGACTGCTCCCTGGGCGAGTCCCTGTAATGTTGGTCTCTGTAGGGACCCAGAGATGATCCAGTATGGCTCCCCACTTCAGAAATGTACAGGTATGCACACAATAAAGGGGCAGAGGGCCCAGGGATAATTCTCTTTCCGTGGGCTAAGTGTACAGGTGGTGCTGTGCGCAGTATACTCAGAACACATAGGAAAACCATCCTCTCCAACTTGTATGGGGGGAGGGGGAGGGTAGAATTCCAGGAAGAGGTCTAGGAAGGCTTTCTGGAAAAACTGATAGCTGAGAAGTCTTACTACGGACGCCCACTTAGCCAGGTGAAAGTGAGGTAGGAAAGAAGGAGTTCTAGACTGGAGGACCAACAAGAGCAAACCACGAAGGTGTGAATGATGTGGGTGTCCAAAGTCTCACTGTGAAAAACTCCTTTGTAAGTGAACTTGCAGTAGAGCAATTTAAATCTTAAGAAAAAATTTGTTCAGAGAATTCAGTCAGAGTAAAGATACGAAAGTCCTTTACAAAAAAATTCACATTCACTTAAATAAAGACAAGCTGTTAACAGGCAATGACGTCAGATATCCCCAGTCATCACTGTGCTGGAGAGCTTGGGCAGCCACCTTCGCTGGGATGTAATGGTGCTGTGAATGCATTTGGCTGTGTGGATGGTGATAAATATCTGTTATGTCTGCTCCTTCAGCCTAACGCCCAGGCTTTCTGATTGCACCTTCCATGCTGCCCCTGGCCAGGACCCAGTGAAGCAGAGGGACTCGGATGTTTCAGGTGAGAAAAGCTTGATCACCTTACTGAGCTGTACATCACTTCTAGGTAGGTAGTTCTTACACTTCCTCCCATGCTTAGACTTTACTGTCAATTCACTCTGCTCAGTATTTGCTAGATGCCAAAGCCCACCCCATCCTTGCCAATCACACCTATATCTGCTCCATTTTCACCCCAAGCTCCACCAAACTAAGGATTCCAAGATCTGTCCACATCTTTATCCCCAGGGCTTTATTGATGAAGATTTATTCTCATTCTGCCATTGGTTTTCCCTTCTGTTCTTGCCATATTAAAATTTTTTAATCAAAGTAACACATGAATAAAACTTAAAGTATCAAATAGTGTTACAGGGCCGATAATAGAGAGGAGTTCTGGGTCCCACCTGTCTTCATCCCCAAGTCCTCCCCTGACAGCATGTCATTTTCAACTCTTGGCTTTTTTATTGGGTATATACCTTCACGTTTCCAAATAGTTTGCATGTATATTTTCAATTTAAGACATCATGAGGATTTCATAATGATCTCACAATTTTGGTTCAATCAATACTAAATTTTTACAGGATGATAGTTATATATAATATTAATAGTTGAGTCATAAAATTTAATTACTTTTTTTTCTTTTTCCAGCGTTATTTTTCTTTATTACATTTTCTATATATCTGTCAAAGATTTGCCTCAAACTCTTACACAGAACTGTGAAACTCCTCTCAACAAGGCCTGAGGCATCAAGCAGATTATTGACCCCTCACCTTTGGGCCCTCCTCCTCTTGCTCTGATCTGCACTGGCTGCTCTCCAAGCCTGCTGCACAGCTGCCCCTGGGGCTTCCTTCTACCATCACCCCCATCATCATACTCTCTTCTGTTTTAGATCCTGATTTCCTCTTTCTTGCTTTATTCTCTTTCTTCCCTACTCTTTTTCAGTGATGTAGTCTCTTCTTTTTTAACTTTATTTATTTATTTTTTAATTTTATTTAGTGAGACAGAGAGACAGACTTTCACATGCACCCCAACCCAGGATCCACCCAACAAGCCCACTAGGGGCAATGCTCTGCCCATCTGGGACATTGCTCTGTTGCTCAGCAACTGAGCTCTTCTTAGCACCTGAGGCGGAGGTCATGGAGCCATCCTCAATGCCCTGGGCCAACTCACTCCAATAGAGCCATGGCTGCTGGAGGGGAAGAGAGGGAGAGAGAGAGATAGAGATAAAGAGAGAGAGAGAAGCAAGAAGGGGAGGGGTGAAGAAGCAGATAGGCACTTCTCCTGAATGACCTGACTAGAAATTGAACCTGGGACATCCACACTCTGGGCCAGTGCTCTACCACTGAGCCAACTGGCCAGGGCTGAAGTCTCTTGTTAAGAATGGATACACAGGAGGTAAATTTTTGAAAATGTTTTTACACTGTTCTTACACTTGACTTAGTTTAACTGGTTTTAGAACTCTAGATTGGAAAGATTTCTGCACATAATTTTGAAGGCATTGCTCTACCGTATTAGAAAGTCCAATGTGAAGCTGATTCCTTTTATACTTGAATTTTCTCTCTCTGAAAGCTTTTAAAATTTTTTTCTAATTATCCTGCCCATTCTGAAATTTCACAGCAAAATGTCTTTCTGGGGATTTTCTTTTCATACTTATTTAGTTTAGGAAGTCACTTTAATATTGAGAAAATTTCTTGTATTATTTCTTTAATCACTTCCTCTCTTAGATATTATTTATTCTTATTTAATAGTGTTTCCTATTACTGGAAATTGATATTAGACTGTCTGGATTCCTCCCCTTTCTTACCTTTCCTTTACTAATTTCCATTCTTTAACTTTTGGTTCTGAGAAAGTTCCTTAACTTTATCTTCTATTCCTCTAATTGCTTTTCTGTGTTTTTAATTTTCACAAACATTTTCATCCCCAAGAGTTCTTTCTCATTCTCTGATGTGACTTTCTTCTAATAGCATCCTGTTCTTGGATATGTTATCTTCTCTGCCTGAGGATGTTAATTAAAACAGTTTTTCCTGCTTTTCTCATATTCTTGCATATGTGCATTTTTTCTGGTTTATTTTAGTATAGGTCCTCATGTTAGACTTTTCATAACATATTTAATGATCTCAACTGTCCACTCTTATTTAAGAGCGAGACACTATAAAATTCATTGGAAGTTGTAGTGGGGAGATCCAGCTGGATGAGTGGGGAATTTCACTGAGAAACTTCTTTGGTGAGGGAAGAAGTGGGACCTAAAATTGTCAGTATTATCACTCTTTTCTTTAATCCAGAGACAACACGCCAGTTTCCTGACTGGAAAGGCCCAAGCTCGGCTACTGCTTTCTGAGAGTGTCAGTGGGCGTGAGACCAGAAGCGTGGCTGTTCAGTCTGTGGAATTCCACGTCACACCTGCCCTCTGGTCATGTCCCCACGTCCAGAAGCTCTCTCTTTTAATCCTTCCCACTGGTGTTCAGAAGAGATCATCCTCTGGATCTACAGGGCTGGGACAAGGCTGGGGGAGGGGACCCACTCTTCCTAATTTGGAAAGTTGAGAAAAGAAAAAAGCAAGACTTTTAACAAATCCACTTGCTCTTTTCCTCAACTCTCAAATTACCCAGTATCACCAATTTGTGTGCCTTTCTGAGGTTCTGAAGTCCAGGTTGACTTGTTTTTTGCTGTCTCCCCCTGCATAGTCACCCACTTTTTATCTTCACCCCTCAGTTCCTATTCAGCCACCCATTTTCTATCTCCCAACATTTTGTCAAATGTGTCTGGTCATTTGCAATCTTTTCTTTTATTCTTTTTGTCTTCTTGTGAGTTTCTAATTTTTACCTTAATTTTAATGGCACTTTAGAAGAGAATACAGGTTTGTGATGGTATTCAAGTTGACATAGTGAACTGGAAGTTATCTTACCTAACCTTTTCTTTCCTTTCCTAATCCTTCATCCTTCTTCTAAAAATTATGTATAACAGTAGAGACTGCATTTTGAATCCATTGTTACTGAGAAGCTTGTATTTGTTGAATAGGCTGAAAAAAGAAAATTTGCATATTACTGAATTGTGGGTAAAGGAAAATTGTCAATGTATTTTCTTGTCTGAAATAAGGCCAAGGCAGTAAGAATGATCAAAGGAGGAAGTGTGGTCTTCTGAATTGCAACACTGGATGGTGGTCAGGAGACCGGTGTTCTTGTTTGAATTTCAACTTTCCCACTAGTTAGCTGTGCTACCTTGGGCAGATTAATTTTCCTCTCTGGGACCCGGTATCCCCAGAGGAAGATTCCTCTTAGCTCTTTATTTCTATGTCTTTTTTAAGTTTCTGAGATTTAGCACTCACCAAAAGGAATATCAGTTGTTGGGAAAAAATTGTGTATGAAGGCAAATGCTCACAAAAAGAGTCCATATTCCAATGTAGTCCATAGTTTTATTATTTTTTTCTCTATATCAGCTCAAAAAATATTTTTCTATTTATGGGGAAATACTTTCCCACTCTCTCTGAGTAATTCTTGGATTTATTTTGAAATCAGAGTAATCTCCCCTTATCCAAGTTCCCCGGTGGGTGACTGACCACAGATAGTACTAAAGTTCTAAACCCTGTATGTACTATGTGTTTTGTACAATGCATATCTTTTATTTAAAGAAAGCACTTTACAGCTTCTCTTGAGCATATCTGAATTGCCAACATTATTACTCTTGAGCTTTGGGACTATAATTAAGTAAAAGAAAGTTATTTGAATACAACCATGGTGCTATCAGAACAGTCATCTGATTATCTACACGGCTACAAAGTGATCAATGGGCAGGGAGCATCTACAGCAGTGGTAGTCAACCTGGTCCCTACCGCCCACTAGTGGGCGTTCCAGCTTTCATGGTGGGCGGTAGCGAAACAACCAAAGTATAAATAAAAAAGATAGATTTAACTATAGTAAGTTGTTTTATAAAGATTTATTCTTCCAAACTTAGCAAAAATTCTACATAAAGTACTTGGTAAGTAATTATTATTATATACTTTAACTTGCTATAACTCTGCTTTATAAATTTTATAAAGTGAAATTACTTTCCTACTTTATAAATCAACATTACTGTGGAACTGGTGGGCGGTTAGAAAATTTTACTACTAACAGATACAAAAGTAGGCGGTAGGTATAAAAAGGTTGACTACCCCTGGTCTACAGTGTGGAGCTTCTGGACAAAGGGATAATTCAGGTTCCAGGTAGGATGGAGCTGGGCGATGCGAGATTTCATCATGTGTCTCAGAATGGTGTGCATTTTAACACTTATAAATTGTTAAAAAAATTTATGAACTGTTAAGTTCTGGAATTTTTCATTTGATATTTTCAGCCTGTGGTTGACTTCATGGAACTGAAACCACAGAAAGTGAAACAATGGATAAGGGAATGACTGCATTGTTATCTTCATTGAAAGTAGCCAATATTCAGGGAGTTGATACTTAATGCATGCAGTTCTGGCACCCTGTTTGGAGCTGAGCCTTTTTTTTAAGTGAGGGAAGGGGAGATAGTAAGACAGACTCCCTCATGTGCCCTGAGCTGGACCCACCTGGTAACCTCTGCCTGGGGCCGACCCTCGAGCCAATTGAGCCACTGGCTGCAGAGGGGAAGAGAGAGAGAAGGGGGAGTGGGAGGAGAAGAGAAGCAGATGGTCGCTTTTCACGTGTGCCCTGACCGGGAATTGAACCCAGGACGTCTGTGTGCCAGGCTGATGCTCTATCCACTGAACCAAAAGACCACTGAGTCTTTTAATGCATGCTTCCACAACATGTGCCTCGGAGCCTTCTCATGTGCTGATTCTCTCTGGAACACTCTACCCTTCATTCTGACTCATACCCTTTAGTTCTCAGCTTGATAGTCACTTCTTCACAGAGGCTTTTTCCGACTCCATAGACCAGGTTAAAACTTCTGTCATACTCAGACCAATGGAACAGAATAGAAAGTCCAGAAATAAAACCACATATATATAGTCAAATAATTTTTGATAAAGGGGCCAACAACACACAATGGAGAAAAGAAAGCCTCTTCAATAAATGGTGCTGGGAAAACTGGAAAGCCACATGCAAAAGAATGAAACTGGACTACAGTCTCTCCCCCTGTACAAAAATTAACTCAAAATGGATCAAAGATCTAAACATAAGACCTGAAACAATTAAGTACATAGAAGAAGACATAGGTACCAAACTCATGGACCTGGGTTTTAAAGAGCATTTTATGAATTTGACTCCACAGGCAAGAGAAGTGAAGGCAAAAATTAATGAATGGGACTACATCAGACTAAGAAGTTTTTGCTCAGCAAGAGAAACTGATAACAAAATAAACAGAAAGCCAACTAAATGGGAAATGATATTTTCAAACAACAGCTCAGATAAGGGCCTAATATCCAAAATATACAAAGAACTCATAAAACTCAACAACAAACAAATAAACAATCCAATAAAAAAATGGGAAGAGGATATGAATAGACACTTCTCCCAGGAAGAAATACAAATGGCCAACAGATATATGAAAAGATGCTCATCTTCTTTAGCTATTAGAGAAATGCAAATCAAAACGGCAATGAGATACCACCTCACGCCTGTTAGATTAGCTGTCATTAGCAAGACAGGTAATAGCAAATGTTGGAGAGACTGTGGAGAAAAAGGAATCCTCATACACTGTTGGTGGGAATGTAAAGTAGTACAACCATTATGGAAGAAAGTATGGTGGTTCCTCAAAAAACTGAAACTAGAACTACCTTATGACCCAGCAATCCCTCTACTGGGTATATATCCCAAAAACTCAGAAATATTGATACGTAAAGACACATGCAGCCCCATGTTTATTGCAGCATTGTTCACAGTGGCTAGGACATGGAAACAACCAAAAAGCCCATCAATAGATGACTGGATAAAGAAGATGTGGCACATATACACTATGGAATACTACTCAGCCATAAGAAATGATGACATCAGAACATTTACAGCAAAATGGTGGGACCTTGATAACATGATACGAAGCGAAATAAGTAAATCAGAAAAAACCAGGAACTGTATTATTCCATACGTAGGTGGGACATAATAGTGAAACTAAGAGACATTGATAAGAGTGTGGTGGTTACGGGGGGGGGGGGAGGAGAAGGGGGAATGGGAGAGGGAAAGGGGGTGAGGAGGGGCACAAAGAAAACAAGATAGAAGGTGACAGTGGACAATCTGACTTTGGGTGATGGGTATGCAACATAATTGAACGACAAGATAACCTGGACTTGTTATCTTTGAATATATGTATCCTGATTTATTGATGTCACCCCATTAAAAAAATAAAATTATTTAAAAAAAAAACTTCTGTCATATGTTCTAATTTTCTTTTACTTTTTTTTAACAGCTCATATGACCCTTTAAATAAAAAGTGCTACCCAATGTCTGCTGTTGTCTCAATTCCTTGGTTTGTGCTTTCTCTAATATCAACAATGTACAAAGCTTGGCTTTTTCGCAGTTTCCATGAAGAAACCCACTTATACTGAGAATGTTAATAGAACTTATTCAGGATTTGGACGATTTGAAGGTGAGTGGAACTGTAAACCATGTGGCCTTATTCCACTTTCAGCTTCCTTTGTCTTTCCTCCTTCCTCTCATCTCTGGTCCTGAAATATTTCCTCCTTAATTGCCCACAAGCACTGCACAGTCTCTTCTGTCGCTCAGGTGGCTTTCTCCTTTCCCTGAAATTTTGATGCCAGCTGACTTCCAGGAAAAAGAATCTTTGCTTCTACCCAAAGTACAAGACATCCATTTCTATAAAATAAAACAAGTTCTTTCTCTAGGAATAATTTCAGTGAATAATATTCCCCAGCTCTAATTATATATTTATTTGTGTAATTGCATGTTTAATGCTTGCTTTTTCTACTAGACTTTAAGTTTCATAAGGGCAGGGACTTAGTGTTTCTTAATCTTATTTCTTGCTATATCTTCTGTTCTTCACCCAGGGACTGATACACAGTAGGTGGTTTAATGAATGAATTGGACAAAAACAGTTCAGATATTCTAAGAGCACCTGTTCTCCAGAGAAAGGAACTCTTGTCATGGCAGGAAATTTCATTGTCAAAGTACTCACATCTTCCAATGAGGAAAAGTGTAGAAGATCAACATTTTACAGTGGATGAAGAAGAGAAGTGGGGGGTTTTAACTGAAAAAAATAAGAAGTGGCCTGGAAATTTTGAATGGGGTCAATTCATTCTGTTTGCTCTTGGCCCAGATTATGACCCTTATATGATTAATAATTTGGGAGTAGATAAAAATAATAGAAGTTATGGTAGCTTTCGTTTATTCCATGCATTGTCTTAGTTAATTCTGTCTACAACCAAGTAATGTAGATATTATTATTTTGATTTACAAGTAAGTATAGGAAACTTACATAAAATCCACAAATACACTTAGTAATGTTAGAGGTATTTCAAATTCAAAGAACCTAATTTCTTAGCATCTAGTTTAAAAATTAAAGGTAAGAAAAAATTATTATATTTATTCTTATTTTTACTGTTTCCAACACTCTTCATTTGTTTGTACAGAGCCAGATTTTCACTTGGTATCACATTCCTTCTGCCCAAAGAACTTCTTATTACATTTCTTTTAGTACAGTACTTCTAGTAATGAATTCTCCCAGCTATTTTGTGTGTATGTGTGTGCCTTAAAGATATTTTTAAAATTCATTTTTGTAAGACATTTTACTGAGTATAGAATTCTTGATTGATGGTTTTTATTTTAACACTTTAAAGATGTCAATCTATTGTCTTGTATTCTGCATATTTCTCCCTAGAGGTTTGTGTTAACTCTATTCTTTTATATTTGATGTTTCTCTTTTGTCTGGATACCTTTAAGATTTTCTCTTTACCTTTGGTTTAAGATTTTTATTTGTTCATTTTAGAGAAGGGGGAGAAAGAGAGAGAGAGAGAGAGAGAGAGAGAGAGAGAGAGAGAGAGAAGGGGGAGAGAAGGGGGAGCAAAGGGGGAGAGAAGGGGGGAGGAGCAGAAAGCATCAACTCCCATATGTGCCTTGACTGGGCAAGCCCAGGGTTTCGAACCGGTGACCTCAGCATTCCAGGTCAACGCTTTATCCACTGCGCCACCACAGGTCAGGCCACCTTTGGTTTAGATAAGGTTAACTATAATATGTTTGTTTCTGAGTGTGTGTATATCCAGTTTGTAATTCTTTAAACTTTTTGGATCTGTGATTTGTTATTGTTTATTAATTTTAGAATATTTTTAGCCATTAGTTCTTCCAACATTTCTTCTGCCTTCTTCTCCCCCTTTTTTTCCTGGAACTCCAATTACACATATACTAGACCACTTGCTATTATCTCACAACTCTTGGATGCTCTATTTAGAGTTTTCTATTCTTTTCGGATTTCTATTTCATCCACTGTGGAGGAGGATTGACTAGTCTTCTGAAGTTCCTCCAAGAGCCTCTTCTATTTCCAAGTTAATTTCTTATATACCAAAACACCTATTACTAAACATTGCCTCTCCATTTGGTGACAATTGAATTATTCAGTTCTTTATGATGCATTTATAGGCAATTACATGGACACAGAGATAGATGCTCTCATTTATGCATGTATATTTTATCTACATAACAAGATGAGAAGCAGGCATAGAGAACTGAGTATCCTTGGCCGAGGTCACACAGCTGGTAAGTGGTGGAGTCAGGCTGACTGGCTTCAGAGACTTATGAGTGTACCTACTGGCTTGTGGTGCTGACCTAATGCCACTCAGTTAGAACTGTGCCAAAGTAGAGAACAGTGTGTACCTTTTAGTTTTAATGCCAAGTGCTTTCTGATACATTAGTCTAGAAACATTACCCTAAATGAGGGAGTTGACCTGAAGGAACTTTGTGCTTTTTGGCCTTGCAGGTGGATGTGTAGAAGGAGAATGATACCTAGTCTGATTCTTTGACTATTGATTGGACTTTACTCATGGCAGTTAATAGCATTAGAATCTTATTTTTCTGAGTCTTGCCTTACAGAGATCTATTTCTAGAACAAAACTTGGTTAATAGCTATTTTTTTAGCCTCAGAACTGAGGTAAAGGAACCATAACTGGCTGAAAGTCTTTCTCTGGCCTCAGAGCTCTATGTCTGAGGAAAGATACACAGCCACACTGCATGTGCAGGGCACCAGGGTTGTGATCTCCAGAAATTGCCCAACTCTTAGAGTGCTGATAAGAACAGATGATTCTGAAAGATGGTGCTGTAAGAAAGGCAGACGTGCCTAGGGCAGAGACCTATCTTGAAAAATCAGTTGGGATGTTTCAGTGGCTCCAAATCACCTTTATGCATTCATAACAGAAGGGAGCCTAGAGTCCATGTGTGCTGCTCAGTGGTGGGATTCAAATAATTTAACAACCGGTTCTCTGTCCTAATGACCGTTTTAAGTATAAAAAAAGATACACCAAAAGATAGTTTATTATTTCATTCATGTAATACTTAAATAAGACCAGTAAAAGAGGTACACAAAACTAGATTATGTTATAAGGGTTTTAAAATATTAATAAAAATATTAAATAATACCTGACAAAAAACAATAAAACTGTTATTTAAGATATTTTTATATTGCTTTTTGATTGGCATCCTCACTTGCAATTTTTTTCCCTTTTATCCAAGCATCATCAGCTGTGTGATTTATCTTTACCTATCTTTTCACTGTAGGACTAGGATCCCATTCCTTTACCTATGGATGGAATGAACATTACTATGGGCACTTAGAATATGCTGTTGTGCAGATCAATGTTAAAAAAGAGTAAGAAATGTAAATTTGTGATTTCCACATTGGGTGGCTGCCCAGGCATCCAACTTAGAGAGAACCCTAATGACAAGTGCCATTTTAACAACCGGTTCACCAAATTCAACAAAAAATTATGTATCAGTTCTGTAGAACCAGTGCTAACCAGCTGAATCCTACCACTGGTGCTGCTGGTCTTTGCAACCTTTGGTAAATAATGTCTTTGGACTTATGAACTCTTCAAAGACCAGGGAATAAGTACTAGAACAAGACACAAAAGCAGAGGTAGTGTATGCTATAGGACATGGAGCTGGTAAGGGAACATAGAGGGACCGTTATAGTGAAGATAGACTCCAGGAATTCAGCTCAACTGTCCAGTCACATATACTGATGCTCTTCTAGGAATGTGTGAAGTTGAGATATACATAAAAATGGACATGTGATAAAGAGAACAATGAAATACACATTAAAGTAACCATAGAAACAGTCATTAAATACTTACTATAGAAAAAGTATGATTGTAGCCATTTTTCTGACTGATAAGAATTTTTACATAATATCTCTGGCTCCAAGAAACTTGAGTCTAACTGGGGAGAGAAGATACACACATAAAAAGCTAGTCCTATAGAACAGCCTTGGGAGAGGCAGCATGAGTTAGTAATCCTAGTATGAACATAGTTGGTTTCAGATCTTTTACTAGTACTGCAGAGGCGGATTAAGGTCAGTTGAGGTCCCAGGCGCAGAAGAAAATGTTGGGTCCCTTAAAAAGAGAGAGAGAGAGAGAGGGGAAATAAAAATACATGTTAACTATATTTTTAAATAAATAAAAAATATTATGTACTATTAATGTTAAAGTTGCACATATGAAACCAAACTTGGTGTCATTAGAAAAAGTGTAAAGTTAGGGTTTTGTGGGGCCCTTCAGAAGTCAGGACCCAGGGCTCCCACCCTTAAATCTGCCTCTGTAGTCCTTTAATTTTAGCTAACTATTTAAGCCACATTTTTCTTATTTTTGAAATGAGAATACTGTCATTACCTCATATATCTAGTAAGTATTAAATGAAAACAAAAACATGTAAAGCACCTAGGTTGCTATTAGGCATATATTAAGATTGTAGTGGTTGATGATTCTAAATACAATAAATAAGAAGTATGTGGTTAATTTGCTAGGACTGTTGAACAAAGTACCACAAACTAAGTGGCTTAAACAACAGAAATTTATTCTATCATAGTTCTGGAGTTCAGAAGTTCAAGATCAAGGTGTTGGCAGGGTTGGTTCCTTGTGAGGACTGTGAGAAAGAATCCATTCCATACCTCTCTCTTAGCTTCTGGTGGTTTTTCAGCAATGTTTGCTGTCTCTTGGCCTGCAGACATGTCATCCTGATCTCTACCTTTGTGTTCACATGGTGTTCTTCCTGTGTGGGTCTGTGTGTCTCTTTTAATAAGGATGCCAATCATATTGAATTAGGGACCTGCCTTACTCCAGTACAGCTTTATCTTAACTAGTTACATCTGCAATGACCTTATTTCCAAATAAGGTCACATTCTGAGGTATTGAGGGTTGGAACTTCAGCATAGGAATTTGGCAAGGTTGGGGGAGTACAATCCAACTTTGTTATAGATGGTAAATAAAAGAAAAAAAACCCGAGAAGATAGAGGAGATGGAGATAAAACTCTAGTATCCAGGGTGATCAGTAACATTTTCTTAGATCACATGGGACTTAACCAAGTTAACAGAAACTTGGTGATGGTAAGGCACAGGGGCCATAAGCAAGAAAGACATAGAAGCAGAAATGTGTAGGTATGTTGAAGGAAACCAGCCAAGCTGGATTAGAAAGTATGGGCCAGGGAGAATTTTGGAGGCCTTTGACTGCAAGTAAGGAGTTTACAGTTCATACTTTTGGCAGGAAGAAGCCATTGAAATATTATGACGCATACCACAGAAACAAATAAACGGTTCAGACAAGACTTGAAGTATGTAAATATTTGCTCCAGTTATTGAAAATGACACGAGAGACTCATATTACCAGTGCATTTACTATGAGTCACTTTGCAATAGTGACATTGGATTAAGAGGACTCATCCTCTTTCTGGAGCTCTTTGCATATATTTGCCCCTTGGCTTTTTGGACCTAGGGTATTATCTATCACCAGAAGAGAGCTTGCAGTGGGCCAACTGACCTAATTGATATGAGGATAAGATCAAATGAATAGAACACATAGAGTTCTCAGGACTGAAGGGAGGATAAATAACGGAGATCTGGTAGACTGTGTTAATCAGGAAATGCTGGTGAGCCACCGGGAGCTCTGAGAGGAATAGGTGGCCCACTAAATGGTCTCAAGAATGGGACGTGAGCTTCACAGGTTTACCACAGCTCACTGCCACGGCTGTGCCTCCTTGCTCCATTAGGATCTCAACACCTAGGTCACACCAGAACCAAAACATTGTGGAAAAGTAAAAACGTACTCCACCAATCATTCATTTGGTCTATAGGATGCCAACTAATTTCAAGGGACACTACTGTTTAATTTCGATTGTTGGTTGCTGGGCAGCAAATCGGCATAGTCCTCATGTCTGACACATTCGTCCCATCACTCACGGCAACAGCAACATCTGGCACCATGCAGTTCTGTGGGCAACCCCACAGTCACTGCACACTATATAGGTTTTATAATTAACTTGTCAACACTCCCCACGGGTGGCTGGATATTTCCACCGGTCCTGAAGGGCTTAGCTCAGGGTATGAGCCATAATGTGGGAAGGTTTTTTTTTCGTCTTGACTCTTGGCACCAAGCCTGGCACCTCTGGTGGATGAGTTTGCTAAGATCAAGTCCTTTTCTTCTGCATGTCTCTGCCCTTTCAGTTCTGTAGAATTCTGCTTAGAAGGACTTTATTGCTGGTCCTTTAAAAGCCAGTATTATGGTCCTATTACAGAGAAAATGCAAACTGAAAGCAAATGCAAGCTGATTACACCCATTTAATGCGTAAGTACTCAGATTTTATATGTACCTAGCATGTTACTCACTGTATGTTAAAATGCACTGGATTCTCTGCACCTGGGCTCTTTTCCCTAAGGTCTTCCACTTACTTGAGAACTGGATATCAAATCTGTTTACTTTCTACAGTGATCCTTGTCATTGATGACCCCACCCAGCACTGAGATAATGCAGGTAAAACACACTTATTACTTGGCACCTGATATATTATAAACTTTAAATACATGCCTATTGTATTTAAAACAATAGCAAATGCAATCATTTCCACAACATGCCTATTGTAGCATCAACATAGACTCTTCCAGTCTAAAAATCCCCTTTTGTCTGGGTTTCTTATAAACCAGTGTTTTTCAACTGCCAGTCTGCCGGGAATTTTGTGCCAGTCCATGGAAGAGTTAACCACCTGGGTATTGTATAAAGATTATAGATTCAATGATCTTAGTTGAATTAGCTTATGCTCAGGGTGATTTCTGACTTAGTGTCCCTGAAATAATTTTCCTATTTTCACGGGTTCCCAAAAGTAAAAAGACTAAAAACCACTGTTATAAACAGTCATACCCAAATGGCAACACTGACTGGAATTATCAGGGAAGGAAGAGGTGTTGGCTTTTCTGGTGTGGCCACATATGGTATCAGCTGTAAGTGATGATCCAGGAAGGGAGTGTATGCCTTCCAGATATGACAGGGATTGGTGGGTCTTTTTATTTTCTTTGTCTGCTATATGATATTCAGTAGAAAGGCCGGACCTAGAAGAAATTTGGGGATAGTAGTTGATCATTCCTAGTTTTTTCCATTAAAAAATAGATTAGAGAAATAATCATCTTCTTGTCTATGGCTTAGTGTTTTCAATATTGCTCTAGACACAATGAGAGAGAAAAACAGAGACATAATTTTTTTATTAGAAATTTTTCATGTAGTTGTTTGAAGAACATTCATACATGAAAACAATAATAAATAACCTTAGGAAAATATTTTCAAAACTTTTCTGATATGACCCAGAGCAATTTCCAGATTTAATACAATTTCTATCCAAAAACCAATGATGTTTTTGTAGAAATAGAAAAATATATCTCAACATTTGCATGTAATTTCAAGGGACCAAAAATAGCCAAATAAAATCTTGGAAATGAAAGAAGTTGAAGTTCTCACTCTTCCTGATTACAAAACCTTACCACAAAGCTAGAGTAATTAAAACAGTATGGGGGAGCTTCCAGTCAAGATGACAGCCTAGGTAAATGCAATACGCACATCCTCACGCAACCATATCAAAACTACAACTAGACTACAGAACAATCATAATTCAGAACTACCTGAAACCTAGCTAAATGTAAGTCCTACAATTCAGGATCTGAAGAAGAAGCCACATGAGCCTGGTTGGAGGGGACCATGGAACGAGCTGGTCCCACACCCATGCATGGTGAATAAAAACCAAGAAGCATATCTTGGCTCTTTAGGTCCTCTTTAAGAAGCAAGGGGTCCCAACTCCACATCAGGCCTCCAAACCCAGGGTTCCAGTCCCAGGAATAAAAGTGCCCATAACTTCTTGCTGTAAAAAGCAGTGGGGATTTTTGGCTGAGGGAGATAGGGGCTGCTAGAGTCTCAGACATTCCTCTTAAAGGGCTCACACATGGACTTACACAGACTTACTTGCTCTGAGCTTCAGCACTTGGGCAGCAACTCAAAAGGCACCAGGAACAAATGGGGAACTGAATTATCTGGCATCAGAGTGACAGTTGGAGTGACTGAAGTGCTGGCAGAGACCATCAATCCTATGTTGAGCAGAGCCAGCAGACAGATACCATATTTGAGTCTTTATCAACCTGGCTATTATTGTTATCCCTGCCCTGGTGATTCCTTAGGAGCTCACCCCAACCAATGTAGGGGCTCACCAAGCTGTTTCCAATGGCTTTTCCATAAGAATGACCTGTATTGACTCATGCTTCAGACTTTCCTAAAATCTGTCAAACAAGCAGTGTCTTACTTCAGTGTGCCCTGTACCTCTCACTAAGTGACCCCTGTTCAGGAACTAGTGACATCTGGGATGGTTTGCAGCTTGGCCTCTCCTGGACACCTCCAATCTCGATACAAGTAGCAGCCATCTGCAGATAGCTTTGTATTTCATGCTGGTGGCCCCCAGCAGAACATAGACTAGGTTTGGTTGTAGAAAAATGTATTTGCGACTATAAATATCATAAGGGTTTAAGGTAAGTCATACAGCTCAGTAGCAGACAAATAAATTACCCAATTTTTAAAAATGGGCAAAGGACCTGAATAGATATCTTTCCAAGGAGGATATATGAATGCCCAGCAGGTACATGTAAAGATAGATGCTCAACATCACTAATCATTAGGAAAATGCATATCAAAACCACAATGAGCTATCACAGCATGCCTTAAAGTGGCCATCATCAAAAAGACAAGAGATAACAACTGCTGATGTGGAGAATCTCACTGTGGAGATTGTAAATTAGTGCAGCTAGTTTGGAAAATAGCATTAAAGTCTCTCAAAAAATTAAAAACATAACTATCATATGATCTAGCATTTCTACTTCTGAGAATAGATCCACAGAAAACTAAAACTTTATGTCAAAGGACATCCACACTCCCATGTTTCTAGCACCATTATTTATAGCCAAGACGTGGAAGCAACCTAAGCTTCCATCAATGAATGAATAGATTAAGAAGTTGTGATATCACACACGACCACATACAACGTGCACGCACGTGTGAACATTACTCAGTCATGAAAAATGAGGAAATCCTGTCACTTGTGACAACATGGATGAACCTTGAGGGCATTATGTTAAGTGAAATAAATCAGACAAAGACAAATACTGTATGATCTCACGCATGGAATCTAAAACAACAATAACAGCAACAAGACAACAACCAAATTCATAGAAAAAGAAATCAGATTTGTGGTTACTTGAGGTGGGAGTTAGGGGGAAGGGGAATTGGATGAAGGTGATATAAAGGCATAAAGTTCCAGTTATATTATAAATAAGTACTCAGGATGTCATAATGTACAATGTGATGACCGTATTTAAGACTGCTCTATGAAAGTCAGCTAAAAATGGCATCTTTCTTGCTTGCTGGAAGGGAGCTGGTGCACACTTTGGGACCTAGCGGGAGCTGGAGCCAGAGCAGCTGCCCCAGGAGCTGTGGGCTGAGCTGGAGGCCGCGTTGGGAAAGAAGCATAAGGGTGGGATCCTCCCAGTTGTCCATGCCTGTTTCCTTCCACCTGATCTGGGATCTGCACCAGTTGCTGAGAGAAAGGAATTCCGCAGTCGATCTTCACGAGTTCCTAGAAGGCAGTGAAATCTACCTCCTGGAGGTGGTGATGCCTCCTAGGAACCCAGGGTTGGCTGCCCTCTGGAGAAAATTGACATGGGTAACAGCTGGCCAATGAAGAATATAAGTGGACACCTGCAATGTCCCCTGTCAGGATTCAAGGCATAGTGGGATTTTCAGTGACCTGGGGAAGCAGGTGAGGTTCATTGAAGGCTTTGGTCGTCAGCACCTTCAACTTCATTGTCGTGGTGGCAGCTGCCTTTGTCTGCGCTTATGTTGGAAGCCAGTGTATCTTCACAGAAATTGCCTTGTAGGTACTGGCTACACTTACCGTCACCTCCGTGGTGGGTCTGGCTGTGCCATGCGCCCTGGTATGGGCGATGATAAGTGAGCGGGAGAGATATAACTGGTTCTTCATTAAAGTCTGGAGAGGGCAGTCAACTCACCAGGCTCTCTGTACTCAGCTCTGGTTAGTTGGAGCCCGGCCAGCGCTGCCTGCTCCTCCTGTGGGAAACCCCATCCGTGGTCAACAGGGGAGACTCGGGAACAGCTGAAAACTAGTCTGTCAGTACTTTCTCCTAATCCCGGTGCCCACCTGCCTTCCCCAGTCCACCTGGGCCTGCTGGGGCTGGTGTTTTCCGTCGGGAGTGAAGAGAATCCAGACCGCCCCAGAAGTAGACCATACAGCCTGAACTTGCCAGGTGCACGGATCAACCGTCATCTTTGCTCCATGCATCCTTAATACAGACTGGCAACTTAGTTCTGAAGCCTCCACAAAAACAGAAAGAATTCCCTTTCTCCAGCTTGTGCTCAACAAGGAACTGATCAGAGGACATCAAATAAGAGAAAGATGAGTTGGTACAGGGTGATGGAATTGGAAGTGAGGCAGCTACCTTTTTTTGGAATCTTAGTTTCTATCTTCACCCTCTTCTTTCTGCTTGCCTTTCTCAGGTTTTCTGCATGCTTCTTCCCATCCCTGGATTTCACCAGTACTGATTAAACTTCCCACCTTCCTGTCACCCTTTGCTTTGCCTCCCAAAAGAAAAACAATTCAGAAGGCAAAAAAACACTGTCTCTGCTTTTTATTACAAAATCCCTTGCCCTTGTCTTTGGGACGGGTCTGCCTACTGTGGATACTAGTAAAAAATGATGTTCTTTGTGAACAGGGACTATTTTCAGATTTAACTCTCTCTAGAAATAGGAATAAACATACACATAATATGTATTTTAAAAAGACTGCTGTCTGACATATATGAAAGCTGTTAAGAAAGTTAATCCTTAGTTCTCATTACATTAGATAGATAGCTAGATATTGATATGAGGTGATGGATGTTAACTAAACTTATTATGGTATTCAGTGCATGATATATAGAAGTCAAATCATTACCATACTTTCCCATGTATAAGACATCCTTTTTAAAAAAATCTGGGGTCTAAAAACTGGGTGTGTCTTATACAGTGGTTGTAGATTTTTTTACTTGCATTTCCCGCTTTTTCACGGGGATGAGTTGTATGAATTCTATGATGTATAAAACTTGAGTTCAATAACTTTATGTAATACAATTTTTTTTCAAATTTCAGGCCCCCAAATTAAAATGTATCTTATACATGGGAGCATATTATACATGGGGAAATATAGTATGTTGTCCAACCTAAGCTGGTTTATTTTATATATATATATCTCAATAAAATTGAAAAAATAAATAAATATATATATATATATATATATATATATATATATATATATCAATAAAATTGAAAAAAGAAAGTGGGGTCTGACCTGACCAGGCAGTGGCACAGTGGATAGAGCGTCGGACTGGGATGCGAAGGACCCAGGCTCAAAACCCCAAGGTCACCAGGTTGAGCATGGACTCATCTGGCTTGAGCAAAGCTCACCAAGGCTTGAGCAAGAGATCACTTGGTCTACTGTAGCCCCCTGGTCAAGGCACATATAAGAAAGCAATCAATGAGAAACTAAGGTGCCGCAACAAAGAATTGTTGCTTTTCATCTCTCTCTTCTTGTCTGTTTGTCCCTATCTGTCCCTCTCTCCATCTCTCTCTGTCTCCGACACACACACACACCCCCACCCACACACACACACACCCACACACACACACACACACATGGAAACAGGGGTCTGGTGTGGAAGCTGCATGGAGGCCTGGCAGGAGCAGCAGGCGGGGCGGGGGCTCTGTGGGAGATGGGGCTGGATGCAGGTGGGCAGCAGGTGAGTGTGCAGGAGGAGGAGGGCTGCTTAGTGGTGGCTGGGCAGGAGCCACGTGCCAAGAAGAGGGACCCTTGCTGCTATTTTACCAGGTCTGGGAGAGAAACAGTGGGCAGAGGAGGTGGGGAGTGGCCAGGATCCTGCTAAAGCCGGGCCCCAGGCCCGGTATCTGGGCTAGGGGCGTGGCGGTGCTGGGAAAAAGGAGACCTGCAAGTTGTCTGCAGTCAGACATGATCCCACCTCCTCCTCCTGGTCCTGGTCCCCAGTGGTTATCTGGTGCTCTGCTATGGGGAGGTCAGGTCAGAGCACTCCCACCTCCTTTGTTTGCAACATTTCCGTGTGCAGTCAGCTGTGGAGGAGCGAGAGACCGAGGGTGTTTATCTAGGGGACAGTCTCCACATGACTGTTCTGCATAGTAGATGAGAACGTTGGATTAGATACCAGTACAGCTCTGATAATAATTCCTCGGTATGTACCACAAGCAGGCATCATGTGAGGCAAATACATCAGCGCATGCCAGGCATGTGTTTTCATGTGGCCGCCTCCCTTCTATTAGTGTCATCCTATTTCAGTGAACTCATGTGCCAAAGGGCCTAGCCTAATACCTGGCATAGAGTAGGTGCTAAAAATGGCACCTATTGTTTTCACTGCCACCTCGTGGCTCTAGGTCTCCCATTAGAGACATCCTTCAACACTTTGTCACTGCTCATGTGTGCTGTTTACACACTCACCTTTTCCCCTCTTCCTGGTCTTTATGAAGCTAAACCCAGATCACCCACAGTTACTGCCCCGGCACAGGCATGAGCTCATCAGGCGTGAAGCAGGACTGACATTGCCTAGTAACTGGGAAAATATCTCCAGCAGGCCCCACAGGGGCTAGAGAACCTCATCCCTTGGGCATGTGGGAACGGAAGAGCTTCACTGCAATAAAGATACAAACAAACTGAATTGGTCCCCAAACACCGCCTTATGTGCCTGACACTCAGGGGAACGGTCTTATTTGTGTCCTGTTTAACCACCTTCTCAAACTCCAACATGTACCTAAAAGGGTCAGAGAAGAGAAATAAGCAATCAGGGTTGGAGCCTCTCTAAGCCCTCTCTCAGATGATGCACACAGAGATTCACACACATATGCACAACAATGTACAAATTCACGTACACACACACAGATACATACACACACTTTGGGCTGACTTCCTGTCTTATCAGTCTGCACTGAGTCAGGGGAGTTGTTTGTACTTCAGAGGCGTTCAGCCATTCTGTGTGTCTGGATTGGAATGAGGACAAAAGTTGTTTGGATCAGAGATGTTGTGCAACCTTGTGTGATGGATGCCTGCTCCACTTCCCGGTCCTTCTCCATTGCACAAACTGTAGCTGGTGGGAAAGTTCAACACGTAGTGGACAATATGCGGCTGCCAGCCACACAAGGTGGGAAAGGGAGTGAGCGTTGAGAAACTAATTTGTATTTTTTTTTAGCAGGACAGCTATGCTGAAGAATTTTCTGCCCGATTGCTAAATAAGAAGCAGGAGAAGGGCAGATGGAATAATGCAGCGACTCCACGAGAGTTGCTTTGTTCCCCAAGCCTCCAAATGTGGAAGGTGGTATGATAAAAGATAGAATGCAGGTCTGGAGATAGGAAGTCTCATCTGTGAGTGACAGTTCATCATCAGGAGGAGAGTGAGGTTGGCTGGGCTCACCCAGAATCAGGTTGCCTGGAGCTGAGTCCAGGTCCTGAGTTCTCTCACTGGCTGTGTGACCCAAGGCAAGGCCTCTGATGTGAAATGAGACTAGTGGTACTCCACAGGGTAGGTGTGAGACTCAAGAGGCCGTATGTATGTGGTTCAAAGCCCAGACCCTGAAGCCAGCAGCAAATTCTCTCACTCTAACCATCTAACTTTTGTGTGAGTTTTTTATACCCCTGCATTCGAGAGCCAGCTCACCCAAGGTGCTTTTATCTGGTCTAGTTCCATCAGGTCTCCTGCTCCCCAGACAGACTCAAGTCTTGACTGTTTACTCCTACTTCATCACTTCTGGTCTTTCGGCAGGTCCGTAAGTCACCATCTTTGCTCCCACTGCTTATCCCTTGACATCCTTCACACCTCCTTGCTCCAGGTCTCTTGGCATCAATTAATAGCTATGGTTCTAGCCCTGTGGTCAACTCCTAGCTTGTTGGAAAATTATCATCCCCCAAGCCCACATATAATGTTTATAGATAACATAATATTACAAGATTTAAAAAATATTAACCCGACTCATATAAGCTTAATTACTTCTTCAGTCATTATCTGAATCTTGGGGCTGGATTAGAGCCAGAGTATTTTGGTTCAGATCTTCTAACATTTTCCTCCTATAGAATTGAGATGAGATTAAGGTGACTCAGAATGGATTGTGAGCCTAAGCTAATCCAGGATAAATCTGAAATGGAAAAGAGTCTGTAGAAATGGTAACCCCTATATTCTTACCCACAATTCATTCTGCATTTCACTCCAATTTGGCTTCTAGCCTCACCACTTTATTGAAATGACTTTTGCTAAAGTCAGTAATATATGCTCTACTCAATGGATATCATTCATATTTTGGACAGTTTTATATTTTCATATGAACTTTTAGTTATTCAAGTTATAAAGTATATTTAATTATTCAAAGTCCCAGAGTATGATACTATCACAGGGATTAGAAAGAGAACACGTGCTTAGTAACAAACAGTGAGTTTAGTCAGTTTCACATAGATTGTTTTTACCTTCAGGAAATCCAGAATGCCTAGAAATTATTAAAAATTTGAAGAGGATAATTTTTATAAGCTTTCTCTCCTCAACTTTGGCTAAATGTAGCCACATTAAAAATAGTGACATAGTCTTTGATCATGAAGCAGAAATATATAATGGTAGATTTCTTACTCAAAAATGATATTAAATCAAAGCTCTCATTCAGTAACATACACACTATATATTAGAAAAATAACATTCTACATTTTACAGCACATTCCCAGGTAACATTAACCAGATTAAAAAATAAAGAGAACCAATGCTATTATATATGTACTTGAGCTGGACAGTTTCTCAAGTAATGGAGTCATGTTCAGGAAATAATACTTAAAAATATAAATTCTTATACAGTGATTTCTTTGTTAAGTCTCTTTCAAATTCTTTAGTTGGTAGCAATACTTAAAAATCTTTAACTGTAAAGTCATAGTTGCAATGGTTTGATTTTTACTGAATCTTGAAAAATTTTAAGTGCCTTTAAATTTATTATCTTCTGTTTCTTTTTAAATTACACTTATTGGGGTGACATTGATTAATAAATTTGTATAGGTTTCAAGTGTGTAATTCTATGATACATCATCTGTATATTGCATTTGTGTGTCCACCACCCAAAGTCAAATCATCTGTGTCACCATATATTTGGTTCCCTTTACTTAATACTCCTATGGGGATAATTATCATAGTCCTCAGCTGATTCAACCAACCCCTTTAGCTACTTGGCTCTGGGACAAAAGTTGGCTGGATGATGTGCTTAATCATCTCTGTAGGAAAAATGTCTTCTTCTACTTCCGATTCCTCCTCCTCAGTCACCTCCTGAGTAACATTTCAGGAGGATTGCTGACTTATAGACTTAAAGGCATCTATAATTGACACATTTCTAGATGTTGTTGAAATAGTGTCTGAACTTCTGCTTTGGATAGAAGTCTTTTTAGATCAGGGCCTGGATGATCAGTTTATTATAAAGAATACTGCTTGGGAAACAGCCAAATGAAATGAAGGAGAAGCATTGAGCAGGGTGACATCAGCCTCCCAGCATTTCCACATATGTACAACCTGGAACTTTCACACCACTTATTTCTTTATCTTTCTTGTCCACCAAAGGGTTTTCACACATTCCTTCCTTCTTGGCACACTCTGCTGCTGTATGAGACACTACTACACACTCCTGGTTGGCTTCAAGCTTCTCTGGCCATCATTCTGTTTCTTTTGATGGATCTTCTTCTGTCCAGGCTTTAAGTTTAGAATTCCTCAGGGTTTTTTTTTTGTGTTGTGTGTGTGTGTGTGTGTGTGTGTGTGTGTGTGTATGTGAGAGAGGGGGGGGGAGAGGGAGGAAAGGACAGACAAGAACAGACAGATAGGAAGGGGGAGAGATGAGAAGCATCAACTCATAGTTGCAGCATCTTAGTTGCTCATTGATTGCTTTTTCATATGTGCCTTGACTGGGGGCCTCCAGCCAAGCCAACAACCCCTTGCTCAAGCCAGTGACCTTGGGCTCAAGCAAGCAACCTTGGACTTCAAGCCAGTGACCTTTGGGTTCAAGCCAGTGACAATGGGTCATGGCTATGGTCCCATGCTCAAGATGGTGACCTCAGGGTTTCAAACCTGGGTCCTCAGTGTTCCAGGCTAACACTCTATCCACTGCTTCATCTGGTTAGGCCAGATAGAATTCCTTAGGTTTTGATCCTAGACCACCTTTCTTCTCACTCTGCTTCCCTCTGGAAGATCTCACCCACTTCCATGGCTCCAAATACAATCTCCCATCTTCTATCTTTAAGTAAGACTGCTCTTCTGAGCTCTATACTCATATATGCAGCTCCTGCCAATTCTACCTATGACCCTAGTTCTATGCACTTCTCTCTCTCCTCTGCCCCTTCTTTTTCTATATTCACTGTCCCTCACTTGGACAACTGTGACCACCTTTGCATTCATTCTGATTTCTTAGCAACTAAAGTAATCAGACTCTGTCCCTAGTCTGTGTTAAACTCTTCAGTGGTTCATCATTATTCCTAGGGTAGATATTGAATGATCTTACTCAGAGTGTATTTTCAGCACTCTGGTTTTCTTTTTGGTTTCTGAATATCCAAGGTTTCTATCCATTTCAGGGCCTTCTCACATCTCAGACCCTTGTCAGGTATGTCCCTTTTACACACTTCTGTGGTGACATGGACTTTTCTTTTGCAGCACGTATCACGATTGCCACTAAATGTTGATAAAATTTTTTGTTTCTTGTTCATCTCTACCACTGAAATGCTCTTTAAAATCAGGCATTATTTCTCTTTTAACAATTTATCCCTAATACTGAGCAGGTTTACTTGATTCAACAAATACTTCTCAAGGGACTGAATAAACCAGTGAGGGGTAAAGGCATGGGACAATTCTGGTATAGGGCTTTTGCCCAAACCTTGAAAGTGGTTGCTGAGGTTGGTGCCTATGGATAGACGTGACATCCAGCTTTCTTCCAGATATAGATTTTTAACTTCCACAGAGGGGACTGTCTATGTCAAGGCCTTTGGGTGTCCCCGAGGACAGCACTGTGTGTCTGAATAAGCTTGATAACAACAAACCTGTGAGACTACAGGGTGTCCAGATTGATTCAGTTGTGAAGAAGGAGACTATGACACTGTCTTGCTTTGACAAATAATGAATTGGTAGCATGATGCTGTAAAAGGAGTCTGGGCTCAAGCAACCACTAAATTAGGGTTTGAATCCCAACTCAACAGCCTATTATCTTGTAAAATCAGGCAAGTTATTGAATTTCTAAGCCTCCATAGTCACCTATCTCATTGGATTGTGAGGATTAAATGATGTAATCTACAAGTGCTCAGTTTAGCATTTGGCACATAGCAGAAGCTGACTAAATGTCGCCATTATTGTTATTATTAATGGTACCAATTCTGTAATAAAAAACTATTTGACCTTGGCTAGGTTGCTTTCTCCAGCTGTAAGATCATCATCATCTTTCTTTCTTTCTCTTTCTTTCTTTCTTTCTTTCTTTCTTTCTTTCTTTCTTTCTTTCTTTCTTTCTTTCTTTCTGTCTTTCTTTCTTCTTTCTCTCTCTCTCTTTCTCTCTCTCTCTCTCTCTCTCTCTCTCTTTCTTTCTTTCTTTTCTTTGATGAGGTGACCTCTATAGTCTCCCCCCTTGAAAAAGTCAATGAATGAGGTAACATTTAAGTCTCATCTATTCTGGAACTCTTTAAATAACACTCCTATGGGAGGGGTAAAATCCTTTCTCTTTGCATCCACACTCATTTAGACTTGTGCTGGAAGATAAGCAAGAATGACACACACAGGAGGGAAGTCCAGTCCAGTCTGGCACAGTCCTACCTGGAATCTGGTACTTTCGGGTGGGGCTAGAGGCAGATGTTTCATGACAGCCACATCATGTACATTTTTTTTTTCCTGGGAATAATGGCAGAAGAGAAACCAGAGAAGCAGGATGACTTAAATTTATTTTCTTGGAAAGAAGATTTTGTTGGCAAGACTTTTGCTTTGCCTCATAAATGGGCAGGGAGGCTAACTGAGCAGGAAGAACTGGGTTTGAACCACTCCCTCTTTGCTGGCTGGGCCCAAGAACATCGCCTGTATGGTTCTTGGTTCCAACTCATACTTTCCTTCTCCAGAAGACCCGGGTTGTCCTTCTGCCCCTTTGGTGGTCTGCCATTAATCTGATACATTTAGGTGAAACGTGTGGGAGGAAAAGAGAACGCGGAGGACAATGGCTTTAAATAGGGAGAGTTGGGGGCACAGAAGAGAGGAATCTCTGGGCAAAAGATAGTATTATATCCAGCTGAGTGACAGAAATCCAAAATTATTAGTGGTTTAAACAAGATTAAGGCTTATTTATCTCAGACATTAAATGCTAGGGAGGCAGACTGGGGTTGTTACTATGGCTTCAATATGCAGTTTCCATATTGTGGTACAAGATGGTTGCTCCAATGTTGGTCATCATACCTGCATTCTAGGCAACTGGAAAGAGGAGAGAAAAGGGGAAGGGAAGGTCCCATACCTTTTCTTTAAGCACATTTCCCAGAAATTAATCACGTTGCTTCAACTTATATCCCAATGGCCAGTATTTAGTCACATGGCTACATGTAGCTACAGAGAGACTGGGAAATGTATTCTTGTTCTGAATAGACACATGCCCTTCTAACTTTTGCGGGGTTCTATCACTGAGGAAAATGTTGAGTACAGGCATCAGAACACAATCAGTAGTCTCTGCCACACCCTGAAAACAAGAATGGACACTGCGGAGTAATGTTATAAGGACAGCCACAATTAGCCTTAAAAGTGGCTCTGGAGTCAGGCAGCCAGACCTGATTAGACTTTCTAAATCTCTCTGAGCACCAGTCTTCTCTTCTGTAACATTAAGAATAACTTCTCTAGAGAATTACCAGAATCAAACGAGGTGATGTTTGTAACTTGCCTAGTGTCCTTCCTGGCAAACAGTCGGAAGCTTATAATAAGCCTTAATGATTACGATGTTTGTTTTGGATGCAGAACATCCCTAAGGATGTCCTTGTCCTTTGACCCAATTGGAAATGAGATTTCTAGCTGGTCACCATCATTCTTGTGACCGTTACCCACACCCTTCAAAAAGGCTGTTGTTTTCTCTTTAGAGAGCTTAGCCTCTTGCTCAGATTTTGAATTCTTCCGAAAGCCAAGATCTCCTGGACAGGACAGAGTCCTAGCATTTTTATAATAATAGCTTATAAGAGGAAACGATCAGTAAGTTCTCTCTCTAGTTAGTGCTTAGTGCTCTCAAACGTGCATAAATTAGCTTAATAAAGCACTTATTGTCCACTTATCAATAACTGATTATTGAAAACATATCTGCTACTTGTGGTGCAGTCACAGAATACCCAGAGTGGCTCCAGCCCCCAATTTTGCCTTCTTCCACCTGCTGCCTAACAGCCAGTCAATGTCTGTGCTTCTCCAAAAGGATTTTATTAATTGCTAATCACTGCAGGGGAAAAAACATGCCTAAGGGTACTCTTTCCATCTCCATCCCAATTGAGGACACACCCTGGCTTGTGCCCCTAAAACACAAGGCATAGGCCAACTTGACTGTCTGCTGGGCAGCTTTGTTCTGCAGGTGGTGGGTCCAGGCTGTGCCTACTGCTGGCCTGAGCAAGGCCAGGCTGTTGTTTCCTTTGCACAGCACCAGAAATGTCAAGTGTGATTTCAGAAAAAATTCAAGGATTCATTTAGGCAGAATTTTATAATTTATGAAGCATTTTTGTATGTCAATAAAAATAACAAGGGTAATACCAACATTTATTGCATATATAAGAAGTATTTCATACACATTCTCTCTAAATTTTACTATCTAGCATAATGAGCATTACTGTATACCAGTTTTACAGATCGGTAAACAGGCCCAGAGAGTACAGATGACCTATCCAAAAATACAAGCTCAAAAGTGGCAACTCTCAAAAGAGGTAAACTTGGGACTCATGCATTATTCTGATTCCACTATAATTTCTTGCTCCATCAGGAGCCACGTAGAAGAAAGAAGAGGAAAGACTTGGGCCATAAAAATGCTACCTAGAAGGAAACATTTTAGAACCATAGCTGAATGGTGATCTTACGGGCTCTAGACAGCACAGAAGCCATACACTCTCTTGCCTTCTCCTAATCTCCCTTCCAGTGAAGGCAGAGGTGTTTCTGAGGGCCACTGGCTAGGAAGGCTGGAGAGAGAGAATGTTGTCTTTAGATAGGACAGCCTAAAGCTCAGTACCACTGACACGTGTGGAAGTTACGTCAGAGGGAAGCAGGAAACCCTTCATAATAGTAATAACAATAATGTCATTTTTTCCTGTTTCATATTTAATATTACAGTTCTCCTTGGTCTCTTTCATTCTATAATTGTATCTCTTACAGTAATATTCTTAAACATCAATACATATGCCTTTTCCTACAATTTCTATAAAACAATTTCAAATTTTATTATCAATATTACTAGTAAGATTAACACTACTGAGTCATAGTTAATATTTCTTTTATCATTTTAATGTGCTCTGCTGTTGGGTTATTTTGTATTCTTATGTTTAACTTTATGACTTTTTTCTTTTCCTATTTGCTTTAATTATATTTTTGTACATACAATATTTACTGACTTGAAATACAAAACATTAAAAACATACGCTCAGAAGACTTCACTCTCATCAAAACTTCTCTAATCTACTTTCTTTCAGGAACCACTTTCGTTAGTGTCTGAGTTTTTCTAATTTATTTTGTAAACATATGTGTGTATGTCTATAAGTGTTTTTTGCACAGACACCCATATATTTAAAAGAAAATATTTTCATTTTTCTGTTCCTTATTAAGATAACATGAAATGTTTAATTGTTAAATCAGACTTAACATAGATTATAGATCTACCCAGTTCCCATTTACGACTTATTCAAAGGACATAGGCAAAAGCAAGATACTGGTCAAACATTCTTCCTGTGAAGAGGTCCAGGGCCACCTCCAGCTCTCCCGGTGCCTTCTTCCCCATAGTAAACCACATTCTGTTTTGTGCTTAACATGTGAAATGAAGCAATGGACATGGATTGCCGCTCCTTTGGCTGAGCATTTTGCAGGGTTTCCACATAGAAGGTAGTTGATTTCTTCCATCCAGGGCAAAGGAGCTGGCCCTGAAGCTCAGGGACAGCCAGATGGGAGAGTGCCAGGCTGTGTGAGGAGGGCAGAAGCTTCCTCGCTCTCTAGGCCTACCATTCTCCTGACACCTCTGTGTGTTCACCAACCTGGAAACTCAACAATGCCATTTGATCTCAGCTTGATTGATGCTACTCTGAGCACTGTGTGCTTATCACTGAGTGAGCTTTTACAAACACTGCTTCACTGAATTGTCAAAACATTTTTGCAAGGTAGACTTTATTCCTGTTTTATAAATGAGGAAAATGAGGCTCTGACAGGTTAATGCCTGAGGACACACAGCTGATAGTGGTAGACCCGCAATTTGCCCCAGTTAGCCAGATTCTACCCAGCCTGTAACTACTGTATTCAATGCAAATAAAGCAGTTAGCATAATGAAATGCTTAGTAAAAAGCTCAGAGCCCCGAACATAGCAAGTACTCAGTATGGCAATTACTGTAATCAACAGTGTGAGCTCATTGTGGGCATTGTATATGTATCTTTCTATGACTCCAAGTGCACAGCGCAGGACAGGATATGAATGCTTAATTCTCACTGACCGACGGTGACTTCAGAAGTAGAACATCCGTGGAGAAGAGCAATGTAACTTGAGTGCAGCACTGGCTTAAGGCGTGCAATGTGGACACGATTGGTGACGGTCAATGGCTTGGCTTTCCCAGAGGAGACAGGCCGGCTGGGCTGAGAGTCTCAGGCTCTCCTGGGGTTGACAGAGCCTGGGAAAAGCTGCAGAAAGGAACAAGAAGGTCATTGTTGCCAGCTATAAAAGTTCAAGGACTTTTCCAAAGAAAAGGGATAGGATATGGGTTAACTGAGTTTTCAGACCACAAAGTAACCATTGGGACTTTCCTGATTCTAGCAACCAGTCATAGTTGTGGTGAGTAAAGAAAGTGGTAAAGCAGCAAGGCAGGGCAAGGATTTGACATCCCCAAATGGTTCTGGTTTCATCGCGGGCTTTGTAAAAACAGCCATGGGAACCTACCGGAGCAACGCTGAGTGTTTGGACCCAACATCCCCCAGCATTGGGGCAGCCGCCTTCCCCCGGTTCCAATCACAGTCAGCTCCCTGCCGTGCTTCCTTCACCCCAAGAGGCGCACTAAGGTCCGGCTCTGAGCCCTGTCCCGTGGGCCCCTACGCAGTTTAGTCCACTCTTCAGTGAGGCCCCTAAGGAGGCATCACTTGCTGTTCGCCAGATTCTCACTACCTAGGCCAAATTTCATTTTGTTATTGAGTATGTGGATAACAGGTCAAACTAGAAACTTGAGCGACCTTGATTTAACTGAGTAAAGGAGGGGGAAGGGCACGTCTTAGGTAAGCTCAGGGACACAGGCCGTCCTCCACCTGGAAAGGACTGACTTGCCTTCGCTAATGGGCCTCCTCCTGTCTTTAAATGCTAACAGCTAGAGAGAGTTAAAAGGATTTCTGAAAGGTTTATTTTGGGGTAGGTTTGAAAGCTCCCCTCTCCTGTTCTGTTTTTCTTTTTAGACAGCTTTGCACAAGGGGCAAGGCTCCTGCCAAAAGGCCTCGTAATGCCCCTCTTTGGGGACTGAATTTATCCGCTCAGCTGTCCCTTGTAAATTTATTCCTGTGTGAGATTTTTCCCAAACCATTCATTCCTTCGCTTAGCTCAGGCAGCTGGAATGCAGAAAAAAAATACATTTTTTCTTTTTCTTATCCTTTTTTTTTTCCTCCCAAGAATGTGCCTTTTGTGTGCTGGGAGGGGCTGGGCTGGAGAGAAGAGAAAGCAGACGTGGGTGCCGATACACACACCTACGGGGCTGTGAGCACCCCGGGCCCAGGGCGGCCCCGGGCTGGTGAAGGTGGCACAGGGCCCCCGGGATGCCAGTGGTGAGGGTGTCTGCAATGGGGGCCTCTGGTCCTCAGCCTGGGACTTGGCCAGAAAAACACCTCACTGGTTGTTTCCATAGCAACATCACAGTTTAACTGGAATGGAAAGCTCTGTGGGTCAGAGCCAGGAGTGGCTTTCCAGCTGCACGTGTGCACAAAGTGGGTCCACGGGGAGGAGGAGAGTGTTGGGAAATTTTACTTTATTTTTCCTTGAGTGGTATGGTCTCTGAGGCAGGTGAGGACTGTGGAAGGGGTTGGAGGTGACATATGTGCTTGAAGAATTTGGTTTGCCTTAGGGACAGGGAGAATTTTCCTGTAAGGCATGATCACTGGGGAGGCCTTGCATCTTGAGCAAAAGGGGAAGGTATGTTGGCACAAGCAGGCTCATGAATCGGCTGGACAGTCTGTCCTCTTCACTCCCATGATGTTTATCTTCCCAGAGTATACCAGCACATCAAGGTGGTTGAAAATTTAGCAGCATTGGCAGAAGAGTCAGGATAGGAGTGTGCTCTGTCCTATGGACTTGTGCTGTGGAGCAAAGGGCGTTTGCAGTAGTTCAAAGTACAAATGATTAGAGGTCCAGGGGTCCTGCTGCATAATCTGCCAGCCGCAGTCAGAGCAGGCAGATGAACACTGGCACCCCAGTTCTGGGCTCACATCTATGCCATAGCATTCTGTGAGGGTTTCTGCCAAGAATAGCTGTTCAGGAGTGCAGAGGCCCCCACCCAGCCAGGAATCTGTTTTCTCTAATGGGCTGGCAGACAACTTTTAGACTCAATGAACCTGCACCATCTTTTTCTATCTATAGAATATATACACTTTTTTTGAGGCAGGTGCCACTTCTATCCCTCCAGCACCAAGGGACCACCTGGTCATCTGAATAAGAGACTCATTGATTGAATGTGTGTGCTTGTGACTGAGGCTCTGCCTTTCTAATGAGGTGATGTCCATGCGGCAGACCCATTGGCTACCATTTAAGTAGCCCAGGCGGGAATACTCATTCTATAAAGAATAGACTAACATTCTCAATGGAATGTTTTTGCCATGGTTCGCTGGCAGGGTGGTGGTTTCTCTTTCGTGAGCCTGTCTTTCCTGGTCATGTCCTTCCGTAAACACTAAGTGTTTTAAACACCAGTTTTCAATTTCAGTGTGCCGCCCCTTGGAATGAATTAGTTTGAGGGCAACCGTAGTTTGTTTCTGGAATGATACTATCACTTAATGGCTAAGAGTTCAGTGCTTGACATAAGACAGACCTAGATTTGAATCCTGGATCTCACTTATATAGCTATGAAACTACCTGTTCTCTATAAACTTAGTTTCCTCAACTGTTAGGACTAAATGTAATAATGTGTTTGAATCTCCCAATTATATTACTTATTACCATTATTGGTTATGCAATAATTGATATATGTTAGAACTTATGAGCTAGAAGCCCCCAGGCTGAATGTGTCCTTCCCCCAGACCCAGATGTTTGGCCAGTGCAGTATTTTAAATAACATTGACTTAGTTGCCAACATCTTAAAATTGGGAAATTTCACATAAAATTTGGAATTTGAGGCTTATGTTGAAAAATCATTAGCTCTGACAAGCCTGGCTCCTGTTTCTTGTGTGGTAACAGTCAGGCGGTGGTGGGCTGAGCAGGGCTGGTGACTTTCCATGGGGTCTACACCTCCAGTTCACCAGCAGCTCAGTCCTCTTGCTTGTGTTACCTCCTCCCTATGGGCACATGCCCTTGGGTCCCCACACCTATAGGGTCCCTGCTGACTCTGGAATTCTAGCTATTTTGGCTCACTGATGTGTAGTAAGGGCTCCTGGAACCCAGCAAATCAAGTTAAAGTTAACCTTGCCAATAATGCTTCTCTGCTTAAATGAGAGAAATCTGGTAGCCTCTTCTTTGCCATCCAAAAGAGTAGTTGATTTTATTGCTCTCAGCAATGCCTCGGGGGCCAGAACCTGCTGATCTAAAAAGTCTTCCTCTTTGATCACTGACCACTGGGTCATCTCAGTAGTGTGTCTTCCTTGCTCTCATACCAAAGTCTAAAATGCTCATGACTTTGGCCTTGCGGTTTAGGAAGTTGCTTCTCTTGCTTTGATGCTGATGTCTGGGTGGCATTTGAGCATAATTTACTCTTTTCTTGACTCTTGACTATTTTGAGTCTCTAGAGCTGCCTGGTCCTAGTGCTCAAGAACTTTGCTCATTGAGTTAATGACAATGCTAGACTATGCTACTGGCTCTTGCTCAGAAGTACTTCTGGTGCTTGGGAAAAACCATGATGGGAAGAAGCCTTTCTTTCTCTCTCTGTGTCTCCCAGCTTCTTCTTTTGTATGGGATGGAGGTAGAACCACAACAGCATAGAGGAGGTGAAGGCTTGGAAGAAGCCCTGAGCCTTCTTCTTTTCTTCAGAGGTTCTTCTGTAAAGCCACAACTTCATGAAAGTTCTGTGGGAGTCAACTTCTCCCTTCTGCCTCAGACACATCCCATGAGGTTGTTAAGCTCTGGGGAGGTGCTGGGTCTGAGCATGGGATTGAGGTCTGGGAGGAACTTGACAGTTTCTGTGGGTGGATAGGTTTCTCTGACCCTTAGTGTTATGCTGGTGGCAGAGGCCAGGAAGGTTCACTTTGGGTTCAAGCAGACAGTAGAGGAACTGTGGAGCCGGAAAGCGTTGGGCCATTCCTGTTTAATAGATTCTTGCAACGGAGAGCAAACAGGCAGGGAAAATCCTTTTCTCCTTGCAGCAGGCAAACAAACAGCAAAATGGCCCCTCACAGTGGCAGCAAATGACCTGCAATTTGCCCTGAGGGCAAGCACCTGTAGCCTTACATAGGGTACACACATGTGGTTCTGCCACATGCCCATGTACTAGTCATGCAAAGTGTAAGTGAGCAAGCCTAACACAGCTGTTTCCCTACATTCCACTCCTTTGGGTTGCTTACCTCACAATCTATATGACACAATCTTCTGCAATGGTCCTTGTGTAAGGAGTGAGGCACATTACATCACAGAAACAGTACAGACCACAGCAAATGAATAAGAAAGGCACAAGCTATACCAAAAATGACATTAATTACAAAGGTGCCCCTCACAATATCTCCCTGAGCACTCTGCCCAGAGAGTTAACTGGAGGCCTACTTCTTGCCCCTTACCCCATGGTAGATGGGAGGCCTGTATAGTTCAGGGTCATATCCATTAAAGAAAATGTTCTTGGTGCAAATCTGCAACTGGATGGGAGCAGCTGTGCAGTGCAGGAGGGTGTCCACAGGTGCCGGGACCCCTGCCAGGGTCTCTTGTTACTGTCCACAAGTGGAGTTTCCATCCAGCAAGGGAGCCAGTAGCCCCCCTCCTGTCATAGTCCCTTCTTTAAGAGCCATCATACTGTTCAATGATCAGTCCACGATAGCATAGCTGTCTGTACAAATCACCAAAGGTGAAGGTCCAATACAGGCAACTAGCCATAGAGCTCTTTGATAACAGACCTCAACACCTTTCCATAAGCACTCTGTCCATTGCCACAAGCCCTATCCAAACTCCTCAGCAAGCTCACAGGGTGTGGCAAGGTCAAACACATTCAAGGCCTGTGCCACCTTGATAATTCTCTTAGCTTCTGCTGCTGCTGCTAAAAAAAAAAAAAGCACTTATTATCTTCTAAGGTCAACACCTGCTAAGGCCAACACCTGCTGCACATTAGAAGGGAATCAGTGGACTGCCAATTTCACATGGGACCTTTGGCCTCCCACCCACCCTAGTTAGACAGGTCCCTCGACCTTCCTCCTATTCAGACTGGAACAACAGGTCTTGGGGATCCACCTCCCCCATAGCTTTCTCCATCATATAATCCTGCAATTGTGCAACCCGAATGCCAGCCATTTTCTTGGCAGTTGCTAGGGCTGCCCGCTTCCCCCACTTTTTCAGCATCTGGAGCCTCTGCTCTGGATTAAGCTTCCACCAAAGCTCTGACAGGACTCTGTTAGACCTGCCATCCAATTTTGTTTTATCTTCCTCAGCTGTAGTCAATACTACCCACATCTGTGTTCAGGTAACCTTTATAGGCCCATTTCTTTTGTTAGTTGGAGGGGGCGGGTGCAGCATGGGCAGCAGCTCACACAGCCTTATGATCCCATGCTGCCTCCACCTCCCACCAACCTGCCACTGTCTGTGTAACAGTGTTGATGGGCTGCTCCACATAAGGGCTCAAGATAGCCATTAGTGACCCAAAAAGGGATGAAGGGGCTCTACAGAGAATAAGGTCCTTTATCCCTGCTGTAAATACTTCCTCATCTGGCCCTCAGGGTCACAGGTTGAAAGCAGCCTTCTTTATGTCTAGTTTCCAGAGGACCTGCTGCAGCTCAATATATGACTTCTACTGAATCACTGGCCCTGGAAAATCTCCAGCATTCTGCCAGACCATATGAATGGCAGCCATCACCCATTCTAATAGTGTATGGTTTCCTGGGTTGTTATGGCAGTCCTGAAGACACTGCCTCAAGGAGTAGTGCATGGTAATGGCAGCTAATTTCTCCATCTCTGTTCCAGAGAGCATAATGCCATCCACCTCTATGTCCTACAACCACAGCAACCAAGATGCCAGGGACTCAGTGAATTTCACTTAAATTTCACTCCTAACTTCATCAACTCTGTCTGGGTGTAGGGCCAGACCACAGAGTGCTCCACTACTTGAGGAGAGGTTGTGCCTGTGCCTGAGGCACTTTTTGCTGCTGGGTTTTTACCTTCTGGGTGATCACCAGCCAGGCTCTGAGTCTGCCAATGGCAATTTTAGCCTGAATCTCTTCCTCAGAGAATGAGAAGCTGGGAACTCCTGTAACCACCCATTCAGAGCCACTCCACTGGCACGAATGCAGCTCTTAGTTCAACAACTGCTTCAGCTTTTGCGGCTGCCAGCTCTTGGCCTGAAACTGAAACTCAAGTTTTTGAACCCACAGTTTCTCTAACAACTGCTTAGTTCAGCATTCTGCTTCTAGGGCAAACTGGAGTTCTCAAACTTGGGTGGCCTCTCTCACAGAGATTTCAGTTTCTTCTTGTGGGGCTATAAAAAACACCCAGCCCATGGCCCCCAACAGTATAGCCACAGGGAACCATATGCTGTAGAACCACAGCCATTCCTCTAGCTCACCCTTCAAGGGTGTTGGTAGCTCCATAGCAATCTGATCTGAATCCTGCCCACTACGCCAGATGTAATGCTAGTGGCCAAGGCGAGGCAGGTCCACACTGAATTTGGACAGATGGTAGAGCAACGGCAGAGCTAGAAAGCATTAGGCCATTCCCATTTAATAGATTCTCAGAATAGCAGACAAGAAAACAGGCAGGGGAAAACCTCTTTTCCTGGAAGTAGGCAAACAAACAGCAAAACAGCCCCTTGCAGTAGTGGGCAAGCGATTTGCAATCTGCCCTCAGGGCAGCACCTGTAGCCTTACATAGGCTACACACATGTGGCTCTGTCACATGCTCATGCACTAATCATGCCAATGCAAGCAAGCAAGCTTAACACAGCTGTTTTCCCTACACTTAGCAAATAGTCCTGCATGAGGTCTGGCCTCCTCCCTACCCAGCAGTATTACTGTGGTTGTTGGTAGTCTGAACAGTAAGGAAGAGTGGGTGGCTGCCATTGGGAATGTAATTCTGTGACTTCCTATTTGCCAAATTCTCCAACTTTGGGGACAAATGCTCCATGAATTTTTAGTTTTGTAGGTTAGTGTGTAATGACTGAGAGAGTGGGTTAAAGAGCTTTGGTATTCCTGCCATCATCTCCAGGAAGTGGGGTTGAAGCAATAGAGCATTTTTAGAGAGCCCAAAGAAAATACCATTTTGTGCAGAAACAAGCTTGCTATTTAAGTTCCATCAACAAATTGACAGGAGAGCAAGAGACAGCCAAAAATCACATTACATTTTCTACAATTTTGATAGCCTTAAGATAATCCACTTGTGTGTTCACTGATCTAAAGACACAGAACTCATTCATACTAGAGGTTGGGTTTACTCACTCTGATGGTCTGTACATGAGTGGTCTTGTCCTCTCTAAGTGTCTTCAGATGAGTGACAGAATAGCCAAGCTCCTTGGCCTGAGGCTGACCTGGGAAGAGGCTGCTGGGATGCCCTGCTCCTCACAGGGCCACGGGAAGCTGGTGAGGAAAGGCCCCAAGCCAATCTAGCTGCATGTCCCTGCAGATCACAGGCCTCTGCTCACCAGGTCTCACCGGACACGGTGATTTTCCATCCCAAATCTGCACCGGAGTCACCTGAAAGCACACTGGATGCAAGCCGAGTCGGCAGGTTTAACAAGCACTCCTAAATGACTCCGAGCTTAAGAAACACCCATCTCACATGTGGACTTTAAAAAATCATGTGGAGAATGTTTTTCATTCCTCAATTTCAAACATTCTTTAATAGTATCTCTGATTAGAGTGGAGAAGTTCCAGGAACCTAAATGCCAAGCCCTGGACGGGACAGGGTATGGGTTTCATAATCATCTCGTGCTGCCTGGGGCTCCGTTCAGGTCAGGTCAGCGAGGGTCTCATTACTCCAGACACCTGCTGGAGGGAGCTTCGTAACCAGCTCTAGATGTCCTTCTCGTTAAGCTGCAATTGTTCCATTTAAAGACTTGACCTGACACCTCTTGGTTCCAGTTGGCACACATTTTCACTTAAAACCATCAAATGTTGGCTCCAAAGGAAATTTAGAGATCTATTTCTGAGTTCCCATTTTTATAAATGAGGAGTTACAGGTTAGAACTAGTAAAAAATAAAAAAGCTACCATTATTAATTTTTGAACCTGCATTCAAGGAGCTTCATGGAGAGAGAGATGTAGGAAGAGAGCAATCAACTAGGAACAAAATTATTCTCCCCAGATTCAGCTGTTGCCCAGGCAGAGATGATCTCCCATTTCCAGCAATGGCGAAATGCCCTGTCCCCCCTCCCCAGCTTCGCTGTCACTCAGAGGGGACAGCTCACCTGGCCCCACCTGCTTGAATGGGCGCTTCCACCCAGGAACGTGCCACCCCAACTTGCTTGTGGTGGGACATGTTCAGTAGACACAGAGTGACAGTTATGTCACAAGCTCTACTTTGGGCCTCAGTAGCATTAACATCAAGAATGGGAGCTACTTTCCCAGAGCTTACTATCTAATTCTAAACATATGAAATTGTGTTTTTAACTGTCTGCTTTCTCCCTTGCAAGAAAATTTTGATGCATGAATTTTTGATAAAGAATAACTCAATTCCTTAACTTCCTCATTCCACAAATATTCATAGGAAACCACTCTATGCCAGACATGTAAGAGAAGATTCGTTTTTCCTGGAGTCCCGTCTACTGTATGCACTGCGGTGTGCAGGGCATGTTACAAAGAGATGCACCAAAGACATGCATGGTAGGCAGCTGCTGAGTGAGTAAATGAGAGAGATGACGGTTCCTTCCTCTATTACATTTAATTTTTAAATTGAGGTTAAATTAACACAGGATGATTAGCACAACCCGAACTGCACATATCTTCAGTGCTCTCTTTGTTGAGTTTCACCGTGGTTTTCTATGGTTATTTTAGCTAGTTCTTTGGCTTTATGTTTTAAGCTGTTTCTGCCCTCAGCCCATGACCCAGACTAAAATATGACCTATACGTCTTGGTGGGGGGCACCCCAACACAGCCCCAGAAAGTGGAAGAACTCATGGTGTGGAGCTTCTAGAATCCTCTGCCAGAGAGCATCGTGGTGCACAGTGGAGGCTGCGGCAGCTCCAGGGTCCTGCCTTGGGGGCATGGAGCCATGCGTGAAGAGATGAAGCCATAGAAGGTGCTGAATTAGCTAGTAATTCAGTTTGGACTGAAGGTTTCTGGAGGAGAAAAAGGCTAAAGAGGGTCTCACACTGTCTGAGTAGAGCAGAGATCTAGGTGGAGCAAAGGAACAAGAGAGGCCTTGAACCACACTGGAGAAAAACTACTCGAAACTTGGCAGTCAGCAGGGTGGTGCCTGGGTGTCCTCTCAGAGCAGGGCTTGGCCGCGCCTTCCATTGGCTCTCCATTGACTTGGCTCCTTCCAGGTCCTGCCGGAGCAGGGGTGAGCTGATAGGGTTTTGTTTGGTAGAGATGCAAATATTTTCTGTCCTGGGGGACTATGGTTTATGACCCTGTGAGGCATTAACCAATTTAGATTTTAACCTAGTGATCCCAACTTTTAAAATTAATTGCCTATCAAAATCAAACTTTGTCACTTGAGCAGTTGTAATGTCTTACTGTTTTTTCTCCTTCATTGATGAATTGGATCAACTTTGTGACTTGTATTCATGCTATACTTGAATGAAAATCACAATAGTACCTCTTTGGAAATGGCCCTCTCCCAGGTACCTCTTCTCCAGGGCCCAGGTAGCTCAGGGGGCTGGTATCCCCAGGGCCCCCCATCTGCCTCAGGGTCAAACTCCTGGGCAAGGCATGGTCGGTGGAGACAAGGTGCATGCCTGTTTGCTGTGTGTTGGGGAAGTGCATGGAGGGAGGGAGTATTTAAAACATGGCGCCGGGGACACAAACATACATCAGGAACAATTCCTTTAGTTTTCCATTTGCCAAGTTGTTCCAGGGTCCAGGGCTGCCAGCTTGAGCCGGTGACTCATTCTGAATGGAAACATTTGTACACACAGCACAGCTCCTGTCCCCTGCCCGCGCTGCAGGGCCCAACCACTCTGCACTTGCCTTTGCCCCTTTTAATGTATTAATGGGAACCTGGAGGTTACCTCCTTGGGGGTTTCCTGAAACATGACCCATTCAGACCTTGCAAAGTTGCAGGTGGGACACAAGACAAACAAAGGTGGCTCTTGAAGCCCCAGGAGCTGGTCTTAAATCTTGACACGCTGGGGTGTGAAAAGGTTTGAGGGAACAGCCAGGTTGAGGTGAAGCAGTAAACGTCTCCAGCAAGTCAGGAAAGGAGCCGAGAGTGTAATTACGTGTTAGCAGTTGACTGACCGAGGGCAGCATGCCTGCATGATGGCCCTGAGAAATGGCACAGAGAAGCAGCGGCTACGAAGGCAGCAGAGGGCTGGGGGACAGAAGCCACCCACTCTGGCAGAGCCATGAACAGAGTGAAGGCAGAGGTGGCTTAGAAGGTGCAGGAGCCACATTCTTCTGCAGGCTGGGTGCCGGGATCAGGTGGAATCTACCCCATTACCAGGGTCTGGGTCCCCTCTGGCGCCTTTGCCGTTGCCTTGGTTTGCTCTGTCAGGGTAGTCATGATAGCTCAACCTTTGCCTGGAGAAAGTAGTAAGTGCTTCATATACAGCTCACTTATTCTTCACAACTTTATCCAGTAAGTACTATTATCAACACAGAAAAGAACACGGAGCCTCAGAGAGGTTAAGCAATTTCCCCAAGGTCACACAGCTGGTAAGGGGCAGAGACGGAACTCAAACTGTGGTCTGTTGGATCCCAAGCACTTTATTGTTGTGTTACACTCACTGCTCCAGGTAAGACTGTGATCCCAGTTGTGCAAAAATATTAATAGTAGGATAGAGGAACTGCCAAGCTCTTTTTTCCGGCAGGATGGGTTTTTTGGTAAGACTGAGCTTAATGGGAGCTCAGGCTCAGGCCGTATGCTGCTTTCTGTGCCCTCAGACCCCAGAAGTGCGAGGCATGCGGGGAGAGAACACAGAGCGATATTACTGCTGTGAACTTTCATTAGGATGCAGAAAGTTCTCTTATGTTTTTGGAAAAAATCCATCATCTCAGGAGGCTATATAATGCTCAAAACAGCTTTAGAAAATCTCTTTGGAAATTGCTTTCTGAGCCCCAGGCACATAAATATATTTTTTATATATATTCTCGATCATGGCAAGCCTTAGTCCTTGGAGGCTAGCTTTGAATGTTATAGAAACCCAAAGGCAACTGAGAGCCAAATCCGGTCAAGGAGGTGAATTATCAATTTCAAAATTTCAGTTTTGTTTAAAAACAAGCTAGTGTTAGTGGAAAGCAACATGGCTGATGATCTTGAGTAGCTCAGAAACCGACCGAGACATTTCTATGCTAGAGGATTTTAACAAGGTTTTTAGCAGAAGCCACGCATTTTTAGGTTCCTGCCTACCTTGCCAGCTGCATCGCAGACTGCTTTTCCACTCACTCTCCATGTCCCTGTCCCCCGGCTTCCTTTCAGTTCCTTGGGACAAAGTGCATATTACCTTGGGCCTTAACACGCATTATTTTCTCGGCCTCGTCGTACCCAGCTCATCAGTCAAGCCCAAGTTTGAATGCCATTTTCACAGTGTGACCTTCTCACCTGAAACTCCCTCCATAGCTCCCTCATCTTTCCTTCCCAGTTGTAACAATAGATTCCAGGTAATTTTTACTGGCAGTGTCCCTTGACTCCACCACCACCCAGCAAGCTTCCTGGTGGCAGAGACTGTCCTGTTTTGCTCACCACTGTGTCCTCAGCATTTAGCAAAATATATGGCGTATTTTTGGCACTTATGAAATATTGGTGGGCCCTGGCTGGTTGGCTCAGTGGTAAAGCATCAGCCCCACGTGTGGATGTTGCAGGTTCAATTGTCGGTCAGAGCACACAGGAGAAGTGACTATCGGCTTCTTCATCCCTTCTTCTCTCCTCCCCCCCACCCCTGTCTTCCTCTTTCTCTTTCTTTCCTGCAGCCATGGCTCTATTGATTCGAGTGCATTGGCTCCAGTTGCTGAGGATGGCTCTGTGGAGCCTCTGCCCTCAGGCACTAAAAACAGCTTGGTTGTGAGCATGGCCACAGATGGACAAAGCATCAGCCCCAGACAGGTGTTGCCAGTTGGATCCTGGTCAGAAGCATGTGGGAGTCTGTCTCCCTATCACTTGGAAAAAGAAGAAGAAAAAGGAAATATTTGTGAAAAAGTAAACAGGAACATCCAAGCCACCAGTTACCAAATGGCCTCTCTACCCACATCTGCAGCCTCTTCTTCTTGACTGTCTTCTCGAACCTCTCCTGGGCATCTCAGGACCTTTTACTCTAGGCATCTCCTCTCTCCACCCACCAGGTTCTCCTTCCTCTCCTTGCCTCTTAGTAGGCACCCATTAGCTTCCTGCTGTCACTGTATTTCTTTCCCCTGCTAAGTTTTCTCTTCAGCCCTGCCTCTGTAGAGCTCCTGCCCAAAGTTTCCCATGATCCATTACTCATTGCTACATTTCTCATTTCCCTGGGCACGGGGAACCTGTCTCAAGGACCAGAGCCACTTTTTCCTCTTCTACTCCTCTTCCTGCACTTTGTCTCTGAAATGTTTCAAAACTTGTCCAGTCTCCTAAAATGAAACTATAACATGATTATCATCTTATCCTTCTCTTCTGTGTTCCACTTCTCACCAAGGGAAGAGAAGTTAGTTCTGCTTCTGGAGTGACACTTGCCTTTCTAATTCCCTATGCATTCTGAGGACAGAACTCCAGGGCAGGCTCTAATTGTTTCTCAATTGGACAATTAAAACAACCTCAGAAATGCCTCCACCCCTAGGCAGTGGCCAAGCTTTCCCTTGACCTTACAATTCACCCTTCAAAAGAATGGTTAAGTGATAATGACTCCAATCTATTGAATGATAGATCTATCACTACATCCTTTACTATTTTTAGTCCTATTGTCCCCAAAGTGTGGCCCCTGGATCAAGAAGAGCAGCATCACCTGGGAGCTTATTAGAAATGTAACTTCCTGGGCCTCACCCCAGACTGATGAATCAGAAACTCTTGGTGGGGTAGGGGAGGCAGCAAGCTGTGTTTTAACCAGCCCTCTGGGTCTCCCTGATGCACGCTGAAGTTTGAGAAGCACTGTTTTAGAGAGGTCTCATTTATCTTTGCAGATTGCAATTACTTTTGTGCCTCCATGAATTTGCTTGTGCTTTTCGATCTGCGTGGAATGATTTGCCTGCTTCGCACACCACCCCCTAGATCTCACACACCATGCTTTTCTCACCTGTCAAATTCTTGTTCCTTATTACAGGTGCTGCATTCCTCTTTCATGGAGTGTTGCCCGGTCCTCCCAGCTGGAGTGAATCACTGGTGCTGCCCCCCTAAACTATGGAGATGTATCTACTTTTGCCTTGTTAATTGTTTGTTTTCACAGCCTTCCATATAATAAGCGTTTTCTGAATTCACTTGGGTCAATGTGCTATTTAATATACCTTGGCAGGAAAGTGTGAGGCTTGTCTTGGATAGAGAATCAGGCCAGAGAACATGTATCATACACTCCTTCATGGAACTTGATGTCCCAAGGGAGGTGACCTGTGTCTCCTTCTCCGCAACTGGCTCACCCAAAGTTGGGTAGCTTAATTTTGAAGACATCCCTGAAATGGCTACACCCTTGATTTCTCAAAAGATGAAATATTTGGACAGAACAGAACAGAGGGCAACTCATTAGAAAAGCGATGCTAAGAAAGACTCAGGACTCCAAGCCCACATACCTAAGCTAACAAAGCAAGCAAAGATGATTCCCACTCCCCCACAAAAATGAAACAAAACAAAGACACTCTCGATAAAGAAAAGATATGAAGTTCTGTAGCTTTCTGATCTGCTGGGTTGGTTTATGTGGTACTGAGGTGGATATGACAAGCATTTTTAGTTATAAGGTCATTAACCAACATGTGACACTTTTTTGCCTTTATTTTTCTCTGCTTGTTATGGACTCAGTTGTATCCCTCAAAAGCCATATATGTTGAAGTCCTAATCCAAAATGTGATTTGTTGGGCAGATAAAATATATTATGCTCACTTTGTTAAAGATGGCACTGCCCATGTGGAAGCCGTCGCCCAGGTGATATTAATGTGTGTTGGGGGTGGGCTGTGGGCAGGCAGGATCCTTGTAGCCTGAGGCTTGGTTTTAGGACTAAGCCTTTCCCACCCTTTTTGATGTGGGGTGGTGCAATCCCCATGCCCCAGATAAGTGGCTTTGTATTAGAGACTTCCCTATTTTGTATATTGGATTAAATGTTTTGATTTCTACACTATAAAATGGAGGCAGACCAGGAGCTTGCTCTCTCGGTTCCTGTGATTAGCATTAGAGGAGAGAGCAGACAGGAGAGCAAAGAGAGGCCACGTGGAGGAGGCCAGGAGAAGCAGCCAAGATGGCGAAGTGCTGAATGAGAAGCCAGTTTGTGCAGAGTTTGTGCAGGGAAAAGGAAGGAGATGGGGAACAGAGGTGAATAAGTCTGGTGAGCTAGAAACCTTTGATTCTAGGAAACTCAGATAAGTCAGTAGCTTTGTGAGCACTGAATGTGAGTGGTTTTGGAGCCTAGGGTGTGTTTTTACTTGCCTGCCGGGTGCAAGCTAGGATTAAAGATGATGGCCCACCAGTTTTTGGCTCCGTTGTTTCTTTACCGACTGTCTGAATCTAATGTGAACCTGCATGTGAATGGCCATGATGGCAGCTCCTGGCATTCCATGATTTCATTTGGAGATCAGGATTTTAAGGAGGTAATTAAGTTAAAATGACATCTTAAGGAAGGAGTCCTAATCCAATAAGAGTAGTGTCCTTATTAGAAGAGAAAGAGACGCCAAGAATGCACACACACAGAGGGAGAAGGCTATTCTCAAGCCAAAAATATGAATATTACACACACACACACACACACACACACACACACACACACACACACATATTCATAATTACATGTCATTTTGGTGAGTCTTATGGGTCCACATATCCTGATATAATCTGGGCTTTCACTTAGTTTTAATGTGACTGGAAACTAAATAATTACATGATTTAAGTAAATCTGAGCCTCCATACCTCAAATTAGAGGTATATTTTTCATGAATATATGTCTCTTATATCCTCATTCTACCCAAGGACTTCGAGTCCAGGAGATAATCTGAGACTGAAAACCTTTTGCAGTGCCTATAACTTGACTATTTCTGTAATCTCTGGACTAACACTGCTCATTATACAAATGAAAAATATGAGGATTTATGAATAAAAATAGAATTATTTTAGAATGAAGGGAGGTATAACCTGTTGCAATCCAATTTCATTTTAGCTAACTTCTAATTTCATCCTGGTGTGTGCTAGGGATAGAAATTATATACTGGGCCACAAGAGTAACTGAGCAAAAAAACAATAATGATGAGGACAATGACACAATGACGATAATTTTTAAAATTTTCACCTTACCTTATATAGCATTTATAGATGATATTATGAAAGTTCTATGGAATTAATATTATTGGTTCAATTTCACAATGAGAAAAAAGAAAGATCAAAGAAATCATTGGATTGTCCCCAATGTCAGCCATAATCAGTAAATGTGACCACCAGGATATGAAAATCCAAGTGTAATAATACATCTTCCATTGGTCTTTGTATGAACTTTGACTTTAAATATTTATTTTATCTTATTCTTCATTCCTTGCTTTCTGAAACACCAGTTGTACGTATGTTAGACTCTTTGCCTGTATTCTGCATTGTCAGTCTGTTTTTTCTTCTATCTACCCTTTTTTTTTCTAATCACATATCTTCAGGTCCACCTTCTTGACTTCTGCTATGTTTTATCTGATATTAATCATACCCAATGAGCTCTTTCTTTCAGATACTGCAGTTCTAGAATATCCACTTGCTTCTTTTTAAATAGATTTCAGTTCTCTGTTAAAATTCTTTATCTTTTCATTCATATTTTTGTCCATTATTTCTTTATTTTCTTTTAAATATTTGTTGAAGTTCTTTTCAATGTCCTTTTCTGCCAACCCTAACTGCTGGATATTTTGTGGGTCTGCTTTCTTTTATTCTCTTTTTTATTTCTTAAGTATTGGTCACATTGTCCTTCCTCCCTATGCCTAACTACTTATAGTTGTTTACCACATTATATATATATATGAAAGAACTATAGAGATTGAAATTAATGTTAATTTCCCCTGGGAAGGGCTTATCCTTTCCTTAGCTGGACAGACAGTGTAAGGGGTCGACCATCTCAATGCCCTGAGAAAGTAAACTGGGTTGTGGCTGAGCTGCAGTCAGACTCAGTTCTCTCTGCTTTCAAATGTCTCGGGTGTAAGAGCTGATGCTTGTTTGCTTCAAGCCTCTTCCACTAGTGGGATTTTGTCTTTTCTGAAATGTGAGATTGAGGGAGGTTTGGCTCTGCCTTCCTGATCCAGCTCCATTCTGGGTAAAGTTCCCCAGAGTTCAAATCGAGATCTTGTGTTTCTGTCACCTCTAACCCAAAAGTTTAGAGCTTTCCCCTCCACATCACACAGACTCAAAGTCTGCCAAAGCTCTGATAGGCACCCTGTCAGCTATGGGTGCAAGCCCCTCCCACTAGTATGACTCCTAGGGACTTTGAGGCTCTGCATGAGTTCACTCTTCCTTGAGTCTCCTGGGTCATACCATGTGCAATAACTGCTCTTTGGGAAAGCCAGCCCCGTGCCCGGGGCTCATCTAGATTCCACTTTTACACAAGGCTGCAAGGCTGTGACAGCTTCCCCTGATTTCTCTGCCCTCTGCCTATGGCAGCTCAGCCCTCGAGGCCTCAACCACTGCCCCCAGGGAGGAAACTTCCAGCAACCTCACCTCACTTTGCACATGCTCTTCCATTCTGGAATTCTTATTCTTCTACTCTTCTTTGCCCCTGTGGTTCTCCACACTGCTTTTAAAAACAAGATTTTGTGATATGTCCTTACTTCTCTAGCTGCTGCAGCAGGAGGAACGCCTTGTCTCTGTCTACTAAATCCTACTCAGAGGCACAAGTCTAAAAGCTATTCATCTATTTTTCATCAGTGCAAGGCACACTGAGTCATATTGTTTTGCCAACATTTTATTTTAAAAGTTTTCAAACATACCACAAAGTTGAAAGAAAGTTACAATGAACAATCCACATACCCTGTGGTGTGTTGGTCAGCTTGTTCTCCAAGGGAAAAATAAAAATGCACTCCTTTGTCTGTTGCTGACTTTTATGGTGTAGGTATTCCCTACCATTGCCAATTTTAAGCTACAAATGTGTCTTGGGGAAGATTTGAGCAAAATCAACTTCTGCAAGCCAGCTCAGTCACACACACCACTGCACAGAAGCATCACCTAGATTCTGCCACTAACATTTCAACATACCTGCTTTACCATGTGTGTCCACTCCTCTTTCCACCATTAATATATCTTATTTTTTGTACATTTCAGATACAAGTATAATTCCTTTGAACTACTTCAGCATGCATATTAACTGAAGTTTAATATTTATTTAAAGTATTTTTATGTGAAGTGTATGCTCAGTCTTAATTATATATTTGCTGGATTTTGCCAAATTTGTAAACCTGTGTAATACAGCCCCTATCAAGATGCAGAAGAGTACATGGACCATAGAAATGCCCCTCAATGCTTGGCCAACTGAAACTTTCAGCTTTTTTTGACATTCACTGCCACTCAACCAGAACTCTTTCTAATACTCAATCAAATGATCATTTCACCTAAATGTTCATCTTTATATTGGTTCCACTTTACACTCACCAGGATGAATGGAGGAAATTTGCTGTTCATAACTTTGAAAATACATTCCCCATAAAGCCTGAGAACTTCAGTCCCCGAAGTGAACACATCATGTCAAAGGGCATCGCAGCTATCAACACTGACCAAGTTCAAGTCCCCAGGACAAGCAAGCAACTTTACATCTCGTCCCTTTAGATTCCCTTCAGGTCCATTACCCACACTAACTACATGTGAGTCATTCTTATAATAGTCCCATGACATCGTTGTCCTTCCAAAGAACAAGCTTTCCCCACCTCCCACCCCTGTCTGAGTCTGACCACACTTCACTTGGCAATATATGCATTTGGCTCTCACCTGTCATAACTCAAGGAAAAATATCAGTCAACAGCAAAAAAAGAACCAAAACAAAATCCAGAAAAACACTCAGCAAAAAAGAAAGAAAATTGTCATTTGCCTTCAATTATGAGAAAGAATGTTTTAGACTCAAGCAGTGAGAAATATTGGACAGTGTTTCAAATTCTAAACCACAAATTCATGTTCCAGATGAAGAAAGCAGGTTTGGAGAAAGGCAAATAGAAATCTCTTGCCTAAAGTACCAAAATAGAAAATATTGTCAAAAAGAATTTTGTATATCTGTGATATTAACCATGACATTGGTCAGGACATGATGGCTGCCTTTTATTACTTGAAAACTGTTTAAGATCATAACATCTTACACATGTGTCATGGTTTTAAAGATTTTATTCTGGACACCTTATTTGCCAGACCTAGAAAAATGGCTAGAAGTTACATGAAGGCAGATTTTTATAAACCATTATAGCTGTGTAACAATAAAATGGGTTATTGCTAGACACTTCCAGATTTCATAATTTCATGACTTCATGACTGCATGACTCTCCAATGACCATATTTTCCAAACAAATTGAAGTCATATTTTTGCCTTGTCAAACCCTGATAGCTCTCTTTTCAACCTGGACCCGCCCTCAGAATGGCTTCCCCAAAGAAGGGTGGCCCAAAGAAGAAGGGTCCTTCTGTGATCAATGAGGTAGTGACTTGGGAATACACCATCCACATTCACAAGTGCATCCACAGAGTGGCTTTCAAACAGTGTGCCCCTTGGGCACTCAAGGAGATCTGGAAATTTGCCATAAAGGAGATGGGAACTCCAGATGTGCATATTGACCTGAGACTATCCCACCCAGTATCCGGGTGAGGTTGTCCAGAAAATGTCATGAGGTTGAAGAGTCACCAAATAAGCTCTACATGTTTGTTATCTACATACCTGTTGCCACTTTCAAAAATCTACAAAGGGTGAATGTAGATGAGAACTAACCACTGATTGTCAAATAAAGTTATAAAACTGCAAAAAAACCCAAACAAATAAAATGATAATACTTAGAGATAATAGTCAGGAGATTGTTATTATTCAGTTCACTCAACAAACATATAGTTGTATATTTTATAGTCTCCTTTTACATATCAAAATAGTTATGCTTTATGAATAATAATTTACTTAACCATTGTCCTACTGTCGCACATTTATAGTGTTTCTAATTTTTTCGTATGACAGATATTGTTGCAATAAAAGCACAGGAAGCTCTCTCTATAAGTTGGGGTATTATTACCTAAGCATAGATTGAGAGGCATATACCTTTTTTTTGAGGCATATACCTTTTTAATACCCTTAAACAACATAGTAGAATCCTGTTTCAAAAAGGTTGTATCAATTTACAAACTTATAAAAATGTCAGAGTGCCCATTTCACTGCATCCTTACCAACACTGAGTGACACTAAACCACTCAACATTGGTGTAGTCCACAAAGATCCAAGCTGGACATCACCATACCAGCTTTGGAAAATGTTATAAAATAGGCTATGATTGGTTGGTTTAACTGAATGAACTTTACGATACCATCTAAGCTTCTAGGGTTATATTTACAATTGATTTAATTATGGTATAGTTAGTGATATACCATGATTGGTTTTTTAATTAAAGCAATCATTTTTTTCTCAAAACATTACTAAAAATATACAGGAAATGTCTAAATGGCATAGCTAACATATGACAGATGGTATAATCTGTTTTTCAGGATTTTTGGAGGCTACAGTGGTCATGCTTGCAAATTAATTCACTTACAATGCAAATCATCTTCATTGTTTAGTTACACATTTGAATGTATGTCTATATCTATCTCTAAATATTAGCTCAGGCTACCATAACAAAATATATAGACTGGGTGGCTTAAACAACAGACATGATTTCTCACAGTTCTGGGGACTAAAAGTCTGAGATCAGAGTGGTAACATAGTAGGATTCTGGTGAGAGCTCTCTTCTTGGATTGCAGATGGCTGCCTTCTCACTGTGTCCTCACATGGCAGAGAGAGAGAGAGAGAGAGAGAGAGAGAGAGAGAGAGAGAGAGAGATTTCTTTTCTTATAAAGCCACACAGTTTTATTGGATTACAATCTTATTTAATCTTAATTACCTCCTAAAGACCCTATTATCAGATATAGTCATAAGGGGGTTAGGGCTTTAACATATAAATTTGAGGGATGGGGCACAGTTTAATCTATAGCCATAGGTATAAAAATGTACTATTGGGATACTATTTGAACAATATTAAAAAATATTTTTAAAAATTATAAGCCATTGAATTGATTTTGTCTCAAGCTTTGGTCTCAAGACTCTGTGACTCCTTGAGAAGTGTCTGTGGGTAAGATGGAATATCTCTGCTCCAAACAAAGATAGAAACAGTGCCAGAGATCTCTGTGGACTTTATAGCAGACCTTGTCCCCACAGACCAAGGATCAATGCCAACACCCTACTGTGGTTATTTACTGCTGTGTGACAATCATCTTACAATAGAGTGGCTGAAAACAACAACAATAATCTGTCATGGTTTCTATGGGTCAGGAATTAGGGAAGGGCTTGACTGGGTGATTCTGGCTTTGGGTCTTTCCTGTGGTTGTAATCAGATGGTAGTTGAAGCTAGAGCAGTGGACAGGGAATGATTAGAGCAGCTGGAGGCTGGCTGGGTATCCCTTTCCCTGCAGATAGTCTCAGAACTTCTCTGTGTGGTTTCTCGATGGGCTAGTGTGAGCTTCCTCATAGCATGCTGGCCTCCAGGCAGTCAGATTACTCATATGAGGCTCAGTGCTGTAGTGCAGCATTATTGCTCACAAGGTGAAAGTTGCATCCTTGTCTATGACTTAGCCTCTGATGTCATGCAGTGTCACTTCCTTGACATTTTATTGGTTACAAATGAGGCACAAGCCCACCCAGATTCAAGGGAAAAGGAATTAGACTCTACCATTAATGGGGGGATGACAAGGTTCCAGAAGAACACATGGGATGAGAGTTGTTGATGCATTCATCTTTGTCTTCATACAGTCCTCCACAGCCCTGTTATAGGATAGCCAGACTTGAGAAATGAGTGTTTCCCACTAGAATCTCCATGGACAGTCCCAATTCTAAAATGTGTGCAGTTCTGAGCACCTATTTTAATCAGGATGCAAGAGAGAATGTGAAAGCTCATCCCATGAGGAATGATCATAGGAACTAATTTTCTTTGTTCTGGATAAGAGATGTGAGAGGAGATACAATCACTATTTTAACACATTTGAAGGACCGTCAGGTGGAAAAGGGAATAGGCTTAGTCTAGAGCAGCGGTCAGCAAACTGCGGCTCACAAGCCACATGCGGCTCTTCCACAAAATACCATGTGCGGGCGCTACCTCGATAAGGAATGTACCTCCCTATATAGTTTAAGTTTAAAAAATTTGGCTCTCAAAAGAAATTTCAATCGTTGTACTGTTGATATTTGGCTCTGTTGACTAATGAGTTTGCCGACCACTGGGACTGTTCCAGAAGGGGGGATGACTACAGGTTCTCCAGGACTCTGAGTATCCCAGTGATGAAGCTCAGAGGGTTCCTTGGCTCAATACCTCTGTTACATATCCTACATCCAGCTTTCTCTTAAAATGTATCTTTTGATTAAAAATTAGAAAGTTTTCAAACCATAAGACCATAAGACTTGATCAAATAAATGAGTGTTACAGTGGCAAAATTTGGTATAGTCACAGTTTGTCTAATATAAACTATACCCTAGGCCTATGCCTCTCAAATAGGAGTTCCCATATCCCAGGGGGTACAGGTATTGTGCTAGTGGATCCTGAAAATATAAGATAAATATACTAGTACAATATTCATATGTATTTTAAATTAAAAGTTCTAAGAAAATTTCCCAGTTGCAGATAGCTACTCAGAGTGACCACACCCCTAGCAGATCCCCAACTCCATTTCCCTGGGGATAACATGTAGAAAAGATTGACTGACATAGCTCAGGGCACAGACTGAAGAGCAGGGATGCCTGGATTCAAGTCCTGGCTCTGTTACTAGTTATGTAACCCTGGGCAACTTAACCTCTCTGTACTCTAGTTTGCTCATCTGTGAACTGGGGGTAATACCTACCTTGTTGGATGATTGCAAAGACAAGATGAATTATATACTTAAGTATATATTTAATAATAGTACTGAGAGCAGTGCCCACCATAAAGTACCACCTAAGTATTTATTGAATAAAAGTGTGAGGAGTATGAAGAGCCTCCTTTGGAAGATAATGAACAGGCACTTTGTCACTGCATGATCATGAGCAGGGTCTGGAACTCATGCATTTTGTTTAAGGAATCACTATAGAATGGGTCAGAGCCCATACTTCCAGAAGGAATTTTACAAAACTGAGATGGAATCTGAGGCCACATACCTGCTGGGTGGTTTTTGATAGTCTAGACTAGAGGTCAGCAAACCTATTCTGCAAAGGGCAGAATAGTAAGTATCTTTAGGTTTGTAGCTCATGTGACCTTTGTTGCAACTATTCAAATCTGCCATTGCAGCACAAAGACAGCCATAGACCATGCATACATGAATTAAATGAATGGTTGGACTGAATTTGGCTCATGGTCCATATTTATAGCTTGCTGATTCTAGTCTAGATCATGCTGTGCCGGGCCTGAGCAAACTGGAAATAAAGTGTTTTTAGACAAGGCTGAAGAGCAAAAAGCATTGGAAGAGGAGGCAAAGCAGAACAGTGCCATGACCATGCCACCTCTCTTCCTGGGGCAAACTCACTCTGAGGTTGAACAGGTCCTCTGTAGTCATCCCCCCTTCTGGAACAGTCCCAGTGGTTGGCAAGTGACTTGAACACTTAGTGCCACGCATCCACAGACACAGAGGGGGACCGTGTTGGGGATGAGAGTACGCAAGTCATTTATTCTCATCATTACATGTTCTATTATTGTATTGTGAGGTCTTTGGGAAGAGAGTTGAGGTTTTTATTTTCCTTCAAACCAGCTCTAAAGCCCAGAACAATGCTGTCCATTCTGTGGATGGTCAGTGATCCCTTGCTGACTCTCTATTTCTTCACCTGCAGTAAGATCACGCCAGGCCCATATGGAAACCTAAAAGTTCAGGAGGGACTAATTCAGTGAGACTCTTCCAAAGGAAGTTCAGTCCCTGTGGGAAGTGATTGCACACTGATGGAATTTTTGCACACTGAATGGAAAGGTGATCTTTGACTTTTGGCTGTGTCAGAGTAATAAGTGGGAGACTGATTATTTCTAAGAGTGCAGTTCTTCCCGGCACTGATAAGAATGGAATTCAAGCTACCATGGAGAGTCAAGTCACTAATTAGTCCCAGAAGCCTCTCTGCCTTGAACCACTGTTATATTAATTATGCATTAAATTAGAATGTTTGCAAAGGACCAGAGCCAGCTGTGCTGCAGAGCCTGAACAGCACGGGGAGATCAAGGAGAGTCCTGCCCAGCACACTGCAGGGACCGGCCAGTGAAGCCCAAGGCCCGAGTGCGCAATGACCCTGCCTGATCTCTGACCCAGCTGTTCGCAGCCTCCTGCCAGAGAGCTTGTTCTTGGCACTGAGTGGACAAAAGGAGGGGAGGAAGAAAATGAGGGCCGCCCCTCAGTCCAGCTCTCTGCTCTGTTGCAGTCGTGCTCAGCTGAGAAAAAACACAGAATGATCATTTGGACATTTTTTCCCCCTCGGTAACAAATACAAGATACTCCCAGGTGTTTGCTAACACGGAGATAACAGTCTGGACTCTTGTCTGACACTCAGTTTTTATCTCAAGTGTTTGGAGCTGGGTAGACCTGGCTGTAGCTTTGGTTCAACTATTTTATCTCTTTCTCTTCTTCTTCCACCTCCTCCTCCCTTCTTGTGTTCTCCATAAGCATAAAACCAAAATATACTAGCCTCTCAGTTGTAAAATAAACAGATGATAAATGGCAGTCTCTGTGACTGTCGGGTTATAATTCCATTGAGGGCTGGGGTTGAAGTCATAAACCACAAGAAGTGAAGCGTGACCTATAAATAGCCTTCCGATGGAATTACAGCCTCATAACTCAAAAGAGACCTTTGAAAAAATAATTCTTAAACCTAGCTTTAATTCCAAGAAAGAGGCCAGACTATAGTAATCTTATAATCCGTTCATCAGTAAACAAATAATTCCTCTGTATTAATGTGACATTTATTATGTTGAGGTGAATATCCTGACTGCTCTCTGGGAGGTTATTCCTGAAACAAGGCAGCAGTACCCCAAACAGAACCGAAGAGAGGCATACTGGAGCCCTATAGTCAGAAAGGCCACCACAGATGAACATAAATGTGCACAAGGTGAGGAGATACCTAGGGGTGGAGAGAAGAAGTGACTCCTGACAATGGAGGTGGGGATGGGGGTGGCAAGAAAAACAATGGGGTGGTGGTGGCAAGAAAAGTAATTTTCACACCTTTCCTCTCATCTTTTTTCACTTGTGTGATAGCCTGAAGTGGCTGAGCTTGAATTTTATGGGAAGTAATAGATCGACATAAATTTCATCCCTGCTGTAAACATGTTTGCTATTTTCCAAACCAATTCTGCTTGATCTTGTAATTCATTAAAACTGGTTGATCTCTCGCCTGACCAGGTGGTGGCGCAGTGGCTGGAGCGTCGGACTGGGATGTGGAAGGACCCAGGTTCAAGACCCCGAGGTCGCCAGCTTGAACGCGGGCTCATCTGGCTTGAGCAAAAAGCTCACCAGCTTGGACCCAGGGTCGCTGGCTCCAGCAAGGGATTGCTCCGTCTGCTGAAGGCCCGCGGTCAAGGCACATGTGAGAGGGCAATCAATGAACAACTAAGAAGTCGCAATACACAATGAAGGACTGATGATTGATGCTTCTCATCTCTCTCTCCATTCCTGTCTGTCTGTCCCTGTCTATCTCTGCCTATGTAAAAAAAAAAAGAGCAGGTTTCTCCTTCCTTTAGAAAAAAAAAAACAAAAAACAAAAAAAACTGGTTGATCTCATATATCCCAAGAGTTATGACAGGCTTTTCCATGATGGTTTCTTGTGTGATGAGAGCAAATATTCACACATTACAGAGAAAATAAACCAAATCCAACAATTCTGCAGGAGTAGGATGTTTAAATGGGAGCTTCTGGTGATCATAAATTAAGCCATCAAAATCCCCTAGAATCCACTGTAGCCTTAGTATTAAATAAAACAACATATATTTAAGGATGAGCAAATGGTAATGGATTAAGATGTTGTTATTCATTAACACAATTTGTAACATAAAATTCAGAAATATTTTATAAATGCTCTTGTATAGATACTTTTCTCAATAGATTGTTATTTATAATAAAAATTTATAGCTATGAAGAAAAGCATCGACAAAGAATAATTTAAGATAAACTATCAGGCCAAAACAGACAAAGAATAATTTTTATCAGACTTATTGAGATACAATTTTCTGATAAACTTTGTGTTTAATATGCCATTTCCTTTTTAGTTTCTTAAGGTTGGAAACTTAGATTATTAATTTGAGAACTTTCATTTCAAATATAAACATTTAAAGTTACAAATTTCACTCTAAATATTGCTCTGGCTGCATTCCACACATTTTGATATGCTATATTTTAATTTTTGTTTTCCTATTAGAATTAATTTTTCCTATAATTAAATATTGATTCATATGTTATTTATTTTCTAAATTTTTGATGAGGACTGCATTAAATCTGTACATGACTTTGGGTAATATGGGTATTTTAACTATGTTGATTTTTCCAATGTATGAACGTGGAATATTTTTCTCATTTTCTTGTGTATTCTTCAATTTCCTTTAACAATCTCTTGTAGTTTTTATTGTACAGGTCCTTCACATCCCCATCAAAATCCCACTGGCACTTTTTAAAGAAATAGAACAAAAAATCACCAGATTTCTATGGAACCATAGAAGACTCTGAATAGACAAAGCAAAAATGATAAGAACAAAAAACAAAGTCTGTGGTATCATACACATTGACTTTAAATTATACTACAAAGCAACAATAATTGAAACAGCATGGTATTGGCAGAAAAATAGATACAGAGACCAATGGAATAGATTTGAGAGCCCAGAAATAAACCCACATGTATCTGACCAAATAAGTTTTGACACAAAGGGGCCAAAAACATATGACAGAGAAAAGAAAGCCTCTTTGATAAGTGGTGCTGGGAAAATTGGAAGGCTACATGCGAAATAGTGAAACTAGACTGCTGTTTGTCACCATATACAAAAATTAACTCAAAATGGATCAAAGACCTAAGTATATACCTGAAACAATAAATTACATAAAAGAAAACATAGGTACTAAACTTATGGACCTTGGTCTTATAGAAGATTTTATGAATTTGACTTCAAAGGCAAGGGAGGTCAAAGCAAATACAAATGAATTGGACTATATCAAATTAAAAAGCTTTTGCACAGCAAACGAAACAACCAACAAAACAAAAAATCCTGTACAGGAGAAGATGTTTGCAAACAACACCTTTGATAAGGGGTTAATACCCCAAATATATAAAGAACTCATAAAACTCAACAAAAAACAATTTAATTAAAAAATAGGCAGAGGACTCAAACAGATGCTTCTTCCAAAAAAACATACAAATGGCCAACAGATATATAAAAAGATGGTCAATTTCACTAGCTATTAGGGAAATGCAAGTCAAAACTGCAATATGATGCCATTTCACATCTGTTAGATTGGCTGTTATCAACAATACAAGTAATAGGTATTGAAGAGATTGTGGAGAAAAAAGAAACCTCATTCACTGCTGGTAGAAAAGCAAACTGGTACAGCCACTATGAAAAACAATATGGAGGTTCATAAAAAACTAAGAAAAGAGTTATCATATAACTCACCACCTCTCTTTTGGGTATCTACCCCTCCATTTGAAAACATATCATTGTAAAGATATATGCACTCTTATGTTAATTGCAAGATTATTCACAGTCATCAAAACATGGGAACAACTGAAGTGTCCTTCAATAGATGATTGGATAAAATTGTACATATATACAGTGGAATACTACTCAGCTATAAAAAAGGTGAAATACTGCCATTTGCAACAACATAGATGGATAATAAGAATATCATACTAAGTGAAATAAGTCAGATGGAAATAGTCAAGAACCATATGATTTCACTCATATGTGGGATATAAAACTGAAAGCAATAAGTGAACAAACAAACAAAAATTAACAAAAACTCATTGACACAGATAACAGTATTGTGGTTACCAGAGAAAAAAGTAGAAAGAAGTAAAGGGTAAAGGGGGTCAAATACATAGTGACAAAAAGAGACTTGACTGTGAGTGGTAAACACACAATGCAATATATATGGATGATGAATTATAGAATTACACACTTAAAATCTAGGTAATTTTTTTTTTAATAAATTTTTATTAATGGTAATGGGATGACATTAATAAATCATGGTACATATATTCAAAGAAAACATGTCTAGGTTATTTTGTCATCAAATTATGTTGCAAACCCCTCGCCCAAAGTCAGATTGTCCTCCGTCACCGTCCATCTAGTTCTCTGTGCCCCTCCCCCTCCCCCTAACTCTCTCCCTCCCTCCCTCCCATGTCCTCCCTCCCCCCCCCCCACCCTTGGTAACCACCACACTCTTGTCCATGTCTCTTAGTCTCATTTTTATGTTCCACCAATGTATGGAATCATGTAGTTCTTGTTTTTTTCTGATTTACTTATTTCACTCCTTATAATGTTATCAAGATCCCACCATTTTGCTGTAAATAATCTGATGTCATCATTTCTTATGGCTGAGTAGTATTCCATAGTGTATATGTGCCACATCTTCTTTATCCAGTCTTCTATTGAAGGGCTTTTTGGTTGTTTCCATGTCTTGGCCACTGTGAACAGTGCTGCAATGAACATGGGGCTACATGTGTCTTCACGTATGAATGTTTCTGAGGTTTTTGGGTATATACCCAGTAGAGGGATTGCTGGGTCATAAGGTAGTTCTATTTGCAGTTTTTTGAGGAACCACCATACTTTCCTCCATAATGGTTGTACTACTTTACAGTCCCACCAACAGTGAATGAGGGTTCCTTTTTCTCCACAGCCTCTCCAACATTTGCTATTTCCCGTCTTGTTGATAATAGCTAATCTAACAGGAGTGAGGTGGTATCTCATTGTAGTTTTGATTTGCATTTCTCTAATAACTAATGAAGCTGAGCATCTTTTCATATATCTGTTGGCCATTTGTATCTCTTCCTGGGAGAAGTGTCTGTTCATGTCCTCTTCCCATTTTTTTATTGGATTGCTTGTTTGTTTGTTGTTGAGTTTTATAAGTTCTTTGTAAATTTTGGATATTAGGCCCTTATCTGAGCTGTCGTTTGAAAATATCAGTTCCCATATAGTTGGCTGTCTGTTTATTTTGATATCAGTTTCTCTTGCTGAGCAAAAACTTTTAATTCTGATGTAGTCCCATTCATTTATCTTTGCCTTCACTTCTCTTGCCATTGGAGTCAAGTTCATAAAATGTTCTTTAAAACCCAGGTCCATGATAAAATCTAGGTAATTTTATTAACAAATGTTGTCCTCAAAAATTTAAGAAAAATAAAAAGAGTTTGGAGATATTATAGAAATTTTTATGGTATCGATTTCTATTTTAATTCTTTTATAAGCAGAGAACATATTTTGCATGATTTAAGTTTCCTTAATTTACTGAGAATTGTTTTATGACATAGAATATAGCCTTTCTTTATGAATATTGTAAGTACATTTGAAAAATATTTGTATCCTGCTGTTGCTAAATGAAGTATTTCATAACTATCAATTAGGTAAAGTTGGCCAAGAATTTTGGTCAAGTGTTCTATATCTTTACTTATTTTCTGTCTACTTGTTTAAGTTATTAAGAAAAAAATTTTAAATTGCTATCATTGTGTCTTGGTCTGTTTCTTCTTTTGGTTCTATCAGTTTTTGTTTTATTCATTTTGAAGTTGTTAGGTATTATTAGGTACATATACATTTGATTGTTATGCCTTTATAATGAATCAATCACATTATCATTATGAAATCATTATGTTCATCTTTATTATATATTATAGTCCCTGTTCTGAAGTAAACTTTGCCTTATATTAATGATAGCCACTCCAGATTTCTTTTGATTAATTTTGGCATGGTATTTTTATTCCATCCTCTTAGTTTTAACTTTTTCTATTTTATAAGGAGGGTTTCTTCAAGGCAGAATATAAGTATGCTGTGATTTTTAAAATCCAATCTGACAATCTTTTGATTTTTAGCTAGTGTGACTAGTTTCTTTAGTATTTCTTGTAATGCAAGTCTGCTCCTGATCATTCTCTTCAGCTTTTATTTGTGTAAAATATCTCCCTTATTTTTAATTTATTTTCTATTTTTCTTCATTTTTGAAATAGAATTTTCCTGAAAACACAGTTTTATGGTACTCATTTTTTTTCAGAATTTCAAGGTGTTGCTCTATTTTCCTTTGGTTTCATATTTTACCATATAAAGTCTGCTGTAATCCTTGTCTTAGTGTTCTATATGTGACATAACTTTTTATCGCTAGATGATTTGAAGATGTTATTTTTGTCTTTGGTTTTTTAGAAGTTGATTTTCATATGTTTTGACATGATTTTTTTTATATTTATTCTGTTTGGGTTCCAATGAGATTTATTTTTGGGGGCTGTCAATTTGGATAAGCTATTAGCTATTATTTCTTCATATATCTCCCCTTTCCCTTTCTTGAATTTTAATTATGCATGTTATACTGCTTTGATATTGTTCCACAGGTACTACTGCTCACAAAAATTAAGAGATATTTTAGAGTTTCATATTCATTTTGAAATATCCCCTAATTTTTGTGAGCAGCATATATATTATTTTAGTTTGTCAGTCTTTTATCTTTGTACTTAATTTTGGATATTTTTTTTATAACTATGTCTCAAGGTCACTGATCTGTTCTTCTACAACATCTACTTAGCTTTTAATCTATCCAGTATATATATATACTATATATATAATATAATTTTAACCTCTAGAAGTTTCATTTTAGTCTTTTTTTTAAAAAGACTTCCATTCTGCTCCTCATCGTGTCCATGTTTTCCCTTTTCTGTCATTTATGATTCAGCACATATTTATTTACTTTCTTCTGGCTACAGACTGTGCATTTCTAATTTTTGCATGCCTGATAATTTTTTAATTTCTCCTACATATTGCAAAATTTAATGTTATTGAGTGCTGGGTTTTCTTATATTTCATTTAATCATGTTGGACTTTGTTCTGTCATTCAATTAGACAGTGGTTACCTTTGGGTGGGTGGTGATAAGATTGGGGCATTGGTTACATTGGTGTGTAGTTCTCACAAAATTCACCAAAATATACACTTATGATATGTGCATTCTATTCTAAGTCAATTATATGTAGTAAGGCTATTTAAAAATATACAAGTTCATTTAAAAACATTTTTAAATAACACAAATATATAGAAAGCAAAAATTAAAACTTCTCTTTCACCATTCCTTTATTTCCTCTTCCCCAGAACCTAAATTTCTTTTCTTTTCTTTTTTTTTTATTCACTTTTATTTTATTTATTTATTTTTTTAAATAAATTTTTATTAATGGTAATGGGATGACATTAATAAATCAGGGTACATATATTCAAAGAAAACATGTCTAGGTTATTTTGTCATTAAATTATGTTGCATACCCCTCACCCAAAGTCAGATTGTCCTCTGCCACCCTCTATCTAGTTCTCTGTGCCCCTCCCCCTCCCCCTAACTCTCTCCCTCCCTCCCTCCCATGTCCTCCCTCCCCCCACCCCTGGTAACCACCACACTCTTGTCCATGTCTCTTAGTCTCGTTTTTATGTTCCACCAATGTATGGAATCATGTAGTTCTTGTGTTTTTCTGATTTACTTATTTCACTCCGTATAATGTTATCAAGTTCCCACCATTTTGCTGTAAATGATCTGATGTCATCATTTCTTATGGCTGAGTAGTATTCCATAGTGTATATGTGCCACATCTTCTTTATCCAGTCTTCTATTGAAGGGCTTTTTGGTTGTTTCCATGTCTTGGCCACTGTGAACAGTGCTGCAATGAACATGGGGCTACATGTGTCTTCACGTATGAATGTTTCTGAGGTTTTGGGGTATATACCCAGTAGAGGGATTGCTGGGTCATAAGGTAGTTCTATTTGCAGTTTTTTGAGGAACCACCATACTTTCCTCCATAATGGTTGTACTACTTTACAGTCCCACCAACAGTGAATGAGGGTTCCTTTTTCTCCACAGCCTCTCCAACATTTGCTATTACCCGTCTTGTTGATAATAGCTAATCTAACAGGTGTGAGGTGGTATCTCATTGTAGTTTTGATTTGCATTTCTCTAATAACTAATGAATCTGAGCATCTTTTCATATATCTGTTGGCCATTTGTATCTCTTCCTGGGAGAAGTGTCTGTTCATGTCCTCTTCCCATTTTTTTATGGGATTGTTTGTTTGTTTGTTGTTGAGTTTTATGAGTTCTTTGTAAATTTTGGATATTAGGCCCTTATCTGAGCTGTTGTTTGAAAATATCATTTCCCATTTAATTGGCTGTCTGTTTATTTTGATATCAGTTTCTCTTGCTGAGCAAAACCTTTTTATTCTGATGTAGTCCCATTCATTTATCTTTGCCTTCACTTCTCTTGCCATTGGAGTCAAGTTCATAAAATGTTCTTTAAAACCCAGGTCCATGATTTTAGTACCTATGTCTTCTTCTATGTACTTTATTGTTTCAGGTCTTATATTTAGGTCTTTGATCCATTTTGAGTTAATTTTAGTACACGGGGACAGGCTGTAGTCGAGTTTCATTCTTTTGCATGTGGCTTTCCAGTTTTCCCAACACCATTTGTTGAAGAGGCTTTCTTTTCTCCATTGTGTGTTGTTGGCCCCTTTATCAAAGATTATTTGACCATATATATGTGGTTTTATTTCTGGGCTTTCTATTCTGTTCCATTGGTCTGAGTGTCTATTTTTCTGCCAATACCATGCTGTTTTGATTATTGTGGCCCTATAATATAGTTTAAAGTCAGGTATTGTAATGCCCCCAGCTTCATTCTTTTTCCTTAGGATTGTTTTGGCTATTCGGGGTTTTTTATAGTTCCATATAAATCTGATGATTTTTTCTTCCATTTCTTTAAAAAATCTCATAGGAATTTTGATGGGAATTGCATTAAATTTGTATATTGCTTTGGGTAATATGGCCATTTTGATTATATTTATTCTTCCTATCCAAGAACAAGGAATATTTTTCCATCTCATTGTATCTTTTTCGATTTCCCTTAACAATGCTTTGTAATTTTCATTATAAAGGTCCTTTACATTCTTTGTTATGTTTATTCCTAGGTATTTTATTTTTTTTTTGTTGCAATCGTGAAGGGGATTATTTTTTTGAGTTCGTTTTCTAATATTTCATTGTTGGCATACAGAAAGGCTATGGACTTTTGTATGTTAATTTTGTATCCTGCGACCTTACTGTATTGGTTTATTGTTTCTAATAATCTTTTTGTGGAGTCCTTCAGGTTTTCGATGTATAGGATCATATCATCAGCAAAAAGTGATACCTTTACTTCTTCTTTTCCGATATGGATGCCTTTTATTTCTTTGTCTTGTCTGATTGCTCTGGCCAGATAAGAGTGGAGAGAGTGGACAACCCTGTCTTGTTCCTGATTTAAGGTAGAAAGTCCTCAGTTTTATGCCGTTTAATAGGATGTTGGCTGATGGTTTATCATATATGGCCTTTATCATGTTGAGATATTTTCCTTCTATACCCATTTTGTTGAGAGTCTTAAACATAAAATTGTGTTGTATTTTATCAAAAGCCTTTTCTGCATCTATTGATAAGATCATGTGGTTTTTGTTCTTTGTTTTGTTGATATGGTGTATTACGTTAACCGTTTTGCATATGTTGAACCATCCTTGAGATTCTGGGATGAATCCCACTTGATCATGATGTATTATTTTTTTAATATGTTGTTGTATTCGGTTTGCCAGTATTTTGTTTAGTATTTTAGTATCTGTATTCATTAGAGATATTGGTCTGTAGTTTTCTTTCTTTGTGCCATCCTTGCCAGGTTTTGGTATGAGGGTTATGTTGGCCTCATAAAATGTGTTTGGAAGTATTGCTTCTTCAATTTTTTGGAAGACTTTGAGTAGAATAGGAACCAAATCTTCTTTGAATGTTTGATAGAATTCACTAGTATAACCGTCTGGGCCTGGACTTTTATTTTTGGGGAGGTTTTTAATAGTTTTTTCTATTTCCTCCCTGCTGATTGGTCTGTTTAGGCTTTCTGCTTCTTCATGACTCAGTCTAGGAAGGTTGTATTGTTCTAGGAATTTATCCATTTCTTCTAGATTGTTGTATTTGGTGGCATATAATTTTTCATAGTATTCTACAATAATTCTTTGTATATCTATGATGTCTGTGGTGATCTCTCCTCTTTCATTTTGGATTTTATTTATTTGAGTCCTGTGCCTTTTTTCCTTGGTGAGTCTTGCCAAGGGTTTGTCAATTTTGTTGATCTTTTCAAAGAACCAGCTCCTTGTTTTATTAATTTTTTCTATAGTTTTTCTGTTCTCTATTTCATTTATTTCTGCTCTGATTTTTATTATCTCCTTTCTTCGGCTGGTTTTGGGTTGTCTTTGTTCTTCTTTTTCTAGTTCCTTAAGGTGTGAAGTTAAGTGGTTTACTTCGGCTCTCTCTTGTTTGTTCATATAGGCCTGAAGTGATATGAACTTTCCTCTTATTACTGCTTTTGCTGCATCCCAGAGATTCTGATATGTCGTATTTTCATTTTCATTTGTCTGTATATATCTTTTGATCTCTGCGCTTATTTCTTCTTTGGCCCATTCATTTTTTAGAAGTATGTTGTTTAGTTTCCACATTTTTGTGGTTTTTTTCCCCCTCTTTTTTGCAGTTGAATTCTAGTTTCAAGGCTTTATGATCAGAAAATATGCTTGGTACAATTTCAATTTTTCTAAATTTGCTGATATTGTCTTTGTGGCCCAACATATGGTCAATTCTTGAGAATGTTCCATGTACACTAGAGAAAAATGTATACTCTGTCGCTTTGGGATGAAGTGTCCTGTAGATGTCTATCATATCCAGGTGTTCTAGTATTTCGTTTAAGGCCACTATATCTTTAATGATTCTCTGTTTGGATGACCGATCTAGAGCCATCAGCGGTGTATTGAGGTCTCCAAGTATGATTGTATTTTTGTTAGTTTTTGTTTTAAGGTCAATAAGTAGCTGTCTTATATATTTTGGTGCTCCTTGGTTTGGTGCATATATATTAAGGATTGTTATGTCTTCTTGATTCAACTTCCCCTTAATCATTATGAAATGACCATTTTTGTCTCTGAGTACTTTTTCTGTCTTATAGTCAGCATTATTAGATATGAGAATTGCTACACCTGCCTTTTTTTGGGTGTTGTTTGCTTGGAGTATTGTTTTCCAGCCTTTCACTTTGAATTTGTTTTTATCCTTGTTGCTTAGATGTGTTTCTTGTAGGCAGCATATAGTTGGATTTTCTTTTTTAATCCATTCTGCTACTCTGTGTCTTTTTATTGGTAAGTTTAATCCATTTACATTTAGTGTAGTTATTGACACTTGTGGGTTCCCTACTGCTATTTTATAAATTGCTTTCTGTTAGTTTTGTATCTTGTTTGATTCTTCTCTTTTGTTTTTCTATCATTTGTTTTTGTTTGTTTGTGTTCCATACTTCTTTCCTCTGTTGCTACCTTTTTTAAGTCAAGTGTTTTTGTGGTGGTTTTTTCAAGGGTGGTTACCATTAAGTAATGAAAAGGGTACCTACTATATTCATTATAGTACCCTATCTTATGAGTATTTCTGCACTTCATCATCCTTTGCTACTGTTAATCTCCATCCTCTCCCCCCTTTTTTTCCTTTGTTGTCACAGTTTAAGTTTGGTTTTATTGTGTTCTTGGTGGAGCTGTTACTTGTGGTGTTGTTTTCTTTTGTTCTTTGAATCTGGTTGGAAAACCCCCTTTAGTATTTCCTGGAGTGGGGGCTTTCTGCTGATAAATTCTCTCATCTTTTCTGTATTTGTGAATGTTTTTATATCTCCTTCGTACTTGAAGGATAGCTTTGATGGGTATAGTATTCTTGGCTGAAAGTTCCTCTCTTTCAGGGCTTTAAATATTGGGGTCCACTCTCTTCTAGCTTGTAGAGTTTCTGCTGAGAAATCTGATGATAATCTAATAGGCCTTCCTTTATATGTTGTACTCTTCTTTTCCCTGGCTGCCTTGAGAATTTTTTCTTTGTCATTGGTTTGTGTCATCTTTATTATGATGTGCCTTGGAGTGGGTTTGTTGGGGTTAAGAAAACTCGGTGTTCTATTTGCTTCTTGAATTTGAGGCTTTAGTTCTTTCCACAGGCTTGGGAAGTTCTCGTCTATTATTTGTTTGAGTATATTCTCCATTCCATTTTCTTTCTCTTCTCCCTCTGATATACCTATTATTCTTATGTTATTCTTTCTGATGGAGTCAGACAATTCCTGTAGGGCTTTCTCATTTTTTATTATTTTTGAGTCTCTTTCTTCTTCTCTCTGTTGTGCCTCAAGTTGTTTGTCTTCTATTTCACTAATCCTATCTTCTATCTGGGCTGTTCTGTTAGCTAAGCTTGTTACCTCGTTTTTCAGCTCGTGAATTGAGTTTTTCATTTCTGTTTGATTTGTTTTTATAGTTTCAATTTCCTTGGTAATATATTCTTTGTGTTCATTGAGTTGTTTTCTGATCTCCCTAAATTGCCTTTCTGTGTTTTCTTGTATATCTCTGAGTATTTTTAAGATTTCTATTTTAAATTCTCTGTCATTTAGCTCCAAGGCTTCCAATATGTTAAGTCTTTTCTCCATAGATTTTTCCACATCTATTTGTGTTACCTCTCTTTCTTTTGTATCCATAATATTCGATTTCCTCTTTCTTGTTGGCATCTGAGGGTGGTCTTGTTGATAGCACTAATTAGAATTAATAAAGAGTAAAAAGTAAAAAAAAAAAAAAAAAGGTAAAACACCCCACAAAAAAAAGACAGTAATAATTTATTATTTCCCCCTTTTTTCTTTCTTCTCTTTCCCTCCTCTCCCCTCCTCAGGGAAATATCGTGATATCGTGATGACCTGTGAATTATATTATGCTAAATGTAACAAAAACTGCCTAAAATGGAGGGCCTGATTTGGGGTGAAGGGTTCAAGGGATAAAAAAAAGGGAGTAGGGACCTACTAAATGCAAAAAAAAAAAAAAAAAAAGGAAGAAAATCTTAGACAAGCATAAGATGATTTGCTTGTAAGTGATGGTCGACTAAGAGATATAATGAGAGGGATAAGAGGGAACCAGAAAAAAGGAGGAAAAAAAAGAATACTAAAGAAGAAAAAAAATAAAAATAATAAGTAAAAATCTGTTGTATTAAGTGGAGCGAAGACTAAATACAATGGAGACCTTGGGTTGGGAGGAATGCTAGTGAGTTAAAAAGCAATGTAAAAAGTACCCAAAATGCCACAAAAATAAACAAACAAACAAGAAAAAAAACAAAAACAAAAGCAAAAAAGAAAAATAGAGCCAAAAAAAACCCTTGAGTCCCAAATTAATTAATTTGTTCGTGATTGAGGATTAAATGGGAGGAAAGTAAAACGTGAAAAGAAAAAACGAATAGAAAGGAAAAAATAAGAAAAAGAGAAAAACGAAGGAAGAGAAAAGAAGGAAGAGAAAAAAACAAAATAAAGCAAAACAAAAAAAAACAAAAGAGGAGAGAGTGAGAGTTAAGTGTTTTGGAGTATAACCTTAAAGGAGGGTGAGGATGAAGAAGAGAAATAAAATGTAACACTCATGGGTAGTGTAGTTCAAGAAAAGGGAAGCATAAGATGGGCAGAGAATAGAAGGACCGAGGTGGAGGAAATAGAAATAATAATAATAAAGGCAATAAGATAGAAGAAAGAAACAACAAAAAAAAAAAATTAGTGGAACAAGTTGTAAAGTCTGTGGATTTTTCTTGATTTTGAGAGGTTAACTTCTTCCTTTTTCTTTTCTCTCCCTCTTCCTGGTCGGTGACTCTGTACCCCAGGCTCTGCCCCTGTGTCACACTTAGGTAGGGATTTGCAGTTGATGGGATTCTATGGCAATGTCATATAATTGGCTTTAGTCTTGCTGGTAGTCAAGGCTTGTTGGCGTTTGCAGGGTCCAACGATGAGAGAGTTTGCTTTCCTGGTGTCTCTCTCCTAGTCCCCCCTTCCTGAATTAGCAGCCTGGTGATCCAGCTATAAGGCTGCAACTGCTTCTGCCTGGGGAATAAGAGGCTCAAAGAGCTGGGAAATCCCCACTCTATCCCCACTCAGCGCAAGGCTTTGGGAAAGGCTCTGGCAGTCAGAGCCTCCAGTGTAATCAGGCAGGGGCGGGAGTCAATTGTTGTCAAGGTGACTGTTTAGCGCCTAGCATTCAGTTGGACCACTCAACCCAGGCTTTCCACACTTTGTAGCCTGTTTTGGCTGGGAAGAAGAGGCACTAGTCTCTGCTTGCGACTAGTGTAGTATAGATCTTATTATCTGCCAAGTCCCTCTTGTTAGCGTTTATCCCTGAATATGGAGGCTCTATCAATCAGAAGTTGCCCCCGCCCCTTTAGCGAGAGGCACTGAAAAATATCACGCCTCTTGTCTTGGATGGCTGAACTGAGAGAGATCTTATTAACTAGAACCCGTGGGTGCACAGATTTCATGGGTTAAGCTAATTTCAGTGATTGGGTCTCCAGCTGTGCTCCCGAAGGTATTTCAGGCTGCCTGAGCGCCCCTCCCCCAACGCTTGATTGTTAGCTTGAATGGCTGGGTGAGGTGCCCCGCCCACAGAGAGAATCTCCCAAGTAGGGAAGACCGCCTTGGCGCCTCTCCGGCTCGCCCCGCTGCTGGCGGCTGGGGCGCACCGGGTGCAGGATAATGGGGCACTCTGGGTGTGCGGGCCAGTAGGGCGCTCTGGGCGCGTGGATTGCCCAGGGCACGCGCGCGAATGGGGTGCTCCAGGAACCGGTGGCTGGCGACTCTCACTCGCAGTGCGCGGGCCGCTGGGAACGTTAGCGGTGCTCGCTCTGCAACCAGACCGGGCGCGTGCCGGCGGCTGCTCAGCACTCCCGAGTGTGGGCCGACTCACCGCAGGCGCACTCCCTCCGTGGCTCCCGAGTGTGGGCGGTACTCGCTCTGCAATTGGACCGGGCGCGCGCCAGCGGCTGCTCGCCGCTCCCGAGTGTGGGCTGACTCACCACCGGCGCACTCCCTCCGTGGCTTGAATGAACGTCCCTGCGGTAGCTTCCTCTACTCCCTCATTTCTCAGATTCAAGTGATAACAGTCCTTTCGCTTTCAGTTTGTGTGGAACTCCGGAATGCTCCCAGGATAAATTTTTCTGTTTCTAGTTGATAAATTTGTTGTGATTTGGGGGAGATCTATCAGACGCGCTGTTCACGGCGCCATTTCCGTGACGTCACCTCAAATTTCTTTTCAAAATATGTGAAATTTATTTTAATTTGCATAGTTCCTTATTTAATGAAATATTTTACAATAATGAAGACATCACATGTCAAAGTGTGCAGCTGAATTGTTCACAGTGGCCAGGACATGGAAACAACCAAAAAGCCCGTCAATAGATGACTGGATAAAGAAGATGTGGCACATATACACTATGGAATACTACTCAGCCATAAGAAATGATGACATCGGATCATTTACAGCAAAATGGTGGGATCTTGATAACATTATACGAAGTGAAATAAGTAAATCAGAAAAAACCAGGAACTGCATTATTCCATACGTAGGTGGGACATAAAAGTGAAACTAAGAGACATTGATAAGAGTGTGGTGGTTACGGGGGGAGGGGGGAAAGGGAGAGGGAAAGGGGAGGGGGAGGGACACAAAGAAAACTAGATAGAAGATGACAGAGGACAATCTGACTTTGGGTGATGGGTATGCAACATAATTGAAAGACAAGATAACCTGGACTTGTTATCTTTGAATATATGTATCCTGATTTATTGATGTCACCCCATTAAAAAAATAAAATTATTATATATAAAAAAAAGTGTGCAGCTGAAACTTGGCATGCAATCATCATTTATATCATGATTTCTTTTGAGACAAAAGAGGTAAACAACAAATGGTTAACATCCATGAGTTCCAGACAACATGGCACCATCATATATTCTATATGAATGTAGATATGTAAGGAAAAGTATCAGAAAGAGGCAAAGAAAATGATAAGATGCTTTCATAATAACCTCAAAAGCTCTTTTTCATCATTAAAGAAGCCATGAAACTGCAAAATAAGCATAAAAACATAGATTTTTGGCAGAAAATGTGTAAAAATTTTGAGGACTATTAAACATGTACATTAAAAAACACTGTTGGCCTTGGCCAGTTGGCTCAACGGTAGAGCATCGGCCTGGTGTGCGGGGGACCCGGGTTCGATTCCCGGCCAGGGCACATAGAAGAAGCGCCCATTTGCTTCTCCACCCCCCCTCCTTCCTCTCTGTCTCTCTCTTCCCCTCCCGCAGCCGGGGATCCATTGGAGTGAAGATGGCCCGGGCGCTGGGGATGGCTCCTTGGCCTCTGCCCCAGGCGCTAGAGTGGCTCTGGTCGCGGCAGAGTGACGCCCCGGAGGGGCAGAGCATCGCCCCCTGATGGGCAGAGCTTCTCCCCTGGTGGGCATGCCGAGTGAATCCCCGTCGGGCGCATGCGGGAGTCTGTCTGACTGTCTCTCCCCATTTCCAGCTTCAGAGAAAAAAGAAAAAAAACAAAAACAAAAAAAAACCCCACTGTTGATAGATGTTGAAGCAATTAATTTAAAGGGTTTTTTTTTAGACACAGAACTCTGTTATAGTAGGAGTTTAACAAATCTTTTTAAAAACAAAAGTATAAAACTGGAAAATGATTTAAAAAAAAACTGTTCCAGAGCTCTGTATATCAACCAGAGACAAACTTAAAATTGAGAAGCATTTATTATGAAAACCTGCTGGGACTTTGTATGAGAAAAATGGGATTCTACCAAGAGTCCATGACCTTTTTGCCTAGAATGATTCCTACCTTGTACCCTCTCCAAAAACTTGGTTGGTAAAGTAGTTTTACCAACACAAGACTTTCCATGAAAGCCAGCAGCTCTACTGTTAGAGGAGGCTGCCTTGATTTGGAAGGAGGGCCAAAACTCATTCCTGGCAGCATTATCAATAAAATACCATATGTAATAAGAAGTGAATGGGAAATTCCTATAGCTTTGCTAACCTGAGTTTACAGTCCCAGTTCTGGCAAAAGACAGACCAGTCAAAAAGTTAACAAGGAGATCCTGAAAATGAAAAAATCATTGGGAGGCTAAATAAGCTCTCTTTGCCTCTCTGGCTGAATGGAAAACTATGCTCATGTTTACAGGAAACCCAAAAAAGTCCAGGGGAAATGGAAGCCTAAGTAGACTAGAAATGTACCTGAACTTTGACTACTTTCCTTAACATACACCAGATCTATCAGCAGAGGGTAGAAGCCTTACAGGTTCAAGGTTTTTGAGCACAACTTATAAATCTCTGACTTAACAGTAAGCCATGCAGACTCAGGATGGCCCTTGGAAAGCTCGGCATAAAAATTAAATGAGAATTTTTAAAAACTGAGCAGAGACAGTAGCTACACATTCATAAAGATATTTTTTAGAGCACGTTCAAGTAAGTTACTAAAAACAATAACTACCTCATGAAAAAAAATATAATTTAGAGGTGTTACAACATTTGGTCTACAATGTATGGTCTAAAATGTCAGTTTTAAAGAAAACATCATGAGATATTGAAAGAAACAGAAAAATATGACCAATACTCAGGAAAACAAATTCATAGAAATAACTCTGAGTGAGCCTAGATGTTATATTTTACTCACAAGGACTTCAAAGCAGTTCTTATAGTATATTTTAAAAATTAAATGAAGGATGGTGTCAATTACTCTCAAATAAGAATTCTCAATATTTTGGAGGAGGTTTTTAATAGTTTTTTCTATTTCCTCCCTGTGAATTGGTCTGTGTAGGCTTCCTGCTTCATCATGACTCAGTCTAGGAAGGTTGTATTGTTCTAGGAATTTATCCATTTCTTCTAGATTGTTGAATTTGGTAGCATATAGTTTTTCGTAGTATTCTACAATAATTCTTGTATATCTATGATGTCTGTGGTGATTTCTCCTCTTTCATTTTGGATTTTGTTTATATGAGTCCTGTGCCTTTTTTCCTTGGTGAGTCTTGCCAAGGGTTTGTCAATTTTGTTGATCTTTTCAAAGAACCAGCTCCTTGTTTTATTAATTTTTTCTATAGTTTTTCTGTTCTCTATTTCATTTATTTCTGCTCTGATTTTTATTATTTCCTTTCTTCGGTTGGTTTTGGGTTGTCTTTTTTCTTCTTCTTCTAGTTCCTTAAGGTGTGAAGTTAAGTGGTTCACTGGGGCTCTCTCTTGTTTGTCCATATAGGCCTGAAGTGATATAAACTTCCTTCTTATTACTGCTTTTGCTGCATCCCAGAGATTCTGATATGTCGTATTGTCATTTTCATTTGTCTGTTTATATCTTTTGATCTCTGCGCTTATTTCTTCTTTGACCCATTCATTTTTTAGAAGTATGTTGTTTAGTTTCCACATTTTTGTGAGTTTGTTTTTTCTTTTTTGCAGTTGAATTCTAGTTCAAGGCTTTATGATCATAAAATATGCTTGGTATAATTTCGATTTTTCTGAATTTGCTGATGTTATTTTTGAGGCCCAACATATGGTCAATTCTTGAGAATGTTCCATGTACACTAGAGAAAAATGTATACTCTGTCATTTTGGGATGAAGTGTCCAGATGTCTATCATATCCAGATGCTCTAGTGTTTTGTTTAAGGCTAATATATCTTTATTGATTTTCTGTTTGGATGAATAATCTAGAGCCATCAGCGGTGTATTGAGGTCTCCAAGTATGATTGTATTTTTGTCAGTTTTTGTTTTAAGGTCAATAAGTAGTTGTCTTATATATTTTGGTGCTCCTTAGTTTGGTGCATATATATTAAGAATTGTTATGTTTTCTTGATTCAGTGTCCCCTTAATCATTATGAAATGACCATTTTTGTCTCTGAGTATTTTTGCTGTCTTGTAGTGGGCATTATTAGATATGAGTATTGCTACACCTGCTTTTTTTTTTTTGGATATTTGCTTGGAGTATTGTTTTCCAGCATTTCACTTTGAATTTGTTTTTATCCTTGTTGCTTAGATGTGTTTCTTGTAGGCAGCATACAGTAGGATTTTCTTTTTATTTATTTATTATTTTTGTATTTTTCTGAAGTTGGAAATGGGGAGGCAGTCAGAGAGACTCCTGCATGCGCCCGACCAGTATCCACCCTGCATGCTCACCAGGGGAAAATGTTCCGCCCATCTGGGGCACTGCTCTGTTGCAACCAGAGCCATTCTAGTGCCTGAGGCAGAGGCCACAGAGCCATCCTCAGTGCCCAGGCCATCTTTGATCCAATGGAGCCTTGGCTGCGGGAGGGGAAGAGAAAGACAGAGAGGAAGGAGAGGGGGAGGCGTGGAGAAGCAGATGGGTGCTTCTCCTGTGTGCCCTGGCTGGGAATCGAACCCAAGACTCCTGCACGCCAGGCCGATACTCTACCACTGAGCCAACCGGCCAGGGCCTGGATTTTCTTTTTTAATCCATTCTGCTACTCTGTGTCTTTTTATTGGTGAGTTTAATCTATTTACATTTAGTGTAATTATTGACACTTGTGGGTTCCCTATTGCCATTTTATAAATTGCTTCCTGTTAGTTTTGTATCTTGCTTGATTCTTCTCTTTTGTTTTTCTATCATTTGTTTTTGTTTGTTTGTATTCCATACTTCTTTCTTCTGTTGCTACCTTTTTTGTTTGTTTGTCTGTTTGTTTGTATTTTTCTGAAGCTGGAAACGGGGAGAGACGGTCAGAAAGACTCCCGCATGTGCCTGACCGGGATCCACCTGGCACGCCCACCAGGGGGTGATGCTCTGCCCCTCTGGGGTGTCGATCTGCCGAGACCAGAGCCACTCTAGTGCCTGGGGCAGAGGCCAAGGAGCCATCCCCACCACTCGGGCCATCTTTGCTCCAATGGAGCCTTGACTGCAGGAGGGGAAAAGAGAGACAGAGAGGAAGGGGGGGGTGGAGAAGCAAATGGGCACTTCTCCTATGTGCCCTGGCCGGGAATCGAACCTGGGTCCCCCGCATGCCAGGCCAACGCTCTACCGCTGAGCCAACCGGCCAGGGCCTGTTGCTACCTTTTTTAAGTTGTGTGCTTCTGTGGTGGTTTTTTCAAGGGTGGTTACCATTAAGTAATGAAAAGGGTACCTACCATATTCATTATAGTACCCTATCTTATGAGTGTTTCTGCACTCCATTGTCCTTTGCTACTGTTAATCTCCGTCTTCTCCCCTTTTTTTGCTTTTTGTTGTCACAGTTTAAATTGGTTTTATTGTGTTCTTGGTGGAGCTTTTACTTGTGGTTTTGTTTTGTTTTGTTCTTTGTATCTGGTTGGAAAACCCCCTTTAGTATTTCCTGGAGTGGGGGTTTTCTGATGATAAATTCCCTCATCTTTACTGTATTTGTCAATGTCTTTATTTCTCATTCATATTTGAAGGATAGCTTTGATGGGTATAGTATTCTTGGCTGAAAGTTCCTCTCTTTCAGGGCTTTAAATATTGGGGTCCACTCTCTTCTAGCTTGTAGAGTTTCTGCTGAGAAATTTGATGATAATCTAATAGGTCTTCCTTTATATGTTGTATTCTTCTTTTCCCTGGCTGCCTTGAGAATTTTTTCTTCATCGTTGGTTTGTACCAATTTCATTATGATGTGCCTTGGAGTAGGTTTGTTGTGGTTAAAAAAACTCAGTGTTCTGTTTGCTTCTTGAATTTGAGGCTTTAGTTCTTTCCACAGGTTTGGGAAGTTCTCATTTATTATTTGTTTGAATATATTCTCCATTCAATTTTCTCTCTCTTCTCCCTCTGATATACCTATTATTCTTATGTTATTCTTTTTGATGGAGTCAGACAATTCCTGTAGGGTTTTCTCATTTTTTTTAATTTTTCAGTCTCTCTCTTCTTCTCTTTGTTGTGCCTGAAGTTGCTTATCTTCTATGTCACTAATCCTATCTTCTATCTGTCCTGTTTTATTAGTTAAGCTTGTTACCTCGTTTTTCAGTTCATGAATTGCGCTTTTCATCTCTGTTTGATTTGTTTTTATAGTTTCAATTTCCTTGGTAATATATTCTTTGTGTTCATTGAGTTGTTTTCTGAGCTCCCTAAATTGCCTTTCTGTGTTTTCTTGTATATCTCTGAGTATTTTTAGGATTTCTATTTTAAATTCTCTGTCATTTAGCTCCAAGGTGATACTAGTGAATTCTATCAAACATTAAAAGAAGACTTGGTTCTTATTCTACTCAAAGTGTTCCAAAAAATTGAAGAAGAAGCAATACTTCTAAACACATTTTATGAGGCCAACATAACCCTCATACAGAAACCTGGCAAGGATGGCACAAAAAAAAGAAAACTACAAACCAATATCTCTAATGAATACAGATACTAAAATACTAAACAAAATACTAGCAAATTGAATACAACAACATATTAAAAAAATAATACATCATGATCAAGTGGGATTCATCCCAGAATCTCAAGGATGGTTCAACATATGTTAAATGGTTAACGTAATACACCATATCAACAAAACAGAGAACAAACACCACATGATCTTATCAATAAATGCAGAAAAGGCATTCGATAAAATACAACACAACTTTATGTTTAAGACACTCAACAAAATGGGTATAGAAGGAAAATATCTCAACATGATAAGGCCATATATGATAAACCATCAGCTAACATCATATTAAATGGCATAAAACTGAGGACTTTCCTCCGTAAATCAGGAACAAGACAGAGTTGTCCACTTTCTCCACTCTTATTTAACATGGTGCTAGAAGTTCTAGCCAGAGCAATCAGACAAGAGAAAGAAATAAAAGGCATCCATATCAGAAAAGAAGAAGTAAAGGTATCACTTTTTGCACATAATATGATCCTATACATCGAAAACCCCAAAGACTCCACAAAAAGATTACTAGAAACAATAAATCAATACAGTAAGGTCGCAGGGTACAAAATTAATATACAAAAGTCCAGAGCCTTTCTATATGCCAACAATGAAATATTAGAAAATGAACTCAAAAAAATAATCTTCACGATTGTAACAAAAAAAATAAAACACCTAAGAATAAACATAACAAAGAATGTAAAGGGCCTATATAACGAAAACTACAAAGCATTGTTAAGGGAAATCGAAAAAGATACAATGAGATGGAAAAATATTTCTTGTTCTTGGATAGGAAGAATAAATATAATCAAAATGGCCATATTACCTAAAGCAATTTATAAATTTAATGCAATTCCCATCAAAATTCTGATGACATTTTTTAAAGAAATGAAAGAAAAAATCATCAGATTTATATGGGACTATAAAAAACCCTGAATAACCAAAGCAATCATAAGGAAAAAGAATGAAGCTGGGGGTAATACAATACCTGACTTCAAACTATATTATAGGACCATGACAATCAAAACAGCATGGTATTGGCAGAAAAATAGACACTCAGACCAATGGAACAGAATAGAAAGTCCAGAAATAAAACCACATAAATATGGTCAAATAAATTTTCGATAAAGGGGCCAACAACACACAATGGAGAAAAGAAAGCCTCTTCAACAAATGGTGTTGGGAAAACTGGAAAGCCACATGCAAAAGAATGAAACTCGACTACAGATTGTCCCCTTGTACTAAAATTAATTCAAAATGGATCAAAGACCTAAATATAAGACCTGAAACAATAATGTACATAGAAGACATAGGTACTAAACTCATGGACCTTGGTTTTAAAGAGCATTTTATGAATTTGACTCCAAAGGCAAGAGAAGTGAAGGCAAAGGTAAATGAATGGGACTACATCAGACTAAGAAGTTTTTGCTCAGCAAGAGAAACTGATAACAAAATAAACAGACAGCCAACTAAATGGGAAATGATATTTTCAAACAACAGCTCAGATAAGGGCCTAATATCCAAAATATACAAAGAACTCATAAAACTCAACAACAAACAAACAATCCAATAAAAAAAATGGGAAGAAAACATGAACAGACACTTCTCCCAGGAAGAAATATAAATGGCCAACAGATATATGAAAAGATGCTCAGATTCATTAGTTATTAGAGAAATGCAAATCAAAACTACAATGAGATACCACCTCACACCTGTTAGATTAGCTATTATCAACAAGACAGGTAATAGCAAATGTTGGAGAGGCTGTGGAGAAAAAGGAACCCTCATTCACTGTTGGTGGGAATGTAAAGTAGTACAACCATTATGGAAGAAATTATGGTGGCTCCTCAAAAAACTGAAACTAGAACTACCTTATGACCCAGCAATCCCTCTACTGGGTATATACCCCCAAAACTCAGAAACATTGATATGTAAAGACACATGTAACCCCATGTTCAGTGCAGCATTGTTCACAGTGGCCAAGACATGGAAACAACCAAAAAGCCCTTCAATAGAAGACTGGATAAAGAAGATGTGGCACATATACACTATGGTATACTACTCAGCCATAAGAAATGATGACATCGGATCATTTACAACAAAATGGTGGGGTCTTGATAACATTATACAGAGTGAAATAAGTAAATCAGAAAAAAACCAAGAACTACATGATTCCATACATTGGTGGGACATAAAAACGAGACTAAGAGAAGACATGGACAAGAGTGTGGTGGTTCTGGGGTGGGGGGGAGGGAAGGCGGGAGAGGGGAAGGGGGAGGAGGAGGAGCACAAAGAAAATTAGATAGAGGGTGACGGAGGACAATCTGACTTTGGGTGATGGGTATGCAACATAATTGAATGACAAGATAACCTGGACATGTTTCCTTTGAATATATGTACCCTGATTTATTGATGTCACCCCATTAACATTAATAAAAATTTATTTATAAAAAAAAGAAAAAAAAGTGTATCAGGGATAATCACCAATATGGTCATATGTTAAGCCATAAAATAAGTCTCATGAAATATCAAAAAAAAAATTTAAATTTTCCAAAATATGTTCCTTGATGACAATAGAATTAAGAGAATCAAATTGTCTTTATTCCCAGTGATATGATTGTTTATATACAGACACATAAAAATAACTGTATGAACAACAAAAAAAAGAATTCTCAATAAAAAGGAGCCAATGGAAATTTTAACACTTAAAAACACAATAACATATAAAAATTAATTAAATGGATAAATTTAAGATGGTAGCAGAGCCTGAACTGTAGTGGTGCAGTAGATAAAGCATCAACCTGGAATTCTGAGGTCACTGAATTGAAACTCCAGGCTTTCCAGCCAAGGCACATATGGGAGAGCTGATGCTTCCTGCTCTTCCCCTTACCCCTCTCCCCTCTCTAAAAAAATTAATAAATGAAATATTAAAAAAGAAATACATGTTTAAAAAATGGCAGAAGGAAGAATCAATGAACTCAAATGTAGATCAATAGAAACTATCCAATCTGAAAAGTGGAGAGCAAAATAGATAGAAAAAAACTCAACAGAGCCTCAGAGACCTATGAAACAATATTAAACACACTAATGTAATTAGAGCCTCAGAAAAAGAGAGAGAAAAATGACAGGAAAAATACTTAAAGAAATAATTACTGAAAATTTCACGAATTTGATGTAAAACATTAATATACTCATACACAAAGCTTAACAAATCCTAAGAAGATAAACATAAAAATCTCTATTTATATACATCATAGTAAAATTACTGAAAACTAAACACAAATAAAAAATCTTGAAAGCAGCAAGAGAAAAACAATTCATCCCAACTAGGATGAATTATATTAATTATAATGCAATTAATAGCTCAATTATTATGTGAAATAATGGAGTCCAGAGCAGTGGAACGACACAATACAAATGATAAAAAAAAACAGTCAACCATACTTTATATCTAGCATAAGTATCCTTTGAAAATTAAAGTGAAATAAAGACATTCTTAGATAAACAAAGACTGAGAATTTATTGTTAACAGACCAGCCTTATAAGACATAACTTGGTTCTGATATAGAGATACACCAAAAAGGAATGTAAAAATAAATAAATAAATGATATGCCAAACTATCTTTGTTTTACCCAAAAGATAGCAGTAAAGGGAAAAAAACCAAGCCATATTGAAAACAAATAGCAAATATCAGATATAAATCAAATCAATCAATAATCACATTAAGTAGTCTGCTAAGTAGACTAAACACTTCAGTAAAACAGCTTATTATGTTGGATACAAAAGAAAGATTATGTGTTGATGTACTTTAAATTTAAATCTACAACTATATTGAAAGTAAAAGAATGGAAAAGACATGCCTATGATATAAACAGTAAGCAAAAGAGAGATGAAGTGGCTATATTAAGAGCAAACACAATCGACTTTTAGAAAATATGTATTAGTAAAAATAAGCAGGGACATTTTTTTTTAATTTTGTTTAGAAAATTAAATTTAACAGGGTGACATTCATCAGTAAGAGTACATAGGTTTTAGGTAAACCTTTCTATAGCATTTGAACTGGTGATTATGTTGTATACCTGTCACACAAAGTCAAATCAAATCATTTTCCATCATTTTATGTTTGTTCCTCTTTACACCCTTTACCCCACCCCTTCCCTACATACCCTTTTCCCCGGTAACCACTTTACTTTTATCTATGGTCCATGAGTTTCAGTTTTATATCCCACCTATATGAGAAATCATACAGTTCTTAGCTTTTTCTGATTTACTTATTTCACTCAATATAATGTTCTCAATGTCCATCCATGTTGTTGTAAATGTCACTATGTCATTATTTCTTATGACTGAGTAGTATTCCATTGTATATATATACCACATCTTCTTTATCCAATCCTCTATTGAGGGACACTTTGGTTGTTTCTATGTCTTAGCCACTATGAATAATCCTGTGATGCACATGGGGGTGCATGTGTCTTCATGTACTAGTGTTTTTGAGTTTTTGGGAGATACTCAGTAGAGGGATTGCTGGGTCATATGGTAGTTCTAGTCTTAATTTTTTGAGGAACCACCATACTTTCTTCCATAATGGTTGTACTAATTTGCATTCCCACCAGCAGTTGAATAAGGGTTTCTTTTTCTCCACAGCCTCTCCAACACTTGATATTACCTGTCTTGTTGATAAAAGCCAATCAAACAGGTGTGAGGTGTTACCTCACTGTGGTTTTGATTTGCATTCCCAAATAGCTAGTGAAGATGAGCATCTTTTCTTATAGCTGTTGGCCATTTGTATGTCCTCTTGGGAGAAGTGTCTGTTCAGGTTCTTTCCCCATTTTTTAAATTGGATTGTTTGTTTGTTGCTGAGCTTTCTGAGTTCTTTGTATACTTTGGATATTACTCTATTATCAGAGCTGTTCGCAAATATCACCTCTTATTTAGTTCATAAAGAAAAAAGTGTCAACACATCAGAAAAATGTAATGATTTTAAATATGTATGCACCTGATAACAGGACCCTAAAAAACAAAACACTAAAACTGAGAAAATTGAAAGGAGATATAGACTACAGGTATTTAATAATTACAGTTGAAAATTTCAAGACTCTTGATGTTGACAGAACAAGTGGATAGAAAATTAATAAAGATATAGAAGATTTGAAAAACACTGTTAACCAACATCATATGATATTTATAGAATTTTTACCAAACAACAGCAAATATATTCTTTCTAGTGCATGTGTAACACTTTCCAGGACAGACCATATGATAGGACTTAAAACAACTTTTTATAATTGTAAAAGGATTGAAGTCATTTAAAGTATGCTCTCCAAACCACAATAAAATTTAATTAGAAAGCAACAATGGAAATTTGAGAAATTCAAAAATATCTGGAAATTAAACACAGTTTTAAATAACCCAGATCAAAGAAGAAATCACAAGGGAAATTAGAAAATATTTAAACTGAATGAAAGGGAAAGATCACATAAAAATGAAAAGATATAGAGAAAAAAGTGCTTAAAGAGAAAGCCACAGCTTTAATCATTAAAAGTTGTGTTCACTGTTTAGAAAAAATAATTTTATAAATTGGAAAAAGTCTTATTGTATGAACAGATTTTAGACTTTGTTGTTTAGTTTTGGTACCTCTGTCAAAAGTTTTTAAGACTTTAAATACACGTAAATGTATTTCATATATATGTGTGCATATAAATGTACATCATATATTGTAAAATGTCTTATCAAGAAACAGTCTTGTAGATAATCACCACCATGTATGGTGGTTCTGCTACCTATCAGGCGGTAGGCTAAGTATTTTATTTACATAATCTCATTAAATGATCCCAACAATAAGGTATCACTAAGAAAAAAAAGGCTTAGAAAATGTATAACTTGCCTACACTAACAGGTCAAACATGTAGCAGAGCTGGATTCAAATCCAGGTCTCTTAGAAGGCAAAGCCAGTGCTCCTAATTTCTGTTTTAACCTCTCACTCTTAGTCCTCAATGCTATATGTTCTTAAGTTATGAAGACTGAAATGAGAAATCACTATTTCTAATCATTGCAGAACTATGATCTATAGGTTTACAAATCCCTGTGAGTTCTTGCCTTGCCAACTCCATTCCTCGACATGCATAGCTTAGTTTAACTTCGGGTTACTATAAGATGAATTGTCTATGTGTCCTTCAAAGCATATACTAAGTCATATATTTCTTGCTTTACTTCTATTCAGATCTTTGTGTGCTCTTTTTTTGGTCTCTAAATCAGTATGCCTGACTTTGATATGAACTCCTAGCACTCAGGCACTATCTGAAATAGAGGTTCACAGTTTAGTTTGGAGAACAGTGCTTTTATTCTGACCTGTGGAGGAAGACTGAATGTAAACAGTATTGAAAAGCAATATTGATCAGGAGGCAAAATTTGTAGAATCAGGAAACATCCTGTAATGTTAGTTGGGACAATACAATTAAATAAAATCCTCTTTAAGATTTACGAGATGCCTGGAAGTCATCTCATAAACTTCTATGTGCGATAACTTCCAAAGGACTATGAAGCAAGTGACTGAAAACATGGGCCATAAATTTGATTTTTTTAAAAATAAGTAAAAATAGAAACTTCAGCAAAATTCATCTCATTTATTGTTTCCCCCCCAAGGCTATTTTTCCTTGGCTAGGAAAAAAAAAAAAGGCATTTGGAAGGATTTTGAATGTCTTTTTTTCCAGGTATCTTATCTTGCAGACAAAACGAAGGCCCAAAGAAGTGGCGAGGCCCTACAGGTCCTTGGATCTCCTGCACCGACATCCTAGCCAGCCCCTAACTGGTGCCTTAGGAGAATGTGGAGGGGGACCTGCCAGATGGCACACAGTTCAGAGCTATGATGAAAGCCTAAGTCTCAGATAGCTCAGGTTGTTCCTCATTTCCATACTTTAGGCTTTTCCCTTGACGAATGCATATACAGGGGCTCTTCGGGTTATGATAGTCTTGACATATGACGTTTCAAGTTTATGATGCTCAGTCCCATAAAAACTTTTAAAAAAGTGAGACGTGAGTGTTTTGGCTATATGGATGTCTTGCAATGCTATAGGCAGATTTTGGAAAAGCAGTCATCAACCTTTCAGAGTAGTCTGGAACAACTTTTTTAAGAAGGTAGAGAGGCCTCCTGTACCTTCTACATCGCTGCTTCTCAAGATGAAACACTGTAGTACAGATAGACTCGTCTCCTGCATGTTCCTTAGGCAATCCTGATTCCCCTGACCAGTATCTCCAGCACCTGCTGCAGGTTCCCCTGCCTCTCCAGCTTCCTCCTCCCAATAGGTCACTCTCTCCCAACTTGCATGCCCCTTCCAGTGTGCAAGCCAACCACAGGAATAAAGGTAAGGAATTTTTTTTACACTCATTTCTTTTGTCATTTTTTCTGTTACTACAGTACAGTGTACAGTACAGTATATTTATGTCCTTTTCCTTTTTCTATAGTTTAGTTGTGTTTTTATGTTCTAGATTATGATTTTACAACTATGTTAGGATAGGTAAGTGACTTAGGGTAGGTTGTGTTTCGACTTACACCAAAATTTGAGTTAGGTCACTGTCATAGGAACAGAACCATGTCATAACCGAAGGACCCCCTGTATTTATCATAAAAATAAAATTCTTTCTAAGATCCAGCAAGACCTTTGGCTATTGTTAAGGGAAAAATAATGCCATGGCTATATTGCTATTTTTCTTTTTGTCCATCTGTGTCTTCATCTGGGATTTTAAATTCCCCAGTGAAGCTGCACCCAATGCCAGGTTCCTTGTTGAGACCCAGAAGGGCTCCTTTCTTCTCTCTCCTGTGCCGAGTGACCTGAAACAAAGGTCTCTGAATAGCTCTTCTCTCCAGTCACCTGGGCCCCTTTCACATTTCATTTTAAAATACCCACATTTCTAAGGGTTCCTGTTCCTGAAACGAATACCGAGGGGAAGGCAGTGGCACTGGGCGATACCTATCACATCCCCATGGCTATCTCTTCCTTTCCCTTAATTGCTCCCATGTCATTCTTTTTTCTCATTCTCCCAGCTTTTTGTCTTTGGCTACACCCAAGACATGGCTACTTTGCATTTCTATGGCTTATCTCCAATTATTTTTTCTTTTTTCTCACTTTTGGGTATCTTTCTCTGCATTCTGAATCCTAGAAAGAGGGTAGTCTGAGTGAGATCCCAGATAGCATGGGGTCAAAGGAAAGACAGAGCAGGTAGGCATAGGGGAAGCTGTTTCCTCTCAGATTGTTCACTTATCAAACCCAGTTTAAGAGCCTGGGAAGTTCATCCCAGTGCCTCTGCTTAACCTTGACTGAAGTCTGGTGGGCTGTCTGCAAGCACAACACCCTCCCCATGTGAACTTGTATTTCCTAGGTTGGTTTTGTCTGTGTCACCACAGACCCAGTGGAGGAGAAAAGTTATTACTTGCAGAGAGGCACCATAGTATATAGATGGGCTTTAGGAAACAGTTGAATTGTGAAGACCAATGCAAGAGGGTGTGAAAAACCACAGTTTCTGATATGAATGAGGCAAGGTCACTGTGTGGGTGGGGTGAAGGCAGTGGTGGGATTCAAATAATTTAACAACCAGTTTCTGCCATAATGACCATTTTAAGTATTATGAAAAAAACAATATACTGGAAGGTAATTTATTATTTCATGTACTTAATACTTTTAAATAAGAGCAATAAAAGAGGTACACAAAACTAGATTATGTTACAAGAAAGAGTTTTAAAATATTAATGAAAAACAATGTTAAATAATACCTGAAAAAATACAATAAAACTGTTACTGAAGATATTTTCATATTGCTTCTTGATCGGGGAGCACCAGCGCACTCAAAATCTCTCAGGAAAATTTTAGGCATAACATAAAGCTGAAACAAATGACAGCTTATCATCCCCTGGTTGCTTGGCACTTTTTCTTTTTATGTTATATGTTTGTTTACTGAAGTAACAAATGTGAAGGAATTAAAACATAGTATTTCATCAAAGATATGTATTATAAGTATAGTGTCATCAAATTTTTTTTCACCTAGGATGAATTGAACATTACTTAGAGTGCTTAGAATATGTTTGTTGGGCAAATAAGTTTGTAACATTTGTGTTATTTGGTTTTGCTCAGTTTTATTAAAAATGGCGCTGCTTACTTGGGGCGGCTGGTTACCTTCATGCTTGGGAAGGGGCTTGGTTATGCTAATGTGTGTGGAGGAGGGGTTGTCCTGCAGGAAAGTTTTAAAAGGAGGAGCTAGGAGGCCATTTTGAGAGGAGGAAGAGACCACGTTGTTGCAGAGAGGAGAGAGGCCACGTGGCTGCAGGGGAGGAGGCTGACAAAATAGTGGTGTATAGAGGGGATTGAGTGAGACTGTTGGGCCTTTGTTTCTAGGAAAAAAATAGAGAAAGTCAGTGGCTTTGGAAGCCCTGAATGGAAAGGGAAGTGTTTTCCCACTGTGTGTATTTCTCGCCCGCTCGTTCCGAGCAGAAATAAAGAATGGCCCACCAGTTCTTGGCTCCACAGTTTCATTACCATCTGCCTGAATTAAATGGGACCCTGCACAGGCCACGCGGCTGTGATAGTGGCCATGACTACTGGCCCTACAATGCTGTTGTACAGATAAATGTTAAAAAAAGGAGTAAGAAATGTAAATTTGTGATTTTCACACTGGGCGGCTGTCTAGGCGCCCACCTTGGAGAGAACCCTGATTACAAGTGCCATTTTAACAACTGGTTTGCCAAACTCAACAAAAAATTAGGTATCGATTCTGCCGAACCAGTGCAAACTGGCTGAATCCCACCACTGGATGAAGAGAATGACTTCAAGTGTCAAGTGCATGAGGTATCAAAGATGATGACAAAGAAATAGCAAGGTCATACGAAGTCAGAGGCTGGGCAGAATCAGGTGTGAGTCCTGGGCTCAGAACCAGGGTCATGAACAGCAATCATGGGCTACAGTGCCTACCTTCCTGGCACCCGGTATGTATAACAGGGATGGAGTGTTTGGCTGAAGAAACTGAATGGACTTTTTCTCTCCCTAATCCACCTCCCATAAGTCTATCTTGTCCAGATATTGGGTGAAAGGCAGATACCCATGGTCCAAGGGAACAGGTTAGGGTTTAGGATTGGCAAGATCTCTTCCCACTTAGTCTCAGATGGACAGACTGATGTATTCAAAGAAGTAAGAAAACTGAAGATGACTGGTCAGTGTATTATTTTTTTCTCCAAAGTTTATAACTACTTTATCATTTGTAAAAAGTCTTTTTGTCTCATTGTCTATGTTCAACAAACATGTCAGAATTAGTGGGGGAAGAGTATTCATTTTGTGGACATAAAAGGGGCCACATCCTAAACCTGACACGCTCAAGGGAGGCCAGCATGGGGGACCTTATTAACTGAAACACCAAAAGTAACCACATAAGATGGTCTAAACATAAAAGTTCTTAACTAAAAGCAGATGATGGGTGGGTAGTCACATCCTAGGCCTGTGGCTTTCTTTCCAAAGGTTCATCTTTACCTTAAGTGAGCCTACTCTCTTTTTGGATCTGAAATAACATATATTTGAGATGTCAGAGTAATCATCTTTTCCAGACCCCTCAAGGCACCTACCTGCACCAGAGCAGAGACCACAGACCCCTCATTTTATCCTGTTCCCCGAATACCATCTCTGGCCTGTAAATGCTGACTATCCTCTGCCACCAATGCAAAAGATGTATGGGTCTCTCTGACTTTTTATTCAGTCCTTGAGATTTCCCACTTTTTCTCCCACATTCCTTAATCTACCACCAATGAATTTCATGAAACCCCCCTTACACCTCCTCCTTTGATTCTTGTGTATAACATAAGCTCCAGAACTCTCATTCTGCAGAGCATTTTCTCACTCCATTGAGATTTTGCTTCTTGACAACTGTCATCAGTTTAGTTCAAAGACATTTATACAAATTCTCTACAGGTTTTGGCATTTCTTACATCAACAATTTCATTCAAGCATGTATTAAGCACCTATGGTGTACATGCCAACATGCCATGCCAAGAGGAAACCCTCCTTGGGATGAGGAAGCAACATGGGGAACTGCAGATTCTGCTCCATCATTTAGGTGCCCACGTCCTTTGTGGCTGGGAGTCCTGTCTTGGTTCCCTCATGGGCACTCAGTGACTAGGGGTGCTCAATATACTTTTTGCTGAATAGAGTTGTTTGCTATTGGAGGCTGGGGACCCCAACACCTTCTGTTCATGCACCATAATTGGTCGGTTTTCAGAGCAGTCCGAAACAACGGTGATTAGTTCTGAGTATTAGTAATGCAACATTTGTATCTCAATGGGAATAGAGTGATGGACTTGGAGAGGAGTGGAAAGGGCAAGTAGAAGGAAAGAGTTCAAAGGAAGGAGGGCAATGGGGAGAAGTGATGCAGATAAATGAAGATGTAGCTAAAAAAGGATCATTCAAGCAGTGAGCAGCAGACTCAACTCATGAGATAAGACACATCAGCCACAGAGAACGCAAAATGAAGCTGTGTTCCCAGGGGACAAAAAGTCATCTCTGTGCTGTACACTAACAACTCTTAAATGCAGAGAATACCCACTGAATGCCATGTCTGTGTGTATGCTCACAAATGTTGGCAAGCTTTGTGATACCCAAGAACATACAATGGAAAACAAAGACAAGTAGTTTTTCCCTTGCAAGAAATGTCACCAAAAATATTCCAAGCATGGGATGATTAGCACCAATCCATTGGCTATCCAGAGTGATCTGAACACAAAAGTCTTGACTGTGAAGATACTTGGGTTCTAGTTGGCCTTATGGGGGCATCCACAAGCCCTTCCTTGGTATTTGAGAGGAGCATGGCTTGTAGAGTCCCTGGGACAGGGCAGGAAGGGGAGGATGGGCAGGAACAAGTCGGGATGATGTAATCCATCTGCCCCACCCACCTTCCAGCCTTTTCCTCATGCTGCTGGTACCATCAGATATCCTTTGAGCCTAAACTGATTAAGAATTGGGATAAGAAGATTAGTCAAAGATTTATACATAGAGAGCAGGCTGATAGCTGTGGGGGGTAGAGGGGGCTGAATAAGGAAGGCTGGAGGATTGAACAAAGAAAAAAAAATACCTCATGAACACTGACTACAGTGTGGCAATTGCTGAGGGAGAGGGGAAAAGGAGGTGAGGGAGAGTTCAGAGTTAAATGCTGATGAATAAAGATTTGACGGGGGTGAACATACAATACAGTGTACAGAGATGTGTTGTAGAATTGTGCACCTGAAACCTGTATAATTATGTTAGTCAGTATCACCCCAATAAATTCAATTAAAAAATGAGTCAAATGGTGCTACCTTCTAGGTTTGGGGTGTCATACCCCCACCATCTCCCAACAGCCCCCACAAGCAGGGAAGGTCAGCCTGCTCAGCTGAAGGCTTTTAAGGGACAAACAAAAACAACTGGTGTCATGGGAGAAGTAGGGGCTTACATCCTGGCTCCCCAGGTGTCTGATGGAGCAAGTTGGAGCCCCCCCCCCACGTTCTCAGTCCTGCATTTCCTCATCTGTAAAGTGGATCAATACATGGCTCCTGTGTCACAAACACGATAATGTACATGGAAATGCTGTATAAAAGTGCTGGCCTCCTCTAAGTTCATGGGTGGGCTGGGGACCTGGGCTAGCTTTTGCAACTGGTTCTTTCTTCTGTTGATCCCAGCACTGTGGCAATTAACACCAGTCTTGTGCCTTGGGACCACCTGGCTTGGCGGAAATAAACCTCTCAAAGAGCTCTGACAACTTTCTATTTTTACTCCCCTCCAGATCCTTCTTCTCCAGGGCAACCACACACACAATGCCATTTTGCAATTTATTTTCATTTTGCAGAGGACAGCCTTCCCTCCTCTTTCCGTTTGGCTTCTGTGGCCTGGCCATGTTACTTTTGGATGGCCCTGGGCTGTTTCGGTCTCGGTGCTGGCATGGCCTTGTTATGCCAGCTGGCGAAGGACAACACACCTGTGGCTGTGCTAGGCTGGGCCTGGGAGGTGGCTGGGCAAGGATCCTAATTACTTGAGGGTGACACAAGGCTTGCCAGCATGACTTCATCCATTTACTCTCACCAGGCTCGCTGAGCCCCGAGGGAGGCTCAGGGTGTTTGTGCAGCTGCCTTGGACCCTGTGGGACAGGTCCATCCTACCTGTGGATCCCTCTTCCTGGCCTCTACGTGGACATCTTTGTTCAAGTTCGGGCCACTCAGATATCTGGCTTACAGAATAGTCATGCTGCCGTCTTTTCTTCTCAGTTAGTGTTTGGTAATCGTATTGTTTTAAACAAGAAAACTTAAAAACAGATGGGTTGTGGTTTTCAGGCATCACATCTCCAAGAACATGATAGAAACCAGGAGTCAACCCATCTGACTCTTTGGGATCTGATTCTGCATTTCTTATGTTGGCAAAGTCCTCAATGAAGATGGAAGTGCCCAAGCTGCCAGCTGGGGAGGAGCCACAGCTCCATGCCAGAAACGTGCCTCCCTCCCTCCCGTCGCCATTGCCTCCTCAGCAAGAGAATTTGGGATGGAGGCTGACTAAGCCTCATGTGCTGTCTCGGTCACGAAAGATGCTGATCCATGGTCTGCTCTTTGTTGCAGTTGTTTTTCAGGGGTGGTGACAGGAGGTGCTGAGTTATCAGTGGTCTCTATCTTAGTCTTTCTTGGAACACAGGCTCTTCTTTAGAATTAGGGGCTCAGCAATCTGGGGCTTAAAACTATGTTTTTCTCTCTGCAAAGTAGCCCTTTGAGGGATTGAATCTGCATTCCAGATCCCATTATCTCTTGCAGAGAAAAAGGATAAATTGTTCCCAATGGGCTCCTCAGCTAAAGTGACAAAGTAGCATTCCTATGTGGAACTGGGGAGTAGAACACAAGAGACCAATCTCTGCCTCCTCATCACACCCAAATAAAAACTCTGGCTAGAAAATAAAAGCAAAAATAAATAAATAAATAAATAAATATAAATAAATAAAAACAACAACAAAAGATTAGAAAAAAAGAGATCTGGGTAGAAGGTAAGTCTTGTGACCAGAAGAAAAAGCATTTGGAGAAAACATAATAAATGCTAGTCATAAACATTTTCATAAGGAGGAGAACGTCTCATAATAGCACAGGATTGCCAGGGGTCTGACTCATCTGGGGTCACTTTGAAGCCCACTTCCCTTATGGCTGCACGAGGTCTGACAGAGTATGGGCTTCTAATACAGTGTTCCTTAAAATGTGTTCCATGGAGCACTTGGTTGTGGAAATCATTTTTATTAAGAAAGAGTTTGATGGTCCAAGTAGATTGAAAAAATGCTATATTCTCTGTTTGGAGCTTCACAATATACAGTATTTATTTATTTATTTATTTATTTTTGTATTTTTGTATTTTTCTGAAGCTGGAAACGGGGAGAGACAGTTAGACAGACTCCTGCATGCGCCCGACTGGGATCCACCCAGCACGCCCACCAGGGGGCGATGCTCTGCCCATCCTGGGCGTCACCATGTTGCGACCAGAGCCACTCTAGCGCCTGGGGCAGAAGCCAAGGAGCCATCCCCACCACCCGGGCCATTTTTGCTCCAATGGAGCCTTGGCTGTGGGAGGGGAAGAGAGAGACAGAGAGGAGGGGGGGTGGAGAAGCAAATGGGCGTTTTTCCTATGTGCCCTGTCCGGGAATCGAACCCGGGTCCCCCACACGCCAGGCCGACGCTCTACCGCTGAGCCAACCGGCCAGGGCACAATATACATTATTAACACAGCAATTTTCAACCGGTGTGCTGCAAGAATTTTTTTCTTAGATTGTCAAATAAAAAAATGACAACAGCCAACACAACAATAGCTGTTCGGTGTGAATGTCCTGTCTTGAACCATAAATATATATATAGGTCATATAGTAGAGTTGCATTTTTTAGGACAAGCCACATAATAAGGATGTTTCCGATTGGTTAATTCTTGGTACCAGAAATCCTTGTATACAGGTATATGAGCCTGATTTTTTTAAAGTGACTTTGGAGCAAAAAGGATAAGTAATTACTATTATTTACTTAATTACTTATTTTGTAAATTAATCAAAATTATATGTTTGTTTGTCAGATTGGCAAAAAATATATTTTTGATTTGCTGCAGAATTTTAGTAATTTATGTATGCCATGAGATTAAAAAGTTGAAAATCGCTGCATTAACAAATCAAAACATACACGTAAAAAAACTTTTAACCGGCCCTGGCAGGATGTAACAGTGGATAAAACGTCATCCCAGCATGCCAAGGTCGCAGGTTCAATTCTAGGTCAGGGTACATAAGAGAAGCAGTCAATGAGTACATAACCAGATGAACAACTAAGTGGAATAACAAGTTGATGCTTCACTCTCTCTTTCCTTTCCTCTCTCTCTCTGAATCAATGGAAAAAAGAATTAATTAAAAAAAAAAAGACAATGTTTTAACTCAATTTAACCCCGTGTTTACAAATGTATTTGGTGATAGAATGCTAATTTTGCAAAGTGTCTGTGAAGCATATTTCAGGGAAAGCTCCTTCACTGGAAGACATCACATGACGCCTGCAATTTGCATTGTCTTCCCTCCCAGCCGGCCAGTTACGGTCAGCCAGGATCACAGCCACGCCCGTTTGAATGGATGAGTGGTCTGCGCAGGCTCAGTGCAGGGTTTGCAGCCCTCTCCTGCCCACGAGAAATTTGATTTACAGTTTTAAGAACAATGGGGTGGGATGGGGGGCCTATTGCCCTTAAGAATTAATTTTTGTACACCTAAAACTAATACAAAATAATATTGATGTAAATAAATTGTAATAGAAATTTTTAAATGAAAAAAATTACAAAATAATTATACATATATTTTTAAAGAATTAATTTTTTTAAAGTATTACCTTTTTCACATTGATTGTAAAAACCTTAGGGCCACAAAAATAACTTAATCATGATATGCCACTAGAAGGTTAATCTTGTTCAACAGTTTTCCATTGAGATCAGTTATGCTGGGATGGCCACTTAGAAAGTCCAGGTGGATATATAATTTTAAACATCTGAGAGTCGGAGACCTTGTCTTCCATTATTCCCTGTGCTAACACAGGCTTGTGCCTACACTAGGCACCTGAGTTGAGATCTACTGAATGCAATTCACAAGGCTTAGTTTTATATATGGTCGGGGAACAGAGCACTTCTTAGTCTGAGCCATTCAGGTTTTCTACATCATCTGAGGATTGGAATTGCTTAGTTAGAGCACCAATCCCTCCACAGAGTTCCGATTCAATTCTTTCTCACTTCTTCTTGTGGACCCTGTTTATGCTGGTACATGTCTCAGTATTCTCACACCGCACGCTATTCTACTGAAATTCCATAACATGACCACTTTCTACTTCACTGCTCATGTTTTCCTTCTGGCAAGATGTTCCTGTGTTCTATTCACCCGTGGCCCAGCCTGGACCTCTAAAGTAGCTTTGAAACCCTAAAACAGTGATTTCCAACTTTTTTCATATCATGGCACATAAGCTAATTACTAAAATTCTATGTGATGCCAAAAATATATATTATTTTGCTCATCTGACAAAAAGACAGTATAATTTGTTTAATAATATTAATAATAATAATAATTACCCTTTCTGCTCCAAGAATTAATCAATCAGGCACAACCTTATTATGTGATGTGACCAATAAGATGCAACTCTTCACTTAGGTTCAAGACAGGGCAATCACATCATATGGCTATTGCTGTGTTGGTCATTGCCTTTTTTTATTTGACAATCTAAGGGAAAAGAGGTCAGTGCCCCTGACAAAATAGTCAGGTATTGCATGTTTTAAAAAATCTTGTGGGCCCTGACTGGTTTGCTCAGTGGTAGAGCATCAGCCTGGCATATGTATGTCCCAGATTCAATTCCTGGTCAGGGCACACAGAAGAGGGTCCATCTGCTTTTCCACCCCTTCCCTTCTCGCTTCTCTCTCTTTCTCTCTCTCTCTTCTCCCCTCCAGCAGCCATGGCTCAATTAGAGTGAGTTGGCGCTGGGTGTTGAAGATGGCTCCATGGCCTCTGCTTCAGGCACTAAGGATAGCTCGGTTACTGTGCAATGGAGCAACGCCCTAGATGGGCAGAGCATCGTCCCCTAGTGGGCTTTCCAGGTAGATCTTGGTCAGGGCACATGCAGGAGTATGTCTGTCTTCCCTTCTCTCACTGAAATTAAAAAAAAAAATTCTTGAGGCACACTAGCTGAAAATCACTGCCCTGAAAGAACATTCTCTCCCCTTACAGTTACACTTGAAAACAGCTCTGATTTAGCCTTCCATTTAGCTAAGAAGTTTTAAAAACATGTTCCAAGGAATGAAACACAGGCCAACCCACCTTTTTCTTCCCCCAATCCACCAACCTAGTTCACGTCTGTTATAGATTTACTTTCAAAGGGGAACCAGGTGAAAGGGGAATGCACAAGACCATCTCGGGTTGTTTCAGTTTCCCAGTCATGATAAATTTACCAAGAAAGCATTCCCCCTGGAGCCATCTCTGCTGACCCTTCCATGACACCTCTGGGGGCTGACCGCAAATCAGTGACTCCTGAGGTCAAGAGTCCCGGCTTCAAAGGAAAAGCGTTGGGTGTTGGTGCATTTGCTGGCTTGTGTACCCTTTCTTGTTACTTTGGATTGATCATTAAATACGGAAGGAGACAGAAGGTACCCACCAGTCATTCTCCAAAGTCACTTCCAATACTCTTGTAATTACAGTAGGACGGCTCGCTCTCTGTGAGGCCGGTGTGCGCTTGACTCGCGGCTGCTTCCTCACAGCCCTCTGCCTTCAGGGCCAAGCACACAGTATTATGTGACTTGAAGTAACTCAATAAAAATCTTTGATTAAATCTGTGTTTACATGATGTTATAAAGAGAGAAATTAATTCCAGTGACTCTTTCTCAAACAATGTCAATTATTCAACTTTTGTCCCTGTCCAAATGTGCAGGGATTTGTTCGTGCATGAGAAGTGTCCCTGTGTTCATTTCTTGGATGGTGCTTGTTTAAGCGATGTTCTTCCAGTGTGCAAAAGCGTCTCTACACATCACTTTCCAACAGCTGAGCTGGGATGGGCTTAGGTGGTGCTTAAAAGCCATCACCCAAAAGGAACTCTGCAGAAACCACAAAATAATTCATAAGGCACACAGAAAAACAGTTGCTTCAGATGTGCCCTCAGCACTCACACACATTTACATGGGTTGGGGAGTTTTGCTTCTTCCATGATGAGCTCCATATGTCTCTGTTTGGTTTTTTTGTTTTGTTTTGTTTTGGTTTTTTTTGGTTCTCTCAACTGATCTTCTCTCTTTTGTTTGTCCGGCTTTCCTCTGAGGATCACATGCATCTGCTAAGTATCTAGATGGCACCTGGGAAAACAAACACAGAAACCCCTCCCAGAATAACATGGTAAGTGGAGGAGCAAGGAGAAGTGAGCTGCGTAGCAGGCCACCAAAGGGGTTTCTCCACTTCTAATGTGTATGGCTCTATAATCCCTCATTTAGAACAAATAGGAAGTGTCACCATGAGGGTTACACCTTGTTAAAATCTTCTGTTCTTCCCTCCAGCTTCAATGTGGCCATGTGCGAGGAGAATGTGAGCAAGATTTACAATAATTGTGTAATCGACCACCTGGCTTTCAGAACAATACCTGGCCTTAGACTGTGTATAAGACCTTGGGCAACCCTTTTAACCTGGGAGTTATCTACTCTGAAGGCAACTGAAATCAGTGTTAGGCAGGAGCCACCTGGAAATGAGTCCTGACTCACACTTTGGTGGCAGTCATGCAGTCAAGAAGATATTTTGCAATGCTGCTTCACTGGATCTGAGAGTTCACTGTGGGACCTGACGCGGAACAAGCAGTCCTGGAGACACGCTGATTACACTAATTACCCTTTTTGAAATGCATGTTAATGCTTATTATGTGCCAACCATATAACCTGATGTCATTATAAAAAAACATAAACCTCACGTGGAAGGTATTAGTATCCTTTTTTAGCTGTGAGGAAACCGGGGCTTAGAGGGATGGAGGAGCCTGTCCAAGGTCACACTGCTAAAGTTGCTGAGCTGCCATTTACCCCAGGCCAAATGTGACCCAAAGATGAGTCACTAAGCCCTTTGCTAAGCCTCCTCCTGGAATGTAACAGAAGGTAGGATGGGGAAGTGGGCTATCGGAGGTTTTCTGCTCTGAAATGGGGTGGGAAACCATGGGGTCAGGAACTCCTTTATCGGATTTGGGTCCCAGCTCAGTTTGCTCCTGTGAAGCCAGAGTGAACTCTGTGGTTGGTAATGGCTGTGATTCTGGCGGACTCTGAGCAGTTCTCTGAGGGTAGTGCCTCCCTCACAGGGCTTTGTGATTAAATAAGAAAATACTTACAAAGTGCTGGACATATACAAAATGCCCATAAAATAATGGTTATTGATAGTTTTCCCCCCCTTTTATAAAACTAGGTGTTGGAAATTTCCAGGCCATTTTACAAAGGCAGTTTTTACCATTTTTCTTCTCTTTCATTCTTACCCAAATCATTTCTGTTCAAGATGGGAATCTGTCTTTTACATTATTTAGTGTACTGAGCTTTTTTTCTTCTTCTCCTCCTCCTTCTCCTTCTCTTTCTTCTTGTGCTTCTTCTTGTGGTGATTCTTTTTCTCCTTCTCCTTCTTATTCTTCTTTCAGTTCATTCAATTCTCTTGTCTAAAGAGAATAATGCTCTTTACAGATGAACACATAACTTCTACTGGAGCAATTCCCTTCTGAGTATTTTGGGGGTAATACTGATGAGTATTCATGGAGTAATAATGACTATGATTATAATAATGATTTCCATTTATTTAAGGTTTAGAGCAGCGTTTCTCAACCTGTGGGTCACGACCCCAGCGGGGGTCAAACGACCAAAACACAGGGGTCACCTAAAGCCATCGGAAAATACATATTTCCGATGGCTTTAGCCTCTGAGAAGCCGCGCTACCGTCTGCAGCAGCGCTATTCAGCTTGAACGCACGCCATTATGGACGTGCGTTCCAAACTGAATGCCTGCGGTCATGCACAGATGTGATTGCATCATCCGTCGGGGGCTAAGGGGCGGGGGAAGCGGGGGGGGGGGGGGACGCTCCACAGTCCATAGCAGTGCATTACGTGTGTCCGGCGCTTGCTGACATCATTAGTGGGCGGGTGCAGCAAGCGCCGGAGGACAGAAGCCTAGGAGGCGGAGAGGCAAGAGGCAGAGAGCCAAGAGAGCCTGCGAGACAGCCTGCTGGTGTAAAAAAGGTTAATAATGTAAAAACAGTACACACACCATACACACAATACTGTGTAAGTGTAAGGTGCTTGTGTGTAATCATTACACAGTACACAAAGCAGCTTACACTTACACAAAGCACCATACATTTACACAGTGTGAACTACTTCGGTCTTATACTATAAGAGACCACTATAAGATGTAGTTCACACTGTTCCCCAATGTATAATTATCTCCCATATCTCCCACTATTTTCCCATATTCTGAATGAGGAAACTGCTGAAATCAGCGGTTTCTAGCATTGAATCCGCCTCCTATTTATTTCATTGGGAGTGCTGCGGATTTTGTGGAAGAGAGCTCCCGAGAATCTCGGGTTACCACACAATCCGATGCAGCTTCCTTTTGATTTCAATAAGAGGTGGAGAAATGACAGTTTCCGACACATTTCTTCCTCTCCTATTCAAGTCAATGGGAGGCCGCAGCAGATTCCACTCAAATATAGAGCATGTTGCTTAATTTTTTCCACGCTAGAACTTTTCCTAGAGCAGAAAAATTCCAAAGGTGGAATCCACCACCCCCAATAGACTGAAAGAGGCCTCACATTGAGGAATCTGCTGTGCGAATTCTACAGTGTAAAAGATCTGCCTCCTATAGAAGTACATAGTTCACACTGTTCTATATAGAAAATTTGTCACTAATCTGGAAAAAACAAATCCATTAGTTAAGCAGCTATTTACGGAATGGTAGCCCCAATACACTAGATAAGGAGGTCCATTAGTAATAAATATTTCTCAATATATAATTAAATATTGTTTTTGTGATTAATTACTATGTTTAAATTATGTTTGATTTGTAGCAATGAGAATACATAATGCATATCAGGTATTTACATTCCAAATCATAACTGTAGCAAAATTACAGTTATGAAGTAGCCACCAAAATTATTTTTTGGTTTGGGGTCACCGCAACATGAGGAACTGTATTGCGGGGTCACGGCATTAGAAAGGTTGAGAACCATTGGTTTAAAGAATACATGCACTTTGAATTAACTCTAAAATAACCCTAGGAGATAAGCATTATTTGACTCATTTAACACATCAGCAATAGCACTCGCTTTGTTCAAGCGGTCAACGTCTAGGTTTGCCTGGTCACAGACTGCATACTCCATATCTGTGGGTATCATGACACCTTTTCACTTTCTGATGTGAAGAACAGTCTATTTTCTGGCAACTATTCCCAAGCACAGTGTCTGCCAACCACAGGTTTCCCAACTTCTCAGTATCATCATGTGCGATCAGTCATGGAATCTGGGTGTCCTTGGACTCCCTCCACCATATGGTCTCCAGAAACAGTTCCTGGTATATCGCTCTCTCCATACTTCCTGCCCACTGATACTGCTTATTCGTGAACTGTCACATCCAAAAGCATGTCCTCAAGTAGGAGGCCCTAAAAGCCACAGGACACCATGGCACATGTCCTTCGAGAGCCAGTTTTACTCCAGGTTGGGGGATTTTAACCAGTTAAGTAATTTTAACAAGTAATTTATAATTGAAAGCATTTTACAGTATAAGATTTTTTCTACAGTAGAATGCAACATTTACATACATTTTAAAGTAATACACTGTTTCAGGAGAATGCATCCCTAGATACCAATATTCTAAACACGTGGTCATGTGCCTCCCATAGGTTGTTGTTGGAAAACACCAAGAGGTTCCTGACTGTGATATTTATTGACATACAGTTACAGTAGCCCCATGAGGTTCAGGGCAAACAATTCATAGTGTCTCTGCTTACCTGCCTGCTTCACAGGAGCTGCCAATGTAATAGATGGAGGATATGCCATGTTGAAAACCCAATCCAAGGCTGTGAGGAGCAACTCTGTAACTCCCCATATGAGAAAGTTGGATTCAGAGGAATGGTGTTTGGGGGGTAAGAAAAAGAATGTTCTTTCCCTCCTGAAGGGACTTCTATCACATGCTCCCAATGACAGCATTACAGGGAGATCACAGACAAAGTGAGGGGATAGTACCTATCTATTGAACTCATCCCTGGGAAGACATGGCTACCATGAACAGGTGAGACATATGAACATGTGTAAGGACTGTATCTACACCTGGAAGACAGTGGAAGGAAGAGTGCACTCATGCATTTATTTATTCATTCATTCAGTCTTTCACTCATTCATTCCACAGATTTATTGATGGTCTAGCACATGCTAGGCAGACTACTAAGAAGTGAATGAGCCTCACATTGAACCATCTTTCAGTAATTCACTCCCATACCCTCACCCTGGAGTGAGGATACCTCCTGTCACAAAGTATCAGAAAACTCTTCATCTGTTTCTAGTCCTTAGCACCTGCTTGGAAGACAGAGACCTTTTAACAGACTGGCCTTCATTTTATCCCTCACTCAGCCCAGTGAGTCTTTTTGGTACTAAATTTGGTACAGAATATCTAAAGAGAAAGCTTTGCATTGTCCACACTGACATGTCACCTTGTTACTTGTGTCTGAACTAGCATTAGGAGACAAGTGCACAAAAGGAAATCAGTGGCCCTCACTTCTGAAATAAAATCACCTTTACCTGTAAACTGGAAAAGCTCATTGTTAACACTCATCCATTATCAGAAAGCACTAGTAAGGGCATGATTTCTGGGAATCTTATACTCACCATCGCCCAGAGAAAGTCTCCCTCTTCCCTACGTTTACAATCTGAGGGAGACAAAACTGAGGCAGATAGACAACCAAAAGGAAATAGACACAACTAAATGACAAGTACTGGACAAACACAAACAGATAAGAATAAATATTGGCTTTGTATAAAAGCCAAGAGCGTAGTGCATTCTGTCACATTTTGCAGAAGAGAACGTTGTTCCCACAGACAGAGAGCCATCATTGTGTCCTGGCCTCACTGGACTCTGTGGGGATTGAAAGTCCCCGAGGAAGTCTGATGTGACCTGCAAAGTACCAAACTGGAAAGGTTAGAAGGTGTGAAGGGCTTCCGGACCTTTGTGGAGAAGTCACGAGAAAGGGCAGATAAGTGGAGTAAGAGGGGGGAGGACTGTGACTTCTCTCTTTAGAGAGATGGCTCCTTCTGAGGGAGGGGGCCGGCACTGTTACTTTGAAAAGTCCCTTCAGTTCCCAGGTTCTCTGAAAGAATGCTCTGAAGTCTACCTGTTGCCATGGAGGCCCAGTGAACCGCCCTGATTTCCTCACTGCTCTGTTGTGGTGAGAAGAAACGACTGGGAGACCATTGGTAACCACAGAGTCATACATCCCTGGAGAGGGGGCTGCAGAAAAAAGCTTGTTTCACCAGACATTCTGATGTCCACTGAGCAAGCAAAACATGTGGCCATTTGGAAACAACCAAATAATCTGTGCCTTTAGGGCGGTGTACACCATACTTATATTTAGCATCGGGAAGACTTGGCAAGAGACGTGTGTGTGTGTGTGTGTGTGTGTGTGTGTGTGTGTAATGTGTATACATGAGAGTGTATATCTGTGTGAGTGTGTACATGTAAATGTATGTGTGTATAGAGGGGTGTCTGAGTAGATCAGGGTAACCGTGTGACGTGAGTTCACATGTGAGAGAGCATCTGGGGGAAGCTATGTGTGTATCAGTTTTATGAGTAAGTGTATGTGAGTGAGTGTATGTGAATATGCCAGTCTGCGAGAGTGAGTGTAGGCCAGTATGAGAGCTATTGTGTGTGAGTGTGTGTGCTGCACAAACACGTGGACATGTGTCTCAGGGCTGTTGGAGAACAGGAACTTGGATCCCAGCTGGCGACATGGGCAGCATTTCCTGAAATTGCTTCTGACTCACAAGCACTCTAAGACCAGCTAAAATAATACAAAAGCAATTCAGATATGCAGAAACTTGGGTTTTCTTTCTTTTGGTTAGTTTACACAGAGACGTTATTATTGCAAAAGTAATTCATCTGAAGGTTTCCCAAATGCAGTGGAGGCACAACCTCTGTCTTGCGTGGTGTAACCTTTTGCTCACTTTCGCTGCTGGACTGTATCAAGATGTATGTGTCAGCTGCAGTTGTACCAATTTTGCTCACAGCTCAAGCTTTCAGAGCTCTCTGCCTGATCTCATAGTGCTTTCCATGCCACGGCATGAGCATCTAACGAAACCACAGGAAGCTGGAAGTCAGTGTTCATTGACCTGGGGGAGATCAATTAAGCTCTCGGCACCTAGCCCATTCTTACAATCTGGGATCAATACCATTTGCCTTACCTACATTAGAAACTCATGGAAAGGCCCTGGCCAGTTGGCTCAGTGGTAGAGCATCAGCCCAGCATGTGGATGTTCCGGGTTTGATTCCCAGACAAGGCACACAGGAGAAGTGACCATTTGCTTCTCCACCCCCTCCTTGCCCCCTTCTCTCTCTATCTCTCTCTCTTTCTCTCTCTCTCTCTCCCCCTTTCCCTCCTGCAGCTATGGCTCAATTGGTTTGGGGGGAGTCACCAGGTGGATGCCAGTTAGGTACATGTGGGAGTCTGTCTCTCTATCACTCCTCCTCTCATTTGAAAAAGAAAAAGAAAAAAAAGAAACTCATTGAAAAAGATGAGCTGAGGGGAGAAGGGCATTTAAAAAAGTCCTACACTGATTATTTGATAATTACCTTTTGATGCCAAGCAGCAAACTCAAGAGGCTCTGAAAGTTGACCCCTGTATTCTCTGATGGCCAGTCTGAATTTCCTTATGTTTCTGTCATTCCTTGGACTGTAGCTACCTACAAAGTCAGGGAGAAAAAGAACCTCTCTTACATTGACTGTCTAATTCATCATTTTAGAATAAATCTTTATGTTGCTCTCTCTCTAAATAAAATTTTATTTTGAAACCCCCTGAGCTTCTTCTGTCTTTGCACATCTGCTCTTGTCTTAGCTTCCAGCCCTCCGGCAGGGCACAACCTGTCCTGCCCACTCCTTTCACCTGGGAAGCAGCTGCAGTGACTCCCAGCAGGGCTAGAGGACAGGAGCACACAGTCCGGACCCCTGCTGGAGTGACACCTGACACCACCCCACAGTCTCTGTAGAAGGAAGAGAGAGTGAGGCCTGCAGCCCAGTCAGATGGGGCAGGTGGAAATTCCACCGTGGCTGCAATCTGGATTTCCTTTGTCATATCACTAATTTATTCTTGTGTCTCTGCTGTGTCCATCCCTGCCTCTGGAATCCTTGCTTCTTTCTATTCTGTGAGTATTCAGGGAGCTCCTCTGTGCCAGTTAGTGGGGGAGGCATTAGAAGACATTGAGCAGCAAACAAGCCACAGGCCCTGCCCTCAGGGGGCTGCAGTCAAACAGGAAAAGAAGACATTAGGTAGTAACATAGAATGGGTTGCAGGGGTGCACAGGTGACTCTGACTATGAAGAACAAGGGCAGGAAAACCATCTTTGGGGAGATGACGTTAAGCTAAAATTTGGAGGGCTTGGAACCCAAGTTCTATGAGGACAGTCCCCAAAAGGGTACCTGACATAAGAAAGTTCCTTAAATATTTGTTCAAGGCATAAAGGACTTAACAAAGGGGGATGGTTTCATGTAGAATATTCCAGGGAGTGGGAATTTTACATCTAAATGATGGTTATGTAGCCTCTTCAGCAACATAAAAGAGGTCCTCAAGGCTGCACTAGAGATAGCAAAGGGAGAAGTGAAGTAGCCGAATCTGTACAGGGAGGCAGAGACCAGCGTGGGTGGCCCTGGAACCTTGTTAAGGAATTTGGGCTTATTCTGGGGTCATGAGGAACCAAGAAAATCTTTGAGGTGTGTGACCCCCAGACAGGTGCTGCACACAGTAAAGTGGTCGTTCTCAGACTCACGTGTGCGACGGATCCACTGGGGCACCTGATGAAAACGCAGATGACGCAGCAGGAGCAGCCTGGTTCTGCACCAGCTCCAAGTACATGAAACAATTAATTCTAGAAACTGGCATGGATCATAATCCTAAGGCACCCAGTCCAAGGTGCTCCCTGCTGGTCACTGGAAAGTCCTTTCTTACGGTGACTCAGTTTAATAGCAGCAGTGTCGGTCTGGGCTCTAGGCCCCAGGTTTCCCTGAATAACAGCTGAAAATTCTTTATGTTTTACTAAATTCTCCTCCAATGGCCTTTCTTTTACGGTGCCCTATCAGGATACGGATGGAGGCTGGCTGTGCCTAGAAACAGGCCATCAGCCTGAACTGGAGAGGATTCTGGACATCACCCAAGTCCTAATGCATTAACTGCAGAGCTCTGTGGCCTTGGAGCTGGGCCAGGCCACAGAGCTTCCTGAGCCCAGACTGGCCACAGCCTGAGGCATGCTCACGGTAACTGTACTATGGTCTTTCTCTTCCTGGATTTTAATGAATTCTGGCAGTTTGCCCATCAGGTGCTGTCCTCCTGGGGACCAGATTAAATGACCCATGTTCCTAACCACCAAGGCTGGTTCTAGGAAAACCTGCAGTAGTGGAAAGTCACCTGAGTGGCATCACAGTAGGAAGATATAGAAAATTCCTCCACCTAAAAATATTCCTTACTTGATTATTGTTGACTACAATTCCATCTTGTTATTCATACTTTGTGTTAAGCACTGTCTCATAGTCCAGCCCCTTTTTAAAAACTTGAGGTTAACTAATAAGTCACTAACATCTTAGTAAGAATTAGGTAAGCAGCTCTTCCCCAGACTAGGAAAGATGTCTTGGCTAAAGAGTGGGCCCAAGGTGAGAATGAGGAGCAGGGGAAAGCAAGCAAGCCAAGGAGAGGCAAGAGACAGATAAAACTTGCTCATTTCAATTTCTTGCTAGGGCCGGCTCTAATTTTGACCTCCAGATGCTTCCTAGTTTTCATGGCTCCTCATCAAAGTCAGTGGTGATGTAAGGAACTGGAAGAAAACCAGGTTTTCCGATTCCGGGTGGAGTTTACAGTAAAGATAGGAATCATACCTGAGCCTTGTGTGTGCCTCTCCATCCCACAGACAGTGTGATTCTCCTGACAGTCATGTGTGCCTCCTCTGGGGCGGGGTGGAGACCTCTGGGGTGGGGTGGAGATGTATTAAAGGTCAATGACAAAAGGTATAAGATTATTATTTTTTTTTTTACCAGAAAGGAAGAATGTAATTTGGTTAAATAGTAGTATCTGCCACAGGCTTTGGAAATAATGCCCTGTTGCTTTCAGAGCATGGTCACACATACGTCTTTACCTTAACCACTACCTTGTTGGGAATGGGGCTACCCGTTTTACTCACGGCAAAAAGCTCACTAAAGGACTTGTTTAAAAATGCACATTTCTGAGCTCCACACTGGACATTCTCATCCAGTAGATTTGGGGTGTAGCCTTTGAATCTGAATTTCAATAGCACATAGGAGTGTGTGGGCTAGTGGATTAGCCATTTAGAAATGGAGATTAGGTCATAACAGAGCTGGTGGGTGCACAGGTCACTGGATTTTGATCTTTTAGAGGTAAGAACTGTGTCTCATTCATACTGGCATCCCCCTCAGTGCCTAGCACAGTGCTTTGCACATATTTGATGAACAAGTGTTTGCAGAAATTTAGTGGTCAAGGAAATACTCATGGAAGTGGCCTCTAAATAAAAAGGACTTTAGGAGACGAGCTCTGGGGTGAAAAGTATTCTGGAAGGAAGAAATATCAAAAGCAAAGTCATGAACTTGGGGCTTTCCAGGTATGGAGAAGAGTGTTATTACTTGATTAGAGCACAGATTATGTATGTATCATGAATAATGGGGAGATAAGACTACAAAAATAAGGAAAGATTGTATTGTGGAACACTGTGAATTCGGAATATATACAGTTCAGAAACAATGGGACAATGCTGAAGTCCATGTCTTCATGTATTTAGGATACAAAGTGGGTGAATGCAATGTCCAATGGGAATTATTTCCACACTGCTGAACCATTTTCTTACCAGAACAGAGCGATCTAGAAAGCTTCTGTGTAAACTCCAAACAATTTTTTTTTCTTCTCATTTTTTCTTCAATGAGAGGAGGAAAGGTGGAGAGACAGACTCCTGCATGCACCCCGACCAAGATCCACCTGGCAAGCCCACTAGAGGGTGATGCTCTCCCATCTGAGGAATTGCTCTGTTGCTCAGCAACCAAGCTCTTCCTAGAGCCTGAGGCAAAGGCTATGAAGCTATCCTCTGTGCCTGGGGTCAAATTGCTCCAATCAAGCCATGTCTGCAGGAGGGAGGGAGGGAGGGAGGGAGGGAGGGAAGCAGGGAGGGATGAAGGGAGAGAGAGAGAGAGAGAGAGAGAGAGAGAGATGCAAGAGGGGGAGTGGTGGAGAAGCAAATGGGCTCTTCTCCTATGTGCCAACTGGGAATCAAACCTGGAGCATCTACAAGCTGGGCTGACACTCTATCATGGAATCAACCAGCCAGGGCCCTCAAACAACTTCTAAAGTCTTGATATTCTAAACTGTAATCTGCAGCTGTCCCCTTGGGAAATCACTAATCCCTACATCCACTAGCACCTGAATGGTATTAGGTTCTAAATCTTTATCTCTAGCCTATCCTCTCTGGAGCTTAGATTCCAGATGCTGCCTGAGCACCTCCATCCAGATGTCCACTGAGTATCTCACCTATAACATCCTCCAATGTAGATCCAGCATTTTCCCTAACCTTCTTCTTGGACTTCCTATCCTGGCTTAGGGTATTTACCTACCCACCTAAATCAGAAACTGGAGGCCATCTTTCACCTTCATGCGTAAAGAGCCATGGAAATTCCATTCTTTAGATAGTACCCTTTTCCTATCCTAGGAATATTTGCAATAAAAAAATAATTTTTGTTTTTCTTTTTCATATTTCCATGTGCATGATTTCACACCTATGAGCCACCTATGAACATCTATCTCTAAAGTGGTGATGGGGAGGGAAAATTATTATAATAGGAAAATGGAGAAAGGGGGGTCAATATTCAGTATTTGACAATAGAAATCAGAGTTCTGAGTTCCTAATAAGATTAGTTTTCAAAAAAAAAAGATTAGTTTTCAAAGCATAACTTTATTGATTTTTTCCCAAATTCCTTAAAATTCCAATAACATACCAAGAGTCAGCCTTTGGGAGATAAATACTGAATGTACTATAAGTTGTGTCTAGAGAGATCACAGGATCCACATCTTAAAGGAAGTTCCTTACTTCCATGAGAGGAAAGAAATCTTAACCCTTGAGGTCCAGTCAGAACTGAGAAGGGGAAAAGGGTCTGAAAGATAGAACATGTATCCTGACTTCTCTCTGCAGCGAGCTGAAGCCCCAGAGGAGGTGTTGGTAGAGAAGTGAAGGGAGCCCTATAAAACACACAGGGCTGTGTGGATGCCTCACTTTGAGCCCTAGGAGGAGCTGGCTGCCCCAGATGGCCCTATACTAGCACGGGGAAGTCACAGCTGAATAAAGTGGCCATGCAACACCTTGGGCGACAAACATGCCTATCATAGCTCCTGAGCTTCTCTTACTCCTAGGTGACATGGAGTGATCTAGAAATCCATGTATGCAATGAAGGGTACAGAGTCAGCAGAGTGAAAAGATGGGAGATGTGGCTAAGACTTTGAAGGGCAGCAGTGGCCACAAGAGTCAAGGTTAGATGGTCAGATAGGAACATCTCCAGACTCTGTCTGAGTCAGGTGAGAGCAGAACAGATGAATGTGGGCAGACAGCAGCAGTGAAAGGCAGCGGGTGTCCCATGCTCAAAGAAGTGAGGGATGCTATTGGGCACCCAGAGAACCCAGAGTGAAACCTGCCGGGGCTGATCCACCCAGGCATCATAAGGTCACTGACTGCCTGTACAACTAGACACCATCTCAGGAGAGGCAAAGCAATGAGAGGAAATCTGAAAGGTCGAGTCTTTTTTTCAAATGAGAGTAGGGGAGATAGAGAGACAGACTCTTGCATGCGCCCTGATCGGGATTTACCCGGCAATACTTGTCTGGGACCAATGCTTGAATCAACTGAGCTATCTTCAGCATCTGAGGCTGACACCGGGTCCAATCGAGCCACTGGCTGTAAGAGGGGAATAGGGAAAGAAGGGGGAGAGGGCGGTGTGAAGAAGCAGATAGTCGTTTCTTATGTGTGCCCTGACTGGGGATTGAGCCTGGGACTTCCACACACCAGGCTGATGCTCTAATCACTGAGCAAACCAGCCAAGACTGAAAGGTTGAGTCTTTATCTGAAAGACAGAATTTTCCAAGCAAGACTGTTGAAACCTGAGGAGACCAAAAAATATTCTTAATTGGAACAGAATGTTATCTGGCAATAAAAGTGTGAACCCTGAGACAAAAAACACCTACTAAGAAGGGCTCCTGGTGTCTTACTGGGCTCAAATTAAAAAACAAAACTTGATAGTTAACTGGACTCAAAGTTAAAAACAAAGTGAAACAAAACAGAGGCTAGCAGCCATTTCTGCATAGGAGCCTCACACACAAACTGCCCTTTGTGGAGAAACCACTGTACTCAACTGCCTGCCTGCACTGTTTCTGCCATCTCAGCCAGCCCTTACAAAGGATTCCTGGAGTACTATTTTAACCAATAGGATTGAGGCTTTCCTCTTCCAATCAGAGCTGCACAGCTCTGACCAATGGCTCTATTCTGACCAATCAGAACAGTGCCTTTGGACCAAACTGTGAGTCCTCATTTGCATGAGGATGGACCAATCAGTGACCAGGGGAGAGTACTTATGTCTATATTAGCAAGTTCCTCTCTGGCTAGAAGTGTGGGTAGGAGATGCACTTTCCTCCTAAGATTGCAGGCTGTGTTTCCCTGGCACAGAACAAATAGAGCTGCCTAGTTCTCATGAGTAGCCTCACAGCCATGCCTCATCATTGTTAATACTGAATAAAGTTTCCCTCATGCACCCCAAAGTGGGGATTCTTGTTAGCACTGAATTGCCTCCAGTGACCATTGGTATGAAAAAGTGATACATGCTACAGCATGAATAACCTTGAAACCACTATGGTAAGTGAAAGAAGCCAGTCATTAAAAGATAAATTTTCAGTTTAGTACCTTTGGTTGGATGTGATAGATTACTAGAAGAAACATTTCTTTGAACTCACTGTCTACGATGAGAATACTGTTGCGGATATTATTACTTAACATTATACATATCCTCTCTGTGAGAACTCAGGAGAAATGGGCTTTGGCTTTCGATTCAGGAATAGTTTTTCTTCTCCTCAATAAGTGGCTTACATTTATAAGAACTGTGATGTGTGTGAAGGATTCTTTTCTACTGGTGTTGGCTGCTAGATCGACGAGCTAGTTTTGTGATCCATCCCTAGCCTTTCCTTTCTCATTATTTACGCACACACACACAATGTGCTGATCTGCCTAGCTTTTTTTTATGTCACTATTTCACCCTTATTTTCTCTTCATTATCTACTTCTATTTTTTTTAATCTTGCTGTTTTCTATGTATATGTACATAAGAATTCTGCTTGGACAAATAAGATAGACCTCAAACCTCCAGAACATCCCTGAATCAGCCCCCTGCCTCCTTGGCTCATGTCTTCTCGTGTCCCATTTGGATTGGTGTCAGAGGTCTCCTCAGTGTTCCCCCAGATTCGAGTCTCATTCTTGTACATTCATTCTCTGTACTTCTGCTAAAAAGATTTTTAAAAAATTGACTCTGCTTATAACCTTCAATGTTACCCTTACTTTAAAAATGGGGTCCAAGTCTCTTAGGTACATGTATATGGCCCTTCAGCACTTGGCCCTGTCCTCTCTCCCCTATCATCTCCAGGTCCTCTGACACCCCCAAAACCCCCTGTCCCCTGAACTCTGTGCTTTTCCTTTCTCTTGGCCTTTGTACATAGCTATTCTCTTTCTGGATGCTTGTGTCCCCCTATTCTCTCTGAGGAAATCTCATTCAACCAAGTGCCCCATGTCTGTGAGCCTTTCTCAGAACCTGTGCTCCAGAATCTCATGGAGTTGCTTCTGTTTTACTGAAATCACCCTTGTAGTCAGTGGATTCCACAAGGCAGGAACATTCTTTTCTTCATCTTGTGTCATTGGTACTTAGCACTGTGTTTGATTTATACTAATGATTGCTGAATTAATTTGAGTATGTTAGAGTTGATGGATTATAAATAATATTACTATTTCCTTCTTCCCCACTAAATTCAGAATGCTAGAGACCAATGATTAAATAAAAACAAAGGAAGAGATAAAAACATCAGCTGTATTACTGATAAAGTTAGAGAATACAGCACGGATGAGTGGTCAAACCAGGTTTCCTACAGCTCTGTTCCAAGACCACATGTTGGAATGTGTCAGATGGGGCCAGTTTGGATTTATAGAGCAGACCTGTTTATCCAGAATTATCTCCTCACATTCCTCAAGAAAGGGACAAACTCCAGACTTACCCTGCAGAGTGAGTGAGTAAGCCTGGGCCCCAACCATGTATGCTCAGCCCATGGAAGCCAGAGCTGAGTGGAATACAGCTGCTCTATGGGCAAATAATTCTCCAGGGAGACCTCAGAGGGCCTGAGCCACTCATTTAGTTCCTTATTCCTAATTCATCCATCAGACAAGTCATTTGTCCATAAAGTAAGAGAAGAAAGAGAGAGGTTATTCTTAATACTTTCTGAGGGGGAAGCTTCTATTTTGGAACCAAGATGGTTAGAGCCAAGGGAGACAGTGTGTTGGTCAGGGTCTTATGCATGAGAAAAGGCATCCCTTTCTGATCTGGGCACAAATTGTTACTGGGATGTATTGAGCATTATTATTAACCTTTTTGGGTAGAAAGGATGCCATTATGGCATCCTTTAACATATAATTATGTTTTTTAAAAAAGCTTTTATCAGTTAGAAATGCACATTGAGATAGTTATGGGTGAAATAATATAATATCTTGGATTTATTTTTAAAGTATTTCAGCTAAAACAAGAGGTGAGAGAAAGGGCAGAAACAGGTGAAACAATTGGCAAAATATTGATAACTGTTGAACTGGATGCTAGTTACACAGGGGTTCATTATGCTATTCCCTTCAATTTTCTGTATGTTTGAAAATTTTCATAATACATTTTTATATAAAGAGATATTCAGTAATTTAGGGAATCTCTGAGTTGTCTACAAAACCAGGCTGGGGGCGGGGGGGTGTGGGAGGCAGCCAGAAGCGACAGGCCATGCCATCCACAGAAGCGAAGGCTTACAGCTACCCAGGGCTCATGACACCAGGGTGAATGATAAATATCATCTCTGTCTCCCCTACATTTCTGTGTCCAGAAACCGGATGTAGCAGTGACCCTCCTCCTCCTATATAGCTTGACTGTATCTTCTTCAATCAGATTACCGGTTTCTAGAGCAAAGACGGGGCATGAGCATCTGATTGGCTGCGTCTGACCAGGCCCTGGTTTCCTGTGCTCTGTTTGGGAAGCAAGCAGGAGGCATCTGTGCATCTCTGGTGGGAGGTGCGCTCAGCTTCAAACTGTGGAGGACGATTCCTACAATTCAGGACGGGGATTCAGATCTTATTTCAAAAGGAACATAACTATCCCTTGCAAGGAGAAAATGGTTCTCCCAATGCTCTGAAGTATGTTTACATTTTTATTAGATTTTCACTGTAGCCTCTTCAGCTATTAGCAGTTGTACAGGTCTTTGCAGTTCACAAATGTTTTCATATACATTCTCATATGATCCTAATAATGTTATGTTTATAGTTTCCAAGGTGTTCTCACACTGTTCTCCATAACAACTTTGACTCAGAACCATCCCATGTTACAATGAGAACGTTTTGGAAAAGAGAGATGAAGTGATTCAACCAACCAAGTTCCCAGAGCTTTGTAGTATTGACTTCAAATTTTGAACCTAAAGACCCCTGCTCTGAGATGTAACTGGGTCATTTTCACTGTGATACCACCAAACTTTTAGTAATGACTTCTAGTCAAATTGTGAGCATGTCTTCCTTCTCTCAATCTATTCAAGAACCAAAACTCCATAGATTTTTTTTCTTTCTTTGATAACTTTTCTAGATAACTTTTGTAAATCTTTTGAGGACTATCACAAGCAGACACAAGAATACCAAAAATCTATGAGCATTTAGTTTCAGACAGAGCTGTGAACTTGACAGCCTATTACTTTTAGGCAACACTGAATACCTATTTCCAGTTAATTGTCAATGAGGTGGTGGCTCCAAAAAAAAAAAGGCAGATGAGTTAATTATCAAAGAATGCAAAGTATGAAAGAGGTGTAAAGGCAATTAAGCCTGGAAAGAAGGTTGGTGATACAGTACCAGTTGTTGAGCCCAAAATGCCAGAGTCAACTAAGATAATTGCTTGATGTTCACTACAGCCTCCCTAAGAAGTATTTACACAAGGGCACCTGGAAAAAGGGCCGAGATCTGCAAAGTGTCAAAGAGTTGCTGCTGCGAATGCAAATAACTGGCCTCAGCACATTCCAAGGGAGAAAGTGGGGGGAAAGAATATGACGCTATGTCAAAAGAAGGCACAGGCCCAGCAAGCTCTCCCCTGCTGCTTAATACAGGAAATATCTCCCAAACATCTCAGCTAATCCTCCACCAATACAATGAGAAATGAGCTCCTCTGGCAGCCAAGCAGTTATTAAGCAAGGACAAAAAATATTCCCGCCCATAGCAACAGAGCCAGAGATAACAGCAGGGAATAGAGACACTGCAGAGACAAGGCAGATACAAAACATTGGAGCCTGGAGTCATGCGCCCCCCACCCCCCCCACCCCCCCACCCCCCGCCCAAAGCGACTGACGTGTGAGAAATAACGGGCCCCGTTTTACCTAAGAAGCTGAGCAATGTCTTGCAAACTTCAGGACTTAGTGTATAGTCAGGATCAAACTGAACTCAGCATCGTAAAAGAGAGTAGTAGGTTGTATGTAGAAAGGACAGACAAGCCTGAAATGGGGCCGCATCTTGAAGCTTTTAGATCTGGTAACTGGCCTGTTGATGAAACAAACATGGGAGGTTGAAAGATGCAGTCTGCATTCTCTTTGCAAAAACACATGGGTTTATAAACATTCTTGTGCACAGGGAGAATTTCATGTATAGGGAGATTTGCTTTCCAATAAATATTCCTCCAAAATGTGCCTTTCTGATCAAAGTGCTCTTTTCCCCAACGTTCTTCCAAGTCCTTTGTTCACACTGGAAGGGAACCCTTCCTAGATGGACAATCTTTCACCAACACCTCATAGCTCCCAACTGTATTCATCTGAGGGAGCCATCCTATCTGTTTTTAATAAAGAAGTTGGGTTCCTGTTTGGGGGGTTTGTAGGAGGTAGTGGCAACTAATAAGGCAGGGAGCCAGGGTACAGAGCCCAGGGGAAGATGAACTAGAAAGAAGTAATTTTCTATCAACTATTACTACTTGGAAAGTATTTATTTTTATTTGTTCTTTGCAACAAACTTGTTAGCCTTAGTATTTTGCCACCAGATAGACTTTAGAAATATCCAACATGCTTGTTTTACAGAAGGGAAATTGAGGCTGAGAGTTTAAAATTCTTGTTCAAGACCAGCCTAGATCCCTTCTTCTGCCCACTGAGTAAGTGCTCCATTCATTAATCATCCTATCTAGTCCCTTCCTTGAACTGGGAAACATAGAGATTATTATAGAAAACTATTTCTTATCTCGACAATCTGTCTCAATTTGTTAGTTTCATTGGTCCACAGTAAAATTATCCAACTTCTTTTAACTCATTTTTTTATTAAAAAAAATTAGAATCTATTGTAATTCCATATGGAGGTGAAATGTCTACCGGCTACACCAATTCCAAATCCACCCACTCTCTTCCCCAGTGAGCATACTCATCTCCTCCTTTTCCTCAGAGAGGAATTGTTCATATGATGGCAAAACTATAGGCTGAAAAATATAAAGTTACACCAATCATGGGTGGTTTGCTGTAAATCACAAGCGACTGCCCTCAAGAATTTGACTGCACCTCTGCTCTCCAGAGGCTGAACTGAGAGCTACTTTGGCACTCCTGAAGATCATATCTGGGTCTTCAACCCCTACAGGACAGAGTGTAGCCTCTAGCCCAGCCTAGGTAGCTCGGTTGGTTGCTGCGTTGTCCCAGTGTACCAGGATTGTGGGTTCAGTCCCTGAAGGGGTGCATATAGGAGTCAACAATGGATGTGTGAGTGAGTGGAACACCAGGTTGATGTTTTCACCTCTCTCTCTCTTTCCTCTCCCTTCCTTTCTCTCTCTGAAAAAAAATCAATAAATAAGTAAAATTAAAAAAATAAAAAGAAAAGAAAAAAAATAAAAAGAATGTAGCCTCTGGAGTCAGAGGGCTATCAATTATAAGCAAATTACATACCCTTTGGGGGCCTTAGTTTTCTCATCTGTAAAATGGGTCAAAATAGTGTTTATCTCAAGTATGATGAAAGATAAATGAAGATTTAATGTGACAATCTATTTAAAGGGTTCAAAAGAATACTTGACAAAGAGTAAATGCTAACTATCATTGTTTTGATGACTATGGAATTAAAAAAATATAGGAGAGAATATTAAATTTCTGCTGAGCCACTGTTATCTGTAATTATGTTGCCTTATCTCCAGACTTCAAATTGTTAGGGACAATCCTACAAACTTTCAATCAGTTGCTTTCTTTCAAACTCCAATTTTAATTTTGTGTGCCTGGTAAGGGGAGGGCAGGTAAGTTGAGAATATTGCTCTCCCTTACCTAGTGCTATAAGCAGCCAGTCTTCTCTCATCATTATCAATATATAGAATAGTTTTCCCTTTTTTTAAAAAAAATTATTTATTGATTTTAGCAAGAGAGAGAGAGAGAGAGAGAGAGAGGAACATCAAGCTATTGCTGTATGTGTCCTGACCCGGGATCAATCCAGCAACCTCTGCACTTTGGGATGATGCTCTAACCAACTGAGTTCTCTGACCAGGGCCTGACCTTTTTTAAATATAAGTTTAACCAAGCTATCCATTAACATTTTCAAAAAGAACACACACACACACACACACACACACACACACACAATAATTGAGCAAAAATAGTTCAAATTTCTTATAGTCACAGTTGTGGTTGTCAGAATTTAAAAAGTACCCCAACCTTACCTTGTTGGCCTTGCTACGACCTGGACAAAAGACAGTGAGCGACTTCGGACACATGGCAGGTCTGCTGTGGGTAAGAACTCAGTTCCTCCAGGATCCTCTTCCACAGCCCCTTTCTAACTGAAGACCCACCTCCTCTGACCTCACCTCTCAGACCCACCCAGTACTGGTCCCTTAGGTGAGTGAGACACTTTGTGTCTTTCTCTGGGCTTTGAGCCAGCCTCTTCTTCTACCTCTCTTCTAGAGTTTTCCATGGTTCCAGATTCTACCTCTGCTTTGATCCTGTCCTTTCTGCTGGTTCTTTTTCTGTGTAGCTTCTGTATGGCTGAAACCTTCCACCAGTCAGAAGCTAACACTGGCTGTAGTCTTCATCCATCACCCTAACATGGCAGTTGGGCCTGGCCTCTGACAGCCACATCTTTCTCTAGGGTCAGCCTGCCTTACATCACCTCCTTTCAAGCCCTGAGTTCCCTCTAGGACCACCCATTGGGTTCCCTTTCCTGTGATCTAATTTGTTGTAAGCTAATGGGCTGGGCCCCGAGTTGCTGAGCAGAAATGATTGACAGCTCCTTTGCTCAATGACTGATCAACTCTTTTTCGTTTCAGTTTTTCAGCTTCCTCAAATTCCCTTTGTTGAATTATTCCTCGGGAAGCTTTCGGAATCTTCCGGAATTCTAACATCGGTTTACAGATTCAAATATATTATGCACATACTATATTTTCCACATGAAATAGATGGGGGAAAATTAATTCCACCTAAAGAATATGAGGCCAATTCTTTGCAGCTTGGTCAAACACTTGGTTAAACAAGAGAGGTGATTTATTTGCTCCTTTTATGGTTGCTGAGGTGATGGACAGGAAATGTACTGACTTAGGTAATCCCAATCAATTACTTGCTGCTAGTTGTAACCAGTTTGCTGAATGAGCATGGGCAAGGCTCCCAATATTGTTCTGGTCATGGGTTTGTAGAAAGTAATAATTGTATTATGGCCAGAGAAATCCAGATATGTTAGCCCCTGGGGCTCTGCCTCCTGCAAGCCCCTCAGGTTTCCCTGAGAGCTGAGAGAATTATTATCTCAGCATAGCCTTAGTACGTGCTGCTCAGGCCCAGGAGTGGGAAGCAGGCTTGAGGTTTCCAGCTTGAATAACTTAATTTTGTATTTACACCATTGCCCACCAGACCGTCTCTATTTGTTCTCCCTCCTCCAAGTCTGGAGGACGTCTTGGCAGATCCCTTTGCTTTCCCAGGTACTTTCAAGCATAGTCTCCTTTTCCATATAATTTAAGTCAAAATGCAATCTTATCCATTTAAAAGCCCTTTCCTTCCCCACAGCTGGCTCAGGAACCCGTGGGCCATTTCTTTCCTGGTTCCACCTTACCCTCCCTTAACTCCTGTCACTGATGGCACCTCCTGAGTTTGGGTGAAGAAAGGAGAGATAGTGGTGAAGGCATACTTGGATAGTGCTGTTGATACTTGGGGTTGGTGCCTTCTGTGTGGTATGCATCCCCATGGTCTCTCTCTCTATCTCTCTCTCTCTCTCTCCTAAATCAGTGCACCCCACACACACTTTCCGCTGGAGTTGCCTCACCCTGGCAGGAGCCTCCATTGACTTGAGCCTTGGTACCTCAGTGCGTACCCCTCAGCCAAAGGGAAACGTAGTCATGTGCCCACCACTGATGGAAATGCAACTTGATCCCTCAACATTTCCGTCCCTCTGTCTTTCCATCACAGGAAGCACCAGCCCACCTCTCACCTTTAGACTTTTCTGCATGAGAGAAAGAGACCAGTCTTTGAATCCAGGGATAGAGGACAAGTTTTTCCAAAATCACTGCGGGCTCCACCGGAGCCCCAGTAGCTCAGTGTGCCTCCCACTGTCGGAGCCCCTCCGCTGCTAGCCGCTCATCGCCGCTCATCTCATCCATGTGTCAGGATGAAGAAGAGAAATGGGAATGTGAAGGCAGGCTGCTGAGGAGGCTAGGTGCAAGATTCTTATTACTTTTAGTTTTAAGAATCAAACCAAACTTTTAAATTTTTTTTAACTATCTAACAATATAGTTATTGGCAGGCTGTAATTAACATCCACTAAAGTTGATCATTGGAGAGACTATGTGGCTGCCTCTGACCTCACTGCCCAGTTCTGTTTCAGATCCAATGAGCCTCTCTCTACGACGTGTAAGCAGTACTGAAGTCCTCACTTAAACCCTCTGCCAGAAGTCCAGGTTAGGCTTTTTACTGCTATTTGTGCCCTAGATGCTGTAACCTGTCTTGCAACACATCATCAGGGTCCCTCAAGACTCTCAAATGATTACATTTCAAATGCGAGAATTTTAATGCCTTCCAGGAAAATGTAGATGTTTTTCTTAGGCATACTCAGCAAATCCCATGCAGCATATTGAATGATCTGCACAAGAATGTTTGGGCGGTACATTTCCTCAGTGGGCAGGCTGCCACATTCCTTACCTATGAGTAAAGCTTTCTAGGTGGCACAGAGAGGTAATGCCCAGCCTTCCATCTCCTGATGCCAAGTTCTCTTCAATTGATGCTCTCCTCGCAGCTGCTAGTAACATGTAGAATAGGCACCCACTGTTGCCGAAGCAGAGCAAGGGCCAGATTCCAGCGTTTTAGAAGAGTGACACTCACACTTTCCTTGGAGCTCCAGCAGTGAGACTATTTTAAAAATATTACAGAACCAGCCAACCAATTCATACAGAGATGGGAAAAATATAAATCCAAATACAACAACAAACAAACAAAAATAACAAAAAAAAGGGAAAACAAACAAACAAACAAAAATCAACCTCCTCCACCCCAACATCCAGAATCAGCTGGATGGTAAATCCTTCCATCAAATTTCGTACTGGTGATGTCAGAGAGAAATGTCCCCAGAGGCTGTTAAAAGCATTTAGAACATCATATAAATAGAATCAGATGGTATGTAATCTTTTGAGATTGGCTTATTTCACTTGGTATAATGTCTTTGAGATTCATTTGATTTCTTACATGTATCAATATAGTACATGTTGCATGTATCAATATCTTTCTTTTTGTTTTTTGTATTTTTTCTGAAGTTAGAAGCAGGAAGACAGTCAGATAGACTCTCGCATGTACCCGACCAGGATCCACCCAGCATGCCTACCAGGGGGCAATGCTCTGCCCATCTGGGGCATTGCTTCTATGGGGCTGGAGCCATTCTAGCACCTGAGGTGGAGGCTATGGAGCCGTCCTCAGCACCCGGGCCAACTTTGCTCCAATGGAGCCTTGGCTGCGGGAAGGGAAGAGAGAGAGGAAGGAGAGGGAGAAGGGTGGAGAGGCAGATGGGTGCTTCTTCTGTGTGCCCTGGTCGGGAATCAAACCCAGGACTTCCACATGCCAGGCCGATGCTCTACTGCTGAGCCAACCGGCCAGGGCCCAATATCCTTCTTATTTCAGATAATAACAATGTAATTTACCATATTAACAAGCAGAATAAAACATCATTTTATCCATATGATTGTTTCTAATTAATATACAAAATATCCTATGAAAAATACAACATCCATTCCTAGTAAAAAAATAAATAAATAAAAACCTATATTTTTTTTAGAAATAGAAATAATAAACTAGAAATAGAAGGGAAGTCCTTGATCTGTAAAAAAATTAAAAGGCATTCAGATTGGAAATGAAGTATGACTTCAACTTTTCTTTAATTATATATGACATGATCATATACACAGAAGGTCTTACTTAAAGAGTTTACAAAATGCTGCTAGAACCAATAAGTGAGTTAAGCAAGATTGAACACAAAGTTAGTATGCATATAGATATCTATAGATAGGTATAGATATAGATGATATAGATATTTCCACATGCTAGCAACACACATTCAGACCTCAAAGGAACAACAGCATTTACTATTGTAAATGTATAAAATACCTCAAAATAGAGAGAGAAGATGGCAGCGGAGTAGGCGGATGCACAGACACCCAGCTCTCAACACCAAACTGGAATACAAATCAATTTAGAAAAAATCAGCATGAAAAACCAACACTGAACTGCAAGAACAGCTCTCAAAAACCAAGGAGCAAAGAGGAAGCCACAATAATCCTGGTAAGGAGTGCCTGAATCTCCTCTGCTTACAGGAAGGGAAGGAGGGGGGTGAGGCTGAGAGCCCAGAGAGGATTTCACAGAGGAAAAAGAGCAGAAACTACTGCTCACAGCCACTTACCTGGCGACCAGGGAGCAAGGTGGGTTGAAAAGACCAGCTTATCTCCCAAGTGGAAAAGACAGGGAGAGGGACAGACTGTGAGGGGCTAAGGTATGCAAGAAACAAAATAAAAAAGCTGACTCATTCGTGCTGGAGGTGGCCATAGCTGGGGGAGGGACTGAACCTTTCACAAAACAGAGCTGAAGTGCTTCCGGATCAGAGATCTCCGGACATCTATCCAGCTCCAATCAGCACAACAAGACACAGCTGAAAACAAGAAGTGGGGAGGAGGGGCAGTAACTCAGGTCTCCATGGAGATCTGAGATACACCTCCCCCTACTGAAGCTGAGAGAAAAAACCCTGCCCCCAGTGAGATTAGTTGGAGGAAGAGACCTTCAGCGTCTCAGGTTACACCCACAGCATTCCTGGATACAGTTTCAAGGAAGCCCCCTGCTGAGATCAGTTAACAAGACTATCACCTGTTAAGAAAACAAACAAATCAAGACTTCAAAGCTGCCCAAATCAGAAAGTGGATTACAAATAATAGCTGATACCAACCCACGAAGACCTAAAAATAACACAACTGAAAACTGGAGGCAGACAACACCAAGCCTAGACTCAATCAACTCTACAAATAAAAAAAAAAAAGAAGAAGAAGATGAGAAAACAAAGGAGTGCAATCCAAATGAAACCACAAGAGACACTTTCGAGAGATGAACTGAGTGATATGGAAATAATCAAACTTCCAGATGCGGAGTTCAAAATAATGATTGTAAGGATGCTTAGGGATCTTAGAACAACAATGGAGGAGGAGTTTGAAAACCTAAATAAAGAAATAGCAAGTATAAAAAAGAATCAGTTGGAGACGACAAATACAATATCAGAAATAAAGACCACAATGGAAGGAATTAAAAACAGGATAGATAGAGCAGAGGATCGAATCAGCGAGTTAGAAGACAACTGGAATGAAGGCATGAAAGCAGAGAAGAAAAGAGAAAAAAGACTCAAAAAGTCAGAGGAAACTCTTAGAGAGCTCTGTGACAACATGAAGAGAAATAACATCCGCATCATAGGGGTTCCTGAAGAAGAAGAAAAAGAACAAGGGATAGACTTTGTTCAATCATATCATAGCTGAAAACTTCCCTAAATTAATGCAAGAGAAACTCTCACAAATCCAAGAAGCACAGAGGACTCCATTAAAGAGAAACCCAAAGAAACCTACACCAAGACACATCATAATTAAAATACCAAAGCTAAGCGATAAAGAGAAAATATTAAAAGCTGCAAGAGAAAAAAAAGTTATCACCTACAAAGGAGCCCCCATCCGGATGACATCTGACTTCTCAACAGAAACACTTGAGGCCAGAAGGGAATGGCAAGAAATATTCAAAGTAATGCAGAACAAGAACCTACAACCAAGACTACTTTATCCAGCAAGGCTATCGTTTAAAATTGAAGGAGAAATAAAAAGCTTCCCAGACAAAAAACAACTCAAGGAATTCATTACAACCAAACCAATGCTGCAGGAAATATTAAGGGGCCTGGTGTAAACAGATAAAGTGGGAAAAGAATACAGAAAAAAGAAAAAGAAAAAGGAATACACCTTTAAAGAAGAAAATGGCAATAAACAACTACATATCAATAATAACCTTAAATGTAAATGGATTAAATGATCCAATCAAAAGACATAGGGTAGCTGCGTGGATAAGAAAACAGGACCCATACATATGTTGTCTACAAGAGACACACCTTAGAACAAAAGACACACACATATTGAAGGTAAAAGGATGGAAAAAATGTTTCATGCAAACGGAAATGAAAAAAAAGCTGGGGTAGCAATACTTATATCAGACAAATTGGACTTTAAAACAAAGGATATAGTAAGAGATAAAGAAGGCCACTACATAATGATAAAGGGAGTAATCCAACAGGAAGATATAACTATTATAAATATCTATGCACCTAATATAGGAGCACCCAAATATATAAAACAGACTTTGATGGATTTAAAGGGCGAGATCAACAGCAATACTATAATAGTAGGGGATTTCAATACCCCACTAACATCACTAGATAGATCCTCAAGAAACAAAATTAACAAAGAAACAGCAGACTTATTGGAAACACTAGACAAACTCGATTTAATAGATATCTTCAGAACCTTTCACCCTAAAGCAGCAGAATATACATTCTTTTCAAGTGCTCATGGTACATTCTCTAGGATAGACCACATGTTAGGGCACAAAAGTGCTCTCAACAAATTTAAGAAGACTGAAATCATATCAAGCACTTTCTCCGATCACAATGGCATGAAACTAGAAATGAATCACAGCAGAAAAGCTCAAAAATTCTCAAACACATGGAAACTAAATAGCAGGGTGTTAAATAATGAATGGATTAAGAATGAGATCAAAGAAGAAATAAAGAAATTCCTAGAAACGAATGACAATGAGCATACAACAACTCAAAATTTATGGGACACAGCGAAAGCAGTGCTGAGAGGGAAGTTCATAGCACTACAGGCACACTTTCAGAAGCTAGAAAAAGCTCAAATAAACAACTTAACCCTGCATCTAAAAGAATTAGAAAAAGAACAGCAAGTAAAGCCCAAATGTAGTAGAAGGAAGGAAATAATAAAGATCAGAGCAGAAATAAATGACATAGAGGCTAAAGAAACAATACAGAGGATCAATGAAACTAGGAGCTGGTTCTTTGAAAAGGTAAACAAGATTGATGCACCTTTAAGTAGACTCACCAAGAAAAAGAGAGAGAGGACTCAAATAAATAAAATTAGAAATGAGAGAGGAGAAATAACAACTGACACAACAGAAATACAAAATATTGTAAGAAAATACTATGAAGAACTGTATGCCAAAAAACAGACAACCTAGATGAAATGGACAAATTCCTTGAAACGTACAATCTTCCAAAAATCAATCTGGAAGAATCAGAAAACTTAAACAGACCAATTACACCAAAGGAGATCGAAACAGTTATCAAAAAACTCCCAACAAAGAAAAGTCCGGGGCCCGATGGCTTCACAACGGAATTCTACCAAATATTCAAAGAAGAACTAACTCCTATCCTTCTCAAACTATTTCAAAAAATTCAAGAGGAAGGAAGACTTCCAAACTCCTTTTATGAGGCGAGCATAATTCTGATTCCAAAACCAGGCAAAGACCACACAAAGAAAGAAAATTATAGGCCAATATCTCTGATGAATATAGATGCTAAAATCCTCAACAAAATATTAGCAAACTGGATCCAACAATATATGGAAAAAATCATACACCATGATCAAGTGGGATTTATTCTGGGGAGGCAAGGCTGGTACAATATTCGTAAATCAATCAATGTGATTCATCACATAAACAAAGAGAAGGAGAAAAACCATATGATAATTTCAATAGATGCAGAAAAAGCATTTGATAAAATCCAGCACCCATTCATGATCAAAACTCTCAGCAAAGTGGGAATACAGGGAACATACCTCAACATGATAAAAGCCATCTATGAGAAACCCACAGCCAACATCATACTCAATGGGCAAAAATTAAAAGCAATACCCTTAAGATCAGGAACAAGGCAGGGGTGCCCCCTTTCACCACTCTTATTTAACATAGTCCTGGAAGTCCTAGCCACAGCAATCAGACAAGAAGAAGAAATAAAAGCCATTCAAGTTGGAAAAGAAGAAGTAAAACTATCATTATTTGCAGATGATATGATATTGTATATAGAAAACCCTAAAGTCTCAGTCAAAAAACTACTGGACCTGATAAATAAATTCAGCAAAGTGGCAGGATATAAAATCAATACTCAGAAATCAGAAGCATTTTTATACACCAACAATGAACAGTCAGAAAGAGAAATTAAGGAAACAATCCCCTTCACAATTACAACCAAAAAAATAAAGTACCTAGGAGTAAACTTAACCAAGGAGACTAAAGACTTGTACTCGGAAAATTACAAAACATTGATAAAAGAAATCAAGGAAGATACTAACAAGTGGAAGCATATACCGTGCTCATGGTTAGGAAGAATAAACATCATTAAAATGTCTATATTACCCAAAGCAATTTATAAATTCAATGTAATACCAATTAAAATACCAATGACATACTTCAAAGATATAGAACATATATTCCAAAAATTTATATGGAACCAAAAAAGGACACGAATAGCCTCAGCAATCTTAAAAAAGAAGAATAAAGTGGGAGGTATCACACTTCCTGATATCAAGTTATACTACAAGGCCATTGTACTCAAAACAGCCTGGTACTGGCATAAGAACAGGCATATAGATCAATGGAATAGAACAGAGAACCCAGAAATAAACCCACAGTTCTATGGACAACTGATATTTGACAAAGGAGGTAAGGAAATACAATGGAGTAAAGACAGCCTCTTTAACAAATGGTGTTGGGAAAATTGGACAGCTACCTGCAAAAAAATGAAACTAGATCACCAGCTTACACCACTCACAAAAATAAACTCAAAATGGATAAAAGACTTGAATGTAGGCCGTGAAACCATAAGCATCTTAGAAGAAAACATAGGCAGTAAGCTCTCCGACATCTCTCGGAGCAATATATTTGCTGATTTATCTCCACGGGGAAGTGAAATAAAAGACAGGATAAACAAATGGGACTATATCAAACTAAAAAGCTTTTGCACAGCTAAAGACAACAAGAACAGAATAAAAAGACAAACTACACAATGGGAGAACATATTTGACAATACGTCTGATAAGGGGTTAATAACCAAAATTTATAAAGAACTTGTAAAACTCAACACCAGGAAGACAAACAATCCAATCAAAAAATGGGCAAAAGAGATGAATAGACACTTCTCCAAAGAGGACATACAGATGGCCAATAGGCATATGAAAAAATGCTCAACATCACTAATCATTAGAGAAATGCAAATTAAAACCACAATGAGATATCACCTTACACCAGTCAGAATGGCGCTTATCAACAAAACAACACAGAATAAGTGCTGGCGAGGATGTGGAGAAAAGGGAACCCTCCTGCACTGCTGGTGGGAATGCAGACTGGTGCAGCCACTGTGGAAAACAGTATGGAGATTCCTCAAAAAACTGAAAATCGAACCGCCTTTTGACCCAGCTATCCCACTTTTAGGAATATACCCCAAGGACACCATAGAACGGCTCGAAAAGGAGAAATGCACCTGCATATTTGTGGCAGCATTGTTCACAATAGCGAAGATCTGGAAACAGCCCAAGTGTCCGTCAGAGGACGAGTGGATTAAAAAACTTTGGTACATATATACTATGGAATACTACTCAGCCATAAGAAATGATGACATCGGATCATTTACAATAACATGGATGGACCTTGATAACATTATACGGAGTGAAATAAGTAAATCAGAAAAAAAACTGAGATGAATCCATACATAGAAGGGACATAAAAATGAGACTCAGAGACATGAACAAGAATGTGATGGCAACAGGGGCAGGGGGGTTGGGGGAGGGGGGAGGGGGTGAAGAAGGAGAGAGGGGTTAGGGGAGGGGAGGGGCACAAAGAAAACCAGATAGAAGGTGACAGAAGACAATTTAACTTTGCGGGAGGGGTATACAGCACAATCAAATGTCAAAATAATCTAGAGATATTTTCTCTCAACATATGTACCCTGATTTATCAATGTCACTGCATTAAATTTAATAAAAAAATATTAATATTAAAAAAAAACACCTCAAAATAGTAAAAAAGTATAAAATACCTCAAAATAATAAAAAATATGCAAGACACGTACACTGAAACCATAAGACATTGCTGTGGTAAATTTAAAAAGAACTAAAAAATGAAGAGATAATGCTATGTTCATGGATCAAAAACTTAATCTTTTAAAGATGTCAATTCTTCCTTATTTGACCCATATATTCAATGTAATTCTATTGAAAATCCTAGCAGCCTTGTTTAGAAATTGACAAGGTGATTCTAAAATTTATGGAAATGACTGGACTATCCACAATATCTCTAAAAAAACCCAAAGTTTAGGATTTATGCTATGTGAAATCAAGACTTGTTTTAAAGTCACAGTAATCAAGATAGTTAAGTACTGGCATAAACTTTTAGAGAATTAGATGAATAGAATGGAAAGGAGGCTTTAGAAATGGTTTTGCATGTATTGCCATTAGTATTTGACAAAGGGGCATGGGTAATTCAATGGTGAAAAGTTAATCTTTTCAACAAATAGTGCTGAAACAAATGATCAGCTGTGGTAGGCAAAATTCAAAGATGTCTCCCTCAGATTCTGCATTTTGATTGTTCAAATAGCAATATGGGTATTACTGCTAAAGAAAGCAGAGGTAATTAAGTTTACTGACTTTAAATAGGGAGATTATCTAGACTTATCCACATGGGGCCAATCTAATCACCCGAGCCCTTAAAAAAGAGAGAGGTTTTTCTGTTTGGAATAAGATATATATGGTGGAAGAAGAAGGCAGAAATGAAAGGTCAGAAGAGTCAAAGTGTAAGGAAGACTTGACTCACTGTTGCTACTTTCAAGGCTGCCAATGATGGAGGACATTCAGGTGGCCTCTGGAAACTGAGGACAACCCCCAAAGCTGGCAAGGAAATTGAGACCCAGCTCTAAAACTACACAGAACTAAAATCTTTCAAGAATATGAATGATTATGGAAAAAGATTTTCCTGTTGAGAGTCCCCTCCTTGATTTTGGCCTTGTGAGCTTCTAAGCAGGGAACCAGCTACACCAAACTGTGCCTGAACTCTGACCCATGGACACTGTGAGAGAATCAGTGGTGTTGAAGGCTATAGTATAGTATAAGGAGGCACAGGAGCATGAATGAGCTTGGGGACAGAAGCAGAGCCTTGCATGCCAAGCTCAGGAGCAAAACTGTCATCCTGTAAGTCCCTGGATTTGTCAAGGGTTGCCTGGGCAGCAAGCAAAAATGGATCAAAATGAAAGGAACGATAAAGAAATGGAGATAAGAAAGAAGTGAGAAGAAAGGAAGAAGGGAGGGAAGAGCAAACCAGGTGGTGCCATCAAGGATTTTAAATGATAATTTAAGCATAAAAATATGTAATTCTGACAGTTGGCAAGAAGTAGGCAAAGATACAACTCAAAGATAAAGCTAGGTGGATGAAGCTGCCGAGGGAAAGGCTGGTTGTGGGTCCCAGACACTCTTACTTAGTGATCCATCCTCTTCAGTATCTGTGCCTGAAGGGCGGTTGGGGAAATTCACTCTAATTACACACAGAATCAGAAATGGCCTTTCAGATTGTGAGATGATGAATAGAGTGGGAGGCCAGTAGGGGAATTCAGTTGATGTTTCTTGGAATTTCCTTGGAAATACTGAATGAAACCTTAGAAAGAAAACTTTGTGGACACTGAGATCATAACCCAACTATCACCGAGGCTACAGATGCACCCCTCATGGGTAATTCCAAAGCCCTGGTGTGAAATTACTCACACTGGGACAACACAGAGAGACTATCTCAAGTATAGCATTTTGTGGGTATTAGCAATCACAAATGTATTTAGTTTAATGGAAATGTAATAAAGTGGTTCCCCCCAAAAGTAATCATTTACTTTCTAAAACATGAATATGCTATTTTCTGAAGAGGCCAAGAGATTCAATCTGAGTCATAGACTTTGGATGGTTGCTGTGAACTGAATGGTCGTACCCCAATCCCCCTCAAATACATATGTTAAAACCCTAACTCCCAATGGGATGATACTTGGAGGTGTGACCTTTAAGAAGTCATTAAGTCATGAGGGTAGATCCTTTATGATGGAATTAGTGCCCTTGTAAGAAGAGATACCACAGAGCTTGTTCTGTCTCTCTACTATGTAAGGACACAGTGAGAAGATGGCAATCCACAACCACGTGGAGAATGCTCACCAGAAACCAAATTGGCCAGCACCTAGATCTGGAATTTCTAGCCTCTAGAATTGTGAGAAACTAAATACCAGTCTATGGTACTATGGCAGTCCAGGCAGTCTAAAACATGGATCTACTGTAATTAACTCTGGGAAGAACACAAATGCAGTCATCTTCAAATGTCACAGCTACACCACGCTGCAGAAGAGAAAAAGTGATAATGAGGATATCAGTATTCTACTTTTGATGCTCCAACTAACATAATGTGTGACTTTAAGTGAGGTTTCACTTCTGTGACTATTATAGTAAACTAAGGGGTTGAGTGTAAATGCCTCAAATCCCTTCTGGTTCCTACGGAATCAGTCAGACATCCCTTCTTTTAATTGTTGCTTGAGTTGTTATGACTTAAACCTATTCTCAGCCCAAAGGGGTGACAAAAGTGGAACGATATGTGTTCTCTATTTCTGAAGGTTCTCATCTATCTGCAACTTTGGTTTTAAATGAGAGGAGGGGAGATAGTGAGACAGACTCTCACATGCACCCCAACTGGGATCCACCCGGCAACCCCTGTCTGGGGCCGATGCTGGAATCAACGGTGCTATCCTCAGCGTCCAGGGCCAATGCTCCAACCAATTGAGCCACTTGCTGCGAGAAGGGAAAAAGAAAAGAAGGAGTGAGAGGGGAAGAGAAGCAGACAATTGCTTCTCATGTCTGCCCTGACCTAAGATTGAACCCAGAACATCCACACGCTGGGCCGGCACTCTATCCACTGAGCCAACTGGAAACGGCCTATCTGCAACTTTTATGCAATTTCTTAACTGTAAGAACTTTTCTTAATGTTGGGGTTGATTGGAATAGGTTCCTGGTGCTCTATAGCAATAATGAATGGTTAATATGTTAAGTGCCTTTGGGCCAAGCTTAGTTGCCAGACAACTAGTTTTAAGTTCTTGAAGGACGAGAACACTGGGGGGCTAGTTCAGCAACACCTGTCATCTCTCCTGTGATTTAGAGAGTTTGTGGTGAGCTTGGGCCAGCGACAGGTGTTGAGGCCTCAACTGTCATTATAGGTAGGTGGGCGAGACCAATTAGGCGGTGCAAAATCATTAGTGTGTGTAATTATTCCAGCTCCCCCTTGAACAGCTGTCCTTGAAAGGATAGATGGACACTAGAGGGGTCTGGCTGTCTGGGTGGGTGGAGGAAGGTCGGGGTGTTTCACGGAATTTCACAGTCCCCTTGGCAGGCGTAACCGGAGCCATTAAACTGATCTCATACATCTTGATGTTATTTCTCTCAACAAGCAATAACCTCAGCTTTCCATGACTGTGGTTTCTGTAAGCTGGGAACGAATTCCTTGACTCTGAGTGAAGGTATCCAATTTGAAACAGAAAAAAATATATTTATTCCATAAAGGTATTTTGTCATCAGGGAGTGCCCCAAATTTGGAAGAGTCCAGTGGGTAAAGTTCACTTTGGAAATCAGTACAGAGTCAGAGCAGTAATTATTCACTCAGGCACATTATAACCAACATTTATTGGGCATCTGCTGGGTACTAGGTTCTATGCTAGATGTTTCAGATCCTGAGGATGAACAACTATGGTTCTTGTTTTCAAGGAATTCACATATTAGCAAGGCAGATGAAAACTCAACCTGTGAGATTAAACAAATGAAATTGTAGACGTTCAGCTTCTTTGGCCAACCAAAAAACAGCAACTCATATGGTTCAACCAGATGTTATTATGTCTTATGTATAACATGCTACCAGAACAAAGAGTAACGTGTGATCGACTTAAAGGTTGGCTAGTTGTCAAAAGGCTTTACAGAGAAGATGATATTTAACTTTGGCCTTAAAGGGAGAATAAAATTTTGAAAATAATTTAAAAGGTGAAGTGAAAAGTAAGTAAATTGCATTTATGTCATGAATATTTATTGAGCATCTACTATGTATAGATGGTATAATATGCTTGAGACACAGTGTTCAGCCTGGATAGTTGATAGTCTCAGTCTTCCTGGAATTTATAGTCCAAAGAGGGAGGAAAATCCTAATGAATAACAGACCAATTATTATTTAATTATAATTTGGATAGGTGCTAGAAAAAGGCAAAGTCTGCTATGAGAGAAGGTAATGGGGGACCTCACTCGGTCTGTGAGGCCAGAATAAGCTTTAGCTGAATTTTCCAAAATAAGACAGAATTAGCCGGACCAGGTGTGGGTTGAGGAGAGCATTTGAGACAGAGGAATTCGCATGAGCAAAGGCCCTGCAGCAGGTCCCGGGAGCAGCGTTTCACCTTCCCAGAGTTTACTAGTCCTAAAAGCACACGTGTCTCTGATATGATTACTTTTCCAGGGTCTCCGGCACTTGCTTATTATACACTAGGAGACTGGGTTGAGGGATGAAACCAGATCACTAAATAGGTGACTTGGGTGAAGATAGTTAAGCTAGGAGCCATCTACATGGAAGGAAAATCAATTAATTAAATGAAAATGAAAGAAAAAGAGTATTAATTTTTTTAGTTGTTCCAGAGTTTTCAGCCTCCTTTTCAGATTCCTGCTATTTCCTCTTAGGTCTTATGCCCAGAATGTCTTAGAGGAAAGACTCTTAAAACTTCTCAGGAGTTTAACCTGAAAGCATACCAGAGTTACCCACTTTTGAAGGGTACAGGCAGTTTACAAGTGTCACCCATTTGGACACGGGTGGATCACTTCTGGAGGCTCAGTGCTCAGACACAAGGTTTTGTAACAGACTGCAAATGGAATGATAGCCTCAGGATCTGACCAGTGAAGATCCAGCCTAAGACAGGCCTGGGTTGCTGGGAGGGGTGGGGACAGAGAAAGTGATGGGACTGAGGCCCTGGGGAGCTGCTGCCACCTGATCATGGGCTCTTCTCTGCCTTTTCTATGTGCCTCACATTGCAACATTTGCTAAAAGATCTGAGGCCATCACAGACATTTGGCGGTTACCTTCCCTGGATAATGTAAATGAGTCTTGCAAGTCCCAAGACAGTGAGTCCTACACAACAGGCTGAGGCACTTTAAGATCTTTAAGATGTTAAGTTCTTTAACTGAAAAAAAAAAATCCATGGATTGATTGGTTCATTCATTCATTTAATAAATATTCTGAGCATCCCAAGTGGCCAACTCAGCACTGGGTATAGAAATACAGTGGTAAACAACATGTAAGCAGTTTTTACCCCGCAAAGCCTACTCTCAAGGGCTGCAGACAAGTATTAATAAATGTGTAACGGTAGTGTAGTTGGAAGAATTTGTTAAGCAGCACAGACAGTAAGAATTCATTGGAGCAGCATTTAACACAGCCTGGCAATGAGGGACAGCAAGTGCAAAGACCTTGAGGTGAGAGATAGGCTGTGTCTGAAAAGTAGCTTGTTATGTCCTGTCTTATTGCTCCATTGCTGTGTGTTGTTAGGCAAGTCATTTAACCTCTCTAAGTTTCAGCTACCCTATATGGAATTTAAAACATTGAATAACTTATCTATATTCTCAGACAAGTCAAACATTCAATCAGAGATGAGCAATAGAGTAATGATCTTCAAATATTTTTGTTCATATACCTGTTAAGATAACTCTTAAACATTTAATATTTTAAAATATCCCACATGTATTTTTCTTCCAAGTGAGAGAAGGAGAGACAGAGAGACAGATTTCCACATGTGCCCTGACCAGGATCCACCCTGGGGCCGATGCTCTGCCCATCTGGGGCCATGCTTGCAACCAAGCAATTTTAGCACCTGATGCGGAGACTCCGCAGAGCCATCCTCAGTGCCCAGGGCTGATGTACTCGAAGCAAGTGAGCCATGGCTGCAGGAGGGGAGGAGAAGACACACACACAGAGATAGAGAGAGAGAAAGAGAGAGAGAGAGAGAGAGAGAGAGAGAGAGAGAGAGAGAGAGAGGGAGAAGGGGAAATGGGATGGGTAGAGAAGCAGATGGTTGCTTCTCCTGTGTGCCCTCACTGGGAATGAAATCCGGGACATCCACATGCTGGGCCAACACTCTGCCACTGAGCCAACCGGCCAGGGCCCCATATGTATTTTTAAGTTGACATTACAAATTTATCTTGATGCATACTCTGGTTTCTCTTCAGATCGCATACATCTTTCACCTTTTACAAATTTATCACAATGCTACAGACAAACTCTTCTTTAACAGTTGGGAATTTTACCATACTCCCTTTTCTTCCACTTGATTTTATTCCATTATATTCTATATATTCTATATATTCTATGTGATTTCATTCTAATATAATTTTTGGCCTGAAAGTCCTTCTTTGTCCTATCACATCTGTGCAACAAAAATATGTATATAAATTGAAATTTGTCCTTAAAGTTTTCTGAGCCCATATGTTTAGAAAGCTTTTTCTGAATAATTATTATAAGTAGTAGTAGTAGTAGCAGTACCTAATTGTGCAAAACCACCTAAATTTTTATAAGCTTTATATTACAGTAGAATAGTAATGAAAATAGTTTAATGAAATTAATAGTTAATAGATGTCTTTTTTACTGTATTTTTCAAAAATACTTATACATGGATTTATTTTTTTTATGTTAGCCTGAGACAGGTTTTAGCACCAATTCTATTGCTGTTTTTCATTTATATAGATATAGGGTTTAAGAAATCTTGTTTATAAGAATAAATGGAAAGAGTTTTGGATATGAATGCCACTCAGTTCTGTGAACTCCATCTGAGTTGTTTAGCAAAAGTAACCAAAAGTTTTTGCAGTTCTTTTAATGAAAGTAACAGGTTGGAAGCCAACTGACTTTTAGCCGTTGTTTCCCAGTCATGAAGTTCTGGTCTTATTTTTGAGGAGCTAAGCCAGAAAGGTTTTCACCAAGGCTAATTAGGATGACAATAATTAACACTTCTTTTCTCACTTGGGCTTCTTGTTTATCCAAATATATTCTGGAAATATTGGAAAAGAGGAAACATTATTGATTTTAACACACTTTTGCAAGTACAATATTTTATCATGTGCTCTTTTTTTATCATGCTCTTTGATATATTATGTTTGTCAAAAATTTAATCTGCAGTGTTAACCCTGAGTGGACAACCTCCAGCACATAGTCTAGTGACACAGCTGCCTCAGACCAGTCAGCCAAATCAGACCACTCCTGTGAGAAAAAATTATGACTTCATTTTTAAAGTCAAGTTTTCTTTCATCCAAGGGACAATTATTTCGCTTCTGAATCCTGACTCTTATACAGGCGTAAATAGCCTTTGTCCAACTTGTCACCTAGGAAGGTGCCTCTACCTCCAATGTTTTCTTTCCTTTTTTTTGTGACAGAGACAGAGAGAAAGACAGAGAGAGGGACATATGGGGACAGACAGACAGGGAGAGAGATGAGAAGCATCAATTCTTCATTGCAACACCTTAGTTGTTCATTGATTGCTTTCTCATATGTGCCTTGACCGTGGGGCTACAGCAGACCGAGTGATCCCTTGCTCAAGCCAGTGACCTTGAGTCCAAGATGGTGAGCTTTGCTCAAACCAGATGAGCCTGCACTCAAGCTGGTGACCTCGGGGTTTCAAACCAACCTGGGTCCTCTGCATCCCAGTCTGATGCTCTATTCACTGCACTACTGCCTGGATAGGCTCCAGTGTTTTCTAAGGATATTTTCCTTATGTCCCTGTCAGAGACTCTCCTTTAGGAGAGATGTTTTCTAGAACTGTCTTTGCATGTGGTGTTCAAAAGATTTTCATGCTTAGTAAGCAGTGCACCCTAGTAAGCTTTAGGATGAGTGACAGGCATGAAGTTTTTCTATAAAACGGGAGAAAAGTGGATGGAGAAAGAAAAAAGAGTTGAGAAATGTGAACTACAGAAGGAAGGTGTATTCTCAGGTAGAAAGAATACAAATTTAGATTGAAGACCTAAAAATTAATTTCCTTAAAATGTTCAATGCCTGCCCTGGCCAGTGGCTCCGTGGATAGAGCATCGGCCCAATGTACAAACTTCCTGGGTTTAATTTCCATTCAGGGCACTCAGGAGAAGTGACCATTCTGCTTCTCCCCCTTTCTCTCTCCCTTCTCTTCATCTTCCCCTACCGCAGCCAGGGGCTTGATTGGTTCAAGCGTTGGCCCTGGGAGCTGAGGATAGCTAGGTTAGTCAAGTGTGGCAGCCTCAGGGACTAAAAATAGCTTGGTATTCAAGCATCGGCCCCATATGGGGTTGCTGGGTGGATCTCTGTTAGGGCGCATGCTGGAGTCTGCCTCACTATCTCCCCTGCCCTCACCTTAAAAAGCAAGTAAACAACAACAGCAAACAAACAAACAAAAAACCTGCCAATCTCTGAATAGCCCTGGAAAAATTTTCATGTCCCCCTGTTTAAAGAATTCTGATTTAGAAACAACTTTTGTTTGAAAACTTAGTCACTGAACACTAAGTTCATTCTGTATTCATCTCTCTTCCAAGTTTACTGAAATGCATTCTCTCCCTAAGAAGAGCTGGTGCCTTTAGCACAGAGATGCCCTGAGGTGCAGACATCCTGGGGCCCACAGCCTGCGTCCTCATTTCCCACACAGATTCTCTTACCTGAACATCTGCAGAAGGGGAAATGGCCTCAGGGGAAGTCCTTTGGGGGAGTTTGTAAGGTTAATCAAGCTTCAGGATGTTTCCATGACGACAAAACAAATGATGTATTTTATACAGCTGAAAGAGTTTCAACCTGTCTTATAATGATTTTATAGGTATAGAAAGTGAAGCAAGAGAAATGGGTGTTGAATGTTCCCTACATGTCACAGTTAGTAAGTAGCAGAGCTGGGGCAGAAGTCGGGGTTCTCAATTCCCCAAACCAGGGCTATCTGTGGATAAATGAAGTACTGGTCGGCTCATATGGAAATGACGAATGAGTTGATTGACCAAATTTTTAAATTTTTACCTACCTGCCCAGTGTGTCTTTTAGACACAGTGGAGATTAATTCAGATGGTCTTGTCCCTCCTGGAGTTTTCAAAGGATTCACACTAAGGATGACTGGAAGGTTTGTTAACTATGACTTTCCCAAGAGTCAGTCTTTTGGAATCTTTATCATCTGTCAAGTGGCCCCAGGGTCCACTGGCTTTGGGGTAGACAGGAGTTTGAAACTGAAGTGCTTCTAATAATTCCAGATAGCAGGTGCTTCAAAATAAATTTCTTTAAGACCTTGAACAAAGTTGGCTTCATTTCTAAGGCTCTTCTCATTTAATTCAAACTTCACTGCTCATCCCTACTCTGCAGCTGCTGGGAATTCCGGGCGATCGGATAGGCCAGCTATGAGCATCTCTCAGCAAAAGTCCCCTGTCAGCTGCCATGTGACTGTTCTGGGATATGACAACATAAGTGCCCATCTGAGTAGGACTCGAGGATGGGGAGAAGTACAGTCTCATAGCTGCTGGCATGCATATCATCACCACCCCAACCCTCTGTCTGAAATGACTCAAAGGTGTGTCTGTAGACATTAGCGTCATGAAACATCTAACACTTGGTTTCTGTGGGGTACAGATCAATCAAATCTACAGAGGTAGAAAAGCAAGGAAATGAATTATGGGTGAACTTAACAAGAAAAGAGAGTTCATTAGTATAATCAGTAATTAGATTTTCTGAATCCATTGGACAATTCTCTTCATTTTGGAAATGCCTTTAATAAACCCTTTAAAAAATAATTTCAGGTAACTGCAGAAAAATAAAAATCCAAATGAATATAAAACTTAATTATCTAGAGTTTAAAAATATTAGTATGCATAGGGATTTTAGAAATCATCTGTGAAATGGAGATAATATATCTATCATGTAAGATTGTGCTGAAAATAAAATGTTATAATAAATGTGACACACTTAGCCAGAGCTTTGTATATGCTATGAGTTTTTCACTGAATTCAGTTTCATCATTTTATAGATGGACTGAAAGCCTGGAGAGACTGACTTGTCCATGGTCAGAAAGCTGCCGGGGAACAGACCAAGCCCTTCAGACTGACACTCAATACAGCATCCTTTCTACTTTAAACGATTGTAACCTCAGCAAGTTTAAATCAACACACTTTGGCTCAGCCCCTAAACTCTAAAAAATGCTGAGGGAGATGAGACTTTTTTAGAGAAAAGACTTCTGGTTCATGTCTGTCACTAAAAGTTGCCTGAGGTTGCTGGACGAGTCATAGGGAAGCTTCGTCTGCACAGAGCCCTCTGCTTCATAGTTAGGGAGCTGCGTCCACACCACCAGAGGCCTGATCAGAGAGGGGCCACCTCAGGGCCATGGCAAACACACACGGGGGTCTAGAAGGAGAACTGAGAAGAAGGAAAGCCTTATAAGATAGGTGATTCTTTTAAGAAAAGGAAGCTATGGGGGCTTCTCTCTTTTATCTCACATTTCCAGCAACCTTCCCTTCAATAGATAATTATGCTGGCCACTCTCAGGACCACCAAAGCCCATTTTATATCCAGATTTAGAGAAGCTGATTGAGGGAGAATGTTAATTAACAAAGCATGGGGCTGACTGTCCAGGTCCGCCCTGCTGGCATTTCCCCCCAGGGCTCTATAACGGGCAGAACCAGGGGCAGATCACTCAATGCATGCACTGTTACAACTCTGCATAATAAAACATATGCCCTGTAACTTTTCTTTATCTTACAAAAGCCATTAAGTACATTGATTCAATAAATGTATATTTTTAAATATAATTAGAACTTTGTTCTTAATATATTCTTTCAAATTTACTCCCTTAAAATTGACCTTTTCCCCTTCTATTTATTGGATTTGACTATTTGCACAGCTTTAGACCCTTTCTATATTATAGTCTAACTATTTTTTAAAATTCCTTTAAGGGGAAGGGGTTGGGAGATGAGTAAAAAAGGTGAAGGGGAATATAGTCAACAACATTGTGATAAGGTTATATGGTGACAGATGATTACTAGAATTAGTGAGGTGATTATAGTGTAAGGGATAAAAATGTCCAGTCACTGTTGTACACTTGCAACTAATATAACGAATATAATATTGTATAACAACTAGACTTAGAATTTTTCAATGGATTTGTTTATGCTAATTATTTTTTTGTTCTTTTTCCCCAATGCTGTCCAAGATTTAAAGAACATACATGGGGGGGGGGGAGGCTGGAGAGGGAAGGCTGGAATGTGTGCTTGTCAGCCATACTTACCATTCGTGGGCAATGATTCTTCACAACAACCATTCAATGGATGGATGGATGGATGGATGGATGGATAGATAGATAAACAGAAAAGACTCTATCTATATATATAAAAGTTGTCACCAGCTTTTTTAAAAAGATGGATAAATTGTGTGTATTTATGATTTTGCCTTCTGCTTTTCTGTTTTCCAGATGTCAGCTGAGGCCTCTCGGCCTTTCTTGAGATTGGACAAAATCACCAGAAACTTCCCAACCCCATACTCTATGAATTTCCAAAGTTCTCTTTAATGTTTTTCTGTATGTTTGGGCAGAGGGCAAAGTGGAGTTTGTGTTCTTGAGTCCTCTCTTGCTTTAGGGACCACTACTGACTGCTCACAGCTTTGTCTCCATTTACAGCTTATAACACTGTCATTCTGGGAACTAAAAAGACCAAAAAACCCACTCACCTTGTGGAAAATAAAGGTAAATAGGGAAGATACCTATGAAGATTTGGGAGGGTTAGGAGAAGGGGTATTAAACTGAGCGTGTAGGGAGACAAGATGGCGCTGGAGTAGGCGGACGTCCCAACATCTACCTCCCAGAACCAAAGTGGATTACAAACTAATTTTATGAAACTGAGCATGTAATACAGGAACCCGCAGCCCAAGTGGAAGAGGGGACCTCACCATTCTCAGGATGTGCTTTTAGCCCCACTGTCCCCAGAAAATTCCCCTGGCCTTTCACCCCAGTACAAACCTTTTATTATCTTCTTGGCTCCCTTCTTTCCCTTCCTTTTAAGAACAAAAACTACGAATTCCTCTCCTTATTTGATACAGAGTATCTTTTTCCTCTCTCTGGTATGTTAGCACTTAACCCAAGCAGCCTTATAAAGGCATTTGTCCTCAAAGATAATTTTCTACCCCAGAGGAATTCTGGTGCTGCCCTGTGAAGGTAGCTCTGTTAAAATTCAGATTGTTTGTACGTTCATATAATGTTTCATGTTTATGCCATGCTTGGTCCACATAGTGGCTATTTTATATAGCTTTCTGTAAAAAGTAAACACTGTATGTACCCAGAATAGCACAAGTGACTTGTATCGCAAGCTCACTGAAATTCATGGTTCCTCCTCTGAATCTGGCTGGTGGTCTTGAAGAACTGCCTATCTCCGCTCTCTGAACCTCCATGGGGAAACAAGGCAGGCACCTGAGCTGTGTGGCAAGCTGAGAAGTGGCAGTATTCAGGCCCGTGGAACTAGAAGTAAGAATTTTCAAGAACAGTGCCAAATAGTGAGTCTAAGTCAATAGTTCTCATAGAGTTGCAAGGGTCATGCTGGGGAAATCAAAATTAGTTGAAAAATCCAAAGATTAGGAATAAAGTAAAAAAAAAAACCCAAAAAAGTGTGTGTGTGTGTTCTCTGAGGGTGGGGGTTGGAGACATAGTCAAGGGTTAGGGGCCAACCGGAGTGAGAACAGAATGGAAGACTATTGGACCATCAACAACTTGCCTTTTTTGAACATAAACTCTTGTCAAATAGAGCTTTTGGTCAGCCTCCCGGGGACACACCGGTACTCTTGGGCACCTTTTTGTCCATTGGAAGCCTCTGCTTTTTGCAGTTTATTGTTATCAAGACTCACGGGCATCCTGTTCTTTTCTCAACAATAGTCTCCTTTTGTGATCATTATCATTGGAAGTAGTATTAAGTGGTTGGATTCTCTCCAGGGATTTTCTTGGAAAACATGTTGTATTTTGAATCCCATGGGGAATAAAAGTACTCTGATTTGAAGGTTAACTGCAAAAGCAGTTTTATTCCAGTATGTATGTCTTGTTATGTAGGATCATTCCCCACTATAGAAATTGTCAATCATGAAACTCATTTATTAGCTTCCACTTGAACCCTTATATTAGGCACTTATTAAAAGAGTCTCTTGACCTTGTATTTTAGTCAAGGAGTTCTTACATTTACATTGTCTTTAAAAATTATGTTTGTTTCTGAGTATAAAGGTGGTTATGTTAATATACATATAAGAATACAAAACTAGATCATTTAAAGGTTGAAAATACTCCATAATCCCATGCCTATAATTCTACCCCTAAAAATCACTGTAAATAGTTTGGCATATACGTGTGTGTGTGTGTTTGTGTGTGTGTGTGTGTGTGTGTGTATAAAGATATATGCTTATGTTTATGTTTATAATTCAATCTGTTCTGCAACATAAAATATTTGAAGTATAATTAACAAAACATTAGCTTCAGGTACACAATGTGATGACTAGATATTTGTGTGCATTGCAAAGTGATAACCACAATAAGTGTGGTAAACATCTATCACCGTAAGTAGTCACACATTTTCTTCTTGTGATGAGAACTTTTAAGATCTACTCTCCTGCTACTTTCAAACATAAAATGCAGTGTTGTTACCTACCATGTATGTTTGACTGACTTACTCTTTTTATAGTTGAAAATTTGCACCTTTTGACCTACTTCATCCATTTAACCCACTACCTAACCTCTAATTCTAGTCTGTTCTTTATTTCTATGAGCCTGTTTTTAGTTTTTTGTTGTTGTTTTTGAATCCACATGTCAGTAAGATTATACAATATTTATCTTTTTCTGTCAGATTTATTTCACATAATATAGCGATTTCCATGTTGTCTGTTCATGTCATAAATGGCATGATTTTATTATTTTTAATAGCCTAATAATATTCCATTATATATAATATATATCATATATATATCACATTTTGTTTATTTGTTTATCAGTGAAACTTTAGGTTGTTTCCATGTCTTGGCTATTGTAAATAGTGTTGCAATGAACAAGTGGTGCATATATTTTTTCAAATTAGTGTTTTTGTTTCCAGATAAATACCCAGAAATGGAATTGCTGGATCATATTTTTATTTTTTGAGGAATCTCCACACTGTTTTCCATAATAGCTGTACCTATATACTGGAGGTGGAAGGGGAAGACCAAGAAGTGGTACAGGTTTCACTGGGGTCAAAGGCTATTTGTCCTGGGGCTACATTATAACGTGAGCAGAAAGATGGAAAATGGTTTTCAAAAGCAAGGTGTTAGTACTCATGATTTGGAGATGATAGTTCTGCCGCCAAAAACAAGGTCCAGAGTGGGACCACCATGTGAGGTTGACATAAAATGGAAGAAAGACCAGTAAATAGAAGGCCATGAAGAATCAGAGAGGCCAGAGTGCTGTATCGGTGGCTCACACAAATGTACAGCTCACAGAATGAGGACAAGAGTGAAGTGGGAGGATGGTAAGCCAGGTGTAAATACTGAAGGGCAGTGGCTCAGGCTCCACAGCGAAGGGCACCAGGCAGGCGATGGCATTGCCAGATGGCACAAGCATCAAAAGACCAGGCGTGGGCCAAAAGAGGGCTTCCCTTTTGCCATGAGGTGACAAGCCTATCTTTTCCATGTTTGTTTTTCTTATTTTTGTCATTTGTTATAATTTTTAAAAATATAGACATTGGTAGGATATAATGAGTGAGCCAGGAGTTATATCTGTGAAAGAATATGGCTGCATATGACCCTGCATAGGATGGAGAGGACTCGGGTGCCAGGTTTGGTTGTTTTAAGTGTATTCTGCAGACAAAGAAGTTTTATTGAAGATTTTTGAGCAGAACAGTGGCATTATCATAGTTACGATTCATGCATTCTAATCTGGCATGGGTGTTTCAGGTGGTGCAAACAGAAGCAAAACTCTAAAATGGAACGGTAAAAAGCAAAGGCAGTAATTTGGCTCAGCTCTCTGAACGCCTTGCTCTTCATAGTGCCCAGGAAGAAGGAGAGACTTCTCCAAAATACTCTGACAGTGATGGGCCCTGATTGGACAGAGAGTGACAAAATGGAGAAAGGAAGCATGGAGACAAGCAACATCATCAAACCTGCAGTTGCATCTGGAAAATAAAGACTGAGACATTCTCCAGGAAGTTAGAGGTGACCTCTGACAGAGCACTGCCAGGACACAGGCGGAAGTCAGAATGCACGGGTGGAGGGAGGAGCAGACACTGTGAGGGCAGGGCAGGCTGGCTGCTCTGTCAAAGAACTTGGTGGCCAAGGGAAGGGGAGAGCAGCCATTAGAGGGGAAAACTGTTTTAGAAATATTTTATTTTATTTTATTTTATTTTATTTTAGCGAGATAGAGAGAGAAAGAGACAGACAGGGACAGACAGACAGGAAGGAAGAAAGATAAGAAGCATCAATTCTTTGTTGCGGCACCTTAGTTGTTCATTGATTGCCGTCTCATATGTGCCCTGACTGGGGCCTCTAGCTGAGCCAGTGACCCCTTGCTCAATCCAGCGACCTTGGGCTCAAGCCCGTGACCATGGGGTCATATCTATATGATCCTATGCTCAAGCTGGCAACCCTGTGCTTAAGCTGGTGAGCCCACAGTCAAGCCAGATGAGCCCGTGATCAAGCTGGAGACCTTGGGGTTTCAAACCTAGGTGCTCAGTGTCTCAGGCTGACACTCTATCTACTGCGCCACTGCCTGGTCAAGCTGTTTTAAGAATATTTTTTAAGAAAGGAAAGTCCTGGAAAGACCTTCTTCTCTTGACCACTGAGTCAACCCACTCTCCCAGTTTTCTTTTTACCTCATTGGCTTTGCCTTAGTTTTCAGAAAAATATCTCAGTTTGGAAGAGACTATTGGAAGGTCAGGGTGACATTGTGAATTCTCCCAAACCTGGCTCCCTAGGTTCCAACCTGGCCACAATGAGACCAGAGATGCAGAAAAGATACAGAAGACAGAGGAGTGCATGGGCTTTTCACACACCCTGCTTTGTTCTCTCCAGAACGCCTGCTCTGGAAAATTATCTTTAACGCAACAAACGATGAGTCAGCTGTTGGGAGTACAAAAGTGTTTCAGTGTTTGAAAACAAACAAACAAAAAAGGGATAAAATGTTGGATAGAGAGTCAAAGGTGGTGGAGTTAGGAATTGAGATTTGTGTCCCAAATCCCTTACTACATTTCTTATAACATTCAATCTGGAGTCTAAGCCCCTGGGAGACATCCATGACACTGAGAGTCACTGTCATTGAGAGTGCAGCAAATACTGACATACAAACTGCATAAGGCAGAGAGGGAAGGAGAGGTTCCCCACTTTTCCTCTCCCCCTGCCCCATCTCCCACCACTGCCCCCGTAGCCGAGCCCACCCAGAACCCCGCTGCCACAGGACTTGAGAAGCACAGCCTACAGGGGTTGGTGGCCCCATGATTCAGAGGAGATGAGGGGTGGGCAGGAATGATGGGCTGACAAACAGGTCCGGCCTGGCACAAAAGTGCATTGTGTCAGGGTTTGATCTCAGCACGATTTGACAAGTCGGAGTTTTCAGCAGACTCTCACTGGGCCTTTCATAAAGCTCATCCCTTCTTTGCCTTATTTTCCTTCTACTTCTGTTCCTTTCAAGATTCTGTGGTTAATAAGAAAGTAAAACCTGTGTCTTCTGGCACTCAGGCTCATTTTCAATTTGGGGGGAAAGCTATTTCGTCTGAACTAAAAAATGGGGAGAGGCTGCATACGAGGCAGAGAGGGCGAAAGCTGCTTCTGCTCAGAGGCCTGTGTTCACCATGGGAAGCGGTGTCAGCTCAGGTCAACCGACTCAGGGTGGATGGACCAAGAGTCAGGAAGGAAGAGGGGTGAGCAGAGGAGACAAGTAAAACTATGAAAAAGTGAGACTTGAGGCCTTGGCTGCTTGGCTCAGTAGTAGAGCGTCGGCCTGGCATGTGGAGGTCCCGGGTTCAATTCCTGGTCAGGGCACACAGGAGAAGCACCCATCTGCTTCTCTACCCCTCCCCCTCTTGCTTCTCTCTTTCTCTCTCTCTCTCTCTCCCTCCTACAGCCATGGCTCAATTGGAGTGAGTTGGCCCCAGGCACTGGGGATGGCTCCATGACCTCTGCCTCAGGTGCTAAGAAGAGCAGGGTCACTGAGCAATGGAGCAATGCCTCATATGTGCAGAGCATCGCCCCCTACTGGGCTTGTGGGGTGGATCCCAGTCACAGTGCATGCGGGAGTCTGTCTGTGCCTCCCCTCCTCTCACTGGATAAAAAAAAAAAAAAGAAAAAAGAAAAGAAATAAGACTTGTATTTCCATTGACCTTTCCTTTTCTGGTATCCTCAACCCCTCTTCCAACAGAAATTCAAGCTAAACCCAGACAGACATGCAAACCTACACAAACAAAATCTCCTTGGAGTTGAGACCATGAACCATTCACATCTTACTATGAGTTCAGTTTGGTATTCCTCTCCCAGGGGTTCTTGCATTTAAACTTTCATTCAACATTATGAAATGAAATGCCTTACAGACTATCAAAGAGAGACTAAGAGTCAGAAGTCTGTTTTGTCCCTTAAAGCACATCAGATGCTGGTCTACAGGCAGATCCTGGTCGGGAAGGAGGACTGCTGAGGAAGGAAGACAGAGTGGGAGCGGAGGCCGAGGCTGCTGGCCGCCAGCGGAGCAATCAGGCAGTAACGGAAGTCATGGACGTGCTCTTGGGTTGGAAGTAGGAGGTTTGAGATCTGAACATCTAAATGAAGTAAGATTTCTGCATCAGATAAGAAAACGAGGGGAGGAAAGCCCTCGGTGAGACTTAGATGAGTTTGGAGAGGAGATGGTGGAAACCATGCCACTCGAGCGCCCGCCGTCAACCCGGTAGACCCTGCTGAACCATTGCGGACTTTGGAGCCAGGGAAGGTGGAGGAAAAAGAAACCAAGGGTCAAGTTAAGTAAAGAGAAATAGAAGGCAAAAACATTGCCTAATCTGAAAAGAACACACTTACGTTTTGATGTCATGTAATATAGTTCCTGCTCCCAGAGGAGAATTCCCCCCCTCCCCCCACGCTATGTGATACCAGGCAGGGCCAATTCCCAGAGCCCTGTTCAGAATGGCTCTCAGAAAAACATCTGTAAGGATTTGCTGGCTTCCCTAAACAGAAGGGCCGGCTGGGCTCCTCCAGGGCCTCGCACAGCGAACTTGCTGACAGGCTCTGCCAGGAAATGCAAGAAGAGTTTCCCTCGGTTAAAAGGGGCTCTATTCTTCACGACCCAGGCTGCAGAGTGACCCGATGGGGTGGCAACAGTTCAGGTGAGGAGTGAGGAGCCTGGGTGATGAGGCCCCTATCTTGGCGCCCTCCCTGGGGAGAAGGCCCCACAGCACCAGGGGCCAGCCCCCTCTCAGCTCTCTACAAGGTAAAGTGGCCCAAGAAGGTCTTTCTGCAGAAAGTGGCTGTCGCCAGAGGGGAGCCCGGGGAGATCCTGCTGCTTGGGCCGTAGTGGGATCAAGAAACAATCTCTGCTCAAGTGGTAAGACAAAATAATCAAGTTTGGTCTTAGGAAGTGAGAACATGAGGTCACTGAAAGGGGGCAGGTCTTCCAGGCCCAGATTCTGCCCCAAACATCAGTGGGTCATGGAAGCTTCTGGCTCCCCAGGAAGGCCGCTGTTCACTTTCAGGTGTGGCGGCCAAATACTAGTGCTGAGGGGCTTTCCTGCGTTGTCTCCACAGGATAGACCTCATCCCCAGAGGTAATCTGGCATGATGAGTCATTGTAATTTAAAGTCCATTACTGTGATTTTTAAGATTTCTACTGTGAGGCGGAGTTCAGCTGCTGCAGCTTGCCAGATCACCTTCCTGTGCGTACATGCCTAGCTGGTGAATGCATCTATCAGCTTCCAAAATGTTTCCTTCGCTTTAACACCTTAAAGATTTCCCGAATTGTAATGACGTGAGGAACGGGAGCAGGAACTCTGTAGAACATGTTAGATCGGTGATTTCCAACCTTTTCATTTCATGGCACACATAAATTAGTTACTAAAATTCTGTGGCACACCAAAAATATATATATATTTTGCCGACCTGATAAAAATTGGTATAATTTTGATTCATTCACAGCAATGGCTATTGCTGTGTTGACTTTCGCCGTTTTTTTAAATTTTACAATCCAATAGAAAAGAGGTTATGCCGCTGACTAAATAGTCAGGTATTGCATGTGTTAAATGTTCTTGTGGGACACCAGTTGAAAATCAGTACTTTGCATCACCTTCTCCAACTGGTGGTTCTCAGAGAACCGCCATCTTGTTGACATGGACCCCTAAACGGTGAGCACTTTGCCCAGCTCGCTCTTGTCTTGAGTGGGAGTCCAGTAAGCCAGTTGCTTCCCTTAGCCTTACATCATCCTTCCCTGTGGCGGTGAGCAAATGGGTGTGTCACTCAGAGGGTCTGCATATTTGTTATGTTGACCTAAGTTTGCCTTGATATAACTCAGCCACTCGTGCTTTGGAAGAGAAATGGTCCTGGTGAGAAAGCCAGCGGTGGAAACCGGGCTGATTTGGTCTGAGAATGGGTCTGGTGCGATCTGTGTTTCTGGCTCACGTGCTGAGGAGCTAAACTTACTCTCATGCCGCCTCCTATGTCCATCAGGGAGAAAAACATAAAAACTTTGGCTCTATCTATACAGCACACAAGTCACATTTTAGGTAATGATTCTAGGACATGTGCCTAGAAGACTAGTGATAGCAAAGAAATGTCAATTAACTATAAACAGTAGGTTACAGATGTGGCCACGAGATGACCTCCTGATAGCCATTATATCCATTCCCCTGTTTCCACCTGTTGAGAGAGAGAGAGAGAGAGAGAGAGAGAGAGAAAGAGAGAGATCAGAAGTAAACGTTGCTTTTAAATGATGGATCTACTTTTCTTTAAGTCTAATTGGTTAGACTGTAGAGGAAGGATTTATGCTCATATGAATTGTGCAGAAAGGAATTTTAACAATGAAGAGGCTGTGTGAGACACCATGGACTGCAGTCATAATTCAGAGAAGAAAAGGCTTTCCAGAAGGGTTAGCATCCACTGCCAACTCTCCCAGTCACAAGCCTGTACTTCTGTGTGCGGGAGTTCTCTAGTGAATCCACTTAGAGGCACTTATTCATACAGTCAATAAATAATCCATTGCCCATTCTTCCATTAATAATCCTAGAGACCCAGATATCTGAATTGCTATGAATCCTTACCTTGCTGGGTTTCCACTTTGATTAGGTAGAACAGGGCTTCTCAACCCCATCATGAGTGACATTTTGAACTTGATCATTCATTGTTGAGGGGAGGGTTGTCCTGTGCATTGTAGGATGTTTAGCCACATCCCTGCCCCTAAACACAAGTGCTGCTAGCAGCCTTCTCCCAGTTGTGATAACCAGAAGATGTCCAGGCATCGCCAAATGATGATATCCCTTCTCTCCCCCATGTTGAGAGCCACTGATCCAGAGAAATATTTTTTCTCCAAAGTTTCTCAACAATTAGGTTAGCTCTTTGGGGAACTGCAGAGGGACAGAAGACGTCATTCTCAATAATGCTCATCACCAGCAGGCTACTGGGAATGGAGAATTGCTAGCCACACTTGTGCCCTGAGCTAATGATCCCAGTCTGGAGGGGTAAAAGGTCACCACAGCAGCGGTCACTCCCACTCCCACCCAAAGCACCTGGGTTTCCCATGTACAATCTTGATCAAGTTGTAAGTGCACCAGATCTTGCAAGAGAATATGAATTCTGGATTCAAAACATGAAAACATTTCTTTGGCAACAGGCAGCAATGAGAACAGAGAAGAATAATGACACTGGCTTCCTATAAGAATCCCTCTTATTTTTGTAAGAAAGAAATCTCTGTGCTGCGACAGAGGCATGGAGGAAAATGCTGTCTGTAAACAACATGCTCCCCAAACATGTGACGTTATACCAATAACTCTGAACAGAGGGCTATAACATCAAAAACAAGCAAACAAAAGACTATTTGGGCTATGTACACATAGCTGATACTTGCTCTGCATTTTTAAAAAATGTTTCTGTGGTCAGTAACATCTGAACGTTGTTGGGTGAGGTCACCCTGAGGTTGCCACGGAGACATGTTTTCCAGTGGTGCCTGCATCATGAAACTTTGCTGAGTCTCTTCCCTGCTGCAGCTAAATGCCTGGATATTGAGGGATGAGAGTCATGCACAAAACCAAGACACACCCGAAAGAGAACAAAGCTGAAGCAACAGAAAGACTCCCCAAGCCCTTTCCAACCACAGACCCCACAGTCCCATTTGTGCATAAGAAGGACAATTTGGGAATAGAACTGGTTTCTGAGCATGCAGTAAAGGTAAAAAGAGCCAGGGTCAGGTTGAATATGCATGAAAACTGGGCATGTGGGAGACTCCTCCCACTGATGCTCAAGGCCAAAGAGGCATCTGGTTTGAACACACTTTCTTTGAAGTGGAAGCTGGTTCCTGCTGCCAGCATTCTGAACTCCCAAAAGAGGAGACATTTTGGTTGCCACAAATAGTCTGGAACTGCTTTTGACAGAAGCATTTGGCTGCATTCGTGGACTCTGAATTCTACTGGAATAAGATTCATAAGCAGGCAGGTTGTCCCTGTCACACAAATTTTACTAGGACTTAGTCGGTGCTTTTCACAAGGAGTAGCATCTAAGGGCACCCAGGACAGGTGCTTATACATGCTTAAATTTCCCTATGGCTTTCTCTCTGCAGATGAACTCATGTCCTGGAGAGGCTAGATTAGTCTCTGACAAGTGATGTCTCATGCTTAATATATCTGTTTCTAATAAGCCAGGTTTTATAGTCTGTCAGTGAGCTGACTACAAAGTTATAAAAGTTGATGTCATAAAAAAGAAACACAAGTGGCTGACACATCACATTGTATCAGTGTCATCCTGTGCTCTGGCAGCTAGACTGGCCCTCGTTAACAACCAAAGAGGTGTCACAAAAGCAGACTAATTGGATTTTAATATAATAAGGGTTTCTCACCCCCCACCCCCACCCCTCATGGCTAGAAAGAACTAGGACTATGGTGTTACTGCTGGTTTCCAGGGAAATATATTTTTCCTGTGCCCCTGCTGAGATGTTCTTGGTCAATGTTCCCAAAAGGAATAATGCACAATGGAATGGTTGCTGGCTTCTTCACCAATAAGAATGAGAACTAGTGAAACATTTGAAAGAAATAAATAGACTTCAAACTAGCATTTCTTAAGTTTGTAAGACTTCACCTCATCTCAAGTTTTTCTGAAAATACCATGATTTATTTTCACTTTATGGTATGTCTAGTTGCTAGCTAGGAGAGGTAGAGAAAGAATAGCTCATTTTAAAAACAACTCCATTTCAGTATACCCACCCCATTTAGGGTTGACTTGCTTCTTTTTGAAATTTTATTCTATGCAATGTTTTAACCAAGGGAACCCAATATTCTAACCAGCAAGGGAGAGAATCACCCACCACCTGATTCAGAGACAGACTACCCATCACCTGATGCAAGAGAAGAAATATGATACTTGTAAACCTACACATGGAAGAGAATGTCATCAGGACCTGAGACTGCTTCAAGGAATTGTCTTTCTTCTCCCCCTGTGCCTGTTTCTCTCTTTTTGTGGGCTCCTTTTCCTTTCTCTACCAGCTGGCTTCCTCACCCTCAGCTTTTATAACATCAATTTGAACATGGCTTTAGATGCTCCAGCTTTAACTTAAACTCAACACACCCTTCATTTCACCTCTTCCGAGAATGCCTCAGTCCCCCAGAAGCCCCGCCTCCCATTTAGCACCCAGCTCACCTTTTCAGGACCAGCCACTGTAGAGCTTTGACAGCCTGTAGACCAGCTAGCACAAGTCCTTTGCCTGCCCTTCAGGCCCGGGTGGTGAAGGCACTCCAGGAATGAGAGAAATGTGCTGCCATGGCCACCAGGTGTGCGGGTGGAGCTGGCTCTCTTAGCAGGCTGTGCCCTGTAAGCAGAGATCAACCTCTACATAAGCCATTGGGTACCATCCAAGATCTTAAAGACATCACTCCATCCTGTCCACAATTCAGTTCCAAATGATTTTTCCAACTTTCCTTCCAACCCAAATGAAGCGCTTGCTGGTCCTTGTGGACCTCAGCTCTCTCAACTCTGTGGGGGATTTTTTTTCCACATATGGGAAATCTGCTACATGCCTCTATCTCAGCCATCTTTCAAGGCCCATCCCTTCTGTAAGGTTTTCCCTGATCCTGACCAATTGGGGGAATGGGGAAGACCATACGTCTTTCCTCCCTCTAAGCATGTCATGTTGCAATGTGATACTGCAGCTCTCCCATCAGAATGTGGAGTCTATTTCTTCACCCCTGGAATGTTGGGTTAGGCCTCATGGTTTGTTTTGGTGAAAGAAACACTAGCAAATGTGACAGAAGAAGGGGCTAGAACACTGTATGTGAATCAGGGTTTTCTCTCCCTCCTGCTGATAAAAGCCTTTTTTTCCACCTGGAGAGTTAGGCTCCACTAGACTATACATCTGGGGGACAAAAGGTCATATGGGGTAAGGTCCCATCTGTCCCAGACATCCTAGACAGGTGAACAAAACCATCCTAGGGCATGCTACACTATTGGGCCTTCCCCAAACAGAATAGCTACCAGATCCACCACACAACTGGGAGAGTAATAATTAGGAGTCCTCCGAGCCACTCAATCATGGAGCTGTTTATTATGCAGCGAAACGAACTGATGCGTCATCACTCTGCACTCCCCATGTTGGAATCTCCTTCCTGTTTTGAATCACCATAGCATTTTATCAGTATTTTTTATTAGGTACTTGTCACTTGCTACATTTTCTCATGATTATTTATGAAAATACTTAACATCTATGGGAGAATAGATTGTTTGAGGACTGAATTCAAGTTGCTTCACTTTGGTATTTTGCCCAGCCTCCAATCCCACAGTGCCTAAGTGAACATGGATGTGGAGCAAGCACCTCAAAGCATTTGTGGTGTAAACTGGTGAAGGAACTGATCCGGGGTTCCTGGGCTGAAACCCAGGTTCTGCTACTACTAACTGTGTCTCCCTAGGTCAGTTATTAAGCCATTGCATTTTGCTTGTTTCCTCATCTATAAAAGAAAAGGATAATAGCAGAACTGATACACGAAGTTGATATAAGGGCCAAATGACTTGAGAGAGTTGTTTGTTAAATAAATCAGCAAGGGGCATCCAGCGTTTCCTCAACACCAGTGGTGTTCAACTTTTTTTCACTTGGGGGCAGGGAAAATAGAGAATTATTTTGGGGACCACTAAGACAGAAATCATCTTGAGCATAACAAATTTGACTAAGGTCATTGGGTCTATAATTTTCTTACATCAGGGTGGTTCACTCTTTGTGGACCGGCAGGAAATTTCTGGTGGACCAGTCCATGGACCGGGGTTGAAAAACGGTGCTCTAGACCAGTGGTCCCCAACCCCCGGACTGCGGACCAGTACCGGTCCGTGGGCCATTTGGTACCGGTCCACAGAGAAAGAATAAATAACTTACATTATTTCCGTTTTATTTATATTTAAGTCTGAACAATGTTTTGTTTTTTAAAAATGACCAGATTCTCTCTGTTATATCCGTCTAAGGCTCACTCTTGACGCTTGTCTCGGAAGTTCGACAATTATATTTAAAAATACCAGTTTTTAATCCAGTCGCATAATTTTATTTTGTGCATTTATCCATCCCATCCTAAAGGCCAATCCATGAAAATATTTTCTGACATTAAACGGGTCCTTGGCCCAAAAAAGGCTGGGACCACTGCTCTAGACCATCCAGCCTACGAAGACCACACTCTGTCACCTCCATTCTCCACTTCCATCAAGTGTCATCTGGACTCATCCACTGAGTAGCAGGCTAACTGACAACCAACTAATCTCCGAATCCAGCATTGACGGAGATGGCGGCTCTCCCAGGCTCTCCCTCGGCTTTGGAGCAGAGGGGAACTCAAAAGGGGGCTATCTGGAGATTGTTGTTGAGAGCGTGGTCTTCGGAGCAATTTGGAGCAAGGTGTGAGTTCCTACTCTAAGCATTTACTATTCAGGTGATCCTAGGAAAATGACATTTTCCTCTCTGAGTCTCCATTTTTTCATCTGCAAAATTGGAGCACTAATATCTCTCTCACAGTGATGGCTCCGTTAACAACCATCACTGCTCCTCCTGTCCCTCCCCCATTGACACTGTTACTTCTGTCTCAACTATATACAATGGCCCTGGCCACATGCTCTTGCTAAAGGAGACGCGCACGCCAGGGATATATGCCAAAGGCCCATTTCAGATTCAACTAAATTAAGGACTGCCTAGGAACACGTCTCCATCTCCTGCAACCTTACTTTGGCAATGGCTGTTGTGTTCTTCCTCCATATGTGGTGGTCACTTGCACAGCTGTAACAGGTTTGCAGCACGTCAATGTACCTCCTCCATCCTGGACCTCCCACAGCTGTGAGTCTGGACCGGCTGTTATGAATGTCAAAGGGAATATAAAAGAGACTGGTGGCTGCATCAGACTCCTGATGTCATCTTACAAATTTCTTTCAAGTCTGTCCATTTCTACAGCCACCACCCTAGACCAAGCTCCGATCATTTCTTACCTTGCCAACTGCAACTGGCTCCATCTATACTAGGATCCACTCAGAAAGTAGCATGCACAAGGACTTCTGTGATGGTTGCTTATTTAGGGGTGGAGTACAGGCAGAGTGGGAGAAGGCAAGTCAAGGTAAGACTGTATAAGTGAGGTCACCAATGTGGGCACCAAGGTCCCACCTGGAACTCTGTAGATTGCCCCAGGGGAGCATTTATCTCTCAGCTCTTGTTCTCCAGTCTTGCTTTTGGAAGCATGATTGCCCTGCCCTCCAAATCATTCCTGCATGTGCATTTAGAGTTTTACCTGGCATCGGAGTTATAGGAGAAGTCCTATACTTGAAGTTGGGGCTGTTGGTGTGAAGGAATATGAAGCCCATGTGGGAATGTCCACCATAGCCATGGCTGGACTCAAAGGAGAAACTAAACAGGTGTGAGGCAGGACACTCAAGGTTTCTCATATAATCTAACTGCTCTGTCCTCATCAATGTCACATATATAAAGATCTCAATTCTATTATAGCTTTGCTCAGCTCTGCCACTGTCCTGCTTCTTTTCCTCCCATCCTTCACCTCTGCAAACGGGACACCCTACTTTCTTGCCATTTCATCAAAAGTGCTGTGCCTTCCCTGACCCCAGGGCCTTAGCATATGCAATTTCTTTTTTCACTAGCAAACTCCTATTTGTCCTACACCTCTCAGCTCAAGCATCATCTCCACAGAGGAACTTTTCTAACCCCATCTCCAGGATGGGCCAGTGTCCTCTGTCAAGCCTCTTAGAAATCCTTACCATCTCCCTTTATACATAAAGACTGTGTCAGCATTTGTCTGGGAGCAGAAGGGGAGGGATGGTAGTTGAAAGACAAGATTGTCTTCTCACTCAGTACCCTTTGGGACCTTTGGGAATTTATACCATGTTCTTGTGCTACCCACTAAAAATATTTGGTAATTAAAAATAAGTCAAAGTAATAAGTCAACTGCAAAAATCCTGACTGTTTTACCGATCTTTCTTGTTGCTGCATGTCTGGAAAACGGCTCCCACGAGATCCTCCTCCTTTCCCAGGCCTTTTTCTTCTCCTGGGTCTGTCCTTTGCCAAGCGTATCTTGCTTTCCTGGGACGTACTTATTCTCCTCCTGAGATGAGATGGTTTGGGAGACTTCCTTTCTTGGTTCTCTGACTGTGTGTGTTGCTCTTTAGTCAAAATTTGAGAGTGTCTGGCTGGCTGAGAGCCTGCAATGAGGAGAAGGTTGATGTCTGAGGATAAAACTCTCAGGACTCTCAAAGAAGCAGAGGTAAATGTCCCAGTCATCAAATATAAACAGATCACAAAACTTAGGCAATAAATTTAACTGTAAATTCTCTGGCAGCCAAAACCAAAAAGGTGTGTGTGTAGGGGGGAGGTGGTCTGTGATTTAGAGAAAGTACATTCAGGAATGTGTCTGAATTTCATAGATTCAGGAAGACCTGCAGATTTTTAACCTTTCTCTCAAAACCTCAGCCTGACTTCCCTAATTATGGTCCTTTTCTTCTTTTTCTTTTTTAAAACAACTTTACTGAGGTAAATTGATGTGCAATAAACTGTACATATGTGATGTATACAGTGTGATCAATTTGGATATATGCGTACACCACTGACACCGCACCACAGTATCAAATTAGCAGACACATCTGTCACTTCGAAAGTTTCCTTGTGTCCCTTGGTTTGTTTATTTTGTGTGTATGTCATGAGAACACAACATAATCTCTACCCATAACACATTTGAAGCGTACAATACACTGTTGCTGGCTCTAAGCCCTGTGCTATCTATATATAGTAGGTCTCCAGAACGAATTCATCTTGCAGAACTGAAACTTTCCACCAACTGAACAATAACCCCCCCCCCCCCACTCTGGTAACTGCTGTTCTACTCTCTGCTTCTGTGAGTTTGACAATTTTAGAGACCTCATGAGAGTGGAATCATGCAATATGTGTCTTTCTGTGATGGATTTATGCCATCAGAATAATGTCTTCCAGGGTCATCTGTGTTGCTGCAAATGGTACCTGATGTCCACCAACAGCTGAGTGGATGAAGACAAAGTGGCAAGCTTAGTTGGTTAGAACGTCATTCTGATACTCCAAGGTTGTGCATTCAATCCCCGGGCAGGGCACACACAAGAATCAACCAGTGATGACGTAAATAAGTGGAACAACAAGTTGATGTTTCTCTCTCTCTCTCTTTCTCCCTTCCTCTCTCTCTAAAAATCAATCAATATTTAAAAAAAAAAAAAAAGAAAGAAAAAGAAAAGAAAAAGTGGTATATACCTACAAAGGGATAGCATTCAGCCTTTAAAAAGAGGGAAATCAGTCTCTTCTTTTTCACTTATTCTTGTTTAAAGCTTTCTCCCCTCAAAACATTGTTTTAGCACTGACGGGTTAGCTCAGCAGTACAGCATCACCTGGCATGTGGAAGTCCCAGGTTCAATTCCCGGTCAGGGCACATAGGAAAATTGACCATCTGCTTCTTCACCCCTCCCCCTCCACTCTCTCTCTTCCCCTCAGGCAGCCATGGCTCCAATAGTTAGAGTAAAGTTGGCCGCCCACACTGAGGATGGCTCCATGACCTGCCTTAGCCTCTAAAATTGCTTGGTTGCTAAGCAATGGAGCAGTGACTCCAGATGGGCAAAACATCCCTGGGTAGGGGGCTTGCTGGTGGATCTCCGTCAGGTGCATGTGGAAGTCTGTCTCTTTACCTCCCCGCCTCTCATTTAATAAAAAACAAACAAACATTGTTTTATGTCTTTCCTCACTCTCCTTCACTCTCTCTCTCTTTCCCCCTCCTCTCCTAGTCCTCTTACTCCTTGTTCTCAACCTTGTGCTCTCTCCATTCTTTTTCCTCCCCCCCCAGCTCTCTCCATCTCCCCACCCTTTGCACACCCCCTTCCACAACTTCCTACTCCATTAAGGTTTCATCATCCCAAGGGCTTCCAGCGACTTGAAAAACTTAAAAGGGAATAGAAGAGAACTCAGCTGTCAGTGAGCCTTCCTTCCCTTTGCCAGCCTCTTTCCACAAGGGCAGGGGACTATTTCAGACTCGATCCAGCACCCTCCATCTCTGTGAACCTGTCCCTGACCTCCCTAATCAAACCATGAAGCAACTTACCCTCGGGCTGCCGGAAGAAAGGACCCTTTCCACCCTGCCTTCCCAACTGCCTGTCCCCAATCCACCGTGCTGTCAGGCCCTCCCAGCTGGGCACACATGAGGCCCAAAGCCAACTGCAAGTTCCCTGCTGGCCCTGCTGAATGAAGCACCCCCTTCTGCTCCTGCACCCCCGCTTCAGACTGATGCTCCCTACAAGAGCACGTGATGGAGGGAGCCTCTCCCAGAGAAATAGACTTTGTAGGCAGGGAAGTCCATAAAGACTTCAGTTCAAATGGCTTTGGCAGCAACAGAGTACAAAGGACTTTTAAAGAAAGTCATTCTTTATCTCTCAGAAGAGTAAAGCCAGTTGTTAATACTTTATTCGAGTTTATCACCAAAGGTGGGGGTGGAGAAGGGAGGCCTGGGAATTATTTCCGTGTGTAGACAGACTCAGTCCAGGGGCTCACAGACTTTATACATCACTGGTGGCCAGAGTTCCTTTTTCTTTTTACTTCAGATAGAAAAAATAAAATGTGAAACTCCCCACTTACAGATCAATGGCCTTTGAGGCAGGCCTTATTGCTAGAGGTCTCTGTGCAGATAGACGCAGCCCAGAGAGTTCCAGGTAAGGATTTCTGTGCCTGAAACCTTGTTTGGAGTCCTTCTCAAATCAACTCAAGGCCAACACATATAAGCTTGTGTCTTCAAAGCAATACAAAGTCTCCTACAGTGTTTCTTCCTCTTGCTTGGCTGTCTGCAGAATCTGGGTCTTAGAGGAGGCTCCTGGGACTTTCAGAGATGAGGCTGTGGATTGTGACTGGGGGAGAGCAGGAAGAGGAAAGGGAAAGAGGTCGGTGTGGGTGTGAAGAAGAAGAGGTGACAGTAACTGAGTGGAGTGAGGAAGGGTGGGGGGGTGTGCATGGCTGTGGGCAGAACTTGACCTCCGAGCCGGAGTGTTGAACTTGGAGGAACTTGGGATGAATGGGGGCAGGGAGTTCAGGACACCTGAGATAAAGATTTTCAATCTATAGAGCGTTTCTCTGTCTCTCCACCTGCTCCCAGCTTGCTTTCCTTCATGCCGTCACGTGATCATGCATCAGAAGAGATGAGTGTCAGCCCTGTGCCAGTTACTGGGGTCACAGCCATGCATAGGACAGGTGTATTCCTTCTCCTCCCAGGGCATTCGACCCTCTTCATCCCTCTGAAGAAAGTCATTCTCTCCTGGAATTTAACTCAGCCCACGGTCCTTTGAAGGCTGAGCCACGTTACCCGTTGGAGGGGGTGCTTGCCCATAAACATAACTCATGGGGCACAGTAGACGGCTTGGTTGGATGCGGCTGGAGAAGGGGAGCAGCAGTAACTATGACCCTGCCAAAAACTGCCTGTAAATGGAATAGGTCCAGGCAGCTAACAGCTTGTTAAGTTGGGTTGTTTGACAAACCAATGAATCTAGACTGAAGAAGAGAAGGCATGAGAGGGCATGGCAGGCTACAGTTATCTTCAAAGATCTGAAGGATGTATTAGGGGGAAAGGGCGGAGGTGTTTATAGTAACTGCAGAAAATACAGTTTGCAATACTGGCTGGAAGCTATAGGAAAATTAACTTTGGCTTAATGTGAGGAAATTTATCTAAACTATAGAGCTGTCCAGAAATGCATGAGCTGTCCCTTGCGGGGATGCACCCCCGTCCCTGGGAGGAGACAAGCAGCATGTGCACCGTCCCGCCGGCCACGCTGCAGACCCGAGAGCTGCGCCAGGGGGAAGCTGTGCCTCCACGACTCCCGCTGTCCCCTTTGAGACTCTGCAAAACAGCGAGTAACTTTATTTTAAAAACCACACCACTCATTTTTAATTCGGGGGGGTTCCTTTCACATGTGACTTTCTGTAGGGTGGGCGAGACAAGTTTCTGAGAATTTTCTCTTCTTTGCTGCTTTTGAAAAACAATGACAGGGGACTCTTTCACTTGAGTGTTTCATCCCAGTAACTTAGGTAAACAGGGCCCAAGTGCTTTACCAACAGTGAATTGGTACACGTTTCTGTGATCTTGGTAAACCCATATTGTCCTTGTATCGGTTTGTTCATGTTTAGAAGGTACTATAAGGTCTTAATTCTTATTTCCTGTCTTCAGTCTGACGAAGCAGGAATTAAAGGCAATGAGAATTGTATAACCTGACGTCTGAGAAAGATGCATGGCTCAGAAGGGAAGCTAAAATTACTCAGGTAGTCAGTACCTGGCTGAGTAGCTCCGTAGGTTGCTAGTTCAATCCCCTGTCAGGACACATATAAGAAGCAACCAATGAGTATACAACTTAGTGGGACAAGAAATCAATGTTCTTCTCTCTCTCTCCCCTTTCCTCTATCTCTCTAAAATCATCAATCAACAACAATAATCAAGTTACTCAGGTAATTCAGGACTGCCGTTTTGGGTCTCTCCGCTATGCCCAGGGTTGCTGACTCTGGAGCCCAGCGTCCTGCCTGCTGTGTGGAGGTTGGCTAAGCTTGTTCAGGGCCACTCCAGAGAGAAGCCCCGAGCCCTCGGGAGAAGGCATTCCATGTGCACTGGGGGCAGGTTGTCTCCCCTGGGTTTCAACATGGCCCAGGATCTGATGCCCCGCCCTCCTGGGCAGCCTTTGGTGAGGTGCTTGTCTCCAGGCCTGTGTGCTGGGCCAGGCAGAACCCAAGCAGCTCCCCAGAATCTGGACTTTTCCTTGTGAGGGGCGGGAGGGAATATCTGGGTGCTAGTGCCCTTCACGCCGGAGCCCCCACACTGGAGGTTCGGGGTGCTGGAGGGGCCGTGCCAGCACAGCCTTGCCGTAGGGCGGGCCGGCTCCCCTCCTGGAACAGACTCAGCCCGGGGAGGTTTCGACACCAAGCCAGACTGCGGGAAGGAGAGGGGTGTCCTTACTGTCATCTTTGATTTATCATGCCTCTTTTTCATGCACATTATGCCCCAACTTGTTCAAACCACTGCATTTTCCAAGCAGCATTTCCTCAGTCAGAGCCAAGGTGCTGCACCCCATGCCCTGGTATTGCTGTAACAAAGAGCCCTCTGTAGAAGCCGAGAGACACTGGCCCCTTAGAAAGACTCTCATTGGCTCCAGAGACAGAAAGAAGTAAACAGTGAGACTGAACATCTCCAACTCCTTATCTCCAAAATGCAGCTGTTTTGTAATGCCCCTCCCCGGGCCGCCGCCCGCCATCCAGGACAGAGATTCAGCTCCTGGTCTACTTCTTGTGTTGCCCTCTAGTAGCCCTTACTAGGGAGTCCAATGCTCCGGAAAGAGTCCTGTGCCTGTGGGCTCTCTGTGCGTCTTGTCACCATGGCATCGGGCTCCTCCTAGCCCTGTTTGACTCAACCTTGGTTGGAACCCTTGATGAAATTCTCTCTTTGACTTTTACTAACTTATAACAGATCATTCCAGATGGACTGGCTCCTGGACAAACACCAAGCATCAGCCCCCAAACTCACAGGTGGGTGTAGTCAGAAAGTCTCTAAAATACCAAATGGATGGCTGAGGGTGACCCTGCCGGCTGAGCCGGGCCGGGTGGGCTCAGGCAGTGCAGCATGTCCCATTACTCTGCTGTGTGACCTGGCTCACACTTGGCTGGGGCCAGAGCATGGGCGGCAGGCCCGACTCAGCTGTGTCCTCTGGCCTGCACACAACATCTTTGTCATGCAGCTTGGCAAGGGACTGATTGATTCTTTCTGTTACTTCAGAATAGTGGTCGGGGAAGGAGGGCGCTGTGGCTGGCCCGTCTGGAAGAATAGGTTGACGCACAGGAGGGAGGAGCTCAGTGTCTGTGGGGATTTGATGTGCAGGGAAGGGAGAGGGGCCCCGTAATGGTGTAGCTGCAGCATTGACATTCAAAGGCTCAAAGACGTATATAGAGATTGAAGGATTCAGCCCGGGCAGGAGACTTGCTCAGGCCTGTCTGCAAAGACTGCTTATGTCTTAGTGATAGTGATTCCCCAAAAGGCAGTAACTGTATCTGAATTCCCTCTTGAAATCTGCATGGCACAGTTTTAGGAGACAGACTGGCTCGCTGGTCAAGAGGGTGCAGTCTGGAAAGCGCAGCCTGGAGCCAGGCTGCCTGGGTTCAAATCCCCACTCCGCCATTTACCCTGGTGAGTTTGGCAAAGAAAATGCCCTCTCTGTGCCTCAGAGTATGCTCATCTGATAAGTGGAGATAATCACAGTGGCCACTTTGTTTTGAGGATTAAATGAGATGAGTCATAGAACAGAGGTACATTTGCTCTTGCTTTTAGGGACACAATAGGACTTGGATGAATGAATAACTGAAATTCAGATGGAATTCTACTGTAGGTGGGCTGCTGCTTAGTTTTGGGCTTTCTCTTATTTTTAGTGCTTAACTTCACCCTGATATTTGTCAACTATTTTACAAATTGAGGAGTTTTTAAATTATTTAAATCATGTGACCAAGAGAGCTCAAAAGGAAGAAACACAGATGTCAAGAACTCTTCTACGCTGAAGCAGTCAGCTAGGACGACAGTGCTCTCCCGAGCTCCGCACCAGGGGGCAGAAATGTGCAGTTCTTTGTAGTTGATGGACCGCAGTTGCCCAGAAGGCCTGGGTTACACTGCTCAGCTCCTCTTGTGACCAGGCGCCGGCAGTGGGCAGATGGTCTGTCAAACTCGGAGCAGCCACCTGGGGCCACAGACTGGAATACAGCTCCAGAAACTACATGTTCTCCTTGGGAATTTGGGGTTTGCCCTTGGCCTTGATGGCCCAATGCGCTGGCCACCTGAGAAAGCTGGCCAAAGTGGCACGAAATCATAGGCTCTGTCACGTGTCAGGTGTCCAGGGAAGGGCCTGACATGACCATCCTGGGCAGCATGTGGAGGGGAGCATGTGCTGGCCAAGGAGCCCATGCTCAGCCCGAGCTCTCCCCAGCCCCTTCCGCCTCAAAGCACCCAGCCTCCCCGCGGCTCCCTGCGCTGAGCTCACGTGCACAGGCACTGGCCTTACGGCAACCCTGCCAAGTCCTCGGCTTCCTCAGCCCTGAGCCGCCCATGGAACACAGGCAAGATGATCAGCGGCCCAGCTGTTAGGAATCATTTTGAGGATGAAAACAATTAAACTGGGCAACAAGCCCACCACCAAATCCTGTCCCCTCCTTTGCACCCTCAGCGCATTGTTACCCTCTATCCGTTTCCTAGTCACCTTCCCACCCACCCACGGCCCGTTGAGAACCCCAGCCAGCACAAGGCACTAGCTGCAGAGGCACCCACTCAGTCGTGTGGATTTGGAGACTCTGGGTGCTGAGGCAAAGGGTAAGAAGCATCTCTCCCCTGGGAGGCTGGGCTAGATTCAGCCAAAGTCCCTGCCATCTGTGCAAGGAATAACATTGCCAAACAGCATGCTTTCCTGGGGCTGTCCTCCCTGCTCTGTGCAGCACACTCTTGAAAACTGAGGCATGGCCTAGGAAGGCTGTGAGCAGCCCAGCCATCCATCCCAGGCAGCCCCACCGGCTCTGCAGTCCAGGAGCCCAGCACTGCATCTGAAGAACTTCCTCGGGCAGCTTTGGGTCATCCTTGCCAAGGCGGGACCAGCTGAAGAAGGATCTGGAGCTAGAGTGGTCCTGGGCTCTGCACTCCAGCTGTCCGGGAGTGGGTGACAGGGACATCGTTGGTCTCTTCTGGCTCCCATGCTCCATACTACTCCCAAATTCCCCTGAAAAGATTTGTTCTTTCCGCTGGTGTGCCCCAGGGTCTACAGCCATGCCTGACACCCTGGAACCTCTCAGCATATCTGCCTTACCTGGCACTGACATTGCCCATCTCTGCTGGCATCATGGAGGAGCAGCGGCGACCTGTAGGGCCCCAGAGCCTTTCTGTTTCAGTTCTAAAACAGTGTCCAGGGCTGAGAATGGGGACCTGGGAAGTGCATGCAGCGAACCAAACTCTCAGGTCCTCCGCTTCTGTCCCCCACCCCTGCCTGCCCTTCCCTACCCCCTGCCACCCTGTGGCCGCAGCCTCCCTCTCCTCCTCCAGCCTCTCTTCATGCTTAGGTGCTGGTAGCTGGTCTCACCTCAGTTATTTGCCTTAAGTATCAAAGTCTTAAGCTAAAAAAAATCTCGAAGAAGCCTGATTTTAGGCACCGACAAGGGTTGAGGGGGCCTGTCGTGGGGATGGAGTGACAATGGGGACTTCCAGGGCCCGCAGAAAATGCCCACCAGCCCCACCCAGAGCTTCCCGTGCTGTACATAAGGCACTGGGGGAGGTGACTCGGAGGCCGGCCATGCTTTCCAGCGAGGCCCATGCTGAGTGTGAACGCTGCCGACAGGGGTCCGGGGAGCTGAACAAAAGCAGCCCAAAAGTGAATTTCTTCTCAGCGTATCACTTTACTGCAGTCAGTCCACCCTGTCGCCAGGGGGGAAGGGACCCGCCCACCCTCACAGCTGCTTGGGTGTGGCCTGGGGACTGGGAAGGCTGGACTGGGAGAACAGATGATTTCAATTTAAGACAGCATTTGGGGAGAATACGATTCCACTTGCTCAGTTTTCTTAGTTCTCCCCCCTCCCCAAACTTTGATTCCATCAGTGGTGGGTGAGAAAGGCCTGTTTCCATGGCAACGCCATTGTGAAAAAGAAAAATCAGCAACACAGAGCAGGCTGAGTTTCTGTCTAGAAGAGGGGGCTTGGGTGGGTCAAGAAATGGAAGCCCAGCAAACCCTGAGGGGGTCCTGAGTCCCAATTCCCTGATGGTTGACCTTTCAGCTCACGTGGGGCCCCGGAAATGGCACAGAACACAGGAGAGCCCCCAGTATGCTTACGCCCAGCAAAGCACACCTGCCCGTGGCCTGGTTTCCATTAAACCAGCCTGATCTCTTTGGGCTCTGGGCCTATTGGCCTGTGTTTATTTTCATGGCTGATGTAACCCAACCAGACTGATGAGTCTGGATCTTTCTCTTTTTCTTATGTTGTTTCCTGTTTAGCTGAATGTGTTCAATATTTCTGTGCATATTCATTTCCCATCCGATGCTGCCAAAGAGAACCATGGTCATTGTTTTATCTTCCAAGGCCATCGCCTGGACATTATTCATAGTCAAAGGGTTCAATCCAAAGGGAAAGACTCTTTGGGAAAGAGGAAAGGTTTCTGTTCAATCCCTACACCCTTCGGGGGTTGTCAAAGTTGAATTTCTAAGGAGAAATTGTTGGCTGCACTTGGTGTCCCAGCCCTTGGCCAGAATGAGATGTTCAGGAAAGGTGCTTCTAGGAGGCAAGTTGCTTTGAAAATGTCCAAGTCTGGGCTGAAGGATTTGGGATAAAGTGACCCTTATATTCTTCGGAGGTTCTCATCCTGCTGGTTTCCTTGGAGATCCATCCCAGCCGAGCTCTGGGTCTGGCCAGAACTAATGGCCCTGGGTTTGGATATATCCCCAAATACAGTCTCCTCCATGGGTTTTGCCCTTCACTCAGAACTCCACTGGGCCTTTTAAAGTAAATTGAATCCATATGTTTCTGATTCATTTACACTTAACTCATCAGAATGTTCCCCTTTTTATGAGTGATTTGTTGTCTTAAGATGCCTTTGCAGTTTTGTTTATAAGCATTTCTTTTCCCCTTAGAAACAAGATACCACGTCTTGTGAAGGCATGGGGACAGGGAGCAGTGGTGGTAGAAACGTAACTTCAGGTCTGAGTTCGGTTTTGGTTCCCAAGAGGAAAGGCAATGTTTCAGCAGAGCTGTTTGGTTTAAGTGTCAGAAGATTTCTTTTTGCTTTGAGCATGGGATTGGGAGCTAATATCCATACCCTTCCTCTTGGGTTGGAAACTCAGTGAGTGCAGTCTCTGAGTAGTGATGTAACCTTGGGCAAGTGACTCAATCTCTTTTCTCCTCAAGTCCTTCACCTGTGGAATGGGCATGATCATGATTCCTGCCTCACAGGACTGTTGTAGCAATAATACTTTTGAAACTGTTATAAAAATGAGTCATATGGAATCAGCTAATGTTCCTTTAAAAAGTGCCAAGCCCAGGCGCTGTTCATCCTTTACTTCACATGCCATTCCTCTGCTCCACTAAACTCTACTTATCCTTCAAGACTCAGTTGGAGCATTACCTATTCTAGAACCTTCCCTATACACCAGCCTTGACCCCTTAAGAACAGTCTACCAGTTTCTTTTCTGTGTCTCTGCAACATCTTATATATATATCTCTGTGGTCAGACTCATTGCTTGTTAACTGTTTCTTGGAATAACCTGACTTCTCCATTATGAAGCTGACATCCCCTTGAGGACAGTAAACTGATATTCATCTTAGTATTTCCAAAGCCAGGGACAGGGTCTGACCCATAGAGTTACTCAACGATGGTTTGAAATTGGGGAGATAAAGAAAAAGAAATACAATGCTGGGGCGTTTTTTTGTTGTTTATTTGTTTGCTTTTTTTAATTTGTTTTATTCAAAATAAATCCAGTTAATTCTATCTGGCTTTTTAGGAACGTGAAGCTGGGCTGAAAGTGATTGGTAAAGTTTCTCTTTTTGCTCTGAGTGCTATTATGTTAATGCAAACCAGAGGGCAACTTTCAAAATCCACGAGCAGCAAGACACTTCACCAACTATATCAGCTCCTTTGGTCACACTCAATTTTTTGAGACAAAAGCAGTGTTTCCCAACACAGAGGGTTAGATGTGATGAATGTCAAAGTCCTTCAAAGCTATTCCTCTCTTTAAGGTTTGTCAGGTGTAACAGTAAAGAGGAAAGAGGCAAGTCCTATCTCATTTTATGAAAGATTTATTGTCATCACTGATCCCTCTTTCCTCTCTCTCAGTCCACATCCTGTGAATGCAGGCTTGGGGGAATGAAAAGTAAGTGCATGTAGATTCAGCTTCCAGAGTCACTGAATATTGAATGTAAGAATCAGTGAATGTAGAAAATGAAGTGTGGATATGCAGACACTGTGGGTCTTGGAACAGATTGACAGAAATTGGAAAAGATAGCTGCCTTTAAGACTGGCTGCAGACACAGGATTAGGATGCACAACTAACTGCATGACAGAAAATTGTGGTCATTTCCCTAACAAAGGGACACATTATAGGTACAGAGGAGGGGAAATTAACTGACAGATAGTGATGGAGAAAAATTACAGGCACAGAGACCAACCTGAGCACAGCTCATGAGGTGGACACGTGCAGAACATATTTTATGAACATCAAACAGACCAGTGTGGCTGGAGCAATAGTGTCTCTTGGGAACATGGTGAGAAATAAAGCCAGAAAGACAGACTCGAGCTTAAAGAACCAAGACTTTATTCTGTAAGCAATGGAAAAACCACTATTTTTAATCATGGGATGACTTCATCAGAACTACAAAATAGAAAGACAGCTTTATTAAATACCGGCTATATTCAAGCAACAATTTTGATTTGTATGAATCAATTCATCTCCTCCTCATTTCAACCCATTTCACTATAAGTATAAGAACAACTTTACAGATGACTACACTGAGGCATTTTACAGATGACTAAACTGCCCATTTTACAGATGACTAAACTGAGGCATGGGTAAGATAGGTGACTTGTCCAAGTTTAAACCTTCAACAATCAGTAGAACCAAGATTCAGCTCTAGATTTCATCTTGATTTCAGCTCTAGAATTCATGCTCTTAACAGTTCTCTCATAGGCAAGAAGCAGGAAGCCAGTGACTCAGTTAGAAACTATGTCAATATCCATATGAAAAAGGCCTGAGGGCCAGAATGGGAACAAGATTTTGAAATAAATAGAACAGATGGAGGTGATGCAGCCCAGGCCTTGTCCCCCATCTGATGTGAGGAGGGGGATGGTGAGGGAGAGGAAGGAATCCGAGAAGGGTTTCTCTTTTGAGATTTGACCCATAGGAAACAAAACAAGTCTTGTGGAGAAGGTGAAGAATTTAGTTTTGGACATGTGGAACCAGACATTCATGTGGAAATATCTCGCAAAATGTTGCAAGTGTGGGCTGGAGAAAGTTTGGAGCTACAGATGTTGAAACACTGAGGGGATCATTGAAACCAGAGTGGGTCATATCATCATGGTCTCTTTGAGACATTGGAACTTAAGCTGTCAGCCGTTATTAGTTTTCTTTTCTACATACTTAGGTTGTTAGTTGGCTTGAGATCTTTTTAAATATAAGTATTTGCAGCTATAAATTTCCCTCTAAACACTGCTTTCACTGCATCCCATAAGTTCTGGTATGTTGTGTTTCCATATTCATTTGTCTCAAGGTATTTTCCAATTTCCCTTGTGATTTATTCTTTGACCCATTGTTCTTTAATTTCCACATATTTGTGGATTTCCCAATTTCCTTCTGTTATTGATTTTTAGTTTCATTCCATTGTGGTTGGCAAAGATACTTGGTTTGATTTCAATCTTTTAAAATTTGTTGGGTGGAGTGTTCTGTATATGTCTCTTAGATCTAATTGGTTTCTAGATTTGTTCCTTATTCAGCTTCTGGCTGATTGCCTTATCAATTATTAAAGTTGGCATTGAAGTCTCCTACTATTAGTGTAGAGCTTTCTATATTTTCCTTCAATTCCGTCAATATTTGCTTTATATATTTTGGGGCTCTGATTCCTGATGTATATATGTTTCTATTTGTAACACTTTCTTGATGTCAATTGATCCTTTTATCAACATATTACCTCCTTCTTTGTCTCTTGTAACAGTTTCAACTTAATGTATATTTTATCTGGTGGTATTAGTATAGCCACTTCAGCCTTCTTCTGATTACTATTTGCATTGAAATATCTTTTTCCATTGGAATATCTTTCACTTTCAACCTATGTGTGTCCTCAGGTCTAAAGTGAGTTTCTTACAGGCATCATAGAGTTGAATCAGGCTTTTTTTTTTCTTTAGAGTATGCAGAATTTTTATAATATTGTTTTATCTCTATGAATTTTGGATCATGCTTTTTTATCCATTCTGCTGATTTATAGCTTTTTTTTCAGTGAAAGAAGGAGAGATAGTGAGGCAGATTCCGGCTTGTGCCCCAATGAGATCCACCTGGCAACCCCCATCAGGGACCAACGCTTGAATCGACCAAGCTGTTTTTAGATCCTGAGGCTAACATTCTCAAACCAACTGAGCTATCTTCGAGCCCAGGGCTGACTCTTAAATCAATCAAGCCACTGGCTGTGGGAGGGGAAAAGGAGAGAAGGGTGAAAAGTAGGGGGAGAGAAGAAAATGGCTGGAATTCAAACCCAGAATGTCCATACACCAGGCTGATGCTCTATCCACTGAACCAACCAGCCAGGGCCAATTTATGGCTTCTGGAGAATTTAAACCATTTATATTTAAAGTAATTAGTAATAGGGAAGGACTTATTAATGCCATTTTATTATTTGTTTTCTGTATGTCTTATAGCTTTCCTGTTCCTCATTTTTCCTATTTATTGTCTTCCTTTGTATCTGATTGATTATTTCTAGAGACATATTTTATTTCCCTTCTCTTTTCCTTTTGTGTATATTTTTTTTCTTGTGATTACCATGGCAGTTACATATAACCATTTTAAATTTATAGCAATCTATTTTGAGTTGATACCAACTGATTTCAGTTATATACAAAATCTATTATACTCTTTTATAACTCCATCTCCCAAAATTTATGTTATTGAGGTCAGAAATTACATCTTTATATATTGTGTTCCTCTTAACATAGATTTATAATTATTTTTATGCATTGTCTTGTAAATCCTGTCAAAAATAAAAAGTGAGGTTGTAAAGCAAAATCAGAATAGTACTAGATTTTATATTTGTCCATGTATTTACCTTTAACAGAGATGATATCTTCATAGAACTTTGAGTTACTTTTTAGCTTCCCTACATTTCAACCTGAAAAACTCCCTTTAGCATTTCTTGTAGGGCATAACCAGTGGTAATGAACTTCCTTGGTTTTGCTTATTTGAGAATGTCTTAATTTCTCCCTCATTTTGAAGGACAGTGTTACTGGGTATAGAATTCTCACTTGATGATTTTTTTAGCACTTTAAATGTACTATCCCAATGCCTTTCAGCTTCCAAGTTTTCTGATGAGAAATTTTCTGATAGTCTTACTTAACCCTTGTATGATGAGTGACTTTTCTCTTGTGCTTTCAAGATTCTTTCTTTGGGCCCTGGCTGGTTGGCTCAGCGGTAGAGCATCGGCCTGGCGTGCGGGGGACCCGGGTTCGATTCCCGGCCAGGGCACACAGGAGAAGCGCCCATTTGCTTCTCCACCCCCCCTCCTTCCTCTCTGTCTCGCTCTTCCCCTCCCGCAGCCGAGGCTCCATTGGAGCAAAGATGGCCCAGGCACTGGGGATGGCTCCTTGGCCTCTGCCCCAGGCGCTAGAGTGGCTCTGGTCGCGGCAGAGCGATGCCCTGGAGGGGCAGAGCATCGCCCCCTGGTGGGCAGAGCGTCACCCCTGGTGGACGTGCCGGGTGGATCCCGGTTGGGCGCATGCGGGAGTCTGTCTGACTGTCTCTCTCCGTTTCCAGCTCCAGAAAAATACAAAAAAAAAAAAAAAAAAAAAAAAGAATAAAGAAAAGTGACCAAAGACTAAGGGACTTATTGAATACCATAAAATAGATCAATGAATGTACTATAGAAGTCCCAGAAATAGAACAGAGAATGAGTCAGAGAGCTAATTTGAAGAAATAATGGCTAAAAACTTCTCAAATTTAAAGAAAGGCGTGAAAATCAAAACTACAATGAGATACCACCTCACCCCTGTTAGATTAGCTATTATCAACAAGACGGGTAATAGCAAATGTTGGAGAGGCTGTGGAGAAAAAGGAACCCTCATTCACTGTTGGTGGGACTGTAAAGTAGTACAACCATTATGGAGGAAAGTATGGTGGTTCCTCAAAAAACTGCAAATAGAACTACCTTATGACCCAGCAATCCCTCTACTGGGTATATACCCCAAAACCTCAGAAACATTGACACGTGAAGACACATGTAGCCCCATGTTCATTGCAGCACTGTTCACAGTGGCCAAGACATGGAAACAACCAAAAAGCCCTTCAATAGAAGACTGGATAAAGAAGATGTGGCACATATACACTATGGAATACTACTCAGCCATAAGAAATGATGACATCAGATCATTTACAGCAAAATGGTGAGAACTTGATAACACTATACGGAGTGAAATAAGTAAATCAGAAAAAAACAAGAACTATATGATTCCATACATTGGTGGAACATAAAAACGAGACTAAGAGACATGGACAAGAGTGTGGTGGTTACCAGGGGTGGGGGGAGGGAGGACATGGGAGGGAGGGAGGGAGAGAGTTAGGGGGAGGAGGAGGGGCACAGAGAACTAGATAGAGGGTGGCGGAGGACAATCTGACTTTGGGTGAGGGGTATGCAACATAAATTAATGACAAAATAACCTAGACATGTTTTCTTTGAATATATGTACCCTGATTTATTAATGTCATCCCATTACCATTAATAAAAATTTATTTAAAAAATAAAATAAAATAAAATAAAAAATAAAATAAAAATAAAAACATAAAAAAATAAAATAAAGAAAGGCGTGAACCTAAAAATTCAAGAAACTCAATGAATTCCAAGTAGAACAAAACCAAAAAGACCCAAAATGAGATACACTGTAATCAAACTGTTGAGAGACAAAGACAAAGAAAGAATCTTTTTTTTTTTTTTTTGCATTTTTCTGAAGCTGGAAACAGGGAGAGACAGTCAGACTCCCGCATGTGCCCGACCGGGATCCACCCGGCACGCCCACCATGGGGCGACGCTCTGCCCACCAGGGGGCGGTGCTCTGCCCATCCTGGGCGTCGCCATGTTGGGACCAGAGCCACTCTAGCACCTGGGGCAGAAGCCACAGAGCCATCCCCAGCGCCCGGGACATCTTTGCTCCAATGGAGCCTTGGCTGCAGGAGGGGAAGAGAGAGACAGAGAGGAAGGCGCAGCGAAGGGGTGGAGAAGCAAATGGGCGCTTCTCCTGTGTGCCCTGGCTGGGAATCGAACCCGGGTCCTCCGCACGCCAGGCCAATGCTCTACCACTGAGCCAACCAGCCAAGGTCTCTTTATTCTATTTGATTCTGCTCCTTAGACTCAATAATTACAAATGTCCTGTCTTAAGTTTTATTGCTTTTTTTTATTCCTATTCAAGTCTGTTTTTGAACTCCTCTAGTTAATTTTTTTCAATTTAATTATTGTATTTTTTAATCTCCTGAATTCTTTTGGTTCTTCTATATAATCCCTATCTTTGTGTTGAGATTTTCATTTTATTCATATATTATTTTTTTATTTCCTTTAGTCTTTTGTTCATGTTTTTCTTTAGCTCTTTGAAAATATTTAAACCAATTATTTCTCATAGATACAAAGAACAGATTGGTGGTTGCCAGAGGCACAGGTTGAAGTGTAGGTTAAATGGGTGAAGGTGGCCAAAGGTACAAACTTTCACGTATAAAATAAATAAGTTCTGGAGTTTAATGTACAGCATGGTCACTATATTTAATAATATGTTGTATATTTGAAAGTTACTAAAAGAATAGATAATATAAACTCTCATCATAAGAAAATATATGTAACTACATATGTATGGTGATGGGTGTTAACTAGAGTTATCATGGTGATCATTTTGCAATGTAAACATATATCAAATCATATTATTCATCTGAAACTACTATAATGTTATATGTCAATTATATCTCAATATCAAATCAATTCAAGTCTTTGGTACAACCATTGGATAACCTTACTAAAATTTGAGAAGTACTGAATCCCAAAACACAATTGCTTCTAATAATCATATAGATAAGGAGTATGAAACTGTTTTAAAAGCAGTTACCTCTGAGTACTAGAATCATATACTTTGTTTCTTTGTATTTTTTTGTGTTTTCAATACTTTCTATAAGTAGATATTATTTTTATAATTATAAAAATATCTCAATAAAATTCTTATTTATCACACATCCTGCAAGTTCTCTATTTATATACTTTTAATGATTAATCCATTACATACATTTAAAATAAATAAAATGCAGTTTTCTAGAAATCATACTACAAATCAGACTTTTCCCCAATAGAAACTTTCTTTCACTTTAATTATTCCAAGTAAGGACAGAGAACTGCATCTGAAATTTTCTCCTCCAGCCATTTACTCCCTATACGGAATAATTTGAAGCCAGCATGCTTGTTTTAGAGGGAATTTATGTATCAGGTAACAATGCCAAACTTTTCTATCAAGGCAAAGGAGAATGAGCAGGTACTCCCAGGGGCATGAGGGCATAAAGCTCTGTTGGCTCTCTTCTTCATTGTGCCCAACTCAGGACCTGGCAGTAGTAAATAAATGAATGAAAAAATGAAAAAAGGCCCTGGCTGGTTGGCTCAGTGATAGAGTGTCAGCCAGGCATGTAGATGTTCCAGGTTTGATTCCTGGTCAAGGCACACAGGAGAAGTGCCCATCTGCTTCTATACCCCTCCCCCTCTCATTTCTCTCTCTCTCTCTCTCTGTCTTTCTTCCTCTCCTGCAGCCATGACTCAATTACAATGAGTTGGCCCCAGGTGCTGAGTATGGCTCCATAACCTCCACCTGAAGCACTAAGAAGAGCTGGGTTGCTGAACAATAGAGCAATGCCACAGATGGGCAGAGCATCGCCCCCTAGTGGACTTTCTGGGTGGACCCTGGTCCAGGCACATGTTGGAGTTTGTCCCTCTGCCTCCCCTCCTCTCATAGAATATAAGAAAAAAAAATGGAGGAAGTTAATAACTAATTTTCTTTATAGAGCATTGTCTAAAAAAATCTTATTTTCAATACTTTAAGGATCAAAGAAAATCTTCATAGACACCCTCCCACCCCCACCCCCTATACATACATTATTTAACTGTTTCTTTCTAGAAGTTAATTAGTCACTCCAAGAACTAGTAATTTTCTCAATGGTCAACCTTGCAGAAAAAAAAGATGATGGCTTTAAAGTCTTTTGTGTTTAATGCTTGTGTTTCTTCATGGATGTTTTCTGCATTTTTCATTTTTCTTCTTTGTATTTTTCTGAAGTGAGAAGCAGGAAGGCAGAGAGACAGACTCCTGCATGCACCTGACCAGGATTCACCCTGTACGCCCACTAGGGGGTGATGCTCTGCCCATCTGGGACATTGCTCTGTTGAAACCAGAGGCATTCTAGCATCTGAGGTGGAGGCCATGGAGCCATCCTCAGCACCCGGGCTAACTTTGCTCCAATGGAGCCTTAGCTGCAGGAGGGGAAGATAGAGACAGAGAAGAAGGAGAGGGGGAAGGGTGCAGAAGCAGATGGGTGCTTCCCCTGTGTGCCCTGGTTTGTAATCAAACCCAGGACTTCCACACGCTGGGCCAACGCTCTACCACTGAGCCAACCAGCCAGGGCCTTTTTCTTTTTTTCCTTGTTTTACTCTTTCTTCATGTGCTTATAATTTTCTCTTGTTGAAGATTGAGCATTTGGGAAAAAAACAAACAAACAAAACATGACTACCTCCTCCAGTCTTTGAAGACTGTCTTTGTGCTGGGTAAGTCCTTACATAATTAGCTGAGCTGTTCTAAGCCTTTGGATCAACCCAAGGAGAAATCTTTAAGGTCTTCTCAGGTTATCTCTGAGATTGTGTCTTACCTGGGCTTCTGTATGTGGCTTTTCAATTACCCCATGTACACAGCTGCTTATAAATATTTTAATTGTACGAAGAGTCTCACCTCAGGTTTTCCTTGGAGTCTTGTGTGACTTCACCTGTAATCTCTGTCCCAAACATCTGCAGGTCTGTAGTTTCCGTGAAGCTCTCCTGAGCAATGCTCATTGCTTCTCTCCGTCTCAGGTGAAACAGAGACTAGTCTTTCAAGAAACTCAGGTTACTGAACTCAAAGGGGTTGCTTCTTGGAGTGCTCTAATCAAGAATCAGGTGTGGTTGTTACAAAGTAGTTTTATTTACTTGCAGCAAGTAAAGGAGACAGGGGATTCATGACCAAAGCTCTGTCCTCCAGCGAGGCTTAGCCATTGCTTATATACACTATTTGATCAGTCACGTGTTGATTTATTTTTTGAAGTTGGCTGCACTTATCCATTCGAGTTCTTGTCAAGCTAATCCTGTTTAGGGCTGGTCTGCAAAATACTGTGCTACAAGTTCACATTTAGCAAGAATAGCATTTAGAAAGAATGTCTTGTACCTTGCAACCCTTGTCCTACCTAACACCCTGATAGGTTAGAACATTACAAATAAGGTCAGCTCTGCTCCCTTTAGTTCAAGGAAGTGAATTGGGAACTGCTGCCTCTCGCAGACCAAAACCATGCCGCGGTGGGGACAAGGAGGGCAAAGGCAAGCAGAAATATCACAAAGCTTTCTATTGTTTTGAATGTGGCTTTTTTCTGATTGAGTGTTTGCTTGGTTTCTGTAGACCTTTGACTGTTTCTCTATAGCTCATACAAGGTTATTTTAATCAATTTTTGGTTGTTTTGTGGTGTCTTCATGAGGAAACAAGGGCTCAGAGCTTCTTAGCCTGTCATTTTGCTGTTGTCACTCCATTATAATTTCTGACTCCTTTTAGCAACTCCTGGCAGCTGGACATCCTTGACAAACCAAAAGGAAGGCACACAGGAGAGGCACATAGGTTATACACGGTGAATTTCCTCATGTATGTTATAACAGATGAGTTGCTCCCGTAAGCAGTATCTCTCTATCTATGCCTCTCAGGAGCTGTGAAGAACGAGTGCATGTAACAGAGGCCTGGGGAAGCCCAGCTCTTCCAATCCTGACTGCGAGTACCAAACATTAAACAGCTCTATCCCAGTGTTACTGGACCAGGAGGCATTTTTGCCATGGCTGATCCAAAGCATGTCTTATTCTAAGCAGGCAGCTGTGAAAAGACTCAGTTTCTGGAAAAGCAAAGCTCGAGACAGGAAACTTACACAGGTCGTTTATTTGGGAGGTTGCAGAAATAGGGGATGAGCGAGAGTGATGAACAGAACAAGAAGAAGCCAACATAAGAATTTTGTGCCTGACCTGTGGTGGCGCAGTAGATAAAGTGTTGACGTCGGCTCGCCAGTTCGAAACCCTGGACTTGCCCGGTCCAAGCAAATACAAGAAGCAACTATATATAGTACTATGAGTTGATGCTTCTTGCTTCTCCCCCCCCTCTCTTTTTTTTTTCTCTCTCTTTTTCCTCTTTCTAAAAATTAATAAAGTCTAAAAAGAAATAAGAAAATAGAAAAAAAAAAAAGAATGTTGCATTGATGTTGCTACTGTGGACATTAGGGGCTTAGTTCTGTTGGACTTGCAAAGCATCTGGAGTCATTCATTCCCAGGAAGCTGGGAGGCCAGCGTATTTATTCATGGTAAGGAGTTGACCTTGGGCACACTCACTCCTCTCTTGACTCTTCAGAACTGCACATCCTGGGTCTTATGGGCTTCTCTCTGTCTCTGAGGTATTACAGTGCAGGTGGGGCAGCGGGGGACTCCGACATCGGTGAAGAGTATATGTACGTGGCTGAAGCGGTGCTCTCTGATGAGTGGGAATGCTGACGTGGGCTGGGCAAGGTCAAAGGTGTTGCTAGCATGGCAGTCATGCTACAGCCTCATGAATATGTATGTATATTGTTCTACCAAACAGACTCAACATCTAAATGTAGACTCTCATCTCTTCTCCCTCTGTTTTCTTTCTCTCCTTTTTCCTCGTCACGTTTCATCTATTTAAAAAGAGTCTCAGTACTAGAATCCCATGCTTTTCCAAGCCACCGCTGTTAATTAAACTGTCCCTTGTTTTCCTAGTGGTTGGTAAACAGAAATATATACATCTCAATCCCTTTGAAAGTCTTTAGTATCTTCTTGGGGTTCTCAGGGCTCTGTATGTTGAAGAAGCAGGGAATTCGGAGGCCCCTCAACAGCTATGGGCTGACTTGGTGACTCTGCATAGGTTTGGATTAGCTTCTCTACGGGAAATGCAATACAAGGAAGGTGCCCAGGAACCCTGCACAGAATGTGCAGCCTTTCATGCTGACTCTCTTCCCTTGGGGATTGTTTTGGCTGAACAGCAAGCTCTCTGGGCTCTACAGCTAGAAAACATCACTGACATAACGCAAACCCTGGGCAGCTGCTGGGCGCTGAGATAGCTCATGATGAACAGCTGTGTGAGGTTTGACCTTCAGGGAAAAGCAACACCCCCCTAGGCTGTTTTCCATTTGGATTTAGTGCAAACGAGGCACAATAACAATTAAACAGATGTCTTTGGAAGGGAAGGAAATTACAAAGGTATTTCATTTGGAGTAAGGAGGGGAGATAAAGGAGAAAAGAAATTTTATGAATGACAGCAGAGAGAACCTTTCCTAGAACTGAAAAAGGTATAAACTCATATGAGTCACTAGCTTTTTGAGAGGAGAAGATTGTCCTGGGTGTTAGGTGATTCTGTGCTGTGTAAGGAGCCTACCCCACCAGACCATGAAGAAGCCCTGTGGTTGAACAAGTGTGGCTATGTGAGAGGAGAGGGGTTGAAAGAAGAGGTTCTGTTCTTAAGACCACTGGAGACACTGGGTTAGACAGTGTGGGATGCTTGCTTGTGTTGAATATTTAGTGGTAAACATCTTGATTAAGATGTTCTGGGAAAGGTTGTCAGGACTCGGGGCTTTAAATCTTGGGAGAAGGATATTTTTTGTAAGATCACTTGAAATTCCCTAGAAACTGCTTATATCAGTATAATAAAAAGAACAAAAATAATCCATGCAAAAGCATTAATCATAAGAAGTTTGAAAGGCAAACACATTTTTGGCTGTAGACAACTGCAAATAAATTTTGGTTGCCTTCCTTAAGCAATGCCAGCTGGAGGCCCCAAACTTGCTTTCTTGAACCTTGCAAGATGGAGTCTAAGAGAAGAAAGGGAAGGAAAGATACTTCCCCCCAAGTGACTCTAAGTGTATCTAGGGTAAGGCAAATATTCAATATAATGTAATGTAATGTAGTAGTGATTTCCTCCGCAAATCGTTATTGCAATTCGGGACTCATATAAGTGGCATAATAGATGTTTGTTCAACTCAATATCTCAGTAGCCCAAATTCAATTTAGATTAAGCAAATTAAATTATGTTTAATCTTACTATCAACGTTGAATTATGTGACTTTATGAAGCTTTCTCAGTGTATTTAGAAATAGGTTGTAGGAGAAATTGACCACAAAGCTGTGGACATGTATCCTTACAGCATGCTTCATGATAGAAGGTATGAGCTTCTGTGTCAGATCTGAGTTCCTGGCTCGGCCATTTACTAGTTGTTTGATGGTGGAAACATTGTTTAGCTTTTTTAAAGCTTAGTTTCTTCCATTATAAAATGGGTATAGGCCCTGGCCGGTTGGCTCAGCGGTAGAGCGTCGGCCTAGCGTGCGGAGGACCCGGGTTCGATTCCCGGCCAGGGCACACAGGAGAAGCGCCCATTTGCTTCTCCACCCCTCCGCCGTGCCTTCCTCTTTGTCTCTCTCTTCCCCTCCCGCAGCCAAGGCTCCATTGGAGCAAAGATGTCCCGGGCGCTGGGGATGGCTCTGTGGCCTCTGCCTCAGGCGCTAGAGTGGCTCTGGTCCCAACATGGCGATGCCCAGGATGGGCAGAGCATCGCCCCCTGGTGGGCAGAGCGTCGCCCCTGGTGGGCGTGCCGGGTGGATCCTGGTCAGGCGCATGCGGGAGTCTGTCTGACTGTCTCTCCCTGTTTCCAGCTTCAGAAAAATGAAAAAAAAAAAAAAAAAATAAATAAATAAATAAATAAAATAAAATGGATATAATAACTGTATGTAACCTATAGAGTGATGAAGATAATACTCATAGAATACCTAGTACAGTATTTTGCTCAGAGAAAGCAATCAATGTTAGTTGTAGTTGATCATCAATAGTCCCCTCCCTCTCCTCAGCATCATCATCTAGAACAGGGGGGTAAACTACGGTCCACCGCCAGTTGTTTTTTTTTAATATTTTATTTATTGATTTTTTAGAGAGAGAGGAGAGAGAGAGACAGAGAGAGAGAAGGGGGAGGAGCAGGAAGCATCAACTGCCATATGTGCCTTGACCAGGCAAGCCCAAGGTTTCGAACCGGCGACCTCAGTGTTCCAGGTCAACGCTTTATCCCAATGCGCCACCACAGGTCAGGCCCACCGCCAGTTTTTACAAATAAAGTTTTATTGAAATACAGCCATGTCCATTTGTTTACATTCTTTCTATGGCACCTTTTATGCTAAAAGGGCAGAGTTTAGTAATTGTGACAGACCACATGGCTGGCAAAGCCTAAAATATTTACTTTCTGGCCATTTGCAAAAAAAATAAAAAATAAAAAGAGTTTGCTACCCCTGATCTAGAAGCAAGAAAATCCAGAAAGGTGTTTATATGTTTACTGAGGTTTAATTACTAGAAAGTCATAGCTTTGATTGGAAGAAACTAGATGAATGACTCTGTGAAGCAACAGAATATCATGTTTTCTATTAAGAGGCAGAGATGAACAAATGCTAAGAGAGAAAGGTAGAATCTTTTTGCCCAAAGAGAAAGAATAGAGGTAGAATCTTTCAGTTTAAAAAAAAAAAAGCCACAGAACAAGCTGAGAGCTCCTAATGAGTTAGAAAACAATGATTTCCATGGCCTTTGAGTATGTCTGAAGTTATTTGATTGCAATAGAAATTTTTGTTTCTGAGTCCAGAGACATAATAAGGTAAAGGCCATGTGCATAGAAGGAAAGTAGTTGTACACAATAACGATATATGTAGAATTTATTCTTACTATTCTTTTTTTTCTTTACATCTGAGAATTAACACAGGCAAATATAGAGTACAGTGGAATTCCTGTTCTTCTCAAATTGCCCTTTTAGACTCATAGGAGAGTAAGCAATCTTCAAACTCAGTTGGAATATAAAGGAGTGATGAAAGTTGGAAACAGCAACAGATTGGAAAGAGAATTAAATAGGACAAATAAAAAAAAACAACAATAAAGAAACAGCACCTCAAAGTTAGATAAAAACTGCTAAAGGAAGTGGAGAAAAAAAGGGTACTCAGCCAGGAAGAAATGATGGAACACCATTGGTGTCCTGATATTTTGCTGAGGTTTTCAAATTACCCGACATCATCTTCACTTTCAAGGATTAAGGACATGCATAAACAGAGAGTGGAGGCGTCGGCACTGTAGGATTGGAAGTGGCACAGAAAGAAAAGTTCTCAGTGTCTGCAGGTAGATCGCCCCCCAAACTAAGACTGTGGTGAAACGTACCCTGTGGGCAGGTGGTAATTGAAGTCATCAAAAAATTGATGTCCAAAAGTTTTGTGTATTTCTCTTCTGTCTTTTAGATTGTTCTAAAGAAGTGGTCCCCAACCTTTTTTGGGCCATGGACCGGTTTAATGTCAGAAAATATTTTCACAGACTGGCCTTTAGGGTGGGACGGATAAATGTATCACATGACAAAGACAAACGTCAAGAGTGAGTCTTAGACAGATGTAACAAAGGGAATCTGGTCATTTTTTAAAAATAAAACATTGTTCAGACTTAAATATAAATAAAACAGAAATAACGTAAGTTATTTATTCTTTCTCTGCAGACCGGTACCAAATGGCGCTCGGACCGGTACCGGTTTGCGGCCCGGGGGTTGGGGATCACTGCTCTAAAGCATATAATGGAGATCCAGAGATGCACTAAGAATGGTCCTGCAGTCATGTGTGCCATGCTTGGCACCTGTCATTATTTTCATCACTGAGGCCAAACTAAAAATGTTGGGATTTGCTATTCAATAAAAATGTTTTATTTATTTCTTTGCAACAAACAAGCAAAAAGCATGTACTCTGAAAGTCAATGTGACTTTCAAATTCTCACCCCTATTAAATCCTAATCCCAATGGACCCCTTTGCCTCATTCTGTGATGAATTCCTAATGTGGCATTTGCAGAAGGAGCCACTGCCTAGGGCAGGGTTTGGGAACCTTTTTGGCTGAGAGAGCCATGAACGCCACATATTTTTAAATGTATTTCTTTGAGAGCCATACAACGACCCATGTATGTTACACATTATTTAATAAAAATTTGGTGTTGTGCGGAGGACAGCTGTGATTGGCTCCAGCCACCCGCAACCATGAACATGAGCGGTAGAAAATGAATGGATTGTAATACATGAGAATGTTTTATATTTTTAATGTTATTATTTTTTTTATTAAAGATTTGTCTGTGAGCCAGATGCAACCATCAAAAGAGTCACATCTGGCACGTGAGCCATAGGTTCCCAACCCCTGGTCTAGGGCCACTAGTGACCTTAACACCAACCTGCTTTTTATTCCTGATTCTTGAATGAAGGTCCTAAAACTCCCTACTCAATGACTTCCTCCACCAGCTCCTTTCTTCCTAGAAACACTAAGCTTATTCTGTGCATTTGCAAAAGAAATGTAAACATTTGAATAATAATGTATTTTTAAAGGCATAATGGGGTTAATTTAGGTAAAAACCCATTTTATATCATCTGCAGAAGAAATCTAGTGTGTTTTGGAGTTCATTGGGGAACTAGAAAATATTAAGTTTTATAAGAATATTAAGTTTTATTGAATTACGTCTTTATTCAAGGCGCTTTGGTTCATCTACTGAAACTGGAAGTTTAACTCAGTGATCTTTGGGCTAGTAAAATTTAAACTGTAATGAGAATCTTTGGATGGATAAGTTGGGCCTTGAAGGCTGCCAGGTATTGGAGGTCCCCAGAGATGGGGTTGTGGGTGGTTATTATTTCTACAAATGACCAAAGCAAGCTTGCCCGTGCCCTTAAGTGGTCAGGGGCAGTGGATGAACAGTGGGAGAGGACTCAGGAGCACAGGTTCTGGTTCTGGGTTTGCTAATAACTAAAGTTCCCAGACTTCTCTGGAATTCAGTTTTATCATCTATTAAAATAAGGGAATAAAACAATTGGTGATTCCAAAATACTGATCTGACATTCAAGCTAGTTACTTACAGCTCTCCAGGGTAGATTGTTAAAAATATGCATTTCTTAGCATAAATCTGAAAGCAGCTTAACTGTCCATCAGTGGGGGACTGGTTAAATAAGTTATGGTATATCCAACCATAAGTGCCTTTTAAAAAGCATGTGCTGATACAGAAAGATCCCCAAGTAATATTATTATGTAAAAAAAAGCAAAGTGCAGAGCAATGCATAGGACACTCTTCCTCTTGTGTAAGTAAAAGTGCATAAGTGGGGCATAGCCTTGGTTTTGACTTTTGTTTTTCTGAAGAATATGTAAGTAAAGGTGATCAACATTTTTATAATGAAAAGGGGGACAAAAATAAATCAAAGAAAACAATATTGTGAATAAAAGAAACATTTTATTCATTGCAGCAATAATACACTATAATATGATAAATGCATAATAAAAACATTTGTAATATTTTATGTTGTAATTATGCATACAGGCCTATTAATTTTTAATAATAATTGTAAGAAAAAAGTACTCATTTAGATACTGATCCTTGACGAAGTGTCATGTCAATTACAAATACGTCACATCACACGCAATGGATCAACTCTGCATGGATCGAATATGGACATTTACAGATTAGTCTTCCAATATCAAAAAGGAGGACATGTAGGAGGACACTTTTCAAGGGAGGACGGAACTTACAAAAGAAGGACTGACCTCCCTAAAGGAGGACGATTGGTCACCTTAATATAAGACACTCTTAACACTGTTGCTTTGTAAACTCGAACAGCTCTACACATTGAGGTAGGATTAATAACAGTGATAGTATCAGTTAAGAGCTGAATCACCTCATCTGCTCTTCTTGTTTCCTTTTATTAACATAGGCAGATAGCTAGGTATGGACGGGGAAAGACAGCAAAGGGGAGCTGGGCATGATACTCAAAAACCCAGAAAGCCTGCTTCAGTAGAGGCTGCAGCATCTCATTTAGTTTAATTTGCTAGAAGACAAAAGCATTCACAGGCTAATTAGTCCCTTGAGCCCTCAGCCCTTCAGACTCAGGTTTGGGAAACATTTCCCAAAGAGACTGCTGGTCTGTTGCTGAGGGAAGCAAAGGGGAAACTCTTCCTCTGTAAGACATGCAGTGAGGGCCAGAATGATGGCCATAGAGGCTTGTCACTTTAGAAGAAAGATTTGATTGGCTAGTCGGAGAAACTAACATAGGCTCCAGAAATTTTAAAGAACCTGATAGGTGGACTTAAAGGAAAACTAGCCCTTCCCAACCCCAAATTTTAAACGTGGGCTTAACGGAGATCTGGCCCTTCTGGCCCTTTTCTCTTCTCTCTGTCTTCCTGCTGGGAAACAAGCTTGCCCTGCTTGTTCATTTGCGGGATCTCCAAGCAGCAGCCATGCTGCAGGCTGGCAGCCAGACAGTCTCCCAAGCACAGGCTTCAAGCAGCGCCTGGACTGGACTGAGCTTCCATATGGACTAAACTATGGCACAGACTATCTGGACTTTAATCTTTACACTGGGTTTACTGAAGACAAGACTGGACTCTTTCCTTGGCAGGACAGACGGAAACGAGACAGACAACCTGTGAGCAACCTTCTATTTCAACTCTGAATATATCTTACTGCAACCACCTAAGCTTCTCCACATGCAGGTTGTTTGAAATTCCTTTCTCTTGACACCACAACAGAGCCCCGTTTTCACCCGCATCAGAACCAGGCGTCACTTTGTGCCCTTCAACATTTACCTGTCAGTGCATTGTAACAAGCAGGTGCCTCGGTGTCACAGGAAGAATGTGGAGCGGTAAGTGGACCTGAGTCTAAGTCACACACTAGCTGAGTTAGCCGTGAAAGTAGCTTCACTCCTTTGGATCTTAGGGCTCTCGTCTTTTAAATGGGCCAGTAGGACTAGCAATACAATTTGGTGGTTCTGTTTTAATTTGCACATAGTGTTTATAATCTACCTTGGGAGACAGGCATATGGAGACATTCAAACAGAAATATGGAAAAAGAACATGCACTAACTCAGAAACACTTTAAAGTTCTTTCTTGGCTTCTAATTTTCTGTGAAGAATAGAGAAGAAATAACCTGTCCTTGGGAAAAGCTAGACTCTTGTATAAGAGAGAAACTGCACTTGCATGAAGCAAGAGAATCGGAGGCCATGTAGGAACAGCCCTGGGTTTCTCTCAGTGTTGTAGAGCTCACCTTAAAATGTTTATTCACTTAAAACTCAAGGAAACCAGACTCAGCAATAAAACTTAAGCCCAAGGCCCTTGGCCACATTAGCACTAATCTGTAAAATAAAGGGTTACACAGATGATCACTAAATTTTTTGGCAGTGATAAAATTCTGAAAGAAGGTCCAACTGAAGAAATTTTTCCTCTGACACTGGATTCCTCCCTGTTCAGGAGAGTCTCCATTTCCAGTTTAGGACTTTATAACTTCATATATGTCCTGTGCACAAAAGTCCCCCAAGGAGAAAGCCGGAGAGAAGGCCCTACAGTAAGCCACCCCCACTCTCTGTCTCTCCTGGCTCCACCCTGTCTGGGCCGTGCAGTGGGACAGGAAACTTAGCTAGGGGAACCCAGGTGGCTGACCAGCCTGCCTAGTCACAAAGGCCCAGTGACTGTGGGAACAGCACATGACAGGGATTCTGGGCAGGTCAGATTTGACGCCTAACTTGACCTCATTGGCAGCCAGAGTCTGATAAAGACATAATTGAGCTGGGAATTTCCCTGACAGTTTAACGGATGGCTATAATTAGTGGGCCGGTCCTGAGGGTGGAGACACACAGATCCCATTGTAGGGAGGCTAAATGCTAGAAAGGTCAAGGCCAAAATATGGTATGACAGAAGCTCAAGTTTTTCAATACATAGGAGGAGTGAGTAAGTCTGTAGGCAAATGGGTTTACTAAGCATGGCCAAGGATTCCCATTTCCTGTGGGTTCCTGGCCTCAGAGTTGTCATTAATTGTGGGTCTTTGTAGTGGAGCTTTGAGTCCTCAAGTTGTGGCTTCAGAGACTAATTCTATAGAGGTGGAGTAGAGAATATGAATGAGCCTTCCAGTTTGAGAGGTTATATGTGGAAGGTCTCAGGAAACAGCCAACTTGTTTTTCTTCTCCTAAAACCATCTCCCCCATGAATAATAATAATAATAACAATGATAACAGTAACCGAAACACATGCATACATTTCTAATGTTAAATTTAATCAATATTTATCAGGCTTGTTTAGGCTTCATTGTCAAAATGATGATTAATGAAAGTGGCTTTAAGCCCAAGATGCTTTCTGAGACTTTTCAGGCCTTTTTCTTAGAAGCAAGAAGTCACAGTAGTGTGCCAGCCATAATAAAATCCAACTTAGAATGATCAAAAATAAAGTGAGTAATGGCAATAATGTTCTCATAAAGGAAAACAACAGCTCATGATTTGGACCGAAACCCAGGGAGTCAGTGAAACTCCCAACCACGGAGGGCTTACAGGCTGGACTTGGAAATACTCTTACCTGGTCTCAGTTCTCATGAGGTCATTTCTTGGTGAAGTGGGTAAAGTAGCCCCCTGGAAGAAGATTCATGAATTCTTCTTCACGAATTAGATAATCCCAAGGTTGGAAGGGATTTTGGAGGCCATAGAGTCCAAAGCTTGAATTGTGTCTCTGCTATTCCTGCCAAGTAGCCTCCTCTGCTGCTAGGATCCTGGTGACCAGTTCTATCTACCGTATTTCCCCATGTATAAGACGCTCCCATGTATAAGATGCACCTTAATATTGGGGCCCAAAATTTGAAAAAAAATGTATTACATAGTTATTGAACTCAAGTTTTATTCATCATAAAATTCATAAAACTCCTCATCACTGTCAAAACTCCCACCCATTAGCTTGTCCTCATCTGTGTCTGATGACGAATCACTGTCTTCAACAATGAGCACAAAAACAAGCGTGAAAAAGTGGGAAATGCAAGTTTAAAAAAATCTACAACCACTGTGTAAGATACACTAGTTTTTAGACCCCAATTTTTTCGAAAAAGGGTGCGTCTTATATATGGGGAAATATGGTATTTATATAACCTATTCCAATTTGGGCAGCCGTGAGTTAAACAGCAACAAAAGCCTCATTCTGAGATGGAGCAAAATCTATTTCTACCTCTGTCTGATTAATCCCACTGCACCCCTTGGGGTCACATGTCACATGACTATGTCCCTGCCATACATGTCACCAAGACTAGCTGCGTGATTTGCTAGAAAAAGGTGGCATCCCTTGTTAAAAAATGATTAAGAATTTTTGCCTGACCTGTGGTGGTGCAGAGGATAAAGCATCAACCTGGAATCCCGAGGTTGCCAGTTTGAAACCCCAGGCTTGTTCAGTCAAGACACATAAGAGAAGCAACTACTACAAGTTGATGCTTCCTGCTCCTTCCTCCATCTCTTTCTCTCTCTCTCTGAAATCAATAAAAATAAAATTTTTAAAAAATTATTCAGAATTTCAAGATGGTGACAGCAGAGCATGGCCCCCACATGGCCGTGCAGGTGAGCAGACCTGCATGCCACTCTGCTGTTTAGTTTCTGGGTGACTGGACTTAGTGGAGTCCAAGCAGAAAGCAACTGTATTTTTCTCCACTTAGTGTGAAATTCTTTTTAAACTCCTTTGCTTTCCTGCAGATCCCATAAAATATTCTGATCATTTCAGATATTAAAGGGTCCGGCACCATCTTTTATCAAACTCCAAGCTCTTTGGTCATGAATTTTGCCCTTTCCTGCCAGGGCCTGGTTGTGGCTGGGCAGCCTGTGGAGACTGCTTCTCCTCTTTGTGCTCCTGGCCGGCCCTCTCGTCCCTGTCCCGCCTCCGCCACTGTCCTGTTGCCCTCGGCCCGTTCGAGGGCACGGCGGTGGGCAGAAGAGTCTTCCGTCCCAGAAGTGCAGCTGTGAGCAGCACGAGCCCTCTGTGCACAGCCGGAGCCCTGCCTCCTTGTGTCGTGGGCGCTTTCGAGGTTCCTTGGAGCCCCTCCCACTGGGGACTGCAGTTTTCTGGTGAAGGTACAGTTTTCTCCCTTGGCTGGCTGCTTGTGACAGTCCCCAGCCCATGGCTGTGGCTCACCTCTTTTCTTCAGCTGGGGTCACCCACCCTGCACCCCTCCCTTTGGCACCCCCCTTCCTTAGAGAGTTTTTTGAGCAGCTTCATGGTTGGGCGCTCCCTTGGCATCCATACCGGGACCTTGGAAACGCATATTTTTGTTTGGCCTTTGGTACAGCTCACTTCAACACAGCTTTCTCTCCTTTCCGCCAACACAGCCCTCCCCCACCCCCAGCCACAGGCTCTTTCCTGCAGACTGTCCTCAAATGTGAGCCAGGTACCGCTTCTGCAATCCTCCCTAATTCCAAGGGACACATGTCACACCTACTGGGAGGCTCTCTAAAGCTCATCTCGGTTAGCCGAGGCAGAGGAGAAATTAGGACAGCCCTCACACACACCTTCTTCACAAACCCCCTTCTGAATGGATTCTTCATCTTTCCCACCATCTGGATATGTGTGAGAGGCAGATGCAAACAGAAAACATTCTTGGCCTACCACCCTTTTTTAAATCGGGGTCTTGACACCTATTGTACATAGTGCAGGTCTTCAAGAGAAACAGACAATAGAATAAGAGACGTCCCACTGTACCATCCTTTCACACAAGTGAGGCACTGCGAGGCACCTGAGGGTAACTACTGCTGTGGACTGTTTGCGTCTCCCACCCTCACATTCTTATGTTGAAGCTCCAACCCCTAGAGTGAATATGTTAGGAGAGTGAGGTTTTAGAGAGGTAATTAATGTCAAATGAGGTCATAAGAGCAGAAACCTGATTCAATAGGATTGGGATTTATAAGAAGATACTAGAGAACTCTTTTTTTCTCTCTGCCACCTGTGGACACAGACAGAAGGTGGATGCAAGCCGGGAAGAGAGAAGTCAGCAGGAACCAAACCAGCCAGCACCATGATCTTGGACGTCCAGCCTCCAGAGCTGTGAGAAAATCAGATGTCTATTGTTGAAGCCACCCAGTCTATGGTGTTCTCTCGTGGCAGCCCAACTCGACTAAGGCAACTGCTGTGCCTATCCTAAATGTTGCCTTTTGCATTTGGATGTTACCTGTTCCTTGAGCCTTTCTCAGCAGACCAGACCTTATTTGCTCACCTCTTTGAACGGACTCTTGTTTGTTTACACAGTGAAGTCACAACTTTCACAGGGGTTGTTGTTCTACCACAGGTGAAAATCTGAATCAACACCTCAGCCTTGCAAACCTCTTTAATTCCTCTTTAAACATAAATATGTGATAGGAGAAAATGAAGGTGGGGCTGGGCTCATAAACATATAACCAGGCTTGCTCTCTTCTCAACATTATTTAGATGGTGGCTTTTGATTCATTCATTTATTATCTTATTTTCACTGTTTTCTCCTCTATGCCTTATTTTTTTTAATGCAGGTGCAGAACTTATATATAAATATATATTTACAACTTGTTTAATTGTCTTCAGATTCAGGTCCTTGTTCTGACATTCACTGATTTGTTCAAAATAATTTATCAGTCTCAAAGTATTCCCTCACACACTTACTAAATGTAAAGGAAGAGACAGTAACATTATGGTAGTGAAATGAACCAGACACCACCTTTATCAAGTGATCTCCATCAGCATCACTGTCGTAAGTTATATGATCCTCATGTACACCATGAGAGGGTGCACTGGGGAGAGGGTGACAGCATGCTGTCATATTCCTGCTCAAAATGTGGAACCTCCACCTAACCTCGAGAAAACACCAGGCAGACTCAGACTGAGGGAGTTCTATAAAATAACTGACCAGAAGTCTTCAAAAGCATCACAATCATGAAATAAAGACTGAGGGACTATCTCACAGATTGGAGAGATGGTTCCGGGTGGGATTCTGGACAAGAAAAAAGATATTAGTGGGTCTGACTCTGATACCAATTTCAATGTGTCCACACCACCAAGCAATTCCCTCCATTCTAACGCTATCTACTTGAAGATAGCGCCAGATCCATGGGTCATGGGCTCGGTCCTGCAAGACTGCTTCCTTTCCCCCTTTAGATGTCACCTGCAAGTCCAGGTTGTCCCCTGTGCTCCTGATCCACGGACTATAGATTGGCAGCTCTCAGGATCCCCTCCTCAGGTTCCATTAATTTGCTAGAGCAGCTCACAGAATTCACAGGAACATGACTCAAATTTACGTGCTAATCAGAAGGATGTAACTCAGGAACAGCCAGATGGATGAGAGGCACAGGCAAGGTTGGAGGTCAGAGGCAGCAGTGTGGAGTTTCTCAGCCCTCTTCAGAGGCTGCACCTCTTCACCAGCCCGGAAGCTCCCCTAACCCAGCCCTTTGGGTTTTGTGGAGGCTGCATTAGGGTCTGGCTAATTAAATCATTGGCCATTGGTGACTAAACTCAATCTCTGACCCCTCTTCCTTCCCGTAGATGGGGCAGGGGATGGGGCTGAAAGTGCAAACCCTCTAATCACAAGGTTGGTTGCCCTGGCAACCAGCCCCCATCCTTAGGTTACCAGGGGCATTTCAAAAATCACCTCATCAACATAACAGGAGACACCTTTTTTGCTTTCTTCATAGGGGATTCCAAGTGTTTTAAAACTCTATGCTAGGAATGGGGACAAGATCAGAAACATACGGCCTATTATAAATCATAACGTCACTGTGGATGGTTGGTAAACTTCAAATAATGTCTGTAGGTTACTGTTGGACCAGTGATAGTATCCTGGTTTCAATAATTTTACAATGATTTTACAAAATATTGACATAAGGGGAAGCTGGGTGAAGAATATATGGAAACTTGGTATAATTTTTGAAACTTTAAAAAAAGTCTATCAATATTTCGAACAAAAAGGTTTAAAAATGCATGTACTGAGTACCTATTCTATGCCGTCTCTGGGCTGAGGAGACAGTGGTAAGCCAGCGCAGACCCTGCCCCCAGAGGCTTAGAGCCTGGTCTGCAGAAGGACAAGGGCACACTGTTCTTAGCAGAGACATAAGACAGGTATGTGCACACAAGACAGTGAAGAGCATATAAGAAGGTCAGAGAAAGCTAGCAGTAACATCTAAGCTGAGCTTTGAAGATTAGTTAGGCCTTATTCAAATAAAAGAAAGGGTAGGGGGCCCTGGCCGGTTGGCTCAGTGGTAGAGCACTGGCCTGGCGTGCAGGAGTCCTGGGTTCGATTCCCAGCCAGGGCACACAGGAGAAGCGCCCATCTGCTTCTCCACCCCTCCCCCTCTCCTTCCTCTCTGTCTCTCTCTTCCCCTCCCGCAGCCAAGGCTCCATTGGCGCAAAGTTGGCCCTGGTGCTGAGGATGGCTCCATGGTCTCTGCCTCAGGTGCTAGAATGGCTCTGGTTGCAACAGAGCGATGCCTCAGATGTGCAGAGCATCACCCCCTGGTGGGCATGCCGGGTGGATCCTGGTCGGGCGCATGCGGGAGTCTGTCTGACTGCCTCTCTGTTTCCAACTTCAGAAATATACAAAAAAGGGGGGGGGGAAGGGGGGTAGGGGATTGTCCAGGAAGAGGAGAAAAATTGTGCAAAGGCATTTCCTTTGGGGAAATGTAAGACCTCAGTGAAAACACCAGGCAGACTCAAACTGAGGGATGTTCTATAAAATAACTGACCAGAAGCCTTCAAAAGTGTCACAATCATGAAATAAAGACTGAGGGACTATCTCACAGATTAAAGAGATGGTTCCCAGGTGGGATTCTGGACAAGAAAAAAGACAATGGGTGTCAATGTAATAAACGTCCAAAACTGTAGAGAAGTTTTTTTTTTTTTTTCAATTTTTCTGAAGCTGGAAACAGGGAGAGACAGTCAGACAGACTCCCGCATGCGCCCGACCGGGATCCACCCGGCACGCCCACCAGGGGCGACGCTCTGCCCACCAGGGGGCGATGCTCTGCCCATCCTGGGCGTCACCATGTTGCGACCAGAGCCACTCTAGCACCTGAGGCAGAGGCCACAGAGCCATCCCCAGCGCCCGGGCCATCTTTGCTCCAATGGAGCCTTGGCTGCGGGAGGGGAAGAGAGAGACAGAGAGGAAAGCGCGGCGGAGGGGTGGAGAAGCAAATGGGCGCTTCTCCTGTGTGCCCTGGCCGGGAATCGAACCCGGGTCCTCCGCACGCTAGGCCGACGCTCTACCGCTGAGCCAACCGGCCAGGGCATAGAGAAGTTTTATGAATTTATTTGAGCCAAGCTGACAATTGCCGAGAAGCAAAATCTCAATGGAGCAAGAAAATGCCCCGGAGAATGGGAGTTTTGCACTTATTGTACAGCATAGACCCACTGATGGTAGATTAAGGGGATGGGAGAAAACAAACAGGGAGAATCTCTGGGGTTGGATAAAAAGTCAAACAGAGAGACACACATCTTTTGCGTTGGTGGGCAGAGGATAGTCAGCATTTACAGCACACAGAGCTGGTATTCCGGGAATAAGATAACAAGGAGGGGCCTGTGATCTCCGTGCTCTGGTGCAGGTGGGTGCCCTGAGGGGCCTGAAAAGATCACTGATATTTCAAAGGTATGTTATCTTAGATGCAAAAAGGCAATAGGCTCACTTAAGGTAGAGACGAATCTTTTGTCAAGAAATCCACAAATTTAGGATGTGACTACCCACCATGATTTGCTTTTAGTTAAGAATTTTTTTAATTAATTTATTTTTTAATTAAATTTAATGCAGTGACATTGATAAATCAGGGTACATATGTTGAGAGAAAACATCTCCAGATTATTTTGACATTTGATTATGCTGTATACCCCTCACCCAAAGTCAAATTGTCTTCCGTCACCTTCTATCTGGTTTACTTTGTGCCCCTCCCCTCTCCCACCCCCTCTCTCCTTCCTCACCTCATCCCCCCTCCCCCCACCCTCCACTCCCATTACCATCACATGCTTGTTCATGTCTCTGAGTCTCATTTTTATGTCCCATCTATGTATGGATTCATATAGTTCTTAGTTTTTTCTGATTTACTTATTTCACTCCGTATAATGTTATCAAGGTCCATCCATGTTATTGTAAATGATCCGATGTCATCATTTCTTATGGCTGAGTAGTATTCCATAGTATATATGTTCCAAAGCTTTTTAATCCACTCGTCCTCTGACGGACACTTGGGCTGTTTCCAGATCTTCGCTATTGTGAACAATGCTGCCACAAACATGGGGGTACATTTCTCTTTTTGGAGCAGTTCTATGGTGTTCTTGGGGTATATTCCTAAAAGTGGGATAGCTGGGTCAAAAGGCAGTTTGATTTTCAATGTTTTGAGGAATCTCCATACTGTTTTCCACAGTGGCTGCACCAGTCTGCATTCCTACCAGCAGTGCAGGAGGGTTCCCTTTTCTCCACATCCTCGCCAGCACTTATTCTGTGTTGTTTTGTTGATGAGCACCATTCTGACTGGTGTGAGGTGATATCTCATTGTGGTTTTAATTTGCATTTCTCTAATGATTAGTGATGTTGAGCATTTTTTCATATGCCTATTGGCCATCTGTATGTCCTCTTTGGAGAAGTGTCTATTCATTTCTTTTGCCCATTTTTTGATTGGATTGTTTGTCTTTCTGGTGTTGAGATTTACAAGTTCTTTATAAATTTTGGTTATTAACCCCTTATCAGACGTACTGTCAAATATGTTCTTCCATTGTGTAGTTTGTCTTTTTATTCTGTTCTTATTGTCTTTAGCTGTGCAAAAGCTTTTTAGTTTGATATAGTCCCATTTGTTTATCCTGTCTTTTATTTCACTTCTCCGTGGAGATAAATCAGCAAATATATTGCTCCGAGAGATGTCGGAGAGCTTACTGCCTATGTTTTCTTCTAAGATGCTTATGGTTTCACAGCTTACATTTAAGTCTTTTATCCATTTTGAGTTTATTTTTGTGAATGGTGTAAGCTGGTGGTCTAGCAAGCTATTTCAAAAAATTCAAGAGGAAGGAAGACTTCCAAGCTCCTTTTATGAGGTGAGCATAATTCTGATTCCAAAACCAGGCAAAGACAACACAAAGAAAGAAAATTATAGGCAATATCTCTGATGAATATGGATGCTAAAATCCTCAACAAAATATTAGCAAACCGGATCTAACAATATATGGAAAAAATCATACACCATGATCAAGTGGAATTTATTCTGGGGAGGCAAGGCTGGTACAATATTCGTAAATCAATCAATGTGATTCATCACATAAACAAAAAGAAGGAGAAAAACCACATAATAATTTCAATAGATACAGAAAAAGCATTTGATAAAATCCAGCACCCATTCATGATCAAAACTCTCAGCAAAGTGGGAATACAGGGAACATACCTCAACATGATAAAGGCCATCTATGAGAAACCCACAGCCAACATCATACTCAATGGGCAAAAATTAAAAGCAATCCTTTTAAGATCAGGAACAAGGCAGGGTGCCCCCTTTCACCACTCTTATTCAACATAGTCCTGGAAGTCCTAGCCACAGCAATCAGACAAGAAGAAGAAATAAAAGGCATTTAAATTGGAAAAGAAGAAGTAAAACTATCATTATTTTAGGTGATATGATATTGTATATAGAAAACACTAAAGTCTCAGTCAAAAACCTACTGGACCTGATAAATGAATTCAGCAAAGTGGCAGGATATAAAATTAATACTCAGAAATCAGAGGCATTTTTATACGCCAGGAATGAACAGTCAGAAAGAGAAATTAAGGAAACAATCCCCTTCACTATTACAACCATAAAAATAAAGTACCTAGGAATAAATTTAACCAAGGAGACTAAAGACTTGTACTCAGAAAATTATAAAGCATTGATAAAAGAAATCAAGGAAGATACAAACAAGTGGAAGCATATACCGTGCTCATGGTTAGGAAGAATAAACATCATTAAAATGTCTATATTACCCAAAGCAATCTATAAATTCAATGCAATACCAATTAAAATACCAATGACATACTTCAAAGAATTTTTATGTTCAGATCATCCTATGTGGTTACTTTCTGTCTCTGAACTTGTAAGGCCTCCCATGCTGGCCTCCCCTGAGCTTGTCAGGTTTAGCAAGTGGCCCCTTTCTCACCCACAGTGGGAAGAAGGGTGGGTGCGGGCGTGGCCTCCAGGGAGAAGGGTGCAGTTTATAGCAACAAGTGCTGCAGGCAGAGCAGTAAGCGGTTCATGAAGGCCCCCCTAAGGCCCCCTAGGGATTTGGGGATGGAGTGTCACTGAAGGATTTCAAACTGGATTTTTACTTGAGATTGAGGACTTAGTGAAAGTGTCTGGCCACTGAGTGGCTGACTGACTACACTGGGGAACAAAATTTTTGTTGCATCCACAAAAACACTTGTTCTTACCTAATTTGAGTATGCTGATCTCAAATCTGACATTAGTTTTTCTCTGTAAGCTACAGTTTTTTTTGCAATTCATGATTTTAGGTTTTCATCTTATTGTAAAATTTTTAACATTTAGTTTAACATAATGAAGTAGAATGTCTTCTTGGGCACTATCTTTGTGAAAATATAATAATTTATATAATGCAGTAAATACACTAATACATTAAAAGATATGATTGCATCAGAATTTGTCTACAATTTCAAAACAGAACATATTAAAACACTTATTTTAATCATAAAATTTGCACAAAACTTATTAAATTTTATTCAGGCAAAAATTTGTGTTTGTACCTCTTGCATTTGTGTACTTGTTGAGGACAATCTCGTTTGATGCTCCAGCAGTAGTCTGCTCATCACTAACAGCTCCAAGATTTTCAGGAAACTTATCAAGGTGACTGTTAAGGGAATGAATCTTAACGCTCATATGGCATCCAAAGTCACAGAAAGCCAACAGCATCCTTTGAACCAGAAGTTCATAGTTTTCTGATTTTTTTGTTGCCAAGGAAGTTCTTTGTAACTGCCACAAAAGACTGCTGCTTTCTCCTCCTTATTCATCTTCCTGGCAAATTCTTTGTCATGTATGAGGGTTTGAATTTGAGGTCCATCAAATACATCTGCTTTTATCTTTTTGAAAGTCAAGACAGGAAAAGCAGAAATAATATGTTGAAAGCATTCACTTTCTCTATTCAAAGCCTGAACAAACTGCTTCACAAACTGTTTGTGAAGGGGAGAGGGGATGATCCTGTTTCGATTAACTACAGGTTCATTCACAATATTTTGCATCCCTACTTCCAGAGCTTCACATTTCAGCCACTCCTTCTGTGTCCAGTGTTTCTCCTGAGCTCGGCTGTCCCACAAATACAGAAAGCAAGGATACTTTGTGAAACCTCTCTGTTGTCCTAGCAGAAAATTTACCATTTTAAGATCCACACAAATGATCCAGTTATACTCCTTATACTTCAGAAAGTCAAGGACAAATTTCATGTCATTATAATCTTCTCACAGATGAGTTGAATAACCAATTGGAACCACTGCATAAACATTACCGTTGTGTAGGAGAACACATTTCAGACTCCGTTTAGAGCTGTCAAGAAACAGCCGCCATTCTGTTGGACTGTAAGTGGTAACATCTAGCTGGCTGAGAAGACTACTGATACCATGACAGTAAACAAAGTGTTTGTCTTTGGGAAAAAAGTCCACAAAAATTTGTTCATGCTTCCTGAAATGGGATACTTTAGCTGACTGGTGAAGTACATTCTTTTCTTGAAGCCTGGAGGCTAATAACTCAGCTGCTTTCTTTGATAGGCTCAAATCTCTTACTAAGTCATTCAATTCAGGTTTGGCTAAACTGCTGAGGGGTTAATGACTGCTTGGCATCAGAAGAAGACCCTTCAGATTCTACAACCATTTCCTCATGCATCTTATCAAAATTCACTTGATCACCATGTTCACTTTCTTTGTCCTTAGAAGGAATAAAACCATTGAAAACTGGAACCAGGAATGTCTCAGAGTGTGGGATAGGTTGTATTGCTGAAGGAATTTTAGGATATGCGATCATATGCCATTTTTTCAAGCCAATGCCCTTTGTATGGATCAGACAGAAATAACAGTCACTGCTGTGGTCCTTAGGTTCACGCCAAACCATGGGAATACCAAAAGGCATTCCTTTGTGTTTTCCTTTTGTTCAGTCACGAAGCATTTTCTCACAATTATGACACACAATATGAGGAGCCCAATTCTTGTCTTGATTGGCAAGGGGAACTTGAAAATAGGCAATATATGCATGTGTCACAAATGATGAAATATTACGCCTTTGATGTTGAAGTGTATAACAGCCACATATATAACAGAAGGTGTCAGAACTATTCTTACATTTACACCTACTCGAAGACATGATTCAATCTTAAAACAAAATAAGAGGGTGTTTTTATCAGATAATTTTTTACATTTAAAAACAACTACAATTATGTTTAAAAAACAAAAAAAAACAACAACTACAATTATGTAAAAATGATGTTTGTAAAACATTAATTGCCTTGTGGTTATGTTCGATCCAAGAGTCTTTGCCCTTTAACTCCAATTTAAAAACCAATGCATGCCATTAACTGTAACAAAAAGAAATTAAAATTGCTTAAAAACTAGAGCATGCACCAAAAAATGGATTTCAGATTTGGAATCAGTGATGCAGAAATATATAGAAACAGTTCTAAAACCTCATGCAACAAAAACTGGGGGGAAAAATTTTGTTCCCCAGTGCTATGGGGACCAGACCAGAGTCCGAGAAGCCAGAAGAGGCTGGGAGGTCGCCTCGGTAAGACCAGTGGGTAGAGAAATCAGCAAGTGATCCAGCGTTGTTGTGAGTTCTGCTCCTCTCCTCAGAGTCACGCCAGCGGAGATGGAGTTCTTTCGCAGAGTCCCAAGGAAATCAATCCAAGAGACACACACGTGGAAGGGTGTGGCTTGGAGGTAGGAGTTAATGAAGTTGAAATAGAAGGCTTCTCCCCGGTACCCAGGCACTCAGGTCTCATTTCTGTCCATTCTGCCATGGAAAAGTCCAGCCAGGTCTTCATCAGACCCAGGAGAAAGGCCAGTGCCCAGAAATTCTGTGCCTGGTTCAGTCCAGTCTGCGTCCCTGTCTGACTAGCTAGCCTGTTCCCAGCTACGCTCTGGCTGGCGCTGTGTGCAGGCCTGCGCCCGGGAGCCCTGGTGATCTGCTGCAGACCCCAGGCTGCTACTCTGCCTGCCTGGCTACAGAGAGAACCGTAAACACGGGAGCTTGTGTTACCAAACGAGAGACAGAGAAGAGCAAACTCCTTGTTAAACTGATTATATATTAACTGGGGCTTGGGATAGACTAGGAGCTCTTCAAACTAACCAATCAACTTCCCAATCTTTTGCCGGCTTCTGTTGGTCCTCCCCTAACCAGTTCATTTCCTAGCTCTTCCAGGGTTTTGTGTCCCTTATCCAATCCAATCTTTTCCCAGGCTAGATTGACCCGCCTCTATGGTTGCCATCATGGTTTCCACTGTGCATGCGCCCAGCTGAGGCGCCTACCATGGCTCCCATCCCTCCACCCTCCACTGACTCTCAGAAAGGAACACACTTCTCACAGAACAGCTTAAGACTACGCTTAGGAACTCCATTTAGTTCCAGAGTCTGTGACAGACATAGTTGCAGGTAATTTGGGTTCTGTCCAGCACAGCCACAATTCTCATCAACTTAAATCTTCATGAGAAGATGGGGCCCTGGGACCCAGCCCTTCAACTGTAAGCAAATAACAACAAACCTTCTACTTGGGACCAAGCCACTTATAAAGAGAATGCCCTGGAGATACATCTTAATCCTTGTAATTGCAGTATTTATCATCTGGAAGCACAACCATTCCTATGTTGCCAGGTTCATATAGTCAGCATGACCTCAATGCTGAGGAGACTGCTATGAATTATTAGGCCTCTCATTTGGATGCAGACAAAGTAAGATTTTATACAACAGTCTGGGAAGGTCCTAGGCAAGAGGAGAAATCTGTTTTAATGCAAAAAAACAGGTTTTTAATGGAGAAAACTTTAAGTACCACGTCAGCAGTGGGTAAGACATTTTGTGCGGGAGGGTGCTGCCTTCCAGCACTCTTGTTTCACCCTCGTGGGCTACTAACCTTCAGAGTTGTTATCACCTCCATGTGGTTCGGTGCAGGAGGAGATATTGCAAGGGACTAAGCTTAGTTGTGAATAAAATTAAGTTTTCTCAAAATTCCCGCAATGCTTTGTGTATTCATTCACATAATCAGTGAACACATGTCTACTTGGGCACCAGATATTCAAACATAAGGAAGAGTGCTGCCTTTAAGTAGTTTAGACTTGATCAGAGGGAAGCACATTTTAGGGGTAAACAAACAAACCCAGTGCACATATCATTAAGTGCTGTTGTTGACTTATGTTAAAGGACAGGCAACACAGGGACAAGAGCTTGCTCTGCCTTTTGGGTGGTTCCCAGAGATTGTCTGGAAGGAGCAGTTGGACACACTCTCACCAAGAGGTGAGGTGAGAGGCGAGGCTCGGGAGGAGGGTATTTGGGGCAGAGCTAGGGTGACCAACCGTCCTGCTTTGCCTGGAACTAATGGGTTCCCTGGCATGCAAAACTCCCATTGCTGAAACCCAGGCAGTCCCAAGTGAACCCTGATGGTCCATCACCTGAGGAAAGGTTAATGAATGCCAAGCTTGAGAAATGTTAGGTCTATACCATTTTTATAATAATGACCTGTGACTATGTGGTCAATAATGTTTTGTTTTTAAAGGTGCCCTTGGGGGGAGGGCTAGCAAGAATTTCACTTATTATAAGCTATTTATTGTGAGACCTTCACTGTCCACTCTCTCAAGCAAAATACACCTCATTTGCTCTTTTAACAATGAAGTCCTGAAACAGAAATAGTGCATTGAAATCTGTTATTTCCCTTGTCTTCTCTCCCTTCTGTTTCCCTCCTGTCTTTCCCTTCTCCCGATCTCCTCCTCCTCCTCTTCCTCCTCCTCCCCAGTCTCCGTCTCTTTCTTTAGCACCAAGTACCTTCTAACTGCTTCTCCGCAGAAGCAGCAGCGGGATCATCTGCCCAGAGAAGGTTGTTCCTGGGTTCTGGAAACTGTGCTGCAAGAACCCACCTGACAAACAGGAAATAAACAAGTCCATTTAGAATCTCAGAAGGAAAACCACTAACTGGGAAATAGTAATAACAACAGCGTAGCGGGAAGCCGATTTCCTCAGCATCACGGCCCACAGCGTTAGCAGCATCAGTTAATCTCATGCAGTGAGGACCTGCAATTCCATCCAGCCCAGAAGCTGATTCTCAAAAGCTATCAGTTTGGTCACAGTATTTATAGTGGCTCTTTTTCAGTGTCCAAGTCTCTAGCCCTCCCTCCTGATGGGTTGCAGTGTTGGCAGAAATACATTTACACCCTCCTTCTTTATTAGAAGCTAAAAATGAGAGTGGAAATGGTCTCTTTGGTCCTAATGCCCCATCTTTCACATTTACAAACACACATCTCTCGGATGTAAGTTCAGGTGCATTTTCCCATCCCTTCACCTCTCAAATCATGTGGACAAGTGGAGCTCTGGGCACATGAGGAACAGAACCCCACACAAGTTTCCAAAGGTGTGCACATGGCACACAGGGCATAGGGAGAGGCTGTGATCTGACCTGCAGGGGTTCCCAGAGCAACAGCTGGCCAGTTATCCTCGGCAGCAGGACCATGTCCTGTAGGAGAAACGGAGGAACGTGGGGTCCATGGGCAGCCCACAGGCCCTTAAAGTAATGGACGTGAGTGCTGGGTCCTCTGAGGCCTTCAGCGCAGTGCCTGGAGCCCCAGCAAGATTCGCTGTGTGTTTGTTGACTTACTGATGAGTCTGCAATGGGAGAGAATCAATCTAAAGATCAAGGATGCTAACTCTCCAACAAGCAACAATATGAACAGGGAGAGCACCATCAATACAGCTTCCTCTCTTATACTGCCAGTTTTTATAACCATTTTCCCAGGATCCGATGCCTCTTGCCCCCCACCCCTGTGATGGCCTTACAAAGCTTCTGGTTTCCAGGAAACAGCGGGTATTCCCATTTTTCTATTTCTTATCTATTCAATGATGATTTGGGGAGAGTAGGTAGAAGTTATGAGTTTTAGCATCAAACACATGTGGCAACCCCTCCTAGCTGTCACTTATTGGCTGTGCAATCTTGGAAAACTTGTTTAGTAATGCGGAGGCTGTTATTTATAAAACAGTGATGGCACAGACTACCTCAAAAGACTGCTGTGCAGAGATTGGGGACATCAGGTTCCTCATTCCTCACAGCCACTCAGGAACTCGGGATGGCCAAGCAGCCACACTACCTTCAAGGTCGCCAGTTGGCTGAGCCAAAAGGAAAGTGCTCTTGGGAGGGTTTTCCCTTAGCACTTTCGATGGGTAATAGGCTCAGGTACTGATTGGCTAGAGCCAGTTACATGGCGCCACCCACCACAAAGGTCTGGGAAGTACAATTCCCACAGGCACCAGGCAGTGGAGAGGAGGAAATTCTGGGCAATCAGTAAGATGGGTACAGCACCTCACACTGTGATCGCATACTCCACGTGCTCCATCCATGCTATCTCTATTTCAGTTTGAACCTATTATCTATAGAATGTTGTGTATTATTTTAATGTATTCAGAAGTGTTAATGGCAGATAATTAATTTATGTATTTCGATCTCCCTTTCAGAAACACCTACAGTTTAACAGAAGATTCCTGGACACATGATATTAAGACGCATGGACAGAGTCTTGCCAGTAACTCAGATGGTGGAAAGACTCAGGTTCCCGGGAGGAGGCAGGATCTGGACCGAATCTGGTCCTCTGGATAGCATCTCAGTAACACGCAACCAAGGACAACTTTCAACACATGGCATGGGGCACCTGGGGCCTTTGCCTCAAGCCTGGGAACTTATTTACCATTTGCTTATTTATTTATTTACTTATTTATATAAATGTTTACTTGATGCTTGTATGAGCCGTGCACGGAGAATTTGTCACTGAAGAAAGCTAAGACGTTGCCTCCATGGAGCTTGAATTTTAAAAGACACTGAGGAACATGAGAATAAGCAGGGGAATGAGCACTTAGGTTGCAATAGGTGTTGATAGCTGTGTCTATGAATAAACAAAGTACGAGGTGTCAACCATGCCAGGACTGCAGAGGACAGGGGTGTTGCTGCTTGATTCAGGGTGGTTAGGACAGGAAGTGAGGGAGCAGGCTCTTGGGGGGATCCAGGAGAGCAGACAGAAGGGCCATCAAGGGCCAGGCGCCGAGGGGAGAACCTTCCGGGCTTATCTGAGGCAAGAGGGGCACAGCGGGAGGAACAGGAGCTAGGAGCGGGCCGCGGGGCTTTAGTCCTGGTTCTGCTGCAGCTTTGCGCTGGTTCACGCAGCTGCAAGCAGCAATGTGGTTGTGGAGATGGCCTGAGAGCGACTGCCCGGGTTTCATCCCAGCTCTGGTCCTTACCAGCTGGATGAGCTGGGCAATTCCTTACCCTCTCTCTGCTTTGGTTTCCCCTAGTAAACGGGAGAATTCTACTTTATGCCATCTTTAGGAGGCTTAAATGAGTTAACTCCCACAGAACACTGAAACCAGGGCCTGCCACGCTGTGAACCCAATCTGATGCGACCTGTATCTTTTAGGGCAAGTTGCCTCCCCTCTGTGGGGTCAGTACTGTCACCCACAGACTGTAGGCTTCAGAGAGATGGTTTCCTTAGGCTCTCAACTCAGAGATCCTTTGTAAACCTGATGCTATTTTGCATGTTGTTCTGGAAACCGTTTCACGTCATTTGTTCTGTTCTCAAGAACTGTTTTGCATAGTCTGCCCCCATCACAGTCCTCTTGCTGGATTTAACTTCTTTCCAGCGATGCTGAGGATGGGGTCTTTTATTTGTCTTGGCTAGACTTCCACTTCCTCTGTGTCACTGGTGGGCTTCGTTCCTTCTGGGAACTTTACACGCCACTTTGGTCCCCTTAGTTGATTAAAAACAGTATCTCCATAAACTTTAATACACTGGCAAGGCACCTCTGTAGCAGAAACTTTAAAAAATGAAATTTCAGGCTGCAGGCTGTTTTCTGTTTGAAGACCAAGTGTCTGGGAAAGGTGCCATTTTAACTACCGGGACGCCAAGTCACAGACACTTAAGGCTGGCCCTCCCTGCAATGTTGTCCAGGGTGCCAGCACAGCATTGTCCCGCCTAATCGCTGCGCGGGCCGGAGCGCGGTCCCCAGCGCGGTCCCCAGCGCGGTCCTCTAGCGTGGCCCCGTAGGGCACTTTCAGGTGCCTGCGGTCTCTCTAAGCCCTCAGGGCGCGCAGTGCTCTGCCAGTGCTGGTGAGGAACCCTCGCATTGGAAGGACAGGGCGTTTTAGAATGAAAACTGAAACCAGGGGTTGGTGTCTCTTTCTGTGAATGACGCATTCTGTGTGAGACATCACCCCCTGTGTGGGTTGCCCCGAGGCCGCAGACTGACTGAATGTCCCGGGGACCAGGGATGCTGGGCTTGCCCTCCCCAGCCCGGGACTCAGTTCCATCAGGACCCAGAGCAAGGCGGCCCAGGGAGGAGACCAGGGAGCCAGCGCCACCATTTACGACCTCTCTGACCTGAGTCTCATGTTTTCCCTCTATAAATCGTGGGCGTGGACCTTTGTTTTGGTGAATAAATGACAACGTAAGCCTCCATAAATTTGTCACTTATCAAATTGCATAAACAATATGCTTAATTATCTCGCCAAATAAATACTGTTGTTTTCCTGTTTTCGATCTCAGCAAGTCCCTAGCTGAGAACGGCACCTAGAGCGGACCCAGGTCCGAGACACGCCGCCCGGTGGACGTTGTTCCGCCCCCCCTTCCTCCCCCTCGGGGTCACCTATTTGTCTCTAAACTAAAGCAATACACACGTTAGTGACACCAGCGCTCTTCGCGGTTCTCCTTTCCAGGGCTCCCTTGTACGAAGCCCGGGGAGGAAATCCCGGACACGGCCGGGTCTGCCAACCCCACGCCAGGCCCGCGCTCTCAGCTCCTTTTCCTCCCCGTCCCTCCAGAGCCCCAGGGATCTGCAGCCCCTCTGCCCTTGCGTCTTCTCTACCTACCTAACCGACGTGACTCCTGCTCAGCTCTGATCTGTCCAGGGTCGCCAGGAATCACTGACACACCCCCAGGCAGAGGAGGCCTCCCTCCAGAGCAGGGGTCCCCAAACTTTTTACACAGGGGGCCAGTTCACTGTCCCTCAGACTGTTGGAGCGCCGGACTATAAAAAAAACTATGAACAAATCCCTATGCACACTGCACATATCTTATTTTAAAGTAAAAATCAAAACGGGAACAAATACAATATTTAAAATAAAGAACAAGTAAATTTAAATCAACAAACTGACCAGTATTTCAATGAGAACTATGCTCCTCTCACTAACCACCAATGAAAGAGGTGCCCCTTTCGGAAGTGCAGCGGAGGGCCGGATAAATGGCCTCAGGGGGCCGCATGTGACCCGCGGGCCGTAGTTTGGGGACCCCTGCTCCAGAGTGTCTCCAGCCCTCCCTGCCTCCTTTCTGCCCACAACCCTCCCCAACCTGCAGCCGATGACTTTGTCTTTTTAAATGACTCCATCCTAAGACCACCTAGCCCTTCAGAATGTGTTTTCCCTTTAAGTTGATTGAACACATGGAAGGTGGAGGAGACTGTGGAGAATACATAATTTTCTTCGAGGTCTCCCAGCGAAGTGGCACCTAAGAATTCTGGTTCCTCACCTAGAGCTTTTTTGTTGAATCAGACTAGCTGGAGCTTGAATCTGCTGCCGGAGTGGGGAGGTGCGATGTTTGCTGGGGCAGCGCACATGTCCTCCAGAGATCACTGTCTGTAGGCAGAGGTTCTGTCTGTCCCCCACGTGTAAGTCCACAGTCCGCTCGAAGCTGGAGACGCTCCTATCTTGCTGGTTAAGGCAACATCGCCACCTCCTGGCATCGATGACACTTCTTGTGGCCTGACTTGGGAGGTCTTGGGCGCCCTCTTGTGGACTCTTAGACGATGCAGCAGTGTGAGAGCGACTTGATTTCCAGTCACTGCTAACAACGATGCCCCTTGGCCCATTTCCACCTTTGCTGTTTGAGCCTTTCTTCTGCCTTGTGTGCTGAAACCAAGTCGAGAAAACAAGGCTTTATTATAACACAAGATGCAGACAATCCGAAGCATAGGATGTAATAAGTTGCCAGGCATAGATGACAAGGCATGCTCACTGGTGACAAAATGTCCAAACAGCTCCTAAGTGGCACACACAACAGCGAGAACAGTGGCAAATGGTGAGGAAAGAATTGTGGAGGATGACAGAAAGGAACTGGGTTGCGAACAGAAATGTAGGGAGAGGAAAGAGGGTGCTGTTCTGATCCACACGCCCCTCCTCCAAGACTAATCATTTCGCCACTAACTGGCCTTATTGGAACAGCAGACCTGAGTGTGGAAAACCTTTTCCAGAGGTTTCTTCAGCATTTCCAGTTTCCCTTGTCTGAGCCACTTAGTAACATACTGGGTCCCTGAATCTTCACGCAACTCTGCCGTGCTATTTTTGTTATTATTATTATTATTATTAATTGGTTGATTTTAGAGAAAGGAAGAAAGAGAAACGTTGATTTGTTGTTCCATTTATTTGTGCACTTACTGGTTCCTTCTCATGTGTGCCTTGATGGGGATCAACCCGCAACCTTGGTGTTTCAGGACGACGCTCTAACCGCCTGGGCTAACCCACCAGGGTCCTGCAATGCTATTGACAATCACTGACAGCTGGGTGGGGGGCACTCAGCCTCAACTTCTCTATCAGCCCTGGAAGAATCTCAGTGCCAGCCCAACTGGAAATACACTGCCTTGAAAGGTTTATTTTGATTTGGGACAAATCTCATGGCAATGTGTCCTGCCAAGAAATTATTGCTGTTGAACTGTTGGTTTTCATTGCTGTCAAACATAATCTTACAGAGAGAGCAAGGGAGGAGTCACCATCGAGGGCCAGCTGAGACAGAAGGCTTTTGGCTGGATGGATGGGACTTTCTTAGAGCCTTCTAAAGACTTTTTTTAAAAGGAACATCTAGAATGGCTGTTTTCTGCTGAGCATTGCCACCCACAGTATAGCAAATAACTCATCAGTGGCAGTGACTGGGTCCAGTCCACCTTCAATGACCCGCATTCAGCAATTCACAGGTGCCCAGGGCGAGGCCCAGGGAAGACCTGGGGCCCCAGGAACAGCTGAGCGTATGTGTGGATTGCCTCTTTATCCCAAATGCAGACAGTCCTGCAGGGTTCAGCCTAACCCACGAAGTTGGGAAGAATAAAGAAACAATTTGCAATCTGTGCAGGTCTAGGCTACTGAAGGGACTGTGGGAAAAAATCAGTATGGCTGCCCCCTTTTCAGCACTTCTTCTCAAACACTCGAGGCATGGAAGGGTGAAACTTCATGCTGCTGGTTTTGTGGCATTGTTGTTTTGGTATTGATTCTAATCAATAAAATGATTTAGTAAAATCATTTCTAATGCAAAACCAGTAGAAAATCAAGAGCTCAGCATCTGTTCAGATGAACTGTCACATAAGACCTTGTCGTAGGAAGAGTTTTAACCATTAGAAGTCAAAGATATTTACTTTCCAAGTGTTCGTTCCATTCGTTGTCCTTTCCGGGGATTCAGTTTCCTTCTTTACATCAGTGGGAGTTGACCGCTTAAGGACTTTTATAATTCTAATGCCCTTTGGTTCTTTGAAAAGAAGCCTTATATCATCCCAAGGGTGACTGCCTGTCACATTGTCACACATAGTGGTTCTAACTTTAGAGGGAAATGTTCATTTGCTCATTCATTTTTCCCATCCATTCATTCAACAAATAGTGAGTGCCTACAATCTTCCTGACCCCACTGTAGACACCAAGGACAAGCTGTGAATAAAGCAAGGTCATGGTCCTCTGGGAGCTTGTGTTCTGATGGGGGTCAAACACAATAAAAATGTAAAGATATATAGTATAATGTAGTATCATGCAGTATGATAGAATGTCATGGCATCTAGTAATGAGTGCTATGAAGAAATATAAGGCAGGATAGGGACAGCGCAGTGAGGAATGCTATTTAGATAGAGTGGGCAGGAAAGTCTTCTCTGAGAAGATGGCATGTGGGCAGAGACAACGGAGTGAGGAAGTGGGCAGCCAGGAGTCCAGGAACGACCACGCCCGGCAGAGGGAAGGGCGGGTGCGAAGGCTGGATGCAAGCTTCGTGGTGTGCTGGGTGGAGACGAGAGGAGACTGGGAGTTAGGAGGTGAGGCCGTGTCACCGGAGCCCAGCTGATGCTTGACGCTAAGTGGATCATCACCGGAGAGCTGGGATGTTCCGAAGGAAGAGTCATTGTTGGGGCACGTTGCTGGGCACTGGGAGCACCAAGAAAGGAAATAGTGTCTCTGAGCTGGAAGACCCTTGGAACGAATGCACACTGACCCGTAAGAGTGACAGTGAGAGGCGGTGTGTGCAGGATCAACTGTGCGGAGCAGACACTGGTTCTGAAGGAGCTGCAGATCCTCGAGGGGCCTCACTCAGTGGGAGGAGTCAAATATGAACCTTGGAGAAAAGACACCCTGAGAAGGGAAGCTTTTCAGTCAAAGGAGTAATGGGAAGAGGTAGCAGTGGGCAGGGCCCATGTGGACATCGGCTTGGTTGTCACAGAAGCAGCTCACAGCAGAGCAATAGGACAAAAGTGGTTCAGACAGGCCCACAAGGAGGGAAGGACATGCATGACACCTCTTTCTAAAGCTGGATGAGAAGGTGCTTCTCTTCATCCCAGATGTCATTGTATAGAGAAAATGGCTAGGACTCTGATGCCCTTTATTACTCTATGAGACAGTTAATGGATTCCCTTGGGGGCCTCATCCTAAGTGCCGAAAGGGATGGTTACCTCATAGGCCACCAGGCCCCACCTGCCCCGGGGGTACCACACTCCTGCCCCCAGGGGCATAGCTAAGGAAGGAGGGCATCTGAGTGCCGCCTGCAGGGCCCATCTCTCGTCATGTGACTCTGCACTCTGCATTCTCACCAAGTCCTCTGCGTGCTCAAGGGCCTCTCCACCAGGGATCGCCTTTCTGCAGAACATCGTGACTTGTCCAGAAATGAGGCTGTCTCTGTCTTGGCCTGTGTTTGCCTGTGTCCCCTGCCAGTGTGAAGATTTATAAGACCCCAGCTTACTCGGGCACAGACGGGAGCCGGGGGCCTCAGACCGTCTGTCCACTGAGGACTGGGACGTGGAATACTCCCAGGGCCGGGTTCTGAGCCGTGCCTGCCAGCAGCACACTGGTGACCCTGCTGCCACCATCTATGAGATAATGTCTCTCCACTTTGGGATTGTGACATAGTGATATCAGACCTCAACGGCCAGGGCTCACATTCCAGGCCTGAAACCAGTGTACAACAACGAAACCTGAGCCGTGAGGGGACATTCTCAGGCTCAAAAATCACAAACCCGAGAGGGAAAGGCATTTGATCAGAAAACAACACCATTTGGGTTATTTTAATTTGCTGGATTTGCGCTGCCCTTTAAGTGGAGCCCCTTCTGTCACAGGACTTGGGTGCCGAGTGACCCTGGTGGATGACTTTCACTTGTTTTCAAGTGTAGAACAAGGCCATGCTTGGTCCGGTGCCCTGTGCGGTTGTGCAGGCGAGAGGGCAGGCCCCCGCTCGGTCGGTGCTTTCTGCACACAGGACATGTAGTCAGCGGCCTGGGCCAGGTTCCGAACTCTGTGGCAGACGGCCTGGTGTGAGTGCAGGAAGAACTTGCTCCCCTCCCAGCCCCTACTCCTGCCCCACAACAGACAACTCCTGAAACTTCTACCCTAGTTCAAGGTACAACAGTGTGGTGTCTAATGCCATCTAGGCAAGTCATTTGATCATTCTGAACTTGCAACTAAGAGGTAGAAACAAATGTCAACCACTTGGAAAGCCCATCATCAAATAATCAATTAATGAATCCAGACTATTTATGTCCCTACTACTTATTGAGCATTTTGCCCTGTACAGTGCAGAGTACAAACCTATACACAGCATACTCTGTACTCGCAAGGAGTACCTAAGGAAGGTGCGAAATATAAGGCTTATACTTAGGGAGCCATAAACAAATGGTCAAACACTGACTGGTCTGGCACTGATGATAATAGCAATAGAAGGAAAAGAAGAGAGACTATTCCAGTGGGCAAACAGCTGGAGAAAAGGCCTGTGCCCATACCAGTAAGTCACCCTAGGCCTTTTTCTCTCTCAAGACTGAAAGTAGAAGACCCTTTCCCCAGAAGAGTGGGGGAGCCTGCCTTCAGGATGTCAGTAGTACTGAATGAGAGCACTTGGCTTATAAGAGGGTTGATATCCTCTTTAGAGTGATGAAGGGCAGCATGGATTAATGGTGACAGGACCAGATAGAATCCTAGGAGACCTTAGTTCTAGACCCAATGAACAGAAAGGCTTTGGATGAACTTTTCATTTAAACATTGAAGGCTTTAAGTTCTCATCTGTATATTAAGGATAATATTGGTGTACTGCGGCAGAAACATTATAGAGTTGGAAGTTGGAAGACCCAGGTTCCAGCCTCAGCTTTGTCAATGAAAATGACCCACCTTTATTGTGCACTGTGTGCTAAAAGTTGTTTTAAGAATCTTCAACATATTAGCCCCGTCCCCTACCCAGTCTCTATGAGGAGAGTACCATTATTGATCCCATCTAATGGATGATGTTGTAAATCAGCTATTGTCTCTATGAGGAGAGTACCATTATTGTTCCCATCTATAATGGATGGTGTTGTAAATCAGTTACCTAAGGGTGCAGAGCTAACCAGGGGCAGACCTGGGATTCCTACTTGGCTGTCTTTGGCAGAGTCAATCTCTTAGCCCCTAGGGTGTTGCCTCTTGAAAAACTGGGTGAGTGATTGGGCAAGAGACACATTCTGCATTTCAGTTTCTTCTTCAGTGAAGTGAGGATACTAATAAACCCCCAAATTATCTTAACAAGTGATTCTCAAGCTCTAAATAAGATACTGCATATGAAATACTTTATAATTTAGGAAGTCTTATACATGTGTAAAATATTACATTTGTCAGAAAAATGATGAAAAGATAAAATGAGGTTCATCAAAAACATTCTGGAAAGTGGAAAACGTTAAGTATACCCTTTGATCATCAATACTACTATCATCCTGAGAGAGGCCAAAGGTGATTAGGTCCTTGGACTCCATGAAAATTTGGGGGTGTGGCTTATTCTTCAAATCTGCATGGTATCCTTAATTCACTTGATTTTGGCAGCTTAAAGAGAAAGAAAAAATGTAGCTTAGAAACTTTTTATCCTAGGAGACCAGAGAGAGTCAATATGTTCCTCTCAGAAAGAGCATCTCAAAGCTTGTTTCCTTCCATCTTCACTTTCATTATGCGCCCTTGTTTCCTTCTTCCAAATGAGACTCAAATGAGGTCTGTCGAGAGGCAGGTCAAGATGAAATCTAATCATTTATTCATGTTCGTGGCAAATGTTTAGAGAGCATCGTCACTGTTTCAGACACCAGCCAAGAATGGGACGACAGTTTTCACTCAGTGTTATAGAGCTAGACGGGACCTTGTCTATTATCCAATCCAACCTCTCTGATTGGAAAGAAAGAAAGTCCAAACAAGTGAGGAGGTTTATCTAAATCCACTGTGATCCATGACTGGAAGCCGGATGTTCAGATGCCCAAGCCAAGGTGTTCTGCTCCTTTTGTTCTTTCCTTCTGGGTGAGTTTGGGGCGAGTGGGAATTTGTTCAATATCTGTATCATGTCCCTGCGATAATTCCAAAGAATGTCAGGTGATTTCTTTAAAAACTCACCTTTAAAGTAGTTTCTTCTCTGCCTTTATATGCCTGCAGAGTTGGGTAGGCACAATCTATACTGCTCACAAAAATTCAGGGGTATTTTATCACTTCATATTCATTTTGAAATATTCCTGAATTTTCGTGAGCTACAGTATATATGGATATGGGTCTCATGGACACTATTAATCACTCGATTTCCAGAGGCAAGGAGTGCTTCCCTTTAGGACTGAATCTGTACCCATGGAGCTGGTGTGTGCTCCTATGAACTGAAACAATCACCCACCAGCATTAAATACCAACAAGTTTCCACAAAGTTGGTGTTGGGCTCCTTCCTGCCCTGCCTTCCTCCTCACTGACAGAAGATATAGTTCAAGTCCTTTGATGCTATTACCAGCTTAGCATTATAAACAACACAAAATGTAACAAAAGCAGAGGGGAGGGAAACTTTCCCCAGGGTTGGGTTAGAGATCGGAAAGTATTTCTCTTAGAGGGGCAATCTACACCATATTTTGAGCCCAGAATTCATCTGACTTTTCCTGCAGTGATAAACAGGCCCTTTCACTCTGGTTACCAAGCGGTTCCAGTTGGATAAGTGCTTGCGAGATGGGTCATGGTTAAGCACTGTTTCTGGGGACATTTCCACCTCCACCAGTCTCAGAAGGCATTAGCTAGTTAATGTGGTGACAAGTCCCTCAGAGATTCACCATTTGCAGATGAGGGCTGCGACAGCTATGAACATGCTTCATATGCTACTGAGAAACAGGTGTATTTTCACAGAAAAAGGGCAGTCTGGAGGCGACAAAAGCCTAAGGTGTCGCCTTGCTCACATAGAAGTTGGTGTTCTTCCTGTCATCTGGTTTAGTTAAGGGGATTTTGAGGGGTGTGGGCTCCATTGTGTGTGGAGGACGATGGAAGAATTGCCAGATGGCAACAAGGATTCCAAGCCTATCAGAGGAAAGAAAAACATTACTCACTGATGCAAGAAGGCTGCCAACTTCATTTGTGGAGCAAGTAACTGTACGCAGGCAAAGTCTGTGATGAGCCTAGGTGGAGAGGACAGGGGAACTAGCCAAGGATTCTGAAAATTTGTGAGATAGAAAATAGTAAGGGGCCATGGTGCAGTACTTAATGCTGGAGAAACTGTACTAAACAAGACAGTCTGTCTTCAGGGGTTTACAGAAAGGCATTTTCATAAGGGGCAGGTTAGGAGGATGCTTGACTCCTCTCAATGTTTCTCAATGAAGTCAGCTGGGTATGTTTTAAGCAAGTTGTGCTAACTCCAGCCCATTTACGATAAACCTTTAATCACATTATATTTTTTTAAAGGGACTTTTTTTTTATTACATATTACTTAATGATGCAGGTGTAAAAGGCATCTAGAACTATGAACAGATGCAATGAGCGACAGTTTTTTGCTTTTACACATCATCTTTCCCATTTGAGCATTAATTCGTCAGCATTTTCTCACCAGTTTTCAGAAAATTTCTGGAGGCTAAACCTGCAGAGGTGATTTGAGGGAAAGGAAAGCTTTAGCAATATTTCCAGGGGCTGTTTCATATTTTTTAAATGTCTGAACTGCTTTTACAACAGGTCTTCCATGGGAAGCTCAATAAGTTACTAAACTCTTTGAGTCTCAGAATCTGGACTGAAAATCAGGGGAAGAGATCGACATAGCTAAGATTTCTAGTTGAGTGTTTTAGCTCAGGCTGCCATAACTAAATAGCATAGAAGGTGTGGCTTAGACAACAGAAATTTATTTCTCCCACTTCCTGAGTTTGAGAAGTCCAAGATGAGGGTGCTGGCATCACAGGTTTCATTCTAAGGCTTCTTCTCTTGGTTTGTGGATGGCCATCTCCTTGTCATGTGCTTGCACAACCTCCTCTTTGTGCGGATGAGGAAAGAGGAAGCCGTGGTGTGTCTTCCTCTTCATACAAGGGCATTAATCCCTTCATGGGGGCTCCACCCTCATGACCTCATCTAAATTTAATTTCCTACCAACGGCTCACTTCCTAATACCATCACATGAGGGACTAGGACTTCACCATACAAATTATTTGTGGGACACACAAACAGTCCATAGCATTGTGTGAATGTTGGGAACAGGTAAAGAATTCTGATTTTACAGAAGGAAATAAAATGTGGTCAAGGACAAGAAATATCATTATATTTAAGACTGACATGTAACCTTAAGTTGACCTTCATATTAATTTATCTAAAAGACAATTAAACTAGCCAGGCAGCCAAATCAACCCATGAAGATTGGTAACCTGATACAGGAGAACAATTTAAGGATAGAGGAAAAGCAATTTGGGAGTTTCACAAGAAAAAGGAGAAATGACAAGAGATACAAAGGGTTTTTAAAAGTTTTTTTCCCTCTGTTGTTCAGTTTTATTAAGAAAAGGGTTTTAGAAATAAACATAGAGAAGGAATTGGGTGAGGAAAACTATTGGTCCAAGTCTGCGTGCTATAAGAGAGACCAGATGAGGAAAATTTCTATCACTTGGGAAAAATCCACGGAAACCTTAATCTCATGAAGAACTCAGGTCATTCCACCCCAACAGCAGGCAATTTTCCATATCCCAAACCTCAGTATATGGAGCTTGCTGGAACCTAAGTCCGTGCCCCACTCCCCTCCAGACTGCGAACAGGGGGCACACAGCCCTGCTCTCGCGACATTCAGGCCACAGATACTACTGTTACACCCCCACAGGCACACCTATATCCCTCCTTATCTGTCCAGACAAGTTTTGCCCTGTAAATGCCACACACCGCTCACAAGTCAACATCTGGGCAAGCTACACACCACATGGGGACGACTTCTGTTTCAATCATTAGAGTACCAGTTTTTTCTATCTCATCTAAACAGATCATCGAAAAGGAAACTTTTTGGTCCTCACTCATACACAGGATGTGCAAAGCTGTTGGGACCAGATGTGGTGTTAATTATCCGGTGCTCTCTGCTGAAATAAGTGGTTAACCCCAAGGAGGTTTACACTGGAGACTGGAGAACCAGTCTTGGCTCCAGAGACTGTTTCACATCATTTGTGTAAATGTGCCCTGGCATGAGGAAAGGGCTTCATTCCCCAGCAGACAGGATTCTTATGCAGGCCTGCTCCGAGGGAATATATGACCCAAGCATTGAATTGTCAAGAGCAGCGGTTCTCAACCTGTGGGTATACAATACATTTTTAAATAAAATGTGTATTTCCGATGGCTTTAGGCGACCCCTGTGTTTTGGTCGTTCGACCCCCGCTGGGGTCGCGACCCACAGGTTGAGAACCGCTGGTCAGAGTTTCTTCTTATTATTTTTTTAAATGCATCAGTCTTCATTCTCTCACTGAACTTCCTCCTTTGCTCCTGTACCTACTCTTGCCCTCTTTCAAATCATGGCCTAGAGGTTTATTCTGGCCCACAAACAGCAGGTGATTTCATCCCCACAGGGCAAACTCTAACCTACGACCAACCCAGACATTTTAGATGCATTAGTTTTCATTCTTCTGGCAGCTGCCTAGTTTTGTTCTGTTGTCTGGCTAATAGTTGCAGCAATGTGGTGGGAAAGATAGCAAACACCTGTGAAAGGGAGGAGGAATTTATGCTATTCTTTCTTTTCTTCAAGGTTATTATTTTGTCTTTGAAGAGTTTTCTTTGTAGTATCCTAGCCATGGTTAAAAAGAGCAGCTGGAGGTGTGAAATAAATAATTTTAAATCTGAAACTAAAAGGGTTTCCAAGATAACTCAGTAAGTGGAAGAGATATTCATCTTTCCCTTCATGGTAACTGCATTCCTTACAAATTTGTGTCCAAGACAGGGGAAGAAGAGAACATTTCCAGAAGGCAGGTTTTCTTTTTTCTTTCCTTTCCCTTTTTCTTTCTGTCCTTCCTTTCTTCTTTCTTTTCCTTTTTCTTCCTTTTCCTTCCTCCCTCCCTCCTTCCCTCCCTCTTTCCTTTCCTTCCTTCTTTCTCTTTTCTTCCTTTCCTTCCATCCTGTTTTCTGATCCCAGTGCAACAGACTGGGAAGTAGACAGTGTATGCTGGGTACTTCTGTGACAGAATACTTTAAAAAACTCTTTTTCTATCAGGACTTATTTTCCTTAAAAGCACAGAGCTTTAGAACCTTATGACCCACATCTTAGACTGAAAACAATAGTTACAAAATTGGATTTTGGCATAGAAAATATAAAAACAAACTTCTTTCATTTGACATTTGATGCTGAATAAGATATGAGGTCCTAAAAGAGAAAATTTGTCTTCCCTTCATCCCTTTCTAAATCTTGTCCAGCAAATTTTACTGAATTTATTCACACATTTTCCTTCTAAAAGTTAATAAGCATAATCTTTAATTACATGAGTTTTGGTATTTATTTTGTACCTATGTACAAGTATATACAAGATGGAGGAAGAGGTTTACAGTTGTAGAAGAAACAGTTTATTCTTGCATTATTTGTTAATTATTGTACTATTTTCCATATGAACAATATAAACCTACTTTTGCACACCCTGTATATGGGAAAGTTGAGAAGGCACAGGGATATAATGAGAAACAAAGAGATATAAGATATGTTCCTTGCCCTTGAAGAATTATACTCCTACTGAAGAATTTATATCCATCCATCCATCCATCCATCCACCTACCCATACACACACTGATCAGAGAGACAGTGTAAATAATCCAGAGGAAGGAGAGATTTTTAACTAGCACAATCAAATAAAGCTTCACGGAGAAGGAGGAACATGAGTTGGCCCTGACAGAGGGTGCCCACTTATGCACAGAGGAAGCAGGGGAACCTACCTAATAGAAAAAGAAACATGGGCCCAAGAACAGAAGCAGGAAAGAGCAGATAAGCCCCTAGATTCCTGTGAAACCATTTCCATAATACATTTTATCCCCAAGTAAAAGTTCTATAGCCAACCAAGCCCAAGTGATGCTCCTAGAGCAGGGGTCCCCAAGCTACGGCCTGCGGGCCGCATACGGCCCCCTGAGGCCATTTATCCGGCCCCGCCGCACTTCCGGAAGGGGCACCTCTTTCATTGGTGGTCAGTGAGAGGAGCACATTGACCATCTCATTAGCCAAAAGCAGACCCATATTTCCTATTGAAATACTGGTCAGTTTGTTGATTTAAATTTACTTGTTCTTTATTTAAAATATTGTATTTGTTTCCGTTTTTTTGGTTTTTTTTTTACTTTAAAATAAGATATGTGCAGTGTGCAAAGGGATTTGTTTATAGTTTTTTTTTATAGTCCGGCCTTCCAACGGTCTGAGGGACAGTGAACTGGCCCCCTGTGTAAAAAGTTTGGGGACCCCTGTCCTAGAAATATATGGAGCCAACAAAAGATGCCCTCACTTTTCTTGAAACATCCTTTGTTTTTAAAAGGAACTGACTTGCCATCACTTTGTTGAATTTGGACTCCATGTATTTGCAAAGGATATAAACACCAAAAGGGTTTCTTGTTTTTTCCTTTTGTTGTTGTTAATAAGATCTATCTTCCCTAATGGCAAGATAGGAAATGCAGACATTTTACTAAATCAGCTACTCTTCAGTAGGTGTACAGGGACAGATGATTCTTTAACAAGGGCACAGGCAAAAGGCTCTTTACCAAGGTTTACAGATCACCAAATCCAATTCAGAGAAGTGATAGCTTCTGAAGACATGTTAGTGCCATTATCTGCAATTGCAGACTTTTGTGTTTATCCAGCTTGGTCTTTACCCTCATGGATTAGTCTAAGCATCTGGAAGTAATTATAGACAACTCTCCACTGCCCATACAGGGTGCAACAGTGACATGGAACACAAAGGGAAGGAAAAAAAGCCTAAGTGTGGATTTATTTATAAGCCTTAGCCCTTACCTTAATCACTGTAACACTCTTACAATTAGTTTGCCATTTCCCAAACACACACTGGCTAGCGCCAAAGAGACCTATTTTGGTTTAAAATGAGTAGATAATGTCACTTCAAGAAATGTTTTCTAAGTTTGGATCTTGATACTATCCCTTTTTTCTATCATTGCTCTCTCCCACCCGTCCACATCCCAGAAATAGTGTGCTAGCAACTAATACAACAGTGTCAGTAGGTAAGGTCTGAGGCATCAAGACACATAGAGAAAACAGATTTTGTCACGGTGACGAAACATCAAAGTCAGGAGTTCTCTGTATTTCATCACATGCTGTTTTCACTCCCAAGAAAGCAGAGTTCAAATGTGCTTTCAGACCAGAGACAGGTGAGAAGTGATAGGGAGGTGGCAAGAATGCTCAGCACATTTGAGAATAGCACGGTGTATCTGCCAAAGTGACGGCTGGTGCCCAGATTTCTCTTGCCACTTCGGAGCTGCCTGGTTTCCCAACCTGTTGCTACTGGGTCACAGCAGGAAAAGGGTTCTGACAGTTTTCACTTGTCTCTTGCTTGATACTCTTCTAGCTTTATGTCTTCTGTTTTTCAAACCAGCCAGTGCTGTCTCTAGGTAACAACTATCAGACAAGTCTCAGGATGTGAAGGTGATGTTTGAGGCAGTCTCCCCTCACTGGCTCTCTCCTGAGAAAGGCTGCTTTGTGAGCAGCAGCATCTCTCACTTTTATACCACAAAGGGGTGATGTAGGTTTGCTAACTGATGAAATTCACCCTTCAGTGCTTTCACTCTTTTGTCCACAAGTGCAGTGCAAGCAGCTGCTGCCCTGTGATTGCTGGCACTCCCAGCGGAAAGGAAATGGGGGTGCCAAGTTAGGGCAGGACTTGCCCAGCTGGGCCTTCTACTGCAAAGCCTCACGGTTTCCCGTCCTCCACCATTACCACTCCTTCCCTGGTTCCCATTCCCACTAGCAGCCAGCAGGTTGGCTAGCCTTCCTTTCCTGTCCTGGGAAAGCACCTCCTGGTCCAGTGCAAAGGAAACCTAGATAAACAGCGGCCTGAGGCCCTTGGAGCCCCAGCTGGCCAGAGGATTGCGTGGCTGAACGGGCGCCGCAGCAAGACCTTGCCACCTGCTCCCTCCGACAGTGAGCGACTGAGAGGATGCTGCTGCTGACATTTCCTGAGATCGCTTGTACTTTATAGAGCTTGTTTTTGTGTATTATCTCGTTCATTTCTCAAACAGGTTGTAATGCATTTATCCCTTTTTCTGAGAGAAACTTAAGTCTCAGAGAAGCTGACTGACATCCTCATTGCTGATTAAGTGGTGGGGCTAGGATTTCAATCCTCAGTTATCTTTTCAAGTTCATTTGACTTTACAGATGCCTAAAGCTACCTCTTATGTAGGAATTAGTAGGAGCACACCTGAAAAAATTAAAGGGGTCATAATGTGACAACACAGTAGTCAAGACAACAGGGATAGGACTAAGCTGTTTATATGTGCGACCAAACCCCTTGTTTCTATAAGCTCCCAGGAATTGTCAATCATGATCCGAAACACTCCTCAGGAAGTCTTCAAATATTTCCACGGTGTACAGGAAAACGATTCCAGGTTCCCAGGCCTCCACACCAGACAGCCAGCATGCACCTGTCTAGTGCACGCGTGCGCGTGCATGCGCGCGCACACACACACACACACACCGTCCAGCCCTTGGCTGGCTCCTGCTGTGCTGCCCCACATGCAGCTCTCCATCTCCATGTCTTCCTTTATTTTTAAATCTCTTGCTTGTAGAGATACGTAGATAACAAAATTTACCATCTTAACCATTTTTTAGGGTACAGTTCAGCAGTGCTATACCTACTTACACTGTTGTAAAGACAATATTCAGAACTTTTCAACCCGCAAAACTGAAAAACTCTGTACCCGTTTCCCAACAACTGCCCGTTCCCCCTCCCTGGAACCTACAACCATGCTCTCCGTTCCGACTTCTCTAGGTACCTCGGGTAAGTGGGAGGATCTGTCTTCACACACACTGCTCACGCTCCCTCCTTCCATATACCTTCCCCACGCTGTCACTGGCTAATTCCTATTAATTCTTCAGGAGTCAATTTAGATATTATCAACTCAGGCTTTCCACAGTCCCTCAAACTACACTAAGTGCCCTTCCATGATCGCATCTGATTGGAGTTGTCTGCTCTAACCCCTTGATAGGTAAAGTGTGGGGGAAGTGCGGCATTCTCCATGGCATATATCTGGGAGCTTGTTAAACACGCAGCATACCAGGCCTTTAATGAGATCCCAGGTAAATCACACACACACTCAAGTTTGAAAAGCATTGTTCTAACTAGATGGGGGTGTGCAAACCACTCATGAGCCACATCTGGCCAGCTGTCTGTTTCTGTATAGTTTTATTGGAACACTGCCAGTCACTTGTAAATGTATTGTCTATGCTTTTATGTGACAATGGAAGAGCCGAGTAGTTGCAAGAGAGACCACCATATGGCCACAAAGCCTAAAATATTTTTTCTCTGGCTTTTTACCAAAAACATGTGCTGGCTTCTCTACTAGACTACAGGCTTCTTAAAAGTGAAGACCCAGCCTTACTTTGCTTTGAAATAAGAAAGGCAGATTAGTATAATGGTTATGATGTAGGCTTGAGGGTAGACTAACAAGATTTACAGCTGGTACTGCCATTTTCTGGCAAGTGACAACTTCTCTGTGCCTGGTTTCTCATCTAGAAATAGGGCTACATAATCAAACACCTTACAATGTTGTGTGAATTAAATAATTTCATGTATGTGAAGTCCTTCAAGTGGCATCTTCAACAAATGTTACCTCTTAGCTGGTACCAGGAATTTTTAGAGTATCATGGGGAATCTGTTGATGTTGGCAGAATGCCCCAGGTAACAGACACCATCAATACTTATTCTCTGCTTCTTCCTTGCTAACATCTAATGATTTTTTTAGGTATCTAACATTCCTGAAGGATGACCTCCACTATTGCTACTCAATCATGATAATGCCATTCTCCATGTTAGTGGATTGACCTATGGGTGGGCAGTTCTGGTCAATGAGAAGATTCTTGAAGGGCATCTGGAAAATAGTTTCCCTGTTTTTTAAAAGGAAAAGCAGTCTGACCAGGCCGTGGCACAGTGGATAGAGCATCAGACTGGGACACTGAGGACCCAGGTTTGAAGCCCTGTGGTCACCAGCTTGAGTGCAGGATTGCTGGCTTGAGCAAGGGGTCATTCGCTCTGCTGTAGCCCCCCGTCAAGGAACATATGAGAAAGCAGTCAATAAACAACTAAGGTATCACAATGAAGAATTGATGCTTCTCATCTCTCTCCCTTCCTGTCTGTCCCTCTGTCTCTGTGAAAATGAATGAATGAATGAAAAAGCCAAAGTGATGCCCCTATTCTTTCACAGATAAGTCTTTTTGTGTGAATGTGATGCCCCAAACTGCAACCACCATGAAGGTGAACGGTCTGAAACAGACATACATATACAATGGCAGAGCAGATGGGACAGAACCTGTCCCTTTTTTATTTTTTTTTTATTTTTTTATTTTATTTTATTTTTTTTTTGCATTTTTCTGAAGCTGGAAACAGGGAGAGACAGTCAGACAGACTCCCGCATGCGCCCGACCGGGATCCACCCGGCACGCCCACCAGGGGGCGACGCTCTGCCCACCAGGGGGTGATGCTCTGCCCATCCTGGGCGTCGCCATGTCGCGACCAGAGCCACTCTAGCGCCTGGGGCAGAGGCCACAGAGCCATCCCCAGCGCCCGGGCCATCTTTGCTCCAATGGAGCCTTGGCTACGGGAGGGGAAGAGAGAGACAGAGAGGAAGGCGCGGCAGAGGGGTGGAGAAGCAAATGGGCGCTTCTCCTATGTGCCCTGGCCGGAAATCGAACCCGGGTCCTCCGCACGCCAGGCCGACGCTCTACCGCTGAGCCAACCGGCCAGGGCTGTCCCTTTTTTAGGTTAGAGTTGCTGAATCCATTAACCTCTGGGGCTTACCTACTCAGGTACTAATTTTATGGAAGAAAATAAATTGTCCTAGTAGCTTCAGTACAAGAACCCTAACTTGTATTGCCAGGAACCATGTTTACACATATTTTTACTCCACCCAGGACCTGACAACTGTTGTTGGGTGCGAAGTGGAAAGGAAGTATGGTAGCCGGAAAATGAATGCGCTGGGTAGGGCAAAATAAAAACATGTCCTGAGTTAGTGCAGGCCCAATTCCCGCTTGCCTGCTACCACTCCCGGCTAGGAGTACCTTCTCCTGAGACCTGTGGCTCTCCCCCAAATGCCAATCTCCCTTGTCAGGACTTGTTACCCAAGTAACAAGCTGGCAGGCTGTTTCAAAGTCAGATGGGTTCTGATTATTTCCTTGGCGATATCCATTATCTCCCTTCCAGGGAGGAGGAGGGTATGAGGACAGCTTATCTTTTTGGGGCAGAGAGAGTACAGGTGGGGTCTCTTACATAACAGGAAATACACAGAAGTTTCTTTGGGTTAGAAGTGCCAGAAGATTCCTTAGAATTTATAGCCACAGGGATTTTCTGGTGTGTCAGCTTATGTACTGGTTTTGTTCCACTTCTGAGCCAGGACTAGTAGCAGAGTCAAAGCAATACAGGTGCTAAATACATACGAGGGTCAAGTACGGGAAGAGAGGTGCCAGAGGACAGGGCTCCACTTGTCCTGAAGAGCACCTTGGCCCCAGGTGAAGGAAGTAAAGGATCAGCTCCAATAAGGCAGGGGGGACTCCCTGCACTTCCACTCCTGCAACAGACATGCTGACCTCTTCCTGCCTGGGAGCGTCTAAGATAGAGATGCTGGAGGAACTCTGGAGCCACAAAAATCACCCGAACAATCAACTTTTAAGGGGAGAAGGCTCCAGGAGACACTATCTTGTTTATGTCCTTGCCTTTAGGCAATAACATTCCTAGAGCCTCTCAATTACAGTAGCACAAATTTTACGGTTAAAAGCCTGGGGCGGGGTGGGGGTGGTGGAGGGAGTAGAAAGATTTCACAACATTCTTCCATAAATCACTTCACCTGTATGCACATCACCTACTCCAGAGTCTAATTAAGAGGATCTGGACCTGTTCTAGACCCACCCTTTCTTAGCAGGAGGTCCATAACTGGGGGAAAGTAGGGCTCTAATGGGCCACTAAAGGATGAAGGGCAAGTGAAGGTCAGTGCTGCCCTTCACCCCTTTCCTGTGAGTTATTCATGTGCATCAGTGTACAGCACTTCCCCGACTGTCCCTCTGCCTCCTTCTCCTCCAACACTTTCTCCTATTTGCTCCACTTTTCTAAAGACACTGCAGCCTGCCACCGCCCCTCTGCCTTCATCACCGGTGTTCTCAAAGACTAAGTGGATCCTTAAGGACAGGGCTTAAAATCTTTCTGTGGACCATCAATTCCCTGTGATTTTGCCATTACTGGTTCCGATGAAAAGCTCCCTGTGATCTTGTTCCTGTGGTTTCTACTGTTCGGGCATTCTCTGGCATGGAGCAGTGTAGTGTCTCCCTTCTATTTGGAAGCACTGAGCTGAACTTGCCAACTGCCATATGAATTTGTTGAAGGATAGACAGGTCACAAAGGCCCAAATTCAACTGCTCTTGGGGAGGAGTCTAGAAGGAAACAAAATAAAATCTGTGATGCAAATTTCTTTCAGGAAAGGGTGTGGATCTACGAGAAGCTTTGACAGTCTGCTTTGACATCTTCTGGACAGGAAATGTGTAGGCACCCAGGAAGGCAGCCTTCAATGACATCCCCATGGGGCCGATGTGCTGGAAACGAGCCAGTGAGTAAGAAGCCACATGAAAATGCCCCGTTCCCCCCTCCTTTCTGGAATTGTTGGGAACTAGAGGTTTGGCTTTCAAGAATGGTCCTGAATGAACATTTTGAGTTTGCTGGTGGGTGGTGGGAACAGAGTGCAGAAGATTGTCTTCTTCAAAGAAATCTGGTTCTCTCTTTTCCTTGGTTTATCTAGATTTTGTGTGTTGGTGGATCAGATATATGTATGTACAGGGCCAGGCTATCAACAATCTTATAGATGAGGGCAAAAGGGGCTCATTCCTCTACCTTACAGATTCCTTTTTTTTAAAAAAACAACAGTCTACCCACCAGACACCATAAAAAAGCACAACTGGACGTGCATACAACTGGTTCATAGATCGCTGTATCACCTGCTACAAATGGGCAGAACTGAGGAAAAACTGTGCCACTGATCCCCACGTTTCCTGAGCTCAATCCCCAAGGGTACAGGCTCCCGGACTGGTCTCTGGGCGGCTCAGCAGCTCCTTCCCCACCTTCCAAGAACGATGAGGAACCTACGGCGATGGGGAGGCACCCGTCCTCCTGGTGCTCTCTGGGGCATCTGAGGCAGAGGTTGTCATGGGAGACTCCTCAACTGAGGCACTGAGATCCAAGAATTCTAGAATGATGTCCCAGAGGCAATAAATCAAGTGCCTGAAACAAATGGACAAAACAACTTAGAGGAAGGTCTGCCTTAGCAAGAGACACCGGATCTTAAGACATTTATCTTCCCTCCCCTCACGCATCCTACCGATATCCTAGTGGACGCTAAACTTCAACAGTTTGACAATGCTTCTGCCATGAAATAAAAGTTTGTTGAACTAAAAAAAACTATGACTCCAATTAAGGTAGAAACAACTTGAGATTGGATTTGAGGAAATTCCACATTTATTTATGCAGCTACGTTAGCACATCAGCACTGTTCCTGTGAGGGAGGTCAATTGTCTAAGAATCTGAAAGCTACAGACTACTGCTGTTCCTTATACTTAACCACAATAGATTCACCGGTTACTCCAGACGGTGAGGCAGAGCCAGGAACCCTGAGCAAAGGGAGTTAGTGAGTGCTGTCTGCTTTGGGACCCGTTTTCAGAGGGGAATGGAAGGACTCAATATTTTTCAGTAGTATTCTCTCCCAATGTACCAGCTAGGAAGATACCTACCTCTTTTGAATTATTCTAGGAGTATTCACCCAGTATTTCTAGTCACTTTACCAACGTCCAATCTGATTAGCTTATCTAACTCAGATTAAACAAAGACAATTCCTGATCCTAACAGTAATCATGCTGTGAGACCATAATCCTATGGCTGAAAATCATTACAGGGCCTATGATACACAGACTGGGGATGGTTCTCAGTGTTCACAGAGGCAGCAGATGTTGGAAAGAACCAGTGAGCACAACGACCAAGGCTGGAGGGGATCAGGCATTTTCCATAGCTCATGTGGGCCCACATTGAGCTCTTCCAAATCCAAGTACAGAGGCTGATACAACACTAGCTACTACCACATGACAGCCTGCTCCGGAGTGGGCAGCACGGGCCTACTCAGTGATGTGGACGGGGATATCATACTCTGCAGTCAGGGCCCAGGCAGGGCCTGTGGCCTGTTCCTCTCAGTGTGGGCGGGCTGAGAACCCTGGGCACCTCTGAGACCAGAGAGGGCGTCGTTATGCTGATGCGGAGACACTCTTCAGCCTACCTGTTGATGCGGGGCTGCTGCAGTGACTCCAAGACCAGACTCCAGCTCAGCTGGCATCTGCTCGCCCCCAGGATTTCTACTACAACAGCTAAAGAGAAAAACACGAATGCAGTTTCAGTGCTGCAGCAACATCTCATATCTGCTCTCGATTCAAATGGGTGTTTTTGGCATTCCTCTGAACCACACAGCCAAACATAAACCCTCTGAAAACGGAGAAAGCTTAGAAAAAACATTTCTTAAGTTAGGTGTCTAAATAAGAGCTCACCACTGCACCCTGGTTAACAGAGCACAGCCATAAACACACTGCCCTTCCTGCCCTCAGAAACAAAACAAAACAATACAAAGCAAAACAACAAAAACCCTCTTTAGAATTTGTTTTTAGCTACTGCTAAGGATCATGGACTCTACTCAATGTCCCCAATTTATCAAGGTTGAGCTTCTGCAGGACATGTATTTTCTTCCCCAATGCACAATGCTGTGAGTTGGCAGATAAGCCGAAGTCTCCACCTGGTGGGAATGGTTCTGAGCCTGGCCCTGGGGTGCAGGCAGAGCTCCCCAAACCTGCCCACACTTTTCACCCCAGACATCTGCAGGCTTCTCACCTACTATCTATGGTGTGGTCCTTGTGATCCTCTCTGGCCCCTCAGTCCCACGTGGGGGAGGAGTAACAGAACTGCAGCCCTGACCATTTTCCTGCTAGCCTCAGAACTGGTGGGCTGACAGGTTTGGAGTCCAGCCATATTTAAGGCCCTTCTAATTATGAGGATGGGTGTGGGGAAATGGTGGCAAAGCCTGACTGGAAGGGAAGTTATTAGGATAATCAATCTCATTGTTCAGTTACCCGGCAGGACTCCCATCAGGCTCTGCAAAGCCTGTCTCTCAGCAGCTGCCTTCTGTTCCTGGGTCCTTACAGGCCGTGGATGCTTAAGCAAAACCCCACCGGGCCAAATGGACTCCCGAAGAAGACGGAGGTACTGCACCCAGTGTTGTGGACATGTCAGATTAGCTACCTGCACCTCCAGCCACCTGTGGTGGAAGAGAAAAGAACGATCAGATACACCTGCAGGAAAGGGCATGCCAAGGCGTAAATTACGTGAGCAATCAGAATGGGGCAAAGCAAAGTTAGCACCGCCTCTCAGAAATGAAACCAGTTAATTCAATAACTTGGGATCATAGAATTCAAAGATGAGCAATAATGATACTGTTATTTACTGAGCATCTGCTATGAGCCAAACGTCCTATTAGGGGTTTTACAGAAGACAACAATGAAGGGCCACTGTCCCTGGGCAAGGCTGCACCTCTCCAGCTCTCCTCTAATGGGAAGCATTGTGACTTCTCAGTAATGTGTGCAGAGCCCATACAGCTGAGGCTTTGAAGATTTTACACAAATCCCTTGCCACCCTGTGCAGATCTAGCTGGTGTGCAAGTGTACATGGCCTGTCTTGAGCATGTCCTACATCTGGTCCTTGCTCACAACAGTTCTCTCAATGACGAGACCTTCTCTTTGCCGGTGGCAGAAGTCCACTTTCTGGCAAGACCTGTTTAAACCCCACCCATCCACAAGAATCCCAGACAGAAGTGCTTTCTTTCCCCTTAGACCTTGACCGGCAGTTAGTTCTACAGCACAGGTTTGAAACTAATATTTTACTTTAGAATATAAATTACGTTCTCATGTGTTTATAGCTTTCCTTTTCCAAAGAAACTATAAGCACCACAAAAGTTCTATGTTTTATACTTCTAAAAAGTTTCCCACAGTGCCGTGGGGCTCAAGAAATGTTTGTAGGTTGACCAGTAATTATTCTTATTATAATGAAAATTTCTCCCTTTGTCTAAATCTCAGAAATGACTTAGTAGCTCTCAGTGAGTTGGCAGACACACTAAGCCGGCAGTTCTTTTCCACTTTCTCCTTTACTTGTCCCTGCATTTTCTCATACCATTTGGTCACTAGCTGCAAGTCAAGCCCACTGAGGCCTTCTTAGTATGCACCATGACTGAGATGGGCGTGGCTCTAGCTGTAATGGATGGACCAACAGCCACTCCTTCCCCTGCATGGAAGACGACTTGGTGCAGCACCACATGGCGGCTCATGCCATCGCTCCTATATCCGAGCTACTTGTTATCCATCCAAAGCAAAGGAAGCTGCCAACGCAAACTTTATTTAACCTCCATTCTGCCAGACAGTCTGCATTCCACTCAAGCTAGGCATTCCAGCCTTGGGGGCTGCAATCCTCCAAGTCCAGGGCTCACAAATAATTCTAAGAATAGGAAGTCTGAAAGGTAATGGCAGGGCAAGCATGGCAGACATTGATGGACATCAAGAGCGGTACAAAGCTGCTCTTGCCCAAAATAGCCATCACCATCGTATTTGTTATTCTTAGGGCTGCATCTCCTTTTTATAGAGCTTTTCATTCAGCGAGCCTAAGACGCCTGATGAAAGGGATCCGTAGCAAGAATTTCTGCTCCTGTTTATAGAAGAGGGCCACCAAAAGGGCATATACAATGACCTGCTCGGGTTCTCTGCTGGAAAGCAAGTGACCCAACTCTCTCACCCCAAGTCTCTTCCTCACCTCATGCCACATGCACTAGTGTGACTTTTGTTAAGGGGAGCAATGTGTACTAGGGTTTCATCTAAGTGATCTGAGGGTGAAGAACTAGCACTTAAAAACCAAAATGTTTAAGTCCTTCAAAAAGCCAGAATCCTAAAGTAACCAAGAAGACGTTGGCTAGAATTAGTTCTAGCTCAGTTTCTCATTCAAGTACACATATAGTAAGCTAGTCTGCCCCTATTTTTGTCCTCTGGAGCCAATAATGCCTGAGACTCAACTCTTTAAAGTATCCCAAGATCCACTCAGCCCCTCCTCGACTGAGCATAACACCCCATAGCAATGCTGGGTACCTTGGTCATCTTTTGGGTACGTTCTTACAATGCATGAGCCTGATTATTCTGAATTAAGGTTAATTCAGCAGACAGGAACAGTACCTATCCCATCCTCTTTGTTCTCTTTCATGGCAACTTAGTGACTCAAGCCCACAAGTGCAAAAATATTTAAGCATGCAGCAAGATATGAATTTATAAATTTATACAAATCTACAGGAGTACAACTTATCAAACTCTAAATGGGAATGTTAGGAAAAAGAATCAAAGTATGAAAAAGTAAAAATAAACTCTTGAAAATGAGGATGAGTCAGTGAGCCAAGTCAAATTGTGAGATTTGGCTAAGATAATATACAGAATTGACAAAGATGATTGAAATCTCCAAATAAAATATCAACTGCTCATAAAACAAAGACTCTGTTAAGCATTGTAAACCCTGAGGCACTGAACTGATCAACAGAAAGCCCTAGATTAGTCAGTCCCAGGACTATAAGAAGTACAACTTGTGCGAACTGGCAGAAATAAAGGACTCGTGTCTAAAGAGGAGCGCAGTTTGGACAGTGGCTTCTATTTGTTAGGTGCTACGGTTGCACCCTGGAGGTAAAAGACACAAACCACACACACTGCAACCTTTATTCCTTTCAAGATTCTCCTCTTGCTCAGGCTCTTCCTTCCTGAGAAGAGCCTTGCTCTTGGACATTAGCCTGGAATTAGCCTGCTTTCACTTCCCAGCCCCAGGCAGCCCATGGAGAAGACCAGGGCAGTAAATCTCTCTTGCTCACAGAACTTCTGAGATATGGTATTTTGTCATGAATGATGAATATGTCATCCTGGAAGGAAAAAATGATAAGCCCCAAACCAAGAAAATCACACCACTGCTGCCACTGCCAATACCCCCTGCCCTTCAGATAACACAAAACACCTGTGAGCTGCAGACCAGTTTCTCAGGCATGCTTTATTATTGCACACAAAGCCTTTCTCTTTCTTTTTTTCTCTTTTTCTTCTTTTCCAAGTGAGAGGAGGGGAGATGGACAGACTCCTGCATGTGCCCTGACCGTGATCCACCTACCTGGCAAGCCCCATCTGGGGCCATGATAGCAACTGAGCTATTTTTAGCACCTGGGAGGAGGCTCCACAAAGCCAACTTCAGTGTCCGGGGTCAATATGCTTAAAACAATTGAGCCATGGCTGCAAGGGTGGGGAGAGAGAGAAGGGGGAGGAGAGGTGGCTTCTCCTGTGTGCCCTGACTGGGAATCAAACCTGGGACATCCACACGCCAAGCTGAAGCTCTACCACTGAGCCAACCAGCCAGGACAATGCCTTTCTTAAGTTGTAAACAGCCACCCTCTCTATTCCACATGCTGTCTTTCTATACTTAATCTAGGAGTGAGAAAGTTAAAAAGAAATCTGGGTCCCTATAGCTCTCTTGAAGCAAAAGGAATAAAATTTATGTGTCAAAGTTTCTGGAATCTGTGGGTACTATTTACTATATTATACTAACAGAAACTTGAAGTTTTAAGGTGGGCACACATACACATATGCCTGAATTGTGTAGAAGAAATCATTTACTAAACAAGTGCTACTGTTTACATAATACAACACACATGAGTTCAATGTGGTAGAGAATAGCCTCAAATAGCATTGGCTTTATTTCTACTACTACTCCAGTTCCTTCTACCATCCCACCTTTTTTCCAAACAAAAGGAGAAAAAAAACCAAAGCAGGTCTGTTCTGTCAGGCCATCATTGAATGATTCAGAGCAAATGGAAGCCATACTAGTGGGCCCAGAAATAGCCAATAAAAGGACGGAAAGGCAACAACAGATTGACAGTGAGACACTCAAGAGCTTCCCGGATGCCAGAGATGGCAGGAAAGGATGCGGGAACTGGGGAGTGCATGGCTCATCCGTGTTCAAAGGAACCTGGTTTGAAATAGCTGCAGACAGAGGAATGAAGCCACGGGGCTTAAGAAGGCACTTCAAGGCTAGTGAAGGTCATTTCTCAACCAAACAGCAGAATGAAATCTTGTGCGTAGGAGAGAAAGCTTTAGGGACCATGTCTAATCTCATTAGCCAAATTCCCTTTACTTTTTCCTAAGAGCCACTATGGCTGGGTGAGGAGGGGCCCTGAGTAAGCATGGCTTAATGGGGAGGAAGCGGGGGCGGGGGGAGGATAGTGAGATGAAAATACAGAACACAGTCCTAAGAGCAATAACAATATTCTAACAAAAATGCCTGGTACAATCTCAATAAAAGAAAACAGACTCATTCCTTGTACCCTTTTTATCCACTGGGCTGTACTTTTATAGAGAACCCAGGGGTAATTATGCTCCAACCTGATCTTCATGTACCAAATAGCTTGAAGAAAAACAGAGAGAAAAGAGAAATCAGTTAAAACTTCTATCAGTCTAAACAGATCTACAGTAGATTAGAAGTGTCAACTCATTTTACTGCCCTTAGAACAGGGTTTTCCCACCTTGGCACAAGTGACATTGTGAATTGCGAATTCCTTGTTATGGAGGGCTGTCCTGAGCACTGGGAAATGTTCAGCAGTATCCCCCCTCCCCCATTAGTTGTGTGACAATCAGTGCTGTCTCCAGACATTGCCACATGTCCTCTGAAGGACAAAATGCTCCCAGTTGAGAATCATTGCCTTAAACTTAGGGTCTTTTGGAAACAATGTATCACGCCATTTTTACAGTCATTTTAGAACTGGTAGTTGTAGCACAGTGTTGTTCAAATTGTGGAATGAACAGCTTAGAGGCCATGTAATTGGCTTTGTGGTTTGTGACATTTAAATACGTCTAAATAGAAAAAGATTAGACTATAAAACATAAAAGTGCACCTCATGTTTTGGGATCCTTTTGTTTCATATACGTATGTATATACTACATGGATATATCAGATGTGTATTTGTGTGTATTTGCGTGCATGTATGTTTGTGGGTAATGATGTAAAAAATGTATTTCTCACCATGGGCTGAAGTTTTAGAAAGTTTGAAATACATTGATATAGGTATAAGAAATGAGGAATTCCAAGAAAAGGGGGGAAACTAAACCACATTTTAGCCTCCTGGAAACATTTCCCAACTCTACCCCCCACCCCACCCCACCCAGCACCCTGTAAAATATTGATAATGTCGCAAACCATGAACATTGTGTTCTGTATCCATTCATAGTCCTAGCATATTAATATGAGCATTTGCTATTCAAGTTAGTAGTGCCAATCTATAGAGTAGAAAGAAAGATCTTGAGCATGAGGGTGGGACACCCACAGCATTTCCCATTAAACAAGCTGTTTTTGCCAATTTCACACCTGATAAAAGTAACACTTCTCTTCCTTCCATTCCTTTCCCAGGCCCCTGCCTTCCTGCCATGGCCCCTTGCTGTGTTTATTCAGTTTCTCCCTGGCAGCTCTCAGATCTAGGCTTCTCAGCACTGTAACTACCCCGACCCAAGTTCCTCAGCTGTGTCTGAGCAAGTTCAGCATCCCTATCCTCTGTGTGTATCTAGGTCACCATCCTTTCCTGCTGGGAGAAGAATGAGGAGGAAATGAACTTCAAGGGCAAGACACTCCAATTTCTCCCAATGACTACTGTAAAATCTAACATGGCTCATGGAGTTTACATAATTTCTTCTTTGATTTCTGCTTTTATGTTTTAAATCACCGATCCACATCTTTAAAACATATGCTATGGCCCTGGCCGGTTGGCTCAGCGGTAGAGCGTCGGCCTAGCGTGCGGAGGACCCGGGTTCGATTCCTGGCCAGGGCACACAGGAGAAGCGCCCATTTGCTTCTCCACCCTTCCGCCGCGCTTTCCTCTCTGTCTCTCTCTTCCCCTCCCGCAGCCAAGGCTCCATTGGAGCAGAGATGGCCCGGGCGCTGGGGATGGCTCTGTGGCCTCTGCCTCAGGCGCTAGAGTGGCTCTGGTCGCAACATGGCGACGCCCAGGATGGGCAGAGCATCGCCCCCTGGTGGGCAGAGCGTCGCCCCTGGTGGGCGTGCCGGGTGGATCCCGGTCGGGCGCATGCGGGAGTCTGTCAGACTATCTCTCCCTGTTTCCAGCTTCAGAAAAATGAAAAAAACAACAACAACAACAAAAAAAAACATATGCTATGGAGTAGGCTCAATACTGCCTAAATACCACACTTTAAGAGTATGAGTTCTATGCTTTTGTATCTAGCCACAAAGAGGTTTTGATCAATAATGTACAAGTTATGGATATAAAATATACACTAAGAATTGAAGCATTCTTAGTCAAGGAAGGAAGCAAAAAAATCATCTGTTGAATCTTAAGAGGTTATCCAGTTCAATCTCATCAATTCACAGAAAACCACTGAGAACCAGGGAGCATTTAACAGCAAGAGGCTACTTTAGAGTTGGATGAAGATGGAGAAGTTATCCCTATCCTAATTCTTCACGAAGTAGAAATCCCCTGGGTAATATCATGGCATAGCTAAGGGTTCTAGCCTGTGAATCCAGAGTGCTGGGCTTTTACTTTAGCTTCACCACCAACTAGGAATGTGAGTTTGGGGAAGTTGCTTAATTCCCGAAGAGGATAACTTCAGTTCATTAGAGATACTTCTTAATGTTGGCAACAAAATCTGCCTCCTTGTAACTTCTATTGTAGGTATTGCTCCTACTTGTACCCCCTGAAGTTAACAGGAGGTATTGAAGTTACTAGGTCAAATCTTTTATAAGACGACACTTTGCATTTTAAAATATATCCATTATTGCTCCCTAACCTTTTTTTTTTAAACTAGTTATACATCCTTGATTGCACCAACCTCAAAGTGGAGCACACAGAAGAAACTCAATAAATGTTTGATGAGTGAAGGGTAGAGAACCTTTCGTCATTCTGATGCCATCCTCTGTGTGTGTGGCTTTGTTATTCCCTCTTAAAATGGAGTGCTCAGAATCAAACACAACCTCCAGATGTGCCCTGACCAGCAAAGAATGTAGAGGATTAGTGCCTTCCTTAATCCAGACACTAGAGTTGAAGATTATATTGGCCTTTTGGGCACACACATCAAAGCACTGACTCATACTGAATTTACAATCAACTAAACCCTAAGTCTACATATGTGCTCTAAGAAAAAAATCTCAATCCACTTTGTTAACCCTAGTCTTGCCTTCTGTACTTGTGTATTTTTAAAAAATATCTAAATTATGATTTATTAACATTTATTTCTATTAAGTTCCATCTTATTAGTTTTAGACGATCATTCTAGCCTTTCTAAATCTTAACTTTTGTTATCCATAGTATTAATTATACCTCTAAGATTGGAGTTACTTGCAAATTTACCGATGAAAGAATTTAACAGGATAATAAGAGCAATGCTCTATCCCTGAAAATTTCCCTCCAGGCTGACGTCAATTTATTAAGATATTTTTAGACTAAATATACTCAACTAGCCACAAATCTCTTAAAAGTACTGCAGATTAAATCATGCACACCCATTTTGTCCATGTGGATATTATGAAGGTATGGCAAACTTTGTTGAAATTCATACATAATATAACAACCAGTGGACTCCTTTTATTTAATGGTCTAATAACCCTGCTAAAGCAATAAAAAACAATGTTATCAAGCAGGACACATTCCCACTGGACACACATTGGTTTCTAGAGCTCGCCATTTACTTTCCCAAGTGTTCACAAAACATCTATTTAATAAACTGCTTCAGAGTTTTCAAGAGATAAATGTCAGGTTCAACAGCCTGTTTCCATTTTTTAAAAGGCATGATATCTGTCCATCTCCATCCCAACACATTGCCGTATGGCAATTTTCTTAATGGTCATAGGTCTTCATGATATAGTTTTACAGCCCCATGGAATTCATCTGGTTGTGGTGTATGAGCTTTAAAACAGGTTAAACACTCTCTTATTTTCATTCTCATTTTACTGTTCAATTCTAGTTTAATCAACTTTATTCATTTTCTCATTAGACCATTTTCCTTGATGGAGAAAAAAAAATTAAATAGCCCAGGCAAGCAGCAGACCATTCATTGCTGAATAAATGAAAAATACGCTATCACCGTAATCAGTTAACACTATAGTATCTGTTTCAGTCTGCCCACACAAGGTGTGGCAAAGGTAGGTTTACAGTTGTTCATATGGAAAATACGACAATTAATAAGTAATAACATAAAATTAAACTGTTTTGCATAATCACAACTGTAAACCTACTTTTGCTCCACCCTGTATTTCTTTGTTCTCGTTCTTAACGTGTGTGTGTGTGTGTGTGTGTTTTAAGGATTTTCCCCTAACATTTATCCACAACTTCAGCTCTGAGTTTAAGCTTACTGGACACCATTCTTGTGAGTTCTATTAATATTATTTACTCAGTATGTGCCCCTTCTCTCTATTTTTTAATACATGTTGATCTACAATCTGATTTGTTAAATACCCTGGTTTACACATCAACAGGATATTAAACTTCCTAGGGTAGGAATTTGGGGTCATTGTTTTGCATTTTGGTAACATAATGTCTGGAACAAAGTAGGTAATAAAGATTAGTTACTAAATGAATTGATGCTATATATGGGACAAACACTAGTTTTAAAGCACAACACATAGCTCTAAATAAGCTTTGCAGAAGGCAAACATCACCGTACTTAAAGCAACAGCAGAATAGTGAGCTCTGTTATTTGTGCTGATAGAGGATAATAATAGATTACAGAAATAGTGGGCTATTTAGAAATTCTTTATATCTGGCATTTTATAAGTACTTATATCAATATTTGCTAGGTTTATTTTCCTAATAATTTTTTGTTAGGCTAATATTACAATTAGCTGTGTGCCAATGCACCAGTTGTGGAGTGGATGTTGTAGGACGTGCACTGAGTAATAAGTCAGCTGAGCCAGAATGAAGATTTTGTCATGAATAAACCCTGAAATTCACACCTGGTTATGCATCCCCGTGGAAGGGAAAAAGGAGGGGTGCAAGGGAGTGGATCAGCCATGCTTCATACCCAACTCTATAAATCCTAGAGAAGACAGACAGCTGCCAGCAGCTGTTTTCAGATTTCCTGGCAAACTGGCCCACTCGACAGAAGAGACTGAAAGTCAAACAAAAGCAAAAGGCCTGACCAGGCGGTGGCGCAGTGGATAGAGCGTTGGACTGGGATGTGGAGGACCCAGGTGCGAGACCCTGAGGTCGCCAGCTTGAGCGTGGGCTCATCTGGCTTCAGTAAAAAGCTCACCAGCTTGGACCCAAGGTCGCTGGCTTGAGCAAGGAGTTACTCGGTCTGCTGAAGGCCTGCGGTCAAGGCACATACGAGAAATCAATCAATGAACAACTAAGACGTCGCGGTGAAAAAACTGATGATTGATGCTTCTCATCTCTCTCCGTTTCTGTCTGTCTGTACCTATCTATCCCTCTCTCTGACTCTCTCTCTGTCCCTGTAAAAAATAAATAAATAAATAAAATAAAATAAAATAAAAATAATAAAAGCAAAGGGGTTATGAGGACCGTGAATCACTCGGTGTATTTTGGGAAGTACCCCTGATGGATGGAGTGGCATCAAAATGGTTCCAACCTGTTTCTTATAACTAGTCAGAGGAAAAGGAGGTAGCAGAATGTTGGGACAAAAAATGATCAGGAGCAAAGTTCAGGCTACCTTTCTATCAAACACAGAATGAGGGACACACTTGGGGTTCTGTGTTCATGGGACAAATAAGACTGATTGCAAAGGAAGATCTCCAGAAACCTGTTCAACCTAGGGGTGAGCAGTGCGACATCCTCAGGACTCCAGTTTGAAAGTTTATTATGCGAACATAGCGTACCTCTAAAGACCTGCAGCTGAACTTTCTCAGTTCTGTACTGTGTGGCAATCAATGCATGACAACCAATCTCTGAGAAGCCAGTGCTGATGGACTTTCAAGCTGGGCAAAATCAAAGTCACTCTGTTTGGATGACTGCCTGCTATTCATCTAGTCCAAGTAAAGCAGCAGCAGGGCATCTCCCTCACAACCACAAACCCTCAGTTTCTGCAACAGCCACTATCTTTGCTCCAAGTCAAAGCAACTTCCTCGTTAGGAGGAGGCCACCACCATCCTCACCCCAATAATGAGCACAAAACAGGCCCACACCTATGGGGAAAAGACAAATTCAGTAGCCAGAAGAGCTACAAAGAATCTGCACAGAAAGTGTTGTGACCAGTGAAATAACACTGAAAAGACACAATTGTGTCATCTTGACCACTTAAAAGCTGAATGAACTCTCAGTTTTGGCTTCCTTCTTAATGAAATGGGCTAATTCTTGCCTTGTCTTCTTTACAAGTTATCAAGATCAAATGAGAAACATGAAGGCAATTTTCAGAGTGCTTGGGTGTTTGTGCATGTTAGAGGGACATTCATTTGGATTCCCTTAAAAAACCCTACCAGTTCCAAAGGCGTAAACGGTGGCAGGGTCCTGAACAAGCTTTGCATTTCGTACCTCATTTACCCCTTTTGTGAAACTTATTCTACTATAACGCTTAGGGATGTGAATATTAGAACAGTGAAACATTTGTGTAATGAGTGTTTAAAAAGACTGGGGAGGATCGACTTTGTGGAATTATGGGTAATTAGAAGACTATTTAGAAATCTTTCCTAAAACTAGATCTCTATATACTAAACAGTGAAACTTTCACTGCAGAGACTGTAGAATTCAAAATGAATCCCTCCTTCTTTCTTTGGTCCCAAGTAAACGGCCAATGTGTCTCATTCTCAGTTACCAGGTAGTTATCTGGAACCTTGCCTTTCTCAGCACCGAGGTCAGGGAGGTGGGTGAAGATGGGGAAGGCTGATTCAAGTGGCTGCCCATTCAGAAGAATATTGAGTCTAGTGGAGAGGAAAGGGTGGGGAGAGGAAGAGAACTACTTAAATCTCAAGCACTGGGAAGAAAAATAAGACACATAAGAAGGCAAGAGGCAGGAAATTTAGTGGTTGTCTTGACAATTAGACCCCCAATTGTTCCTAGTCATCTTACCTCACAGGGAGATTTCCAGGATCTGCTCTGGGCAAAAGGTGCCACTACAGGAGAAGAGGGAGGACTGAAGGAGGGACAGGTAATAAGTATGTGATCCACAGGATGGGCTGGCCTCTAGCTTCTACATTTGTAGAAGACTCTGAGTATGCTCAGCCATAGGGTGGTCTGAAAGCCAATTCCTAAATAAAAGTGGGTCATAGTAGACAGGCATGTTCTAGGCCTATAGCTTCCTTCATGAAGGTCAATCTTTACCTTTGAAATTGTCTACTGTCCTTGTGCATCTAAGATAACAGACCTTTGAAATGTTTTCTTTTCCAGGCCCCTTGAAGACAGGACCACTGGACCATTGTTATCTTGTTGCCCACACACTGTTTCTACGTGCTGTTATTAACTATCCTAAAGTATGTCTCTCCATTTTATTTTATCCAATCCCAGAGATTCCCCCATTTTGCTTTCTCCTGCCTCCCCACTCTACCACCAATGGATTTCACTTATCCTCTTTATGTATCCTCTTTTCATCCTAATGTATAAAATAAGCTGCAAAATTGCCATTCTCTGGAGCATTTTCTCAATGTGCTGAGATTTTGCCTTCTGGCAACTGTCATCAGTTTGGCTCAAATGAACTCATATAAGACTTTTTCTAAGGCTGGACATTCTTTTGTTGACATCCTGAAGCTGCATTTACACAATAAGCATGCTGTGTTAATATAGATTATGTATTTATTGGGGGAGGGCTAACTTCCCCCAAAATCAAGCTAATAGGAGAAAACCAAAAAATCTCCATCCACAGCAAAAAGCAACAGGAAATGCCTTTGACCATGTAACAGGTCAGTAAGACTAACTCTAGCACTGACCACCTTTATCTCAGTGGCATGTATATCTAAGGCTTTGGTATCCAAGAGGGCCTTGAGTATAGGACCAACTAATTTATAGAGTACTGAAAAAATTTTCAACTTCAGATGTCCAGCTGATTTTATCATTGTGGATCACGTGCATGGCTCACTCTGGGCTCCTGAAACAAAACTGTTCTCAGTGAATCAGCTCCAGCACTGAATCCTTGACGGATGGAATGCCTCCAAAGGGACGACTCCTGGCAGTATGCCCTGCTCAGGGAAGCAAGTGTATGTCGAGGACTGAACAGAGCAGAGGGCAGAGAGGTGAACGATGAAAAAACTGGCTCTTCTAACGGTCTGTAGTACCAAGGAGAAGAGAGATTATTAGCCTCTGAATCATGAAATAAGACAGAAATGATTCTGATCACTATCACCCCCAAGGCAAGGACCTATAATTACAAAACGTAGCTCTCTGCAAGGTGAATGGATATTATTTAATCTGCAGCACCTCCTGGTGCCCAGAGTGAGAATTCCTGTCTGAATTCTCTCAAGTAGCAATAGTCTGGTGGGCTTTCTGTAATGTATTTAACAAAAGAATCTCTTTGTTTGTGTGTAAGCTCACACACATTCAGATAGGGGCTGGTTGAAAAATACTGAAAATACATCTAAAGGTTACTTTGTATTTAAAAGTAGAAAAATGTTCCATCTCCTTCTTAAACTGATTAGCTCAACTGGTTGGAGTGTCCTCCTGAAATACCAAGATTGCCGGTTCCAACCCCGGTCAGGGCACATACAGAAAGTGACCAGTGAATGCACAACTATGTGGAATAACAAATGAATGCTTTTCTCTCCCCTCACCCCCTCTCTGTTTCTCTAAAATCAACTGAAAATGGAACTACCTTATGACCCAGCAATCCCTCTACTGGATATATACCCCCAAAACTCAGAGACATTGATACGTAAAGACACATGCAGCCCCATGTTCATTGCAGCATTGTTCACAGTAGCCAAGACATGGAAACAACCAAAAAGCCCTTCAATAGAAGACTGGATAAAGAAGATGTGGCACATATACACTATGGAATACTACTCAGCCATAAGAAATGATGACATCAGATCATTTGCAACAAAATGGATGGATCTTGATAACATTATACGGAGTGAAATAAGTAAATCAGAAAAAACTAAGAACTACATGATTCCATACATAGGTGGGACATAAAAATGAGACTAAGAGTCATGGACAAGAGTATGGTGGTTGAGGGGGGAGGAGAGGGAGGGAGAGGGGAAGGGGCACAAAGAAAACCAGATAGAAGGTGATGGAGGACAATCTGACTTTGGGTGATGGGTATGCAACATAATTGAATGACAAGATAATCTGGAGATGTTTTCTTTGAACATATGTACCCTGATTTATTGATGTCACCTCATTAAAATTAATAAAAATTTATAATATAAAAAAAGTTAAAAAAATAAAATTAAAAAAAAAGAAAATGTTTCAGTGCCTGGAATATTCTTTATCCTAAACCAGTCTAAGAATGCCTATCTTATAACTATCTTACAAGGTCTCATAACTATCTTATAAGTGTTTCAGAGGAAACACTTTCCTCTGAAAATCTAGCTAACATTTACCCCTTGCAGAAAGGGACAGTAAGCATGTCATTCGACCTCATATTATTTACCATTTCTAATTCTTTGGGCTATCTCTTCTAAGAGGCTGAAAGGACCTTAAAGTAAAAACGGTGCCACACTCAGTCTGAAGGTCTAGCACACAGCAAGTACTTAATAGGTACACATAAACAAATGTTACCCTTTTTCAAAAATTATTTGTAAAGAGGCCACCATAACAACAACTAAATAAGGTTAGTTTCCTAGAAAGCAAAGGAAGAGGGCTGGGAGTGCCTGGGTTAGGAAGTAAGTGGCTCCCTGGTTGTGAAGAAAGGCAGTTTCTGCTCTGGATGTGACTGGGAAACATTTTAAGTAAGCACACGAGACAAGACAGAGTACACAGACAGACGATATGGAGGAGGATCTGATCTGAAGGATACAGAAAAGATTGTCTCACAGGGTCTTGAGTATAGATTGCAAGGCAAGCTCATTATAAAGACCTCTCCAAAACCCCATTAAAATGTAGGTACATAATGTACTCTGCATCAGATGTATTATTACTGCCATAGCAAATAAAAGTCCCCAAGGAAATGCCATGCAGAACTTGTAAAGACGGATGAGGACTCACATTCAGTGAGTACTATCACATGCCAGGCATCCGTCAAGAGACTCATTTATTATGTCTTAACCTCCAACCAAGTTGATGAGCTAGGCAGGCACTTTTGGAGAGCCACTCGAGGCAAAGAGAGGTTAAGTGACTAGCTCTAAAGCTCTATAGCTAATAGCCTCAAAGCAGCATTGAACTGATTTGTATGACTTCAAAGCCCACATTCTTATTTTCCCATCTGGAAGGAAAGAAGTTAAGAAAGATAATGACAGGAGATGCTTCCAGAGAGGGTAAGCTTAGATGGGGCCTCCCAGTGGGAGGGCATGATGGAAGAGGAGAGGGCACTGTGTTCTGTGGGAAGGAGAATTTCACTGGGATGGGAGATGGCCTGAAGGGTTCAGAAGAAAAACCTCTTTGCTCAGGCCCCGAATGGCTCCAGAAATTGGAGTCGCCCCATTGAAGAGCTGTGGGGGATGGATGTAAGATATCCAGCTTACCTTTGGGCTGCTTGTCCCCCAGAACTGTATGAAACCCTAAGATTCTCATTAGTGATATGCAGAAGTCTGATTCCATTGCAAAGGCATGTGACGTTCATTCATGTGACACAAATTTACCAAGCGCCTTCCATGGACGGGACTAGGTGCTTACCACAGAATGGTTAATAAGACATGGTCCCTGCCTTTGAGACACATACAATCTGAAACTGTCCTCAGAAATTGTCTTGGGTTCCTATTTGTAGTTACAGATGGGCAAGAGACACCAATAACTTGACTTGGAATGAAGGTTCTGAGGTTTAAATGCCTCATGATATTCTGTTCTTTTTTTTTCTTACCTGTTACAATGACTAAATCTCAATCTCTGAGGTATGAACATTGAAGAACATGTACCACACACAGAAGTCCAAAATCACATGCATAGGCACCGGGCAGTCAGCTGATAGCAGCAGTTACAGCCTTAAACATGTATTCAAGTACAAACTGTGAGTAAACAATAGAAACGCATGACGTCTTCACCCGAAAGTGGGTGTAGAATAAGTGGCACCTAAGCACTATGATAGGGAGGCCACTCATATAATAGGAGAGACTGCTAGGACCCATCCTGGCCCAGCCTATCAAAGTCAAGAGCTTCCCGCTGTCACAAGCTCTAATGGAAGAGGCATGAGACAAGTAGCAATCCTGTTAACCAAGCAAGCACAATATAACCTGAGCAAAGCCATCACTGCAAAAAATTACTTTAAAATCTTATAAATACAGACTGAGTCAATAATTAGAGGGCCAGGAAATAATCTGACAGGAACACTTGAAAATTGGTTTAAGATACTTTTGTATCTGGGGCTTTTGCGAAAGTATGCCATTTTCTACAGTAGCTGTGTATAGAAAGAGATCAGGCGTAAGATACCAGAAGATACCAGAGTTGAACTGAAAGAGTTTATGCAGCAAAGGAAAAAGCTGTAATCAGTTTTACCTGAGAAACTATTAATCTTAACTCTGATCATCTTTTTCTGAATGGGAATGGGATGTACAATAGAATAGATACCCAAGGGGACTATATAATCTCTGACCCAGCAGTGCTTTAAGAATAAAATCAGAATACATAGGTGGAAAAGAATCTATATGACACCATCATATGTATGTGTCCCTGAGGCCCGTTAGATGTAAAGCAAGAGGTTACAGGGAATAAGGTCCAGGGACTTCCGAGGGCGCTGGTTCTGTGGCCACTGCTTTGTGAGAGCGCATGCACAGTGGGAGGTGGTATGGAGTAGAAAGCACATGGGTTTGGGGGCCAGGATGACTTAAGTGGGATCTTGGGTGTGGCACTTACTACTTCTCTGATTCTGGGACAGTTATTTAACCTGAGTATCATTTTCCTCAACCATAATATGAGGAAACATGTGTCTCTCTCATAAACATGCATTGCATATTAGTATATAAAGAACACACTGCAGCTTACCCGGTATAATTCGTATTTAATAAATGTCAGTTCCTGTCTTGTTGCAATTGCTTGTGTCCCTTTGGTAGCAGGTTTAGAGTTTCCTTAAAGATATAACCAGTAACAGAGAGAGCCTTTATCCATCTGCTACACAGAAGTGTCTACAGAAAAGACTCCGAATGGACAAGACACAAAGAGATCCTAAGATTCTGGAGTAACCTAAGTGACTAGGGGAGGCAAAAGAGGTCATCTCCTCATAACTGTCCTTAAGGAAGATGAATGTCCTCACCTGAAGCACTGTGTTCACCAATGGTCTCATACTCTCTGTCAACAAACCTTCTCCTGACCTTCCTGAGAGATGGTTTGTAGAGACCTCTTTTATAAGAAAATGACTCCATGGCCTAGCATAAGGTCCAGGACTTGTCATTTAATTTTCTCCTGGGTCCACTGCTTGTTGGACTCTTTCAACCTAATGCAATCTTTCTTTTCTTCTTTTATATACTTTCTCACTTGACATACTTTTCTACTCTCCTTTCCCCACAGATCACAGAACCTTCTTTTTTCTCCCACTCTTATTGCCACACTGTGCAATTCCCACATGCCCCCAACACACACACACACATTCTCTCTCTCTCTCTCACTAAGAAATCCTAACACAGATGCCAGGAATGTGTCTGCTGCCCTTTTGACACAGAGTCTGATGCCATCCTGGGGCCATGAGGAGGGCAGAGCCACGGGACATGGCATTCAAGTACTCTACCGCTAGCCTGCTCATATTTTTATCGTGGCATTACTCTGGGCATCCAGGCAGGGAACTGGTCCAGCTGCTTCTCATTCCTTCACTCTACATCAGTACTCCATAATAATCTCACTCCTTACCTTGGCTGGATCCTCCTGCCCCCAACCTTCTACCATCAATGGAGCAGAGTACATCTCTCCTCTTTCCCTCCAACCTAGTCTATGTCTATGTACTTGTCCAATTTCCTGAACTGATTCTGATGCATGCAGAAGAACTGTCACGTCTCTTCTGTTTTTGGACATGAGCAGTCTGCACAAGATGGATTTACTCCTTGGCACAGCCTGCTGCCCCCACTCCTCTTCCTCTCACTTTGTCTTTAATTCCAAATAAGGAGTGCTCCTTCTTACATAATTGGATGTTCCCGGCACAGAAGCTGACATACGAGGTCAGGCGCGCATGTGTGCAAGACTCCCCTTTGACTTAACAATGCCTTTTTTGGGCATCTAACTTCTCTTCAGCTCCCCTCCCCCACTTTCTCCACACCATCAACAATCAAGGGAGATTTATGAAGCTTGGCTCAGATCAGAACTCTTCCAACCTTGGCTTAGAAGGAGGGGTCATGAAGTTAAATTTACTCTTTTTTACTTATTTCCTTGTAGGGCAGGGGAGGAGAGAAGGAAGGAGGAGAGAGAAAAGAGGGAGGTAGAGACAGAAAGAGAAAAGAGAGAGAGAGAGAGAATGAGAATGGATGCTTAAGATCTGGCAGAAGTCCCTGGCATCCAAGGGAGTTGTGTATATAGGTCTTTTAAGGAAGCAAGGAGATAAACAAATCTGGAAGCAGAAGAAATGGACTCATCTTCTTGGAGATGATAATGCTGGAGGTTAGAAACTGACATTTTAAGGAGGAGGTGCGTCTAAATCTAGATGGCCGTACCCCCTGATAACTGCAGTGTGGCCAAGATAATCAGAGAAGGGGCAGCAGCTGCCAGTGGCAGTAATTCCAAATCTACTCCTCTTTAAAGTGCAGAGCGCAAAGGGAGCCCACATGCTCTGCAAGGCTCTCACTCACATACTTGTGGTTTCAGAGAGGGAAGCCACATGCTGCCTCCTGCTGACAGTCTCCCATTGGTCAGCACCGACCGCTGGGGCCCCCACACCTCTTCCAGGAGTAGTAGTGGCAGGGTGGGGGTGGGGGGATGCTAGAGCTTTGAGAAGATATCAGATTCCAGTTTATTTGCTTACCAAAGCAAAGCCAAAGAATTTGGCACTACATGAACCTCTTTTTAAAAATAAAACATGCAAGCTGCCTGGAATGAGTAACACAGGCTGACTTTAGGATGGTGCAGTGTCCTTTGTACTGTGAGTGTGCGTAAGTGGAAAAGCAATTTGGATTTTACAAACTGAATTTGATATCCTCATGCGGAATGTATACTACTCTGAGTCAAAGAGTTCTGGATCGGCTTCTGTCCCTTCACATCACAGGGCAAAAGTGTGATCCCGAGAGACAGCTGTTACTGCTGAAATCAGACAAACCTGGGTTCAAATTCTGCCTGTGGTATAGGTACAAGAGCTGTGATCTTGATTAAATAACACAATTCTTTGTAAGCCTTGATTTCCTCATCTTTGAATAGAGGATCTTAATATTTCTTTCACGGGGCTTTCGAGGAGACAAAATAATATAATATGCTTGTAGGGTTCAGCACAGTGTCTGCACAAAGTAAACTGTCAACAAAATGCTAGATGGTGACTATTCTGAAGCTGATAAGATGATCGGTGTCTACACACTGAATCCTGAAATAAGCCCCTATCTTTTCCATGAGTCCCAAGTACATGGGAACTTGCTAGTATGAGAACATGGGCCATAGGCATCAGACCCTTAGAGCCTCCAGAGGCCAGCTGGGATTCCTCCTCCAGGTATGTAGGACTTCCTGGCTACTATCTTAAGGAACCTTCAAGAACACTGTGTACCCAGCACAAGATATTTGAGAAGCGTGCAGAATATATGATATATAACTCAGAGGGGCAGTCACAACAGTAATAGTGGAAACTGAGGAAGGCAGCTAGTAAGGGGGTAGGCATCCTGAAGACAAAAATGGAACAAATTTGGGGGCCCTAGCTGGACGAATTAGAAAAAGGAAATACTTTTTATCCTTTTTTCCTTTTTCTAAAGAGAAAATATTAAGACCTAACTTTTACTGGACATGTTGCATGCACCTAAAGACAGATACCATTACTATTCCTGTTTTCCAGATGCGGACCCAAAGCTCAGGGAGCTATAAAGCAGAGTAGTAGTATGTTACAGTAGTCAAAGAACTTGGGCTTTGGGAATACCTGGGTTTGATTTCTGGCTCCAGCACAAATTAGCTTTGTGATCATGGATAAGGCCCTCAGTTCTTATCACCACTAACCTGTAAAATATGTGAAGAGCAGGGGCTGTGTCTGTTTTGTTCACTACTGACAAGCTCTTACTATCTTTTCAATGAATCAAGAATAAGACCAAAACAATTCCCCAGCTGGACAGGATGAATGCTACAAAACAACCTGGACAAATTTCTGCCAGTCAAACCAAGAGCAAGCTTAGACTAGAGTGCATATTATAATATAATTACCTCTTTACATGTATCTACTCTACTGTATTCTTGTCCCTTTCCTGTCACCTACTGAGGTCATATAACCTGGCTTGGAATTCTCACAGCTTGCAGTTCCCTAGCTACACGTTATATCACTCTTCAATGATCTGCCTGTAATTCCCAAATAGATATTTCTCTCTACATTTTTGGTACTGACCCAAGCCTTTTAATGTTCTAATTTATTTAAACTCTAGGTAAACTTCCTACATTTTCTTATATGAATCTCAATCCTTTTTAATTTCTTCTGACTTACCTATCTCATCTATATTTTTCTGTTCCGACTAGATAATTTATTGTTCTGAAACCAATTCATCATGTAAATTACTTGAAGAGGGATGGGGTAATCAATTATCACATACTACCTAGTTTCAGAGTCTTCTCATTTGTTGAGAGCACTTGCAAGCTCAGCAAAGGGAAGCCCAGCAGAGGGCGAAGAGAAATGAGTTGGATTAGGTCAGAAGTCTCACAGAAGCAGAGCCATGCAAACTTTCGACAACAAAGTGATTAATCAAAGCTTTCTGATACTCTCCAGGCAGTCTTCATTTCTGTACACTTATAACAGAGACTCTATTTCCCTTTATGATCACACGTTACCTGGACTCTACTCTTTCCCTTTCCAGTGGAGAATGCAGTACCACAACCAACCCTTGTCCAATTTGAGATCCCAATGTGAGGAACTCACCAGTCTTACCTCTGAATTAGGGTCCCAAAGAGAAGATGAAGAATTTTCTGCATGTTTTCTGTACACAACCATCTCCACTGTTCCATCAGCAGTAGGAGGAGCAGGTCCAGGGCTGTGTCAGCTAACTCTGTCTCTGTTCCTGGAGGATAAAAAGCATCCAAGTAACTCAGAAGAGATCCATAGTTGAAGAACATATTTTAATGCACTGAGTCTTCTCTACCTGTACCTTATCTTGTATTTTGTAATTCTTCAGTTCTTAAGTTATGTCAAGAGATGTTTATTGCACAATAAAAAATTCAGTGATAGGCTCTGTATTTCTTTGCAATTGTTTTATGTTCCTTAATCACTTGATAAAATTTTTTTAAACCTTTTAAAATAATTTTGTATATAATTATTTTGCCTACCTAACTTCTATTTCTTTTGTATTTCCACCAGGGAGTTGAATGTATTTTGTTCCAAGTCAGTGCTCACAACTGGTGACTAACTGGAACTGGCAAGGACCAGTCTCTTCCATACCTACATTCCACTCGCCTCCACAAAGTATCATAGAAATGTTGTGGGCAGCAGGTTTGGGAGTCATTTTCCTGTTAAAAAAGTGCTTTGAAAGCATCTCCATTACACAGAGGTGTTGGGTTGGGATCCAGGAAGCTTCAGTTTGATTTTGAGACAACATGTGGTTCTAAAAATAGCACTACTTTGGGAAAATGCCAGGACAATTACTGATTTCTTTCCTATTTCAAAGACTGGCCACAAACGAGCTCACACCCATGCTAAACTAAATACATCCTGGAGAGAAATATTTTATGGATGGAAGCATCTGTTTTCTAACCCTGTTCAGGGGTTCCATGTCACCTCTGATTTGGTACCTGGCAGAGTTTCTCAATAATACATAATGTTCCAGAATGAATCTTAGCTATTTGGTTCTACTGCTGAGATTAATTTTATAATTAATACTCAACAATAATTTTGTTAGGCTAGAATCAATGGGTATTCTCGTAGCTTTACCCAAGCTCTCCTCCCATAAGGGTTGTTTAGAACATAAATGACTTCAGATTTGGATGTTTCTGCTAGAAATAAAACCTACTTTATTCTTAATAAAATCCGATATAAATTTTCTTTCTTCTGTACTACATTTCAAGGGGGCATGGGAGCTTATGTATTGGTTTCTAGTCATTTGCTCAAAGATGAGACATTGAGTTCCTTTGGAAATAGCATAATTCTGAGCCTTAGTTACCGTCCTGAATTCTATTATTTTGTCTGGTTTATTATTTATTACATAGAGCTGCCACCATGTGGTGACAATTAGTCATAACAGTAAAAAATAAGAGCAAGCAAACTAGGCACCAGGTGCTCTTGAAGAAAATGGTGAATTTTCTATCAATGAACATTTTGAGTCTCTTCAAGATAGAATAAGGGTTCAGATAGGAAAATCTGTCCTAGTGCCCTGTTCCTCTGCTCAGCTCAGCTCTGGGACAGCGTTGTAATCTTTCTTTGCATCCCAACACTCAGCACAGTACCTCAAACACTGGTGTTGACCACATGGCTTACTTAGCTGAACAGAAGATAAATTAAAGTGTCGAATCTCAACTATCAAAAGTCCTCAGAGGACTGTGCCCTGGCTCGCTTCCCTGTGGAAGCAGAGCTCTTTCCACTCACCGAGATCACGGCTGCTGGGGCCTTGGGTTAGCATGGCTGCATCCGAGAAGTCACTATCTACACAACCTTTGGGGACACATTCAGGATATTTTCCTGCAGCTTCTGCTGGCTGCATTTCCAGTAATTTTGTCTGTTTTTCAAGAAAAGATTCCATCTCAGACATGGACAGGATCTCTGACTCCTGGAAAAAGAGCAGCAGTAAATCATACAGAGAATGTGGAAAGCAGAGGAGTGGCCAAAGCCCTTCAGTCGTCTCTCTCCTTCCCTGCAAACGTATCACGAGCATAGAACCCAAATGACTCTGTAACCACCTTAGGAAAGTTTTAATTTTTTACCAAAATTGCAAGCAAACAGATAGCTGTAGTCTCACTTGTCACCAATACTTCTAGGTTACTGGTTTTCTCCCAGGAGCTAGTTCTTCTTCACTGTGTCCCACAGTCTCATACCGCTGACCCTTGGAAAACTGATAAGCTTCCTTCCTTCCTACCAACCCAGTACTAGTGGAAATTCCAAACCACTTGGAGAAATATTTTTATATTAAAAATTAGAGATCCAGATGTTTGAAATCCTTTAGCAGACACTTAAGTCTTTCTGACTTTGGAGAATGCCTCAAGTGCCTATAACTGTAGGCTCAACACTCCTCTGAGTAATTCCAGGAGTTTTCTAGGCTCTTCTCACCACACTGCCTTCCTGGAGACAATAGAGAATCTTCTCAGGCGCGTCAGTCATAGTCAGTGCGGGAGCAATTTTACTGGACGAGAACCTCAGTCTGGACCTAGTTCAGAAACAAAGAGAAGAAACAGAAATAACTTCTGGTCTTGATTCCTACATAAAGAGCTGGTAAGTATTAATAACTCAAAACAAATACACTTACACTAATTCTGGGAGCATCCAGTGGTCAAAGTTGACCGAACCAACATGGCCCTGAAATCTCCCAAACAATACATATTCCAGAAATTCTTCATTATATAGCATAAGTCTTGCACTAAACTTTGTCTACACTGTAGACTCTACAGTGTATCAGAAGGCTTTTGCTAATGGTGACCAGTCTGTCTGGCTATATTCCCAGAGGCTAGAAGAGTGGCTGGCACGTACTACACGCTCATTAAACACTTGCTGATGATTAGACAAGTGGCATGAGTTTTTGCTGTTGTCAGGACCTTTTCACACGTATCTTATTCTCCTTGTGTTCGAAATAAAACCAGAGGAGGAACTGCAAGTGCTAACCCCAGTGTTTCAAGGAATAGGATTCTCATGAGAACAGGTCTATGCTCACCCTTCGAAGTATGGGCCCAGTTAAAAAGGCTAAGAATTGTGTTATACTGGCCCATGAAACATGAACACAGAGATAAAGACAGACCAATACACATCCCAAAAAGGCTAAGAATGGGGAGTCTGTTATTTCTGGCCTATGAAACATGAAAAGAGACAGAGAGACAGTCAGCCAGACACACACACACACTCTCCAGCCCCCACATTCTCTCTCCACAATGGCCCAGATACAGATATGAAGTTTCCAGGAAGGGTAAGTGTGGTGCACTTTCCCTTCCACATGTTGGCTTGAGGACTTCTAGGGAACATCTGAGACCCTGGTGCAGGATAGTAGGAATAACCAGTTACTAAATAGGCCTTGCAGGTGTCCATTCTTGCCCTTCGCAGTTTATTGCTAGTATATGCAACTTCTGAGCCAAGATTTCCAGTAATCATGGCAAACAGAGATCAGTTATTAACCTTCGCTCTTAATAGGAAAGAATAGTTCAATTTCCCAGGAAAACAGAAAAGGAGAATATCCATATTCTACAGTTTTCCTTCTCATCACAAATCCCTGGCCAGTCTGGGCCCTGGGTTCCCATGGCAAGGCAGAGTCAGCAGGGCTGCCTATGCAGCATCTCAAGCTCCTTTTGGTTGAGCACTGCAGGGCCTGAGGTCTGGCTTTGAATAAAAACTCATATGGATGACCCATATCCTTTCTTCTAGAGCTTGAGAGTTGGGATGAGCTTTGGTTGAGGACTGGGGATCAACCTGAGAATTGAAAAAGGGTCCCTGGGCAACTGAAGGGCTTCTCACTTGCCAGCCTTCTTGCCTTCTGTCTGGGGCTTGCTCTCTGTCTCGGCCTCACTCAGCTCCTCTGTGGGGCTCTGGGGTTCAGAGCGAGGAAATGCTGTCTTCAAGGTGTCCACGATAGCATTCACCACCATCTGTAAGGGTCAGACAGAAACCACTGAATGAGCAGTTTTCTCACGGTGCTTTATGCAACCAGGATAAGCAGAGAGCGATGCTATCTAGTGGAGCCTTATCCACCAGCAGAGTCAGATACTGGCTAAGAATTTAGTGGCAACTATTCTCCCATTCTCTAAAATCTTCCTTTTCACAGAGTTAGGACCAACAATATCATGGGAAAAGAAGCTGAGACAAACAACAGGATAATAAAAACCTGGGAGTTCTGCAGGCTGATGAAAATACTTTTCAATTTCTTTCCTTGCATATTAGATAATGATTTTTAGTTTCCAAATTGATACTTACACCAGATGTGAATACACAGAATACAGATGGGAATATATGAAGAACAGGAAGAGAGAAGATTATCAAAATAAGAAATACAGTCTAGAGGCACATATAATATAAACATGTTCAGGGTAATTCACACAGAGTAAAGAGCTAGCTTTACCAGTTAATTCAAACAATTTTTCTTCTTTCAGTACAGAAACAATAACAAAAATCACTCAGGTCAAAATTAAGAAATCTGAAGTTGACAGAAACTTCTCTACTCAGAAAGAGTAATAAAACAAATCTTCAATGCAAAGTAAGAATTATCTCTATTTCTCAGAATGGGAAAATGACACATAGATATTTGCTTTTAAAAAATGTACAAACATTCCAAAATAGCAGCAGAGTAGGCAGACGCACGAACTGCAACCTCCCAGGACCAAACTGGATTACAAATTAATTTAAGAACAATCATCGTGAAAAACCATCTTTGGACTAAAAGAACAGGACTCAAAAACCAAGGAGCACAGAAGAATCCACACCAAGTCTGGTAGGGAGCAAAGGGGTGCGTTAGGGGCTTCTCTGCTCCCAGGAGTGAGGGGAGGCTGAGGGTCCAGAGGGTTTCTCATTGCGAGGAGAGAGACCCTGACAGGCAGGGGTCCTCAGTCCCAGGACTGGAGCACAAGCCTAGAAACCCAGGGACTGGAGGAGAGAGACTGACAGCTTTGAGTGGGGAAAAGAGTGGGAGTTCTGTCTGTGGGAAGTGGCTGGCAAAAGAAGTTGCAGCCTTAAAGGGCCAGCACAGAAAATATTACTTACAGCCACTTGCCTGGGACTCCGGGGTCGAGGAGGGCTGATAGGACTGGTCTTGCATGAGGAGAGTGCACAGATTGAGGCACAGGGACACAAATGGTGATGGGGAGAAGAATACCTGAGCTGAGTCATTATCCAGTGCTAAGGCGGCCTTAGCGAGGGGGAGGGTCACTCCCTCCATCCAGCACAAGCCTAGCGTGGAACCAGTTGACCCACCTCCAAAGAACTCTCGAGCTCCAATCAGTGCAAAAGGTTGATCAGAAAGGAGAAAGTAAAGGTGAGGAGAAGAGACTCAGGTTTCAAGGGAGACCTGAGCTACACCTCCCCCTTCTGATACAGAGAACATGCCCACCCCTGGAGAGTCACTGGGCAGACCGCACCTTCTGTTTCTCAGAGGTCACACCCACCGCATTCCTGGATAGTTTCAACTGGGGCCAAAGAACAAAATACGCCCCACTTCCCCCTCCTAAACACAGAAGCTCCCTACTGGGCTTAGCAAACACAGAAGCTCCCTGCTGGGCTCAGCAAACAAGCAGCAGGGAAATTAAGAGTTTTAAGTGGCTGTATTAGTTAAGGAGAATTAAAATCATAGCAACCATCAGAGGCTGAGGGATAAAGACCTAGAGGAGAAGCCACATTCCATAAGCCAACCTCAGACCCAAAACCCTAACAAGCTTGCAAACTGCACACAGAAAAAAATGGGAAGACAGAGGAATGTAAATCATAGAATCAACAAGAGGAATCACCAAAAAAGAAATGAATGAGATGGAAGTAACCAACTTACTGAATGCAGAGTTTAAAATAATGATTGTTAGGATGCTTAAGGATTTCAGAGCTACTATGGATGGACTTAATGAGCACCTAAATAAAGAAACTGCAAGCATCAAAAAGGACACTGAAATCATAAAAAAGAATCAATCAGAAATGACAATTACAGTATCAGAAATGAAGACTACACTAGAAGGAATCAACAGCAGGCTGAAGCAGAGGACTGAATCAGTAAATTAGAGGACAAGGTAAATAAAAATAGAGCAGCAAAAAGAAAAGAGGCTCAAAAAGTCTGAGGAAACTCTAAGAGAGCTCTGTGACAATATGAAGAGAAATAACATCCGAATCATAGGTTTTCCTGAAGGAAAAGAGAAAGAACAAGGGATAGAGAACTTGTTTGAAAAAAAAATCACAGCTGAAAACTTTCCTAAATTGATGAAGGGAAAAGTCACACAAGTTCAAGAAGCACAAAGAGTCCCAGTAAAGAGAAACACAATGAGGCCTACATTAAGACACATTATAATTAAAATTCCAAAGTTAAAAGATAAAGAAAAAATACTAAAAGCAGCAAGAGAAAGAAGTCAATTACCTATAGAGGAGCCCCCATGAGGATGACATCCGACTTTTTAACTTAAACACTTGAGGCCAGAGGGGAATGGCAAGAAATATTCAAAGTAATGCAGAACAAGAGCCCACAACCAAGACTTCTTTATCCAGCAAGATTATCATTTAAAGTTGAAGAAGAAATAAAAAGCTTTCCAGACAAAAAGAAAACTCAAGGAATTCATTACAACAAAACCAGTACTTCAGGAAATATTAAGGGGCTTGCTGTAAAAAGAAAAAAAGAATAAAAGAAATTGAGAAAAAGAGGATTACAGATTTAAAGAATAAAATGGCAATAAACAATTACTTGTCAATAATAAACTTAAATGTAAATGGATTAAATGCTCCAGTCAAAAGACATAGGGTAGCTGCATGGATAAGAAAACAGGACCTGTACATATGCTGTCTACAAAAAACCCACATCAAAACAAAAGATACATAGACTGAGAGTAAAGGGATGGAAGAAAAAATTTCACGCAAATGGAAAGGAAAAAAAAGCTGGGGTAGCAATACTAATATCTGACAAAATAAACTTTAAAACAAAGGCTATAGTAAGACATAAAGAAGGTCACTAAATAATGATAAAAGGAGCATTATAACAGGAAAATATAACTATTATAAGCAAATATGCATCTAATATATGAGCACCTAAATATATAAAACAGATTTTGATGGACAAAAAGGACAAGATCAACAGCAATACTATAATAGTAGGGGATTTTAATACCCCACTAACATCAATGGATAGAACCTCCAGACAGAAAGTTAACAAACAGTGGCCTTAAATACACACTAGATCAACTAGATTTAATTGGTAGCTTCAGAAACTTTCACCCCAAAGCAGCAGAATATACATTCTTTTCAAGTGCTCACGGTACATTCTCTAAGATAGACGACATGTTAGGACACAAAACAAGTCTTAATAAATTTAAGAAGATTGAAATCATATCAAGCACTTTCTCTGATCACAACAGCATGAAACTAAAAATCAACTACAACAGAAAAACTGAAAATCATTCAAACACTTGGATACTAAATATAAATAGCATGCTATTAAATAATGAATGGGTTAACAATGAGATCAAGGAAGAAATCAAATATTTCCTTGAAACAAATGAAAATGAACATACAGCAACTCAAAATTTATGAGACACAGCAAAAGCTGTCCTGAGAGGGAAGTTCATAGCATTACAGGCATATCTTAAGAAGCAAGAAAAAGCTCAAACAATTTAATCCTGCATCTAAAAGAACTAGAAAAAGAACAGCAAGTCCAGAGGAAGTAGAAGGAAGGAAATAATAAAGATCAGAGTGGAAACAAATGACATAGAGGCTAAAAAAACAATATAGAGGGTCAATGAAACCAAGAGCTGGTTCTTTGAAAAGGTAACAAGATTGATGAACCTTTAACCAAACTCACCAAGAAAAAAAAGAGGACTCAAATAAAGAAAATTAGAAATGAGAGTGGAGAAGTAACAACTGACACAGCAGAAATACAAAGTATTGTAAGAAAATACTATGAAAAACTGTATGCCAAAAAATTAGACAACCTAGACAAATTCCTTGAAAAATATAATCATTCAAAAATCAGCCTGGAAGAATCAGAAAACCTAAACAGACCGATTACACCAAAAGAAATTGAAACAGTTAACAAAACACTCCCAACAAACAAAAGTTCTGGGCCTGATTGCTTCACAGGCAAATTTTACCAAATATTCAAAGAAGAACTAACTCCTATTCTTCTCAAGCTATTTCAAAAAATTCAAGAGGAGGGAAAACTTCCAAACTCCTTTTATGAGGTGAACATAATCTTCATTCCAAAACCAGGCAAAGACACTACAAAGAAAGAAAACTACTGTATAGGCCAATATCCCTGATGAACTCAGATGCTAAAATTCTCAACAAAATATTAAGCAAATCAGATCCAGCAATACATGAAAAAAATCATACATCATGATCAAGTGGGATTTATTCTGGGGAGGCAAGGCTGGTACAATATTCACAAATCAATCAATGTGATTCATCACACAAACAAAAGGAAGGATAAAAACCACATGATAATATCAATAGATGCAGAAAAGGCATTTGATAAAATCTAGCACCCATTTAAGATCAAAACTCTCAGCAAAGTGGGAATACAGGGAACATACCTCAACATGATAAAGGCCATCTATTACAGACCCACAGCCAACATTATAATTAATGGGCAAAAATTAAAAGCAATCCTCTTAAGAACAGGAACAAGGCAAGGGTGCCTCCTCTCACCACTCTTATTCAACATAGTTCTGGAAGTCCTAGTATAGCAATCAGACAAGAAGAAATAAAAGGCATCCAAAATTGGAAAAGAAGTAAAACTTTCATTATTTGTTGATGACTTGATACTGTACATAGAAAACCCTAAAGTCTCAGTCAAAAGACTACTGGAACTGAGAAATGAATTCAGCAAGTTGGCAGGATATAAAAATCAATATTCAGGAATCAGTGGTATTTATATACACCAATAATGAACTGTTAGAAAGAGAAATTAAGGAAACAATTCCCTTCACTATTACAACCAAACAAATAAAGTACATAGGAGTAAATTTAACAAAGGAGGTTAAAGACCTATACTCAGAAAACTATAAAACATTGATAAAAGAAATCAAGAAAGATATAAACATGTGGAAGCACATACTGTGTTCATGGATAGGAAGAATAAATATCATTAAAATATTTATACTACCCAAAGCAATATATAAATTCAATGCAATTCCTATTAAAATACCAGTGTCATACTTCAAAGATATAGAACAAATATTCCAAAAATTTATATGGAACCAGAAAAGAAAGCAAATAGCCTCAACAATCTTGAAAAAGAAAAATAAAGTGGGAGGTATCACACTTCCTGATATCAAGTTATACTACAAGGCCACTGTACTCAAAACAGCTTGGTACTGGTGTAAGAACAAGCATACAGGCCCTGGCCAGTTGGCTCAGTGGTAGAGGTTGGCCTGGCATGCAGGAGTCCCGGGTTCGATTCCCGGCCAGGGCACACAGGAGAAGCGCCCATCTGCTTCTCCACCCCTCCCCCTCTCCATCCTCTCTGTCTCTCTCTTCCCCTCCTGCAGCCAAGGCTCCATTGGAGCAAAGTTGGCCTGGGCGCTGAGGATGGCTCTGTGGCCTCTACACCTCAGGAGCTAGAATGGCTCTGGTTGCAACACAGCAACGCCCAGATGGGCAGAGCATCGCACCCTGGTGGGCGTGCCGGGTGGATCCCGGTCAGGCGCATGCGGGAGTCTGTCTGACTGCCTCCCCGTTTCCAACTTCAGAAAAAAAAAAAAAAAAAAAAAAAGAACAGGCATACAGATCAAAGAAACAGAACAGAGAACCCAGAAATAAATCCACATCTTTATGAACAATTGATATTTGACAAAGGAGGTAAGAGCATACAATGGAGTCAAGACAGTCTCTTTAACAAATGGTGCTGGTTAAATTGGACAGCTACCTGCAAAAAAAAAATGAAACTAGACCACCAACTTATACCATTCACAAAAATAAACTCAAAATGGATAAAGACTTGAATGTAAGTTGTGAAACCAAGATCATCTTGGAAGAAAATATAGGCAGTAAGCTCTCTGACATCTCTCGCAATAATATATTTGCTGATTTAACTCCACAGGCAAGTGAAATAAAGGACAGGATGAACAAATGGGACTATATTAAACTAAAAAGCTTTTGCACAGCAAAAGACAATATGAACAAAATAAAAAGATAACCCACACAATGGGAGAACATATTTTCCAACACATCCAATAAGGGGTTAATAACCAAAATCTACAAAGAACTTGTAAAACTTAACACTAGGAAAGTAAACAATCTAATCAAAAATTGAGCAAAAGGACTGAATAGACACTTCTCCAAACAGGACATATAGATGGCCAATGGGCATGTGAAAAAATGTTCAACATCACTAATCATTAGAGAAATGCAAATTAAAACCACAATGACATATACACTATGGAATACTACTCAGCCATAAGAAATGATGACATTGGACCATTTACAGCAAAATGGTGGGATCTTGATAACATTATACGAAGTGAAATAAGTAAATCAGAAAAAAACAGGAACTGTATTATTCCATACATAGGTGGGACATAAAAGTGAGACTAAGAGACATTGATAAGAGTGTGGTGGTTACGGGGGGAGGGGAGAGAGAGAGAGAGGAAAAGGGGGAGGGGGAGGGGCACAAAGAAAACTAGATAGAAGGTGACAGAGGACAATCTGACTTTGGGTGATGGGTATGCAACATAATTGAACGACAAGATAACCTGGACATGTTATCTTTGAATATATGTGTCCTGATTTATTGATGTCACCCCATTAAAAAAAAACAAAAAAACACAATGATACAGGTCTTCCATATCATGCTTTTTACTTAAAAATTTTTTTAAATTTCTTTTGAATGCTGATGAACAGGAGATGCCAAATCTTTTTCTTTTCTTTTATTTATTTATTTATTTTTTTTGCATTTTTCCAAAGCTGGAAACGGGGAGGCAGTCAGACAGACGCCTGCATGAGCCCGACCAGGATCCACCTGGCATGCCCACCAGGGGGCGATGCTCTGCCCCTCTGGGGCATCGCTCTGTTGCATCCAGAGCCATTCTAGCACCTGAGGCAGAGGCCACAGAGCTATCCTCAGCGCCCGGGCCATCTTTGCTCCAATGGAGCCTTGGCTGCGGAAGGGGAAGAGAGAGACAGAGAGGAAGGAGAGGGGGAGGGGTGGAGAAGTAGATGGGCGCTTCTCCTTTGTGCCCTGGCCGGGAATTGAACCTGGGACTCCTGCACGCCAGGCTGATGCTCTACCACTGAGCCAACCGGCCAGGGCCACCAAATCTTTTTCGCCTGCAAACTACTACCTTCTTTATTTGATCCAGCTAATAACACTGTTTTGTCTTTTTCCAAATAGCTCCAGATATATGGAAAAGATTTATATAGGCGGATGGGGATCCTCAAACCCCTCAGCGAGATCTTCTGAGCTTGGCTTTTAAGATACCTAGAGGCAGAAAAAGCCCAATAGAGATCAGGGGAACTACTAGCTTTTAGGATACGCCCTTAAAGGTTCCAAAGCCCCAAAGAGGTCTCATAGGATGCCATCTGGGTCCTGCTTCAATAGTGGAAAGGAAGGTCATTGAGCTAAAGCCTGCCAGACTCACATGCCTTTGCTGTGAGGAAACAGGGACACTGGAAGGTAGGCTTCCCCCTCACTCCTCTAAGGGAGGGTTCAGTCTCTTCCAGCCCTGCTCCAGCCACCTATGACCTAACCTTGCCCAGAAAGCTGGGGTTTGCCACTGAAGGCTGAAGGTGCCCAGGGCCATCGGCCCCATCTATGACACTGTGGCCGAGCCTAGGGTATTTCTTCCAAGAAGCAGGTAAACTGATCTCATTTGCACAAGGGCCACTTAACTATGTCTTGCCTAAATAGTCAGGGTTTTTATTCTTCCCTTGAAGATCTCTGTTGTGGGTGTTAATAGTCCTATTTTCTGCTGCTTTGTTTAATATATAGTGTTTCCTTTATTCCTCCTACCTCAATGCCCCACTCATATTTCAGGCTGGGACCTACTCCTAATTTAGAGCTCTCTTTCCCCCTTTTGCCAACTTCTATTATGAATCTACCTTTGCCACCCAGCTTAGTGTATCCCAAGGTTCTCTTTACCAAGCCACAGTCGCAGAGCTCCAGGGAAAAGCAACCTGGTCTCATCTCTCCAGGCAGAGGAGAACAGAAGCTCCATATCCACACATGCTGCAGATGGCTTTTCCAGTCTACCTGAATCATTACCAGCTAGAAGCAGCGGTCACTGGGACTTGAACGTGAGCTGCAAAGTATAGAATTGTGACAACAATTTCAGTGCCATGCGGACGTTTCCTGGATGTGGACTTTTCCTGGACTCCTGCTCCTTGTGATAGCTCCTAACAGACTGAACTGGGGTTGGGTTGTATTTTTCAGGGATTTGGCATGGTGTTGGGGCCAACTTGGACTTGGTGAACAGGTTAAGTACACTACTCTTTTATGGATTCTTGCTGTATTGGCGAAGAGTTTGCTTAAAGGCTTTAATCACTGTAAAAAAAAAATAGAAGACTAGATAAAGAGGATATGGCACATATACACCATAGTATACTATTCAGCCATAAGAAATGATGACATCGGATCACTTACAACAAAATGGTGGGATCTTGATAACATTATATGGAATGAAATAAGTAAATCAGAAAAAAACAAGAACTGCAGGATTCCATACATTGGTGGTACATAAAAACGAGACTAAGAGACATGGACAGGAGTGTGGTGGTTACGGGGGGGGGGGGGGCGGGGGTAGGGAAGGAGGGAGAGGGAGGGGTACAAAGAAAACTAGATAGAAGGTGACGGAGGACAATCTCTCTTTGGGTGATGGGTATGCAACAGAATTGAATGACAAGATAACCTGGACATGTTTTCTTTGAATATATGTACCCTGATTTATTGATGTCACGCCATTAAAATAAAAATTTACTTATAAAACAAACAAACAAGCCACAATGAGCTATCACCTCACACCAGTCAGAATGGCGCTCATTAACAAAACAACACAGAATAAGTGCTGGTGAGGATGTGGAGAAAAGGGAATCCTCCTGCAGTGCTGGTGGGAATGTAGATTGATGCAGCCACTGTGGAAAACAATATGGAGATTCCTCAAAAAATTAAAAATTGAGCCTGACCAGGCGGTGGCGCAGTGGATAGAACATCAAACTGGGATGCGGAGGACCCAGGTTCGAGACCCCGAGGTCGCCAGCTTGAACGTGGGCTCATCTGGTTTCTGCAAAGTTCACCAGCTTGGACCCAAGGTTGCTGGCTTGAGCCAAGGGTTACTCGGTTTGCTGAAGGCCTGTAGTCAAGGCACATATTTCAAAAAAACAATCAATGAAGTAAGGTGTCGCAACAAAAAACTGATGGTTGATGCTTCTCATCTCTCTCCGTTCCTGTCTGTTTGTCCCTATCTATCCCTCTCTCTGTCTCTCTCTGTCTCTATAAAAAATTTTTTTTTTTAAATTAAAAATTTAACTGCCTTTTGACTCAGCTATCCCACTTCTGGGAATATACCCTAATAACAAATCACTGATTCAAAAGAAGAAATGCACCCCCATGTTTATTGCAGCATTGTTTACAATAGCCAAATTCTGGAAACAGCCCAAGTGTTCGTCAGTAGACAAGTGGATTAAAAAGCAGTGGTACATACACACAATGGAATACTACGCCGCCATGAAAAAGAAGGAAATTTTACCCTTTGTGAAAACATCGATGGACCTAGAGCCTATCATGCTAAGCGAAATAAGCCAGGCAGAGAAAGAAAGAAAAATATCATATGACCTCACTCATATGAGGAATCCAATGAACAATATGAACTGAAGAATGGAAGAGAGGCAGAGAAGGGATTAAAGCAGTGATAGTCAACCTGGTCCCTACCGCCCACCAGTGGGCGTTCCAGCTTTCATGGTGGGCAGTAGTGGAGCAACCAAAGTATAAATAAAAAGATAGATTTAACTATAGTAGGTTGTTTTATAAAGATTTATTTTGCCAAACGTAGCGAAAATCCGACATAAAGTACTTGGTAAGTAATTATTATATGCTTTAATTTGCTGTAACTCTGCTTTATTAATTTTATAAAGTAAAGTTACTTCCCTACTTTATAAGTCACCAATACTGTGGTGCCAGTGGGCAGTTAGAAAATGTTACTATTAACAGAGATACAAAAGTGGGCAGTAGGTATAAAAAGGTTGACTAACCCTGGGTTAAAGAGTCCAGAGGGAAAGCAGTCAGAGGGGAAGGGGATGAGAGGAGCGGATCAAAGAAAGGAAAGACATTAGTGAAAGTATATAAACATAACACAGAGAGATAGAGGGCAGGATAGTAAATTGTGGGAGAAAGGGGGGAAGGTGGAAGGTGGTGGGGGAGGGGGCAAAGGGGCTATCAAGGAGAAAACGGAGGGGAAGGGAGGGAGAAATATTTGGGGGTACACTTGTAACTATGTAAACACAAATTAAAATCAATTTAAAAAAGTATACAAACAAATGAAACCCTAATATATTGAAGACACATTACCTTTTCTTTTGGCACCTCTCACGAGCTAATACTGCTGGCTCAAAGCAGCATCACGACTTTTTAACTCATACTTGTACAGTAAAGACTTGGGCATAACAAACCAGGGAAAGAACACAGACGGTAGCATGAATGTGCTTAACGTAGCTTAGGAAATATAACTTGTTCTCTGGGCTCACAAAATTGTAGTCTTTGAGGAGGGTCCTTATCTGTTTTGTGGACTGTGGTACCATGAACAATCAGTACAGTACACAGATTCAGACAGGCAAGCAGTGAGCAGATGCTGCAAGAATCAATGAATGAACATACCTGCATGGAACTCTGGGGAGTTTACTTTGTGCACTCCTCTCTAGTTAGCAGTTCCTTCCTCATAGCACTGACCGCCTCCTAACTCCCACCAATTCAACAAGTTGATGATCCAACAGGTCTTGAAAACGCTAGTCCATGTTCTCCTAACTCCTCTGAGCTGCCTCTCCCCGCCCCCATACTTTTAAAACACTGCATCCAGTCAGATGAGAAAGTAAGCTGAGCAGTGGTCCTGCTGGTACCTTGTCTATCCTGGAGACCATGAACGGTTTCTTGACAAAGGCAATACGGGCATCTGTGTTCAGAGCAAGGAACTCCTGCATCTCTTCACTATTAGCGATCTCAGGAATGGCACAGAGTTGCTGTAAAAGACACAAGAACTTCAAAGAGAAAGTCTAGTCCCTAAGATCTCTCCACCTTGGGTGTCTGGTGGGTAAAATGAGCGCACAGCCAAAACAGAAGGATGCTGACCTTTAGGAATGTTTCCAGGAGGCTCTTACGGGCTTCAACTTTGTCACTATCCATGTTTCCAAATGGGAGATCCGGAAAGAGCTTTTTAGGACCCTTCACATCTTAAAAAAAAGAAAAAAATTACTCAGTTAACATTCTTTGAGAGCTATTCCATGTAAAACACAGATTATATGTAATAAAAACTAGAATTGTTAAATTTATTTCTCTGGGATTTTTATTTCAGGAGTTCCAAATATACCCCAGGCATATAATACATACAACCCCCTCCCATTATTATGTGAATGTTAAGGTATAAAGAACATATATTATATACTACAATGGTTATGAATAAGGGCCCTGAAATCCAACTGCCCAAGTTTAAATTTCAAGTTGCTTAACCTTCCTTTGATTTTGTTTCTTTTCTGTAAAGTGGAGATAATGGTAGTATCTATCTCAGAATGTGTTACCCAATTCAATGAGCTAAATATGTAAAGTGCTTAGAAGAGGCTCTGGCATATATTTCCAAGCTTGCCTCAGTAGTAGCTATTGTTATTAGGAAAGAAAATGCTTAACTGAAATCCAGTTTGTGCCTAAACTTATTAAAATGTTTATTTGGGTAATAATTAGCTTTTTAAAATAAACAATGTAGCTGCTTACTAGCTTATTTTTAGAATTAAGTTTGACTACATTTTTTTATTGTCTGTCTTATGGCATACCTAAAAAAAGTTATTAGAGGCAAGTTGGCAAGGGTTTCTGGATAATATTTTCATACTTAAGAACAATCAATCTGTGAATCTGGAAGATTGATTTCACTCCTCACGCTACCTCACAGACATAAACGGAACTGTGAAAGTTCCTTTCTTAAGCGGAACTAAATGGGACACCAGGGCAAAACATTCAGTGACGAAGGAGTACCTCAGAAACAATGTGACCATTGCTGTCCAGTACTAAAACCCAAATCACCTGAATGTAAACCAGGGGGAAGGGGCAGTAAAAGACCCTTGAATGTCTCATTCTCTTCCTCCATCCCTCCCCACAAACCAACGGGCCACCAGCCTCTCAGATCAAGGTAGCTAGATGTGAAAAGCAAACAGGCAGTCCAGGGCTGGGGGAACTGCTGACTTTTGATGAATTTGCGTAGATCTGATTTCTCCTCCAGACGGGTCTGTAGGTTCAGGAACTCGCGGTAGCGGCGGTTCACAGTATGGTATGCCACCTGCTGTAGGCTGCTGCTGCTCTCGCCGTCAAGGGCCGTCTCATACTGTTGAATGAATAACCTTGTTTACCGTGACAGTTCAACAGCCACACAGTAAGAGGGTAGGACCCTGTTCTTCACTGTTCCGGAACCTACCAGATATGGTAGCTGCTCTAAGTTGTAATGAACAACTCAAATTCCAAGGAGGGCTGAATGAAGGAATGAGATGCATTTCCCAACATAATGTGGCCCAGAAAGTGAAAAAGGAGTTTTACTGCTCTCTACTTCTTCCATCTCATAGCTCCATCCTCCAAACACTTTCCTCTAGCCACTTATAAAAATGGGTACAGAGCCTGACCAGGCGGTGGCGCAGTGGATAGAGCGTTGGACTGGGATGCGGAGGACCCAGGTTCGAGACCCTGAGGTCGCCAGCTTGAGCGCGGGCTCACCTGGTTTAAGCAAAAAGCTCACCAGCATGGACCCAAGGTCACTGGCTCGAGCAAGGGGTTACTCGGTCTGCTGAAGGCCCACGGTCAAGGCACATATGAGAAAGCAATCAATGAACAACTAAGGTGTCACAACAAAAAACTGATAACTCATCTCTCTCTCTCTTCCTGTCTGTCCCTATCTATTCCTCTCTGACTCTCCCTCTGTCCCTGTAAAAAAAAAAAAAAAAAAAAAAAAAAAAAGGGTACCGAACTATTTTTCAAATCCCAAAGACAGAATGTAAACCAGAAGGTATAATACAACACTGATATAAATGATACAACCTCTTTCACCCCGTAATTATGGGGCTGGATGTTATAAGAGGATAAATATTTTGCCATTATATTCAACCTGTAATTATGTATTTTAGTTGGGGGAAAAATAACTTAAAACAGCTGGTGAACAAAAATCATTTGTCTGGAATGCATTAAAGGGACATGCATGTGTTTTTGTTTTGCTCAGGGCAGATGAATTATTATTATTCTTGGAGTTAACTAAATATTTTTTTCTAAAGTACATATCATCCATATGATTAGAAGACACGTGAAGATCGGAGATGTTATAAGGGGTTCAAGTTCACATGCTTGGAGGGCCAGTATGTAGGAAAAGAGAACCTGTACTGTATGCTTCCCCAGAGCCAATACCCTGAACATGAAAGCTGCAACTTAGTACAGGGGAGGACTTTTAAATACAATGAAATGCTGTGGAAGAACCACGTATGTGCTTGTTCTCAGAAGTAGGTTACCGTGCTTGGTTGAGACACTATACTGTGGGCAAGTAATGGGAGAAACAATTTACTTGTTGGTGGGATTTGAGCCAGGTGTTTTAAAAACTTCTAGAGCCATAGAGAAAGAGAGAAGTATTATGAGCTGACATGAACAAAGTAGTCCATCAGACCAGCAAAAGGTCTAGTTAAGAGACAGGTAGAATTCCAGGTGGAGCTCTCACACTGCAGGGCCTTGGAGTTATAAGGCTTTCTGTGGAATATTCTATTCCTTGAAGGACACTATCAATACCGATACATTTCCAAACCTCGCTAAAATTTGGTAAAAAAACCTAACTCTCCAGGAGCTTTTCAGGAAACTGTTGCTCTAATTGAACCAGCCATCTGATACATAAACGCCTTTTATGATTTCTGCAAAGTAGTTTCCACTTCTGTACTTAAGCATCTCTAGAAATAAGGAACTTACTATCTTCTGAGATATGTATAGATATATGTAAACAATCTTCCTTTTAAAACAAACTACAAAAGATATGAGTATTTTTAAAAAGAAAGAAATCAGCAGGGAACAAGTATAAAAAAGAGGAATTTTGGATAAGGCTCTATACATTGGGAACCACTGAAAAATATGACCCTTAGTATCTTAACAACCTTGAGATTCTAGGACTGTGTAGGTATGGGATTGAAGGCTACCTGGCTTTACAAATGAACTTCAGACTCATAGCAAACAAGGAGTAGCCCCTCTTTAAAACCCTAGCTTCACCGACTGCTTTCCAAACCCATTACAAGCCCAGTGGGTGACCGCAGTTAGAATCCTGTTACCTTCACCGTGTAGAGTGTGTACGGGTGGAATCCAGTGCCACTGTGCTCTCGAGCAGTAACGGTGCCAGTGATACGCAGGTTCTGGATGACAACTGGGCCATCTGGACTGCTCAGGGGCTCAAAACTGAAGGTGGCTGAGCTGAGAGGACCAGTTGGAGAGGAGGACAGCAAAACCTGTGGCAGACTAGAATCTAGGGAGCTCACACCATTGGTAAGATCTTTCTCTAAGCTGGAGGGACGTGGCGGGCAGGTTCTTTCTGGACTCGCTAGCAGCGTTTTAAGAGAACTGACATCTCCTTGCTCAACCTCCTTGTCTACTGCATCAATCTGGATCTCCGGGCAGGAATTCTGCATGGAGACCAGCAGGCCTGTGTCTGTTTCAGTTCCTGGGCCTTCCTCAGCCTCTGCTCCTTCAATTCTTTCTGAACCCTCAGTATCTTTAGACTCCAGAGACTGGGAGCTGCCTAAGGCACACAGAGCATCCTGGATCCTGTCAGACAGAAGGTTGCTTGGGGTCATGAGCATGATGGTTTCTTTGCCCAGTTCAGACAATGGAGACTCCAGTTCTGCGTCTTCACATAAGAACAGAGGGCTGCGGATATCTGGCTGTAGAAAATGAGATGAGTTGTTTCCTACTTTCCTTTCTTCTGGCCCCCTACGCAGATCTCCCTCTACAGCTTCATGGCCTTCTTCAGCTTCTGGGGAGGCGCGTAGCAGTCCCTCGGGCTCACTGCAGTTGAGGAGCAAGGGCGCTGGAGCTGGAGAGGACGCTCTCACTTCTGGCAGACTCTGTACTTCAACAACCAGTGGCAGAGACGTGGGCACTGAGGGCTGTTCCAAGGTGCTGGCCGGGCAGAGTGGTTTAACCACTGCTGCTGGATTGTTTCTGGCCTTGGAAAAGATGCCCACGAGTACAACGTGGATCCAGTCGGGATCGGAGAGCTTGCTGATCATTGGTAAGAACACATTGCAAGTGATGAGTTCGACCACTACATGGCGTCCTGTCCGGGTCTCCAAGTGGGGCTTTGGCACTAGTCTTCGAAGCAGCAAATTTACAATGCTACGTGCATGGGTAACCTCAGCACTGGAGCTTTGCACAGCAGGATGTGGGGCGGTAGCCCTGAAGTAAGCCTCCCAGAGTTGGGAGGCCTCAACTGTACCACTCGGTTTCCCCGCCACAGCCTCCTTTGCCTGAATGTAGCTCTGCAGGTGACAGCCGCAGAGAGTCAGAACCCTCTGGGCAAGAGCATGACTGTCCACCATGCCCATCCTCCGCCGCAGCTCCTGCGCCAACCCTCGCATGGCCGCCTCCATTTCTTCCTCGAAGGCTGGCTCCGGACTCACTGAGCAATACCAGGATGACACAAAGTCCCGAATAATCATCTGGATGGTGCGGTTGATCTCTTGTTCCAGCTGCCTCTCTGCCTCGGGGTTGGGGGGGCAGACGGCCATTGGGATGAAGCGTTCCAGATGCAAGCGGCCCGAAGCGCCCACGATGGCGTCCGGGCCCAGCCATCCCCCCAGCACCATGAACAGCGCAGAGAGAAGGCAGAGAAACCACACATTGACCAGAAAGTGGATGACCAGGAGCCAGCCTAGCAGGACCCCCACAGCCATTAGCGTCCGGCCACTCAGCAGGCTACTGAGGCCAGAGCTGGACCTGGCTGGGGTCACTTGGAACGAGGACACTGTTTCGGGCTTCATAGCTGAAAGAACCAGGGGCTGCTCCCGACCACCGCTGTGTCCGCAACACTGGGGAGTCGGAGGGGGGGGGCGATTAGGGAACCCGGCGCAGCCCTGGGCCCTCGCCGTCCTACAGGAGCCGCAGAGCGACCGCCCTGGCTCCAGCCCCTTCCGGCGGACACGCTGCTCTCCGGGAACACTGCGCGGCCCGCATCCTGCCCGCGTCTGGGCCTGTGCGCAGCCTCAGGAGCGCGGTGCCGGGCTGGCGGGGCTCCCTCCCCGAGCACTTACAGACGCCCAGGGCCGGGCCGGGCACGCCGGGTCACACACCGCCGGGGGCGGCCGCCTAAAGGGCCCCGGCGTGACTTGGGCTCAGGAGTGTCTTCTCCGCAGGCTTCGGAGAGGCCCTCCGCCGGGCTGCGGCGGCCTGGCCGGGGGACTGCGCTCCCCAGCCCAGATTCTGCTAGGGCTACCGGCTCGTGGCCGCCGGCGACAGCTTCCGGGTCGCCTCCGGCGGAAGCGAGGCATGCTGGGGGAGCGGTCGAGCGCCCGCAGGCGCGGCGCTGCTCGGCGCCCCCTGGTGTTCAGGAGACGCCATCACGGCACTATCACAATGCAGTCCCCGAACCTAAAAGAGTGCGGAGCGCCTATTGGCCAAGAGTTCCCCAAGTGGTAAGAAGCCCTCCAATATCCAGACTTCCTGCTTTAATGATTATATGAGGTCAGCAAACACCTTTTACTGCTTAGGAAAGACTTTCAATTCAGTGTATTTTAATCCTATGTACACATTTTTCACTGAACAACACGTTTTAATATTCACGGCTTTGTCCAATGCATCCTCTCCACTCCCGCGCCATCCCCAATACGCAGCTCTTCGAACTTGTTCTCAGGAGTTGCAGAAAACAAAGCATAAAACGTTCATACAGAGATAGATTTAGTCCTTACATTTCTTACACAGTAGTGTAGAGCAAAATCATGTTTGTGATTTGGAAATATTTGCTAGTGGCATTCCCCAAGCAACCGTTTCGAGCATCTGCTATATTTAATCGCTGTGATAGGTGTGGAGAAGCAGAAGCAATCCTTGTCCTCAAGGATCTTGCAGCTAATTGGGGAGACGAGTTCTTGGATTATGAGTGGATATGTAATAATGCAAGTCAGTGTGGAATAAAGTAAAATGCAAAATCTTATAGGGATTCAAGGGTAGGAAAGATCACCGTAGGTTGCAGTGGTTAAAGGGGAACCTCAGAGAAGGTGATAGCTTTTATGCTGAATCTTTACAGTGACAGTTTCTATTCCCCTGCATTTCTCCTTTCTTATTTCTTCCAAAATACACAGGAAAAGAAGGCAGATGTAGAAATCTATTTTCAGACACTTCTTTAATATATTTGCTTTGGAATGTACTCTGTGTTTGTTTCTGTTTAGTAAATTTTCCTTCAGTTGTCCACAAAGGCAAAAATATCTATAGAAAGATTAAATATCTACCAGTAGCACTCACCATGCATCATCACAATGTTTGTTTCAGTTTCATGTGCAGCCAGTTTCCTTCTCCATCTTGGTTTCTAGGAGCGCTGTCTGCAGTGTGGCTCTCCTTTTTATTTCTGGCACAGGTTGTACACCATTTGTATAGAACTGCTTATAATTGCCCATTTTCAGCATTCTTCTTGCTGTTAGTAGCCTTTCATCATTACAAAATGAGTCCTCAGATACTTAGAGGAATCTTTAGGAAGATTCCGACCAAAAATTGTGCCCACAAGAAGCATATTTTGACTTCTTTTCACCTCTCCATTTCTACTGTTGGCGTAAGATTTCTTTGAATGTGAAAAAGAACCAACATTTAAATGTGGGCATAATTTATGACTATCATTTTTAAAGCAAAAGCTTTGATTTAGGATCAGAGTGTTCATAAAGCAGACTGGGCACATCCCTGATATCCTAGAATGCTGGTCCCCTTACTGCTGCTTCCCTTCTCACAGAGAATGAACATGAGACGTGGGGACTGCCCATATTTGTCTTCCCAAACCATCCCGTTGTCCCCAGGGGCAGTCAGAAGATCACAATGATGATCACAACACCTTACTAAGAGCTAAAATAAAAAAGTGGGTAAAGAAGGGATGATGAAGATTCTGAAGACTTCCTTGTGACAGTTCAGAAAGTTAACTCTGCAGCATAATCTGGGATGTTCAGGGTGGTAAAAAACTGACCTTGAAAGTGAATGCTGGGCTGCCTAACCAGATGATCTGGAGCACCAAGTTAGCCAAGAGTACCTTCCTGATTCTGAAGTGAATCTGATGAAGCAGGACTCTCAGTTGAACATGTCAGTGCACTTGTCATTTGGACTGCTGTGAGCTTCTGCCTCGAGGTCTTGAGCCAACCCCATTTCCAGACAGAATAATCACTCGGAGGAGGTGAGAGGCAGGCCTGTGAACATGGTGGGGGGAGGCTGGCTGTTTAAGCCACATTGCTCACTATCTTGCTAGGTCCTTCCTTCTTTATTTCTTACTATATTTTAAAACATAGGCATAGTACTAGAGTGCTTGGGATAACAAATAAGACTGTAATTCATCTAAAGGGATTCTCAGTCTAGTTAAAGGAGAGAAACACATAAAATAGATGAATATAATTGAGCATTAACATGTGTGGTATGATAGTTACAATAGATGTATACATAATAAAATGTGAACACAAAGAAGGGGTGGTCACTGGGGAATTGGCTGGAGCCAATAAAGTCTTCATAAATGTTTACCCTTAAGTTGACAAAAGAATAAGATGTAAGAAAGTTTCTTTAGGTGGATGTAGGGTAGAACGAAGGGAAGAGGAAGATACAGTCTTTCAGGCAGAGGCAGCAGTGACAAGCAGGGGCAATGAGAGCAAGGGGAACTGCAGCAAGAGGCCGTGCTGCAGGAAGCTCAGACAACACCTCAGTTTCCTCTCAATGACGGGTTTCAAGACAATTTACTAAAGAGAAGGACTTATGGGACGGGTGACTTGAGAAGAGCTGTTGGTTTGGAATTACTGCTATTAGAATTAGAACAGGATGTATTCCCCAAAGTGGAATTGCTGGGTCATAAGGCAGCTCCATTTTTAAAATTTTTTAAGTTAATTCTGTGCTGTTTCCCACAGTGGTTGTGCCAACAGTGCATTCCCACCAACAGTGCACAAGGGTTTCCTCTTCTCCACATGCTCGCCAACATTTGTTGTTTGTTAATTTATTGATGATAGCCATTCTCACATGTGTGAGGTGATATTGCATTTTGGTTTTAATTTGCATTTCTCTGATGATTAGTGATGTTGAGCATCTTTTCATATGTCTATTGGCCATCTGTATGTCCTCTTTGGAGAAGTGTCTATTGAGGTTATTTGCCCATTTTTTAAATTGGATTGTTTGTTTTCTTGATGTTGAGGAATATATCTGAAGAAACTTGAAACACTAATTTGAAAGAATACTGTATATGCACCCATATGTTCATTGCAGCATTATTTACAATAGCTAAGATTTGAAAGCAACTGCAGTGTTCATCAGTAGATGAGTGGATAAAAAAAGCTGGTACATTTACATAATGGAATATGACTCAGCTGTAAAAAAGAAGGAAATCTTACCCTTTGCAAGTGCATGGATAGACCTGGAGAGCATTATACAAAGTGAAATAAATCAAGTACCATATAATTTCACTTATATGTGGAATCGAATGAACAAAATTTACTAACAAATAAAACAGAAACAGATCCATACATATAGAGAATAGACTGACAGCTGCAAGAAAGGAGGGTAGTTAGGGGATGAAGTGAAAAAGGTGAAGGGATTAAGCAAAAACTCCCAAAGAAACTCATAGACACAGACAACAGTGTGTTGATTATGGGAGGGAAAGAAGTGGGAGAAGGTAAAAGAGGGTAAAAGGACACAGATGGTGATGGCAGGAGATTTGACTTGGGGTGATGAACACACGGTGCAATATCAGATAATATAGAAATGCATGCCTGAAACATATTTTATTAACCAATGTCAGCCCAATAAACAAACAAAAAATAAATTAAAATTCCTCTTTCTGGTAAAGAAAAACAATTAAATTAGGGAACTAATGAAGGTCATGCAAAAGAATAAAGAGGGGTGAAGGGCCTTGCTGAGGTTAAATGTCATGAAACTGTTCTCCATAGAAGTTTCTAGACTATGTATTGAAAAGAGTGATTCTTTCTGGAACTGTACTACCCTCGCAGCCCAATTGCTGTTAGTGCGGGTTTGGGTCCAAGTGAGGCTTTAAGGATTGAACAGCCTTACATTTCTAAGGAAAAGGGTTTTGTTGGGTTTTTTTTTTTTTTTGCAGGAATATAATGCCTAACAAACTGACATAATATAACAAACTAATATAACATTTCTGCTCACAACTTAATGCCCTGAAGTTGGTCATTTGCTCACACCAAGCTGCAGTGTAGCAATGATCCCAGCTAAAATTAAGTGTTCTATTACTACAAATATTAGTGCTATTATTAGTAATACTTGGCAGTCTCTGCCAAACTTGTGGTTTAGAATAAGAAGACAAAACTGTTATAAATTTCAGATCCAATGATGTTTCTGTATGAAACCTCAGATAACTTATTGACAAATTGTGAAAAGAATGGAAAACTTATCTAAATGACAGGCAAAAGCACAATATATTGAAATTATTTACATTTTTATATGTTAGCAACAAAACACTTGAAAACAATAATAAAAAATAAAATTTACAATGGCAAAAAAAATACTTAGATATAAATCTAACCAAACATGTGTAAGAATTTTTGGAGAAGATTATAGAACTTGAGTGAAAAAAACATTAATGTTCAACATTCATGAAAAAGAATCCTCAGTACTACAAAAGTAACATCCTCCTCAAATTGATTTACAATGCAGTTCCAATAAAAATCTTAACAGTATTTTGAGAAGAACATGGTAGATTGATTTTATCATTTATATGGAAATTAAAAGGGTCAAGGATAGCCCAAATACTAAAGGAGAAGAAAAATAAGGTGAAAGGACTTGTCCTTCTAGATATCAAGTTTTATTATAAAATGATGGTAATTAAGACTGTGCTGTTGGTGCCCAGAGAGACAAATTGTTCATTGAAACAAGACAGGGAGTCCTGAAACAGATTGATGAATATATGTGACCAAAGAAGCTTTCAGATCAATGGGGGGAAGGGGGGGCAATGGTTCTGGGACAATTGGTTTTATACACCAAGAACATAGCATAAGCTCTCTACTGTACAAAGAGCACAAAAGTCAATTCCAGATGGATTAAGGACTTAAATATAAAAGCAAAACTTCAAAACATTAGAAAATGTGGGAAAATGTATTTCAGCCCTCAGAGTAGAGAAATTTTTTTTTTTTTTTTGCATTTTTCTGAAGCTGGAAACGGGGAGAAACAGTCAGACAGACTCCCGCATGCGCCCGACCGGGATCCACCCGGCACGCCCACCAGGGGTGACACTCTGCCCACCAGGGGGCAATGCTCTGCCCATCCTGGGCTTCGCCAAGTTGCGACCAGAGCCACTCTAGCGCCTGAGGCAGAGGCCACAGAGCCATCCCCAGCGCCCAGGCCATCTTTGCTCCAATGGAGCCTTGGCTGCGGGAGGGGAAGAGAGAGACAGAGAGGAAAGCGCGGCAGAGGGGTGGGAAAGCAAATGGGCGCTTCTCCTGTGTGCCCTGGCCGGGAATCGAACCCGGGTTCTCCGCACGCTAGGCCGACGCTCTACCGCTGAGCCAACCGGCCAGGGCGAGAAATATTTCTTAAAATAGAAACCACTAATGAAGATAAAAGGATGGATGAATTTTTTTACAATAGAATTTAGGATTTCTGTACATCATAGGTTATGATGAAGAAAGTAGAAAGTAGAAATCTATATGCATGTAATTGAAAACATTCATATGTATAAATATTTTTTAAAAACTACTAACCGATAACCCAGATAACCCAATAAACAAACTGGCAAAATAAATAGGCATTCTACAAAAGAGAAAATATGGGGAGAAAGAATTTAATATTATTTAAAAACTCATTCATAAATTGGAAAACTCTAAATCAAAAGAGTTACTCTTACACAGTCTGGTGTGTATATGCAACTCAAAATACTTTAGAAAATAATTTGGCATTGTGAAATTGAACTTTTATGTAGTTTATTTCCTATCAATCCCACGCTTAAGTATGTATCCTACAAAAATTCTTCACTTATGCACTAGGAGACGTAGATGATTGTTCATTGAAATATTTTTCATAATATGAAAAGAAAAACTGGAAACATCCGAAGTATTCATTCACAGAACTACACCTACATATAACAATTTGGATAAATCTCAATGGAAAAACACATCTTTCGAACAGTGCCTATGACACTTTAACTTGTGGGTGCCTTGTTAAAATGAAGATTCTCATTTAGTGAATCCGGGCTAGCGCTCAGATTCTGCATTTCTAACAAGATTTTGGATGATGCTACTGCTGCTGGTCCAAAGATTATATTTTCATTAGCAAGCTCCTAAGACATAGGGTAAGTATTTTTTTTTATGAAGCTTGAGACCAAGCTACACCAGTGAGTTATTTAGGTAAGCAGTACATATATATGGCATAAACTGACCAAAAAACATAAAATACAGAGTAATAATTATTATTTCAGAAGACAGGACTTGTAGGGCTGCATTAGATAGATGCAAGGTATAGGTAATGTTATAATTCTTAAGTTGTATGGTGGATCATGGATTTTGTTATATTGATTAGTTCTGTAATCTTAACCTCAACCTTATGACCCTGACTCTTAATCAATAAAAAGAAAAGATTAGGTCAGTAGGCATTTTCAATCCTCACTATTAACCAGAATCACTTGGGGGAGATTTAGAAAACCCCGATACCTACTATCAATGGCCAAATATTCTGATTTCATTGCTCTGGTTGAAACTTAGGTATTAGTGTTTACTAAACGATTGCCGCATAGTGCTGATTATAACTAGGTTTGAGAACTACTTCTGAAGTTCTTAATGTTAGTAAAGTCTGTGATTTGAACATAAAATATATTTTTCTTATTAATTGGACTTATTGGAAAAGTTTTCCTGGTTCAGCTTAAATATTATGTTCTTCAGTAATTAAAATAGGGGCTTTTAAACTGTAATCTTCCTGACCAGTTAGAGTTTCGTCATCTGGCTCACTGTTGTTTCTGTTATCTGATACAATAACCAGCAGAGTTGCCATTTACTGTGCATGCATGTGAAAAAGATACCAATGAATACTGGTTTGCTGAGCTCTGGTTCACTGAGTATTAGCCAGAAGTGTCCTCCGGGCTAATTTTCATCTCTCCTCTGGGCTCCTACAACAATTTGCGTTTTCTGCACCAAGGCACTGCTACTTATCAGTACAATTATTTGTTTGCAGGTCTGTCCCTCCTCCTACACTGTGAGCTTCTTAAGGCCAAGGTCAAGGTTGCATTATTTTTAGACCCTCAGAGCTTAGTCCAGTGCCTCAGTAACTGTCTAGGAAAGTAGTAGATAAATGATTAAAATTTATTTTTTCTACAGTATATAATGAACCTTTGCGGCTTCATTCCTGGTCCTAATCTAATGATTCAGGAGTCAGGACTTCAGAAAACACCATCTCTATTTTCTACAGAGCTAAGTAGATTTAATATTCTAGAGTTGTTTTAGGTTCACAGAAAAATTGAGTAGAAAGAACAGAGTGTTCCCATGGGTTCTCTGCCCCTCTCCCCCAGTCTTCCTCACTATTAACATCCTGCACCACAGTGGTACATTTGTCCTAATTGTCCTAATTGATTAACCTACATTGATACATTATCATCACCGAAAGCCCATAGTTTACATCAGGGTTCATTCTTAGTGTAGTGCTTTTCATGAGTTATGTGTATAATGACATGTATCCACCATTATAGTATTACCTGTATATAGAATAATTTCTATGCCCCTAAATCCTCTGTGTTGTGCCCATTCATCCCCACTGGTGACCACTGATCTTTTTATTGTCCTCATAATGTTTTCACTTCCAGAATGTCATAGACTTGGAATCATACAGTATGCAGACTTTACAGATTGCTTCTTTTACTTAGTAATATAGTTAACTTTCCTCAAGACCATTTTGTGGCTTGATAACTCATGCATTTTCAACACTGAATATAATATTCTATTGTCTGGATGTACCAGTTTACCCATTCAGCCTACTGAAGGACATCTTGGTTGCTTCCAAGTTTTGGCAGTTATGAATAAAACTGCTATAAACATCTGTGTGCAGATTTTGTGTGAACATAATTTTCAAATCCTTTGGGTAAATACCAAGAGATTCGATTTAGATTGTACAATGACAGTATGTTTATTTGTGTAAGAAAGTGCCAAACTGTCCTCCAAAGTTGCTGTAATATTATGCATTCTCACCAGCAATGAATGAGAGTTCCTGTTTCTCCACATACTGGCCAGTACTTCTCGATGTTCTGGAGTTTGGTCATTCTAATAGGCGTTTAATGATGTCTCATTGTTGTTTTATTTTGTGTTTCTCTGATGACATGATGAACATCTTCCCATGGCATTATTCTTCATCTGCATACCTTCTTTGGTGAGTATGTTCAGGTCTTTGCTCATTTTTAAAGTTGAGTTAGTCATTTTCCTATTGTTGAGTTTTATGAGTTCTTTGTACATTTTGAGTAGCAGTCCTTCACCAGATACCTGTATATCTTTTGAAAGATTTTTTTCCTAATCCTGTCTTCTCAATCTGACATAGATTTTTTTATATCTCTGATATCAACCTGAAATTTGATTATTTGCCTTTCTATGCCAAAGTGGAGAAAAGGGGAGGGGGATCAAGTTAATTGAGGATTTAGGTTAATATTGTCCTAGTTGATTGAAACATTATTATCTTTGGCTTTGGCGGGAAGTGACATGCCCATTATTTTCCAATCCCTTAAGTGTGGGTAAGGCAAAAAAGACTCTCTACCTTCCTACTCACCCCATCTTTGTGCCTGATCTCACTCTGTCTCCTTTTACCTGACCAAGCTATCCATGGCCAAGTTCCTGGGTGAATGGGTGACAATGAGACCCCCTCCTTCTCTCTCACACATTACTCTAGACGTTCTTTGGAGCTTACAATTAGAGAGAGAGAGAGAGAGAGACTTGTGAATGTAGCCAGCATTTATGTGTGGGGCTCCTTGGGAGCTGAGAGAGGACTTGTGGAAGCAAATGCTTCATGAGGGACAGGAGTCTTTGGTGACAGACAGGCAAGAGGCTGTGGACCTTGGCTCTGTAAGCTGATGCTGGCTGAGCCCAGGCAAACAGCTGTGAGAAACTTCCTAATGAGAAGCATCCTAGGCTTGGAAGAGGGGAGCCTGGAGACCAAGCACATGTCTTTTGGGAAGCAGAAGAAAGGACAAGGCCTTTGAGAGCAAAGTATAAGAGGTTTGTAGGACAGTTTTGGAGTGTCAGGGAAGGAGGACTGAGTGTAATGCTGATGTGGTTCTTGTCCGTTCTTTCTGCACTGGCCCATAGATAAACCCTGCCTAACCCTTTACTCTGATGCCCAAGGTCCCATGTACCTGTTTTAGTGAACCTCCCACCTGACTACATCCCCTTATATTTCCCTGCATGAATTCTGCCCTGTGAGACTTTCCTTCTCACTGTCTTCCTCACAGGCATGATCCCTCCCTGCCTGAGTCCTTTTTTCTGTGTTAGCCTTTAGCCTTCTCCTATAGCCCCTCTCATTCTTCCTCTAATTTTACTCAAAGGGGAATCAAGAACACAAGCATACTAGAAAAAGGACTGGTCTTGTGTTCCTCTGCAGTATTTAGAAAAGAGCTTTAAACATGTGCAGATACAATGAAGCTAGAAGAAGAACTGTGAATGTTTTTTTATTCTATCTTTAGACAGAACCTCACTGAAACTATTTCTGGGAACACCCAATTCTTGGAAAATGTCTCCTGGAAATGTCACTAATACGCAGTTTTGAGGGAGGACTCCTAGGGTGCTGGCTAAGAGCACAGGCTCTGGGCAGGCACCTGAGATCCAGTTTCATGCCACCACCTGAACTCTCTGTGTCCTCTGGTCAGGCTACCCAACCTCAGTTTTCTAATATGGGGATATTGATAACATTTACTACCTCAGATTATAGTGAGAACTAAGCAAGTTAATATACATACAATACTTCAGAATCTGGTACATAGGACGTGCTACATAATATATAAATGTTTGCAATTATTTTTAATGAAGAGCTAAAAATTTGTCTTTCCACTGGTCAGCATTTTTCAGGCTCTTGGCACTTGTTATATTTTCAAACTCTGCTTTGGTAGGGCGGTGAGTCAGATGGGAAGAGGTGGGGGCACGCTTTGGGGAAGAAGTAAAAATCCTTCCAAACAGAACAGACACGGAACAAACGAGGCTATCAACAGGATTCCCAGGAGTCTCCTCCCCCTCCCCACTCCATCATCCACACAAAGCCATCGTCCTGCTGCAAGCGGAGGCTCCGATTTGTGTACTGTCACTGTCTGCAAAAGGGACTTGTCGGAGTGAAATGAAAAATGTTATCATTATTTCCTATTTTTCTCGATGTCTCAGTCATTGAAGGTGTCCCATTCAAGGCCATTTGGGTGTCATCAACACACCAAGTTTAAAGAGGAAAGATGATGAATTGTGAATGTTTATGAGGCAACAGCAGCAATTATCATGATGGTAATGAAGAGGAAAGTGAAGAGATTGGCCCAGTGGGATGTTTCTCCCAAGCCTAGGACGGTGGAGGGAAGTGCTCCGGTGACTTGGGCATTACCATTGCACCAAGATGGATGGAGCGTCTTACCCAACAGCCCTTGCAGATACATTATTAAAATTTTTTTTTAAAGAAATATGCCTTGTGGAGCCAGGTTTGCAAGTTTTACATTGAGCGAACAGCTATTTCTTATGTTAAGTTATTTCAGCTGTAGAATAGAGAATTGTTGAAATAAATGGCTAGAGAATTCGAATTGCATTCATTCTTGACATTGGAACTGACAAATAGCTTCATTCCCCCACTGAAATGGAAAGTTTATTAGACTGAGACACAGGCAGGTTCTGGGGAGGAGGGTGCATCTGCATTTTATTTTTATTATAACTCTTCTAAGATGCTGTGAGAGAGTAAAATAAAATGCTTTTCTGAAATCCCACTGGGATCTATCCCTTACCCCTTTCTCCACATTCAGCTGGAAATAAAACCAATTAAAACATTAATTTATAACCTGTATAAAAGCCATTCTGACAGCTGATTATAGCCATGTGAGCATGGAGTTCTCAGGAGGAATGATGCTGGTAGGTGGCGGAGGTGGCGTGAGAACTCGGCATCCCGATGGGCTGAGCTGGGGCCCCTGCCCATCTGAACCAGCCCACCAGGTGCTGGGCATCTCCAAAGAGAAAGGATTGATACTGGGATGGTCTTAGGGGATCTGGAGGACAGTTTTGCCAGAACCCTGAAAACTGTTCATAAGAATATTGTAGATTTCTCCTTGATGTTTCCTCAACATTAGATACTTCTCCCCTCGCTGCCAGCAGAAATCATTGCAAGGAGAGAGGCAAAGCATGTGACATTCAATGAAGCATGAACAGGATGAGGCACATGGAAGCTGCAGGCTTGCTGGGGTTGCTGGGAAAACTCACCTGGGCATTCAGGTTGCAAATCATTCTGATCCTTCTGATCGTGTCTTCAGAGGGAGCTGCTCATCTTCTCAACACCATCCCTTCCCATCTTAAGGTCCTTGATCATTGCTCTTCACCTTTTCTTCCCAAACTTGTTAGGGGCCTGCACATCTAGCAGACTTCATGAAGTACAACTTACCCAGTTCCATAGTGGAGAACAGCCACTCCGCCAACTCTGGTGACTTAACACTGATTGTTAATTTATAAAAGCCTGATGAAAGGGCCTCCTGGTTCCTGGCCCTGCCCACATGGATGCCACAGATTTTTTCTCATGTCTCCTGAATATCATGTGCCCTTCATTCTCCCACTCCCGGCAGAAATCCCCACTGCAGGGCCTGTGACATCTCTGCCTGATAAGATCATGCACCAGGTAATCAGCCTCATGTGCAACATTCTAGGTATTTCTCACCACTTCCCAGTTTGAGCTATGAGACCTGGGAAGCAGGGTCAGCCCCCGGGAGCCAAAATCTATGTTGGAATTTGGCCCTGACCACTTAGCACACATAGCCAAGGATTTCTGGGGCCCCCTCTTCCACAAGGCTTGAGAGAAGGCTTCTGAAGTCTTTGGGGTCCAAAACGCACTGATCAGAGGATTGTGTGTGTATGCTGTTTCCTTAAGAAAAGTTCTTTCTCTGATGGGCTCACTGCAGTCCTTCAATAGAACCAGTACTTGTTTCTTACAGAAGCCCTAGAATGTTGAATGGAAGCTCTGATCGTATGGCAAATTAATTTAAGCAAAATAGTTAGTCCCTGTGTCAAACTGAATCTTCTGCTATGCTCATCCTGATGATCCTCTTTGTAATTCTATTATCTGTGTCTGTCTTACTTGAAAGCTCATGCTTTCCCCAGACTGTGTCTTATTGGAAGACTCAGGAATTGAATCCTGTCCTTACACAAAAAATAGGTACCTAGAGAACTCTTCAAATATGGAACCAAATAGAATTTTTGCAATTATTCACCGGTGCTAGGTAGTGCTGTGCTGTGAGCCAGAGCCCCAAGGCACAACTTGGGGCTGCAGGAGCTGCTCCATGATGCCATCCTGGGTGCACGCCTCAGAAAGGACCTTGAAGGAGAGGACTTGAGTGTCCAAGGTTGAAGCAATTATGCCTCCTCCCAGGAGTGGTCTGCATGCTACTTTTCTCTAAGAACCTCATCGTTCGATGGGTTAGATGTTAAAATGTTGATAGTATGGGGATGATTTCATGATCTAAATTTCCCATCTGCTGTTGTTAATGATAGTTATCATTTTTGAGCCCTTACTATGTGCCAGTCATTATGCTAAGTGCTTTAATATTTCATTATATTTCAGTATTCATCTCATTTAAGTTTTCTACACACTCATATTCAGTGAGAGCACTAGATTAATTCCACTCTCTCAGAACTTTGGTTATTCTTGCTCTAGGCCCAGTGATGACATGTTATTCAGGACTGTTGGCTGTCATTTTTAGGCTAAAAGTCAATGAAGATCTAGGCCCCAGGACATTCAGAAGGGAGAAAAGAGATTTCAACTCTATCAGTTTGCCAATGATATGTAGGCACGGTCCAGCTTTTCTAGCCAAGTAGAAGGAGACAGTTATGCGTTAGTATTCCTTCTCTGTTGGTACCTGCTGGACTAGATTTACACAGCAGTCTTCGTTAATTATTGGCATTCTCTCCTTATCAGCGAACTATGAGCATGGTGAGGTAGCTTCCATGAGAAATTAGGTTTTATGTTTCTGTGGGTTGGTGGAGAGATTAGAGGGGGCAAGGTAAGGAAGCATGAATTCTTCAGCTTGGTTCACAAGGTCATGGTTCACCCCAAGTGAGTGAGTCCATATATTTTGATGGTTCTGTTCAGTCTCTGGGATATGCCTTATCTGTCCTTGTCTTCTGTGTCTTTGTGCATTGTTCCTCTATCCCTGGATGTTGTTGGTCGCATATCTAACTCCTGATTCCTATTCCTTCCCTTACACATTCTTCCTAACCTGTGAAGTCTTTCTACCCAAACTCAAACTTCCTCCTTTCCTCTTTCCTTACTTTTTTTCCTTCCTTCTTTCTCTTTGATTTTTGTTTGTACATTAAAAATTTCATCATCACAATTTTATTTTAGAGGTTAAATGTGAAAACATGTAGGTTTCGTAGCAAGATTACTTGGGTTTCAATTCTGCCTCTTCCTTTTCCTATCTGTATGACCACGAGAGATCTCCCTAACTTCCTTGTGCCTCAATTTCCTTATTTGTAAATAGGATCGACATTAAAAGTACTTAGCTCACAGGGCATGTTAACATTGCCTAAATTACTACACAGAAAGCCTGCAGGAGTTTGTTTAGCATATAGTAAGCTCTCAATAAACATTGTGCATTGTTATGCTATCAGTATCTTTTTTATGTTTATGCTGCGATGGAAAACAGGCTCATTCAGGCTAGTTATTGAAAGGAAAAAAGAATTAATTGTATGGATACAAAAGTATTAGCAGTAGGACGGCCTCAGGATAGGGAGGAGGCCCAGGGACTGGCTACTCTCTCCATCTTGGTTTCACAGACTGTGTGGTGTCTCAAAGCATCTGCTTTTCTTTTTGATTCACACTACTGGTCAACTAAAGCTCTCCACATTCTCCAGCACAAACCTTAGAGAAAGGTAGTTTGATCAGTTTTCCTAATTGCTATCACTGCTTCTGAGTAGAGCGCTTCAATGCAGACTTCCTCAGGATCACCTGAGAGTAGGTGGCACACAGTACAGAGACCCCCGCACCCCAGAGACCTCAGGGAGTATGTGCAGCCTGTCAGACTGCGGGGGTGAGTGCATTCGATCAAACATGAAGTCAGTAGTTGAAGTAAGCTTTCACAGAAAATTCCATTAAAATGCTTCCAGTTTTCAGAGGGCACAAAGCAGTTTCCATTTCCTATGTGGTAATTGTCTCTCAGATTCCCCTGAACTAGCTAAATGCAGTCTCCTTGTTCAGTTATAGCAATTTGCATCATGGTGTTACACATACCTGGTAACTTTGCAAACTATGCTAGAGGGGGAGACTTCAATCCAGGTACTTTAAAAAAGGAAAGTCACATGCATTTTGTCTTAATCTGCATAGAGATCAAAGAAGTTAATTATGGCAACAAATTTCCAGTGGTTCAGATTTAAAGTTTGTTGCTGGATGTAGAGGAAGTCTCACTGAAATCCTCCTGTATTTGATGGCAGTAAATTATTTGGCTCTAAGAGTCTAATAGAAAAATTCTATTAGATTTGCAATAACCATATTGTCAAATTTTTTTCTTTTTTAAATTTATTTATTTTAGTATTATTTTTTATGTCAAGGAATTTTCTTGAATGCCATCATCTGAAGTTTAGAATCTTGGGACTAGGGCCCTTATGATACTAGGAAGTATCAAGGCTGCTTACTTGACAACACTCATGACACCCGGGCCTGGCTAAGCTTGCTTAGCCTGTTTAGTGAGTTAATTCTGAGATATCATAAATTAAAGTTCTGAGGTTCTTTTAGTTTCCTGAGATTTGTGTTTGTTTCAAAATATGTTCATGTTCAACTTAAATCTGTTTTAAAACTCCTAGAAACTTGAATTTATAATTAGAAAAGGGACATAACTTTTCAAAAGAAACCAAATCATAAACACTGCCTGGTAGCTCAATTTTAATGTTTAAAAGGCTAACTGAAGCCATTGAAATTTTCCATGCTTGTCAGCAAGGTGACCAACTTTTTTACAATGAAAAGGAAGACAAAAATAAATTGAAGAAAATAATATAGTAAATAAAAGAAACATTTTATTCATTGCAACAATAATGCACTATAATATTATATGATAAATGCATAATAAAAACATTTTTAATATTTTATATTGTAATTATGCTTACATGCCTATTAATTTTTAATAATTATAAGAAAAAAGAACTCATTTAGTAAAACTAAATATCAAATAAAACCACTATTGGAGTGATATTCGGGTGTATTTATCATGTTCTAATTAAAAAACGTCCTGCTTTAAATAGTTATTTAACCAAAAGTGCATTATTAATAGATATGGTTTGAGGTTAGATTTCCACTTTAAAACTCGAATTTCAGGAAAATACTTGTAAACAAAATTGTATATATTTGGAAATTATTAAATAGATAATGAATTCATAAAATGTGAATTGTGCTTACCTGTCTATGATTGAATATTCACTGAGAAAGAAATAATTGTGAGTCTACAATGTCATATGTGCCATGTCATGTTTCAGTAAGAAGTGCACAAAGCCATTTGCACGCTTGGTATATCGCATGTTTTCTCAGGGTCTCCCGTGCAGAGAGCATGTGTCTCATAATCGCATCTCACCGCACTGTACTGACCCTTGACAAATCGTCATGTCAAATACAAATACATCACATCACATGCAATGCATCAACTCTGCATCGGTCAAATGCAGAGATTAGTCTTCCAATATCAAAAAGGAGGACATGTGGGAGGACACTTTTCGAGGGAGGATGGAACTTACAAAAGAAGGATTGTCCTCCCTAAAGGAAGATGATTGGTCTCTTTATAGTGACAGTAACTATGGGGTATGGGAGGGAATTGCTGGGCGGAACAAGAGGCTGGCTTCCCCTCTGTCCATAAAAACATGCATAAGTGGTTGCTGTGGTATTATGTTATATGTTTATCTTTTAACCATTTGAAATTCTGGCTATGACCTTGGACTGAAAAGCCTGACTTGCTGCTGGGGGATTGGTCAAGCTGCTGGGAGTATTATCAGGGTGAAGGGGAGAAGAGAGGAATTCAGATAAGGTGGTGCATCTGTGTGTTTGCTCAGGGAAAATGGAACAGCCAAGGAAAAAAAGTAAATCACATTGCTAGGGAGGACAGAATTAACTAAGGAAGTATTTTACACAGTTCTGACGATTTCACAGCACAATAGATTTATGCCAGAGAGAGCATAGAGCCCAAGGGATCTCTGGGTGAAAAATTATGGAAAAGAATAAGACAGATTAAAAGTAGTTTGTAGTGGATCCAAGATGTTTTGTGTAAAGAGTAGGACATTTAATTCTATAACAATTGAAAGTTATTTGTTGGTGTGTGATTGATACTATTGATATCTGAATGTAATCAGAATTTTGTTTTTAAGATTTTATTTGTTTATTTCAATATATATTTAATATGAGATGGGCTAGCTATCCCTATGACATTAAATTACTTAGCCACTATTTACACTGAAATAAAAAAAAAATACATCAGCCTACGGTTAAGAGTCGATGTTCCCATCCCTACTTAGTCAGAAATGAATCCTTAGCAAAGGGTTAACTTGGGCAATGAATCTGGCTGTCTGCTTGCTATGCTTACCCTTTTGAAGCAAGGTGAGGTTTTCCGGGGGCATAAATGTAGCTTCCTTTTTTCATTAAGACATGGGGAGAAATGAGGAGTATTTGAAGACAACACTCACTTGTGGCCTGTCCCCTTTCCCTCTCTGTGTTCCCATCCAAAAGGCCATCACTGTGCCTTTAGTATTCCATCCTTGCCTTATAACCTGGACCTCAGAGTGCTTGGGAAAGGATCCTTAACAAAAGCCTTTTAAAATTATACACTCCTGTCAGGAGAATTAAAGGCTCTATGGAAGAAAGACTGCAGAGAGAAAACTGATTAAAATGCTGAAAACTCAGAATCATGCACTTATCCACAGAGGGGTTTTTGACTGAGGTATATAGAGATGTAGCTGAACTGAAGAATTTATTCAACTCAAGTCTGCAGGGAAAACCAGGGGTAGATTAAGCAATGATTGATAAATTAAGTGGGTAATTATTTCTATTTTAAAAAACTTTTGCTTTAATTGCATTTTCCTTTAACTATGTTAGGTAGCAGTCTTATGCTGAGTTCAGACAAGTCATTCGATATTTGGCAAACTAGAACGAATCTACCAGATATAGCTGGGAGTGAGAAACTATAGTAATTCCCAAGAGGCTCCTCATCCTGAGGGCAAGGGAGCTAGGCCTACAAGCTTGGCCTATATTGCAAGAGAGCCTCAGGGTCTGAAAGGAGACCTATTCTGTGTACAGTGTGGTGACTGCCACTCCATCTGTAGGAGCACAGAGCACAGCTTCCCTGCCTCCTGGTTCCTGCTCTGCATCCTAGGAAGAGAAGTGAATGTACAAAAGTAAAATCAGGAAAAACTGTCTCACAATTCTTTATGATTTTGAAACACTGGTTTTGATATCACTCTGACCAAAGTCTACTCCAACATGGGAGTGGAGGCTTTGTTGCCATATAGCCTTAGATCACTCCGCAGCATTTTTAAAAATGACATCATGGAGATATAATTGACATATAATAAGCTATACATTTCAATTTGAAAGAATTTATATATAAATTGTGTGTGTATACTCATGAAATAGATATATAAACATGGGATTGTAACATTTACATATTGGGATCAGAATACATTCTAATTTTGCTATTAATTCCCTTCTTGATCAATGTGCTTCTGGTAATTAATTCTTCCAGCATTTTTATGTCTGAAATTGTTTTTATTTCACGTTCATTTTTGACAGATACTATCACTGGGTAAAGAAAATGTAGGATCACAGTTTTTCTCTTTAGTACTTTAAGGTACTTCTAGCTTACATTATTATTTCTTTGGTTATGTGTTTTTATAATTGAATGTATTGGGCTGACACTGAGTAACATAATTAAACAGGTTTCAGGTGCCCAATTCTACAACACATCTCTGTATTCCGTATTGTGTGTTCAGCCTCCCAGTCAAGTATTCGTTCGTCACCATTTAACCTCCCTACACCCTCCTTCATCTCCTCCCCACATCCCAGCAATCACTACACTTTTGCTCATGTCCATCAGTTGTTTTTTTTTGTCCTGTTTTGCTCAATCTCCCTACCCCTCATCTATTCCCCCCTCCCTGACAGCTGTCAGCCTGCTCTCTATGTATGAGTCTGTTTCTGCTTGTTAGTTCATATTGTTCATTAGGTTCTAAACATGAGTGAAACCATATGGTACTTATTTTTCTCTGACTGGCTTATTTCACTTAGCATAATGGTCTCCACATCTGTCCATATTGTCACTAAAGCTAAGATTTCCTTCTTTTTATGGGTGCATAGTATTCCATTGTGCATATGTACCATTGTTTTTTGTTTTTTTTTCCATCCACTTATCTACTGATGGGCACTTGAACTTTTCCACATCTTGGCTATTGTAAATAATACTGGAATTAACATAGGGGTGCATATATTTTTTTCTAATTCATGTTTTAAGATTCTTAGGAAATTTTCTCAGAAGTGGGATAGCTGTGTCCAAAGGCAGTTCCATGTTTAATATTTTGAGGTAATTCCATACTGCATTCCTCAGTAGATATACTAAATTGTATTCACACCAACAGTGCACAGGGGTTCCCTTTACACACTCACCAACACTTGTTTATTTATTGATGATAGCCATTCTGACAGGTGTGAGGTAATATCTCATTTTGGTTTTAATTTGCATTTCTCTGATGACTAGTGATGTTGAGCACCTTTCCATATGTCTCTGTTGACTATCTGTATGTTCTCTTTAGAAAAGTGTCTATTCAGGTCCTTTGCCCATTTTTCATTGGATTTTTTTTTTGGTGTTAAGTTTTATAAATTCTTTATAAATTTTGGATATTAATTCTTTGCCAGATATATTGGCAGATATGTTTCCCTATTCAGTAGGTTGTCTTTTTATTTTGTTGATGGTTTTCTTTTCAGTGCAAATCCTTTTTAGATTGATGAGGTTCCATATGTTTATTTTTATTTTGTTTCCCTTGCCTGAGATCATATATTTGAAAAAAACATTGCTATGAGAAATGTCCAACATTTTACTGCTTATATTTCCTTCCAGGGTTTTTTATGGTTTTGGGTCTATATTTAAGTCTAATCCATTTTGAGTTTATTCTTGAGTATGATGTAAGAAGGTAGTCTAGTTTCAATTTTTTGCACATATCTGCCCAGTTTTCTCAACACCACTTATTGAATAGACTATCTTTATCCCATTGTATATTCTTGCCTCTTTTGTTAAATATTAATTGTCCATATCAGTGTGGGTTGATTTCTGGATTCTTCGTTCTGTTCCATTGATCTATATGTCTGTTTTTATGTCAGTACTATGCTGTTTTGATTATATGGTCTTGTAGTCTAGTTTCATACAAGATAGCATGATTCTTCCAACTTTGTTTTTTTTTCTCAAGATTGTTGTGGTTAACTGGGATCTTTTGTATTTCCATATAAATTTTTAAAATATTTGTTCTAGTTCTGTGAAATACACCACTGGTATATTGATAGGAATAGCATTGAATCTATAGATTGCTTTGGGTAATGTTAACATTTTAATGATGTTTCTACCCATGAACATATGCTTCCACTTATTTGTGTCTTTTAGTTTCTTTCTTCAGTGCCTTACAATCTTTGAATACAGGTCTTTACATCCTTGGTTAAATTTATTCTTAGGTATTTATTTTCTTGAAGCAATTGTGAATGGTATTGTTTTCTTAATTTCCTTTTCTATAGATCATTATTAGTATATAAAAATGCAACTGATTTCTGGATATTTATTTTGTATACTGATACTTTACTGAATTCATTGATCAGTTATAGTCATTTTTTGGGTGAAATCTTTTTTTTTTTTTTTTGTATTTTTCCAAAGTTAGAAGCAGGGAGGCAGTCAGACAGAATTCTGCATGTGCCCGACCAGGATCTACCTGGCATGCCCACCAGGGGGTGATGCTCTGCCCATCTGGGCATTGCTTTGTTGTGGCCGAAGCCATTCTAGTGCCTGAGGTGGAGGCCATGGAGCCGTCCTCAGTGCCTGGGTCAACTTGCCTTGGCTGTGGGAGGGGTAGAGAGAGACAGAGAAGAAAGAGAGGGGAAGGATGGAAAAGCAGACAGGCACTTCTCCTGTGTACCCTGACTGGGAATCAAACCTGGGACTTCCACAGGCTGGGCTGATGCTCTACTGCTGAGCCAACTGGCCAGGGCCTTGGGTGGAATCTTTACAGTTCTCTACATACATTATCATGTCATCTATAGATGATGACAATTTTACTTCTTCCTTTTCAATTTGGGTACCTTTTATTTTTTCTTCTTTTCTGATTGCTGTGGCTAGGACTTCCAGTACTATGTTGAATAAGAGTGGTGATAGCAGACGCCCCTGTCTTGTTCCTGAGCTTAAGGGAAATACTTGTAGTTTTTGTCCATTAAGTATATTGCTGGAAGTGAATTTGTCATGTATTTATTACTTTGAGGTATGTTCCCTTCATTCCCACCTTACCAGCCAGGAGGGTGGTATTACTGCATCACCCATGAGGGGAAGGACTAGTCAGATTCCCAGGAAAGTGGGAGAACATCTCCTGCCTCAAACCCAGACAAGTGAATCACAGTCACCCCTTGAGTCTGTCCAGACCTGTACTCCCTGGCCAAGGCAGCTGCCTCCTCAGCAGAGCCTAGTCTTGCAGGGTGGGCTGAGAGGGAGACCAGAGCGTGGGGAGATTGTCTTCCCCAAGGCTGATGCCATATGGAGGGGAGTGCTCCACCTTAGAAAGATGGCTACTGCTGTATTGGAGAATTAATCAGTATGGGGGTCCTGGTGGCTGTCTCTCCTGAGTCTCTCTCCAGAGCTGCATCTCCTGCGTATCTTCATGCAACTCTAATCTGCTCAGCCCTCCCTCTGCCAGAGCTCAGGGCAAGTGGCTGTGAATGAGATTTTGTGTGTTAGCCTTTTAAGAGGGTGCCCATGTTTCTGTGGACTCCCATCTCTTTTTGGCAGATAAAAACCTTGCTGCTCTTCATTGGCAAAAGCTATGTAGGCACCTCTTCCTGGCTCTGGTGCTCTGAGCTGGGAGCCCGGCCTGAGGTTTAGGCTGTACATGTCTCAGGGAGGACCCTCCCTTTCCCTCTGTAGCTGAGACATCCTTCCAGAACATCATGCATTGCTTGTGGGAGCTCAGGCAGCCCTTCTTACATCTCCACCCTTCCTACCTATCTCAATATGGCTTCTTCTATGACTTGCATTGTTTTTAATGAATAATCTGCTGTCATCACAATATACATACTTGTGTCTGTAATGTGTGCTTTTTCTATGACTGCTAGATTTTCTATTTATTACTAGTTTTAAGCAATTTGGCACAGTGAAGTTTTCTTCACATTCATTGTGTATGAGACTTAAGATTCTTGGATCAGTGATTTATAGTTTTTATAAAATTCAAACAAATTTTAGCCAATATTTCTTCAAATATTTTTTTGTCCCTCCCATGTCTTATTCTCCTCAGTCACTCCAAATATGAATATTGGACCACTTGGAAATTTCCTTCTGTCCTCTGATGTTTCCTTTCTCCGCCCTCCCCATGTTTTCATTTGGGATTGCTTTATTGCAATATATCCAAGTTTGCTAATATTTTATGCTATGTCTAGTTTGCCATCAATGCCATCCTGTGGTTTTTCTTCATCTCAAATATTGTGCTTTATCTCTAAAAGTTTAATTTTGTTCTCTAAAAAAAAATCTTTCATGTCTCTACATGTTAAAATTTTTATCTGGTTTCTTAATCATGTAGAGCAGAGTTTTAAAAAATTGTTTTAATGTGCTAGTCAACTAATTTAATTGTCCATTTCATTTCTAGGTCAGCTTTGATTGATTAATTTTTCATTACTATTGGGTATATTTTTCTGCTCCTTTGCATGCCTAGTAATTTTTTACTAGATTTCAGACATTGTGACTTTTCTTGGTGCTTGAATCTTTTGTACTCCTGTCAATATTCTTGAGTTTTGTTCTCGGGTGTATTTAAGTTACTTGTAAGCCATTTGACCTCCTCAGGTCTGTCTCACTTTTAATGTCTGTTAAGCAGGACTAAAAAAGAGTTTAATTTGAAGCTGAATTTTTTCTTCACCATTATGCTGACAAAACCCTTCTGAATACTCTTGTCAATGTGCTGTTAATTATGAAGCTTTCCCCTATTGCTGGTGAGAACAGGCATTGTTTCCAGCCCTATGGGAGCGTCCTGTACTTTATAATCCTTTTGTTTGCTTCTTTTCTGATCTTGCATAGCTTCCTCACATGCATGGGTCGACTGTACTCAGTCTAATACTTTAGAGAAATTCTTTGCAGATCTCTAGCGTTCTCCTTCTGTGTAATTCTCTCCTTATTGGTACTCTGCCTTACTAAACTCTAACTGCCTTTCCCTCTCTGGGCCCCCACCAACATCTCCTTAATTCAAGGAGGGTGCAGGGCTCTGCTGGATTTCCCCCAAATGAATCTCTCTAGGCAGTAGACTGGGACAAGAATAGATCCAACATTATTTCTCATCACTCATCACTTTCCCTTGTATACCTAATGTCTGATGTCTTCAGGACTATTATTTTATATATGTTTTGAATTTTAGTTACTTTTAGTGGAAGGTTATATCCAGTTCCTGTTGGTTCTTCTTGGAACAGTGTTTATGTTCTGACTTCTGGGATATTAATGAAAGCGCAGGATAGGGGACGACTCTGCCTGTAATGTACCATCTCAGAACCACATGGTATGCTGTTCCCTCTGCAGAAAACACTATTCCACAATTTGTTCACCTAGTTAACTCCTATTACTTTTCTTAGTCTCAATACACACATGACTTTGTTCAGAAACCTGTTCTGTGAGCATCTGTTCTTTTTCTGACTTCCTTTTCTGAAAGATGATTTTATGGCATTCTGTGCTGCTCCTTTTGACACACTTATTCACAGCTGTATTTCTTTTCCTTGTCTTTCTTCACTGCAAGATTATAAGCTCTATGAAGACAGAGACACAACAATCTTATTCCCTACTGGAGCAAAGTAGGTTTAATAAATATTTGACCAATAGATAGAAGATAAAAGCAGTTGTGTGTGTGGCAGGGGCAATAGTACCTGGGGGGTGATGGGTACTCAGAATAAACATTAACTGTTGCTGATATGAGTCACATGGTAGCTGACTGAAATTACTGACTAGACTTATCTCTAACATATCAGAGTTACATACTTAAAAAAGTCCAGAAACACTTCAAGGTTGGGGACATTCTGTTTTAGAAGAGTGAAGTACTTCATCTGAATTGGTGGGGCAAGATTTGGTAAAATCTAGGTTATCATTTTTATGTAATCTGTATTTATAGGCTGGTGCACTTAAGGATATACTATATATATTGTGTCATAATATGTATCATTATATAGTAATGTTTAATTATTATAATATGTACCATGTATCACAATAGATGTTATAGAGGATAAATATGTATTTTTATTTATTTTTCATTGCTTGTTTTACCCCACAGGATGTAGCTCTATGAAGTCAGGCACATGGTTTATCATATTGTCCCATCCCAGATTCTAGAGCGATCTTTTTCACATAGTAGGTACTCAATAAACTTTGGTTAAATGCATGAATAAGTTATCTTTATAATATTCCATTTTAAGTATTACTTTATTTCCAGTTAAGTAGTATGCTAAACTATTTCTTTTTTGTTTACTTTTTAAAACACGATTAAATGGAAATCAAACTACATTCTCTCTTTATTTTATCCTGCCTATAGGGAGTCTGGCTACTGAGATTAAAATGGCTTAACTAGGGCTCCAATGTTCACCTGGTGGGAGCTTAACTTAATCGCAGTCAAATTACCTCAGAGGAAATTAACAGCTTTCTAAGAGCTGAGCTTGACAACGTAAACACATGGAAGCCCTAGGGTGCATACGTGTCCAAGTGTGCTGGGATCAGGAGCAGCCCCACATTAAACAGTGGGGAGACATCATTAGGGTTATGATTAAGCTGCCTTGTAGGGCAAAAAGTACTCTGCTGAGAGAAGGCCAAAGTCCTGCTGAAAACATCACGGCTTTGTTACTTACAAATTTCTGGTGATTTTTCTTCTTCCTAAGTCAAAAATAGTAACAGGAAGTATTAATGCTTCACCATGCAGGTTGGCAGGATGAAGACAGGATGTGCAGGGCTGGGTGTCCCAGAAGCAGTGAAGCAGTGGGTGAACAAGGGTTTATGTATCCCTTAGAGGTGGAGTTATGGGAACAGCCAATGTCAGGGTCAGGGTAGGTTGCTCAGTAGAGAGAGGTGAGAACTGACCCTATCCAAGGAGGAAACCTGGAGATCAGTAGTCTAGGAAAGCATATGTGGCACTGGTGATGAGGGCAGTATGAGTGGTTTCCAGGGTGATCTGACTTACATCAATAGGATAGCACCTTTCCCTAACACTGCTTTTAATGAAAAGCTAAGTGCATGCCAGATCTTGCTAGCTAGGTGTGAGTATCACCTGGCTCCTCACTGCATAGCTGTCTTGGCTCATGATAATGGAATGAGTTCTAGATCCAGGTACAGGATTTGATGTGTCTATTAGGGCAAAGCAGAATGTCAAATACCAGTGCTATTCTCTATTTACTGTTGCTCTCAGAGTTCAGTGCATAGAACAGACACCACTCTGGGTACCTTAAAGCAGAAAGGGACTCAATATCTCAATATGGAAAATTAGGTGCTTCAAATAATTGGAATTAGTGCAGGAATAAAATCAAGAGTTGAAATGACTGAGCTCAAGGACGTAATGCTAGGGCTGCAACCCAGGGATCAGAAAGCCAGTCTTTGCCACAAATGCCTCTTGAGACCCATGTATCTGAGAACTGAACACTGAAGTGTCATGTCTGGCTGCCAGTACTGTGTCTTGATTCTCATATATTCAGGACTTGACCTGACAGTAGGAACAATGATGAAAAGATGGCCTCTGCTCATTTTCATCTTGTAGATATCATTCAAGGGGATCTAATTGGTAAAACCTAAACCAGAATCTTAGAGACTGAAAAATGTGTCTAAAATTTTTTTTTTTAGAAAATTGAATTTAATGAGGTGACATTAAATTCAATTTTCTACCTCTTTCCCCAAACCCCCTCCCTCTGGTAACTACTTCACTTTTATCTATCTATTTCTCTTTTGCAACACCAGGATGAAGGCAAAACAAGAGAAGTGCCTAGGGAATAAAATGTATAGGGTTACTCCACTCAGGTTCAGGCATCTACCTCATAGCTCTATACCTCATAGGAATATTGTGATCAGTAACTGAGATAAACCTTTTACAGAACTTAGTACAGTATAGTTTTTAATACACAATAAGTGCCCACTGATTATGGAGTCAATGATTTTTAACTATATGGAGAAAAAGAAAATGATGTAATTTTCTCTGCTCCTATGAATTCTCTTCAAAGAATCTCCTCCTTCAGTAGATCTGTGGCCTCATGTTCTATAGGCTTTTGAGGGTGATGGTCATAAGGCCAGGAAGGGCCTGGAGATCAGTAGTTTGGGAAGGCATGAGTGGCACTAATTTTTAGCAAGTCCTGCTGTTTGTGTTAGCACCTCTCTAAACGTATGGGCCTCTGTTACTTCTCTCCTAAGATTGGAGCCTTTAGCAACAATGAAAGACATGTTGACATCTAGTTACATCTGCCTAATGCTTCCACACACAATAGTAGCCTGTTAACAGTCCACCTTTTGAATGTTGTCATTTTATACTTAATGATTGATTGAAATATAGATATCAATGGGAATGATAGCCCCAAGCTGTGATCATTGATATGTTATATAAATGCAGAAAATATTTTAAAATGGAGAAGTAATGGGAAGAGCATTAGGACACTGGCCCTTGAGGAAGACAGAAAAGAGAAGAGAGAAGTGACTTAAAATTAGAAGTTGCATCAACAGTTACCAGGGTTAATCAAATAGCTATATGACTCTAGAAAAATCACTTCATTGTTTTGGATTTCATTACTCTACCCATTAAATGATGATTAGAATAACCATGTGTTTTTCAAACTATTTTAAAAGTGAAAACATTTTGATTCCCCAGCCCCCCCTCCTTCAAAAAAACCCTAAAGAGAACATCTACTCACACCACACACACAGATTGATTCCAGGTAAATTTTAAATCTAATACAAAAGGTAAAATAAGGCTTTGAGAGGATAACATAGGAGAATATCTTTATATTTGACATAAGTAAAATCTTCTTTAAAAGAGCACAAAAATAATTTACTTCAGAGTAAAATATTTATAAATTGGACTACAGTAAAATAAGGAACCTTTCTGGTCATTAAAAGACTCCATTAAGAGATTGGGAAGGTAAGCCACAGAATGGAAGATACATGAAATGTGCAATGACAAGCGAAGAGCTCATACCTGAAGTCATCTACAGCTTTGTCTAAATAAAACTCCAAATTAACAAGAAAGGTTTGATGTCCAATAGAAAAATGAGCAACAGTCCTGACCAGGTACTTAGCAAATGGCCATAAAACAAATGAAAAGAAGCTTCAACCTCATTAACCATCAGAGAAATGCAAATTAAAATAAAAATGAGATATCAATCTATATCTACCAGACTTACTACAATTAAAAATACTGAGCCTGACCAGGTGGAGGCGCAGTGGATAGAGCATCAGACTGGGGTGCGGAGGACCCAGGTTTGAAACCCAAGGTCGCAGGCTTGAGCACTGGCTCATCTGGTTTGAGCAAGGCTTACCGGCTTGAACCCAGGTCACTGGCTTGAGCAAGGGATCACTTGCTCTGCTGTAGCCCCCTGGTCAAGGCACATATAGGAAAGTAATCAAAGAACAACTAAGATGCCGCAACAAAGAATTGATGCTTCTCATCTCTCTCCCTTCCTGTCTGTCCCTCTCTCTGTCTTTCTCTATCTCTGTCACACACACACACACACACAAAAACAGCTGATGAATACGAAGGATTGGGTGTAGAGCAATAAGAATTTTCATATACTACTAGAGGGTTTGTAAATTTATACAGCCATTTTTTTTAAAGAAATAATTTTATTTTCTAGCTTTATTGAGATATATTTGACATATAACATTGTGTGAGTTTAAGGTGTACATATGATCATTTGAATGATTACCTCAATAATGTTAACACTCCCATCATCTCAGATAATTACCATTTTGTGTGTGTATGATGAGAACACATAGGATTTACTCTGTCAATAACTTTTACGCATATAATACAGTATTGTTAACCAGGTCACCAGACAGTACATTAGACTCCAGAACATAATTGTCTTATAACTTGAAGTTCATACCCTTTGATAAAAATTTCTCCATTCGCCCCACCCCCATCCCTCAACAACCAACATTATTCTTTTCTGTTTCTATTAGTTCAGCTTTTTTTCGATTTCACATGTAAGTGAAATCATACAATATTTGTCTTTTTATGTCTGATATTTCTCTTAGCATAATACTCTGAAGGTCAATCCATACTGTCACAAAAGGCAGGATTGTTTTTAATGTGTGTACGCATACATAATATATGCAATATGTATATGCACATATATGTTTTCTTTATTCATCTGTTGATGGACACTTAGCTTGGCTATTGTTAATACTGCTATGGTGAACATGGAGCTGCAGCCATATTTTTGAGACAGTGATTTTATTTCCTTCAACTATACACCCAGAAGTGGATTGCTGGATCACGTGCTAGTATAATTTTAAATGTTTTGAGGAACCTTCTTACTGTTTTCTATAGTGGCTGCACCAATTTATATTACACAGACAGTAAGTACCTTTTCTCTACATCTTCACAACCATTTGTTATAGCTTATTTTTTGATAGATAACCATTCTAACATGTGCGACATAATATTTTATTGTGGTTTTGCATTTTCCTGATGATCAGTGATACTAGCATCTTTTCATGTACTCTTTGGCCATTAGTAGGCTTTTTTTTTTTTTTGAAAAATGTCTATTCTAGTCCTGTGCCCATTTTAAAATCAGATTTTTTTTTTTGCTACTGAGTTGTGTGAATATATTTTATATTTTGGATATTAACCCCTCATCAGATATGTGGTTTGCAAGTATTTTCTCTCATTCTGTGTGGTTGCCTTTTTATTTTGTTGATTGTTCTTTTGCTGTGCATAAGCTTCGCAGTTTGACATTGTTTCGCTTGTTAATTTTTGCTTTTGCTGCTTGTGCTTTCAGTGCCTTGTCCCCCCCACTTCTACCCCACCCCCCACCATTGTGGAAACCAATGTCAAGGAGCTTTTTCCATATGTTTTTTGTAAGAGCTCTATGGCCTCAGCTTTTATTTAAATCTTTATTCACACTGAGTTAATTATTGAGTGGTATAAGATGGAATCCAATTTCATTCTTTTGCACATCTTTCTTTCCAGCATCATTTATTGTAGAGATTATCTTTTCTCCGTTGAGTATTCTTGGCTGCCATGTCAAATATTAGTTGACAATATACGTGTGCTTATTTTTGGGCTCTTGACTCTGTTTCATTGGCCTATGTGTCTGTTTTTATTCCAGTCCTGTGATGTTTTAATAATTTTAGCTTTGTAATTAAGTTTGAAATAAGGAAGTGTGATGCCTCCAGCTTTGTTCTTTATCTCAAGGTTGCTTTAGCTATCCCAGGGTCTTTTGTAGTTGCATACAAATTTTATTAGCATTTTTTCTGTTTCTATGAAAAATGCCATAGGGATTTTGATAGCGATTGCACTAAATCTAGAGATGGTGTTGGGTAGTCCTACAATCACTTTGAAAAATTGTCATGATCCACTTAAGTCAAATATATGTACATCCTATAGCCACAAAATGTTTGTGTACCAAAATACATCCAAAGTGATCATAACTGCCCTTGTAATAAATAATAAACAAGGGAAATGCAAGGTTTCCATGGAGAATAAAATAAATAAATTTTGTAATTCATATAATAAGATTCTAAATACCAATGAAAATAAATGAACTACTGTTGCCCATAAATTACATAAATCTTCTAAAATAATGTTAGCAAAAGAATCCAGTTCCAAAACAATCCATTCTGTATTATTTCATTGACATACAGTTTATAAATAGGCCATGTGAATTCATGATGTCAGAGTAATAAGTCAGAATAATATTTATTTTGGAGGAGGAAGGAACAACTGATTAGGAGTGGGCATAAGGGGGCTTTGGAGGGGCTGCTAATGTCCTACTTTTGATATTGGGATGGTTTACATGAATATGATTTCTTATTTTTTCCTATTTATTTATTTATTTTATTTCATTCATTAATTTTTTTCTTCTTTTCCAAGTGAGAGGAGGAGAGATAGAGAGACAGACTTCTGCATATGCCCCGACTGGGATCCACCCAGCAATCCCCATCTGGGGCCATGCTCACAACTGAGCTATTTTTAGCACCTGAGGCACAGGCTCCATGGAGCCATCCTCAGCACTCAGCTAATGTGCTCAAACCAATCTAACCATGACTGTGAGAGGGGGAGTGAGAGGAAGGGGAAAGGTGAAGAAGCAGATGGTCACTTCTCCTGTATGCCCTGACCAAGATATCCACATACTGGTCCTACACTCTACCACTGAGCCAGCCAGCCAGGATGGATATATCTATTTTAAACAGTTCACTGTGCAGTTTCTCAAGATGGTGGGAATACAAATGGTCATCGGGTTATGACAGTCTTGATATATGACGTTTTGAGTCTATGATGCTTACTCCCATAAAAATAAAAAAATTGAGATGTAAATGTTTCAGCTTATGCCATTAGCTTGTACTTATGGGCTATGTGGGTAAACTATATAGTTCCAGACTAGCCTGGAACAAGAACAATTCTTTAAGAAGGTAGAGAGGCCTGCAACAGATCCTGTACCCTCTACATCAGCTGCTTCTCAAGATGAAACACCTGTAGTACAGATAGACTCATCTCTAGCGTCTCCTGCATGTTCCTTAGGCAATCCTGATTCCCCTGACCCAGCATCTCCAGCACCTGCTGCAGGTTCTCCTGCCTCTCCAGCTTCCCCCTCCCAATAGGTCACTCTCTCCCACCTTGCAATGCCCCTTCCAGTATGCAAGCCAGCCACAGGAATAAAGGTAAGGAATTTTTTTTACAATCATTTTTTGTCATTTTTTCTGTTACTACAGTACAGTGTACAATACAGTATATTTATGCCCTTTTCCTTTTTCTATGGATTAGTTGTGTTTTTATGTTCTATATTATAAATTCACAAATGCATTAGGATAGGCAAGTGACTTAGGCTAGGCTGTGTTTTGACTTATACCAAAATTCAGGTTACATCATTATTGTAGGAACGGAACTGTGTCGTAACCCAGGCACTCCCTGTACTTTCAACTGAGGTCTGCTCAACATCTGCCTAGTATCAGTTCTCAAGTTAATACATTTGTTTGTCTCTAAACCATTAAAAGCTACATGATAAACACACACATATAATTTGAGTAAAATATATTGGATACTGCAAATCCTGGAGAGTCACAATTTGGAACGGCCAGACCGTTTGTTTTGTCTAGTTCTCACATTCCGCCTGCCTGACTCTGAGACGGTGGCTGGAATGTACCTCATCTCTGGAGAGTAGGCTGTCTCCCTGCTGCTGACGTTGGTCTGCTAGGAAGGCAGCCAACCCTTTGGTAAACTCTGGGCACATTTTTATATTTTCTTTTGTGTAGAAGGCTGTGGCAGATGCTTGCTTCTTTTGTGAACCGCCTGTCAGTCCCTGTGAGGTAGCGTGGTGACTGTGGAACCAGTGAACTTACTCTGTGGTGGAAAGGTGGAAAGTGTAGCTGCTTCTATTTCATGTGGATCTCTGTGCGATCCCTGGGCAAGCTGTCTGGAAATACAGTAACAAGAATGTCTCTGCTGACTTCACGGGAGTCAAAGAATTGAGGGAAAGTGTTGCTTTTTGTTTGCACAGTCAGGCTTTCCACTTTTCATCTTATGTGAACTAGATTTGACATGCAGGTGATGCAATCCCCATGTGCTCCTTACTGAAACATCCTTGGCTTCTATAGCATGGCAACCTCTCTTTGTTCCTTGTACCCTGCTGGCTCTCAGTATTTTTTGCTGACTTCTCTGCTTTTTCTTAACCTCAAATATTAAAACTTCTTTAAACTCTGTCATAACTCTCTTCTTGTCTCACTCAACATATTTTCTTCTCACATGCTTCATCCATTTCCGTGTGTGTGTGTGTGTGTGTGTGTGTAAACAATGACAAATGACATATCCAAGTCCATCAGCTTGTTTTGAGCAGTCAAAGAAACTGGCACTAGGAATGGAATCTGAGATCACAAAGAATAAGCAATGATCTGAGTTATACAGGATTAAAAAGGGAGGTATACAATATGATACTTATTCTAGAGGAATAATTAATGGAACAGAGCAAACAAAGATTTAAAATAAGTATAGAAAGTACTTTCCAAGAAATAAAGAAAGATACTGGAAATATGGAGCAGATCAAGCAGTTATTATAGAAAAGTCAGAGTGATTATTACTAATTGTCTCTCCAGCAGAGTTTTGGAAGGAGGCTGAAGAATCTCCTTCAGTATAGAGGGGTGCTAGGTGAAGTCCCAAGAAAATAGAGCCGCTTCATACAATAAGACCACCTTGACAATAAACACTATGGACTGTAGGAGAAGCAGACCAAGATTAGGGAAGGCTCTGCCCAGTTTAAGAGAATTGATAGTCACACAATCAAATCTCCTCTCTCCCCGCTGCTGCCTCCTCTCCTGAATAAGACAGGTTAGAATGAATCTTTCTGAAGTGTACACTCTGATGGGAAGGTGAGGACAGGAGAACCAGTGATGAGCAGAAGGAAGAAGGCAGAAAATGACAGGGCAAGAGTGAATGTCCTACTTGGAAACTATATATGATAATTATTACTAATATTTGAATTTGACAGCATACTTTCCTGAATGAGACTGAGATTTTAATAAGTGAGTGAGATTATAGAAATCATTAGATGGGACTAAAATTTAAATAGAAATAGAATGAAAAGAAAATGAGATGTGTGCTCTAGGGCTATTGAATGTTCAAAGTCAAGTAATTTTGAAGATAAAATGTATTTCATGATATACCTAACTGAATTGAAAACTCTGAATTCATCAAGCAATCATTTATTGACCACTAGATATGAATAAATTATTATCTAGGTATTAGAGATAGAGCAATACAATTTCAATAAAAATCTCTTACCACATGATACTTTCTGGTGATAGTCAAACTAGTTACATACTGAGGAATGTCCAAGTCAGACAGCCTGTGTCTCAGTCTGTAGAGCAACACTGTTCAATAAAACTTTTTACAAATATGAAAATGTTCTACGTCTGTGCTTTCTAATAGCTACATGTGATTAGTGTGACTGAGAAACTCAAGTTTTAATTAAATTTAATTAAATTGATTTAATTTACATTTAAATGGCCACCTGTGTCGCGTGGTTATCATATTGGACAGAACAGCTCTAGAGTTTTAGTACAATTGTATAATCAGTCTTTATTCAAAGCCCTCTTACTATTTAGGACTCAGAAACCAATCCTACAACTGTTCTATGGACACTTGAAAAATAAAGCACATCCTATTTTTTTCAGAATGAAGAGTTTAAGAAATATCAATTATAGACACCCTATTATTTATGTTATTTAGGATACTGATATCATTACTGATTATACGTTCAACCACTTGATCTGTCACAGACTGCACAGGGTGAATTACAGCTTCCTTCATTTCTGTTTTTCTGTGAGTGTCTCAACTTCCAGAACTCAGTATCTTTCTCAGTTGGGCACTGCCTTTTCTATAATTGATGCTTATTTTGAAATTAAGTTTTCAGGAAAATGTCTCAGTGATCATTTTACACTTACTATGAGACATAAGAAGGAAAGAGATATTTTCCTTTGCCCAGTGATGGGATTCAAATAATTTAACAACCAGTTCTCTGCCCTAATGACCATTTTTAGTATAAAAAAATGATATACCGAAAGGTAGTTTATTGTTTCATCCATTTAATATTTAAATAAGAACAATAAAAGAGGTACACAAAGCTAGATTATAAGAAAGAGTTTTAAAATATTAATGAAAAAAATTAAATAATACCTGACAAAAACCAATAAAACTGTTATTTAAGATCTTTCCAATGACAGCTGGTCACCCCCTGGTTGTTTGACACTTTTTCTCTTTGCGTTATATGTTTGCTTATTGAAGTAACAAATGTGACGGAATTAAAACGTACTATTTTATCAAAGGTATAATGAGTTTTATGAAGTGAATAAATAAATATTACAAGCATAGTTTCATCAAATATTTTTCACCTGTGGATAGAATGCACATTACTAGAGGCATTTAGAATACGCTGTTGCACAGGTGAAGGTTAAAAAGGAGTAAGGAATGTAAATTTGTGATTTCCACATCTGGTGGTTGCCCAGGCCATTTTAACAACCGGTTTGCTGAACTCAACAAAAAATTAGGTATTGGTTCTGCTGTACTGGTGCGAACTGGATGAATCCAACCACTGGATTGGAATGAAAGGATTGGAATGAAACAAATGCTAGCAGTAGACCCATGCCATCCTCAGAATCACTTTTTTATTGCAACGAATAGTGCTAATGGGTTGAGTTCATTTTGGTAGCTGGATGCTTCCTTTCCTAATAGAAGTTTTGTCTCAGGAGGCTCCTCAGCTACATATGCAAATACGTTCCTGTCAAACCCTAACATCAGTTTGACATACATGCTTCAACATAGTTGAACCCCTGTGGGAATTATTCAGGTGAAGTGTAGGGCAGAGGGAACGACACTACACAAATGTGGGTTAGAGCTGAAATAGTAAAGAAATAAAAATTCAGCACAAGTACAATAAGCTGTGGAGAGATTGGCTAGCGAGATGTGGGGGGCATGTCATGCACAGGCTTGTAGGATAACTGTAAGGGTTGAAGATTTCTTTCCACGTGTAACAGAAGCTGTTGAGATGCTTAGCTCATACTGAGTGCGTGTGTGGTTTACAAACCTCACTAGTGCAGTCATCCATGGGAAAACAATTTAATGTGTTCAAATATTTTTATAAAGTTGAATAATTTGTCAATTTCAATGTACTCAATGAATGACTTTTTTTCTTTTTTTTTGAGAGAGGCAGGGAGGGAGAGACAGGAACATTGCGCTACTCCAGGGAATCGAATGGCAACTTCTATGCTCCGGGATGTTGCTCCAACCCACAGAACTATCTGGCCAGTGCTTAATTTCTTTTTATAGAGAAAGTAAGGGAGAGAGAGAAGAGGGAGAAGGGAAGCATCATTCGCTGTTCCACTCAGTTGTGCATTTATTGGCTGCCTCCTGTTAGTGCCCTGGCTGGGGATTGAAGCTGCAACCTCCTTGTTTGTTTTGGGTCAACAATCTTGACTGACTGAGCTAACCGGCCAGGCCTCAATGGATGACTTTGATAGTCATCTCCAGTATCTCACACATTTAAGGAGGAAAATGCAGCTGTTTATATCAGAGAAGCTTTCAGTAGACTTCTCTCTCCCTCCAACTGCACAGACATGCAGTTCTCTGTCAAGTAAATATCTCTTTCATGGATTTTAGTTTTTCTCTTATACTTTTATGCTATTGTATATGAGCTTCATGGTCTGTGTGTTACCCAAATCACTGGGCCAATCATGTTTGTTAAAGAAACCACTGGAGCCTGATGGATGTTGGCACCGTGGATTGAGTGTCAGCTGGGGATGCTGAGGGCCTGTGTTTGAAACCCTGAGGTTGCCAGTTTGTGCACGGGCTCGTTGCTTGTCAGCTTGAGCATGGGCCTGCTGGCTTGAGCATGAGCTTGCCAGCTTGAACATGGAGTCACCAGTTCCAGTGCTGGTTTGCCAGTTTGAGCACAGGGATGCTGACTTGAGCGAGGGATCATTGACAAGATCCCAGGGTTGCTGGCTTGAGCAAGAGGTCACTAATTCAGCTTGAACCCCCCCCCCCATTCAAGGCACATATGGGAAGCAATCAATAAAAACAACTAAACCTGATCAGGCAGTAGCACAGTGAATGGAATGTTGACCTGGGATGCTGAGGACTTGGGTTCGAAACCCCAAGCTCACCAGCTTGAGCACAGGGTCCCCAGATTGAGCAAGATCACTGGCTAAGCTGGAGCCCCCCAGTCAAGGCACATATGAGAAAGCAATCAATGAACAATTAAAGTACTGCAACAACAAGTTAATGCTTTTTTATTTTTTTACAGAGACAGAGAAAGAGTCAGAGAGAGGGATAGATAGGGACAGACAGACAGGAACGGAGAGAGATGAGAAGCATCAATCATCAGTTTTTTCTTGCGACTGTGGGCCTTCTGCAGACTGAGTAACCGCTTGCTCAAGCCAGTGACCTTGGGTTCAAGCTGGTGAGCTTTGTTCAAACCAGTTGAGCCCACGCTCAAGCTGGCAACTTCAAGGTCTCGAACCTGGGTCCTCCTCATCCCAGTCCGATGCTCTATCCACTGTGCCACCACCTGGTCAGGCAAGTTAATGCTTTTCATTTCTTCCTTTCTGTCTGTCTATCCCTCTCTCTCTCTCACTAAAAGAAAGAAAGAAAGAAAAAAAATTTGGACATTCACACTCTTGGAATTGATTACCTTTGATTAACTTTTTTAATTGATTTAAACTTACTGTGTTTACATAGATTCTAGTGTCCCCTTGAATGCATCCCCCTCCCCTTTATTCCCCTCCACATTCCCCTTGTCTCCCTCCCCCCAACACCCTCCCCCCTTCCCTCCAGGATTTGCTTTTCTGCTCTCTGTAATGCTGTGTTATGTGTGTCTAATTTCACCAATCTCTTTCCCTTTTCTGGTTTCATCCTATCATCCCCTTTCCCTCTGTCTGCTTCCCCCCTGGTCCCTTTGATCCCTCCTCTGTCTCTATTCTGTTCCTCAGTTCACATTGTTCATTGGATTCCTCAAATGAGTGAGGTCATATGATATTTTCCTTTCTCTGCCTGGCTTATTTCACTTAACATAATAGTTTCCAGGTCCATCCATGTTGTTGCAAAAGGTAATATTTCCTTCTTTTTCATGGCCCCATAGTATTCTATTGTGTATACATACCACAGCTTTTTAATCCACTCGTCCACTGATGGACACTTGGACTGTTTCCAGATCTTGGCTATTGTGAACAATGCTGCCATAAACATGTGACATTCACCCTCTTGGAATTGATTACTTTTGATTAACTTTTAAAGAACATATTTGGCTCTTTATATTGCTAACAGGGAGGAGGGGCAAGAGTGGATGGGAAGACAAGTCAGGAGTTACTTTAGTAGTCTAGGTGAAAGATCCTGGATGCTCAGGCTAGATTGGTGCTAAAGGACACAAAGAGCTATGGATGGCTTGAGGAGTATTGTGGAATTAAAATTGAATTAGTAGTGAATTTGGTTCAGAATGGCACAGAGAGGGACTAATCTAGTATAACTTCCTAGCCAAATAGTGAGTCAAATAGTGCCTGCGGAGGACCTGCGGTATGAATGAGAAAAAGGTGGTACAGCAGTCACAATGTGCACAAGACTTTACAGTTTTAAAAGGTTTAAACCTCACATCTTATTATATTAGTAGGGGAGGGCTTGTTATTTTACCTCCTTAATAAAAACGGAGGCTCACTCTCTCATAGGAGACTGGTGAGAGACAAGGTTGTGATGTGGAAAAGGGGAGGACATAGCTAAAGAGGTCAGAGTAGTCTTAAAGAAGGGGTAGAGGAAGGTGAGAAAAGTTGTGTGGGCACAGTGGGAGAACGCAGGCTTTGTGGGGTCTGAAGGAAACACGGAGGAGGCACAGTGGGCTTTGAGCAGTGCAGCTCTGGGTGACGAACGGAACCTCCTTTTGCTGTCCTCTGAGAGATGTAAAGAAAAGACTTTTTGGGGGGAATAATTAATTTTGATGGTTGAGGTATTTTTCTTTCTATATGATTCTAGGCAGAAAATGGTGGCACATTGGATAGAACATCAGACTGGAACGCAGAGGTTCGAAACTCTGAGATCGCCGGCTTGAGCACAGGCTCATCTGGTTTGAACACAGCCACCAGCTTGAACCCAAGGTCATTGGCTTGAGCAAATGGTCACTCGGACTGCTGTAGCCCCCAGTCAAGGCACATATGAGAAAGCAATCAATGAAGAATTGATGCTTCTCATCTCTCTCCCTTCCTGTCTGTTTGTCCCTATCTGTCCCTCTTTCTGTCTCTGTCACAAAAACAAAACAAAACAAAAATAAAACACAAAGAAGATTCCAACTTCAATATTGTTCAGCTAATATCATTACCTTGGGTATAAACATAAAACATAACATGACCAAAGGCAGATTTGGAAAGCTGAGCATGATTTGGAAGCAGTGAAGAAGTGTATTTAACCAGTGTTTTGTTGGACTTTATGAAAAACAAGATTAGACAGGTCCATTGAACAGAATTTATGAAAGGCCTGGAATAAAATGTGAATTGAAATCCTTACTGGCCAGATTTGTCATAAACTATTTCTCCCACTGAAAGAAATGTTAGAAAATATAGACAGTTATTAAGAGGATAAAAATATTCACAGCTAATCATTAAATCTTTTAGTATTTTAGGGTATTTCTTTTAGCCTTGGGTATGGATGCATGCCTATATATGTGTAAAAACTTCATTATATGATTAATATTTCAAATTATACTATTCATTACATTTTATAACCTATTTCAAGTGCTCTGTGAACATTTTATATTAAATAGTCTTTACAAAATAATTTCTGATGGCTGCCCAGTAGTTCATCATATGGGTGTGCCATGAGTTATTTAAGCATTTCATTCCAGACTTTATTTTAGCTAGTTCCTCATTACCCTAATGGAGTTTATTATTGGCTATTCATTTTTTTGCCATTATAAATTCAGTGTCCGAAACTTCCTGTTCTAAGTCTGTAACTAATAGATTTTATAAAATTAGAATTGCTCATCAAAAGTAATGGACACTTGTGCTCTTTCTGGCAGCACACATACTAAAATTGGAACGATGCAGAGATTATTACTATGGCCCCTGCACCAGGATGACATGCAAATTTTTGAAGTGTTCCATATTTTTGGCTGTTAACTAGACTTATTGTGGTGATTGTTTTTGCAATATATACAGATATAAAAATCATTATGCTGTATGCTTGAAATGGAAACAATTTTATATGTCAATTATACCTCAAATGAAAAAAAGTAATGAACATGATTAGAGCTCTTGGTAGTTATTGCCAAATGGCTTTCTAGGTTTGAATCCCTTTACACTCCTTTTAGCAGATGATCAGATTTCCTATTTCACTGTGTATATGTGTGTAAAAACTTTGTGTTAAACTTTTAAAACGTGAAAAGAAAATCTGACAGTTTTCGTTTGCACGTCTCTGTGAATTTTGACAATTTTCATGTGTTTATTGATTATTTTTTCTTTTCCAAATTAAGTTTCTATGTTCAGTTTATCTTTCTGTTCTGTCTTCATCAGTTGAGAAAGCTTGTACCCACCACACAGCGATAACTAAATAAATATTTTTACAATTGACTGAAAATCCATATGGGCTTCCACCAGGAACCAATAATGCATACAGTTTGTGGCTCCTCTTCTATTAATCTTTCCCAATTTAATGATTTCTCCTTTAAAATATGGTATTTAGAGAAAATGTGACTTTTTCCCCTACTCCCTATAATCCTAAGAGACATTCTCTCAGTTGAAACTTTTCTCTCTTCATTTTCACTGTTCTTTATACATCATTAGTAGGAACTCTTGGCTTATGTGAGGTCAGTGCATGGACTGCATATTTACTGAATTCTAATTGCATTTCCAAATGAATGCACTAGCCATGCAACTACAAATGAAAGTTTTAAAAATAATAATTTGCATAATTAGCTGACAGGAAGGCCTAGGCTATTATTTAAGTACATATGTATCATAACATTACATCTTTCAAGTGTTAATTTATACTCAGTTCTTTCCAGAATGATTGAGCTGTTTGATAGTTTTATTTATGACTCATGCTTAGATCCATTCTGCAGCACTGATAATGTTGAGATAATGGGAATTTATAGTTAGCTCTCACAAGAGGCCATAAAACATGTGACTGGATGTTTTCTCTATTGCTACAGGCTCAATTTGTAACATAAAGTACTTAATAATTGTTATTAATGAACCCGCTGTGGTTGGTATATAGACACAGCTGGAAATCACATCTGTTGTCAGAAAGCCTGGGGTGAGTAAAGCATCAACACTGCAGGGAACTAATAGCTGCAAAAGGAAATGACATCACAGAGACAGAGGAAGTGCTCCTAGATGTTAGCTGCATCCAGACTAGAGATTTTGGATAGATTTCAGGAGAAACAACAGAGAATTTGGTTCTTTATAAACATCTCCTTCTATATTGATTTCAAATATCTTCATTTGTAAGCCTGAGTTTCAGGGTCACTTCATGTATTAAATATTAGTAACTCTTACCTTATTTTTTAGATATGAACAAATAAAAAATAGTCCAAGTTCAAACCTAGCAACTTATCTTTCCAGGCTTATCTTCTACTTCTCTTGAACTATTTATTCTGTTGCTCTATTCAAACTGGGTTATTTGCCTTTGTTTTTACAGAGTTTTGCTTTCCTGGCTGCATGCTTTTTCTTATGTTGTTACCTCCACTGGAGACCATTTCCCTCACTGTTTCAAAAAAGAAAAAACTTCTTTTACCTTTCTCGCTCCCTCTCTCCTTCCTTCTCTCCCTTTTCCCCTCCCTCCTTCCCTCCCTTCCTTCCTTCTGTTTTTTTTTCTTTCTTTTTCCCTCCCTTTCTTCTTTCTTTGCTTTCTTTCTTCTCTCTCTCTCTCTTTTCATTTGTCCCCATTCTCAAAGTTCATTCTCTTCATTCACCACTGGCAAGCATTCTAATAAATTTCATATATATTATTTGATTACATGAAATGTTACAAAATATGTTTTGTTCTATGTGCCTTTTTAAATTTTATGGAAATTGTCATATGACTTTACTCCTTTTACTTAGCGCTGAAGTGCCAACCACCTGTTAGCATCTAGTTCATTCTGTTGAAATGGTAAATCGAACTCCATGTACATCAGCCTACTCCCCAGTCAGTCATATGCACTCAATGTATTAACACATCCATCACCTCACACATTTTACTTTTGCGGAGGGAGTGAGAAAACATGAGTTCTACTCTCTTAGTTAATTTTAATTATACAACACAGTATTATCAACTCTAGTAACCCTTTTTATACAATAGTCCCTCAGACCTATTCACATTATCACTGAAAGTTTGTACCCTTTTACCTTCCTGTCTCTGCTTTCTCTACCCCTTCGCTCCTGACAACCACTGTTCCACTCTCTTTGTTTCTATTAGTTCAACACTTTTGTTTTTACATTCCACATGTAAGTAATACTATACAGTATTTGTCGGTCTGTGTCTGCCTTACTTCACTAAGCGTATGTGCTCCAGGTTCATCCTTGTGGTCACAAATGGCAGGATTTTCTTTCTTTCTTTTTTTTTTAAGACTGAACGATATTTTGTTCTGTGTGTCTGTGTGTATGTATCACATTTTTTCATGTTTAGTCATCTGTTATCAGACACTTAAGTGGTTTCTATACCTTGACTCTTATGAATAAGCCTGCAGTGTACATGGAAGTTCAGGTATGTCTTTGAAATAATGATTTTGTTTTTTTCTTGGATATGTGTCCAGAAGTGAGATTGCTGGGTCATATGGAATTCTCTTTTTAATTTCTTCAGGAAGCTCCATACTGGTTTTCGTAGTGGCTCTACCATTTACATTCCCAAGAAAAGTGTATACAGTTCACTTTCTCCTTTTATTTTTTATTTTTTGGAGGTAACAGATGGGCACTTCTTAATTTATTTCTTTATCTATTATTTATTTATGTTTTTAAATTGAATTCATTGGGATGACACTGGTTAACACATAATTATACAGATTTTAGCTGCCAAATTCTACAGTACCACTCTGTACACTGTATTGTGTGTTCACCTGCTCAAGTCAAGTCATCCAACACCATTTTACCCACCCTATTCCCTCCTCCATCTCCCCTACCATCCTGCCTGGCTCTGGCAATCACCACACTGTTGTTTGGGTCCATGAGTTTTTTTCTTTTTCTTTTTTTGCTCTATCCCTTCACTCCTCACCACCTGACAGCTGTCAGCCTACTCTCTGTGTAAGTCTATTTTGTTTTTTAGTTCATTTTGTCCATTAGATTCCACATATGAGTGAGATCATATAGTACTTGTCTTTCTTTGACTGGCTTATTTCACTTAGCATAATGATCTCCAGATTCATCCATGCCATAGCAAAAGATAAGATTTCCTTCTTTTTATGGATGTGTAGTATCCTGTTGTGTAAATGTAGCAATGGGCACTTGGGCAGTTTCTACATCTTGGCTATCATAAATAATGCTGAAATGAACATGGAAATGCATATATTCTTTTGAATTAGTTTCTGGATTCTTAGGATTAATTCCCAGAGTGGGATGGCTGTGTCAAAAGACAGTTCCATTTTTAATTTTTTTGAGGTAATTCCATACCGTTTTCCACAGTGGCTAGATCAATCTGCATTTCCATCAACCGTGCACAAGGGTCCCTTTTTCTCCACACCCTCGCCAGTACTTGTTTTTGTTGATTTATTGATGACAGCCATTCTGAGAGGTATGAGGTGATATCTCCTTGTGATTTTAATTTGCATTTTGCTGATGATTAGTGACATTGAACATCTTTTCATATGTCTATTGGCCATCTGTATGTTCTCTTTTTTTTTGTGGCAAAGACAGAGAGAGTCAGAGAGAGGGACAGATAGGGACAGACAGACAGGAAGGGAGAGAGATGAAGAAACATCAATTCTTTGTTGTGGCATCTTAGTTGCTCATTGATTGCTTTCTCATATGTGCCTTGACTGGGGGGAGGGTGCTACAGCAGACTGAGTGACCCCTTGCTCAAGCCAGCAACCTAGGGCTAAAGCTGGAGAGCCTTGCTCAAACCAGGTGAGCCCGTGCTCAAGCTGGCGACCTCAGGGTTTCAAACCTGGGTGCTCCACATCTCAGTCCAATGCTCTATCCACAATGCTACCACTTGGTTAGGACATTTTATTCTTTTGTATGGTATGAGTTTATTCTTGTGTGTGGTGTAAGAAGGTGATTTAGTTTCTTTTTTTTTTTTTTTTGCACATATCTGTTCAATTTTTAGAACACAATTTACTGAGTAAACTGTCTCTGCCTCATTGTATGTTCTTGCCTCCTTTGTCAAATGTTAATTGACCATATAGGTGTGGATTGACTTCTGAGCTTTCTATTCTGTTCTATTTGTATATATGTCTGTTTTTATGTCAGTACCATGCCATTTTGGTTATCATAGCCTTGTAGTATAGTTTGATATCAGGTAGTGTGATTCCTCCAACTTTGTTCTTTCTCAAGATTGCTGTGGCTATTGGAGGTCTTTTGTACTTCTATATGAATTTTTAGAATATTTGTTCTAGTTCTGTGAAATACACCATTGGTATCTTGATAGGAATTGCATTGGCTCTATATATTGCTTTGGATAATATGGGCATTTTAATGATGCTAGTTTTTTCTATCCATGAACATGGTACACACTTCTACTTGTTTGTTTCTTCTTCACTTTCTTCTGTGTCTTATAATATTCTGAGTACTAGTCTTTTATATCTTTGGTTAAATTTATTCCTAGATATTTCATTCTTTTTGAAGCAATTGTATATGGTACAGTTTTCTTGGTTTCCCTTTCTGATAAATCATTATTGAATAAAAATGCAACTGATCTCTGGATTTTGAGATAATGCTTTTACCTGTTACTCTATTAATGTAATGTACCAAGATTTATTAATTGTGTATACTGAATCATTCTTTCGCCCCACAGAAGAATCCTAGTTGATCATGGTGGAAGATCCTTTTAATATTTTGTTGAATACAGTTTAATAATGTTTTGTTGATTTTTACATCAATATTCATTAGGGATATTATCTCATAATTATTTTTTTGTGTAGTGTTTTTGTCTGGCTTTGTTATTAAGGTAAAGCTGACCTTGTAAAATGAGTTTTAGAAGTATTCCTTCCTTTTCTATTGTTTTGGAGGAGTTTGAAAATAATTGATATTAATTCTTTAAATGTCTGGTAGAATTCACCAGTGAAGTTGTCTCATCCTAGACTTTTCTTTGAAATGCATTTTATTATTGATTCAATTTCCTTACTAGTAATTGAGATGAGGAGAATGTTGGTGGATGTTCTTCTTTTTCATGATCTCTGAGCTGAGCTAGAGAGTGCACAGATGAAGTTGAAATACTTATAATAAATACTTCTTGAATATAGAGATATAGAGCTTATATAAAGTTGATGAGGATACTTATTATCTCTTTGCCTTTAGTAGCACACACCTCATGGCTTAGGAAATGAAGGAACTGCTACAATTTTGTATTTCTCAAAAGCTATCTATTTTAATAAAAATTCTCATGTTATCAAGGGGTGATACTGACTTTGGAGAAGATGCATATATTTAGTGGTAAATTTGAAAAACTGGTTATATTAAAAATATGATTTCTATCTTTGTGAATTGTTTTGAAAATGGAAGCATACTCCAAAGGCCATAGTGGGGCTCTTCAAAGAAATTTGGGAATGCTTGAAATCAAAGGACTAGGAGATTGACAATGATGGGCCAGGGGATATGAGGCCCAGCAGGTAGTATGATGGTATGATAGTGGGACCATGGAAGATAAAGTAGACATGGTAGATCATGAGTGCCAAATCTAGATGGTGTCTTTGTCTCAAATAAGAACATACCTGGATTCTAAATTTTGGAAGTGATTCTGAGAGGTCATCTATCCCAGGCCTTTTCAAGTACAAAATATGCTTTAAAATATGTCATCCATTTTTGCGTGAACACTCCCATTCATGGAGATCTCTCTACCAAAGACACAGCCTATTACACCTATTTTCTTTTTGGAAAGCACTAATTATTGAAAGTTCTTCCTTGACAAATTCTAAAATTTGCCCCTTGTAAAACCACTTGTGGTTTCAGTTCTGTCCTGTGGACAAATTCAGATGGACCTACACTATTGGAATAATAATGTCTCTCTTATAGTCTCCATGCCTCCAATGATAGGCAGGTAGAGAGTGCTGGATCCTTACACATTTCAGCCTCTCGCCATTCCCAGCTTTAGTTGTGACCATCAAAATTGTTTCTAGATATTGTGAAATGTGCCTGGGAAAGGGATTGCTCTGCATTGAGAACCACTGTTCTATACTTTCAGTCTGTCAGCCTCCTTTCCTTTAAAATTTTTTTCTTTACAGCAAAATGTTTTGAGTGTTATTTCCTTGTTTCCTCTCCTAACAATCTGTCTTCATAATGAATATAGACTCTTCATCTCTATCTGTATTATTCTCTATTGAACCCATCTAGTCTTTAAATAGCATCTATGTACACTGTTCACAAAAATTAGGGAATATTTTATAGCTTCATATTCATTTTGAAATATCCCCTAATTTTTGTGAGTAATATAGTATTACTTCCATAGTAAGATATCCAGATGGGCTTATCATTTAAATTTTGCACTCTGATCCAGCTGCTGCTCATCGTTTTTGTTTTTTTTTGTTTTGTTTTGTTTTTTTGTTTTTTTTACAGAGACAGAGAGGGAGTCAGAGAAAGGGATAGATAGGGACAGACAGACAGGAACAGAGAGAGATGAGAAGCATCAATCATTAGTTTTTCATTGAGACATCTTATTTGTTCATTGATCGCTTTTTCATATGTGCCTTGACTGTGGGGCTGCAGCAGACCAAGTAACCCTTTGCTCGAGCAAGCGACCTTGAGTCTAAGCTGCTGAGCTTTGCTCAAACCAGATGAGCCTGCGCTCAAGCTGGTGACTTCGGGGTCTCAAACCTGGGTCCTCCGCATCCCAGTCCAAAGCTCTATTCACTGCGCCACCGCCTGGTCAGGCCAGATGCTCATCTTAATTTGCAAATCTATTGGACAGTTTAAATGCAACATGTTCCAAAACAAATTTAAATTATTTTTTCTCTCTAAATCTATTCTTTCTGTTGTCTTTATCTCAGTTAAGGACAGTAGCTTTCTACTTATTAATACCTCAATTCTCACAGTCCTCTCTATTTCATTTTCCTCACATTTCTTTCTTATTAATTAGGGCAGAGGTTGGGAACCTTTTTGGCTGAGAGAGCCATGAACGCCACATATTTTAAAATGTAATTCCATGAGAGCCATACAACCACCCATGTACATTATGCATTATTTAATAAAAATTTGGTGTTGTCCCAGAGGACAGTTGTGATTGGCTCCAGCCACCCGCAACCATGAACATGAGCAGTAGGAAATGAATGGATTGTAATACATGAGAATGTTTTATATTTTTAATGTTATTATTTTTTTATTAAAGATTTGTCTGTGAGCCAGAAGCAGCCATCAAAAGAGCCACATCTGGCTCGCGAGCCATAGGTTCCTGACCCCTGTATTAGGGGAAAAAAAAGAGTCTACCTTAAAACCATATCTGAAATCTGGACCCCTTTTATCCACCTCCACCACTACCATGTGCTTCAAAGCCATCATCATTCCCCACTAAGATTATTCTAATCTTCCATCTAGTATTCCTGCTTCCTCCTTTGCTCAACCTCATCTGCCTGTTCTCTATAATCAACACAACCATCAATTGATCCACATAAAGCTGTGTTAAATCATGTCACATCTCAGCTCAAAACCCTCCAGGGGCTTTTTATATTATTCAGAGTAAAACTAGAAGCCTTACAATGGCATAAAAGATGGCATCTCCTACTCCATCCCCTCACTAGTCAGTGGTCTCCTCCCTGGTCCTCACATCATGTTTCCACACTGGGGCTTTTGTATTCACTTTTCCTTGGCTTATAATGCTCTCCCTTAAATGTTCATGTGGCTTCTTCCCAGAATTCATTCCAAGATTTGAATTAAAATGTCTTTTTTTTTTCTTTGAATCCTATTTAAAATTGCAATTCCTGCCATCTCCGGCTTTCTCTACTTGCATTCCTTTAGATTTTCTCCTTCACATGTCCTGCCTTCTAATGTGCTAGGTAATTGACTAATTTGTTTGGCTTGATTTGTTCTGTCTTCTTTCACTGGAATTCTAACCTTCAAGGGGGAAGAAATATTTGCCTGCTTTATTCACTGCTGAATGGGCAGTTCTTAGAAAAGCAGTACTCAACATATATATAATGATTAACTAGAATCACAGAATAATTTTCTCTTCTTGATGGTTAATTTTTCTAAAATTAGCAGCTGAGTTTGGCAAGTTTCAGCTGGTGTATTTAATCTTGATTTGTCACCTGCCTCAGTAGTAGGGTGACTAAGTTTGTTTAAACCTATACTAATTTGACTTTTCAACTTACACTATGACACTAATCAAAATCCTATACTGTATAGTTTCTTTACTACTGGATTTCTTTGTTATACAGGTGAATTCTGGATCAGTGTCTGTGTGCTGATTTATAATGACTAGATGAGGAAAACCATTATAGAGGATCATCATGGAGGCAGGTGAAAGTGTAGGGCTCTGACTTAAGCATTTTTTAATGTGCAAAAAAAAAAGACTTAAAATGCTGATTAGATTAATAATACATAATTATTCCAATACATTCTATTAGTTCATAAAATATTAAGAAATAGTAAAGGTTGTACTGAAATATTAACCATTCATATTTTGGTGACCATTCTTACATGCATTTCATTTTATCATACATACTACACATTAATTTAAATAAGTGGATCCTATTAAAGTCTTTATTGTGGATACATTTTTAATGCCTGTCTTTTCTCCTCTAAATCCTGTCTTCCCCATGCTATTCACATTCCTTGGTAATAGCATCATGGGATATGCGTTGCATGCATAGCCTTCTCCATATTTATATAATCAAATACACGTCACAATATGTCAGTTTCAGTTTTCTTTGCATTTCTCTTTCTTGGACTTCTTTAGTCATCTTGAAGTTTTAAACTACTGCTTTTAAAAATTATTTTTAGATATTTCTGACCATATTTCTTCAAATATATTTTTATTCCTTTATTGTCTCTTCCTTTTGTCTGTCTCCAGTTATGAATGCATTAAACCACAAAATGTTTTCCCATGTGTAACTAAAGCATTTTATTCTTAAATCTTTTTTCTCCATTTTTATACTTTCAAAAATTTTTATATTTCTGTCCTCAAGTTCATTTATACCTTCTTCTGCACTTTTCAGCAATGGTAAGTCAATCAAGTATTTTGTGGTTCTTGTTTTCCTGGATGTTGTACTTTTCAGTTCTAGAGTTTCCATTGGGTTCTTTTTCATGATTTCCATTTTGCTGACACATTTCCCTATCTCTTTATTCATGAAGTTCATGTTTTTATTTAACTTCTTGAACAATAACAGTTTTAGAATCTTTGTTATTCACTTTTAACACTGGGTCATCTTGGTGTCTATATTTATTTACTACTTTTTCTCAAAACATTGGACAATATCTCCTTTTTCCCCATATGTAACAAATTTTTCATTTTATTTTGATAGTTGTGAATACCATGTAAGGACTCTGGGTTCCTAACAGTTCCTCTGAAGAGTGATTATCATTGTTCTAGTAGGCAGTTAGCTGGTCAGTCACCTCAGAATTTTGAAGGCTTGGTTTTACACTTTGTTAGGGACTTCTGTCTTATAGTTGCCCTCAGTCCTATGATACTCTTAGCTCTGGGTTATAACATTTACTCCTAAATATGATGCTTCTGAAATTTCAATAGAAGCCAAGGGTGTTTCTAAATACTTCTAATTTAGTGTGATTTAAACTTCCAATTCTGTTTTTACTGCAGGGCAGCAACAGCTGAATGTTCTCAGTTTTGCCTTCCAGCTGTGGCTTTCTGCTGGACTCATGGAACCCTTATCCATGCATCTGTAATTCATGGGTCAGCCAAGGATTTGATAGCATTTATACCCACATTTTGGGGTTTGTCCCTCTTTGGTTCTCTCAATTCCTGGATTTCCCTTCTTAATTTCCAGTTACTCCAGAAGGCTTGAACTTTGTTCCTTGGTTTTCCTATTTTAAAAACTGTGGTTTTCTGCTTGAGTTATAGCTGCCACATATCATGTGGCTTTTGTTTCCTTAAATAAAGCTACATGTGATGGTTAGTTTTATGTGTCACCTTGGCTAAGGTGTAGTACTCAGTTTTTCAATCAAACACTAATCTAAGTGTTATGATGTTGGTATTTTGTAGATATGGTTAAGATCTACAATCATAGACTTCAATCAAAAGTGTTTATCCTCTATATTATGAGTGAAACTCATTCAATCAGTTGAAAAGCCTTAATAACAAAACTTAAGTTTCCCCGAGGAAACTGAAATTCTGCTTCAAGACTGTAATGTCAGTTTCTGCCTGAGAATTTCTATTCTCTAGTATGTCCTACAGATTTCAGATGTGGCAGGCCCCACAATGGTGTGAGTCAATGGATATTCAGCTCTGTCCTGTGTCTGTCTCTCTCTACCCCTCTTTCTCTATACATGTACGCACACACATTTGTATTTATTTATATATTTATCCAAGGATATCTATCTATCTATCTATCTATCTATCTATCTATCTATCTATCTATATCTGTATCTACATACATATTTTTATATTATCTATCTCCATGTATCTATCCATCAACTATTGATCTATCATGTGTTTTCCTCTTATAAAATAATCCGGAAATGTTTATCTACAATGATTTTGTTTTTATTTTTTTTTGAATTTCACATTGAATTTGACTGTTAATTTATCTGTACTTAGTGTTTTTATTATGAAAACAATTGATTACTGTTATGATTTTAAAAGCTGGTTATAGGTTTATGGGACACTTAATATATTTTTTTCCTTCTTCAATCAGTATTAGTAATCTATATTTTTTTCCTTAGAATTGGTATCTTCTCTTTATGCTTTATAGTTTAGTGGTGTAAAGTTTTTAATAATACTCACCTATAAATACTTTAATATCTGTGCATTTCCAATTGTACATAGGTAGAAATCCTTAATATTTTATATGTTTTATTTTGTTGTTGGTGGTGGTGGTAGTGGTGGTTGTGGTGCTCTCCCTCTTTTCATGTTGTTATAAATTTATGTTTTTTTGGCCCTGGCCGGCTGGCTCAGTGGTAGAGCATCGGCCTGGCATGCAGAGGTCCCAGATTCGATTCCCGGCCAGGGCACACAGGAGAAGCGCCCATCTGCTTCTCCACCCCCCCTCCTTCCTCTCTGTCTCTCTCTTCTCCTGCTGCAGCTGAGGCTCCATTGGAGCAAAGATGGCCCGGGCGGTGGGGATGGCTCCTTGGCCTCTGCCCCAGGCACTAGAGTGGCTCTGGTCGCAACAGAGTGACACCCTGGAGGGGCAGAGCATCGCCCCCTGGTAGGCAGAGCGTTGCCCCTGGTGGGCGTGCTGGGTGGATCCCGGTCAGGTGCATGCGGGAGTCTGTCTGACTGTCTCTCCCAGTTTCCAGCTTCAGAAAAATAAAAAATAAAAAATTATGTTTTTTTAAAAGATTTTATTTATTGATTTTAAAGAGAGGAGAGAGAGAGAGAGAAAGGGGGGGTGGTATCTGGGAGCCTCAACTTGCAGTCGTTGTTTCTCATATGTGTCTTGACCAGGCAAGCCCAAGGCTTTGAACCGGCGTCCTCAGTGTTTCAGGTTGGCGCTTTTTCCACCATGCCCCCACAGCACAGGCAAATTTGTCTTTTTCTAGATAGCTTTATAACTTTGCTGATCTTTATTATATTTTAAAAAATAAATAGAAATATAACTGACTTATAACATTGTGTAAGTTTAAGGTGTACAATGTATAGGTTTAATGCATTTATATATTATAATATGACTACTACAGGAGCATTAGCTAATTAATACCTTTATCATGTCATATATTCACTACTGCTTTTGTGTGTTGAGAATAGTTAAGATTTTGTCTCTTCCCAACTTTGAAGTTTATCATAGTGTTACTGACTATTATCTTTATATTGTTGATTAGATCTTCAGGAATTATTTCTCTACTAGGTGTAGGTATGTACACTTAAACAGTGCCTCCCCAATTTCCTTACCTGCCCTAGACCCCGGTAACCACTATTCTACTCTGTTTTTATAAGTTCAATGTGATTTTCTTTAGATTCTACAGATAAGTGATAATATACAGTATTTTTCATTCTCTGTCTGACATCTCACTTAGCATAATGCTTTCACAAAGAGCAGGATTTCCTTCTTTTTCATGCTTGAATAATATTACGTTATGTGTATGTGTGTATATATTATAACATTATTTATCCATCAAAAGACAGTCTGTTTTCCATCTCTTGGCTATTATGAATAAAGGTACAATAAACGGGGGTGGATAGCTATTCCTTTGAGATGCTGACTTTAATTCCTTCAGACATATACTCAGGAGTGGGATTGCTGAGTCACAAGGTAGTTCAATTTTTAATTTTTTAAGGAAATGCCATACTATTCTTTATAATGGCTGCACCAAGACGTCATGTTTTTTTAAAAAAATCATTAACAGTTGCTTTTAAGTTATTGTTCCCTCACTTCAACTTGCTTCATATTTATTTTGGTGTTCTTTTAACAACTTATTAGTGCTTATTTTGTTTTTCAGCCTTTGTTCTTTTTCAATATAAAGATTTAAAGTCAGAAATTTTTTCTAAGTATTACTTTAGTTATATCCCCTATTTTAATATGCAGTATTTTTATTATCCTTCAGTCATAAGTATAAATTTGCAGTATAATCTCCTCTGACCTACCAGTTATTTAGAATTTTTTTTGTTGTTTTTCTCTGTCTGACTTATTTTACTTAGCATAATATCCTTAGTTCAATTCATGTTGTTGCAGGTGACAAGATTTTTGTATTATTTTATTTATATGTGCAAACTAATAAACATAATAAACAAAACAGAAACAAATTAAAAGACACAGAGAACATTTTGATGTTTGCTAAATGGAAGGCATTGGGGGGGGTGGGTACAAAAGGGGAAGAGATTAAGATGTGCAAATTGCCAGTTATCAAAAGTGACAGAAATGTAAAGTACAGCATTGGAAGCAGAGTCAATAATATTGAAATAACTATGTATGATGTCAGATGGGTACTAGAAATACCAAGGTTGGTTCTCAATTCATTGCAAGTAGCACTCTGTGGCAGATGATCAAACTGACACAGTTTCAGCTTGCTATAACAACAAAGTCTAACCTATTTCAGCACTCTCTTCTCTATGTGATAAGCCATTATGTAGACTTAGACAGGGAAAAAAATTACCATAAGTTATATAAATGTCTAATCACTATGATGTACACTTGAAACTAATATTGTATGACAACTATAATTGAAAAAAATTTAAAATTATTAAGGAAGAAATGGTTTACTTTATAACTTCAAAATTTAGTTTTAAAAATCATTTTCTTTTGCTTAATGATTTCTGTTAAGTGACTTTTTAATCAAAGGAAAATGTATTTTGTATGTTACCACTTCTGTGAAGTTTTCTGAGACTTGCTTTAGTGCCTAATGGGTTATAAATTTTCATAAGTGTCTCATGTAAACCTGAATAAAATGTACTTCTTCAAGTTGTTGTTGAATTTTAGAGAGTAGCAAGCAATAATATGCTTTCTTCTCCACAAGAATTCTAGTAGCAATCCAAAAATAAAACAAAAGTAGACACATATAATCTAAAATATCACTTTAATTACTGATTAAGCTGATGTTAGAGAATATGGATTTTAGCCATAGGAAAGTAAGTATTTTAATATAAAACTTCAGATTTAGGCAGAATTATCCATCCGGTCTCAGGGAGTGGGAGGCTCAAGTGGCCCTCTGATAATGAGTGGTGGCTGTTATGGTCAAATTATAGCATAGTGTAATAAAGCAGGCTAGTGGTCCCTCTTGAAAGCTTGTTTTTAAGAGAGAGAGAGAAAAGGCAGAGTCTAGTATCAATATGCTATATTTTTTGCTTCATTAAACAGTCAGATATTTAGTCTCTTAGAGAAGAGTGTGCTAGCATTGGAGAGAAGTCATCAGTGTTACTACAGTGGAATCCCCACAACATGAAAAGACATATCAGGGGTATTCTCCTTTTAACATTAGTCTCTGTAAGTTTATCATATCAAGCCTTTTCATTGCTTCATTCAAGTCATTTAAATATTAATTTCATGACAGCTCAGCCAACTATGTAAAGGCCTTACATATATTAGCTAGCATTTTCAAGTTTGTATGTAGACTACATTATATTGCTAAAAATGTTTACTTTTCATTTTATATGGTTTTGTCTTTTTCTTTACTAAATATCTGCCTTATTTTCTGAAAGTTTTTATTGCATTATTTTATTTTATTTTTTATTTATTTATTTTTTTATAAATAAATTGCATTATTTTAATTTGAAAGGACTACTAAATTCCTTTTATTTTTACTTTTCTTTAATAAGAAAATTATTTAATGTTATACATTTTCTTCTGAGTATGGATTTTAAACTTACTTCATATTTTGGTATTTTTGTTATACTTTTCTTTGGTTTAAGCATATTTTAAAGGGGAAATAAGGTTAAAATTGACAACAAGATTGGTCTCTAAAAAACTGTAAGTGACAATAAAGAGTTGTAGAGTTATTTATAAAGACAAACCTTATTCTATTAATCCAGGGGATAGTAGGAAGAATTTTTGGTAGAGTGTAGGCTAGCTATACCAATGTGAGCACTGATTTTTGTTTATTTTTCCTCCCAGTTGAGTTGAGTACATTCTTCTGAATCCTTTCTTAAGTCAATGCCCAGATTCCTATTTCCTGCATAATAGTAAAATTCTGTCTGCCCCTCACAACTCTCCACTCCTCTCACCTCATTCTCTAAGCATAGTACTAATAGAGAATACAGTGCTCACATGGAAAAGAAGCCTTGTGCTAGGGATATAATTTTGATAGAAGTAACTCTTATTTCCATCATTATTCTATCATTAGGAATGGTTTGTCCATTCAGCAAGCAAAGAGGAAGGAGAGGTGGCTTTCTCTTTTTGATTCTAGGAGAAGAGGGATCATCAGTTAAGGGAGGATGTAATGGTAATGAGACAAAAGGACTTTTGTAAGAAATCATGGTATAAAGTGAATTCTCCACTCTTGGTCACTTCTCATGTATAACGATAGTCAACCCCTGAATTAGTGGGTGACTGTAGTTTCAGTGAATCAAGCTGAAATGATGAGTCTTCCATATTAAGCCATACATCCTCAACAGAAAAACAAAACATAGCCTATTATTGAATGTGGATCTTAAGGTCACAGAAAACTGGCACCTCCCAAGCAACCAACAAATACTGGGTAATTGATTTTATATCTGACCTATGATGCCTGCAATTTTACATGACAATTTTATTATTGTTGTGTTAAGTTTTAAACATATCTTAAAATAACTAAGTACTTTGTCTAATTATTTTCATTATGTAAAACTAGAAACCCAGCAAAGTCTATACAAAACCAATGCAAGAAGACTTTGAAAGTTGGAGAGAAGAAAACTCACCTGCAAGGGCCCTAGGGCTTGAGGAAGGATGGATGTAGATTCACTGGATTCTTTTGGTCTCTTATATCCCAGACTTGTTGCCGAAGAACCCAGCCACACAGGAATGCCAGCAGACACAGAAAATAAAAGGCCTGAACAAAAGCCTGCTTTTCCTAGCTAACAAATCAAGAAAAAGAAGCCTAGCAAGATTAAAAAACAAAAACAAAAACTTTTAGATGGTAACTCTTCCACTGCAGCCAAATGTCACCGAAGGAACTGTGGTTCATCTCCATCCCTACCAGAAAAGGCCAAGTGGGGAGCCTTGGAAGGCTAGACTCCTACCCTTGAAAGGCTCTAATGAGGCACCTCAGTATCCTCACTGGGATGATGTAAAAGAAGATTAAGTACAGTGATAAAATTTTATACCCTCTGGCTAGTAATAAGGCATCCCCATCATGGTATCAAAACGGAGACCCTATGGGAACCTGGACTTCACCCCCACCTAATAGTAACATGGTACCCCTTCCTCTTCTCTCTGTGGTGGCATCATAGGGACCCAGTAAAAAGTCAGAACTTTTATCATTACTCATGGGCAATCATGCTACTGCCTCTATAGTATCAATGGAGACCACATAAGGAGTGGGAACTGCCATCTTTGCCCAGCAGTAACCAGAAGTTCCCCTGCCTCAAGTGTTAATTCAGACCAGCAAGGGAACCTGGACTTCTTCCTCTAACTGGCAGTAACAAGGTGGTGTACACCCTTTCTCCTACTGGAGCAGTATTAGAGAAAACCAGCTAAAATGGAAGATTTAAATAAGGTCATTTTTATAACACAATGCAGATATGTCCAGGTTTTAATAAAAAATCTGTTGTTGTATCAGGAACTAGGAAGAGCTCAAAGTGAATTAAAAAAAAAACAAACAGAAAGATAATGGACATGTTAGAATAAGTTAAAGCAGTTAAATACTTCAATGAGCAATTATGAACATGCATGAAACAAATGAAAAAATATAGACAATTAAAAGTAAAAAGTTGTAGTTAAGAAAAGATATAAAGAAGAATCAAATGGAAACTTTAGAACTGAAAATTATAATAAACAAAATAATAAGTTCAATGAATGGGCTCAACAGCATGATGGAAGTAATAGAAGTTAGTGAACTTGAAGATGAAATAATAAAATCTCCCAATATGAACAACAGAGAGAGAAAGTAGATATAAAAATTAATAATCAAAACACTCACAGCAATGTAAGATTATTTAAAAAAACCCTAAGCTCTATATCATTGGATTTCCAGAAAGAAAAGGTAAGAAGGCTGGATTTAAAAAGTACTCAACAAAATAATGGCTGAAAACTTAACAGGAAACATAAACATACCAATTTGAGAGACTGAGTGAATCCCAAAGAAACCTATGCTAAGGCATGTGATAATTAGAAAACTAAAGTCACAGAAGAGAAGTCTTGAAAGCTATTCTAGAAAAATAACACTTTAGCTATGGGGAAAACTGCTTCAAATGACAGTGGATTTCTTCTTCTTCTTCTTCTTCTTTTTTTTGGTGACAGAGACAGAGTCAGAGAGAGGGACAGATAAAGACAGACAAGAAAGAAGAGAGATGAGAACCATCAAGTCTTCGCTGCGGCACCTTAGTTGTTCATTGATTGATTTCTCATATGTGCCTTGACCATGGGGCTACAGCAGACCGACTGACCCCTTGCTCAAGCCAATGACCTTGGGCTCAAGCTGGTGAGCCTTGCTCGAACCAGATGAGCCTGCGCTCAAGCTGGTGACCTCGGGGTTTCAAACCTGGGTCCTCTGTGTCCCAGTCCGGCACTATCCAAATAAGGGATTGATACAAAGAATTCTACACAAATGAATGTGATAACTTTATTGAAATGGACCATTTCCTAGAAAAACACAATGGTCAGGTGAAGTGGATTTCTTATCAGGAACTATGCAGTACAGGAAAAAGTTGCATAATATTCTTTATGTGATGAAAGAAAAAAATTCTCTACCAGCATCTTATACTAAGAAAACACAAAACAAAAAATAAAATATTAGACCTGAGCACTAACATATCAATAATTACATTAAATCATTAATAGATCTAAATATACAAATTAAAAAAAATTGGCAGAATATATTAAAAAAACATGATCCAACTATTTTCTACAAGAAACTCACATTCTACACACAGGCTAAAAATAAAAGAATGAGAATACATAAAATCATACAAATGCTAATCAAAGAAATACAAATGTGGATATATTAATATCAGATTCAGTAGGCATTACAGCACAGAATATTATCAGAGGCAAACAGACATTATATAATAACTTTACAAATGAGTAAATACTTAATATGTAAATACCAAACAGAGCTGCAAAATATGTGAAGCAAAAACTGTAAAAACTAGAAAGGAAATAGCGGTCTCCACAGTTATAGTTGGGAACTTTAGCCCCTTTCTCAACAATTCATAAAACAACTAGACAGAAAATGAGTAGAGACAGAAAAACTGATATCCATCATCAACAAACCGGATCTAATTAACCTTTTTATAAAACACTCTACATAACCATAGCAGATATAGTTGTTTTTTTTCAAATGTCCTTGGAAAACACACCAAGACAGGCAATATCTTAGGCCATAAAAAAAATATAGGAAAAACCCTTCAAAAGTATTGAAATCATCCCAAGTGTGTTCTCTGACTATAAGGGAATAAAACTAGAAATAAAAAACAGAAAGATAGCAAAAAAATCTCCAAACACTTGGAAACTCAATAGTGTACTTGAAACTAATCTATGGGTCAAAGAGAAAGATTCAAGAGAAATCAAAACAGATATTGAACTGAATGAATATGAAAATACAACACACCAAATTTGTGGAGTACAGCTAAAGCACTGCTGAGAAGAAAATTTATTATTATCAAGGGATGTTAACTTCATACATTGCGAAAGAATAAAAATATCAAATCAATGCTACAAGCTTTCACCCCAAGAACCTAAAAAAAGAATAATAAAAACCCAAAGCAAATGAAAGGAAGGAAATATTAAAAGTAAGAAGAGATAAGTAGGTAGTTGAAAACAGAAAAACAATTGAAAAAAATATGAAAAAAAAATTTTTAAAAGATAAAAAAAATTACCAAACTTCTAAGAAAACTGACAAAGTAGAAAAACAGAAAAGACAAATGATCAATATCATAAATAAAACAGGGATTTTAGGCCCTGGCCAGCTCACTCCAGTTGACTCAGTGGTAGAGTGTCGACCTGGCATGTGGAAGTCCCAGATTTGACTTCTGGTCAGGGCACACAGGAGAATTGACCATCTGCTTCTCCACCCTCCCCCTCCTTTCTCTCCCCCACATCCCTGAGGCCATAGCTCAATGATTTGAGCAAGTTGGCCCTGGGGCACTGAGGATGGCTCCATGGCCTTGCTTCAGGTGCTAAAATAGCTCGGTTACAGAGAAATGGATTAGCAGCCCCTGATGGACAGAGCTTGCCAGGTGGATCCCGGTTTGGGCACATGCGGGAGTCTGTCTCTCTGCCCACCCCCACTTCTCACTTAATTAAAAAAACACAGGGATATTATTATAAACCCTGCAGATATCAAAAGAGAAATAAGGGAATGATACAAAGAACTCTACACAAATGAATGTGATAACTTTATTGAAATGGACCATTTCCTAGAAAAACACAAATTATCACAATTCACCCAATATGAAATTCATAATTTGAGAAGTCTATTATTGTTAGGGAAATTGAGTTCATAATTTAAAAACTCCTCCAAAAGAAATTTCCAGGCCCAGATTGTTTTACTGGACAATTTCTCCAACATTTTAAGAAAAAGTGACACTAATCTACATGATATCTTAGAAAATAAAAGGGAAGGAACACATTTTATGAATCAAGTATTACTCTGATATAAAACTAGACAAATACAGTATAAAAAACAACAGACTAATGTTTGTTATAAATATTGATACAAAAATTCTCAGGAAAATATTCAAAAATAAAATTTATCAATACATAAAAAGAAATATATAATATCACCAAGCGGGATTTTTTTCTGGAAATACGACCTGGTTCAATATTTGAAATCAGTGTAATCTATTATATTTGTAAATTTAAGAAAAATCTATAATGATATTAACAGATACAGAAAAACATTTGAAAAAACTCAAAATCTATTCACAATAAAAATTCTCAAGAAAATAAAGGAGAACTTACAATTTGATAAAGGACATTTACAAATAAAACCCATACTGCTAACATTACATGTAGTAGTAAAAAATTGAATGCTTTCTCACTAAGATTAAGAACAAGTCGGATGACGTCAGAGTAATGGTGGAGTAGGAAGCGATACCGATAAATCTCCCCCAAAACTCAACAAGATCTTCAACCAGAAACAGAAAAACCTATACTTGGAGCCTCCAGATGCTTCACAATACACCCGAAGGTATGGTCGAGTGAAAAATTGGCTAAATATATAACCAAATCCTGAAGGAAATAGGGAGTAAGAAATGCTCCGCCTTCCTCACTAACCTAAACAGGGCGGCTTTCTCTGGTAACTGTGAATATAGAAACTGAGGCGGGCAAAGGGGGTGAATACATCCAGGCCGCGCACAAAAGGCCGAACCAGGCTGTGGCACGGAGATCCTAGCGGAGGAAAAACTGTTCCTGTGGCAACCCGGGCAATACAAGCTAACACTCGTGCCAAACCCAAACAAAGAAAGACAAGCGGGGCAGCCATTTTACCCGTTCTCCTGGTTGGTGCGCAGTTAGTGGGCGAGAGATCTCTTCCTAAGCCCCAGAAGTGGGTGTCCGTGTTGCCCCACAGAGAGGCAGGGTCAGAGGCCTTTGTGTGGGCCGAAAGCAGAATCTCTGGGCAGCCCCAGCGCCCTGGGAAAGCCGCGCACGGGAGGGAGCGAGAACTAATTCCAACGGTGGAAATTTTCCGTGCTGGTGAGGGTTTCACTCAGGGAAACGCGGCCGGCCTCATATCCTGGTGTGCGCGCGCAGATAGGTAGTGAGCGATTCCTCCGAGTGCCTCGGCAGGGCGCGCCCGTGTTATCGCACAGAGGGGCAGAGTCAGGGGCCTTTGTGTGGGCCAAAGCGGAATCTCAGGCCGCCCCAGCGCCTTGCAAAAGCCGCGCACGGGGACGGAGCGAGAGCGAATTCCAGCGCTGCAAATTTCCATGCGGTTGGGGGTTTCACTCAGAGCGTGAGACTACTGGCCGGATATCCTGGTCTGCGCGCGCAGATAGTGAATGAGAGTTTCCTCCAAGCAACCCGGAAGTGGGTGCCCACCTGTGTTACCGGACAGAGTGGCAGAGCCAGAGGTCTTTGAGTGGGCGGAAAGCCCGCCTGATTATGCTAGCAGCTCTGACTGACTGAGCCTTACCCAGAGCCCTGTGTTGAGTGGAAATAGAGTGGGGAGTTGCCAGCTCTTTGAACCTCTTACTATCCAGGCAGAGGCAGCAACAACCCCATAGCTGGATTATCAGGCTACTAATTGAGGAAGGAAAGACTAGGAGAAAGGCTCCAGGAACACGGACTCTCTCACTGTCGGAACCTATGAAAGCTAATGAGCCTTGACTCCCAACGAGACTAAAGCACAATACATGACATTGCCATAGAGACTTATCAACTGCAAACCTCTACCTGAGCGTGCCAAAGGGGCAGAACCTGGGGTACAGAGTCACTGACCAGGAAGAGGGAGAGAAAAGAAAAAACAAGAAGATAACCTCTCAAAATCAAGAATAATCTGCAGACTTTATAACCTATCCCATTTTATTATATTTGTTCGTTTGTTTCTCTTATCTTCATTCTTGATACTTTTTTTCCTCCTCCAATTTGGCCGATTAACTCTCTGCCGGTCTTACTCTCTCCTCTCCTTGAACTACACTACCCATAAGTGTTACATCTCCCATTATCTTTTTTCTCCTCTTCCTTTCTCTCTATGAGGGTTGCACTCCAAAACCCTTAACTCTCTCTCTCTCCTTTCTTTTTTCTTCTTTTACTGGTTCCCTCTTTTTTTCTCTCTCTCTTTCTTTTCTCCCTCTATATTAGTTTCTTCCTTTCTCCTTTACATCTCCTCTCATTCAAACCTCAATAACAAACAAATTATCTTATCTGGGACTCAAACTTATGTTTGTGGCATTTTGGGGGTTTTTTGCTTCACCTTTTTAACTCACTAGCAGTGCTCCCATCCCTGGCTCTCCATATTATCTAGTTCTTGTTCCACTAAATACAATAGTATTTTTTTAATTTGTCCCCCCATTTTTCTGTTCTCTTATTCCTCTCATCATAACTCTTAGACAACACCAACACCTAAAAGCAAATCATTTTATTCTTGACCCAAATTTTTTCCTTAATTGCTTTTTGTGGGTCCATACCGCCCCCCCCTTTTTTTTTTCCTTTTTTTTTCTTTTTTTTTTTTGCCCCTTTATTACTTTTCCCCAATTCAGGACCTCCGTCACAGGCATTGTTTGTTATAATTCACAGTTCACCACAAGATTTTCTCAAGAAAAAGGGGAGTGGAGAGGAAAAAAGGAGGGGGGGAATAATTTCCTTTTTTAAAAAAATTATTATTTTATTTTTCTTTATTTCATTATTAATTTTTTTTAAAAAAAACAACTCTTTTTGATTTTTTATTTTTTTTAACTTTTTATTCTTTATTAAATCTCATTAATACTATCAACAAAACCACCCTCAGATGCCATTAAGGAAGAGAAAATCGAATATCATGGATACAAAAGAAAGAGAGGTAACACAGCTAGATGAGGAAAAATCTATGGAGAAAAAATTTAATATATTGGAAACCTTGGAGCTAAATGACAGAGAATTCAAGATAGAAATCCTAAAAATCCTCCGAGATATACAAGAAAACACAGAAAGGCAATTTAAGGAGCTCAGAAAACAACTCAATGAACACAAAGAATATATGTCCAAAGAAATTGAAACTATAAAGACAAATCAAACAGATGAAAAACTCAATTCACGAGCTGAAAAACGAAGTAACAAGCTTAGCTAATAGAACAGGTCAGATAGAAGAGAGGATTAGTGAAATAGAAGACAAGCAACTTGAGGCACAACAGAGAGAAGAAGAAAGAGACTCAAAAATTAAAAAAAATGAGATAGCCCTACAAGAATTATCTGACTCCATCAAAAAGAATAACATAAGAATAATAGGTATATCAGAGGGAGAAGAGAGAGAAAATGGAATGGAGAACATACTCAAACAAATAATAGATGAGAACTTCCCAAGCCTGTGGAAAGAACTAAAGCCTCAAATTCAAGAAGCAAACAGAACACCGAGTTTTCTTAACCCCAACAAACCTACTCCAAGGCATATCATAATGAAATTGACACAAACCAACAGCAAAGAAAAAATTCTCAAGGCAGCCAGGGAAAAGAAGAATACAACATATAAAGGAAGGCCCATTAGATTATCATCAGATTTCTCAGCAGAAATTCTACAAGCTAGAAGAGAGTGGACCCCAATATTTAAAGTCCTGAAAGAGAGAAACTTTCAGCCACGAATACTATACCCATCAAAGCTATCCTTCAAATATGAAGGAGAAATAAAAACATTCACAGATATAGAAAAGATGAGGGAATTTTTCATCAGAAAACCCCCACTCCAGGAATTACTAAAGGGGGTTCTCCAATCAGATACAAAGAACAAAAAAAAAAACAGAGCCACAAGTAAAAGCTCCAAGAAGAACACAATAAAACCAAATTTAAACTGTGACAACAACAAAAAGAAAGAGGGGGAGAAGATGGAGATTAACAGTAGCAAAGGACGATGGAGTGCAAAAGTACTCACAAAATAGTTCGCTACAATGAACAGGGTAGGGACCCTTTTCATTACTCAAAGGTAACCACCATTGAAAAAACCACCACAGAAGCACATGAGATAAAAAAGATAGCAACGGAGGAAAGATGTATGGAATACAACCAAATAAAAACAAAAGATAGAAAAACGAAAGAGAAGGATCAAACAAGACACAAAACTAACAGAAAGCAAGATATAAAATGGCAATAGGGAACTCACAAGTATCAATAATTACACTAAATGTAAATGGATTAAACTCACCAATAAAAAGGCACAGAGTAGCAGAATGGATTAAAAAAGAAAATCCAACTATATGCTGCCTACAGGAAACTCATCTAAGTAACAAGGATAAAAACAAATTCAAAGTGAAAGGCTGGAAAACAATACTCCAAGCAAATAACATCCAAAAAAAAGCAGGTGTAGCAATACTCATATCGGATAATGCTGACTACAAGACAGGAAAAGTACTCAGAGATAAAAATGGCCATTTCATAATGGCTAAGGGGACACTGAATCAAGAAGACATAACAATTCTTAATATATATGCACCAAACCAAGGAGCACCAAAATATATAAGACAGCTACTTATTGACCTTAAAACAAAAACTGACAAAAATACAATCATACTTGGAGACCTCAATACACCGCTGACGGCTCTAGATCGGTCATCCAAACAGAGAATCAACAAAGACATAGTGGCCTTAAACAAAACACTAGAGCACCTGGATATGATAGACATCTACAGGACATTTCATCCCAAAGTGACTGAGTATACATTTTTCTCCAGTGTACATGGATCATTCTCAAGAATTGACCATATGTTGGGCCACAAAAACAACATCAGCAAATTCAGAAAAATTGAAGTTGTACCAAGCATATTTTCTGATCATAAAGCCTTGAAACTAGAATTGAACTGCAAAAAAGAGGAAAAAAATCCCACAAAAATGTGGAAACTAAACAACATACTTTTAAAAAATGAATGGGTCAAAGAAGAAATAAGTGCAGAGATCAAAAGATTTATACAGACTAATGAAAATGACAATACGACATATCAGAATCTATGGGATGCAGCAAAAGCAGTGATAAGAGGGAAGTTCATATCGCTTCAGGCATATATGAACAAACAAGAGAGAGCCCAAGTGAACCACTTAACTTCCCACCTTAAGGAACTAGAAAAAGAAGAACAAAGACAACCCAAAAGCAGCCGAAGAAAGGAGATAATAAAAATCAGAGCAGAAATAAATGAATTAGAGAACAGAAAAACTATAGAAAAAATTAATAGTACAAGGAGCTGGTTCTTTGAAAAGATCAATAAAATTGACAAACCCTTGGCAAGACTTACCAAGGAAAAAAGAGAAAGAACTCATATAAACAAAATCCAAAATGAAAGAGGAGAAATCACCATGGACACCGTAGATATACAAAGAATTATTGTAGAATACTATGAAAAACTTTATGCCACTAAATTCAACAACCTAGAAGAAATGGATAAATTCCTAGAACAATACAACCTTCCTAGACTGAGTCAAGAAGAAGCAGAAAGCCTAAACAGACCTATCAGTAGAGAAGAAATAGAAAAAACCATTAAAAACCTCCCCAAAAATAAAAGTCCAGGCCCTGACGGCTATACCAGCGAATTTTATCAAACATTCAAAGAAGACTTGGTTCCTATTCTACTCAAAGTCTTCCAAAAAATTGAAGAAGAAGCAATACTTCCAAACACATTTTATGAGGCCAACATAACCCTCATACCAAAACCAGGCAAGGATGGCACAAAAAAAGAAAACTACAGACCAATATCTCTAATGAATACAGATGCTAAAATACTAAACAAAATACTAGCAAATCGAATACAACAACATATTAAAAAAATAATACATCATGATCAAGTGGGATTCATCCCAGAATCTCAAGGATGGTTCAACATACGTAAAACGGTTAATGTAATACACCATATCAACAAAACAAAGAACAAAAACCACATGATCTTATCAATAGATGCAGAAAAGGCTTTCGATAAAATACAACACAATTTTATGTTTAAGACTCTCAACAAAATGGGTATAGAAGGAAAATATCTCAACATGATAAAGGCCATATATGATAAACCATCAGCTAACATCATATTAAATGGCACTAAACTGAAGGCTTTCCCCCTTAAATCAGGAACAAGACAGGGTTGTCCACTCTCTCCACTCTTATTTAATGTGGTACTAGAGGTTCTCGCCACAGCAATCAGACAACACAAAGAAATAAAAGGCATCCATATCGGAAAAGAAGAAGTAAAGGTATCACTTTTTGCAGATGATATGATCCTATACATCGAAAACCCGAAGGACTCCACAAAAAGACTACTAGAAACAATAAGCCAATACAGTAAGGTCGCAGGATACAAAATTAACATTCAGAAGTCAATAGCCTTTCTATATGCCAACAATGAAACAACTGAGAAGGAACTCAAAAGAATAATCCCCTTCACGATTGCAACAACAAAAAAAAATACTTAGGAATAAACATAACAAAGAATGTAAAGGACTTATATAATGAAAACTATAAACCATTGTTAAGGGAAATTGAAAAAGATATAATGAGATGGAAGAATATACCTTGTTCTTGGCTAGGAAGAATAAATATAATCAAGATGGCTATATTACCCAAAGCAATATACAAATTCAATGCAATTCCCATCAAACTTCCAATGATGTTTTTTAAAGAAATAGAGCAAAAAATCATCAGATTTATATGGAACTATAAAAAACCCCGAATAGCCAAAGCAATCCTAAAGAAAAAGAATGAAGCTGGGGGCATTACAATACCTGACTTCAAACTCTATTATAGGGCCACGACAATCAAAACAGCATGGTATTGGCAGAAAAATAGACACTCAGACCAATGGAACAGAATAGAAAGTCCAGAAATAAAACCACATATATATAGTCAAATAATTTTTGATAAAGGGGCCAACAACACACAATGGAGAAAAGAAAGCCTCTTCAATAAATGGTGCTGGGAAAACTGGAAAGCCACATGCAAAAGAATGAAACTGGACTACAGTCTCTCCCCCTGTACAAAAATTAACTCAAAATGGATCAAAGATCTAAACATAAGACCTGAAACAATTAAGTACATAGAAGAAGACATAGGTACTTAACTCATGGACCTGGGTTTTAAAGAGCATTTTATGAATTTGACTCCAATGGCAAGAGAAGTGAAGGCAAAAATTAATGAATGGGACTACATCAGACTAAGAAGTTTTTGCTCAGCAAGAGAAACTGATAACAAAATAAACAGAAAGCCAACTAAATGGGAAATGATATTTTCAAACAACAGCTCAGATAAGGGCCTAATATCCAAAATATACAAAGAACTCATAAAACTCAACAACAAACAAACAAACAATCCCATAAAAAAATGGGAAGAGGATATGAACAGACACTTCTCCCAGGAAGAAATACAAATGGCCAACAAATATATGAAAAGATGCTCATCTTCTTTAGCTATTAGAGAAATGCAAATCAAAACAGCAATGAGATACCACCTCACACCTGTTCGATTAGCTACTATTAGCAAGACAGGTAATAGCAAATGTTGGAGAGGCTGTGGAGAAAAAGGAACCCTCATACACTGTTGGTGGGAATGTAAAGTAGTACAACCATTATGGAAGAAAGTATGGTGGTTCCTCAAAAAACTGAAAATAGAACTACCTTATGACCCAGCAATCCCTCTACTGGGTATATACCCCAAAAACTCAGAAACATTGATACGTAAAGACACATGCAGCCCCATGTTTATTGCAGCATTGTTCACAGTGGCCAGGACATGGAAACAACCAAAAAGCCCGTCAATAGATGACTGGATAAAGAAGATGTGGCACATATACACTATGGAATACTACTCAGCCATAAGAAATGATGACATCGGAACATTTACAGCAAAATGGTGGGATCTAGATAACATGATACGAAGCGAAATAAGTAAATCAGAAAAAACCAGGAACTGCATTATTCCATACGTAGGTGGGACATAAAAGTGAAACTAAGAGACATTGATAAGAGTGTGGTGGTTACGGGGGGGAGGGGAGAATGGGAGAGGGAAAGGGGGAGGGGGAGGGGCACAAAGAAAACAAGATAGGGAGATGACGTCAGAGGAATGGCGGAGTAGGAAGCGATACCGATAAATCTCCCCCAAAACTCAACAAGATCTTCAACCAGAAACAGAAAAACCTATACTTGGAGCTTCCAGATTCTTCGCAATACACCCAAAGGTATGATTGAGTGAAAAATTGGCTAAATATATAACCAAACCCCGAAGGAAATAGGGAGTAAGAAATGCTCCGCCTTCCTCACTAACCTAAACAGGGCGGCTTTTTCTGGTAACTGTGAATATAGAAACTGAGGCGGGCAAAGGGGGTGAATAGATCCAGGCCGCCGCAGCAAAAACGGCCGAACCAGGCTGTGGCTCAGAGATCCAAGCCGAGGAAAATCTGATCCTGTGGCAACCCGGGCAATACAAGCTAACACTCGTGCCAAACCCAAACAAAGAAAGACAAGCGGAGAGGCCATTTTACCAGGTCTCCTGGTCGGTGCGCAGTTAGTGGAAGAGAGATTTCTTCCTAAGCCGCGGAAGTGGGTGCCCGTGTTGCCCCACGGAGAGGCAGGGTCAGAGGCCTTTCTGTGGGCTGAGGGCAGAGTCTCTGGGCAGCCCCAGCGCCCTGGGAAAGCCACGCACGGGAGGGAGTGAGAACTAATCCCAACGGTGGAGATTTTCCGTGCTGGAGGCTGTTTCACTCAGAGGGAACCGCGGCCGGCCTCATATCCTGGTTTGCGCGCGCAGATAAGGAGTGAGCAATTCCTCCGAGTGCCTCGGCAGTGCGCGCCCGTGTTATCGCACAGAGGGGCAGAGTCAGGGGCCTTTGTGTGGGCCAAAGCGGAATCTCGGGCCGCCCCAGCGCCTTGAAAAAGCCGCACACGGGGACGGAGCGAGACTCAATTCCAACGCTGCAACTTTTCCCTGCGGTTGGGGGTTTCACTCAGAGCGTGAGACCGCTGGCCGGATATCCTGGTTGCAGACAGTGAGTGTTTCCTCCAAGCGCCCCGGAAGTGGGCGCCCGCTTGTGTTACCGGATAGAGTGGCAGAGCCAGAGGTGTTCGAGTGGGCGGAAAGCCCGCCTGATTATGCTAGCAGCTCTGACTGACTGAGCCTTACCCAGAGCCCTGTGCTGAGTGGAAATAGAGTGGGGAGTTGCCAGCAATTTGAGCCTCTTACTATCCAGGCAGAGGCAGCAGCAACCCCATACCTGGGCTATCAGGCTACTAATTGAGGAAGGAAAGACTAGGAGAAAGGCTCCAGGAACACGGACTCTCTCACTGTTGGAGCCTATAAATGCTAATGAGCCTCGACTCCCAACGAGAATAAAGCACAATACATGACATTGCCATAGAGACTTATCAACTGCAAACCTCTACCTGAGCGTGCCAAAGGGGCAGAACCCGGGGTACAGAGTCACCTACCAGGAAGAGGGAGAGAAAAGAAAAAGCAAGAAGATAACCTCTCAAAATCAAGAATAATCTGCAGACTTTATAACCTATCCCATTTTATTATATTTGTTCGTTTGTTTCTCTTATCTTCATTCTTGAGACTTTTTTTTCCTCCTCCAATTTGGCCGATTAACTCTCTACCGGTCTTACTCTCTCCTCTCCCTGAACTACACTACCCATAAGTGTTACATCTCCCATTATCATTTCTCTTCTCTTCCTTTCTCTCTATGAGGGTTGCACTCCAAAACCCTTAACTCTCTCTCTCTCTCTCCTTTCTTTTTTCTTCTTTTAGTGGTTCCCTCTTTTTTTCTCTCTCTCTCTTTCTTTTCTCCCTCTATATTAGTTTTTTCCTTTCTCCTTTACATCTCCTCTCATTCAAACCTCAATAACAAACAAATTCTCTTATCTGGGAGTCAAACCTATGTTTGTGGCATTTTGGGGGGTTTTTACTTCACCTTTTTAACTCACTAGCAGTGCTCCCATCCCTGGCTCTCCATATTATCTAGTTCTTGTTCCACTAAATACAATAGTAAGTTTTTAATTTGTCCCCCCATTTTTCCATTTTCCTCTTATTCCTCTCATCATAACTCTTAGAAAACCAACACCTAAAAGCAAATCATTTTATTCTTTACCCAAATTTTTTCCTTATTTGCTTTTTGTGGGTCCATACGCTCTTTTTTTTTTCTTTTTTCTTTTTTTTTTTTTCTTTCTCTCTTTTTTGCCCCTTTATTACTTTTCCCCAATTCAGGCCCTCCATCACAGGCATTGTTTGTTATAACTCACAGTCCACCACAAGATTTTCTCAAGAAAGAGGGGAGAGGAGAGGAGAGGAAAAAAAGAGGGGGGGAATAATTTCCTTTTTTAAAAAAATTTTTATTTTATTTTATTTTTCTTTATTTCATTATTAATTTTTTTTTTAAAAAAACAACTCTTTTCGATTTGTTATTTTTTATTTTTTTTAACTTTTTATTCTTTATTAAATCTCATTAATACTATCAACAAAACCACCCTCAGATGCCATTAAGGAAGAGAAAATCGAATATCATGGATACAAAAGAAAGAGAGGTAACACAGCTAGATGAGGAAAAATCTATGGAGAAAAAATTTAATATATTGGAAACCTTGGAGCTAAGTGACAGAGAATTCAAGATAGAAATCCTAAAAATCCTCCGAGATATACAAGAAAACACAGAAAGGCAATATAGGGAGCTCAGAAAACAACTCCATGAACACAAAGAATATATGTCCAAGGAAATTGAAACTATAAAAACAAATCAAACAGAGATGAAAAACTCAATTCACGAGCTGAAAAACGAAGTAACAAGCTTAGCTAATAGAACAGGTCAGATAGAAGAGAGGATTAGTGAAATAGAAGACAAGCAACTTGAGGCACAACAGAGAGAAGAAGAAAGAGACTCAAAAATTAAAAAAAATGAGATAGCCCTACAAGAATTATCTGACTCCATCAAAAAGAATAACATAAGAATAATAGGTATATCAGAGGGAGAAGAGAGAGAAAATGGAATGGAGAACATACTTAAACAAATAATTGATGAGAACTTCCCAAGCCTGTGGAAAGAACTAAAGCCTCAAGTTCAAGAAGCAAACAGAACTCCAAGTTTTCTTAACCCCAACAAACCTACTCCAAGGCATATCATAATGAAATTGACACAAACCAACAGCAAAGAAAAAATTCTCAAGGCAGCCAGGGAAAAGAAGAATACAACATATAAAGGAAGGCCCATTAGATTATCATCTGATTTCTCAGCAGAAACTCTACAAGCTAGAAGAGAGTGGACCCCAATATTTAAAGTCCTGAAAGAGAGGAACTTTCAGCCACGAATACTATACCCATCAAAGCTATCCTTCAAATACGAAGGAGAAATAAAAACATTCACAGATACAGAAAAGATGAGGGAATTTATCATCAGAAAACCCCCACTCCAGGAATTACTAAAGGGGGTTCTCCAATCAGATACAAAGAACAAAAAAAAACAGAGCCACAAGTAAAAGCTCCAAGAAGAACACAATAAAACCAAATTTAAACTGTGACAACAACAAAAAGAAAGAGGGGGAGAAGACGGAGTTTAACAGTAGCAAAGGACGATGGAGTGCAAAAGTACTCACAAAATAGTTCGCTACAATGAACAGGGTAGGGACCCTTTTCATTACTCAAAGGTAACCACCATTGAAAAAACCACCACAGAAGCACATGAGATAAAAAAGACAGCAACAGAGGAAAGATGTATGGAATACAACCAAATAAAAACAAAAGATAGAAAAACGAAAGAGAAGGATCAAACAAGACACAAAACTAACAGAAAGCAAGATATAAAATGGCAATAGGGAACTCACAAGTATCAATAATTACACTAAATGTAAATGGATTAAACTCACCAATAAAAAGGCACAGAGTAGCAGAATGGATTAAAAAAGAAAATCCAACTGTATGCTGCCTACAGGAAACTCATCTAAGTAACAAGGATAAAAACAAATTCAAAGTGAAAGGCTGGAAAACAATACTCCAAGCAAATAACATCCAAAAAAAAGCAGGTGTAGCAATACTCATATCGGATAATGCTGACTACAAGACAGGAAAAGTACTTAGAGACAAAAATGGCCATTTCATAATGGCTAAGGGGACACTGAATCAAGAAGACATAACAATTCTTAATATATATGCACCAAACCAAGGAGCACCAAAATATATAAGACAGCTACTTATTGACCTTAAAACAAAAACTGACAAAAATACAATCATACTTGGAGACCTCAATACACCGCTGACGGCTCTAGATCGGTCATCCAAACAGAGAATCAACAAAGACATAGTGGCCTTAAACAAAACACTAGAGCACCTGGATATGATAGACATCTACAGGACATTTCATCCCAAAGTGACTGAGTATACATTTTTCTCCAGTGTACATGGATCATTCTCAAGAATTGACCATATGTTGGGCCACAAAAACAACATCAGCAAATTCAGAAAAATTGAAGTTGTACCAAGCATATTTTCTGATCATAAAGCCTTGAAACTAGAATTCAACTGCAAAAAAGAGGAAAAAAATCCCACAAAAATGTGGAAACTAAACAACATATTTTTAAAAAATGAATGGGTCAAAGAAGAAATAAGTGCAGATATCAAAAGATATATACAGACTAATGAAAATGACAATACGACATATCAGAATCTATGGGATGCAGCAAAAGCAGTGATAAGAGGGAAGTTCATATCGCTTCAGGCATATATGAACAAACAAGAGAGAGCCCAAGTGAACCACTTAACTTCCCACCTTAAGGAACTAGAAAAAGAAGAACAAAGACAACCCAAAAGCAGCCGAAGAAAGGAGATAATAAAAATCAGAGCAGAAATAAATGAATTAGAGAACAGAAAAACTATAGAAAAAATTAATAGTACAAGGAGCTGGTTCTTTGAAAAGATCAACAAAATTGACAAACCCTTGGCAAGACTTACCAAGGAAAAAAGAGAAAGAACTCATATAAACAAAATCCAAAATGAAAGAGGAGAAATCACCACGGACACCGTAGATATACAAAGAATTATTGTAGAATACTATGAAAAACTTTATGCCACTAAATTCAACAACCTAGAAGAAATGGATAAATTCCTAGAACAATACAACCTTCCTAGACTGAGTCAAGAAGAAGCAGAAAGCCTAAACAGACCTATCAGTAGAGAAGAAATAGAAAAAACCATTAAAAACCTCCCCAAAAATAAAAGTCCAGGCCCTGACGGCTATACCAGCGAATTTTATCAAACATTCAAAGAAGACTTGGTTCCTATTCTACTCAAAGTCTTCCAAAAAATTGAAGAAGAAGCAATACTTCCAAACACATTTTATGAGGCCAACATAACCCTCATACCAAAACCAGGCAAGGATGGCACAAAAAGAAAACTACAGACCAATATCTCTAATGAATACAGATGCTAAAATACTAAACAAAATACTAGCAAATCGAATACAACAACATATTAAAAAAATAATACATCATGATCAAGTAGGATTCATCCCAGAATCTCAAGGATGGTTCAACATACGTAAAACGGTTAATGTAATACACCATATCAACAAAACAAAGAACAAAAACCACATGATCTTATCAATAGATGCAGAAAAGGCTTTCGATAAAATACAACACAATTTTATGTTTAAGACTCTCAACAAAATGGGTATAGAAGGAAAATATCTCAACATGATAAAGGCCATATATGATAAACCATCAGCTAACATCATATTAAATGGCACTAAACTGAAGGCTTTCCCCCTTAAATCAGGAACAAGACAGGGTTGTCCACTCTCTCCACTCTTATTTAATGTGGTACTAGAGGTTCTAGCCAGAGCAATCAGACAACACAAAGAAATAAAAGGCATCCATATCGGTAAAGAAGAAGTAAAGGTATCACTTTTTGCAGATGATATGATCCTATACATCGAAAACCCCAAAGAATCCACAAAAAGACTACTAGAAACAATAAGCCAATACAGTAAGGTCGCAGGATACAAAATTAACATACAGAAGTCAATAGCCTTTCTACATGCCAACAATGAAACAACTGAGAAGGAACTCAAAAGAATAATCCCCTTCACGATTGCAACAAAAAAAATAAAATACTTAGGAATAAACATAACAAAGAATGTAAAGGACTTATATAATGAAAACTATAAACCATTGTTAAGGGAAATCGAAAAAGATATAATGAGATGGAAGAATATACCTTGTTCTTGGCTAGGAAGAATAAATATAATCAAGATGGCTATATTACCCAAAGCAATATACAAATTTAATGCAATTCCCATCAAAATTCCAATGACATTTTTTAAAGAAATAGAGCAAAAAATCATCAGATTTATATGGAACTATAAAAAACCCCGAATAGCCAAAGCAATCCTAAAGAAAAAGAATGAAGCTGGGGGCATAACAATACCTGACTTCAAACTCTACTATAGGGCCACGACAATCAAAACAGCATGGTATTGGCAGAAAAATAGACACTCAGACCAATGGAACAGAATAGAAAGTCCAGAAATAAAACCACATATATATAGTCAAATAATTTTTGATAAAGGGGCCAACAACACACAATGGAGAAAAGAAAGCCTCTTCAATAAATGGTGCTGGGAAAACTGGAAAGCCACATGCAAAAGAATGAAACTGGACTACAGTCTCTCCCCCTGTACAAAAATTAACTCAAAATGGATCAAAGATCTAAACATAAGACCTGAAACAATTAAGTACATAGAAGAAGACATAGGTACTCAACTCATGGACCTGGGTTTTAAAGAGCATTTTATGAATTTGACTCCAATGGCAAGAGAAGTGAAGGCAAAAATTAATGAATGGGACTACATCAGACTAAGAAGTTTTTGCTCAGCAAGGGAAACTGATAACAAAATAAACAGAAAGCCAACTAAATGGGAAATGATATTTTCAAACAACAGCTCAGATAAGGGCCTAATATCCAAAATATACAAAGAACTCATAAAACTCAACAACAAACAAACAAACAATCCCATAAAAAAATGGGAAGAGGATATGAATAGACACTTCTCCCAGGAAGAAATACAAATGGCCAACAGATATATGAAAAGATGCTCATCTTCTTTAGCTATTAGAGAAATGCAAATCAAAACGGCAATGAGATACCACCTCACACCTGTTCGATTAGCTGTTATTAGCAAGTCAGGTAATAGCAAATGTTGGAGAGGCTGTGGAGAAAAAGGAACCCTCATACACTGTTGGTGGGAATGTAAAGTAGTACAACCATTATGGAATAAAGTATGGTGGTTCCTCAAAAAACTGAAAATAGAACTACCTTATGACCCAGCAATCCCTCTACTTGGTATATATCCCCAAAACTCAGAAACATTGATACGTAAAGACACATGCAGCCCCATGTTTATTGCAGCATTGTTCACAGTGGCCAGGACATGGAAACAACCAAAAAGCCCATCAATAGATGACTGGATAAAGAAGATGTGGCACATATACACTATGGAATACTACTCAGCCATAAGAAATGATGACATCGGAACATTTACAGCAAAATGGTGGGATCTTGATAACATGATACGAAGCGAAATAAGTAAATCAGAAAAAAACAGGAACTGTATTATTCCATACGTAGGTGGGACATAATAGTGAAGCTAAGAGACATTGATAAGAGTGTGGTGGTTACGGGGGGGAGGGGGGAATGGGAGAGGGATAGGGGGTGGGAGGGGCACAAATAAAACAAGATAGAGGGTGACAGAGGACAATCTGACTTTGGGTGGTGGGTATGCAACATAATTGAACGACAAGATAACCTGGACTTGTCATCTTTGAATATATGTATCCTGATTTATTGATGTCACCCCATTAAAAAAAAATAAAATAAAATTATAAAAAAAAACAAAAAAAAAAAAAAAAAAAAAAAAGAAAAGAAAACAAGATAGAAGGTGACAGAGGACAATCTGACTTTGGGTGACGGGTATGCATCATAATTGAACGACAAGATACCCTGGTCTTGTTATCTTTGAATATATGTATCCTGATTTATTGATGTCACCCCATTAAAAAAATAAAATTATTTAAAAAAATAAATAAATAAAAGTTGAGAATATTTAAAATAAAAAAAAAAAAAAAAGAACAAGTCAACGATGTCTGCTCTCATTACTCTTACTTAACACAGTGCTAAGCACTCTGGCCAGGGAATAAGGCAAGAAAGGAAATAAAATACATACAAACCATAAAGGAAGAAATAAAACTGTTTCTATTTACCAATAATATGATTATCTACATAGAAATACTAAGAAATATGGGAAAAAATACCCAATAGTACAAAAATCAATTGCTATTTTGGTATACTAACAACAAATCCTGGAATTAATAATACAATATTATTTATAATTGCTCAAAAATGAAATAATTTAATGTAAATTTTAAGAAAAGCATGTGCGGGACTTGATATGAAGACTACACACCACTGTATTAAAAAATTAAGATCTAGACAAATGAAGAGATATATCATGTTCATGGATTGGAAATCTCAACATACTAAAGATGCCAGTTCTTCTCCAACAGACACAGAAGTTTAATGCCATTTCTATTAAAACTGCAGCAAACATTTTTGTGGATATAGATATTAGTATTCTCAGTTGATATGAAAGGTAAAGAACTATAATAGTTAAAACAGTTCTGGAAAAATATAATGGGCAATTGTAGAAACCAGTGTTATTATGATTTTGTATGGGACTCTACTTTTTTATTTTTACAGTATTTAAAACACAAACACATAAAAATAATTATCTATGTCTATTACTGGCACACACTGCCTAAAGACGTGCTTTGTGACATCAATAAGATAAAGGGTGAGGGGGGTGGAGTTTTATAGGAATAGAGTTTTCACATGCAATTAAAGGAGATATCAATTCAAAATAAATAGTTATAGCCATAGTATGTTATATTTAAACCTCATGGTAATTGCAGAAAAAAATTTATAGAATGTATAGAAAATATATACCCTTAAACATTAGCTCAAAATGGACCAAAGATCTAAGAGCTAAAACTATAACACTCTTAGAAGAGAACACAGGTAAAGTTTCATGACATTGAATTTGATGAGGATTTCTTGAATAGGCCACCAAAGACATGGGCAACAGAAGACAAAAGTAGATAGCTGTGACTGAATCAAAATTTAACACTTATGAGTATTAATCTCTTAAGAGATTGAAAAAGCAACCCATGGGATGGGAGAAAATATTTGAAAATTATATATATATGATAAAGAATTAATATCCAGAATATATAAAGAACTCCTATAACTCAACAACAACAAAATCAAACAACCCAATTAAAAAGTGGGCCAGTGTCTTGAGTAAACATTTTTCTAAAGAAGATATACAAATCCCCAATAAATATATGAAAAGATGCTCAATATCACTAGTCATTAGGGAAATAAAAGTCCAAAACCACAATGAAATAACACTTCACATCCATTAGGATAGTTATGATCAAAACAGAAATTATAAAAACAACATTGGAAAAATGATGTGTTAGTGAAAATGTGGGGAAATTAAAACATGTGCATTCCTGGTGGGCATATAAAATGGTGCAACCACTGTGAGAAATAGTATGGCAGTTTCTTATAAAATTAAACAGATTAATCATATGACCCAGGAATTCTACTTCTAGGTATATACCCAAAAGAGAAAGCAAGTACTTCTAAACCAATTTCCATAACATTATAGTCAAAAGGTAGAATCAATCTGCATGTCCTTTAATATATGAATGAATAAACAAAATGTGATGTATTCATGTAATGAATATATATTCAAATTATGGAATATCATTGAACCCTAAAAAAGAGCAAAATGCTGACAGATGCTACAACATGGAAGAACCTTGAAACCATTAAGCTAAGTGAAATAAACCAGACACAAAAGGGCAAATAGTATATGATTCTACTTATATGAGCTATCTAGAGTAGTCAGATTCATAGAGACGAAACAACAGTAGTGACCAGATGCTGGAGGAAGAGAGGAGTGCTCTTCCAGATCATTCTGGAACTACCTTCTCAGAGCCGATGCCAGGGAGTTATAGTGTCACTAGACCACAGGCTTGCAGAGGGCAGGTTTTCTTTTTGTTGTTCACTGTTGTGTCCCAGTATTTATTACGTTGTCTGGCAAACAGCGGATATTCAAATATTCATTGCATGCATTAACAAGACTCACAGATGCATGGAATGATATTCAGAAATCTCTTCTGATTCTAAATTGAGTTCTCTTTTATTGGGAAAACTCAATATTTTCTAACAGTCTCTCTACTGGTACTTTCAGTATTTGAGCCATATCTGAATACTGGTATGGATAGTAGTTTTCTCTTTCACTGAAAGAGTTTCTGCAGTGAGCACTCTGCTTTAAGTTTTAATGGTGAATTCACACTACCACTTCTGACCATTTCCTTCTGTATACCTGATATCACCTTTCCCTCATAACCTATAAGATTACTTGTAGATAAGCCGAATTTCCTGGATATAATGGAATTGAGAAATCTATAGTAATATTCCCCCTGAGTAAATCAGAGATTTCATCACCAACGATAATAATTGTTTTCTGCAAAGTTTCCTCTTTCTTTTTACACTTCCAGCAATTTAGAGAATTTCCAAGTAATAATGTACTAAAAACCAGGCAAGCTCAGTACCAAAAAAAATGAAATATTTCCAAATGCAGTCTTTGTAAACATGTGGCTATTTTGGCATTGGAGGGTCTAGAAAAGGAAAATAGCTGAGAATCACAAGAATTTTGGTTGGGTTCGAGGAAGGGAGGGGGAGGAGACAAGAAATACAGGTTATTAGTTGTGTGAACACCTTCCCTTGCCGCACAACCTCCTTTGGTGCTATGGCAGGACTGTGCCCAGCAGAGGGCGCCGTTGGTCTGTGTGAAGCCTCAGGTTTCCCAGCATCCTTTGATCTTTGCAGTTTTAAATTCTGGCCATTGCTTTTAAGGCCCAGATTTGGTGACCATAACCTGAGGAAAGACTCAAGATCTGATATTTGGGCAATGGTTCAAGGTTTATTGGGAAATACTGCATTTGCTTTCTCAGGAAGAAAGAGCTCTTTGTTGTTGGCACCAAAGACCTGGAGACAGGGACTGAAATTAAAATTAACAAGAAAGCTTTAAAGGCAAACACATCCTTCTGTTCTCACAGACCTAGCTCCCTCTTTTCTTTGAACACTTGGATTTGAAATCAAACCTGTCTTCTGCAGGTTGTTAAGAAATGTGGTGGCGTGCGAGTCCTGTTTAAGGACGGCTTGTCGCGGAGAAGTGTGCTTCCCAGACTAAATTAGCTGAGTCTGTGAGATGACAGCCAAGAAAGACAGCAGAGTAATATATTTTTTACTTGACAACAAGCTGAGGGATGTCTCTGTAGCTCACAAGAACCCCAGGAAATGCTGGCCAGTCATGAATGCTAAAGCCATTGGGATTCCTGCCAAGGGGTCAGGCTTACATGCTCCGGACCAGAGTAACAACTTCATAGGCAACACGGAGAGTGACAGGTTGGTTTATGCTAAAGGTTGTCCACTTTGTGTGCTTGAAGGCATTACTTAGCCACCCCCTGTCCCATGTTTGCAGCCATCTCCACCTCCAGAGAGTTTGGAAGACACCTTCATATTTGCACTGATAGTACTGTATTCAATATCCAAGTGAGTGCAGAAGGGGAGATTGTGGCAAGAATGTCTGTGGGTTCTTTTTTTTTTTTTTTTTTGGTGTGGCAGAGACAAAGAGTCAGAGAGAGGGACAGGCAGACAGGAAGGGAGAGAGATGAGAAACATCAATTCTTCATTGCGGCTCCTTAGTTGTTCATTGATTGATTTCTCATATGTGCCTTGACTGGGGGGGGGGGGCTACAGGAGACCGAGTGACCCCTTGCTCAAGCCAGCAACCTTGCGCTCAAGCTGGCGACCTCGGGGTCTCAAATCTGAGTCCTCCACGTCCCAGTCCGACGCTCTATCCACTGGGCCACCGCCTGGTAAGGCTGTGGGTTCTTATTGTAAGCAGATACTAGAAGTATTATATAAATCATTAATTTCTTGCTTTAAAAGGTAAAGTCTCTTACTGATAGTGGGTGAATGAGAAGCATGCCTTATGGTTGAGAGCCATAGAGCTGAGAGCAAGAGAAAATGAACATTTACCGAGCAAGTGCGATGTGTCAGGCACTTTTTCTCTGTTAGCACTTACCAGCTTGTCACATCAGGACTATTTCCCCCTCTTTTAGCATGTGGTAAACTTAGGAAAGTTTAAGGACCCCATCTGAGATCACAGGGTTAGAGCTAGGATTGGACCCAGGTCTGTCTGCCTGCAAATTCCTGATCTTTCCACCCATCAACATTGGACTCCTTGGGGCTTAAAGAGGTCAAATCTTCCTATACATGTGATGCGGTCACTTTCCAGGGAAGGTGCAGATTGGAAACTAGAGGGGTTTGTTACAGGTGAAAGTGGCCTAATGGAAGTAGGCACATGAGCATCTTAGCTTCTTTCTAGGCATCAAGGATACAGACTGAAACCCCAAATCGCTTCCCTTGTGGGAATATACTAACCATGCTAACACGGTCTGTGAGCAATATTAACCAGAGCCCATGCGGTTCCATTCCTGGGTCTGACCTATAAAGTCGCCATACTCCATAGAGAGGATTCTGAGGCTTCTGGGAAGAAAATGTTCTCTTGAAGAGGTTGTTTATGGCTTTATCAAACCTCTAAGAAGGAAGGCCATCTTGGGAAATATAAGAAATCATTAAGTCTAGAGAGCTAAATGTGTGGTACTCAAATGTGTTCTACTGACCAGCTTTCCCAGTATAGATCCTGAGAACTTGATAATGATGAGAATGATGATGATGGTGATGATGATGATGATGATGGTCATAAAGGCAGAGTGGCTGACTAAATGATGTAGACATGCAGTAGATTTGGATTCGGTCCATATGGTATCAGGATGACCACCTAGAAAGGAACGAAATGAGGACTGAAGAAAGCTGGACACGTAACATGTCCAGACAGAACCTTGGAGTTGGAGAACCAAGCTAAGAAGTGGAGCAGTTTGCTTCCAGCTGACTGGGAGTTGTTCATTATTCCTAATGGCCATGGTAGCTCTCAGGCCAACATTCCTCAGTCATGGGTGGCGGGAGCTTACTAAGCCCCTTACCTTCTGTACAGGGAGAAGGTTAAAATAGTCCCTCAGATACAGTGCAGCTTAACCCCCAGGATGACCTGGAACTGGCATCCCTAAGAACATCCCTGTGTTTGCTCTGCTTTCCTCTCTTGGTAAGTTCTTCTCTGTCTTCTGTAGCTGGTGGCATCCCAGTCACTTTTCAAGACCTAGTTTTCACCTCTCTTTTTATTCTTTCTCCTCATTGTCAAACACCGGCACCCAAAACCTATTGCTAGGGCAGAGCTGAGTTGATCCCTTACTATGGTAAGAAAGAGCACTATGTGGGCAGGGTTCTTGTAGAAGTGTGTGGTAGGGCAAAGCCAGGATCCTTAGAGGTTTTGAAGTCTCCTCTAAAGTGGTTCTTTCAATGCAAAAGCTTGATTCGGATTGGGTGAAGATCATGATATGAACTTACAGTTCGTAAACAAAGGGAAGTAAGGGTCTTGAGGAAGTGACTTGGTTCATAAACAACCAACCTGATGATTTTTATTGTAAAGCGATCAATTTCAAATGGGTTTTCAAACATGTTCAGTTATTTGCAAAATTTATATTACTAGGCAAGGTTTTCCTAGAATAGTAAAGTCCTGTTAGTGGAGACAGCAGAGTCGTCAAGTGATATGAGTGTAACAGGTGTGGGTGCAGATGGCTTTGCTTCTCACTGTTCGTAGAAAAACAATTTTTCCCACCATGGTAAACACGGCTGTTTTGTTCAAATCCCATCACGGCGGATGTCAATTACAAGTCTCCCTGCTTGTCCCCACACGTGAGCTCCTTGTGGTCAGGGCCAGAGCTGCCAAACGGTCAGACATGCAAACATTGAAAATGATTGTGGAATTAATGAAAGAAAATTTCCAAATATGGTCCTTACACCAGTAACATAACTGTTACTGTGTTACAGTTTACAGAGAATAGCTCCAACACGCGTTCAATTATACTCCTCCCCCGTCTTCCCTTATACTCAAAGAACATGGGAGGAAAAGGTGATCAATTTGGAGAGAGGAAATATGAAACTAAACCTCCTCCATCTAGTCTTTAATCATAAGCATGGATATATATTTCTGAGAAGGAGGGGGAAAGGTCAAAATCAGCATTAAAAATATGGTGTCACTTAGGTAACGTGGCATGAAATGTTGGCAGCCTGCCTTTTTCTTCTGACTCAGTATATGGGTTTAAAGCCAGGTTACCTTTGTGGCTACAATATAATGGTGCCTTCATTTTCTTGTTTAATCTTCCAGAATCAATCAGAATTCAGTGTCTGAGCTTTGCTACAGTAATTGCCTGGGAAGGAGCTCAGCCAAACTAATCTGGGTCAGTTATGAGCTTTCAACTGGGCTCAGAGCAGTCACTAGGAAGAGAGCTCGGCTGGGAACTGGGTCCCCTGCTTTATTCCCCATGTCTGTGTTAGGACAACAGTGGGAAGCGCGTGCCAGCTGGTTCTTACCCATCCATGACTCCATGTAGTAGTATCGTCTGCAGTTTTTTCTACTAGACCATCGGTGAAAAGACACATGGAGGTAGGAGTGGGAAGCTGAAGTGACAGGATTACAGTCGTGTCAGATAATAAGAATGCCAATAAGGCACGGTGATAGATTTGCATTTGCATAACAGCCTTGTCAATAAAAGCTCTTCCTGTTCTCAATGAAAAAAATTAAAAGGCAACAATCAATTTGCTGATCTTACCGGTTACTTGTCTGTGTCTCCTCTCTCCATAGGGGAACTAGCTGATCAAACAGCAGGGTCATCTTTTAGGGGTGCAGAGTCCTGAGAAAGGGATAATGGAAACAAGAGGGTACAGTCCGCATGGGCCTCTTGCTGGTCAGGAGTGCAGTTCTAGTCTGAAAATGAGGCTCATTGAATAAAAGGATAAAATTAAGACTTAGCAGAGGATGGTAAAATCTTGGAAAAGGGCAAGGAGAGGTGGTTAGTATTGAGTAATAAGTGAACAAAATAGCTAACATTTACTGAGCCTTTAAATAATTTGTCTTACAAGAGGATATTACACAGAATTGAATGGAGGGTTAAGGTCCACATGACAACATGAATGAATCTACCTAACATAACTTTAAGAGACAAACAAATCCCATGCTTGTCATGTAATACTCTTTTTATAAAGTATAAAAACAACTAAAACTAAACACATTGTTAGACATGTATTTCTTATAAGAATAGTACCGCCTGACCAGGCAGTGGCGCAGTGGATAGAGCATCGGCCTGGGATGCAGAGGACCCAGTTTCAAAACTCTGAGGTCCCTGGCTGGAGTGCAGGCTCATCCAGTTTAAGTGCAGGCTCACCAGGGTTGAGTGTGGGGTCGCTGGCTTGAGTGTAGGATCATGGACATGACCCCAAGGTTGCTGGCTTGAGCCTATGGTCACTGGCTTGAACAAAGGGTCACTTGCTCTGCTGGAGCCCTCAGTCAAGGCACATATGAAAAAGGAATCGATGAACAACTAAGGTGCCACAATAAAGAATTGTTGCTTCCTTCTCATCTCTCTCCCTTTCTGTCTATTTGTCCCTCTCTCTGCCTCTGTCTCTCTCTAGCTAAAAAAGAAAGAAAGAAAGAAAAAAGAGTAGTACAAAAAGAAGCTGAGAAGTGATGCACATGTCATTTAGGAATGGTGGTTATCTGTTTGAGAGACAGAGGGAAATAAGTTGGGAGGAGCTTATAGGTTGATGGACTATTGGATATTTATTATAAACAAGGACATAAAAGAGAGAGCTGTTTAGACAAATGGTAGAAGTGTGTCATGGACTCAGGGTTATCATTAATTTCAATTCTGAAAACCTGAGGTCCTATGCCACATTATGTACTGTACAGAGACACATACCCACAGACAAATAGCAAACAGCTGTACACAACCGTGCTGTATTGAGCATTTCTGATGGACAGATACAAGGCTCAGCATTTTGTACGTCACTCATTTAATCCTTATGGCCACTTTATGAAGTAGGTAACATTATCAACCTCATTTTACATGAGGGTTGAAAAGAAACAGCGTGTGCCTCCCCCAAATATGCTGCTTGTCATGTTGATTATTTTGAATTAAAGTTATTTAAGGAACAGCTGGTGCAAGAAGGACACTGCGACCCTCCTTTGTGCCCTGAACACAGGAGATAAATCCCCTCCCTATCCCAGGAGGTAAGGGACATCCTTATCACCAGAGAGGGAGGATTTAGAGCTGCAAGTCCATATAAACAGACCTTGTTACTTCTTCACTAATTTACTACTTCAAACTGAAACCCCTTTATCTTGTCAATTCTTCACAAATTTATTGTATCTTTGTCTAAAAAGTATAAAAGCTGCCTGCTCTGGTCACTTCTTTGAGTCTCCTTTTTCTATGGGCTTCTGTACTTACAAAATTAAATTTGGCTTACTACTGTTAATCTTTCCTATGTCAGTTTAATAATTAGGCCAGCCAAAGAACCCCGAGGAAATGAAGGGGAAGGTGACATTCCCCTGCAGGGTGTTAGGAACAGAGAAGTTAAATCACTTGCCCAAGGTCATATAAAGATCAGCTGATCGAGCTACAGTTTGAACAAAGTCCATCAGCCAGGCTCTATTGTTTGAGCCCAATTTCTTCTTGAACCTTGACTCTTCCTCACTTGGGTGTTAGTGCCGCTGCCTTAGAACGTAGCATATGACGCAGCTGGTCAGTCATCGTGCATGACACACCCAACATCTCCTTTAGGGTGACACTGCCAGCCTGTGGTACGTGACCGATGGAGTTGTGATGGGCAGACTTCATACAGTAGTGACCACTGGTTGATTATATGTGAGCACCCTGCCAGTGAGAGGTCTAGTCATAGACCAGTAGTTGTTCTGTGAAGTTATCTGGGTCCAAGAACTTGGCCAAGGAGTGGAAAATGCTAAGCTGATCAGACTTCATCTTCCAGAATTCAGATTGTGGAGTGTGGAGAACATGGGCCAGCTGACAGAGACTGGAGACACATGCAGAAGGAAGAGCGCTGCTGTGAGAGGCCATGCAGGTCCTGAGTCACACCTGGAAGGTGAAGCCATTTGCACAGGAATATAGGACATAACTGTAATCTGGGAATCTCTAGATGGGTGCATCTACTACTCTTGCCCACTGTATTATTCATTCTAGTGAACACAGTGGAAGACTAAGGAGTCATTATGGATGAGATATAGCAAACTCCTTTTTCTTTACAATGTGTGCAAGACAGGGTTGTAAATGCACTTGCTTTTCTCAAAGGAGAGATTTCCTCTTAGCAGCCCTTTCCTGGGGCTGACTTAGGGGCCAGGATCGGGGCCTCCAGAGAGCCCAGGGAAGAATCTAGCCTGAGGAATAAAATTAAGTTGAAAACCTCCTTTGACATTTAAGAAAAGTCAACAACCATCTAAGTGATGAGAGAGACCAGAAATATAACTGGCTGAATGTCAATTTTAAAACTAGAAAGATAGCTGCTACTTTATCTCGCTGAGCAGGTGTTTCTAAGCAGTAAATAACTCACGGATGGTCTATTAAACTTTAATGCTTGTGATAACAGCAAAGACCATGTTGCCGCCCTCTTAAAAATACATATATATATAAAAACAAACGGCAATTTTCAACATTTATGCTTCGCATCATTTTCTTTCCTCAGTTGTTTTACCGCATTATCTTTTGCTATTATCTTGACTACAAGCCCCTGCTGTATGAAGCGGATTTGCAGTCGTGGGCAGAACAGCCTAATGTAATTAACTATCTGGCAAGTGTATAATGATCATTTCCACATAAAAAAAGATTATCTCCTTGAATGAACACCCTCCAAATAAGGCACTGATTTCACTGCTTGTAAAACAGGGGATGAGATTTTAATTTTTTCCAGGAGGGGTGGGGTGGGTGGGTGAAGCCTGCTTTTTCCTGCTTCCTTCATGTGGTTTAAACTCATCTCTGTGAGATGTTTTATTGAAATAGTAATTATGGCACTTCAAAGTGACTTTAAAAAAATATCCAGAAGAGAAATAAAATGAAGCAATGTAACTGGGGAAAGGTAGATACTAAGAGATGTGCAATTGGAATCAACCAGATGGGAGTTACTACCTAAGAATGGGGCTTTGCTCTCCTATTATGTGGGATTTTGTATCGAGCCTTTCCAAACCACAGGCTAATGAAGCTTCCTGCCTCCCCTGTGACTGAGGTCGCCATTGTTGCCGGTTGATGAATGGAGAAAATAAGCCACCAAGACCAGGTGAACTTGGCTTTTCTTCAGTGCAAACTGTTTATTAATGTTGTGGTTTGGAATAAAACTTAGAAATCTCGATGCCCGGGCTCTCCTGCTCCTTTGTTTCCTGTTGCCCAGGTGCCCGGATGGTCTTGTCCTGCACAACGAGGTGCCGATACAGAGGGAGTGACACATGGTGGTGCTGCAGTTGGGAGCCGGATTTCAGAACCCATACCCCATGACACTATTGGACCTCGCAGTTGAGACTAAAGCCTTGATGGAAATGAGAAGACGGGAAGGAGAGTGGCACAGCTGTGTGCCAGCGCTTAGGTTAAACATTCAGGAATTTGCCTGCAGCTTGTTACGTCTGAGGGAGCTTGAGATCAATCATAGTGGGAGTACAGCAAGTCCTCACATAATGTAGCTTTGTTCCATGTAGTTTCATTATAATGCTTATGAGAAAAAAAGATTGATCCTTGGCCAGGCCACTCTCTGCTGGGTTTGCACGTACTCCCCATGTCTGCCTGGGTCTCCTCCACGTGAGCCTGCTTCCTCCCCACATCCCAGAGATGTGCAGGCGAGGTGAACGGGAGTGTCAACATGGTCCAGTCTGAGTGCCCCTGTGAGGGACAGGTGTCCTGTCCAAGGTGGGACCCGCCTTGCGCCCTGAGCTGTCTGCCCCCTGCAGCCCTGAACTGGAATCGGCAGCTTGGGAAGAGTTACCTGACTTGTTTCCATTCACCTTTTTTAAGTGTATGGATATCTCACGTTCATTCCAACGTTTAACAGCAGAAGTACTTTAGGTGTTTATTTAGAAGTTTGGTTTTGTTTTTTTGACCAGAAATATGCCACAGGAGCTTAACGTTTGTTTATATCAGTTAGCCTACAGTAAAATTGGACTCCTTACACAACCCCACCTGCTGTTTACTCACAATTGCAGTTTCCAAGAACTTTTCCATGCTCAGTGAGGACTTAATGCATTTACAGCACAGATATCAAACACTACCATTCCCCCCACTCCCAAGGCGGTTCACTGGAGCACCAATGAGAGTGAGGGAGGAGAACTGATGGGTGTCAGATGAGTACTTTAAAACTGTTTTGTATCCTGCATGAAAAGTAGTGTTTTAGAGTCATAAATCAGATGATGATACTAAATGGAGGGCAGGAGAAACTCCCTGGGAGTTTAGTAAACTTAGTTTCATGCTGTGTCCCTTGAACCTGAGGTTTGGGCCATCAATTATGTGATCATGGGAAAAATCAGTCACAGAAACCATGAAGTTCCCCTTTCCCGTCCCTGGGAGTTAGCCTTTATTCTGTGTCCTCCCTCATCTCCTCTCAATCCCCATCACTTAGTCATTAACTAATTCAGCAAGTTAGTGGTAATTCTTCCCTGAAAAAGTGTTTTTATTTTAAATGGGAAGGCAGGAAGAAGAGGCCAAAACTATAAGCTAACAATTCAACATGTTGTACAGACATTTTCCTATTCACTTTGTAATTATTTACTGATTTAATCCTCAAACAAACACATTCAGTGAATATTATTATTATCCCAGTTTTACAGAGGAGGAAACATTTAGAGAGTTCGCTGTAAAGTGCCTCTGGGTCGGCAGTGCCTGGACAGAGCTTGCTCGATTAGGATTTAGACAGGAACCTTCACATGGCCATCAGGGTCCTAATGAAGGCCATTGTGGGGTCCAGGTACTCTCAGATTCTGCCTTACCCACTCAGCTGTGTGGACACCTAACTCTCAGATTCTGTAGAAAAAAGACCACTGAATTAGAAGTCTAAAGCCCTGCATTGTAGAGTTCTTCTCTGCTACTTACTTTTATCTCCTGGATTTTTTGTTTTTTCATGCAAATAAAGACAATATCTTCTTTGTTTTCTTTAATTTTTTTTTCTTTTTTTTGATGAGGACTGAAGGGAGAATATGTGGGGAAGTATTTTGGTTAATGGTGAGTTGTTTTGCAAATGTAAAAACAATTCTGTTTTTTTCCTACTTGACTCATGCCGCTTTCCTGTGGCCTCCATCAATCTAAGAGATTAATTTTAACTCCGAAGAAGGTGATTTTTAGAGCTATTTCCTTAAAACTTGCTATGATCCTTGAACTGACAAGCAGTATTTTGCAACAATGCTGAGTTATCCCATTCATGTCCAAATTTATGCCTGATTCCTGGGAACAGGGTCTCAGTTCCTCAGAGCGAGCACTGACCCATTATTCTTGCAGTTCTCTGGGTGTATCAAACACACATACCTGTGCACACAGTACACTTATTTAAACTGATGACGGAAACACAGAAATAGATAAGACCAGCCATATGGCGAGTGACTCAAGCAGTACCAATAGCAAAATTGCAAGTCATCACCTCTTTTGCTGCTCTGAGCTTGCTGCAGAAAGCAAGGTCACCTCAGCACATGCGGATCTGATGTTGCCCTGTCTCTCTGACCCCCTTTCTGTTCTTCCCACTCACCTCGCCTCTCTCTCAGAGCCTCATAGCATCCTGCCTCTGCTCTCTCAAATTATTCTCTGAGTCTAATGGCCCACTCATCCCAGGAGAAAAGCTGACTTTCCCCTCCCGTGAGGCTCATTCTGCCATCTTTGCAATTATTGCCCACCCACTCTAAAGGAGAAAGGTCCCTCTGTCCCCACCCACTGGGCAGGATGCTTCAGCAAGGGAAGGGACAGCTTGGAGAGGCCAAATCAGGTGCAGAAAGCACAACAGGCTTATACTGGTGATAAACTGTGCCCTTGGCTCATTTGCCAAGAGATTTTTTTTTTTTTTTGTATTTTTCCGAAGCTGCAAACGGGGAGAGACAGTCAGACAGACTCCCGCATGCGCCTGACCGGGATCCACCTGGCACGCCCACCAGGGGCGAGGCTCTGCCCACCAGGGGGTGATGCTCTGCCTCTCTGGGGCATTGCTCTGCCACGACCAGAGCCACTCTAGTGCCTGGGGCAGAGGCCAAGGAGCCATCCCCAGCGCCCGGGCCATCCTTGCTCCAATGGAGCCTCGGCTGCGGGAGGGGAAGAGAGAGGCAGAGAGGAAGGGGAGGGTGGAGAAGCAAATGGGCGCCTCTCCTATGTGCCCTGGCCGGGAATCGAACCCAGGTCCCCCGCACGCCAGGCTGACGCTCTACCGCTGAGCCAACTGGCCAGGGCCTGCCAAGAGATTTTGATTTAAACAATTTAGAACTAGACTAGTCTATATTCTATTCTGGAGTAAAGAAGAACATGTTTATTATATTAAAATGTATTAAGCATTTATTAAATGTCAGGAACTCTCCTAAATGATTTGAAAGCATTATGTCATAATTTTTAAAAATTATTGGTTGATTGATTTTAGAGAAAGAGGAAGGAAGACAGTGAGAGAGAAACATCAGTTTGTTGTTTACTTATTCATGTGCTCATTGGTGGATTACTGTATATGCTCTGTCTAGGAATCAAACCTACAACCTTGTCATATCGGGACAACGTTCTAACCAACTGAACTACCTGGCCAAGATTGAAAGCATTATATCACTTAATCTTTCCATCAATGCATGAGGTAATTACCATTATGATTCCCATTTTATAGAGGAAGAAACCAAACATAAAGAGGTGAAGAAACTTGCCCAAGGGTACATCCATAGTAAAATTGAAAGACTGAAATGTGAACTCTGGATATCTGACTTAAGAATCTATATTCTTAAATACTGTTCTACTCCTTCCAAAAGCAATTTATATATTATGTTCTGTCTGCATTGTAATTAGAGGGTGGACTGCAGTAGGTAGGATTCTAAGAAGGCCCCATGCTGTCCACTGACTGGGGGTAATCTCCTCTCTGTAAGTGTGGGTAGGACCTATGACTTGCTTCCAGCCAATAGAACATGTCAAAGGTGATGAGATGTCACTTCTATAATATTATTATATGTAAGACACATCTTAGCTGACCAGAGTGAGAGAGATTCTATTGCTAGCTTTGACAAAACAGACAACCATAAACTACATATGGAGAGGGCTTCACGGCAGGGGACGGCTGGTGGCCTTGAGGACCTGAAGGCAGCCTCTGTATGGCAGCAAGTGAGAAGTGGAGGCCCTGAGTCTTACATCTGCAAGGCAGAAAACCCTGCCAACAAGCTGACTGAGTTTGGGATCAGATTCTCCAGTGGAGCCTAGAGATGAGAACGCAGCCCGTGACAGCATGATTATAGCCTCCTGGGACCCCAAGCAGGGCCCGCTGACTCCACACTGGGGTTCTTAATACAGAACCTGTAAGATAAGAGATGTGTGTTGTTTCAAGCTGGTAACTCTGTGGTCATTTGTTACATGCAGTAGAAAACTAATCCAGGTTAGGAATTTGCCCTAGGTCACAATTTTAGTGGAGTTACAGAGCTGGGATTGAACTCCATCATCTGACACAAGACCCACATTTTTAGCTACTTCTCTCTTCTGTGTCTTTCAAAAGGGCTTTTCTAGGTGACTTCCTGTTCCACATTGTAATTATTTCTCCACTTTCTGTGCTTTTGCTACTCATAGGCCAGAATGCCCTTGGCAGAAGAGGCCTCAGAAGAGGCTTTTGATATATCTTTCAAAGAACTCATCTCCTCTTTGACTTTCTTTGTGTTGTTGACAACACTGCTAAGTGTGTGTGTCATGGTTCCAGACCCTTTTAGACCTGCCACTGTGCTCACAGGATTTCCAGAAGTTAGTGGGTCTGTACAATGTCCAGCATGATACTTTAAAACCCCTAAATTACATACTATTCCTTAATAAGAAAATTAGATCCCTATAAAAGAAGTTATAAAGATCTTAGATGTGAGAAAATGTAAAATGGAAGAAGGATATTCAATGCACTTAGCTGGAAAAGCAAAATAAACAAAGAGACCAAACGTGAAAGGGAACTGACCACTAAAAAAAGGCTATTTCAGCCTCTGGATCGGATGTCAAATCCTTGTTAAGACTGATTTTTATTAGCCTGATCCTTGTCCTTGAGTCCAGATGGAACCAGCGACATACTTTTTAGGGTCTAATGCCAAATCAAGAGACAGGGCCCCTTGTTCAAAAGATGGTGACAACCTACCTCTGCCTTTTAAATTTGTTGATTTTAGAGAGAGAAGAAAAGAGAGACAGACAGACAGACAGAAACATCAATCTATTCCTTTATGTGCCCTGACTGGGATCAAACCTGTGACCTTGGCATATCAGGATGATGCTCTAACCAACTGAGCTATCTGGCCAGGGCCAACAGGGTCTTTCTGAGTGTAGGGCCATGTAGTCACAGGCTGCATGCCCAGAAAGCCAGCCCTGATCACAGTTCACACACATTCCGAGGAATATTGGATCTTGTGGTGGTTATTACTAGACATTTATTATTATTATAATAACTCTCTTTCTCTCTGTGCTTCTTACCTACATACTCAGAAGGGCTTTCAAACTGATACCTAGAATCTACACAACGTTTTCCATCCCATCCCTTCCGCCCCTGGCTACACAGGGATGTTTAATTTGTGAGGTAAGGAAGGCTCTTGTCTTCTTGGTTTACAGTTCAGAGAATTTAATAGTAAGAATGGTTAATGCCTTGAACAAAGTCACACAGGAAATGTGGTTTCCTTTTCTCTGCATCTTCTAATAAGATCCTAAAGCTAAGTGAAGGGAGAGTCCCTGCTCTTGCCCTCACTTCTTTGTCCCCATCCTCCACCCCAGCCCAGCATCCTAGAATGTGTTACACTCAGGGTGGTGGATTGAGATATAGGGATTACATGGAAGACTGGTTGAACTTTATTGGCAAGATACAGGGGAGAGACTTTTCGTGCGGATAAAGAGGGGGAGCAGAATTTTAAGTGAAATTGACTTTGTGGGAGGAGTCTTGTTTCAGAGTCAGGTCAGCATCCCAGGTCAGGTCTTCATGGCAGCTTTTCTTTCTTTTTTTTCTATCAAGACCTAGGTGAAAGGTTTGGGAATTCTTCCTATATAAAGCCATGTCTTGGCCCTGGCTGGTTGGCTCAGCGGTAGAACATTGGCCCAGCCTATGGAAGTCCCGGGTTTGATTCCTGGCCAGGGCACACAGAAGTGCCCATCTGCTTCTTCACCCTTCCTCCTCTTCTTTCTTTCTATCTCTCTCTTCTCCTCCTGCAGCCAAGGCTCCATTGGAGCAAAGTTGGCCCGGGCACTGAGGATGGATCCATGGCCTCCGCCTCAGACACTAGAATGGCTCTGATCGCAGTGGAGCAACGCCCCAGAGGGGCCGAGCATTGCCTCCTGGTGGGCATGCTGGGTGGATTCCAGTGGGGTGCATGCAGGAGTCTGTCTGACTGCACCCCCTTCTCACTTTGGAAAAATACAAAATTAAAAAAAGAAGCCATGTTCTTAAGTCCGGTACCAGCACCTTTTATGAAAATTGTAACTGTTATGAGAGGAATTCGGAGATTTAAGCTACGAGGTTGAGTATGTTAGATCTTTCCTATACCACCAGATCACCTGAGGTCCAGGTATGCTGAATCACCTAGTTGCCAAGGCAGGTGGTGATTCAATCTTCAAAGTGTTCTTTCACAAGATGACATTCCCTCCATCTATGGGTTGTGATCATCTGTGCATCAAACACTAATAAATCAAATATGGTTTGCTGATCTCATATTTCTTTATCCTTTCTTCTCATTCAAAGCTCCTATTTGAGAGAAGCAGGAGAATAAAATGGAGAGAGATAGAGTAGGCACTTGTAGACCTAATTTAAATTCATATTAATAGTAATTTCTAACACATGGTCAATTGGCTTCTTATACTTTTGAAATTCTGCCTTAAAAGAAGACACCTTCAGGGTAAACTATAGAGACAAAAAGACAAATTCTGCAGTAGAAGTCATTGTTTTGTTTTGTCTTGTTTTTGTTTTAACACAGTGTTTATTGACGAATCGGAGAATATAGTTTTAATGGAACAATAAAGCAAAACTGTGGATTGGCATATTGCTGCTGGTTCATTTGTCATTGGTTCAACCTTCTCCAGCTCAGGCTGCCTTCAGTTTTCTTTAGTCCCTTCAAGTTCCTCAGTCCACTATCAGCATAGTCTGTGGTCTTAGCTCTTCTCCTATTTTCAACCCTATTCGGACAACTATTTGATATCTTTGCATATTGCATAATTACAGTCATTGTGTGGTGAAGTTTAGTTAAGAAGTTTCAGAGCTAGAAGGGACACCAGAATAATTTAACTCAATTTTCTCCTTTCTGGGAGAGGAAAATCAAAGCTGTTTTCAGGATAACAGGACGATCACCAGCAGATCCACAGCCAGAACTCCTGGCTTCTAACTGTGCATCCACTACTCCTTTCTGCATACTAAGCAACTCCTTTCTCTACTGAGTCATTTCTTATACTGCTATATATGACCTCAGATATATTTTCTTGAACAGCTGCCCATAATCTTAAGATATAAATATCATTCTTTTCCAGTTGAGCTAATGGCCACCAAACACCATCATTATACCTCAATCTTACGTTTACGTTTTGGATTCGTCTTCTCTTTCTTTTTCCTTTGTCATCTTTCTTTCTTTCTTTCTTTCTTTTTTTTTAAAATGTGGATGGGCAGTAGTGTTGGTGTATGGTAACCAGCTCTAATTAATTTATCCCTTCTCAGTATTTCATCTTTATGGATACCTAACCATTAATATTAAAAATTTTTTCTTTGAACACTTTCTAAGTATTAAACACCCAGCATCTTTAAAAGAACATAAAACAACCTTTCTCTCCTCCTATTTCCTCCAACCTCTCCTGGCCTCTGCCCTTATAATGAACTTCTATCTTCAGTTGTTGCTCACTGATGATGATTTCTATTGTAGAATCTGTCTTGTTGCTCCTATAGTTTACCTCAAAGATGTCCTCTTTCATGGTAGGATTTCAAAAGAATGAGACACCAGTTCATTGTATGTTAGAAATGACAATTCATTGAAATTAAAATTAGGTCTACAAGTGCCCAGGCTAGCTCCATTTTGTTCTCCCATTTCCCACAAACAGAAGCTTTGAATGAGCACAAAGTATGAAAAAAATATGATATCAGCAAGCCACATTTGATTTATTGGTGTTTGATGCACAAATAATCACAACCTGTAGATGGAGAAAATGTTATCTTGTGAAAGGAACACAGTTGTCACTGATCTCTGTCTTCTGAGTTGGGCTCTGGGACTCTGGGGAATTTAGTCCCACAATTATAGGCAGAAAACCAAGCAGTCTTCCTCCGACTTCCTTTCTCTTCCAGAAGTTCCCAGTTTCCCCTCCACTTTATCTGGCCACTTTAGGACCTTGAACCCAGATGTGAATATTTGCCCCCTGAGTTTTGCTGTTTAGGCTCATAGGAAATGGCTTACTTATGAATGGCTAATAATACACCTGCTAAATTGCAAATATGGCCAAGATCCTTATGTTGGTTCCTTACATTCAATAATATCACAGAATAGATTTCCTAGGGCAAATGAATAGTTATCCCAGTCAGGCAGGTAATGGTCGCCCGTGAAGAGGCTCTGTACCCTGGGAAATGGAGAGGGAGCAGAAATTTTCAGAGCTACCCTTTAGCTGACAGCCGAATGAATAAGATTTCAGAATCAGATGGGAAGTTGGAATCAAGGGCCACTGACCATTGAAACACTAGAGCAGGGGTCCCCAAACTACGGCCTGCAGACCGCATGCAGCCCCCTGAGGCCATTTATCCGGCCCCCGCTGTACTTCTGGAAGGGGCACCTCTTTCATTGGTGGTCAGTGAGAGGAGCATAGTTCCCATTGAAATACTGGTCAGTTTGTTGATTTAAATTTACTTGATCTTTATTTTAAATATTGTATTTGTTCCCATTTTGTTTTTTTACTTCAAAATAAGATATGTGCAGTGTGCATAGGGATCTGTTCATAGTTTTTTTTTTATAGTCTGGCCTTCCAACGGTCTGAGGGACAGCAAACTGGCCCCTTGTGTAAAAAGTTTGGGGACCTTTGCACTAGAGTAACTGCCAAAGATTTGTGTGTGAGGTTTAACAATGGCAAGTGAGGCCAGCAGGAATGCCTCATCAGCTCGATGGTGTGTCGGGAGGCTCTTCAGAGGTGACTAAAAGACATTATGTAAACCTCAGCTGGTGGTGCCTCCAAACTGTGTGATCTTTCGTTTCCCTTCCATTCTGCATCATCAAAGTTTCTAACTCACTCTTCCATATTTTAATTTTCTATCTACTTCTTCTTTTATTTCTTCTGCCTGACCCCCAGTCCAATGAATCAGTGGAATACAACGAGGCACATCTGTGCTGAAACCTGATTGGACAGAATGCTGATGTGTCCTCAGCTTTACTCCGTTTGGACAAAACAGACCAGAGCTTGATTCTATATGTGTGCATATGTTGTGTTTTTTGGGGGGGAGGGGTGAAGGGTGTGTGTGTGTGTGTGTTTGTGTTGCAGGATCGGCTGCAAGCCTTTGATAACAAGTAGAATAATACTGTTTATATTCGCACACGGAAAGACTTGACAATCAGAAATAAGCTCTTCACAGCATAATTACAACCTGCTCTGGTGAACAATGAAGATACAATCAGTGCACCTATTTGTCCTCCTGGATTCCAGCTGCTAAAGCAATTTCTTTTTCACGGAACTTACAATTTTGCGGTTCTCGTGAAAATCCATCGTTTCCCTCCTGAAATCCTGTGAAACGGAGCTCGCCAGAGGAAACGCTGTGAACACAGTCTGGTCCCTGCATCATCTCCATGAAATTAGGCAGATCGTATTTCCAGCCCCGCTCTCCTGATTGCGTGTTTGTTTAAAATGACAGTTGATGTTGTGTATCTCTTTCATTAGGGAGGCTCAATGATCTTGACATTATTAACTAACTGCGGCACTTGCTGCATATAAACACTAATCTGCAGAGACGTCTCAGATGGTACTTGAAGAAAAATAAGGCTCTTGGAATGTGAGGAACCAACATAAGGATCTTGGCCATATTTGCAATTTAGCAGGTGTATTATTAGCCATTCATAAGTAAGCCATTTTCTATGAGCCTAAACAGCAAAATTCAGGGGGCAAATATTCACATCTGGGTTCAAGGTCCTAAAGTGGCCAGATAAAGTGGAGGGGAAACTGGGAACTTCTGGAAGAGAAAGGAAGTCGGAGAAAGACTGCTTGGTTTTCTGCCTCTTGTTCTTTGAGCCCTGGCTGTGATTAGCATCCAACGCTGGACAATGAAACACACGCAGACTAGAGTGATCACTTGCTTTCTAGGCAGTTTGACTTGTACAGCACACTGGGCCTGGATTCTGAATGATCAGAATTTGGTGGGCTGGGAGACCTGCATAGAATTTTGGTGTTTTCTCATCAAGTGTTTTTAGAGTCTATGTAGCCTGTTGCTGTTTGGGGATTTGTTCCCTTTAATACTTATGATACCTTCCAGTAAAGGCCTGTGTGGTGGTAAAAACGGGTGACACTCACTTGTCGTCATCAGACTCATTTGTGTTGTTCCCTTCTGGACTGAGTTTTTGCCTCCTTGTGCCTATACACAGGCCCTCTGGAAAGCTGCTTTGCTGCCTGTGGGGATGTTCCAACAAGGCCTCTGGTCCTGCTCGTTTCCTGCCCTGTCACCTTCCTAGCCAATCCCATTCAGTGCCTGGCCTTAGTCTGGGTACAGGTCTACACCTCTCCTTACTCCCAACTCTGGCCACCTGTCCTCTTGTAGGGCTTCCCTGAGAAGCACACGAGCATGCTGTAGTCTTAAATAGTTGATCCAAAATTAACTCTGCTGACCTCCTGTGGTCCACTGTGGTTCCACATAGGACTGTTTCCAACAAAGATCTCCAACCCTCTATCCCATTCCTGTACTGAGAACGGAACCAAGAGCAGGACAATAATAATTCTTGTTAGAAGAATAGGTAGGTAAAGGAGTAAAATAATGTTTAGGTTTATCTAAACCTAAACTGGTTTTGAAATCACAAAATCAATGCTTTACTCCACTTACCCCACAGAAATAATTGATTTACCTTGTTGATCCAGAATGGGCAATTGGAGGGTAGGAAGGATGTTCTTGTGTAGGTAAGGGCTTTTGAAACCACACGGGGGCAGTAGAAAGTCTGTTGTAGATGAATAAACTAGGTGGGGGCAGATTTAAACATCATTACCCTGACTACCACTGATGGCTTTACCACTTTACTAAACTGCCCCAAAAAGCACCTTCAAAGTCAGCATGAGATTGAGAAAGCTCAGTTTCGAAGAACTTGCATTATATTATCAGTTTACCCTGGAAATAGTAGTATCTGTCTCCATATAAGAGGACTTTTTTTTTCCGATTTGCCCAGTATGGTTCTAAATTACAAGTCTTGGGTCAATTATTAATAGCACCTCATTTCACTTTCAAAAACATTTTCATTTGGATGATAAATTATATGGTCATCCTACCCACAGGTTCTTTGATACCTTTAAAGGTCTTAAACCCCAGATGAGCACAATTGTGGAAATGATAAGAAAAGTAACAGTCAGAAAGTTAAGGAAAATTATTTTTATGTACAAATGAAGAACAGTTTGGAAAGTGTGTTTGGAAAGAAAACAGGTTAAAAAACAAGAATGTATAGCCAAGCAAAATACTAGAGATCAAGTTGAAGTGACATAAATGAAGGGGTTACAGGGACATAAAACTCAGAAATATCCCCAGAGGTGACAGTTAGTAGGGAAAGAGCTTTTCATGACTACTACTCTTGATGGAAAGAGAGTAATCCTAGGCTCTAGGGGTTTGGATATCAAAGTGCTTATTATTCAAGAACCATCCATCTTTCTTCCTAGACCCTTGTCTCTTAGGTTCTCTTGAAGGTCTGTATGGGTAAAGGATCAACCAGACTCCTTGTCAGAGGAACTGATGACATATTATTCTTGTTTTCCAAAGCACTCTTGTGGGAATTGTCAATGTCTTGAACAAGAGAGTTGAACTGGTGTTTGATCAGACAGGAGAAACCCACCATCTGTCATAAGCCCTTTGTCCTTCTGGAAAATTACTGAACTGCAGTATATTAAAACCATACACAAACAAAAATCAATCGCTTGAGATTCCAGCTCAGACCACAAAGTCAATAAGAATGACAACAATAAATTTGTTCTTCCCTTAAATGCTCTTAGAACACAAATGGAATGGAACGTAAATATGGAGATACATATACAAGGGTATTTGAAGATTGAGGAACAAGAAGAAATGATGGAACCCAAAGAAGAAGATATGGTCAAAGAAAGTTAAAAAAAAAAAAAGAACAAGTAAATAGACATATAGAAATTAACAGAAAAAAATCATGAACTTTTTCTTCCTAAAACAATGTATAAGCTGTTTTTCTGTAAGTTTTTTATGTACCTCAAGGATATAACAGAATAAAGAGGCAATTGCTAAGAGCTCTGTTAGACTTTGCCAGAGGTGGAAAATGAGCAGATTAAAGCCTGATAGAATAGGGTGCAATATCAACTCATTTTGGCAAAGTAACACTGATGATGATAATGTTAAAAATAATAATAGTAGCTAATTCTTATTGAGCTCTTAAGACATGTCTGGAATTTTTTTTTTTTTTTTTATAATTTTATTTTTTTAATGGGGTGACATCAATAAATCAGGATACATATATTCAAAGATAACAAGTCCAGGTTATCTTGTCGTTCAATTATGTTGCATACCCACCACCCAAAGTCAGATTGTCCTCTGTCACCTTCTATCTTGTTTTCTTTGTGCCCCTCCCACCCCCTATCCCTCTCCCATTCCCCCCTCCCCCCCGTAACCACCACACTCTTATCAATGTCTCTTAGTTTCACTATTATGTCCCACCTACGTATGGAATAATACAGTTCCTGTTTTTTTCTGATTTACTTATTTCGCTTCGTATCATGTTATCAAGATCCCACCATTTTGCTGTAAATGTTCCGATGTCATCATTTCTTATGGCTGAGTAGTATTCCATAGTGTATATGTGCCACATCTTCTTTATCCAGTCATCTATTGATGGGCTTTTTGGTTGTTTCCATGTCCTGGCCACTGTGAACAATGCTGCAATAAACATGGGGCTGCATGTGTCTTTACGTATCAATGTTTCTGAGTTTTGGGGATATATACCCAGTAGAGGGATTGCTGGGTCATAAGGTAGTTCTATTTTCAGTTTTTTGAGGAACCACCATACTTTCTTCCATAATGGTTGTACTACTTTACATTCCCACCAACAGTGTATGAGGGTTCCTTTTTCTCCACAGCCTCTCCAACATTTGCTATTACCTGACTTGCTAATAACAGCTAATCGAACAGGTGTGAGGTGGTATCTCATTGCCGTTTTGATTTGCATTTCTCTAATAGCTAAAGAAGATGAGCATCTTTTCATATATCTGTTGGCCATTTGTATTTCTTCCTGGGAGAAGTGTCTATTCATATCCTCTTCCCATTTTTTTATGGGATTGTTTGTTTGTTTGTTGTTGAGTTTTATGAGTTCTTTGTATATTTTGGATATTAGGCCCTTATCTGAGCTGTTGTTTGAAAATATCATTTCCCATTTAGTTGGCTTTCTGTTTATTTTGTTATCAGTTTCCCTTGCTGAGCAAAAACTTCTTAGTCTGATGTAGTCCCATTCATTAATTTTTGCCTTCACTTCTCTTGCCATTGGAGTCAAATTCATAAAATGCTCTTTAAAACCCAGGTCCATGAGTTGAGTACCTATGTCTTCTTCTATGTACTTAATTGTTTCAGGTCTTATGTTTAGATCTTTGATCCATTTTGAGTTAATTTTTGTACAGGGGGAGAGACTGTAGTCCAGTTTCATTCTTTTGCATGTGGCTTTCCAGTTTTCCCAGCACCATTTATTGAAGAGGCTTTCTTTTCTCCATTGTGTGTTGTTGGCCCCTTTATCAAAAATTATTTGACTATATATATGTGGTTTTATTTCTGGACTTTCTCTTCTGTTCCATTGGTCTGAGTGTCTATTTTTCTGCCAATACCATGCTGTTTTGATTGTCGTGGCCCTATAGTAGAGTTTGAAGTCAGGTATTGTTATGCCCCCAGCTTCATTCTTTTTCTTTAGGATTGCTTTGGCTATTCGGGGTTTTTTATAGTTCCATATAAATCTGATGATTTTTTGCTCTATTTCTTTAAAAAATGTCATTGGAATTTTGATGGGAATTGCATTAAATTTGTATATTGCTTTGGGTAATATAGCCATCTTGATTATATTTATTCTTCCTAGCCAAGAACAAGGTATATTCTTCCATCTCATTATATCTTTTTTGATTTCCCTTAACAATGGTTTATAGTTTTCATTATATAAGTCCTTTACATTCTTTGTTATGTTTATTCCTAAGTATTTTATTTTTTTTGTTGCAATCGTGAAGGGGATTATTCTTTTGAGTTCCTTCTCAGTTGTTTCATTGTTGGCATATAGAAAGGCTATTGACTTCTGTATGTTAATTTTGTATCCTGCGACCTTACTGTATTGGCTTATTGTTTCTAGTAGTCTTTTTGTGGATTCTTTGGGGTTTTCGATGTATAGGATCATATCATCTGCAAAAAGTGATACCTTTACTTCTTCTTTTCCGATATGGATGCCTTTTATTTCTTTGTGTTGTCTGATTGCTCTGGCTAGAACCTCTAGTACCACATTAAATAAGAGTGGAGAGAGTGGACAACCCTGTCTTGTTCCTGATTTAAGGGGGAAAGCCTTCACTTTAGTGCCATTTAATATGATGTTAGCTGATGGTTTATCATATATGGCCTTTATCATGTTGAGATATTTTCCTTCTATACCCATTTTGTTGAGAGTCTTAAACATAAAATTGTGTTGTATTTTATCGAAAGCCTTTTCTGCATCTATTGATAAGATCATGTGGTTTTTGTTCTTTGTTTTGTTGATATGGTGTATTACATTAACCGTTTTACGTATGTTGAACCATCCTTGAGATTCTGGGATGAATCCCACTTGATCATGATGTATTATTTTTTTAATATGTTGTTGTATTCGATTTGCTAGTATTTTGTTTAGTATTTTAGCATCTGTATTCATTAGAGATATTGGTCTGTAGTTTTCTTTTTTTGTGCCATCCTTGCCTGGTTTTGGTATGAGGGTTATGTTGGCCTCATAAAATGTGTTTGGAAGTATTGCTTCTTCTTCAATTTTTTGGAAGACTTTGAGTAGAATAGGAACCAAGTCTTCTTTGAATGTTTGGTAAAATTCGCTGGTATAGCCGTCAGGGCCTGGACTTTTATTTTTGGGGAGGTTTTTAATGGTTTTTTCTATTTCTTCTCTACTGATAGGTCTGTTTAGGCTTTCTGCTTCTTCTTGACTCAGTCTAGGAAGGTTGTATTGTTCTAGGAATTTATCCATTTCTTCTAGGTTGTTGAATTTAGTGGCATAAAGTTTTTCATAGTATTCTACAATAATTCTTTGTATATCTACAGTGTCCGTGGTGATTTCTCCTCTTTCATTTTGGATTTTGTTTATATGAGTTCTTTCTCTTTTTTCCTTGGTAAGTCTTGCCAAGGGTTTGTCAATTTTATTGATCTTTTCAAAGAACCAGCTCCTTGTACTATTAATTTTTTCTATAGTTTTTCTGTTCTCTAATTCATTTATTTCTGCTCTGATTTTTATTATCTCCTTTCTTCGGCTGCTTTTGGGTTGTCTTTGTTCTTCTTTTTCTAGTTCCTTAAGGTGGGAAGTTAAGTGGTTCACTTGGGCTCTCTCTTGTTTGTTCATATATGCCTGAAGCGATATGAACTTCCCTCTTATCACTGCTTTTGCTGCATCCCATAGATTCTGATATGTCATATTGTCATTTTCATTAGTCTGTATAAATCTTTTGATCTCTGCACTTATTTCTTCTTTGACCCATTCATTTTTTAAAAGTATGTTGTTTAGTTTCCACATTTTTGTGGGATTTTTTTCCTCTTTTTTGCAGTTCAATTCTAGTTTCAAGGCTTTATGATCAGAAAATATGCTTGGTACAACTTCAATTTTTCTGAATTTGCTGATGTTGTTTTTGTGGCCCAACATATGGTCAATTCTTGAGAATGATCCATGTACACTGGAGAAAAATGTATACTCAGTCACTTTGGGATGAAATGTCCTGTAGATGTCTATCATATCCAGGTGCTCTAGTGTTTTGTTTAAGGCCACTATGTCTTTGTTGATTCTCTGTTTGGATGACCGATCTAGAGCCGTCAGCGGTGTATTGAGGTCTCCAAGTATGATTGTATTTTTGTCAGTTTTTGTTTTAAGGTCAATAAGTAGCTGTCTTATATATTTTGGTGCTCCTTGGTTTGGTGCATATATATTAAGAATTGTTATGTCTTCTTGATTCAGTGTCCCCTTAGCCATTATGAAATGGCCATTTTTGTCTCTAAGTACTTTTCCTGTCTTGTAGTCAGCATTATCCGATATGAGTATTGCTACACCTGCTTTTTTTTGGATGTTATTTGCTTGGAGTATTGTTTTCCAGCCTTTCACTTTGAATTTGTTTTTATCCTTGTTACTTAGATGAGTTTCCTGTAGGCAGCATACAGTTGGATTTTCTTTTTTAATCCATTCTGCTACTCTGTGCCTTTTTATTGGTGAGTTTAATCCATTTACATTTAGTGTAATTATTGATACTTGTGAGTTCCCTATTGCCATTTTATATCTTGCTTTCTGTTAGTTTTGTGTCTTGTTTGATCCTTCTCTTTCGTTTTTCTATCTTTTGTTTTTATTTGGTTGTATTCCATACATCTTTCCTCTGTTGCTGTCTTTTTTATCTCATGTGCTTCTGTGGTGGTTTTTTCAATGGTGGTTACCTTTGAGTAATGAAAAGGGTCCCTACCCTGTTCATTGTAGCGAACTATTTTGTGAGTACTTTTGCACTCCATCGTCCTTTGCTACTGTTAATCTCCGTCTTCTCCCCCTCTTTCTTTTTGTTGTTGTCACAGTTTAAATTTGGTTTTATTGTGTTCTTCTTGGAGCTTTTACTTGTGGCTCTGTTTTTTTTTGTTCTTTGTATCTGATTGGAGAACCCCCTTTAGTAATTCCTGGAGTGGGGGTTTTCTGATGATAAATTCCCTCATCTTTTCTGTATCTGTGAATGTTTTATTTCTCCTTCGTATTTGAAGGATAGCTTTGATGGGTATAGTATTCGTGGCTGAAAGTTCCTCTCTTTCAGGACTTTAAATATTGGGGTCCACTCTCTTCTAGCTTGTAGAGTTTCTGCTGAGAAATCTGATGATAATCTAATGGGCCTTCCTTTATATGTTGTATTCTTCTTTTCCCTGGCTGCCTTGAGAATTTTTTCTTTGCTGTTGGTTTGTGTCAATTTCATTATGATATGCCTTGGAGTAGGTTTGTTGGGGTTAAGAAAACTTGGAGTTCTGTTTGCTTCTTGAACTTGAGGCTTTAGTTCTTTCCACAGGCTTGGGAAGTTCTCATCAATTATTTGTTTAAGTATGTTCTCCATTCCATTTTCTCTCTCTTCTCCCTCTGATATACCTATTATTCTTATGTTATTCTTTTTGATGGAGTCAGATAATTCTTGTAGGGCTATCTCATTTTTTTTAATTTTTGAGTCTCTTTCTTCTTCTCTCTGTTGTGCCTCAAGTTGCTTGTCTTCTATTTCACTAATCCTCTCTTCTATCTGACCTGTTCTATTAGCTAAGCTTGTTACTTCGTTTTTCAGCTCGTGAATTGAGTTTTTCATCTCTGTTTGATTTGTTTTTATAGTTTCAATTTCCTTGGACATATATTCTTTGTGTTCATGGAGTTGTTTTCTGAGCTCCCTATATTGCCTTTCTGTGTTTTCTTGTATATCTCGGAGGATTTTTAGGATTTCTATCTTGAATTCTCTGTCATTTAGCTCCAAGGTTTCCAATATATTAAATTTTTTCTCCATAGATTTTTCCTCATCTAGCTGTGTTACCTCTCTTTCTTTTGTATCCATGATATTCGATTTTCTCTTCCTTAATGGCATCTGAGGGTGGTTTTGTTGATAGTATTAATGAGATTTAATAAAGAATAAAAAGTTAAAAAAAATAAAAAAATAACAAATCGAAAAGAGTTGTTTTTTTTTTAAAAAAAAATTAATAATGAAATAAAGAAAAATAAAATAAAATAAAAATTTTTTAAAAAAGGAAATTATTCCCCCCCTCTTTTTTTCCTCTCCTCTCCTCTCCCCTCTTTCTTGAGAAAATCTTGTGGTGGACTGTGAGTTATAACAAACAATGCCTGTGATGGAGGGCCTGAATTGGGGAAAAGTAATAAAGGGGCAAAAAAGAGAGAAAGAAAAAAAAAAAAAAAAAAAAGGAAAAAAAAAAAAAGAAAAAAGAAAAAAAATAGAGTGTATGGACCCACAAAAAGCAAATAAGGAAAAAATTTGGGTCAAGAATAAAATGATTTGCTTTTAGGTGTTGGTTTTCTAAGAGTTATGATGAGAGGAATAAGAGGAAAATGGAAAAATGGGGGGACAAATTAAAAACTTACTATTGTATTTAGTGGAACAAGAACTAGATAATATGGAGAGCCAGGGATGGGAGCACTGCTAGTGAGTTAAAAAGGTGAAGTAAAAACCCCCCAAAATGCCACAAACATAGGTTTGCCTCCCAGATAAGAGAATTTGTTTGTTATTGAGGTTTGAATGAGAGGAGATGTAAAGGAGAAAGGAAGAAACTAATATAGAGGGAGAAAAGAAAGAGAGAGAGAGAAAAAAAGAGGGAACCACTAAAAGAAGAAAAAAGAAAGGAGAGAGAGAGAGAGTTAAGGGTTTTGGAGTGCAACCCTCATAGAGAGAAAGGAAGAGAAGAGAAATGATAATGGGAGATGTAACACTTATGGGTAGTGTAGTTCAAGGAGAGGAGAGAGTAAGACCGGTAGAGAGTTAATCGGCCAAATTGGAGGAGGAAAAAAAAGTCTCAAGAATGAAGATAAGAGAAACAAATGAACAAATATAATAAAATGGGATAGGTTATAAAGTCTGCAGATTATTCTTGATTTTGAGAGGTTATCTTCTTGCTTTTTCTTTTCTCTCCCTCTTCCTGGTCGGTGACTCTGTACCCCGGGTTCTGCCCCTTTGGCACGCTCAGGTAGAGGTTTGCAGTTGATAAGTCTCTATGGCAATGTCATGTATTGTGCTTTATTCTCGTTGGGAGTCGAGTCTCATTAGCATTTATAGGCTCCGACAGTGAGAGAGTCCGTGTTCCTGGAGCCTTTCTCCTAGTCTTTCCTTCCTCAATTAGTAGCCTGATAGTCCAGGTATGGGGTTGCTGCTGCCTCTGCCTGGATAGTAAGAGGCTCAAATTGCTGGCAACTCCCCACTCTATTTCCACTCAGCACAGGGCTCTGGGTAAGGCTCAGTCAGTCAGAGCTGCTAGCATAATCAGGCGGGCTTTCCGCCCACTCGAAGACCTCTGGCTCTGCCACTCTATCCGGTAACACAAGCGGGCGCCCACTTCCGGGGCGCTTGGAGGAAACTCTCACTCACTGTCTGCAACCAGGATATACGGCCAGCAGTCTCACGCTCTGAGTGAAACCCCCAACCGCAGGGAAAAGTTGCAGCGTTGGAATTGAGTCTCGCTCAGTCCCCGTGCGCGGCTTTTGCAAGGCGCTGGGGCGGCCCGAGATTCCGCTTTGGCCCACACAAAGGCCCCTGACTCTGCCCCTCTGTGCGATAACACGGGCGCGCACTGCCGAGGCACTCGGAGGAATCGCTCACTCCTTATCTGCGCGCGCAAACCAGGATATGAGGCTGGCTGCGGTTCCCTCTGAGTGAAACAGCCTCCAGCACGGAAAATCTCCACCATTGGGATTAGTTCTCACTCCCTCCCGTGCGTGGCTTTCCCAGGGCGCTGGGGCTGCCCAGAGACTCTGCCCTCAGCCCACAGAAAGGCCTCTGACCCTGCCTCTCCGTGGGGCAACACGGGCACCCACTTCCGCGGCTTAGGAAGAAATCTCTCTTTCACTAACTGCGCACGACCAGGAGACCGGGTAAAATGGCCGCTCCGCTTGTCTTTCTTTGTTTGGGTTTGGCGCGAGTGTTAGCTTGTATTGCCCGGGTTGCCACAGGATCAGATTTTCCTCGGCTTGGATCTCTGAGCCACAGCCTGGTTCGGCCGTTTTTGCTGCGGCGGCCTGGATCTATTCACCCCCTTTGCCCGCCTCAGTTTCTATAATCACAGTTACCAGAGAGAGCCGCCCTGTTTAGGTTAGTGAGGAAGGCGGAGCATTTCTTACTCCCTATTTCCTTCGGGGTTTGGTTATATATTTAGCCAATTTTTCACTCAATCATACCTTTGGGTGTATTGCGAAGAATCTGGAAGCTCCAAGTATAGGTTTTTCTGTTTCTGGTTGAAGATCTTGTTGAGTTTTGGGGGAGATTTATCGGTATCGCTTCCTACTCCGCCATTACTCTGACGTCATCTCCCATGTCTGGAATTTTTTGAAGTGCATTATGTTTGTTTATTCATTTAATTTTTACAACTATTTTATGGGGCAGGTCCTATTATTACCTTTATTTTAAAAATGAGAAAACAGGCACAGAATGGATAAATTAATTGCCAGGTCATATGAACTATGCATGGCAGATTTAGGACAATTGATTGGTAAAAGAAATTAATAGAAATTCTTGATTATATTCAAGATTCAATGCGTGGAATAAGGAACATTGTGAAATTTTCTAGATGCTGAATATAGAAACAAAGGCACCTCAATCAGACATGTATATTCAGTAAAAAAAGCCAAAGCCCATAATCGTGGGATATGTTTTTTAAGATATATTTATGATTAATACAGTCTATTCCCTTAATATTCATTATACTATTATGTTTTGTAACCAAACTTATTATAATTATAACTTTTTATAAGCATGATTTTCTGATTGTCTAACATGGAGCTTGTAGATGCTGAGATTAGGTCAGACAACAATACTTTATGAAACTAGTCATCTGGAGAAGATTTGTGTAAGACAACATAAATGACAGGAACTCATATGGAGAAGGATCTGTGTCTTACAGAATAGAAGAAATGTATCTAAACTCCGACAGCAAGACCACAGAGCGAAACCAGGGCACCAAATAACAGGAAAATTATTTGGAGTTAAGTTGATTACTTTTCCCCCTTTCTACTGCATTAGTTTATCACTAGTAAAACAGTTCTAAAGTATCCTATTCCTTCCTTTAAGAAGTTTATAATCTAGCTGGGAAAACTAGACTTATTTAAAAGTTTATATGGCAATATTCAACCCAAGTAGACTACAGACTTTGCAAAGTCAAGAACTATATTATCTCAAGTAAAAAATACCCCAATTAACATAGTTTGACCATGAAGCCATTTATGATCTCACAGAGCAGAGTCCAGATAGGATGTGACCATGGTGATTAATTGACTGCTTTAAAGTTATGCCAGAGTTTCACAATCCACTTTTCTGTGATTTTCTTGGCTTTTCCCTCCTAACTGCAAAATGGCTACTGTGATTCCAGTAATCATAGACAATGTCCATGTGCAGAGTCAGAAAAGAGAATATCTGTATTTTTATTTCCTATTTAAGAACGTGAGACCTTCCAGGAAGTCTCTCAATATACCTACATCCATTAATCATAGGCTAGAATTGACTCATGTGCCCAGGTTAAACTGATGCCTTGACAAAGCAGAATGAAGCCACCATAATTGGCTTGGATGAGCAAGTCTCAAACTGTAGATCATGGACATGTGAGACTCTCCAAGATCCTTTTAGAGGGGTAGCAAAATCAAACTATTTTTGAAATAGTAATAAGATATTATTGGTCTTTTAAACTGTGTAGATATTTGCACTTAGAGTGCAAAGTAATCATGGCAAAACCACTGGTGCCTCAGCATAAATTAAGGCAAAGACACCGGCCTGTGCTAGCAGCCATTGTGCTACTGGAACAGTCACAGCTCGAAGTGAAGAAAAATGCCAGTTTCACTTAAAAATGTCCTTGATAAAGCAGTAAAAATGACGAATTTTATTAAATCTTAATACTTAAATAGTTTTAAAAAATATTCTGCATGACAAGATGGGAGGGGCACATAAAGTATCTTTGCTGCATTCTGAAGTACGATGGGTCCTGAAGGCATAAATACATGCGGTTATTTGAGTAAGAACCAGAAGTGGCCACTTTTTCCCCAAAACACCATTTTTGCTTGAAAGAAAAACAAATGATGGTTAATTCTAATTCAGACTTTTATATTTGGCAGAAATTTCCCCCAAAATGGAATGTCACTTCAAAAGCAAACAAACAAACAAACACAAACCCTGGTCGGGTAGCTCAGTTGGTTAGAGCATCGTACCAATATGCCAAGGTTGTGAGTTGGATCCCTGGTCAGGACACATACAAGAATCAACCAATGAATGCACAACTAAGTGGAACAACAAACTGATGCTTCTCTCTCTCTCTCTCTCTCTCTCTCTCTCTCAAATCAGTAAAACAACAAACCTGACTGTATTTGCTGCCAATGATAAAATGAAAATGAGAGTTTTGGTAAAACCTATGTCTCCTACCATCAACCTGACAGTTTCGCAACACTCAAAGACATTTCTGATGAAATTAGTGGTGATGCTAACAAATGTGATTTTTAAAATATTCTATAGTGAAATAAGCCAACATTTGGAGGATCTGCATAATTTAGTGAACCAGTATTTTTCAAATGAACAAGGCATGCTGTTAAAAAATTACATATGGGTAAATGATCCACTCAAAGAACAAGATGAACCAATGGGATTAGTGCCATAGACTTGGAAAAGGTCATTCACTTGGTTTAAGACTCAGCATTGTAACTTACTTGAAGAAACTACCATTTGCAAGTTTTAGAATATCAAAGAATATCCACAATTATCTGAAAAGAAGATAGTCCGCTCTTTTTTTTTATTATAGACCTGTGTAATTAAAAGCTAAATTTTCTTCATATACTTTAACCAAAACATGACAACAGATTGAATGAAAAAGCAGAGGCAGAAATCTGAGAAATATGTCATAATAATTAAGTCAAATATTAAAGAAAAAAATAAAAAGTTCAAGTGTGCTTTTATGGTAATTAAATAAAATAAATATGACAAAATTAAATTTATTCTGACATTAAAAAACATTTATATGTTACATTTTTTGAGTTATGCTTTTCAGAATTCGTAAAAAAGAGGGGTTAAAAAATAAACAACAAGAAAGTTATCCTTATATATATAGATAGATACATTCTTAGTAAGATTTAGTAAATTCGGCAGGTCCTGGCATGAATGTGTTGTTTTTTCATTCTTGTGTTTATGAGAAACATGAGCCTGATGTGTCTTAGCAATTTCTTCAATGTCTAGGCATCTATTTGAAAGGCAAACTCTCATTTCCTCATCAATACATTGAAGAATTTCTCTCTTTTTACTCTTAATTGTGTTGAGTGCAGAAAATCCCCACCATACATATCATCTTAACTTTACACCAAACAAAGGATAGAAGAAACTTGCCTCCAGTCTTTCTGGGGAACATGGGGGTAGTGTAAACAATCCAGCACCACAGCTTAACAGCCTTTTGCAACCGAATCAGGCAAGTGAGGTGGGGGGTTGGGCAGACTGTCAGCTTACAGCCAATTCCCCACACCTCTGTCCCCCAAAAATCTAAACTCCAAAAACCCTGTTGTTTTTTTGGTCCCCAACAGGCACATATTTCTCTGGAATACCATACGGCACACCTGGAAATCTTCTAGGTCACACCAGTGCACCCTGGCGCACACTTTGAGAACCACTGGGTTAGAGAGATTCACAGATGTGTAAACCACAGCGCTTGTCTTACTGAATTGTTTTGGAACATGTACTTATCTTTTATTAAAAACATGTTATTTATGTTAGTGTGTACATAGTTTATTGTTACTCTCTTAGAAAAAAATTTACAAACAAGTGTTTAAATACTTTTTAATTTTAAATTTTAATGTGGTAAATATCAATAGATATAATCCACATAAACAAAACTCTTTGAGGTCCTCAGTTATTCTGAAGAATGCACACAGATCCTGAGGCCAGAAAGTTTGGGAAATGCAAGTTTAAAGAAACACAATTTATGCCTGGATTTGGGAGAGACCCAGTCTGCCTGGAAGCACATGGCTACCCGAGTCCTGAAGCCGTTAGAAAGAACAGGTGGAAGGTGGGTGGCACCCCTTGTTTGTCATGAGGATCATCATGTGAGAAATGGAAAGAGGAAGTATCAGGTACTCTTCCAAGGAGAGAAGAATGTCACTCAAAGGGGGAGACAAGGCCCATAGATGATTCTTCTGCTTCTCCCTCTTCAGCCCTCTTCTACTTTAGAAAAGAGAGATTCAATCAATGTTTTAGGCAAGGAGAGGAAGGTTGAGTAGAGGAGACAGTATACAAAGTATAACAATAGCAAGTAGAAAATATTGCCAAAATCTTTTTGTCTTATTTTTTATTTTTTCATTACAAATTTTTTTAACATTGAATAATTTTTCATTTTTTTCTGGATTCATAGGTACATGCACATATACATACACATAATTTTGAAGTATGTGTATATATTTTTCTAAGAGCAGCTTTCCAGGGGGGCTTGAAGTATGTATCCTATAGCCCAAATATACAATACACACTCTATATAAATTTTTGTAGAAAAGTGTTTTATTTTAATATTTTGTTTTTATTTTTTTTTGGGGGGGGAGTGTACTGCTGAAATTATATTCTGTGTTATTAAACCAGATTAAGGCAAAGATAAAACTATTAGAATTTTAAAAAAGATATGGATCTCCTGACTTGGCAATCCCCGGTCTTGTCACGGAGCTGAAGGGACAGGTGCAGCTACAGCAAGCCTGAGTCTCCACATTAACAGTATTAAATAAGCAAAATGATGATTAAAACAACATGAGGCTCTTTCCTGATAATGTCACCTCTGAATCTTTGTCATTTGCTTTGCCTACCACAACCTCCACACTTATATACAGTTCAACTTCTCTGTATCCTGGACTAGACCACAAGCTAGTAGCAATATTTGTTAATAGTATATGTCCTTTTACTTTGTACAGTATTTCTAAGTTTATGCATGCTTTATACATATGGGGGACCTAAGTATACTTCTAAGGACAGCTGTGACCTGGAGATATTTTACACTCCTGAAGGATTATAGGTGATGAGGGCACAGCCTAAGTTTACATGGAGTACAGCTTGGCTGTCAGGTTCCAGAGAGGACCAAAGGCCAGGTTTGGAGATGACTTATGAGCCTTCACTCTGAGTTCTTTGGCCACCTGTAACCATCTTACTTCTGGCCCTTTTCTTCCTGACTCCTAGAGATCTTATATTTCCTTTTCTGTTCTCCCTGATCCTCCTTCAATCCAAACTGACTCTTTCTGGGCTCCTCTGGGCCCCTGACGATGCAAATCTAGTTTCCCCTCTTGTTCCTGGTTGTTTCTCTCTTGCTATTGCGTACGATGTTACCTTGACCTGAAATGTTCTTTCCTGGTTTTCTTTCTGGCAAACACCTACTCATCGCTCAAGACCCAATTCCAAAGTTTCATTTTTGGAGACGTTTTCCCTGGTCGCCTCAGAAATATTTATTTCCTCCCCCTTCTACTGTAGCTTTTTATTTGTGTATATGTTATAGCCCTTCTTATAATGAATCAAGCTTTGCTGTTTCCACATGTTCCCCAGACATGCTGGCAATTCCCAGGGGACAGAGGCTTTGACTTACTTGTCAACGTGCGTACAGCACCTAGCAAATGAGTAGCACATGCTAACATGTCCCACAAATCCTCAGGATTTAGTGAAGGAATTAGAACAGCATCTCTGGTCTGGGTCTCTGAGCTACTTGTCTAATCAAGTCTTCACTTTCTACATAGTTCAGCCCACTTGTTCATTATCCTTTCTTTTTTAAAAATAGTTATTTATTGATTTTAGAGAGAGAGGAAGGAGAGAAAAAGAGAGAGAGAGAGAGAGAAAATTTTGATTTGTTGTTGCACTTATTCATTGGTTGATTCCTGTATGTGCCCCTGACTGGGGATTGAACTCACAACCTTGGCATATTGGGACAACACTCCAACCAACTGAGCACCTGGCCAGGGTCATTCTCCATTTTTTTTCCTGCTTTTTGTGCCTCTAACCAAAAGCTTGAGCCTTTCTTGAAGCCTGCTTCTCTCCCAGGGCACAGCTGCTGAACAATAATTGTAATTAGAATGCATAGGTATTGTCATTTAATATAGGCGTTCACAATGCAGTGTTTTGTCCATACTAAATAGTTAATTAGACATGTGGGTATACTGCATGGAGGTGTTTTCAAATGATGATTCAATTGACTTGTTAATTAGTGCTTACCAAGCCCCTGTGTCATGAATAGCATTAGTGGTATGGGGTAGAAGGTGAGGGAAAAGAGAGATAATTAATTTTATTCATATGGAATTACCAATATTTGATTCTACAAAAGTATCTTTTTATGTAGCAGGAGTTTCTTTGCGGACATATATTAAACAGGCAGAGACCAGAGAAGGGTGAATGCACCAGACCCGGATTACTACGGGAGTAATCATGTGTGGTTGGGTCATTGGGGGGGCCCCAGAACAGACCATTTCCCAGAGAAGCTAATCCCTAAGGGGGAGGAAAGGGTTCTGAAAGGAAGACAAGTATTGAGGGTGTTACTCTCCAACGCACCCAATTGCTGGTGGGACAGATAAACCATGGTTGGTTAGACTAGCAAGAGCACGGTCGGGAACTTGTGCCGAGGCCTGCAGGGAAGCGGGCTGATGAAGGACCAGGGCCAGCATGTCTGAGGCATGTCCCAGCTCTGCTCGGTGCCTGCAAAATGCATTCTTCACACCCTCATCTTGGGTGAGATGCCTTCATACTGGGCTTCCCAAGTCAAAAAATACCTGTAGACTGCTATTTCATCATTAGATCTCTGACTCTGAGGCTTGTAGCAGCTCAGAACTGCATCTCAGAAGTTCTTTATACTCAATGTCTCGCAGATATAGAAAAGCCTTTCAATGGAGTTATTTATTTTCTTTGGCCAGGGATTCTATGTTTAATTCATTGAATCAAGGGTACATAGCTCCAGCAATGGTCTGCAGTGAGTAATCTGAGACCACTGGGACGAACTTGTGGATTACAAAAAGTAATAAAACAGGCAACAAAGCTGTTGTGCACAGCAGAAGGTGACACCATGTTGAAATTTTTTATATAAACCCAGATCATGTTCTGGAAAAAACTGAGCTCTCAGCTCATTATTGTACTATCCAGTATAATCAATATTTATGTCATTGTTTTTATGTGAAGGTTCATTTTGAATTTCAAGTCAGGACCTAAGCACCCATGTTCTTCCTAGAGCAACCTTGTGAAAGGGAAGGGGACATCCGATTTTCTTTCTACATCGAGAGTCAGTCCTAGGAGTGGAACTTGAAAGTCAGGTGACTAGGGACAGGCAGTTCAGGGTTAGATGTTTTGTCTTGTGTACCTATAAATAGTACTTCCTTTTATTTTTAAATGTTCCCTGTTTGCATAACACAATGAAATATACAATCACCAGAATATACGATGCAACTCCCGAGGCTCTATGAGCATAACAGAGAAGGAAGGGAGAGCCTGGGACCCAAGGGGTGTCTGGGTAATGATGGGTGCCCTGGGAGTGGGCAGTATGCTGATTGCAAGCCCGACAGGTCTCCTGTGGGCCACACCAGCCAGCAAATGCTTCTGAGGAAGGTCTCTGTCATGAGGATTTCTGCTTTAGGAAAAGTATTTGTTTCCAAAGAGGAAAAAAAAGGAGGGGGGGAGAGGACAAATGAGGAAAACCTGCAAAGCTGGGCTCAAGTTGGGCGTAATGAGTCTGTGACGCTCCTGCCACAGGCTCTTCCCTCCTCTGTAAGAGAGAGCGGCAGGTTTCAGTCGCTGGAAATTCCAAGGACCATGGGAAGGAGTGAGCTGCAGCCAGACTCTCAGAGTGCTTGTTTGGCATATGGCTGCCTTCTCCCCCTGGGCTGAGGCCGGTTCCTGCCGAACAGAAATGGCTGAAATGTCAGCTGGGGAAGGCAGTGCTGGGGCTCTGTGCCTGACTCCTCCTCTGGGTGCTCGGAGCCTGGCAGAGCAATCCTATCAGTTCTGCCAGTGATTCCCCCTGCTGTCAATAGGGGTTATCATATCAATAGACCCACAAATAATTGCCTGTACCAATGACTCCATTTCCCAGAGAAGCTAATCCCTAAGGGGGGGAAAAGAGCTAATGAACCATATCAGAAGGCAAAGCAGAAGGAAAATCTCTCCTAGGAAGGTCAAGGCAGCACACGCCTCTCCACGCGATGATAATAAGGCCGCCGAGTGGGGGACTTGGAGGGAATCATCAGCTGCAAACAAGACTGAGGAAGTAGGGAAGAGAAGGCAAGAACAGAATCGGCTTTTTACCCTGTGTGCCTCGTAAAATGAATGATCAAAAGTAAATTACAGACTTGCAAATGGGTGGTTAACGACTGAGACAATATGACTGCAGAAAGAAGCTCATCAAAATACACTGGGCAAGAGCTGGAGAGGGAAGGACGGAATACAAATGACACTCTGTAAAGCTGGAGCATCAAAGCCAACGGCCCCCAGCGGAGGGCCGGGGTCATCCCCACACCTGTCAGGGGCAAGGGGAGGACGGCAGAGGCTTCTTTCAAAGGAGGAGGAGATGAAGAGACTGAGTGCATGGAGGAAAATAATAAGGGAAGCCTGGTGGAGGGGAGGCAGGACAACAATGGCACAAAGCACCGTTCCTTGGGAAGTGGATGGAAACAGCCCTTTCTTCCCTCTACAGAGGGTGGGACTTCAGTGAACTGTGGGGCCAGGGGAGGGGAGGGGAGACTCTGCAGAACCATTTATTCTTTGCAGCCATTCCCAGTCTCTCCACATCACAAGTGCCCTGAGCTGTAGAAGTCATAGATAGGGGTGAGATTGGGAACCAGGGACCCCAGATTCACTATGATCCCTGTGAGACTCCCTAAGTCCTTCAGCTGCTGCTTATTCCATGGGGGCTTCCAAAACCTGGAGGGCTCAGGTTCTGGGAGTGTCTTAGAGGGAGGGGGGTGCCGAGGGGAACTGCACTGCCACAGTGGAATGGGTAATTCTAGGAGGAGTGCCACACAGTAGCATCTCTACTAAGATGGGGATGGATGGGGGACCTGCGGTGAACCACTAGGGCTGGCTGCTCTCAGGAAGACAGATGCTACTGCATACCGCAAAGTCATACACGTTCACTGGACCATGGTTAATTCCAAAACAAGTGATTTTGAAGCTCTAGGATGTGCCAGGCTCTATGCAAGGTGCTGAGAATGCACAAATGGTTATTTATAACTGTCCTCTGTATTTAAGAAGCTTACAGTGCAGCAGGGAAGGCAGATATACAAATAAGTATTTGCAAGAATAATTGCAAAAAGAGAACAACTAACTGAGCGCAATGGGAGGCTTCACAGAGGAGGTGACATAAGATCCTGGTCTTAAAATGCCAGATGAGGAGAGTGGGGCAAGGGTGGCATGCCAGGAAGAGGATACAGAAGCAAGAAGAGAACGTGATGTGTTTGGAAAGTGGTGAGCAGCTCAGTGTAGCTTGAGAGCAGGAGATGAAGGTGGGAGGGGAATCTGGAAAATTAGGCTAAGCATGGATTGGGAAGGATCTTTAAATCATGCTGTAGGATTAAGTTTTATTCTAGAGGGAAATGTTCCTGAGTAGGGGAATAGCTTGATGGGATCTGTGGTTAAAGCCTCCTTGGCAAAGAGGTAGAAGATACACACATGCAAAGATGCCTGGGGGCACCTGTACTCTGGTCACTGGGTACATCTGCTGTGCCAGGTGCCTGCCTGCTTATACACAGGGACAAGGCCCAGCAGGTAGGACCATGGAAGAGCAGAATTGGCAGGTGCTAGCAAACGGTATTAGATTCCTCTGTCCCACATAGAGGAATGGCCACCTGCTTCATGCAGATTTGAGCCAAGCCACACAGTAGGCTGCTTTCTTACCTGCCCTTTAGGCTTAGGTGGTAAATGTTCAGCTCAAAGGATGAGGTACAGAGCACAAGAGAGCAAAGCACGAGCCCTGGCCTCTGCCCAGGAATTACCTTAAGGAACCATGAATCCATGAAGCATTGTAATAGGTATGAATTTCTGATCAATTAGCAAAGACAATTAAAATGGTCTCTTCACTTTTCTTTTTTTTTTTTTTTTTTTTTTTTTTTTTTTTTTTTTTTTTTGCATTTTTCTGAAGCTGGAAACAGGGAGAGACAGTCAGACAGACTCCCGCATGCGCCCGACCGGGATCCACCCGGCACGCCCACCAGGGGGCGACGCTCTGCCCACCAGGGGGCGATGCTCTGCCCATCCTGGGCGTCGCCATGTTGCGACCCTCCTGGGTGTCGCCATGTTGCGACCAGAGCCACTCTAGCGCCTGGGGCAGAGGCCACAGAGCCATCCCCAGCGCCCGGGCCATCTTTGCTCCAATGGAGCCTTGGCTGCCGGAGGGGAAGAGAGAGACAGAGAGGAAGGCGCGGCGGAGGGGTGGAGAAGCAAATGGGCGCTTCTCCTATGTGCCCTGGCCGGGAATCGAACCCGGGTCCTCCGCACGCTAGGCCGATGCTCTACCGCTGAGCCAACCGGCCAGGGCCACTCTTCACTTTTCTTAACACTTAAGCATAGCATTGGCCCTGATGTTAATTTTGATTTGTTGATGTTTGCAAAGGATTTGAGGACTGGAATGCTCTTACTCTCCCCTCACCCTAATGTTTAATTGAATCCCAATGATCTGTTAGGTGACAGCTACAGTGTCACTTCCTGGAGACGAGCCTTTCTCAACTCCGTAGACTGACCTTGGTTCTCTCCCCTAGACTACTCTCGTCAGCAATAGCCTGTTTTAGGCCCTTTATTGTTTTTCCCCTTCTTTCTACATCAAAACATATCTGCTCCATGATACATTCTCCCAAGGCCTAAGGATTTGTTAGATGACTGACTAAAGCAATAAATAAACACATCCAAAATTTGATGTTAGGCCCTGGCCAGGTAGCTAGCTCAGTTGGTTAGAATGTCATCCTAATATGCCAAGGTTGCAGGTTCAATCCCTGGTCAGCGCACATGCAAGGAGTCAACCAATGAATGCATAAATAAGAGGAACAACAAATTGATGTCCCCCCCTCTCTCCCCCTCTTCTTCTCTCTCTAAAGTCAATAAATAAAGTTTAAAAATATAGATAATTTTAGAACTGAACATGACTAAGTATATTATATTTCTTGCTTAAGCTAATGGAATGGTTAGTTCTTCGAATTTCAGGCATTTATTGGCTGTATGAGAGGCCCTCATCCCCCAGTAGAAATGACTACCTGGTCTATGGGGGAAAGAGTGGAGATATTTTGACTTGATGAATCTTTCCCATCATCTTACAGGTCCTATATATGCTTGTTAGTCCACTCTATGTCCCTAGAGACCCTCTTATCTCTCACAGCTCTACCACTTCCAAGGCATTGGCTGGAACATATGCCCCACTCCTCAATGGACTGAGACAACCAGTTGCTGGACATCTCCATTCTCCTCTTCTTCCTAACAAACATGGTTGTGTAAGGAGTAGTGACATGTCTAACTATAAAGAATACATACTCTAACCTCTTTTGCACATGGAGGTGGACACATGACACAGTTATAGTCAATAAGATATCAGTGGTGGTCACTGGGTGGGGCTCCCAGAACTGTGTGAGGCTCTAGACTCAGCAGGCACATACACGGTTTGCACTTCCCTCATCCTGGAGCTAGGATGTGATGACTAGAGCTGGAGTAGTAATCTTTGCAACCCAGGAGGCAAAGATCAAGCAAATTCCAGAGACTTTAGCTTTGACATCGTTGAGCAATATCAGCAACTACCTAGCTCTGGATTTCTGGATTTCTTACTAAGTGAGGAAAATAAACCCTGATTTTGTTTAAATTGCTATATTTTAGAGCAGAGTTTGGGAACCTTTTTGGCTGAGATAGCCATGAACGCCACATATTTGAAAATGTAATTCCGTGAGAGCCATACAATGACCCATGTATGATGTATGTTAGGCATTATCCAATAAAAATTTGGTGTTGTCCCGGAGGACAGCTGTGATTGGCTCCAGCCACTCACAACCATGAACATGAGTGGTAGAAAATGAATGGATTGTAATTCATGAGAATGTTTTATATTTTTAACGTTATTATTATTTTTATCTTATTTTTATTAATTTTAATGCAGTGACATTGATAAATCAGAGTACATATGTTCCGAGAAAACATCTCTAGATTATTTTGATATTTGATTATGCTGCATACCCCTCACCCAAAGTCAAATTGTCTTACGTCACCTTCTATCTGGTTTTCTTTGTGCCTCTCCCCTCCCCCAACCCCCTCTCTCTCCTTCCTCGCCCCATCCCCACCCCCCACCCCACCCCCTGTTACCATCACATTCTTGTCCATGTCTCTGAGTCTCATTTTTATGTTCCATCTATGTATGGGTTCATATAGTTCTTAGTTTTTTCTGATTTACTTATTTCACTCCATATAATGTTATCAAGGTCCATCCATGTTATTGTAACTGATCCGATGTCATCATTTCTTATGGCTGAGTAGTATTCCATAGTATATATGTACCAAAACTTTTTAATCCACTCCTCCTCTGACAGACACTTGGGCTGTTTCTAGATCTTTGCTATTGTGAACAATGCTGCCATAAACATGGGGGTGCATTTCTCCTTTTGGAATAGTTCTATGGTATTCTTGGGGTATATTCCTAAAAGTGGGATAGCTGGGTCAAAAGGCAGTTCAATTTTCAATTTTTTGAGGAATCTCCATACTGTTTTCCACAGTGGCTACACCAGTCTGCATTCCCACCAGTAGTGCAGGAGGGTTCCCTTTTCTCCACATCCTCACCAGCACTTATTCTGTGTTGTTTTGTTGATGAGCGCCATTCTGACCGGTGTGAGATGATATTTCATTGTGGTTTTAATTTGCATTTCTCTAATGATTAGTGATGTTGAGCATTTTTTTCATATGCCTATTGGCCATCTGTATGTTTTCTTTGGAGAAGTGTCTATTCATTTCTTTTGCCTTTTTTTTTTTTTTTTTGCATTTTTCTGAAGCTGGAAACAGGGAGAGACAGTCAGACAGACTCCCGCATGCGCCCGACCGGGATCCACCCAGCACGCCCACCATGGGGCGATGCTCTGCCCACCAGGGGACGATGCTCTGCCCATCCTGGGCGTCGCCATGTTGTGACCAGAGCCACTCTAGCGCCTGAGGCAGAGGCCACAGAGCCATCCCCAGTGCCCGGGCCATCTTTGCTCCAATGGAGCCTTGGCTGCGGGAGGGGAAGAGAGAGACAGAGAGGAAAGCGCGGCAGAGGGGTGGAGAAGCAAATGGGCGCTTCTCCTGTGTGCCCTAGCCAGGAATCGAACCCGGGTCCTCCGCACGCTAGGCCGACGCTCTACCGCTGAGCCAACCGGCCAGGGCTCTTTTGCCCATTTTTTGATTGGATTGTTTGTCTTTCTGGTGTTGAGATTGCAAGTTCTTTATAAATTTTGGTTATTAACTGCTTATCAGAAGTACTGTCAAATATGTTCTCCCATTATTATTTTTTTTATTAAAGATTTGTCCATGAGCCAGATGCAGCCATCAAAAGAGTCACATCTGGCTTGCGAACCATAGGTTCCCGACCCCTGTTTTAGAGTTTTCTACATGCACTAAAACTCAGTTCTAAACTGATATGTCTATCATATTTTGCAGATAGTGAGTCAGCCAATGCTTATTAAGTGCCTTCTGTGTGTGAAACCTTGTTGCCTAGGAGACTTCTGCCCTTGAGTGATATGAACACAAATCATATTGGGTACTTGCCTTATTGGGTCTTCAAAGCCCTACCAGACCAAGCTCCTGTTCCCCTTTCTATTCCCATTTTATGCTGTCTCTTCCTCCTCCCCTGCGACAGTCTCCATCCCACTGGTCAAATTTGTTGAACACGCCTTTCCCAGCAAGGCCTTCTTTGTGTTCATTATTCTTCCTGCTTAATGTTCCTCCTTCCTCATCTTTCCCTCAGCTCTGTTGGGCTCCCCAATCTAAATGCTACCTGATATCTAGAACAAGCCCTTCCCTATTTTCCTCATTGTTCTTCTCTCTCTCTCTCTCTCTCTCTCTCTCTCTCTCTATATATATATGTATATATATATATATATATATATATATATGTACAACTAGTGCTTGACTTACTACCACAATTGGTTCCAACAGACTGGTTGTAACATGATGTGGTCATAAGTTGAATAGGCTATATGTACAGTACTGTGAAATGATGTTATAAAAATCTTTAAGTCATATTTTATATTTTTCTTTCATTATTATTATATATCTAATTTCTTTGTTCATTTTATGCCATTTGTATCATCTCTACACCATTTTGTTTCTTATTTTTACATTCATCAGGTTTAAGTAAAACACTGCATTATCAGTACAACTGGTTTAATATTTGCAAAACATACAAAATTACAAAATATAGGTGCATACAAAAATACAAAATACAGGTGTAAAAAATACCATAGGAAACATTTTCCCAATTGCAAAACATCAAAATATATAAACATGTATGAAACATTTTATTGGCCACTGGTGCTTGGCTGCGGATCGTTGATGTCGTCATCTGAGGCAGCAGTTGGGGTTACCGAAGTTGGTTTTTTCATAAACATGTGCGATCACATTCACTTTCTTTCCTCCTTCATACTTGTTCATTGATTGCTTTCTTATATGTGCCTTGACCAGGGGGTTACAGCAGAGCGAGTGACCCCTTGCTCAAGCCAGTGACCTTGGGCTCAAACCAGTGACCATGGGGTCATGTCTAAGATCCTATGCTCAAGCCAGTGCCCCTGCACTCAAGCTGGTGAACCCATGCTCAAGTCGGATGAGTCCACACTTATTTTCCTGTCAAGATCGATGGCTTTTCTTTCCTTCTTGGCAGGCTGAGGCATAGACAAAGATAATTTCCTCTTGGTAGACATCTTGGGAGGGGTTTGATGAAAAATATCCAAGACACAAAACACAAATTGCTGTACCGAGTCTGGGATAACAGTTGAAATGGTGCATGTGGAGATGGTAGTGCTGCCGGAAGCTGGTCCGCACTGTCGTGCACCCAGCTGGGCAACGCTTGTGCTGCCAGACACGGAGCATTCATGGCTAGCGATTGTGGTCATAAAGTCGAATGGTCATAAATTATATAGGTTGTAAGTCGATCAATATCTGTATATATATATATATATACACATATGTGTGTATATATATATATATATAAATCTCTTTATATTTTTTAGTTTTATTCATAACACTCTTATGATTTGAAACTTTTATTTATTGGTTTATATATATTTTTGGTCAGTGTCTTTCTCTGCTCCCCACACCTATGAACTGTGTGGGTGGGGCTACCTCTGTAAAAACCACCATTTTCTTCTTAGTTCCCTAAAGAGAGCATCTCCCGTGGGGTTGACACAAGAAAAAGCTCTGCATGTGGAATCCATCCTCATTATGAGTGGATTCTGTACTAGTGGACTTACCTGATCACCTCAATTTATTTGTTTGTGATCTCCCAAATCATATCCACAGTGTGTTCACAGTTATTCACAGACAAGGACAAAAGTAAAAAATTTGAGTCTCTCCTCATGTATGATCCCAGTTGAGGTCCAGTGCTCTGCTTTCTTGTTTCAGCTCACACACTTAAACCATGCCATTTTGGTGTCTGTTTAGCACTTTTTCACATTTTCTTTGGTGATTTTGCTGCTTAAATGGTCCTTGTTTTAACTGTAGTGCTGTGGTGCAGTCCTAGCGATCCCGCGAGCACGCAGGCTGCGTTTGCCTTATGGAGAAATATGTGTGTTAGATAAGCTTTGTTCAGGCATGAGTCATAGTGTTCTTGGCCGTGAGTTCAATGTTAACGAATCAGCACTATATATTAAAAACTATATGTTGAAGCATAAACAAGATTTTTGTACTGATGGGTTGATAAAAACCTTGTGAGGAAATGCTTGCAGGAACTGAACCCTGTACTCCCCCTGGTGGGAGGGTTCAGTATTCTCTAACTTGGTGTTGGTGCTGACTTTATAGACCATCCTTATCTCAACCAATAAGAATAGACCATATATTTTTTAATTTTTTCATTATTATTAATTTTAATAGGGTGACATTGATAAATCAGGGTACATATGTTCAGAGAAAACATCTCCAGGTTATTTTGACATTTGATTATGTTGCATACCCATTGCCCAAAGTCAAATTGTCTTCCGTCACCTTCTATCTGGTTTTCTTTGTGCCCTCCCCCCCATAACCACCACCCTCTTGTCCATGTCTCTAAGTCTCATTTTTATGTCCCACCTATGTATGGAACCATATAGTTCTTAGTTTTTTCTGATTTACTTATTTCACTCAGTATAATGTTATCAAGGTACCGTGTTTGTTGATCACTGTCACAATTTGTGCAGGGTGAGGTGGGGGCACAGGGAGGGAGTGGGGATCCTTGGAGTCACTGCCAACGCACAGTCAGGCCAAGTTAATCCTCTCACAACTTGGCAGTTCCTGAGGTTGTTTATTGTAGGTGGAGGGCAGGTTTCTTAAATTCTCTTGGTGACATTCTGCAGGACTGCAGTGAGATGTCCCAGGACCCACAAGGTGCCCTGAGGTGGTGATGTCTTTGAGCCGGTAATTCAGAGCCAGCACCTCTCTGTGCATGCCTGTGTCAGACGATTATAGCGAAGAAGAATGACAAGAGAAAATGAAAAGGAAATGGGCTGACAGTCTGCAGAGTGGTATTTCAACTCCAACACAAAACGTTCAGTGGTAATTATAGAATAACCTTCATTTAAATGCAAATAAGCCTGTAATTAAGATAAGGGACTTACCATTTGCCAGTGTTTTTTGTTGTTTCTTTTTATTTTTCAAATTTGGGGGGGTGACAATTATGGTTTTCAGAGATTTCTCTGGTTTATTGATGAGTAGTCATTATGTTTATGGATTGTGTTGCGAGTGCATTATCTGGATAACTGCAGAATAGAAATTAGTGTCACTTACTTTCAGCTGCCCCCAGGAAACGAAAGAATGTGTACAGTGCATAATGTTGACATAAGCAAAACTTTCTAAGTGGCACGGCCTGGACGACATCTCATAATGTGCTGTCCCACATCATTAGGAACCCGAGACAAATGCACTGAGTCCCGAATTACAGGAGGAAACAACCTGCTTTCTCGGTGACTTTGAGCAGAGCTGCTGAGCCCTTGCAAAGCCTCTGCAGTTGCACCAAGTGCCCTTCCTCAGTAGCAAGTGTGCGGAACCAAGGATACACATTTTAGGCATTTCCTCAACAGGCTCTTCAGAGAGGGAGTATGTTGACCTGGCCATGGTCTGCAGGTTAGAGTGTAACACAGGGCAAGTCTACTAATCTCCTTTGCCAAGTTAATATCGGTCATTCCGCTTATTATCTGCTATTGATTCTGGTTGACTCACACTGTGGATTAGGAAAAGTCAGATCCCCAAGGTAGATGAAAAACAAAAAACTATATATATTTGGCAGATTTGCCAGGTAAGCAGTCATTCATCTATTTATTCAACAAAGACACTCTTCATTTCTTTTTATTTTCTTATTTTTTTTTAGCCTCTACTAGTGCCGGAACTATTCTAGATGCTTGGGGATACAGTAGTGAGCACACAGACATCAACCTGAAACCTGGTGCCCAGAGCATGTTGTGACCACTTCCACAGGCTCACCGGCTGCTGTTTCAGGAGGCCTGATCCAACCACCCTGGCCAGTCCTCGTTGCCACTTTTCCTTAACTGGGAGGCTTATCTCGGGATGGAAGCCTTCTTTTCGTCTGAAAAGCATTAGAAGCAGAAGGGTTTCAGAGCATCTGAAGGGTCCAGCAGGTTTGATTTATTTTTTTAATTAGCAAGGGGATTGCTATGATAGTTCATTAGCCTTCACTTAATTAAAGAAAAATTTTCCCCCCTAAAATATACAGACATCAAGCTAGAACTTGCTAAGACATTGTTATTATTAGGTCTTCTGAGTGCTGTGCTTTTATCTTTCAGGAAGGGGTCAGGTAACTTTTTTTTTGATTGTGCTTTGAAATGATATAGTATATTTCTAGGTTTTTTTTTTTTGTTTTTTTTTTGTTTTTTTGTTTTTAATGAATTGAGAAGGTGAGGATGATACCATGAGCAAAGACACATTCAGATGGCATACCTACCGGACTGGACTGCTCACATAGGTTTCTCACTCCCCATTCTAGCCTGTGCTCTGCCACGTTTCTTCCCAACGCCAAGAAGATTTTACAAATAATTATGTGCTTTAAACAAACACACCTTGTCTGAAAGGTGAGTCCATAAACTCTCTTGATCTCTGTTAAGTGTTATTGGTTTGTCTGGCTACAGATGTTTCCTAAGGGAACCTAAGATACCCTTGATAGTTTATACACTGCTACCTAGGACTGAAATGTGTTTGATGGATTCACTGAAGAACTTACAAAACTTGACTGTCTTTTTTTTATTTTCAGTGTCTAACTTTGTATCCTCTGGGGTGACTGCGAACTTCAAAAGCCATTTCAAGGTTCAATAAAACTAATGGAGGTGAGATGGACCCAGCAGAGCATTCTGATTCTTATTCTCACTGTTCTTTATCACCCACACCATGAACTTGCAGACAGCTCTGCAGTACCCACCGATAATGTATACACTTATCCATCATTCTTACTCGAATGACACCTCTTCCACGCAGCCTTCTCTAATGTTCCCTGAGAACATTGGAATTAATCAAGCACTCCTTCTTCCATGTTCTATAAGAAAGGCACCACCTCCTCTCTTCTGCCAAAAATGCTACTTGAATACTATATTTACTCTTCCTTCCTTCCTTCCTTCCTTCCTTCCTTCCTTCCTTCCTTCCTTCCTTCCTTCCTTCCTTCCTTCTTTCTCTTTCTTTCTTTCTTTCTTTCTTTCTTTCTTTCTTTCTTTCTTTCTTTCTTTCTTTCTGTGACAGAGACAGAGAGAGATACAAAGAGCTACAGGAACAGACAGGAAGGGAGAGAGATGAGAAACATCAATTTTTTGTTGCATCACCTTAGTTGTTCATTGATTGATTTCTCATATGTGCCTTAATCATGGGGCAGATTAGTGACCCCTTGTTCAAGCCAGTGGCCTTGTGTCCAAGTTGATGAGCCTTGCTCAAACCAGATGAACCCATGCTCAAGTTGGTGACATCAGAGTTTCGAACCTGGGTCCTCTGCGTCCCAGTCTGATGCTCTATCCACTGCACCGCTGCCTGGTCAGGCTACTCCATACTTCTTGAAGTAGAAAATACACCTTAAAATTGTTTATGGTGACCATTTGGGGGACCATATGCAGTGTCTACATGTGAGGGTGGAAGCTCAGGTGTGTGCACTATGCTTCCTTTTGGATCAGAAGGGGTCTCCTTTGCCAGCCTTGTGTTCATGCAGCTAATGAGGCAGGTATCACCTATAGTTCTCAGGAAGCCTTAACCTGGAAGAAATAACATAAACTCAGATGCTTCAGATTAGATATTCTGTTTAATAATTAAGGCTTTCTTTATATATGGGTATAGAGAGAATATAATGAAGGTAATAGTTTTTCATTCTTCAAGTTGAAGCCAGATGGTTGGGAAGGGCAACCTGGACTTGATGGGAGGTGGACAGTGGAATGGACTTCTGGCCTGGGTGGTCAGCGAGCCCTAGTCTCATAGCAAAATGTTGAGAAAAAAGACCCCTATGGGGAGACTTATCAGTGGATTCTGGGAGAATTATAGGTCATAATTTAATTTTTCTTTAAATTTCTATAGTTTCATTATTTCCTAAATTTCAGTCATGGTTTTAAATTATTACAGTTCCAGGTGAGCTGTGCGTAGAGCCATAATGGCAGCATCTACATCTATACTTTTGGGGAGACAAGGGGAAGGAGGGCTGAGGCAGAATCAAGGAGCAGCGATGGGAGGTCTGAGGCCATGGGCAGAAAAACCTGAAGCAATGACTCAGAGAGAAGGCTGATGAACAGCCATGAATAGATTTGTGCAAGGTTCAAGTGCTTTAACTGTGGAAGGAACTGGATTTCTTACAATTATGCAGATGGGGGCTCAGTACAACAATTCGGTTTTATAATTTGCTGTCCAAAGAAACAGAAAACCCACCTGTCCTGGGAGGTTTTCTTGGAGAAGAATTTATTCATTTTTCCTGTTCTTTGGCTTCTAACCAGTTAGTGATGAATCCCAGGCTCCATATGGAGATCGAGCTATAGCACTCGCTTTGTTACTGGTATGTCTAGATTGGAAAATACTGGAAATTTTGGTTACCTTAAACTTTGGTACTTGCAGAATCCTGGTGTGGGCGTCAACCACCAAGTTGAGCTGGATGAAGTAGAGATGAACACAAAAGACATTTTCAAGTACCTGTAACAGATACCAAGTTTGTGGTATACATTTAAATTATTTTGAAATGTTTAAGTCAGCTTAAGAATAGCAAAAAAAATTATTTTTGTCGTTCAAGTTTGTGAACCCCCTGAATCCTAACTTTAGACCCTGGGCGTGGCGGGGAGGGCTGTGTATTGCAGATTAGGTGGTTCTTCCTCAGGAAGAAATGTAATGAGCAAGAAAAACATCAACAAGAATTTTTTAGGGACTGAATAAGCTGCAGAAACCTTGATACCTTGACTACCCCTCCAGGTGCATCTCCACAGTGAAGTCACGTCAATGAAGGTGGGAGAGGTGTCCTCTGGCCCCAGGTGTCCCACTCCTCCCCTTGCTCTGCTCCAGATCCACCCTGGCTTGTTTTTTCTCTCTCTTCATTCATTAGCTCACTGTGTGTGCCCTTAACAGCTTCCCACAGCCTGCCCATTCTGAATTTCACCTTGTTACTAAGCGAGAAAAGCTCATTTAGTTTCCTTTCACTCTCTCCTGAAGAGAGAGCACAATAAGCACACACACAAAGACGGGTATCTTTCCAGATGCAGAAAAATTTGTCTCCTTTCAGGACATTTTGTTTTCACTTTTGACAGCAGGACATTCTGTTTTCACTTTTGACAGCAGTAGATTTGGTCAACAACCCCTTGGGTATGGTTGGTTAGGGGTGGGAGTAGGAGCATGGCAATAGTCACTGTCCTGACCCGTCACCTGCTGCTGTGGAGACCACAGGGAAAAGCATGGGGTCAGAAAAGTAGGTAGCTGTCAGGATGAACTTTTTGTTGATCTTAACAAACTGTGGAAAAAGCCTTTCTGTGATTTCATTGTTGTTTTTGTTAAATTAAGTGCATTTGAACATATGGGGAGACTATAAATGCTGTCAGGAACCATTTAGCTGATTGCCTGCTATGTTCAAGGCCCTGTACAGGGTGCTGTGCTGGCTGCAGGTAAGACTTCAGTGATTAAGTAAACAGGATCCTGGCCAGTTGACTCAGTGGTAGAGCATCGGCCCAGCGTATGGATGTTCTTGTGTTCAATTCTGATCAGGACACACAGGAGAAACAACCATCTGCTTCCCCACCCCTCGCCCTAACCCCTCTCTCCTTCTCTCTTTCTCTTTCTCTCTCTCTCTCTCTCCCCTCCTGCAGCCATAGTTCGATTGGCTCAAGGGAGTTGGCCTCTGGGCATTGAGAATGGCTCCACGGCCTCCACCTTAGGCGCTAAAAAAAGCTCAGTTGCTGAGCAACAGAGCAATGCTTCAGATGGGCAGAGCATTGCCCCATAGTGGGCTTGCTGAGTGGATCCCAGTAAGGGTAATTATGGGAGTCTGTCTCTTTGCTTTCCCTGCTCTCATTTAATTAAAACAAAACAAAACAATACAATAAACATCAGTTTATCCCCTCCCCCACCACAGATATGGTGATGGTTAATTTTATGTGTTAATGTGGCTATGCCATGGTTTCCAGATATATGGTCAAATGTTATTCTGGATGTTCCTGTGAGGTTGTTTTTGTTTTTTTTTTGTTGTTGTTGTTTATTTAGATGAGATTATTATTTGGATTGATAGAGTTTGAGTAAAGCAGGTTGACCTTCCTAATGTGGGTGGGCCTCATCCAATCAGTTGAAGCCTAGTAGGATAATATCTGACCTCCCAAAACAAGAATTCTGTCAGCAGACCGTTCTTGCACTGGAACTGCAATATTGACTCTCTTCTATGTTGTCAGCCTGCCAGCCCACCCTGCAGATTTTTCATTTGGCTGGCTCCACAATCACATGTGCCAATTTACTAAAATACATATTTTTCTACACACACACACACACACACACACAATTGATTCTGTTTCTCTGCACAACCCGAACTAATAGAGATAGTTTACAACTTTCTCTTCCATCTGATTCACTATTTTTTCACACATTTCTTCTTGGGGAAGTTGCCTATGACCAGGTTCTTCCATCGCAGCATCGCTCTCCATTTCCTTAGGGGTTTGGTGGAGAAATTAATCTATTATCGTTAACAACAGCTGTGGATTTCTGCAAGGAGCATTCAAACTCACAGGAAACATCTTTGACTTAAACAAAGCAATAAGCAAAGTGAAAATGATTATAGCATACTTAAAGATGTCCTTTCTTCCTCATATATTAAGGTAAAGAGTGACTTTTTTTCACCTGATAATCAAATTATGTTCACCCCTTGCTACAGAGAAGGGGCTAAATCTCCATGTCTAGTTTAAGGTCTAAAAGAATTAGGGTCCTACTGCTAACCAGGCTTTGGTTCTGCGGGTTTCCTGCTTTTCCTCCTCCACACATTTTCCCCAGGTGTGCTTATCCTAATCTTTAACTTCAACGACCAATGTCATGCTGATAGTAGTTTTGATCCAGACCAGATCTGAGCCCCAGATTTAAATAAACCATGTATCTTCTCATGTCCTCTGAGATATCTCAGGGGCCTCTTAATCTTAGCACATTCAAATCTAAGTACATCATCTTTGCAGCAAATTCCAAATCCTGTCCCCTTTCTGTGTTCTGTGAATCAATGACTGTGCCTCTGCTTACCCAGTTGTGTAATCCAGAAATCTGGGCTTATTGATATAGCTCAAATCTTCCCCTTCTTCTTCCTTCCTTCGCAACTGTTTTTGGTGCAGTCTGTATCCGTTCAGGGCTGGATTATTATGGTGGCCTCTTCTCAGGTACCCCCTTTTCTGTTTCACTTTACCACTGCTAAGCCAATGCCCTTTCCAATATGAAAATAGTTGCCTAGCCCTTTAACCTTCTATCCATTTCAGGATAATGTTCAACCTTTCAGCATGGTATATTAGTAATCTATTGCTACATAGCAAATAGTCTCAAAACTTTGTGGCTTAAAACAATAGATATTTACTATGCCATACAGTTTCCGAGCATCTGGAAACTGGGAGTGGCTGGGCTGGGTGGATCTGGACTGGGGTCTCCTATTAGCTTGCAGCCAAGCTGTTGGCCTTGGCTGCAGTCTCTGAGGGGCTTGGAGATCTGATTTCAAGCTCACTCACATGCCTATTGGCAGGAATCTTCAGTTTCTTACCACTTGGATCTGTCCCCTGGGACAGGCTTTCCCCTAAGTGACATGACGTATCATCACTTCTGCAGTATGCTCTTGGTCATGTAGACCAACCTTGGTAGCATGGAGGAGAGGACTGCACAAGTGTCTGGAAACTAGAATGTAAGGTTCACTTTGGGGCCAACTTGGAGGCAGACTACCCTTTATTGCATTTAGCAACTTTCAAAGATCTTGCTTTTGTTTACTTCTCCAATTTCTTGTCCTATTGTACTGTGTCAGTCTCCCTCATCACTATTTAATACAGATGACCCTTGAACAACATGGGTTTGAACAATGTGGGTCCATTTATACATGGATATTTTTCAATAAATATATTGGAATTTTTTTTTTGAAATTTGCCACATTTGGAAAAAACTCACAGACAAACCTTATGAGTTTCTTTTCTTTTTAAAAAGGATTTTATTTATTATTATATTTTTTTTCAGAGAGAGAGAGAAAGAGGAGGAGAGCAGGAAGCATCAACTTGTTGTCGTTGTTTCTTGTATGTTCCTTGACCAGACAAGCCTGGGGTTTCGAACTGGTGACCTCAGCATTCCAGGTTGACACTATCCATTGCGCCACCACAGGCCAGCCATGATTTTCTTAATAACATTTTTTTCTTAGCTTACTTTATTGTAAAAATGAAGTATATAATATAATAGCATATAAAATATATGTTAATTGACTGTGTTATTGGGAATTCTGGTCAGTAGTAAGCTATTAGTAAATTTCTTGGGGAATCAAAGCCATATGCAGATTTTTGACTGTGTGGGTGGCTGGCACCCTAATCCCCATGTTTTCTAGTGGTCAATAGTACTTCCTCTCACTCTGGTTTTAGCCGTACTAAACCTCCAATGCACTGGGTCTTTTAAAACTTTTTGCCATTACAGGCTGTTCCTTCTGCATGAAAAGTCCTTTTAACCCTCTCCAATTTTCTTGGATAATTCTGTCTTTCTTTTTATAACTCCCTACATCCCAAGGGCCTTCGGTGACATCTCTTTCCCCCAGCTCGATGTCTTTCTCTATTTTCACAGCATCACAATTCACCTCTGACATGCTACTTTAAATACTTCTCTAATTATTGGCTGATGAGTCTCTTACATTCTAAGTGATGGTCCCAAATTCAGAGACACTCGGTTTTTTTATCACTCATTTTATTCCCAATGACATTCAAAATGCTGTAACACAGTAGGAGCTTAATAACTATATGGTGAATGGACAAATAAAGGAATGTGTAGTTTGCTGAAAAATATGAACTTTAGGGAGAAAGAAATGCCAACTCTTCTGATAAGTTGTATTATATTTCACATTTGTAGGTCAGGAATATTGGAAGGCTCCTCTTTGCCATTCTTCTGCTCCAGGAGGCACTGAGTGAAGTCATTCAGTGAAATCTGGCTACTGTGTAAGCTTATCTGGGAAGTTAAAATTGCCTTCACTTTGTGACTGGCACCTTATTGGCCATGGCTATAAGATTGGGCTCAGCGGAGAGTACCTATGTATGGTCTCACTAGATAACAACTCAGGGTAGTCAGATTTCTTACATAAAAGCTAAGGGTTCTAAAAGAGCTAGTCAGAAGCTGCACAGCTTCTTTTGGTTTAGCCTTCGGAGCATCATGTATACTGCATTTTGTTGATTTAGCAAGTCAGAGCTCTAGCCCATGTCCAAGGAGAGGAGACTAGACATCATAAGCAGCAGGTGGCATGACTTGTTGGGGAACTAACTTTGGAGATTAGCTTCCACAACTAACTATCATATAATCAGCTATTGTCATGTTTTATCTATGCTAAGTTTCTCTGCTATTATTCTGAAAGTGTGATTTTAAATATTTCTATTACAACTGTTATAAATAAGGAGAAATGAGGGTCTACTATATTATACATTCAGGTGGGTGTGTAGCTGAATAAAAATCACATTCATAGAATGTTCATCATAAAATACACGTCAACCCTAAATGTAGTTTATAATGTCATGACCAAGGGCTCTGTTTTTCACATCAAAACATTTCAACTGATAGTTTGATAAAGATTCTCAACTTCAGTAAAATATCTTCCTTAAGGATGTTTTGGGGGTATATAGAATTATTTTGAACTGTCACAGTGACAAATGTTGTCACTAATACTTAATTATATCCTACAATTTGTGGGACAGTCCCATTCAACAAAGAATTATCCGGTCCAAAATTTTATTAGCACTCCTATTGAGTAACACTGAATACATCAAGATAAGCCTTCTGTATGTGTTAATGTCACAACCTAATATGATTATGATAGAAGAGAACTATGTCCTCAAGAGCAGATTGTGTAAAAGGAAAAAACAGATTTTGGCTCTGGCTGGTTAGTTCAGTGGTAGACCGTTGGCCTGGCGTGTGGGTGTCTTGGCTGTGATTCCCAGTGGGGCACACAGGAGAATTGACCATCTGCTTCTCCACTCCTCCCCCTTCTCTTTTTTTTTCTCTCTCTCTTCCCTTCCTGCAGCCATGGCTTGATTAGTTCGAGCACATTAGCCCCAGGCACTGAGGATGGCTCCGTGGAGCCTCCACCTCAGGTGCTCAAAATAGTTCAGTTGTGAACATGGCTCCAGATGGGAGTTCTGGGTGGATCCTTGTTGGAGCACATGCGGGAGTCTGTCTCACTATCTTCCCTCCTCTTACTTGGAAGAGAAGCAAAACAAACAAACAAACAAACAAACAAAAAAAAACCCAACAAAAAAACCCATAAAGATTTCAGTTGGATGCAAGCCTAAGAAGAGCCAACAATTACTGTTATCTTAAGCTATATTAATAGAAATCTCAGTCCATTATATTCACTCAGGTGCTCTAGGAGTTGTACGGTCACCTCTGGCACCTGGCTTTCAGAGTGCAGAATGGCATATATAAGTCAAACAATAGACACTAGGGGGAGAGAATCTATGAGCTGTGCCTTATGAGTGGGACACATGCTGCTGCCTTCACATATTTGAAATATTGTATGGGAGAAGAATTCTGCATACTCTTTTAGATCCCAGAAAACAGAATTAGGATAAATGAAGGAAGACTTTTTCACAATTAAAAGATTTTGTCAAAAAATGAGATGTTCTGCTCTGTGGGATAGTAACCCCACTTAGGAATGTCCCTGCAGAGAGCAGAGTGCCATGGGCCATTTTAAATGAACTGAGTATTATGAAGGGGACTCTGAATGCAGTGTTATCTCTAAGTTACCTTTCCATGTTTTAGTATTCATGAACTACTTGTGGACAGCACCTCTCCATACTTCTGTAGCGATGCCTCAACTCTGAATTCCTTTCTCTAGCTTAGAAACCCCAATCATTTCTTTAAGCTATCTAAACCTTTGTTTCTTTAATCATAAAATAGGAAACCATAGTGCTTGACATATTCTCCTAACTAAATAACTAAGATAATCAAATTACAATATAGTACTAAATGGTAAAGCATATGAAAATATTAGAGGTGATTATTTTTCCTACAAAAGCTGTAGATAGTCAATGTTTCCTGTAACTGTCTTATGTCTGAAAAAAAATGTTTTAGCATTTTTAAAAGGTCAATTGGATGACTTGTAATTGTTTTCTTTTTTCTGATACGGTGTGAAGGTCTCTAATAGCTGTCAACAAAGTGTCATGTGGAGTCATTTAAGTAGCACTTACTGTTCTCTTATTGGTTGGCCTTTATATGGTTCAACACAGAGTACAACTTTTGAACAAGGCAGAAGACAAGAAGGGGTGAAGGGGAAATAGGCTAGATAAGCTTTTGTTTAAACAATGTTCATTTGGAGGAGAAATGCCACATTATCTTCAAAAAACAAATGTGTATTGACATCTACTGTCTTTGAGATGGCTCCGTAGTTAGTGGAATAGATCAAATTCCTCTGCTTATTACAGAAATGACCAAAAGGAAAAAGAACACATTGACTTAATTTTTGTTGTTGTTGTTTTTAAGAGATCAAAGTTAGTTAAATCAGCCTCAACAAGCCCTTCTAAATTCTAAGAAGGAAAATCAAGTTATTGTTCACTTAGCGTTTAATTAAATTATTGTAGCTAGTACTCTGGCTTCAGGATGAATTTATGGTACAGTAATGTTAGAGTTTTATGTGTCCTATATACAATTTACAGCACATTAGGGTCTCTTGTATAACTGACATATACAATACACTTATGTCTCTTTTATGTGAGTTGGAGCACAATTTTACTATTTTAGTGATTATAGAAGTTTATGGTTTTATTTCTCCTCTTATATCATAATGTTGTTGATGCCTATGATTTTTTTTTCTTTTTTTCTTTCTGAAGCTGGAAACGGGGAGAGACAGTCAGACAGACTCCTGCATGCGCCCAACCGGGATCCACCTGGCACGCCCACTAGGGGCGATGCTCTGCCCCTCCGGGGCGCCGCTCTGCCGCGACCAGAGCCACTCTAGCGCCTGGGGCAGAGGCCACAGAGCCATCACCAGCGCCCGGGCCATCTTTGCTCCAATGGAGCCTTGGCTGAGGGAGGGGAAGAGAGAGACAGAGAGGAAGGAGAGGGGGGCTGGAGAAGCAAATGGGTGCTTCTCCTATGTGCCCTGGCCGGGAATCGAACCCGGGTCCCCCGAACGCCAGGCCGATGCTTTACCGCTGAGCGATGCCTATGATTTATTTGAGTCCAAATGCCTGATGTGGAACAAAATTCCCAATTATAGCAACCTTCCTACAGGGAAAATGGTATTTGGTTTAAGGTAATATAGTTTAGTATGAGATTTCTAGGCATACAGTTACAAAATGAGAAAATTGTATGTTTTTCGCTAGAGGTAAGTTGCTGATTTTGTTTGTTTGTTTGTTTGTTTGTGTTATAAAGATAAAAATAATAGTTCATGGTAGAACTACAGATAAGCCCTGTGGAAGCGAAAGTAATTATCGATCTCTTAGTGGTCATGACCAATGTTGATCATTAGTGCATTCTATTTAGAGCCATTCCTTCCTTTATCCTTATGCAAATTCTCCCACATCAAAGAACATGCTGGAGGCCCTGGCTGGTGGCTCAATGGATAGAGGGTTGCCCGGGTGTATGGACATCCCTGGTTTGATTCCTGGTCAGGACACAGACACACAGGAGAAGTGACCATTTGCTTCTTTCCCCTCAAACCCCATACCCCTTCTCTCCCTCTTTCCTTTCCACAGCCAGTGGCTTGATTAGTTTGAGCATGGCCCAGAATGCTGAAGACAGCTCCATTGGAGCACATCAGCCTCAGGTCCTAAAAATAGCTCGGTACTTCAGCATCAGCTATAGATGATGTTGCCAGGTAGATCCCTGTTGGGGGGCATTTGGGAGTCTGTCTCACTATCTCTCTGCCTCTCACCTAAAACAACAACAACAACAACAAAACACTGGAAAGGAATTTTCAAAAACATCCTGTCCACATTCAACCCTGCTCGAACAGAAAGATGTTGAGGTCCAGGGTGCTCACTGGAATGACTTGCCCTGGACCATAGAGCTGGTAAAGAGATACAGATCTGAATTTAAGTCCACAGTGGTTTTTGTTGTTCACACTTCTTATACTGTGGGGTAATTGTTGCTGAAGCAAGCAGGAGTCACCATTATTTCTCTGGTACTAAATCTGTGCTGTGGACCTCCCTTCCCCATTTTCCTCTGTCCAGGTGGCTGGGTTGTAATCCATGGTCTTCCAGTGCAGCAGGTAAAGTCTAGCAAGTTCTACAGCCTCTGCAAAGAACAGGAAAATGCCATTTGAGGCACCAGAGGAAAAAATCAATGTGATGGATTCCCTTACCTCTCAGGTGTGCCTTTTGGGATGATTGACCCCTTATTCTCTGACCCTTCTGGGCCCAAGACAGCCCACACCCAGATTAACTAGCTTCTGTACACGTATTTATGTGCTATCGGCCAGTATCCTGCAGCAATAACGGCAGCCACCTTGATTTGTTTGCCTCCTTTATAGCTCTGTTGCTCGAAGAGGTGGTTGGAACATTTAATTTGGCATTAAATTCTATTCTAGGGCACCGTCCCCTGTGGCAAAGGTGATGTGGATGGTTTGCATTTATGATTTTGCTCAGTTCAACTCATTTTTATGCCCAGGAAAGAGTTTCTGCTCAAGGTCCTTTTGGGTTTTTTTTTTTTTTTTTGCCTCTCTTGCAGTTTTATTTCTGATTTCATATAGACAATTTCATAGAGTGAAATAGTCTTTTTCCTTTTCTATTCAGACTACGGTTTTTCCACTAGAAGTGTGGGCAACAACCTTGTTTCTGAACATATGTGCAAAATATATAGTGCATTTGAGGTCTGAGTGCTAGTTCTGTTCCTGAGAGTGGTGGTCTGTGTCGGGGCAGACGGGGTGGGGTTCACATGCATTCCAGGGACAGCGATGCACCTCAACACTTCTTTCTTCTGGCCTGTTTACCTCTGAGTTTCCCCAGTGTATGGTACAGTGCAGTGTCTGCTTCTTTTCCTCTTCTCTATCCTTGAGTCACCTTCAGCAGGGTTGACAAACAACTTGTAGTTAGAGCCAGAATGCACTGGAAAGTATTATCACTTCTCCCAAGGTGAGATCTCTTAAAGCCTCACAGCTTTGCAGAGTTGTTGCTGTTCCCCAGACCTGCCAACAGTTCCCATCTCTCAAGACCCCATAGAGTTTTTAATTGCTGATTTCTTTGATCAGAAGTGCCCTCTGTTTCTTTTTAAGGTGGCCCTTGCTCCCAAATCTTTTCTCTACAAATAGCGAAAATGTTTGCCTCCCGTTTCTTCCTCCCACTCAGCACTGACTGCCTTCATCCTCTCAACTTTCTCTAGCTTCTGTCTAGTCACTTCCTGCACAGAGTGTCCCTGGCTAAAAGCCGCCTGTGTATGAATACATGAGTCACAGAGGAAGAAAACCTAAGCAAGGTGAAGAGAGAAACTGAGGCAAGGAAACTTCTCGAGAAAACTTGGACCTCGCTCTCCATTTCTTGCCCCTTCAGAGGTCTTGATCATTGATTTTTTAGGTTGATATGTGTACCTGGCATCCAGCCTGATGAAATCCCTAATCTTTTGCTTCTGAAGAAGCCTTTGTTCCACATGTTCATGAGACATGTTAAAAAAGAGACAACAGAACCAACATGGAGTCACTTGTGCTAAGTCCCACATCAGCGAACTAAGACTTAACACCTAACCTAATTGCAGGTTTGGCCTTTCCAGGAATGTAACCTTGACCAGTCAACCTGGAATTACCTGGCCAGAACTACTGAGATAATTGATCCCATCGACTCTTGCTTTTCTTCAATGAAAGCTGATTTTGCTTGAAATAATCTACTCTTTGCTAGAAACTTCCTTTTCCTGCCTAAAAAAAGTCTTTTTTTTTTTTTTTTTTTTTGTACAGCTTCTTGTCTTGGAACTCCTTTCTACTTATTTGCTAGATGGGATGCTGTCCAATTCATAAATCATTCAATAAAGCCAATTAAAACTTTAAAATTACTCAGTTAAAGTTTTTCTTTTTAAACAGGCAAAGAATAAAAAAAGAGAGAAAACCACAATTAAACTGCCAACTATCCCCAAAGCCTGAGGCTGTTGAAGACAAACAGGATTGTGCAAAATATACTGCAAAAGAGAAACAAGAAAATACCAAAAAACCTACAGTTGTTTCCTGTGCCTAGCCTATTTCTACAGTTCCACTGTTGATGAATATTTAATCTGTTTCTACCAGTAGCTCAAGATGTGAGTAACCAGGAATCAGTCCTCTACCTACGCACATACCTTACTTTACTTACCACACTAGACTTCTCTGGTTGTGTATGTACCACTAGGATAGAGTCCTCAAGATCCACAGGGTAGTAGACACTGTGAGTGATTCCAGCATCAATCACTAGATGGAGCCCTTGTTATGCATAAATCCAGCCCCAAGAGCCCTGGGGTAGCCAGTGGAGCCTTTAGCTGGAGGGCAGCATTTTTTAAGAGTGGTACTTGGTGAAGAGAATCCATTTCTCTTCCAGTTAGGCCAGAAGCCCAGCTGCTATTGCAGGGGGCATCACAAAGTCTTCGGATGTAGATTTATGCATAGTATCCCCACCACACACACACACAGAACACACACACACACACACACACACACACACACACGCACTCACGCGCTATCTTTACTAACTGTTTATTGGAGCCTCAGTCCCTCCAGGCACTTTTGCAGTAGCAGAAAGCTCCTCATTTTGGGGGTGAGACTGGCTTCATAAACATGCAGCTTTCATATAATTAGCTGTCTAATTGTTCGCCCACACTGAGCCCATGTGTGTGTTACTAATTATGATTTATTTAAAGACCCTCTGTTTGCCATTCTTTGTTCTTTCTTTCCTCTTTGTTAAAGGGCCAAGGGAGGGATTTGACTTGTAAACTCTTCTGAATGGGAGGTTTTACTTTCCTCTGCATCATCTGGGATCCTCTTCTCAGTTTCAAAACCTATGTAGCTTCTTGTACCTAATTTCCAGTGTGCCTACCTGCTTCTTGCTACTCCTCCCCCAACAACAAAAGGTATAAGGACAGGTGTGGCTGTTCTGCTTTGCAGAAGTAACTGCCACATTACATGTCACGTCAACCTCTCTGCTGCCTTCAAATTTGTATTTCTGACACAGATATTATACCCAAGCTTCAAGCCCGTATGTGCAGTTGCTTATCGGACAACCCTCCCTAATTGTACACTGGACTCCAAGCCTTTGCCCCAAACCTGTTCTCCCCCTAGATCTCACCTTGTCTAGGCCAGAAATCTGAAAACCCTGGAGTCCTCACTTTCCCTCATCCCCGATTTCTAACTTTGATTAGTTTTACTTCCTCATATTTCTACCTATCCTGTGTTCTCTGTTGCCCCTGCTGCGGCTGCAACCACACTCTCCCATTGTTGCCGAAAGCAGTGCAGTGCTGTCCCACGGGTCTTCCTGCACTGGTCTTGAGACTCGATCTGCCGTACTCTATCCACAGTGTGGCTAGGCTGCTCTTCCTCGTGTACCATGTGCTCGTGCCCCTCACCGGTTTAAAAGACCCCATCGTAGCTTACCTGGCTTTTCCGAGATATACTCTGCTTTCCCAGCCCCCAAGAGTCTCATCTCTTGGGGTTTCTCCCACAGTGAGTGCTCCTGCCTCCCCATCACTGCAGCTCCCTCAGGCCATGCTGTCATGCCCTCCTGCCCTGCAGAGACAGTTCTCTCCCTCCTTGCTTGAAAAGACACCATATTCTCCATCTCTTAGCTTATGCCACACATGATCTTCACAGGAACAAGTGTCACCACAGTCCCCAAACTCGTCACAGGTCACTGCCTCTCCTGGTTAGTCTCCCCATGGAGATTGCCAGCTCCAAGAGGCCAGGGACTGTGCCATTCACCCCCCAGGTAGCCCCAGTGCCTGACACTCTGTGAACGGGCTGAAACGCTCAGGAAATGGACAGCTGCTACAACTAGCGCTAGCAATGTACTGTGGTGCTCGTCAAATGCCAGCTGGAGGGACTGGTGTGTCCATGCGTGTGTGTGCATCAGAGAGAGAGCGAGAGAGACAGAGAGGGAGAGAGACAATCAGACAGAGAGACACGAAAACAGGGCAATTCTGGGCCTCACAGCAGGTCTTCATTCTCTCCCTTTTAGTTAATTGTTATCTAAATGAAGACCCGCAGGGCACATGGCATTTTACTTACAGCCTGGGGGAGGTTACCTACAAAGTGAAATATCCGTAAAGTACACAGATGCTGTATACAACAAATACAAGCCCCGCAGGTGGGAAGAACGTTTGATAAGGAGACACCAGAATAAGCAAAGGACTGCTAATCAGAAACTAGTCATCAAGAACTCTGGATTCCCGGCACACCCTAACTAGCCTTGCTAGATGTGAACTCTGATCAGTGACTAGGAGGCACAGAGAGAGCCAGAGAGAAAACAGAGGTGCTACTGCAGCCATGTTTTAGCTTTGGAATGGCAAAAGTGAGGCTATAATTGGGGATGCAGCAGTTCCTGAGTGCGTTAAACACCCAGAAGCAAGAAGCGTTGCCCATACCTCTAGAATTTGCTGCCCAGCTCTGGGCATACCCTCTGGCTCTCAGCTCTTTCAGGATTTGTCTCAATTGCCAATGGCTGGCTGCCTCACCAAAGTCATGGCCTTCCTAGAGAGGTCCTCGCTTGGTGACAGATCCTGGGGAGGTATAGAGCCCAGCCAACCCAGCCTGGTAAGGAACAACACTGATGGGCAAGGGGCAATCCAAGGCTCTCTGGGGTTGGCTGAGGCTTTGTTGGTCTGAATCACAGCTGGACTTCCCTTTTCCCAATCCTGATTCTTCTTTCTTTTCACAGATGTTGACCCCTTACTAATATGTTGTACTATCTCAGAGTTGGTTTTAGAGAGTCCAACCTGCAAAGATACTAACCTAGGAGGAAACAAAGATATGATCAAGATGAGATTTGGGAGCTGAATCTCTAACCTCCTGGCTGGCGGGACTCCCTCACTGGAGGCAAGTGGACTAAAGAAGCTTCCGACACAAAGTGGGGGGTCCAATGGTTACAACTCCCGGCTGGTGTGCTGGCAGAGGGAATGCAGTCGTGGGCATAGTATGGCAGGTGTCTGAAAGGAATGGAGAAAATATTAGTTATAAGGTTAACAGGATTGGGTGGCTATTGGTAGGGGTTATTCACACTCTGCAGACAGAAAATAAACAGCTGATTATAGCAGACAGTTGAGAGCCAGGTGTGAAAGCCAGAGGGCATCTTTGATTTGCATACAGAGAAGCTCAAGCAGATGGGCTGAGAAAGCTGAAGACTACCCCAGGATTCTTAGGTACAACATCTGAGCTTCAATTACTTGGTTAACAGCCCAACCTAGGCGGGTTAGCTATGGGCAGTGCCCTGGTTAGTAACACATGCAATCCTGGCTGACTGCTCAGGGACCTAGAATGACAAAGAAGGGAAGACTGGACCATGGGAGGTCTAGGGTAAGGGCATGCAGATGGTCATATGGAAGTGAGCGTCATGAGTGAAGATCTTTGTGCCACCAGAGATTATCCCCCAGGAAAGAGGCACTAAATAACTGCCAAGAAAAAATGACCTGCCCATTGACATCAGCCATGGGTATATGAATAAGTGGGTCGTGGTGGAAAACATGGAGGGCATTCAGGGGCCCAAGAACATGGACTCCCACTCACCAAGCCTGACTTCTGCCACTGATCAGAGTTCAGGCTACCTGCAACAGAGACTAAAGCTGAGATTCCAGAGTGACAGGATTCCTGAAGGAGCCAACTGAACATCTGGTGGTAAGGGGATTCCTGTCTTAGTCTGTGCTGGCTACAACAAAAATACTATAGACTGGTTAGCTCATACACAACATAAGTTTATTCTCAGAGTTGTGGAGGCCTGATAGTCTAAGATCCAAGTGCTGGTGGATTTGGTGTCTGATGAGGACTAGGCTCCTGGTGCAGAGATGGCTGTCTTCTTGCTGTGTCCTCACGTGGCAGAATGGTGATGGGAACTCTTGGGGGAATATTTTATAAAGGTACTAATCTCATTCCTGAGGACTCCATCCTCATAATCTAAGCACCTCTCAAAGGCCACACTTTCTAATACCATAACAATGGGTGCTAGAAGTTTGACATATGAATTTAATAAGGGTATAAATGTTTATTCCACTCTTAACTATATTTCCATTTGGAAAAAGCAAGCGCCTGTGTTTTATTTTCACAAGAATAGGCATATTTTAAGCATGGGTTTGTCTTTCTCGTCTACAGGTGTCAGCCAGAACTATCATCAGAAAATATGTGGAGAGTTTGGTTCACCCTCTCTGACTTGTACATTCACTGTGCCAAACCAGGGAACCTAGCTTATAGCAAAGGAGGTGTGGAGTGGTCCCATGACCATGGATCCATTAGACACATCACTTTCCACACCACCCAGATTCTGTTGACCTGGTGGAGCACTAGAATGGTTTTCTAAAGGCATGGATGGAGCATTAGTTTGGAGGCACCGACATAAAAGGACGGGGTTCCATATTATATTCACTGTTTCCCCAATAAGAAAACAAAAAACAAAACCAATTTTTACAAACCACATGATTCCAATAATCAAAATGTGGAAGCAGAACTGACCTCCTTATGACATTCCTAATGCCCACTGGAGAACTTATGCAGCTCAGGCTCTGTAGGGTTAGAGGTCCTAGTTCCCCTAAAGGTACACTATCACCGGAACACAGAAAGATTTCCTCTGAATTATCAATATATGCTATGGCTGTGCCTTTTCCGCTTTGGGCACAGTGTGTCTTGTTCATGGATTAATGGACAAGAAGAGGAATGACAAGCTTTGTGTAAGTAACAGATCATGATAATCATGATTGGGTGGAACTGTAGGGCACAGTGGGGCCGAGATCAATAATTGTGGGTATTTTTTAGACACAGCCTTGTCTATTCATGACTGTAAATGGACCCAGTCCTGAGAATGACATGATGGCCAGAAGCTCAAGACCTCTTGGATTAGAACCCTGCTGCTAGATAAGCTACTGTGCCAGCAGAGAGGGGCCAGCTAAGGGGGAGGGGAATCTAGACTGGATTCTGGGGGATGGAGACAATAAGTATCAATCATGACCCAATACAACTGGGTTTGGATCTTCTCATCAGCTACCTGTTCTAAGTTTCTCCTCAGGAAGATGGGCCCACCAACATTCTGGAGAGGCTAATCCCTAAAGGTACATGGACAAGTGGATCCAGGTGGCAGGGGTGTAGATTGTGGAAGACATGGAGAGGCATCATCTTAGATCCCCTTCAGGGAAGAACTTGCTGCCCAGATGTGGAATGGGCATCTTCTTGCTCTCAGCCTCTCAGGGTCTATTTCAGTGGAAGGCATGGCCTCACGTGAGGCCACATTTTCTAAAGCAGCATGTGTTGGATGCCTGAGCAAGATGGGGCCATTACAAGGTAACCTGACAGGCACTGCTCACTCCAGGGCTCCCTGCCGGGTTGACTTGGCTGAAGCTTGTTGCATCTGCCTCATAGTTCCTCTTCTCCCTCTGCCCACTCTCCCTTTTCCTTCACAGTTGTTGATCTCTCTGTCTCACAGTCTGCTCCAAGTGAACCTATGGCACTGCCCATTAGCATGAGCCTTCCTGCCTCTGCCTGGGATGCTCCCAGGTTCTTAGGTTTAGTTTCTGTTGGTCAGTATTTTGAGATTCTGGAGCTGAATGTAGCCTGAATTCTTCTTGGTAGATCTCTCCTCTAGCTCCACCTCAGTTCTGAAACACAGTGTAGAGTTTCAAAATGAAAATCTCCGATTGATCTTGACCACACATCTGATTCTTGGCTACAGATCCATCCCTTCTCAAAGATTCGCTGTGGTTCTTTTATGGAATTTAAATTGAATTCAGTGGGGGGAAGATTCAATCTAGTGTTTCTTTAATTGAGCATAAAATAGGAGAAAAAACTTCAGTTTAAGACCCACTGGTGCCCTGGCCAGTTGGCTCAGCGGTAGAGCGTCGGCCTAGCGTGTGGGGGACCCGGGTTCGATTCCTGGCCAGGGCACATAGGAGAAGCGCCCATTTGCTTCTCCACCCCCCCCCTCCTTCCTCTCTGTCTCTCTCTTCCCCTCCCGCAGCCAAGGCTCCATTGGAGCAAAGATGGCCGGGGCGCTGGGGATGGCTCCTTGGCCTCTGCCCCAGGCGCTAGAGTGGCTCTGGTCGAGGCAGAGCGACGCCCTGGAGGGGCAGAGCATCGCCCCCTGGTGGGCAAAGCGTCACCCCTGGTGGTCGTGCTGGGTGGATCCCGGTCGGGCGCATGCGGGAGTCTGTCTTGACTGTCTCTCCCTGTTTCCAGCTTCAGAAAAATACAAAAAAAAAAAAAAAAAAAAAAAACCAGACCCACTGGTAAGATCACAGCTACTTGGTTGGCAGAAAAAGGTAAATTGCATGTTTGCAAATAACAATTTTGAGAGAATCGACCACTTCTGCAATCCTCTCAGTAGGCTGAGCTGCTGTCCTAGGCCTCACTCTATACTGACCAGACACACAAAGGCTCTGGTTTTTCTAGAAATGACCCTACGAGGCCTTGCCACACAGTTCAGAACACAAGAAATTCTCAGTGAGGTGAACTATGACCAGGAAGAGTGCAGCTAGAAAGGAGAGAGCATACAAATTGCTCAGTTTTTTTTCCTTCTTGATGGTGTATTCTTTTTTTCTTAAGTGCTACTTTTTTGTTGTTGTTGATTTTAGGGAGAGAGGAAGGGACAGACAGAGAGACAAGAACATCGATCTGTTAGTGTATGTGCCCTGACTGGGGATCGAACCAGCAACCTCTACACTTTGGGACAATGATCTAACCAAATGAGCTATCCAGTCAGGGCTTAATGGTGTATTTTAAATGTGGTAGCTCTCTGTGGCCTCTCTGGAGATGACCGTTGGACTGAACGACCAGTGATGCTTCCCATGGCGCTGATTGTCTTGTTAACGCATGACCTTGGACCTTGTATTTGCTTTCCCTCCATTCCCGTTCTTTTCCCTTTTCCCTCATTCTTGTTCCTGACATTTTACGTATCTCCTCCCCCTATTAAGGGTTGTCATATGAGTATTGTCCCAAGAACTGTTTTCCAGGGATCTTGGGCTAAGGTGAATGATTAATATTTACTGAGTTCTTGCTGAGTGCCAGACATGGTTTTCAGTGTGTTGTAAGTATGGATTCCTTTCTTCTCAGTGGCAGCATGAGGAAGTAGGTACTATTATTGCCCTTTTCATTTCACAGATGAAGAAAGTGAAGCACAGAGGGTCTAAGTGACTTGCCCAAAGTTCCATGCTAGTGAACCTGAGTACTGAAATTTAGGTCAGACACTGTGGTTCTTCAGTTAGTACCCTTGCCTCTGGGGGGATGGCCACGGTCAGAGCATTGTCTCAGATCTTCCTTCATGCGTCAAATATCACACAGATGGCACCTGTAGAACATCTTTCCTGATGAATGAAGTAGAGGTTTTATTACTTCTTTTGAAATGAAACTTTTACTGCATTGGAAGAACACCATTTATTGAGTTGCTGTTATTGTTGCAACTTGGGTTCTGAAAATAAATCTATTCACAGATTTATTTTTCTTATGTTATTGTTATCGTTCTTGTTTTAGTTTGATTGCTAGTTGTCAGTGCTGTCAATGAACACTCTCAGATAGCAGGGCCTTTCTTTCCTCCCTATGTACACACCGTTGACTGCCCCCTGATGTTCTAGCACAAAACATCCAAAGCTCATGGTGGGTCATGTGGCCTTGAGTAAAATATTAGGAGAAAGGTGAGTCTGGTGAGAAGAAACTTGGAGCATTCAGAAATGCAGGCCTTCTTACAAAGGGTCTGTGACCCCTTAATTTCTCCTACAAGGATCTGTAGACACACTTGAAGTCCATGCATTTCCAGAAAATTTTAAAAAACTGTAAGTCAGTGGCTGCAATTTTGGAGGGAGGGAATTAGGGGAGGCTGTGCACATTTCATCAGATTCTCAGAACTGTTGCTGTTATGAAAGAAAAACTGAATTTTAAGCCTTGGTATTACTTTTCTTTGTTGCCTTGTATAAATCATTTAACAATTGAGGTCTCGGGAAGGAGGAGGAGGACATGGGATCAAAGAAGGTGAAAGGATTCAGTCAAATTATATACACATAGCACATAGATACAGACAACAGGGTAGTGATAACCAGAAGGAAACGGAGGGGGTGGGGATGGGGGGCAATAGATGTGAAAGAGGGACAGAAAGAGCCTTTGCATGGAGCCTGGGGTCAGGATGCAGTGTGCAGAGGGTGTTATATTGAGTGGGACAGTTGAAACCATGTCAACACAATAAATTAAAAACAAAAATTTTAAATTAAAATAAAATGACAATTGAGGTCTCAATTTCCTCACCTGGAAACAGGATGCTAGTATTTCCTAATGCCTAAGGTTATTGTAATGATCAGAAGAGATAAAAAATGGTCTATAGGAACAATTAGCAATAGGAGTAAGGCACTCTAACAGTCACTGGAAGGGGATATTGTAGAGTATGAAGGGGTGAGACTCTAAAAGTGACTAAGTACATCTGTTTTAGGTTTGGTTCATCCAAAAGCTGACCTTGAGAAAAGGATTCAAGCATAAATAGCTTATTATTAGGGGCGTGTTGTCAGGATGTGTTGATACAAGAGTGTTTGAATGAGGCAGTGTGTGATAATGAGCAGCTAGACTCAGTCCTACACGCTCTTGAGTCGTCCTACCCGAGGCCAAGCATGCTGCTACCACCAGAGGGCGCCTGCCGGCCAAGCGCAGGGGCTCGCGCAAGGACACCTGTGCACACTAGAGTGCTGCGTGCCACGAGGAAATACGCGTGGGCAATGGTGACGGCCAACTGTCAGCTCGACACACTCACATGCATGATCCATAGTAAATTCAGTCAGTGGTTTCCAAACACGGCTTCTTGCTAAAATTACCTGGGAGACTGAAAAGTAAATTCGAATCACCAGGATCCATATTTGGGAAATTTTAATTAAGTATGTCTACTAGGGCAAGAGGTGATAATTGACATTTTTCAAAGGCTTTCCAGGTAATTTTAATGATCAGTTTGTTTAAGAAACACTGTACTGTTATGGATCAATGTCACCCCATTAAATTTAACTTTATAAAATAAAATTAACCCAAATTTAAAAAGAAACACAACACTTAAAAGCCTGTTTAATGTAGGTGTAATTGGCTCTATTTCGAAGGTAAGGACACTGAGAGTTGACATGTTCTTAAGTGTTGTGTACAATAGTCCCCCTAGGTTTTGATGGAGGTAGAATTCCAAGCTAGGGCCATCTCTTCACCTAGAGTGCCCCTGCCTCTTCAGGAACCTGTTTTTCTTCAGATGCCACATCTCTTTACCCCCCATGGAAGAGTTGGGACATACTATAATGATGAAGTAGAGAATCTAAGCCTGCTCCCACCAAAGGCATATCTGCATGAAACCTGCCAATAGAATGAAACATCTGAATGGTTTTTCAAATTACTTCTTTTCTTATCATTCCTTCTGCCATGTCCAGGTTCTTAACATGCCTGCCAGGGTTATTGAGATGTCTTTCTAACTCATTTCCCTGCTTTCAGTCATCATTTCTAGTCCTGTGACCCCCTGCCAACACAGCCTAAATTATGCATTCTCTTTCCTAGAACCCTGCAGGGGCTCCTCATCCCTTATCTACAAAACAGAGTCTCACACCCTTGGTGGTACACAAAGCCCTCCACAGTCCAGTTCCCACCCTGGGTCTCTAGGCTTCTTGGAGCTCATGGATGATGTATCAGCCAGCATGCAGGCAGGAAGAGAGAAACCTCTCTAGGTATATGAACAGAGAAAATTTAAAATAGGTAGTTGACTAGACAGGTTTTGGAAGACTGAAAGAAGCAAAAAGGGAACATTGAGGTATTACAGAAGTTATAACTACAGAAGCAGCTATAATCCTAAAGTTGGGGTGGGGGGGTCAAAGAAAAGATATTGGGAGTATTAGAACCTGGACGCTCAGAGAAGGAGCTCTGCGGAGATGAGGTTTTCTAAGGAGGGAGAGATGCTCACAGCTACAGGAGCCTCAGGGGGGAAGGTTTCTCAGCTTCTGCTGTCCTTCAGGAGTCCGAAGAAAGGCCCTCGTGCTCCTGGGTTTACATCTCTGATGAGGCAGAGCTGGGGGCTTGTACTTCCAAGGGGACACAATAAAGCTGGGAGTCAAGGATCTTGGCAATTGGAACCAATAACTCCTGCCCGGGGAGAAGCCATGAATGAGACAATGCTGTCAGGAAGAGCAAGCCAATGGAAAGGGGCAAATCTTGTACCCCCCTCTGCCTTCTAGTCTCACTCAAGGGTCCTCTTTTGGTGGGTCTTCAGAGGAAGCCACTGACAGCATATGGTAATCTGCAGACACCCAGCCCCAGATTCACATTGCTGCGAAGGAATGGGGCTTCTGAGCTGAGAGACAATAGTTTACTAACTGGCATGACCACCAGAGTGGTGCAGCAACCGAATCTGCTTGGCCCTTGAACATCTGCTTTGACTAATGCTCTCCTGTTTTGTTAGAAATTTCTTTCTAACCAGATTGTTTCTTTCTTAAAGGCCCCACTGAAACTTCTTTGTGAAGACTTCCAGATCTCCCCCAATTCCAAATCCCTAAACCAGGAAAAAAAAAAAAATCCTTCCCTTTACTGTTTTCCCTTAGTAGTCATGTTTCTCTAATGAGATTGCTACATTGTATCACTTGTTTCAAATCTGTATCCTCTGCTTAAAGGTGAACTTTTTAAGAGGAAGATGTGGCTTCATTGCTCTTGATGTCTCCAGGAGTCTAATAAGTTGTAGATTGAATTGCAACAGGCCAGATATATTTAGGAAAAAATGACTGAACTGGGCAGGTAGGTGCACATTCCCTGACTTCAGACGCAAAGCCCAAACAAGTGTGCACATGTAGGGGAGGCTGGTGGCTCCTGCCCACTCTCTCTGTACACAATTTTAGTCTCTGTACACAATTTTAGCTGTTGCAGAACAGGGAAGCAAGAAAATAAAGCAAAGATGGTTTTAGAATTTAGAAGTCTCACTGGGTTTCTAGCTCCCATGTCCCTTTGACCTAAAGAACATTGAGAATTTGACCAATACTTGGTTCCATTCAGCACAGCTTGCCTCTCTGCTTCCCTCTTTTTATTCTTTCTTTCTTTCTTTCTCTTTCTTTCTTTCTTTCTTTCTTTCTTTCTTTCTTTCTTTCTTTCTTTCTTTCTTTTCTTTTCTTTTCTTTTCCCTTCCTTCCTTCCTTCCTTCCTTCCTTCCTTCCTTCCTTCCTTCCTTCCTTCCTTCCTTCCTTCCTTCCTTCCTTCCTTCCTTCCTTTCTTTATTTTGTATTTTTCTGAAGCTGGAAACGGGGAGAGATAGTCAGACAGACTCCCGCATGCACCCGACCGGGATCCACCCGGCACGCCCACCAGGGGCGATGCTCTGCCCACCAGGGGGTGATGCTCTGCCCCTCCCCGGGGCGTCGCTCTGCCTCGACCAGAGCCACTCTAGTGCCTGGGGCAGAGGCCAAGGAGCCATCCCCAGCGCCCGGGCCATCTTTGCTCCAATGGAGCCTTGGCTGCGGGAGGGGAAGAGAGAGACAGAGAGGAAGGAGGGAGGGGTGGAGAAGCAAATGGGCACTTCTCCTATGTGCCCTGGCCAGGAATCGAACCCGGGTCCCCTGAACACCAGGCCGACGCTCTACCGCTGAGTCAACCGGCCAGGGCCTCTGTTCCCCTCTTTTACGTCCTCTCTCCTACTTTTGCAGGACCTTGACTGTTCCTCCTAGCAATTAATTCTTATTGAGCTGTTAAGTAATGTCGGCTTGAGGTTCGGGAATGATTTTATTTTAATGGGAATTCCCCAAAACGGACAGTCCCTCTAGAGCCTAAAGTCTATATTGCTAATGGTAGACTTTTAGATATTTACCAAAGTCTGTGAGTGAAGGTATTTTTTTTTAGAAGCCTTCATATTCATACTTGTGTTCCTACAAAACTCATTTAAATTCAGATCCAGCATGTGCTTATCTGGCATTAGTATCTTCTAAGCATTTCATTAAGCACTTTTGCATTCATTGTATCACGTACTTTAATCTTTGCAACAACTCTGAGACAGAAATTATTATCTTATATTTATACCTGAGGAAACTAGAGCTCAGAGAGGTCAAACAAATTACCTGTGATCACACAGCAAGTAAATGACAGGGTTAGAATTTTAGATGCAAGTCCATTTGATTCCATGTTCACTGCTCCTTTCCCAATAATTCTGCTTGCACTTGGGCCCAGGTCCAGAGTGGACCTGGATGCAGGAGGAAAAGCAAGGTCCCTGGGGAGAAGTCTCTTTCTTCTCTAGAGAGCAACCATAGTACCTATTGCCCCAAAACATTGGCCCCAGGTAATGATGCCTGAGCTTCCTGTTCCCCAAAAGAAACTGACCAGGGGGCTGTCATTCAGGAGCAAGGTCCTTGGCTGGGCAATCAGAGGCCTTTTCTACTGGGTGATCTGACTTTCCAGACCCTACTTTCTCAGCTGTGAAATTAGAGGGTTTAGTGCTATGATCTCCAGCCTTATTCAGTGCTGAGATAGAGTGGATACCCCTTGTTTTAAAATATGGGGTCTCTCAGCTTTAAGGTCATGTCCACTGTTGACCCTGTAAGGACTCTCAGCAGATGATGAAGCATTGGAAGGGTTGGGATCCTTGAGTCCCTTGAGTCTCCCCAATCTGCTGGTTGGGGAGAGGAGCCTCAGTTGCCAGATTGTGACCTCGGAGGGAGATGAATCAGCAGGCTTCACGTCCCAGCATGGCCAAGCGTCCCCATCATAAACGTTAGTGGTCTAGGCCGACCTCTCATGCCAAGTTCATACTGAATAATCCAGTCATTGTTTGCTCAGTATTTGGAACAGGCCTCGAGTTGCCTTGGTTAAATGCTAAATAATTCATGACTCTCTTCCTGCTATTGTTGCCTTGAACAGCTCTTGACTCTGCCCTTTGCTGCCGCTCCCCGGAGCTCCTGTGAGTTATGGTTTGGGGAGGAGGACATGTGAGGATGCCAGTCCCAGGGGGATGGAGACAAGCATAGTCACGGTTTCTATGGCACCCCTGAGACCCCAAACTGCTGAGTCCCCCACACCTCTTATCGTAACATTTAGAGCTGCCTTGTAGTTCACCCGAGGACATGTTCCAGGGAAATCATAGAATATTTATTAGCATTATTACATTTTCTCCCGCACCTTTCATCCCAGAGGATCCCAAAATGCTCTGCTAGCAAAATATCCTGGGAGATTTTATCCATTTCTAAAATCAAGCCATGGTTCTAATTTTTTTTCTCACCCCACTCTTTCTACATGCCTCCCCTTCATCCTTTTCTATGTGAACATTTAACCCTCTTTATCACTTAACAAATAACACTCAAATGCTTTAACCTGGTTGTATTAATTTCCCATGGTTGCCATAGCAAGTTACTACAAATATGTTGTTGCTTAGAACAATACACATTTATTCTCTTAAAGTTTTGGAGGTCAGAAATCCATAATTTCTCACTGGGCTGAAACCAAGGTGTCAGCAGGGCTGCACCCCCTCCACAGGCTCCAGAGCACAATCTATTGGCCTCTCCCACTCCAGGCCTGGATTCCTTGCAGTCTTTGCCTCATGGCCCCTTCCACTCTCTTCAAGGCCAGCTGCATAGCATCTTCAATTCTCTCTCTGTTCCATCTTCATATTGGTTTCTTCTCTACCCTCAATCCTCCCCCCGACTTCCTCTTATAAGGACATGTGTGGTTACGTGGAGACTCTGTTGGCTAATCCAAGACAATCTCATCACATCTGCAAAATCACAGTTGCCGTATACAGTAAATACAGGTTCCAGGGATTAGAGTTTGGATATGTTTGGGAGCCATGATTTAGCTGAGCCACATTTGTCAGTGAAAGCTCTTTCCACATGGCCAAAGTCGACATCTAATTTCCCATCACTCTCTGCCACAGACTATATGCCTTAGCCAATGGGACTGTTCAATTCTGTTCAAAAAATTTTGCATATTTCTGCTTCTGGACTTCTGATTTTCTTTTCTTTTGGACTTCCCTTTCCCCATGATTTCCCTGCCCTCCCCACAGACCCCAGGTAGGACAAGCCCCTCTGAATTGCATGCCATTCCTGCAGTCTTTCTCACCTGTAGTTGTGTGCAGTGCTTACTGGCTTCCCAGCCATGCTGTCTGCTTCCTGCACATGAGGGCTCTCTATTCCTCACCCAACCCACTGCCTGACTTCCATGTGGGAACCTTTGGTAAATCCAGTGGTTCTCAAACTTTTTGAAGTCGGGGAGCATTTAAAATCCTACAAGTAATTGTAGGTGCACTATATACAAATTTCTGAGAAATATGTTATAATAATTAAGTTAAATATTAACGAAAAATATATCAAGTCCAAGCGTGCTTTTATGGTAATTAAACAAAATAAATGCAACAAAATTAAATTTATTCTGACATTAAAAAACGTTTTTATGTTACATTTTTTGAGTTACGCTGTTTAGAATTCATAAAAAAGAGGGGTTAAAAAGTGAAAAAAATGACAAAAATGTTATCTTTTTATATATAGATAGATACATTCTTAGTAAGATTTAGTAAATTCGGCAGGTCCTGGCACGAATGTGTTAAGTTTTTTCATTCTTGTGTTTATGAGAAACATGAGCCTGATGTGTCCTAGCGATTTCTTCAATGTTTGGACATATATTTGAAAGGCAAACTCTCATTTCCTCATCAATACATTGAATAATTCCTCTCTTTTTCTCTTAATTGTGTTGAGTGCAGAAAACCCCCACCATACATGTCATATTAACTTTACACCAAACAAAAGATAGAAGAAACTTGCCTCCAGTCTTTCCCAGGAACATGGGGGGTAGTGTAAACAGTGTAGCACCACAGTTTAACAGCCTTTTGCAACATAATCAGTCAAGTGAGGTGGGGGGTTGGGCAGACTATCAGTTTACAGACAATTCCTCACACCTCTATCCCCCAAAAATATAAACTCCAAAAACCCGGTTGGTTTTTTGGTCCCCAACAGGCACATATTTATCTGGAATACCATAGGGCACACCTGGAAATCTTCTAGGGCACACCAGTGCATCCTGGTGCACGCTTTGAGAACCACTGGGTAAATCTTACATAAACTAATTCATGGGGATATTAGGACAAGGGGATTTTCAGGTTGATTCTTCAAGCTATGATTTTGTCATCCAACACACATTTATTGTTCATTTAAAAATATTTATTAAATGTTCCTCTGATTCCAGTCCAATGCACAGTGATGAACAAGTACACCTCGGTCATGGAGGAACTTCAGACTTAGAGGGGACTTGGGACACCAAACAAGCTAGTGTGACTCCTGCTAAGTGTAAGAGGAGAGCACCCAGCAGGGGCCTATCTGACTTCACGATAAGACTCAATGAAAATTAATTCAGCAATTAGAGAGCCTTTTAGTGAGGTGTGACCATCATGTCAGAAAGTGATTTAAAAAATAACAAATTATATATATAACAATATATTACAAGCAATTTCAGCATTGGAAAGGACCTTAAAGGCCTCCTTGTCTAACTCTCTTTCTGACGCAGCTCTTTCCTCTAGAATATGCCTGATGTGTGTTTGCCAGAATTCTGCTTGAACATCTCCAGAAGTGTTTTTCAAAAAAGAGCCACCTTGGATTCTATATGTGAAAGTTGCTGCAATATACATCTGTCTATCTATCTATATATATAAAGTTTGTGTATATGTAATATACATAAATATGTATGCATCTATAAGTGAACATGCATATATTTACATGTATACACACACACACAATTGTGGTGCAATTCTGCAATTTTGAGAAAGAAGTTCCAAAAATATTTTGGAAAATAGCATTATTGTTGAAACACATTAAGATGTATCTATACTCTCTCAACGTGGCTAATGTGACCAGGAACACATAAATGCATATACAAATCTGGAGGTATTTAACAATTATTTTCTTTTAATTATTTCAAAATAACTGTACAGGGATAGCATCCACAGCAATTTTGCTTTTCTAAAATCGAAGCAGATGCTCAAACTGAGGGTGGTCTGAAGGAAGGACCTTTAGCCTCGGTGTTGCTCACTCAGACATGAGCTTAAATCGTGACTCTCCTACTTATAAGCTGTGTGATCTTAATTCAGCTATTTAATAGATCTGAGTCACAGTGTTATCTGTAAATGAGGCTAGTAACATTTTCTTTACAGGACCGTTATAGAAAGGAAATCAGCTTAGCACATAGTGAAAACTCAAGTCATTTTCTACTCTATTCTGAAGTACTTACGACTGGTTTTACATCCTGTTTTATGGTAAACCAAATAAAGAATAAGAATATAGGATGATTTTTGTAAGGTTCCCCAATTTTCTAAATACAAAGGCCAGGTTAATTGTTTCTGATATACTATTCTGTTTTTCTGCAAGATGTGCTTTTCTTTCCTTTTATAGGAAAATACAAGTGTGTGCCTGTGCGCACACACACCTTTATCATCATCAGGCACTCTCTGGCTTCTCCATATATATACCGGCTGACTCAAAGACCCAAGACTGGGGCCTTCTTTTTTTGGAATCAGAACCTGTGTCAGATGACTTCAGGGAGAAGCATATTTTAATTCAAAGGAGTATTATATGACTTTGGAAAACTCTGGAGGTACATGAAAGTTCACCTGAGGTTTAATGTCATCTGTTTGACATCTTTCCCTGCAGTAGTTCTACTACAGGGCCATACCCCGTTTCCCCACCTGCATGGAGTACACTGAGCTCACATCAAACCTTTTGAAAGGTTTGCTATGTCGTAAGTCAGGGAATCAGAGTCACTGTAAGTGTTGTAGGACAGGGGGTTTATTTGATAGTCAGATCTTACACAATTGGGTAGGAACTGGAAGAGTGAAGGTCTGGAAACACAGCTGAGGAATGGAGAAGGAGCCCACAACCAGCCAGATAATCTGAGAATATGTCTGGCCTCTGCAGTGGAATATAAAAGGGAGTCTAGGGGAAGACTGCAAGAAGTGTTGCCTCTATGCAGCCGTCACCTCTGTGGGTCTTGAAGCATCTGTTTAGTGGTGAACCTGAGTCTGCTGTCTCAACAGGGGGAGTAGTTGACAAAAAGGGCTGGATGAGGAACAGATGAGAATGAGAACGAGGTGAACGAGAGAATGAACAAGAGAACTCATTGGGCAATGCTGCATGTGTCCATCACCACGTTGGATTATGGCAGTCTTAGGGAATATTAGCTACTGTTTAAATTTGGCCTTCCAAAACCTTGTGAAAAATTTTCTTTTAGCTGAGTTTAATTTGGAACTATATAGAGAAGAGATTTTAGAATAAGTTGTTTTAGTTTAACTGAGTTGACACAGAGTAATTCATCAGAATTATTTACTAAGGCAAACAAAAGGGAAATGAGGTTCCTGAATGCTTCTCTTCTCTCATCTCTACTCACCTGCAAGTCCCCTTACCTTCTTGTGATATAATCTACCAATAGGATATTGCAATTATTTATTATATTTTTTTATTGTGGTAAATATACATACACGTACACACCCAGATCTCAGGCATGTAATTCAATATATTTTGAAAAATATTCATAGTTGCTCCTCAAGTTATGGTGCAGTTACATCTCAATAAACTCATTGTAAATTGAAAATATAGCAGGGTGAAAATGCATTTCATACACCTATCTTATCAAACATCCCACCTTTGCTTAGCCTTCCTTAAACATGCTAAGAACACATCCAGTAGCTTATAGTTGGGCAATTATCTTAAGTTTCATTTCAAGATTACTTGTCTTTCTCTTTTTTACACCAGAAGCAGGAGACACAAATAGGCTTTTTGTAGACACCATGGGATGTAAAAACAAAAAAATACAATATCCAAAAATTGCTCACAACATACTATACTGTAGAGCAGCAATTTTCAACCAATGTGCCGCAAGAATTTTTAACACATGCAATACTTCACTATTTAGTCAGGGGCAAAGACTGCTTTTCTATTAGGTGATAAAATGTAAAAAATGACAACAGCCAACACAATGATAGCCATCAAGGGTGAATGCCCTGTCTTAAACCATAAATTTATAAGTCATATAATAGAGTTGTTCATAGTGGTCACATTGCATAAGAAGGTTGTATCTGATTGGTTAATTCTTTGTACCAGAAATCCTTACATATAAATATAGGCACCTGATTTTTTTAAAAGGGGGGAGGTTGCGCCAGCTGTTGCAGGGATCCGGCCGGTACGCAAAGCTGCTCCAGGTGCCGGCGTGCCCTCAGCGGCAGCCAAAGGACGGGCGACCTGGACAGTGATCTGAGCGGCTTGTGCCAGCCCCCCCCCCAGGAGGCTGCTGAAGTCAGAGCCCACCAAGGCAACCCTGGTGGTGGCAGCCCTGGCGGTGGTCCGAGTAGGTGTACGCAGCCCCACCCTCAGGGGTGGAGCCAGGGCAGACGCCCAGGCCAGTGAGCGGAGGTACCTAAAGTGCAAGCTGGCTCTTGGAGGCAGCGGAGGCTGGGGTGGCCATGGAAGCAATCCAAATGGGCACGCGGGCACATGCAAGCCCGACCAGGGCAGTGGCGGTTGCAGAGGTGGGTTGGAGTCAGCAGCACCTGAGCCCAAAAGCCCCCAGCAGCAACAGCAGTGGTGGCCTGGTAGACAGACCACAAAACAGAAGCACAGGGGCCACACCCACTGGACCCCTGTGACTACACCCTACTGAGTGCTGAAAAAGAACAAAAGAAACCAAAACAAAATAAAAGAAAATAAAATAAGTAAATAAAATATCTGGATAGAATGAAACCTGAGGCTAAGGAGTAGGCCACATCTAATACCGTACCTAATCACTAGTGGAATTACAGTACTGAGCCCAACAAGTAGCCAGCAATAAGAGGCAACAGAAAGCAGATTTTAGGGGAACTTTAACTTTTTTTTTATAAATAAATTTTTATTAATTTTAATAAGGTGACATCAATAAATCAGGGTACATATATTCAAAGAAAACATGTCCAGGTTATCCTGTCATTCAATTCTGTTGCATACCCATCACCCAAAGTCAGATTGTCTTCCGTCACCTTCTATCTAGTTTTCTTTGTGCCCCTTCCCTTCCCCCTCCCCCTCTTCCTCCTTCCCTCATCCCCCCTAATCAACACTCTCTTGTCCATGTCTCTTAGTCTCGTTTTTATGTCCCACCAATGTATGGAATCCTGCAGTTCTTGTTTTTTTCTGATTTATTTATTTCATTCCATATAATGTAATCAAGATCCCACCATTTTGTTGTAAGTGATCCGATGTCATCATTTCTTATGGCTGAATAGTATACCATGGTGTATATGTGCCACATCTTCTTTGTCCAGTCTTCTATTTTTTTTTACAGTGATTAAAGCCTTTAAGCAAACTCTTGGCCAATACAGCAAGAATCTATAAAAGAGTAGTGTCCTTAACATGTTCACCAAGTCCAAGTTGGCCCCAACACCATGCCAAATCCCTGAAAAATGCTGAGATTCAGTCTGTTAGGAGCTGTCACTAGGAGCAGGAGTCCAGGACAAGTCCACATCCAGGAAAAGTCCGCATGGCACTGGTATTGTTGTCATCATTCTATACTTTGCAGCTCATGTCCAAGTCTCAATAACTGCTGCTTCTAGCTGGTAATGATTCAGGTAGACTGGAAAAGCCATCTGCAGCATGTGTGGAGATAGAGCTTCTGTTCTCCTCTGCCTGGAGAGATGAGACCAGGTTGCTTTTCCCTGGAGCTCTGTGACTGTGGCTTGGTAAAGAGAACCTTGGGATACACTAAGCTGGGTGGCAAAGGTAGATTCATAATAGAAGTTGGCAAAAGGGAAAAAGAGAGCTCTAAATTAGGAGTAGGTCCCAGCCTGAAATATGGATGGGGCATTGAGGTAGGAGGAATAAGGAAACACTATATATTAAACAAAGCAGCAGAAAATAGGACTATCAACACCCACAACAGAGATCTTCGAGGGAAGAATAAAAACCCTGACTATTCAGGCAAGACATAGTTAAGTGGCCCTTGTGCAAATGAGATCAGTTACCTGCTTCTTGGAAGAAATACCCTAGACTCATCCACAGTGTTGTAGATGGGGCCAATGGCCCTGGGCCCCTTCAGCCTTCAGTGGCAAACCCCAGCATTCTGGGCAAGGTTAGGTCATAGGTGGCTGGAGCAGGGCTGGAAGAGACTGAACCCTCCCTTAGAGGAGTGAGGGGGAAGCCTACCTTCCAGTGTCCCTGTTTCCTCACAGCAGAGGCATGTAAGTCTGGCAGGCTTTAGCTCAATGACCTTCCTTTCCACTATTGAAACAGGACCCAGGTGGCATCCTATGAGACCCCTTTGGGGTGCTGGAGCCTTTAAGGGCGTATCCTAAAAGCTGGTAGGAATTTGAACTTTTAAAGGAACTTCTCCTAGGCCAAGAGTAGATAAAAGCAAGCCTAGAAGTGCAGCTGATATATACAATGGCTCCTGGACCCACCAGAGGCAGCCACAAGATCTGGATACCTGTAGCTGCCAAAAGGTGGATAAGAACCAGTCATAGGCAGAGACCTCCACAGGTCTGCACCAGGCCCCAACCAGGGGCGTCCAGGACAACATAGACAAAATGAGAAGACAGAGAAGTGCAGTCCAAATGAATCAACAAGAGAAACCCCCAGAAAATGAATGGAATGAGATAGAAATAAACAAACTACCAGATGCAGAGTTTAAAAGAATGATTATTAGGATGCTGAAAGATCTAGAAACAAATGATAATGAGCATACAGCAACTAAAAATTTATGGGACACAGCAAAAGCAGTACTGAGAGGGAAGTTTATAGCACTACAGGCATACCTTAAGAAGCTAGAAAAAGCTCAAATAAACAACCTTACCCTGTATCTAAAAGAACTAGAAAAAGAATAGCAAGTAAAGCCCAGAGGTAGTAGAAGTAAGGAAATAATAAAGATCAGAGCAGAAATCAATGACGTAGAGGCTAAAGAAACAATACAGAGGCTCAATTAAACCAAGAGCTGATTCTTTGAAAGGATAAACAAGATCAATGAACTTTTAACCAGACTCACCAAGAAAAAAAAAGAGAGGACTCAAATAAATAAAAATAGAAATGAAAGTGGAGAAATAACTGACACAACAGAAATAAAAAATATTGTAAGAAAATGCTATGAAGAACTACATGCCAAAAAATTAAACAACCTAGGTGAAATGGACAAATTCCTTGAAACATATAATATTTCAAAAATCAATCTGGAAGAATCAGAAAACTTAAACAGACTGATTACAACAAATGATATCAAAACAGTTATCAGAAAACTCCCAACAAACAAAAGCCCTGGGCCAGATGGCTTCACTGGTGAATTTTTACCAAATATTCAAAGAACTAACTCCTATTCTTCTCAAGCTATTTCAAAAAATTTAAGAGGAAGGAAGACTTCCAAGCTCCTTTTATGAGCCTAGTATAATTCTGATTCCAAAACCAGGCAAAGACAACACAAAGAAAGAAAATTATGGGCCAATATCCCTGATGAATTTAGATGCTAAAATCCTTAACAAAATATTAGCAAACCAAATCCAGCAATACATGAAAAAAAATCATACATCATGATCAAGTGGAATTTATTCTGGGGAGGCAAGGATGGTACAATATTCATAAATCAATCAATGTAATTCATTACATAAACAAAAGGAAGGAGAAAAACCACAAGATAATTTCAATAAATGCAGAAAAAGCATTTGATAAAATCCAGAACCCATTTCTGATCAAAACTCTCAGCAAAGTGGAAATACAGGGAACATACCCCAACATGATAAAAGCCATCTGTGACAAACCTTCAGCCAACATTATAATTAATGGGCAAAAATTAAAAGCAATCCTCTTAAGATAAGAAACAAGGCAGGGGTGCCCCCTTTCACCACTCTTATTCAACATAGTCCTGGAAGTTCTAGCTACAGCATTCAGACAAGAAGAAATAAAAGGCATCCAAATTAGAAAAGAAAAAGTAAAACTATCATTATTTGCAGATGATATGATACTGTATATAGAAAACCCTAAAGTCTCAGTCAAAAAACTACTGGACCTGATAAATGAATTCAGCAAGGTGGCAGGGTATAAAATTAATACACAGAAATCAGAAGCATTTTTATACACCAACAATGAACTGTCAGAAAGAGAAATTAAGGAAACAATCCCTTTCACCATTGCAACAACAACAAAAAATTAAGTACCTACAAGTAAATTTAACCAAGAAGGTTAAAGACTTGTACTCGGAAAATTATAAAACATTGATAAAAGAAATCAAGGAAGATACAAACAAGTGGAAGCGTATACCGTGTTCATGGTTTGGGAGAATAAACATCATTAAAATGTCTATATTACCCAAAGCAATTTATAAATTCAATGCAATACCAATTAAAATACCAATAACATACTTCAAAGATATAAAACACATATTCCAAAAATTTATATGGAACCAAAAAAGAACACGAATGGCCTCAGCAACCTTGAAAAAGAAGAATAAAGTGGGAGGTATCACACTTACTGATATCAAGTTATACTACAAGGCCATTGTACTCAAAACAGCTTGGTATTGGCATAAGAACAGGCATATAGATCAATGGAACAGAACAGAGAACCCAGGAATAAACCCACAGCTCTATGGACAACTGATTTTTTTTTTTTTGTAAGCCATTCCTTTATTAAAACCTTGCACTGGCTGACGAAGAAACAGGCAGGGACAATACTTCCCTTTCATTCAGGGCTCCCAAAGCCCTGAAGCATTCTCCAGTTCCACAACCAGGAGAATTTTCTCTGGTTCCTCCTAGAATCAAAGGTCCCACCAGTCTCAGAAGAGTTCGCAAAGCCCCTCAGCTCTGGTTGCCCATCTGTACTCTTTCTCTGCAAAACTGGCTTCTTCCCCAGCACTCTGCATTCTCTCCACTCTCCCTGGACAACTGATATTTGACAAAGGAGGTAAGGGCATACAATGGGAGTAAAGCCAGTCTCTTTAACAAATGGTGTTGGGAAAATTGGACAGCTACCTGCAAAAAAATGAAACTAGACCACCAACTTACACCATTCACAAAAATAAACTCAAAGTGGATAAAAGACAACTGTAAGTCATGAAACCATAAGCATCTTAGACGAAAACATAGTCAGTAAGCTCTCCGACATCTCTCGCAGCAATATATTTGCTGATTTATCTCCACGGGCAAGTGAAATAAAAGACAGGATAAACAAATGGGACTATATCAAACTAAAAAGCTTTTGTACAGCTAATGACAAGATGAACAGAATAAAAAGACAAACCACACAATGGGAGAACATATTTGACAATACATCTGATAAAGGGTTAATAACCAAAATTTATAAAGAACTTGTAAAACTCAACACCAGGAAGACAAACAATCCAATCAAAAAACGGGCTAAAGAAATGAATAAACACTTCTCCAAAGAGGACATACAGATGGCCAATAGACAGATGAAAAAATGTTTAACATCACTAATCATTAGAGAAATGCAAATTAAAACCACAATGAGATACCACCTCACACCAGTCAGAATGGCGCTCATTAAACAAACAACACATGATAGGTGCTGGCGAGGATGTGGAGAAAGGGGAACCCTCCTGCACTGCTGGTGGGAATGCAGACTGGTGCAGCCACTGTGGAAAAACAGTTTAGAGATTACTCAAAAATTAAAAATGGAACTGCCTTTTGACCTAGACATCCCACTCTTAGGAATATATCCCAAGAAAAGCATATCACTGACTCAAAAAAAGAAATGCACTCCCATGTTTATGGCAATATTGTTCACAATGAGAAGATCTGGAAACAGCCCAAATATCCATCAGTGGACAAGTAGATTAAAAAGCTGTGGTACATATATACAATGGAATACTATGGGGCCATGAAAAAGAAGGAAATATTACCCTTTACAACAACATGAATGGACCTGAAAACTATTATGTTAAATGAAATAAGCCAGGCAGAGAAAGAAAAATATCATATGACCTCACTCATTTGAGGAATCCAAGGAACAATATGAACTGAGGAATGGAATTAAACCTGAAGGGAAGGGGAGAGGGAGCGGTTGGGAGGGGGACAAGGAAGATGTTGAGGGGAATACAGGGGAGGGGGGATGCATTTGGGGAGATACTAGAATCTATGTAAACACAATAAATTAAATTTAAAAAGTCACTTTGGAACAAAAAACATAGGTAATTACTATTATTATTATTTTTTTGTAGATCAATCAAAATCATAACTATTTCTTTCAGATGAGCAAAATAATACATATTTTGGTGTGCTACAAATTTTTAGTTGTTTTTGTGTGCTGTGTGATAAAAAAAGGTTGAAAATCATTATTGTAGCTTATCCGTTGTTTACTGTCATGATTGTGTTGCTAACTAGTAGCATCATGAGAGAGTATCCTGTGGCACTTTGTTATCCTAGGGAAAGGTCAAAATTTGAATGTGTATCGCTTTTGCACTATCATCAAGTTGATAAATCACTGTAAGTCAGGGACTTTCTGTATGCCTGAGGAATCAACACTCCAGTGCAACTTGTAAACCTGAAAACCAGGTAATGTGAGTTTTCCAAATTTGTTCTTTTTAAGATCATCAGGTTATTTTAGGCTTTTTGTATTTTCATACATTTTAGAATTAATTTGTTCATTTCTGTAAAATATCTAGTGGGACTTTTATCAATATTGCATTGATTCTCTAGAAAATTTGGAGTGAATTGACAACTCTAACACTATCGAGTCTTCTAATCCATGAACATGTTTATCTCTTTATTTATCTTTTCTTTAATATCGCTCAACAATAGTTTGTAGCTTGCAATGCACTTTGCTAATTTTATTTCTAAATACTGTCTTGTGATGTTATTATAAATGGTATTTTAAAATTCTATCATCCAAAGTTTGCATACTAATATTTGTATAGTGACTTTGTGTCCTGTGATGTTACTTTATTCATTTCTAATTTCTAATAGACTTTTTAGTGGGTTTGTTAGGATTTTTTTGCATAAATTTTCATAATACTTCTGAATAAACAGAATTTCTTACTTCTCAATCTTTATGTCTCTTATTTACTTTTTATGTCTTATCTTACTGGCTAGAACCTCTACTACAATGTTGAATAAAAGAAGTTAAAGAAAACAGTTCCACTTTTTTCTTTAAATAAAGGATAAAGAGCTTAATATCTCACCATTAAATATGTTGTTAATCATCAGATTTTTATAGATTCCCTTTATCAGATTAAGATGTTTCCTTCTATTTCTACCTTGCTTTGAGTTTTAACCATGAATGGGTATTAAAGTTGTCAAATAATTTTTTATTTTTAGTTGAGAAGAGGGGAGATAGTGAGGCAGACTCCCGCATGCATCCCAACCAGGATCCACTTAGCAACCCTATCTGGGGCCAATACTCTAGTATGTAGCTATTTTTAGCACCCAAGACTGACATGTTTGGACCAACCAAGCTACTCTTTGTGACCGGGGCCACCCTAAAACCAACTAAGCCACTGGCTGTGAAAGGAGAAGAGGGAGAGAAAGGAGAGGGGGAAGGAGGTAGAAGCAGATGGTTGCTTCTCCTGTGTGCTCTGCCTGGGAATTGAACCCAGGACATCCATATGCTGGGCCAATGCTCTATCCACTGAGCCATCAGCTAGGGCTGTCAAAACTTTTTAAGTTAAAATGATCATCTATTGATATATAATTTTCTCCCTTGTTTTGTTACTATAGTGAATTATATTGATTGGTTTTTAAATGTTGAGCAACCTTGGTTTTCTGGTATAAACCTCATATGGTTATAATTCAGAATTCTTGTATAATGGTGGTTTTGATTTGCTAATGTTTTATAAAAGTGTTGTGTCTATACTTGGGGAAAGTATTTGATCACTGATTCTTTGAAAATTGATTTGCTTTTGTCAAGTTTTGAAATCAGGATTTTGCTGGCTTGAGTAACCAAATGTAAAATGTTTTTTTTAAATTTATTTTCTGAAGGAATTTGTGATTGACTTATAATTTCTTATGTATTTTATATAATTACTAGTAAAAGCATCTGGACTACATGTTTTCTTTGTGGTTATGGATTTCACAGTAAAAATTAGATGTGGGTAGTTTTATTTTCTATATTTTTGGTCAGTTTTATAAAATTGTGTTTTCAAAAATTTTGTTTATTTCATCTAAGTTGTTAAATTTATTGTTATAGAGTTGTTATAATATTTCTTATTGTCCTGATAATGTTTATAGGATGGGTAGTGATGTCTCCTTTTTATTTATGATAGGAGTATTCTTTTTTTTTTTATTTTCTTGGTTGGTCTTACTCAGAATTTCTCAATTTTAAAGACTACTTTTTGTTTTATTTTTCTTCTACTCATTTGAGGTTTAACTTTGTCTTTTTTTCTAGAGTCTTATAATGAAAACTTAGATCACCAATTTAAACATTATTTTACTTTTACTATAAGCATTTAAAATAATAAATTTCCCTTTTAGCACCATTTTAAAGATATTACACAAATTCTGATATGTTGTATTTTTATTATCATTCAGTTCACAATATTTTCTAATTTCCCTTGTGTTATACTTTGACCATGGAGAAGCGTATTTTAATTTCCAAATATTTGAGGACTTTATAGATTTTTTTTGTATGTGTGACAGAGACAGAGAGAGGGACAGACAGACAGGAAGGGATAGAGATGAGAAGCATCAATTCTTCATTGCAGCTCCTTAGTTGTTAATTGATTGCTTTCTTATATGTGCCTTGACTGTTGGGCTATTGCAGAGTGAGTGACCCCTTGCTCAAGCCAGTGACCTTGGGCTTCAAGCTGGTGAGCCTGCACTCAAGCCAGATGAGCCTGCACTCAAGTTGGCGACCTCAGGGTTTCGAACCTGGGTCCTCTGTGTCTCAGGCCAATGCTCTATCCACTGCATCACTCACTGCCTGGTCAGGCTGTTTATTATTTCTTCAAATACATTCTCAATCCCTTGCTCTCTCCCGTCTCCTTCTGGTACCCCTTGATAAGGATGTTATATTTATTTTGTCACATAGATTCCTTAAACTCTTTTCATTCTTTTTTTTCAGCTTTGATTAGGTGTGTTTTCCTACTTTCTGTTTCAAATAACTGATTTGATCCTCTTCTTTTTCCAACTTACTGTTTATTTTTTACAGTGTATTCTTGATGTTGTCCTCTCCTTTTTCTTTTCCTGAATATTTAAGAATTTTCAGTAGTCCTGAACAGTGGTCTCTGTTTTCAGATCTCAGAGAGACTAATGTGCTCTGCTTGAGCTCTGCTTCCCTGTGCCATTTTCCAAAGTCTTTCTGGTCTAAGAGCATATGCAAATATAGAGCTCATCTTTATGTTTTCCTTTCCTCTAGGATTATTGATCTGTGCTTCCTGTTGTTCAATGCCTATAAGAGTTTCCTTGTACATTCTACTCAGTTTTATAGTTGTATACAGTGTGAAGCTAAAACTGAAAGTCTCAAAATTGCATTTAAACTTTAGGTTCTTAGGGATACCTATATGACATAGTGTTTTTCTTTTCTTCTCTTTTTTCCCCTCCTTGTTTCTTTATCTTTTTCTTTTGTCCCTCCATCCTTTCTCCTTCCCTTTCTTTATTCTTTTTCTTCTCTCTTTCTTCTGCAATCAAGGATAGAATATTAGCTAATCCCAGAGTTACTAACTTTTCCACCACTTGAAATTCATCAGCATAATACTTCTGAATATTTACAATTGCTTTGTCTTCCCAAACCCCCATACAAGTGAGGGACAGTGACTATTTTGAACAGCAACTTCTAGGTCAGCAGAGAATATGCAATAGGTCAGCAGAGAACAAATTGCATAATAAGTTTGTTCGAAGTCATTTATTTGAGGGACAAAGTTGCTCAACTGACTGCACTCCAAGAGACAGATAAATGTGGACTAATGAAATAATGAATGTTGGAAGAGAACTTTCCACCTAATGTATACATGAGTACTTTAATGGTGAAAAACAGAATTATTAAATCTCAGGTACTCTTAAAGACAAAGGAGTTAGAGTTGTTATTTTGATTTTCAGCAACTACAAGGAGATCTGATTAAGTAATTAGGATAGAGGAATAATTCTCTTCTGGGGAGCAGTTCATCAGGTGCCCAGTGGACTGCTTAATTTCCACAGATCCTATTTTTTTACTCATCTCTGCTGGAATTGGACTATTTATATTTCAACTACTTTTAAGTTCTTCTAAACTGTTTGGTCACTAGCCTATTGTCGGTGCTGGATCTCTTGCTTTAATAGGCCACAATGGACTAATGAAACAAGTGAAGTAATATTTGCTTACTAGAGAAGAAAATCGTACATTCAGAGGACTAGAGTGTTACAAATCCAGTTCTGAAGCTAGACCATACTTCTGATTCATCTGCTTCATCCCCTGTGAAAAGAAAATATTGAGCACATCCTCTCTTTCTTTATTATATCACATTTCATCTTGTATTGTTTTAGTGTAATATCTCTCATTTATTTATCTGTTTATTTTTTATTGTCTGTTTTTACCACTACACTGGCAAGGACCATTAAAATGGAATCTGAGTAGGCTTTTTTTCTATTACTCTTTCTTCAGAGTCTAAATAGCAAATAATATGTTCTCAGTAAGCAGGTTTTTTTTTTTTTTTTTTTTTTTTTTTTTTGCATGTATATCTATCACTTCTTGCTAGGTTACAAATCCTTGAGGATATGTGGAATGTTATTCACCTCTAACATTTCTTGGCCTGTGAAAGGTCCTCAATTAATAATGATTGAATGATTTGATGAGTGAATGAAACCTGTGAACATTTCAGTTAATGTCAATAAATAATTAAAGAGTCTTTGAATACTCAACATTGTGGAAAAGAGGCAAGATACAGAGCTTGGAAGGGAAGGAGGCATGTTTGATTTTTGTGAAGTTTTCTTCCTGGGTATGGCAAGCAGCTACAAAAGTCTCTTTTGGTACTTTCTATAGAAACTCTGATGGCAGACCGAGTATTGTTGGCTTATGGAGGTCAAGGACTGGAGGTTAGGATTCCGCAGTCTTTTCTTGGCCCTGTTATGCTGTCTTTGCACAGTGACCTTGGAGAACCACAGCCTCATGCTGCTCTGTCCCTATGGAGATGAGAGAGCAGAAAGAAGAGCTTTCTTCCCCTTCCCACATAAGTGTTTGTTTTTAGCCTCATGAATTTGCCAGGGTGCTTGGATACCAAGGTGACAGACATCAGAGAAAATGTGACAGCAAAATAACTTGTTAGGAAGACATAAAGAAATGGAGTGCATTCCTAGAGGGGTATGGAACAAGGGTCTGGAATAATTTAGTGGAAAGTTTGCAGATCTATTTATGAATTCAGTAGATAGACAGCTTAATTCTGATTCACACAGGATCTTGGCTAAAGTTAAGGAAATGAGGTAGTTCTAATGAGCAGTGATCTGAGTCACCCCATAGGGGTCTTAGGTAGGGCATGAATGACAGAAGCTGATGCCAGAAAGAATTAGAATGAGCGTGCCACCTGTCTTTCCCGGACACATTTGGCCTGCTGTGATGATTGCTGTTCCAAAGCCGAGAAGCTGCGTCCAAAGGTACCACATACCTTAAGGTCCCACAAATCATACCTTGCTACTTCAGCTCAAGCAGTCCACAGTTCCATTTTGTTATAAGAATAAATAACACTGCACGGCAACCAGAGATATATAGCCTTTTACTTACTTGTGTTTTGGCTTCTTTGTTACCTGTGTGTTGGTTGGGGGGTATGTGGAGAGTTTGGGGTAAAGATAATAATGAGGGTGAGGAAAGGCTTAGAGAGCAGATTCTCAGGAGAGTAAAATCTGTCTTTACTTGGCGAACATCTTCATTTCCAGCCACGAAAGAGAGGTGCTGAGAGCAATTTGGGGTTGTCATAACAACTAATAAACTATAATTAATCCAAGAAGAGGGGATAGAGTCAAGAGCACAAAAAAATCCCAAGTAAACAAAACCCCAAGAAACTCCAAAATAGGAAGGATAGAAAGAAAGTGGGAGACATTTAAGAAAGGAAATAGTAGCTTTTCAGTGTACATTGATGTAATATGTATGTTTTGTAACATATTAGCAGGGGGGATAAACTAAAATACTGAAGGGGAGGTGAAGAAAATGACAACAATTAATATAAGAGTATATTTTTTAAAAATTAAGATTCTAAAAGTAGGGGAGTGGATTTGAGATAGCAAACTAGAGGAATCACACACACACACACACACACACACACACACTCCAGAAGAGAAGCAGCTTGGAACCATCATACAGGGCCACTGATTTGTATGATTTGTGTTACGATTTTTCAGAGTGCCTTTCCATGTTTGAATCGATGCATTATACATGAGGGTAGCATCTTATCCTCATGGGTCAATGCCTTTTCATGCCTTCTCCTTCACCTCACAGACCGCTATTCTATGCCACATCCGCTGCCCTCCCAGCTGCCTGGGGAACAGTGCCAGCAAGAAGCAACAGAGGAATGAACCTGGGAGATGGTGTGGGAGTAGCCAGCATGCCAGATAGTGTTCTTCAAAGCCTGGGCTGCCTTGTTGTGCAGATAAGTGGATTTATTCATTCAACAGTATTTTTTGAGTCCCAAATCCCAACTATATTTTGGGCACAAGGTACTAGAAAATAGGACAAATATGGTTTGTAAACCACAGTCAAGTTGAGGTTGTGTCTATAATTGAGAGCAAAAGTTAGGGAGTGAAATTTGCATTGTTCATGTTTGATGCATAACACAGGGAACCTTTGCTGCTGATTTTAGCTTACCTTCCCTCTTAGTTTCCTCAGTGAGCTTGACAACTGTGCCATTGAGAAGAATGAGACTGATGAAGCATGGCTGTGTCTGTTTTCAGTCAGGAACATTAGCAAACTCCACTACAAAAGGCCACCTCGCAGAACAAAAAACTTGCAATGTGCAAAGTACAATGGAAATCTCCCTGCTGCAAACAGAAGTGTCTTCGGCTGCCAAGACAGAGGGACCTTGCAGAAGATAGAGCATGAAAGAGATTCAGCACAAAACAAAAGTCAGAACACAATGGTATAAATTTCAGGCACATGAAAGGATCTGCAGCAGCAAAACTAAAGAGACATGATTTCCTACAGAATGGGGCAGAGGGAGTGCAGAAACCCAATCAGCCAGTACAATGGTGGCAGAGAAGCAGATTTGGTCCCATAAAGGGAGAGAGGAAAAAGCTTATTTTTTATGAATTAATCTCTAGTTGGTTTTCAGAAGTTGTTCAGAAACAAGTGAGCATATGAATAATACATACTGTACACAGGCCCAAAAACACAGAGCTATCTCCAGTTGAGATTTTTGAAAATGAAGGCATTTGGAGAAACATAATTGAGTAAGGGAACCAGAGAGAAGGCATCTGACAGTGTGTGTGTGTATGTGTGTGAGCAGCAGTAGGGAACAGATACCAGGGGGTTAGATATGTACATTTCTTATCTTCCCAATTAGGTTTCAGATTTTGGGATAGCTGGAATGATCTTTTCATCTTTTACACACTTGTATTTCCCGAGGTTTCATACCACAATGCCATGCATATAGTAGATGCTCAAAAATATTACGAGGGATTGATTCAATGTTGATGTGACGAATTTGTCTGATTGCTAAGATGGTAAGTATTGTAATGTTGGTATAAAAACAGAAAAGAAGAAATCTATATTCTTGGGACCAACATTAATATAGACAAGGCACCCTTTAGTTGTTTAGATTGATAAATAGATTGAGGGACGGGAAGCCTCCCGTAATGTTTTATATGGTGGGGCATTTCATTGATTAGCCAATCACCCCCAAAGTAGCATGCTTACTTATCTAAATACTGCAATAGTGAGCTGAAGTTAGAGATCTTTATCAGTGTTTCCACAGAACAATAGACCCACAAGAAGCTCTGTGGAAAAAGAATTCCATGGTCAATTAAGCTTAAGAAATGCTGCTTTCTATATTCCCCTCATTATCATTTAAAAGGCTCAGAGATCCTACAGTAAATTGCCCTGTTGAACCTTGTTTAATCCAAAGCTTTCCAAACTAAGTTGACCATGGGAGGTTTTCTTTTTCTTTATTTCCTTCTTCTTCTTCTAAATACTTGTTAGCATCTTTCAGAACTAGTTTTCCATGAAGTAAACTTTGAGGAATCCTGGTTTGGGGCACTATTAAGAAGCAGGGCATTTACACAATTTCTTCCATGTTCTATGAATGGAGGTAAGGCTGGGAAGAATAACTTCTGATGTCGTAGAGGAGATAAACCATCAGCCGTACATATACCCATGCCTCTGACTCTAGCAATTGGCTGTGCTCCTTGTTAAGCACACAGCAGATGAGAACTCATCATACAGCAGGATCTTCTCATTTTACCCCACACCCCACCCCTGCTCCCGAATTATACCTCCTTTGTTTGGGTCATGACCTCCATCCCTAACCCAACATGACCCCTGTGGATCATGGCCACTGTGGTTTGTGAGTAAAGGAGTAGATCCATGTACCTCTCTGTACATGGATCTACTCCTACAAACTATTGCCTCAGAGCAGTTGTGGCTGTTATTCACAAACTCCTCAGTTTGGCCCACACCACAGCTGGTTGGAAGAGTGGCACCAATGTCCTTGGCTACTCAAAGGATGCAAGGGGTCACTCTAGGTCACTCTGGTGGCTGACACTCAGTAGACAGGTCATAGTGATCCTGTTGTACAGCTGTTTTCATAGCAACATCTCACAGGGAATGAGGCCTATACTCTTGAGTTTCTACCAGCAACCTGGACTGTGTTAGATGGACCTGCTCTCATTTTTCTAATGTGAAGAGGGTCTATCCAGCCTCAGTAACAGAGGGCTGAGCCCATGGAGTATCTAGAGGACTGCTGTGATGATACATTTTTAGTCAATAATGTTATATAATCCCCATATGCCCTTTTGCCCCTGTAGGGCTGGTGGCCACGGCCATGCAGGTTCACATCGGATTCGGGCAGATGGTAGGGGAACTGTGGAGCCGAAAATGGTGGGCCATTCCATTAGAGTTGTGAGACGAATAAGCAGGCAGGGAAAACTGCTTTTCTCTCTCTCTCAGGACTCATAAGCAAATAGGCCAGGGGGAAAACCCCTTTCCTGGCAAATGATAGCAAAAAATGACCCCTTCCAATGGCGGCAAGAAATCTGCAATCTATAATCTGCTGCCCTGAGGGCAAGCACCTGCAGCCTTACATATATACACACATGGCGCTGCCCCATGCTCATGCACCAATCAGGCAAAGTACCAAGCGAGCAAGCCTAACACACTTGTTTGCCCAACACCCCTGTACTAGGCAGTGTAGTCTTCATGGCTGCTCAGGGCTTCCCCCTGTGTAAATGAAAGAAGACTGAAGTATCCATGGAGATGACAGCCCCCGCTTCTCCTCTTGGAGGTGCATGGTAAAGAAGAGAGAGTCTGCTTCTTTTATTAAAGTTAGTTATTTGCATTTCTGGCCGACCCCTTCACCATCTTCCATCTCCGCACCCATAGACACCTTCTGTACACTTTCCTCTTACTTTGGTCCCATCATAAAACCTACAGCAGTTTCAAGATGAGACAGCCCTAGATTCACCAGCTTTGCCACTAACTGTGGGACTCTGGGTTGGTTAACCTTCTCGAGCCTCCAATTCTTCCTCTGGAAAGTGAGGGTGATCTAGTTTACCACATAGATTATCAGATTATTTACTGAGCCACTGTGGTGCAGAGATCCTGGTACATGGCAGGCACTTAGCAATCGCTAGTGTCTGTCTGCCCTTTTCTCAGTTTTCCCCTGGGTCATTTCTGTCAGTAGAGTTTCCTGTGATGATGGAATTTTTGTTATGCCATGCTGCCCAGCCTGGAAGCTACTGGCTGCATGTGGCTGAGTAGCACTGGAATGTGACCAGTGCAAATGAGAAACTGAAAATTTAATTTTATTTAGTTTTACTAACTTAAATAGCCACATAGGGATAGTGGTACCATATCAGACGGCACAGATCTAGCTTCGTATAAGTAAACTGGCAGTTTTAAAATTTAAAAAAATTTTAAATTTATTGATTTTTAAGAAGAGAGAGAGAGAGAGAGAGCGAAACATCATTTTGTTGTTCTATTTATTTATGCATTCGTTGGTTGATTCTTGTGTGTGCCCTGATTGAGGATCAAACCCACGACCGTGGCATCTCAGGACGACAATCTAACCGACTGAGCTACCTGGCCAGGGTTAAGTAGCAGTTTTAAATAAGGCCCAGACAGAGGCAGCTGTCATGCCTCTGTGCCCTGGAGACCTTGGGAGAATTTCCACTTGACATACTCATCAGGGGAAGATGGCTGGGTCTTGGTATTTCAAATACTACATTTGAGACTGAAGAAAATGTTATGTATCACAGAAATGTTGGAGGGCCACTAGACTCTATTTTATGTTATTCTATACAATTGTATCCACTTTTTCTATCATCAGTCCAGAAATAAAATAATGATATTTGCCAAAAGAGATTTTAGAACCGTGCCAATTAACAGATTATGTCAGCTAGCCTCATAGGATGTCACTTCTGCCTTAGACCTAAGCTAAATTTACAAAAGTTAGGGTCTTAGAAATGTTAAAACCATTAGAGATAGGGGTTTGAGAACTGGGTGAGGAATGTAAATTTGGTGAAAAATTAGAATAACGTGCAATATTATTTTTGTAGTACAATTTACATATCTAAAATCATTTTGCTAAGAAGAAACATAAAATGTATTATGTATAACTTGATTTGCTCATAAAATTATCATTTAAGTAAAATTAGAGATGTGAAGAACTGGAAAAACAAAATGGAAAAAAATAAGAGAGAACAGATTTTTCACTGATTTCTTTTCTTTACATATTTATTTAACAAAAAAGCATCCTCAGAAGGAAAAGTTCCTTCTAGCTATCTCCTCTCTCTTCCCCCCCCCCCCCTCTCTCTCTCCCCTCTGTCACTTCATCACTTCTACCCTTCCTTCTCTCCTTTCCCTCTTGGGTCTTCACACCTTCATCTGAAACACTCCCCTTTCAATTGAAGCTCATTTTCTTGTTATAAGAACTGCAGTGGAGATCAGTTAACTTCTCCATTAAACCATCATCCCAAGTTGTAGTTATTTGGAGGCTTCTCAGATGTCCCTCCTTTATAGTTGGGAAATTACCCCCCCCCTTCCCACAGTTTCTCATCCCATTAATTCTTTGCCCCCTCCCACCCCCTCCTCGCTCTCAAGCCCAGACACCAAAGGGAGCTGGTGTCACCCAATGGTCTGTTCTCTAGGGCTTCTGTGTGGACTCATGGACCTTGCCAGTTTGGTAATTAGGTAGGCTGCTGGTTGGTGGATAAGTGAAAATAAGAACTCTGATCATAATGACTCATATTTCTTAACTGTTTATCATGTGCCAAGTCCTCTCCTAAGCACATTGCATTCATTATTCCATTTGATCCTCTCCCAAATGCCAAAAGTACACAGCTATCATTACTCTATTTCTTAGATGAAGAAAGTGTGGCTTGAGGAAGGTGAAGTAACTCGACTGCGGTCATGCAGCTGGTAAACTACCGAGCCAGTCTCTGGAGTCTGACTTCCAACCCAGTTTATGTGGCTCCAGCCTTTGGCCTATTACCCTGTACCCAATAGTTTTAAAACAATCTGAAGCCTGTTTACAAAGAACTTTACGGTTTAAACATTTTTCTACCCACACTAGCTTATGTGACTTGCACTGTAACAACTTTAACGGGAGTGATATGGTAAACTAGGATCTCCATTTTAGAGACATGCAAACAGGGTCAGAGAGGTTAACTGACCTGCCCAAAGTCACACAGTGAATGGTGCTACTGGTGATGAATTAGCATTTTTTTTTGACCAGAGTGTATTTCTTTCTCCACACAACAAGGGGAAGTGCCTCTGGCACTAATGCGTACACAGACTATTGAAATTAATGTGCGCACACACACACACACAGACTTTTCAGACCTGATGCCAATGAATCAGAGTTGGGTGGTGGGGAGGAAAGCAGGAATAGCCTAGGGGGTTTCTACTGCTGTCCTGACACCAAGTTTACAATAAGGATTGAGAGACGTCAGGAGAGACGGTTTCTGGTCTTTCTTGCTGCTTTTGTTTATTTGTTTTTCCTTTTAAAATTCTTTTTTTAATAAGGCTGCCATAAAAACACTCATTAGGCAGTGTTGATTTTCATTAATGTTGATTCTCCAAGAGCTTAATCAATCTTCTATGACCAATGACCTCATCCCCATGGGAGAAGAAAGCTGTTTAACAAATTAGCTTTACAGATTGTAGGTAAGGCATACAGATGTGAGGTAGCCTATGTTGCCAAAACAGGACGTGGATTAGTGGTTTCATATGCACAAAAACAATAGCATTAAACTGTCTCCTTGCTGTTTTCCAAAATGCATCATTAGGAAGCAGCTGTCTTCTTTCCTTCTGATGCCGCTGCCCTTCCCGCTCTCCTTCCGGTGCTCACTTTTGCCCTCTGTGAAATCGACGCTTTGGAAGAACCTGGAGGCAACAGTACATCTGTAGTTAGTGGTGGGGGACACAAGGGACAGATGCACAGGGGAAAGCGGGGAGGGGATCGGCAGCAGAGTTACTGGTGTTGACTTGGAGCCTAGCAACCTCCCTAGGCACTCTGATCATTCACAGTTGACAGCAGAAACCTTCACTTTCAAATTGTATCCCCCGTCCAGCTGAGCCTCTGCCAGTACAGGGGCTGCTTGCTGGAGGTGAGCTAGGTACTCTGTCCTCTGGGGGGGGGGGTAGTATGTCGTGGACAGGTTGTCTCCTCAGTCACTGGAAGAACCCTGAAACCCTGAATGAGAGAGTCATGGGCCTTGGGACTCTCTTAGCTTTTTCTATGTCCCCATGTGTTTTCCTGTGGCGGTGTCTGGTGGCAGTGACTCCTCACGAAAGCCTCGTGTTTCTGCCGTCTGTGCTAGTCATCTGGTGCTCCCGCTGCCCAGCATCTGGACCGGAGCACGGCCCCTGCAGCAGACCTTGAGGAGCGGGACTCAGGACAGCACGAGACACCAGCTGCACTTTTACCTCCAGAGGAGAATTTCATCTTCTTAACAGCCCTGTGGGTGGCCAGGAGGGACAGAGCCATTTCTCTTCGAGAGACATGGCTTCACAGCAGTAGGCTGCACTCTTTGTAGACCTGCACTTTGGAGGGTAGAGAGAAGGGAGGGTGGAACCCTTTCCTTTGAAACTGGCTGATGGGCTGGGTGAGAAGTCTTGTTGGTTCAGTTGGCAATGAATGCCCTTCCCACTTTCTGCTCCACCTCCACCCCCCACCCCCCCACCCCCACCTCTGTTCTATCGGGCTCAGGGGCTGAGCTCACTGCTTGGCTGGGCTCTGGTTACAGATCTCTCCAAACAGAATGAATTTGCATCCTATTTTCACCGGAGCCTGGTCTTTGAAATGCCCTCAGCCTCCAGGTGTGTGCAGCAGAGACATGGACAGGGTTGCCTGGTTGCTCACAGCCCCATTAGACACCTCTCCTTGCCTGGGCCGTGTCCCCGGATGGCCTGGCTTACACAATAGGGAGCTACTTCTTCACACCCACCTGCCTCCTGCTCCGGCAGCCTGCAGTGCAGTCACGTGCTCGAAATCAGGCCACTGTCGTCAGCTGCGCAGCACACAGCACAGGGAGGTGGTCCGTGCTGCCTGCAGAATCCTGCGGGACAGGAGGCCGTGGTCCGAGTGGGAGAGGCTGCAAGGCTAGGTCCCTGGGAATGAACCCGAGTTGTCCAGGAAGAAATGGGGAAGCCACAGATTTTCTTTCTGCTTGCACTCTTTTTATTCTTATTTAATTGGTCAAATATATTGTTAGTACTGCTACATGCGAAGGCCTTTAGCAGGCCTGGAGGAGGGCCAGACAAAGGTGAGTTTTTGAGACTAAATTTCCTGGTTCTAGTCAAGACTGTAGTCCCTGACTTCAGTGACCTTTCTGGGACCCACGCCGAGGGCCCTTTAGCCTGTTGACTTAGGATATATGACTATTTCCTGCTTTCTGTTAAGAGTTTACTGAAACAGTGACCCTTAGTTTGTGCCTGCAGACTTTACTCTTAGCCTATGAGCTAGTTGGTTAGTATCCAGCATTCTGCCTGGTGTTTAGTCGGTCCTTAATAAATATTTGATGAATGACAAATAAATGCACTTCTTGGGTAGTGCCATAAATATCCCTCTTTCTAGGTCCTGGGAGGAGGGTCCCTATGGATCAGTTGCTATAATTTCTTGAGCACCTATCATGTGTGAGCCACAGTGCTCAATGATTTAGATACACCAGCTCTCCCCATTATAGCAATGCTACATGGGGAATGTTCTGTCCCCAGTCAAAGGGAAAAGCAGAGAAGTTAACAAATTGTTCTAGGGCTAGATAACGAGGAAAGAGCACTCCAGAATTTAAAACCACAGTTTTCAGTCTTCAGAGCTATAGTTTCCCCCCGCTGTTTATGACCAGGTAGAACAATCTGATGGTTAGGCCAGTGTTTCTACCCATTGGTTATTGTATAAGAAAAGTTAAACAGTGGGGGTAGAGTAAGAGCCCAGCTACCTACGGGAAAAATGGCATATCATTATTCTGGATCACTTCTGAAGAAACTCTGTGACTCTGAGTCCAACCAGGGCTCCTGTTTTCCTCTGTGGCCCTGGATAACCCTTAAGCCAAGATACCTTCTAGGGGATCACAAGTGCAAACAGTGCAGAAACAGGCTTGCAAGCTCTCTCCTTGAAACTGGGCACAGCCTTAAATTGAAACTCAGATTCAGATATTTTGCAGTGATCTTAGAAGTTCTCCCTAAGAGCAATGACTTTCAGCTGGTCCCTTAGGCTTGAAGCGAGGCAGTGACCTCAAGGTGAAAGTCTCCATATCCCATTACCAATCCAATTACCTGGCACTTGCAGGTTAGATGAGAACTGCCAGACCGTAACCCAACAATGGATCATTTAGTTCTGTGTCTTGTCTCTGACAGTAGTCAGGCCTGAGAGGTTCACTCAGACACTTCTTATTGTCAGTCTGCAGATTTCACCAGCAGGCTTCCCTTTAAATGAAGGAGTGGGGCTAGTCGTGGAGATGGTGAACAGCACAGAAACCCACTACATCACTGCAGCTCCTACCAGTTTCAACCCTGATGCCCATACTCATTAATTTATTGAGTGAATATTCATTGAGCAGCTACTATATGCTGGGCAACTGTAGATATTGGCCATACAATGGTGAACATTGTCTGCTCTCATGGGCTTTTATTATAATGGAGGACCGGTTTTATATTATTGTTTATATATTGTTTTATATTATATAAAACAATATAAATTATTATATTGTACAGGCAATAAATAGCTAAACAGATGGCTATATGGTGACAACTGTTTTAAGTGCCATGGGAAACAAAAACATAGCATGATAAAGAAGTTGGACAGTGATGAGTATTGGTACTCTATCTGGTGGCCAGGAAGGTCTCTCAGACAAGGTGACATTTCAACAGAGGCTTGAAGGCATTGTAGGACACAGGGAGGCTTTCTGTAGGAAGATAGGTGAATATGTGGGAGATATCTGTCTTTTGTCTTCTGTTTTAGAGAGGTCTGGGTTCTAGAAGCAGAAAAAAAACCAAGTGAGAAATACATATATTATATATTTGTTTGCTTGAGGAATAGCAAGGTGGCAGGTGTTATAGGGGAGGAAGCCATAAAGAGAGAGAGAGAGATGATGTTAGGAAGGCTCTAACCCAGTGGTCCCCAACCTTTTTTGGGCCACGGGCCAGTTTAATGTCAGAAAATATTTTCATGGACCGGCCTTTAGGGTGGGACGGATAAATGTATCACATGACCGAGACAAGCATCAAGAGTGAGTCTTAGATGGATGTAACAGAGGGAATCTGGTCATTTTTAAAAAATAAAACATCGTTCAGACTTAAATATAAATAAAACAGAAATAATGTAAGTTATTTATTCTTTCTTTGGAGACTGGTACCAAATGGCCCACGAACCGGTACCGGTCTGTGGCCTGGGGGTTGGGGACCACTGATCTAGGGGTCCAACCACAGAGGCTTTGTGGACCATGATATGCACTTTGGCTTTTATTCTGAGTGACCCAGGAAGCCACCTGGAGCTTTTGAGCAGTATAGATCACATAGTAATGAAGCATCCATTAATTTAGATAAATATTTGTTGAATGAATACATGAAATACTTGTTGGATGATGGAAAGAACAAATATTACTGAATTATACAAGCAACTACACAGAGATAATGAGTCCTAGAACAACACGCTGTGTCCATATTTGTTCAAAAGAGAGAGATGTATTTTTACTGAAAAAGTGACTGTCAGCTACTTTGCCTTTTATTCTCCAGTGGAGGGTGGGTCTTGTGGCTAACAGCAGAAGAATAAAGGCACAGAGGACAGACAAGAGAAAGCATGCAAGACAAGAGAAAGCACACAGCCAGTGTCCTTTTGGGTACCAGTGATTCCCCTACCTTCCTGGGGAGTGGCAGCTCCCACCTCAGTGATGCCATTCTCTGGAGGATGCAGAATACACAATTTAGTGAGCTCCGTTTGACGCATTCTTTCTGTCTCTGCCCAAATACCTACCTGCCCCTTGTCTCAGCACCTGGGGGTCCACATCGCAGCCCCATCCTTTTCTAGAGACTTGAGAACAACTTCATTCTGTAAGATAAGATAAGAGACCCCCTCAAACAGAATGGGCAGCCAAACCCCTCACTTTGTCATTCCCTGTTTGCACCAAGTCTCCTATTTGAATGTCACCTTTGAAAGGATGTCACCTTTGAAAGGTACTTTTTTTATTCTTCTCCCTGAATGTTCTTGAAAGATCAGAAATATCCCTCTCTCCTGATTCATAGTTGCCCAAGGACCCTGGGCCCTGGTAACATCTCTCTCCTAAAAGGGAAGTTTCTTGATGCCAAGAATATTGATTTTCATCTTTGCCTTTGGGACCCAGCCCCGTGCCTGTGCAGTGCTCACAGAATTTTTTCTCTCACTTCCTTCTTTCTTTTGTAGGTTACCTCCCTTCTTTTCTTGTTTTCTTGCTTTTGTTTTTAATTAAGCAGTGTGAAAGTCATTAAGAAAATATGTTTTCAGTTTGACAAGCCTCTGGGTATATCACACGTGTGCAAGGTTCCTACTGAGCCACAGGCCGCTCAGGTGGTTGGATTTTTTAAAAAGCTTTCACTTTTATTAATTACACAGGTAACACGTGATCACCATCAAACAATTATAAAATACAGGTAAGCCTTCTGGGTACAAGAATCAGTTCTGTGTTCCCAGCCCAAGAACATCCTGTTACTATTTTGATGGCTAGCCTCCTGAGCTCTTTTTCTAAAATGCAGGCTTTTCACAGGCCCTGCTTGCTGGGCTATTTGCAAACCCAGGGAAGGGGGTGAGGGTGGACTTGAGGGGCACATGCTTAGGGAAGGGCAGCTGTGCTAAGATGCTATCGATGGAGCTGCCCACAGTCTGACTCCGGTCCCGCCCTTGGCATTTCCTTTCCCTTCTTGGACCTCAGGGCCCAGGCTCACCATCTATCTTGTGGGATCGACCTGTCAGAGCCAACACCAGTGTGGCATCCTAATGTCAGATAGTCTGGCACTTCTGAACTCGCTTTTCTCCTTTCTCCACCCACGTGTCACCTCCTGTCCCAGACTCCTCAGTGCCTTCTTTGTCTGCCCCGCCAGGTCCCAGGCACCTTGCTTACATATCTGACATCCCTCAGCCACAGAATACAACAGGTATCTGCCTTCACCTGGGGCTTCATAGGCCTGACTCATTTACCTACGTGAATGTTACTGCTTAATTGACTGAACCTACAAAACACAAACATGTGCTGATCGATAGAGAAATAATTTTGCAAATTGTGGGCATAAATCTTTAGAGATCTGTGTGCACTGCCATTTGTTAAAATGCTGAAAAGGTAAATCAATTTTCTTTATTAAAACACAATTGCTTTATCTATCGTTAGTCTAGGCAGAGGCCAGCAGACAGGGTGTGGGGAGAAGAAGGGGAGGAGGTTTTGAATACAATTTTGCCCAGTCACTCAGCGGTCATTTGTTAGTCTAAAACGAGTCAAGTGTTGGGGAGGAGATGAGGGTTTTCAGGTTGGCAAATGCTTTAATGTTAGAAGAAAGAAGCGGTCATAGACGAGCGTGAGGTGTAGGAAAGAGCCGCTTGCGCTTGTGAAAAGGGGCACTAAAGAGAAAACAGGAAATCTTTTATCTTTATCATTCCAGAGTGTATCAGCCAGGGTGAGTTAGAGTAATGCTGTGGTAACAAACTCAAAACCTCAGTGGCTTAAAATAAATTCTTATTTTTTGCTTACACTATATAGCATTGTTTGTCAGCAGGGATCAAGCTGATGGAAGAGCCACCATCTCAAACTCGGCTGTTCGTTGTGCCAGAGGTAAAGAGAGGGGACATGAATCATGCTTTGGTGAAATTAATCTCTTCTGTTCTCATTTCATTGGCTAAAGGAATGGGGATGGGGAAGTGTCATCACATAATGTGCCCTGATGGTGGCAAGGCAGAGAGCACTGTGACCAGGTCTAGTGACCACCGCCCATAGCAACCTGGGACCACCACCCTAGAGGGCCTTACACAGCACGCTGATGTTTCTACCTCGTCTGTGAGCACTGGGTGGAAACTATTTCCAATTCATCTTGGCACCTGCCGTATAGCATGAATTTTTAAAAAGTTTGCTTTGCAGGCTGAATTAATTAATTGATAAGCAACAAAGAAAGGGATCTACAGAACTTAGTGGGATGGCACAGAAAGGGGATGGTGCAGAAGCATCTTATCTTGGGTTTGGATCAGGCGACACTGTTTTGGTAGCATTTTATGTGCCTGCAGCTGTGCTCAGGGCTTAAATGCATTATCCTGTTTAATGCTTACAACAGCTCTCTCATCATCCTTATTTTGCAGATTTAAAAGCTCTTCCTTCCACATGAAGATAATCATAAATTTTGGAGATGACAAGTCCCACCCAACTATCGTTGCCCATGATGTCATGATGAGGTTGAAAAGGGCCAGACACTGCTGGTGGCTTGGTAGAGTCATTTACCTTTTCTGGGCCTCAGTTTTCTCATTAGCTAAAAAGCAAAATAATTATTAAAAGATTGCCTCAAACTGGTTTCTAAGATCCCTTTCACAATAGAATTGTAATGACTTACCTCTGAATGGTTTGCACTTGGGTTAGTTGGACAGTTAACCAAAGAGCTATGGCTCTGTGTTCGTGTGCACAGAGTGCCACCTGTGAGTCACTGGAGAAAGGGTAAAGTCCAAAGAAGCCAAGTTTTATTTATTTATTTATTTTATTTTTTTCATTTTTCCGAAGCTGGAAACGGGGAGGCAGTCAGACAGACTCGCACATGAGCCCGACCGGGATCCACCCGGCATGCCCACCAGGGGGCGATGTTCTGCCCATCTGGGGCGTCACTCTGTTACATCCAGAGCCATTCTAGCGCCTGAGGCAGAGGCCACAGAGCCATCCCCAGCGCCCGGGCCATCTTTGCTCCAATGGAGCCTCGGCTGCGGGAGGGGAAGAGAGAGACAGAGAGGAAGGAGAGGGGGAGGGGTAGAGAAACAGATGGGCACTTTTCCTGTGTGCCCTGGCCGGGAATCGAACCCAGGACTCCTGCACGCCAGGCTGACGCTCTACCACTGAGCCAACCGGCCAGGGCCAAGAAGCCAAGTTTTAAATCCACAATATTGGCCCTGGCCGGTTGGCTCAGTGGTAGAGTGTCAGCCTGGTGTGTGGATGTCTCAGGTTCAATTCCTGGTCAGAGCACACAGGAGAAGTGACCATTTGCTTCTCTACCCCTCCCCCTACTCCTTCCCCTTCTCTCCTTCTCTCTCTTCTCCTCTCACTGACATGGCTTGATTGGTTTGAACGCTTTGGCCTCTGGCACTGAGGATGGCTCCATGGAGCCTCCATCTTAGGCGCTAAAAATAGCTTGGTTGCAAGTATGGTCCCAGATGGGCAGAGCATCAGCCCCAGATGAGGTTTGCCGGGTGGACCCTGATAGGAGTGCATGCAAGAGACTGTCTATCTCCCTTCGTCTCACTCGGAGAAAGAAGAAAAGAAAAAAATCCACCATGTCATTATATATAATATGTTCAACTAAAGGCTTTTCCAGTTGTTAACAAACTGTTATTAATGTTGAATTTCAAGAAGCAGTTAGTGTCTCCTATGTAACAGAGAATGTGCTCAGAAATTGCCTGAGGAGGGAGGTTTCAGAGGCAGAGTGTTAAAACATATTTCATTAAGCTGCACTTGGCCAAGGGAACAGGGTGGGGAAGTGCCATCGTATTATAGTAGGTAATGTTTGGATGTTTACACTCCCCACCCTACTTCACAAATCTCAAAATTACTAGAAAATAAAGTGGGGCTCCGACTACCTGCTTCTAACTGTTCTGCTTAAAACAGACACTGCCCTGGCCCGATAGCTCAGTTGGCTAGAGCATCAGCCCAAAGTGCAGAGGTTGCCGGTTCGGTCCCCAGTCCGGGCACATACAGGAGCAGCTTGATGTTCCTGTCTCTCTCTCTTGCTCGCTCTCCCTTTCCCCTTTGATAAAATCAATAAGTCAAAATTAAAACAAACAAACAAACAAAACAAAAACAGACACTGGCTCAAATAATGAAAGTTCCCTTGGCCAGAACTGGGGAGGCTGGGGTCTTAGGCAGTTTCTTGTTTGGATTGAAGATGACGGAAGGAGAGAAGCAGATTTAGTGGACTGCGGGACAGAGAGAACTCCGTGCATTGTGCTGGACCCGAGCATGGAAAGGTGGGCAAGGTCATCTGCTCCAAGTCCCCGCTGTCTCAGCAACCCCTTAAGTAAAGCAAGGCCCAAGCTCACGATTCATGATGATTCACTATGTACCAGTGGCTCCTGTCAGTACTTTATAAACTTATTTCATTTAACCCTCTTACTATCAACCCTTTGTGAAAGAGCCAACCGAAGAACAGAGAGTTTAAAGAATTTGCCTGAACACACACACAGGCAGTAAAGCAACAGGGCCTGAATTTGCAGCAAGGCAGTGACTTTGGACTCTCAACAAATGTTCTGTAATGTTGTTGGGGCCAGAACATTTCAAAAGTTCATAAGATCATGGGGTGCCCAGGTCGTAATATCAAAATACCACATAAAACCCCTCAGGAGGTGATTGACCAGCCTACAGGCCCAAGGTGGCCTGCTGCAGCTATTTCTCCAGCTGGTGAGATTCCAGGCTCCCCTCCTCAAGGTCCTGGCAGGAAGAACTGTGTCTCCATCACTCCTGGTTCCGAGCGTTCAGTCACTTCCGGCATCTGGTACATAGTAAGTGTGCATTAACTGTTTGCTGAAAGAAGAAACATGGTTGGATCTGGGATCTCTGCTGTATAAAGGATTGGAAAAAATCTGGGGTTGGCCACCAGGCAATATAAAGAATGATCAATAAAAATCCCAACATTTGAGATTTGGAGTAAAATGTAGTCTGATTTTTTTTTAACCCAAGGAAAAGAAGGGTGGAAATATAAGAATGGTTTGTACTTCTGAGGGGTGTGTGTGTGTGTGTGTGTGTGTGTGTGTGTGTTAGAGACAGTGAGAGAGACAGAGAGAAGGACAGATAGGGACAGACAGACAGGAAGGAAGAGAGATGAGAAGCATCAGTTCTTCATTGTGGCACCTTAGTTGTTCAGTGGTTGCTTTCTCATATGTGCCTTGACCAGGGGGCTACAGCAGACTGAGTGACCCCTTGCTCAAGCCAGCAACTTTGGGCTCTAGCCAGTAACCTTGGGCGTCAAGCCAGCAATTTTTGGGCTCAACCTAGTGACTATGGGGTGATGTTTATGGTCCCACACTCAAACCAGTGACACTGCACTCAAGCTGGATAAGCCCGCGCTTCCAATCTCAGGGTTTATGAACCTGGGTCCTCCGCATCCCAGTCCGACGCTCTATCCACTGCGTACCACCTGGGCAGGCTGTACTTCTGAGTTTTTACACAGACTTTCTGACCTATTTGACAAAAGTTTCTTGAGCACTCGCTATGGGTTACAGGATCAAGGCCCACCTGTCCTGAGGCATGTCACCCGTGCTTGTGCCCTGTGCTGGCCTAGGAGTGTGTGTAGACTGCCGGGACCCAGGACTTTCCTCACCCAGCCCTGCAGCGTAATGGACAGTGGGGGGCGCTAGCAGGACCTGGTGTGCAGTTCCTGGGGATCTTTAAACATGGGCGACTATTCGGTTTAAGGCTCTGCTTAGAGAGGAGAGAAATTAGCTCATGTTTGTATGAGATGAATATAGCTAATGAAATTACGTTTGTTATTTCTAAATTCTGATCTTTTTTTTTTTCTTAGCAGTTTTTAATGGAATCCCAGGGTTCTGTGGGGCTGCTGGAGCCGGGAGGAGGGTAGGGTTGTCAAGAGGGGAAAGCTTAGAGAAAAGTCTAAGATTTTTTACTCACCTTGACTAAAACAGCCGTTTTGTTCTGTGTATTCCGGGTCTACACAGGAGACCTGCAAAGTTTCTGTTGCTTCTTGTGCGTATGTCTTTAGACAAGTTCCTTCAACTCTGTGCACCTCAGTTTTTTTCTTGGGAAAAAAAAGATCTTGCTTTTTCAAACAAACAAACAACACACACAAAATGGCTTAGAAAGTACCGGTGTGGGATTTTGCCTTGTCTGTCTCTGCCCCACAAGCACGCTGGGAGCAGCACGGGAAAGGGACTTGCTCCCTCCAGAGAGGCAGTGGGCTGTAATGGGACAGTAACTGCTGCACTAATTTCTAAAAACAAAACATTCTCTTATGCAAATGTGCAGAGAACAGCCGCTATTTGGGCTAAAGGAAGATGTTGGACTCCTCAGCCAAAGAACTAGAAGTGGGTGAGGCACAGGTGTAATGAAGAAGGGAATGGGTGTTTCCTTGCAGGCAGTGGATCTAGAACAAAAGGCAGTGGGTGGGAGAGGCATTATCCGCCCAGGACGGCTGCCTGGGTAGAGGAGGGGCGAACAGGGATGGCCCAGCAGTCTCTTTAGGATCTGTGCGTATAAACTGATGAGCAGACAGAGAAACGTGGTGGAAAACAGCAGGTTCCAGGATAAGGAGCTTGGGTTCAAATCCCAGTTACATCATATAACGGACATGAGATGCTGACATTCTTAAACTCCCACATACATAAATTGGAAATGCCACATAGGTCTTAACTGTATACGTAGAAGTATCAACCACCGGCTCACATCTTAATTGAAATAATTTTAAAGCTAAACAAAGAAATCTATTGTGAAGAAAGTCATTGCTAGAGGGACACAGTTCTGCCTTCTAGAAGTGTCCTTTCTCATGGGACAAGATAGAACATATAACCCTGGCATGGACAGCAGGGGTCAACGCATGTGTGTGGAGAAGGTGGGCAGAAAGCATCCCCGGAAAGCTGCCATGGGCAGAGGGAGTTTACACAGATGTACAAAAGGAGGAGAGTGTGGGTTACTAAGGTCTGCAGGCAGAAGGAAGGGATTCGAGCTTCTCTGGAACTGAGAGCCTGGTACTCGGCATCTTGGAAACCATCTTTCTCTCCATCAGCTACAGCAGGAGAGTGAGCTTGAATCTCAGGGGACCAGGCTCTGTCTTGGCTGTGAGAAATGAGCCAAGGTTTCAAAGACTTTTGGAGATGGTTGGGGAGAGGTGATGGAGGGTTCTGGGAGAATTGGTGGTTCTACCTGACAAGATAACGGAGTAGTGAATAAAAAAATAGAGGAGAGGAGGAAGGAAACCCATGATAAATCCATCTTTCACAGCCGGTGGAGATAGATAAACATTCCTCCTCGACTTTAAAGATTGTTTTTCTCCCCTTTGCTTTTTCAAGTTTATTGAAAATGACACCCAGTTGGCTTTTTCTTTTCTTTTTTTTTCCTGCTTGGCCTCCTTTAAGTGGACTTCCTGACGTTTCCTGCCAATGCTCCCCCCATCTTGTTTTTGCGTCCATGAACATGGGCATGGGATATTCTAATAAAGAACATCTAGGTGCTGGTCAGAGTCTGAAGATACTGCAGGGAGGCTCTGAGGACCAGCTCAGCCCTGGTAGACTTATTCCAACAAGTGATCCCAGAGTCCACACAAATCACTAGTCTTTCTTATTCCCCCCTTTATACTTTTCTTCTTATCATTTTTCCTATAAGTACTTATAATTCAGTTTCTGCCGTAGTGCCGAGTTTACATTCTTAAAGTTTCCTTTACGTGTAAAGTAGCTGTAAATTATTATCTGCAGTGCAGTGATGAGAAACCTAGGATTCAGAGCACTTAGTTAGGATTAGAATCAGGCTGTAAGTAATACCAAACCCCAAATAATAGCTATTATTTAAAAAGAAGGAAATTTATTTCACTCTCATTTTAAATAATGTTTGGAAGCAGGCAGTCCAGGGGCAGTATAATGACTGATGAAATTGTTAGGTATACAGGTTCCAACATGATGAGGTGTGGCCCTCATCCAGATGGGTTCAGGATGGCAACTAGAAACAGCTCCAGCTACTGTGTGTGTGTGTGTATGTGTGTGCAGCAGAAATAAGAAACAGGTCAAGAAGGAGCAAAATCTCACACACAACTTTGTCACATACCATAGTGAGCTTCAAGGGGGATGGGAAAATATTGTTTTTATTCCAGGTGGCCACGTGTAAACTAAAAGCAAAGGTATAATGATTAGGGATAATAATAACAGATATCGGATGGGCATCTTCTGGTCTCACACACATGTGTCTTGACCAGGATCCGAGACCAGCAAGGGGAAGAACACAAACCTTGGTCTTTGGTTTAAAGCCCCTGGGCGCTGTCCAAGGGGGACACGGCAGCCACAGGCAGAACCCTAAACCAAAGATGAGATGCACTTTCTGCTCCGAAAAATTGTTCAGTCTTTGAGAAATTTAATGCATGAAACGTATGATAAATATTTAACGTATATGGGTATCAAGAGAATGCACCTTTATATATAATAACTGCATTAGAAGATCAAGAGAAAGGAGCATTTCTATGTGGGCTGGAGCTAACCAGTAGTGAGAGTTTAAGGCTAATGTTATGTTCAGGCCTGGCTACTTTGTAAGCAGAGAGAATGTGGTCTCTTTGATGGGGAGATTGTCAGAGAGGTTCATTTCTTATCTTTGGAGGAAGGACAGTGTGGTCCTGACAGAGGAACTGCTGCTCAAGCGATGTCTGAGCCAAAATAAGAAAATAAAATAAGCCTTTTCTTCTGCATACATATACTTTTTTTTTTTTTTTTCATTTTTCTGAAGCTGGAAACAAGGAGAGACAGTTGGACAGACTCCCGCATGCGCCCGACCGGGATCCACCCGGCACGCCCACCAGGGGGCGATGCTCTGCCCATCCTGGGCGTCGCCATGTTGTGACCAGAGCCACTCTAGCGCCTGGGGCAGAGGCCACAGAGCCATCCCCAGCGTCCGGGCCATCTTTGCTCCAATGGAGCCTCGGCTGCGGGAGGGGAAGAGAGAGACAGAGAGGAAAGCACGGCGGAGGGGTGGAGAAGCAAATGGGCGCTTCTCCTGTGTGCCCTGGCCGGGAGTCGAACCCGGGTCCTCCGCACGCTAGGCCGACGCTCTACCGCTGAGCCAACCGGCCAGGGCTACTTTTTTTTTTAATGGAGAGGAGGGGAGGCAGAGACAGACTCTTGCATGCGCCTTGACCGGGATCCACCGGGAAAGCCCACTAGAGGGCGATGCTCTGCCCATCTGTGGCACTTGCTCCATTGCTGCCACGTGAGCCAAATTTTTTAGTGCCTGAGGTGGAGGCTATGGAGCCATTCTCAGCACATGGGGCTGACTCACTCAGTCGAGCCTTGGCTGCAGGTGGGGAGAAGAGAGAGAGATAGAGAGAGAGGGAGAGAGTGAGAGAAAGAAGCGGGGAGGGGTGGAGAAGCAGAAGGGTACTTCTCCTATGTGCCCTGGCCAGTAATTGAACTCGGGACATCCACACTCCGGGCTGATGCTCTACCACTGAACCAACCCGCCAGGGCTAAAAACTCTTTACTATAATGACAACAAATACCCACACAGCCATCCTGGAGTAATAGTAATGGCTCACATTTAATAAGTGCTGTGTGTTTGGAGCCCTCTATATGTACTACTTGTTCTTCTCATAGTCTTAAGGAGTAGGAATTGTGATGCTTTGATTTTATAGTCAAGTAAACTGAGGCATAGGGAGCTTTAGTAACTTGCCCAAGACCATATATTGAATACTTAAGCACAGGCGCTAATGTTCCAATCTAGGTGCTCTGATTCCAGAATCTTCATTCCTTGTATGGGGTTATACAACAGTTCCTGTAACAGCCCTTGTCTTTAGCTGCAGACTGAGAAATGGGAATGCTCTAAGAGAAGTAGTTCAGGGAACACAGGGAGTCATAGTTATGGGGGCTGAGGACAAAGCCCATGTCCTGAGTTAGCCTGATCACTCTGCTATTGATTTGCTTTGTTCTGGTTAAGATTATTGTGCCCAAGCTTTTTTTCTAACTCTTCTAACCCTAAAAACAAAAATGAGAAGAGTGAGGCCCAGAGATCTGGGTAAGTTTGTGTTTTCCTTGATCTTAATTTCTGCATTTGGGTGCTCTCTGGAATTTCCTGGCTAGTCTACAGAGTTCTGCATTGTGTTAATACTCAAGCCCCTTAAGGTCCTCTTTCTTTTCATTTATGCAACTCTAATACATAGAACCAAGACTAACCCAGAATGGCAGCAGCAACTCCATCCTCACAGCTCTAGGTATCACTTAGTAGCTCTCAAATCAATAACTCACGAGCAATGTGGCTCATTCCTACACATCCATGTCTTTGAGCTGCCATCTAGAGACAGTCTGCACCCATTCACCAAGCATTTGTTAAGCACCTACTGTGTGCCACATGATAGGGACACACAAAGGTCAATAAGATCGGCCTCAGACATCCCAGGTTCTCAATCTAAGGTCCATAATGGTTTTCAGTGGATTTATAAACACTCTAAAATTGTGTGGAATGTTTTGTATTTGTACCAAGATGCTCACATTTTTCCCTCCAGAGAGAAAGTTCATAGTTTTTATCAAATTCTCTAAGGAGGTTGTAATCTAGAAAAGGTTAAGAATCACTGACTGTCCGATCAAGACAGAAATTCAACAAATATTTAGAACATAATATAGCTCTACTGTGGATATATGAATGAATTGCCATAGACTGTGGAAGCAGGAGCAACTAACACTTTCACCTGGGCATGCAGGTGGATCAGGGCCCCTCAGCAGATGATGTCAGCAGGGACTAAGGGCATAGTGAGAAATGGATAGGTGGGAAGCAAGTTAAAGGGTATTTCATGGCATAAATGCAGGCCCAGTGGATCTAAACTGTCCTGAGCTAAGAAATGCACATATGGTTTTAATGGGAGGGGGGTGTACAGGCTGTGAGGACTTGTGAGATGGGAGTGAAGGAGGAGGGTTGATTCTTGGAAGTCAGTGCCTAGGATATTCTAGATGAATAGAAAGGGGGGGGGGCTATCAGAGATAGTTGGGAGAAGGTACAGGAGAGAGTCCCTGATATGTCCCTAACATGTAATTTCTAAAGCAGAAATCTGACCTCTGGAAACAGGTTGCCTGAGTCTCAATGAAGGTCAACTTCACATCTCGGCTTCCCCTTCCTGAAAACTGGGCTTGATATTTGATAAATAAATCATGCAATCTTTCCTTCACACCCTGCCCCAAATAAAAACATTCACCACTTCACAATTGGCCACTGTGAGCCCCTGACAATCAATTACCCATCGGAGATGAAATTATTGTTTAATGGCTCCTGGAATGGTCTCCCACTCCGACATTCATCACAATCAATAATGCATCAGCAGGGACAAAAGAAATTACCTGCCTCCCGCTAAGTGAAAGAGCCCATTTATATGCAGCATGACCCCTTCATGCCCACTGAGCAGGTCCCCACAGATGGGTTTCCACATTGGTGAGCTCCTCACTTCAGGGAGATGGGTAAGTAAGCTCTTGGGTGAGTAGGTACGCCACTGCCCACTCAGGCTGTATGGGGTCAAAGCAGGTCTGGTGGGTGGGCCAGAGATGGGGATGATGAACACATGATAATAACTGATCAAATTTATAATGAACCAGTTGACATTCTCCCCATACTTTTTTAGTGTACATTACATCTCTATGGTTTTTCTATAGAGATAGACAGGAAGTATTTCCTTATAGACATTTTGTAGGCCACTAGGTTTGGCTTCTGGTGAATCATGGCTTTGCAGGGCGACCATTCCTGTGTAATGACCATAAATGAAATTTTTGTCTTAGCTTTTTCCCACCCATAAAATGGGCTTAATAATATTGACCTTAGAGGGTTATTAGAGAATTAAATGAAAAAGCATATGTGATGCACATAGCAGGCATTTCTTTCCTTCCCACCTATATTTGGAAAAATATTCCATAAATAGTGTGATTCAACCTGACATTGTTGATGGGTGAGTTTAATTTAAACAAGACAAGATTAAGAGAGGAATCATATTTTAAATTTCAGTCCCAAAATCTTAGAGCACTTGCATGCTATTTCAATGTTTATACATCAGCAAATAACACAAAGATATCGGTTCTATTATTAGATCAGCTCAGAGGCATTTTAACCAAACCAGAATCCAAGATACATAATTTTCCCTCCTTTCCTCCCTCTGTTCATTCATCCATCCATTCACTTATTCATCAGTTGAATTTTTATTGGGTACTAACTATTGGCCAGCTGCTATGGTAGGCCCTGGAGATACACAAATAATAATGTATCCCACCATCTTTCTTGAAGAACTTATAGTATAGTGGAGAAAAAGAGTTCTAAGTAAATAACCATAGAGTAGTGCAGTGAGTACCAAGTCTCATTAAATAGGCATGGAAGGCTTCAGTGAGGAGGTGAAGCCTGAGCTTTCTCCCACCACAAGGGCAGAAGATTGCTGCTGCACAAGGTAGGAAGGGCCTGGGGGAGGGGGGGGAGGGTGTCTTCCTGCTGATTACTCATGATTTCCCTCATCAGTTCCTTACCTTTTTTCCAATCTCAGTATTTTGTTCTGTGCTCATTTTGCAGATAAACTAATCCAAGCGAAGCGAGTATTTCGTCTGAACTCATAGAGAGGTTGGGCATAGAGCTCGACCTGGAATTCATTTGTCCTGATTCCCAGCCGAGGGTTTTGAATCCTTTGCTGTGCCTGTGGTGTCCCTTAGAGAGAAAGAGCTTCAGCCCTCAGCAGGATCCGCACCCTGCTAAGCTGTGCTGGGGAAGGCTGACATAAAAATGAAAATGCTCTCATTGTAAGACATGCAAATAGATAATAGTAATGCCATACAGTGGGTGTTTAGTAGAAGGAGTATAACAAAGTAGTAAGGATGCACAGAGAAAGGAAAGATCAACTTTACGGGGTGGGGAGACAGCTTCCCAGGTAGGTTGGCATTTGAGAAGTTAATAACAGCTATCATTGCTAGAATCTGCATAGCTCGGCTCACATCGGCCTTGAAGTAACAACGAATTCTAGGATTATATAATTTCAACATTGCACCTGTTTGTCACCCAGCTGCCCCGCCTTCTTGCCACGTGGGCTTCCTGACTAAAACTGAAATTTACTTCTTCAACCACATGCTTAGTTCTTCCCTGTCTGAGGTTCCTTTAGAGCCATGTCTGGATGCCTGGCAATACTGGAGCAACAAGGCGTGTGTAAATGCGGCACTCTGCCAGGGGAGGAGTGTTTTATTATGATTAAAAACGTTATTCCTTAAAACAACCATCTATATTGGTAATTATGTGCTGAGGCCCATCAGCTTTGTGCTCTGAAGGGTGCCGCGTTATTGTCAAGAACACTCCATTGCTTGCCTGTTGTTTTACAATCTCGGTTCGCAGGTTAGGTTCCATCCTAAATGTTAGTGGAGAAACCAAGAAGAGACAGTGGGAAATCCAAAACTGTGGATGTGCTTCACCGAGACGGATCCCTGCTTCCCTGCAGAGCTGGGCATGGATCTCACCCCCCTTAGAGACTGCAGGCCCCTCTCTCCTGCAAAACGAGGAACATGAAATGTGGGGACTCTGAACAGAAAGGCAGATGTGTGGAGGGGCCTCCACAGCCCAGGCAGACCCGGCCTTTGATCGCGTCTGATGTTTCCCTGACAACCTCGTTTTGAATTTATTTTCCCATTGGCTAAACATCCTGAACACTCATTACTGTGAGTTAACGAGACCTCTCTCTTGCTTATTCACCCTCTTCTACTCTGTCTCACGCTCCCTCTCCCCCTCCTTCCCTTGCTCTTTTTCAACACAAATTACAGGGGCTTATTTTAGTCAGAGTTTTATAAAATCAAAATCAAGTAAGTACATTTCTCTGTAACTTGTTTTTCTCGTAATGATATACCACAGAAGTTCCTTTGGGTCAATAGATACAGATGGAACAAGAACACGTTAGTTTCATTAGTTGAGAAACGTTTTGTGGTGCGCATGCTCCTCGGCGTTCCGCTCCTTCCGACGTGCAGTCACCACAAACGCCGCTGCCGTCGATGTCTTTGTACATATGCTCTTCAGTACACCACTTCATTTTTAGGTTTAGGTGCTGATGTGTGTGATTTATGGACAAAGTATATTTTGAATTTTACTAGATCGTGATCTTGCCAGATTATTGTAGCTATTCACACTCCTACCAGCAATGTCTGAGAGGGCCTTACCTCTAGGATTCTTATCAGGTTAAAATCTCTTTTAAAACGCAAATAACAGAATTAACAGTGCCTACAATTTAAACAGTCCTTTTGAAGTTTACAGAGTGCTTTTTATCGCCATTATTATCTCATCCAAACCCCATTAAAGTCCTTTTGGGTGATTCCTCCAGAAGCAGAACTTCGGGACCTGAGTGCAATGCAGTTTCCCCAGGGACTGGAGCACTAGCTGAGGTCAGAGGGACCGCAGGTCCAGAACTGAGGACTCCAGGGCGCTTTCCCTGTATCCAGCCCCATCTTCATTGTTAAGTGTAAATTATTTAATTTCAGGTGCAGTGATAAAGGGTTCTGTGTCTCTGCTCACAGCCCGGCCCTACTACTAGCTACCTGGCTGGCTTTGGGCAAGTTATTTCACTTCCTGCACCACCAATTATCTGTAAAATGAGTGACTAAGTTAGATGCTCTCTGTGGTCTCTTCTCCCTCTAACAGCAATGTCTCCACCATGACTGACAGATCCGGACAAGGTCCAGAGGCCAGAGGAAAAAGGAATTCTAAAGGGTGCAGTGTAGAGTGGGCAAAAAGAGAAAGACATTCTTTAAAATCGCAGAACACTGTACAAATAATGTGTTTTTGCATATTGTGGATTAAAACAATACAGTTTGGAATATCTAGTGTCATACCTGACCCACACAGCTCCTGACACTTGTTAAGGACTTAGTACTGTACTGGGATTATTGATACTAGTGGCAGCCCAGCTGGTAAGAGTAGAAATGGGAATTACTTGGTTTCTTCTTTTAGTGACTTGGGGCAAATACTTACATATTCTTGGAGCACGTGCTCATTAGCTACTGATAAATTCCAGCATTTGGAAACTTAGATGTGCCAGACAGAGCGTGAGTACTTAATGTACACCGAGCTCTCTTCCCTGGGCGATAGTTGCATTCTCTACAAGGACTTTCCTGGAAGATTCTTCAGGTCAGATAGACTTCCATCTGCTCAACTGACTATGGAGGTTTCTTCTAGACACCTCATCTCAAGGTTAGGCCTTTTTCCTACCACCCACACAGTTTCACCTGTTCTATTGATTAATTTTTTTCTGATTATAAAAGTAAGACATAATAATTATAAAGGTAAAAGTAACCATTAACAGGAGTATAAATAGCCTTCTAGCCATTGAAAACAGGCTTTTTAAAACAAACACAGCTGAGGCCAAACTATGTGTTTATAATTTTGAGTTCTATTTCTCCACCTACCAATATATAACATGAGCATTTTTTGTACCTCCCCCAACCTAGATGAAAGTCCAGCTTTTCCCATCAGGTGCAGGTAGAAAAGCTGGGAAGAGAAAGAAGTTTTACAGATGCCCATTATCTTTCAAGATAATGACTTTACTCACTGTTGAAATAAAGTCATTGGATCTTTGGCTCTAAGCGAATAAATGAACAATTCCTTCCTCAGGAGGGAAAGCTGGGCAGTGCCCTGAGAGTGGAGGGGAGGGTTTCTGGCCCGGGGCTGAGGTTGCAGTCTGCGGAGAAGGTCCCAAGAGTTCCCTCTCCGGAAACGTGTTTCCCTTCGTGTCTTCAAGAAGACAACATGATGAAATAGAGTCTGTTGGCTACCGATGCCTTGATTTGATTTATTTCCCTATGAAAAATGTCAAGATATGGGATGATTGGGTTGAAGATACATATTTTGAAATTTCTGCATATACGTGCAATTTATTTTAAAACTCTATGTGAAAATAGTTTAAAACTATAAAGTGACATCCAAATAACACTAAAATCATCATTGCCATTAAATTTAATTTGGTTGTTTGGGGGGCCTCATTTTTAGTCTGTATTTTAAATACTTAAGTACTTGTGAATGTTGATTAGGTCACATACATTTCTTCATCTGCAAAATTAGTACTATTATTAATGCCAACTTTATTTGCTTTTTTTGAGTATCATATGAAATAATGTAGACAAATTGCTTTGTAAATTATAAAGTAGTAAACAGATGTCATCAATAATAATAATAATGTTATTAACAGCCATCCTTTCTACCTTTCTATTATCTGAAGCATTTTCAGTAAAGCTTTTCATATCTTTAATTTCTACTGAGGAGTATTGGAGATGTCCCAGAAAGAGAAAAAACAAGTCCTGGTTATGTGGTCCACAGTGACTTTTTATATTGCTGTTTGATGGATGAAGTGGAGAGACTGATGCTATCCCTGGATACTTCATGGCTTTATGGCTATGACACTTAGAATACTATATATTATTAAATATTATGTATAATATATATTATGTATATAAGTGTATTGATTAAATGGCATTGTGCTTGACATATCAACATGGTTTATTAATGATTATTATTAGTTCAATATTACCATTAGCCTCATGATAAAAGGCAATTGTCACATGTTTTGGCTGAGCACGGAGGGTAGGTTCAGATTGGATAGAGGAGGGATCTGAGGCTGCTGAAGGTGTTTCTCTAAGAAATCTTTGTAAAATGAATAATATGAAGATTTAAAAAAATATTTTATATATTGATTTTAGAAAGAGGAGAGAGGGGAGGGGATGGAGAGGAGCAGGAGGCATCAACTCATAGTAGTTGCTTCTTGTATGTATGTGCCTTGACCAAGAAACCCCAGGATTCAAACTGGTAATGTCAACATTCCAGATTGACGCTCTATCCACTGTACCACCACAGGTCCGACAATATTAAGATTTTAAAAAACACATATAAATATTATTACCTTTATTAATAATAATGCAACTGACCAAATGATACTGGAAATTATATTATGGGGCTCAGTTTTTAAAAATCAAAATAGCAGGCAAAGTACTAAAAGAAAGTAATGTGGGGGATCACTAAGGCAAGAAACAGGGTTTTGATTCTGGTTTTGTCTTGTATGCACTGTGTGGGGGAGGAGCCGGAGTTTTGCCTCCTGACTTGTGAGAAGCTGGCACCGAACCTGGAATTCACCTCACGCTGCACTCCAGAGTGGTTATCCCACTCAGCCTGCTCCAGACTCAGGGGCCGCCCCGCCACTGCAGGAGGGCTCTCCAGGCAGAGACTCCTTTAAGTTTGGGGGAAGGAAGTTGTATTGGAGGTCAGGCTTCCTACAGACAGGATGTGGAGCCCTGGGAATTGAGGCAGTGTTTCTGAGCAACGCTGGCAAATGAAGCTGGGGATGTCGGGGTGGAGATGAGCAGGCACTGAGGTCAAACCTGGGAAAGGAGAAGAAAGAGAGAGGCAAATAGAAATCACTCCGTGCCTGTGTGTAGCTGTAATCTAACATGACTTTCCCCTCTGTTGGCAAAGGGGGACACATGATGTTAACATTCATTATCATGTCATATTCGATCGACTGCCAAAATTTATTATACTTTCTGCTGTTACACACTGAATACTGACAAAACCCATTCCTTGCCCAAGAAAGGTCTCTGCTTTCTAATTTTCACAGAATAACAGGGAGGTGGAAGGCCATCAATACCAGAGTAATGAGTGTCAGAGTGAGGCCAGGCCTGCAGCACCTTCATTTCCGAGCAGCCGGGGAAAAAGGAGGGAAGAAGAGGCGATGGAGGATGTCTATCTGTCTCAGGAAAATACAGCACTCAGATGTGGCTGGGTGTTTAACTTGGTGCTGAGAGTGGAGCTGGTGGGGTCACTTGCCTGGGCGTGTCAGTGCAGAGAATCAGCCATGTGACTTCATGCAATCTTCTAATAAGAACTGAGGACAGCAATACAGGAAGGAGGAGAAGCCACTTCCACCATTAATTTAATCCAGTTTACTGGTGTACCTGTATTTTGCCTAAGTTAATTAACTAAAAACTGTTTACTGAACATTCCTTATGGGCCAGGCATTGTGCCAAGCTCCTAGGGATACAGGAATAGACAGACACAATTTTTCAGAATATAAATCTCATGGGGACTGGGGATAGACAATCTAACAGCTTTTGGACAATGTGCTAAATGTGGTAATGGAGTAGTATCATTGAGTCACTCAAATATTTATTAAAACTCGTTGTTAAGACACTGAGATAGATGCTGAAAATATGGACACAAACAGGCTCACTGTCCTCTGACACTTCACAGAGAGCGCTGGGGAGGGCAGGGAGACCGAGCTCGCGGACCGCATCACCACACCGGAAGGGGAATGAGGACAGGAACAGCGCTGAAGCAGACTCTTGGCGGGTAACTGGCAGCCAGGCAGCTGTGGCAGCAGGGGTTCAGGAGGAGGGACCAGGGTTATAGGCTCACAGCAAGAAAGAGAATGTCTGGTTGAGAAGCTGCCCCGAATGCTGGTGTGCTGGGGCACAGGGGTGTGTGGGTGGAGGGGCGTGGAGCGTCACCACTCCCGCCTGCACAGTGGGGCAGGGGAAGGCAGGTACTGGGGAAGTCACTACTCCAGGCATCGTTTGCTCTGTATCCTATTACTCCCTATTTAGGAGTCCTTTTCTTATTTTTACCCTATTCCTTCTTCCCCTTTATCTTAAAGTACATGTCAATCAGCATTTTCTTCAAAGTATTAAGTTACAATAGCTGATTAACTCATGGGGACTTACATTTTAATGGTGACTTCTAAATTCAATGGTGATCAGAATTCAGACCTTAGACCCCAGAGAACTGAGTGGGAACTAAGGGGAGGTAGTAGACTTTCCCAGGACCTCTCACATTTAAGCGACCTGTTCATAATACTCATCTGCATATGGGAGGTGAGCACAGAGAAAGTGAATCCTGGGTGCTCTAAATTCAGGTAAATCTGGGCCTGAAAAACCCAGGCCAGAGCTGTGCAATTGCCTGAGTCCCCAAGGATCGTACTCAGGCATAGATTCTTGTTGTATTATTTAAAGACAGAAAATTCCAGAGAGGTTTTGTGTTTTTTTTTTACATTTATCTTAGTCCTGACGAACATCATGAGGAATCTAAAATATCCTTGATGGGAGGCCAGAGACTCAGTGTTTCAAATGCCAAAGGAATAGCTCGCATATGGAAAGCTGAGGTTTTATTTATACTAGAATGATTCAGATTTGCTGGAGCCCTAAGGATGGGTCAACTAAGGTAAAGTTAGCTTACCAGCTTCCTGTAAACCTACAGATACATTTGCATCTTTGTTTGTACAAATTAAAATAATCATTTACATACACATTTGCATACTGTAGAAATCCTGTGTACATAAGATTAAATTAATTAGTTACTCTGATATGTACATTATATCCAGCAAGTATAACAATGAGGTATTGTGGAAATAGCTCAGGCTTTGAAGACTTTCTTGTATCTACCACTTATTTAACTATATGACTTCTTTTTGAGCCTCAGTTTTTTCACATATAAAAATAAGTAAAACAATATATCTATTGTTTAGTGCTCAGTTAAATAATAGATACAAAACTCCTAGCACAATGCCTGGCACAGAGAGGGTGTGTGATATAAATATGTTCTTTTGACAATTCAAGGTTGAGCCCAAAGAAGAGCATAAAGCCAGTCTTCAGCTCTGGCCGTGTAGCTCAGTTGGTTAGACCATCATCCTGATATGCTGAGGTTGTGGGTTCAATCCCTGGTCAGGACAAATATAAGAATCAACCAATGAATGCATAAATAAGTGGAACAACAAATCTCTCTCTCTCTCTCTCTCTCTCTCTCTCCCTCTCTCCCTTCTTTTCTATTTAAAATTAAAAGTCTTTGGTAGAAGCCTCTGCCTTCTCTAGGTCATTATCCAAGGAGGGGAAGAGTGAGCCACTGGATAGTCATCAAATAAAAATAAGCTGATCTGACTGCATGGCTTGATATCCCGCCATTTTAGGAAACATCACCCTTCTCAGAGTCCCATTCTTCTTCTTAACCAGTGTGGATTCCATGTTCAGAGATGAATCCACATACACCAGGGACTCTGTTCCTTTGCTTCTCTATGACTTCTTCATGCTCACTTGGGGAAGTCCATCTTCTGCTTACTTTCTGTGTGGACCATGACAGGCGCAACTGAAAAAGACTGGAGGAGAAGACTGGTAAGCATGTTAGGTAGAGTCTCTTGGAAGCAGATGCCAAGATGGAGTTTGAGGTGGGTAGGGGAAGGGGTAGCCCATCTGAAAGATAGCGCTGAGGAGGGAGCAGGGTAGTCAAGAAAGACTTCCAGACTACGAGGCAGATCCAATTACATGAGAGAGGAAGGAGGGTCTTGGATTTAGCTGCAGCACTGGTGGAGTCTTGGCCAGCCCCAACGAGGAGCACTGGTGCGGAGACTGCCAATGGAGCAGTCCCACCAGGGGACTCTGTGCTCAGTTCTGGCCGAGGAGCTGCCAAAAAGAGCATGGCTTTGACTCAAATGCCTGTCAGATCCCACAGCACAGGGGGGCTGTTAGCTAACTGCCCTCCTCCAGATGACTGCCACTTACCTCCTAAAGGGAGTCTGAGATACACCCCTCCATGGCTACCACACAGACTACTGGGGTTCCTTTAGCTTAAGACCAAAAATATCACATGGATCTTCAGCACTGCTGGCCAAGCTGACAGTTCCCTTACATAATTAATTCTCCCTCATCTGAGATGACTACTTCACAGCTTCATTTCTCTCCTCAAGATCTCTTCTCAGATAATTTCATACTTCATGTCGAGACAACAGCAGAACTCAGAAGTAGTGCACCACCCTAACCATCGCGACTCCTACATCTGTACCCACATACTTGGCTTTCTTTTCCATCAGAGCTGTGCTCTGTGCCTGCTCCCGTCTAAAGCAGACCCTCTCATTTGTGTATGACATCTACCGTCCCCCCACCTGGCTGGAGTTGCTCAAGAGTCTTGCTCCTTGCTTACCACCCAGCAGGGAGACTTCTAGTTAGCATCTTACTTCTGCTTTCCTTCTTGAGGCGGCTGACTGTACTTCATTTTTTTACTTCTAATTTTTTCTGGACCTCAATCTACTGAAGAGTTTGTTGTCCCCACCACAGCAGTGAAATTGTTTGGTTGAACTCATCATCTACATTTTATCTCACTTGACTTCTCAGCCACATGTCACAGTTTTATTTTGCTTGTCCTTCTTGGAAAACGTGCTTCATTTCGTTTCAAAGACATGGTACTCCTGGTTTCCTTCTTATCACTGGTCATGCCTGAGTCTCCATCCTAGTATCTTCTAATCCCCAAATCTCTCAGCTTGGAGTGCTGTGGGGCTCAGTTTTTATACCTCTATTCTACTTGAATTTACTTCCCACTTCCATGTCTTTACATAACAAATTGCTGACATCTTTTATCTCTAGCTCTGTCTCTTCACTGACTTCCAAGTGATGTGTCTAAACATCTCTGCTTGGATATCTTTATTTTTTAAATTATTTTTTTAATTTATTCATTTTAGAGAACACACAGAGAAAGAGAGAGAGAGAGAGATAAAGAGAGAGAGAGAGAGAGAGAGAGAGAAAGGGAAGGGGGAGGAGCAGGAAGCATCAATTGCCACACATGCCTTGACTGGGCAAGTCCAGGCTTTTGAACTGGCGACCTCAGTGTTTCATTTCGACGCCCGATCCATTGCACCACCACAGGTCAGGATGCTTGGATATCTTAGAGATAGTAAGTTAAAAACAGAATCTTGATTTCTGCCCCTTTTTAGTTGAATTTTGGGGGGTGCTATTGGCTAATAAAATTATACAGATTGCAGGTATACAATTCTACAATACATCATCTGTAAATTACATTATGTGGTCACCACCCCAAGTCAAATCTTGCTTCTGTCACCATCTGTCCCCTTGTACCCTCCTCCGCCTCGCCAACCCTCTTTCCCTCCTGCAATTCTCACACTGTTGTCTGTGTCTATAAGTTCTTTTTCTTTGCTTAATCCCTTCATCTTTTTCAGCCAGCCTCCAACCCCCATCCCCTCTGACAGCTGTCAGACCTTCCTCTAAACTTCCTTCTCTCCCATTTATCCAGGTATTCAGACCCAAATTCTTATTGTCATCCTAGACTCCTCTTTCACACCCCACCTCTAAACTATCAACAAATTATCCAGGCTTGACCTTTGAAATATATCTAAGGTGAGATTATTTTTCACTTTTTCCATTTCCACCCTCTACTCCAAGCTCACTGTACCTTTTTTGCACTAAATAAGAACCTCCTAACTAATCTCTCTGCTGCTCAGGCTCTATTCTTCACATAGCGATGAATCAGGTCATTCCTCTGTTAACAAGACTCTGATGGCTACCATCGCACTAAGTGTTCTGGTTTTAAATTATCCTTACATTTAGCTATAAACAGCAATATTTTGTATCCCCTAAAATTCATATTTTAAAACCTTACTTCACCAATGTAATGGTATTAGGACGTAGGGTCTTTGGGAGGAAATTAAGATTTGATGATGTCATAAGGGTGAAGTCAGAGAGCTTGCATCTTCCTGTTCTCCACCACGTGATGATACAATGAGAAGCTGGTAATCTGCAATGGGCAAGAGGACTCTAACCAGAACTCGACTAGGCTGGAACCCTGATCTTGGACTTCCAACCTCCAGAACTGTGAGAAATAAATTTCTGTTGTTTATAAATTACCCAGTTTGTGGTATTTTTGTTATAACAGTCCAAGCTGACTAAGACAAACAGCAACCATTTTTATTATGTCTCCTGATTTTGTGGGTCAGGAATCCAGGCAAGGTTGAGCTATGTGATTCTTCCATTCCACATAACATTGACTGGCATCATTTAGTAAGATTTAGCTCGAAGCTCTTCTGGTCCACGGGGTTCACGATGGCTTTACTCTCATGCCTGGTTCCTTGACAGGGAGAATTGAAAGGCGAAGCTCCACTGTGCCTATTCAGACCCCTTTTTCCTATCATGTAGTCCAGGGTATCTCCATATTGTTTCTCTAGCAAGACTTACACATGGTAACTAAGGGCTCTTGGAGACCAAAATAAAAACTGGCAATTCTTCTATAGCTTTTGTCCAGGACTGGCTCATTATCACTTCTGCCACAGCCCATTGGGCAAAGCTATCACAAGCCAGCCCAGATCCAAGGGAAGGAAAAACACACCTATCTTCTCAATGAGAGGGCCAAGAGAGAAATTGTGACCACTTTGAATTCACCAAGCTAAAAATACAATTAATATTCTTCTTTATGGAGTATAATACCTACCTGAAGGGTCACTGTTCACCACTCGCACTTCACTTACGCTCATTTCATTCCAGTTATTATAGTTCAGTGGATAGAGTGTCAGCCTGGTGTATGTATGTCCTGGGTTCAATTCCTAGTCAGGGCACATCTGCTTCTCTCCCCTTTTTCTCCCTCCCCCCGCCTCTGTAGCCAGTGACTCGATTGGTTTGAATGTTGGCCTTGGGCACTGAGGATAGCTCAGTTGGTCCAAGTGTCACCCTTAGGTGCTAAAAGTAGCTTGGACTGATTTGAGTATTGGCTCCCAGTAGGGTTGCCAGGTGGATCCCAGTTGGGGTGCAGGCAGGAGTTTTTTTCACTATCTTCCGACCTCTCACTTAAAATAAAAAAAAAACATTTATACATGCTGAATAGTCCCCAAAATAAACTCATGCCGATCTCCCTCTCTTTATTCAGGCATCTGCTCAAAGGTATCACTTAGAGACTCCTCCTCTCACCTGGCTTGCTTGGCCTCTCACTTCCTCTAATCCACAAGATTGTTTTTCACAGCCCTAGCCATCATCTGACCTTATGTAACCTAAATAAACTATGGTTTGATTATTCTTCATCTTTCCACTGGAATGGAGTTTTGTTAGGTTGGTTTGTCTCATCCTCCTCTTCCCCTTCCTTCCCCTCCTTCTCCTTCTCCTTCTCCTTCTCCTTCTCCTTCTCCTTCTCCTTCTCCTTCTCCTTCTCCTTCTCCTTCTCCTTCTCCTTCTCCTTCTCCTTCTCCTTCTTCTTCTTTGCTCACCACTGAATCTCTAGCTTCTAGAAGAGTGAGGACACTTAGAAATGCCTCAAAAAATGTTAAGTGTTGGTGAAATCAGGTAAGTCCTCTGTCTTCACAGAGCTAGCAGTCACATGTGGAGACCGGGTAGCAATATAGCTCCTCTTATCCTCCCAGGCACCACGTTAGAACTGGCTTGACTTAACTTGTATTTATTTGCTATAATTGTATGTGGGAGTCAAGGGAAAGGAAACTCCCAAATGTGGTGATAGGAAAAGTCTCCAGAGGGCTTCCTTCCAATCACTGAAGCTGGCAGACCCCAGTGCTTTCTGTTTGGCTTAAGTATATCAGTATAGTCGAAGCATATGGATAGGGGGAGAGTGGTGGGTTCGCAAATGCTCTTGACTTGCGATGGTGGTGTGTGGGTTGAAGTAGAGTGTTCAGTCAGCACGAACACTTTTCCTGAGAATTCTATGATAAAAATGAGTTTGAAATACTGTGGCTCTGCCAGCAGATTGTTTTATTCTTTATTAATTCTCAGCACAGATCCTGTCGCATAATCGGCACTCAATAAATAGAAGTAAAATAGTAAATTCTACTGGGGATTACATATGTGGCTTCTGATGAAGTCAAATGTGAAGCTGGATGCTACAAATGAGAACCCTGGCCAACTCTGGTTAGTGCTGTTGGCTGGAGGCAAAAGTGTAAAGAGAGAAATCTGTGGCTTATCCTGCTTATAACTCTCAAAGACTGTTATGGCCACTGTGGTTGAAAACAACAGAGCCCCAATATGAACTAGCTAAAGCCAAGTGGCCACGCTGATATTAGGTACCATGGGGTGTCTTGTGGAATTCATAGAGTGTGAATACCAAGGTCGATCTGGGAAGGCCAAGAGGCAGCTGTGTCTCTGGAGGAAGCATCGCTGATACTTGGAATGCTGGCAGGAGCCTCTTCATAGTGCACATCAGTTTTCCCTGTTGTGTTGGCATCCTTGTCTCATCCTGGATATCAATTTCTACATATGGTGGAAAACATGGCCAACTATAATATTCAAGAGTCATGGTTTTGGTGAGATGAAGGAGGCCATATGAATCTCTCGTAAACTCAACTTCAGTAATTAAAGAGGAGAGAACTCTTGGTCCAACTGGTTATAGGTTAGCACATCCTGAACAAATCAACTGTGGTTAGAAGTTAGACTTAGATAAGAACACAGTAGCTCACACAGAACTGTAAGAATTGGGGGATGGGAAGATGGTTCTCAAAGAGGAACAATCATGCAACTGTCGGCCTCACCCACCTTCTGTGAAGGTAACCCACATATAATCCTTCTGAAGGACAGAAACTGTGTTTTCCTCCATGTGGCCACTCCTGTCTACAGATGATTGTGTTTTTGCCTAATGGCAGCACATCCATATTCTTCATAAGTTATGCACTAGTTCAGAAGGAAAATGTGGCTGAGAGATGTGATCCTGAGAGAAGGACCCACAGCTGATTCCCAGAGCGAGCTTCCTGGATTTCTACTGACATTCCAGTATCAGCCTCGGTCTATCCATAATATTAGAGTAAACACTTTCATAGGAGGAAGGTTGGCCTCTGATTCTTGAACCAAATCTTTAAAGGGAAAGTTTGTCCTCATGGTTCTCTGTCCCTACATCCTTGGTGGCATGCTCTGCCTCCCTGGCTCTGCCTACTTCTAGAGAACAGATTAGGAATTCAAGGGACTGGCTATTTATGGTGAAAATGAAGAAGATAAAAAGGACCCTCCCTCCCATTTTACAGATGATGAAACTATAACTATATGAGATGGTTACAGAGTCAGACATTTGGCTAGGGGTTAGACAGTGGGGGAAGGAATCCAAACCAGGTACTTCAACTCCAACTCCAATTACTTTTTTTTTTTTATCATAGTGGCCTCACCTTTGGTTATTACACTAAAACAGTTAAGGTTTAGGACTCTAATTGATCTAATAAATAACACTTATGAGAAAAAAATTTTAAAAATTGTACTTTCACTTAGGTTTTTACTTAGGCAGCAATATAAGCAGCATCCTGCAGTATAAAATTTAAATTTACTTGTTATGTGCCACACACACACACATACACATACACACACACACACACACACATACACAGCACCTTAATTAAGGAAAACTACACAGTTCTACATTAAATTAATATTGCCCTCTGAAAATATGTTTTGATTAAGGTATTTATCTGCAATGATTGACTAACTTTAATTAATACCTTTGGGAATAGTACTATTTTAGAAAATTGTCATAACTAAATATTACAGTTTCATTTAAATTTAACAATAATTGCTCGATCAACACCTGTAGCGGCTGATGCTTCTCTGAGTGAGGACGGAAGCAGAAGTTAGGCTTAGGTGGCCACAAGCCAAGGGACACCTAGCACTCTCGGCAGCTGACAGAGGCAAGGGAGGGTTCTCCCCTAGACCTGCTGAAGAAAGTAGGGCCTGCTGACACTTCGATTTTGAATTTCTGACCTTCAGCACTGTAGAAGAATACATTTCTGTTATTTTAACTCACATGGTTTGTGCCAGTTTGCTACTGCAGCTACAGTACTAAATTCAATACACTTCCTTTTTTCTTATAAGAAATCTTTAGTTTCTTTCGCCTCTACTTCCTTGAGCTAATTCATAATATTTGCTTTATGATTTGGTCCTGTTTTGAAAAGCAGTATTAACTATTTACTAAGTTTCAGGCACTGCTTCAAGGATTATCTTCTTTAAACTTCACTACAAACTTATAAACAGAACATATTACCTCCTTTCATGTGCAGAAAAACTTAGAGAGGCTAAACTAATTTTTTCATCGATCACAGAGAGGGAAGGGAGAATGATCAGGATTTGAACCAAGGCCATCTGAGTCAAGAGCCCACAGCTGTACCCTCCAGGGTTTAGTTTTGAATCTAAAGACCTGCTCTGGCTGCCTTAAGGCTTCAGAGACTTAGGCATTTCAGAAAATTCTGCATCTTTGGCTAGTTACTTCCTCGCCTGCACTAATCTGTATAGGACGTGACCTGTTACCTGTCCCCCACATCCAGGTACCTCCCTAGTTAAAGAAAAAGAAAGAAAATAGCTGCGCCCTCCATGCATTTTCCTTCCTTCATCATTTCAGCTTGCTTTAAACTCACTTCTGTGCCCATGCTTTTACTGTATTCTAAAATTACAGGAGAGGTAAATGTGGAGACGGTTCTACTGTGACATACCCTGATCACCTCTTTTCAGTCACACTGAAGTTATAATATAGCAACCAGTCTTCTAATCCTCTATGAAATCTGTCCTCTCAACTGACACATTGAATTATTATTATTATTATTTTCATACAATACTAGAAATCATCCTTTAGATTTTCCAGTGAAAGACTTCTAGCACTTGTATTAAAGGGTTAGGACTAGGCTTGCCCTTTCTCTCTCTTAAATTTACTGAACATTTAATGAAATTTCAGTAAGGGAAACATTTGTCAAGCATACTTACGCAGCAGTTTTCTTACATCAAATGTGACATTAGGATGAGTCCTTAACTGATTGTTTTCTTGGCATAAGCCATTATTTCTCATTCTAAGTAGATGAGAAGCTGAACAAAGCAATTAAACTTTACCACCCTTTCCCTGGGACTCTACCAGATTTGTTAATATGTTTGTGCTATCTAAGCCTCCCTGGCTCTCCTTGTCATTAACAGTCCCCCTTCTACCAATACCCTTACACGTGATATAAAGGATATATGAAGACACCCAAACCATCTCCAAAAATATTGAAGAGGCAGGGGAGGAAAGTGGGCATCATGGCTAAGCACCATCCCCTCCTATTACACATCCGTACTTGCACACACACACACACTCATACCAGCACTTTTTTAAAAAAGAAGTTCATCTAGTCAGGATTATTTATGTAAATACTTTAAAGAATGGGCCTAAAGATATTTTTTTTTCTCAGCAGCCTTTTGAGCAGTTTCTCTCTTTTTCCTGTTTTCATCTGAGCAGTATTTTAATGTCTTTAACTGTATAGTTTTATGTGTCACCACTGATTCTAGTCGCCAGATAAATACGGCTGAGTGCTGGCATAGATCTTCTTTATGGGGTATATATATACACAAACTTGCTTCCACATTGGTACACGTGCTCCGTATTTTTGGAACCTGAAGCTGACAGGAGAAATAATAAACCAACTTTGTAAAGTAACAGATTCCCAATAGTTTAAGGCATTGAGGAAATCTTGACAACCCTCTTTATTATGATGTATAGACAGCGCTCATATAGCAGTGAACATTTATTTTGTTGCTACCAAGTTCTAGGCACTCTGATAGGCATCGGAGATCCCACCGTGATTAAAATATGGGCTCCACTTGAGAATTTGAAAGTCTTGAGAGGCAGGCATAGATATAAATGAGATGAAACAAACAATGCAATAATTTAAATGGAGTACCTTGGGAGCCCAGAGAAGAGAGCAACCAAGCGTTTTCCAAGAATAGGGTCAGCAAACCGTCAGAGCACAACTGAGTTCAGTGGCTTCCTAAGAAAGAACAAAGGGCTAACCGAAGTGGATACAGAGCTGAAAATAACAATCTTACCTGGAAAACACAGGACAGTAAGTGGTTGACAAATTGCTCAATGCTTATTTCTTCCTTAAGAAACGGAAATATTACAAGTCACTGTGAACAAGTTTTCCTGCTTGCCAAGGTCTGCCCCTGTCTCATGCGGGAGAAGAAAATAATGAAAAGTGGCTATGATAGCTACCTTCAAATAGTTGAGGTGCTGTCAAATTCAGAAGAAATAACACTTGCTCAGAGATACTCCAAAGGGTCATGTCTGGGACCCAAAGGCAACGATTACAAGGAGGAAGATTTTAACATCTTGTGAGAAAGAGAGCTCTCTTGTGGAACTGGCTGCCTCATGAGGCAGTGAATTCCTCATCACCAGGTTTCAACCAGAGCTAGGAGGAAGAACCAAGCTCAGGTTTTTTCTAACTCCATGCTTTCATCATTGGATATGTGGGTTGGTGCTTGATTTGGGAGTAGAAAGAGATTTGGGGGGAAAAAATTAAGGTAATAAGGCAGAGAGGTGGTGTTAATACAAAGGAGTCTCATTTCTTTCTCAAGATGTTCTAGTGGAATAATTCTGCCCTATTATCCACTCAAACTTCTTCACATTTCTGGAGGGAAAGAGGCAGGGGTAGTATCACTCCGATACGTACTAGGGAGGAGGGAGCATCTGAAACTCAGCAAGGATAACACCTACCTTCCACTAAGGCAGCAGCACAAAACTTATCTCATTATGAGATGGTGGGGACTTGCGGATCTCAGGAGAAAGGCATGGAGAGCAACGTAGTGTTTATTTATAACACCAGATTTTACATACAGGGCCCGCCAAGGATTGAGCGCGGCGCTTCAAGTGAATAAATCCCTCCGGTGTCAGAGACATAAGACGTTGTCAAGCTGCCGGTGAGACAATGTGATCATAAAGTCTTAGAACTAAAAAACCTCCAGTCACCTTGGTAAGAAAATAATCCTCTCTCAAGTGATGCTTTGTAGTTTAATGGAGTTGCTCCCTCTCTAGTAAATGAAATCTGGAGCCGTGCAGTGGCGTGCGGTGGCGGAAGAGGCTGTAAGGAGGGGGAGGGGGGAGGCTTCTTTCTCTCTCTCCATTCTCAGGCCGCCCCCCTGCTGACCCCAGACCTACTTTTATTGCCTCAGTTCCCGTGACTGTCCTACAAGAAACATACACCTCAGCCCCATTGTCTTCTCAGCCTGCCCAGAAAGGGCAGGGGAAAGAGCTCAAGCCAGGGAAATTGCTCCAGTCAATGGGGAAGGGAGTGGCCCATCTTTTAAACGTGGGTCTGGCTGTACAGGCAGGATAAAGTGACAATGACAGTCAGACTGGCTTTGGCGAGATGGCCAGAGATTGAACCCAGTAATTGTAAATGCCTCTGGTCAGGTGACACAGGACAGGAACCTAGCAGAAATGCCCCTCCTTGACAGTGAGATCCTGCTGTGTCACAGTGGAGTCCCTGTGAGTACTGAGAATGGAGCAGGAGGAGGATTACTTAGTCTGAGGTCAGGAAAGGAGTCTCAGAGGCAGGAGATGGGATATCAGCCAGCCTGGGGTCCCTGGGACTCATGAAATTTAGCCACAGAGAGAGGAGTTCCCCTGAAAGACACTTGCAACAAATGCCATTTTAATGTGGGATCAACCTAGAGAGGATTGTCGCATTCAGGCGACATTCTGTGCAGAAGTGAAGGGCACAGCCGGAATCTTGACTCCAGCCATCAGGAAGGATCTGACCCTGAGCACCTGGATGTTACATGTGACAATGGCTAGAGCGAAGCTGTAGCATGGGGCTTTGTGAAAGTGACAAAAGGATTTAAGTGTGACAGAACTCACAACATGTAATGAGAACGATCTACAGTTCAGCAAAGGAAATGCAGGTTTTCAGCATCTTTTCAACAAGGAACCAATGATACTTCTTACTCTGGTTAACCCATTTGGTTCTGATTAACACAGATTCCTCTTGAGTATTTCCCATATTGCTCTTCACTCAAAATGTCTGTCAGCTTATTTGCTGAGGTATATTTTCCAAAAGACAGCTTTTAAGTCCTGAATCATTATTATTAGCTGAATCCTGTAGAAAGCTATGCTTCCCCCTAATGTGCTCCTCAAATAGCTGGTTGCACTGACATATCTCTGAGGTGCACTCCAGCCTGAGCATCCTTTGACTTTTATCTGGGGGTAAGGAGGCTAGGTGGATAGACAACAAGGACTAAGTCAGATAGGGCTGGTTATATGTATTGAAGGTCTAGCCTTGAGCTTATACTGTGTGTGTGTTCATTAAAAGGCTATTAAGCTGGGCAATCAATGAGTCTGAAAGTAGAACATTGAGAAAGGATGGTAGAGAAACTAAATTTTAGGATCCTCTGGGTTTGTTGGCTTGTTTTCTGACTTCTCTTGAAGCCAGACCATTTTGTGTGTGTGTGTGTGTATGTGTGTGTGTGTGTGTGTGTGTGTGTGTGTGTGTGACAGAGAGAGAAAGAATCAGAGAGAGGGACAGACAGACAGGAAGGGAGAGAGATGAGAAGCATCAGTTCTTCATTGCAGCACCTTAATTGTTCATTGATTGCTTTATCATATGTGCCTTGACCAGGTGGCTACAGCAGACTGACTGACCCCTTGATCAAGCCAATGAATGACTTTGGGCTCAAGCTGGTGAGCCTTGCTCAAACCAGATGAACCCGCGCTCAAGCTGGTGGCCTTGAGGTTTTGAACATGGATACTTCATGTCCCAGTCCAACACTTTATCCACTGTGCCACAGCCTGGTCAGATGAAGCTGGACCCTTTTGTATATCCTCCAATAAGGAGGTTGTTGCCAGGGACAGCAGGATACTGGTAGCAAAATGTTGATTGATCTCATAGTCCATGGACACAAGATTTCTGATCACCTAAATTTGTAGATACAGGGTTGAAATTAATGGGGGAAAAAAAGATAAATTTTGAGAATGTAGTGATACTTGGTGATAAGAATGGGATTAACTTTAGTTTGGGAAGTTTAAAGTAGAAGAAACTACTCAAGAACCAAATGTGCCCCTTATTTGTCTGGGAACTAATGCTTTTTAATTTGAATCCAATCTAATTCTTTGGCATTCTCTAAGAAATGTGAATGTCAATGACTTGCATACAATGGCTTACATACCACAGTTCTTCTGTGGTATGAGGTCCACGTGACCTTATTAGAGATCCTCCTGGTGGTAGAAGGAGTCACACTAGCAGGTTCTTCATCACCATTGGTGCTCTCTGTCTGCCAGTCTAGGATGAAAAGTGTAGTATTGATGACTGAAACTGCAAAGTGAAGACAAAGTTCTGTCAAACTGGCAAGCAAACAGGGCCCACTGGCGAAGATGATTGGGTGTGTTAGCTTACGGAGGGGAAGTGTTTCTGGGATGAATAAGTAGAGCCTTTTGGTTAGAAGAAAGCAGGACATTTTAAGAGGGCTCCAAGGACTTTAAAACCGTTATTGTTGGCCCTGATATGGGTGGCGTCGGTGTTATAACACACCAATCCAAAAACTGAATCAGTTTAGTTTAGCAGTGATTGGAGAAGATTTTCAGGCGTTCTAGTTCCTTGTTTCACACACACACACCCTTCACAGATACTGGGATACATTGCCATGTTCTTCACAAATGAACACCAAATTTCTGCCATGGATGAGTTGGAGGTAATGAGACAAGGGTTGGTGGTGGTAATAGGTTACCTCTAAAATATTCCTAAGAAAGAGAATAGTATGTTCAAAAGCTCAAGAACAGGAAGCATGTTGAAGGTATGACATGGCAGAGGAAGAGAAATGGTAAGAAATAGGTTAGTGAAAATCCCTGTAGGTCCTTCTAAAGAATTTAGGCAATGAAGACCTTAAATCGATCTTAATATGTTGATACTTAGAGCTCAGGCAGTTAATGGTGGCAAGAAGGTGTGAGATAGGGAGACTTGTTCGATGATGATAGATGACACAGACAAGAGACAATGAATATCTTGGCTAAGGTCTTGGCGTGAAAGCATGAAGCAGATGAAAGGAATTCAAAAAATAGAAAGTACAGCTGGTCTGACTTAGTATGTCAGAGTAATCTTGAGAAACAGAACCAATAGTGTATATATGAGACTTGTTATGGAAATGAGATAATCTATGATAGAGGCAGAAAACTGCTATGACCTGCTGTCTACAAGCTGGGAAACCAGGAAAGCCAGTATGTAGTTCAGTCTGAGTGTGAGAGCCTGAGAATCTGGGGCCAGCGGTATAAGTCTCAGTCTGAGTCTGAGAGCCTGAGAGCAAGGAGCATCTACATCCAGTGTCCACAGGCAAAGAAGGTGGATGTCTCAGCTCAAGGGAATTAACTCTTCTTCTGCTTTTTCTGTTCTCTTTGGGCTGTCCATGGATTGGGTGGTGAGGACAGTCTACTTTATTCAGTCTACTGATTCAAATACAAAATCTTTTCCAGACACACCTTCACAGACAGCCAGAAACAATATTTACCAGAAACAATATTTCTGGGCATCCTATAACCCAGTAAACATGACACATAAAATTAACCTTCACAGTAAATAAATTGAAATATTAAAAAATTAACCATCACAGTAATGAATCAATAAGAAAAGTTACTGAGAGGGAGGAGACAAATGTAACTGTCAGGTTTTTGGTTTGGATGGTGGCCTATCAAAGTAGGTGGTGAAACAACCAATTATGACAAGAAAATTAGGCCGAGGAGGAGGTTTTGGGGAATGGAGGTCATCCATTTTTAGATATGTGAAGTATGTAGTATTGTGAAGCAAGCAAGAAAAAATAGCTATTTGAAGCATTGGTAAGAAGTCAAGGCTAGAAATTTGAATATAGGAGACTTTTACTTATGGGGAGCAATTAAGATAATGACAGTGGATGTGTTGACTTAGGAAAAGTCATGAGCATGCATGGGATTGAACACATGGGCCTGTGAGGACCAAGTGTCTGGTCCTTGGAGAGTCATTCCCTTCCCATTTTGACTGGTCAGCAAGATGCCACCTAGGCAGCCTTGAGCTAGCTCAGTGAAAGGCAGAACTCCAAAGCCTTTCCCTTTTTCTAATAATGCCATTTTTTTTTGAAAAGGAAGTTCCCACTGTTAAATTGTTGACTAGCTCTTCCCTGACCCTTCCCACAGTCCTGTACATGTGTAGTGTAATATAAATGTTTACAGAGTGATAGGGACTCTTTGTTAGAGTCCTTTCCACAGTGCATATGGCCATGTCTAGCCCAGACATAGCCCTTTTTGGGTTTGTGGGTAAGTATCAGTGCTGCATGTTTTCTGCCATTTCTCTCTTAAGTTGTTCCCTCGATGCCTCTTTTATACATTTTCGAAACCTAATATTGGTGGTGGTGGTGGTTGTGGTGGGTATGTGTCTGTGCCCTGTCTGCATGGCATTTATCCTTACCTGACTTGAGGGAAGTAGACTTGGGTCAATAAAATGATCTGAACAGCAAAGTTCTTGATAGCCTACCTAGCACTCCCACTAGAAATTAGGTAGAAAGATTAGGCTCACGTAACTTATTGCACCCAGAAGTCAGTGCAGGATTTTATGTAAGAGAAAAATAATGACTTTCAATTTTCTTTTTAAGATATTAGCATGGAATTCCATAATAAACATAAAAAACAAACCCTTTATGAGTGGCTTTGGGAGGAGACTCTCATGGTAGAGATGGGGTCCTGGACTATGATTCTTTCTTTAGAAATTCCTCAGTGCAAGTTTCTTTCTAATTTCAGTCTTAGCCAGTTCAGCATGATGGGGACATTCTTACTCTAAGTCCTTTCTCTTGATAGCCCTTCAGTATGCCCCTACACCAAGGTCCAATGTTTTCATTCATTATTTCAAGATTTTATAAATACTTTGTTACTCAAATGAGACTTTACTAAAATTAAGAAGATCTTTAAATGACAACCATTTTATAGCAAATAATTACTGAGTGTTAACTCCATGCAGGGGGTTATCTAGACCAGTGGTCCCCAAGCTTTTTTGGGCCACAGACCAGTTTAATGTCAGAAAATATTTTCACGGACCGGCCTTTAGGGTGGGACGGATAAATGTATCACGTGACCGAGACAAGCGTCAAGAGTGAGTCTTAGACGGATGTAACAGAGGGAATCTGGTCATTTTTAAAAAAGAAAACATCATTCAGACTTAAATATAAATAAAATGAAAATAATATAAGTTGTTATTTATTCTTTCTCTGCTGACTGGTACCAAATGGCCCACGGACCTATACTGGTCAGTGGCCCTGGGGTTGGGGACCACTGCTCTAGAGTGCACTACATGCAAAAACTTATCTGTTTTTCACAGTAACCTCATGAGATAAATCCTGAGATTATTCCCATTTTAAAGATAATGGAGCAGATAATGGAGGAAGATAGCTACAAAGTTGATAACTTTTCCAAGATAACTAATTGGTGTTGGAGCCAGGATAAGACAGAGAGTAGTTTGCTTACTGGCTCTTGCTCTTAAATGCTCTGATATCATTGTCTCCTTGAAGTAAACAAAATAGCACCCGTCTGAGGATCTTGTAATCTGTGGGTTGCCCTCTCCTGTTCAGAGTCCTTTCCATCAATAGTTCAGAGCAGACAGGGAATAACCTCTCCCTTTTTTCTCCTAGACTAGTCTCTTTTTCCAAACATCAGTTCAGCACCCAGTGCCTAGAGCAGGGGTCCCCAAACTTTTTACACAGGGGGCCAGTTCACTGTCCCTGAGACTGTTGGAGGGCTAGACTATAAAAAAAACTATGAACAAATCCCTATGCACACTGCACATATTTTAAAGTAAAAAAACAAAACGGGAACAAATACAATATTTAAAATAAAGAACAAGTAAATTTAAATCAACAAACTGACCAGTATTTCAATGGGAACTATTGGCCTGCTTTTGGCTAATGAGATGGTCAATGTCCGGTTCCATATTTGTCACTGCTAGCCGTAACAAGTGATATGATGCGCTTCTGGAGCCGTGATGTGTGTGTCCCGCGTCACTGGAAGTAGTACTGTACGTGAGCGACACCGCGCTTTGCTCACTGACCACCAATGAAAGAGGTGTCCCTTCCAGAAGTGCTGCGGGGGCAGGATAAATGGCCTCAGGGGGCCGCATGTGGCTCGAGGGCCATAGTTTGCGGACACCTGGCCTAGAGGGTACACAGCAGAACTCCACCACTGAAAACATTGGCCCTGGGGATCTAAGACCAAAGAGGGAGATACAAGGAGTCCTTTCCTCTCGAAACTTTGCTTTCAATAGTCTATAGAGTTTTTTCTGAGGCATCTGCTCTGCCTGGGAGATTGTCAACAGGAATTCTGTCCTTTTTCTGTCTTAGCCCAACTTCCACTAGGGAACAGGTCTCAACTTTATATTTCATCCACAGAGAAAACCCCAATACATCCAGGAACTTTGCACTTGTACCACCATTGTGTAGGTTGGTGATTTCCAGATTCCTTTAGGTAGAACTCACCTCCCTCCCTCTATCTCTGTTTTTCTTTCTGCCTCTGTGTCTGTCTGCCTCTCTCCCTTTCTTTATCCCTCTGGTTCCCAGGTAACCTGCTCCTGATTTAATTAATCACGTGCTCTTCACAGTCTCCTCTGACTAGTCCGCAGGCACACTGGGACAGTGATTTGCCCTTTGTTTTTGTAGCGCCTCTCCCTTGCACCTGGTGGGTTCATACAAAATATACGTTCAATGATGGATGAGTGAACTTAATGGAATTCAATCCCATTTTTTAGCATCCAGTCTCCTGCCCTCAGATTCCTCCCTCAAGAGACCTTCTAAATTTTTTAATTTGTTGAATGTTTTAAAAAACAGATCACGCAATTCAGTGGTAACTTAATATATTCCTCCAGAATCTTCTATTAATTAACTTAGTGATTTAACAACACTGGGGTTTATTGTCATTTTATAGTGCTTTGCTAATGCTTCATTTTTATTCCCATCTCATTTCCCCACCCCCTAATCTGAGATAATTTTTACTGTCTTCCATGCAGCATTTTTATCCCTCATAATCAATATTAATTTCATCCTAAGATCATATTTTGAGATGGAGCTGTTTTCTTGGTTCAGGTTTGGAGATCAAGAGGTAGTTTGTAGAATCTGTGTTTTCAAAGAAAATTTCTTATTAAGATAATTATCTGGCAGGCTAGCAAGATAATTTCAATCGCGTTGGTGCAGAGCTCACAGGCGGATGTGTTGCTGCTTCAAGGTGACTGGGTCACTCTTCGAGGTAGGTTGCCACAGCTTGGGTGAAGCGGGCATGGCAGGCGAGAGGGAAAGGAATCAAACAAGCAGGTGGTGCTCGCCCCATCGCCCTGGATTTCTGTGCAGTTGGCACATGGGGCTTGGCGTAGGAAGACTGAAGCACGCCTCTCCAAGCTCTCAGAAGCATTTGACACTGTATGGAATGAGGGTTCTAGGAACAAAGCCATCGATGGGAGTAGGCCAACAGGAAAAAAGGTGGGGGAGAGCTGGTGAGCGGCTATCAAAAAGTAACTTTGAGGAGGCTTGCAGCGATCTGAGAACACATCTTTGGATCCTGGTGGGGAATTTTTGCTCTGTGTTCCAAGTACTTTGTTAATTCAAGACATTTCATTTGTCATCAAACTTAAAAGGGGTTTGGTAGGATATTTTTTTTATTAAAATGAATAATAGGATTTACTTATTCATCATTTGAGAAGCCAAGAACTTGCTACACAATTGCAGAATGGGAGCAAAATAAGAAGTAATTTTTGTTCTTTCTGGAATCAGCATTCTGAAAACTCAGAATGAGCATTTATTTTCTTGGCTTGTTTTTTTTTTTTTGTATTTTGGGTTTTTTTTGTCAGGAGAATGTTATCAATTGAGTAATTATGCAGAGATTCACATGGGGGAAAATGCAGACAATGGAGGTAGCTCTATTTAAAAAAAAAAAAAGAAAAGTAAATAACATCATAGCTTATTCAAAAGGAGGCCTTCTGATTCAGAAATAGATCCATGAGATGAGAGAACTGGAGGCAGACTGACATCCAAAGGACAGGGAAGGAGCCTTCGTCTGTTTTCTTTACAGTCACACATCAGTCTTTTTCTTTTTCCCATTCTCTGTTTTAAATAGCTAAATAAAAACCATTGTAGCTCTTCTCTCCTTCTCCCTCCATCCCTTTCCATTTTCCTCCTGCTCCCTCTCTCCCCTTATCTTTCTCTCTCTCTCTCTCTTCTCTTTCTCCTGCTCAATATTTTCTCCAGATTTCTCTCGGATACTTCCCAGACTATGTGCTAAGTTTTAAAAAAATGACCATTATTTTCTTTAACTGTTCCTTGTGGGTGGGCTTACATACTTGAACGCTCATACTTAGAGCATCAGGGACCTGATATGCACATATTTTAATCCCTTCTGTGCCATTAAAGTCCTATTTTGGAATATTTTGTATTTTTGTTTTCATTATTTTATTTAATCTCCAAAATCACCCTGGAAGGAGGTGGGAAAGTATCTTCCCCAGTCTGGTAGATAGGAAAGCCAAATAAAGACAATTCCAATGCTCAGGCTGCCTGGACTAGTGAGGGACAGACTTCAGAACCGAAGCCCCCTCTTTTTTCCAAGCCTATCGCTCTCCCCACTTCCTAGCTTTCAGGGATCACCGCAGCACTCTCCTGACTCACATGTTCACTCTCGCCACTCTGTGCTGTGTCCTCCAACTAGGAGCTCAAGTACTTTTTTAAAAGTGGACGGAGATGTGACTTGGGGGGTGAGCACACAATACAGTGTACAGATATGTGTTGTAGAATCGGGCACCTGAAACCTGTATCTAGTTAACTAGTATCACCCCAATAAGTGCAATTTAAAAAAATTCAAGTGCAGACCTGATCTTGCCATATCATGCCGTAAATGGCTACACTCTCCTTATGGGGTAGAGACTAATATATTTCACGTGCCCATGGGTCAGTGCTCGGCCCGCCTGTCTCGTGGCTTCATGGTGCCTGTGCTTCCCCACCCTGCAGGCACGGCTGCCCTCCAGCCACTGGGTTTGCTCTGTCTCTCCCACTACAGCCTCTTATTCCCTCATGCAGGATAAGCTTCTCTCCCTTTGGATAAGCTTCTCTCCCTTTTTTCTGCCTCAGAGTTTGGCTCAATCATTGATCCTTTGAGAAATCCTATCTTTCACATACCTCCCCACTGCCATCAGATCTCTCTCTTCTGTCTTCTCAGGGCTCAGTAGAAATTTTACACTCATGTATATAAAAGGTTGCATATACTTTATGAATATATGATTCATATTTATCTCTTCCAATAGACTTTAAGCTCCATGAGGCCAGAGGCTATGTCTTTGTTAGCTCATGATTATCATCAATAGATGCTCAAAAATATTTATTGAAATATACCAATGATAATGGAATTGAACTGTGGTTGTGTAAGCCAAGAAATACGATTTTACTATGTGACTTGTCCTGGGAGGGTGTGACTTTGGGGCCTAGTGAGCATAACAATTTCTTTAGGGATTAGGTAGAACACAATGGTTAAATATGAGTTCAAAGCATCCTTGAAAACTAACAAAAAACCATTAAAGAAAGTAGTAGTACACAATTCTCCAAGGCTAGGGTTAAATGCTGTGTCTTGAGTGAAGTCTTTCCTGATCAACTCAGCTCCAGTTGGATGTTTCCAGCTCTTTTCCTGAATATCTAATGTAGTCCTAATTGCCTGACCTGTGGTGGCGCAGTGGATAAAGTGTTGACCTGGAATGTTGAGGTTGCTGGTTCAAAACCCTGGGCTTGCCTGGTCAGGGCACATATGGGAGCTAATGCTTCCTGCTCCTCCCCCCCCTCTCTATTTTCTCTACAAAATAAATTAATGAAAAAATAATAATAATATACCTGTAATTATTTAAATACCTGTATCCTCAACTTATCTCCAACTCTATGGCAAGGATCATCTATTTACACTGCTCACAAAAATTAGGGGATATTTCAAAATGAATATGAAGCTATGAAATATCCCCTAATTTTTGTGAGCAGTATATTTTCCTGTCCACTTCTTCATCTGATTTCTAAAGGCAGAAATTTAACTAATATCTGTGGAATGAATGATTTTGCGCTTATTAAGGAAAGCCAACCCATACTCGTATACAATTAGGAATAACTGGCCGAATAGTGTTATATAAGAGTTAAAGGGTGATATTAGATCACAAGTCAATGAGGAGTCATTTCCATAGTTCTTTTTTCTCTCTCCCACCCCTATATCTGCTTCACTGAAGGATGAGGAGAAATAAGTTTTATGAATCTTTCTTGGACAAGAATCTTGACCTTGGACAACTCGCTTGGGGCTTCCTGTCTCCCACCACGGAGTAGAGGCAATACAGTATCTTCTTGAGGTAGTCACGTGGCTTTAGAGGCAGGTACACATTTACACATTCATCAGCCTGTGAGTGTCCCCGGCCTGTCCTTCTCCCCACCCATGAGCCCTAGCCCACCAAGAACATTGTGCCTTTGTCTTTGTCTGCAGAGCTTCCTGACCTCCTTCATCCTAATGAGAATTTGGAATTTTGTGTTTGACCGCTGGTGCTGCAGTTTTTTTGTGATGAAGAATCAAATAAATGAATAAAGAAGCCAGGACTAGAGGCATGGGAGGCAACAGAGAAAGGAATACACGACCAGGGCCTCCTGGCGGAGCTCCGGTGCTGGGCACCCTGGCTGGCTGTTGGAGTTGGGGCGGGAGGGGAGGGGTAGAGAGGGTGCGGGTGTTCAGAGAGGGCTCCAGGGTAGCTCTGGGACAGAACAGGAGTGAAGTTGAGAATCAGTGTGTTATGATTGCTTATTTTAAGGAAATATTGCTCAGTTTTATTACTTGGATTCTCTGTATATAGTTTAAGAGAGTTGAAATTACAATTTTTTAAAAACTTAGTTGTGACTTTCAGACTGTGGTCCCCTGAATGAAACACTATTTCAGGACTGGGTCACATGGCAGCCCAGACCTTAGGGAGTGTATACTTAGATGATATGTTACATGCAAAGCCTCGCCCACAGCCTGGGCCTAATGAGCACCTAATAAACTGCTTCCATTCTTCCTACATTCTGTGCTCTTACTGACACCCCCTGGGTCAGAGAGACAAAGTGAAAGGACAGGTGAAGAAAGTTATGATTGTAGGTCACCCCAAAGCCCCCTTTGCTTAAATTATTGGAGTATTTCAATATTTTGAAATGTGTTGGAAGCTCAAGTTATTCAGATAACTGATCTGAATCTCCACTTACTTGTCCTCAAGTTAGAAAGCACTGCAGTTGCAAAGTTGGCTTCTGGGGTTTACTTTTCTTTCCTAGGTTGTTTATTAAAAATGGTGAATAAAATCTGATGTTCTCCAGCCAGCTGCCAATCAAGAGTCAGATCCTTGGGTCCAACTGGCTAGATTCGAGCGGACATGCGGGTCAGCCTCTGGGGCCACGGCTTTGGGACGATTGAAACTGCCAGAGCTGGGCGACCTTTCCAATTGACGCTGGCAGGTTCAGGGCTCTGTGGAGAGGACAATGGCTCTGAATGGCAGTTAACAAAAAAAGGGAAGAAGAAGAAATAAAAAATGAGTAAATAAAATACAAGTAGAGAAAAGAGAATGCAACATCAAAGAAAATAAATGTCATAAAAATGGAGAGAAGTTTCTGATGATTTCAGCCTCACTGGTGGCTCCCTGCCTTTCCCTCTGGACTCTCTTGTCTGTATTCTGGGGAAAATCGAGGGAAACATTCGTACTGATTTTTGTCAGTGAAAGATGCTTAATATGGTAATCAGCCCCTTCTAAGGAGAATGTAGCAGCCACAAGGCCCCAGAAGCAATGATTATGCAGTCCCTAATTGTCTGTGGTGTTGGCTCAGACTGAAGGAAGATGAAGGGGAGAGGGGGGAACCACCCAAAGAGGACATTTTCATCATTATCAAGGGCCATTCTGGACTTCTGAGATCATGGGGAGTGGGGGAAGCTGGTAGTGGGAAGCTGTATAAATCCTGGGTTTCTCCTTTGACACTTACTGAAACTGGGTTTTGCTCATGACTTTTGTCTTTAGCAATTGTCTTTAATTTTCACAGTTGGATTTCCCCTGAAGGAATTGGGCATTAGCTGCAAAACCTGGGTTGAATCTTAATCTGCTTGTATTCTCACATGCCCAAGGAAGTTGACATCAAAGGGTGGGACAGACAGCCTTTCAACAGGCGTGACCTGCCCCATTAGCTTTGCTCAGGTGACTGGACAACAGTGGCTGCTGCTCTCCCATCCATCACAGGGGCAGGGTGTTCTCAAAGCCCAGAAAAACAAGTCTTTAGCCTCAAGGCATTTGGAGCAGGTCCCTTTACAGCAAGCCTTGCTAAGGAGCCCTATCATGGTCTCTCGCCATACATCCATCAGCTGTCCATTCAGCCCTGTCCTTGGAGGTGACATGACATAGTGAAAACATGAGCTTTGGAGCTAAATGACCTGCTTTGTTACCTGGCAGATGTGCCACCTTGGGAAAGGGAGACAATTACTCCCTATTGCGTGGGATTACTATGCAGGGTGCATACTATCAGGAGAGGTAGACAGACACGCAGAACAGTGGGAAGAGAGAGTAAGTGGAAGGAGTCAGCCCACCGCCTGGCACAGAGCAGGCACAAGGGACAAAGCAGGATGCTTAACCATCCTGCAAACACTGAGAGCTGGCTCTCTGCAAGACCCTGAGCTATGTGTGAGGACCACAGGAGGAAAAACACACATCCAATAGGGAACTGTTTGGAGATCTAAGATTATTTTAATCTCTTGCATGAAGAAACCACAGACTCCACTGTAATCATTGGGACTGCAGCCGCCATGCCTGAACATCACTGTGCAGTACAAATAGCAGGCAGGCATTTTGACATGTTAATGATATTCTCCTACCATGAGCCACTTCAATGTGCCTCTGGGCTGGTTCACATCACTGGTGATTAAGGAAACAAACATGGGCTTGTAATAAACATGGCCCATGCTGCTGCCGCAGACTATTAAAAACACCCCGTGGATGAGAAACAAAGGCTTCAGGGGAAACCTCACCTTATCCATCATAAGGTTACAGAAGTTTGAGGCCTGTAGAAGTGGGACCCCATTGTAATAATAGCTCTATATTGCAATGTCTTAAAAAAATTCTCTTAATTGAGAAGTGATTAATGTATACATTGCAAGCATCTCTAGCAAAGCTTAATGGAAGGAGATATTTGGGGATGGGAGAGCAATGGGGTCTTTATCTGTGTTCAATATGTCCATGCCTCTGAAGCCATTTTTGCATAGGATGCTCAGGGTTTTTGTTAAAATGCATATTTGAGTACAGTTGATTTGGGGCGGGGCCCGAGAATCTGCATTTCTAAAGCTCCAGAGTACTGCTGGTCTGTGGACCACACTCTGAGTAACAAGGTACAACATTTCGGTAGCTGTCTCTGCCCCCTCCGCTGATGGCTGAGGAAGTGTTGCACCTATCAGAGTCAGGAGGAACCTGATTCAGTAATATTTCTTCTTGGATCACTTTTTTACATCCCACTGGTTTTGTGTCAGTTGGGAACCATACCTGACTTATCAGGCACCTTCTCCCCAGCCTCCCAGAGACATGCCTAGAAAGTCAAACACAGGCTCAGTGGAGGCTTCTATGCAGAGGTTGGTGAGTGAGAGATCATACGACTTCCAGGGATTGAGCCAGCAAGAATCCTACTCTGCTCACTGCTGCTCTTCCCAGGTTTGGACAATGATAATTAAAGGCCCACATATTTCCAGCTAAGTGTTGGCAATTGGCTGGCAGGTTTGAAAACACCAGCTTTTCCAGAGGTCGATAAGCATTGGGGAAATATTTTTCATGCTGAGCAGGGCTTCACAAATCGCCCAGCATCTGGAACAAATTGCTGTCTGGGTACCTGGGCTGCAGAGAAGCAGGCAAGAAAAGGCTGCCACGAGAAAGACAAACAGGTTGCTGTCTCGGCAGGCAGGAGAGGGGACCTGCAGGATCACGGGATGCTGTGTGGCCCCCCATGTTCAGTGATGGGGAGCAGATATCCCTGGGAGAGCTGAGGGGCAAGTCCACTCTCTAGCATCCTAGAGAATAGGGTTTTGCAGAGAGTACTGAAAAAATGTGGACTCCAGAGAGGGGGAGGGACTCACCACGGATTGGAGTATATGAATCACACTGAGCTCCAAGTCCCGGACACAAGTAATAATGGCTAAACTCTCATTGGCTGTGCCCTAGTCCCAGAGGCATTACTCTACAAATCCTCATAACAACTGTTTGAAGTAGGTTCCTTTTTATTTCTGTTTTATTGGTGAAGAAATTGAGGCTTAGCAGGGTAAAGTGAGTTGTTAAGGAACATCCCCGTGGAAGGGAGAGCCCATGGTGACCCAGAAACTCAGCCGTGTCCTGCGGATACTGTTTGCACCCGAACAAGCTTACCAGCAGTCTCCCCTTCTGTCAGTGCCAGCCTCCCCCCCTGGGCACTCCTGAGGGGCGGGACCCCCCTCCGCCCCTGACGCTGTCCGCCCTGCAGCCCCAAGTCCACACTGCACTCATTCCTGCCTCAGTTCTTTCCCTTTGGCAATACTGTTGCCCAATTGCCACTAGAAATCCACACATCCCACCTTCCTTGTCTCTTATCTGTGTCCTCTGGAATGACCAAGATGACAACTAGCAAAGCTAATAGAACTGGTCCACGCTGGTCCACTGCTGGGAACGGCTTGGCTCAAGCACCTGATTGTGTTGTCCTCTTCTCCAGCAAGGGGCACTCATGGGTTAGGATGCTGGCAGTGCACTACCTGGCAAAGGCTCAGTCCTGAGTCCATGACACATGGCTGCTGCTCCCACCTGGGCCCGCAAGTGGATGGAAGTGGCACAGTTAACCCAGCAACAGTGAAGCGTCCTGCCCTAAGAACTTAACATGACTCACAAATGCTTTCCACTGGGTTCTGGCTAGTTCCCCTCCTGGCCCTTCCCAACTTCAGATTTTTATCTAATATTTTACCTCTTCCCATATCTTTAACACTTTCTTGCTTTTAATTTCTTCTCCTCTGCCTGGAAGTGTACTGGTTCCCCTGTAGCAGGCTGAGAAAATCACATTCCAAATACTTATTCACTTCCTAAACTCTGGAACTTGTAGGTATCACCTTAGATGGCGAAGAGAAACTATCCCATATATGGCAAAAATGGGATTTAGTGCAATATTTTGAAGCTTATCCTGGGTTACCAAGGCCTGCCCTGAATTCAATCAAAGGAGACTTTATAAGAGAGAGATGGGAAAGTTTTGAGACAGATACATGGAGAAGAAGACAAAAACAGGCAGACAACTGTACTAGTTGGGAATATATATAATTATATATACAAATATATATGAATGTGATTATATATATGTATGTGATTATATATGTATAGAGATATGATAATATGTAGAGAGACAGAGATAGAGAGATGGAGAGTGAGAGAGAGAGAGAGACAGAGATTTATTACTAAGTGTTGGCCAGCATGATGATGGAGGCTGAGGGGTCCTGCACGGTCTGCTGTCTGCAGCTGGACAGCCAGGAGGTGCAGTTCCATTGGCATCAAAGGGCCCGTGGCCTAGGAGAGCCGATGGAGTAAGCCTCAGTGTGGGGGCAGGAGGAGATCGATGCCCCAGCTCAAGCAGTCAGGCAGAGAGAGAAGGTTGTCCCTTCTCTCCCTTTGTGTTCTAGTCAACCCTAAGAGCTGGGCGAAGCCCACCACACTGGGGACCAGAATCTGCGCTACACTTTTACCGATTCAAGTGCTAATCTCTCCTGGACTTACCTTCACAGACATACCTAGAAATAATATGTAGGCAAATATCTGGGCACCCTGTGACTCAGTTAAGTTGACACATAAAATGAACCTTCCTAACATTGGAGTGAAGCAGCCACAAGTCAAGGAATACCAACAGCTCCCAGAACCTGGAAGGGGTAAGGAGCAGAATTTTCCTTAGAGCTTTTGGATGGAGTGTAACCCTGCTGATACTGGGATTTTGGACTTTGGCCACCAGGTATGTGAAAGAATATGTTTCTATCATTTTAAGCCATCCCGTTTGTGAAACCGGTTGCAGCAGCTCTAGAAACGAATACACCTCCACTGAATAAGATCATCCTTCCTAATCACAGTCTCTCCCCAGCAGCTTTTGAATTTCTTTCCTGCCCTTATTATTTCTGTTTAACAGTCTGTGATCCCTTTCCACCTCCTCACTCTCTGCTTCTCCCATTGCCCTACACTCAGGCTTCCTGGCCTGAGAAGGTTGCCATAACCTCTCCATAGACAAGCCTGTCGGCCAGGCTGTGGGTTCCTGCTTCCTTACTCTCTGCCATCACATCTGCTCTGTCCATTCTTTCTGTGTGGCTGCGCCTCCCTTTTAGGCTCCCCTTTCACTTCCAATCTTTGAAACATTGCCCCCCATCTGGGCACTCTCCTTGATCCACCGTTCCTCTCAGTCCATATGCTGTACTCTCAAGGATTTTGCTAGAAGGCCCATGGCCATTTGGCAGGACATTGCTCAAATGTGTGTGTGTGTGTGAGTGTGTGTGTGTGTGTGTGTGTGTGTGACAGAGACAAAGAGAGGCACAGATAGGGACAGACAGATAGGAAGAGAGATAAGAAGCATCAGTTCTTTGTTGCAGCACCTTAGTTGTTCATTGATTGCTTTCTCATATGTGCCTTGACCGAGAGGCTACAGCTGACTGAGTGACTGACCCCTTCCTCAAGCCAGTGACCTTGGGTTCAGGCTGATGAGCCTTGCTCAAACCAGATGAGCCTATGTTCAAGCTGGTTACCTCGGGGTTTTGAACCTGGGTTCTCCATGTCCCAGTCCGACACTATCCATTGCGCCACTGTCTGGTCAGGCGACATTGCTCAAATCTTATTTCAAACATCAATCCCTGCTTCCAACTTCTACAAGCTGAGCTGACTTGAACTCCACTGGGTTTGTTGGGATCAAAAGTAGCAATCACACATTGCCACTAAACCAAAAGTGTATTAAATTTATCAGAAGAGGCCATTGACACAGCAGGATTTATACACACAAACTTTAATCAGAGCCCATATTGTCAGCTGTCTTTGCTTTCCAAACAGTCTCTGTCGTGCTCTGTGATGGCACTGCCTGAGGGGGACCAGAAATAGCTGCTCTGCAGCTGGGGGTCATGCAGGCCTCAATCCTTGCATCAGGCAATTCCATCAGAGGTAGTTTTTTATTTTTATTTCTTTTAAGCTCTTTCAACAATTTCTGGAAAAAATGGGAGGCTATCTTTTGGCATGAGCTCAGCCCAGTTGCCACTGGCTCATCTGACCATGTGATACATTCACTCCTCCAGTTGCTATCAAACAAGAAAGGACCCTCAAAAGGCCTTGGAAAGGAATACACAGGGGGATTAGCTGCTGGCTAGCTCAGCTGGAGAGGGGGCTCAAAACACTGAGTACATGGACTACAATAGGCTAGGCCTGTGCCTTTATGTTTTGGGAACCCAACAACTCTAAAAGTTGAGAATCAGAATTACTTTCCTGATTATAGTTTCCTAGGCAGAGGTGTTTTAAGCATTTAGACATGCTTCTCTGAGAATCAAGCTGCCAAGTCTAGTTGGACAATGCTGGTCTTCTCCTCTGTCCTAGGCTACTCCTCTAAGCTTTGTCTTGTCATTGGTCTGGATGTAATTACTGCCTTGAAGTCCCATGTTCACCTCACACTCATGTTTCAAACTATATTTAATACATTTTTCCTCCTATATTAAAAATTTTCCCCTGTAACTTAATCACCTTACTTGTTAGCAACCCCATCCCCTAGTAGCTTATGCTGGACACTGGGAACCACTCTGGATTGCTCCCTGACTTGCCTTGTCATTTGGCAGTTCAGTTCATTGTCCTAACAACTGAGCTAGATCCTTTCTTGGATCTCTCTCCTTTCCTTCATCCTGCAACTCCCTTGATTATAAAGCCTTGGACAAGCTCTTGACCTCCTTGGGTTTAATTTTCTCTTCTGTAAAGTATAAATTTTAATAGTGCTTTCCTAATGGAGTTACTGTGAAAATTAAATATGGAATACTTCGAATTTGAATTAGATCTGGCACATAATAAGCACCCAATAGATATTAGCTATATTATTATTGGTTAAGATCTTTATCATCGTCTCTACATAAAACTGTTATGCTATCGACTATTAGCCTTTCTTATTTTGTCCTGCTCAAATCTATTCTTTCAGAGCTACCAGAGTAACTAATGATTTAACACAAAAATCTAAGTGTATCATTTCTCTTTTATTTTATTGTATTTTTGAGAGAGAGAGAGAGAGAGACAGGAAGGAAGAGAGAGGGAGGGGGCAGGAGAGATGTGAAACATCAACTCATCATTGCTTCAATTTAGTTGTTTATTGATTGCTTTTCATATGCATCATGACCAGGGGACTCAAGCAGAGCCAGTGACCCCTTGCTCAAGCCAGTGACCTTGGGCTTCAAGTCAGTGACCTTGGGCTTCTAGCCAGCAACCTTGGGCTCTAGCCAGTGACTTTGGAATCATGTCAATGATCTTGTTCTCAAGCTGGCACACCTGCACTCTAGCCAGGTCCTGTGCTCAAGCCTATGAGCCCACAGTCTAGCCAATGACCTCGGGGTTTCAAACTGAGGCCCTCAGCATCCCAGAACATGCTCAATCCACTGCATTACCATCAGTCAGGCCTCATTTAAAATTCTTCAGTGGTTGCTTATTACCTACAGGATTAGAGAGAATGGTAAAGGAGCTACTCCACAATGTGGCTACTGCCTGACTGTCCAGCCTTGCTCCTGACATTTTCTGACTCATATTTTATTTTCTGTCAATAATAAACTGTGCACAACGTGGAGGAGTAGGGACCTGTGCTTACGTTATTCTTTTTCTCTTAAGTGCCCTGCCCTGTTTAACCCACATCTATTTCACATGGCCAACCCTAGTCCATTTAAGACTTGGTCCATGTGTGTCCCCCTGTACCCTTCTCCCCACCATTACAGATGGAGCAAGCTGTCCCTAACTCACAGCCTCTTACACACCTAGATCCTAGAACTGAAAAGCCTGTACATGTGGTTGTATTTATCTTCTCAATATCTTTTTCTTCTTTGTAGTCACAGCATGTGGCACAGCACGTAGTGAATGTCTGAAAGTGCTCGCTGTGTTTAACTGTCTCTTCTATCCGATTTAGGTCACTCTCGATAAATCTGTGGAAACTATTGCTTTGCAACTTGGGCAAATTGGAGAAGTGGAATAGCAGGCCCGCACCATTCCGATAGTTTCCACTGTGCTGGCACACGGTGTGGACGATGTCTCTGGGAGCTGTGAAGCACAGTGGCCATCCAGGACAGACCAAGGCAGCATGAACATAATCATTACAAAGCAATTGCTCTAAACACAATTAACACATAACATTTGAAGTCACTTAAGACAACAGGGGCCAGGTAGTGAAGTGCAGAAGACAGAAACAGCAGGTTGAGACAGGATCTGTAAGAGTGAAAAGGCTGGGGATGGCCACAAAGGCACAGCTAGAAGGGACATGCACAGTTCTTGAAGTGGCCCCTACTAGAGACAGATTGTGGGGGACAAGAGAGGGGTTTTAGTTGTGTTGCCCGCCATATAAGAGTACTCTTCTGACCCTGGTGGGCATTGAGGCCAGTCTCCTAGTCCAGGAAGGCACAGGAACTTGAGCAAAGAAGGGGATCAATGCCTCTCAGTACTAAGTGGAGTAGGGAGAGTGGATCCAAGTGTTGCCAGGACGGGTAAGTGGCCAGAACCAAGGTGAGGTGACTCAGGCAGAATCCAGTCTCCTGAACATAGCATGATGGGGAGTGGCACTGGGGTAGACTTTGACCATCCTGATGAAAGTGCCCAGGGCCATCCTTGGCACTGTCTCCAGAAGAGAGTGGCATTTGGGAGCCACTAGAGCACTGAGTCATCGAGCCTCTGGGTTTGGGTGCCAGGGTCATGGTTTGGGAAAGTGGTCAATTCCAAACTGGACTAGCTACTGCAGGTGCTGCGGATGCGTTGCGGTTCCTCGTTCTGCGCCGCCACGGCATCTGAGCGATAGCATGCAGCGTGGTTATAGAAGCTACGCTTCCACGCAGAGCAAGCACAGGGATTGTGAGAGGCATCCTAATTTCAGAGTCAAACAAGAAAAGAAAAAAAGAGAGAAGAAAAAAAGAAGAAAAGCAAACCACCAAATTCGTCTTCTGCCGAGAGAAACCCAGATTTGATTAGTTCTCTGAACACAGTTTTGATTACTTCTCTGAGGAACCTCTTGGGAAGTGGGATGCTAGGTGAGCATTCCGGCAGGTGCAGGCAGAGGCAGGCAGCCCTGGGAAACAGCAGGCCAAGACCCAGGGTCTCCTCAGGTCCCAGCACGGAGGTCGGGGGTGACAGAGAACCCTTCTCTGCCTCTGGGGTCGCTTCCATCCCTGCTTCACTGGGTTCTGCAGCATTCCTTTGTTGGCTGCCGAGCCCCAGACTGGCCCCCTCCCCACTCCCAGCAGGATGGGCTGGATTCTCTCTGTGCTGGGATGTTTCCAGGGTTCCTTCAGCAGACCTTGCATTTCCCAGTCACCTGCCCAAGGGCTCTGTGTCCTTCTCTGCCATGGACAATGCTTCCCTATCTCTCCTGACCACAGTGCGAGTCCGGTTCTCTCCTCTGAGGAGCAGCAGAGCAGCCGTCTGTCTCTCTTTTGGGGTGTTTTATGCCGGTTCTTCATCTTTTCCAGGTCTGCTGCCCCAGATGACAGATATTCCATAAGAACCCTCTTCACCTCCTGTACACTGGCAAGAAAGCAATTTATCACTGCATTTTTAAAATCCTCATTAAGGCAAATTAAGGCAGCAAAGCTGGCAACAGAGGGTTTTTTGGGGAAAAAAATAGTGCTCATGAAATATTTATTAAAACAGCCATTGTAATAAATATTTGAAAACCAGTTATTAACGTTAAATCATATCAGTGTCAAGCATACGTTATACACCGTCTGTTCTGCTAATTGAGTGTCAGGGTCACAGACGAGCCGTCTCCTGGCAGGCCGGCTGCAGCACCGTGTTCCTGTGCTCGGATGGCTTCTCCAAGTCTCCATCAAAGACTGCTCCAGAACCGAGATCATCCTGAACCAGGAGCTCCTGGGATGCATGGGCCTCTAACAGCTCCTCTCCCAGCTGTGGAAAGAGACAGGAGGTTGGAGCAGCAGTGAGGTTGGCAAAATCAGCATCAGGAGGGAACTGCGGGATTCCCTGAGGCAGAGAACCTATCTACTAACATTAAAGATTTCTTTAGTGATGAGAGTTAAGTAGACTCAAAATTAGTTAATTCTAGGAAATACTGGAGAACAAAAGGAATAAGCCCTGAGCCCAGCCAGTGTGATCTTCACTGCACACACCTTGTTTTTGTTTCTCTCTGTTTTGCTTTTCCTCTTCATTAATGTAATGCATCTGTCCATCCGTGAGCCCAGCCTGACCCAGAGCCTGGAAATCCCATGCCTGCCCAGGACAGCACTGGATGCACTAATAAGGAACACAGTACCCGCCCTGCCTGTGCAGCTGCACTTGAAACTTCTCCCTGCGCCATCCTCTGTGCAGTCTGCTCTTAGTCTTGCTGGCCTCTCTCCTGATCCATGTTTTCTCATTTCTATGCTCACCTCCTGGTTTGCTGTTTATGAGTCTTTTTCTTTAATACAATGAAATTTTGAAGGAGAAAATGCAAACAATTCATAGATTCATCACCGAGAACAAATGCTGCCATCTGACCTGCTCTAGGTTTATTGGTGTTCCTGCTGGCTTCCTCCGCTCTGACCGCAGTCCCGTGTGCCCTGCCCTTTGCAGGAATGGGGACTCTTCTTCTACTCCTGTGCTGTCTGATTCCTTCTGGTCACAGAGCCATTGCATACGCTATTCCCTTAGCCTGAAGTGCTTTTCCTGCAGTCTTAGCAATAAGCTACTTTCTTCTCCTTCATTTTTCTGCCTAACTGCCTCCTCCTTGGGTTTTGTTCCTTGGATGGGCTTCCATATTCCTCATACATGTTCTCAGAGCTCATCACATCTGTCATTTGCTGTTTGTAGGTTTTTCCAACTTGCTATAAGAACCATGAAGAGAAGAATGTTTTCCCCCTCGTGAACTTTTAGCACCTGCCACAGAGCCTGACACGGAGAAGGTGCTAAATACATATTTGTTGAGTGTATAAATTAAGGAGGAAATGAATAGGTGCATCTTCTCACAACTATGTTGCATAAACTCCTACATTTTGACTTCATATAAACACCTATTTATACCTAACTATTGATACATTTATGAGCCATTATACATGATGCCATTTATTTGATACACAGACCAAACTATAGGCATATTCCTGTGTATTGTTCTTAGGACTCACAGGAACACAGAGGTTAGGTACTTTGTTTAGGGCCATGCAGCTTCTAGGCTTACGAACTTCTGATATTATGCCCTCTCCAGTACATTTTGAAACTTCCTCTAAAGTTTAGCCTCCTGGTGAAATATTCCAGTGCATAAACCATAGTGAATATATGAATATATAAATTTGTTTTCTTGGTGCTAACATTTTCTCTAATCATTCCCCGTGACCGCTACCCACGAAACCTTACATCAGGGTCTAAGGTAGGCTCCTTGCATCAATAAAAAAACATGCAAAAGGCAGTGGTAAAAATTGGATCTGGGAAGTAGAGCATCAGTGCACTCAGTACTGTTCAAAGCAAACAGGGTTCCAAGAAAGCTGGGAGCAGGTCCCTCAGTTAAGTGGCTTCAGGTTGCTGAGTCCTTAACAGTCCAAAGCTTGCAAGATGATATCACAATGTACCAGCAAACATAAAAATAATAAAGCTGTTCAAACCTGATGAGGGTGCAAAGCCAATTATTATTATTCAATATAGTATAAGCAGAATGATTTGTCAGTGGGGCAGGAGACATGTCCCGTGAATTCCTGAGAGTATAGAATAAATGTTAATTCCATAAACTACAATCTTATGCAAAGCAAAGTAAGAAAATAAATCTGAATGCCAGGATAATAACAGACACAGTAAAATCAATATTGATTATTTTGAGAAAAAGGCAGTAAAAATGTTAAGTTGTAAGGCTAAAATTATACTAAAAAGCTAGAGTTTAAGTACAGAGTGTGGCTCAGGATTGCATATAAAGCATTATCTGAGCATCAATACAGATATTTTGCTTCCAGTGTCAACACGCTCTGCTTTATGAGAGGATGCAGCTGAATATCTAGGGTCCTCAGAAGTGGAAGGCGGGGGGGGGGGAGTCCCAATGGTTGCCATTAATGAGGATCTCGTGGGGTTTATAAATCTCTTACCTTCGTTTTGGGCCCTGTCACATTTCCCCATGGCTGCGGGGAGAATGATGGAGATATATGTGTCCTACACACGGATGTCAGTGGAAGGAAGAAACAGGGAGCAGAAACTGCCCTGCAAAGTAAACTCAGCTCCTCTGTAATATGATGTATCACGTCAGATGAGTCATGTGCTCAGCTCAGCTTTCTTCTCTGCAGTGAGGTCTCTTTCCCTCCAGGGTGAAGAAACCGGCTCCCCTGGAGGCTGGTCGACCCACAGAGAGGAAACAGAACACCAAGCAGAAGTAAAATGCAAGATAAATTAGTTTATTTTGAAAGAGAAAAGTGGCTTAGAGCAGATTAACCATATCCATTTTCATACCGAGAAAACACATTCCAATTAAGTCTGACTGAACCATGTTCCCTGGGAGGTGTGTCCCATTTTCTTTACTGTGCAGTTAAGTGAAGGGAGTCAGGGAAAGGGAGAGGATGAAGAAAGGATGCAGAGGGTGCACCTGCAGGGGAGGATAAAAATGGAATGAGGAGAAGAAGAAAAGGCGACAGGGAAGTGGTCAGGTAGTGAAAGAAGCATCTGTGAGTTAGGCCCCTGCTTATTATTATTATTATTTTTCTTCTTTTCCAAGTGAGAGGAGGGGGGATAAGAGAGACAGACTCCTGCATGCTTGACCAGGAATCCACCTGGTAAGCCCCATCTAGGGCTGATGCTCTGCCCATCTAGGGCCATGCTTGCAACTGAGCTATTTTTAGCACCTGGTAGAGGCTCCACAGAGCCATCTTCAGTGCCCGGGGCTGACGTGCTTGAACCAGTTGAGCCATGGCAACCAGTGGGGAAGAAAGAGAGAGAAAGAGAGAGAGAAAGGGGGAGAGATGGAGAAGCAGATGATTGCTTCTCCTGTGTGCCCTGACTGAGAATTGAACCCTGGACATCAACATGTCAGGTCAATGCTCTACCACTGAGCCAACCAGTCAGGTCCTAGCCCCTGCTTCTGACTGTTTTCTAACCCAAAGCAGCCAGTTACTCACCCATGCTCCCAGCAGTCTCTTTTGTAATGGACAGAAGGAAAGGCAATGGATGCCTGTGGACTCCTCAACCCCAAGGCCCAGGAGCCTGCAATGCTCTTGAAAACCATGACCTGTCCTCACCTGGGCTCTGTACCACAGGAATGGTCCCTTTTGTTAAATCTGCTTTTAATGTTGTAAAGAAAATGTTTATCAAGGTAATGCATGCATATGGTAATAAACCAAACAGTACAGAACAGCTGATCATGCAAATAAACCATCCCGGCCCCACTCACACCACCTGATCCTACCATGGTACTTTCAGCCTGTGACTAGACATCCAATCACCTGAGGCTTGAACAAATCTCAGAGCTCCAGCCTTACCCCAAGGGAATGACAGCGAGTCCCTGGGGTGTGACCCAGACAGCTCCTTTCCACAACTCCCCATGCAATTGTGACATGGAGCCAAGGTTAATGCCATGCTTTAATCTAGGGCATAACAGTAACCTAGGAAATAAACTGAAAACTCAGTTTTTTGATTTTTAAATTTTAGTCAAAATCACTGCAGTATTAATTCAATGTTATAAATGGTGAGAATTTAAATTATTGATGCTCCCCTCTCTCACACACAAGCTCTCCCAAATAACTTAAATTTTTACTATTATTTGAAAACTACCCTTTTGGTTGCATTTAATGTGCATATTTAAATATATGTGAATCTTTATTTTTACAGCATCAACTTTTGACCGTCCTCTGTGTAGTCTGTGGCTAAGATGAGGGGATTGGAGCCCAAGCTTGTTGTTCTCCCTTCCTTCCCTTTGTTTTTCATGCCCCTTCTCTCACATCCACGAAGCTGACATGTCGTTTATGTGCTGGTCTGCGGCACAAACAGGCTTCTGGTGTTTGTCCACAGGTTTTCTTTAGAAGTTGAAAGCTATTATGTAGCATGTATTACATTGTTGTGACCCTGAAAACTACAGTATTATTCAATTTCTGGCAAAGGAGAGGGCAGGGCTTGCATTTCCCTCTATGGGAGTCCACTCTAGGGTTCTGTTCCTGGATTCCAAGTCAAATAAGATTCTCTTTTCTCAGACCCTTTCATTTGCTTAAAATCATGCCTCATTTTACACGCTTTCTTATATAGAACATGAATTTCTTATACAGTATTTTTTCCTGAGGAATTAATTAGCTTTCTCTTGGACCATTGCCTTTGTCATGCCTTCCGTTATTTTTCAAATCTCAATTACACTTTCTGTCCTCAAAAGTCCCCATCCTTTTCCTGCTCGCTTCCATTTGGAAGCTCCGTTCTCCTTCCTCCAATCTCTATGGGTGAATTTTTAGGTCCCACACACAGCAGCTATCATGAAACATCATCTGAAATGCAATCTTCTGTATCTTGGCTCACACATTTTCCTTTTCTGGGTTGTGGAGTACATTCTAAAACAATGTCTTAAGAAACAATTGTTTAGAGATAAATTCTTTAGCTCTTACATTTAAAAAGTGATGTTATTCTACCCTTACAGGTAATTGTCTAGGTGAACATAATATTCTAGATTAAAATGATATTGCCTTTGAATATTGAAAGCCGAGCTACATCATTTTCTTGCATCCCGGTGGCTAATTGGAAATCAGATTGCCTGCATGTCTGATTCTCATACCTTTGTAAGTAACATACCTTTGTCCCTCTGGAAGCTTTTAAAATCTATTTAGAATCCAGTTTGACATAGATACAGATAACAGGACAGCAAATCCCAGAGGAAAGAGGGGAGGGAGTTAGGGGGAGGGGAGAAAAGTGGGTGTAAATAGGGACGCGGGGGTGGGGGTGAGGGTGTTACATTCAATGGGACACTTGAATCCATGTTAACACAATAAATTAAAATTAATAAAAAAAATAGAATCCAGTTTGGGTGTTTTTGTTTAGTCTATTTTTATTTATTTTGGTCTCTTAGAAGCTTTTATAATCTTCTCTTTATCAATGACAATATGCCTACATGTAGGTCTTTTCCTTTAATCTGAACACTCATGTCCTTTCAACTTTGGAGATATTTTGTTTCATGAATCATTCTTTTCTTCTGTTTCTTCTGTTTTCTCCTCCTAGGGTTCACGTTCGTTGTTGATGGTAAAGACTATATTTTCAGGGATCATTTCTGTAGTTCTTTCGTTGTTGATGTAGATCTTTGAATACTCTTGTTTTTAGCTCTTAGTTTTTCCTCATCATTTCACTGTCTTTAAATGTTTGTGTTATATCTAAGATATTTTCTTCACCAGGTTTTCTATTATAGCACTTAAACTTTGTTAGTGGTAGTTTTAGTATTTGTGAGCTCATTTTTATGTTGCAATAACTCTCTTTTTTCATAATGGAGAAAAGATTTTCTTGCATCTCTGATGATGATGATGATAATAATGAAAGTTATTTTCTGTTTTCAAAATTGTTTCTTTTTCTTCCAGGGGCCTTTATTTTGTTTGTTTTTATTTAAGATTTTCTCTTTCTTGCTTCTAGTCCTCATATTTCCAGCATTCCTAATTTGTCTATTAATATTTAAGAAGGAATTATTGAGAATTCTGACCTTGGCCTCTGGGCAGTATGGGGCAAAACCATACAAAGGGTACCAACACACTTAATTAAAAGCCTTAACGTTTACAGTTTGCTCACCTTCTTTAGAAGATACTTTCTCCCTTTGTTTTCAGTGTGACTTCTTATTTCTTCCTTCTGCTGTGCCATCTTACTCCCCACCCAGAACCTCACAGAGCTCCCCAGGGCAGCTGGACGCCACCTCATCTCTTAGCCCCTTGTTAAAGCTATTGCTTTCTCTCTCCTAGAAATGCATGGAAATGTCTGTCTGTAAGCAACACCTACATATCCCAGTTCCTCTTCTCATAGCTTTTGCATATTATTTTATTGCTTTCTATACTTCTGTACTTATTGTTTCTTAGAAAGAACCGGAGGCAAATGTGTGTGCTTCTGCTCTACCCCAGCAGAGGACTTTAAGATGTTAAATTATTGTTACATAGAAAAGGTCCTCAGCTCCAACTTATCCTTAAGTCTTCTGAATTTGTGTTCTGGATAGGACAGTTATCTGAGAAAGAAAACACTTTCTGCACTTGATTGTCAGGGATCCAAACAATATTACCCTAAGCTAGATAAAACCCAGTCAAGGACAAGTGGTTTATATCCTCTGTGATAGGCACACTGATCATAAAACCACAGTCTCAGAGAACCAGAAAGAATCCAATGAACCTCTCAGATTGTCTGGTAATAGTTTCTCATTTTAACAGTTAGGAAGCAGCAGGAGAAATTAGCCTGCTCCAATCACATAGCCAATGAACCTCAATCTACTCTTATTCCATCTTTCTTTACATAATTCCACCCTTAATTTTAATTAAATTGGTGTTGACTCAACTATAATTCAGATACTTTAATATTTGGTAAAATGCTGTATTTGAATAGACATAGATAGCTCAAGAAGTACAAATGTGATCATACCAGAGAACCATAACTTCTAAGAGCAACTTTAAAATAAAATAAAACTCTTTCAGTGTGTTTCTGTGAGGACCACACAGTGGACTCAAGATGCAGCTGTGTAATGACTTCCCCTGGTTTTGACATGGCATTTTGGGATCTACTCCTGCAGAATTAATACAGGTGATGGCCCCACCAGAGCCAAGTGGTGTGGTCCAGAGGTCGTGTTTATGGCCAGGGGGCTCACAGTGTCTGGAAAACAACCCCAGGAGGCACCTCCATAACCAAGTGGTTTGTAGCATCATACCAGAGCAGAGACCATTGGGCCTAGTGTCCTAAGTGGCTTTCTCTAATGGAAAGTGAATTTGTGTTATTTACAAAGCAAATGATCTGAGTTGGTTGGAGGCTACATTTTTTTTAAGTTAAAAAAAAAGTATAATGAAACCCAGCCTGGGTCTGGCTCACATAAAAGCTGATGTAAAACAGATTTATAGCCTTGCACTGCTGGGCTTTTATGTGAGGCTGAGCTTCAGAGGGGGCACATCCATCTCTGAGGACACCGAAGTGAGATTTAAAAGGCAGCCTTTCTTTGTTCCATAATAGGGTGAACACTTCAGAGTAAAAAGAATCAAAAGGTGTTAAGCATAGTATTTATAATGGTAACATTGCACACCTATTTTGGTAATAGGCTTTAAGTACTTAAGACATCGAATCATCTTATATTTCACCTGCTAGCCTGTGTCTCATTCTTTTTAAATTTGTCACATAGGAGTGATGTCAACACAGCCTGCAAATGAATGGTTGTTAAACCCAAGAGCTGCTGTCCAGGGCCTTAGTTAGCTTAGTGTTCATAGGTCTTCAATTCCCAGGGTGATTCAGAAGCATGTTAATGCATTATTTCACAGAAGAGAGGAGTTTACCTACATGATGTGAAAACCTTTGGTAAAAATTACAGTCTATTTAGCCTTATACGTCATGAAATATGCAGAAGTTGAATACATCTAAGAGGTGCCCCTCTTCACCTCTGTTTTTTGTTATTCATGTAAGCAGAGTCAGAAACATTTGTGATGGTTTTTGTAAGAAAGTCATTGCTTTAGAGATACAGTTAGAACTTTTTTAGGGTCTTCACAAGGTCTTGAAAGGTCATTGGCATGTTTGGGCACTTCGAGTTTCATCTAGATGACTACCAGAGGACAGTAGATGCTGCTGAGTGCAACAGGGGCCACTGAGAATTTTACGAGTGTGACCAAGCAGGAGGGGAGGCTCCAATACCGCACTAATATCACCAAAGAAGCCAAGGAACTTCCCCTTTTGCGTCTGCTTGACAAACTGCTGCAGAAACTAAAGGCACGTTCTGCTGGATGAGGGGAGAATGTGTTCCAGAGTCAGGTAAGGGCACCTGAGCTTTGTAGAGAAAGTTGAAATGAGAACAATGTATTCGTCCAGAGTTAGTGCAAAATAATTAGGTGAGACAGCAGAGAAGATTGAAGAAGACATACAGGGAGGGAAAGTTGATTAATTTCCCCACTTCTGGTGTGAAAAGTTCATCAACTGAAAAGCCAAGAGTGCATGCATAACTAGGGAATAATGCATCTCACTGTCACAGTGGTTTCCTTAATTCATTCCTCCTCCATCTACTCCTTGCTCCTGTCTGAGGTGTATAATATTAATGTACATTTTTGGGTATCTCTGTGGATCTCAAAGTTCTTTTATGAACTTCTTACAAGGGTCAGTGGCAAGTTCCCACTGTTAGAAAAAGAATAAGAACCTAACACAAATTATAAAGCCAGACTTTCCTGGACCTATGCTGTCTCACTGACCGGGGTAGAACAATCTAAGAGTACCAAGATCACCTTGAGGGCTTTAGTGATCTCTCCCCACACAAAGAGGAAATAGGAGTTAATATTTTCTTCCTTTTTCTGCAAGAATCATCAGTGCACTAAGCTTTTGGTTTTCAGCAAGAACCCATAAATGTATATTAATAAATATGTATACTTAAAATTTTGCATAAGTTTCATGCCATCTTTTTTCCTTGTCAGTCATGGATCCAAGAATAGCATCAGGGAGTAGAAGAACAACGTATGTGTTTTTATTCAGTCATATCCTCTTTTTCTGGAAGATTTCTGAGTAGAAAAGAGAGCTGTTAGCCTACCAATTTATGTATATGTTTCTCCAGGGTGAACCAAGTCCAGATGTTCACAAGAACAAGCTAAGTACACATCATCCAGGTTTTGATCATTATCCGGGCTTTGTTGGTGAGGACAGCCTGAACCTAAAGAATGTGAGATGCTTTGATCTAAACTAATCTGGTCCAGTTTCAGTCCTGAATTGCTCACCTGGTCACCCTCAGGGCTCATCTGGAAACTTCCGCATATAATCTCTGCAGTGCAAACGACACGGGGAATTTCATTAGGGCGATATAATTTAATTATCTGTTTTCAGAATTGAGCAAAGATGCAAGGCTAGCAGCTCAGCGGTTGCCAGCAGCACCGGGGACCACCTTCTGAACATGGGCCGAATTTTCGCGCTCCTCCTGCAGACCTACAGAGATGTTCCCCCGGGGCCACCGCCAGGCTCACTTCAATCCCTGCTGCGTTCTGAGCCGGAGTTCTGGGTAGAGAATCTCCATCATTAGATCCCACAGAAGTCTTTGTTTTGATCATATTTCCATTTATCTTGTTTTTGTTACTTCCTCTTTTGTTACCAATCGTCTGTATGACCAGGTCAGTTTATTGCCTTCTTCAATCACTGAGTTTTATGTCTCTTTGAGTTATTTTTTACAGTTGGATTAGCTAGTTTGAGGAGGGAAATAAAATTATTTCGGTTTTGACCTTGTTTGAACTTGGTGCCTCTGCACCTCCCATGGAAGCAGTGGGAGGATGAGTGTCATTTGAAACTAGTCTGTTGGTGGAGAGGTGCTATTGGCCACTGCCTGAAGCTGCTGCCTTTGCAAGTCTTTCCTCCAACTTCCTAGATGACGTTTGCAGGCTCACTTGGATTGAATAATATATGATATATAGGCACAGGGGTGTTTAATGTGAGAATACTTTTGTTCTGTTTTTTTAGTTTACATTTTAACTTTATTTTTTTAATTGAATGTATTAAGGTGACACTGGTTAACATAATTATACAGATTTCAGGTGCCTGATTCTATAACACATCTCTGTGTTCCGTATTGTGTGTCCACCCCCCCTCCAAGTCAAGTCTTCGTCCATCACCCTTCTCCCTGACGTTCTGTCAGATTTACTTAATGTTCTAGCACCGAGATATTCCAGACTCAGGGCAAAGAAAGAACCCTGAAGTTTGCCAGGATCTCTTTTTAAAACATCTTCCCCCCCTTCTGACAGTCGGGGTAACTTTTGGTTTTATAGCTCAAAGGCCTAAACTCTCTCCCGAACTAGATTGGCCTCTCTTGGTTCCTGACTGATGCCCCCTCAGAGGGGTGGGAAGGCCTCCCAAATTAAACACTTCCCAGCACCAAACACATTTACGTCCTCCCCAGCCTTTCTTATTTTAATAGTGGTAACACCATTGATTCAGTTGCCCAAGCAACTATATTTAATTACTTAAGTGAGGGTGTCTCCTTGCTTCCTCTTTTTTCTTAATTGTGTCACCCTAAATATGAACTCCAGCATCACATCCTCTCAACTCTACCACCAAAATGCATCCAAACCCATCTTCTTTTCACCTCCACCGCTACCACTCTAGTCTCGGCTGCCATAAACTTTTATCGGACTTCTGCAAGAGCCTCTCATCTCTCTCTTGCTCCTTCAACTATCAATCATTTAGTTACCTAATTTTAAAACTGGGAATAAAAGAACATTTTCTTATGGTTTAATGAAGCATAAAACAGTGTGCAGTAAAAAGTGCACTTCTCAATACTGTACCAATTTATTCTTCTTTAACACGTATCACATAAAAACCAAAACTGAATAACAACTTTTAGGTCAAACCACATGCAATTGCCAATTTTTGATCATTTTTGACCTCCAAAAAAGGCAATTGAATGTGATTTTATCTATTAGTTTCTATTTTTTTAATTGAGAGGAGAGGAGAGAGTGAGATAGACTCCCACATGTGCCCCTACTAGGATTCACTGGACAACCTCGTCTGGGACAACACTTGAATCAATTGAGCTATTTTTAGCACCTGAGGCTGACACACTCAGACCAACCGAGCTATCCTCAGTGCCCGGGGTGATACTCAAACCAGTTGAGCCACTGGCTTTGAGAAGGGAAGAGAGAGAGAAGGGAAGGGAGAAGGGGAGAGAAGCAGATGGTAACTTCTCCTGTGTGCCTTACTGGGAATCAAATCTGGGATGTCCATATGCTGACACTCTATCCACTGAGCCATTCAGCCAATGCCAATCTATTAGTTTTTCTTTATAACATTTAAAAAATATTTTGCAATATATAGACATGCAAATACAAAAAAAGTATAACTCTGCACACCTTTCCCCAAAACCCATTTTATACAGAAAGTAACAACCTTTACAATCTGGTTTGTCCCAACTTCTTTTTTTTTCCATTTAATAATATATTTTGGAGATATTTTATTAACTGTAAGTAAAGAGCGTCTTAATTTTATTTTTTATTGATTTTAATTTATTGTGTTTACATAGATTCTAGTGTTGCCCAGAATGCATTCTTCTTCCCCCGTATTTCCCTCAACATCTCTCTTGCCCCCCACCCCATAGCGCCCTCCCCAAGAGTGTCTTAATTTTTAAACAACTGATGAACAGTCCGATTATGTGGATAGACCCTTACCAATTTGCTTTCTCTGCTGTGGATAGACATTTAGGCTGTTTTCAATATTTTGCCATTACACAATGCTGCAATGAATAACCTTGTGCATACAACGCTTCATAAGCTGAGTTCTTTTCTGTTACCTAACCCTTTTTTCCAATCCACTCTTTAACAACCAAGGTGATCTTTTTAAAACATAATTCAAATTATGTCATCCTTATGCTGAAGATCCTTCTAAAACTTCCCATCATGTTTAAAATAAAAATGCCACTGTCATGACAGAATTGCAGGCCGTGAGTGATTCAGCTTCTGCCAATCTCCATGCTCAGCCTGTGTCCCTGTCCCCCTGTCCCCCTGTCCCCAAACTCCAGTCTTCCTTGTGCTCCCTTGTTCTTCACTGTAGGGCCTTTGCCTGTTCTCTCCTTGACCTCCCTATTGCCATCTCTCTGCCATTTAGGCTTTAGATTAAACGCAGTGGTGTCCTGGTAAATGTTGAACAACCAGCTCTCTGGGAATAAGAGAAGCTAGGATTGTCAGCATTTCCTAATTGGTGTCAACATTCTGCCACAACCTACTTAAAGCTACCAACATGACAGCAAACTATTCACAAACTTGTAGAGATCTTAGCACTCCGTTCCTATGAATTGGTAACCGGCTCCAGCAAAACAGAGCTTGAAATATCACTCTTCTTAAACATCTAATTTAAAGTCGGCCTCAGTCACTATCAAATCCATTTCTTTTATTTTTCACTTTAACCAGTATCACTATGAATCTAATCTTTTTTTGTTCAATTGCTTGTTTGAACTGAGTTCCAGGAAAGGAGAGACCTTGTTTATCTTTATCATGGCCTCTCTTTCCTGTGTTAAATTTGTACCTGGAAAATTACGTGTCCTCATAAAAATGTTTATAGAATGAATATGTGGATGCCTGGATTTCAATCACTGATAGTTTCCTAGCCTAACTCTGACTTCAAGATTTCAAATATTGTTCTTCCTAGTTTCCGCCTGAATATGTTCAGTGGTGAGATTCAAATAATTTAACAACTGGTTCTCTGCCTTAATGACTGCTTTAAGTATAAAAAAATGATAACCAAAAGGTAGTTTATTATTTCATGCATTTAATACTTAAATAAGAACAACAAAAGAGGTACACAAAACTAGAATGTTATAAAAAAAGTTTTAAAATAGTAATGAAATATATTTTTAAATACCTGACAAAAAAACAATAAAACTGTTATTTAAGATCTTTCCATTCTGCTTCTTGATTGGTGTCCTCACTTGCAATTTTTTTCATCTATGGACGGAATCAACATTACTATGGGCACTTAGAACACACTGTTGCACAGGGGAACATTACAAAAGAGTAAGGAATGTAAATTTGTGATTTCCACATTGAGCGGCTGCCCAGTTGCCCACCTTAGAGAGAACCCTGATTACAAGTGCCATTTTAACAACAGGTTCGCTGAACTCAATAAAAAATTAGGTATCAGTTCTTCTGAATTCAGCAATCCAGCTGAATCCCACCAACTGAATATGTTTCAAAAATCTGATATGATTATCTCATATTTATATTTTATCGGTATGTGGTCACTGTTTCTTTGATTGCTTGAACTGCAAACCTCTCTGTCCTCTGATTCCAGGGGCCTGTCCAGCCTCACTCTCCACAGTGCAGCTTCTATCTCAGTTACCACCTTGTACTAAGAGCCATTTTAGTTCTTATTTCTGTGTATTTGGATATTATATTCACCTACTCCTACTCGAACATTTCCTCTTCCTCCCTCCTTTAAAGTATCAATCCTTCACAGTTCAATTCAAATCCTGGTTTCTTCTTGAAGACTTCTCCTTGTTCCTCAACCCATATAGATATTTTTCTTCCTGAACTTATATTTTTATCTATAGTTGAGAAAAATTTCAACTCTTGACCAAAAAATAGAGGGTGCACTTAAATATAGACTATATTTTCTGGTGATATCAATAAATTAATATTAATTTTCTTATGGGTTATATAGAATGCTTTTCTCTTTAGAAGGACTGTGTTTGAAATATTTAAAAATAAAATGTAATGATGCCTGCAATTTACTTGCAAATTATTTTTGATATGGTGTGTGAGAAAGCAAGATTGAGAGAGAATGGGGGGAATATTAGTAATTGTTATATCTAGATGAAGACTATGTAGGTTTTCATTATTATGTTATTTTTTGTTATTTCTGTAGCTTTGAAATTTTCAAAATAAAAAGCTGAGAGGTAAGCGATGCACTAGGAATACCTATTACACTTTAAAACACACAGTTTGTATACCACCCAGAACAACTATAGATTCTGATTTAATAGACCTAGGTATTTAGGTCCAGGCATAGGCATTTTTGTAGAATTCCACACATTATTCTGATGGGCAGTGTCGTAGGTCAGGCTTCCTAGAACTGGTGTGAGGCCACATACTTCTTTGGGGGAACAGCTCTCAGGAAGAGTCATGAAAGCAGGACAGGGCAGTGGGAAAAAGCTAAGCAAAAATGTGTCCCCAGCTGGAGATTGACTTCCGGTTGATCCCATGGGAAACCGCAGTATAAGTTACAGTGCAGCACAGTCCCATCTGGAGGCAAGGGCTTGACCTTTTTCTACTCCCAGGCTACTCCGTCATTGAAGTCTAACCTGGAAGATGGGCCTGTGCTGGAAGTAGCTGCCCAGGTGAAGGTTTGACCAAGGGCATTTCTCTGTAGGAGACAGCCACAAGTTGCCAACCATCACTTGGTCTGGGGCATAAGAAAGAGACCTGGGCAGGACACTAGCAGGTTTTCTTGCATGCATCCTGAGTGTGGAGAAGAATCATGTGTCAAAGCAGCATGGGTTAGAAATGTACTGCTCCTTATTTGGAGTATCTTATCTCACCAACTTGAAGGTAAGGTGGGTTTCATGTCTTCAGCTATTAATGTCTTCTGCAGAGGTTAGCACAGTGTTAGGCACATTATAAATAGCTGATAAATTCTTGCTGTCTAACTGATGTGTCCTATTTCTGGCATTTACCCAGGCCATTGAAGAAATTGGCTTAGGAGATAAGATTCCTTGACTCTCACACGATGAGGAGGGTATAAGATGAGCCACAGAGGATTTAGGGATATGGTCTACCACTTTCACATGACTTCCATGTTGAAGCTGCCAGCTCCCTTTATTGTCCCTGCTGTATCAAACACTGCATTTAGAGCAGAACATATTATTTTAGCTGGCGTCTTCCAAAAAGCAAACACAAAGATTCAAGTACAAGTACGTAGTTTATTTGGAAGGCGATTTCAAGAAACATGAGTAGAATGGCAGGAACAGAAACAGAAAAAGAAAGTTAACCAATACTTGGCATCATCACTAAGTTAGCACACCATGGGTGACTGGAGCTTAGCTCCCTCTGAAATGCTGGGCTCAGTGTGCAATCTGCACTTCAACCTCTTTCAACCCAAAACAAAGGGAGCTAAGATATTTATATGTCAATAGCATCAGTCATTGCTTGAGGGCTGCTCTTGTGTTGTTGAGAGGCCTTGATTCTCTGGCTCCCCTTACCAGCACTGGGTGAAGGCACAGCAGTCTCCAGCCATAAAAGAATGCTCTCTGGTAGAGCAGTGCAGGAATGCAGCCTGGCAAGGCAGTATGCATCTCATCTCATTTATCTGCACAGCCCCCCTTCAAGAGAAGCAATGCTGTTCCTCTTTTGTAGACTGGAAAGGGAGACCAGGGAAAGTTCAGCAGCTTCCAAATGTTGCCCATTTAATAGTTGGCAAAGCGGAATTTGAGCTCAGATGCCTGTCCAAATGGTCCATATTTTTACTTTTACCTGAAATGGCCCCTTGACATAGAGTGGCAACATGGTTGCTAATGAAGATTTGTATCAATGGTGATCACAATGATTGCTACTGCTGGATGAATGGCTGGACTAGGACGTATGGCAGCTCCCTCCAGTCCAGAGCTCAGTGGGGAATAAGAATCCACCAAGTGTGAGGAGCTTGGAAACAGACTTAGAGGAACATACATCCCATGCAGTCAGTAACAAAGGTCAACCTGCCTAGAGAACCATTCATGCAGGAGTGGGCTGGCACTGAGCGAGTTCTCTGGAACAGCCTAGACCTCTAGCACTTGTTATTTTCCTGTTGGTCACAGCTCTAGCCCAAGTGGGTTTCCAATGACCGCCTCCCATTAGTGCAATATCCCTCACTCATGTCGTGTATGTCTCCACCAGGTCTCTGAGAGTGTTCCAACAGTTCGGTTCCAGAGGAGTCACTCATCTGTGCTGACTACAGACTTGTACTATTCAGAAGCACAAGAAAAAAACCCAATGGGGAGGCTGTGAGGATGGAAAAGAAAAGCAGCCTCCAAGTTAATTCACTAGGCTAGCAGCGTTGGACGGCTGAGCTTGCCCCCGAGCAGGGGCTTCCGTGCTCAGGGTGTACGTAGGTCTCTGACGTCTCCTGGCTCCTCCAGGTATGTATTCCTAGCCACCATGTGGACCAGTCCTGAGACACCATTCTCATGAAAGTCTATGTCCAATACCTCGAACCCATTCTGCTTTGGCCCAGTAGGCTGGGTGCACAGTGCCTCACTGGCTCTAGAGCTGGGATATGTAGATCTGAGTAAAGAAAAAGGGTTGATATCTCCATGGCCATGAAATAGTGGCAGAGAAACCCCCTGGGAAGCTGTAAACCCGGAGTGCTCAAGGCTGGAGGTTAATCCCAGAGATCTTAGCCAGGGAAGTGGGAGCAGGAGGGCAGGGTGAGAAATTCTCTAAGTTTTCTTCCCAATTTCAAGGTTCTATAATATTATACAGCTCAAGACAAAGTATTTTTTAATCCCTATTTGTAAAATAAATTTGATAAAAACCCTATATATTTTTATATATTTATTTGTAAATTATATGTTTTATTGTACTAATGTGTTGCTTGCATTATAAAATCTATATATATTTTCAAAGGGTGACATTAATTGTAAATAGACAAGCTAATATTTTCTTGTAGGTTCCTGTTGGGTAAACTTATACCTCCCTTGAGTGTAAGCTTTCTAGTTTGGAGACCATTGCTGCAAACACAATACTTCTTTTCCCTGTTTCATCCAACAAGTTTGTAGGACCAAAGTGATTTAGACAAAACAAAACTTCCAGGTGGGTCCTGGTTGGGTAGTTTAGTTGTTAGAGCACCATCCTGATATGCCAAGGTTGCAGGTTCCATCCCCAGTCAGGGCACATACAAGAATCAACCAGTGAATGCATAAATAAGTGGAACAACAAATCGATGTTTCTCTCTTCCGTTAAAATCAATTAAGAAAAAAAAAAAGATAACTTCCAGGCGGGCAGTTTGTAGAGCCACTGTGCGTATAGGTGCTGCAGAGTCAGAATCACCCAGATTTAAATCCTGGCTTCACTAATTTTTAGCCAAGTGGCCTTAGATTTGTTACTTAATTTAATGAGCCTCAGCTTTTTCACTTGTGAAATGAACCTAATTATAATAGTACCCAACTTACAAGGTTGCTGGGACAAGTGGAGATAAAGCATGTAAAATGCTCAGCATCATGCACATAGCAAGGATTCAATAAAGGGCAACTGCCACTGAGGTTTTAAAATTGATATATGTAAGCACCGCCTCCGCCCCTTGTCAGCCATCTCCCTCCTCAGCATATAGATAACTGTCTCTCTAGCTGGAAGCACACGTCACTTCATAGTAAAGCTCCTGGCTGCACAGCAGGTTGTGCCTGGGCTCGACCTACTGCTTCCCCTGAAGGCCTGGAGGCCCCGGGAGAGCGCCTGTAATGCTGGTGGCCCAGGCCAGGCAGGTCCACATTGGATCCAGGCAGACTGCAGAGAAACTGCAGGGCTATAAAGGGTTGGGCCATTCCCTGTTCAATAGCGTCTCACTATAGCAGACAAGCACACAGGCAGGGAAGCCGCCTCTCAGGCAAAGGAACAGCAAAATGGCCCCTCACAGTGGCGGGCAGGCAATCTGCAGTCCACAGTTTCCGAGCGCAAGCACCGGAGCCTTACATAGGCCATACACACGTGGTGCAGCCACACCCTCACGTACCAGTTGGGCAAAGGGCATGTAGCCGGTAAACCAGCGAGCAAGCCTGACACAGCTGCTTCACAGTGCCCTTGGGTCAGGTTCCCATGGAGGAGCCTCCAGATGTGGCCTCATCCCGCCCGGCCATCATCATGGAATGTGGTGTTACGGAGAAGACTTAAGAAAATATTCCCCTTATCAGAGATGGGCACAGCGACAAAGGGGAGGGGAAAAGAGATCCCCTGATTTTGGAGAGGACAGGAGAGGTTCTGCTGCCCCCAGGTTCCCCCTGAATGCCTCTTCCCAGACATAAAATTGCATCCTTTAATCCCCCCCCCTTTTTTGAGCATACTGTATTATAATTTTTTCTGGAATTTTTTTTTCCTAGCTAAGATTAATAAATAAGTAAGTAAGTAAATAAATAAATAGGAGGTAGAACCAAAATCTGCCACTTATTAGTTGTGTAACACTGGGGAAACCATTTGCCTGGGTGTCAATTTATTCATCTGCAGATTGGGCATATAAATTAGAATAAAAATTGGCGATGCGAGGCAAAGTGTTTTGTATATATCTCCATACATATGTAAGGGGCTATTTTCAGTTTTTCCTCTGAGGAAATGGAAAACAGGAACTCTATTTTGCTATTCCAGGCCTCTGTGTGTCCTATCATCGAGAGAGCGAGAACAGGAGAGTCAAAGCGGGCGCAGGATGGAAGAAAAAGAGTCTCAGTATAATTTAAATAAGCAGGCTCAGAATTAGAGGGAAGCAAAATGAAGGGTGAAAAATTTAACTATTATAATTCTGATCTATTGCGCCATCTAAAAAGACATCTATATGAACTCCTGTACAAGCAGCAATTACCTGGAAAATAAATGTAATAAGAATCTTCTAAGTTGGCAGTAAAATTAACATTGCTGAATTTTAATTAATAGACTAGCCTGGAAGGAATATATTTCTCCTTTGATGAAAAGAATGGCTTTAACCATGGAGCAAGCTCACCTAAATCAGTGCTGTTAGTAGTTTTTTCTTTCCTTTTTAGGATCCTGGAGATTTTCTTTTGTGTGTGTGCTTCCCATATCACTGGGAGAGCCGTGACAGTCTGAGTATTATAATACAGCAGCTCACCCCGAAGAAATGGTATTGATCATTAGTCTCTCCCATGGGCCTCAGTTTCCTCACTTATGGAATAGTGGATGTGTGGTGGGTGGGTAGGATATAGATCCATGGCCTCCAGGGTCCTTTCTACCTTTACTGCTCTTCATGTTTCAATCTGGACACATGTTTCCAGGCTTCCATGTTCTGTTTTAAACCCTGTCATGATGCTAGCAATGATGGCATGGTAATGGGGGATGGAGTGCCAAGTACAAAGCGAGGAGCTTTGTAAGTGTTATTACTTGTGGTCTTCACGGCATCAGTCTGAGGTAGCTATTACTTATGTACCCATTTTATATATGAGTAGACTGACACTCAGCAAAACCCTACCCAGGGCCATCCAGCTGGGCACCAAACAGTTATGGGTGGTAATAGAGATGATAAAAAGTGTTTTCACTGAAACTGTTTGGAATTCCAGTGTTGCTTTTGAGAGTCAGAGAAATGTCCTGCTTATGGGACTCTTAGACTCAGCAGGGCTAAGTCTCTTATAACAGTGTTTCTTAACCTCTGGTCCACAAACTGGTCAGGCAGGCAGAAATTTTGTGCTGGTCCGTGGAAGAGTTAATCACCCTGATGTTGAATGAAGATTATAGATCCAATGATCATAGTTGAATTCACTTATGAGCAGGGTGATTTCTGCCTTAGTGGCCCCTGAAATAATTCTCATATTTTCACCAGGCATCAAGTGTAAAAAGGTTGAAAACCACTGTCTTAGAAAATTCATGAACCCCTAATATCACATTTTCCTGTGGACTTCCTATTCCTTTCAGCCCCATAAATGAAATGCAACTAATTTTTTATTCTAGTATTCTGGACATTTTGAGATCACCTTTGGTTATTTCTTCTTTCTCCATACCCAAGCATTCATCAAATTCTGTTCTTTCATTACTTAATTAATTCAGTGATAAAGTGTCAGATACTGCGTGAGAAACTTCATAATAATAGCTCTTTAATTTATATAGTGCTTGAGAGTTTTCAAAGGGCATCCACATGCATTATCTTATCTTTAATCTTCACAATGTCCCCTTAAATGGATGACCAGTATTTTACGATGAAGAGACGGAAGCTCAGAGGGGACCACCATCAGACAGAACAGAGAAGACTTCTAATGGAGCCCAAGTCTTCCTACATTTAAAGTCCAGAGCTCCCTGCAATGTGCTCCTCCTCAGTGTCTCCTATATTTCTTTTCAATTTTTCATTTCCACAGTTTCTGCAACGTCTAAGTCCTCATCAGCTTACTTCTGTGTTTTGTGACAGCCTTGTGGCTGGAGTCCTGGGTTCTGTCTTCCTACTTCAATCCAGGTTTAAACTCTAATTGCTTGCTTTTAAACCTACAGTGGATCCCCATTGACTTGGATCTAAATCACACTCCTCTATGAATCTTACAAGATTCTCTGTAATTCTGTCCTTATTCTACAATTGCAAGGTCATGTTCTACCTTCCTGTCTTATCGTGTGCATCACCCTATCATCCTCCAAATTCATCAGGTCCACTTGCTGAAGTGTGTCGTTATGTATGACACAGCATCTCTGGGTCATCTTTCTATCTCCAGCACCTGGCACCATGCCAGGCATACAGTAGTCACTCAACACCTTGAACAATTGGTCATGACCCTTTATATTCTATTCTCATCAATAATGTCTCGATTCTTAAAGGTCCAACTTCAGCACATTGGGATAATTCTAAATTCCAGTTAATACTTAGTGTTTATATCTTTGCTATGCAAAGTGTAGACCAGCAAGGTAAGCTTCACCTGGAGCTTGTAAGAAGTGCAGAATCTCAGGGAACCTCAGACTTAATTAAGATTTTAACAAGGTAGTTGGTATGCACATTTGGTTCTGAGAAACATTTAACTAAAGGCTCTAGTCATGATGAAATGGGCCTAGCAGAAGCTTTAATTCATAAATGCCTGGGTTTGAATCTCACTCTGCCACTTATTAGTTATGTGATCCTGAATAGACTTGTAAAATTCTTGGGCATCTGTTTCTGTATACATAAAATGAAAATAATAATAGTTTACCAAACATGAATGAGGCATTCTATATGCATTATTATTAATGATCACAAACACTGGCATCTTGGATAGTCTTATCACATTTTAGAGCTGAGAAAACTGAGGCTGCGTGCTACTAGCCTACTACTAACACAACACATTTGCTGGCAGTGTTGCCATTCAGACTCCATCAATGAGATGATACATGCCTCTTTTACTCCCTTCCTTGTTCTGAACTCTCCATTGTCAGGTTAGATCACACATTGTGAAGACCAGATAGGATTCAGGTTGTTACGTGCTCTGTGCCTTACAAAGCTGCATACAAATGTTATTAGGCATTAATTGTATTACTAGATTGATTCTTTATTTGCTTTAAATATTTTGCTTTGTTTCCTTGAAGTTAATAGTGTCCTGCTTCATCGCTTGAGTAGTTGATGAATTTGAAGTATTACTTCTTGTTGCAAACAAGAAATATCAAATACAGTCTGAATGTACATGTGGATGCTTGCACGGGCTGATTAGTGAGGAGCCAGGGATGAAATGAAAGGAGGCAGAAAATAGGGGAGAAGAAGATAAATTGGCATTTGATTTATCTGGGGGATAGGAAAGTGTGAAAGAAAACTGATTAGAAGTCAGACTCGGAAAGCAAAAAAGATGAACCTGCAGGAAGTCAGGGAGTGTTCTTGAGAATGTCTGAGTTCTGTAAAAGCCAGGAAAGGAACTGATTATTGGGCTTTAGACATGGATGTTTAGAAGCTGTGGAATGAGTGTGGTAGTTTTTCAAGAGGTTGGGCTTTCCTGTGCTGTGTTATTTGTCCTTTTTTTGTATAATAAGATATTATCACCTATCATTGTTGCTGGGAGTTTTAAAATGTGAAGAATTATAGGGTGATTAAAGTAAGACTTTTGCAACATCTAGAAACTAGAGAGATGAGGTATTGTTCCTAGAAGTATGAGCACAATTTGTCATATCTACTATGAGCACAATTTGTAAATGCATCTACTATCGCCACTGGACCATCCTCCCACCATGGTGAATGGTGTGGTCATTACTGTGTCATGAGTAAAGCTTGTTAAGAGATTTAATTTGTGCATTCTTCCTTGTGCACTGCTCTGGGGTTCTCTGCTCTCGGTCATAGGAGAGAAACCGAAGCAGCGTATTCCATTTTCAGTGGGGCAGGGAAACTAGAACCTGAAAAGACAGAAAATATCAACCAGCTTGCAATGCCTGGAACTGCTTTAGGTTTTAACCTAAACCCAAGGACTGTGTGTAGAAAGCTGTGAAGAAAATGAAAGCTGAGAAAGAATCTAGCTAGTCTAAACATCTGACACATATGAAACTAAGGAGAGAATCCAGAATCCAGAATCCAGAATCCTGAACCCGTCACGTTGGACCATACACCCACACTCTGAACCTGTAATTTGCAGATCTGTACATAGACTGTGTTTGCCTGGTTCCCGTTGGGTTAAAAATAGCCCACTACCAAGGGGAATGAAGAGAAAAAATGAACATTACAAAGCCCAGTTTAAGGAACAAACAGAGGGTCACACATTTTGGTTTGGGAAATACCTTCCCATTTCATTATACCTCCTAGTAAAATAAAAATCTACTTGAAGGCAGTCCCAGGAAAACTGAAACACAATTAGAAAAGTATCGACCTGAGAGTACAAATACTTTTGGTCAAACTTTTAACTTTGTCATTTAATTGCAGTAGGCTCTGTGAAGTTACTTAAACTTTATTTATAAAAAGAAATAAAATGCATTTCCTGGTAATTAGAGTTAAATGTGATATCTGATAAAGAAATTTGTAGGAGATGACGTCAGAGTAATGGCGGAGTAGGAAGCAATACCGATAAATCTCCCCCAAAACTCAACAAGATCTTCAACCAGAAACAGAAAAACCTATACTTGGAGCTTCCAGATTCTTCGCAATACACCCAAAGGTATGATTGAGTGAAAAATTGGCTAAATATATAACCAAACCCCGAAGGAAATAGGGAGTAAGAAATGCTCCGCCTTCCTCACTAACCTAAACAGGGCGGCTTTTTCTGGTAACTGTGAATTTAGAAACTGAGGCGGGCAAAGGGGGTGAATAGATCCAGGCCGACACAGCAAAAACGGCCGAACCAGGCTGTGGCTCAGAGATCCAAGCCGAGGAAAATCTGATCCTGTGGCAACCCGGGCAATACAAGCTAACACTCGCGCCAAACCCAAACAAAGAAAGACAAGCGGATCGGCCATTTTACCCGGTCTCCTGGTCGGTGCGCAGTTAGTGGAAGAGAGATTTCTTCCTAAGCCGCGGAAGTGGGTGCCCGTGTTGCGCCACGGAGAGGCAGGGTCGGAGGCCTTTCTGTGGGCTGAGGGCAGAGTCTCTGGGCAGCCCCAGCACCCTGGGAAAGCCACGCACGGGAGGGAGTGAGAACTAATTCAAACGGTGAAGATTTTCCGTGCTGGAGGCTGTTTCACTCAGAGGGAAACGGGGCCGGCCTCATATCCTGGTTTGCGCGCGCAGATAAGGAGTGAGCGATTCCTCCGAGTGCCTCGGCAGTGCGCGCCCGTGTTATCGCACAGAGAGGCAGAGTCAGGGGCCTTTGTGTGGGCCAAAGCGGAATCTCGGGCCGCCCCAGCGCCTTGCAAAAGCCGCACACGGGGAAGGAGCGAGACTCAATTCCAACGCTGCAACTTTTCCCTGAGGTTGGGGGTTTCACTCAGAGCGTGAGACTGCTGGCCGGATATCCTGGTTGCAGACAGTGAGTGAGAGTTTCCTCCAAGCGCCCCGGAAGTGGGCGCCCGCTTGTGTTACCGGATAGAGTGGCAGAACCAGAGGTCTTTGAGTGGGCGGAAAGCCCGCCTGATTATGCTAGCAGCTCTGACTGACTGAGCCTTACCCAGAGCCCTGTGCTGAGTGGAAATAGAGTGGGGAGTTGCCAGCAATTTGAGCCTCTTACTATCCAGGCAGAGGCAGCAGCAACCCCATACCTGGACTATCAGGCTACTAATTGAGGAAGGAAAGACTAGGAGAAAGGCTCCAGGAACACGGACTCTCTCACTGTCGGAGCCTATAAATGCTAATGAGCCTCGACTCCCAACGAGAATAAAGCACAATACATGACATTGCCATAGAGACTTATCAACTGCAAACCTCTACCTGAGCGTGCCAAAGGGGCAGAACCCGGGGTACAGAGTCACCGACCAGGAAGAGGGAGAGAAAAGAAAAAGCAAGAAGATAACCTCTCAAAATCAAGAATAATCTGCAGACTTTATAACCTATCCCATTTTATTATATTTGTTCGTTTGTTTCTCTTATCTTCATTCTTGAGACTTTTTTTTCCTCCTCCAATTTGGCCGATTAACTCTCTACCGGTCTTACTCTCTCCTCTCCCTGAACTACACTACCCATAAGTGTTACATCTCCCATTATCATTTCTCTTCTCTTCCTTTCTCTCTATGAGGGTTGCACTCCAAAACCCTTAACTCTCTCTCTCTCTCTCCTTTCTTTTTTCTTCTTTTAGTGGTTCCCTCTTTTTTTCTCTCTCTCTCTTTCTTTTCTCCCTCTATATTAGTTTCTTCCTTTCTCCTTTACATCTCCTCTCATTCAAACCTCAATAACAAACAAATTCTCTTATCTGGGAGGCAAACCTATGTTTGTGGCATTTTGGGGGGTTTTTACTTCACCTTTTTAACTCACTAGCAGTGCTCCCATCCCTGGCTCTCCATATTATCTAGTTCTTGTTCCACTAAATACAATAGTAAGTTTTTAATTTGTCCCCCCATTTTTCCATTTTCCTCTTATTCCTCTCATCATAACTCTTAGAAAACCAACACCTAAAAGCAAATCATTTTATTCTTGACCCAAATTTTTTCCTTATTTGCTTTTTGTGGGTCCATACGCTCTTTTTTTTTCTTTTTTTCCCTTTTTTTTTTTTTTTTTTTTTCTTTCTCTCTTTTTTGCCCCTTTATTACTTTTCCCCAATTCAGGCCCTCCATCACAGGCATTGTTTGTTATAACTCACAGTCCACCACAAGATTTTCTCAAGAAAGAGGGGAGAGGAGAGGAGAGGAAAAAAAGAGGGGGGGAATAATTTCCTTTTTTAAAAAATTTTTATTTTATTTTATTTTTCTTTATTTCATTATTAATTTTTTTTTAAAAAAAACAACTCTTTTCGATTTGTTATTTTTTTATTTTTTTTAACTTTTTATTCTTTATTAAATCTCATTAATACTATCAACAAAACCACCCTCAGATGCCATTAAGGAAGAGAAAATCGAATATCATGGATACAAAAGAAAGAGAGGTAACACAGCTAGATGAGGAAAAATCTATGGAGAAAAAATTTAATATATTGGAAACCTTGGAGCTAAATGACAGAGAATTCAAGATAGAAATACTAAAAATCCTCCGAGATATACAAGAAAACACAGAAAGGCAATATAGGGAGCTCAGAAAACAACTCCATGAACACAAAGAATATATGTCCAAGGAAATTGAAACTATAAAAACAAATCAAACAGAGATGAAAAACTCAATTCACGAGCTGAAAAACGAAGTAACAAGCTTAGCTAATAGAACAGGTCAGATAGAAGAGAGGATTAGTGAAATAGAAGACAAGCAACTTGAGGCACAACAGAGAGAAGAAGAAAGAGACTCAAAAATTAAAAAAAATGAAATAGCCCTACAAGAATTATCTGACTCCATCAAAAAGAATAACATAAGAATAATAGGTATATCAGAGGGAGAAGAGAGAGAAAATGGAATGGAGAACATACTTAAACAAATAATTGATGAGAACTTCCCAAGCCTGTGGAAAGAACTAAAGCCTCAAGTTCAAGAAGCAAACAGAACTCCAAGTTTTCTTAACCCCAACAAACCTACTCCAAGGCATATCATAATGAAATTGACACAAACCAACAGCAAAGAAAAAATTCTCAAGGCAGCCAGGGAAAAGAAGAATACAACATATAAAGGAAGGCCCATTAGATTATCATCAGATGTCTCAGCAGAAACTCTACAAGCTAGAAGAGAGTGGACCCCAATATTTAAAGTCCTGAAAGAGAGGAACTTTCAGCCACGAATACTATACCCATCAAAGCTATCCTTCAAATACGAAGGAGAAATAAAAACATTCACAGATACAGAAAAGATGAGGGAATTTATCATCAGAAAACCCCCACTCCAGGAATTACTAAAGGGGGTTCTCCAATCAGATACAAAGAACAAAAAAAAACAGAGCCACAAGTAAAAGCTCCAAGAAGAACACAATAAAACCAAATTTAAACTGTGACAACAACAAAAAGAAAGAGGGGGAGAAGACGGAGATTAACAGTAGCAAAGGAAGATGGAGTGCAAAAGTACTCACAAAATAGTTCGCTACAATGAACAGGATAGGGACCCTTTTCATTACTCAAAGGTAACCACCATTGAAAAAACCACCACAGAAGCACATGAGATAAAAAAGATAGCAACAGAGGAAAGATGTATGGAATACAACCAAATAAAAACAAAAGATAGAAAAACGAAAGAGAAGGATCAAACAAGACACAAAACTAACAGAAAGCAAGATATAAAATGGCAATAGGGAACTCACAAATATCAATAATTACACTAAATGTAAATGGATTAAACTCACCAATAAAAAGGCACAGAGTAGCAGAATGGATTAAAAAAGAAAATCCAACTGTATGCTGCCTACAGGAAACTCATCTAAGTAACAAGGATAAAAACAAATTCAAAGTGAAAGGCTGGAAAACAATACTCCAAGCAAATAACATCCAAAAAAAAGCAGGTGTAGCAATACTCATATCGGATAATGCTGACTACAAGACAGGAAAAGTACTTAGAGACAAAAATGGCCATTTCATAATGGCTAAGGGGACACTGAATCAAGAAGACATAACAATTCTTAATATATATGCACCAAACCAAGGAGCACCAAAATATATAAGACAGCTACTTATTGATCTTAAAACAAAAACTGACAAAAATACAATCATACTTGGAGACCTCAATACACCGCTGACGGCTCTAGATCGGTCATCCAAACAGAGAATCAACAAAGACATAGTGGCCTTAAACAAAACACTAGAGCACCTGGATATGATAGACATCTACAGGACATTTCATCCCAAAGTGACTGAGTATACATTTTTCTCCAGTGTACATGGATCATTCTCAAGAATTGACCATATGTTGGGCCACAAAAACAACATCAGCAAATTCAGAAAAATTGAAGTTGTACCAAGCATATTTTCTGATCATAAAGCCTTGAAACTAGAATTGAACTGCAAAAAAGAGGAAAAAAATCCCACAAAAATGTGGAAACTAAACAACATACTTTTAAAAAATGAATGGGTCAAAGAAGAAATAAGTGCAGAGATCAAAAGATTTATACAGACTAATGAAAATGACAATATGACATATCAGAATCTATGGGATGCAGCAAAAGCAGTGATAAGAGGGAAGTTCATATCGCTTCAGGCATATATGAACAAACAAGAGAGAGCCCAAGTGAACCACTTAACTTCCCACCTTAAGGAACTAGAAAAAGAAGAACAAAGACAACCCAAAAGCAGCCGAAGAAAGGAGATAATAAAAATCAGAGCAGAAATAAATGAATTAGAGAACAGAAAAACTATAGAAAAAATTAATAGAACAAGGAGCTGGTTCTTTGAAAAGATCAACAAAATTGACAAACCCTTGGCAAGACTTACCAAGGAAAAAAGAGAAAGAACTCATATAAACAAAATCCAAAATGAAAGAGGAGAAATCACCACGGACACCGTAGATATACAAAGAATTATTGTAGAATACTATGAAAAACTTTATGCCACTAAATTCAACAACCTAGAAGAAATGGATAAATTCCTAGAACAATACAACCTTCCTAGACTGAGTCAAGAAGAAGCAGAAAGCCTAAACAGACCTATCAGTAGAGAAGAAATAGAAAAAACCATTAAAAACCTCCCCAAAAATAAAAGTCCAGGCCCTGACGGCTATACCAGCGAATTTTATCAAACATTCAAAGAAGACTTGGTTCCTATTCTACTCAAAGTCTTCCAAAAAATTGAAGAAGAAGCAATACTTCCAAACACATTTTATGAGGCCAACATAACCCTCATACCAAAACCAGGCAAGGATGGCACAAAAAAAGAAAACTACAGACCAATATCTCTAATGAATACAGATGCTAAAATACTAAACAAAATACTAGCAAATCAAATACAACAACATATTAAAAAAATAATACATCATGATCAAGTAGGATTCATCCCAGAATCTCAAGGATGGTTCAACATACGTAAAACGGTTAATGTAATACACCATATCAACAAAACAAAGAACAAAAACCACATGATCTTATCAATAGACGCAGAAAAGGCTTTCGATAAAATACAACACAATTTTATGTTTAAGACTCTCAACAAAATGGGTATAGAAGGAAAATATCTCAACATGATAAAGGCCATATATGATAAACCATCAGCTAACATCATATTAAATGGCACTAAACTGAAGGCTTTCCCCCTTAAATCAGGAACAAGACAGGGTTGTCCACTCTCTCCACTCTTATTTAATGTGGTACTAGAGGTTCTAGCCAGAGCAATCAGACAACACAAAGAAATAAAAGGCATCCATATCGGAAAAGAAGAAGTAAAGGTATCACTTTTTGCAGATGATATGATCCTATACATCGAAAACCCCAAAGAATCCACAAAAAGACTACTAGAAACAATAAGCCAATACAGTAAGGTCGCAGGATACAAAATTAACATACAGAAGTCAATAGCCTTTCTATATGCCAACAATGAAACAACTGAGAAGGAACTCAAAAGAATAATCCCCTTCACGATTGCAACAAAAAAAATAAAATACTTAGGAATAAACATAACAAAGAATGTAAAGGACTTATATAATGAAAACTATAAACCATTGTTAAGGGAAATTGAAAAAGATATAATGAGATGGAAGAATATACCTTGTTCTTGGCTAGGAAGAATAAATATAATCAAGATGGCTATATTACCCAAAGCAATATACAAATTTAATGCAATTCCCATCAAAATTCCAATGACATTTTTTAAAGAAATAGAGCAAAAAATCATCAGATTTATATGGAACTATAAAAAACCCCGAATAGCCAAAGCAATCCTAAAGAAAAAGAATGAAGCTGGGGGCATAACAATACCTGACTTCAAACTCTATTATAGGGCCACAACCATCAAAACAGCATGGTATTGGCAGAAAAATAGACACTCAGACCAATGGAACAGAATAGAAAGTCCAGAAATAAAACCACATATATATAGTCAAATAATTTTTGATAAAGGGGCCAACAACACACAATGGAGAAAAGAAAGCCTCTTCAACAAATGGTGCTGGGAAAACTGGAAAGCCACATGCAAAAGAATGAAACTGGACTACAGTCTCTCCCCCTGTACAAAAATTAACTCAAAATGGATCAAAGATCTAAACATAAGACCTGAAACAATTAAGTACATAGAAGAAGACATAGGTACTCAACTCATGGACCTGGGTTTTAAAGAGCATTTTATGAATTTGACTCCAATGGCAAGAGAAGTGAAGGCAAAAATTAATGAATGGGACTACATCAGACTAAGAAGTTTTTGCTCAGCAAGGGAAACTGATAACAAAATAAACAGAAAGCCAACTAAATGGGAAATGATATTTTCAAACAACAGCTCAGATAAGGGCCTAATATCCAAAATATACAAAGAACTCATAAAACTCAACAACAAACAAACAAACAATCCAATAAAAAAATGGGAAGAGGATATGAATAGACACTTCTCCCAGGAAGAAATACAAATGGCCAACAGATATATGAAAAGATGCTCATCTTCTTTAGCTATTAGAGAAATGCAAATCAAAACGGCAATGAGATACCACCTCACACCTGTTCGATTAGCTGTTATTAGCAAGTCAGGTAATAGCAAATGTTGGAGAGGCTGTGGAGAAAAAGGAACCCTCATACACTGTTGGTGGGAATGTAAAGTAGTACAACCATTATGGAAGAAAGTATGGTGGTTCCTCAAAAAACTGAAAATAGAACTACCTTATGACCCAGCAATCCCTCTACTGGGTATATATCCCCAAAACTCAGAAACATTGATACGTAAAGACACATGCAGCCCCATGTTTATTGCAGCATTGTTCACAGTGGCCAGGACATGGAAACAACCAAAAAGCCCATCAATAGATGACTGGATAAAGAAGATGTGGCACATATACACTATGGAATACTACTCAGCCATAAGAAATGATGACATCAGAACATTTACAGCAAAATGGTGGGATCTTGATAACATGATACGAAGCGAAATAAGTAAATCAGAAAAAAACAGGAACTGTATTATTCCATACGTAGGTGGGACATAATAGTGAAACTAAGAGACATTGATAAGAGTGTGGTGGTTACGGTGGGGAGGGGGGAATGGGAGAGGGATAGGGGGTGGGAGGGGCACAAAGAAAACAAGATAGAAGGTGACAGAGGACAATCTGACTTTGGGTGGTGGGTATGCAACATAATTGAACGACAAGATAACCTGGACTTGTTATCTTTGAATATATGTATCCTGATTTATTGATGTCACCCCATTAAAAAAATAAAATTATAAAATAAAAAAAATAAAAAAAATAAAAAAAAAAAAAAAAGAAATTTGTAACTGCTTATTTACCTGTTTTCATGTTACTATACCATTGAAACTTGATTTTATATACGGGAAATATTAAAAGTCAGGGATAGTAACTTACTGAGTCCTTACTGTGTAGCAGGTACTACACTAAAGATATTATATAAATAGTGTTTAATTCCTGAAATATTTTTTTTCAAGTAGATACTATTTACTATTCACATTTTAAGGTAAGTAAAGGCAGTTAAAAAAATTAACTGGCCCAATGTGACATAGTTGCTGGATGGCAAAGCCAGAACTGAAGTCCCACCCACCTCCCTAACGCCTGGACCACCTTGACCTTTCGACTGTAGCATCATGAGGGACAATTGGTTTTCAGTCTGAAAAATTTGTGAGTTTGACTCATAATAATGTGAGAAAGAAGCAGGGCTATTGGATTAGTTAACCCTTGGCTGTCCAAAGTCATAGGCTAACTTTTAGGGAGGCAAATTCTCTTTCATATAGGGAAGCAATTAAATTTCAATTTCAATAAACAATGAATAGTCAGCCTGGAGCATGAAAGTCCTGGGTTTGATTCCTGGTCAGGGTACACAGGAGAACCACCCATCTGCTTCTCCACCCTTCTCTCTCTCCTTTCTCTCTATCTCTTTCTTCCTCTCCCGCAGCCACGGCTCCATTGGAGCAAAGTTGGCCCAGGCTCTGAAATGGCTCCGGTTATAATGGAGCAATGGCCCAGATGGGCAGAGCATCGCCCCCTGGTGGGCTTGCCAGGTTGATCCTGGTCTGGCGCATGCGGGAGTCTGTCTCTCTGTCTCCCCACTTCTCACTTCAGAAAATATAATAAATAAATAAATAAATAAACAATGAATAAAAGTAAAAACATATTCCATACAGAATTTGATATCATTAAAACATATTTGTTATATTTCTATAATATTTGCTACACCTGGCATCCCTAAGATAAGAAGTCATTGACCCCAGAATTATTTAGAATCTAGTAGAACCTAACCTGTGATTTGGTGTCAGAGCTTGGCTGGGACCTGAGCGGCATTTCTGGTGTGGGAAAGATGAAGGTCAGTGTGATGCAGGACAATAGGCCCAACTGGGTTTGAGACATCTGCATTCAGCTCTAGTTCCACCCTGCCTGGATAGGCTGCCACCTCCCCTTGCCCACAGGCTGTGTGGCACCCGTGGGTCTCCTCACAGTTCCTGGCAGCAATATATGTTTTGTGACTGGGCTTTGGAGCAGAAGGCATTAGAGTCACTGCAGCATAAACAGGTGTTGTTTCCAGAAACCAGAGGTTTGGGCATAAAAGTGTCCTTGGATCAGGGGGGTGTCTCAGGCCTATCTGTGGAAGTGAGGGGCGTGGGAAGAATTTACATGCATAAACCGAAAGCCTATTCATCCAGAGCCAATTTCAGCTCAGACCAGGGGGAAAATTGCTGTTCAAATTGGTATTTCCATTGTCAGGTTTATTGACAAAATGAAATTAAAAAGCCTCTTTGTTTTATGTATTTGTGGTAGATTACAGAAAAGAGGGGGGAGGGGGATTGATATACCCTAGTTGGTGGCACACTTGGTTCTGACAGACGTTTCTTCTATAAATGCGAAGACACTCGCGGATGCGCCGGCACACACCCTGTTGCACAGAGCAGCGTGACTCTGGGTCTTTGCACAGACCCTTCCATCGGTGCGTGCATCAGTGAATTCTGCCCTCCTCCCGAAAACCTGGAAGCTGCTTGTCCTTATTTCAAAACAGGAGAAAGTTGAAGCCAGACAAGGGAAGTGACTTTCCCAAGGTCACAAGTGGACGAAGGTGGTGGTAGCTGCTGGCAGAGAGGAGGCAGATCTCCACAGCTGGGCTTAGCCCTAACCCCCCCACCTCCCTAGAACCTCCTTCCCAATCTGACGAGGGGTGCCTAGGCTGCTGAAACTGCCTGGAAACCTTTGTCACGTCCCACTCGGCTTCCCAAGTATGCACGTACCATAAGGCCTAGAAGCCGGCTCCTCTTCTTTGTAGCTCTGTCATCTCCCAGCCCTCTCTCTCCAGTGTTTGCAATCCTTCTTGGCTTCACTCAGTCTGAAGTGTGTAGGGATCATAACTTGTGGGGTCGTACAAGAAGCCAGCAACCCTTCTGTAATTGCCACTGACGTGGAAATACAGGAGCAAATGAGTAGCAATTCATATGTCGCTGCATGACAGAACAAAAACCTCTACTGAGGAATTAAAGCCATAAATATCCTACAGGGTTCCTACCTGTGAGCATGTTCCTGACATCTGGAATGGCAGCTCGTGGCTGTCAGCATGCTGCTGCAATGCCGGCTGCAATTAAAGAGCGAGAGCAGAAGGGACAGGAAGGGGATGCGCTGAGGGGAAGGGATGAGGGCAGTGTGCCGATGGGAACCTGGTGACAAAAGGCCCCTGTACCTTACACTAGCCACACTGACTAAGAGCCTCCACCCACCCTTGCGCAGAAAGCCTGCTTGTGACAAAAGGCCCTATCCTTGCAAGAGGCGTTAGCAGGTTTGTGACTGGTGTCCCATCTGGTTGAAGCAGTGTGACAGCTCTGAGTTAGTGCTCCAGGAGGGGAAACAACTGCAGGCCAAGCAAGGGAGAGAACATGCATTTCGGGAGTGCGCACGTGGCTGTCTGGCTTGCTCCAGCGGCCAGAGAAAAAGCACATTGCTGCTGGTTTTGAGTGAAATGTGCAGAAAGCTCAAAGACAGCCATTCCATCGCTGATCCTTAGAAGTGGGCTTTTATAATGGGGATATCTTTCACCAGATGTTGACTGTCTCTGGAGGTGGGAGGGATGTTAGCGGCGAAGATTGCATCCTGTGCTAGAAGCAGCGGGGAAACATGATTCTTCTCCTGTGGCTGGAATCCCCAGGCCGGGGGCATTTTGCTGGGACCAGCAGTGCTTGCTGAATGAAATGGATTTGAGTTACTCATAACAGCCTGCACGGTGTCTGCAGGGCTTTGAGCTGAACGTTGCTTGGAAGCCCCTCACTTTTCATTTGCTTTATCTGCTCTGCCCCATGGCCCAGCCTGTGTGCTTCCGGGGGTGAGCTCCTGTGTGCAGAGCCATTTCAGGGAGCCGTTCCTCAGAAAGGTGGCCTTGGTGGTCCTTGGAAACTCTTTCCTAGGCCCTTATGCCTTAGTTGTCCTATTCGCCAAATGGAAAGAAAAATATTGGCTATACACCATTGTTGGAGACCAACTTAGAGTCTGAGATTTGAGATTTCAAGTCTTTATCCTCCAGTTTACCCAGATAAAAGCAGCTGCCTTTCTGTCTCTAGGGATATTGGAAAGGGTGAAGATGAGGAGAGCAGAAGGGAGTCCTTGTCCCCAATAATTTAGAGATATAGTTGAAAATACTTTCTTTTTCTAATATTTACAACAATTTTTGAGCTTTTTTTTTTTGAAATGGAGATAGAAATAAATATCAGGAGTCAGGATGCAGGTTATCCAATTTTATAAAAAGGCAAAAAAATTAGCAAGCATTAGTTCTAAGTGTGTCCTTATTCATGGGTGTCTTGTAGCGCCTGCTTATTAGTGTCAAGGGCACACTCACAGTGAGCACAGGCACCGAGCAGCGCAGGAGAGGAATAAGGGTTCCAAGCTGACAATCGACACAGGGAAGTCTTGGGTTGCAGTCACCAACTGGGTGAAAGTACTGTACTACTCTGGTTTTCTAAGACTTGGTATAAGGCAGGCAATTTTTTCACCTGAACATTCACACATATTCCTCTAAAATTCCTGGAATTTTCAGCACTTTTAAGACATCATGGGACAGGTTGGTAAGAGAGGAAGAGTGGGCATTTTTTTTAAGTGAGAGGAGTGGAGATAGACTCTCACATGCTCTCTGTCCGGGATCTGCCTGGCAACCCCCATCCGGGGCTGACGCTTGAATCGACTGAGCTATTCTCAGTGTTCAGGGCTGATGCGCCAACCAATTGAGTCACTGACTGTGAGAAGGGGAGAGTGAGAGAAGGAGGAGAGGGAAGAGAAGAGAAGCAGATGGTTGCTTCTCTTGTGTGCCCTGACCAGGGATCAAACCTGGGATATTCATATGAGGGGATGATACTCTATCCATTGAGCCAACAGGCCAGGGCAAGAGTGGGCTTTGAAAATAGTTTCCACTTCAAATTCTGACCCTCCCATCCCCAATAAACCATGGAAGTGTAAGCAATTTTTTTTCTGAGTCCTGCTGGCTTACCTGGTAGGAAGGGCAAGTGGGCTCGCTCAGCACATATCAGGTTCTGAATTATGTCCTATGCCCCCTTGACCTCAGCAGTAATCATCAGATGTCCCTGTTTGTGGCGAGGGACAGAGTGAAAGAAACCAGCAACATAAACTCTTTGGGTAGTGTTTATTTCTGGGAGGGGAGATAACTAGTTTTAGCCCCACCACCTCTGAGTTTAAACCTAAGATAGTAATTTTGTTAGAAAATGCAAAGATAGTGTGTTTGACCTACTGGGCACCTAACAATGGATGGATATTCATACAAATAAAAATCAAAGCATTGATAAATCTTCCAGAAGTCTGAGATCCAATCTCTAGGATGCAAATATTACATAAATCAGAAAATTAGGTTTGAATCATTTATAAATATTTTGAAGATTCCCATTAAAGGGACTTTACCTAGAAGAGTATAAAATTATATTTACCATCTATGTAAAATAAGGGGGAAATAGCATATAGATTTGCTTATATATAGTACACTATTTCTGGAATGATTCTTCAGAAATTGGTAAAATGGTGACACTAGGGAGAGGAATCAGTGAAGGAGATCAGGAATTAAAAATAAATAATTTCACTTTGTAGTTTTTGAATTTTGAACTACGTGAATATATTGATTACCTATTTGAAGTAAAAAATAACAAATTAAAACTTAAATACAGACTGTATCTAGTGAAAATCGAGGTCGTTTATGTTTATTTCTAAGAGTTACCTAAATGTTTGTAAAAGCATGCCTTGGAAAATGCATTCTAAAAGTAAAATGTAAATTTTAGTTAATACCAGAGAAAATCATCTTACTTTGTGTCTGTTACTGTCTCACCAAAAATGAGCGCCCAACAGGAGTAGTATAACCCGTGTAAACTTGTGTGTCTGTGGATAGCGAGCTCACCTGGTTAGGGCTCAACCTCAGTGAGGCTGAGGTCTTGGGTTTGACCAGCAGGTGATCAATTAACTCCACTCTGTTCTGGGGTGGGGGCACAGATCGTGCCCCTGGTCCTGATTAGCTGACTGTGAATGTGGCTGTTGACCTGGCAGGAACAACTTTGGGTGAAAGTTTGGTGAGAGCCACCCAAGTTCACTGCTGACCAGAAAGACAACTGGGCGGATCAGAGGTGCTGTCATGTAAGTAAGGGTGGAGGCTAAGCGGGCAGAGCAGTGTCAAGATGAGAACTCGGGAAATATGACACACACTTGCACACAGGTATTCCTCTATAGCAGGAACTGGTATGTTAGAGGACAACCATACAGGTTTCATCAGCAATCAACCACCCTCTCCTTTCATTTTCTGCTCAGGCCCCGCCCCTATTCATATCTGCGATGCTGACTTTACGGACAGGGTTGGTACAACGCCATAAGTAAGTTGAGATGGAGATAAAGGTGTGGCTAAAATGCCTAAATAGCTTTAGTGGAAGAACAAACTAAATATATGAACACATTTTGGGGAGAGGCTTCAGACCTGGCATTAATTCCTCCTCTGTATTCTGCCTAGTAGGTTATGCATGAAAGTGTTTCCAGATTGGTATGCAGGGGACGTGTGTGTGTGTGTGTGTGTGTGTGTGTGTGTGTGTGTTTGGGGACACATGTGGGAGAAAGATGTAGGCTGAAAAGTCTTTACTTCCCTAAAAAGTCTTTACTGAAGGATTTCTAGATTCCACTGAGGGTATGGGTAGGGGAGAGGGGGATCTTCTCCTTGTCTAACCGTATCTGTCTCACCATAGCTGACTCACCTACAGTTTTCTATACAAGATTCTCAGGCCCCCATAGTGTTAGCCAGGCTGGGATTATAGTTTTAATAACATATACTTGTGAAATGTTTTCTATTTCCAACCCTGCTCCCATGTTAATTGTCATTCATTGGACAGAATAAACCCATGAACTAGACTTATCTCCATTTTACAGATAGAGAAACCAGGACTTGTCTCAAGTATCTCCCTCAACGTCAGGTATCAAGACTCATACAGAGCTCTCCTGATTCCTAAACACAGCTATTTCTCATACATAAACAAGATGTTTTGGGATGCTTAGCATCTGCGCTTCAAGGTCTGATTAAAAAGCCAGGAGGGCATGCTGTCAGTGAGGAGTTTGCCAACAAATTAAGCTGTATCCCTTGAACAAAGTTTTAATTTAGATTTAAGGCAAAATCTAGGCTAGTTCTCCTTTCACCTGAACTCCATCCTAACTACTACCTGTTAGTGTTCATTGTGCTTACCTAGCAGAAAGTTATCGGTAGGTATCATGTGTTTACCTAGTAATTACATACCCATGCAGATTACTCACTAATTACACTCAGCAGGTGTAAAAGTCATTAGCACAACACATCCCTGACAATGGGGATAAAGGAGACAGACACACCATTCAGTATTAATTTGATAACAGTATTTATTTACCATATCTAGGGTTATTTTGCCACAGAACAATAACAAAGAGCTGTTTGGTTCATCTGCTAAAGCCATCTCCCCATGCAAGTCAAGGGCAGTGTAACTGTTCCCTCCCACACTCCTGTGTGAACCACGGGGCAGCCAGACTGGGAGGGATGCTTTGAGTTGCCATTACTCATGTGTGTCTATCCTAAGCAAATTTAAAATCCTAGGCCAGCATCCCCAGTGCCCAACATGTTCCTGAGCTGCTGTGTGCTCAGGGAATTAAAACTAATTTTAATATTAGCCCTAAGCAAAGCATAATTAGAAAGATAAATCTTCAGCAACTCTCTCCTACCCAGACCTCTCTACTGCCACCTCCCTCCCTCACCCCACCTCCCTGCCATAATGCATTATGAAGCCAAATATAAATGGATTGGAGCGTATCTGTAACAACACTCGACACATTCGTCCAGCTAATTGAAAGCTGGTTCCAATGTCAGGCAGACACCAGCGGTGTGACACCTGGGAGAGGGGCAGGCCCTGCCTTCAGACACTCAGAGGAGGGGACAGCTGGGTGCAAACCACCCCCTGCTCATCACTCAGTTAGAATATCAGCACATCATTTGTTCCCGGAGCAGCCACTTGCTTAACGTGGCCACAAGAACCTATAAAGTCAACAGTGAGATATTTGTTTCACTAAATGATGCCGCCTTGGACTTCAAAAACCCCTCTCTATCTCCAGAAACAACTTCATCTTTCAGAGCTGTTTATCACTGCGGAGGGCTCTCCTTGTTTCTCCTTGAGGGGCTCATGTAGGTAAGCAGGCAAGTGTCTGGTGACTTCAGAAAGGAAGGACTATGATGGCCAATAGAATCGACCCCCCTGAAAGGCAGGAAATGCGGTGTGGAAGGGGGTCAGGCAGGGAGTGGGCTTCTGTGTACCCTGACAGGTCAGGGAGAACCGAGCCGCTCGTAGACATCAGGACTGCTAGGCTCTCTGTTATTGAGAACAAAGAAGGTATAAGATGTAGGGAGAACATGACATGTAAATTAGATAACTCAGAACTTTCTGCTTTGCTCCTTTGGAAGTGGGCTTTGCTAATGATAACAGGCCATCCTGGTTCACAAGACAAAATTCCATTTCTCATTCTCATTTATCTTCCTTTCTCCAAGGAAACACTAAACAGCCAGCACGATTTGCCTCCCCATTTAGGTGTCTCAATGATTGCAGTGAAGGCTGCTTTTAAAAGTGCTAAGTACTTTGCTGACAGCATCACATCACTGCCTGTGAAGTCCATGCTGTGGACCTGAGAAAGCGATTCAAGGACAAAAGCCAGGCAGCCCCAGGCATGGGATGCACCGTGACAGCTAGGGTCAGCCTCTTTTTCCTCTGGGTGGGCATGAAGGGACTGGGTCAAAAATCATCAAAGACTCTGACCCATTTTCTCAGGTCCCTGAGTCCCTGAGCTCTGTCTCCCGCAGCCCCACACCCTGCTAGTGTGGTTTTCTTGCGGACACCTCATGAGTTACTAACAGCAGAGCAGAATTCTGAGCCTTCTGTTCCTCACATATTTCCCACACCTTTTTTACCCTACAACTGTCATCTTTGGCTTTCTTTGTAAAATTCTGCTCTTTATGTTACAAATTACAAGGTGTTAAAAATCGGGGGTGGGGGACAGTAGATCACAACTCAATTAGAGAATTGTGGAGTCAGCTTTACTCCCTACCACCAACTCCCACCCATTTCAAGTTCAAGTTCTAAACCTGGAGGGTCCCATCCGTCCACTTACTAGCACCTCCAGACCTCTTCTGCTTGGTCTCCTCATCGTCCCCAATTCCGCGATGTGCCTGTGGTTGGCCCTCTAAGGGATGTGGCATCTGGCTGCTCTGAGAAAGGCAGGCTGTGAGCCAGAGGTGCTGAGCGAGGTGAGCACACCCACCGCAGCTCCTGCTCCCCTGCTGCAGGTGCTTCTAAGGGATTTGCAAACGCACCACATACAGGTGTTTCTCCACACCCTTTCTCATGCTTTTTCCCCTGTTTAGAATTTATTTTTTTATGGGGATGCGTTCAGGAATCAGCTCAATAGTCAGCCCCTTTATTGAAGCTTTGCCCAGTGACCTCTAGCTGACCTAGTCCCTCCTCCTCTGAGTCTCTGTTGCCCTGTCAGAGTACTCAGGCGGATGGTTCTTCCACGAGTTTGCAGGCTTCTTTTTGAGATCTGACTGTATTCCACTCATCTTCTTTTTTTTTCTTAGCAAGTGAGAGAGAGAGACAGACAGACAGAAAGGGAGATGAAACGCATCAACTTGTAGTTTCAGAACTTTTTAGTTATTGATTGATTGCTTCTCATATGTGCCTTAACCAGGGGTGCGGCTCCAGCTAAGCCAGTGACCAGTTGCTTAAGCCAGTGACATTGGGCTCACACCAGTGACCATGGGATCATGTTGGTTATCCCATGCTCAAGCTGATGACCCCTCACTCAAACTGGATAACCCCACACTCAAGCAGGCGACCTCAGGGTTTTGAACCTGGAACCTCAGTGTCTCAAGTCAACACTCTATCTACTGCGCCACCACCAATCAGGTATATTTCATTCATCTTAACATTCTCAGAGCCAAGGACAATGCCAGGACCAAAAGAGGCCCCACAGAGGGCCTGAGAGGGTCTAATTCCCAAGGAAAGCAAGGCTTTCCACTGAGCGAGGGTCACCTTGACCTTCCTGGGTCATCTGTGGGAAGCAGATGGACCTGTTGGTACCTACTGTGTCCTGAATGCGGTGACAAATACCTTTCATCTGTTGTTTTGTTTAATTCTCTAAATAAGGGAAGTAGGCATTTCCATCCCCATCAACAGATGAGTCAAGGCTCAGAGAGGCTGGTGAGTGGTGTTCCCTTTGCAAGCCCTACTTCCCTTGCTCCAAACATGCTTATGTTCCTGCCCTGTGCTGGCTCCACAGGAGGTGGCAGGCCGGGGGGGGGGGTTCCCCTCTGTTGGGAGCACCCTATTTTGAGACCGCTGCCTCCCCACCCGCCTCACCCCATGGTGGTTGCCCGTCTTCATTTGCAGAGTTTGTCTCACCCTGCTGGTGGGAGACCAAGTCACGTTCACCTTCCTGCGTTATGTCTTCTGATTCAGTGCCTGGTCTAACCAGACCACTTCTGACCACATTTCAGGCTCTCCCTAACACACTGGTTTCTACTTTATGACAGTCTTTGCAATTGGCTGTCCAGGAAAGTCCGTCTGGCTCTGGAGAAACCGTGAATTCACGTTGAATGTGGGAAATTCACAACCGCTGCTTGAGAATGGTTTAGTTTTCCAAACATAATCTCTCTGAGCTGGCCCTTCCCTCTCCTTCTCTCTTGTTATAATCTCACTTACTGGGCTTCTCCGCCATATAAAGGTTTTATACAATCTGTTACATGCTGCCTTAATTGCTGCCATTTATTTATTATGATTGCATTTGTGTTGCCGTGGAGAGTCAGTAGTGACTTGGCAAAGGGCATCTGGAGACAATGTCACAATATTGCTTTCAGGGAAGCCATAAGCCTGGATGGCCAAGCAGAGAGCTAGGGGGCAAGGATCAAGGGAAGGGACTGGTGGTCCGGCTCTCTCGCCTGGCTGGTGAAGGCCTGTGAGTTGGCAATGAGTTGCTCAGTCAGGTGTCTGTATAGGGTAAGTGCTCTAGTGGCAAGCAGCTGAGAATCTTCCTGAATGTTGTACAGCACTTATAGGGCTGACTTAAGGAAACATACTGAACTTCCTGTACTAAAAGAACACTCTCAACCCATTCACAGGCTTTGCTGAGATCTAGCTACACACCCTCTCTTAGTGGCCAGCGACTAAAGGAACATGGTGCCATTGCTTCCACTGGTCCGCCTCACATTCTAAGTGGCCGTTTACATGCAGGGTTCACCTACACTAAGACTCAATAATACTCTGAAAGGATGATGGATGCTAAGCGCATATAAGCTGGGCCGTTACAGTTCATTCATTCATCAGAGTTTTACTATTGTACATGCCAGTCCCGTGCTAGGTACTCCCTCCCCACCCCATTCTTGGTGATGAGGTTAAGCAGTGGCTGGTAGTACTGGCAAAGAATGACAATACCCATTTGCTTTCTTCATGGAGCTTAGTCTAGTGGGGTGAGTGGGGGGGGGATAGATACGCAAAAGCACCAGAGTGACATCACATCGCCAGCAAGCAGTGGACTGCCCCGTCCTCTATGCTCGAGCACTGAGTCACTACCAGGTAGTCTACGCTAATGTTTCCAGGTGCATAACCAACATGCCGACATGATCCCTGTCCTTAGTCATGTGTTTGTTAGGAGGAAGGGTGAAGGGCAGCTCTCTGAGGAAGCAATCACTCACATGTTCATTGTTTCAGTGGCAGTTAGTGTATATTTCTTCATCAGTAAAAACATCACGGATCTTCTCTCCATAACTTGGGCTTTTTGGAGGAAAAGATACTGTCAGAAAAAGTATTTCTGCCTCAGTAGGATTAAAGTGTCAGTGGGATGAAAGTACACCACCCAGGGAGGAGAGAGTAGAGCAGTGGGCAGCCCTGGCAGGAAGACAGCAGCCTGCAGGGGGTGACGCGCACGGTGGAGCCGGGCACGGTCTGCTCCCTGGAGAAATGGAGGAAGCGGGCCGTCTGTGTGCAGAATGGCTGGGCGCCAGGCAGGCACGGGGAATCTTCAAGGGGATAAATACTAAGAGATTTCCATCCCTTTGGGACAAGTGCCAGGGAAAGAGGCCAAGATTCCAGGGAACGCAGCCAGGACAGGGTTATTATAATCCCTAGGAGGATTCATTTGCCAGCTACTAAAGCAAAAGCAAGCAGCACCCTGAAATGGAGACTAGCTATTTCGGAGTAATTAGCCATCGGTGCCTGCTGCTATCTTTGGAGAAATGCCAGAAACCAGTAAGGTAAGGAGGAGGGCAGGACGTTGTGGTCTGCTGAGGAGATGACTCCATCCTAGGCACCTCTATCCACCTGACAGCCCCTGTGAGTGCAGTGCTAGACCAGCAGGTCCCAGGGTATCCTGCTCCCGTGGGATCCACACCCTGCCCTCAGGCGACACTGGCTCATCACGGCTTCAACACACAGGACACTTCACAGCTGCCCCAGAGTATAACATCTGGGAGGTTGGATCTGGCTAGATTCTCTGCTCACATCAGGCATTCTCAGTCTGGGACCCAGGACACTTTAGACAATTTGCCTTTGGAGGCCACTGACTCACTAGAAATTATTTATAACAACAGAGAAAGACTAAATAGATCCTAACTCCTCCCATGCTGAGAAAACGTCTCTCCCCAACGTGGCCTCTTTAGGAAGAACTGGCAAGACTTGGACAAAATGAGGGTGAAGGTCAAATTGGTGTACAATTTGCACCTAAAATAATTTGACTACTGCTCAATACTTTCTCTACTGCCTGTTCTGAGAAGTTCCTAGACTCTGGTCTTGTTGGCTTCTATGCCTTGGGGTTTCTTTCTGGTATCCTTAGGCTTAGAGCTCCTAGTGACTGCTTTAGCCATTGCCTTGGTCTGGACCTAGGATGTGTGTCTAATCCTAGGATGTGTGTCTAATCCTAAATGTGTGTCTAATCCTAGGATGTGTGTCTTGTGTCCAGTTCCTTGCCTGTACTAAGACCTTCCTACAGGCTATGGCCACTCCCTGGAAAGAAATCCATTGGAATAGAATGAGATTAGGTGCCATTATAGTTGAATAAAACAGCAACAAACTTCCAACTTCATGAAGCAGGAGAGGCAGTGTATGTTCTCGTGAGCCTGCACCACTGCACTGAACACAGGAAGCACTGACGAGGAAGGAGCTGTGCCACCCGCCTGCGTGATAAACACAGAAGAGGAAAGAGCTGAGATTAGCAGGTTGTGGAGGTGAACTTCCACGGCAAAGGCACGTGTAAATGCGGGAGACTCAAGAACTCCTTAAACAGGAATTTCTTTTGTACCTTGAAAAATAACTTTGAACTCTTTCTCATGTGCACTGACCATTCTAGATCCTGGTCAATTTCCCACCCTACCCCACTGCCAGCCACCTCCTAAAACAGAAGTACTGTTCAGGCATTACCCATAACCTGGGCTGGCACCTCGATGTCCTTGCTCCAAGCTAAGAAGATATATATTTCACACTGTCCTTGCTCAGGTATTTTGTGATAGAATATTTGAGGTGGGTTAGCATCTCACTTACCTAAAGTTGAATTTGAAGTACCTTCTGAGGAGTCACGTCACTGTGGACATTTGCTGAGACTATATGGAAGTGACAGAGAAGAAAGACCATGGTCCCAGAAATAGTTCTCAAGAAGGAGTCCCAGCAAGTCTGTGCTGGAAGCTGACATGGATAAGAGAGAAGAGCTAACAATATCACAGAGGATTTTGGATGGCTAACTCCAGAGGGCTCATAGGGGTCCCCACTCCAACTGCTAAATAACAGATTTCCCTGCTACCCTCCCCTTCACTGGGAGGCGGTGGACACCTGGCAAATGGAGACTCCCAGCCTCTGATGCCTACCTCAGTGTGGGTGCTTGGCATTTCTGAGAGTGGTCCAGTCTCCCCAGATTGGATATGGAGAGAGATTGGGGAGAGGAAGAGCAAGGACTGTTTCAACTCACTGTGACCTCTGTAGAAAGGTGTAACTGACCCCATATTTCCGACTCCCAGAGGGGGCGGTAAATGGGTAGGTGACCCCATATCCCCATCACCGATAGGTGTGCATGTCTTTACCTTTCCAGTCATGTTTTCCAAGGACTCACATTTTAAAAAGTTGGTATTTCGGAAGTACCCACCTTTTGGCAGACAAACCCTGGGCAAGGCAGTTTGGAATTAAATTTGCTTTTCAGGGCCTGGCAGAGGTGAAGTCTCTGACTGTGGTGCGGGTCCCTCTCTGAAACCCCTTTGCCTTTACACCAGGTGGTTGCATCACAGCCCCAAGCAAGTGGCCTCCGTGCTTCTCCATGCAGAAGCCCTGCCTCCCACTGGATCCTGGCCTCCTGGGTCCGAGGGCGGCCTGGCGGTGCTGTGTCCCCCCATGTGGCCTAGTGCAGGGCCCGGAGGGGGTAAATAGCGAGGTAGCATAGGAACAGGCATAATTACTTGGTCCTTTTCCCCTCCGCCATACACTCCCCTACCCCCACAACCCCTCCCATTCCTGTACAGGTCAAAAAGCGGATGATGAAAGGATCCCCACAGGATGTGTGGAAAGGAAGGACAGTAATCTTATTTCTTTGCTTTAAAGGTAGAAGAGCTCATCGTATATTCATGATCAAGTCTCCCTGCGTTTATGGTAGTATTTCAGCTGGCTGGCCGGCCGGAGGACTGCTTATCTCCTCTCTGGGTCATTGCCAATCCACCTGTGGTACATTCTCCGCCAGAGCCATAATCAAAAGAGGACTCGGGGCTCAGGTCATGCCTCAGTTGGTACGTTACCTCGCATGCCAAAAGGGGAAAGAATAGCTGCCAAAGTCCCCTGGGCACCTTGGCTGGGACACAGGCCGCGCAAGGGAAAGGGTCATATGGCAGAGCCCCAGGCCAGAGAGGCGGCATGCTGGGAACTCTGGGGATGGGACCTGGAGCTCCTGTGTGGTGGCAGCCTCCCAGCCCCCGCCACCTGGGCCTCCCCGCCTGCTCTGCGTCCACCCGCCGGCAGGGGGCTCTGCTAACCGGCAGGAACCTGTTGGCAGGCAGAGCTGAGCCCCAGCTCTGGCAGACCCGCCCTGACAGCCGGCAGGCCCAGAGCCAGAGGGTAAAAAGGACTTTGAGAATTCAGAGAAAGGAGGCTGGCGCGCAACAAAGAGGCCTGCAAGGCCGACAGGAAGCTAGTAGCCAGCACAGGCGCAATCTGCCGGCCTTAGCGGGGAGGTGGGGGCTCCAGTTCGCCGGGTGTGCGTGGCTGCACCATCTGAACATCTTGATTTGCTGCTAATTGAGCAGCCTGGCACCCAGAAAACCACGTGACCCTCAAGCAGCTGAGACCAGGGACTCCCGTTCCCCTGGCTCAGTGCTGAGCAGGGAGCATTCACCGCCTCGGATTGCCGAAGGGCTCACCGTGCCAGGAGGGCCGGGTGGGCTGGGCCTACGCGCCAGCGACATCCAAGGGGCCTGGTGACAGTCCCAAAGAAGGCCTGCCTTCCAGGCTCCTCTTCGCAACACAAGCCCTCCAGCTGGCAGAGCCAGGGTCAGCGATAACCGGACCAGCCCCAGTGGCGGCTCCCTGACGGTGCTCATAGGCTGCCTTGCCAATCCTGTCCACACCCACGTGCGTTATTTTAGGAATGATGAGACTGGAGTCTCAGAGTGGTTAGGTGGCCAGGTAATAGCTAACAAGTATTAAGGTTGGGTATGACTCCGGTGGCACTGGGCTCCAGAGTTTATGCTCAGCCGCCTCAAAATAGTATAATCTAAAAGAAAAAAATGTTATCTTTCTGTGATTGGCTTTATTTCACTTAGCATGATGTCCTCTAAGTGCATTGATTCTATTGGATGTGGCAAGATTTTCTTCTTTTCCAAGGCTGAGTAATATTCTGTTATATAGAGAGACATTTTCTTTATTCACTTATCAGTTGCATTGAGGTGTTCCAATATCTGCGCTCTGTGAATCATGCTGCACTGGACATGGGAGTGTAGATTTCTCTTTGAGATCCTGATTTCAAATTTAAATATATATATATATATCTCCAGGGGTGAGACTGGTGGATCATATGGGAATTCTATGATTCCACTTGTATGAGCTTTAGGCAACCGCACAGAAGCACAAAATAGAATGGGGGTTACCAGGGGCTAGAAGAGGGGGAAAGGGGTGTGAAGTTTCAGTTATATAGGATGAGTAAGCTCTAGTGACCTGCTGTACAAATACAACACTGTGCCCATAGATATCAATACTGTATTTTACACTTAAAAATCTCTTAAGAGGGCAGATCTCATGGTAAGTGTTCTTACTGCAATTCAATAAAATTTAGCAAAAAGAAAAAGAGGAAAGAAGGCATCCACGATGACTCCATCAGTCATATCACTCAGGATTTCTTTAAAACTTTTAGATTCTAAATATAAGTAAGGTGCGGAGCACTGTGGTGGCAGTTATCTTGTACTCACCTGACACTTCACAGTCAAACAGCGCTTTTATACCTGTGTGGTCTCAGAACCATCCTGTGAGGCAGATATTTTCTCCACTTTTTTCATATGTGGGTCCAGATGATGAGGAGGCTCCTCTTGTAAGGTAACCAGTGCCCACCTTTGGACACGGGCTCAATTGCTCGTCCCCCCACCACTAGGGCCACTGGCAGAATCAGTGTGGGAACAGAGCCTGCTCTGATCCTGGCCTTAGCTCCGAGCTTGGATCCCTCACCGCCCGGCTTTGATTTGGCAAACACTAACGAGTTTGCTCCAACTACCATGCTCATTTTTGTGATGTCATCCTGTAAACCCACTTTGTCCTTTATTAGATTAACCTGGGGATCACTCAGTGTGAGGAGACCTTGATGTAGCAGAAGAAGTAATTATCGCTCTCTCCTTCTCCCTCTCTCATTGTGTCTAAGTGCTTCTCCCTCCGGTGTTACCGAGGAAGGGTGGGCAGGACACACAGGTGAGGGAGAACACGTGTGCAGGAGTGTGGGTCCCTCTAGATGAGAAAGGTGGGAGCAATGAAGGGAAAGGTCTGGAGTCTCACATTTTTTTTATGCCAAAAGTAAAAAATCAATCCGTGACCTTAAAGAAGTTTATGAATTTCTAGCTTAGGAATCAATGGGCATTGATTTTTGTGCCTCTGCAAGGGCTGTACATGTACACTATAAAGTGATGAAAGCTGTATTTTGCTGGGCTTGGAATAGGAATAAGCAGGCGCCATTTCTACCAGATTGCCAAGAATAAGAATGGAAAAAAAAAACAAGTTCATTCTGTGGGCTCAGTGCAGAGCCTGGGGCCTCTGGCTGTGACGGCTGAGTCCCCGCTGGCTCTGACCAGGGCGTCACCATCATGGGTCCCTGAGCACGGTGTCCCAGTCCTTTCTCACTCCTGCTCCCTTGCAGCCCTGAGCCTTTCCCACACATGACCTCTCTTTCCCAAGACGGTTTTCTAAGCTTTGATTTATAGGGTGAGGGTTTGCTGAGTAAAAGAAAGATGGGAAGCAGGACAGATATACAGAAGGTGCAATGTAAAGGTGACAATAATTTACCTTCCAACACTGTATTCCATGTAAAGAATACGTTTTCGTGCATTACATCATTTGAGCACCATAAGACCCATGGGAGGTGGTCAGAGTATATATCATGGTCCTCAGTTCACAAATAAGAGAGCTGGTCCTCAGAAAGCATGTGACTTACTTCAGGTCATATAGCTGAGACCTTGAGAACATTAAACTGAGTGAAATGAATAAATCAGGAAAAGCTAAGAACTAAATGATTTCACACATAGCTGGGATATAAAATAGACTCATGGATATAGACAAAAGTGAAGTGGTCACCAGAGAGGGGGAGCATAAAGAGGGACAAATATGCAGTGACAGAAAACGATTTAACTATGGGTGATGGGCACACAGTGCAGTCAGCAGTTCAAATGCCATGGAGATGTTCACCTGAGACCTATGTACTCTTATTTGATCAGTGTCACCCCATTCAATTTCATTTCTAAATGAAAAAAATAGGAAAAAATAACAGTCATAAAAGAAAAAGATCATATAGCTGGAACTAACACAACCAGCATGGACACCCAGGTCTGTGCCCCAACCCCAACTCTTCTACCGGAATGGCTTCTCCAGTGTTCGGAGGACAAAGCAGCTGTCATCATGGATCCTATTGGCTAAAGAAGAGTAATCTTCATGCATAGGAAAATGTACAGACAGGAGCACACAACATTTGAAAAAGGTAATGCAATTGAGTCAGCATAGAAAAATAAACATAAGTTTGGGGGAAACTGAGGCAGAAGAATCTGGAAGAAAAAGACACAACCTGAAGGTATGACTTGGGGTCCTGCTGGGTCTAGGAGGTGGGCTTCCCAGTGGGACACCAACTTCAGGATTTCCGTCACTGAGCAGGCAGCTCATTTTCTGGGAATACCGCCTTCTTGGATGACTTCTGGGCTCCTTACACTGAACTGACCCCAGGTGACCTCTCTGCCATACCCCCACACCCTATAATCCTGCTCCCCTGTGATTTCTAGCTCAGTTGGTGCCATTGCCCTTTGCCTGACAGGAGCCCAGAGTCCCTCTCTCTTGCTCTCTACCTCTCATCAGTCACCAGTTCTGATTTATTTTACTTCTTACATTTTTCTTGAATCCCTTTCTTTCCTCCCGTTCTGTCTTCTAGCTCAGGCTCTAATAATTTATTACATAAAGTATTTGTGTCCCCTCCTCTGATAATGTATATATGTTTTTGAATATTTTTAAAACTCCTTATGGTGGAGTAAGTCACTTTCTGTATGAACAGCGATTTTCCCTCTGTTTGTCTTCACTTCCTGTCCCTCCTACACAGATAGGTCACAAGCCAGAACAATGAATATCGCAGATAACCAGCATGGAGAGGTTGCTTGCCACTTTCCTGGAATTGCTGATTCACTCCCCACAAGTTAGCACAGTCTGTGGGAGAGAGTAAAAAATATGGTGGTTAAGCCTGACCAGGTGATAATGCAGTGGGTAGAGCATCGGACTAGGATGCAGAGGATCCAGGTTCAAAACCCTAAGGTCGCCAACTTGAGCGTGGGCTCACCAGCTTGAGTGCAGGGTTGCTGGCTTGAGTGTGGGATCATAGACATGACCTCATGGTCAGTGGCTTGAGCCCAAAGGTCACTGGTTTGAAGCCCAAGGTCGCTGGCTTGAGCCTAAGGTTGCTGGCTTAAGCAAGGGGTTACTCACTCTGCTGTAGCCCCATGGTCAAGGCACATATGAGAAAGCAATCAATGAACAACTAAGGAGCTACAACGAAGACTTGATGCTTCTCATCTCTCTCCCTTCCTGCCCGTCTGTCCCTATCTGTCCCCCTCTGACTCTCTCTCTATCTGTTACACACACACACACACACACACACACACACACACACACACAGAAAAAAGTGGCAAAAGTGTTCTAGCAGCCTGGTCACATAGGGAGCTTAAAAGAGAAATTAAGGTGAGTTAGAAAAAGATCTATTTTTTAAAAAATAAATTTTTATTAATGTTAATGGGATGACATTAATAAATCAGGGTACATATATTCAAAGAAAACATGTCTAGGTTATCTTGTCATTAAATTATACTGCATACCCCTCGCCCAGAGTCAGATTGTCCTCTGTCACCCTCTATCTAGTTTTCTCTGTGCCCCTCCCCCTCCCCCTAACTCTCTCCCTCCCTCCCTCCTGCGTCCTCCCTTCCCCCACCCCTGGTAACCACCACACTCTTGTCCATGTCTCTTAGTCTCGTTTTTATATTCCACCAATGTATGGAATCATGTAGTTCTTGTTTTTTTCTGATTTACTTATTTCACTCCGTACAATGTTATCAAGATCCCACCATTTCGCTGTAAATGATCTGATGTCATCATTTCTTATGGCTGAGTAGTATTCCATAGTGTATATGTGCCACATCTTCTTTATCCAGTCTTCTATTGAAGGGCTTTTTGGTTGTTTCCATGTCTTGGCCACTGTGAACAGTGCTGCAATGAACATGGGGCTACATGTGTCTTTACGTATCAATGTTTCTGAGGTTTTGGGGTATATACGCAGTAGAGGGATTGCTGGGTCATAAGGTAGTTCTATTTTCAGTTTTTTGAGGAACCACCATACTTTCCTCCATAATGGTTGTACTACTTTACAGTCCCACCAAGACGATGAGAGTTCCCTTTTCTCCGCAGCCTCTCCAACATTTGCTATTACCCGTCTTGTTGATAATAGCTAATCTAACAGGGGTGAGGTGGTATCTCATTGTAGTTTTGATTTGCATTTCTCTAATAACTAATGAAGCTGAGCATCTTTTCATATATCTGTTGGCCATTTGTATTTCTTCCTGGGAGAAGTGTCTGTTCATGTCCTCTTCCCATTTTTTTATTGGATTGTTTGCTTGTTTGTTGTTGAGTTTTATGAGTTCTTTGTAAATTTTGGATATTAGGCCCTTATCTGAGCTGTTGTTTGAAAATATCAGTTCCCATTTAGTTGGCTGTCTGTTTATTTTGATATCAGTTTCTCTTGCTGAGCAAAAACTTTTAATTCTGATGTAGTCCCATTCATTTATCTTTGCCTTCACTTCTCTTGCCATTGGAGTCAGGTTCATAAAATGTTCTTTAAAATCCAGGTCCATGAGTTTAGTACCTATGTCTTTTTCTATGTACTTTATTGTTTCAGGTCTTATATTTAGGTTTTTGATCCATTTTGAATTAATTTTAGTACATGGGGACAGGCTGTAGTCGAGTTTCATTCTTTTGCATGTGGCTTTCCAGTTTTCCCAACACCATTTGTTGAAGAGGCTTTCTTTTCTCCATTGTGTGTTGTTGGCCCCTTTATCAAAGATTATTTGACCATATATATGTGGTTTTATTTCTGGGCTTTCTATTCTGTTCCATTGGTCTGAGTGTCTATTTTTCTGCCAATACCATGCTGTTTTGATTATCGTGGCCCTATAATATAGTTTAAAGTCAGGTATTGTAATGCCCTCAGCTTCATTCTAGAAAAAGATCTATTTTTTACACACTTAAGTTTGTGCACTCTGATTCACGGGCACTAGCCCCATGTATTGCCAGTAAATTTCAGAGACTTTCAAATATCATGTTAAAACAAAACAATGTTTTATGGTTCTCCCTACAACCTTCCCTTCACCCCAGCTACCTGAGTGATCTTGCAGAAATGTGCATTTAATCATTTTATTCCTAAATTAAAAACCTACAGGGCTTCCGCATGCATGTAAGATCAGTCCTAAATGTCTTAGTGAGATCCTCTGTGGTCCCCACCCTCTCCCCCATCTCTGTGGGCTCCCCCCTCACTACCGCCCGCCTCTTATGTTATATTCCAGCCATGCTGAGTACTTACAAGCCTCAGCACCTCCCATGATGCTTCAGGCCCTAGCGCCTTTGGTCATGCGGTTCCTTCAGGCAACACTTTTTCTCCCCCAGTTCCCTTGGCACCAGGATAATTTCCATCACTTTCTCTACAAAGCCTTTTCTGACTCCCCCAGCTGGTGCCCACAGCACCTTCTCAGAGTTCACTTCTTACACCATGGCAGTCATCTTTGAATCCCTGGCTTTGAGAGGGAACTTGGCACACATCAGTAAGGTCAAGGTCAAGGTAGCTGGACTTGGGAGGCATCCTCAGGTGGGAGAGCAGCCTTCCAAAGAAATCTGTCTTCTTTCTTAGATTTCTATCTCAGGGAGGACATGGGGTGGACTTGAATTTGAGGCCCTTCATGGGTTGGCTTCCACAAGGTTTTTAGCACTGAAAATAAATACTGGTAGCTTAAAATATGTTAAATGAGAGATCAAGTAGTAATATTTTAACGAAAGTGAGTTCCAGCACTAAAGGTCAGAATAAAATATCTCTATTTCTTTGAGCTTCCTCGGTGCTTCTTTTCCCTGAAACCTAATTAGGAAAGGCTCCTAGAATCTAGAAGAGAGACAGAGAGATGGTCTCGCCACTACCTCTGCACTATAAAAGGGGAGCAAGCTCCAGAGAAAGAAGAGGTAGGAATCCACAGACTTCTATCTGGGGTTAGAACTGACCCTGCTCCATCAGCCTTGTCTCTCATTCTCTCCCTTAACTCTTGCATTGTCACCGGCACTTGGACATGTAGGTGGCAGGTCTTTAACTGGAAAAATCTTGATCTGATAATAACTAGGAACCCTGGTCAGTGTCCATCACATTTGCATGATTTGTAGGGATAGATTAAGATGAATAGAAATGAGAGTTGAGCCCTACCAGCACAGAAGAGGCGAAGGGGATATCAGTTAGAACCAAAGCCCTAGAGGGAAGTGAAATCAGCTCTTGGAGCTCCCAGTGACAAGTCTCGCAGGAAGAATCAGCCAATAATCAGCCCTGAGAACCCCATAGCCAGAAACCGCTTTCCTTTGCACTGGTGTTTTTCTAAGCACCTGCTCGGATGCCTTTCTTTCTACTTTTGTATGTGCATTGATCTGTGTAAGTGTCTGTGGGCAATGAGCTGTGTTCATATGCATGCATGCATATATGTATATGGAGAAAGGATGATGGGAAGAGGAGTCGCTGTTTCCTTTGTTCTGTCTCCCAGGTCTGCATTTATTTGGTCTGGAAGCGCACCGACTGTGTACACAGAGAGGGAGAAGGGATGGGGAGGGGCTCACAGCCAATCTGCAATGCCCACCCTTACTCAGAGCAGCTCTTTATACAACTGGTTTATAAATGTGAAAAAGCAACCCCTAACAGTCCCTGGGAATTCTTGCTGAGAACACACACCTGCTCTATGGTCAGTAAACAGTGGTCTTTGGGGTGGGGGGAGGAGGCAATGAAAGGCTGGAGGAGGGAAACAGCTAGGGCAGAGCAGAAAAGCCCTGTGAGGGGGAGGGCTGAGCCAGACAAGTGTCAGGGTTTCTTGCTTAGTTTTTCTTTTCTTTTCTTTTCTTTTTTACAGAGACATAGAGAGAGAGAGAGAGAGAGAGAGAGAGAGAGAGAGAGAGAGTCAGAGAGAGGGATAGATAGGGACAGACAGGAACAGAGAGATGAGAAGCATCAATCATCAGTTTTTCATTGCGACACCTTAGTTGTTCATTGATTGCTTTCTCATATGTGCCTTAACCATGGACCTTCAGCAGACCCAGTAACCCCTTGCTTGAGCCAGCGACCTTGGGTCCAAGCTGGAGAGCTTTGCTCAAACCAGATGAGCCTGCGCTCAAGCTGGCGACCTCGGGGTCTCCAGCCTGGGTCTTCCACATCCCAGTCCGACACTCTATTCACTGCGCCACCGCCTGGTCAGGCTCTTGCTTAGTTTTGTGGAAAATAAAATTCACTCAAAAATATACGTAATAAAGAGAAAGATAAACAAACTGGGAGTCTGAAGGAGCCAACTTCTCACAAACTGGCCATTTCAATCGTGGTGGGGAAAGCATCTAGGAGAATTATTAGGGGTTAATCGCTCTTCAGGCAGCCAGAGGCTTTGTCCCATGGGGGGTGGGGGTGGCTCCTTCTAACCTGCATTGGGGGATAGTGAAAGGAGCTAAAAGGGCCATCTATGGAGATAGACAGGAGCTTTTCAATCCTGGTGCTATGGATATCTTGCTCCAATAATTCTTAGTTGTAGAAGTTGTCCTGTGCATTTCAGAATGTTTATCAGTGTCCCTGGTCTCCACCTACCAGCTGCCAGTAGCACCCTCCCCCCTCACAAGTTGTGACAGACAAAAAAATGTCTCCAGACATTGTCAAATGTCCTATAGAGACAAAAATTCCCCTTGATTGAGAAACCTTGAGCTAGCTCTGTGCTGGCACCTCATACATATTTTCTCAGCTAATTCTCCCATAGACAGGACTTGTTCCTTTCATTTGACAGACAAGAAACTGGGCTGGAACCAGGTCCCAAATCTATCTGACTCCAAGGCCTGGAGACTCTCTGTGCCACCAGGCTCCCACTGGAATGGTGTCTCTTTCATATTTCCTGACTGAGGGACAGTCACTGAGTGTGGCAAAGCTGACAATGGAGAAGCCTGACAGCAATGTTTTCTGTAGTCCCATGTGACCTCAAGTGCGACTTTGTGAAGCCTTCTGGAAGACGTCCTTTCTTTCTCAACTCTTCTTAACTTCTGCCACCACACAGATTGCATGATTAAAGCATTTATCCTTTAACTTAAATTAAAACTTGGCTTGCTGGGGCAGGAGGAAAGGAAGTGGAAGAGGAAGAACACAGAGGAATAATACGTTAAGCCAATTCATATCTCAGTATGAATACAATTCACCAGACTCAAGTTCACTAGACAGGAAGGACCTTTCTCTACCAGCTCCTGTTGCAATTAGAGTAGAACTGAATGAAGTAGGAGACTTTGTAGGCAAAAGCAAGGGGATATCCCTTTCCCCTGATAATGGAAATGGCATAAAAAGCGCTGTGTGCATTAGTTAGAGTTTCCAGATCAGTTCACCATTCTAATGCTTTCAGTAATACTGCTATTATGGTATAATTAGCATTACTAGTGGTATGCTGTGTGGTTTTTTCTCCATCCAGAAAACCACTCATTAGAATCAAAATATTTCCACATGTTTATTTTAAAAATTCATTGGTATCTTTTTTTACTTAAAGGCTTACTTATTCTTACCTGAAATTTTCCGATGGTCCCTCAATCGGTCTCCCTGTGGTTAGTCTTCATCTTCTTCACTCATCCAGTCTCTCCTCCATATTTATGTGTAACTGACTTTGCCATATGAAAAATCTGTCCATTTCTCTTCTTTTCCCCTGCTCTAAAGGCTCCTTCTCCAACCTCAGGATAGATGTTAAGTTCCTTGGCATGACTCACAAGACTTTTCTTAATATGAATGAGACCTGTGCTTTGACATTTCTGTGCCGAGCTTGTGCTTCAATCACACAGAACAAGTGGAGATTCTCCAGATGCTCCTGGTTTCCTCGTTCCTCCATCAACCTTTGCACCTGCTGTACATTTTGCCTGAAATATCCTTCCCACTTTTATTTAGCTGGCTAACTCCTTCTTGTCCTTGAAAACTTATGCCAAGGATCCCCTTTCTCTAGAAATCCTGCTTAACTCCTTCCTCCACTGTTGACTCCTCTTTCTCTCCATGCAGGCTACAATGATATTCTATTTCATACCATACGGAAGTTACCTGGTTATCCTGTCTCCTTTACTAGCCGATGAACTTCTCAAGGGCAGGGAAGTTATCTTTGTCATCTTTCATTCTCAGTGACTAGCACCATGCCTGACATAATAGAGATGAGAGAAATACTCAGTAGGTGTTTATAAGATGGCTGGCTGGCTGTAGCCATTCATCATTGGCGGTCCAGTTCAATCACTTACCTTCTCTTTTTGACACTCTAACTTAGATAACATTCACATCTTAAAATCTCTCAGAAACCATCTTCACCGGATCTTCAGAAACTAGTAAACTATTTTTTGAGGGAGTGGATCAGTTAGTTTTTGTTATTCTTCAAAGTATTGAGTGATTGGGCCCTCCATGTTCAATCTCTTCCAGCATTGCAATGCTTAAGGGCCAGAGGCAATGAAGTTGGAAAACACAGCAGATGTCAGGATCAAAGCAAAGGGAAGTTTCTTCTGCCTTTGGTGGATTTGAATTCTCCTCCGATTCATGCTTGTTGTTCATTATTCATAATGTACTTTTTGTGTTCAGAGTGTTTAAGAATCATTGCTATTGGCTCTGGGACATCTCAGGTGGTCTTCTTCTTCCTTGTGAACCACCCGCCTCCTCAACAATACCAGGATGATTCACTGCATGCAATAGGTGTCTATAACTGGATCTACTACCGGCTGACGTTAGCAGTATGCTCTCCTGCATGAGAACAGGAAAGATGAAGCAACTCGCCTAGGTTGTCTTACTCTGAGATGGGTCATGGTAAAATTTCAAGCTGTGCTGAGCTGAACATTCTACATGGAAACTCTTCGTTTACTAATGTATTTACTATGCCCGCCCACCTTTTGTCACAATTCCAAATGCCTTTTGACAACAAGTGTAGATTGTGAGAGGTGTTAGAAATGTGTTAGGAATAGCAGGGTCGGAGTTTCATCCAGCTGTTAATAACTTACACATAGTATCTGCAATGCCTCAACATTAGCTAGTACTGGTCTAAAGGGACGCTGCCAGTGGTAGAGGGGGCGTGGCCCTGTCTGATAAACTCCCAGGAGAAATCATGTGCCTGATGTTCCTGAAGAAGAAAAATATTTTCTTCTTTCTTGACTTTAGCAGGTTTATTTGTTAACCAAACGTGTGGTACCAATTTGGCAGTCCAAATTGTGGAGGAAATTAATGAAAACTATAATAGCACACAAAAATCTAACATACAAACAGTTGGGAATGGGTTGAGTTAATTTATAAAAAAAATAATAGTAACTGAGTTTGCTATCTCCTTTCCCACCCAACCTTAGGAAAGAAAGGTCAGGATGACTTTATCAAGTTTTGTGGAGGGAGATGGAGTTTTCCCTGAAGAAGAAGGCAGAGATGATATGTTTGCAACTCAGAGGGGGAAGCTACACATTTAGAGACAGAGTCAGAGCTTTCCGGGAGAGATGCCAGAGGACAGACCCATTCTTCAGCACGTCCAGGGGTGAGACCCGCATTCTACAAGGCAAACTGCGGAAAAGAATGTAGTTAAGCCTGCCCAAAGCAGAATGCTCACGTGGTAGATGGCAGATGACAAGGACAAGGGCAAGTACTGGGCAGTGATGTCCACAGATGTCTGAAGCCACAGGAAAAATAGAGACTGGGAATATCGTTAGATTCCACGGAGGATAAAAGGGAGGATGCCACTAATTATTGAGACTTGTAGCTGAGAGCTTACAGCAAATTAAGTCTTATTTTCAGAAATAAAGTAAAGCGACATTCATTGTACTCAGGAGCATGTCAGCAGCAGATTCTTGGAGAGGCCAGGAACCTTATGAACATGTGGGAATAAGAATAACCAAATTGGTGATAGAGCTCCGGGCTAGACCAGCCATTGAACATAGCGCTGCCTATAAATAACATCATTTCTGTCCTCAAAGAACTTACATCTTGAGGAACTCTGAGTCTGTGGTTTCCTAGGAGTTGAGAATTCACTGGTACTTTCCTATACCTCTCCCTGGGAGGGTAAGTTGGGAACAAGTGGGATTTTCAGGCCATTTTGTTTTTCATGCCGAAGCCACATTTAGGTTGGACTCCACTGCATATAAACATATAATCTTCAAATCTGCATCCTACTGTGGCTGAAAGCCCTGACCTTGGAGTAAGGGGCAGACTTGGGTTTAGTCTGTGCTCTGTGACTGGTGGTGGCATAACCTCAGTGAAGTCCCCTAGATCAGTGCTCCCCAACTCCTGGACCGCGGACCGGTACCAGTCCGTGGGCCATTTGGTACCGGTCTGCAGAGAAAGAATAAATAACTTACATTATTTCCGTTTTATTTATATTTAAGTCTGAACGATGTTTTATTTTTTAAAAATGACCAGATTCCCTCTGTTACATCCGTCTAAGACTCACTCTTGACGCTTGCCTTGGTCACGTGATACATTTATCCGTTCCACCCTAAAGGCCGGTCCGTGAAAATATTTTCTGACATTAATCTGGTCCATAGCCCAAAAAAGGTTGGGGACCACTGCCCTAGATTACAGTGTCTCTGAGAACATAGTGTTTAGTAGCACCTACCTTGTGGTGCTGTTTGGCATTCAAAATGAGATGGAATTTGCATTCTCACAGAGAAGTTAGGCTATCTCTGAAGACATAAGTATTTATTCTGGCATCAAGTAATACAAAGTGCTGTGAGACAGAAGCAGGGCAAAGGGACAGGTGGTCAGCCAGGGTAGGGGCTATTTTTGGTAGGGTGGCCACTAAAGATAGTATTTGAGTAGAGACTGGGTGAGGGTGAGGGGAAGGAGCGAACTGATGTACAGAAAGTGCACACTATCTTCCAGAATGCATATTACAAAATGCCCCACCACTGCTTGTGTGTTGCCCTTGCATTCAGATGTACAGAGACAGACTCAGGACAATATTTCGACTCAAGAGTACAGAGGCTGTTAGGCAGAGGCGTTAACTCCGGGTTCTGTATCTGATTCCCTGAGCCTGCAAGGCTCTGGCAATGACAACGGGGATATAATTTTCTATCTTGGAAGATGCCTTAACTATCTAGACACTACGCTTGAAAGACTGGCCGAGCAGATGTAAAGGATGAGATGCAAAGGAAACAAAGGGATGTATGCAGGGCGGATGTACAATAGAACATACAGGGATGTGTGTGCATGTGCGATGGGGAGGGAGAGAGAAAGGAGAGAGAGAGAGGAGAAAGAGAACATAATAACAGAAACAGGAACACGCGTAGAAACGAGAGATGCTCTTTCTGTTTTGTTTTTTAAATACAGGATATATTTTGAGGTAATGGGTTTCAGCAGATTCTCAGTGGGTTTCCGGGCCCCAAGTTTCTTGCAGAGCGTTAGCTGGACTGTGTAAGGAACGGGCTGCCAGAGAGGCATGGGCATTTGTTCTCAGTTCTGTACGCTCCCCACCCTCCCACAGCTCTGATGTCAGCTTCTGACATTTTCCATCGGGCAATTTATACACTATCACCTGCCGGCCTTCCCATAGTACTCGTGTTTGTTTGATCTCCTACAAACTCCCCTCTCCGATCTGTTGATGAAATAATAAATCTGAGGACCTTTGAAGATAGCGCACTGTAGGAGAGCACACATGAAAATCTTTTCTTGATACTTAAGCATTCTGACTGCTGAGTCCCCAGTGCTGGTGGGGTCTACATTGTGCACTTCCTTTTAGACACATTTAGACAAATCCATCAAGCAGGAGTCCCTAAAAGCCTGTAATTTTCCAGGCAATATGGGACATATCACATTGGTAATGGAAGATTCTTGTAAAGCCACATGATCCTGAGCTCAGCTATCTATTTATTTGATTCAAATTGTTTTAAGCACTTTATAGAGTTTCTGATGTGGTAGCAGGAATCTCACATGATTTAACTTCAAGTCATGGACCCGACCTTCAAAAAAACTTCAAGTCCCAAATAGCATGTATATTTAGGATATTAATATTCCTAAAACACTTTTTGGGTATCTCCTAGAAGCATATGAAAAAACGTCAGGGACTCAGATCTTAGGTTCTTTAATCTGGAATTCACAGTCTCCCCCAGGTGCTTTGCAGCCTCTCTGTCTTCTGTCCCATGAAGCCCTCTGCTCTGACTCGCCGCCTGACTCTCAGCCCCTGAGCACCGCTGGGCTGGCGAACACAGCCCCTGCCAGTCATGCCCTACCCGTACTTGAGAACTTACTTCAAATCCTATTTCTTTCATGCATGCACCTCATTGCTCTTTTTTTTTTTAAACTGCCTTTAGGTTTTACATAATTTTAAGTTCACGACAAAAATCAAGCAGGAAGTATGGAGATTTCCCATATACCGTCTGCCTCCACACACACGCTCAGCCTCCCCTACTATTGACATCACCACGAGAGTGGTACCTTTGTTAAAACTGATGAACATACAAGGACCCATCGTTATCGCCCAAATCCATAGTTTGCACATTAGGACTCACTCTTAGGGTTGTTCATTTTGTTGGACAAATATAGAATGACATATCCACCATTCTAGTACCGTACGAAGTAATTTCACTGCCCTAAAAATCCTCCATGCTCCTCCTAAGCATCCCTCCCTCCCCCAACCCTGAAACCACTGACCTTTTTACAGTCTCCACTGTTTGGCTTTTTCCAGAATGTTATACAGTTGAAATCATACCGTATGTATGTAGCCTTTTCAAATTGGCTTCTCTCACTTAGTAATAATACGCATTTAAGGTTCCTCTACGTCTCTGCATGACTTGACGGGTCATTTCTTTTTAGTGCGGAATAACATTGCATTGTCTGGAGGTGCCGTACCTTTCTGCTTTTTAATATTCTGGTAGTTCTTAATGTCTAGACCCTCTCTGTCTGACGTGTGAGCCACACTAGTTGCAGAAAATTTAAATAGTATAGCTATTCAAACATCAAATAATTAAAATTAAGTAAAATTAAAATTTTATTTCTTCAGTCACTTCAGCCATATTTAAATTCCTCCATAGCCTTGTGTGGGTGGTGGTCACGATATTAGACAACCCAGATGTGGGACATTCCCAGTGATCACAATAAGCTCTTCTATTGGACGGTGCTGCTCCAGGCTACTGCTTTGGTCCCCAGGCATTCTGATGTGCCTGGCTCTCTTATAGTTAGCTACCTTGCCAAATTAATATACATGAACTAATTTAGGCCTATTACTATCTCATTTCACAAAAGGGAAAAACTGAAGATCAGACAGCTTTAGTGACACATCAACAGTCACACAATTAGTGGCAGGGCCCTGACTGGAGCCCAGTGTCCCAACTTCAGGACTCTGCTTGTCACAACTCATCACCTTACCTCTTGCTTGCTCCGTGATGGCTCTGTGTCACTGTCTTAGGACTCACTTTACTTCCAATCATAAAAGATGTCCTTGTTCAAATGGACTTGTACATCATCCCCCACCCCAACCCTCTCATTTCACAGAGAAAAAACTAAGATGTCTTTCTTTATTTTTGGTTGTTTGTTTTGTTTTTGAGAGAGGCAGGGAGAGAGAGAGACAGGAACATCAAGCTGCTCCCATATGTGCCCTGACCGGAGATTGAACCTGGCAACATCCGTGCTCTGGGACGATGCTCCAACCAGCTGAGCTATCTGGCCAGCGCTTGATTTTTATTGGTTTTTAGAGACACAGAGAGAGGAAAGGAGAGAGAGAGGGGAGGGGGAAAGAAAGCATTGGCTGTTCCACTCAGTGGTGCATATTTTGGTTGCTTCCTGTGTGTGCTCTGACCGTGGATGGAACGCACAACCTTGTTGTTTCGGATGATACTCTTAACTGACTGACTGAGCCAACCGACCAAGGCTGAAAACAGAGATTTCAAACAGTGAATAACTTGTGTGCAATCACAGAGGTGAAATTATTGGAAAAACAGAGACTAGAGGTCCCAACTTCCTCATAGCCAGCCTGCAAAATCCTCTGCTTTGGGCGGCCCTTCGTTCTATAATACAGCGGGTGGGGCACACTTTTGGAGCCTCCCAACAGTCAGCACAGGCCTTTGAAATAGAAGATGCTTAATATAGTCTGTGTTTCATTTGCTGAAAGACAGAGGTGTGTACCTATACTTCCCAAGGGGCGTAGAGAGCAGAGGCCATGGTCAAGTTTCCTCTCCCAGGGAGTTGGGGGAGGTTTGTAAGACCTGAGTGTCTTTCATGTGCCCTCCTAGGCTGTGACTTGTCTTATTCTAAGAAGGACAAGTTGCAGATGTGAGGTGGTGACAAAGAAGGTGGCTGGCAGTCAGGAGTAATAACTCACTCACTCAATATCATTCAACAGATATTTATTGGGTACCCACTGTATGCCAAATGCGGCGACAAGAATGAGGGTACAGATGTAAAAGAGGCTGAAATAGGATAGAATAAGATTTGCAAACTCAAAGCTAGAACCAGGAGACAAAGAGCAAGTTGGGAGCAGCGGCCAAGCAGTCCCAGGAAGGGAGGCGGGAGGCAGAGCAAGATGTTGCTTTTTGCAAAGATAAACCTTGTGGATGACGAAGGCACTTCCTCAGAGGATGCCTGGTAAATGCGAAAAGCAAGATCAATTTCTGACTTTCTCTCTGTGTAAGAGAAACATCCTGGCCTGGGGGGAGGTGCCCCTGGCTACAGAACCAGCTGTGACTTTATTATTTGCAGCTGGAATTCACACCCACTTCTGCCTTCACAACCCCCTCAGACAGCCAAGGTCTCCTTCAAATGCACATTGGAGCTGGTCTGATTTTCAGTCTTCCCTGGGGAAAGGAAAGAAAAGAAAGGGTTGGAAGGATGGTGGGAGAGGGAGGAAATAGCTGGCTTCAGGTTGCAGGAGAATCACTGGGTCAGGGCTGTTGAGAGCACCTGCACCGCCCCCAGCCTGCTGACAGGGCCCAGGCAAGTTGGGAGCGCAGCAGTTGTCTAGAAGTCTTTTACAAACTCTGTTCCACCTGTGCTCCCAGGGCCGCCCCCCAATGGCTCAGAGGCAGCCCAGAGGACAGGGCTGGTGTGGTCCTAAGCTAAGTGCCAAGCCAGGGTGGCTGCTTGTCCTGGGTCAGCCCTCAGTTCCACCAGGTGCCCACTGCCAGCCACAGCTTCTGGACATGTGAGAAAGCCCTAGTGCCCTTCCTGCCAATGGACATGTGACAGCTGCTGGCTCCGTATGCTTCTCTCCTGCCTGGCCCAACCTGAACTCACTACCCCTTTCTCCTGCCCTTTTTGTATGCCTACTTCTTTGTGACCATGCTCGCTCAGCCTTCCCTTCTGTCCTTTTTTTCTGCCACCATCCTATGCCAGCCCCTAATTTCTAACTACCAGGTGCTTTGTCCGAGTCCACAGTCTCATATATAATATTGGATGAAGCAAAAAAGGGGTGTTTATTGCCCTCTAACTTGTCTCCTTGCTCGCCACCCTGGGCGTGCTTCTGTTTATTCTCAGATGCAGGGTAACTAGAGTGACCCTTTTAAACATCACTTACATCGTGTCATTCTTTAACTCAGAACCCTCTAATAGCTGCCATTCATTCTGAGAGGAAAGCCAAGCTCCCTTCAAGGGACAACAAAGCTTTACACGACCTGACCCCTGGTGATCACTCTCTTTCTCTCTCTCTCTCTCTCTCTCTCTCTCTCTCTCTCTCTCGTTCATTTGGCGGCAGCCACACTGGCTTTCTCGCTGCCCCTCACATGTGCCAGCACACCCTGGCCAAGGGCTTTGCTCTTTCTCTTCCCTCTCTCCTTCCCTGGATACCCACGTTGCTCACTCCTCTGCCTTCTTCAGTGTAGACCAGCCAGGCTAGATAGGGCATTTGCAAGGGGATAAGATAAGAAAGACATCCAAAGTCACCTTACCAGAGAAGCTGTCCCTGACTGCCCCCCGCATAATGAATCTAAAGCCTTTTCACTCTGTTGAATTGTTTTTCTCCTGAGCACATATGAGACATGGCTGAATCCGGGGGGTTCAGTGGCTTTAGAAATCCTTCTGCCTGTCTCTTCACTCTTTTTTCCTCTGTTTCTGTTCCATCCCCTCTGCACTGTGTTGGCTAAATGGCTACGACCCCCTCAGGGATTCAGCTTCCAATCGGCAAACTCAATGCAAAGAATGTGCTTCACTTTCGACGATTATAAAAAATGCAAGGGCTGATTCTCACTGGACCAGCTTGAGACATAGCTTATATTTTAACCACTCTGTGTGGTCGGGGGAAGAACCCTTCTGCCTGGCTAAGCCTGGGTCGCACGTCTATCTCTGGAAAGGGAGTGGGGGGAATCAGCCCCATCCAAAGCACAGAGCTAGGGGCTAATGAGAAATAGTTCCCCAAGGGAAATTCAGGTACAGTTACCAGGGGAAGAGAAAATGGCCAAGGTGCAAGTGAAAGAACCTGTATTCACTGGATCCCTGAAAACATTTCCCTGTGGCTTCCACCTCTTCCCATGGGGCTATCTTGTCTGCAACCTGCAATTACATTGAGCTCACAGAATATACCCTATGAGCTGTTACTCTCCTATTTGTAATTCTTTGGTACTTAGAGGTTGAAGTTCAAAATTTTCAGACTAGCATTAACAGCCCCCAAGGATTGGACTTTGCAAATTCTATATCTAGCCCCAGGGGTCTAATACTGGTGAACCTGTGTGTACCATTCTTGTCTTCCAAAGTGTAGATGGTGTTACCTCCAATTTGACACCTTCCTTCAATACCTGGACACACTTTTATGCAACCCTATTCTGTTTATCATTCCTGGTACTTCCTCTATATTGTTTTGCATTGTTAGTAATTCACCTGAGACTTCTCCATCCATTTCTCCAGCCCTATTATAGGTCACTTGAGGGTAGAGACCACTTTGCATGTTTCTGGTTGTCCAATCAAGGCCTTAGCATACTGTCAGCACCCAATAATAGTGATTATTTCAATGCCACTCTTCCTACATCTCAGCCTTAGTCCAGCGCTTTCTTCATCCTCATCAAGTCTGCCAGGTGGATGCTGAAACTTTGGGTTTTGTTTGACACTAAGGAAGAGTAAGGATCATCTGAAAGAGTTATAAACTTAAATTCTCTTGACATACTTTATCTTCACCTTTTCTCTATTTCTCTTTCCATGTCTCTTTCCTCAAAATTAGGGTTTCCTCACCAGAGATTAATGCAATCCCTCAAGCCGTTCCCAGTTGCATTTTGTCTTCTGGAGACAAGTCCCATGCTCTTACGTAACCTCAAGAGGTTTATGGTTAAATAACCGCTGCTTTCTGGGTTCTCCACCCTCCCTTGTCCTTCCCCCCAATTACTTCTCCAGCGCTCTGCCTTTATTTCACACACCATCTCAGATACCACCCCGGGATAATGAGCATTGCCTTGGAGCTCGGACCGCTAGCTGTGTGATCTAGAGCAAATTATTTCACTTCTCTGAGTCTCAGTTTTCAAACTTGTAAAATAAACATATAATGTATATTTCCCAGTTATTATGCAGACCAAATGAATAAGGTATGAAAAAGCTTGTGATTGTGCCAGATGTATCCTAAGCGCTCAATACAGGGCAACCGACCATCTCTGTCACTCTCCGAGGCTGCCTCTCTTTCATCACCACTGACACGAGGTCGCCATCTAGTGGGCTTGCAGCTCGCAGACAGCTGTGAGGGGCTGAGTGGGTCAGGAGCATAGACCAGATCCCCAAACTACTCCGGAGGAGGGAGCTTGGTGGTTGGCTCTGCCTCGAGGTGTGAGCATTTGTCTCTCTTGTAAGTGTGACTCTATAGCTCAGTCCCCAGATATGGGCATGTCATGAATCTCTGATGGCTTTCCTTCTGATGGCAGAGCAGAAACCCTAACCTGACCCCCACTGGGCTCTTGGTCACTCTACCTACCAGGTCCTGCTTCATGCTGTGGTGGCAATCAGGGCATAGGGGCTATGTGTGGTGTAGAGAGTTTTATTTTTACCAAGCTCAGGACCATCCTCTTCTCCCCCTGGCACTTTTCAACAATTTCTCAGATTACCAGAATGAATGATTGTGTTGATGGTGACACAGTCAGTGTGCTTATGGAACAGGGCACCTTCGTGTGAGTGGGAATAAAATAAAACCAAGGGTAGCCCTTTCTGACTGAAATCTTACCATCAAAACTAGCCTTATATCAGTTAGAACCCCATGCTGAACCACAAAGAAATCAAGACCATGAGGCCAAAGAGGAAGAAGAAATGCGCCAACAGGCAGAACCACTAATGCAGCCCAGCATTTCCAAGTGCACCACACCCTTATGCAGCCAAAGAGAATAAATCCCTCCCCTCACAGAGCTTACCTTCCCATGGGCAGAGAAGCATAAAACATTCTGTACATCAAGTGCTGATGAGTATGGTGAACAATAATCTAGAGTGATGGACCAGTATTTTAAGTAGAGTATTCAGGGAAGTGTTTGAAGGAGATAAGCCAAGTGGCCATCATATAAGAGAGCATCCCAGGCAGAGGAGACATCAAGGACCTGGCCCCAGAGGTGAGAAGGTACCTGCTGGAGTGAAGTCCAGGAAAGCCGAAGACCACGCTGGGGGGATGAGGGTGTAGGGGATTAAAGGATAGGGGAAAGGACAATCAGAACGGGGTGTGGAAATGATATTGCAGAGAAAGGGGGCAGGGAGGTCAGGAGTGAAGGAGGGACTTGAATGGGGTTTGAAGAATGGGTAGGATGTGAATACTCAGAAGAGAGAAATGAGTTGTTTCGAATGAAGGAAGATGGAAGGTTGGAAGCATAGCATGTGCTCTGAATTTGAAGACATAGGGTATGGATCCAAGTCCCCTATCTGGACCTCAGTCTCTACCGGTACAGGGAGGGAGAGTGGCACAGTCTTCTCCCTGATATTGTGCAGTTACACGTGTGCCAGTGTAGCAAGTGCTAAGGAAAGGCAAGCTTCCTTTATCAAGACAGGGAGATCCCAATCAACAGCCCCACAGAAACAGATGGTCAGGAGCCTTGCAACTTACCCTTTGTCAGAGGTGCATGTGTGACCTGCTATTTCCCATCATAGTTTAGGTAGGGGCAAAGGGTTGGTCTCTGTGACGTATTGGACAGTTTTTGTGTTTTTTTTTGCTTTAAACATCTTCTCTTAACACCCACCCCTCAATGAAATAAGAATTAGATATTATTGTCCATCAAGTTTTATGAACGGGGAAACTGTGAGAGCAGTCAAGAGCTTTGTCTGAGGTCCTTCAGTAAACAAACTCTTGGAAGAGGAATCGAGTTAGAGCTCCAGAGTTCTATTCATTCTTCTGTTGAATATGACCCATTTCCAAAATTGAAGCAAGCATTTTATAAAATATTTTATAACATAAAATAACATCAAACCATTTTTAGGTATACAATTCAGTAGTGTTAAGTACATTGACAATGGTGTACATCCCATCTTCAGAAGTGTTTGCATGTTACAAAATTAAAATACTCTGCCCATTACACAAGCTCCTTCTCCCCCTTCTCCCCAGCCCTACCTATACTTCTTCCCATAACTGTCGCTGTCCATTATAATATTTCATTATAGATATAGATATAAATTAAAAACTATCTTCCAGTGGACACTGGGTTGCTTTCACCATTTGGGTATTGTGAATAAAGCTGCTTTGGACGTGAGAGTACAGACATCTCTTTGAGACCGTTAGTAATCAGTTTCTAGAATTGGAATTGATGGGTGGTAATATGGTAATTTTATTTTTAATCTTTTGAGGAACCATTGCACTGTTTCTCATAGTGGCTACACCATTTTATATTCCTGTCCAAGTTTGCACCAAAGTTTCAATTTCTCCACATCCTCACCAACACTTGCTGTGTCTCTTGTGTTCCCTATTTTCCTAATAGGTGTGAGATATGTCTTCCTGTGGTTTTGATGTGGCACGTTCCCACTGATTAGTGATGTTGAGCATCTTTTTATATCTTCTTTGAAGAACTGTCTAGTGAAGTCTTTTGCCCATTTTTTGCTATGGTGTTTGTGAGCCAAACATGTTTAATGATCCCTGAGATAAGGTAATGTATAGAAAGGAACAGGGCAAGATAGGCTGAGTTTATCAGCTCTGATTGCAAAATTCCAGCTGGCTGACTTCTCACCTACCCCACTGACATGATCAAGCCTCCTGCGCAGAGTGGCTGTTGACAGTAGTGGTGAGAAATTTCCACCCACCAGGAAATGACTGGTGAGAACCTGGGCTGCCTTTAGGGCCCAACATTTTATACATGGGGTGAGGTGGAAGAAAAAAAAGATTATTTGCCTTAAAAAAATCTTGTTCTTTTGCTTTTTCCCCTTTGCAGCTCAATATGAAGTATTATTACCACAGCGACAACCACACCAACCATTCCCACCAGCACTGCCACCACCAGCAACAAACAGGGGACATGTGTTCTCTCTCACCTTGTCTGGTGGCCCCATGGCTGGAATCCACCAGGATTCAGTTCCCACAGGTGAGAAATAGCCAGCCAGCCAAGCTCAGCATTTGCAAATGAGAAGAAAATGTGGGTGTGTCTTTATTTCTTCTTCCTCTTCTTCTGTTCATACCAGAGGATAATGAAGCTGTGGTTAAGAATTTTAAGCAGCAGCTCCAGTCAGGCGGGGTGGTTTATAGAGATTAACTTATTCCCTCCGAGTGTTCAGCAACCAACCAGACGGCTCTCCCAAGCCAAGCAATGTTATAATTAAGTGATAATTGTTTTTGGAGGGTTTTTTCCCCCCTTTCTAGGATAGCCTAGAGAAAGATAAACAGCTGCAGGAATCAATAAGCATCAAGGTCACAGTCTGAATTCCTTACTGGTTCTCTGCTATTTATCTTAAACTTTTTTTTCTACCAGGAAAACTGTGTCTACCTCACAGAAGTTTTAGAGCATACCACCTGGTTTATTTACATAGTTGTTAGTGCTGTTGCTACCTTTTTGTGACTGAGCAACGTTGCTGCCTTGCTCTTGGCGTCTAGAATGGGAGCCCGGAGGGTGTAATGACAAGGATCGGATCATTCAGTGCGCTGGGCAGGGTGGGTGAAGCCAGGCTGCAGGAGATGCTGGGGTTTGGGAGAGAGAGGTGCAGGCTGTGGGTTCCTAGTTCCTGTCCACCTCCACGATGACTGCCATAGCCTCCTGACAGTCCCCTGATGTTTGCTTTGTTGCCCCCCACCCCTATGAATTCTGCAATCCTCGCTCAAAAAAATAGTTTCTTACTCAGATGTCAGCTTCCTGTGACAAGAAGTCTTTAAGGCATCCTTGCTTTCTCAGGATCACCTAAATCCATATGCATGTCTTGGGAATCTTGTAGTAGAATACCCCACTGCATACGCCAGGCCCCAGATCCTGTTGCTATCTGCCTTCCTCTCCAAACTCCTGCCAGACTAGGAGTTCCTCCCCCATGGGTTCATCTCAGCTGTCAGGCCTGATGGAATAATGCCCCTCTGTTTCCCAGGACAAGTCCTACTCACCTAAGTTCCACCAGACCAAACCTTTCAAGTTAGGCCATTGCCACTTCCTGGGTCCTCCAGAGCACACTTCCCAACCCTGTGAGGCATCTTGAGTTATTTGAATGAAAGTGCCCTGCTTATATGAGCATGTATTAGATCACTAATAATCATTCAATGTCTAGACTGTAATACATAGTAAACGTTTGCACAGTTAATGAAGGAATCTCGTAAGTTACCTTATGAGAAGGAAAGAAGGCTTCATGAAAATGCTGCTTTGTCAAAAGTTGCTATGAAATCCTAACTGTTCCTGTTCAAATTCATCTTGCTTGCCTTTGATTGAACCTCACACTGAGAGAAAATGGTTGTGATGGTTTCAAGAAAGCACAATATATTAATATTAATATATTGAGAACTGGTTATCTGTTTAGAAGACTGCTATTCCTCTATGCAAACCTGCCCATTTAATTGTATTTTACTATTGAATTGATTTGTATACCATCTTCAAAGAATATAACTGTTCCATAAAACAGTAAGACATCTGTATCAAAACTATGTACTTTTTTGGTAAGTCATAGGGGTCTTTCAGACAAGTAGCATATTGGTTAACATATACAAGAATAAAAAATGCTTAAGAGGACAGTCTGTCTAGATCAGTGGTAGTCAACCTGGTCCCTACCGCACACTAGTGGGCATTACAGCTTTCATGGTGGGCGGTAGTGGAACAACCAAAGTATAAATAAAAAGATAGATTTAACTATAGTAAGTTGTTTTATAAAGATTTATTCTGCCAAACTTAGCAAAAATCCAACATAAAGTACTTGGTAAGTAATTATTATTATATGCTTTAACTTGCTGTAACTCTGCTTTATAAATTTTATAAAGTAAAGTTACTTCCCTACTTTATAAATCACCATTATTGTGGAACCAGTGGGCAATTAGAAAATGTTACTACTAACAGAGATACAAAAGTGGGCGGTAGGTATAAAAAGGTTGACTGCCCGTGGTCTAGATAGATAGGCTTGACCGCTACCAATTCTGAATTGAGTTAGAAGCATCTGTACCCAAAATAAAATTTAGTTATTGTTATTTAGTGTCTTTTTCAAGAACATTTACCATTTCTCCTCTTTTGCAGATAAGGCTGATAGATAACTTTGGGTTTGCTAAAACACCTCTGTAAGTCTACATGGTGCCAAATATTTGGATAGGAAGCTATTTTATATGATGTGAAAAAAATCTCTGGTTAAATAACTTAGGTCTTTTCTTTTTCTATTTTCTTCTTTATGGTAATTTTTTTTTCTCCTTTTCCAAGCGAGAGGATGGGAGATAGAGAAACAGATTCCGGCATGTGGCCTGACCAGGATCCACCTAGCAACCCCTGCCTGGGGCCGATGCTCTGCCCATCCAGGGCCATGCTTTTAACTGAGTTATTATTTTAGCACCCGAGGAGGAGGCTCCATGGAAACATCCTCAGCACCCAGGGCCAGTGCACTCAAACCAATCAATCAAGCTATGGCTGTGGGAGTTGAAGGGAGGAGGAGGAAGAGAGAGAGAGAGAGAGAGAGAGAGAGAGAGAGACGGGATAGAGGTGGAGGGTTGGAGAAGTAGATGGTCTCTTCTCCTGTGTGCCCTGACTGGAATCAAACCCGGGACTTCCACGCATTGAGCTGATGCTCTACCACTGGGCCAACCAGCCAGGGCTGATTTTTTTCTTTTTATTTGGAGTTTTGAGTGCTTGTAGACAAATCTAAAAGCACATGGCTTTCTATCTGAAGGTCCTTTGATCTCCTCCTATGCCTTGGGTGTTAACCCTGGTTTTAGAACAAGAACCAGCCTTCTTGACCCTGCTCTTACAGGGCCCTGAGCAGCTTTGAAAGATCTTCTTGATCTCTATAGAAGGTGTAGATCCCAATGGTGCATTCATTTCTCCCTTTTGTCTGTCCTTCACCCCAGAAACTATTAGCAAAGTCAAAATCAATCTGTCTGGTTGCTTGATAGGATTAGGGGACTTCCACTGGCCTCACAACTACTCATAGAAAACCAGATGAAACAATTGGCATATTGTGAGCTCTCTTTCTCTTTTTCTTTCTCTGCTTCTCTGCTATTGATTAAATAACAGCACCCTGGGGCTTGTTCCTGATAAAGCAGCTTTGGACAAAGCAAGGTGATGGGACTCTATACAATCTTGGCTATTAGTCTCTATCCAAAAACCAGACAGCTTACCTTAAGTAAAGCAACATGTTAGTTCTAAGAAGCTTCTCACAAAGAGCCTGGTTTTAATCTGAGATAGTGTTTATTTTAAGAAGAGATTTCCCATTGGTTAGGTAGGCCCTAGCTTACATAGGGGCTGGGAAGCTCAACAGGATACACCACTGGCTGTTTGGAAAGATTCAGATAACTCTTTAGTGGGCACTTGAACCAGATTCTCTGAGTGTTCCAAAATCCATTCTTTCGTTATTCGAACCCTAACATCCCAAGACTGGAGGTGAGCAGTGTCTCCATAACGATCACTGAAAGAAAAAAGCCTGAGATCAAAAAGAAAGTGCTGGAACTAGGACCAAAAAGCCTGAAGCCTAAAACAGCTGAGTTTGGAAGCAGGCAGATGGTTAGGTGATTCGGCAATTCTCTGCAGTATGGAGGCAGGCTTACTCATTCTCCCTTCCTGATTAAGCAGCCAACGGAGGTTTAGAAAGATAATAAGCTCATCCCATTTCATACAAATTGACACTTGAATGTGTGTGTGCGTGTGTATGTGTATGTGTGTACTGTAAAACTTCTTTTAATGCCTATCTCTCGAGGGTCTTCACTTTTTATAGACTAGCAATAAATTGCAGTATTTTAAAGAAATAAGTTGAAAAATAGAAACCAACTCAGATATGGAGAACAGACAGACAACTGTCAGAAGGGATGACGGTTGGGGGACTGGGTGGGAACCAAGTTTATAAGAAAAAACTTATAAACACAGACAATAGTATGGGATTTCAAGATGGAGAGGGGGTGGGAGAGGTGGAGGAGGGCAAAGGAGGGTAGATGGTGATGGAGGGAAACTTGACTTGAGGTGGAGAACACACAATGCCATATGCAGATGATGTAATATAAAATTGTGCACCTGAGACCTGTATAATTTTATTAGTCAATGTCACCCCAATAAGTTCAATAAAAAATTTTTAAATAAAAAAGAAGAAAATAAGTTGAATTTTTCATGGGCAAAGGTAGCAAGCACTAACTTAGGGACATAGGGTTGGGTTTTCAGAGTCCCTGCCCCCAATTAAAAAGTGATACCAATTGTTTTATTATTGTTTTCTTTACATAGTGATAACATAGCAATTGCATGGGAAACTGAATTCCTGTGCAAAGTTACCAGTTCTTTGGGGCAAAGAAAACTAAAGAGGTACTCTAGTACTCAGTATTTATTCTAAGCTGTTATTACAAAGAGACTTACTCTTGTTTAAAAAAGTTCTTAAACAAGAATAATATTTCAGACCCTTTATCAAAAGTGCTTCTCAGCTAGTAGAAATTTGAATAGAAGCACTTGGCTAACATTCTACTTCCTTTATGGCACAACCAGGAAGTGGAAGACCTTAGTCCTATGGCCACACAGCCAAGTGAGGCTGGGAAACCAATTTGCAGCTGGATACCAATGTTCCCCAATAAAAGGAGTTCTGTTATTACAGGTAAAAAAGACTCAGGTTATATTGGTGGATGATTTGCAGGCTCTTCTTCCACAGGTGCTCATATAGAAGGAATGCAGGACAACATGGAACTCAAGATAATGATGCACTGCTTGGACTGAGATAGTGAGTGAAATGAAAATGATGAGAAAAGTAACTTGAGGCAGGTAAAAAGGTAGTCATCTCAGACTTAGATAAAGAGGGTCAAACATAGATGTGTATATTAAAAAGGTGGAATTAGAACAGGAAAGAAGTATGTAGTCTACTTTCTAGTGGAGTTTTGTGTGTGTGTTTTAAAAATTTGAGTTCAAACTAACTTAAATACGGCTTACCTCGAATCATTTAGGATGCTTGATCCCATTCTAATTATTTGGCAATCCCACGAGGCAGTTCACTTTAATTGGGCTCTGTTTGAAAACTTAAAATTTCTTTGTCCTTTATTTTGAAATGTCCCACTTTAGTCCTTATGTTATCACTCATTCTGAAGTGTATATTATCGATGTTAACATAGCTCTCCAGCTTTCTTCCCATTCATGTTTGCAGCACATAGTTTAAAGACCATACTTATTTATATTTATTTAAATAAAGGTGTCTTTATTTAACCTTCTTAAAGAAGGTTTCTTGTGGTCAACGAATGTTAATCTTGTTGTATTAAGTCTGAGAATTTATGTGGCACATTTACAGCATTTACATTTTATGTTATTATTGCTATGGTTGCGTTGGAGTCCACCATTTTGTAGCTTGTTTCCTATTTGTCTTATGTGCTCTTTGTTCTTATTTTATCATTCACCTTTTGGATTAACTGATGATTTTCTGTTATTCTATTTTATATCCACTAGTGGCTTATTAGCTAGATCTCTTGCTTTATTTTATTTTATTTTTTTAATGGTTGTTCCAGAGTTTCTAATATGCACTTTACATATCATACACTGCCTTGAAACAATATTACATAGTTTCTTGTGTAATGTAAGATTCTCCCAACAGAATGCTTCCATTATCCTACCCATCCTTTGTAGAATTTTAATCATATGTTTTACTTCTACATATACTATAAAATCACATAACACATTGCTTTTTGCTTTAAACATTCATGTATTTTTAAAAAAATTAACCCATGAGGAAAAAAAGAAATACTGACATTTAAAGTGTTCTTAATTTCTTTGTGTGGATCCCAGTTTTCATCTGTTATCATTTTCTTCTGCCCAAATAATGTCTTTCAATATTTCTTGTGGGACTGATTTAGTGGTGATAAATTTATTCAGGGTTTTGTTTTTTGTTTTTTGTTTTTTTTGTCTGAAAAAGGTTCACTTTTGTCCTTATTTTTTTTTTTTTTTCATTTTGATAATTTTTTTTGTTTTGTTTTGTTTTTTGTTTTTTTTTTTTATCAATTTTTATTAATGGTAATGGGATGACATTAATAAATCAGGGTACATATATTCAAAGAAAACATGTCTAGGTTATTTTGTCATCAAATTATGTTGCAAACCCCTCGCCCAAAGTCAGATTGTCCTCCGTCACCCTCTATCTAGTTTTCTCTGTGCCCCTCCCCCTCCCCCTAACTCTCTCCCTCCCTCCCTCCCATGTCCTCCCTCCCCCCCCACCCTTGGTAACCACCACACTCTTGTCCATGTCTCTTAGTCCCATTTTTATGTTCCACCAATGTATGGAATCATGTAGTTCTTGTTTTTTTCTGATTTGCTTATTTCACTCCTTATAATGTTATCAAGATCCCACCATTTTGCTGTAAATGATCTGATGTCATCATTTCTTATGGCTGAGTAGTATTCCATAGTGTATATGTGCCACATCTTCTTTATCCAGTCTTCTATTGAAGGGCTTTTTGGTTGTTTCCATGTCTTGGCCACTGTGAACAGTGCTGCAATGAACATGGGGCTACATGTGTCTTCACGTATCAATGTTTCTGAGGTTTTGGGGTATATACCCAGTAGAGGGATTGCTGGGTCATAAGGTAGTTCTATTTTCAGTTTTTTGAGGAACCACCATACTTTCCTCCATAATGGTTGTACTACTTTACAGTCCCACCAACAGTGAATGAGGGTTCCTTTTTCTCCACAGCCTCTCCAACATTTGCTATTACCCGTCTTGTTGATAATAGCTCATCTAACAGGGGTGAGGTGGTATCTCATTGTAGTTTTGATTTGCATTTCTCTAATAACTAATGAAGCTGAGCATCTTTTCATATATCTGTTGGCCATTTGTATCTCTTCCTGGGAGAAGTGTCTGTTCATGTCCTCTTCCCATTTTTTTATTGGATTGCTTGTTTGTTTGTTGTTGAGTTTTATGAGTTCTTTGTAAATTTTGGATATTAGGCCCTTATCTGAGCTGTCGTTTGAAAATATCAGTTCCCATATAGTTGGCTGTCTGTTTATTTTGATATCAGTTTCTCTTGCTGAGCAAAAACTTTTAATTCTGATGTAGTCCCATTCATTTATCTTTGCCTTCACTTCTCTTGCCATTGGAGTCAAGTTCATAAAATGTTCTTTAAATCCCAGGTCCATGATTTTAGTACCTATGTCTTCTTCTATGTACTTTATTGTTTCAGGTCTTATATTTAGGTCTTTGATCCATTTTGAATTAATTTTAGTACACGGGGAGAGGCTGTAGTCGAGTTTCATTCTTTTGCATGTGGCTTTCCAGTTTTCCCAACACCATTTGTTGAAGAGGCTTTCTTTTCTCCATTGTGTGTTGTTGGCCCCTTTATCAAAGATTATTTGACCATATATATGTGGTTTTATTTCTGGGCTTTCTATTCTGTTCCATTGGTCTGAGTGTCTATTTTTCTGCCAATACCATGCTGTTTTGATTATCGTGGCCCTATAATATAGTTTAAAGTCAGGTATTGTAATGCCCCCAGCTTCATTCTTTTTCCTTAGGATTGTTTTGGCTATTCGGGGTTTTTTATAGTTCCATATAAATCTGATGATTTTTTGTTCCATTTCTTTAAAAAATCTCATAGGGATTTTGATGGGAATTGCATTAAATTTGTATATTGCTTTGGGTAATATGGCCATTTTGATTATATTTATTCTTCCTATCCAAGAACAAGGAATATTTTTCCATCTCATTGTATCTTTTTCGATTTCCCTTAACAATGCTTTGTAATTTTCATTATATAGGTCCTTTACATTCTTTGTTATGTTTATTCCTAAGTATTTTATTTTTTTTGTTGCAATCGTGAAGGGGATTATTTTTTTGAGTTCGTTTTCTAATATTTCATTGTTGGAATATAGAAAGGCTATGGACTTTTGTATGTTAATTTTGTATCCTGCGACCTTACTGTATTGGTTTATTGTTTCTAATAATCTTTTTGTGGAGTCCTTCGGGTTTTCGATGTATAGGATCATATCATCAGCAAAAAGTGATAGCTTTACTTCTTCTTTCCGATATGGATGCCTTTTATTTCTTTGTCTTGTCTGATTGCTCTGGCCAGAACTTCTAGCACCACGTTGAATAAGAGTGGAGAGAGTGGACAACCCTGTCTTGTTCCTGATTTAAGGTAGAAAGTCCTCAGTTTTATGCCGTTTAATAGGATGTTGGCTGATGGTTTATCATATATGGCCTTTATCATGTTGAGATATTTTCCTTCTATACCCATTTTGTTGAGAGTCTTAAATATAAAATTGTGTTGTATTTTATCAAAAGCCTTTTCTGCATCTATTGATAAGATCATGTGGTTTTTGTTCTTTGTTTTGTTGATATGGTGTATTACGTTAACCGTTTTACGTATGTTGAACCATCCTTGAGATTCTGGGATGAATCCCACTTGATCATGATGTATTATTTTTTTAATAATATGTTGTTGTATTCGGTTTGCCAGTATTTTGTTTAGTATTTTAGCATCTGTATTCATTAGAGATATTGGTCTGTAGTTTTCTTTCTTTGTGCCATCCTTGCCAGGTTTTGGTATGAGGGTTATGTTGGCCTCATAAAATGTGTTTGGAAGTATTGCTTCTTCTTCAATTTTTGGAAGACTTTGAGTAGAATAGGAACCAAGTCTTCTTTGAATGTTTGATAGAATTCACTAGTATAACCGTCTGGGCCTGGACTTTTATTTTTGGGGAGATTTTTAATAGTTTTTTCTATTTCCTCCCTGCTGATTGGTCTGTTTAGGCTTTCTGCTTCTTCATGACTCAGTCTAGGAAGGTTGTATTGTTCTAGGAATTTATCCATTTCTTCTAGGTTGTTGTATTTGGTGGCATATAATTTTTCATAGTATTCTACAATAATTCTTTGTATTTCTATGATGTCTGTGGTGATCTCTCCTCTTTCATTTTGGATTTTATTTATTTGAGTCCTGTGTCTTTTTTCCTTGGTGAGTCTTGCCAAGGGTTTGTCAATTTTGTTGATCTTTTCAAAGAACCAGCTCCTTGTTTTATTGATTTTTTCTATAGTTTTTCTGTTCTCTATTTTATTTATTTCTGCTCTGATTTTTATTATCTCCTTTCTTCGGCTGGTTTTGGGTTGTCTTTGTTCTTCTTTTTCTAGTTCCTTAAGGTGTGAAGTTAAGTGGTTTACTTCGGCTCTCTCTTGTTTGTTCATATATGCCTGAAGTGATATGAACTTTCCTCTTATTACGGCTTTTGCTGCATCCCAGAGATTCTGATATGTCGTATTTTCATTTTCATTTGTCTGTATATATCTTTTGATTTCTGCACTTATTTCTTCTTTGACCCATTCATTTTTTAGAAGTATGTTGTTTAGTTTCCACATTTTTGTGGGTTTTTCCCCCTCTTTTTTGCAGTTGAATTCTAGTTTCAAGGCTTTATGATCAGAAAATATGCTTGGTACAATTTCAATTTTTCTAAATTTGCTGATATTGTCTTTGTGGCCCAACATATGGTCAATTCTTGAGAATGTTCCATGTACACTAGAGAAAAATGTATACTCTGTCGCTTTGGGATGAAGTGTCCTGTAGATGTCTATCATATCCAGGTGTTGTAGTATTTCGTTTAAGGCCACTATATCTTTATTGATTCTCTGTTTGGATGACCGATCTAGAGCCGTCAGCGGTGTATTGAGGTCTCCAAGTATGATTGTATTTTTGTTAGTTTTTGTTTTAAGGTCAATAAGTAGCTGTCTTATATATTTTGGTGCTCCTTGGTTTGGTGCATATATATTAAGGATTGTTATGTCTTCTTGATTCAACTTCCCCTTAATCATTATGAAATGACCATTTTTGTCTCTGAGTACTTTTTCTGTCTTGTAGTCAGCATTATTAGATATGAGTATTGCTACACCTGCTTTTTTTTGGGTGTTGTTTGCTTGGAATATTGTTTTCCAGCCTTTCACGTTGAATTTGTTTTTATCCTTGTTGCTTAGATGTGTTTCTTGTAGGCAGCATATAGTTGGATTTTCTTTTTTAATCCATTCTGCTACTCTGTGTCTTTTTATTGGTAAGTTTAATCCATTTACATTTAGTGTAATTATTGACACTTGTGGGTTCCCTACTGCCATTTTATAAATTGCTTTCTGTTAGTTTTGTATCTAGTTTGATTCTTCTCTTTTGTTTTTCTATCATTTGTTTTTGTTTGTTTGTGTTCCATACTTCTTTCCTCTGTTGCTACCTTTTTTAAGTCAAGTGTTTTTGTGGTGGTTTTTTTAAGGGTGGTTACCATTAAGTAATGAAAAGGGTACCTACCATATTCATTGTAGTACCCTATCTTATAAGTATTTCTGCACTTCATCATCCTTTGCTACTGTTAATCTCCATCCTCTCCCCCCTTTTTTTCCTTTGTTGTCACAGTTTAAGTTTGGTTTTATTGTGTTCTTGGTGGAGCTGTTACTTGTGGTGTTGTTTTCTTTTGTTCTTTGAATCTGGTTGGAAAACCCCCCTTAGTATTTCCTGGAGTGGGGGCTTTCTGTTGATAAATTCTCTCATCTTTTCTGTATTTGTGAATGTTTTTATATCTCCTTCATACTTGAAGGATAGCTTTGATGGGTATAGTATTCTTGGCTGAAAGTTCCTTTCTTTCAGGGCTTTAAATATTGGGGTCCACTCTCTTCTAGCTTGTAGAGTTTCTGCTGAGAAATCTGATGATAATCTAATAGGCCTTCCTTTATATGTTGTACTCTTCTTTTCCCTGGCTGCCTTGAGAATTTTTTCTTTGTCATTGGTTTGTGTCATCTTTATTATGATGTGCCTTGGAGTGGGTTTGTTGGGGTTAAGAAAACTTGGTGTTCTGTTTGCTTCTTGAATTTGAGGCTTTAGTTCCTTCCACAGGCTTGGGAAGTTCTCGTCTATTATTTGTTTGAGTATATTCTCCATTCCATTTTCTTTCTCTTCTCCCTCTGATATACCTATTATTCTTATGTTATTCTTTCTGGTGGAGTCAGACAATTCCTGTAGGGCTTTCTCATTTTTTATTATTCTTGAGTCTCTTTCTTCTTCTCTCTTGTGCCTCAAGTTGTTTGTCTTCTATTTCACTAATCCTATCTTCAATCTGGGCTGTTCTGTTAGCTAAGCTTGTTACCTCGTTTTTCAGCTCGTGAATTGAGTTTTTCATTTCTGTTTGATTTGTTTTTATAGTTTCAATTTCCTTGGTAATATATTCTTTGTGTTCATTGAGTTGTTTTCTGATCTCCCTATATTGCCTTTCTGTGTTTTCTTGTATATCTCTGAGTATTTTTAAGATTTCTAGTTTAAATTCTCTGTCATTTAGCTCCAAGGCTTCCAATATGTTAAGTCTTTTCTCCATAGATTTTTCCACATCTATTTGTGTTACCTCTCTTTCTTTTGTATCCATAATATTCGATTTCCTCTTTCTTATCGGCATCTGAGGGTGGTCTTATTGATAGCACTAATTAGAATTAATAAAGAGTAAAAAGAAAAAAGAAAAAAAAAAAAAAAAGGGTAAAACACCCCACAAAAAAAAAACGGTAATAATTTATTATTTCCCCCTTTTTTCTCTCTTCTCTTTTCCTCCTCTCCCCTCCTCAGGGAAATATCGTGCCTATAATGGAGGGCCTGATTTGGGGTGAAGAGTTCAAGGGGCAAAAAAAGGGAGTAGGGACCTACTAAATGCAAAAAAAAAAAAAAAAAAAAAAAAAAAAAAAAGGAAGAAAATCTTAGACAAGCATAAGATGATTTGCTTGTAAGTGATGGTCAACTAAGAGATATAATGAGAGGGATAAGAGGGAATCAGAAAAAAGGACCAAAAAAGAATAATAAAGCAGAAAAAATAAAAATAATAAGTAAAAATCTGTTGTATTAAGTGGAGCGAAGACTAAATACAATGGAGACCTTGGGTTGGGAGGACCCAAAATGCCACAAAAATAAACAAACAAGAGAAAAAAAAATAAAAACAAAAGCAAAAAAGAGAAATAAAACCAAAAAAAAGCCTTGAGTCCCAAATTAACTAATTTGTTCGTGATTGAGGATTATATGGGAGGAAAGTAAAATGAGAAAAGAAAAAACGAATAGAAAGGAAAAAATAAGAAAAAGAGAAAAACGAAGGAAGAAATAAAATAGGAGAAAAAAACAAAATAAAGCAAGACAAAAAAAAAAAAACAAAAAACAAAAGAGGAGAGAGTGAGAGTTAAGTGTTTTGGAGTATAACCTTAAGGGAGAGTGAGGATGAAGAAGAAAAATAAAATGTAACACTCATAGGTAGTGTAGTTCAAGAAAGGGGAAGCATAAGATGGGCAGAGAATAGAAGGACCGAGGTGGAGGAAATAAAGGCAAAAAGATAGAAGAAACAAGCAACAACAACAACAAAAAAGAAAAAATTAGTGGATCAAGTTGTAAAGTCTGTGGGTTTTTCTTGATTTTGAGAGGTTAACTTCTTCCTTTTTCTTTTCTCTCCCTCTTCCTAGTCGGTGACTCTGTACCCCAGGCTCTGCCCCTGTGTCACTCTTAGGTAGGGATTTGCAGTTGATGGGATTCTATGGCAATGTTATATAATTGGCTTTAGTCTTGCTGGAAGTAAAGGCTTGTTGGCGTTTGCAGGGTCCAACGATGAGAGAGTTTGCTTTCCTGGATTCTCTCTCCTAGTCCCCCCTTTCTGAATTAGCAGCCTGGTGATCCAGCTATAAGGCTGCAACTGCTTCTGCCTGGGGAGTAAGAGGCTCAAAGAGCTGGGAAATCCCCACTCTATCCCCACTCAGTGCAAGGCTTTGGGAAAGGCTCTGACAGTCAGGGCCTCCAGTGTAATCAGGCGGGGGTGGGAGTCAATTGTTGTCAAGGTGACTGTTCAGCGCCTATCATTTAGTTGGACCTCTCAACCCAGGCTTTCCACACTTTGTAGCCTGTTTTTGCAGGGAAGAAGAGGCACTAGTCTCTGCTTACGACTAGTGTAATATAGACTTTATTATCTGCCAAGTCCTTCTTGTTAGCGTTTATCCCTGAATATGGAGGCTCTATCAGTCAGAAGTTGCCCCCGCCCCTTTAGCGAGAGGCACTAAAAAATATCATGCCTCTTGTCTTGGATCGCTGAACTGAGAGAGATCTTATCAATTAGAACCGAGGGTGCGCAGATTTTATGGGTTAAGCTAATTTCAGTGATTGGGTCGCAGCTGTGTTTCTGAAGGTATTTTAGGCTGCCTGCGCGCACCCCTCCCCCAACGCTTGATTGTTAGCTTGAATGGCTGGGTGAGGTGCCCCGCCCACGGAGAGAATCTCCCAAGCCTCTCCCGATCGCCCCGCCGCTGGCGGCTGGACCGCACCAGGCGCAGGATAATGGAGCCCCCTGGGTGTGCGGGTCAGTAGGGCGCCCTGGGCGCGTGGAATGCCCAAGGCACGCGCGCGAATGGCGCGCTCCGGGCGCCGGTGGCCGGCGACCCCCACTCGCAGTGTGCGGGCCGCTGGGAACGTCAGCAGTGCTCAACCGGACCGGGCGCGCGTGCAGCGGCTTGTGGCGGCCGCTCGCGGTGGCGGTTCACGGGGGCTCGGGGCAGCTCGCGGTGGCGGTTCGCGGGGGTTCGCGGCAGCTCGCGGGCTCGCGGCGGCTTGCGGTTCCCAAGTATATGGGCTGACTCACCGCAGGCGCACTCCCTGGCGGCTTGAATGAGCGTCGCTGCGGTAGCTTCCTCCACACCCTCGTCTCTCAGATTCAAGTGATAACAGTCCTTTTGCTTTCAGTTTGTGTGGAACTCCGGAATGCTCCGAGGATAAATTTTTCTGTTTCTAGTTGATAAGTTTGTTGTGATTTAGGGGAGAGCTGTCGGACGCGCTTCTCACGGCGCCATTTCCGTGACGTCACCTTTTGTCCTTATTTTAAAGGCTATTTTTACTGACTATAGAAAACTAAGTTACAAGTTTTTTTTCTCTTTTTGTTCACTTTTTAAAAGATGTCATTGTATTGATTTAAGACTTTCAAAGTGTTTTTCTCTCATTCTTATCTTTATCTGTACATAAAGTGACACATTTTTTTTCCTCCAGGAGTTTAGTTTTTAATATTTTGTCTTTAACTCTGATTTTAAGCAATTTGATTATGATGTGGGTTTGTGTTGTGTGTGTTGTGTTTACCTGTGTAGAATTCATTAACCTTATTTCATATGAGTTTATAGTTTTCACGAAATTTGGAAAAACTAGAGCCATTATGTTTTTCAAATACTGTTATACCTCACTTCCTTTTCCTACTCTTTCTGCTACCCCTATCACATGTGTGTTAGACTACTTCATATTGTCCCCCAGACCCTGAGACTCTTTTCATTTTATTGTCAGTATTATTTTCTCTGCTGGTTTTACTTTGGATAGATTCTATTACTGTCTTCACATTTACTGATCTCTTCTTCTGCAGTGTCTAATCTATAGTTAATTTTGTCAAGTGAAAACATCACTTTAAATACTGTATATTTTATTTCTAAGACAATGATTGGCAAACATTTTCTATAAACAACCAGAAGATAAGTATTTCAGGCTCTGCAGGTCATACAGTCTATTTCAATCAAGATCAAAAGACCATATGCGGATTTCTAAGGCTCATTTTCTATATTGCTCCTTTCTTTCTGAAACTCTGTTCTGCAACTTCCAGCTGCCACAGGTTCCTTGAACTTCATTCTTTCTCTCCTTAATTTATAAAGGTGGCTGCTGCTACACTCTGTTAGGGTAACTCTTTCTGAATGCATAATTCAGAAATTGGTTTCAGGCAGAAATTGGGAGCAATTACTAAGCTTACCTGATTTGTTTCTCTTCTTTCAGGAATTGCTCTTTTCTCTTGTCTGTTGTTCAGTGTCTACAAGCAGTTTGATTTATACACTTTGGTGATTTTTCTAGCTGTTTATTATGGTTATTTAAGTTTAGTATTTGTTACCACATCATAGTTAGAAGCTGCAGTCTTGTCAGCCCTTCAAAGATTGCTGTCACAAGGAGATCTTTGTCATATATTCACATGCAGCCTATTCATTATGGAGTACTATGTCCTTCTGTAAAAAAAAATCTAAGTATTTAAATCTGACCATAAATAAATAATAAATAAAAGAATGCTGGTAGGTTCAGTGATCTCTGGCCTGCTTTATAGAGTGATACAAGTCTGGGTTCAGTAATGTTTGACACAATGCAGTTGTACAGAAGTAGTAGTTATAATCTAAAGTATTGTTTTAATGAGGAATATTGTTGAACAAAATAATTTTAACTAAAATTCAAAAATGATTATTGTAAATATGAATTCACTATTCTCATTTATTTTCCCATTAAGACCAATTTGAAAACATTTATGGTATATATGCTGGAGGCCCTGCCACTATGAGGGACAAAGGAGGCAGGCTCTGGGTGAGGCTGTGGTATATGTGAATGCAGGGATTCTAACTGAAGCTTAGTCATCAAGACTTGAAATATAACAAGAGAATTCTTTCATTGACAAGGATATTGAATGGCCATTCAAATTGTAGATGGAAAAAATAAATAAATAACTGGTCCAGTTTGGAGAGCAGATAGGACTGATCACTGTCGAGATGTGGAGTTAATGCTTACAGGTTTCATGATAATGGAAAGGGCAAAACATTGGAGGCATTTTAGAAGATCCCTCTTAGGACAAGCAATCTGGTTATTTGTTGGGTTATCTCTAAAAGGAGTCATACTGGGTACACAGTCATTGGGCTTTCCCTACAAGGCATATTTCAGAAATTTTACAGATAGGCACTGTATTGACAAATGATGCATGAACAATTTAACATGTTAAAAGGTCAAGGCCAATGTTGTCAAGCAGGGAAATCAAAATAATAGCAGAGTGTACAACCTAGACACATAGTTTCTAAATTATTCTTGGGGATTATGGAGAGACCTATGTAATTAGTAGCTAATCTTACACTGATTGGAAAAAGAAAGATTATTACTATTCTTATGGGAATATCTGGACTACTTAGAAACTGGATAACCTTTGGTTTTGAAGACATAAGTATTTGAGAGTTGAATAAGGCTTTATTTGAATGTAATTCTAAAGGGATAACCTGGGCTGACACTTATATATCCTCTTGTGCTTTCTCACTTAACCAGATAAGGAGGTTCTCTGAATCTCAAAAGATGCTGCTATCGGAGACTACATTGGGAAAATCATCTTAATTAGAGTAAAGCCACAGTCACAGGGAGATAGCTCTGAGTCATAGCAGGAATTGGAGAAATCCTACCATGATGAACTGTCATCACCTTTCCTAGAAAATAGGAGTATATCAAGAATCTGTAGAGTTTAAAGTTTATTTGATCAACATTAAAGAGTGCCTTTATCTAGCTGAGCTTTCCAAAAAAGCGGGTTTTTATTCATAATATTTTTCTTATCCTGGAAAAAAAAATGTATATGTTCCTGTTTTGAGTTCATCTGAGCTCAGATTCTAGAGGAAAATAGTCTTCTGCTGCTTTTCCTTGTCCTCAGAAATGCAGAATTTGACAGTGTGTGGGGTGTGGGCTTTCAGTACTGGAGGTAGGACTGGCGCTGAAATAGCTTTGCATTTATCCAAGAAATATATTGAACGAACCTTCATGAAGCTCATATAATCTAGTGATAGATAAAGATATTAAAGAGGAATCATACACATGATTATATGAGTACAGTTTTGATAGTTCCTTTGCGGGGGGGGGGGGGTTGAAAAATCTGACGTAGTCAGATAACTAATGTTGGGGGCTTGCTTTCGTCTCGAGTTGAAGGCTAAGAAGTAAAAGATGAGAAGTTAGGAGAAAAGGGACAAGGATGGGAGTGGATGTGGAGATCCCAGAAGTGAAAAGAACTTTGATAAGTCTGAAGAGAAAAAGCTAATATGAAGGGACTGAAGTAAGAAAGAGGGAGATTTTATGGCAAAGAGGTGCTGAGTAGGAGCTTGATCATGCTGGACCATAGAAACCATTCTAGGCTTGAAAGTTATTCTAAGTGTAAGGTATTTTTCCCTGCCAAGAAGGAAGGAAGGGAGGGGCCGAAGCCACAAGGTGTGGAATAACAAAAGGCTTTATTGAGTACAGAGCATGCATCCTGTTCAATGAGATTCCCTGGCCCTAAGGAAAGATGGAGGCCAGGGAAGTCGCAAGTGGTGACCCATGTGGGAAATATTTAAAGGGTTCCTAGGATGGTTGAGCTAATATGACATGGTGAAATCTCACTGGCTGGCAGACGGTCACTTTTCTCCAAAGGACTCCTGGGAGGTTTCTTTTGGCTTGCTTGGTTGTGGGCGGTCCTAGCCAAAGTTTGCGGGTCTGACCTTTCAAATTATCCACCGACCTTACACTAAGGTCAATGGAAAACTATTGAGTCCTTCCCCTGGCAGGATCAGATCTGCGTTTGTAAAGAGCATGGACTGGAAAGAGATAAGAACGGATGCAGAAAGATGTTGCAGCAGGTGAACGCCATTTGAATAGTTTACAGATGGTTTCTGCAATCCTTTTGTTCTTTTGCATGCTCCTACCAAATGAAAGGCTCTTTTGTAAGACTTACAAAACAGAAGTTCATTTATTAGGTAAGTGGACAAAGAGGAAAAGAGAAAAATGACACAAATTACCTGCTCCCCTGCTGTCATTATGCCAAATGTCTGACAGACTCTCCATGAGGAGGGAGAGGACGTTGGGTGCACTCAGGGTTCATGCTCTGGAGCTCGGCCGCCTTCCTCGTTCTGAAGAGGACAGGCGAAGAGGTGTGGTTGTCAGGAGATCATCTTAATAAATGTGGGTATTATATGAACCTCAGCAGCTCTGGTCTGTGACCAGATCTTTATAATTCCTCTCCCTCTTTTGCCTTTTTGAACAAAACTAATTTTTTGTGCATATCCCTCCTGAGAAACAGAGGACTTTGCTCTCAGGACTTCTGTCCCTTTCCAGGAAAAGGGGTGGGGGAACACTGAGGGCTAACTCTCATTGGCTCAACGCCTCTCTTACTTAGGGAGACAAGCTTAGGAAATTAAAAACTATTCCCAAAATAAATAAATAAAACCCACCCACCCACCAACAACAACCAATCTTCTATCAGCAGCACACTAGCCAGTAATATATTCTTTTTGATTTACAGTGTTCAGAGCCAAACATCTCGAATAGCTGCACTTCAATAGTGATTTGGCCTCTTGCGTGTGCCTGTTTTGAGCTTGCTTTTTGTTGTTGTTGTTTGTTTGTTTGTTTTAGTGGTGGGGACAGAAAAGAAAACTGGTGGAGGAAAATTCCCCTATGGAGGCTAGAGCATGCTTCAGGGTTTTTCGTCCCATCATCCAGGGCTGGTTAACCGCAAAAACGCTGCTTTATAGCACTTAGGGTAAAAGATATTTTTTAAATACCCTCTGTGAAGACCTTCTCGTGATAGGATCATTTGAGACTAAAATGATCCCTGCTGTACTCAGGCTTAATTTCCATTCCTCATCTCAGCTCTTTAGAAGAGCTGACAGTGATGCTGTCTTGGCGTGGTCTAGGGCACCGCGCCACGTCACGTAACGCTTGTCACTGCTCCGCGATGGGACACCGACGCAAACTGAAAACACCCATTTCTACTTTTTCATACAATGTTCTGTAAATGTCCCTTCTGTTGAATCTAATAATAAAGAATTTGGGCTAGTATTTTATATATCTTTATTTTTTAATTTTATGGTAACATTTCTGCTATCGTTTATACAAGCATTTATTAGCAACAGATTAGGGGGGAAAATCAACTACCTGGCTCTCCTGTACTATTTTTTTTTTGCATTTTTTGATCTATAATGGATCTATAATTATTACAAATAAAGTAAAAAGAAAAGAACAAGTAAAAGAATCAGAATAGAGAAGCACTCAGCCTTACAGCACTACCTTTGGACTGAAACAGCTATTCATGGAAAGAGTCACTTTAAAAAATTTCTAAGTTCATGGTCAGGAGATATGAGACTTGTCAGGATGTAATCTATGGCTACATTTTAAAATCCATTTTTCTATTACTGCAACAAGGCTGCGTAAGAAAGCCAAACAAACACAGACAGCCCAGTGGCGTAAAGTGACCAACATGGGCTCAGCTCACTAGCAGCCTTACTGGGCTTTGCTCATTGGTGTGTCTGCAGCGAGCGGCTCCACAGGGGATGGTTGTCCAGGGTGGCCTTGGCCAGGCCCACGTGGGCTCCCAGTCTTCAGCAGATGGGCTTGTACTTGCTCTAGGGACAAATACAGTGTCTAAGAGTGCACACAGCAGGGAGGCCCTTCCAGGCAGAGGCTCCCTACTGGCATGGGGTAGTTTCTACTACATTCTATGAGCAAATCAGGAGGCCAGGACAGATTTCAGGGTGGAGAAATGAACTCCGTGTGATGGGATGCTCGATGAAGAAAGAAGAAGTGTTGGGGCCATTTTGCCATCAGCTCACGAGGTCTGGATAATTGTAGGAGCTTCCACATTTTCCAGGGTGTCTGAGAGATCTCAGATTTCAGAGGCGAGTGTCTGACTTCCCAGCCCCAAGGGCTATTGATGAAATACTTCCCCCTCTCTCTCAAGTGACCAAAATAAACACAATGAATTGATTATGATAGTCTGCTGATGAACTTGGAAGTGACTTTAGAATCTTTCGGAGCTGGATTTACAAATTGAAATCTGTCACTCGACACTGCAATTCTGAACAATCGGAAGTAGCTCAGGAGCCCCTTTCCCTCAGGGGTGCTATGTGTGTGCTGTCTGGTTAGTAATAGGTAACTCTAACCCCTCAGGTATTAATCTTGACCCCAAAAGGTCATCACAGCCCAATTACAAGACCCATGCACATTTGTCTGCACAACTGAAAGGCAGAACAGCTATGGCAGGTAGCATGTGGGGTCTGTGGACATTCTCTGAGTTAAGACACAGGGTTGTTGGGTTAGTTTTGAACCTATCAAGGATAATAGATATGGTTACAATACTAGAAATTCTCAGAAATGGCACAAACCAAACCTGAGCATATAAGGTAACTGCTGGAGCCTGAATTTAAGGCACAGATAAAGTCATGTTATGGATGCCCTCCCCTAGCCCTGAAATAGGAGAGGTGGAGGGTACTAAGAACTGTAAGGGTGGATAAGGACTTTTCTGCTGCAGGAATGATATCCTTACCTGACATGCTGAACCCAGCGGCACCGGTGAGCTGTGGGAATGGCTGCAAGCGTGGGTAGAATTCCCAGCAAGGCAAAAGGTCTCCTCTTCAGCTTGGCATTAGCTAAAGTCTGTGTCCTTAACAGTGATAAAGCTTCCATAGAACAATTATGGAGCCCTGGAGATTTAAGAGAGGCAGATACTATTTATCAGCTTCTCTTCAGAGGTATCTCTGTGCTAAAAACATCACAGATTCATTGTGATTATAGCCCCATTTTACAGGGAGCTGAGAATAGCAAAGTGATTTGCCCATAGTTCCATGGGGAATCAGTTATAGGGTAGATATTTAACTCAGATACGTGACATTAAAGCCTAAATTTTTGATCACTATGCTCTATGACATGTCAAGGATTTGAAAGCTTTGAAAAAGGCAGGGGTTGGACTGATTTGTCCTAAGGATAAGGATAAGCTTTGATGGAATGCCCACTTTGGATTCCAGAGAAGACAGAAGCACCAGAACTAGAGTATAGGCACAGCATGGATCTGAAGCACTTCCCCATGGAGTTCCTCAATGACACAACAAACCCTCCCCAGTGATCTCCCCAGGGTGCTTTGGTTGGCCAAGTAGGACTCAGCCACCGAAAGGCAGGCCCCAACAGCAGGTGAGCTGGGAAGAGTGTCCAGCTTACATGGCAAGTCTTCAGGGATGGGGTTTGGACACGGGCAGGTTCCTGGAGCCTCACTGAGGTGACAAGTTGCCCAGAGCAGTCTGGGAAGAGGGAATTGGGGTGTACTAGAGCAGGAAGGAGCGGGAAGAAAGGTTGGGGAGATGCAAACTGGTAGTAGAAGTCTACCTGCAGTCAATATGGATTGACTAGATAGGTGTGAGCAGGTCTGCCAGGAAATGGGGACACAACGGCAGGACACACAGGTCTTGGGGAGCAGGTGATGTCATAAGTGACAAAGCAGAAAACATCAGCCCCACAGAAACTAAAGCACAATGGTGGGGGGGGTCAATTGTAAGGTACACCCATTCCTCAGCATCCCATGTCTTCAGTTACCAGGCCCATGACAGACCCTCAGAGGGACAGGCTGAGAACAGGTCAACTCCAGGATATCACCTGAGGTCTCCTTATTTGTCCCCCACGGAGGACTGAATCCACAGACTTAGAGCAATAAAATGTCACTTGTCACAGACGCAGAGGGAGAAAGGAAATCCAGATGGCCTTTGCAGTTGGCAAAGGGGACAGATTTGATCAGTCTTGAGTATCATTCCTGCCTGTGCTTGTTCATCTGAGAGGCTCTACTTTCATCCACATCCAAGATTTCAGAAACAGAGCCTGCGGGACTCTATTTAAGTTGTTATCTTTTATGCTGCAGCATTTTGAATCAGTAAATTGTCACAGTCTCTTATTGGGCTGGTCCAGACAAACATGAAATTGGCTGGAATTACAGGAGAGATTTGAGTTGGATACATCAGAGGACTTCCTAGTCTGAGGGGCACTGGCAGGAGGGAATGAAGTTATTTCTGTCGCTGTCATACTTGCTCTATTTCTCTGCCCTTTTCATTCCTCTTTGAAATGTTTTTATTCCTCTTCCCTCCTGCATTTCACTCATTGATTTTAGCCAGAGCTAAAAGAGAGCTTTATTACCATGAACTTGGTCATGACTGGGGGGACTTGAAATGAAGCTGTGTCCTGTGCAATGGGATGACCACCTTACGTTAAATTGATGGGTTCTCATTTTTGTTGAGTATGACTATATTTCTGTGCATTTTATTTCACCCCTTAAACATTTATGTTCTTGTGTTATGATTCATTAAGTGTAGTAAAATGAAGTCTTTGCAGTATTAAAACAAAATCACTTCTCTGGAGTGTATGTACTTCACATTTCTTTTTTAACTCCTGCCAGCCCTTGTTTTGCTTTGCTCTTTTCTTCTATTGGCCACTTTCTTTATGGCTCCCTTTTGGTCCTCAGGGATAGTCCTTTAATCCCCATTCTGTTAAAGGATTTGCTGCTGCAGAATACTTTCCAGACAACAGGGGTTTTTCTAGCTAGAGAATCACTCTCCTGCCCTCCTTCTCCTCCCCCACCCTTCTCCTTCCCTCCTTCCTCTCCCTTCCTCTTCCCTCCTTCCCCCACCCATCTCCTTCCCTCCTTCCTCTTCCTTTTTCTTTCCTTCACTTCATCCCTTCTCTTTTCTTTTTATTTATCTCATCGCCTCTCATTTCCCCATCTCATCTGATCCCTCCCATAATAATGGTTTTATCAAGAAAATGGCAGTGACTAGTAGAGTCAGTGTAGTGTCACAGACCCAGGGAAACTCAGTGGCGTGGTGACTGGACATCTCTTGAGACTATGTGCCTACCCAGTTAGATGGGAAGAGGAGTCTCGGAGACAAGAACATTCTGGGATTATCAGCTCTAACTTGCAGGCAGATAATCTTAATAAAGCAACTAGATGTACAAGTAACATTTCCCCACAAAGTTAATCTCTTTAAACCTTTTGAGACACAATTTTAAATCAGTCAGAGGAAAGCCTTCCTGGAGTGCTATTTTAGAGATGCCTCAACACATGGTTTAATCAATTTACTAGGGGCTTTCAGAGACTACTTAAAGGTTCTGCTGGACAAATAATCATTTGTCTAAGTCAGTGGTTCCCAAACTTCAAAGAACACAAGGCTCACTAGGTGGCTCATTAAAATGCAGATTCTTGGCTCTTCTCCTTAAAGATCCTGGTCAATGTGTCTATAAAGGGGTCCAGGGAGCTGCATTTTAAACGAGGTTCTTAAGTGAGTCTAAAGCAGATTATTCATGAACAACACTCTGAAAATGTCTGCTTAAATAATAAAGACTGTTGCTTTTCTTGAGGGGAAGGTGAGGAAAAAACTGTCTGCACTCCTTGATATTATACAAATAGTTGAGTCCTTTCAGTACGTAAGTCCAGTGTGGGTCACTGAGTGGGAGGCGAGTAACTGCTCTTCGCTGTCTTTAACTGCTACACTAAGCTTTGAACCTGGGCAATTTCTCCACATCCTAGTATGATTGGGTACTCTCTACTTCTGCATTTGCTCCCCTATGTCTCATATGCTGGGTGATTAGCTACTATATGAACATACCACCAAATCAGGAAATAAGGCAATTATATATTTTAGTAGTTGTAGTAGTAATCGTTGAATGAAGATCTAGAGCTATATTCAACCAAGGATGTGCTACAGTCCATATGGAAATGATGCTAAGTCCATTTCATAGCATGGCCTTTCTTCTAATGTGTTTTGAAAGTAGGAAAGCCGTCACATCTCACTCGTGCCTTTGATCGGAATGCTGTGTGCATACCGGCCATATTGCTCTGACAGTAGCTGGGATCTCAGGCCTGCATCCCAGAGAGTGGTGTGGAACCCAACCTCCAAGCGAAGCTCCCCCAGAGGAGTTGTCTCCTTATGCTTTAAATCTCTTGCTTGACCAGGTGGTGGCACAGTGGATTGAGCATTGGACTGAGATGTGAAAGATCCAAGTTCAAAACCCTGAGGTAACTGGCTTAAGTGAGGGCTCATCCGGCTTGAGGACAGGGTTGCTGGTTTGAAGCTGGCTTGGCTGGAGCCCCCTGGTCAAGGCACATATGAGAAAGCAGTCAATGAACAACTAAGGTGCCACAATGAAGAATTGATGCTTCTCATCTCTCTCCCTTCCTGCCTGTCTGTCACTATCTGTTCCTCTCTTTGTCTCTGTCACAAAAAATAAAAAACTAAATAAAAACTAAAAATAAATTAAAAAAATAAATCTCCTCGGCAGTCATTCTGTTTGCATGTGATCTGCTTCTCGTCTTCTTCTCTTAAGTATGGTTTAGTAGTTGCATATGAGTGGGACCGTCCTTGCTGCTTCACCTGCAGATTGTGAACAACCAGTTTAGAGCAATGCCAGTGTCAGTGAGACGCTCTGAAAGACTCTTTCATATGCCCATGAGGTGAGAGGCAGAGAAACACAAACTCTTCATTGATCTGGTTCCCTGTAGGGCAGCTGCCATGGGGAATACTGAGACTGGGACAGTGAATGAGTGTGTGTGTGCGTGTGTGTGTGTGTGTGTGTGTGAGAGAGAGAGAGAGAGAGAGATCTGAATGTAGGCATGTACAGTAGATTTCCACTTTGAGAACAGTGGTTTCTTTTTTATTATTAAATTGAATGGGGTGACATTGATAGGATTATAGAGGCCTCAAGTGTTATGTCTATAACATATGATTTATATATTGCATTGGGTTCCTACCACCCAAAGTCAAACCACATTCTGTCACCATATATGTGGCTCCCTTTACTCCCCACTCCACCCCCTTCCCTCTGTAACCACCATACCGTGGTCTGTGTCTTTGAGTTTCAGTTTTATATCTCACATATAGTTCTTAGCTTTTTCTGACTGACTTATTTCACTTAGTGTAATATTCTCAAGGTCCATCTATGATGTTGCAAATGACGTTTCATCTTTTCTTTTGCCTGAGTAGTAGTCTATAGTATATTCTTCAAATCAACTTTTTAAAATTATATAAAAGGAGTATTGGAAAATTCTTTATGAAATGATCAGTTTTGTAATTTATATATATTTAAATTGATTTGTCAGCAGCATTCTATTTGGTATAAGCCAGTTTGTCTTAATTTTTTTGCGGAGTAACACAAATCACTCTCATTTCTGCCCTGATGAAAGCTATAGATAGAATGTTCACATAAATGTAATACACTATTTTGTTTAAGTTTCAAAGGGTTATAGACCCTGAAAAGTTCATTCATGTACACCAAGATAAAAATGCTGGTTGAGTCGGATATGAAAATCCCTAGTATTTCTTGAGTATAAGTCAGGGACAAGACAGAGGAGGTAGCTACAGGAGGGTGAGTGACCCAATATGGCTAACAGGACTGATTTGGAGCATTACCAAACTGAAAGTTACCCAGAAACTGGGAATTGTTTTACATGATATTTTAATATTCTAATCTGTTTGGGATCAAACAGTGTATGAGAAAAAAATTAAACAACAGTTATTAAGAATAAATGCATGGCCTGACCTGTGGTGGCGCAGTGGATAAAGCGTCGACCTAGAAATGCTGAGGTCGCCTGTTCGAAACCCTGGGCTTGCCTGGTCAAGGCACATATGGGAGTTGATGCTTCCAGCTCCTCCCCCTTCTCTCTCACTGTCTCTCTCTCCTCTCTCTCTCTCTCTTTCTCCTCTCTAAAAATGAATAAATAAATAAAAAATAAAAAAAATAAAAAAAAAAGAATAAATGCATGTATAACATTTAGTCTTTTGCATCCATTCAAATACATATTTTATGCTTATAGTTTTTGAGTGCTGAATAGTTGTATCTTTTTTCACAGTAATGCTGTGATGTGTTTATTTTTATCCCCATTTTGCAATGAGGAAACAAAGGCTCAGAGAGGTTAACTTACTGACCTAAAGTCACACAGCTAGTGACAGAGGCACTAACTTTAATTTCGGATCTACCTGACAGCAAAGCAAGTGCTTTCTGCCCTCTGGCCTCTGCGCTGTGACCTGAGCCACCCTTCTGCTGGGTGCCCCCCAGGAATCACAGAGCTGAACACAAAATGCTGTTGCCACAGAGAAGTCTCACCTGATCCTCATGTCAACCAGCCCGACTGGCAGAACTAAGTTATTATCCCATTGCATAAATACAAGAACAGCTGCTTAGAGAAATGAAATGCAATTATCCAGGTAGTGTCAGACAGGGCTGGACCTTTGGCCATCATGGGCCTGTCTTTGTCCCACTGCTGCTATTATCTTGCATTGCTGTTGTGGATTTTTCATCATTGACACTCACTAGTGCCTTCAATCATGTCTGGCTCCCTGTGTGAACGGCATTCTCCCGTGGAACCTGAACCACACCGCCTCTGCCCCCTGCTCAGCTTCCCCTGCAGACCCTCCTGGAGTCTCACAGGACTGGCCTCCCGGACCTCCGTGATGTTCCAGGAGATGATACTCTCCTCGCTATTTATCCCATAATGACAACAATAACACCACCACCATCACCACCACCACCGACAACAAACTCTTCGGGAAACAATAAATTAAATCCAGACCAAAAACACCCCTCAGCAACCCTTTCCTCCAAGTTAATTAATTTGAGCACTATTTTCAGGAAAAGCGTTCCTTAAATCCCTATCGCTGAAGGCAATTTTCTTACCACAATCATTCAGCGGTTCTGACTGAAAGGAGCTTAATCGCTCCTTGACAGAAGGTGACTGTCAGGAAGAAGGCTGAGGGAAAGCAGATTTCTACAGCCACTGAAGGGCCTCAGTGCCTCAGAGACCACCTCCTCCGCAGCCCCGGGGAAGCTCGGTGCTTGGTAACATGCTTCTCTCTGCAGTGAATTCTGACCAGCAGGGTACATGGTGGTGGGGGGCTATGTATGCACATGTGAGTGCAGATTTGACATGTGTGTGCATATATGTCTGTGTATATGTGTGTGTGCAGCGTGCACATGTGCATGTGTGTGTGCGCTAGTAGATGGAGTAAAGGGTTTTTGCTCTGCAGGGAGCTTGGGTGCATGGTCCCTGACCTCCTGCACACCTGTGAGTAGGCACTGTGTGTACAGGCATTTATAGCGAGGGTCTCCACATGCCCTGGAGGGCCACCTGTTTCAGGGTATCTCCATACCTATTTCTGTGCTTCAGCCACCTATACCTGGGCTCTCTCTAGAGAACGGAATTGACCGTTATTGACAGGAACACTGTGATGGAGCTTTTGCCAGTCCTGAAAATAGAGGTAAAATATGGGGTCAGTGCCCTAGTTCCCTTAGCCATTAAGAGTTATAATAGCTTCCATTAATCAAGCAATCAGGCACTAGGCTAAGCACTTTATGTGTCTGCATATATTATTTCTTATAATCCTTTCGACACCCCTGAGTAGCTGCAGTTTTCATCACTGGTTTTTACAGATGAAGAAACTGAGGCACACATAACATGGCCAGGACTTGAGCCCTAGTTAGCTTGATTGTCAAAGCCCTGCCCGATTGTCAGGATGGTGGGGTGAGGGGAGGTGGAGGGTATGGGGGGATAAATGGTGATGGACGGAGACTTGACTTGGGGGGTGGTGAACATGCCATACGGTTTATAGAGATGTGTCATAAGAATTGGGCTCCTGAAACTTGTATAATTATGTTAACTAGTATCACCCCAATAAATTTAATTTACTAAAAACCCTGCTCTGAACCCCCACCCCTGTCATGCAGCTTGTAATCAAATCTCGGACACACCTGCAGCTGTTGTCTCCTGCCCAAAGAACATGGTGCTGGACAGCCCTGACTCGGAAGAAAGTCAGAATGAGGCGCTTCTTTCTTCCCTAACCTGAGATTTCTCCAAGGATTTCACCCGCTAGAGAGTGGAATCTACTCCCCTCTGAATGAAGGGGACGCCAAGCAGGGGCAGTGTTGAGAGTGGCAAAGAGGTGGTGCCTGACCTTGCTTGTGCACACCAGGGCACGGGCTGAAGGATGCAGGTTTCAGGGCCCAACAGATCAGCAAATGTTCCCTAAGTGCCTTTGCTTTTTACCAGTTGTGGGCTCATTTATATCACCTTTGAGCCTATAATGATTCATGAGTAAATTGAGGATAAAAAATTTGCCTCTCGGGGTTTTGTGAGCATTAAATGAGAGAATATATTTAAATGGCTAAATAGAGCTCTAAGCTTAAGGAATTGCTCAGGAAAGAGTAAATATTACTATTATTTTCTCCTCCAAGTGGCAGGTAGCAAACATGCTTTATGTGCTGCACCTCTGCACCCATCAGCCTCAGGGGATTGAGCCAGAGATGTGTAGATCCCGTCTGGGTCTGATGCCTGTCAGGCTTGTGACACCAGGCATGACACTCATTCTGTCTGAGACCCATGCTCTTCATTTGCAAAATGAGGAAGAACTCCAGGCTGACACAGGGGAGCTGCTCAACAAATGGTAGCTATTGTTAGAATTATTATTATTATTATTATTATTATCATTATCATTATCATTGTATTGCTAATCTATCAAATTATGTAAGAAATCTCCAAAGCTCCTGAGGAAAATCAGGCTACAAAGAGTATTTTCCTTGTTTGGAGATTAGTATATCAGTACAATTCATAGTTCATTAGAGGAGACTGTGTACTGCTAAATTAGTCTCCTAGGAGTTGAGGACATTTCTAAAAAATTGTTTTAAGTAAATCTGTGGAGTATAAAGCAAGGACAGAGCCTGGATTTTTCCTCAGGCCTCCTTTGTGCTCACTGTGGACCAAGAACATCCTACATCTGAGAGGACATCTCTCTTCCTTCTTTTCTAAATCACATGGATGGGAAGCGTGACTCTGGAGTGCTATCATGTTGCCCGAGAACGCACCTTGCCAGTAAGAACATAGGCTATGCTCACCTTGCACTGGGCATAAAGACTTTACCTGAATCCTCAGTCTCCATCTGTCACACCAGCTCGGATGTCAGGGTTCTTGTGTTTTTAGTCTCTCCTCTCCTGTCTCCTAAATGTATTTTAAATTTTAGGTCCCTCTCCAGTTCTAAAACATTTTGCTTTAATCAATTAATCTAAACATGTCTGTCTAACTCAATAACTCTCAACTTGGTTATAGGTTGGAATCACTTTGGGGAACTTTTAAAACATACTGGCACCAGCCTTGGCTGGTTGGCTCAACGGATACAGCATCAACCCGGTGTGAGGAAGATTGGGGTTTGATTTTGGGCAGGGCACACATGAGAAGCAACCGGATGCTTCTTTCCTCCTCCCGCTCCTCCTCCTTTTTCTCTCTTTCCCTCTCACAGCCAGTGGCTTGATTGGTTTGAGCGTGAGCCCCTGGCACTGAGGATAGCTCAGTTGATTTGAACATCAGCCCCAGATGGGAGTTGCTGGATGGGTCCTGGTCGGGGTGCAGGTGGGAGTCCATCTCTTTATCTCCCCTCCTCTTACTTTAAAAACAAACAAACAAACAAAAAATATGTGTATGTATGTATATATATATATATTTATACTGGCACCTGGAGACAGAGGGAGGAGGGAAAGGGCAGATATTGATCAAGGACACAGACTTTCAGTTATAAGTTGAATAGGTTCCAGAAACCCACTATACAGCATCATGACTTCAGTTAATAACATTGTGATTCAAAATTTGCTTATAGAGCTCCTGTTCTTACAACCCACACAAAAGAAGACTATTTGAAGTTGACCTGTGGTGGCGCAGTGGATAAAGCGTCGACCTGGAAATGCTGAGGTCGCCGGTTCGAAACCCTGGGCTTGCCTGGTCAAGGCACATATGGGAGTTGATGCTTCCAGCTCCTCCCCACTTCTCTCTCTCTGTCTCTTCTTCTCCTCTCTAAAATAAATTAAAAAAAAAAAAAAAAAAAAAAAAAACCTTTCAAAATGAAGTGATGGGTATGTTAATTAGCTTGATTGCCATATCATTTCACAGTGTACACTACATTATAGCATCACATTGTATACTTTAACTATCTACATTTTTATTTGTCCAAATAAATAAGAACTAGCTGGGAAGCTATACCTAAGAAATAGGGAAGGAAGGACGGAAGGGAAAGTTAGCAACATCAGCGTTGTTAGATACTTAGGGGAGGTTGTCCTGCAGGGAGACTGTGAAAGAGATTTAAAACAAAGTGGGGATGCAAGCATCTGAGGGGCGTAGGATGGGGGCAGGAAGAGGTGTGGGCAAGTTGAACTTAATTAAACATAGGTTGTTTTAAAGGAAGGTTAGCCAACTATGTCCTGTGGGCCAAAGCCTGCTTTTCAATGTCATAGCAAAGAATGTTGCTACATTTGTAAAAGATTAAGAAAATCAATGTTTCTCCATTTTTATAAGGTTAAGAAAATAAAAAAAATGTTTATGACACATGAAAATTATAAAAAATTCAAATTTCAGTATCCATTAATAGTTTTATTGTCATAGACATGCAAAAAAAAATTACTGACAACTGAGTTTTGTCTGGATCAGTTAAAAAGGAATCTGGGTTGGGCGTGGAGAGGGAGGCCTTGGGTCCTGGTTGTTCTTTAACAGCTTCCTGGGGCACCGTGTATCCCAAGATGAGAACTAGTAATTTAGTTCTTACTACGTGTTGGTTAGAATCCCAACCTTGCAAGGTCGATGAAAAAATGTGATTGTATCTGCAGAAATTCTTTGTAAACTAGACAGTAACGTGCATACATATGTTTTTTGTTACCTTTGGCTTTTAGACTTAAGATCTACAAGTTGGATTTCAGATGTGGAAACATCAACGACAGTGAACGCAGTGTTCCCTGTGCCATCTCAATCTCTCCCCACCCCCACCTCCCGCCACTCACCCGCTGGCATGTTTCTGTGCTCTTCCCTTCTCCCCGGCCCTCCCCATGGAGCCCGTGTTGACCTGCACCTGCTGCAGGGTGTCTTCTGAGCTTGGCTGATTTCAGAGGTGACTTGCACCACAGATCCATGTGGTAAGACAAAGCCCTCAAATTCATGTTACTTGTAAATCAATTTGACTTGCCACTGGGTCAGGAGATGACATGGTCTCTGACAGGAACTAAGTTGACCGTCTGAGTCTTATCGTGTCTACTTAGGACACTGCTTCATGGAAGCAGGCCCCTTGGCCAAGTCCACTGGACAATTAGCACTGGCACAAGAACCAGCTCCTGGCAGCTGTGTTCATCAAGTCAGACAGCGCCTGTGTCAAATCCACTGTTGCACAGTGTCCCCCTGTCCCTGAATCCAGATGTGAAATCAATTACCGCACATTAGGGCACGTCTAACACTGTAATGGAGCATTTTCCTGCATCATTGTCTGCATAGAGGGGACAGGAAGAATCACGACCAAGTGATTGGAAATAGATTTTATATGGGTGCAAAGGTAGGAAAGGCTGGGCTAAGTGTTTCAGGGGGTCTGAGGAGACTCCATGGAGTCTCAGCTCCGAGTGACGGGAGGGCCACTGAGCAGCATGCTGGGTGAGGGTCCACCAGGCAGTTATGAAACCATTCATTCACACCTGGAGGGTGAGAATCATTTCCTCTGATTCCTTTAGGTGTACACATGCCTCCAGAGTGCTGGCTTTTGTCCGCGGTGACCCTCACACAGCAGCCTCTTTACTCATGCAGGTACAGAAACCACGGGGAGGCCTGGCTTGCTGTCAGAACACCTTAATATGTATCCTGGTCCAGCTGTAAGGCTTCAGACATGGCACCCCAACTCTCTAAACCTCAACTTCTCCATCTGTAAATGGGGGTGATACCAGCACATACCAAACAGAATTGTCGGGGGAATTGCAACAGGCAATATGTGTAAGACATTGAATTCTGGGACTGGTACTATTTCTTACACCTTCATGTCTTAGCTCATCTGGGCTGCAATAACAGAATGTCACAGACTGGCTTAGAGCCAGAAGAAATATCTAGAAGCTGGAAGTCAAAGAGCAAGTGCTGGTAGATTCTGTGTCTGGTGAGGGCCTGCTTCCGGTTCATAGATGCTGTGCTGTCCCAGCGAGGAAGGAGTGAAGGAACTCTCTGGGATCTCTTATAAGATCGCTAATCCCATTCATGCTCTGAATGGCATGACCTAATTACCTCCCAAAGGCCTCACCTCCAAATAACATCACATGGGTAGTTAGGTTTTAACACATGAATTTGGGGATGACACATTTTGGTCTGTAGCACTAAATAAATGCTTTAAAATAAAACTTTTTTTTTTCTTATTTTTTCAATCCAGAGACCCTTGTCCTTCAATCTTGGGAAACACCTTCTCAGCAATATCATATTCTAAAGGTGGCCTTTTCCCTCCCCTCAGCCCCCTCCTGCACACGTCAATGAAGAGGCTGGCCTTGCTCATCTCTGAAACACTTCTTAGCACCGAACGTCTAAGTGTGGCAGGTGAGTTCAAATAAACACATACAAATGCACACACCACCCTCCTTTGCTTGCACAAAGACAATGAAAACGGATGAAGGTTAATTTTTTTGGCCCCTTCTCATAATGACTCATCCATAACGATTTCTACTGGTTGTATTTTCTTCTGTGACAGAAACAATTTACTGCATTCCTGCAAAGCCCATTTTCTCAGCATGATCTACTTGTGTGGCGTTTTAGGAAGTAATTTACTGATATTTTGCTTTAAAATCGCTTACGAAGACAAAGGGGCTCTGTTGACACCACGGTGCATTCCTTGTGGGCTGGAAAAATAGGATAAAACAATTTAAAAAGTAAAAACATGGTATTATCATCACTTTGAACTTGGGCTGTAAATCACACACCCCTAGTTGAGACTGGCCTCTCCTCCCTCCATTTCTGCACCTTGCTCGGAGTGCTGTGCTCTGAGCTGTTTGTTTGCACGGGCAAATTCACGTGCTGTCTCGCTGGGAGCAAGCTTTTCTATTTGATCATGAACCCACTCCTCAGGATGCCAAATGTTTCCTCTCCTACTTTTCTTTTCTGTTTTGTCTTTCACACTTTTGAAAGGCAGGCAGCAATTGCAAGGCCCATAATTGAGGACTGCGGCAGAGCCCTCGCCTCCCTGGATGCTGCTGTCCTTGGTCCCAGCTTCTCTCTCTGCCTAGACACTGCTTAGCCTGGGAGTGTTGATTCTAGTCTTCTCAGTCCTCCTCTGTGCACACTGCAGACTAGGCGACTAGGGAAAACCAGGGTGAGCCTCGTCAGTCCCCTGCCTTTGGGCAGAAGCAGTGAGCTTGTCCTCCTTCTGCTGGAGCTCCCCGGGGCGGGAGCTTCCTCAGCCTCCTCCCTAATCCGCTCCAGCCTGAGCTCTCCAAATTGGACAGGATTTAGGTTTCGTCCTGGTTTTAGAGTTGGCATATATTTGTTATTAGTTTTGCCCAAGGTTTTGTGCTCCTTTTAAAATTAATAATGATTTTAGGATTTTATAATGGGCGAGGTTTGTGATCGTCAGTCTAATCCTGTAAGCCTAAATCCTAAACCAACATGAATTATGCTCAGGATGGCCTAAGCGGCTGCCAAGATCTTTGATTTCCCGAGCAGTTGACATGAGTAGGGGGATAGAGAAACAGCCGTTGTCGGCACCACATTGCATCTCACCAACTGTGGGAGGCCTGCAGAGGTTTACTTAGAAGGAGAAAGCTTTCACGGACTTAATATAGATTAGGTTTTGATAAAGATGCAATTGTTTGAGTTGCATTTATAACATTAGAACGTACCCCTTTGAATTTTTTAGCAAATTTTAGGTAACTATACTACATTTCTGGGCACTTTATAACCTACCCTTCAATCATTTGCTTATTCACAAAAGTCTGCTGAAGACCTACTATGTGCCAGGCATGGTGCTAGTGGTTTCGAGAAAAGAATTTTTAAATGGTCTCTGCCTTGGCCTGACCTGTGGTGGTGCAGTGGATAAAGCATCGACCTGGAAATGCTGAGGTCGCCGGTTCAAAACCCTGGGCTTGCCTGGTCAAGGCACATATGGGAGTTGATGCTTCCAGCTCCTCCCCCCTGTCTCTCTCTCTCTCTCTCTCTCTCTCTCTCTCTCTCTCTCCTCTCTAAAATGAATAAATAAATAAATAAAAATTAAATGGTCTCTGCCTTGAAGGAGCTCCTAGGTTAGTGGAGGATGTCAACATTCTCAAAAATTTAAGTAGTAACATCCTTTTCTTTCTGTGTTTGTAATTTTTGGCTCTTTTAGCTGGCTTGTTGGAACCGAAAAGAGGTGGAGCTTCCCAAGAAGTGCTGCTGACTTAGTATGAATGATGTTTGCACCCACATTCATTTCTGCTGCCTAACATCTTGACTGTTTTTTTTCTTTCTGTTCCTGCCAACATAAGAAAGCATATGTTTATTTCTAAACAAAAGCACCCTTAGCTATGGCTTATGAAACTCTCCTAGAAAAGGTCAAGTTTCAATAAGGAAATCAAGAATCCCACCTGTCTCCTTTTTATCTGTCCACATTTTTGTTGAGTCCTAGGCATGTGTTAATTTGTACTGCATTATCAGAGTGACAATTGAGTTCCAAGGACAGAAGGTTAATTCTGTATTGCTCAAGTCTCCAGAGCTACACAATCAGGGAAAACATCCAACAGGTCTTCAAATAGGAAACTTAAGGCCCATATTGTGCCATCTCTACTTCACGTTCATTGCCAGCAGCAATGCCCTTGAGTAACCTAGAGGGACAGCACCAGAAAAAAACCCTACCTATGATTACACCGTTATCACTGGGCTGTTCCTGGGCCACATCGCTAAATTAAGGGTATTGTCTTCCTCGTCCTTCCCACATAGAAGCTGATGAGCACAGCTAAATGGCCCTGGGACCCTGTGGAGAGGCTGACAGTCCTCTTGATCTGCCAGGAAGCCCAAGAGAGACACATGTCTGGTTACTAATAGAATCAGCTATTTGACAAGGCTCTTTTAATTTATTAGAGGGATGCTTCAGACGACAGGTGGTTAGAACCAGAAAGGAAAGAAACGATCAGTGTTTCTTTTTGTTTGTGACATTGACTTCTGAAACCACTCCTAGGCCCAATCTCTTTGACCCTTTTGGGGCTCAACTGAGCTCCACCAACAGAAGACTTAGTCGTAAGGCCTTGACCTCACCTCTGAGACCAATTCCTTTTATTTAATTGATCTCACTCTAAGGTACTGGTACCTCTAGAATTTGTCTTTATGGCCTCCCTTATACCTCAGGAAAGACTCTTAAAGCCAACCCAAAGGACAGCTGTGACTGTTGAACAGGCAACTCTATTAATTTGGGATGAACTGAGTGTCAACAAATTGAGTTTCGAGGGCAGCTCAGGAAACTTGTCAATTTGAAGCAGACTGCCTTGTGTCTAAAGAATCCTTAGTAGCTGGATTTTGGAGTCTTGTTTACGTTGGTGTATGTAATAACTACAATCCCCCAGGTAGATTAAGTAGTTCCTTCATTTAGAACATCCAAAACTGTATGACATTTGAGAGATTTCCTCAACCTTGTCAAGGGCAAACACTCACTTTATTGCTTTCTCTGATTCTTTACTTATAGACAACAGACAGTTTTCTCTCTCACGGTGACTAGAGGAGCAGAGGTGAGTGGAAAATACCACAGATGTTTTATGGTGCTCAAGTCCTTGCCGTTGTACTCCCCTAGCTGGGTAATAGCTTCTCTCTTGTGTTTTCTGATTCTGTCTCCTGTAATTTTTCCTCCCATTTTCTTTCCAAGTCAAGGTCTCTGCCCTTAACGTGAACCATAATAATACTCAGCATTCATGCAACACTTTGCATTTTTAAGACCCCAAATGATCATTAATTAGCTCATCCACATAAAATAATGCTTGTACAGCAGGCCAGCTGTTACCCCACTACACAGATGAGAACACCGAGGTCCCAGTGGACCAACTCACAACCCAAAGCAAGGTAATCCTTCTAGCGCATCAAAGCCTCTGGCTTCAAGAAAAGGCTTCCTCCACACGCTTGGCTCCCAGGAGTGAAGTCATGAGAGAAAGATCAGAAGTTGTTTTTCTACATGACTTTTCTGATAAATCCAACTCTTTCTGATTTTCAACTATTTCCTCAGTTCTGTCTGATCTAAAAAGAATTCGAGGCCTGTCCAACAAGGAGCACCTGTACTACACTTTGGGGCCCACCCATGACTTAACAAGCCCCTCCTTGTTCCTATCACCTATGTCATCCACGGAAACCAGAAATACTTCAGGGTTCAAAGTGAATTCTTAGCCAAAACCTCTTTTGTGGTTTCCACAGAATGTATCCATTGTCAATTGAGGCACTAAGGCTGTATGTCATTAGCATCTTTATAGGTATATTATATATATAGGGAAGAATCAACAACCTTGCTGTAGTCAAGCTACACTGTGTTAATTGCTTCATAGTTTCAACATGGTGTCTCTTTCTCTTTGGGATAGAAGTAAACTGATTTGGTTGGATAGGATATATTCCTTTTAAAGCCACGTTGGTTATTACCCAACACCTAATGATCCTCTCCCAATTAATTCTCTCATGATTTGTTTTGAGAGTCTTTGTCCTAGGTAAATTAGTGTTGTTACTAATCTCTAACTTTTTAATTTCTGATGTTTCTGCCTTTTTTAAAAAAAAATTATTTATTTTCCTTTTACAGTTGACATACAGTTTTATTAGTTCCAGGTGTACAACATAGTGATTAGACATTTATATACCTTACAAAATGATCACCCCAATAAGTCTAGTATCCATCAGCCAGCACACATAGTTATTACAATATTAGTGACCATTCCAATTTATGCTGTACTTACATCTGGGTATAGTCTACATTCTTTTTTTTTTTAATTGATTGAGATGACATGGTTTGCCAAGCCATACAGGTTTTAAGCGTACAACTCTATATAAAACCATTTACGTACCACACTGTGCACCCTACCCCAAGCGAAGTCTCTTTCAGTCCCCATTCCCCACCCCCTTTTTGCCCTCTGGCTATCGCCACCCTGTTGTCTGTGTGTTATATATACATGTTGTCTATGTCTGTGTGTTATACATACATGTTGTCTGTGTCTGTGTGTGATATATACATGTCTGTGTGTGATATATACATGTTGTCTGTGTCTGTGTGTTATATATACATGTTGTCTCTGTGTTATACATACATGTTGTCTGTGTCTGTGTGTTATACATCCATGTTGTCTGTGTCTGTGTGTTATATATACATGTTGTCTGTGTCTGTGTGTTATACATACATGTTGTCTGTGTCTGTGTGTTGTATATACATGTTGTCTGTGTCTGTGTGTTATACATACATGTTGTCTGTGTCTGTGTGTTGTATATACATGTTGTCTGTGTCTGTGTGTGATATATACATGTCTGTGTGTGATATATACATGTTGTCTGTGTCTGTGTGTGATATATACATGTTGTCTGTGTGTTATACATACATGTTGTCTGTGTCTGTGTGTGATATATACATGTTGTCTGTGTGTTATACATACATGTTGTCTGTGTCTGTGTGTTATATATACATGTTGTCTGTGTGTTATACATACATGTTCTCTGTGTCTGTGTGTTATACATACATGTTGTCTGTGTCTCTGTGTTATACATACATGTTGTCTCTGTGTTATACATACATGTCTGTGTCTGTGTGCTATACATACATGTTGTCTGTGTGTTATACATACATGTTATCTGTGTCTCTGTGTTATATATACATGTTGTCTGTGTCTGTGTGTGATATATACATGTTGTCTGTGTCTGTGTGTTATACATACATGTTGTCTGTGTCTGTGTGTTATATATACATGTTGTCTGTGTTTGTGTGTTATATATACATGTTTTTTGGCTAATTGCTTCAATTTCTTTCATTCAGGCCCTTCACCCAGGTGCAGAATAGAAACAGAGGCATGAACACAGATCTTTCTGCCTTTTTAAAAAACATACATTAGGTTGGTCAGTTTCTAATCTTTGTAAACCTTATACAATCCCTCATAAGTTCTCAGAAATGGGATTTGTTGAAACTAAAATTTCATCAGTCAATTTTTAATGATGGTGTCCAACTAAGTTATAAGACCCTGGCTGGCAGTGGCAATATTATGTTCATCCTTTTTCTTTTATTCATCATGGAGCTGAGACACTGTGCCCTGAAAGATTAAAAGGTGTTTAAAGCTTGTGTGAAATGCACCCAGACTTCGGGGAAATGTACAGAATTTATTTTCTTGCCCAAACTTCTACAAAGTTTTGTTAGGTGGGAAGACAAATCATATCTATGAAACTTTTAGAAAATAGTAAATGACAAAATGATCGAGGGCCAGAGCAGACCATAAAGATCGCATGTATAATGCTCCAGCAAGCTGAATAATTAAGAGGGGGATCTTCAAGCCAGCAGGCCTGACAAGGCACTCTGAGGACAACTGGAGCAGTGGGGGGCGGCCTTCCATCCAGGCTTCACAGTCAGACAGATCTGGGTTCAAACCTGAGCCTTCTGCCGTTGAGTACTCTGTGATTTGGACACCTTACTGGACTCATGTAATCCTCAGTTTACCCATCTGTAATATAGGGTTAATAATATTTCTAAGAAGAGAGAGAAAAGAGAGTTTTGTGCCTTTTGTTCACTATTGTACTTCTTTTGTCTAGAAAAGCACCTGGTGCATGGTAAAAGGTCAATAAATATTTGCCAAGACAACTGATCAAATCAGATAGTACTTATTAGTTTAGGTAACACATGTACATTAAAAATTTAACTTGGTAGTTGGCATAATAAGTATTCAGTGAACTTTGATCACTGTTACTATCATTTCACTGGTTTTGGAGTATTGAACGTTCTGGTCATTCTGGCTTTGCATTCTATTTTTTTTGTATCAATGAGACAGTAAACTTTCTAAAAGAACATCAAGTCTGTAGAAAGCTGTACATACATCCTGACCTGTTGCCTGCATTACTGTACTGACTTCACTTTGTTAAGTTCTCAATTCTTAATTAACCCCAATCTTTCTGGATTTTGATTTTTTGTTGTTGTTGCTGTTATTTTCTCCAAATTCTATGACTCACTTGCTGCATCTCTTATTTTGCAGCCTCTGTCTTACCTTTATGGCTGCAGGTAATTTTTTATGAATGACCAATGCCCCAGTGTGAGTTCATGAGATATAGTCTGAAAACTTTCTAACTCCTGGATAACTAGCTTATAGTCCCTGGGAAGAAATGTCCCCAGGTCTCTGGAAAATTCGAATGAGCCCCCCAGCAGATGTGATGTGTTTTTCTATCTTCTGAAATTTTTTAAAATTCACAACAGTACTAATTTATATTAGAGACACTATTTTTATAAAGAGTATACAGACTTGAGTTCCAGGCTGTGCCATTTGCTAGCTGTACAGTTTTGGAGAAATTGATCTCTCTGATTAATCTCTTCTTTAATAAGTTGTGGTTAAAAATACCAAACAAGTTTGTGGTCAGTGTTAAGAAAAATAATGTATATCAAGCACTACATTTTGCCTGGTATAAAAGTTACTTTTGTTTTTTTGTGTGTCTTGTCTCCAGAAACCATGTCCAACCATTCCTAGGTTCTTCCAAAGGGAAGCATTGGTCCAGAAGTCACTTTTCATACATGAAGCGAATGGTGCTTAAAGAACCAGCTTCTTAAATGGCTCTGCATGTGGCCTGTACTTTCAGACACCGCAGAGTGCTGGGTGCTGCAAAAGACGCCAAAGACTGAGAAGTTCACAGTCAAACCAAGAGTCAAGACTAACACTAATTCACGGGACTACAATGAGCAGCACAGGATAGACTTTAGTTAGTATTTAATTGGCCAGTGCCAGTTCTCAGTGCTGTAGAGAAACCTCAATACAGAGGACAGGAAGGTCAACAAGAACTAGGGGGCTTCATGGAAGATGCCCTGAAAGCATTATTGACCCTTGAAGAATGGTTGTGTGTGTGTGTGTGTGTACGCGTGTGTGTGTGTGTACGTGTGTGTGTGTGTGTGTGTGTGGTGGGGGTAGTGGTTGTATTAGGAGAGTAGAAGACAGAGCCAGGCTTTTTCTGTCAGCATATTGTAAAAATGGGAGTTTTTCTGAACTAGACCTACCAGGTATCTCAAGCTTAGTGTAAATATAAGGTTATACACATTACCTGACAGTCAGGAGACACAACCAGCCCAGGGAAGTCTATGATGAAAGTAAATGAAGTCCAGGCAGTGACCCTGTAGAGGTCAAGAACCACAGGAGACCCAGGCCTCAGTGCAGGTGTTTCTAGTACAGACAGCAGGGCTGGCCAGCGGGGGCATCATGGCAGGTGTCCAGGAGTCCAAGGAGGTATCCTCAGGGCCGCTGCATTTCGGAACTCCAGGAAGAATACATTGGGGAAGCTGCTGTCTAAAATCAACACAAGATGGCAGCCCCTGTGTAGTCCCTACTGTATGATGGTGCCTTCTCCAGTCCGCACACCCTGGGAAGACACTATCAGCAGTGAAATACTCCCACATACTTCACTTGATCAGAAGAAATGGGTGTTCAAAAAATAAATTTATGGCCCTGGCCAGTTGGCTCAGCAATACAGTGTCAGCCCAGCATGTGGATGTCCCGGGTTCAGAACCTGGTCAGGACACACAGGAGAAGTGACCATCTGCTTCTCCCCCCGCCCCTCTTTCTCTCCCTTCACCTCCCGCAGGCAGCCATGGCTCAATTGGCTCGAGTGAGTTGGCCAACTCTGACTCTGAGAATGGCTCCATGGCCTCCACCTCAGGCACTAAAAAAAGTGGCTTAGTTGCTGAACAGTGGTCTGGATTCAGATGGGCAGAGTTTTGCCCCCTAGTGGGCTTGCAAGGTGGATCCTGGTGGTGGGTGCATGTGGAGATCTGTCTCTCTGCATCCCCTCCTCTCACTGAAAAAAAATATAAATTTATGAGGTTAATTACCAGAGCGTTACACATAGTACACTAATTTTGTTAACTACCACAACCTTTTATACCTCTCCTGTGAAAACACTGCAATGTGCATTGCATATTGATTGCAACTTGGAAATATTTTACTTCAAAGTGGTGTTTTATAGGCACATGTCTGCCACAGGCTCTGCAGGCTGAGATTGTTTTCAAAGAGGAGGAGGGGGTAAAAGGCTCCCCAATAGTCTTCCCTAACTTACTCACTTTTTAAAGTAATCTTTCTTTTCTCTTTCTTTCCTTTCTTCCTTCTTCTTCCTCTGTCTTCCTTATTTCTCTTTTCTATTCCTGTCTCTCTCTTTTCCTTCTTTCTTCTGTTGATGAAGGTGAGAACTACCTTTGGCTCCAGAAAAATAAAACAAAAGGGGCCAGTCGAAGGAAGACATATCTGGATTTGTCCATTGTTTCTATGTCACTGCTCTTTCCTGAATTCTATTTCTGATGCTACCTTTGATTCCTGACTAGGTTTTTCTCCATGGGTTTTGTATATGCTGTTTTTTGGAGTCTTATAAACTTTTTTAACTTTTTTTTTTTACTGTGAGATACAGTATGAAATACATTTTATATCCTTAATCCTGCACACATGTACACTTAAATAAGATCATCGTTAAACAGTATTTAACCTTATGATGGGTGATGCCTTCTGACATTTTATATTCTATTCTGCTCTCTTCTATTTCATTCCATCAATGCAATTTCATTTCAAAATAATTCACTGGATCATAACCACTAGATTGATTTCATCACTAATTAATGGGTCATAATTGGTAATTTGAAAACACTCCATTTTAAATGATTATTGACTTTTGAATTAGTCCCATCTCTGAGTGGTCGTTTCTCCCTACCTGATTCCAAAATACTCTTGACTGGATTGTCTCCTTGAATTCCCAGCCAAAAATGATGAGACTAGTAGTAAGTATTGACAAGCATGTAAAGACGTTTTAAATGATTTTGTGGAAACAGCCACAGTAAATTAGTTTAAAATTCAAGATCTTGAATTTTAGTCAATATTTTAAATGTTTTATTATTATTTTTCCTATTCTATTATGATCCCTACCTGCATGTGGATGAGAATTTGGCCAGGCCCATGACTCTTTGCTCCCTGTAAATAAGTGTGCACACTGACGAATCAGCATGAACCCCACAGTAAGCAATCCTTAGGAGTGTACTAACAGAGGAGGAGGATTTAACTGTGGGTGCACCTATTGCGCGCCTTGGGCCCTGACTTCTGAAGGGCTCTGCAAAACCCCAATTTTACACTTTTTTCTAATGACACTAAGTTTGGTTTCATATGTGCAATTTTAATATTAATAGTACAAAATATATTTTTTTTACTTAAAAATATGGATGGCCCTGGTTGGTTGGCTCAGCAGTAGAGCATCATCCCAGTGTGTGGAAGTCCTGGGTTTGATTCCTGGTCAGGGCACACAGGAGAAGCGCCCATCTGCTTCTCTACCCTTCCCCCTTTTCTTCTCTGTCTCTCTCTTCCCCTCCTGCAGCCAAGGCTCCATTGGAGCAAAGTTGGCCTGGGTGCTGAGTGAGGATGGCTCCATGGCCTCTGCCTCAAAGGCTCTAGAATGGCTCCGGCTGCAATGGAGCGATGCTCCAGATGGGCAGAGCATCGCCACCTGGTGGGCATGCTGGGTGGATCCCTGTCGGGCACATTTCCCTGTCTCTCTCTTCTTCTTTTTTTTTTTTTTTTTTTTTAATTTTTTTTTATAATTTTATTTTTTTAATGGGGTGACATCAATAAATCAGGATACATATATTCAAAGATAACAAGTCCAGGTTATCTTGTCGTTCAATTATGTTGCATACCCACCACCCAAAGTCAGATTGTCCTCTGTCACCTTCTATCTTGTTTTCTTTGTGCCCCTCCCCACCCCCTATCCCTCTCCTATTCCCCCCTCCCCCCCGTAACCACCACACTCTTGTCAATGTCTCTTAGTTTCAGTATTATGTCCCACCTACGTATGGAATAATACAGTTCCTGTTTTTTTCTGATTTACTTATTTCGCTTCGTATCATGTTATCAAGATCCCACCATTTTGCTGTAAATGTTCCGGGCTGTGGAGAAAAAGGAACCCTCATACACTGTTGGTGGGAATGTAAAGTAGTACAACCATTATGGAAGAAAGTATGGTGGTTCCTCAAAAAACTGCAAATAGAACTACCTTATGACCCAGCAATCCCTCTACTGGGTATATATCCCCAAAACTCAGAAACATTGATACGTAAAGACACATGCAGCCCCATGTTTATTGCAGCATTGTTCACAGTGGCCAGGACATGGAAACAACCAAAAAGCCCATCAATAGATGACTGGATAAAGAAGATGTGGCACATATACACTATGGAATACTACTCAGCCATAAGAAATGATGACATCTTCTTCTTTTTTTAAAGGGCCCAATATTTTCTTCTGCGCCCGGGGCCTCAACCGACCTTAATTCACCTCTGTGTACTGAGGCTGCCTGGCTCCATATTGGATTATGTAAGAAAGTAACTGTCTTTTATTTAAATCACAGTTGAGATCTGAGTTAGAAAAGTAGAGTATGCAGTCTGAGATTTTCATCACAATCTGAACTTGATTTCACATCAAATCAACCCTCTTCCACAGAACAGCAGCCTTCCCCTCTCCCCGCCTCCAGCTTGCAGACAGCCTCTGATGGGGACGGGCAGTGGGACCCTGGAGGGAGAAGTGTCGTGGGAATTATGCATGCTTCCCCATGGTGGGGTTGGGCCCTGCCAGCGAACAGCAGGAGATGATCACCAGAGGTCCCAAGGGACAGGAATTGCCATGGACCCTCATCCTGTTCTCCCCTTGCTCCCAGGGCGGAGCCCTCTCGGGAGGATCCAGACTACCTCTGGCCCACCTCTCCTTCTCTGTCAAGACTCGGTCTGGCCTGAGGAAGCAGGAGCACAGGCTGATCTGGGGGCGACCACCGTCTGATTTACCCTTTTCCTGTAAGGCACCGGTCTTCCTCACACCCTGGCACCAGAAACCTAGCCTGCTCTCTTGGGGAAAAAAAGGAAGCATGCCCCTCCTGCACTGCCAACCGTCCAGGGCTTGAATCTGGAAGCAAGGTGACAGCTCCTTCTAAAGAGAAACTCATCACATTCCTCTCTGACCCTCTTCTGTCTTGAGATCAGGTGAGTGCTCAGAGCTGTGCGATGAGTTTTCATTAATTTCCGTTGGTAATCCACATCGCTCTGACCACTCGCTTTGAAAGTTTCTACCTACTGTACCTTCACACCTCCGCTAAAACTTAAATTGTTATCTCCTGTTACTTTATGAAAAATATTTAAAATGACATGAAATTATAAAGAGATGGTAGAATCATTTTTCTATCACAAATCTTTGTATTATTGTAAGCCAGGTCAAGTCAATCAATTTGAGATGAAATAGCCCGGTTCATTACAGCCTTTCCCTCTTATCTCTAGGGCAGAGGTTCTAGGACCCCCACTGGATGCCGGCAACCACAGAGAGTAATGAGACCTATATATACTATGTTTTTTCTTATACTTACATACCTTTTATAAAGTTTAATTTATAAATTAGGCACAGTAAAAGATTAATAAAAATATGTAATAATAAAATAGAACAATTATAAGGATACCCTGCAATACAAGTTATGTGAATGGCTTTGGAGCCATTACTGAGTGAAGGAAGGGTGACTTGGATACAGCACTGCAATGCAGTAACAATTGATCTGATATCTCAGAGAGCTACTAAGTGACTAATGGGCAGGGGGTTTGTACGGCGTGGAGAGCTGGACAGAGGGATGATTCAGGTCCCGGGTGAGATGGAGTGGGATGGTGTAAAACTTCATCATGCTACTCAGAATAGCGCATCATTTAGAACTCATAGATTGTTTACTTCTGGAATATTTTGTTTAACATTTTTTGGATTGTGGTTGACCATGACCAACTAAAACTGTGCAAACAGGCCTGACCTGTGGTGGCGCAGTGGATAAAGCGTCGACCTGGAAATGCTGAGGTCGCCGGTTTGAAACCCCGGGCTTGCCTGGTCAAGGCACATAGGGAAGTTGATGCTTCCAGCTCCTCCCCCCTTCTCTCTCTCTCTATCTCTCTCTCTCCTCTCTCTCTCCCTCTCTGTCTCTCTTTCTCCCTCTCTGTCCTCTCTAAAAATGAATAAAAAAATAAAATAAAACTGTGCAAACAGAAACTAAGCATAAAAGGGGGGTATAGTATTTAATTATGTCTTGCAGTATATTATATTTGACTTTTTCTAAATGAGTATAAATCTACTCTCTGAATAATCCTTTTATATTATTGTAGGATTCACAACTAAAATAATAGCAAAACAAATTCTGTAATCCATTATTTTCTGTCTTTACAAATGGAATCTTAAGGCAGGTATTCCAAGAAAAGAGGATATGATAGCTTTTGCCTCAGTTATCAAAACAGTGCTTGGAGGGTCAAGGAAGTTCAAGGTAAAACGCTCTACCTAAGTCATCCCCTCTACCCCACCCACCACACCAAACTATGCAGTAAGCGGACGAAGAGGGAAGACAGTCCAGTTCAGCTGTAAATGCAGGGCACTGAGTCAGAAAAATAATGGGGACACCACGGTTCACTGGGTCCAGCTGGAAAGAACAGGATTGTGTGGGGAGGAGGGTGTGGAGGGTGGTGTCCACAGAGATGCAAACAGCTCTGAGACCTTCTGCATTCTCGGCTATTGCTGGTGTATGCAGTACTCACCAGGTGTGGCCAGGCTCCCAGGCCACTGGCCCGGCTCTAGCTGATAGCATCTTGGTATCCCTGCTAATGCTGTGCCTTCCCTCCCCTGGGTCTCTCAGTCAGCAATGGAAAGATCATTATCAGCTAATTTTGATGCAGCCTTCCGGGCAATATTTTCCTATTTTTACTTTTTTTGATAGTGATAAAAGTATTTTTACATTAAACAGCTACTACCTGAATTATGAGAGCTTGGCTTGAGGGATGGGCTTTGCCAGGTGGAGATTACTGTTATATAAAAACTCTTTGTGATTGTAGAGGAAAACCTGTAATAAGCATAACCTGAGGGGAAAAGAGTGCCGTTTAAAAAAATAAATGACTTTATCCACTTGTACATTATAAGGAAGTACAGGTTTTATCTCAGGGAAGAGATGGCCCTTTTGTTTAGAAAAGCCAATTAATAAGCCTTTGGGTGAGGCTCCAAACCTAGTCTGCAGTGAAGGGTCGAGACAAAAGAGAATTCAATGTCTGCAAACCTAGAGCAGAAGCCTTGAGCCTCGTGGTCTAGTCCAGAAGCTGTGCCACACGGAAAGCAGCCCAGTCCTGACTGGAGTCCTAGGATGCATCTTCTGAGTGTTTCTTTGCCAGAATTTAAAACAGCCCATGGTTCTTGAGCACGCAGTGACTTTTGGGAGCCTCTTTATTTCCTTCTTCCAAAGCTCTTTTTTTTTTTCATACAAACCATCTTTTCACCAATACCTTGCGACCCTCTTCACCATTCTCCTCCTTTTCTCTCCAAGAGGACTTGCTACTATTCGGCCCCTGCAGAGCAGCGGTCCCCACAGGGTACCACCTGTTCTCAGCGCGACTGCAGCTCTGGGAAGTCTCATGGATGTTGTCTGTTTCCTCCCAGAGGGTAGGGGAAGGAGGGAAACACTTGGAAAAGATGATACACTTTCACGTATTAATAGCTTTTGTCCTATCCTGAAAGTCACTGTAAGTTACCTGGAAAAGAAAGGGGTCTTGCCACCCCAGGAACCTAAAGGGTAAGACCATACTAGGGTGCCTTGGGGATGGAGGATGTCACCCAGCCATATGACTACGTGGTAGTCCTCAAAGGACTAGAAGAGAATTCTTGCGCTAGGGGCAAGAATTGGTGCCTTTCGAGAAACAGCGGTTTCTGACATTGAATTTGATTTTGTTTCTCTTGTGACCTAAACTTTTCCTCTCTTATCTCAGAATCATTGGTAAAAGTCTGTTAAACTGAACAATCGGAGGTGGTGGTTCTTTGGGAAATGAGGAAGATGAGCTCTGTCCAAGGTTAAGATGAAGAATGGCGGCAGATGGAAGATGTCGGATGGAGAAAGAGCACAGAGCCAGGGAGATTGCACAATCTACCCAAAGAAAGGGAGATTCAGAGAGATGGGAAGACGTGGGGGTACTTAGGTTATGTGAAAAATAAAACTGCTAACCCACAAAGTAGATAAGTCACCTCCAGGCACATAAGAGTTGTCTTTTAGGTCCTGAAGTTAGCACTGGGCATATCAAACTCCTAAATGAGAAGAGGCCATTGTTCATTATCCTCACCTCACCACGTTTACCCTCAAGGCTGTCCCGTCTCATTCACCTTAGTCAGCAACAAAGATAACATCCTCTAATGACCTGCAAAGAAACTGCCTAAAACAGCGTTTCTTCTTCATGGGAATAGACACATTCTCTCTCTCTCTCTCTCTCTCTCTCTCTCCTCTCCCCCCCCCTTCCCTTTCTCCCCCTTTCTCCTCTTATTTTGACTGATTCATTTGACAACCCCAAGGAGGCAATCCTTGGCTCACAGATTTTCTTTAGTCTCCCAAGTTATTCTCCTTGTTTTTAACCCTTACTTAGTTGCTTCTAGAAAATTGCTGCCTTTTTCCTCCCTCCAGCCTCTCTCCTTACCATTTTCTCCCTGGCCCCTCTCAGTTTTTCTTGCTCTCTTTTATTCAACTGGTGAGGAACAAAAAAAAAACCTGACTCTAATTACGGAGGATAAGGAGAAGTAGTGCTAGCTACCTACCCGTATCAAGCAAAAGGCAAGTTGCGAGTTTTGAAGTGAAATGAGAAATATTAAAGAGCCTGTCCCATCAACCTCAACAGCTCTCGAGGTAACCCGAAAGCCTCCTTCAAGAGCACCATACAGTCTCCACTCACCTCCTTATCTTTCTCCAATTAATCGTACTTTTCTCAAGAATGAACTTTCACGTAAAAATGTGATTGTACTGTTCTGCTCTTTGGTTTAATTACTGCTATTGCGCAGTTGTTTCTAGCCACTGTGTGATAGTGAAGCCGTTTCTGGTTAGAGAAGCATTTGTGGGCTGGGCTAGAACACTCTTTATAACATTGTTTCTATGGGGAGGTTTATTCCTGGACCCAAGCAACTCACTCAAAAATGAACTTTGTGATTATCACTTGAAGCAAAATTACACATTGGCCTCTTGCTTACTCACACATGTGTAAGGTAGATTTGTGATGGCTAATTAGTGCATGGCTCAGTAGCACAGGTGGTTCTCTTAACGGTTCTCTTTCCCATTAGCAAACTCATGGCTACTGGCCATCAGCTGGGCAATTTGCTGGCTAAAATGCAGAAGCACCTGCAAAAAGGCAGATGGATCCCTACTATCCATGTGAGGCTCCCATTCATATATCTAGTGCAGGGACTCTTCTTTTGCACATGAAAGATGAGTTCGGAAGGCACGTTGTTTATTCATAGGGAAGGTAATTGGCTAGGGCTCAGAAGTCAATTCCTTCTCTGACAGACCTTGGGAGACAGCAGTGTTTTATAGTAGGAAACACAAATGCTCTTTCAATGGCTTTTGTAGGTCACCTTGAGCTCATCAACTTAGCTTTTCAGACCTCCTTCGCGAGACTATTTTGGGGAAAATACAATAGCATTTTATATACACACGAACACAATAAACACGGGTACATGAACACACACACACACCCTTTTATTTTCTAATTCTTTGTGATTTATTGGTTGTACTAGTGTGGTCAATGGAGGATATTTTCTGCACCTAACAGGAGTTTGCTTCATGGATTGGAGACCTTAATCTTCCAAGCATTTACCTCCAGTGACGATCATCTGGGGAAAATGAAGTTGCCAGGGCAATGCTGGGCCAGCCCCAGAGCTCCGGAATGAGTCCCCTGTGGAGAGCCATTTACACTTAGGAAGAAATGTGATCACCTCACTCGTACTGTGGTGTTTGGGGCGATTTGAATTGCAATGTGGTGTATCCAATCCACAGAGTAAAGAAAACTGAACCAGTATCATTAGAGCTTGAAGTGTTGAAATAAGTAGCCTTGGCCTGGCTTTCCTGGGGATAAAAGATTCATCGGGTAGCACCTGAATAAAAGAAGCCCTGCTAAAAATGCTAAAAATTGGGTGAGCAGGGCTCTTCTTTGTGGACATTTTAGTGTGTGTGTGTGTGTGTGTGTGTGTACACGCACACATTTTTTCCCTCTCTGATCATTGTTTTTCTTTCAGATACATGATTTGCCAGAAAGCAATTCCCTCTTAGAGGAGCCAGCTTGTTTCCTCCGAGGGGCAGGACTATGTGCAAATTCCTCTAAGTGCTTTCCCAACTCCCCCTAAAAGATGAGGGACTCATCCGCTCCGGGCTATGGCAAGAGGGCCGTGTCCACACAGCATTAGCAGCTCCTGATATACAGGCACCTTTGAAGCTGACAGCACCACCCTTAATAACACTCTTCTTTACAAAGTGCTTGTTGTTAAATATTTATGAGGCTGTGCAAGAGGGGCCCCATCATTGCCAAGGGAAGACATGCATGGTCTCACGGCATTGTAGAGGGTTGCTTGCCAGAAGGGAGAAAGGGGGTGCAGGGTCTTCCCCTCACCTCTCTGTGATGCTGCTCCAACTGCAGGGCTCTGAGCCAGTGAAATCACCCCTTCAGGGGAGGGATGTCACAGAGCTGTGGCTACAGAGCCAAAGGAAGATGAGGGGGGGGGTGCGGGGGAATATGGCTGTTTTGAAATAAGAGCCAAGGCAGGCTCCCATCATCACAATCTTTTAAATATTAATTGCATCCAAAAATATGTTCATCAAAAATGAACAATACAAAAATAAAAGGGAAAGCAATAGACTGGGAAACCATTTGCAGTAAAGATGAAAATGAAAGGTTAGTTTCTCTTTTCCTCAGCCCTGCGTCGCTCAGGTGGTAGCACAGGTGTTCAGCAGGCAAGAGCACAGCCCCTAATTCTGGTCCAGACAGGTGGTGGGGTACCTGAATGAATTCACACATCACCTGGTGATCTTGTGATGGAGCTGCTGGTGCAGCAAAGCTGGGGTGGGGCCTGAGATTCTGCATTTCTCACAAGCTCTCCAGGGGCCCTGCTGCTGCTGCTGCTAGTGCATCCGGAAAGGCAGGGCTCTAACTGCCCTGACCCAATAGGACTTTCCGTGATGATGGATATGACCCATATCTGTGATGTCCAATAAAGTAGCCCTTGTAATGGAGCTAGTGTGATGTTTTAATTTTATTCCATTTAATTAACTTAAATGTCAATGGTCCTTAGTGACTAGAGGCTGCCTGTTGGAGAACTAAGAAAGAGGTCTCTGTTAGTGGGCTTGGTAGCCAGTTCTCCTTAGAGGAAGGCGACGTCTGGAACTTGTCTGCCGCCTAAGTGTGAGCTCAGGGAGCTTACCAAACCGAGCCACAGCCCTGCGTCCTGGTTTGTGCTCCTGCACTCCCTCTGAATGGTGCCTCGCTGGGCTCTGCCTGCACACCGTCGTGTCCTTGAGGATGAGATCCTGTGCTACAGGACCCCAGATGCAGAAGTCCTTGTTAATATCACACCAGCATCACGCTAAGTGCTTCTGTTCTCCAGCACCGAACCCAGAAAGCCTGTGTTCCTGTCAGCCCCAGGCGCCCAGTGCCCTCCTCCCTCCTAACTGCTGTGCCTTGTTGGTGAGCCCCCCTAGTGAGCAGCGGAGGCCGCAGGGAGCAGAGGGATAGCCTGGGCTGCCAGTTCAGACAAACAGGAATTCGACACCTGACTTGCTTCTTCCTATGTGTGTGGTCTTGGGCAATTGTAACTTCCCTGAGCCTCAATTCTCACACCTAAAAAATAAAGCTGTAACAGCCTGACCAGGTGGTGGCGCAGTGGATAGAGCGTCGGACTGGGATGCAGAAGGACCCAGGTTCGAGACCCCGAGGTCGCCAGCTTGAGCGCGGGCTCATCTGGTTTGAGCAAAGAGCTCACCAGCTTGGACCCAAGGTCGCTGGCTCCAGCAGGGGGTTACTCGGCCTGCTGAAGGCCCACGGTCAAGGCACATGTGAGAAAGCAATCAATGAACAACTAAGAAGTCGGAACGCACAACGAGAAACTGATGATTGATGCTTCTCATCTCTCTCCGTTCCTGTCTGTCTGTCCCTGTCTATCTCTGCCTCTGTAAAAAAAAAAAAAAAAATTAAAAATAATAAATAAATAAATTTAAAAAAAAATAAAGCTGTAACAGTATTTTTCAATCATGTAAGAACTGGAGATAATGTTTACAATATGTGTTCAATAAATATTATTTTTTGATAATAATAATAATAATAATAAAATTCTATGCTTTATTTCTTGAGGTGAGCCCACTGGCTCCACCTTCACCTATTCCTGATTCATTCTCGTCTTTCAATGTGCTCATAATTGATGACTCCAAATCTTGGAAACCATAAATTCCTGAGAGAAATTTCCAGATCCATTTCACTAAGTAGATCATGTGGGAGAAAATACAAACAGTGAAAGAAAAACTTTGGTGTTCTTTTACACCTTGCTAATCATTAAATAAATGAAGAAAAACCACTGCTCAAACATTAAAGAATCTGTTAGAACAGTATAATTCTACTGGTAGCATTGTAAATTGGTGTAATAATTCTGAAAAGCAATCTGGTGAAGTCATTCATTCAGTGGACATGTATTGAGTGCCTACCAAATTCCAGATATTTTTTTAGGTTCTGGGAATACGGAAATGAATAAAGCTAGATCCTCATCCACAAAAGTTTATGAAATGGCCATTATGTAACACATGCTCTCACAATCATCCATCTTACTACCTGATGCAGTAACCTCAAAAAATACTCTAAGAAATGTTTTTCTATAATGACTTCTATGCCATCTATAATAGTGAAAGACTAGCCAGCCAAATAACCAACAATTTAAAAAAGTTAAAATTTATAATAATTTATTAAGGAAGTAAAATTTAATGCTGACATTAAAATTACAAATAAGAGAACTATTTTAAATAATGCCAAAAGGGGAAAAACCCCAAAATAGTTTGCAAGAAATAATTTAACTGTGAAAAATTATGTAAGAACACATTAGGAATCAGATACCAGTAACTTTTATAAACAGGAGATTATGTTTTGAATGGACTGTTATATGGTGACAAACATTAGAATTGCTGATGTATACGATCTCCCACAAATCCTGCTCCATAGGTCATGGTTTCATGGGAGAATAGCAACTCCCTGACCCCTTTGATGTTAGACAGGGTCATGAGATTTGCTTTGGCCAATGACACATAAGTAGAAGTGCCACACAGCACTTTTGGCAAGACTTTGACAGTCAGTGCTCTTAGAATGGACAATTCACCACATTTCCTTCCTTTGCCAAGGCCACCAGTACACTTCATGTGCTAGATGCTGCATCGCATGGGCCTGGAGTGGAGAGATAGGCGACAGAGCCTCCAACAACCTGAAATTTTAGTTAGCAGGAGTGAAAAATAAACCTTGTTGTTTTTAGCCTCAGACATCATGTCTACAAATATCCTGCTCAATACAGATATATGTATTGTTTACTAATCTTTAAATTTTATAGATCACACATTAATTCTAAAGTGATATTAATATGGCTGTGTAGAGCTATATCACAAATCACAAGATGTCCTGAGCTTTATGACTGTGGAACTCACCATTCAGGAGACTTCCTGATACTTCTCTATGCTTTTATGGGTTTGAACACCACCTGGTATGTTCTAACTCAGCAGTTCTAAAATTTGTGGTTTCACGGTTCTTTTTATATACTATCAATATTTGCCATATTAGGATGAAAAACTAAAAAAGGGTAATATTTATTAATGGCTATGAAGTAACAGCCCTCTATAAAAAAGAGTGAATTAAAAATAATCATAGCTTCCAAAATAAAAAGCAATTAGTAAGGACAGTGTTATTATACATTTTGAAACTCTCTGATTTAATAGAATTCAACTGGATTCTCATATCTTTTTTTGTATCCAATCTGTTGGCACAGGTTGTTTTGGGTGAAGTACATGAAGGGAATCTGGCCTCACACAGATATGTAGTGGAGAAAAGGAGAAGTAGTCTAATAGGCTTTGCAAGCAATATTCTTCTTTTTTATTACATCAGAACTTAAGACATAGTAAATAGTTTCTTTTTGAAATTTTTCCATTGATGAGAGAGAGAAAGAGAGAGAGAGAGAGAGAATTATCACCTTGTTGTTTCACATAGTTGTTCCGTTTAGTTGTGCACTCACTAATTGCTTCTCATATGTGCTTTGACCAGGGATTGAGCCAGTGACCCTGTTGCCTTGGGGTGAGACTTTATCCATTGAGACACCCAGCCAGAGCTGAGAGGTGGTAATAATTTCTTAAATGTTAATTCCAATATGGACTCCGAAACCATATTAGCAAACTTCTCATAGTCTGTAGTATAAAACTTCAATGGTCTCTCTTGCCCTGTCAATGAGTTTTTCGCCATATGTGATTTCATAACAGCGGGCATTGACCATTTGGAAAATACTGATTTTTTTAGTTATTCAGATAATCCAAAAATTAACACATTTCATAATACAATATCAGAGTCACATTTACTAGTTTTACTACTGATCATACCAGGAAAGTCTTTGAGTATTGGGAAGTTGTCAAGCTCATGATGGCAGATACACATTTTTGTTATATTTTGATTTATACTCAGAAGCTCACATTCCATCATTGGCAACAAATAATCTCAGTTGTTTTTCTTTATGTGACAGGCTCACTTTGCTCATTTTTGAGAAAATGTCTGCCAAATGCCCAACTCTGAATAACCATGGTTTGTCTAGAATTTTTTTCTTTCAAGCAAAAAGTGTGTTCCAAGAAAAAAGTGGCTAGCTGAGCTCACAACATAGTCACACACACACTTCTCTGTGACATAACTGTCATACTTGGTTTTGCCACACATGTGCTCTATGTGTACATCAGTTCTTCACACAGAATACTAAAAAGGTCTGTATTTTAAGATTTTGATTTAATCATGTCAATAATTTTCATGATTTCATTAAAAGGCATTCCTCAGTGAGTTAGCCCTGTTTTTTTTCTCACCACAAGCCTGTGGCAGTGAAGAATGACACAATGACTATTGGATTGTCCGGTGCCTCTGCCTTGATTCCTGCTCAGAGCCCAGCGTTTTTGCCCACCATTGCGTTTGTACCACCAGTGCGAATGTCAACAGAGTGAAGAGCCAAATCATATTCTTAGTATAAGTATGAAAATAACTTAGATCCTCACAGACTCCTGAGTAGGTGTTGATCACTTTCCAGAGTCTCTAATCATACTCTCTAATCATATAACTAAGTGAAACAACAAGGTGATGCTTCTCTCTCTCTCTTTCTCACTCTCTCTCTCTCTCATCAATGGAAAAATTTCAAGAAAAGAAACTATTTACTATGTCTTAAGTTCTGATGTAAGAACATACAGTGGTACAGACAGGAACTGTAACACTGTTCGCGTCTATTGCAAACGTGGTGCACTACAATGGATCCAACATCAGTCTTCTTCCTCATCCTGCTCCTGAGCATCCATGTGACCTTGGAAAAGGACTTTATCTATTGGGATCCAGTTTCTTTGTCTTCAGAATAATAGCATTCATTCATTAATTTATACAGAAGACACTTATTAACGATTACATGTACTACCTGTAAGAGGCACTGGAGATAAAGCCATGAAAGGCTGAAAAAGTCTTTGAATTCATTTTATAGTCCATAGGGGACCAAAACAATGGGGGTGGACAAAGGTAGGTATAATTGTGAGTGTAGGAAACACAGAGTTCATTCTTGTATTATTATTTATTTTCATATTATTTTCCATATAGACAACTGTAAACCTACTTTTACTCACCCCTAATATATGTCTGTATGTGTATTTATTCAGATAAAAATAAAGTATAAATATTTAACAAATAGCCCTGGCTGGTTGGCTCGGTGGTAGAGTGTCGGCCTGGCGAGCAGAAGTCCCGGGTTCGATTCCCAGCCAGGGCACACAGGAGAGGTGCCCATCTGCTTCTCCACCCCTCCCCCTCTCCTTCCTCTCTGTCTCTCTCTTCCCCTCCCACAACCAAGGCTCCATTGGAGCAAAAGATGGCCCGGGTGCTGGGGATGGCTCCTTGGCCTCTGCCCCAGGTGCCATATAGCACAGACTGTTGTATGTGCTAGAAATGAAGTTAACCAAAGTACTCAGATGAGAATGGGTAAGGATGGGTTTGGCACAGTGGACCCAGGATGTTTAGGAAGCCTCTGTTTCCAGAAAGCGATAGTTGAGTTGAGACCTAAAGATAGGAAGATACCAAGCAGGTACCTTTCCGAATATATTTATTGAGAGTGCCCAGTGGGCACCACAGAAACATCTTTGAGTTGTAAAAGGGATGGCGAAAGAAGAATGGAAAAGAGATAAATAAAAATATTATTTAACATTTATTAAGCACATATTACCTGGGCAGTGTTTTAAGAACCTTATATATGCTAAGTTGTTTAATCCTCACAATAATTTGATGAAATAGAAATCTATTATTAAGATGACGTCAGAGTAATGGCGGGGTAGGAAGCGATACTGATAAATCTCCCCCAAAACTCAACAAGATCTTCAACCAGACACAGAAAAACCTATCCTTGGAGCCTCCAGATGTTTCGCAATACACCCGAAGGTATGATCGAGTGAAAAATTGGCTAAATATATAACCAAACCCCGAAGGAAATAGGGAGTAAGAAATGCTCCGCCTTCCTCACTAACCTAAACAGGGCGGTTTTCTCTGGGAACTGTGAATATAGAAACCGAGGCGGGCAAAGGGGGTGAATAGATCCAGGCCGCGGCACAAACGGCCAAACCAGGCTGTGGCACAGAGATCCAAACCGAGGAAAAACTGTTCCTGTGGCAACCCAGGTAATACAAGCTAACACTCGCACCAAACCCAGACAAAGAAAGACAAGCAGGGCAACCATTTTCCCCGATCTCCTGGTCGGCGTGCGCAGATAGTGGACGAGAGATTTCTTCCAAAGCCCCGGGAGTGGGTGCCCGTGTTACCCCACAGAGAGGCAGAATCAGAGGCCTTTGTGTGGGCCGAAAGCGGAATCTCTGGGCAGCCCCAGCGCCCTGGGAAAGCCACGCATGGGAGAACTAATTCCAACGGTGGAATTTTTCCGTGCTGGTGGGGGTTTCACTCAGCGGCCAGGAAAAGCGGCTGGCCTGATATCCTGGTCTGCACGCGCAGATAGCGAGAGATTCCTCCGAGTGCCTTGGCAGTGCGCGCCTCTGTTATCGCACAGAGGGGCAGAGTCAGGGGCCTTTGTGTGGGCCAAAGCGGAATCTCAGGCCGCCCCAGCACCTTGCAAAAGCCATGCATGGGGACGGAGCAAGAGCCAATTCCAACGCTGGAACTTTTCCATGCGGTTGGGGGTTTCACTCAGAGCGTGAGACTGCCGGCCCGATATCCTGGTCTGCGCACGCAGATAGTGAGCGAGAGTTTCCTCCAAGCGCCCCGGGAGTGGGCACCCGCCTGTGTTACTGGACAGAGTGGCAGAGCCAGAGGTCTTTGAGTGGGCGGAAATCCCGCCTGATTATGCTAGCAGCTCTGACTGACTGAGCCTTACCCAGAGCCCTGTGCTGAGAGGAAATAGAGTGGGGAGTTGCCAGCTCTTTGAGCCTCTTACTATCCAGGCAGAGGCAGCAGCAACCCCATAGCTGAATTATCAGGCTACTAATTGAGGAAGGAAAGACTAGGAGAAAGGCTCCAGGAACACGGACAATCTCACTGTCGGAGCCTATAAATGCTAATGAGCCTTGACTGCCAACAAGACTAAAGCACGATACATGACATCGCCATAGAGACTTATCAACTGCAAACCTCTACCTGAGTGTGCCAAAGGGGCAGAACCCGGGGTACAGAGTCACTGACGAGGAAGAGGGAGAGAAAAGAAAAAGCAAGAAGATAACCTCTCAAAATCAAGAATAATCTGCAGACTTATAACCTATCCCATTTTATTATATTTGTTCGTTTGTTTCTCTTATCTTCATTCTTGAGACTTTTTTTTCCTCCTCCAATTTGGCCGATTAACTCTCTACCGGTCTTACTCTCTCCTCTCCTTGAACTACACTACCCATAAATGTTACATCTCCCATTATCTTTTCTTTACTCTTCCTTTCTCTCTATGAGGGTTGGACTCCAAAACCCTTAACTCTCTCTCTCTCTCTCTCCTCTTTTTTCTTTTTTCTTCTTTTAGTGGTTCCCTCTTTTTTTCTCTCTCTCTCTTTCTTTTCTCCCTCTATATTAATTTCTTCCTTTCTCATTTACATCTCCTCTCATTCAAACCTCAATAACAAACAAATTATCTTATCTGGGACTCAAACTTATGTTTGTGGCATTTTGGGGGGTTTTTATTTCACCTTTTTAACTCACTAGCAGTGCTCCAATCCCTGGCTCTCCATTTTATCCAGTTCTTGTTCGACTAAATACAATAGTAATTTTTTAATTTGTCCCCCCATTTTTCTGTTTCCCTCTTATTCCTCTCATCATAACTCTTAGTCAACCAACACTTAAAAGGAAATCATTTTATTCTTGACCCAAATTTTTTCCTTATTTGCTTTTTGTGGGTCCATACCCCCTTCTTTCCTCTTTTTTTTTTTTTGACCCCTAATTACTTTTCCCTAATTCAGGCACTCCATTACAGGCATTGTTTGTTATAATTCACAGTTCAGCACAAGATTTTCTCAAGAAAGAGGGGAGAGGAGAGGAGAGGAAAAAAGGAGGGGGGGAATAATTTCCTTTTTTTTTAATTTTTATTTTATTTTATTTTTCTTTATTTCATTATTATTTTTTTTTTAAAAAACAACTCTTTTTGATTTTTTATTTTTTTAACTTTTTATTCTTTATTAAATCTCATTAATACTATCAACAAAACCACCCTCAGATGCCATTAAGGAAGAGAAAATTGAATATCATGGATGTAAAAGAAAGAGGGGTAACACAGCTAGATGAGGAAAAATCTATAGAGAAAAAATTTAATATATTGGAAACCTTGGAGCTAAATGACAGAGAATTCAAGATAGAAATCCTAAAAATCCTCTGAGATATACAAGAAAACACAGAAAGGCAATTTAGGGAGCTCAGAAAACAACTCAATGAACACAAAGAATATATGTCCAAGGAAATTGAAAGTATAAAAACAAATCAAACAGAGATGAAAAACTCATTCATGAGCTGAAAAACAAAGTAACAAGCTTAGCTAATAGAACAGGTCAGATAGAAGAGAGGATTAGTGAAATAGAAGACAAGCAACTTGAGGCACAACAGAGAGAAGAAGAAAGAGACTCAAAAATTAAAAAAAATGAGATAGCCCTACAAGAATTATCTGACTCCATCAAAAAGAATAACATAAGAATAATAGGTATATCAGAGAGAGAAGAGAGAGAAAATGGAATGGAGAACATACTCAAACAAATAATAGATGAGAACTTCCCAAGCCTGTGGAAAGAACTAAAGCCTCAAGTTCAAGAAGCAAACAGAACTCCGAGTTTTCTCAACCCCAACAAACCTACTCCAAGGCATATCATAATGAAATTGGCACAAACCAACAACAAAGAAAAAATTCTCAAGGCAGCCAGGGAAAAAAAGAATACAACATATAAAGGAAGGCCCATTAGATTATCATCAGATTTCTCAGCAGAAACTCTACAAGCTAGAAGAGAGTGGACCCCAATAATTAAAGTCCTGAAAGAGAGGAACTTTCAGCCATGAATACTATACCCATCAAAGCTATCCTTCAAATATGAAGGAGAAATAAAAACATTCACAGATACAGAAAAGATGAGGAAATTTATCATCAGAAAACATCCACTCCAGGAATTACTAAAGGGGGTTCTCCAATCAGATACAAAGAACAAAAAAAAAAAACAGAGCTACAAGTAAAAGCTCCAAGAAGAACACAATAAAACCAAATTTAAACTGTGACAACAACAAAAAGAAAGGGGGGGAGAAGATAGAGATTAACAGTAGCAAAGGAAGATGGAGTGCAAAAGTACTCACAAAATAGTTTGCTACAATGAACAGGGTAGGAACCCTTTTCATTACTTAAAGGTAACCACCATTGAAAAAATCACCACAGAAGCACATGAGATAAAAAAGATAGCAACAGAGAAAAGATGTATGGAATACAACCAAACAAAAACAAAAGATAGAAAAACGAAAGAGAAGGATCAAACAAGACACAAAACTAACAGAAAGCAAGATATAAAATGGCAATAGGGAACTCTCAAGTGTCAATAATTACACTAAATGTAAATGGATTAAACTCACCAATAAAATGACACAAAGTAGCAGAATGAATAAAAAAAGAAAATCCAACTGTATGCTGCCTACAGGAAACTCATCTAAGTAACAAGGATAAAAACAAATTCAAAGTGAAAGGCTGGAAAACAATACTCCAAGCAAATAACATCCAAAAAAAAGCAGGCATAGCAATACTCATATCTGATAATGCTGACTACAAGACAGAAAAAGTACTCAGAGACAAAAATGGCCATTTCATAATGGCTAAGGGGACACTGAATCAAGAAGACATAACAATCCTTAATATATATGCACCAAACCAAGGAGCACCAAAATATATAAGACAGCTACTTATTGACCTTAAAACAAAAACTGACAAAAATACAATCATACTTGGAGACCTCAATACACTGCTGTCGGCTCTAGATCGGTCATCCAAACAGAGAATCAACAAAGACATAGTGGCCTTAAACAAAACACTAGAGCACCTGGATATGATAGAAATCTACAGGACATTTCATCCCAAAGTGACTGAGTATACATTTTTCTCCAGTGTACATAGATCATTCTCAAGAATTGACCATATGTTGGGCCACAAAAACAACATTAGCAAATTCAGAAAAATCGAAGTTGTACCAAGCATATTTTCTGATCAAAAAGCCTTGAAACTAGAATTCAACTACAAAAAAGAGGAAAAAAATCCCACAAAAATGTGGAAACTAAACAACATACTTTTAAAAAATGAATGGGTCAAAGAAGAAATAAGTGCAGAGATCAAAAGATATATACAGACTAATGAAAATGACAATACGACATATCAGAATCTATGGGATGCAGCAAAAGCAGTGATAAGAGGGAAGTTCATATCACTTCAGGCCTATATGAACAAACAAGAGAGAGCCCAAGTGAACCACTTAACTTCCCACCTTAAGGAACTAGAAAAAGAAGAACAAAGACAACCCAAAACTAGCCGAAGAGAGAAGATAATAAAAATCAGAGCAGAAATAAATGAATTAGAGAACAGAAAAACTATAGAAAAAATCAATAAAACAAGGAGCTGGTTCTTTGAAAAGATCAACAAAATTGACAAACCCTTGGAAGACTTACCAAGGAAAAAAAGAGAAAGAACTCATATAAACAAAATCCAAAATGAAAGAGGAGAAATCACCACGGACACTGTAGATATACAAAGAATTATTGTAGAATACTATGAAAAACTTTATGCCACTAAATTCAACAACATAGAAGAAATGGATAAATTCCTAGAACAATATAACCTTCCTAGACTGAGTCAAGAAGAAGCAGAAAGCCTAAACAGACCTATTAGTAGAGAAGAAATAGAAAAAACCATTAAATCCTCCCCAAAAATAAAAGTCCAGGCCCTGACGGCTATACCAGCGAATTTTATCAAACATTCAAAGAAGACTTGGTTCCTATTCTACTCAAAGTCTTCCAAAAAATTGAAGGAGAAGCAATACTTCCAAACACATTTTATGAGGCAAACATAACCCTCATACCAAAACCAGGCAAGGATGGCACAAAAAAAAGAAAACTACAGACCAATATCTCTAATGAATACAGATGCTAAAATACTAAACAAAATACTAGCAAATCGAATACAACAACATATTAAAAAAATAATACATCATGATCAAGTGGGATTCATCCCAGAATCTCAAGGATGGTTCAACATACGTAAAACGTAAAACGGTTAACGTAATACACCATATCAACAAAACAAAGAACAAAAACCACATGATCTTATCAATAGACGCAGAAAATGCTTTTGATAAAATACAACACAATTTTATGTTTAAGACTCTCAACAAAATGGGTATAGAAGGAAAATATCTCAACATGATAAAGGCCATATATGATAAACCATCAGCTAACATCATATTAAATGGCACTAAACTGAAGGCTTTCCCCCTTAAATCAGGAACAAGACAGGGTTGTACACTCTCTCCACTGTTATTTAATGTGGTACTAGAGGTTCTAGCCAGAGCAATCAGACAAGACAAAGAAATAAAAGGCATCTATATCAGAAAAGAAGAAGTAAAGGTATCACTTTTTGCAGATGAAATGATCCTATACATCGAAAACCCCAAAGAATCCACAAAAAGACTACTAGAAACAATAAGCCAATACAGTAAGGTCGCAGGATACAAAATTAACATACAGAAGTCAATAGCCTTTCTATATGCCAACAATGAAACAATTGAGAACGAACTCAAAAGAATAATCCCCTTCACGATTGCAACAAAAAAAATAAAATACTTAGGAATAAACATAACAAAGAATGTAAAGGACTTATATAATGAAAACTATAAACCATTGTTAAGGGAAATCGAAAAAGATATAATGAGATGGAAGAATATTCCTTGTTCTTGGTTAGGAAGAATAAATATAATCAAGATGGATATATTACCCAAAGCAATATACAAATTTAATGCAATTCCCATCAAACTTCCAATGACATTTTTTAAAGAAATAGAGCAAAAAATCATCAGATTTATATGGAACTATAAAAAACCCCGAATAGCCAAAGCAATCCTAAAGAAAAAGAATGAAGCTGAGGGCATTACAATACCTGACTTCAAACTCTATTATAGGGCCACGACAATCAAAACAGCATGGTATTGGCAGAAAAATAGACACTCAGACCAATGGAACAGAATAGAAAGTCCAGAAATAAAACCACATATATATATATAGTCAAATAATTTTTGATAAAGGGACCAACAACACACAATGCAGAAAAGAAAGCCTCTTCAATAAATGGTGCTGGGAAAACTGGAAAGCCACATGCAAAAGAATGAAACTGGACTACAGTTTGTCCCCCTGTACTAAAATTAACTCAAAATGGGTCAAAGATCTAAACATAAGACCTGAAACAATTAAGTACATAGAAGAAGACATAGGTACTCAACTCATGGACCTGGGCTTTAAAGAGCATTTTATGAATTTGACTCCACAGGCAAGAGAAGTGAAGGCAAAAATTAATGAATGGGACTACATCAGACTAAGAAGTTTTTGTTCAGCAAGAGAAACTGATAACAAAATAAACAGAAAGCCAACTAAATGGGAAATGATATTTTCAAACAACAGCTCAGATAAGGGCCTAATATCCAAAATATACAAAGAACTCATAAAACTCAACAACAAACAAACAAACAATCCAATAAAAAAATGGGAAGAGGACATGAACAGGCACTTCTCCCAGGAAGAAATACAAATGGCCAACAGATATATGAAAAGATGCTCATCTTCTTTAGTTATTAGAGAAATGCAAATCAAAACTGCAATGAGATACCACCTCACACCTGTTCGATTAGCTATTATTAGCAAGACAGGTAATAGCAAATGTTGGAGAGGCTGTGGAGAAAAAGGAACCCTCATCCACTGTTGGTGGGAATGTAAAGTAGTACAACCATTATGGAAGAAAGTATGGTGGTTCTTCAAAAAACTGAAAATTGAACTATCTTATGACCCAGCAATCCCTCTACTGGGTATATACCCCCAAAACTCAGAAACATTGATACGTAAAGACACATGCAGCCCCATGTTTATTGCAGCATTGTTCACAGTGGCCAGGACATGGAAACAACCAAAAAGCCCGTCAATAGATGACTGGATAAAGAAGATGTGGCACATATACACTATGGAATACTACTCAGCCATAAGAAATGATGACATCGGATCATTTACAGCAAAATGGTGGGATCTTGATAACATGATACGAAGCGAAATAAGTAAATCAGAAAAAAACAGGAACTGCATTATTCCATACGTAGGTGGGACATAAAAGTGAAACTAAGAGACATTGATAAGAGTGTGGTGGTTACGGGGGGGGGGGGAAGGGAGAAGGAAAGGGGGAGGGGGAGGGGCACAAAGAAAACTAGATAGAAGGTGACAGAGGACAATCTGACTCTGGGTGAAGGGTATGCAACATAATTGAACGACAAGATAACCTGGACTTGTTATCTTTGAATATATGTATCCTGATTTATTGATGTCGCCCCATTAAAAAAATAAAATTATTAAAAAAAAAAGAAATCTATTATTTTGGTGATGGGGAATAAATATATATGCTATATTATTGATATTAGTCCGACTAGCCATAATATATATATATAATTAAAGTAAAAATATACTAATAAACTAAGCTTGTAAAAATTTATATAGTGCTGTGGCTGTTGGCACAGTGGATAGAGTGTCGTCCTGGAGTGCCAAAGTCTCTGATTTGAGCCCAGGGTCGCCAGTTAGATCCTGAGTGTACTGGTTTGATCCCAAGGTCACCAGTTCCATCCACAGTCAGGGCACATATGACAATCAATGACACATCTAAGTGGAACAAAAATTGATGCTTCTCTCTCTCTCTTCCCATTTCCCCTCTCTCTCTCACTTCCTTTCTCTCTCTCAAACAAAGAATTTATATTATATAAAGCCAACCATGTTAATCTTAGTAAATATTAAGCTAGCTTGTTACTTTAACTGCAACTATGATTTACTATTACCAATCTAGTAATCAAAGTTATATATTCTGTATCAAATCAAAAGTATTCAATTTCTTATGCTTTCACCTCTGGATGAGTTCTCATATGGTTCAACAGCCTGTTCTCCTCTTGGAATAGGGCACATTAACTCTGGCAATGAATCACAGACATCTAACTGGTACATATTAAGAGTTAACACCAGAGTGAGAAGAATGAACTCTCTGGCCCTCTCTCCTCTCTCCCACCATGCTGAGGCTTACAGTTTCAATTCTCCAATAAGGCCAAGAGGATCACAGAAGTCCAGCCAGCTGTGAACATAAGAACTTCCCTCCCTTAAGACAAACTCCCTTCTCAATATCCCCCAATCCCCTATATAATCTGGCCAAGGCATCTGAGCTGTAAATATGGGTTTCTGAGAATAATAGTTCCCCCATCTTCTCAAGTGGCCACACTTAAATAAACCTCTTTTCTTTTCACCAGTACTGGTATCACAAATGTTGGCTTTCCGCATTGCATCAGAAGTAAAACAAGGGTCATTTTACCCAATTAGGTTCCCACTTTGTGAAAGATAAAATCAGAATCTGGAGGTCATATGGGTAGAAAATAACAAAAGCATAATTAAAACCCAGGCAAACTGATTCAAGAGGTATTAGCCACTAGCCAATCCCTGAAGTACTTAGGAAGTACTTACCTTTTTATATATAAAAACCCCCTTAGATATGGATACCCATCATCACTACAAATTGAGTTGATTTAAAAAATATTTTACAGGCTCTGACCGGTGGCACAGTAGATAGAGTGTTGACCCAGCATGTGAACATCCCAAGTTCAATTCCCAGTCTGGGCACACAGGAGTAGCAACCATCTGCTTCTCCCTTTGCTCCCACTCCCCCTTCTCTCCCCCTTTCTCCTTTGCAGCCAGTTGCTCGATTGGTTCAAGCGTTGCCCCAGGCACTGAAGATAACTTGGTTGGTCCAAGCATATCAGCCTCAGGCACTAAAAATAGCTCTGTACTCAAGCATCAGCCCAAAATAGGCATTGCTGGGTGGATCTCAGGGTGCGTGTGGGAGTCTGCCTCACTATCTCCCCTCCTCTCACCAAAAAGAAAAAAATTACAAGTGATTGGACATTATCTATAGATCTGACTCAAATTAAAAGGGTGATAAGCATAATAAAGTTTGAGCTATATAGAAGGGAAAAGCAAAGTAAAGTATGGGACGTAAACTTTCAGCTTTTGGCCTTCATTTGAACCTGAAAAAGGAAGGTTACATGTCTGAGTGTATAAGGCTCTGACTCTCTACAGCTACTTATACTTGAGGGGGCTATTCTAAGAGTGATGCTTGGAGAACTTGACGAATGCTGCATATCTGGGGGGGCACCCCAGGACTGGTCTTTGGAGTCAATTTGCTCCAGCTGCCTCTGAGCTCTAACAGATGTTCAACCTTCTTGAAATCTTCTCCTGACTCTTAAAAAAGCCTTCCCTCTGCACTCACGCACATGCTAAGGAGCATTGGTGCTCAAGGTCTGGCGGTCTTGCTTGTAAGAGCTGACACTTACATAACTCTGCTCGACTGTTTTAACTCAGTACCAGCCTGGTCTGTGAATGCAAGTTTTTGTCAGTGGTGGCTTCTAGTCTTGCTCTTAAAGCGTAAGGCGATCAAGAGACACAGGTGTGTTTGGTCTCACATTTCTCCCTTTCTGGAGCAGCATGCAGAAGTTTGTTCCATTTCCTGAGGATGCGTTTGGGTTTTGTTTACTTGCTCGCCTGGTTTCTACCCAGTAGATGAGGTTCTGCAGAAACCAAAGTAAAAAGCAATCTGAACAAGAAGGCCTGAGAGGTAAATAATTTTCATAATTGTGGAGGTGATAGAAGATGAAGTGGACATGTCATTTTGAAAAGAAAGGTCCACCGCTGAATCAGCACAGTGGAAATTTTTGAGCTGCCCCCTTGGCTCATTTTGACAAGCGTCTTACATTTCCTGTCAGCAGAGTCAATAAAGATTCTAAAATTCTGATTTGTTACAGAGTCATGTCTCCTTTTCAGGAGTATATTGGGCAGACAAAACCTGAATCAGTATATTTTAAACCTGTTCTGCTTGGAACACCATTCTACAGAGCACATACCACAAGCAGGCGTTTTGTCGGGCTTTAGACATGCTCAGCGAACAAGTTAGATGCTGTCCTTGTGCCCTAGCTGTTGCTGTGAGTGACAGTTCTGTACAGAAATTTAGTTTGCTGACATTCAAAAATGATGAATCTCATGTTGTTAAACTAGATATATAAAAAATACTTTGTGAAAAAAGAATTAAAGGCATGCCATTTAAAAAATTTTATAATTGAATTTATTGATGTGAGCTATTTTTAAACACTTTTATTGTTACAGCTGTTACTGAGTAAATAATTAAGCATCCATATGTATATCAAGGGTTTGTGTGTGTGTGTATGCTAAAAGAAAATAAACATGAATTTCTCATAAGACTATAGTAGATAAAATTTTTATTTATTTTTGTTTTATTAAGTGAGAGGCAGGGAGGCAGAGAGGCAGAGGAATAGACTCTTGCATGTGCTACCTACAGGGCAATGCTCTGTCAATATAGGTCTGCTGCTCTGTTGCTCGGCAACTGAGCTGACTGGGCATCAAACCTGGGACTTCCACAGGTTGGGCCGATGCTCCACCACTGAGCAAACTAGCCAGGACCTAAAAATTTTGATATAAACTTTTCCTTCTTCCCCTTACCTCAGAAACCAAGTTTTTCTGTACCTATAACCTTTATTGCCAAGTTTTAGGCAACAGTTTCCTATAAGCACTGTCTTTGGGGGAAGGTGAACTAATACTAAAACAAAAAAAGTCTATTGTGTTATTAAATATATAATTGGGTTGACAGCAGAAAGAGTAGTCTTGAAAATAAATACTTTGTGTTTGAAAGTGTCAGGCTTTTTTTTTAAATTAAATTTAAAGGGGTGACATTGATTAATGTCCTACCCACCCTCTCCCTGGGTAACCACTTAAAGATTTTTGAGAGTAGAAAAGTATCAGGACATAAAGTGTATTCTATAACAATAATTGGACAGAAAATGTGTGATGGTATAAAAGTTAGATTCCACACAACCTGAAGAAGTTACCAAATCGTTTCTGGTTGCAGTGATTTCTGGAGAAATGGGGAAGAGGACATCAAGTCAGTGCCAAAGTTATGAACCTCACTACGTAGAATTCCCACTGCCACACCATCCCAGAGCTAATGGTGAGTGGATGGTGGATGGCAGGTGGCAGATGACTATCCCAGGTAAGTTCCATTTGAAGAGAACACAGGAGACTTATACATTCCTTGTTGGTATGGAGTCACCGCAAAGAGGCACCTCACCTATGAAGTAGCCCAGGTAAATGAGGTGTCATGACAATGGCCTGGGGGCAGCTTCACAGAACTCTGGCACCAAGGGTGCTCACAGAAGAGCAGCTGAGGTGTCTTGAATCCCCAGGGAGGGGGAGAGCAGACAGAATTGAAGGGACCTGAGCTTGGGACACAGATGATGTGGCATGTGTACTCCTGGCTGTCACAAGACATGCTGGCATGGTGGGTATCACAGGGGTCTCAAACTCGTGGCCCGTGGGCCGCATGCAGCCCGCCGAACAATTTTGTGTGGCCCGCAGACTAATCCACGGGCTTACTTAATTTTATCCAAAATATTTTGAACTTCGTGGATTAGTCTGCGGGCCGCACAAAATTGTTCGGCGGCCCGCATGCGGCCTGCAGGCCATGAGTTTGAGACCCCTGACAGGGGAAGAAGAGACAAACTAATAAAGATGAAGGATGGGAATGGACCAGGCAACAGCAACCCCAATAGTCCTGGATGACAGGGCATGCCACCCTCTCTCCTCACCCTTCTTATAGTCAGGGAAGGGAGAGGGAAATAGAATGTGAGTATTTACCAAAAAGATACTGAGTCTTAATGGAGAAGAAACAGACCAGGTTAAGTTTTCCACAACAGAGTAAAACAAGGACTAAGAAAAGTTCAGCAATGAAGATACACTCACATTTCATCTTGGCACACATGAATTTGTAACACAATATGCTTGCGATAGTAGACATAACATCTCTTCCCTCCACAGCTAGGATTTTGTTAGAGTTGTATCTGAGCATGGAGCTAATTGATCTCTAAGCTGACATGTTGACAATAGGAGCCACAGTCACTTAATTTGTAGTTGAGCTGCAATAGAAGTTGACAAACAAATTGAACAATGGACAATATTCCTAGTTAACAGAGGAAATAGACTACATAGAATATACATATAGGGTGGGGCAAAAAGAGGTTTATAGTTGTTTATATGGAAAATAAGACAATAATTAATGAATAATATGACAAGAATAAACTCTTTTACATACAGCAGTAAACTAACTTTTGACATACCCTGTATATAATATGTATACAATGTTATATGTATTATCTCTCTCTACATATATAATATATATCACCCATATATATTCAATGACTGATGTGATTTCTGTTTGTAGTGAGGAAACAAATCACATCAGTGGCCAGGCTAAATATATGCATTTTGTGAGTAAGTTGGAAATTTTTAGTGAGTGCAAAGTGACTTTGGGCCCTCTCTGCCAAGCTGATGCCTGGCGTGAGTATGTCATTCATGTGCCTAGATCAATATAAATATGGATACCCCTGCATGAATTAGGCAGGGAAAGTGGGACAATTTGACAGCCCCTTGCTGAGCACAGCAGCTCTTGCCCCCCCCCCAAGGGTCTGAATAGTCAAGTGCAGCCCTGATGGATGACCAGGAGGAAAACACAGCCAGGCCAATGCAGATGCTTTAGAGGCCTTTGCTTGACAGACTGAAGCCTGTTTGTCATCTGGGCTGTCACCTATCAGAGTTTTATATTGGATCTTGCTATAGGATGTTACACAACCTCCTGGCTCACAACAGCCCCAGTGGAATGGAACGGGGGTGGGACAGCATGGAGTAGCAGGGGGGTGTGGGACAGAGGAGAAGGACCTGCTATCCTTCTTTTTAATAGATTCTGTGTCCCCAGCACTGCCATGCTTAAACACACAAGCAGAGAATGGAGACGCTTGCTCTTTAAGGGCTGTGTCAATCAAGAGAAGAAAATTAATTATGGCAAAGCTGGGAGCAGAGCAGGAGAGAATGAAGCAGGTTGTCTGCAGGGCCTGGACATTTGAGATAGTGCCCTGGGAAATGCAGGGGCTCATCTCCAGTTCTGTCCCTGATCTACATGATTGACATTCCCCCTCCCCCACACCACTTACCAACTGAAGGCCGATAATTGAGCTCAATTCTTCCCTTCTGGGAAGGGATGTAGGTGCAGTTCCACAAGACTACAGCAGCCCCCTTTATCTGTGGTTTTGCTTTCTGCAGTTTCAGTTACCTGGAGTGAACCACAGTATGAAAATATGAAAAGGACAATTTCAGAAATAAACAATTCATAAATTTAAATTGTGCTCTGATTAGCATGATGACATCCCACGCAGTCCTGCTCTGTCTCGTCCGGGGTTCAATCACCCTTCTGCCCAGCGTCTGCATGCTGCACACACTTCCTGCTCATTAGTCACTCCGTAGCTCTCTTCGTTATCAGATTGTCATGGATCACAGTGCTTGTGTTCAAGTAACCCTTAACATAATTAATAATGACCCCAAAGCTACTCACATAACTTTTATTACAATATGTTATTACCATTGTTGTATTTTACCATTAATTGTTGTTAATCTCTTACTATGCCTCATTTATAAATTAAACTTTATCATAAGGGGGCATGTATAGGAAAAAGCACAGTATATAGAGGGTTTGGTACTATCCATGGTTTCAGGCATCTGCTGGGGACTTGGAACATAGCTCCTGCAGATAAGAAGGGACTACTGTATGATATGAGATGAAACATTTACATATTGGAAACCATGTAATGGTAAGAGCTTTATAGATGTCCTCTGGACATAGTGTCACTGGTTTCATTCATATATTCTTCCAAGTAGGACATAGCCCTTTACTGGCCTTTCAAGTGGGAAGAGGTTAGTTAAGTCAAGCAAAAGGCATTCAGAGCATAACCACTACCAGTGGGCATAGCCCTGAAAATACATGTGTAAAGTTTGGTGATAAGTTTTACTTTAGAGGCTTTAGGTGATCTGTCTGTTTTAAAGAATCCTGATGTAAGATTGAAAATTTTTATTGTGATGGGATGAATCACACTGTGCTCCCTGAATTATCTGTTCTGTAAGCTTGGAACTGTGCATATTAAGGTGTTCTTACCTTACATACATTAATTACTCACATACTGCTGAGCCATTGAGGATAAGAGCAGAAAATGAGACTTTGAATATAAGTCTTCCCAAAATCATTATTATCTAACTAAAAGGAAGAGCCTTGTTAATAGCTTAAGGAGCTGTTTGAAAATGTGTTCAATGTTCATACATTTGTGGTCATCACCCTTGTGTTATGTAGGGGTGACTACATTCCAAGACATGACAGGTTATATATAAGGTACACATAATCTATAGTTGCACATTATATGAATTGATTGTTGAGGCTGCTATAATTGAGCCCTAATATGGTGGCAGCTATGACAACAGAAGAGCAGGTATGGCTGGCAACACCCACTATACTATTTATAAAGGGACAGTAATGATTTCCCTTGTTAAATCCCTTCCCACACTAACTCTGGGTTTGCCCATGCAACTTGCGCTGGCAAACAAGACAATAACAAATATCACAGAAGCAGAAATGTGAAAATTGTCTGTTTTGTGGCTTGCCCTCTCTGCTGCTCTGGTGAATTCTGTGACTACTACCATAAGAAGGAGCCCAGGCAAGCTTGTTGGATAACAAGAAAAATGTACACAAGTCTTCTTTATTGCTCCCCACAGATATCATCAACCAACAAGTAAGGAAAGCCAAGCTAGAACATATTGCCCTAACCTAGGGGTAGTCAACCTTTTTATACCTACCGCTCACTTTTGTATCTCTGTTAGTAGTAACATTTTCTAACCACCCTCCAGTTCCACAGTAATGGTGATTTATAAAGTAGGGAAGTAACTTTACTTTATAAACTTTATAAAGCAGAGTTACAGCAAGTTAAGCATATAATGATAATTACTTACCAAGTATTTTATGTCAGATTTTCGCTAAGTTTGGCAGAATAAATCTTTATAAGGCAACTTACTATAGTTAAATCTATCTTTTTATTTATACTTTGGTTGCTCTGCTACTGCTCACCATGAAAGCTGGAACGCCCACTAGTGGGCAGTAGGGACCAGGTTGACTACCACTGCGCCTAACCAATACACCAGCTGATCACAATGATCAAACAAACCCTCCCATACAAGAACTGCCTGGACAACTCATCAGAAATCATGAGAAAAAAAAAGTACTTGTTTAAAGCCACAGTTATGTTTGGGGTGAACTTGTTATGCAGCAAAAACTAATTAAACATCAGTTAACAGGAAGTTACCAGTTTATTTGTGTAAGTGGGGAAGGGCATTGTCTTGATGACTTAGGCACCAACACTGTGTAACCCATCAATAAATTGATTATATAATGGAAGATTTATAAACTAAAGAATTTATTAAGAAAAGCTCACATAAGATGATAACTGAATTATACAGAGGTTTATTAAGTAGCTAACTTAGCTACAGATATCAATAATCAAAATATTTATAACCCAGGTGTGATGCTCTATCACAAAGGGATTAGCACATTCTTGTAGCTATAGATAGCTACAGGCAAAGTCTCAGAGTCGGTCCCTTTTTCTCAGCTTCCCCTCGGGCTCCACATTTGTCCCTGCAGGCTGGCCCTCATCTGATGCACTAACTCCGTAAGTCTCCAGAGCAGGTTGGTTATGAGTGTGCCACAGTATTGCTTCAGTATTTAATTTAGTCCAATTTACATCGTTTCAAGCATTTTTTTTAAGCTGTGGCTGCTTTCATTATGTCATTGATCATTTTTTTTCAACTACTTCTACATTTTCATGTGTACATCTACACATGGCAGAGCACTGTGTGTGACATTGACTTCAGTACTGTTGGGGAACATCATTCTATTTTAACCCTCTGTATTTTATATTTAACATATAGTATTGATACATGCTGGCCATACCTTTCCTGACCTTCACCAACAGTGGAGCCATACTCATTTGCATGATATTTTTGTGGGCCATTTGTACCCACTTCTCAGTGCTGGGATATCCCCATCTTAGTCAGTTCAGGTTGCTATCAAAAGTACCATGCACAGAGTGGTTTAAACAACAAATGAGTATTTCTTATGGTTCTGAAGGCTTTGAACTCCAAGATCAAGGCACTGGCAAACCTGGTGCACAGTGGGAGTCTTTGTCCTGGTTTGCAGACAGTTCTTTTCCTTGCATTTCATGGGAAGAAGAGAGCAAGCTCCCGTCTCTTTCTCTTTATAAGGTCACAGATCCCATCAAAGGAACTCTAATGATCTCATCTAAACTCAATTACCTCCAAAAAGTTCCACCTCTTAACATTATCTCATTGGGGGTTTGAGTTTCAACATATAAATTTGGGGGGGACACAAACATGCAACCCATACATGCCCTTTAGTAATTTTGTTACTTGGACCACTTCTGCACAATGATCTGGGGCCATTTGCATGTCAGGCAACCTCCAGGTCCTTGACTTACCCAGGAAAGATTTCAAGGACAAATCAGAGTGAGAATAAAGCAGGTTTTATTCAAGTAAAGAAAGAGAAAGAGGCCAGAGTGCAGGCACCACCGTGAAAAAAAACAGAAAGTACTCACCACAGGCCAACTCAAGAGTAAGGCAAACATATGGTTGGCTAGTTCTTGAGATACTACGTGTTTTCAAGGGTGGGGGTTGTCTCCAAGCTCTGTGATGCCAAATTCTGATTCTGCCTTCTGTTGGGAAGAGGCCTTGTTGTTGTGACTTCCATGACCCCTGACTACCCCAGGGGTTTCCTGCTGTTAACTTTTTCCCTTTGATCATGCTGGGAGTTGGGAGCCCTGGTGAGAAGATGTCTGCTCCTACTTCCTCACTCCACTTGTCAAATTTTTTCCTTTTTTCTGTCTCAATTTGTCCCCTAAACTTAATTTTGGACTTCCTGAAAGTTGAAGGAACTCTTCTCTGCCTATGTGGCTATGTGGTCATTCACTTCTGTGAATGCTGTTCTGATCATGCTGACCAACTCAGTCACAATGAAAATACCCATTACTGGTCAACTTGAACCCTCTAGGAACAGTATTAGCTACACAATGAAGGCTACCACCTCTGCCTTCTCTCTGTCTGTCTCTCGCTCTCTCTCTCTTTTCCAACATGAAAGTCAGAAACTAACGTACCTCTTCCTTATCTCTCTTAGATTCACTTTTATTCTAATTATTATTAATTTCAATTATTAATAACTCTTTGGTCAATTAATTTTCTATTCTCTTAACCCACTGGGCAGGCTGTGCTTCTTGTCCTTTTCATTTGTGAAAGCCAATGATCAGATCAGATTGTTGCAATAACCCTTTTGTGATGGTTAATTCTATGTGTCAAATTGACTAGGTCAAGAGGTGCCCAGCCATTTGATTAAACATAGTCTAGGTGTGTCTGGGAGGGTGTTTTTGGATGAAATTAACATTTGAATCTGCAGACTGAATAAAGCAGATGGCCCTCCCAGTGTGGTTGAGCCTCATCCAATCAGTTAAGGCTCAAATAGAATGAAAAGCCAGACCCTGCGGCAAGTAAGGAGCTACTTCTGCAGGACTGTTAAACTGAGACATCAGTTTTTTCCTGCCTTCAGGCTTGAACTTATAGCATTGGCTCTCCCGAGTCTCTAGCTTGCAGATGGCAGGTCTTGGGACTTCTCGGTCTCCATAATCACATGAGCTGTTCCTTATAATAAATCTAATCTCTTTCTACACACACACACACACACACACACACACACACACACACACACACACTCTTTCTTCTGGCTCTATTTCTCCAGAGAACCCTAACTAATACATCTTTTAAGAAGCTGTCTAACTCAAAAGCAAACAGATGACCTTTTTTATTTTCATTTTTTCCTTTTCTTCTGTAAAAAATGATGCTTCTCGTATGGTTGTAGACTGAAACATAAATAAATGGTCATGATAATATACATGCTCCGAGTCATGCATTCAGATCATTACTATTCTATAAGAAACTGTCAACTAACATTCTAAAATTCTTTAATTCTTTTTTCTGACCTAAGATAAGTGAATTTTACTGAAATTTGACTTGAGAAGACATTAACCTGGAAACGGGCGCTCCTTTCGTGAGCTATTTATTAATAGAATTGGGAAAGAAATACAATTGCTCTGGCCTGACCAGGCAATGGTACAGTGGACAGAGCATTGTACTGGGACACAGAGGACCCAGGTTCGAAACCCTGAGGTTGCTCAACCCCGAGGTTGAGCGTGGTCTCATCTGGTTTGAGTAAGGCTCACCAGCTTAAGCCCAAGACTGCTGGCTTAAGCAAGGGGTTACTCAGTTTACTGTAGCCCCCCCCCCCCACATCAAGGCACATACGAGAAAGCAATCAATGAGAAACTAAGGTGTTGTAGTGAAGAACTGAAGCTTCTCATCTCTCTCCCTTCCGGTCTGTCTGTCCCTATCTGTCCCTCTCTCTGTCTCTGTCACAAAAAAAAGAAAGAAAAGAAAAAGAAGAAGAAATACAACTGCTATGAAGTCAACAGCGGAAAGCAGTGGTGGAATTCAGCCAGTTTGCACCAGTTCAGCAGAACCAATACCTAATTTTTTGTTGGGTTCAGAGAACTCGTTGTTAAGATGGCACTTGTAATAGAAGTTGTTCTAAGGTGGGTGCCTGGACAGCCACCCAATGTGGAAATCACAAATTTACATTCCTTACTCTTTTTTAACGTTCATCTGCTCAACAGCATATTTTAAGTGCCTGCAGTATTATTCATTCTGTCCATAGATGAAAAAAAATTGCAAGTGAGGACACTAACCAAGAAACAATGTGGAAATATCTTAAATAACAGTTTTATTTTTTTGTCAGGTATTATTTAATATTTTTCATTACTATTTTACAACTCTTTCTTATAACATATTCTAGTTTTATATACCTCTTTTACTGTTCTTATTTAAGTGTGAAATGCATGAAATAATAAACTACTTTTCAGTACATCATTGTTTTATATTGTACTTAAAACGGTCATTAGGGCAGAGGACCAGTTGTTAAGTTATTTGAATCCCACCACTGGTGGAAAGCGGTTAATGTAGAGAGGGGCAGAGGTTAATGTGAGAATGAAGTATGCTTGAGGGGAAACTTAATTTGACCCCTTTTGACCCCCTTATTCTGGGCTGTGCTCTGGGGGAAAGAAATTTAAGTCAGGGTAACCTGCAGTGAAAACTGAGTGCTGCCATTGAGTTGGGCTTGGGTGATTTAGAAATAGAGAGTTTAATCTGAGAATGGGGGCAGGTCTTGTGCAGGATAAACCATACTTTTGGGGTGCTAAGGGGGTAGACAGAAACAGCTCCAGGCTTTCGGGCTTGAGAGGATAGAGAAATAAGAGGTTCTGAGCAGCTAGTGCAGATGTAGAAGGAAAACTAAGCCAACTGACTTGAATATTACAAACTTATACTCCTGTGATTTTTCTTTTGTGCACAATTCTACCCCAAGACTCTCTGCTACTCTAGTACAAAGTTTGTGTCTACTTAATCATCTGATGTGCCAGAAAGGACTAGGTGGGAGTCAAGCGGGAAAATCCACGCCCACAGCAGGAAAGTGGGCTGCAGACTTGGAGGACAGGCTGGCTTCACAGATTTTTAAACACGTTTTAAGAGCTGTGTCCTAATGGATGCTGAGGACCCATTCTACATCGTATTTGCCGAGTTGCCTTAACTTTGGGTCTTTAAAGAAAAGGGCATTAGGAGAAGAGAGTTGCTTCTTCTGGACACGGGGGATTTCCTGATCTTAGGGGTACAGTGAAGGGAGCAAAACTTTTTTAGAAACTGGGCTCCTGATGCTAGCCTTTTCTGTTTCTTTTTCCACTCACATCTAGCAGTCTCTCAGCTGTTTCATATTTGGGTGCAATGTGGAAATATCGGGAAATCCCACTAGTAGAGCTGTCTGCAGTCAGGAGCTTTGTGTCAAGCCCGCTCATGGTTTCCATCTTCAAAACATCACTGTATGGCTGAGAAGGCACTTGGGGAGGGGGCATGCTAGTGTAATAAGAGGGGAAAGGAAGCGAACAGCTTTACTTCAGTGCCTCCTGGGAGTGCTTCAGGAGCCCTGGGTGGAAGAGAGCAGTTGAGCAAGAGGCAGCTGGGACCGGCAGGGTGATCAATGATAGCCCGAGTGCCTTTGGGCTGGTGTTACTCCCTGACAGGCCTGTCACACCTCTGCACCTGCAAAGGGGTTTGCTTTTCCCTGGTTAGTTAGCCCATCAAGGCAGATTCCCTCTTTGCAGTCGGGTGTTTAAGTATATATATATATATATGTATACTTGGGACTTCTCAGTCTCCATAATCATATGAGCTGTTCCCTATAATAAATCTAATCTCTTTTTACACACACACACACACACACACACACACACACACACACACACACACACTCTTTCTTCTGGCTCTGTTTCTCCAGAGAACCCTTTCTCTTTATATATTAATATATATAAAGAGAAATGTATTCTAAAGGTAGAACAAGAAAAGAGGATAAGCATCCAGATTTTGCAGAGCTCTTCTGTAAGCATGGAGTAGCTTGGCCTCCCTGGACATCTTTTTATTTTCTTTCTTTCTTTTTTTTTTTTTTTTTTGTTCAGTGAGAGGAGGGGAGGCAGAAACACAGACTCCCATATGTGCCCCACTGGGATCCACACAACAAGCCCACAAGGGGGCAATGCTCTGTCCATCTGGGCATTGCTCTGTTGCTCAGTAACCGAGCTCTTTTTAGCACCTGAGGCAGAGGCCATGGAGCCATCCTCAGTGCCCAGGGCCAACTTGCTCCAATTGAGCCATAGATACAGGAGAAGGAGAAAGAGAGAGAGAAGGAGAAAGAGAGAAGTTAGAGGGGGAAGGGTGAAGAAGTAGATGGGCACTTCTCCTGTGTGCCCTGACCAGAATCAAATCTGGGACATTCACACACCAGGCTGATGCTCTACCGCTGAGACAACTGGCCAGGGCCCTCCCTGGACATCTAGATCTCTTAGGTTCAGGAGGCAGCAGTTCTATTATTCCAGGCTTGCTTATTCCCAACTCACAGCATTATAATGTGTTTTCGGATTAAGTAACTTCTGAGATCCTATAAACTAATGTTGGTTTCTTGGTATGAGATTCTTTGAATGATTATGTCTTGCAACATGTCGATAAATATTAAGCCAAGAAAATTGTGTGTAAGAATGTGGGTAGGTAATGCTTAATTTTTGGAAAAGCCCAGGATAAAAGAGTTAAAGAGTGGTTTACTGCAATATAATTAACAACCTTTACTATACTAGCACATAGTTCAGTGTTTCTAAAGCATGTTTGTCCAAAACCTTCAATAAAAAAGACACACACACAGACTCACACACGTTTCATCAAACAATATTTACCCTTACTATATGTAATGACCTCTGATATCTTTTATTCTAATTTATTTTTTTAAAATGTTCATTGCAACCTACTTAATTTCATGTCTTATTCATTAATTATTCATTATCTGCAACTGGAAAAACTGGCATAGTACAAATTCTTACAAGGGGGCATATTATTTTATATTTCCCCAATTTATTTGATCAAAGAATGCTTTTTGATGGAGAGAGTATCTTACATAACTAGTGTTCCAAGGAATATGCTTTTGGATATGCTGAGCTAGCTAGTTCAATCACTTCTTTCTGAAGCTTGGGATTGAGGACCAAAATCAGGACATGACTTCTCAAAGTCACACAACAAATTAGTGGTGCCAAATCCAGATGCTCTGATTCCTGAATTGGTATGCTTTTTTATTTTTATTTATTTTTAATTAATTTTTAATTTATTGCGTTAACATGGATTCAGATGTCCTACTCAATATAACACCTTCACCCCCAACCACATGCCCCCATTATTACCCCTTTGTCCCCTTCCTGCTAACTACTTCCCCTTCTTCCCTCTGGGATTTGCTGTCCTATTATCTGTACCTATGTGTTATGTAAATATAATTTCACTAATCCCTCACCTTCTCTGATCCTGTCCCCTCATCCCCCTTCCCTCTGACAGCTGTCCCTCTGCTCCCTGTGACCCCGCCTCTGCCTCTATTCTGTCCTTCAGTTCACTTTGTTCATTAGATTCCATATATAAATGGGGGGGAGAGGAAGGGAACAAAGAAAACCAGATAGAAGGTGACGGAAGACAATTTGACTTTGGGTGATGGCTATGCAACATAATTAAATGTCAAAATAATCTGGAGATGTTTTCTCCAAACATATGTACCCTGATTTATCAATGTCACTCCACTAAAATTAATAATAATAAAATAAAAAAGTAAAAAAAGGTTCCATATATAAGTGGATCATATGATATTGTTCTTTCACTGCCTGGCTTATTTCAGTTAGCATAATAATCTCCAGGTCCATTTATGCCATTGCAAAAGATAAGATTTTCTTCTTTTTCATGGCCACGTAGTATTCCATTGTGTACATATATCATAGCTTTTTAATCCACTCGTGCACAGATGGATACTTGGGCTTTTTCCAGATCTTGGCTTTTGTAAATAATGCTGCAATAAACATGGAGTGCATATTTTTTTTTGAATCAGTGTTTTGAGATTCTTAGGATATATTCCTTAAAGTGGGATAGCTGGATCAAATGGCAGTTCTGTTTTTAATTTTTTGAGGAAACGCCATACTATACATATTTTCCACAGTGGCTGCACAAGTGTGCATTCACACCAGCAGTGCAGGAGGGTTCCCTATTTTCCACACCCTCACCAGCATTTATTGAGTGTTGATTTGTTATTGAGCGCCATACTGAAAGGTGTGAGGTGGTATCTTATTAAGGTTTTAATTTGCATTTCTCTGATGATTAGTGATATTGAACATTTTTTCATATGCCTATTGGACATCTGAATGACCTCTTTGGAGAAATGTCTATTCAGTTCCTTTGCCCCTCTTCCTGGCTGACTTCTTAGAATAGCCCAATCTCCATGGGGTAGAGCAGGAAAGACTCCCAAGGGTGGAGCAGTTGCTTTTTCTCAAGCTGATGCCAGTCAGGGGAGAATGCTTCACCCAATAAGGATGACGATTGCAGTATTGAAGAATGACTTAGAACAGGGGTTCAGGTGGCCATCCACCCGGGTCTTTCCCCAGGCCACCAACTTCACACTCTCCTCATGCAACTCTAGTCCTCTCAGCCCTCCCTCTGCTGGAGCCCTGGGTAAGTGGCTGTGAATAAGATGTTCTGTGCAGGCCCTTTAAGACAGAGCCTATGTTTCTGAGAGCTCTGTCTCTTTCTCATAGATAGAAACCTGGCTCTTTTCACCTCCAAATGCTGGGTGGCTGCCTCTTCTAGGCTCTGGGACTCTAGGCTGGGGCTCTGGTCCTGGGGCTGAGAACCTACACCTCTCAGGGCGACCCTCCCTACAGTGAGAACCCCTCTGGACCCTCAGCTGCTGCCTGCTCCTGGGAGCAGGGCAGTGCTTTCCATGTCTCCGCCCTTTCTACTAGTCTCAGTATGGTTTCTTCTGTGATCCTTGGTTACAGACTCCTCTTTTTTTAGTCCAAAGTTGGTTTTTCAAAATGATTGTTCTTAAATTAACTTGTAACTCAATTTGGTCTTGGGAGGTGGCAGTCAGAATGTCTGCCTACTTTGTCACCATCTTGGAATCTCCTGGTTTGCTTTTTTAATATCATGATACCACTCTATTGTTGTTTTGAAAATCAAATGTAATCCAAGTAAAACCCATACCCCAGGGAAGGCAATGATTATGACTATTACCATCAGAAACAAGTCAATCAACACCAATTGATACCTCCCAGATACAGGATAATGGAGGAAGAGGCACGAGGTCATTAAGACATCATTTCTTCACTTTATTTCTTTTTTTTTTTTATAAATTTTTATTAATGTTAATGGGATGACATTAATAATTCAGGGTACATATATTCAAAGAAAACATGTCTAGGTTATCTTGTCATTAAATTATGTTGCATACCCCTCGCCCAGAGTCAGATTGTCCTCCGTCACCCTCTATCTAGTTTTCTCTGTGCCCCTCCCCCTCCCCCCAACTCTCTCCTTCCCTTCCTCCTGCGTCCTCCCTCCCCCACTCCTGGTAACCACCACACTCTTGTCCATGTCTCTTAGTCTCGTTTTTATGTTCCACCAATGTATGGAATCATGTAGTTCTTGTTTTTTTCTGATTTACTTATTTCACTCCGTATAATGTTATCAAGATCCCACCATTTTGCTGTAAATGATTTGATGTCATCATTTCTTATGGCTGAGTAGTATTCCATAGTGTATATGTGCCACATCTTCTTTATCCAATCTTCTATTGAAGGGCTTTTTGGTTGTTTCCATGTCTTGGCCACTGTGAACAGTGCTGCTATGAACATGGGGCTACATGTGTCCTTACGTATCAATGATTCTGAGGTTTTGGGGTATATACCCAGTAGAGGGATTGCTGGGTCATAAGGTAGTTCTATTTGCAGTTTTTTGAGGAACCACCATACTTTACTCCATAGTGGTTGTACTACTTTACATTCCCACCAACAGTGTATGAGGGTTCCTTTTTCTCCACAGCCTCTCCAACATTTGTTATTACCCGTCTTGTTGATAATAGCTAATCTAACAGGGGGGAGGTGGTATCTCATTGTAGTTTTGATTTGCATTTCTCTAATAACTAATGAAGCTGAGCATCTTTTCATATATCTGTTGGCCATTTGTATTTCTTCCTGGGAGAAGTGTCTGTTCATGTCCTCTTCCCATTTTTTTTATTGGATTGTTTGTTTGTTTGTTGTTGAGTTTTATGAGTTCTTTGTAAATTTTGGATATTAGGCCCTTATCTGAGCTGTTGTTTGAAAATATCAGTTCCCATTTAGTTGGCTGTCTGTTTATTTTGATATCAGTTTCTCTTGCTGAGCAAAACCTTTTTATTCTGATGTAGTCCCATTCATTTATCTTTGCCTTCACTTCTCTTGCCATTGGAGTCAAGTTCATAAAATGTTCTTTAAAACCCAAATCCATGAGTTTAGTACCTATGTCTTCTTCTATGTACTTTATTGTTTCAGATCTTATATTTAGGTCTTTGATCCATTTTGAATTAATTTTAGTACACGGGGACAGGCTGTAGTCGAGTTTCATTCTTTTGCATGTGGCTTTCCAGTTTTCCCAACACCATTTGTTGAAGAGGCTTTCTTTTCTCCATTTTGTGTTGTTGGACCCTTTATCAAAGATTATTTGACCATATATATGTGGTTTTATTTCTAGGCTTTCTATTCTGTTCCATTGGTCTGAGTGTCTATTTTTCTGCCAATACCATGCAGTTTTGATTATTGTGGCCCTATAATATAGTTTAAAGTCAGGTATTGTAATGCCCCCAGCTTCATTCTTTTTCCTTAGGATTGCTTTGGCTATTCGGGGTTTTTTATAGTTCCATATAAATCTTATGATTTTTTGTTCCATTTCTTTAAAAAATGTCATAGGAATTTTTATGGGAATTGCATTAAATTTATATATTCCTTTGGGTAATATGGCCATTTTAATTATATTTATTCTTCCTATCCAAGAACAAGGAATATTTTTCCATCTCATTGTGTCTTTTTCTATTTCTCTTAGCAATGCCTTGTAGTTTTCTTTACATAGGTCCTTTACATTCTTTGTTATGTTTATTCCTAGGTATTTTATTTTTTTTGTTGCAATCGTGAAGGGGATTGTTCTTTTGAGTTCGTTTTCTAATGTTTCATTGTTGGCATATAGAAAGGCTATGGACTTTTGTATGTTAATTTTGTATCCTGCGACCTTACTGTATTGGTTTATTGTTTCTAGTAATCTTTTTGTGGAGTCCTTTGGGTTTTCGATGTATAGGATCATATCACCTTTACTTCTTCTTTTCCGATATGGATGCCTTTTATTTCTTTGTCTTGTCTGATTGCTCTGGCCAGAACTTCTAGCACCACGTTAAATAAGAGTGGAGAGAGTGGACACCCCTGTCGTGTTCCTGATTTAAGGTGGAAAGTCCTCAGTTTTACGCCATTTAATATGATGTTGGCTGATGGTTTATCATATATGGCCTTTATCGTGTTGAGATATTTTCCTTCTATACCCATTTTGTTGAGAGTCTTAAACATAAAATTGTGTTGTATTTTATCAAAAGCCTTTTCTGCATCTATTGATAAGATCATTTGGTTTTTGTTCTTTGTTTTGTTGATATGGTGTATTATGTTAACTGTTTTACGTATGTTGAACCATCCTTGAGATTCTGGGATGAATCCCACTTGATCATGATGTATTATTTTTTTAATATGTTGTTGTATTCGATTTGCTAGTATTTTGTTTAGTATTTTAGCATCTGTATTCATTAGAGATATTGGTCTGTAGTTTTCTTTTTTTGTGCCATCCTTGCCAGGTTTTGGTATGAGGGTTATGTTGGCCTCATAAAATGTGTTTGGAAGTATTGCTTCTTCTTCAATTTTTTGGAAGACTTTGAGTAGAATAGGAACCAAGTCTTCTTTGAATGTTTGATAGAATTCACTAGTATAACCATCTGGGCCTGGACTTTTATTTTTGAGGAGGTTTTTAATAGTTTTTTCTATTTCCTCCCTGCTGATTGGTCTGTTTAGGCTTTCTGCTTCTTCATGACTCAGTTTAGGAAGGTTGTATTGTTCTAGGAATTTATCCATTTTTTCTAGATTGTTGTATTTGGAGGCATATAGTTTTTCATAGTATTCTACAATAATTCTTTGTATATCTATGATGTCTGTGGTGATCTCTCCTCTTTCATTTTAGATTTTATTTATTTGAGTCCTGTGTCTTTTTTCCTTGGTGAGTTTTGCCAAGGGTTTGTCGATTTTGTTGATCTTTTCAAAGAACCAGCTCCTTGTTTTATTGATTTTTTCTATAGTTTTTCTGTTGTCTATTTTGTTTATTTCTGCTCTGATTTTTATTATCTCCTTTCTTCGGCTGGCTCTGGGTTGTCTTTGTTCTTCTTTTTCTAGTTCCTTAAGGTGTGAAGTTAAGTGGTTTACTTCGGCTCTCTCTTGTTTGTTCATATAGGCCTGAAGTGATATGAACTTTCCTCTTATTACTGCTTTTGCTGCATCCCAGAGATTCTGATATGTCGTATTTTCATTTTCATTTGTCTGTATATATGTTTTGATCTCTGCGCTTATTTCTTCTTTGACCCATTCATTTTTTAGAAGTATGTTGTTTAGTTTCCACAATTTTGTGGGATTTTCCCCCTCTTTTTTACAGTTGAATTCTAGTTTCAAGGCTTTATGATCAGAGAATATGCTTGGCACAATTTCAATTTTTCTAAATTTGCTGATATTGTCTTTGTGGCCCAACATATGGTCAATTCTTGAGAATGTTCCATGTACACTAGAGAAAAATGTATACTCTGTCGCTTTGGGATGAAGTGTCCTGTAGATGTCTATCATATCCAGGTGTTCTAGTATTTCATTTAAGGCCACTATATCTTTATTGATTCTCTGTTTGGATGACCGATCTAGAGCCGTCAGCGGTGTATTGAGGTCTCCAAGTATGATTGTATTTTTGTCAGTTTTTGTTTTAAGGTCAATAAGTAGCTGTCTTATATATTTTGGTGCTCCTTGGTTTGGTGCATATATATTAAGAATTGTTATGTCTTCTTGATTCAGTGTCCCCTTAGCCATTATGAAATGACCATTTTTGTCTCTGAGTACTTTTTCTGTCTTGTAGTCAGCATTATTAGATATGAGTATTGCTACACCTGCTTTTTTTGGGGTGTTGTTTGCTTGGTGTATTGTTTTCCAGCCTTTCACTTTGAATTTGTTTTTATCCTTGTTGCTTAGATGAGTTTCTTGTAGGCAGCATATAGTTGGATTTTCTTTTTTAATCCATTCTGCTACTCTGTGTCTTTTTATTGGTAAGTTTAATTCATTTACATTTAGTATAATTATTGACACTTGTGGGTTCCCTATTGCCATTTTATATATTGCTTTCTGTTAGTTTTGTATCTTGTTTGATTCTTCTCTTTTGTTTTTCTATCATTTGTCTTTGTTTGTTTGTATTCCATACTTCTTTCCTCTGTTGCTACCTTTTTTAAGTCAAGTGTTTTTGTGGTGGTTTTTTCAAGGGTGGTTACCATTAAGTAATGAAAAGGGTACCTACCATATTCATTGTAGTACCCTTTCTTATGAGTATTTCTGCGCTTCATCGTCCTTTGCTACTGTTAATCTTCATCCTTTCTCCCCTTTTTTTTCTTTTGTTGTCACAGTTTAAGTTTGGTTTTATTGTTTTCTTGGTGGAGCTGTTACTTATGGTTATGTTTTCTTTTGTTCTTTGAATCTGGTTGGAAAACCCCCTTTAGTATTTCCTGGAGTGGGGGCTTTCTAATGATAAATTCTCTAATCTTTTCTGTATTTGTGAATAGTTTTATATCTCCTTCGTACTTGAAGGATAGCTTTGATGGGTATAGTATTCTTGGCTGAAAGTTCCTCTCTTTCAGGGCTTTAAATATTGGGGTCCACTCTCTTCTAGCTTGTAGAGTTTCTGCTGAGAAATCTGATGATAATCTAATAGGCCTTCCTTTATATGTTGTATTCTTCTTTTCCCTGGCTGCCTTGAGAATTTTTTCTTTGTCATTGGTTTGTGTCATCTTCATTATGATGTGCCTTGGAATGGGTTTGTTGTGGTTAAGAAAACTCTGTGTTCTGTTTACTTCTTGTATTTGAGGCTTTACTTCTTTCCACAGGCTTGGGAAGTTCTCATCTATTATTTGTTTGAGTATATTCTCCATTCCATTTTCTTTCTCTTCTCCCTCTGATATACCTATTATTCTTATGTTATTCTTTCTGATGGAGTCAGACAATTCCTGTAGGGCTTTCTCGTTTTTTATTATTTTTGAGTCTCTTTCTTCTTCTCTCTGTTGTGCCTCAAGTTGCTTGTCTTCTATTTCACTGATCCTATCTTCTATCTGGGCTGTTAGCTAAGCTTGTTACCTCATTTTTCAGCTCTTGAATTGAGTTTTTCATTTCTGTTTGATTTGTTTTTATAGTTTCAATTTCCTTGGTAATATATTCTTTGTGATCATTGAGTTGTTTTCTGATTTCCCTAAATTGCCTTTCTGTGTTTTCTTGTATATCTCTGAGTGTTTTTAAGATTTCTATTTTAAATTCTCTGTCATTTGGCTCCAAAGCTTCCAATATGTTAAATCTTTTCTCCATAGATTTTTCCACATTTATTTGTGTTACCTCTCTGTCTTTTGTATCCATAATGTTTGATTTTCTGTTTCTTATTGGCATCTGAAGGTGGTCTTGATGATAGTGTTAATTAGAATTAATAAAAAATAAAAAGGAAAAAAAAGAAAAAGAAAGAAAAAAGGAAAACACTCCACAAAAAAAGTAATAATTTATTATTTCCCCCTTTTTTCTTTCTTCTCTTCCCCTCCTCTCACCTCCTTAGGGAAATATCGTGATGACCTGTGAATTATATTATGCTAAATGGAACAAAAACTGCCTATAATGGAGGGCCTGATTTGGGGTGAAGAGTTCAAGGGGCAAAAAAGGGAGTAGGGACCTACTAAATACAAAAAAAGAAAAAGAAAAAAGGAGAAAATCTTAGACAAGCATAAAATGATTTGCTTGTAAGTGAAGGTCGACTAAGAGATATAATGAGAGGGATAAGAGGGAAACAGAAAAAAAGGAGAGAAAAAACAATAATTAAAGTAGAAAAAAATAAAAATAAAAATAATAAGTAAAAATCTGTTGTATTAAGTGGAGCGAAGACTAAATACAGTGGAGACTTTGTGTTGGGAGGAATGCTAGTGAGTTAAAAATCAATGTAAAAAGTGCCCAAAATGCCACAAAAACAAACAAATAAAGGAAAACCAAGTCAAAAGCAGAAGAAGAAAAAAAAGAACAAAAAAAACCCCCCAAAAAACTTGAGTCCCAAATTAAATAATTTGTTCGTGATTGAGGCTTAAATGGGTGGAAAAGTAAAAGGAGAAAAGAAGAAATGAATAGAAAGGAAAAAATAAGAATAAGAGAGAAACGAAGGAAGAAAAAAAAGAAAGGAAAAAAAAGGGGGAGAGAGTGAGTGTTAAGGGTTTTGGAGTGTAACCCTAAAGGAGAGTTAGGATGAAGAAAAGAAATAAAATGTAACACTCATGGGTAGTGTAGTTCAAGAAAAGGGTAGCATAAGGTGGGCAGAGAGTAAAAGGACCTAGGTGGAAGAAATAGAAATAATAATAAAGGCAATAAGATAGAAGAAAGAAACAACAACAACAAAGAATTAGTGGAACAAGTTATAAAGTCTGTGGATTTTTCTTGATTTTGAGAGGTTAACTTCTTCCTTTTTTCTTTTCTCTCCCTCTTCCTGGTCGGTGACTCTGTACCCCAGGTTCTGCCCCTGTGTCACTCTTAGGTAGGAATTTGCAGTTGATGGGATTCTATGGCAATGTCATATAATTGGCTTTAGTCTCACTGATAGTCAAGGCTTGTTGGCGTTTGCAGAGTCCAACAATGAGAGAGTTTGCTTTCCTGGAGTCTCTTTCCTAGTTTCCCCTTCCTGAATTAGCAGCCTGGTGATCCAGCTATGAGGCTGCCACTGCTTCTGTCTGGGGAGTAAGAGGCTCAAAGAGCTGGGAAATCCCCAATCTATCCTCACTCAGCGCAAGGCTCTGGGTAAGGCTCTGGCAGTCAGAGCCTCCAGCATAATCAGGTGGGGCTGGGAGTCAATTGTTGTCAAGGTGACTGTTCAGCACCTATTATTCAGTTGGACCACTCAACCCAGGCTTTCCACACTTGGTAGCCTGTTTTGGCTGGGAAGAAGAAGCACTAGTCGCTGCTTGCTTTATGGATCTTAATATCTGCCAAGTCCCTCTTGTTAGGTATATCCCTGAATATGGAGGCTCTGTCAATCAGAAGTTGCCCCCGCCCCTTTAGCGAAAGGCACTGAAAAATATCACGCCTCTTGTCTTGGATCGCTGAACTGGGAGAGATCTTATCAATTAGAGCCCCGTGGGTGTGTAGATTTCATGGGTTAAGCTAATTTCAGTGATTGGATCCGCAGCTGTGCTCCAGAAAGTATTTCAGGCTGCCTGCGCGCCCCTCCCCCCAACGCTTGATTGTTAGCTTGAATGGCTGGGTGAGGTGCCCCGCCCACGGAGAGAATCTCCTGACTAGGAAAGACAGCCTTGGCGCCCCTCCCGGACCGCGGCTTGGGGTGCGCGCGAGGATTCTCGGCACGCCAGTGGACGGGGACTCTCTGGACCGCGGCACTGGGTGCGCGCGAGGTTTCTCGGCACGCCAGTGGACGGGGACTCTCTGGACCGCGGCACGGGGTGCGCGGGAGGTTTCTCGGCACACCAGTGGCCGGGGACTCCCCGGACCGCGGCACGGGGGGGAGGGGGCGCGCGCACGCGGTTTCTCAGGGCATGCAGCGGCGGCTGCCAGTGCCCAGGCTGCCGTTCCCCTAGTGTGGGCGGGCAGCTGCACGTGTGGGTTGACTCACCACAGGTGTACTCCCTCCTCGGCAACAGTCCTTTTGCTTTCAGTGTGTGTGTGGAACTCCGGAATGCTCCGAGGATAAATTTTTCTGTTTCTAGTTGATAAATTTGTTGAGATTTTGGGGAGATCTGTTGGACTCGCTGCTCACAGCGCCATTTCCGTGACGTCACCCATTTCTTCACTTTAGAGATGTACTTCCTACAGTGGAAGATATACACATATCAGTACATGAAATATAAACCAGACTATGATAGAAAATTAAAGTCACAATCAGAAAGCATGAGGAAATTGGGAAGGGAAAGATGTTAAATGATCATGAACTATAGATCTGAGAAGACTTTGGAGGTCAGAATTTTAATAAGGACTTGAGGGTTGGCCAGGAGTTTCATAGACATGACAGGGAATGGATAAGTGTAAGGGTATAAAGGGCATGTCAGGAGAAGAGGCAGCATAAACAAAGGCAAGGGAAGTACTCAAATGTGGGTACTTGGGGAAGACCACAATTAGAGAAAATGTCATGTGGAAAGGTAAAGCTTGAAAGCTGGTGGAGTTGTATGTCAGGATGTATCATTGGTATTATTTCGTAGGCAATGTAGAACCAATGGAATTTTTTGAGTACTAATTATCAAGATTTTTCTGCTATTCTGGAAGTTGTATGCAAAGAAAAAATATATATGTAGAGAGAGAAGTCAGATATAAAGTTGTTGTAATGGTTCAAGTAAGAGGTAATAAAGACCTAAACAAACTCAGAGATAGTAAGATGGAAAGAACGGAGTTTTGTGCAAGAGATATATTTAAATTAGAATCATGGGAATTTGACAAGGTGAAGAAGAAGAAGAAAAGAAGAACAGAGTAAGCTTAGTGAGAGAGTAGGTTGAGAATAATATTAACTGGTGTACAGAGCCTTTACAATGAAGTTTTGAGGGGAAGATGATGGTACCTTTGGAAGAGATAAGGGTTGAAATGTCAAGCCAAAAGATACTCTCCATAACTTTCAAAATACCAAAATGCTAGTACTTATAAGATCCTTTATGGGTTGAAGATTGCCACCAGTTAACCCTGTCATACCATGGGTGCAGAGCTCTTTCTGTGACTAAATTTTAATAGTAAGAAGAGTTTTCTGACTTCTTTCTCATGAAATCTTTTGCTCTGCGGCCTGTGTAAGTAGAGTACCCCTCTACCCGGGCAGTAGTCACAGACATTGAAGACTTCACCTAAGACTGGAAGACATTTTGGTATTTCTGTAGCATTTTATTGTCATAGAAGAGATATTTAATATTGGGTGTAAGTGGGCAAATAGTAACAGTAGTAATAATGAAATATGAATAATAATGAACATGAAGCATATGGAATTTGGTAAAGAAATTGGCCCAACTTTGGTGGAAAGCTCATGAAAGTTAGTAAAAACTAAGTTTCTAAGGTAAAGAGAGGTTAGATTTTGGAGGGATCTTAATATTAAAAAAAAATTTGACTATGGTAAGGCTGAAAATAGAAAACCATTACATTCGTGGGGAAATTACATGATGGAAATAAGTGTTTAATGAGGGTTGCCTAGCATAAAACTTTTTATAAATTAAGGTTTGTGAGAGACTCAACTAGGGGAAACTCAAGACGTTACTGCAATAAATTAAAAAAGTTTAAGAGTGTTGTGGCTAATATTAGAAAACTAAAATTATTATTGGTCAAGATTTACATTAACTTCCATTTTGAAAAATATGATATTGATTTACTATCTTTATTTGATCCTTAAGCATTTTATTTTATTTTATTTTATTTTATTATATAAATATTTTTGTATTTTTCCAAAATGGGAAGCAGGGGGTGGGGGTGGGGGGAGATGGACAGACAGACAGCCGCATGTGCCCAATGGGGATCCACTTGGCATACCCACCAGGGGGCAATGCTTGGCTGTTCTGGGGCGTTGCTCTGCTGCAATTGGAGCCATTCTAGCACCTGGCGGAGGCCATGGAGCCCTTTTCAGCACCCGGGGCCAACTTTGCTCCAGTGGAGCCTTGGCTGCAGGAGGGGAAGAGAGAGATAGAGAGAAAGGTGAGGGGAAGGGTGGAGAAGCAGATGGGCTCTTCTCCTGTATGCCCTGCCTGGGAATTGAACCCAGGACTTCCACACACTGGGCCGATACTCTATCACTGAGCCAACCAGCCAGGGCCAACATTTTATTTATTTTTTAATCCTGTAACATTTTTGATACTGTCAATCACTTTCTTCTGTTTGAAATTCTTTTTGAAATTTTTGTAAATTAAGCTCACAATTTAAAAATGTAAGAAGTAAAATTTTCAATTCAAGTATAATATTTATATATAAATATAAATAGAAGTACATGAATCAAAAGTATATGCATACATTAGTTTTTATAAAGTCAAAACTCCCGCCTGACCAGGCCGTGGCGCAGTGGATAGAGCATCGAACTGGGATGCGGAGGACCCAGGTTCAAGACCCTGAGGTCACCAGCTTGATTGCGGGCTCATCTGGTTTGAGCAAAGCTCACCATCTTGGACCCAAGGTTGCTGGCTTGAGCAAGGGATTACTCAGTCTGCTGAAGGCCCATGGTCAAGGCACATATGAGAAAGCAATCAATGAACAACTAAGGAAAACTGATGATTGATGCTTCTCATCTCTCTATGTTCCTGTCTGTTTGTCCCTATCTATCCTTCTTTCTGACTCTCGCTTTGTCTCTGTAAAATAAATAAATAAATAAATAAATAAATAAATAAATAAAGTCAAAACTCCCATGAAACTATGATCCAGAGAAAGAAACAGGACATTACCAGAAGCACAGCACTCCCTTATGTTCCTTCTTATTTACCTACCTGATTGTTAGAGTTAATCACTATCTTGAAGTCCATTCTATTACCATCAATTTGTTTTGCCTGTCTGGGTATTCTATATAAGTAGAATTACATACTGTGTATTGTTTTCTATCTGAATTCTTGTGTTCAATAGTATGTCTGTATGGTTCATCCATGTTTGCATACAGCATTAGTTTGTTTATTCTCATTGCTGTGTAGTATTCTATTCTATAGACATACCTAATTCATTTAAAGATTGTATTATTAATATTTGAGTTACTTCTACTTTGTGTCTGCTATGAATAGTGTTGCTGTGAAAACTATCACACATGGTTTTTTGTTTACATGTCTAGATTTCTATTGAGCATTTACCTAGGGCTGGAATTTCTGGGTCATATATTTACCTTTAGTAAATACTAGTAAACACTCTTCCAAAGTGATCATACCCATTTACACTCCGACAGGTAGTGTGTGTCAGTTCAAGTTATCCTGTCTTTGAACAATACTTGGTTTGTTGTTTATTTCAATGTAAGCCATGTGATAATATTTCAGTAACTTTTCATTCATGTTTCCTTGAAGGCTAATAAAGTTAAGCACTATCTTAGATCATTTTTGATCATTTAGATATCACATTTTGTAAAATGCCTGTTTAAATCTTTTACATGTTTTTTGGGATTTTTGTCTTTTTCTTATTGATTTAAAAGTATTATTGATATATTCTGGGTATGAATTCTTTGTCTATCACCCTCTACTCTATGGTTTTAATTATTAATTTCTTAGATGTAAAAACAGAAATTCTTAATTTTAACATAGTCCACATTATCAATATTTTCTCTAGCAATCTGTTCTTCAATCTTTATGTCCTTTCAAAGAAATCTGCTTAATCAAAGTAATATAGTGTTCTTTTCTATCTTCTAGAAGGCTTATTTTTCTTTTACAACAGGAACTAGAATCCATCTAAAATTTAGTTTTGAAAATGATGTAAAATAAGGGGTAAAATAGTATTTTTTGAACATAAATATTAAATTTATCTAATATTATTTATTGAGAACATTATCCTTTCTTTCCACCAGCACAGTATTGACTTTGTCACAAACCACTTGACTGTATGGGGCTTTCTTTCTGGATTTACTGTCTAGTCCATTCACAACACTACACATTTTTAATTAATGCAGTTTTACAGTTTTGCAGTGACTCATGATGTCTGGCACTTCAAGTCTCCCAACTTTTTTCTTATTTTTCCAAATTGTCATGGTCATTTTGATCCCTTTGTATTTTGATAGTGTTAGTATCAGTTGGTCAATTCCATAAAAAGTTACTGGTGGAATATTGAGTCAGGCTGCCTGGAATCTATACATCGATTAGAGAAGTTTAAGCATTTTCACAATATTGAATAATTGCATCACCAATCTATAAGCATGGTACATTTCTCATTCATTTAGGTCTTACCTTATTTTTCTTAGTAATGATTTTTAGCTTTCTGTGTAAAAGTGTTGTATATTTTTTGTTAAATTTATTCCTCAGTGTTTGATGTTATTTTATACAAAGATATAAATGATATAGTTATTTTTTCTTCTTTTTCAAGTGAGAGGAAGGAAGATAGAGAGACACACTCCCACATATGCCCCAACCCAACACCCATCTGGGGCCAATGCTCTGCCCACCTGGGGCCATGCTAGCAACCGAGCTATTTTTAACATCTGAGGCGATACTTCATTAGCACCCAGTCCAATGTGCTCAAACCAATCAAGCTATGGCTGCAAGAGGGAAAGAGAAAGTGAAAGAGAAAGAGAGAAGGGGGAGAGGAAGGGGTGGAGAAGCTGATGGTTGCTTCTCCTGTGTGCTCTGACCAGGCATCCAATTTGAGACATCCATGCACTGGGATGATGCTCTACCATTGAGCAACCCAGTCAAGGCTGATATTGTTCTTGTAATTTTTATCATCTCAATCTCTGTTGGTAGTGTATGAAATTGAACTGATTTTTATATAATTAACTTTATACCAATGGCCTTGCTGTACTTATTAATTCTAGTAGTTCTTTTCTAAAGATTACTTAAAATTTTTCACGTTTACCATAATGCCATCTGTGAATAGAGGTGGTTTTATTTCTTCCTTTGAAATCATGATTCTTCCTCTTATGCTTGTATCTCCAGTGCAATATCGAATAAAGGTGCTGGTTGTGGTTATCCTTGTCTTGTTATTTGTCTCAAAGGGACATTTTCAAAATTCCATTAAATGCTATTGCTGTGATTTTCTCTTTTTGTTTTTTGGGTAATTGTTACCAAATTAGTGAGTTCCCCATTTATTACTATTTTGGTAAGAGAGCTTTTAAAATTTTATACCATTAATGATTGTTGAATGTCATCAAATGTTCTGCATCTAATGAAAGGATAATTATTTTTAATTTAGACTACTATGTACCAAATTATGATTATTTGGTTTGAATTTTGAAACTGTGATTTTGAGAAAGATGACTTGCATTTTTGTCCTTTTTTTGTAATGTATTTGTCACATTTTGGTAAAAAGTTATATTGACCTCATAAAATTAGTTAGAGCTTATATAGAATGAAATTTATTTACATGTATTAGATTTATAATTTCAAGTATTTTTTCCAGTTCAAGATTTTTTTTGATATGTTTATATAGGTTGCATTCTCTGCTGAAATTTTTCATTCTGCCGTTTGTTTTCTTGAACATATTAACTACAGCAATTTAAAGTCCATTTGGAAAATGGATACCATTCTGTATCATCTGTGACTATTTTCTCCTATCTCATTTCCTTTTGGTTTTGTTTTTAATATATCTGGTAATTTTCCTCTTTTATACTAGACTTTGTGTATAAGTAATTAGAGAGGCCCTGAATGATGTTATCTTTCTGCAAAGTAGTACATCTTACTCTCTGGCAGCCAACAAGAATAGAAACAGATCACATCAATTTAATCAGACGATGAGTTAACAAAAGGCAAGATTATAGGTTGTGTAGCTGCCTTCTGAGTCTTTCTCACTCCTAGGGTCTAGCCTTTTAAAGGTGCTGACCTGGAACATAATATACACCCTCCCCCAATATTTATTAAATGAATGAATGAATGAGTGAAAGAATTCTGGGAATAGAGGAAAAGAGTAACTGTAATGGTTCAGAAAAAGAAATATTTCCTAGTATAATAAATTAGGCTCCAGAAACAGGGAGAAGAAAGGATAAAAAATGGCGAATGTTTTCCATATGGCGTGGTACCACTGATAGCAGGGGAGACATTGGGTGCAGGCTTGAGGTATTTGTAATGGAGACCCATAGAGGGAGAGGGTAGGGCAAGTTATGAGTTCTGTTTGAAGTTAGGAAACATTGGGTGATATAAAACAATACACGTGCTGACAGTTAAAAATATGGTGTTTGGGTTGAGAGGTCTTGGCTGGAGGAGGGGAGGATTGGAATGCTACCTTCTAGCCCATGGGTTACAGACTATGCAAATTTCATAAGATTACATAGATCTGACAGCTCTTTAGAGTAGTAGTTGTGGATATAGCAAGAGATATTTAGACCAAATGAGAACAAGAACTATAGCTCAACATTCTGCCTCTAGGTATGACTTAAATTCTCTCCTAAGTTCAAAGAGTAGAATTTCAAAGTAGAAGATATTTGTTCATTATTTTTTTTCTGGTAGGATATCCTCAAGGGGCTATTTTTCTGAGTTACCTTCCCAGATCTTTCCTAATCCCAAGACTATTAAGTAAGGTAATAAAGAACATAATATTTTATAAAAGAAATAACCTTGATTGGTTTTTTAATACTCCTATATAAGCTCCTGGCTATTTTTATGGTATTTCATTGGTTAATTCACATTTCTGATCAGTTAAATTATTCTTGCATTTGTTTTACTGCATATAGACATGTTGATAAGATACATAATTAAGTTCCAGAGTAAGCAGGTTGGCTGCAAAATTTACCTATGTAGCCTGATGACCACTCTGTCTAGAAATGTGTCAAACCACACAACTCTCTTTAGAAATCCATGATTTCTTAATGCGTGTCTGTATATATTCCTTGGTAGAAATATTCTAGACCATCTCAGTGAGAGCTCAGGACTATAGTTCTACCTGTCTGGGTGATGACAGAGCAGGGCTCCAAGTATTTGTGGTTTCAGCTGAGCCTCTAGCATGAATTATATCATGTGTTCCAGGAGCCTTTAATATTCTAGAGCTTGTAATAGATATTTCTAATACTTATGAAAATATTGAACAAACATCAAGGAAAGATATTTTACAACCTGAAGCTAATGCATAGGATCGGTAACATTGTTATTAGAGACAATCCAAAGGATTTTTCCCAAACCTTTGACAGGGGTATATACACCTGTCTGTGAATAACAGGTACCTGTTTATTATACATGCTATTAATTAGAAAAAGAATAAGGATGGGAGGGAGCACCACAGAGTGTTTAAATGGTGAGAGCATGAGCTAAGAGACTGTATAACTCCATCATAGATGGTATACTCAGCTGCCCAGTTCAGGTGATAGGCACAGGTACAAGAGACCAGCCTCAGGTCACCTGTTTGTTCTACCTCCAAACTTGCATTGCATCTCTCTCAGAATTCTATTTAATGTGAACTCAAGGAACAATTTGTATCATTTCTATTATTGTGACACAACTTCACTACTCTTTTGGGTAGTTGAAGAAAATTAATGCTTTTCTCTATTTTACTATCACCATTACTGAGTTCTTTCTTTTTGATAATATTGGGATAGTTTAAATATTACAGGAATAACTTGGGTCTCAGGATGAATCTTGTTTTGGTAAAGTGAGTAAAAAATTCTGGGTGATTTCCATGCAATTATTTTTTTAAAGTAAAATAATACTTATTTAGAAGAATATAAAACAACTAATTAACAACTTAAGGAACAAATGAAACAATACCAAAATATTTGATAAATGAACAGGGAAAAAACACACATAGACCCACAAGAGTCATGTATTACCTTTTTTACTAGGTGGCAAGCTTTTTTACAATGAAAAGGAGGACAAAAATAAATTGAAGAAAACAATATCATAAGTAAAAGGAACATTTTATTTCATTGCAACAATAATACACTATAATATGATAAATGCATAATAAAACCATATGTAATATTTTATATTGTAATTATGCTTACATGCCTATTAATTTTAATAATAATTGTAAACAAAAGTACTCATTTAGATAATATTGAATGAATGTTTTTTAATACTTTTTGTCAATGTATCATCTTCTAACAGTATATTGGAAATATCTGAACAAGAAATATTCTTTATATTGAAATGTACATGAATTGTGCTTACCTGTCTATGATTGAATATTCACTGAGAAAAAAATAATCATGAGTCTACAATGTCATATGTTCTGTGTCGTGTTTCAGTAAGAAGTACACAAAGCATGGCTCTTTCAAGGTCTCCCTTGCGAAGCGCATGCGTCTCATAATCGTGTGGTATTGCACTGTACTGATCCTTGACAAATTGTTATGTCAAATACAAATATGTCACATCACATGCAGTGGATCAACTCTGCATCAATCGAATATGGACATTTACAGATTAGTCTTCCAATATCAAAAAGGAGGACATGTAGGAAGACACTTTTTGAGGGAGGATGGAACTTATAAAAGAAGGACTGTCTTCCCTAAAGGAGGTCGATTGGTCACCTTATTTTTACCCATTATTGCTTTTGTAACCCGTTTACCTGTTTACAGTGAGGCCTTATACTCTGGAGCAGTGTAGCAAGTTCTCCTTGTACTCTGTACCATCTCTCACTTATCTCAGAGTTGGGATGTTCAGTCAGTCTTTTGTTCCCTATTTTTGTTTTATAATTTTATTTGTTGATTTAAAGAGAGGGAGGGAGAAAGAGAGAGAGAGAGATTATAATTGCTTCATTTTTGTTGCTCATCAATTGATTCTTGTATGTGCCTTGACTGGGTAAGCCCGGGTTTTGAAACAATGACCTCAGCATTCCAAGCCGACGCTCTATCCACTGTGCCACCACAGGTCAGGCTCTCTTTTTCTTATTAATTATACAGTTTCTTCATTCTTTACTCTTTTTTCCCGAAGCTGGAAATGGAGAGGCAGTCAGACAGACTCCCTCATGTGCCCAACCAGGATCCACCCGACATGCTCACCAGGGGGCAACGCTCTGCCCATTTGGGGCTTCGCTCTGCTGCAACCAGAGCCATTCTAGCACTTGAGGCAGAGGCCATAGAGCCAGCCTCAGTGCCCGGGCCAACTTTGCTCCAATGGAGCCTTGGCTGTGGGAGGGAAAGAGAGAGACAGAGAGGAAGGAGAGGGGGAGGGGTGGAGAAGCAGGTGGGCATTTCTCCTGTGTGCCCTGACCGGGAATCAAACCCGAGACTCCTGCACGCCAGGCCGATGCTCTACCACTGAGCCAACTGGCCAGGGCCAGTTTCTTCATTCTTATAACACTATAGCACACTTTGAACCTGTCTTCCCATTTCTATGTAGGTTGGATGGTTATATATATCAATAATAACCTATATGTTCACTATATAAGTTTTTTGAATTCTTAACATTATATATCAGATGTATTTTAAATGCATTATCTAATTTAGTACTCATAAGAGGTTAGTTTTGAGTTTTTAGATGAAGATACTGAGTCTTATGAAGAAAGAAATGGGCTGTTCCCTTCATGAGTAAATGACACAGCTGGGGTGAGGCACACCCAGTCTTTTCTCTGAATTTCCTGAAGTGATTCTTCCAACTTTGATTTACCTGCTAATCACCAGTGAACTTTGCTACAATGCAAACCCTGATTCTGGGGTCTGGGATGGACTAAAATTCTACATGTTTAACAAGCTGCACAAAGGGAGGATGTAGCTGGTCCCGGATCAACTCTGAGTGGCTAAAACCAAAACTGAATTCCTTCCTCCTTGAAGAAGGGGGCTGGGGACAACGAGGGTGGGAAAATGTTCTGCATACCCTCTGTAATTGGAAAGCGCATTCTCAACTCTATCCCATTGCATTATCTGAAGCCCCAAAGGCAAATAAATTAGTTTTTTTTTCTTTTTTTTCCTGTGCCTCCATTTCAATAGACTGCCCTGTGGACAGTCACAGGAAGGGCTTCCTCTGTTGCAGAGGGTCTAGTGCAAACCATTACCCCTCTGTTTTTTAACAAACACCCCTGGATGTTGAGCTGCTATTGGGTAAGAGCAAAACTTTTGATCTTCTTAGAGAGCCCTTCTATTGTTTGCTTCAAAAATGTCCAGAGGCTGCCAGTTTCCCCAGTTGAGGCTTTAAACATATGATGGCCATTTATCTATTTTCAGGCCTTTCAAATTCCTTCTCATTCTTGTGATTTGGGACAGGGGAAGAGGGCAGCACCTGAATGGCCGCTACTTGCCATTCATTATCCAATAGATCTATCTCTATTAAGTCAAAGCATTTTTTCTCCAATTGTTTCTTTCCTTCTAGGGATAAAAACCCTTTCACCCATTATTCCTCTGATCATTTTGCTGCCCTTTCTGAAACTTCACTTTGTTGGCTCTGCTTTCTTTGTGGCAAAGATGATCAAAGCAGCTCTAAGCATGCCGACAATTTTTACAATAAATAGCATTTTCTGGGTTATTTTTCATTCCCATTTTAATGCAACTCACTCACCTTGCTTGTTCTTTAAACTGTCCCTGTGCATTTTCTGTGGCTTTATATCACATAAAAAAGCCACTTCAGATTACATCAGAGCACTTGCCCCATCCAAATTCATCTTCATGTTGAGGTTGGAGAGGTTCAGTAAATTGTATTCTCCACAATGGTTTTCTTTCTCTTTCCTTTTTTTTTTCCCTGGAGTGTCTTGGAAGCAGAGTGCTGCCTTGACCAGAAGTAAATTTGAGAAAAATTGAGAATTTAAGAGTTTTTCAAGCCTACATCAAATCATTTTTGTTTCCATTGATAACAATGTTCCCACAGCCTATGGTAATTCTCACTTTCTGGGTTCTTCCTAAACGATAATCAGTCATTATTGGTTGCATTTATTTTCTGTTTTTTCAACTACCACTTACTCTTATTATAACTACTATAAAGAATTTTCATGTAAGGACCAATTCTTATTAATAGTTAAATTTATTGAGTACTCACTATGTGTAAGACACATTTTAAGAATGTCAGATGTTAGCCCATTTGATCCACTGTACAACTCTTATTCTACAGATGAGAAAATCAAGACACAGAGAAACCTTATGACCTGATCAGGGTCACAAATCTAGTTAGCATAGGAGACACTGATTCTGGAGCTTGAACCTTTTAACACAAGTTTTCTCCTTATTATGTAATAAGGAATTATTAAATGCTTTATGTACATCACCTTTATTTCAGTAGTAGTATGCCTCATTTGAAGAACTTCCACATTTTCATTCTTTATTCAAAACGAACTCTATCTTAGTCTTTTAGGAAGATCTTACTGATTAAAATGAAGAAGTAAATGAAGCTCAGAGATTTCAGCTACAAATCACAAGGCTAATGCCATGTTTGTCACATTTGGAGTTTATGGGTTTCCATTTTCAAGCTTCTAATCCCAACACTGAGCATCTTGAGGGCAGGGTTATTTATCTGGGAATCAAATCGCTAATGCTTCCTGAGGAAGATTTATGCACGCTTCTCTAACTAGTCTCTCGGAGCTGATGAGTTTGGAAGGTTGGGTGTGGGAATGCTCACTGAGCTCTTTCCTTCCAGCCAGGCCTTTGCAGTAGTGCTCTGCACTGATTCTGTTTCTCTGAATTCTCTCTTTTCTCTACACTTTGAGAAGTCCTTTCCTTGCTTGTGTCTCGTAAAATTTGCAGTTTCCTGTGGCCAAATATTGTCCATAAAGGGGAAAGCCAAATTCTGGTCTTCATGTGTAGAGCTGGGGGTGGAGCTCATCCTCAGAATCCCTTTTATGCTTATAATTCAGCACATTGTCACTATAAGGATCAAGAGATTTCCATTTGGTTTATCCAAGAAATCAATTCTGTTGATTTTGTTTCCTGTGACCTAGTACCCTGGCCCTTTCAGTCTTCTTTTTTTTTTTTTTTTTAAACATTTTTTTTTTTTAATTTTTTATTTTTTTTTTTATTCATTTTAGAGAGGAGAGGGAGAGAGAGAGAGAGAGAGAGAGAGAGAGAGAGAGAAAGGAGAGAGAGAGAGAGGAGAGACAGAGAGAGACGAGGGGAGGAGCTGGAAGCATCAACTCCCATATGTGCCTTGACCAGGCAAGCCCAGGGTTTCGAACCGGCAACCTCAGCATTTCCAGGTCGACGCTTTATCCACTGCGCCACCACAGGTCAGGCCTTCAGTCTTCTTTTGAATCTGAAACTCTTGTGGGTGACAAAGAAGGGTGCCTGTTTACTACTCATACCCCAACATGTCCCTTACTGTTCAGGGAAGAATATACTTAAATTGTAAGACTTGACAGTTAAAGTGTCAAACACAATGCATACACATTGTGATTATCTTAGTAAGCATTGAGTTCTGTTCTTTCTTTCTTTAATATTGTCTTCTGTCTCTGTTTTATCTTTACACTAAACGCTGAGCCCAGAGAGTGGACATTATCATGTTGTTCTACAGAGAGGAAAATTGAGGCAGAGAAAGTCTTGCCTGCACCAACCACTGCAAACACAGGCCCAGCACTTGGTCAGTATCTATTGATTCAGAACAGGCTTTATGCTTGGTAAAGTGTATTTGCTCTCCATTGTGGAGAGTTGGTGTATGGCTAGTAGTTGCCACCGTAGTGGCCATGCCCATGCAAGTTTTCATTGAACTTGGACAGAGGGTAAAGAAACAGTGGAGCCAAAAATGGTGGGCCATTCCTTTATTAAAGTCTCGCACTGGCCAATGAGTAATCATAGAGGGAAAACACTTCCCTTTCACTCATTCAGAGCTCCCAAAGCCCTGACACATTATCCAGTTCCACAACCAGGAGAAGCTTTGCGGGTTCTTCCTAGAATCAAAGGATCCACCAATCTCAGCGGAGCTCGCAAAAGCCCTTCATCTCTGGTTCTCCATCTGCACAACTTCTCCTCTCTGCACGAACAGGCTTCTTCTTCAGCACTCTGCATTCTCTCCGCTCTCACTCTGCAAACATGGCATCTTTCTCAGCCTCTTCTCCTTTTTCTCTACTCTTTTCAAAACTTTCTGGCATAGAAACCTCCCCTCCAGCACACATTAGCAAAGCAATGGCCCTACCCAAGCAGGAAGGTAATTTGCAATTTCACAGAACACAGTTACCTGGTGCTACCCAGCCCCCTATGCAAACTATAAGCGAGTAAACATAAAAACCATATTTTACAAATTTATTTGACCAACAGTTGGGTTCTAGGAATCCAAATGCTAGTACAGAATCCTATCAATGAGTGTTTAAAATAAAGTAGTAATAATAACAATCCTACGTGCGCATTCACACAGTGAATGTGTTTACTGGCCATGTTCTCTAGCAGTGGTCCCCAACCCCCGGGCCGCGGATCAGTACCAGTCCGTGGGCCATTTGGTACTGGTCCGCAGAGAAAGAATAAATAACTTACATTATTTCCATTTTATTTATATTTAAATCTGAACGATGTTTTATTTTTAAAAAATTACCAGATTCCCTCTGTTACATCTGTCTAGGACTCACTCTTGACGCTTGTATCGGTCACATGATACATTTATCTGTCCCACCTTAAAGGCCGGTCTGTGAAAATATTTTCTGACATTAAACCGGTCCATGGCCCAAAAAAAGGTTAAGGACCAATGGTATAGAGGATGTTTTTAGATCATCTTCTTCCAAACACATATCTGCTAAAATGCCACTTCACTGGTACAACAGAAAATGAAATCTGTAAGAATGCTTTCAGTAACAAGTAATCAAGGTTTAGTTTATGTTTTATTATGACAAAGAAGTAATAGTAGGCAGTGTTTTATGTTGGTTCAGCAGCTCAATGATGTTCATGCTCCAGTCCCCATGTCTGCACTTCAGTTTATGTCCTCATGTGCACAGAATGGCTGCAGCATTGCTGAGAATCAGGGCCTGCATTCCAGTTAGGAAACACAGAGAAGCACAGGGTATTTCTTCTCACTTACATCTCATTTACTAAATTGAGGTGAATGCCCACCCCTGGATTAGTAGCTGTCTCACATTTCCTAAAATCAAAGGATCTCTTGTGATTGCTAAGGAAATGTAGGGTGAGGTCCTGACTGTGAACAAGGGAAACTGGCTTTTAGAAATGCATTTAACAGTGTCTGGCACAAAAGGAGATTAGGCTAGAAGTGAAATGAACAGAAAGTCAAGTCTTTTTCTTTCATTTACTAATTGAAGCACATTGTAAAAATTTTTCTCTACATTTTCACCTGTAAATTAGATATAGTAATAGCCTATGCCTTTCACAAGGATGAAGCGAGGAAACAGACGCATACAGAAATGTTTTGTAGGTTATAAAGTAGTATGAAAGAGAAAATTATTTTATTTAGGCTACTTTTTTCATTTGGGGAATATTAGAGAAACATAAAACTGTCTCTTTTTAATGGAAGTCATATCCAGGTAGGAAACCCAAGCTATTCACATGCAAAATTTGAAATAATGTAAGGTTAACTATCTGCTCAAGACAACAATAGCAAAATTATTACAGGTAGTATAAAGAGACAGTGAGATGTAATGGTCAAAACTAAGGATTTGTCATTTCACATGCCTGAATTGGAGTCACAATTCCAGCACATTGCCGTTGTGTGATTTTGGGCAATTCACTTATCTTTTTAGTCTCACTTTTCTCATCTATAAGACAGGAAAAAAAAATTCCTTTGTCACAATCCTTTCATGGTGTAAAATCACATGGAAATTATACAAATTACTTAGCAGAGAAGCATAGGAGATGAACTCAATACCTGTTAATTAACCAGTAGTTATGCAATTTACTAGACTTTTCTCTCCCCTCCAATGCTTTCTTCATTCCTTCTGACCCAGGTGCCCTTATGTCCCTGGGGAATGAATGCTTTTTAACATATTGAAAAGGTCCTGAAAGATCTCAGCTGTCACACAAGTCCCCTGAAACCCCAGGTTAACCTTTTTCTAGGATAATTATTGACAACGTACCCTTAGTCTTTACTTCCTGTCTCTCAACTGGTTTTGGATTTGTGATGAGACTGTCCTCCTCACCCTGGGGTTGCAATGAACTCATTCCTCTCTTTGCCCCGACCTTGGCCTCCTATAGTTACACTGAAAATGACTGAGACTGGTTTTACACTGGCCTGGAGGACAGAGAAGGAGAGATGACAGAGTGTTAGGAGCTCCATCAGAGGAAGGGAGACCCCTCAAACACACTCCCATCTAGGTTGTGTGCAGCTCCAGTGTTACCCCATGAATACAGTTCAGAACATTGGGAGAAGAGCAAGAAGGTTTGGGGCAGAAGTCTTTATTCCTTAAGAAAGAGTATTTAACATGTGAAGATGTGGAGACTAGTCTGGAGCTGTTTCACTTTATCAGGAATATAAACAAGGATTTAAGTCGAAGTTGCAGAATGGCTGGACACAGAGAAAAGATTTTAACCCTTGACAGGTCAAAAAGAAGGCTGGGCGGACCTCTTCTCTTCTATAAAACACGAGGGAATTTTTAGAAAGTGTCAGTTGCTCTCTTTCTCAACATCTCTCACTCGTGGCCACCACACTTCCTACCCTTAGAGCATCCTGCCCTCCCTACCGCCTAAGCCATACCTGGCCAGAGGAGGCAAACGGACAGTGAGCTCAGACATGTTGGATGGTGGAGAGAGTGTTCTGCAGAAACCTTGTGGTGATGGGTTTGGGAGGGGCCAGAAGCCCTCACTGGCTCATCAGGATGCAGGCTCCTCTCCCTCACCCCAGCAATTCCTGTGTGCTGTTGAATTTCGGTGGATTAGAGTTCCTGGTTTCTCTATTGAAGCTCATGTTCTTTTGTAAGTCGTCAACTATTTAACTGGACTTTGCACCTGCTCTTTCCTACCAATCCCTCTAGCAATGGCTGACAACAAACCTTGGTTCCTCAGCACCAAGTTGAGCCCTCCTGCTGGCAGATGGTCACCTCTACCCAGAAAGCTCAGACATTGCCACCCACTACCCACACGTCAACCTGAGCCTTAATGAGACCCTTGGACAGGACTGCTGACCTGCCAGCTACTGTGCTCAGGGGCCAGTCCCAGAATCCTATTAGCTTCTTCCTCTCAGCCTCCCCTCTGTCCTCTGTCTCCTCTAAGCCCCCCAGTACTGAGATTGCTTTGTGACCAATCCACCTGAAACATGACTAAGATAATTTTCTACATGAACTTTGAAACCATATAGGTCTGCTTTCCAAGCTGGGCTACCAAACCCCTGTAGCTGGGCAGCAGCAGCCTCGTGCCTAGATGCTAGAATAGGCATACCCGGATGCCAATCCTGAGTGCCACATGTGTGTGTCATTGGGCACTTCCTCCTCTGAACACCCTGTTCCTCATATATAGACAGTGATGAGAAAACCTCACAGTGAGGTCATTTGAATAACACACTCAGAACCATGCCTGGCACATGGTAAGTGACAGTACAAAGTACCCATAATATTATCATAGATGATTCAAGAAGGTAAATCTTTTTTTTTTTTAATGTTCTGCCTTCAAATAGTGATACTTGATTGCAATTTGAAACATAGTTTTGAATATTAAAATAAACAAGGATGCATTGTGAAGCAAAAGCAGAGTATAACATTCAGGTACTTTTTAAAGATAAAACAGGTGACTTGCAAAAACTTTCATGCTTGTAGTGTGCCGCTTCAGGCCTCCCTCTAACAGCCTGAGGGTAGAAGCTCTGTTCTCTGCTGTTTGAGGTATTTCAAAGCCTTGAGTAATAAACCATAAATCTTAAGTCAGAAAGGAAAGAATACAGGAAACCTATCTGCAGGGAGCAGATCAATGCGCTAGCTATGGATAGTTAATAAGGAGATTTGGATTGTTCTTGGCTCTGTTCACAATGGACAGTCACCTTTATTTCCTTCATCGGCTCAGTCCAACCCTTCCTACCAAACAAATGCTCCTGTCATGGTCCTAGAGAGAACACAGATCGAACTGTAATGTTGAGGGAAGACCAGTTTGGAAGCTTTGTGAGCAGAGATAAGTTTTTTTCAAACTCTTTGCACCCCAGTTTCCTCATCTGGAAAATGGGTTTATAATTTTTACATCAGAGAGCTGTAGCAGAATTAGACACATGGCACTAAGTTATCTAGTATAGTGCCCAGTCCTTCCCATCATCACTATTCCTGCCACCCTGTTCCTGGCCACTTCTACCACTGACCCAGACACTGCAATGACCTCCTAGCTGGTGTCCTTGATTCCGTTATTTCTGTACTGCCAGCCCTGCCTCCACTAATCACAGAGAAGCCAGGTGATCTTGGGAGAACTCGGTTCCATCTGGACGGCTGGGTGAAAGGAACCCATAGGTGGGCAACTCAGTGATGTCTGAGCTCCCATTCTGACACCATTTTGGTGGCCTCCATCCAGCCCTCTGTATAGATTTGGCCTTGGCAGGGACCCGTGGCTGTGACTGAAAACCCTCCCTTCTACCCACAGACCTGCAAAGAAGCCTGGCCTTATCCATGTCTTGTTCTTACTCCACACAACTTGACTCAGAGAATCACATTAAAGCTAAGAATGAGATTTGCATACAGGCATTAGGCAGAGAATAGTCTCGCTGAGCAGGAAACTGCACAGCCCCATAATTGCTGTAGGTATCTAAGGTGTCAGGCCTCTGCTACCCAGTGAGGCTGCAAACCAGGTTTTTCATCATAAAGGAATGAGCTGCCAATGATTTTCATAGCTTGATTAACGCTCTTCAAACCAATCTCCATTGGGTGCAGAAGTGAAGCCCGAGGAAGATGGATGTTTCCTATTACTTGATGTAATGACTGTGAGGCAGGCTAATGAAACCTTTACAGCTTGAGTTTACAGGAAAAAAACCAACAAACACAGATCAATACCTGAGTTATAGTTCGAATGCATTGATAAATGGGTGACAGGCTGCAGGCCTGGCCTCACATAGGAAAGGAGAACAGGGTAAAGGGTTGGGCATGTTGAGAGGGAACTGGACACAAAAAGAAGACAAAGGAAAAGGACCATATAGTATGTTCACTCCCCTAAGTCAAGTTTTTGTCCATCACCCTTTATTACCCCTACACCCTCCCTCACCTCCTCCATCTCGGCAACCACTATACTGTTGCCCGGGTCCATGAGGTGTTTTTTTTTTTTATTTTTTGTCTTTTTTTGCTTTATCCCTCCCCCTCCCTTACTCATGCCCTCACCTCTCTGACAGACAGCTGTCAGCCAGCTCTCTATGTATAAGTCTGTAAAAAACAAACAAACAAACCAAACTTCAGTTTGGACTAATAGGGCTCAAGGGTACCCACAAGAGGCTGTGAGATCTGAGCATGTGGATGTCAAGAGACAGAGAATGACCAGCCACCAGGAGGGGAGAGTGGACAGCAAGGGAGGAGCCTGCACAGCCTGGCTCTGCTGCTGAAGGCACCCTCCAGAGTGGTGACGGTGAATGGCTGGGCTGGTGGAAATCTGGGTTTGATTGTTGCGCTCGTAATGAAAAACAGGCATCCCCTCGAGCCCTCGTTTTCCCCTCTGCTAATTAAAGCTTCACCCCGTTTCCTTTCCCATTTCTTATTACAATTTTCTTGTGGTGACACAGACATCCTTTTGGTTTCTGTGTCTCAGGATCAGACCCCTGACGAGGGGACATGACCAGTGCTCAGCTTTGGCCTCTGTTCTTCAGAAGCAGCCCTCCGGCAAGGTGACAGCAACTCTTGGCAGGGGCAAGCCAAGAAAGTCCCAGCTTTAGACAAATTGCCCATTCATCTTCATGGACAATATTCCTGGCACAACTTGAGGCTCAGGGTGGAAATGTGAAGGGAAAAATTTCAGACTCGCAGCAGGGTGTCCCTTACCCCCTCTATGTCCTCGGTCTTTGCTTAAGATCATGAGGCTGAAATGACCACTCTCTCCCCTCCCCATCACAGACACCCCCTCACCTTCGTATAGAATATGCCATTTACTTCTCTCTTTTTAAAACATTTATTTATTGATTTTAAAGAGACAGGAAGGGATATAGATAGATATAGATAGATGATAGATAGATGATTGATAGATAGATAGATAGATAGATAGATAGATAGATAAATTAATTTGTTTTTCCACTAATTTGTGCATTCATTGGTTGATTCTTTTTTTTGTGACTGGGATGGACAGAGAAAGAGAGAGATGGAGAGAGGGACAGATAGGGACAGACAGACAGGAAGGGAGAGAGATGAGAAGTATCATTCTTCTTTGCGGCTCCTTAGTCTCTTTTGTTGTTTGTTGATTGCTTTCTTATATGTGCCTTGACTGAGAGGCTACAGCAGACCAAGTGACCCCTTGCTCAAGCCAGCAACTCCACGTTCAAGCTGGGGAGCCTTGCTCAAATCAGATGAGCCCACGCTTAAGCTGGCGAGCTTGGGGTCTCGAACCTGTGTCCTTGACGTCCCAGTTCGATGCTCTATCCATTGGTCCCAACATGTGGACTTCTTAATTGTGTGCACTGTCTGCCTGGCCCAGGTTTATTGTAAGAAAGGGACTTGTGTGGGTTTTGCTGATTGTTGGACCCTGTTAAGTACCTCGCAGGAACTCAGTGGATGTGTTGCATGAAGAAGTGAATGGAGACTGCTCACTGTGCTTTACATCCTGGTCTCACAATGAACCAGCTGAGCAGTAACTGCCCTGCATCTCAGTTTTCTTACCCAGAAAGTGGGGGTAACAACTCTCAGTTTATTATTTTTCACAGTTATTGAATGAAGAGATAATAACTGTCATTATTATAAATGTTAAGAGGTCCACACTATTTAGACCGCATGGGATACTCCATCACCATAAACACTGTGGAAGCAATCACCAGCAAACTGACCTTGTTTATCTGGGCTTGTTCTCTAACCTCATTGCTGAAACCTCCAGCTGCTCTAAAGCCCTGATTCGTGAAGTTTATTTCTATATCTTTATTCAAAGCCAAGTTATCTTTTGGTCCCGGCAACCTCCAAATTAGAACACACACTGTTGTACTGTGTCTGGGTGTATATTGTACAACGTGTGCTGTAAGACTGGAAATTGGACAAAAGCACTATGCACAGAATCTGAGTATGGAGCTTTTGGGACCTGTGCTTTAAATATAGGACATGGCATCGCCACTCTCCCGGAGCAGAGCTGGGGGCGGCATCCTCTGGAGAGTACATTTTCTCCTGTCTGCTGAGTCAGGAGGGACAGTGAATCAGCAGTAGGTGCTGCAAGTTTTGGAAAGTGCAGTTTAGTCTGGATGATGAAGTGGGGCCAGGACGCACAGAAACAACCGGGTGCCTAACTAGGCAGGCAGCAGGAACTGGCGACATGAGGCTGGTTCACCTCCTGATCGCTGTTCACATTGGTGCCCTTTATTTTTGTGAAGTCAATTTGTCCAGTGCTTGGTACTTAGACTGCTCCCTGAGTGCCAGCTCCTTCTGGGATATAGATTGGCCAACCACTGAGTCCTGAATGTGCACAGCTAAAAAGTTCTCAGTGGCCCTGCCTACATGTTTCTCTATGCATGTCTGTCTCTTAGTCAAGTCTCCTCTTTTGCTTTCTGTGTTGTTAGTGTGCAATGCACACATGTGCCTGCTCCCATGATGTTAATGTGGAATACACTCATGTGCCTGTTCTCTGTGATGTTTAGTGTGAAATGTACACATGCTACTGCTCCCCGTGATGTTTGTGTGGAATGCACACATGCGCCTGCAGCAGAGAAACCCACCCTTTTTGGACCTTCTGCCTCATGAAGCAGCTGCGGACCTGGCAGGGGGTCATTAACCAAGGGGCTGAGGGGATGAGTTTACAAGAGGGCTGGAAATGAACTGGTAGCTTTTTGACTTTGGAAGAATTATTACATCTCTGTGAGTCCTGTTTTCTTCATCTCCCTTTTAGGATAATAATTTCTCTCTGATAGACTTGTGCAAGAACCACTGAAAATGCCCATAAGTAGTATGTGAGGAACACATGGCTTTTAAATAACCAAGATGCTGTCTTGAGAGCTGCCTCTCTGCACTAGAAGTTTTGAGTTCCTAAGAGCAGAAAGGAAAGAGAACCAACAATGAATACATATTCTGAACTATACTAGATGCCTACTTGTATGTCATTATACCACTCTTACAATGGTCCTATCAATTAAATAAAATTAGCTCCGTTTAACAAATGAAGAAACTGAAGTGCAGAGAGAATAAGGAACTTGCCCAAGATTGGGTTGCTGAAAGTGACGGAGGTGGAACCCATGAATCCTAGCTCTGCTTCCAAAGCCCTTGTATTTTCCTTCTCACTAGGCTGCATTCCCAAAAACATTCCACCCTGAACAAGTGGTAGAGTTTTCCCACAGCCCCAGGGCATGAGACATGTGGCTGGAGAATCACATGGCATGTGCCAGTGTGGCCACTGCCACCACCTCACTGCACAATAATGAGAACCACCTGCTGCAAAGCAAAGCAAAGCAAAGAATTGTGGGCTGGAAATAGCTGCAAGGAACAGGATCATTCTGGTCAAGCACACAGGTGCCATGAGGAGACCAAGAGGTATAACCAGGGTCTGGGCAGAGAAACCCACAAGAGAATGGTTCCTAAGGCCCTCCAGTCATGGACCTGATAAAGAAGAAATGTGAGCTAATATTTTTTGAGCTTTTGATATGTGTCACACATTGTCCTACATGCCTCCCTGTGCTGTCTTTTATTTGCTACTTACAATAACCCTGTGAGATGGATCTCCCTCCCATTCTACAATGGGGAGTTGGAGACTAGAGTTGATAGCTAAGTAAAGGGAGGCAGCAGAAATGCTGAGAACCGAGTCAGGGCTAAGTCCAGAGGAACAAAGGAAGGGAGAGCTGTCCCTATGCAGATGCTACTTCTTCTTCTTGCTGAAAGGACCGCCTACCTCCCCAACCCCATGTCACCAAGGCTGCTCAGCTATCAGAGTCAAATAGAGCATCACTTCTCTGAAGCCTTCCCTAACCTCTGCTGTTAGACCTTGTAATTCAAGGATCTGACATAGTAAACCCAGCACACTGGCTACATATTATGGATGGCAGGAAAACCAATGACTCAGCAAAAGTTTTGGAGTGGTGCTACCCAACAGAACTCTGCAGTATAGAGGTACACCTTCATCTCTGCTGCCTAGCATAGTAGCCCCTAGCCACACGAGGCTTTAGTCATCATAACGAACAACACATGCTTGATGTCATGGTCTTCTTTCTCTGCTTCACCATTGCCGTCATTATCCAATTTATTAACCATGAAGACCTTGTGAGGCAAAGAGACCCAGGTGACTCCAGACATGGGTGAATCCAGCCACACTCCTCAGAACATGAAATATCTTTTGGTAACTTCCTCTATTTTCATTAGATATTGGTCCAGGATAGCAATTTTTTTAATAATTTTATTTTATTAACGGGGTGACATCAATAAATCAGGATACATATATTCAAAGATAACATGTCCAGGTTATCTTGTCGTTCAATTATGTTGCATACCCATCACCCAAAGTCAGATTGTCCTCTGTCACCTTCTATCTAGTTTTCTTTGTGCCCTCCCCCTCCCCCTTTCCCTCTTCCTCCCCCTCCCCCCGTAACCACCACACTCTTATCAATGTCTCTTAGTCTCGCTTTTATGTCCCACCTACGTATGGAATAATACAGTTCCTGTTTTTTTCTGATTTACTTATTTCGCTTCGTATCATGTTATCAAGATCCCACCATTTTGCTGTAAATGTTCCGATGTCATCATTTCTTATGGCTGAGTAGTATTCCATAGTGTATATGTGCCACATCTTCTTTATCCAGTCATCTATTGATGGGCTTTTTGGTTGTTTCCATGTCCTGGCCACTGTGGACAATGCTGCAATAAACATGGGGCTGCATGTGTCTTTACGTATCAATGTTTCTGAGTTTTTGAGGTATATACCCAGTAGAGGGATTGCTGGGTCATAAGGTTGTTCTATTTTCAGTTTTTTGAGGAACCACCATACTTTCTTCCATAATGGTTGTACTACTTTACATTCCCACCAACAGTGGATGAGGGTTCTTTTTCTCCACAGCCTCTCCAACATTTGCTATTACCTGTCTTGTTAATAATAGCTAATCTAACAGATGTGAGGTGGTGTCTCATTGCAGTTTTGATTTGCATTTCTCTAATAACTAAAGAAGATGAGCATCTTTTCATATATTTGTTGGCCATTTGTATTTCTTCCTGGGAGAAGTGTTTGTTCATGTCCTCTTCCCATTTTTTTATTGGATTGTTTGTTTGTTGTTGAGTTTTATGAGTTCTTTGTATATTTTGGATATTAGGCCCTTATCTGAGCTGTTGTTTGAAAATATCATTTCCCATTTAGTTGGCTGTCTGTTTATTTTGTTATCAGTTTCTCTTGCTGAGCAAAATCTTCTTAGTCTGATGTAGTCCCATTCATTAATTTTTGCCTTCACTTCTCTTACCTTTGGAGTCAAATTCATAAAATGCTCTTTAAAACCCAGGTCCATAAGTTTAGTACCTATGTTTTCTTCTATGTACTTTATTGTTTCAGGTCTTATGTTTAGATCTTTGATCTATTTTGAGTTAATATTAGTACAGGGGGACAAACTGTAGTCCAGTTTCATTCTTTTGCATGTGGCTTTCCAGTTTTCCCAGAACCATTTATTGAAGAGGCTTTCTTTTCTCCATTGTGTGTTGTTGGCCCCTTTATCAAAAATTATTTGACTATATAGATGTGGTTTTATTTCTGGGTTTTCTATTCTGTTCCATTGGTCTGAGTGTCTGTTTTTCTGCCAATACCATGCTGTTTTGATTGTTGTGGCCCTATAATATAGTTTGAAGTCAGGTATTGTAATGCCCCCAGCTTCATTCTTTTTCTTTAGGATTGCTTTGGCTATTTGGGGTTTTTTATAGTTCCATATAAATCTGATGATTTTTTGCTCCTGTTCTTTAAAAAATGTCATTGAAATTTTGATGGGAATTGTATTAAATTTGTATATTGCTTTGGGTAATATGGCCATCTTGATTATATTTATTCTTCCTAACCAAGAACAAGGAATATTCTTCCATCTCATTATATCTTTTTTGATTTCCCTTAACAATGGTTTATAGTTTTCATTATATAAGTCCTTTACATTCTTTGTTATGTTTATTCCTAAGTATTTTATTTTTTTTGTTGCAATCTTGAAGGAGTTTATTCTTTTGAGTTCGTTCTCAAATGTTTCATTGTTGGCATATAGAAAAGCTATTGACTTCTGTATGTTAATTTTGTACAGGATAGCAATTTTTTAAAAAGTGTGAGGACTTGTTTCACCATAGGCCCCAAATTACTCCCTGCCAGTAGGGGGATGGAGCCTATTCAGCTCTTCAAAAGCCCATTAGGGGTCCATTTTGCTTCCCAACTCAGGACCTTGGGAAGTTGACCACAGACAGATCAATCTTGGGCATTAGCATGCTGGTGGAAGATTTTGGGTAAAGATTAGGGTACAGAATGTGCAATACCCAGACTGAGGGCATCTCCTTGGGAACACTTTAGTTTCTTCTAGGGTTTATATATGGGAGCACATCAATAGCTATTTCAAGAATTGGTGTATTAGGAACTCATTAATATGCATTTAGAATGAACCATTCTTTCCTCCAGAGCACCTGGGGCCTACCCTAAAATTGAACAAGGATCTGGAATGGCAGAAGGTAGATCCAGTGCCAGGAGCTCTGGCACTCTATGAGACAGAGTTCTTAGATCAATTCTAAAAGGATGGCAGTCTAACTTGCTGGTCTCCCACGTGGTTTAGGGAAGAAAGTGCAGTGGATCAGTGGCCAGCCTTCCTAATCTTCTAATTGATGTGAGTCCTTAGTGCTAAGTGTCATAATCACTGTGTTTTCCAATTAGGGGAGCCACCAACTTGAAGTACCTCCTGGCTCAGTTCCCGCTCACTCTTGGAGCAACCTTACACACAAGCTTTCTGGGAAATGAAATGGTAATTGTGGGTTTTACCCAACTTTGAGGACCCCTGTATTCAAGATACTAGTGGTTTATTTGACTATTAAACATGGAACAAGAGATTGCAGGAAGCTGACTGTCTTCAGGTGATTCTGGAATACCAAATACAGTAGGGTATCAGTCATTCTCTGAGCACTGTCCCCTTGCATGCCACACCCCCATTTTGAGCCAGTTTCATATTCCAGGAAGGAGATCTTTTTTTCTCCCTTCTTTCCTAGTCTAGGCCCCCTTCGCTTCTGAGCTGCAAAGGCACTTTTCCCTTCCAGCCTGAGCAATACAGGATATGCTACATCAGGAAGCTGACCGGAAAGGAATGTTTAGTGAGTGGTGGCCAAGCTGGTTAACCTGGTTGCTCAGCTGGTCTGGCTGACTTCTGCATAGATCTCTCAGGATTCTCCATGGAGTGGCTCAGGATGGAACAAATCATTTGGCTCAGAGCAATGGGTTTCTGTGCTATTAGTTGAGGCAGCACTGTATAATGAAGAAAAGCATTTGTACTGGTTGTCAGGAGCTCTCCAGACCCGCTTCTGTCACTGTCCAGCTGAAGAGCTGTGTCCTCTTAGGGCTTTAGTTCCCTAATTGATAGAATAAGGCTATTGGACCAGATCCCATGCTTGTCAAACTATATTCCTCGAAGGTCATTATAGGGATGATGGTGGATGGGACCCAGGCCTCGCTACTTCTGCTTCCACTAGATTGCCTATGCCTTTATCTCTTTTGTTGGTTTATATCTCTGTATAAGATTTGGTTTGGAGAAAATATTTGGTGGCTAAAAATAAAAATCCCCTGACTACATGATCTCTAAGGTGCCCTTTTAACTCTATAATTTTAAGGTAGCACCTGCTAATTGGATCTGATCATAAACCCAGGTCAGAGACTAACAGCTTGTGGTAAGAAGTCCGGAGGCTGTATTTCAATTCATTTTAGCAATTTGCTCACTTCTTTACATTTGACATTTGGGGTTAAATCTGTAGCTGTATTTTGTGTATGAGCATTTTTTTTTAAAGCTAATTCTCTAAGCTTTGAGAGACTGTAATGGGGAAGTCTATCTCATTCGATTTTATCTCTGAGATGGCTATAGGATGGTGGTTAGGTCTGGGAGGAAGGCTGAGACCCTGCCTTTTCCCATTTCCTATAGAAAGTTCCACTGTCTTCTGTACCAGAAGGGGCTGCCACCAGGAAGTCGGAGTGACTTTCCTTCACAGGTAACAGTAGACTTGTACCTTGGACTAAACATAATGACTCCTGAAGCTCTCACTGGCTCCAGAAGGTTGACACTCAGGACAGATTCCATGGCTTTGCCATAAATATTCATCCTATATGCTACAACTTCAGTTCACCTTTGCCGCTTGAGTTTGTACCCTGGGAATCACACTGGAAAACCTGTTTTTAAAGCTTAGTTTATTTATTTATTCATTTTTTAGAGATGAGAGGGAGAGACAGAGAGAGAGAGGAGAGACAGAGAGAAGGGGGGAGGAGTTAGAAGCATCGACTCCCATATGTGCCTTGACCAGGCAAGCCCAGGGTTTCGAACCGGCAACCTCAGCATTTCTAGGTCGATGCTTTATCCACTGCGCCACCACAGGTCAGGCGGGAAAACCTGTTTTTGGAGAAAGAGTTAAAGAACGCTTTTACTTCCAAAGGTGTTTTATTTTTTCTTTTTAATTCAATTTTATCAAGGTATAATTGACCTACAATAAAATGGACTAGTTAAGTGTGTAGTTGTACAATTTTGAGCAATGTATTCTTATGTGAATACCCCCTAGGCTAAGATATAGAGCATTCTCACCACCTGTCATTCACACTTACCCCACTATGTCACATGAGTGGTAGACCAGTGCAGCATTGTGGGTAGGAATGACTGGTGGGTTGATGGCAATGTTCTGTGTCTTGATTAGGTTTGGGGTACGTGAAATATATCTGTCAAAATCCATGCAACTAAACACTTAATATGTGTCTAATTTACAGATGAAGAAATTGAAGCTTAGAAAGATTAAATCAACTTCTTAATATCACACTGTTCTTAAGTGGCTGACTCTAAATGTGAACCAAGAACCATTGGATTGAGCACTCTCATGTTCTTAATGACCATGGACCATTACTATTCTGCCTTTCTTTGTTACTATATTTACAGATATAGGTAATGCAGGCTGGAAGCTTGCAACCTGGTCCAACCTTCTCACTGTATAAATAAGACCCTGAGAGGTGAGATGACTTATGCAGCAAATCAGTGGTGATGTCCAGACCAGCATCCACACTCAGTATGTTCTCAGTCTGGTTATGTTGCTAAGAATGGTGATGTCAAATACCTTCATATCAATCACATCTTTCATGACCTCCACACACAAGAAGACCTTTTAATGTCCTAATGTCCTGTGCTATTACAATGACTGGGTCTATAAATGTGGAGTGTTTTACAGTCATGCTTCTCAGAACAACTTACAAGTGAAAGCTGTGGGGGCCTTGGTCAATTGGCTCAGTGGTAGAGCATCAGCCCAGCATGTAGATGTCCCCAGTTCAATTCCCAGTCAGGGCACACAGGAGAAGTGACCATCTGCTTCTCTATCCCTCCCCCTCTTGCTTCTCTCTCTCTCTCTCTCTCTCTCTCTCTCTCTCTCTCTCTCTCTCCCTTCCTGCAGCCATGGCTTGATTGGAGCGAGTTGGCCTTGGATGCAGAGGATGGCTCCATGGCTTCCACCTCAGGTACTAAGAAGAGCTTGATTGCTGAGCAATGGAGCAACATCCCAGATAGCCAGGTGGATCCTGGTTTGGGTGCATGTGGGAGTCTGTCTCTCTGCCTTCCTTCCTTTCACTGAAATAAAAAAAAAATGAAAGTGAATCCTGCGGGGATCTGATTAAAGTTCAGATTCTGATTTAGAAAGTCTTGCAAGTCCTGAAATATTTCTGAAGAATTGAAAAGAAAAATTAAGTAAACTTAATTTGGACATTTCCTTAATTTTTCTCTCTTCTGATAGATGAAACACAGACACAAAAATAAATGCACATGCCTGCACACACACCAGATTTAGACACAGGTCTCAGTGAGGTGCTCACATCAACCTGAACTTGATCACCAGAAACCTTGACTGTAAGACACATTACTGGACATGGACGGATTAGACACACCCATGAGCCACAACTGCATGTTTTATTGCTCACATTTTACAGCTGGAATGAGGTATTGTAGGATTGAGTATTTTGATTTACTTTGCATCTAGGTCAGTCACAATTGCCAGTCCCCGGGAATGGTTATGTTGTGCTAAGAGGTTTGCATCTTGTACTGCCAGAACTACTCTTGGCTAGTGATTGATTGATAGATCCAAATTCAAATCCAATTGCTCATCCTTTCTGCTCAGAAGGATTTTGGATTTATTGATCTCTGTCCAAGCTCATCTGGGAAGAACAATGCTGCCACAATAGAGGGAGTGCCACTTGGGGTCCTGCATTATGCAGCTTTTGTTTCTCCTGCCAACTCAGACCAGGGCTTTATCGGCAGCACGTTGGACAGCTGGCAGGTTGATTCCTGCCTCTGACAAACCTGATTCACCATTCCACTGCATGTCCTCTGATGGCATATTCATTTATTCACCTTACAGTCATGCAGGTGCAGGCTGACTCAGTGTGCTCCACAGGTGTCGTGAATCCAGTAAATTGTATGTCAACTAATTTTATAATGTATTTATTAATAAATTAAATTAAAATCCAAGTGCTGTAGCTCTTCTTCAGTGCATCAGAGTTAGTGAGAAGCAAAGCCTTGAAGAATGTCACTTTTCATAGCCATAATCTTCCCCTCCCTGAGACATACTCTCTTATGCTTTTTAATTTGGAAAAAGAACTATTTCATGAATGGATAAGTATGAGATTAAAAAAGTCATAGCTACATTACTATAAATATTAATAATTCTTTATATCCCATTGCATAATATTTAAAAACAAATATTGACAGATCATACTTGTACCACCTAAAATTGATAGTTTTCAGAACATATATTCTCACCCCAAATATCTCACTGCTGGTTTGAGGAATAAATCATTACAATTCTTCTTGCCGCTTTATCACGAGTGTAGGAATAGCCCTCTCACTCTATACTTGGGCTTCTCCAGAAGGACAACTAACCTAAGAATTTATTTTTAATTTATTAATTTTAGAAAGAGAGATGGGGGGGCAGAAAGGAACTTCAAACAACATCAATTTGTTGTTCTACTTATTTACACATTCATTGGTTGATTCTTGCATGTGCCGTGACCAGGGATCAAACCTGCCACCTTGGTGTATGGGGAGATGGTCTAGCCAACTGAGCTACCCAGCCAGGGATGACACAGAATCTGAATGCAAATACTTTACAGAGGAAATAGACTCAGGAAGCACCAGAAGAGGAGTGAGGGGATTTGAGACAGGAGAAAGGGGAGACTTGATAAGGGGTGTGTTGTCAAGCAGAAGATGGCTGGGGGCACTCGGCCTCAATCTCCATTAAAGATATCTAGGAGACAACATACAGCATCCTCAACTGTCCCATCCAAGAGTAAATGTATCCATCATTTCTGGAGGCTTCTCCTGGGAGCATTAACTCCTTGGTTTTGTGGGAGGACACTCTCTTGAAAGGCCTGAGAGAAAGCCCGCAGGTGAAGAATCTCAAGTACTTGTCATAGCATCTGACAGACATGTATGGAAATGTTGAGGGCCAAGAAGCTATAAGCCAGACACTGGTAGCCTAAAGTAACTCAATGGTCTTTGCTAGGTTCACTTTCTTTTCTGGTTTCTGGCCCCCTAAGATCTATAGAAGCTCACACTACCCCAATTAAATTGTTTCCATCCTGTCTATTCTGGGGCTCCAAAACAAAGGGGTCTCTGGCTTTTTTTTTCTTTTTATTTAGTGAGGAGAGGGGAGGCAGAGAGGTCGACTCCTGCATGTGCCCTGACTAGGATCCACCTGGCAAGCCCACTAGGGGGCAATGCTCTGCCAATCTGGGGCATTGCTCTGTTGCTCAGTAACCAAGCTCTTCTTAGTGCCTGAGGTGGAGGCCATGGAGCCATCCTCAGCACCTGGGGCCAACTTGCTCCAAACAAGCCATGGCTGCAGCAGGGGAACAGAGAGAGAGAGAGAGAGAGGAAGGAGAGGGGGAGGGGTGAAGAAGCAGATGGGTGCTTCTCCTGTGTGTCCTGATCAGGAACCAAACCTGGGACATCCACATGCTGAGCCAATAAACCAGGGCCAGATCTTTGGCTTTAGAGAGAGAAATTTCACCATCCAGTCCCCATTTTATTTTCTACCCCACCTCCAAATGTCGTCAGAATTAAGTGTCTTCCCAGAGGGATACTCAGTATGTCACTTACATTCCTTTTGGGGTGAGCATCCTCCATAGCCACAGGAGTATATTTTGTCCTTGAATCCTGAGTAAACAGGCAAAAAGTTATCTGAATATGGGATTTTTTTAATATGTGGGTTGATAACACCAATACATTACTATCTTGTTATAATAATAATAATAATACCTTATATTTATATTATTATTATAATTGCCAGTGCATTTTTATTTTCTGAGCTGATTCTGCACAAAACCTTTGGGAGAGAGACATGATTAGATATTAACAAGAAGAAAACCAAATCCCTAAGAGAGCATTTAGAACCTGAGGCAGCACGAAATAGCTATTAAGAACTCAGGTTTCTAAATCAGCTGACCTGGGTCCAAATGTTGGCTCTTGTACCAGCTACATGTCCAAAGATGACTTACTGAACCCCCTAAGACCATTTCCTCAAATATGAAGTGAACTTTGCAATAGTACAACCCATTGCATTGTCTTGAGGCTTAAATGGGATAATGAAGTAAGGACCAGTTACTACTATTGACTGATTCAGTCAAAATTACCCAGCACAGCCAATGTCACCTGTGCGCAGCTCCTTACACTGTCCACCTCGTGCTCTTTCCCAGCACTTCACGTTTCTTGTTAAGTCCTGAAAAATGATCCCAAATCAGGCATTTTGGGATTAGATTTGTGCTGAACTTTCAGTTCCTATGAAGCATGCAGTCAAACTTGGTGCATGACTTAAGAAAAGGGGTTTTCCTCAGGTCCATGAATAGAAATAAAGTGATTTAAAAATAGAAATATAAACCTAAATAGATCCATAGAGCTGCAGCCTCCATGGGCTTAAAAGAATGAAAGTCATGTACCCAGAACAAAACTATCTTAAGCAGAATAAATTTGCCTTTTTATGCAGAGAGGAGGCTGAAATGAAGCTTGCAGGGTCTCGTGTCACCAGCATCATCTTTATGTCCTTAAATGAATACCAGATAAAGGATCTGCCTTATTACTGGAGAAAGGGCCAAATGTGTTTGCATTCAAGTATAGGAGAAAATGAAATGCATATTCTCCATGTGGAACTTCATTTTGATTACTCGTCTAGAGAAGCAAAGCAGCAGAGAGCCGCCCAGGCCCACCCAAACTCGCCCTCCCTTACCTTTTTTATTTCTTATTGAAGCAAATGAGGCCAATTGTTGGAAATTTCTGTGCAGCCCTGAAAGCCTCAGTAGTGACTCTCACCGAGATTAATGCATTTAATTTTACCTCATCGGTATATCTGAGATGCTTCTCAGCAGCCAGTTGGGAGTTCCTAGCCCTCCATGCACACCATGATGAGTTGCACCCTGGCTGTCTGCATCAGATTGCTTTGCAGGGCTCTGGCTGAGCAAGGAAGGAGTAGAGTGAGCCCTGCCTTTTCAAACCCCTGCCCCTTTCTTCACAGGTGGCCGCAGCTGGAAAACTGGAAAAAGTGGAAGTACAGGGTGAAACAAGCACAAAACCCCTGCATTTCCCATCTTTCCAAGCATCCCATACTGTCTGCACTCAAGAGTCTCACCAGTAAAGAAGTTGCTCCCATTCATGGAAACATCCCCCACCTATGTAGTGAACTAAATGGACTCTCTTTAGGGTTTAAGCAGTTTTTGGCCTTTTAATGTTAAGTGTCAGCTTTGGCATTGTTCAGGATAATAGAGGCAAAAAATACTAATAGAGGCAAAAAATTTTTTTCTTTTTCTCTTTTTTAAATTTAAGTGAGAGAAGGGGAGATAGAGAGACAGACTGCCACATGCGCCCCAACCAGGATCCACCCAGCAACACTGTTTCAGGTCGATGCTCTGCCCACCTGGGGCCATGCTCACAGCTGAACTATTTTTTAGTGTTTTAGGCGTGGGCTCCACAGAATCGTCCCCAGTGTCTGGGACCAATGAACTTGTATCAATTGAGCCATGGCTGCAGGAGGGGAAGAAAGAGTGAGAGAGAGACAAGGGGGAGGGGGAGGGGTGGAGAAGCAGATGGTCGCCTCTCCTGTGTGCACTGACTGGGAATCGAACCTGGGACATTCATATGCCCGGTTGATGAGCCAACCATCCAGGGCCAAACTTTTTTTTAAAGTTTTTTCTTAAATGTTTGATGCTACCTACTTTATACCAGGCCCTGCACTAGATCCAGAAGCACACTCAGTACAAGAACCACATGGTCCCTGTACTCGCAGCGCCTCTAGCCTGAGAGGGGACATAATCATACAAAAATAATCACACAAAGACCTAATTACTGTTTTGATACATGTCACAAGAGAAACACACAGCAGACCTAATCTAGACTGGGAAATTTCAGGAAAAGTTTTCCTGGGAAAACATGATTTACATTATATTTTGAAGGATGACTCAGAAACAAAAGGAATAAAACATTTAAGGGTTGTGGTGGGAGGAGAACCTAGACTTCCTGGCTTCCAGTGTACAACTCATTCTTGACAGGCATCTGACCATGTGGAGTTGGTCCATTTTGCTGCACATCTAGATGTAAGCTGCCTTATGGAAAACTCCCATGACTTCTCGAGTACAGAAACTGCCTCTTTGGCCTTTTGGTCCTCAGTCTTTAACATAATGCCTTGTTCTAGAGCCAGTAGAATGAGAGATACTTTATTTTCAGTATTTCCTGGGTGCCTATCTGTAGCCTATGGTTGGGAATCACTCTACCCACTCACCTACCTCCAGAAAGGACAGTGACAATTTAGCCCCTATTCTTTTTGCTCCTCTCCCCATTCCTTCAACTCCACCAGAAATATTTTCAGCAAGAAATTTCTCCAAAGATTTACCTTTAAAAGTTGAAAACTGAAGCTTTGGTCCAAGATTTCTTCAGACTTCACATAGGGTCAAAATAGACATAACCCCCCCCCCCAACTTATGGTTTCTTATATATGGATTGAGTCTTCTCCTGATACTCAGAAAAACCCTGAAGAGTTTACCTAAAATGATGAAATTTAAGGGAACACCATAGGTAAGTAAAGCTGAGTCTCCGATACAGTTTTCCACGTGCGTCATGAATTGGCGAGGATCCTTCCAATGGACAGGAGCAAGCACAGCCTCAGAAATGGAACTCATGAATAATTCATGTAGAATCTGGAACTAATGTTTAAAAAGGAATGTGAATGCATGTTAGAAAACCAACTTCAAGTATAAATTGAAACTAGCTGGATGACATCAGGGGTTCCTTGCATCTTTTATTTAAAATTAAATTTATTAGGGTGACACTAATTAACATAACTATGCAGGTTTTAGGTGCCCCAATTCTATATCACATGTCTATACACCCTACTGTGTGTTCACTTCCCAAGTAAATTCTCTGTCCATCACCATTTGTCCCACCATGCCCTCCTCCACCTCCCCCACTCCTGGTAATCAACACACTGTTGTCCAGGTCCATGAAGTTGTTTTTTTTTTTTTTTTCTTATCCTTTTTTGCTCCATCCCTTCACCTTCCTCGGGAGCTCATTGTCTCTGTCGGGCCTTGGTCATTCCACTTTATAGTATGGGACAACTGTTATCATGATAGTCATTTCATGATTGGGATAAAAATGGTTGAGGTGCTTCAAACGTGCCCAAGGAGAGGACTGTCTGAAACTGTATTACTATTATTTGCATCTCTGTTAGAGACAGTGAACTGAGAGTCGAGTCACATGGCCCTTCCTCAAAGGTCTTCAAAGCCCTGACAGTGTGGACTGGAGAAAGCACAGCCCTCCCATGACAACCTGGGCTCTGTTGTCAAGCAAGAGTTGTCACAGTTCCCTTGCTCCCTGCCACCCTCATTCCCTGACTGCAGAGACAATGAGCTCAGCAGAGCAGCGTCGTGTGGAGTGACGTGAGGGCCTCAGAAGGCTTCATCATTCACTCTGAAACATTGGCGCCGAGTCAAGTTAGTTCTTAGGTCACATTAAAAGCATCACTTCAGTGAGGAAAACAAACAGATAAAGAATGCCGGCTAATGACTTTTTGGAAGGCCAGAAAGCAGCTGAAGTACTGTTTTGTTTTATTTTTAATGCAATAGATTTGAAACGGCATTTCCAGTAATGAATGAGACACCCAATTACTGCACTCTTTTAATTCGGAACACCTGTCCCAGTGATTCTCAATCCCCAGAGTGACTTCTATTTTGAACAATATTTATTATCATGAGTGTTATCACATTAGATGAAATCAGCTGGAGATAGACACGGAATTTATTGGTGGCATCAAGGCGCTGCAGACCGGTGAGAATTTTGTCATCTTTCTTCAGATGCCACTGCTTCTCTGAGCTGCCGTTACTGACAGTTTCCAGTGGACAAGGAAATAATCTCATAGCACCCTAAAGAGGGTTCTCCCATGACTGTCACCTCAAAGGGTCCCTGAGTGTTTTACACAGTGCTTGCTGGAGGCCAGTCTACGAACAGCTGCACTTGGCATTCAGAGGCCGTTGCTTTGGGAAATGGGATGAAGCAACACTGTCATGGCCACATAGCTTTTCCCATTTGCTCCCGAGGAACTGCTAGAGAAACTTCAGGTGGGCAAAGGGGCAATGACTCAGAAATGCTTTTGGTGCATCGCTTTGGCTCTTCAGACATGGCCCAGAGATCAGACAAAATATATATATTTATACAGTTGCTATCACATCTCTAGCCCTGAGCCTTTCACCTGTCCTTGTGTCAAATCTAACTTGGAAAAGAAAAATCACCAATATTAAACTAAGCTAGAGAGCATTATATAAAAGAACATTTGGTTAGTCATTTATTCAACGTTTATGAATGCCTGCAATTTATCTTATATATGATATCTGATATGCCAATTTAAAGAAAAAAACCCTGCATTTACAACAGCTCTGATGTTAGTTACTAAGGGAGGTGGCCATGCAAACTAATAATTTAGATAAGGGTGATAATAATAATTACCATTCTAAGGACTTGGTGAATATTGAGCTATTCACTCTTCACTATAACATCCTTTTTATAGATAAATATGCTAAGACACAGAGAGATAACTTTTCCAAGAACACAAAGACATTAAGTGGTAGATTGGGGATTTGAACCCATAAAGTTGTGTCCAGAGTCCATGTACCTAATCACTATGATCTATATAGCTTCCCACAAAGATGGATGGTAGAATAAAATAACCACCATTCTGGCATGCTTAAACTGTGGGCTGACCACTGTGACAACATTTAACATGTGCTATATGATTTAATGCTTAGAACTACCTAGCCAGGTAGACAGGACTCACAATTGTAAGAGATAGACTTAAGTAAAAAGGGAAATTTAATACAAGTAGCTCATAAAATCATCTTCACTCTTACCTACTATACAACAGCTTTGCTCACCCTGTAGAGGCAAAGAAACCTGGCTACATTCAACTTCTATTCTCACACTTTTATCATCAGAGTACAAGTTTCCTCCCCTAGATCTGATAAATTTCTTAATAAAAAAAAATTGGGGGCATCAGCCCTGCATGTAGATGTCCAAGGTTTGATTCCTGATCAGGGCACACAGGAGAAGTAACCATCTTCTTCTCCACCCTCCCCCTCCCCTTCTCTCCCTCTCTCTCTCTCTCTCTCTCTCTCTCTCTCTCTCTCTTTCTCTCTCTCTCTTCCTATCCCCCAGCCATGGCTCAATTGGTTTGCACGCATTGGCCCCTGGCACTGAGGACGGCTCTGTGGAACCTCCACTTCAGGTGCTGAAAATAGCTTGGTTGTGAGCATGATCCCAGATGGGCAGAGCATCGGCCCCAGATGGGGGTTGTCTGGTGGATCCTGGTCTGGGTACATGCAGGAGTCTGTCTCTCCATCTCCCTTGTTTTCACTTGGAAAAGAAGATATAAAAAGAAGAAGAAAAATTGACTTGTCTTCTACTCAGTGCCTATTCATAGACTAAACACTGTGACTTGTAAAGAAAGGTCATTAAATGTGGCAGTTCCCATTCAGACCACACATTAGACTGGGAGGTATGGGAAATGAACGTTTTCTTAAAAGAAAGGATGGAAAGGAGTGACATGACCACTAAGAATATCATTACAAACTTAAGAGCCAGCCTAATGCATGTTTATTAAGTGTAGATTTGTTGATATCCTTTTGTGCAGATGAGAAATTGGGATCGAGAGAGGTTATGTAACTTGCTCAAACATCATCTATTGTTCATGAAAGATTTGAACCAGGGATAATATAACCAGCTTCAGTGGGCTGTGATTTAGATGCTATCATTTAGGGTTGAACTGTTCACTCAAGGAAGAGCTGGTGCTTACATTGCTTATTGAAGAAAGAACAAAAATTGGAAAGGCAGCAAGAAATTTATTCCAGATAAAGCCAACAGTAGGCAGAAGCCAGAACTAGGCTAACATGAAGTCTCAAGGAAATGGAAGTTTCTTACCTGAGTCAGAATAAAGTGAGTGATGATTGAGTCACCTCACAGAGACCTGTGGCACAATGGGTTCTTTTTACCCAATGCCAAAAAATGGTGCCTCATGGTTGGCACCATGGAGATTTGCCAAGCATTTTCTGTAGAGTTCTGGCTGAGTGGTCAGACTTCCCACAATAGCACAGCGTGTGTTCTTAAGTTTAAACCACCGTTACACCACTGGGACATAATGGATATACTTTTATTCACATCTGGAGACCATAGTCTCAGCTCACACTTCCATGTCTCAACACTTCCAAAATTTGGAAATGAAAAAAAAAGCCATGCTGTACAGTTGAACCATGCTTAGCAGAGTCTATGACTAAGCCTTCAATCTGCAATTTAGGCACAAGCCTGCTTTGAAATCGGGACTTCTCAGAACCTGGATTAGTGGCACGCCTCCCTGGATTGTGCAGTAAGATCCACTTGCATCATTCTTCTGTGTTACTTTCTCTAAGAAATTGTCTTTAATCTCAAGGAACTCTTTCCACCTCTCTCTCTCTCTCTCTCTCTCTCTCTCTCTCTCTCTCTCTCTCTCCTTTATTAGACTTCTGGTAGTCTTTATTAACCACTGCCCCTGCATTATTCGTTGCATCTGTCTTCTTTTTCTTAATCAGGATCTTCACCTTCCTTCTCGTTTCCTCATCCCCTGGTCACACCTCCATTCATGCTTCCTGGCTTTTGTTCTTCTGGTGGGGAGCCAGTTCATCCCCCTGTTGTCAGACACTATCTTCTAGCTCTTTCTGCCAAGTTGGCTGGAGTCCTAGACATTTTCCAATTCTCTCTTGTGAATTTAACTCCAGTGACAAAATTACTAGAGCCTCGCAGGAAAGGGCTCCCAGAATTTTGCCATTTTTCACTTGACTGCCTCCACTCCAGGGAACAGGAACCAGTGACTTATTAATACATTTCTGGTTTGTATCCCTGCTTTGCCATCACTAAAGGGCATCTTAACTTAAACATCACTAAAGTGCACTTTCTGAGTGACGCCATAGACTCTGTCATGTCTTGTAATCTTGTTTGGGATAAAGAGAGTGGTTGTCTTTTAAGCACAAAAGAGTGGAATCAGGGGGAAAAATGGTACAAAGTCTGAAGAACAGTAATTTTGAAGCTTGTCCCTTTACTAATTATGCCGCCTTCACAGAGCATCAATTGATTATAGTCCTAAACTCCTCATAGTTCAGTCTCAACCATGTATTGTTTTCAAAGATAAAGTTCAGTATCCAAAAATTAGAACTTCTAAAATCTTTATTCATTTCCTTAAGGGGGTAGTTTCATTATGACCACACACAGTTTCTCTTTCTGTCTCATTGCCTTTGATCCTAGGTTTTTATGATGTTCTCAGCTAGACCCTCTGACCTCTCTCTCTCTCTTTATTTTTGCTTCTCTCATTACCCAGATCTATGTAATTAAGTTAAGAAGAGAACTGACCCATCAAGAAGAATTCTTCTAAGACATGTGTGTGTATCTATCGATGCTTTCTTGAATTTTTTTTCTATCACAGAAGTTTAGATTGTTCTTTCTATGAAGTCAGAAATGGAGTCTGCTCTAAGGCTTTGACCCAGAGAGACACTAATAGGTGGTGATCTGTTCTGAGAGGCTGCTACTCTCCTGTGTTGGAAGCATATTTGTACATTTTGACTGAGCAAGGAGGTAATTTTTAAAAAAAATTTCCAACCTAGATGGCAAGAATTTCTGCTCTCTGCAGGTGGGTGGTGGGCTGGCTTTTATTTGAGTTACTTTAATTCATTTAGCAATTCATTAAAATTCCTCTTTATAGGAGAAAGTTACTCCTCTGTTTACAACAGTAGTTGATAGTTTCCTCTTTGTAGACTCCAAGTTAGCCTGAGTAGAATAACTTGGAGTAGGTAAGACTTGAATGTCCCTGTCCTAAGGACCTTGGACTTTAGGGAGAAAGTCTCTCTCTCTCTCTCTCTCTTTTTCACTCTCCTCCTCCTTCCCTGTCTCTCTGTCCCTCTCCCCTAACCTTCTTCCTCTTTCTTTCACCCTAGTGCATACAAATACATGTTCATACAATATAAAAACACTTAGAAACCCACATGTAAGCAGCTATAAACATAGAATTCAAATGAGTGTACACTTTTGCGTATACCAAGATATTCATTTAGACTTCTCAAATGAGGAGGTAAGTAAAAAGATATTATTAAAAATATATATCTTATAGATATTTGCTTTTTCAACTTGAGTTATATATTGATTTTTATCACTACAGAATGCAAAATAATCAGAATCAAATATGTAAGTTTTCTCTCAAAACTGCAGTGCAGACACTTCTTCATTCACTCATTTCTCAATTATTGATCCCCAATTTTGTATCAAGTTCTGGGATGGGGGCCTTGGAAAAAGATGGCTAAGGCATGACTCCACCATCAAGATCCTAAATGTCGTGCGAGGGAGCAGCACCTTGCCCGGCCCGGGATGAGCTGACGAGGAGACTATATAGTGAACTACATACAATAGCACAGAATGCCGGCACAGCGCATTGGGTAAACGGGGGATTAAAGAGAATTCTTGGAGAAAGTAGTGCCTCAGGTGTGCTTAAGAGCCAGAATGAGTCGCCAGGTGAGCAGCAGGTTTTAAGGGCACTGCAGCGAAGGCCGTGGAGGAGTGAGGTCCAAGCCACGAGGCACGCCTGCATAGCTGAATCAGTCTCAGCGGAGGGTGGCCTCAAGGTGTTCACTATTCCTGCAGCCTAAGCTCCAAAGAAGTGCAGCTGGGAGATGAGAGTAAACAGGCAGAAGAAAAAGGGCCAGGTCATAAAGGTGTTATTAATCACATAAAGGATCTTGGATTTTTTTCCTGCAGGCAGAGAGGGGAGGAAGGGGATGGACATTTTAGCCTGTCAGTATGTCAGATATTTATTTTCCATAACTCCTTTTGTGCTGTGGTGGGATTTGGGATCAATTGACAGTCAGGGGGATCAGCAAGAAGTCTGTTCACTAATCTGGATGAGAAACTATAGGTAAAGAAATTAGGAAAATAGTAGGAAGAATGAAAAAGAATTCCAGAGATTCCAAACAGATAAAATTAGTAGGCCTTAATTTTTAAATATAACTCTTTTTTATTCTGATTGATCAGTTCAAAGAGAAATCCTTGACTCCATTTTCCTCAAATTCTGCAGCATATCTTGTAGGCTTCCCACCTGCCCTGCGGTGACCATGGACCTAGCCACAAGCTCATCTCATGGAGAGTATTACAGCACCTCCCAAACTGATCTTCCTGCTTTGACCCTAGCCTTTCTTCAATTTATTCTCCAGACAGCAGAGAGATCTTGCCTGGTCAAAGTCCTTCATAGCTGGTCTTCTCACTCAGAGTAGGTAAATTTGTCCTTAAAATGCTTTACAAACCCTCCACGGCTGACAGGACCTCTCCTACCTACATTTCCTACCCTTTCTTCTACTATTGCCCATCACCCCCTCCTCTCCAGGCACAGTGCCCCCCATTCCTCTTCTTTGCCTGATGCACCCTCACACCACAGTCTCGGCACTTGCCAATGCCAGTGCTCTGTCCTTAATGAACACAGGGCTAACTCACTCACTTCTTGTGGTTCTTTATTTCACCTGTCACCTCAGCAACTTCCCAGACCTCCCACGTAACACTGCAACACCCCCAACACTGCTTCTCTCCCTCTCAGATCTGTGTCTGTTCTTAGCCTCCTCGCTGTCTAATATCTAAACTATTATGTTTTTTCCCCTTACTGCCTTCTCTCGACATCAGCATCAGTGATTTTGTTTCGAACTCCATCCCTAAATCCTAGAACAGTAGCTATACATACTAAGTTTTCAATGAATCTTTCTTGTTGAATAAATAAGTGAACCAATGAACTGATTCTATGAATAGACAAGAGGAGAATGGAGGAAGGAGGGTGGTTCTTGCTCTTGTGTGAGGATCTGTGTGGAGGGTGGCATGTGAGCAAGAGCACAGGGTGGGGGGGACAGCAATGAGGTCTGCAGTGGGATGCAGACATTTTTCAGTCAAAAACCATTGCCACCAATTTCCATAGATGATTCCAGACTACAGTGTGTCTATAAATGAGAAGTTAACTAAATATCATGACAAATGGAGAAACAAAAACACCCCCCACCAAAACATCACCAGCACCCATGGTGGGGGGAATGAGTAGATTTTAAGCCAGACATGAAGGAAGTGTGTAGATTGGTGAAACAAAACATCCACTCTCTGGTGCTCTGTCCAAAAGCCCAGTTTATGTTTTCATCATGAATGAAACAAAGCTTCCCAGCCCAGTCCAGCTCAGACGAGGCTCTCAGAGCCCAGGTCCCTGCCCAGCAGGCAAGAATGAGCAGAACATCCTTGTTTCCCAAGACTCACTGGGACCACTATGCACCACAAGGACACACTTCCAGGTTTTATTTAAGCCTATGGTACTTATCTGTGTGCAGACCCCCACACAGATACATATAGAGGCATGTGAGTTTATACTGTGCAACTTAAAAGCTCATACTTTATTTCTAGGCAGCACACACTGAAAAGACCCACAACACATGAATGCACAGTCACCCTTTCTCGCTAGGGTCCCTGTGGGGCGCTTCGAGCCCTGAGAATTAATGCTCCCCACTCACAATAAGTGTACTTCATGCCTCATCTTCCCAATCCACACCCCGCCTATACAGCAGTGCGTGGCACCTTCTTCCTAGCTCTGTCCAATTGTTCCCATAGCCGAATGCACAGTGCCTATGCCTACATGTATGCATGTGTGTGTATATGTATGTAAGTAGTTATATTGTTTGGGTGACATGTAATGTCTATGAATATATGCATTCATGTAATGTCTATGAATATATGTGTGTGAGTAGGTGATATTTTTAGAGAGAGGAGATAGTTACACAAGGAGAGCAGTATAATGTAATGATTAAGAGCATAGGTCACGGTCTTCAGATCCAGTACCTTCTGTCGTTCACTAACTTTTGATCTTAAGTAAAGTATACAATGCCTCCTTAATGTCCTCCTCATCTGAAAATGGGGATGATAATATATATTTTGAAGGTTTTGAAATAATTCATCAGAATAATTGGGATAGTATAGGTTTAAATGTGAGTTGTTATTGTTAAAAGTATCATAAAATAAGACTGGACTCAACACTGACTAAAAGACAAATATATAATTGGAAAAGAAAGAAACATATGGAAAGAGAAGTGTATGTCGGTTTGCTGCTGTTTGCAAGTCCTTCAGTGATGGCCCTTTTGCCCCCTCCCCCTTGCCTTGGCTGTCTTTACCGTCAGGGACAGTGCTGTGGTCCCGTTGAAGGTAGTCAGCTGAGAAGCCAGAGCAGTCTCGTCATGACAGTCACATGTAATGGCATTTCAGTAAACTCAGCAGGGTTGTTTTTATTTTGAAAAATATCGACTGTTCACCCACCCTTTCACGAGGCTGAGGGTAGAAGGCAAGGCCAGGAGGTCAGATGTCCTCTGCCGGATTCCGTAATCTGCCGCCTGCGAGATGGGAACAGATGCTTCCACCTGTGCCCCCTTTCCTGGGAGCCTCCGTTGAAAAGTAAACAAAGAATTTGGCTCTAAGGACTCTTAAGCCATGCTCCCTGGAAACCACTTCACGCAAAACCGTTTAATTAACATGCTCCCACCTTCCTAAAAATAGAAAAGACAAATCGATAAACACTAAATGGTTACAATCCTCAGATCAAAGTCATTTTAAATAAGGTTGTCTTCAGCTTCAGCCCCTCTCTCGCACTCTCTAATTACAAGTGAAAGGTGTGGACTAGCTCTTCAGAGGGGGACGGACATGTCCACCTGTGTTGTGCAGACTCCTGCACACATTAAACCATGGCAGTCTTGGTCTTGTCTTTTTCAAGTACAGGCTAACAGCTGGATTTGTTAGAAAGGAGGAATGTTTCCTACTTCCGAGCCTTTGCTCGTTCATCCCCGGTGATGGTATGTTTTGTTCAAATTAACAATTCGGGGTAAGGAAGAAGTATGAATCTAATCAGCACAATTATTCCAGCATTCGTGAGCCTCAGGGCCCTTGCATATGCTTCTTCTGCTTGGAATACTCTTACCCTTATCTTCATGACCAGCTCCCTCAGCACCTGTAGGTCAATATTCAAACCCTACTTTCTCAGTGAGGATTTCCCTGATCCAAAGTTCAACATTTCCCAGACACTGAGTGTTTTAGCCCAACCCCTGTTTCATTTGTATTCCTTACCATTGAGCACTTTGTAAGATGCAGATATCATATTTAACTGATTTAACTCATTGATTATTTGTGTCCCCCTGAAGGAGGTGGAAAACAGAGGTTTTTGCATGAGCTTGGGGCTCTGATGTATTTAAAGTTTCTGGAGTGGTGCCTGGCATAGGAGGAGCTCAGCCAGTATCTGTTGGAGGAGAGGCAATAGTTCCAAACCTGGTCTTTATAGGAATTGCCAAGGCACAAATCCAAGCTCCACTCGTCACTAGCTCCTGACTTTGGCAATGCTTCACTTAGACTCTCTGTGCCTTGGTCCTTAATCTGTGAAGTAGGAATGATGGTAATCATACCTACTCCCAAAGATTTTATGACTACTAAGTAAGCTAACATGCAAGGTATTTAAACAGAGCTTGTCACCTGAGGTATGATTTAAAAGTGTTCGTTATGACTGTTATTTTTAACAATGACACCCAGTAATTATTAAGCACTTAGTATGTGCTGGGAACCATGCAGACTGTTCAACTTTCATTGAGTGGGCTAATGTATGTAAAGTGCTTAGAATAGTACTTGGCACATATTAAGTGCATAATAAATATTAGTTATCATTTTATTTTTATCTCCTTTAATATACAAACCGCACAGTGAGGCAGATATGATTATTCTGATCAAGCCTGGAGAGGTTACTTAACACTCCAGAAGCCAGTCTGCTTGAAAGGTGCAAGTTGAGAGCACACCCTGATGCCCACTGTCAGGTATCTGTTACGGAGCTGCGGACCTGCCTCAGTCAGAGCTCCAACTTGTGAATGTTACCTTTTTTCTCACAAGCTGGGACTCTTCTTGCCGAGTTGTTAACTTTAATGGCTGTAAGGGGAAACTTTGAGACTTCATGGATCACTACCTCCACCAGAGTTCAAATTCAATCCTCACCTATTCTCTCCCTTCTAATAATGCGTTATGTGCAATTTATCATAGGGACCCTGTTGATTGAAATTGTTTAAATTGGCTCAGCACAGACACTATAATTCCAGAGCATAAAGTTCCAACCTGACCTGGTTTGGGAACTGAAGTTGTGGCTTTTCCCCGAGGGCTTTCAGTATATTTGCTGCCCTATAAAACCAAATTTTCTCCTGATCCCTTCTGCAATGATTCAGAGCCCAGCCTGGTAGCACAGGGAGGCAGCCAGTATGGCCGTGGCAGGCCAATGGGAATAGGCAGGAACAAATGTGGACAACATTCTGAAATCTTAGAAGTCAAGAAGAATTTTCAGAACTAAAGACAGAAGTGGGAGGCAACCAGCCAGTGCGCTGGACAGTGGAATAGCAGCCACTCCTCCAGGGACATCCCCAAACAGTACTCACCGGGAGGGTTTGGTTTCTTTTTGATCATGGATTGAAATCCCCTGTTGCCCCAGCAGAGGCAGAGTGTTACTACCAAGGGACATTGCTGCAGTTTAGGAAAGAGAGCTCTGAGCCTGAAGCCACAGGGTCCAGAGCTTGTTGTAGGAGGCTACTGGGAAATAAGTGGTGGGAGAGCCCTTGGCATGGGGCAGGCTGCCAGGGATGCTCTGCACTGTGCCTGTTCACATGGGGCGGTTGAGAAGTGACCACAGGTAGGACCAGAGATGGGGAGACACGAAAGGGAGAGTCCATTCATGTAGCACTGAAAGGAGAAAACATGTAAATTGATGGAGCTCTATTAATAGACGGAAAGACATGACATGGCCAACCAAATAGCAGGTGCAGGGATGAGAGGCAGAGAAGGACAGAGAGGGATGACCAGAGAGAACAGAGGGGACTCGGGAGGGAGGGAGGATGTGGCCCCACTAAGCTGATGGAAAGGAGGGTTATTTCAGGGAAGGACTTCCTCACTGGGAGGCCTTGGTCCAGACAGCAGCCTTGGCCAGGAACAAGGCTAACAGCATGCCAACAGGGGGCATCCCTGAGCAAAGGGGCACCCCTGAACAATGGGATAGCATGACCATCTTTTGGAGCCACCAGAAGGACCTTCCTACCCCCTTATTAGCGCAATAGACTTCGTCTTTTGTCCCTTTATTTTTTTATTCAAGGTATATTGCTCACAAAAATTGGAGGATATTTTATCGCTTCATATTCATTTTGAAATATTTCCTATTTTTTGTGAGCAGTATATTTAAATTTGACATCACTCTTGGGAGGTAAACTGTAGATAAATCCCTGGAGGGAAGCTATCTGAACAGCTAAAGGAAAGCTGGTAAGGCTAGTTGTCTTCCTTTATAAGTGCATCATAACTTTATTGAACTGCCTCATTGGAGGACACATGCAGCGTACAAGGAGGAGGGGCTAATAATGGTCTTTCCTCCAGGACACAACCTAAAGATGGGGGTGGACATATAGCAGGAAGCCCTGAACAAATGCAATCTAGGAAAAGTGTGGGTGGGCAGGCTAAAAAAAAGTGCCAGGCATGAGCTGGTGGAGAGATCCAGCAACATGAGGAAACATGGCTAGACCTCAGAAATTAAACATGGTGGACCGAAGTCAAGCCGTGGGTCAGAGCCACCTCCAGTCCTGTCATTCTCTCTTTCCTTTGCTGTTTCCTGTCCTGGACCAGGAACCCGCCTTTCTCACAGGTCATTTATATCCTATCCCTTTGTTCCTCTCTGCTCTGGATGGAATCTCGGACCTTGCAAATATTTCTTATTTTGATAATTTTCATAGGCCACAATAATAAAATATCAGAGAAAATACAGTTGTTCTCTTAACTCAAGAATATTTCTCCAAAGTTGTGTATTGTAAAACTAAGAAGTAATCACCATTATATAAGTGTCACCTAAATATTTGTGACACTGGGTGTCACAAGTATTCCTCATTCTTCTCTTCATTCTTTCTGTTTCCTCTTCTCATACTGGAGCAGAGAAAAGAGAAGAGGAACAGTTGGAAGAAAGAGAGGTAGAGGGATGGAGATGAGGAAAAAGGAGAAAGCAGGGGAAGAGAGATGGGAGGGGCATCAGGCTGTGGTCAGGGTTCTAGAAGGGTCTTTTAATATAAATCAAAGTGTAGAAAATCAGACTCCTCATCAATATTTTTTAAATTGTGATTTTTTTTTTCCTAAATAGAAAGGAGAAATATTGCAAAGGTGGTGGAGATACAGCTAAAGACAGATTTGGATTTACTCATTAGACGAGGAGGACCATTTTCTGTCTTTGGTAAATAAAGATTCTGCTTATAGAGTAAAGAGGATGGTGGAGTGGGCGGGTTTATGTATTCTCTAAGCAGAGCAGAAAGAGAATCCCAGAATTAGAAAATGTGAAACAATCACATTCTGTTGAACGCTTTTCCTTGCATCCAGAGGGATTACACCTAAGCCACTTAAACTGAAGTCTCCAGGGCTGCACTTGGTCTCATTTCTATTAAAATATACCTAATGAGAGCACCATTATTTTTTTAAAGAAGAAAATGAAAAAAAGCTGATGATAGTACTAGTCTAAGACTAAATGATACTAGTTCTTCTAATCACTCAATGATGCGGTATGTTTGCCATCTAATTTCATCCAAAACACCCTAAACTGAAAATAAAGTGCTGTTTAATAGGCATGCAAAGATGTCATTTCATTTTGCTGAATGTTCTAGTAGTAACTACTAATTATTTCGATGTATTTTTTTCCTGTAATTATTTGAAACAGACTATTCAGAGCTCCCCATTAACTTCAAAAATATTTCGGCGTTCTACAAAAATTCAATAGTATAAATTTAAATAGCTTCCCCCCTCCTTTCTCCAATTTGCTGAGAATACAGCTGCGTGAGGTTGAAGGAGAAAATATATTGTGCAAACAGAAACAACCAACGAAGGATGAGAAATAAAGAAATCCCATCCCAAACCCACTCCTTATACTTCTAGTCCCTTTCTGGCTGCATCCAATTTTCTTCTGGTTCTGTGACAGAGTTAGAGTGAATGCCCCAGGTGCTCTAATACTTTCTGATGACGACAAGGCAGACACAGAGAGCAGAGCTGTCTGAAGAGGGCAGTGGAGAGGAATTGAGTCAACTCCCTTGGCTGTTTGCAAACTGACCTCACAGAACCATGCCTAATGCTCATTGCTATTGGTTGGAAGAATAAAGAAAGACCCAGCCTTACTGTAACCATCCACAGACACCAGGGGAATGCTGGGCTTAAAGGATCCCAACAGGTATTCTAATGTCTCTCTAAAGAGAAGGGCAATACCATGTCTGTTCCTCGTCCCTCGAGATCTCTATCCTGCTGTCCCAGCACTGCCACACCTTCAGCAACGAAACAGAAGGGAGAGGCAGCTAGGTTTCCACCTGTGCTCTACGTGGTCACACCTGAGGATGAGTAGAACTGAGAGAGCCTTGTTTACAGTCTGGCTTCTTCATTTGACTCTTGAGCCATGAACCTCAGGAGCAGTACTTGTTCCAGTAGCAAGGTGACATTGATGACAACAGCTGGGACAGTCACCATGGGTTTCTATTCTGCTCTGAGTGTCTTCATTGTACATGAATCCACGGGCCTTCATGAGAAACTACAGTACTTAGAGATTGCTTGTTCCTTTGCGATGCCCTTCCAGATACAGTCACCCACGTGAGCATGACTGATGGTAAGAGTGTGGGGAAGTGTGGGGGGTTCCTGTTGGCAGCGTTCTGAGGAGGGACTCTGGTGGGACCAGGCTAAAGCTGGCATCTGCAGGATCAGCCTCAGCCCACCTTCTTCTTAGCTCTCCCTCCTCTGTCCTGCCCCTTCTCCCCTGACCAGTCCACTTGGCAGCAAGCACTTCCTCCATCAATCACTTGCATGTGACAAAAAACAAAAGACAAAACAGAACATACTTTTATAATCATGCTGCTTAGATTCTAGCTATGTGGCAGAGATCAAGAAGTGGAGGGAGAAGTTACAGAAAATGTAGACTACTGTTTTCTGTAATTGAAGAGTCCCCAGTGTCATGTTACATGTCCTCCCTCCCATTTAGTCTTCTTGAGAATACCTAAAAGGAAATCTCATTAGGCACAGGTTACTTAAGTAACAGAGACTTGATTAAATAGGAAGCTGCCCAAGGAATGATCACTTGACAAATGAAGACTTCCAAGAAGCGGTAAGTCCTGCCCGGACAGTACAGAAGCCCAGGAGTCAACTGTTGGGCATCACTTCACCCCGTAATCCTTACAGCAAGGATCCTCTAGGAATTTTCCCACCAGGAGGTAAAATTAGACAGCAGGGCCACACGTTCGCCCTACGAGGTGAGCTGAGAAACTAGACTTTCCCGAGGAATCTAGAGTGGGTCCTGATGGAGATCCAAGTTGGGCTAGTCCCCAATTTCAAATGCCGTAATTTTTTGCTCATGCCTCTCACTTTTAGTGACTGAGGGAATCAGAAAGTAAAACGTGACATTTACAGAAAACTTAAAGGAATTCAAAAATCCTTGCATGTCTATTAATCTGGTGATTCTCCTAGTACTCTCACGTGTTTACTTGTTGAAAGAAGTGGGCTCAGAGCTGGAATGTAGGTTCCCAAGCCCGTCCAAGCTCTTTTATTTTTTTATCTTTTATTTTTTTTTTTTTTTGTTAAGTGAGAGGCAGGGAGGCAGAAACATATTTCTGCATGCGCCTTGTCCAGGATCCACCCAGCATGCCCTCTACAGGGCAATGCTCTACCCATCTGGGGCCACTGTTCCATTGTTGGCAACCGAGCTATTTCAGAGCCCGAGGGGAGGCCATGGAGCCATCCTTACCATCTGGGGCACTCAAAAATGTTCAATTAGTACAGCTCTGGGAAGTAATAATCTCAATCTATAAACTATTGACTTTGTAAGGTTTGAGGATTAGACACGATGATGTATATGGAAGACCTCTGTAATCTCGAAAGCAGAGAGTAGGATTTCAAATGCTTACAGGAGCTAGACAGGTAACATCAATAAGTTTAGCTGTCCAGGTGGAGTCAGGGGCACAAAGAGAAGTATCTGCTTCATTTTAAAGAGTCAGCAGCTACTCAGTTCTAACCAATTGTTGCAAGAGATTCAGAAAGTAGGTGCCCAATATTGCCAATATTTCTGTTTATTTAAACCTGATTTTAAAATATTGGCCCCCATTTTACTTCATTTTAATTTTTAATTTATTGTGTTGACATGGTTTCAAGTGTCCCACTCAATATAACACCCTTTACACCCTGCAACGTGCTCCCTATGCCCCATGAAAACTTTCCGCTCCCATTGCTTCCCCTTTGCACTGCCCCACCTCTATCCTCCCTTTTCCCTCTAGCTATTGCTACCCTGTTGTCCGTATCTATGTGTTATGTGTATATGATTTTGGCAATTCCTTCACCTTCTTTGATCCTGTACCCTCTTCTCCCTTCCCTCTAACAGTTGTCCATCTGTTCCCTATGACCCTGCCTCTGTTGCTGTTTCGTTCCTCAGTATATTGTGTTTATTAAATTTCACATACTAGTGAGATCATATGTATTTGTCTTTCTCTGCCTGGCTTATTTCACTTAGCATAGTCATCTCCAGGTCCATCCATGCTGTTGCAAAAGGTAAGATTTCCTTCTTTTTTACAGCTGCACAGTATTCCATTGTGTAAATATACCACAGCTTTCTTATCCACTCGTCCATTGATGAACACTTGGGCTGTTTCCAGTTCTTGGCTATTGCAAACAACGCTGCAATGAATATGCATATCTTTTTTCAAATTAGTGTTTTAGGATTCTTAGGATATACTCTTAGAAGTGGGATAGCTGGATCATAAGGCAGTTTCATTTTTAATTTTTTGAGGAAACACCATACTATATTCCACGTTGGCTGCATGAGTCGCATTCCCACCAACAGTGCATGAAGGTTCTCTTTTCTCCACCCCACCCCCCCACACACACCTGTTGTTCATTGATTTGTTAATGAAAGCTATTCTGGCAGGGGTGAGGTGATATCTCATTGTGGTTTTGATTTGAATTTCTCTGATGATTAATGATGTTGAACATTTTTTCATATGCCTATTGGCCATCTGTATGTCCTCTTGGGAAAAGTGTGTATTCAGATCCTCTGCCCATTTTTTTAAATGAATTGTTTGCCTCCTTAGTGTTCAGCTTTATAATTCTTTATAAATCTTGGTTATTAACCTCTTATCATATGTATCAGCAAATATGTTCTTCCTTAGAGTTGGTTGTCTTTTTTTTGTTGTTGTTGTAATGGTGTCTTTTGCTGTACAACAGTTTTTTAGTTTGATATAGTCCCATTTGTTTATTTTTTCCTTTATTTCCCTTGACCATGAATACTTTACATGCTTTCATCGTTTGTATGTTCTTTGATTACTCTTTTCAATATCTTATGGTTTTCCAAGTACTAGTCTTTTAACTCCTTGGTTAAATTTATTCCTAGATACTTTATTTTTTTGTTGTAATAGTAAAGGGGATTGTATCCTCGATTCCCCTTTCTGATAGTTTATTATCGGTGTATAAAAATGCCACTGATTTCTGAATACTAGTTTTATATCCTGCCACTTTGCCATATTTGTTTATCAATTCTAATAGTTTTTTGGTTAAGACTCTAGGGTTTTCTATGTACAGTATCATGTCATCAGCAAATAGTGACAATTTTACTTCTTCTTTTCCAATTTGAATGCCTTTTATTTCTTCTTCTTCTTGTCTGATTGCTGTGTCTAGGACTTTCAGTACTATGTTGAGTAAGAATGGTGAAAGGGGATCTCTATCTTGTTCTTAATCTCAAGGGGATTGCATTTAATTTTTGTCCATCGAGTATGATGCTGGCTATTGGTTTGTCATATATGGTCTTTATTATTTTGAGGTATGTTCCTTGTATTTCCATTTTGATGAGAGTCTTGATTATGAATGGGCACTTGATTTAATCAAATGCTTTCTCTGCATGTATTGGTATGATCATGTGATTTTTATCCTTCTTTTTGTTTATGTGGTGAATCACATTTGTTGATTTGAATATTGTACCATCCTTGCCTCCCTAGAATAAATATCACTTGATCATGGTAAATAATCCTTTTCATGTATTGCTGGATCAGGTTTTTTAATATTTTGTTGAGAGTTTTAGCATCTGTTCATCGGGATAATGCCTATAATTTCTTTCTTTGTAGTATCTTTACTTGGATTTGGAATTAGGGTAGTGCATGCCTCATAAAATGCACTTAGAAGTCTGCCTCCTTGAATTTTTGGATTAGCTTAAGAAGGATAGGTGTTAGTTCTTCTTTGAATGTTTGGTAAAATTTACCTGTGAAGCCATTTAGTCCAGGACTTTTGTTTGCTGGCAGTTTTTTGATAACTGTTTCAATTTTATTTGCAGTAATTGGTCTAATCAGATTTTTTGATTTTTTCAGATTCAATTTTGAAAGATTGTATGTTTTTAGGAATTATCCATTTTTCCAGAATGTCCAATTCTTTGGCATATAGCTTTTCATAGTATTTTCTTACAACCCTTTATATATCTGTGATGTCAGTTGTTATTTCACCTCTTTCATCTATGATTTTATTTATTTGAGTCCTCTCTCTTTTTTTCTTGAAGAGTCTAACTAAAAGTTTGTCAGTCATGTTTACCTTTTCAAAGAACCAGCTCTTGGTTACATTGATCTTTTGTATTTTATTTTTAGCATCTGTGTCATTTATTTCCACTCTGATTTTTATTATTGCCTTCTTCTTACTTCCTCTGAGTTTTGCTTATTGTTCTTTTTCTAGTTCTTTTAGGTGCAAGGCTAGATTGTTTATTTGAAAAAAAATTTTTTTTCTTGAGGTATGCTTATAATGCTATGAACTTCCCTTTCAAGACTGCTTTCTTTGTGCCCTATAGATTTTGGGTTTTTCTATGTTCATTTTCATTTTCTCAAGGAAATTATTTATTTCTTCCTTGATCTCATTGTTAGTCCATTCATTATTTAGTAACATATTTTTTAGCCTCCATGTGTCTGAATATTTTTTTAGTTTTTCTATTGTAGTTGTTTTCTAGTTTCATGCCATGGTGGTCAGAGAAGATGCTTGATATGATTTCAGTCTTTTAAAATTTATTGAGACTTTTTTTGTATCCTAACATGTGGTCTATCCTAGAGAACATACTGTGTGCATTTGAAAAGAATGTATATTTTGCTGCTTTAGGGTGAAATGTTCTGAAGATATCAATTAAATCCAGTTTATCTAATGTGTCATTAAGGCTGCTGTTTCTTTGTTGATTTTCTGGCTAGGGGACTTATCCAGTGATGTCAATGGGGTGTTAAAATTCCCTACTATTACTGTATTGCTGTCAATCTCTCTCTTTATGTCCATCAAAATTCGCTTTTCATATTTAGGTATTCCTATATTGGGTGTACAAATATTATATTTACAATGGTTATATCCTCTTGTTGGATTGCTCCCTTTATCATTATGCAGTAAGCTTCTTTGTTCCTTACTATAGCCCTTGCTTTTAAGGCTATTTTGTCAGATATAAGTATTGCTACCCCAGCATTTTTTCTCATTTCCATTTGCATGGTATATTTTTTCCATCCCATAACTTTCATTCTATGTATTTCTTCTGTTTTGAGGTGGGTCTCTTGTAGACAGCATATCTATGGGTCATGTCTTCTTATCCATTCAGCTACCCTATGTATTTTGATTGGAGCATTTAATCTATTTACATTTAAGGTTATTATTGATAGATATTTATTTATTGCCATTTTATTCTTTAAACATAATCTTTTTGTCTCAATTTCTTTTTCTCTTTCCTCTTCTTGTAGCTTTAACATTTCTTGCAATATTGGCTGATAGGCTGATGCCACTGGGAGGGGACTGCTCCACCCAAGAAAGATGGTGACTGTGGCATTGGAGAATGACTCAGCATAGGCTTTCAGTGGCCGTTCCTGACAGTATCTTTCCCTGGGCTGCCAACTTCTCACTCTCCTCAAGAAACTCTAGTCTTGGCCTGACCTGTGGTGATGCAGTGGATAAAGCATCGACCTGGAAATGCTGAGGTCACCAGTTCGAAACCCTGGGCTTGCCTGGTCAAGGTACATATGGGAGTTGATGCTTCCAGCTCCTCCCCCCTTCTCTCTCTCTGTCTCTCCTCTCTCTCTCTCTGTCTCTCCCTCTCCTCTCTAAAATGAATAAATAATAAAAAAAGAAACTCTAGTCTTCTCAACCCTCCCTTCATAAAAGCTCAGAGTAAATGGCTATGAATGAAATTTTTTGTGTGGGCCCTTTAAGATGGTACCTGCATCTCTTTCTTACAGAAACCTTAGCTCTTTTCACCACCAAATGCTGTGTGGGTGCCTCTTCTAGGCTCTGGGACTCTAGGCTGGGGTGCCTGGCCTGGGGTTGAGGACCTGTACCTCTCAGGGTGAACATCCTGCAGTAAGAGTCCCTCCAGTCCCACTCACTCCTAGGAGCGGGACATCCCTTTCTGTATCTTTGCCCTTCCTACCTGTCTCATTGTAGTTTTTTCTGTGATCCTTGGTTATAGCCTCCTCTTCATTTAGTCCAAAGTTGGTGTTTTAGGATGATTGTTCTTAAATTATAAGTCCAGTTTTGGTCCTGGGAGAAGACAAGTGGAACGTCCTACTCCATAGCCATTTTGGATAACTGGCTACCATTTTTAAAAAAATCATTGTGTGACTCAAGCAAAACAACAGAAATCTCAGAGAGATTTAATCAGATGTTTGCATCCTCTACCCTGTGAAGGGCTTCAGGGATGCTGACTTTGTTGTTAGAATTGAGGAACTTCATAAAGCAGACCACCAAGGGCAGAGAAATTTGGAGTCAGGAGGGGAAATGCTTTCTCCCTAGGTAGTGTGATGTTAGTGGGGTCAGTCTGAAGAAGGAGACTGATGAGTGTCTGAAAACAGGAAGCAAACATGATAGGTGAGAGTCATCAAGTAGTCTGAAAATTAGAAGCATCTGAATCAATCTGTTTTTTACAGTCAAATAACTCAATCAAGGTAGAAAACAATAAAAAGAAATCTAAAATCAATGAGTTCCAAACACTTTGTTTTGAACCCTGGCTCCAAAAGGGTCTTTCATAAAATGCTGTTAATATCTTCCCCAGGCACTTTAGTTTGCTCATTTCCCCCCCCCCCCAAAAAAAAGCAGAGAAAAACAAAACAAAACACTCTCCCGTTTCATTGCATTTTGTGAAGGATTCATAAATTGTGTCCTGTCACTCTCTTGCTTAGGACCTTTTATGAGTTCCCTTCCTATCGTCAAGGAGATAAAAGCCAGACTCAAAACATTTCAGCAGATAAACAGGAACTAAAAATATTTCAAAGGATAAAATAGACATTGAAATATATTAAAAATATCACAATAAACTGTTTTCCCTCAAGTTTCTTGCCCATTCTTTCTCATCCTAATTGATGGCAATTCTATCTTTTTAATGGTTCAGACCAAAAAATCCTGGAGACAGTGCTGACTCCCCTCTCACACCCACCACTGTATCCTCCAGGCGTCCTGTTGGCTCTTCCTTCAAATACATCTACCATCCAAGCACTTCTATTACCTCCATGCTGATCCCCTGGCTCAGCCAATGTCATCTCTCACCTGGATGGTTGCAGTGGCCACCTAGTAGTTCTGCTTCTACCCTTGTCCCCTACATCAGTAAAAATTGGCTATGATGGAGAAATAAATATCATCAGTCTTTCAGTGACTTAACCAACAAAATGACTTCTCACTTACTGTCACATTCAACATAGGTTAATTAGCAGAACGACTCTGTAAATCATAGTCTCTGCCAAATTCATGCTGACAAAACAGCCACCATTGACAGTAACATGGAGAAGAGAACATTGCCCACAGACCTTTAAAGCTTCCACCTGGAAATAAAACATGTGGCTTTTAGTTACATCTTATTGGACAAGCCAGTCACACAACCATTCTTAACTTCAAAGGGTCTGGAAAGTAGAATCCAACTATGTCCCAGGAGAATTAGCAATAAACCATAGACAACACTAATGACTACCACCCCACCCTCCAGGATATACACTGTGTCCGTAAAGTCATGGTGCACTTTAAACCAGTCGAATCGTGACCAAAGTGCAACGTGAATATTGGCGCATTTATAACAAAGCACCACCACATAAGAATAACATTACTTGGGATAAGCAGTTGAAGGAAATCGGCAGTTTGGTAGAGAAACCCCGTTCTGGTAGGCCATCAGTCAGTGACGAGTCTGTAGAGGCTATACAGGATAGCTGCTTAAGGAGCCCTAAAAAATCTGTGCGTGAGCCCACATCGAACTGCACTGAATAGGTATGAAACTGGGAGAGTTTTCCTTTTATTTGGTGCAGATTTCACATTTCTATCGTCTTTTGTTGCTTTCCTGTGACTGGTCAAAAGTGCACCATAACTTTACAGACACACAGTATTACAACCCAATAGACCAAGTGATTTTTTAAAAACATAAGCCATATACTGTCATTCTTTTGCTTTTGTTTTTCCTCTGAGTCAAAGCCAGAGCTCCTATGATTACTACAAGGTGCTACATGATCTGATGCCCATTCCTTCTCTGGCCCCATGGGTCCTACTTCCCTTCTTTCTGCTCTCTCCATTGCAGTGCTATTGAGCTCCTTTTTCTTCCTTAGACTAACCAGGCACACTCCCATCTCTGAGCTTTTACATGGGTCATTTTCTGCCTAGAAGACTCTTCCCAACATATATGATGGCTATCACCTTCAAGTTTTTATCTCATCTCCTTCAAGTTTTTGCTCAAATGCATACTACTTAAAATCCACTCATACATCTCCATATTTGAGTAGGGGTTTCATAGCTTCCTAGCTGTGTTACTTAAGAAATTTTCTTAATTTTTCAAAGCTTCAATACATTTTCTTGTAACATTGGACTGATGGTATTCACATTGCTGAGTTATTATCAAGACTGAACAAAAAAAAAATACACATAGTGCTATACTTCAAGTTATCATTATGAAGCTGGTCATTCTCCCCCATCCCAAGCATAAAATAGCATGATGGCCATTTCTTTGTTATTTTCAGAGTCCCAAAACTTTCTGTATTAAAAATTATATGGTTTCCAGCTAGATCTCCAGCTCGTTGTTGATGCTAACCAAAATATAACAAAGCAAGAGAAAACAAAACCAAATCAAAATCCCAAAATTCTATGATTAAGTAAGTTTTGGGGAAAAGCTTCTTTTATTTATGGTCACTTTTTGAAGATTTAGACCTCATATTAGCATATTAAAAGCTCCAAGAAGCCTTACAGTGAAGAAACCTGTTTGACTTTCTTTAACCTAGCATTCCCCAAACTTAATTGACCATAGAACCCTGTTTTTATTCCTTTTTTTTTTTTTACTTTACATTAAAGTTTATTAACATCCTGTAGGAGTAATGTTCTGTTGAAAACACCTTGGGAATTGCTGATCTAGTCTAAATCCCACACTCACTTGAAGATTCCACCCTAGACCAGCAGCTAAGCATTCAGCCCTTTGTGAGAGGCCGGTGAGATTAGACCCTGACTTAGGTCCAATTAAGGGCTAGGTTCCTCATTTCATAATAAATAAAGTCATCAAACATAAAGAAAAGAAAGATGCTCTCTCCCTATTTACTGATATTGTCAGACCCGCCCTTCATACCGTAGTTCAGAATGTGGGCTTTCATCGTCCATTATCATTCACTCATCTTGTTCTTGCAGGAACAGATCGTCTTCCTTTACCCTTGAGCTCCTTTATCCACTTCATTTTGGGGTATAAATAAATAAGTAAGTAAGTAAATAAATAAACTTTTGAGAGCAATGTCTAGGCAGGAGTGTTAGCTATTATTTATCTGTGTCTAGGAGTCTTACTAGACTATATGTCTAAATGAAGGGGGAAATTACTCTATAAATAACAGCAATAATCACCCCTTGGCTCTACCTTGTGGGAGAGCTCACAGTCCAAAAGTTGCAGACAAATAAATGATCTGCCATTCCCTAGATCCTGTTTCCACCCTGAGAGTCCCCTGCACCATGAGCAACCTACCACATGCTCACACATTCTTTATCATTTTCTTTATTCTGTGCAATAGAATGTGACAGGTAAACATTTTCTGGGAATAAAAGTCTTCAGATAAGATGGATGGGATGAGGCCAGGGATTGTACCTATACTGTTGGAAAACATAGCTCCTGGAAGAGAATTATAATGTTTTCTTCCCCAGGGTTCTGGTTTATGAAAGAACAGTGTATAAGGGCTATCTCTGAAGTGATATCTATATCTGTGTTGTTACTTTTATCTATGAAGATTATGCATTTCAGGAATATACTGTATTCTGAGACATTGTGTGATGTTTGATACAAAATAATGTCTCTGGTTGGTACACAATTGTATAGAGCATATCCTATCTTCTCCAATCTTTCTGAGACCTTGGTTCTTTTTAGCTTCTTTATGTCTCACAATTACACTGGGAGAAGAATAGGGTGATACAATGTCCCTTTTTTTGCAGGTAAGTTGAGGCACAGATCAGAGAATTTTCTTTCCTAAGATCAGATATGTAGATATTTGAAAAGCCTTGACTTGAACTTTTATCAATTGACTCTAAATCCTGACTGTATTCACAATCATGACTGCTGATCATGGAAAAGTTGTTCTAAACACTCCTGCCTTGTTCCCTAATGGGCTCCTGCTAGGAGACTTGAAAATCACACACAGTAGAGGCTAAGGTCAAAGATGATAGAGCCATTCATGCCCAAGACCGCAGATCCCCAGTGAGAAGCACACTGCCCTCGCTGTGCTCCATGGCTAAGCGAACGAACTTTTCTGTCTATTTGTTCATCTAGGCTAACTTTAGTGACAGAAAGATTTTTCTATAATCATACTGCTAGAGCATCATCTTTTGTGTGTAATACATTTCTATCCATTAGGTAACAAGGATGTGCACAAGGAGTAAAACATATCATTTTTCCCAAAATATGAATCATTTTAATGTGTTAGTCTGTGAGTACAGGAGCAGTACATGTTTATTGTAAACAATGTGGGAAGCACAGAAATCTTTAGAAAAGAATGCAAATATTACCCCATTTCCTACTCTCCAAAGTCAACCACCATTGGATTATAATGGATACTCTCCAGGACCGGGGCTTCCTCATCTCTCATGTCTGTGTAGGGGACAGCATGGGTGTGTCTAGCTGGCTGTTCTGAGATGGTTGCATCAGTGACATCCATAAACAGGAACAAATTTAATCAATTCTGGACAATGAGAAAGAGGGAAATCCTGTTTGGTGTGTCTAGAAAGCATCAGTTCTTAACTTTTATGAATTCATGAACCTCTTTGAGATTTTGATGAAAGCCATTGGTATTTTTTAGAGAAAGAAACACCATCTACCCACATATGTAGGAAATTTCACCGATAACATTAAGAAATTGGTGAGCCCCCTGAAGCCCATGTATAATTCCCTTGCAGCCTTCAGGTCAGAAAGACACCCATTGTAAAAGAATAAAGAAGTGTTTATAACACTTATCATAATCCATATCTGCATATTTATTTGTGTACTTATTTAATATTTCCCCCCACTAGATGTGAGTTTCATAATAGCACAGTTTATTGTATTCAAAGGTGCACACCCAGTGCTGGCAGCTAGTATGTGTTTCAGTTATTTGTAAAATGAATGAAATGAATGAGTGCTTCATTTTGTCCCCTGTAGTGACATATGCATTAGGTAAATAGGTGGGGTGCCTAAGGGAAGAATAAGGAGGAAGATTATTTGAAACTATCTTCTTAACACAGATATATAAAAGATGGTAGGGTGGCTGGCCACTTCAGTAATAGGTGATATTTATTGTCTGGTTGTAAACTGTACTTGATCTAGGTCAGGGAAGGACAGTCGTGGCCTGGGTCCTTGAGAACCCTGCCTAATGGTTTAGATCCAGGAAGATCTTTTTCTCTACTTGGTAGAAGTTTTCTAACCCTGATCCATAACAGGAAGGTATAACTCAGCATTGCCCATCATTTCCTGTTTACATTGTTCCAAATTCTCACTTTTCCTTAAACTCAAGGCCAGCATGCTCAGGATCCAGCCTCTGTCTCCCTCCTATTCAGTATCTAGAAGGTCATGTCAGATTGTCCACAAACACTAAATTCTCCTATTGGCTATATTCCCATAGAAAACACCCCTCTTTGCTCTAAACCAATTAGCAGGTCTGCCTCTGAAGTGCTCCTTAGACTGCATTCCACTGGGCTCTTTCCTGGGAGCCTCTGGGTCAGGCTGGGACATTGAACGCAGCTGTGCCTCAGAGGGACAGGCATGCCTCCTTGCATTGAGGTATTAAGCAAAGCACAGGGCATCGCCTCTTGGCCTCTGCTGCATGTCATTACCTTGTTCAGTGTACTCAGCATGAATTGTACAGTAAACACAAATGCGCTTGGTGAGCTGAGCAGCGCAGAGCAATAAACTGGATGGGGAGATCAAATTGCAGCCATGCTAGTGGGGCAAGCAGCACAGTTGGGGTGGGTGCGAATGAGCTCGGACCAGTGACGTGGCACTGAGTCTGCCTGCTAGGACCTAAGTGTAACCCTTCCAGGTAGGACCACAGGAATGTTCTTGCCCCTTGCCTGTCCCTTTTGCTTAACCTCACTGACCAGTGAGACTTCGTAGCTTCTCACCTAAACTGTCAAGAGTCAAAATCCCTGGCACCTCGTAGGTAATCAATAAACACATGCTGACTTCAGCTGAGAACTGATTTGATTCAATTACACAAATATTCATTGAAGGCCTCTCCCCCACGTACTGTGCTAGATGGCATGAGAGATGAGGAAATGCCTCTGCCATTGTGTGTTCTAGTCCGGAAGGGGGAATTTCCATATGATAAAAATATATCATGTCAAAAGAGCTAGAATAGACTTAAGTTATTGTTCTGTGGAACTGTGAAGAAAGAAAAGATTCCCTTAGCCTACAACATTAGGGCAACATACAAGAAGTGATATGTGAGTTTGTATTTACTTAATTCACATCTAATGAGACCCTATGATGTACTAGGTGTTGTGTAAATATCGGGAATAAAGTGATGAAAAAATAATTTTGTTCCTAAAAGAGTTTCCACTTTACTGGAAGAAACAGACAAATGAAAAGCATTTAAATGTAAGGGCTTGTATTAGACTGTAATGTTGTTTAGAACGATCAGTTCCCTCTTCCGTAAGAGTTTTACACGTTCCCATTCTTGCTCTGCCTTCCTGAAAGAGGAATATACTTCCCTGCCTCATTGCTATGGGCTTGGCCACGTGACTTGCTCTGGCCAGCAGAATGTGAATGGATGTGGCCTACACCTTGTCCTATCAGAAACTTGACATTCCACTGGATCATTCCATTCAGCCTTTGGTGGCCCTGTGCCATCTACCATGAGAATGGCATATTTCGGAATGGCATTCTTGGACCAGACCTGAGCCTAACCCAAAGCCTGAAGTAGTGGCTTATCTGCAAACATGCAACATGGCCCATAAAGATATCTTTTCAGCCTTGCTGTTTATTACTGAGACTTTGGGGGTGTTTGTTTGCAGTGTGTCTAATGAAGATAGTAGTGTAGTAAAGGTAGGCAGAGATTATGGTGAGGAAATATTTGAGGAGTTCAAAAGCCAGCTTTTAGCAATAGTCACCAAGACTGCCTGGAAGAAGAGGTGCATCTAAGTCGAGTCCTGAGTAGAGGAAACTTGGAAAGTAAAGAATAATCCAGGAAATGGGAACATTCACATAAATGTTCAAATAGCAGAGCTAGTGTGTTATATTTAAGAAGGTCTGGAATGATTTAGTATAGTTGAAGCTCAATTATGAGCTTATACATCTATAAAGGAGCATGTGGAGGGCAGGTTGGGAAAGATTAGTGAGACATAAGACTGGAGAGGTAAGAAAAACCACTTCATGAAGAACTGTTCGTGCTATGTCAGCAGTTTGGACTTCATCTTTTGGACTATCTATAGTCACTGAAGGATTAGAGGAAGGGTGGGGAAAGTAATTTGGAACTTGAAAGTGATTACTCGGGTTGTATTTAGAGGACAGACTAGAGAGAAAACTTGAAACAAAGGAGGCAGTTAAGAGTCTTCTGTTGTACAAGTGTGTAAGGCAGGGTACCATAGAGAAAAGAAAGAGTCTGGAGATACTCAAGAGCTGTAATTAAGAAGGCTTGGCAATTGATGAGGGGTAAAGTAGAAATCGGAAAAGCAAGTGTGTCCAGGTTTCAGGAGGAACAATGAATGGATGGTGATGTCATTTTCTCAACTAAGGAAGTAATACAAAGATTAGGCTTAAGGGTAGGTGATGTGGAGAAGTGGGTGAATTTAATTTGAGGTTACATATTAGATGCTTCTGGGGCATCAAACTGAAGACATCCTTTAAGCCCAGAAGAGGGCTCTGGCTAGAGATAGAGATTTGGAAGTCATTAGGATAAAGATGGTAATTAAAGCTTTGGGATCATATTAGAATGAATGTATACAAATGTATACAAAACAAGAAGAAAACAGTGTTATAAATGAAGTAGAAATAGTGCAGAAACTATTTGTTTCAGAAGCCAAGGCTTGAAGCATTGTGTATGGCAGGTGTAGCCCTAGAATGATATAAGAGTGTGACCAGTTGAATTGTGCCCCCTCCTCCAAATTCATATATTGAAGTCCTAACCCCTAGTCTCTCCGAATGTGTCCCTATTTGGAAATAGGGTCATTGCAGATGTAATTAAATAAGATGAGGTTATTCTGAAGTAGGATGGGCCCTAGTCCAACATGATTGGTGTCCTAATAAAAATAGAAATTTTCACACAGAATTTGTATACAAAGGATGAGAATGGGATTTTAAAAAACATGACATCATGGCATATTTAAATGGCAGTAAGAGGACTTGGCTAAGGAAAGAGAGGTTGGAAATAAGGAGAGAGAGACATAATTGATGGTGGGAAGCCTCTGAGGAGGAAGGGAGAGGAAGATGCAGTCCAGATCATTGAGGAATGATAGCAGAAGGGAACCATGGCCTCCACTGGGCAGCACAGGTGGGTTTGGATATTTGGATGTTAGTAGGCAAAGGAGAAGAGTTTGAGCAATTTTCTTGTTGATGTTCCTTTGGAATCTCTTCAGATATCACTTTATCCATAAAGCCTCTCTTTGCCATCTATTTAAAATGTCAGTTTGTCACCTTCCCTTTAATCTCTTTATTTTTCTCCATGACAACTTCACTATCAGATATACTCTATAGTAGTGAATTTGTTTATGTGTTTACTGTCTGTCACTTCCTACTAGAATAGTAGCTCCACCAAGTCAGAGGGTTTGTCTGTTGTGTCCACTACTGTATGCCTAGAACCCAGAAGTATCTTTGCTTCATAGAAAGGGCTCCATGAATACTTGTTGAATGAATGGGTGAATGAATAATGGCTCCTATTTGTTGTTCAGTGAACTAGGAGGCCGGGTCATCTGCTGATCATGACAATAGGGGAGATGGCTGTTTTGGGAAAGATAGAATTATAACCATGCAATGTTAAGGACCCAGTGGAAGTTACAGACCATTAGATAGTTTGTGAGCTGTGAGTTTCTTCAAAGGTTCTTAGTAGCTCCCATGTAGAAAGGGAGAAGGCATTTGATTTGAATGGCTACAGGGTGAAAGTTTTTACCAGGTCAATATAATGGAAAGAAAGGGAGCAAGGACATTTGAGGAACTTGGCAGGAGTATGGTTGAAGTGTGAGGCCATGGGGTCTTACCTGAACAGAGAAAACAGAAAGGACACGAGGGAATGGGTGGATGGGCAATGGGGAGGAAACAGTGCTTATCATAATGAAATTGAGAATTCTAGGCCCCATGAGTTGCACAGCCTAATGAGTGAAGTTATGTAATACATGTCCTATGTGAGAAGGAGCTAAGTGAGATGATTAAGCAAGATATGTGGTTAATCCCAGGTGGGGAAGGGTCATACACATGCCATTTAGGGATTGTTATTATGGAAAGGGCTCTGAATTTGGAATCTAGACCTAGGTTAAATTTGGACTCTAAGACACACTACTATATGATCTTCTCTAGGTGTCCATTTTATCATTTTAAAACTAGAGATAATAATAACATCTTTCTCATGGAACATTTATGAGGACAAAATGAGATAAGATATGCAAATGCAGCTAGTATATTTAGGAGAATAAATCAGATGACATATGATGCTGCATATTGCCTACATAGAATAAGTGTTCAATAAATATTGCTGTTCTTTGCTCATTTTTTTAAGCTAGAGGTTTATATATAGAATAATGTAAGTGTGGGCTGGGTACAGAAGAAATAGGAGATATTAGCATGCTTTCAGTATTCCCTTCAACTTGACCCTCACCATACTAAGAATAACTATAGAAGGCAATGGGGTGCCAGTAGAAGTTTTTATGTGGTTGGATAATAAGTCATGACTTGCACACACAGCTCTGGTGGGGGTGTAGAAAACACGTAAGTGGTAGAAAAGACTGAGGGCATTGCAGAGAGGGTAGGTAACATGGAGGTCAAAAACTTGTCAGGAAACTGGGAGAAGTGAGAAGTTCATTTAATTTTTCATTAGGTTTAATGAATCTAGATGTTAGGAAAAACAACTTGGACTCTTTATAGTTTATATTTGAAAGACTGATCAAGATTCCAATCCTAACTCTTCTCTTTTTTTAAAAATTTTGTTTTGTATTTTTTTCTGAAGTTGGAAACTGGGAGGCAGTCAGACAGACTCCTGCACGTGCCCAACCGGGATCCACCCAGCATGCCCACCAGGGGGTGATGCTCCGCCCATCTGGGGTGTTGCTCTGTTGCAACCAGAGCCGTTCTAGCGCCTGAGGCAGAGGCCACAGAGCCATCCTCAGTGCCCGGGGAAATTTTGCTCCAATGGAGCCTCGGCTGCGGGAGGGGAAGAGAGAGACAGAGAGAAAGGAGAGGGGGAGGGGTGGAGAAGCAGGTGGGCGCTTCTCCTGTGTGCTGTGGCCGGGAATCGAACCTGGGACTCCTGCACACCAGGCCGACGCTCTACCACTGAGCCAACCGGCCAGGCCCTAACTCTTCTCTTATTGGATGTGTGGCTTGAACTGATTACTACATCTCTGAGATTCATTTTTTTTTCTTGTATGCAAAATAGAAAAAATAAAGCTCAGCACAGAGGGCTGTCATGAGGATAAAATTAGGTCGTGTACTTTCAGGGACTCTCATGGAGGTCCCATCTGGCACTAAGTAAGTGCTCACTAAATAGCAGTAGTGGTTGTTGTTGGTTTTGTTATTATGGGTTTCCATAGGTTTCTGGGGTGGGGAAATCTCTGAGTAGTAACAACACATGGATGATCATGAGCTCTGTAGATTAAAAAAAAATAGTGTTTGGCTAATATAATATTTAGGGTAGACAGCAATCTCTATAATAATGTGACTCCAGATTACAATGCTTGAAACCAAAGAGAAGTTTATCTCTCCCTTACCCAATGGTCCAGGGCTAATTGGTACAGAGCGTGTGGAGCAGTTCTGCCATCCCCCACCTGTGAGTCTTCTCTGAGTCCAAGGCAGCTGATCTAGTTCTCCAGTCTCTAAAATTCATGAAAGTAATATTGCTAGAAGAAGAGAACAGATAATCAGCTAGGAAAGAAAGAACAAAATCATCCTGGGTAAGGAGACTTGATTGGGGAAAATGTCAAAGACCTCCATTTTAGAGGCCAGATGACTTGGAAAATTCTTAGCAAAGCAAGGATAGTCTCTGCTCTGTTGAAAATGAATCGGATGTAGCCTGTTTCAGTAGCTGAGGTACAGAGGGCCTTTGAGCCAAAACCCAGGAGGGGATTACAATAGAAGCATTATAGTTGGAGAATCAGGTGGTCTTGAGGTAGAACCGTCATCTCAATTTGGCCAGGGTTGCTTTGGGTTTTGCAGTGAAATCCCCAAATCCCGGGAAACCCATCCATTCCAGGGAAACCAGGATGACTGGTGAGCATATCTCCAGGTTTCATTTGCAACATTTATTTCCAGTGATGTCCTTAGTCCCTGCCAAAGAGAACAACATTTCTTTCTCTTATCCCGACAGCGCACACACACACACACACACACACACACACACACCAGAACCTCTCTGTTAGGTCAAAATGCTATGGTTGATCTCTTATGGAATGATAGGATCAAGTAAAAATATAATTTATTCATTTATTCAGGACTTATTACATACTAATCATATACCAAGTACTATGTTAGGCATGCATTGTACAAGAACAAATGAGACATGAACTCTGATTTCAAAATCTTCACAGTTGATTTGGGAAGAGAAATCAGTAAGCTGATGACTGAAATAGAATGTGGTAAGTGGTAAGTGCTGTCATGGAAAGAGGCCCAGGATACATGGAAATACAAGAGGAATGCATCCAGACCAAGCTGGAAGGAAGGAGGGCAAGTCTCTGAACATAATAACCCTGGCGGGGGAGGGGAATATGAATAATTGGGACATAGATCAGGGCAAAGATATTCTTTGGAATAGAGACTTAACTAGGAAATAAGTTGGTTGAATGATGCCCCCACCTCCTCCCTACCCTTTCAACCCTCTCCTTGATCACTTTTTCCCTGACTGCAGTGAGCTGGTTGTTAGAATTGTGTGTGGACCTTAATAAGTCTCTGGAACCTAATATGTCTCTGGAAAGTGAGTGGCTCCTATTGGAATCTTCATCTTGAATTGCTGCTCAGCATTCTGAGAGCAGGTGGATGAAGGCAGTCAGACGGGGCTCTCACGGAGTCCAGAGGAGGGCCAGGAGTCCTGACTCCCGTCCTCAGCTTGCCGGTCTAGGAAGCATGTAAACAAACACTAGAAAAGGTGAGGCTCTCAAGATGCAAGTGAAGTGTGTTCATTAATGCCTCCTCGTACTTTGGAAGTGTCTGATATTGGCTGCATGTCTCTCTACAATGAAGCTAGGTCAAGCTGTTCTAGGGCTCAGGGATTTACAAAGTCAGAAGTTCTTCCCATTGTTTTCTATGAATATTTACTAAAATAAGTAATTCATTAAATCACAGGTTAACATGATTGAGTCCAATCACAATTCTATTTAATGTTTACATTAATATCTGCCAGAACTTAAATTCATTGAGCTTCGCCTGTTGAAACCAGGTCCTGGCCCAGTCAAGTTTGACCTTTATAGGTCTCTTCTGTCCCAGATACATTATTGGCAACATTAACAAGTAATTGTGAGAGAACCACCTGAAATGCATTTCTCAGCCCTGGCACAAACACAAAAAAATGGTACATCTCCCTGTTATGGACTGAAGGTTGTCCCCCAGAATTTATAGCTGAAGATCTAACCCCCATATGAGAGTTTCTAGAGGTAAGACCTTAAAAGAAGTAGTTAAAGTTAACTGAATTCATAAGGGTGGGGTTCTAATGATCCACTAAGACTAGTGTCTATAAGCAGAGGAAGAGAAACCAGATATCTCCCACCACCCCAAACCTCCACCCTGTGCACCTGTAGAGGAAAGGTGATGTGAGAACAGAGCAAGAAGTTCTGCAAGCCAGTAGAAACTGAGTGCCCATACCTTGATCTTGGACTTCAAGCCTTCAGAACTGTGAGAAAATAAATTTCTGTGGTTTATGCCGTCCAGTCCATGGCTTTTTTTTTAAGGTGAGAGGAGAGGAGAAAGTGGGGCACACTCCTGCATGTGCTTGGACTGGGATCCACCTGGCACACCCCAACCCCGCCATCTTGGGCTGATGCTTGAGTACTCAGATATTTTTAGCACCTGAGGCTCATGCACTCAGACCAACCCAGCTATTCTCAGTGCATGGGGCCACACTTGAACCAATTGAGCCACTGGCTGCAGAAGGGGAATAGGGAGAAAAGGGGGAGAGGAAGAGGGGAAGAAACAGATGGTCGCTTCCCCTGTGTGTCCTGACTGGGAATTGAACCCAGGATGTCCATATACCAGGCCGATACTCTATCCACTGAGCCACCGGCCAGGGCCCATTTTGTAGTTTGTTATAGAAACCCAAGCTGACTCATTCCCCCCGTTAGAAGATTTTTTTTTTTTTTTTGCTTTGGATAAATCTCTTCTCCAGCTGCCACAACCCTAGATACTCCCCTGAATGAGGAAGCCAGAGGCAATACCTTCACTAGGAGAAAGGCAATGCCTGGTCCTGCACAGTCTTCTGCATCCTTAGCTGGGTTTCTCTCTACCTTTAGTAGGATGAGAGGTAGGAGGGATTCATAAAAGAAAAATATAAAATAAATGACAATAGCAGGAGGACACTGAACTTCTATACCTTAGGAAGGGTTTCAGGTGTGTTTTGGAGACTAGTCCAGATTACATTTTGTGGAAGCTAAAGGTTCTTACTGAAAAGATGCCTTCCTTCCTGGTCTGAAGGCAAATGGGAACTTACATCTCCAAGTCCTCCTTGGGGTTCTGTTTTTGAAGAGAAACTGAAGCCCACTCTTCTACCCAATCACGTTGCAGGAAGCAGCTCCCACTTCTCTGCCTGCAGGCAATATTGTCCATGATGAATATACCCCAGTTACCACATACATCCCAGGAATTTGAGAGTGTGAGTGCGAGAGGAATGATGAAGAATGTTTCTAGGAGGCATCATGGAGAGGAGATTTGGTGTTCCCCTGTCTGCACTTATGAAGAATTCATGGATATTTCTGCTGCAGGCACTTCATTTAGCCAGAACCCTGACAAGAACAGGCATGTAATTGAAAGGCCCAAACTAGCACATCCTCCAAGAAAGGAGGTTACCCAGCCTGCATCCTGATTGGGTCATCCGCCCAGCAACATAGGTTGGACACTCTGACATCATCTCCTGCGGCTTCAGCGTCATTTTATATTTAGTACCTCAAAACTGGCACACTATTCAGTACGGAATATTTACCTAAGTACAAGGATGTCAGACAGTCACCATGAAATGGATGATGTCGAGAGGGTATAAACATCTCATGAATGGTTGATCTAGGATCCATGTGACTATTTTCTAACTGCAAGTCATGTCACAGTATGGGTCACAAAACCTATTTATTGGGCCATGGTCAGCAGTTTTTTTTTTAAAAAAAGAATGGAGTAGACTATAATAAAAATTTTAGGACACACACACACATATAATGTCCTGACATAAAATGTGGGTTACAATCAAAGTACAAAATCCTGAAATTCCATAATGCTATGACTATTCTGCTCTGGACTGAGCACTGCAAGCCATTGTGGGATACAGCCAGGTTTGAGATGTGTGCCCCAAACTGGGGACAGTGCACAGGAAGGAAAAGCAGCTGGTATGGCCAGGTTCTACCCTGGGCCAGGCACTCTGCTGGGCTGTGTGTGTGTGTGTGTGTGTGTGTGTGTTCTCCTCTGATCTCAGCAAAAATCCTGTGATATAGAGTTTTATTTTTACTTCCCAGGTGAGGAAACGGGCTCAGAAAGGAAAACTGACTCCGTGTAAGTCACACAGTTAGCGAGGAACACAAGACATCATGTGATATAGCAAGGGACTAATGTAACATGTTCCCAAATGTTTGATACAGGCAAGAATGTTGATAGGGAATCTGTCAGGGAAGAGATTGGTGTGAAATGCCCCATGCCAGCTGACCCGTTCTCAGTGATAAGTGTTGTGGAAGAGGCCATTCTAAGTTGGGGGGACAGAATAAATAAAGAAGCAAAACTGGTTCAGATCAATTAAAAACCAAACCAAATCTTGACTGCATTCTAGGTCCTGTGTTAGCCACTGGAGCAAACAGGAAGTACCATATAGCTTTGTCCCCAAGGAGCTGAAAATCTAGAGTGGGCGCTTGCATGAGAAAGCATTTAGGGTAGATGCTGCCCATCTCTATATCTGAGAACAGTTTTAGGAGATTCAAGCAATTTTCTGGCACCTGTACTTATAATTGTAAATAAGTGGCCCAGGTGAAAAATATTCGTTTTCCCAGACTCTCTCATTTTATGGATTAGAGAAAGAACAATTTACTGAATAGCATAGAAGGTCTGGAAGAGCCTGGTACTTTTCCAGCTCAGCTAAGAATACAATCAGGGAGTTTCTCAGGCATGAGAAGGGCCTTATTCAGCAATTCTGAATAAATCCCGAGGTATAACCAACCAGCCAGGCTATGGGTTTGGATAGGATTCATCCAGGATGCTTTACATGTAGAACTATTCCCAGGCATTGCTCCAAGGCCCAATCATCCCAAAGGTGTCCCATTTGTGACTCCCACTGGTATGCCCTTCATTATTCTGACTCACCAAGCCAGGGTTAAATATCTCCCTAGTGTTTAACTGGTACCCACTCTCAACTTCTCCCCAACATTTTCTCTTGTCTGTATCACATCTTCCATTTGAGCCAGCCACCGAGGTCAGAAATTTGTTCTTTGTCCTGTTCCATGTTTCTGTATGACCTTTTCTGCTTTTACAACAGCTTGGCAAAATGTCTCTATGTCCATCTCCTCTATTTCTCCTGCTCATGTCAGTCCCAATTTATGCCTCAAAGAGCACCTGTAAGGCATCCTTTACACACGGAACACATGCCAACATCCTCAAACACCTGCCAGCTCTCTCACTAAGCTCCTATAGAAAGATCTCACTGACGGTAGATCAGAGAGACACCATCTCAGCTTATAAAATGTCCTTTTCATAAACTTCTCAAAATGAATTCAGTGAAGCAAAAACACAATCATAAAGAATGGCAGTTTCTTTATTTTTACAATGTGGTCTTAGAATGGGTGCTTCCAATGGGGGACTTCGTTGTCTGTTTACTACCTTGTCATGAGTTGCCTCCAGGCTGGAAGGGTTCAGGCAACAGAGGCAGGATTGGAGGAGACCAATCCATTAAAACAGTGAATTTAGGATGTGCAATACTCTGTGCTAGGCATACATACTGGGAGTCCAGAATATGAAAACAGAAACTCTGTGCATTAGTTGCTTACAGTTGAATTGGTAAAGGGGGAGGCTGCCATATTTGTGAACAATCCTGACAAAGAACAGAATCCCAAGCAGAGTGACATGTATGATTCCAAATGGCTCCACTCAGTTGCTTTTTTTTGTTTGTCTTTTCTCTCAGGCCCCACAGACCCACAACCTTTCCGGGATTGATCTGACAGCTCGGTTGGTCCTTCCTGCTCCCAAGGAGTGCCTTTCACCTCCCCTGCGTCCCCTGCAGTCAGGAGACGGCTCCCTGAGGGTGGATAGAGGAGTGGATTCTATCCTCCATGCATTGTGCTCAGTTCTGGGGAAAGCGTCCTGATGAGTCAGGAGTCTGAAGCAAATGCTGAGGGTATTAAATAACACAAAAGCCAGTGCTCCTTTTTTTTTTTTTTAATAACCCAAATAGAAGCAAAATATTTTCTACATGAATTATATTTTTATGTGAATTTCTCAGCTTTGTAAAATTTTCATTTTACAAATATTTTGTGCTATTTTCCAAAGAATAAATAAATATGGAAATATACCAAGTGGAATACAAAAGTTACTCTTCACCCTCCCCTCACCCCACCCCCAAAGTAAGAAATATCTGCCCACTGACTCACCTTCAGTCTCCTCTCAATAATATGGTATGTACTGTACAGGTATCTATCCTTTGTCAATAAAACAAAACTGTGTCTCTCATTCTCAGTCACCTCTTTCTACACTGCCTCCTCTGAGAAGTACTCACTCTTTTGTGACTTTTTAAAAATATAATTATATGATACAGAGATATTTTCATGATATGACCCATATAACTCTACCCCATTCTTTTAAACAACCATACAGCATTCTAAAAAAAAGAAACAAAAAATGTTTTTTAACTATCCCTTCCAATGGCTTCTTAGTGATCCTCATTTCCATTATTATAAGATGGCAGTCAATGCATTAAGTTTCTTTGTGGCTCTACATGTTTCTCCAGAGTAGAGCACCTAGAAGCAGAGTTGTTGACTGAAAGAGAATGCACGTTTACAGTGTGATTGACACTGCCCAATACTGTGTACAAATGCTCTTTTCTTGCACCTTGTACAATCTTCGGCATTATTACTGTTTTTAAAATACTGTCAACGTATAGCCAGGGCTAGATTGGAGAATCTAATTATTATTTAAAATTAAGTACCTCTGCTTACTAGTCAGCTTGAAGAGCTTCTTATATCTTTATTAATTTGTGTTTGTATTGTCTACCATTTGCATGATTCTATATTGACATGTTAATGAGTAGAGACACTGCCAAGTTATCGGAGGGCTGTCCGTCCCTCCAGGTGCTGAAAACTCTAAGAAGAATCTTTAGTAATATACTCCATCTCAGAGTCAGCTTCCCAGAGAACCCGATGTATGGCAATCTGCTTGTCTTAATCAGAATGATTTGGAGCATCGTAGGTATTCTGGGTCTCAGACTTAACCATAATCACTGTTTTCCTTGGGCTAGGGCCAAGTTCATGGGGCATAAGAGCACTAAGACGTTGGTGGCAAGATGCTTCTTGTTTTTAGTCATCTTTTTTCTACACTGTCTCTCCTGAGAAATACCCCTGGTTCTGTTCATGTAGGTAGTCAACTAGTTATTAATGAAGGAAGAGAGAAAAGGGAATCAAACATTAAGCCTAATAAACTGCGGAGCCAAATCAGATATTAAGCCTAATCTATTAGGGAGCTGAATAGGACATTAAGCCTGCTTCACTAGGAAGTACAGCATTAACCGGCTCCCCAGGAGAACACCGCATTCTTGTCCCTGGGCAATCTCCAAGCAATCCCCAAATGGGCAATAAGAGTCTGGATTATGGCAGGGAGTGAAGGGCAAGGAGGATCCCTGGGCAATCTCCGAGCAATCCCCAAATGGTCAATAAGAGTATGGATTATGGCAGGGGGTGAAGGGCAGGGAGGAGGAACAGAAGGGAATTCCTTTATTTAGCATATGCTCAGGAGAAACCCAGATGGCACAGGTAGAGGTCCTTCTACTTTGATGTATCATGGTAGAAGGCAAAACGGTGATATAAAGGCCTGGAAAAATAATACCAGATTGGATGAGGGCATGGAACTTTGGAAAGTCTAGGAAAGGGATTGTCGGAGGGGACAGCCCAGCACAAGCCAGGGAAAGACGCAAAAAGTAGATTGGGAAATAAAACTTTTTTTTTTTTCTACAGTGTCATGACATGTATTTATTTAGCTCCCAGGAGAGACAGGCTCATAGCAAGTTTCTTGAGTAGGGACAGAAAAACAATGCTTTTTTTTTTGTTAGAACTGAATATCTTAGAGTGATTTCAAAATGTGCAGATAAATAAGAGATACATATTTATGCTTTTTTGGGGGGGGGATGCTTCATGTCATTTTTACATGGAAACCAAACACAAGTAGATATAAAAAGAACTCACAATTAATTTTCTTCTAACTATTCTTGTAATTACAAAAGTGTTTCAATGGCCTCCATGTTCAGTTTAGAATTGTGCATACCTTCATGGGAAATACTGAATTATATAAATGTTTGTTTCCCGATTTTTTGTCCCATTTAGTACATTTCTCATGCTTTGTTCTTTTTTTAAAAAAAAAATTGGTAAGCCTTGTTCTGTTTATTTTTTTTAAGTTGAATTTATTGATGTGACACTGATTGACATAATTACACAGGTTTTTGGTGCCCAATTCTATAACACATCTCTGTACACCATATTGTGTGTTCACCTCACCAAGTTGAGTCTATGTTCATCACCATTTATCCCCCCTATACTCTCCTCAGCATATACCCTGGCAATTACCACACTGTTGTTCATGCCCCTGAGTTTCCCCCCCCCCATTTTTTTGCTCAATGCTCCATCCCTCTGACCCAGCCACCTGGCTCCAGGCATCTGTCTGCCTGCTCTCTATGAGTCTGTCTTTATTCTGCTTGTTAGTTTATTTTGTTCATTAGATTCCACAGATGAGTGAAATCATGTGCTACTTATCAAATGTATCAGCAAATATGTTGTCTCATTTAGTGGGTTCACTTTTCAAATTGGTGATGGTTTCCATTGCTATGTAAAAACTTTAATTTGATGTAGTCCCATTTGTTTATTTTTTCTTTTGTTTCCCTTGCCCAAGAAATTATCTCAGAAAAAATATTGATGCAAGAAATGTGTGATATTTTACTGCTGTGTTTTCTTCTAGGATTTTTATGATTTTGAGTCTAATATTTAAGACTTTAGTTCATTTCAGTATATTTTTCTGTATGGTATATGAAGGTGACCTGTTTTTATTTTCTTTTTTTGCATGTTAATGTCCAATTTTCCCAACAGTACTTATTGAATAGACTGTCTTTATCCCATTATATACTTTTGCCTCCTTGGTCCAATATTAATTGACCGTATAGGTATGGGTTGATTTCTGGGCTATTTGTTCCATTGAATCTATATGTCTGTTTTTATGCCAGTACCATGCTGTTTGGGTTACTATACCCAGGTAGTGTAGTGTTATTTCTTCAACTTTGTCCTTCTTATTCAAGATTGCTGTGGCTACTCAAGGTCCTTTGTGGTTTCATATAAATCTTTGAAATATGTGTTCTAGTTCTGTGAAATACACCATTGGTATCTTGATAGGACTTGTGTTGAATCTATAGATTGTTTTAGGTAATGTGGACATTTTAAATAAGTTAATTTTCTTTTATTCTTGAACATGGTATGTGCTTCTACTTATTTGTATCTTCTTCAATTTCTTTCTTCAGTGGCTTATAATTTCCTCAGTACAGGTCCTTTTACATTCTTAGCTAAATTTATTTCTGTATTTTATTCTTTTTGAAGCAATTATTAATCAAATTGTTTTCTTTGTTTTCCTTCCTAGATTATTATTATTATTATTATTTTGTGACAGAGACAGAAAGAGAGAAACAGAAAAAGGACAGATAAGGACAAACAGGTAGAAAGGGAGAGAGATGAGAAGCGTCAATTCTTCATTGCATCACCTTAGTTGTTTATGGATTGCTTTCTCATATGTGCCTTGACCAGGGGGCTACAGCAGACTGAGTGACCCCTTGCTCAAGCCAGTGACCTTGGCTTCAAGCCAGTGACCTTTGGGCTTAAGCTAGTGACCATGAGGCCATGTCTATGATCCCATGCTCAAACCAGTGACTCCATGCTCAAGCTAGTGACCCCATGCTCAAGCTAGTGAGCCCATGTTCAAGCGAGTGACCTTCAAGATTTCAAACCTGGATCCTTTGCATCCCAGTCTGATGCTCTATCCACTGTGCCACCTCCCAGTCAGGTGATCTTTCTTGATGTCAATATATGCAACTGATTTATGGATATTTGTTTTATATCCTGCTACTTTTCTGAATTTATTTATCAGTTCTAGTAGTTTTGTTGGTGAAACCTTTAGGATTCTCTATGTAGAGTATCATGTCATTTGCAAATAATGACAGTTTTACTACTACCTTTCCAATTTGGATGCTTTTTATTTCTTCTTGTTGTCAGATTGCTGTGGCCAGGACTTCTGGTACTATATTGAATAATACTGGTGATAGAAGACAACACTGTCTTGTTCCTAATCTTAGAGATTTTGTCCATTGAGTATGATGTTGGCTGTGGGTTTTTCATATATAGCCTTTATTAACTTGAGTTATTTTCTCTGTATTCCCACTTTGCTGAGAATTTTTAATAGGAATGAGTGCTGGATTTTATCAAATGCTTTTTTCTGCATCTATAGATATAATTATGTGATTTAAAAAATTTTTATTTAAAAAATTTACTTTAACATAGTGACATCGATCAACAAGAGTACACAGGTTTTAGGCAAATATTTCTATAGCATTGGAACTGTTGATTATGTTGTATACCCATCACCCAAAGTCAAATCATTTTCCATCACCTTATATTTGTCCCTCTTTATACCTTTCCTCCCACCCCCTCTCTCATATCCCTCCCCCAGTTTCCCTTTCTCCTGATAACTACTTCACTTTTATCTATGTCCATGAGTCATGTGATTTTTATCCTTCATTTTGTTTATGTGGTGTATCATGTTTACTCATTTGCAAATCTTGTACCAACCTTACATTCCTGGAAAAAATCCCACTTGACCATGTTGTATGATCTGTTGAATATATTGCTGAGTCTAGTTTGTTAATAATTTGTTGAGGGTTTTAGCATCTATGTTCATCATGAATACTGGCCTAGTATTTTATTTCTTTGTAGTATCTTTATCTGGTTTTGGAGTTAAGATAATGTTGGCCTCATAAAATGAGCTTCAGGATCTTCCCTCCTCTTGAATTTGTAGAAATAGTCTGAGAAGAATAGGTGTTAATTTGTCTTTGAATGTTTGATAAAATTCACCAGTGAAGCTATCCAGTGTAGAACTTTTCTTTGTTGTGAGATTTTTAATTATTGTTTCAATTTCACTAGCTATAATCTGTTTATCCAGATTTTTGATTCTTCCTGATTCAGTTTTAGAAGATTGTATGTATCTAAGAATTTATTCATTTTTTCCCCATTTATTCATTTTTTCCAATTTGTTGGCATGTAGTTGTTTGTAGTATTTTTTTTTAAAATCCTTTGTATTTTTTTGTTGTCACTTGTTACTTCTCTTTTATCTCTGATTTTATTAATTTGGGTCCTCTCTCTTTTTTTCTTGATGAGTCTGGTTAAAAGTTTGTCCATCTTGCTTATATTTTCAAAGAATGAGGTCATGGTTTCATTGATCTTTTGTATTTTTTAGCCTCTATTTCATGAATATTTTCTTTATTTTTATTATTTTCTTTCTTCTCTTCACTTTAGGTTTTGTTTATTGTTCTTTTTGAAGTTACTTATGCAGTAGAGAGTTAGAATGTTCATTTGAGATATTTCTTGTTTTTTGAAGTAGTTCTGTAATGCTATTAATTTTCTGCTTAGGAGTGTTTTTACAGGGACACAGATTTTAGTTTTTTGTATTCCCATTTTTATTTGTTTCAAGGTATCTTTTGATTTCTTCCTTGATCTCATTGTTACCTCATTCATTCTTTAACAACATGTTATTTAGCCTTCATGTTCTTGTGGGTTTTTTTTGTTTGTTTGTTTGTTTTGGTATTTATCTTGTGATTGATTTTTAGTTTCATACCATTATGGTCAGAAAAGATATTTGATATGATTTTAGTCTTCTTAAATTTATTGAGACTTATTTGTGTCCTGATATGTGGTCTATCCTAGAAAATATTTAATGTGCACTTGAATAGATTGTAGAGTCTGCTGCATTGGGGTAAAATGCTCTGAAGATATCAATTAACTCCAGCTGATCCAATGTGTCATTTAAGGTCACTGTTTCCTTGTTGATTTTCTGTCTGGTGGATCTATCAATTGATGTCAATGGGGTGTTTGAATCCCATACTATATGACTGTATTACTATCTTTTTCTCCCTTTAGGTGCAGCAAGATTTGTTTTACATATTTAGGTGCTCCTGCTTTGGGTTTGCAAATGTTTACAAAGGTTATATCCTCCTGTTGGATTGCTCCCTTTATCATTATGTAATGTCCTTCTTTATCTCTTACTATAGCCTTTGTTTTAAAGCCTATATTGTCAGATGTAAGTATTGCTACCCCAGCATTTTAAAATTTCTGTTGCATACCATATCTCTTTCCATCCCTTTACTTTCAGTCTGTGTATATCTTTAGTTTTGGCATGGATCTCTTAGACAGCTTTTATATGGGTCTTGCTTTCTTATCAATTCAACTATACTATATCTTTTAATTGGAATATTTAAGCCATTTACATTTAAAGTGATTATTAATAGGTACATATTTATTGCCATTTCATTCTTTTAACTATTTCCTCTATTTTTCTTCTCTTTCTTCCAGGGCTTTTAACATTTCTTGTAATACTAGTTTATTGGTAACAAACCATTTCAGCTTTTTCTTGTCTGGAAAATTCTTTATTTCTACTTTAATTTTAAATGATAGCCTTGCTACATAAGATAGTCTTGGTTGTAAGTCCTTGCTTTTCATCACTTTGAATATTTTTATGCCAGTATTCAAAATTGGCCTGATATGTTTCTGTTGACAAATTATCTGACAGTCTTATAGGAGCTTCCTTGTAGGTAACTAACTGCTATTCTCTTTCTTCTTTTAAGATTTTCTCTTTGTCTTTATTTTTGCTCTATTGTTGTGGACCATTAATGGCAAAAAGCCATTATAGATTCGAGGCTTAGCAAAAGGCTAAGTTCTCCCCACTCCATCTCCATATTTGGCTTTGATGCTGAGTATTTGCACCCACTCCACTTGCTTCCTTGGGTTGCAGGAAGCAATATACATGCCCTTCCTCTGACTCTTTGTTTCAGATGTTTGTAAATTTCACTAATGTATCCTGTTTTTGCCTTGAGAGAGTTCCTGTCTTAGCCTTTGATGTGCAACTTTGTATCAGGGTCCTTGATTTGCATAAGTCTATATAATAAAGCGAACTGGGGCTATGAGGCACTCAGATACTGCCAGGCAGTTTGAGGAGTCCTCCCGGTCTCATCGGTTTTGTTTTGACAAAGTGTGTTTCCTTAATTCCGCACCATTATTTGGAGCCGCGCTGGTCTGCGGCAAGTCTATTAATAAAGATGTGTCTTGGTGTGGGCCTCTCTGGCTTCATCTTTCTGGGGACTCTGTGTTCCTAGAGTTGTGTGTCTTTTTCCTTCACCAGGTTAGAAAAAAATATTGGTCATTATTTCTTTAAGTAGGTTCTCGATCCCATGTTCTCTCTCTTCTCTTTCTGGTACTCCTATGATATGGATGTTGTTATGTTTCATGTAATTCCAAAAGTCCCTTAAACTATCATCATTCTTTTTTATTCTTTTTTTTCTGCTATTCTGATTCAGTGCCCCCCCCTATTTTGTTCTCCAAATCACTGGTTTTATTATCTTTTGCTTCATCCAACCTACTGTTTATTCCTTTCAATGAATTTTTGACTTTGATATGGTATTCTTCATTTCTGATTGCTTTCTTTTTATGGTTTCTATGTCTTATTTTATATTTACTATCTTGTTGTTAAAGTGTCACTTTAGTCCCTGATCTTTCATATAACCATTACTTTCAACTTTATATCTAATAGATTGCTTATCTTCATTTCAGTTAGCTCTTTTCCTGGAGATTTCTCCTGTTCTATCTTTTGGGGTCTGTTTTTCCCCCCATTTTTGACTGCATCTTTGCATTTGTTTTTATGTATTAGATTGATCTGCTATAATTCCCAGTCTTCATGGAGTGGCCTTATGTAGTAAGTGTTCAGCTGGGTTCAGTGGTACAGTACTCTTGATCACCTGAGCTGGGTGTTCCAGAATGTCCCTTGTGTGGGTTATAAGTACCTTCCTGTTGTTACTGAGTTTTGATTGCTCTTGGCCTATTGTGCTTGAGATCAACCCTCAGGCTGTTGACTGTGAGGTTCTACCTTGACCAAAGCATATGAGCTGCTGTGCAGGTGCTGAGCACAGGAAAGTGAAATTCAGTTGAGCTGTGTTTGATGCCTGATGAGATCTTCCTTTGGATTTGCTCTTTGTGAAGCTAATAGGATCCTGTTCTAATGTTGCCTAAAGCTGGCCACTGGGTGTGTTCATTCTAGGACCCTTGGGAGGGAACCAGGTGTAAGTCAATGTAAGATGCTGCCTATGACTTACCCTCAGCCACCTGTTTGGAGCTACAAGTGATCCACAGTGTGTGGCTCCTTCTGCTTGGCTTAAATGTCTGTGGGAAGGTCAAGCTGCACACCAAGGCTGGATATACCAGCAGCTGAACTGGGGGAATGTCAGTAGAAATCCCAAGGCAGTCTGAGATCTGCTTCTTGCTGCCTCTGCCTATGGGCTGCCTATTAGGCTCTATTGCTGAGAAAGCCTCTTGTGGTATCAGAAGGATGGGGCTAGTGGGCCTACTTATGGGGGGAGGTGCCTGTCATGCTCTACCAGGGAAGGTAGTGGGTGTGGCTCCCACCCCAGAGCCTCAGGTCTCAGTCTGTCCTGGATTTTGCCCCATCTCAGCAGGATAGAGCCACTTTCACAGTAGTTGGGGGTTGGGGTCTCTGGAGCCCAGAGAGTGGGTCTGCCAGCAGCCAGGAATGTGGTTCTGTTTAAGCTCCCAGGAGGGGAAGCACCAATCAGATTTACAGGAAAGTGAAGGGAATGACCCTCTCTATGGCCACCATCACAGCTGCCTGGCTTTTGCAGGTTTGCATTTGATTCAGACAGTTGGTAATGAAACAACGGAGCCAAGAACTAGTGGGCCATCCTTTATTCCTGCTCATAACCAGTGGGCGAGAACATACACACAGCGGGAAAACACTTCCCTTTCCATTCAGGGCTCCCAAAGCCAATGACTTTCTCCATCTTTTCCCAAGAATCAAACCCTTACTCAGTCCCCTCTGCATGCCTCCATCTTGCTCCCTGCCTCTTCTGCAACCACATGGTCTTCTCCTCTCTAAAATGGTGTCCCATCTCCTCCTTTTAAAACCTTTCGGCGGGACAATCCTCCCCCCAGCACACATTAGCATAACCAAGCCCCTTCCCAAGCAGGAAAGTAATTAATATTATCACCTAGGCAATGACCATTCACATGGGCAGCACCATTTTTAACAATCAAAGTGAGCAAAACCAAATAACACAAATTTTACAACTTATTTTCCCAACACCCTCACTTAAAAGGCAGACAACTGAGTCACTGTTACCCCCAAAGTCTTTCCAGACCCCTACTCTTGGCCAAGGCTGCTTTCTCTTTATCAGGGCCTAATCTCCACAGGGTAGGACAAGAGAGAATCTCAAAAGTGGGGCAATTTCTTTTCCCCAGGCTGATGCAGTACTATGGGAAGAGCTCCACTCAAGAAATGTGGCTGCTACAGTATGGGAGAATGACTCAGCACAAGGATCCTGGTGACTGTCTCCCATTCTGTCTCTCCCCAGAGTGCACACCCCTGAGTCTTCTCACATGACTCTAGTCCACTCAGCCCTCCTTTCACTGAAACCCAGGTTAAGTGGCTGTGAACGAGATTTTGTCTGTTGGCTCATTACAATGGTGCCCACATCTCTGAGGACTCTCGTCTCTTTCTAATAGAAACTCCACTACTTTTCACTGCTGAATGCTATGTGGATGCTTCTTCCCACATGGCGCTACTTCTTGCACTCAGGGCTGGGGATCCCAGCTTGGGGTTTAGGCCCACACAATCCTCCCTGCCCCTGCAGTCAAGATATCTCTTCAGAACCTCAGCCACCATTCATATGATCATGGCCATTCCTTTTCATACCTCCCCTTTTATACCAGGCTTAATGTAGCTTCTTCTGTGAATCCTTGTTATAAGACTTTTCTTTCTTTAGTTTTGAGTTGGTTTTTCAGTATGATTGATCTTAAATTGAGTTGTAACTTCAGTTTGGTCCTGAGTAGAAGTGAATGTAACATTCACCTATTGCTCTCCATCAACAGGGGTGGGTTAAGAAGTGAGAACACTACAGTACTGTCCCTGTGCTTCACTTGGGAAAATGAGATTTAAGACTGTTTCTGGCCTAACCAGGTGGTGGTGCAGTGGAAAGAGCATCAGACTGGGATGCGGAGGACCCAGGTTTGAGACCCTGAAGTTGCTGGCTTGAGCAGGGGCTCATCTGGCTTGAGCAAAGCTCACCAGCTTGGACCCAAGGTCGCTGGCTCAAGCAAGAGGTTACTTGGTCTGCTGAAGGCCCGTGGTCAAGGCACATATGAGAAAGCAATCAATGAACAACTAAGGTGTCAAAACGAAAAACTGATGATTGATGCTTCTCATCTCTCTCCGTTTCTGTCTATCCCTATCCATCCCTCCCTCTGACTCTCTGTCTCTGTAAAATAAAATAAAATTAAATTAAATTAAAAAAGACTGTTTCTGAGTTTTTTGTCACTTGGACCTCCAATATGTGTGTCTGTGTGTGTGTGTGTGCGCGCACACACACACACACACACACACACTGCTTCCTTCAATACCAGGCTCAGCCAGGGGACTGGAGGCAGTATGTCTTTCTTAAGCACCCTCCAGTTTCTCATTTCTCTTTGAACTTCTCTCCTCCCCAAAACCAACAGAATCTTGAGACAATCGAAACTTAAATTGGAGACCATTACAAACACGTTTTTAAAAATACTTTTTCTATGTCACATCAGGCCTTTGAAATTCAAACACTGAGAACTGACTTCTTTGTTCCCTGCATTCTGCTGTGTCATCTATTCTCTGAGACAATGGACACAGAATACCCTTGAAGCAGCTAGAATGAGGAGGAGGCAGTGGGTGGTGATAAGTGCTGGGTATAACAGGAAGTTAGGAAATAAATCAGTTACTATATCAAAATATTATTCCACTGCACTCATATTTCTTTTACTTGTCTTTTAACTTTGTTTATAGAGTCTTTTGTCATGCAGAAACTTATAATTTTTGTACAGAGAAACCTGTCAACCTTTTCTTTTGTAAATTTTAGGTTATGTTTCTTGCTTAGAAAAACCTTCTGATATACAAATTAAAAAATATGATGTGATATTTTCTACAAAGGCTTAAAAATTTCTTTTATCCACTCATTTACTAACTGATACTTGGGCTGCTTCCAAATATTGGCTATTGCAAATAAGCTATAATGAACACAGGGGTGCATTTACACAGTGGAACACTATTTAGCCGTAAAAAAGAAGGAAATCTTCCCACTTGTGACAGCATGGATGGACCTGAAGAGTAGTATGCTACATGAAATAAGTCAGTCAGAGAAAGGTAAGTGCCATATAATTTCACTTATATATGGAATCTAATGAACAAAATAGACTAATAAACAAAATAAAAACAGACTCTTAGATACAGAGAACAGACTGAAAACTGTCCAAGGGGAGAGAGGTTGGGAGGCTCAGTGAAAAAGGTGAAGGGATTAAGCAAAAAAAAAAAATCATGTACACAGACAACAGTGTAGTGATTACCAGAGGGAAAAAAGGTGGAGGAGGTAGAAGGGGTGATAGGAGAAATAAAAACTGTGATGAAAAGAGACTTGACTTAGGTGTTGAACATGCAGTACAATATATACATGATGTACAATAGAACTGCACACTTGAAACCTATATCATTTTATTAACCAATGTTACCCCTATAAATTAAAATTTTTTTTGTTCTTTATCATAAACTATCACATCTGAAATTAAGTTTTTTGTACAATATCAAGAAAGGAAGGATCTCTTCTTTCTTTCTCCTTTCTCCCTCCATCCCTCCCTCCCTTGTAAATAAATAATTAAAATATTCCTAATATCATTTATTTATTAGTCAATTCCTTTTCATTGAATTACAGTGGTATTTTATTACAAACCAAATTCCTGTATGCACACACAAATCTTGTACTAAACTCTGTAATCTAGACCCGGAGTAAGAATGAGATGGGAATTTTAAGTATGTTGTTCCTTCAGTTGGTTTTCATTCCTGTGCACATTTCACGAAGATGAATGTGATCCTAATATCTAAACACTAAAGATAATGTGTTTTCATGCAACACGCCTCTAAATTTAGACAAGCAACTTTATTTTTGATCCACCTCTAAAAGCCAGTGAATTCTTCTAATTATGGCAAAAAAAATGTTTATGCTGTACTTCTGAGAGATTTCAAAATATAATTTTGATTATATATAATTTTGTACATGATGAGACTCCATTGCATTCTGATTAATATGCTGTTAGAGGCACTGGCCGATTGGCTCAGTGATAGAGCCTGGGCCTGACATGTGGTTGTCCCAGGTTTGATCCCCAGTCAGGGCACACAGGAGAAGCGACCATCTGCTTCTCCAGCACTCCCCCTCTCGTTTCTCTCTCTCTCTCTTCCCCTCCATCAGCCATGGCTCAATTGGTTTGAGCGAGTTGGCCCTGGGCACTGAGGATGGCTCAGTGACCTCTGTCTCAGAAGCCAAGAATAGCTTGGTTGCTGAGCAATGGAGCAATGCCTCAGGTGAGCAGAATATCTCCTGGTAGGGGGCTTGCAGTGGGGATACTGGTCAGAGTACATGCGGGAGTCTGTCTCTCTGCCTCCACTCCTCTCACTTAATAAAATATATATATGCTGTCAGATATATTTTTAAATGTAGTGGACAGTTATTCTTCTATTTATTTAAGTTTACTGCCTATTGAGTCAATGTTGGCAATTCCATATTCTTAAGCAATCTTCTATTTCATCTAGATATTCAAGAATATTAGCTTAAAGTTCAATCTAGCATTCTCCCAATATTTAAAATTTAATTCTTATCTTTTCTCTTATTTCTAATGTTGCTTGTACATTTCCTTTGATCTCACTAGTTTGAGTTTCGTCTATTTTATTAGTCTTTTCAAATAACCACATTTTACTTTTATTGATTAGATTTTCTGTTTTTATTGTTGTTTCTTTTATATCTGTCTTGTTTATGGTTATTAATTTTTTTCTGCAGGCTCTACTATTTATTTTCGAATTTTCCCTTGTAGCCAGCATTTGCTTTTTGCTATAGTTCTGGCCAGTGAAAATTAGTAAGATTTAGGGAAAACACTGATTTTGGATCTAGGAAAAACCCCAACCATTTACTGAAAGTTGTATCTGTGATACTTGCAAAATGCCTAGTGCCTAGTGGGTCTAAATCAGTACTGGACCATCCATTCAATGACTGAATGTGCCCCTCTGGAGGGCAGGGATGCATTGTTACTCTGATAGGACAGAGCCTATCACAATGTTGAACAATGCTGGGGCCCAGTAAATACTTGTTGATGGTTTGATTTATGAATATATATATAATGTCCTTAAGTCACTAACTTGACAGAGAAAAATAAAAACAAGTTCTAGATTACATTTAAAGTAATAAAACCATTCAACATTTTACAGTATGACCTGTGTTCTAGAGTGAGTATATCGTTATGGAATCAGTCATTGAAGCATGAGGGCTGAGGGTCAGACCTCATGAGTTTCCTTTTAGGTTTGATTACACAATGACTCCTTGATCATTTTGCTGCTCCTTTTCCCCATCTGTAAGATGGAGAAGAAAATTAAAAGTGAGGAACAAATACCATAAAAACCAATATAAACATATTCGAATTCTGGTTGTATTTTCAGCACTTTCACGTTCACCTGTGATTTAGACTGAACTACTGCAAGTGAAGTAAACATAAGTGGCAGAGAAAGCGGGAGAGTATGTTTGTGAGTGTGTATGTGTGTGTGTTTAACCACATTTTCAGCTTTTATTAAGAATCACATTTCTTGCCCCATGTAGGTGCCTTACTTGTGCAGTGACATTTCTACAAACATTTCATTTTCAATAACATCAAACACAAACATACTCATTACAGCCACTCTTCGCCACAGAAGCCTTTGCGACTGCATGATGGTATTTCTGGATTGCTGTAGGAGGCATAAACTGTGTCTGTGTGTGCATTTTTCATTAACACTTATAGAAGTTTGTTCATTGAGGTCTTTCTGCAATTCCCTTCTTCCAAGAACAGACTTTCCACTTTCCTTTTGAATGGGATGGATGCAGGGAGCAACATTCTACCTGGAATCACTTCTTTTGCCATGCCTTAGCACTCAATTGTAATGAATTATGAGAGTTTGTCAACATGTACTACTCCCAGAAAGCTTTTTTAGACTAAATGCAGGAAAGATATACTAAAGCCTAACTAATCTACCAAGTCAGAAATCTACTTAATAAAAAATGAAAAAGGAAAAGAAATCAATGTTAAAGCTAATAAAATTTTTTTTAAAAAATGTCCAGAAGGGGAATTGTTGAATCATGTAGTGGCTTTATTTTTATTTTTTATTTTCAATTTTTTTTATTCCCTGACACCCTCCCATTTGGCAACCATCAGCTTGTTCTCTATATCTATGAATCTCTTTTTGTTTTGTTTCTTTATTCATTTTTTAAAAATTCCACATATAAGTGAGATCATACAATATTTGTCTTTCTCTGTCTGATTTATTTTACTTAAACTAACACCCTTAGGTTCATCTGTGTTGTCACAAGTAGCAAAATTTTATTCTTTTTTATTGCTAAATAATATCCCAGTGTGTGTGTGTGTGTGTGTGTGTGTGCGCGCGCGCGCGCGCACGCGTACATAATACCTCTTCTTTGTTTATTTATTGATTGTTAACTAGGTTGCTTCCATTTCTTGGCTATTATTAGTAATGTTGCAACAAATGTAGGATACCTTATAATTTTAATTAGTGTTTTTGTTTTCTTTGGGTAAATACCCAAAAGTAGAATTGCTAAATTGCATGGCAGTTTGATTTTTAATTTTTTGAGGACTTTCTATACTGGTTTTCACAGTAGCTACACCAACTTAAGAATCCCACCAACAGTATACAGGGTTCCCTTTTCTCCACCTCTTTACCGACACTTGTTTGTTAATTTTTTGATGATAGCCATTCTAACCAGTCTGAGGTGCTATCTCATTGTGGTTTTAATTTGCATTTCCCTAATGGTTAGTGATGTTAAGTATCTTTTCACATGTCTGTTGACACTGTATATCCTCTTGGGTGAAATTTCTATTCAGGCTCTCTACCCATTTTTTTATTAATTTTAATGGGGTGACATTGATAAATCAGGGTACATATGTTCAGAGAAAACATCTCTAGGTTATTTTGACATTTGATTATGCTGCATTCCCATCACCCAAAGTCCAATTGTCTTCCATCACCTTCTAACTGGTTTTCTTTGAGCCCCTTTCCTCACCCAACCCCCTCCCTCTCTTCCTCCTCACCCCGTAACCCCCACACTCTTGTCCATGTCTCTGAGTCTCATTTTTATGTCCTACCTATGTATGGAATCATATAGTTCTTAGTTTTTTCTGATTTACTTATTTCGCTCAGTATAATGTTCTCAAGGTCCATTCATGTTGTAAATGATCCGATGTCATCATTTCTTATGGCTGAGTAGTATTCCATAGTATATATGCACCAAAGATTTTTAATTCACTCGTCCACTGACGGTCACTTGGGCTGTTTCCAGATCTTCACTATTGTGAACAATGCTGCCATAAACATGGGAGTGCATTTCTTCTTTTCAAACAGTGCTATGGTGTTCTTAGGGTATATTCCTAAAAGTGGTATAGCTGAGTCAAAAGGCAGTTTGATTTTTAATTTCTTGAGGAATCTCCATACTGTTTTCCACAGTGGCTGAACCAGTCTGCATTCCCACCAGCAGTGCAGGAGGGTTCCCTTTTCTCCACATCCTTGCCAACACTTATTCTGTGTTGTTTTGTTGATGAGCACCATTCTGACTGGTGTGAGGTGATATCTCATTGTGGTTTTAATTTGCATTTCTCTAATGTTTAGTGATGTTGAGCATTTTTTCATATGCCTATTGGCCATCTGTTTGTCCTCTTTGGAGAAGTGTCTATTCATTTCTTTTGCCCATTTTTGATTGGATTGTTTGTCTTCCTGATATTGAATTTTACAAGTTCTTTATAAATTTTGGTTATTAACCCCTTATCAGACGTATTGTCAAATATATCCTCCCATTGTGTAGTTTGTCTTTTTATTCTGTTCTTATTATCTTTAGCTGTGCAGAAGCTTTTTAGTTTGATATAGTCCCATTTGTTTATCTTGTCTTTTATTTCACTTGCCCATGGAGATAAATTGGCAAATATCATATATTGCTGTGAGAGATGTCAGAGAGCTTACTGCCTATGTTGTCTTCTAAGATGCTTATAGTTTTACAACTTACATTTAAGTCTTTTATCCATTTTGAGTTTATTTTTGTGAATGGTGTAAGTTGGTGGTCTAGTTTCATTTTTTTGCAGGTAGCTGTCCAATTTTCCCAACACCATTTGTTGAAGAGGTTGTCTTTACTCCATTGTATGCTCTTACCTCCATTGTCAAATATCAGTTGTCCATAAAAGTGTGGGTTTATTTCTGGGTTCTCAGTTCTGTTCCATTGATCTATATGCCTGTTCTTATGCCAGTACCAGGCTGATTTGAGAACAATGGCCTTATAATATAACTTGATATCTGGAAGTGTGATTCCTCCCACTTTATTCTTCCTTTTCAAGATTGCTGAGGCTATTCGTGTTCTCTTCTGGTTCTATATAAATTTTTGGAATATGTGTTCTATATCTTTGAAATAAGTCATTGGTATTTTAATTGGTATTGCATTGAATTTATAAATTGCTTTGGGTAATATAGACATTTTAATAATGTTTATTCTTCCTAACCATGAGCATAGTACATGCCTCCACTTGTTTGTATCTTTCCTTATTTCTTTTATCAATGTTTTATAATTTTCCAAGTACAAGTCTTTAATCTCCCTGGTTAAATTTATTCCTAGGTACTTTATTTTTTTGGTTGTAATGGTGAAGGGGATTGCTTCCTTAATTTCTTTTTCTGAAAGTTCATTGTTAGTGTATAAAAATTTTTCTGATATCTGAGTATTAATTTTATATACTGCCACATTGCTGAATTCATTTATCAGGTCTAGTAGTTTTTTGACTGAGACTTTAGGGTTTTCTATATACAATATCATATCATCTGCAAATAATGATAGTTTTACTTCTTTTCCAATTTGGATGCCTTTTCTTTCTTTTTCTTGTCTGATTGCTCTGGCTAGAACTATGTTGAATAAGAGTGGTGAAAGGGGGCACCCCTGCCTTGTTCCTGATCTTAAGGGGATTGCTTTTAATTTTTGCCCATTGAGTATGATGTTGGCTGTGGGTTTGTCATAGATGGCCTTTATCATGTTGAGGTATGTTCCCTGTATTCCCACTTTGCTGAGAGTTTTGATCATGAATGGGTGCTGGATTTTATCAAATGCTTTTTCTGCATCAATTGAAATTATCATGTGGTTTTTCTCCTTCCTTTTGTTTATGTGATGAAACACATTGATTGATTTGCAAATATTGTACCAGCCTTGCCTCCCAAGAATAAATCCCACTTGATCATAGTGTATGATTTTTTTCATATATTGCTGGATCCGGTTTGCTAATATTTTGTTGAGGATTTTTTTTTTGTATTTTTCTGAAGTTGGAAAAGGGAATGCAGTCAAACAGACTCCTGCATGTGCCCAACTGGGATTCACCCAGCATGCCCACCAGTGGACAATGCTCTGCCCATCTGGGGCATTGCTCTGTTGCAACCATGGCCATTTTAGCACCTGAGGCAGAGGCCATGGAGCCATCCTCAGCACCCGGGCCAACTTTGCTCCAATGGAGCCTTGGTTGAGGGAAGGGAAGAGAGAGACAGAGAAGAAGGAGAGGGGGAGGGGTGGAGAAGCAGATGGGTGCTTCTCCTGTGTGCCCTGTCTTGAAATCAAACCCAGGACTCCTGCATGCCAGGCTAACACTCTATCACTGAGCCCACCGGCCAGGGCCTTGTTGAGGATTTTAACATCTAAATTCATTAGGGATATTGGCCTATAATTTTCTTTCTTTGTGTTGTCTTTTCCTGGTTTTGGAATCAGAATTATACTTGCCTCATAAAAGGAGCTTGGAAGTCTTCCTTACTCTTGAATTTTTTTGTAATAGCTTTTGAAGGATAGGAGTTAGTTCTTTTCTGAATATTTGGTAGAATTCACTTGTGAAGCCATCAGGCCCAGGACTTTTCTTTTTTGGGAGTTTTTTGATAACTGTTTCAATCTCATTTGTTATAATCGGTCTGTTTAGATTTTCTGATTCTTCCAGATTAATTTTTGGAGGATTACGTGTTTCAAGGAATTTGTCCATTTCATCTGCGTTATCTAGTTTTTGGCGTACAGTTTTTCATAGTATTTTCTTACAATATTTTGTATTTCTGTTGTGTCAGTTGTTATTTCTCCACTCTCATTTCTAATATTATTTATTTGAGTCCTCTCTCTCTCTTTTTTTTTTTTTTTTTTTTTTTTTTTTTTTTTTGGTGAGTCTGGTTAAAGGTTCATCGATCTTGTTTACCTTTTCAAAGAACCAGCTCTTGGTTTCAATGATCCTCTGTATTGTTTCTTTAGCCTCTATGTCATTTATTTCTGCTCTGATCCTTATTATTTCTTTCCTTCTACTAGCTCTGGGCTTTACTTGCTGTTCTCTTTCTAGTTTTTTTAGATGCAGGGTCAAGTTGTTTATTTGAGCTTTTTCTAGCTTCTTGAGGTGTGCCTGTAATGCTATGAACTTCCCTCTCAGGACTGCTTTTGCTGTGTCCCATAAATTTTGAGTTGATGTATGCTCGTTATCGTTCGTTTCTAGGAATTTTTTAATTTCTTCTTTGTAGTCATTGTTAACCCATTCGTTATTTAATAACATGCTATTTAGTTTCCAAGTGTTTGAGTATTTTTCAGTTTTTCTGTTGTGGTTGATTTCTAGTTTCATGCCATTGTGATCAGAGAAAGTGCTCGATATGATTTCAATCTTCTTAAATTTGTTGAGACCGCTTTTGTGCCCTAACATGTGGTCTATCCTAGAGAATGTACCATTAGCACTTGAAAAGAATGTATATTCTGCTGCTTTATGGTGAAAGGTTCTGAAGATATCTATTAAATCGAGTTGATCTAGTATGTCCTTTAAGTCTGCTGTTTCTTTGTTAATTTTCTTTCTCGAAGATCTATTTAGTGATGTTAATGGGGTATTGAAATCCCCTACTATTATAGTATTGCTGTTGATCTCACCCTTTAAGTCCATCAAAGTCTGCTTTATATATTTAGGTGCTCCTATATTAGGTGCATGGATATTTATAACGGTTATATCTTCCTGTTGGATTGCTCCCTTTATCATTATGTAGTGACCTTCTTTATCTCTTACTATAGCCTTTGTTTTAAAGTCCATTTTGTCTGATATAAGTATTGCTACCCCAGCTTTTTTTTAATTTCCATTTGCATGAAATATTTTTTTTCCATCCTTTTATCTTCAGTCTATGTGCATCTTTTGTTTTAAGGTGTGTCTCTTGTAGACAGCATATGTATGGGTCCTGTTTTCTTATCCAAGGAGCTACCCTATGTCTTTTGATTGGATCAGTTAATCCATTTACATTTAAGGTTATTATTGATATGTAATTGTTTATTGCCATTTTATTCTTTAAAACTGTATTCCTCTTTTGCTATATTCATTTTCTCCTTTGATCTGTTTACAACAGGCCCCTTAGCATTTCTTGCAGCCTTGGTTTGGTTGTAATGAATTCCTTGAGTTGTTTGTTTTTTTGTTTGGAATGCATTTTTTTTTAATTTTTTTATTATTATTTTTTTATTTATTCATTTTAGAGAGGAGAGAGAGAGGGAGATAGAGAGACAAAGAGAGAGAAAGACAGAGGGGAGGAGCTGGAAGCATCAACTCCCATATGTGCCTTGACCAGGCAAGCCCAGGGTTTCAAACCGGCGACCTCAGCATTTCCAGGTCGATGCTTTATCCACTGCACCACCACAGGTCAGGCCTGGAATGCATTTTATTTCTCCTTCAATTTTAAACGATAGCCTTGCTGGATAAAGTAGTCTTGGTTATAGGCTTTTGTTCTGCATTACTTTGAATATTTCTTGCCATTCCCTTCTGGCCTCAAGTGTTTCCATTGAGAAGTTGGAAGTCATCCTTATGGGGGCTTCTTTGTTGGTGATAGTCTTTTTTCTCTAGCAGCTTTTAATATTTTCTCTTTATCACTTAGCTTTGGTATTTTAATTATGATGTGTCTTGGTGTAGATTTCTTTGGGTTTCTCTTTAATGTAGTTCTCTGTGCTTCTTGAACTTGTGAGATGTTTTCCTGCCTTAATTGAGGGAAGTTTTCAGCTATGATATGTTTGAACAAAGTCTCTATGCCTTGTTCTTTCTCTTCTTCTTCAGAAACCCCTATGATGCAGATGTTATTTCTCTTCATGTTGTCACAGAGCTCTCTTAGAGTTTCCTCAGACCCTCAGACTTTTTGAGTCTCTTTTCTTTTTTTCTGCTCTGCTTCTGAGTCTTAATTTATCTTGTCCTCTAACTCTCTGATTCGATTCTCAGCTTCATCTATCCTGCTTTTAATTCCTTCCATGGTGGTCTTCATTTCTGATACTGTATTTGTCATGTCTGACTGATACTTTTTATTATTTCAATGTCCTTTTTTATATTTGCTATCTCTTTATTTAGGTGTTTGTAATGACCATTTATTGTTGTTCTAATATTTTGAGCATCCTAACAGTTGTTATTTTAAACTCTGCATCTGCTAATTTGGTTATATCTGACTCATTTAGGTTCTTTTCTGGGGATTTCTCTTGAATAATTTGTGTTGCATTTCTCTGCCTTCTATTTTATCTGTGTAAAAGAAGGTTTTGGCCACTGGAGTCCACTGGGTATGGCCTCTGTGTTCCCTAGGTGTGTTCTGTCTGCAGTCCACCACCCCCTCTGCTGTTGCTGCCTAGGACATTCGGGTATGGATGTTGCCAGTGCCTGCCCACTGAGGCTGTTGCTGTGGCTTCCGCCTCTCCTTCACGGAAGTGGCTGTGATCATGTGCTCAGGTGTACAAGCCTTGGTGGCCTTGGCCTTTGCCCCACCCCTGCGGGTGGTGTTATGCTCAGCCCTGAAGGCAGGGGTGAGCACCTTTGCTCAGCTGCGGGTCTCCACCTGATTCCGGGCTTTCGCCCTTCCCTTGCAAGAGGAGCCCACTCATAAGACAGCTGCAAGCCTTGGTTCCACAGGCCAGGTGGGACTGCATGCCCATGCTCAGTAGTGGGACTCCACCTGTTCTGGGCTTTTGGCTCCACCCACACGGGAGAACCCAGCTCCCAAGTCAGGCCACAAGCCTCTGTTCCATGGGTGGGGCAAGGCTGTGATCTTGTGCCCTTGCTCAAGGGCAGGTCTCCACCCCTTCCGGGGTTCCTGCCCTCCCCCCTTTCAGGCTGGATTGCAGGTGGCCACAGCTGGGCTTGACCACTTTTGCACATCCCCTCCTCCCCAGCCAGGCAAGACTGAGCTCACACCTAGGCCCAGTGGTGGCCAGCTAGCTTCCGCCCTTGCCAACAGAACTGTGCTTCCACATCCTGCAACCACCTGCCCTCCAGCGAGCCCTCAGCCGTGTGGGTGGGGGTGCTGCAGCTCAGACCCTAACACTCACTACTGTAGTCCTGAAAGCTCTCTTTTTCTAAGCGACTCTGTTCTGAGTGCCGCGGGAGAGCTTGTTTGGCTGGTGTCCTGCTTCCCTTTGCTGGTATTGATGTTTCCCGGGTAAATATTCACTTCAGATTTGGGGAGTGACTCATCCCAGAGGTTAGGGTGTCTGTCTCTCAAAATGTTTCTCCCTGTTTCTCCTAGATTACACTCTCTTCCTGCTACTCTGGTACACTCCTCTCTTCCCATCCCCCGGAGCCCGGGGTGAGTGGTTGTGAGAGAGGTTTTCTGTGCGGTCCCTTTAAGAAGAATCCTGGGTCTGAGAAGTCAGTCTCTTTCTCACAAACGGTATCCTGTCTTGTTTCCAGCTAAATACTGTCCATACGCCTCTTCTAGGCTCTGGGGCTGCAGGCTGGGGCTTTGTTCTTGGGACTCAGGACCCTCCTCTCTCTACTAAACTCACTTCCTGCCACGTGAGTCTCTCCCGGCTGCCGTTTGCTCCAGGGAGCTGGGCAGACCTCTCCACGTTTCTGCTTTTCCTACTAGTCTCAGTGTGCCTTCTTCAGTGTTCCTTGGTTTGAAGAGTCCTCTTAGTTTAGTCGAAAGTTGGTTTTTCCAGATTATGGTTCTTAAAATTAGTTTGTAATCCACTTTGGTTCTGGGAGGTGGAAGTTGGTACATCCGCCTACTCCATCGCCATCTTGTCTTCTCCCCATTTTTTAATTAGATTGTTCTCTTGGTGTTAAGTTGTATAATTTTTAAAAACATTTTTTGGATATTGAGCCTTTATCACATGTGTCATTAGTGAATATCTTCTCCCATTCAGTAGGTTGTCTTTTGTTTTGTTAATAACTTCTTTTACTGTGCAAAAACTTTTTAGTTTAATGTAGTTTCATTTGTTTTAGTTCATTTGTTTTCCTTGCTTGAGGAGATACATCCAAAAAGATATTGCTAAGAGCAATGTCAAAGAGTTTACTTCTCATGTTTTCTTCTAGTAGTTTTATGGTTTCAGGTCTTACATTTTTAGTCTTTAATCCATTTGGAGTTACATATAGTATAAGAAAAGTGGTCCAATTTAATTTTTTGCATGTAATAGTCCAGTCTTTCCAACACCACTTTTTGAAGAGAGAGACTATCTTTACCCCATTGTATATCCTTGCATCTTTTATCCTAGATTAATTGATCATCTAAGTGAGACTTTATTTCTGGGTTCTCTAGTCAATTTCATGAATATATATTTGTATATAAATTTATGCCAGTACCATGCTATTTTAATTATTTTAGCTTTGACATTAGGGACTCATAATATCTCCCACTTTGTTCCTTCACAAGATTTATTTGTCTCTTTGAGGTCTTTTGTGGTTCCATATAAAATTTAGAGTGAGTTCTAGTAACAAACTATAGAAATGATCCCTGAAAGTATAGTCTTTAGAGTGAGTTCTAATTCTGAGAAGAATGCTATTGGTATTTTAATAGATAATGCAATATCAATCCTTCCAATCCACAAGCAAAATATATCTTTCCATTTGTTTGTATCTTGTTCAATTTCTTTCTTCAATGTTTTATTGTTTTCAGAAAACAGTCCTTTCACATCTTTGGTTAAATTTACTCCTAGCTATTTTATACTTTTTGATGCAATTGTAAACGGTATTGTTTCTTAATTTTTTTCTTTGGTCATTTGTTATTAGTGTATAGAAGTGCAACAGGTTTCTGTATATATATTTTGTAACCTCTAACTTTACTGAAGTCACTTATTAATTCTAATAGGTTTTGGTGGAGTCTTTAGAATTTTTTATATATAGTATTATGTTATCTGAAAATGATAGTTTTATTATTTCCTTTTCACTTTGGATGCCTTTTATTTCTTTGTCTTGTATCATTAGTGCATCTAGAACTTTCAATATTATGTTGAAAGCAAGTGGTGGTAGTGTACATTCTTGTCTTGTTCCTATCTTAGAGGAAAGGCTTTCAGCACTTCACCAATAGTATGAGTTCTGGGTTTATCAAATATTAATTTTATTATGCTTAGATATGTTTCTTATATACCCATTTTGTTGAGTGTTTATTTTATATCATGAAAGGATGCTAAATTTTTTAAATGCTTTTTTTGAACCTATTGAGATGATAATATGGTTTTGATCTTTTATTTTGTTAATGTGATGCATGGCATTGATAGATTTAAAGATGTTGAACCATACTTACATCCCTGGAATGATTGCCACTTGGTCATGATGTATAATTCTTTTAATACATTGTTGAATTTGGTTTGCTAATATTTTGTTGAGAATTTTTGCATGTGTATTTGTCAAAAGTATTGGCTTATACTTTTCTGTAGTGTCTTTGTCTGATTTTGGTATCATAGACATGCTGATTTTGTAAAATGAGGTTAGAAGTGTTTCTTCTTGTTTAATTTTCTGAAATAGTTTAAAAAATATAGATATTAATTCCTCTTTGAATGTTTGGTAGAATTCACCGTGAAGTCATCTGGTCTTGGACTTTTATTTGCTGGGAGGTTTTATATTACTGCTTAAATTTCACTGCTAGTAATTGATATGTTTAGATTTCCTGGTTTAGTCCTGAAAGTTTGTATATTCTAAAAATGTATTCATATATTTTAAATTGTCATATTTGTTGGCATATAATTGTTTATATTATTTTTTAATAACTCATATTTCTGTAATGTCTTTTGTAACTTCTCCTCTTTATGCTTTTATTTATTTGGGTTCTTTCTATTCCTTTCTTGATGAGTTTGGCTAAATTTAACTCTCTTTACAAAGAATCAGCTGTTGCCTAATCAGGCGGTGGCACAGTGCATAAAGTGTCAGACTAGGACGCAGAGGACCCAGGTTCAAAACCCTGTAGTATTCTACTTGAGCATGGGCTCATCTGGGCTGAGCAAGGCTTACCAGCTTAAGCCCAAGGTTGCTGGCTTAAGCAGGGGTCACTTAGTCTGCTGTAGTGCCCTAGTCAAGGCACATATGAGAAAGCAATCAATGATCAACTAAAGTGCCACAATGAAGAATTGATGCTTCTCATCTCTCTCCCTTCCTGTCTGTCTGTCCCTATCTGTCCCTCTATGTATCGCTCCATCTGTCACACACAAAAAAAAATCAGCTGTTAGTTTTATTGCTTTTTAAATATTGTTTTATTAAATTTCCATTGAGTTTATTTCTGCTCTGAGTTTACCTCTTTCTTTCCTTCTGTTTACTTTGGGATTTGTTTCTTCGTCTCTTTCTAGTCTCTTTTGGTGTAGATAAAAATTGTTTATTTGGGATTTTTTATTTTTCCTTCTGCGGTAGGCATATATATTGTTATAAACTTCCCTTTTAGAACTGCTTTGGCTGTCTTCCATACATTTTCTAAAAATGTTTTTTTATTTTCATTTATTTCAAGATAGTTTTTGTTTGCTTTTATGATCTCCTCTTTGAGCCCTTAGTAAAGTAGAATTAGTCTCTATGTATTTGTGGTTTCTTTCTAGTTTTCTTCCTGATGTTGATTTCTAGTTACTTGCCACTGTGGTAGGAAAAAATAATGCTTGATATGACTTCAATTTTCTTTAATTTATTGAGGTCTACTTTGTGGATTACTATGTGATCTAACTTAAATAGTATTTCATGGACACTTGAAAAAATGTGTTTTCTGGTGTTTTGGGCTAAAATGTCCTGTAAATGTCTATTAAATTGATCTTGTCTAATGTGACATTTAAGGCCATTATTTCCTTTTCAATTTTATGTCTGAATGGTCTAGCCATTGATGTGAGTGAGAATTAAAATCTTTTACTGTTATTGTATTACTGTGGATTTTCATTTTTATGTTCATTAATAATTGCTTTATATTTTAGGGGCTCTGTTGAGTATAAGATATTTACAAGGGTTATATCCTCTTCTTGGCTTGACCCCTTTATAATTAGGTACTGTCCTTTTTTGTCTTGTTTTACATTTTCTGTTTTAAAGTCCATCTTGACTGATTTAAGTATTGCTACCCCAGCTTTCTTTTTATTTCTATCAGCATGGAATATTTTTTTCTCCTCTCTTCAAGCACATAGTTGGGTTATATACTTTAATTCATTCAGCCACTCTATTTCTTTTTACTAGAGCCTTTAATCCATTTACATTTGAAGTAATTATTGATAAATACCTATGTACTTATTGTCCTTTTTATTAAAATTGTCTTTAGTTGCTTTTATAGTTGTCCTTTCTTTCTTCTCTTGATCTCTTCCTTTGTGGTCTGCTGGTGTTCCTTAATGTTTTGTTTAGGTTTCTTTATCTTTGTTCTTTATATATAGCAGGCTATTTAAGCTGATAGTCATTTAAATTAGAATAATTCTATAAGGCCTATATTTTTACTCTCCCCTTTATGCTTTATGTTATTGATGTTATATTTTAGATCTTTTTGTGTTGTGTATCTCCTAGAAACTTTTTTTTTTTAAAGACAATGTCTTTTTTTTTTTTAATATTTTTATTTATTGATTTTTTTTAGAGAGAGAGGAGTGAGAGAGAGAGACAGAGAGAGAGAGAGAAGGGGGAGGAGCAGGAAGCATCAACTCCCATATGTGCCTTGACCAGGCAAGCCCAAGGTTTCGAACCGGCGACCACAGTGTTCCAGGTCGACGCTTTATCCCACTGCGCCACCACAGGTCAGGCCTCCTAGAAACTTATTGTATTTTTTTGTGACAGAGATAGTGAGAGAGGGACAGATAGGGACAGACAGACAGGAAGGAAGAGAGATGAGATGCACCAATTCTTCATTGTGGCAGCTTAGTTGTTCATTGATTATTTTCTCATATGTGCCAGTCCGATACTCTATCCACTGCATCACCGCCTAGTCAGGCTTTATTGTATTTTTAATAGAGTTTGATCCTTTTTTTAACTGTCATATTAAATCTTAAATGTCTGATTTGCTGTATTTATTGAAAATTTGGCTTTATCTTTGAGGTTTGTTCTTTTCTCATGTTTTTCTATTTCTGGTTTTGGCTTTTTTTTTTTTCTATTTAAAGGAGACTCTTCAACATTTCTTGTAAGCTGATTTAATGGTAATTAAATCCTTTAGCTTTTGCTTGTCCAAGAAACTGTATCTCTCCTTAAATTCTAATGATAACCTTTTTGGAAAAATTATTCTACATTGTAGATTTTTTTTCCAGTACTACAAAGATGTCCTGCCCCTCCCTCTCTCCTGTAAAGTTGCTAATGAGAAGTCAGGCAACAGTCTTACTGGGCTTCCTTTTATGTAACTAAATTTTTTCTTGCCTTCTCCAAGATTGTCTCTTTAGCTTTAACTTTTGTCATTTTAAATATAATATGTCGGCTGACCAGGTGATGATGCAGAGGTAAAGCATTGGACTGGGACATGGAAGACCCAGGTTCGAAACCCCTAGGTCACTAGCTTGAGCACAGGCTCATCTGCTTTGAGCAAGGCTCACCAGATTGAGCTCAAGTTCGCTGGCTTGAACAAGGGGTCACTTGGTCTGCTGTAGCCCCCCGGTCAAGGCACATATGAGAAAGCAATCAATGAACAATGAAGGTGACACAAGAAAGAACTGATGCTTCTCATCATTCTCCCTTCTTGTCTGTCTGTCCCTCTCTCTGACTCTCTCTCTCTGTCTCTGTCGTGTGCGTGCGCACACACACACACACACACAAGAAAAAAGAAAAAAAAATACAATATGTGTTGGTGTAGGTCTCTTTGGGTTTATCTTGTTTGAAATTTTCTGTGCTTCCTGGACTTGGATGTCTGTTTTTTTTCCCAGATTAAAAAAGTTTTCAGCCATTATTTTTTATATAAAGTTTCTATTTTCTTCTTTCTTTCTTCTTCTTCAGGGATCCCTTTTAATGCAAAATTTTAAGAGCATTATGTTATCCCAGAGGTCACTTAAACTATACTTATTTTTTAATATTATTTTATGCTGTTATGATTGATTGATACCTATTCATCTGTCTTCCAGCTCACTTATCTGTTCTGTTAGCTAACCTGCTATTGATTTCTTCTAATATGTCTTTTGTTCTAGTTATTGTATTCTCCAGGTCTGCTTGTCTTTGTAATACTTTGTTTTTGTTGAAGTTCTCTCTAAGTTTTTCTATTCCATTCTCAAGTTTTGTAAGCATCCTTATGACCATTTTTTTAAATTCTTTATTAGACCAATTACTTATTTCCATTTTCTTAAGGTATTTTTTTCTTTCCCTGGGGATTTTTCTTGTTTCTTCAATTGAAAAATATTCTTTTGTCTTTTCATTTTGTTTGAATTTCTATTTGTTTATATGAATTACAGAGAATAGCTCTCTCTTTAAGTGCAGGAGAAATTGCCTTATGTGTAAGTGTCTGTACCTGTGGTTTTGGCATCAGATAGGAGCCAAGTGGGTACTGAAAGCATCTGAGGCAATGGCTTATTGAGCTAGAGTGTGTTAGGCCCAAATGGGCTTGGGAGATCTTGTAGATAGGCAAAGCACCTGAATAGATCCCTCCCGCACCTGCCTTCTGGAGGTTGAGGGAAACATAACCATGGTGCTCATGTGTACCTCCCACCCTGAAGAATGTTTGCAGTTCCTTGCAAGCTCCCGTGTACCCCCAGTCTTCCTCATACAATCTCACTATTGCTTGTTTTAAAGAAAGTGGTCCCATGTAGAGCCAACCTCTATGCAGGCTTTACGTGTCGGGTAATTTGGGAAAGCTGATTGGAGCTGAATAGGCACTTCAGGTGCCTGAGTAACTAATGTGCTGCAGGAGCAGCTCTGTGTGGGGAGGCCTGGTGGCTGTGGCAGTGCCCTCTGTTTCCTCTTGTTCCTTTTGTTCAGAGGCAAAAACTGCAGGCAATGTACCCTTCCTATAAAATGGAGAGGAATGTAGACACTGGTGCTCTTGTTGCCTCCAGCCTAGAGAGTTCTGCTGGTCCCCGAGTGCTCCATCGCCTGCCCAGCCTTCTCTATTCCATCTCTTTCTCTTACTTGATGTCAGAAGCTGTTCATTCAGTGCTCTGTTGCCTCACAGAAGTAATTGTGACCTCTGTATGTGGATATATGATTTTGCTCATGGGAGGAAGTGAGTTCACCATCGTCCTACACCATCACCATCTTGAACCTGTAAACATCAAAAATTTTTATGTAAAAATCAATATTTTGTTTACTTACAAGTTATCTTCCCTCTAAATAATTATAACTGTCTACTTTATTGAAGAGTAATGCTCTTCCAGTAGGGGAATTAATATATACTCTATTCCTACTGAGTGCTGATGCTTATACACGGGTTATGTTTGATCCTCTGATGTTGCTTCTTCTCTCCCAGTTCCCTAATGGGACATATACAACTCAGGCAACTTAAGAACCCTGCAAAGAAAAACAGTGTGTAAGCGGAAACTCGGGGAGAAACGAGCTCTGCCTTATGTCAATGGCCACACATGTTTTCTGTCTCTAGACCTCTAATGTATCTTGATACTTTTCTGTCTCATAAGCTGTTATCTTTGTTAATGTTTATATTATTGCTGTTACATGATCTGTGCATGTATTTGTGTGTATGGTACATCTTTGCTTTTTCGCTCTGCATTAGATAGTGATGACTAATGAATGGGCCAGTGGAGGGAGGGTAGGGATTTAGGAAATCTGGTGCCCAGGCTTCCTCCACTGCTGCCTCATCATTTTTTTTTATTGGGAGCTTCTGTCTTCATCTGTTCTCTCTTTAGGAAATCCATGTTCTATTTTTAGCCCCATCTTCTAAGATTATTTTCAGATCTAACATGCTATCCTTTTCCCTGACTCAGCCTCCTATACAAAAATAAAAATGATAAATAACAAAGATTGCTAATATTTTATGGAAAGACTATCAAATAGAATATACAATGCATATTTTGAAAATAGAAGTTTGCCTGACCTGTGGTTGTGCAGTGGATAAAGTGTCGACCTGGAATGCTAAGGTTGCTGGTTTGAAAGCCAGGCTTTGCTTGGTCAAGGCACATATGGGAGTTGAAGGTTTTAGCTCCTACCCCCCATTCTCACTCCCTTCTCTCTCTCTCTCTAAAATAAATAAATATAATCTTAAAAAAATAAAATAGAAGTTCTACTACTTAGAGAAAGATGCACAAGTGATAGTATAGTTAGATCTGTCCATAAATGATAATCATAAAATAATTTGTTTGCAAGGGGCTTCAAATTCATTTATTTTATGTTCCTACCATTTGTCCCTTATATTATCCTGATCTGAAGCTTATACAGAAGTGTGGGAATGACCTGCACACAATGGACAATGGGTCACAATTCTCAGGGCAACAAAGGACAGAGTACATGGGTGAGTGGCTCAGAGCACTCAGGAATGATTCAAGCAGTGGTCTTTGACTTTCTTCTTCTGGACATAAATCAAGGACTCTAGCTTTCTAGGCTGCCAATTCAACACCTTTTATAGGCACTTAATTCACTCAGAAATTATACACACACACACACACACACACACATACACACACTCCTTAGAGAATGTATCATTATTTTTCAGTATGACACACGATTTGACCTTAAGCCTTTATGTGTATTTTCTATATCCTACTGTGAGTTAAAATCAGTCAGATGTCTGTGATGAAGAGCTAGACCACTAACCTCCCACATAGACTTTGTGTATACGCTTCTCAAAGAATCTGTATCTTTACTTGCTCTGCAAAGTCACCAGTGTAGTTGAAGGGGACAGCCCACAGACAAGTCATGTGTTTTATGAGAACATATATTACACCATGGCCTCTTACCACTAGATCTCCTGTTCTTGCTTGGCAGAGCAATATTCAGAATCATTAGGGAAGTCAAGTCCCTCATCATTGTTGGTAAAATCTTGTCCTCTCTCCCCTTTCCCCGTAGTCCTCACATCACAAACCCACAAACCCTTTTGTTCTCACCATCTCCCTTTCTCTCATATGCTTTGTAAAAAAGCTGAAACTCCTTCGCCCTGAGCTTTTTGTGATAGATAACAACTTAATTTATCCTCCCTTAATAGATAGGGTTGTATTTTTAAAGATTCAAAACCTTCAATGACAAAGAAACCAAGTTGGAGATAAATGAACAGCCAGAGTGTACTTCTGAGACAGAAGAGGCTTCACAAACAGCCATTCACTCAAACTTTGAACTAAGGACTCCAGACACCTTCTGGAGAAAAAAAATAATGCTGGACAAGGAGCCAAAAGCACTAATTCTACTTCCCATTCTGCTTCTACCTGGCATGATTCTAACCATGCTATTGGCCCGCTCTCAAGGCCACTTCTCTGTGAAAGGTGACAGTGTGGGAGACCGGGAGACGTGCCTCTGGATTCTGTTTGCTTCACAATCTTCCCCCAATTTGGCTAGCAGAGGACAGCATGTTTTTAGATAATATTAAGATAGTATGAGGTCAAATGATTCGGAAATGTGTAAATTGTTTCTCAGGCCAGATTTCTTCTCCTCAGAAAGTCTCCAAATTAGAATGTACATGGAGGAAAGTGGTCAAAAACAGTAAAGTCACACTTTATGGTCAAATAGGCTGAGTCCTCAACCCCAAGGTAAGAAAGTGGGGCTGATCCAGGTACCCCCAAATCATTCTACCTTCCTCCAAGTTTAGCTCCACTCCCGCCATTGCACTGTGCTCTCTGATCAACTGCCTGGTGGGCAGCACATTTCCAAGGAGAGGCTGCCGGGGCCCATGTGTGTGCCCACGTCACTCACTTGTGTGACCTGTGAAAAGCCCTCACCTGCCCAGTTAGCTTAGGAGAAGCACAAGCCGGGCAGCTGTGGTAAACCGCAGGCTGGGAGGGGCCCTCCTCTGAGGGAGGGACTTGATTTACTATGCATTCTGCTGTATTCTCTAATTTCTATTGCTTTCACTTTTATTTTTTAATAACTCAGAATCAACAGCAGAAACCTTCAATGACAAAGAAGTTTTCTTTGTCAAATTTGCTTCTCAAATTTATTTTAAACATCTTAGACATTCAAGACCCTGCAGTTTAGGCCCAAACTACTTGCACTCTCAGCACTCTTGAAAATGCAGAGCCCTGGCCTATTGGCTCAGTGGTAGAGCATTAGCCCAGCAGGTGGAAGTCCTGGGTTTGATTCCTGGTCAAGGCACACAGGAGAAGAGCCCATCTGCTTCTCCACCCCTCTCGTCTCCCCCTTCTCTCTGTCTGTCTGTCTCCTTTCTTCCCCTCCCGCAGCCATGATTCAAATGATTCAAGCATGTTGGTCCTGGGCAATGAGGATGGCTCCATAGCCATGCCTCAGGTGCTGAAATAGCTTGGTTTTCAAACAATGAAGCAGTAGCCCCAGATGGGCAGAGCATCAGCCCTAGATGGGGCTTACTGGATGGATCCTGGTCAGGGTACCTGCGGGAGTCTGTCTCTCTGCTTTCCTGCCTCCCTGACTCTCACTTAATTAAAAAAGAGAGAAAGAAAGAAAACGCAGTTACCTCCACCCCAGTGGACTCAACCATATTTCTACAGAGTTCCATGATTGTCTCCAACCATTTGCTACATGATTCCCCTAAACTAGATGAACTCCCATCTTCTGTTATTGAGTGCTGGTCAAGGCTGATGTCTTTTTGTAGCTTTCTCTGACCACACCTGGCTGCCTTGATCTTTTTTGTTGTGAGTCTCAGTTCCACTGATGTAGCCAAGCATGAGGGAAAGAGTGCAGGAAAGTCCTGACTAAGGCCAACCTGTGCACCTGTGGACAAGTTAGTTAACCTCTGCACTTGTAAGCTAGGGGTAATAGTATCCACCAGGGGGGACACTAGGATAGTTAAGTAAGAAGGCATGTGCTAGATGCCTGCACAATGTCTGGCTTGCAGAGCTGTGCATTAAATGGTGGTTTAATCTTTTCACCTGGCCTTTAAGAGGAGGAAGAATATGCTCCATCTGGACTCTATCTATAACTTTATTTTAATTTCAGTGTAATAATAACACTGACTTTTTATTTTTTAATTAAAGGGTCTCAGACCCCTACATCTCTAACCAAGCCTTTGGATAATATACTGCTCACAAAAATTAGGAGATATTTCAAAATGAATATGAAGCAATAAAAGAAACACTTGATTTATTTTATTAAACAAGAACATCACAAAAGCAAATAATAAGCCAAAGAAAGTTGTTCAATTATGCAAATGAGATGCAAAACCAACTTTTATTTCATTGGTGAAAATGCACTATACAAAGGGCTGAAAGTACTGGAGTGTCTGCACGTTCCCTGACCCCCTATTTTTGTGAGCAGTATATTTATACTAAGTCAAGGAGAGTACAATGGGAAGGAGGGGGAAGCAAAGGAAGTTTACATTCGCCTGCTCTTGACATGGACCCTTTCAGTTCAGACCATTTCAGTTGCAATTGACAGAGGCTGAATTCAAAACAACCTCAATATGTCAATAAATACTAGACTTATCAGGATGATCACATTGCAAGTTACACAAATGTCTAATTACTACATTGTACACCTGAAACTAATATAATACTGTATGTCAACTGTAACTAAAAAAACCTTTTTTAAAAATAAGCTAAGCAAATAAGGGACTGGGAAGTCTCAGGGTATGTGTCTGCCTTCAGGTGTGATTTGTCCTACTTTTTTGTTTGTTTATTTAACTAACTGCATTGGCGTAAAATTGTTCAAGAACATTATATAAATTTCAGGTGTACAGCCTTATACTACGACATGCAGATATGCCGTTGTGTGCATGCCATCCAAGGCCTAATGACTCGCCCTGCTTCAGTGGTGCCCTCTTGTCTTGGCTCTGTTTTCTTTTCTGTTGACTTCATTTCCTTGCAGAATTCTCCACCTCTTAGAAAAGCTATCTCCCTGGCAGCACTATCTCTTTCCAAAAAGCACCTAGAAAACTCTCAGTAAAAAAAAAAAAAATGATTGACGTGGCCAGACAGAGTCCTCTGCTCACTTCTACACCAAGAGGATAGCAGCCCCAGTCCCGTCACGTGGGACATATGCCGTGAGGGCGCACCGGGGTAACCTGTGTCAGGCACCCAAAGGCAATAGCTCCCAGCGTCCTGTAGAGCCCAGAGAAAATATTTTGCAATAGCAATAATCATCCTGAAAGTAGTGACTCTTTCTGTGAAGTTCTTACTGAATATTGTCCAGTCCAGTGATTATTTTTCCCCCCAGCAAACTGATTGCAATGACACAGGAGCCAAAGCGTGTGTTAGACATTGTATGAGGGCTTTCATAGTCTTCATTTTGCTTAATTCACAATAACTCTGCCAAGTAGATGTGTTATTATTTCCACTGTAAGGGCAAGATGGGGAGAAGATGAGGTAAAATGAGAAAATTGGGCACCACAGAATTGAAGCCAATAAATAGAATTAGACTCAAATCCAGGTCTTCTGGTTTTAAAGGTTAAATTGTTTCTGTTAAACTACTCACATGCCATATTGTTTCTTTTTGAAATGATGATGATAATTCATAGAAATCAAGGCCAGATGATTGTGACTGTAATTCCAATGGGCAGACACTAAAATCGCTTTTTTTGTAGCAATGCCGATTTAAATTTCTGTGTCCTTAATCTCTGTGCTGTTAAGAGTTAGACTTCCATTTCAATATTAGCTTAAACTATGTATCAATAAATCAGGAAATCTTCTGCCCTAAGTCAAATTTTCAAAATAGACCCCACATCATTTCATTATTTGTACCCTAGATCCATTCCATTCACATCAAAGTGACCATATATGAGAGCCACATCCAAGATGTGAGAAGATAGCAGACTGCCTTTTTGCCGCTGTGGCTTTCTCCCTGCTCCAAGTGACATTGCAGACAGAGCTAGACAGGCTCATCCCAGATGTGCAGAGGGCAGGCTGACTCCCCTCCCCGGGGCGGGGCTCATCCCAGCCTCTGAGCCAGTGAGACCACCCACCGCACTGGACCTCAGCTGAGGCAGGCCACAGCGTGCAGACAGCGGCGTGGAGCAGTGGCTTTTGTTGAGTCCTGAACGTTATTTCAGTGCTGCGCTTTAGATTTAAGCTCCCGCAGTTCTTTCCATAATAGCTGAGAAAAATCAAAATCACTACCCCACACCCACATTTTTCCTCCCTCCCCCACACCACACACACCTACCTCTTCCTTCTCCTCCCTTTTCCCCTCCTCTGCCTCCTCCTCCTCCCCTCTGGGCTTTCCTCTGCTGCCCTTTGGGGCTTGGCCCACCATGTTTGCGCGATAGTCTGTCCCTCCTCCGGGGCTGGAGGGCTGCTGTCGAGGTTCAGCTAGCATTTGGACAGCAGCACAGCCAGGCCCCACTGTGACCTTCTTGGGCTTATTGTGTGGTCAGTGAGGTGACAGGTGTGCATGGGCAGTGTACAGAGAATCAATCCCTGTTTGTACTAGCTCACCACACACCGTGCAGAATCTTAAACTACCTGATGATGAGAAGTTTATGAAATGCCATCCAGGCTGTCCTTTCCTAAGAAGTTAAAGACTCCTCTTTTCCCTTTTCTTGTTTCTTATTTCTTATGCCCCTTTCTATTCTTTATCTGAAATCAGGAAAGTCATTTCTGTAATAGAATTCCCTGGAAGAGAAGACCATTCTGCCCAGAATTTGACATTAATTTTGTCTTAGGACCATTCATCTTTCTCTGACCCTTGAACTGGGAAGTAAATGGTGCATGAAGTGCATCTGACTAATCCAAGAGGCAAATGCAGATGTGCAGACACCTGATTAGAAGTACCTAGGCCTCCTAAGTCAGAGGAAGAAACTTTGATTGTTGAGTAGGGAACTGTAATTTTGAACTATCCCCTTCCAATCATAGCCTCCCCAATCAGCTTCTCTCATCATTGTATCACTTGCAGTTGTAACGATTCCTGACCATAGCCATAGACCACCCCGATGTGGAAGGACCAAGATACCCACTGTTTGGGGAGCAGGTGCAGCAGTGGTGTATCCCAGCTTTAAGGCCTGAAAGCCCCTGTGACAAAAATGGAGAATAGAAGGGAAAAATGTGACATTTGCTAAGGGCTGGGCCTGGTCAAATGAAACCCTTCTGTGGACAGCCCAGGATTGGTTTCTCAATCTGGAATTACATCACTGGGTTGTCAAATGATCCAACAGGCCTCTGTTAGCTATATGGACTTACACTCCATGCTCCCTGCCAAAAGAGAGGAAAACATGGCTTCTCCAGAGCAGGTTTGCTGTGAGCTTTTGCAAAACATGAAGGCCACTGGGAAATTTTACACTGTGTAGTAAATTCAAGCATTGAAAGAGATATAGCCCTCTAGATAGTTGAGCATTTAGCAGCTCTCAGAGCCCAAATTAGACTTTTGGTTCAGCAGTCCCTAGGGATATATTTTGCCTTAGTGAATGCACAAAGTACAATTCTGCAATGAATCCCTGCAGAAGCCTTAGTTCACAGGCTTCAATGGCTCCTCCCAATGACACTTAGCAGACCACATCAGTCTCAATTTTGTTAAAATAGTAAAACAAATGAAAATTAGCTGATGGTCTTGATGGATGGCGATGGTTGTAATGAAGCTATAATTTGTTATCCCCATTTCAGACATGAACTTGTGATGACTTAACCAAAGTCCCATAGCCCTTGGGGACAGAGCTGGGGTTTGAACCCAGACAGATGCAGCCCCAGACTGTGCTCTCAGTCAACAAACCATGTTGATGACAAGTGCCTGCTGAGCGTGCCTGCCATGTGACAGGCATGGTAACATTGTATATAGAGAGTAACTAATATGGATCAGAAACTGGGCCAAGTTACGTTTTTTATTAAAAATTGTTTTTACTACAATACAGTAGGGCAAAATGGGAATCTCAGGCAGGTCTCAAGAGCCCAAATTTTAGGTGTGTATTTCATTTCTAATTTTCAATTTATGGTATCCCTGGCTGCAGTATTCTCCCTCTCGCTTAAGTCTAATCTCTACCGCATTTTCAAGGTATATCATGACTTTCACCATCTCAATTAAATTTTAAAAACTATCATAAAACATACCCACCTATCACTTCTTTGCAATCTGATAAAAGTATGTGTACCAGTCATTTGCAACTCAATTAATTCTAAAAGCAATGTACTTTCTTATACTTCTATTGATATATGGGTTGTTTCATATAATTTATAATCTCATATACTATTAAGAATAGCAAAGAGGGCCATGGCCAGTTGGCTCAGTTGTAGAGATTGGCCCAGCATATGGATGTCCCAGGTTCAAATCCAAGTCAGGGCACACAGGAGAAGCGATCATTTGCTTCTCTAGCCCTCTTCCTCCCCCTTCTCTCTCTCTCTCTTTCTCTCCCACAGCCATGGCTCTATTGGTTCAAGCACATCAGCCCCAGGTGCTGAGAAGGCTTCCTGGATCCTCTGCCTCAGGCACTAAAAATAGCTCCATTGCGAGCATGGCCTCAGATGGGCAGAGCTTCAGCCCCAGATGGGTTGCCAGATGTATCCCTATTGGGGTACACACAGGAGTCTGTCTCTCTATCTTCCCTCCTCTCACTTGGAAAAAGAAGAAAAAAATAAAAATAGCAGAGAGGTTATATATAAGAATGTTTGATATCTATTTGAATCCATCATAGTATATATTTAGTGTAAGATAGTATATCAGAAGTCAGTTTGAGAAACAAATGTTTAGGTTTGAATCCTGACTCCTTTGCTTACTAGCTCTGTGGCTGTAGACAAGTTCTCTTTGAGACTCAATGTCCTCATCTATAAAATGAGAATGACAATTGCACCACTTGTTAGGTTGTGAAGAATTAATGAGAAAAAAGCATACAAAACAGGACTATCATGCCTGGCATCTAGCAAATGCTCAAGAAACATCAGCTAGAATTATTTGTTATTGCCTTCACACATATGGGTGCTTAATACAGGTTGGTAAATCTACAGACCTATTGCAGGTTAGGGTGAGAGCATGTACAAATGTTTGTATCTCTGCCTCTCCAGGTAGGAACTAAAGATGATGATCTTCATTGTCAATGTGGGGAAAAGTGGAACGGGGGAGAGAAGAAGACATTGTTCCTTCTGTTCTGGGCCGTTCCCACCGCCGTTGCCAAGCATTTCACTGCACATCTCTATGCTGAACACACACAAAAAGACAGTAAGGAGATAACATTTCTGTTCATTGAGAGCTTACACTATCAAGGACATTTTGATGGACATGTGAATTAGAAAATAGTGGCGGCAGAAAATCCATTAACATAAAACACCTTTAAAACTGGAAGAGAAGTTATTTCAATTGTCTAATTTTACAGATGAGAGGCCAAGGTCCAGAGAAGTAAGACAACCTGGCCGTTGTCCCCAGGTTAGTATGGAGCTGAGACAGGTGCAGGCCTCTGGACCCCTGCACTCCTTCCACTTAGTGTTCTGGCCACACCCCTGCAGGGCCACAGTTCTTCACGCATGACATAGCAACACAGGTGTATGGGCCTCTTAGACTCCTGCAAGTGGCAATAAATACTGTTTCCATCTCACCTGTATGCCCATAAATAGAAATAGACAATACGAAATTTTGTTATGTAGTTAAAAGAATATATATATTAGGCCAGACCTGTGCTGGTGCACTGGCTAAAGTGTTGACCTGGAATGCTGAAGTGGCTGGTTTGAAACCCCAGGGTTGCTTGGTCAAGGCACATATAAGAAATACTACGGATTGGTGCTTCCTGCTCTTCACCCCTTTCTCTTGCTCTCTCTCCTCTCTCTAAAATCAATAAATAAAATCTTCAAAAAAGAATATATACATTAAAATTATTATGGGGGTTATAAGGAAAGCCAATAATTAGCAATGGAGACTGGAAGAAATATTTCAAAAATGTATCAAGGCATTGCAATAGCATGAATTTGTCAGATCAGCTTGGGAGGATTCTGCAAGGGGCTAAGCTTTCCAGGATTTTGTTCACACATCACATTAACCTGCTTCCTATAAGAGGAACCAAAGATTTGATTCATCAAGTGCCAGTGCCTTAGAGTGAGAAGGTTTCTAAAGAGGCCAGGTCACCCATTCGATTGTTTCTGTCTGATTCTGAGTCTTACCCTCCACTGATGAGATGAATGCAACTCTCTGAGAACATTTTATAACTATACAGACGAAGCCTATAATCAGAAAGTCCTTCCACATGTCTAACTTAAATCTGCCTTGCTACAGTTTAAACCACAAGCACTTAGATTGTTCTTTTGAGTGAATGCAGATTAACTGATGCATGTAGAATAAACTCGTTCTGCGTTCTCTTTTGAAAGAGGTTTTCCGTATTCAGACTGCAGTCCTTTGCAAATCTCAGAAGCCTTTTTCCTTTACATGGTGTCATATACACATGGGTGACTTTAGGAAATAAATTAAGTGAACAAAAAATAGGAGTAATGCAGGTATTCTGAAACAAGGGTGACAGGAGAAGAAAATAGGAAGTTATTTATTATTTGCAAAGCAATTAAGTAGTAGGTTGATTGGGAAAACGAGAAAGATAAGAGGGGGGGATGGAAATCTGTCATGGAATGATATTTTTATCAGAGAAGAAAATAAGTACCGGCAAATGAAATTTGACTCTTCTTTGCAAGTTTCACCGAGCATGAAAATGTCCCTTTAAAATTTCCCGTAAGCCGTTGCTGGCTATGGGATTTTTCCAGTGCAAAGGGAGTCTGAGTTCAGGAGGCCACAGAATGCCAGAAGGAAAGGGATTTTTTGATGCTTGGGGCTCTGAGACTGTCAGTTTAAAAAATGAAAGTAATATAGAAAGGGCAAAGTGGCATTTATCATTCCATCTCTTCAGGCTTCTGTCTCTTTAATCAGCTAGCCTGATTTGCCCAGTAAATGATTCCTGTGTGTGTGTGTGTGTGTGTGTGTGTGCCCGTGCGCGTGTGTTATAGCTCTGTCAATCCTTGGATTAGAACCAATGATTGCAGCTTGTAGGAGGGCTGTCCAGGGCCAGATTGTACGATGTGTCTCAGTGCCAGAGAATGAGTAGAGATAATTACTGAGAAGTCACACTCTCTCACACCCTCGGCTTTCTTGTTGTGTCCTTCAGCAAAACAGTGGATTTAAATCTCCTTCCAGGAGCTGGAGAGCAACGCAATCTGTCAAGAAAGAAAGAAAGAAAAAACCGAACCTGACAAAAAAGAAGAAAAAGAAGAAGAAAAAAAAAATCATGAAAACCATCCAGGCAAAAATGCACAATTCTATCTCTTGGGCAATCTTCACGGGGCTGGCTGCTCTGTTTCTCTTTCAAGGTAAGAGCTTGCTATTGATTTGCCTACAGTAGACCCAGGAATTGTACAGTGTGCTTTATGTGATTCGCAGACTCCTGAGCCGGCTCTGCTGCGCGGTTTGCAGGTGGAGGAGAGAGCGTTTTAAACAGCATGGCTGGGACTTCATCCTCCCTACCAGGCTGTGAGAATATTGATTTGGTTCTGGCTGCTACTGGAATGGGGGGACTGTATATGCATAAGTAAAAGGTGTCTGGTGCTCCTGTTTAGGTACGTGCCTGTGTGCCGGTCTCCCTGGGTTTTTGTGCATTCTTGTGCACACACACACACACACACATACTCACACACACACATACTCACACGAGACAGAGCACACACAGAAGCAAGGGAAAATTACAGATTCTGAGGGCAGAAGGGTTGCTAATGCGTTGCTTATGTTACTGGGTAAAAATTACAAGAGAAAACTTTAAATATCTGCCAGTAAACTTGCAAAGCTTCAGAAAGGAGCAAAGGAAATTGCAGGCTAGAAATAATCAGGTAACTGCATTCTGTAAGGTTTTGGTCAGAGACCCAGCTTAAAGGGATGAATCAATTTGCAGTCACCGCAAACAATTGTATTAGTTTTAAATGTGTTTGGGGGTGTGTTTGTGGCAGTGCTGATGGGGATGTGTGGGGGAGGATAGCGAGCAGCTGAAAGGCAGTGGGAACACACGCACGGGGCTCTGGTATTCTGAAAAGCTTTTCTAAGTTGAAGGGAGAGAGGCAATAAGAGTCGAATGCTAATTTTCTGTTTATTATTGGTCTGGAAGCCAAGCCACAGGGGGCTGCAGTTGAGGGCTGGGCTTGTTCCGGGGCCAAGTTCATGCTTTGATGTTGACTGTGCTGTGTTGGGTACATTTGGAATCTGCTCCAACCCTGGGTCTATTTGCTGCACTGTGGGGCCCCACACTCTGTCCCAGCTCTTCCTTTTCAACAGTAGCATTATCTGCTAACCTGCTACTCCCCCCTCCCTGCACCCCATGCCTTCCTTTGGGAGGGCTGGCTTGCCTCTTTCATATTAAAGCTATCTGAACTCACAGGGGTTGAGACAGGCAGAGAAACTTTCCCTGGGTTGCCCAGCAGACTCTCCGAGAGGATCCCAGGTGGAAGCTTGGTCCTGGCAGCTGCATTCCCAGAGGAAAGTTCAGTCTTGCAGAGTGAAAATGACGGGGAGTCCCACCCACCTCTTTCTCTTTTCCTACTGCAATATGGAGTTCTCATGGTCTCGGCTGAGTTCCCACCTCTACTCCTGCTGATCCTCCTTGGAGGGTAGGCTTTGGGGATTGCTGCTGTCCCCTCGACATATGGTTCAGGGGCTACTATGGGGACCCAGATAAAGTGAGTAGAGGGACCAGGCTGGGAAGAATCAAATACATGTGTATCCTTGGCTGGGGCTCAAGGCGGAAGGCAAGGGGGGACTGGAGGGTTCTGAATGAGATGCCAGGGCAGTCACAGTGGTGGATTTTGCAGGGATATCCTTGATGCTGGCTGCGGGTCCCCGCCTCAGAATCACTCTCCCCTCCCATGGAGGCATCGGTGGGTGGAAGGGTGCAGGAGCTAACTTGGAGGCATCCTTGAATGACTCCTCTTACGTAACGTGGAGCAGCGGCAGCAGCAGCAGCGCGTGTGTGAGTGTGTGTGCGTGTGTGTGCGTGTGCATCTGTGTGTGTGCAGGGGCTTGTGTGCACCCTGCTTGTTGTTCTGGCTGCGCGGGCTCATCCAGTGAGGTCAGAGCCCCAACACTGGCAGTGGGGAAACTGAGTTCAGAGCCAGGTTTCTTCGGGGAAATAGCTTCTAGTGTGCTAACAACGGAAATGAATAAGTAGACAAGGGTAGAATGAGGGGTCAGAGGAAGGGAAAGCAGAAGTTCCAAGTCCTCAATAGTTCCCCATCTGTCCTGAGACCTGTGTCTCTTCTATCTAAAACATTAGACTGGAGACAACAGCCAAACTTCCACCATCAACAGCCCCATTGGCAGCGGGCCAGGAGCCCCGGGGCCAAACTGAATTTACATATAAATTAGCATACGTGATAATTTTTTCATTGGAAATAAATGCAGGGAAGCATAATATTTGCTCATACTTTGAATCATCTGTGAATAGATGAGGATAAAGCAGTGGTACGACATTCTCCAGGGTGGAACCTATTTTGTGGTCTTGCTCCCACCTTGGGGTGGGGGGTGGATGTGACAGGGGTACTTCAGACCTCCTCACATGCTCCCAAATCCTGGATTTTCTAGGGAAAATAATGGCCTTATTTGTGCTGCCCACCTCAGAGCCAGCTCTAAATAGGCTTCAATCTTTCGTGATAGAACAAGACTGGCCAATTGTAAGGCAGAATGACCCCCGAAGACCCCCGCACCTCATGCCAGTTGGACCAGCAAAGGTGGCTGTTTCTCGTTGCAGGGGATGGAAGCCGGAGCCCGCCAGCTCCCTCTTATCAAACTTGCAGAATTACCGAGGCAGCCCAGGTCTCGGCTGCAATAATCCACCCCTATTGCATTGACCCAGTGGGACTAGTTAGAATGCAGTACACATTCCAAGGCAATTTTTTCTTCTTCTCTGTTTTTGTTTTAAGCTGGATCTTTCTAGAGCTGCTACTTCCTGGGTTTCTGGCCTTCTGGATAAGGTGTGTCTGGAACTAGTAGCAGGTTATGGACCCTGTCTGACCTAGTCCTCCCCCCAACCCAACCAGCAACCATGATCCAGCTTAGAGGGGAGGAGATTTCTGAGGGAGTCAACTCCGATTAGTGATGGCATGGGGGGGTGTTGATTAGCACTCTGAGGCTCTGGCCCTGAGACACTCCAGGCCTGCTTAACTGGCAGCTCCTCTCCTGGTGACAGGAGCCCCGTTGCTGGATTAGGGCTGTCCTTCTCAGCACACCGCCCACCTTCTGCCATGGAGAGGCTCTGAGGCAGGCTGCACTGCAGATTTCTCTTTCTAGAAACCCAACCAATTCTCTTTCGAAGGATTACTGCTCCAGTCCACACCTTGTGATCAGCTTGGCTGGATTCCTCTCCTACCTTTCTAATGTTCTCTCACTTCCTGACATTGCACGTCAACTTCTCTGCCCACCTGAGACACACACAGGGCAGAGGAGGAGGTAAGGGAGACCTGGCTAAACCCACACTCTCCTTCCCTCAGTGCCGACGGCATGGAGGCCATTCAACTGGGCCGCCCGGCCAAGTTCCTATCACTCACAGGAGAGGTATGGGCCCCAGCAGCAGCCCGAGCCCATGACGCTGTTGAGATGTGGGGAAGGCAGTTGAGATCATGACAACGTTAACTGGAAAAGTGAAAAATCGGTTTGGGAGAATGGGACCCTGGGCCTCTCTGTAAGCATTTTGGGTACTTGGAAGCATGGCTGAAAATAAAGTCAATTAATAAGTTTTAAAGAAGGTGGCAGGGAAGAGGGACAGAAAACACCACAAAGTGGACCCCAGCTACCGTGTCAGGAGCTGCCAACTTGGTGCAAGTTATAGGCGAGGTGTACAGAGCAGAGGGGAGGCCACTGGCCCCAACCTGCCGCTTGGAGAGGGCCCTCCAGCGTCTGGGCAAGGCTGTGCAGGGGGCCGCAGTGCCCAGCAGCCTTGCTGCTCGAAGCTCATTCTTGTGATTACAGCTTTAGTTACCAGGTGCAAAGGCTAGTCCTCATGCTGGTCCTTCCTTTTCAGCACTTTTAAAGCTGACTATAAGCCAAGGTGTTTGCTGCCACACTAACCCCCGAATTCCATCGTCTCTGAGTAAGTCTCTCCTACAGTGCTGGTAGTATGAGGTGCTGAACTGTGTCCTTGGAGGGTCTCTCTTGGTTCCCTGCTTGAGACACTTTGCTCAAGACTGTCTTCTGGCAGTTTCTGTGGGCTCTGTCCCAAGCACAAGCACACTTTGGTGGCCCTGATATACAGTGACCAGGGTTGGTACTGGCTGAATGTCATGAATGGGCTCAATAAACCAGTGCTGGCTGCAGCCACAGCCTACCCCTTGGGTTGGTGCAAGCTCTCTTGATATCCTAAGTGGCAGCATTTCTAAGTCAACATGGGATGTGTGATTCTGGCATGTGTGGAAGACACGTGTTGAAAAGATGTGCCATGCTCTTGGCTGGCTAATCATGGTGGAGACACTTTGGGTGGGACTGTGTCATCTGCGATTTGTCTCTGTTCCAGGTTTTCAAGTTTGGAGCTACCAGCCTGCTCCAGCCCACCAATTAGAATGCTGAAAATGCAAAACAAAAACAAACCCCATAACAAAACAACAACAAAAACTTTGCTTTCTAACCTCAGCAGAGGCCCTGTGGAATCTTCAAACTCTTTAATATGTCTGCCTTCCAGTTATCAAGCCAGTTCTGGTGGCCTGAGCACTGCTCCGTGGGGAATATGTACCCCTGTACATTGGAGCTCAAAATTTTCTATGTTTTCTGTAGGGGAACATCTTTTTCTCTCTGTGCCTGTCTCCCCACCTGTCTGCCAGGCTGGGGACCAAGTCCCCTGGGTGTTATAAGGACTCATTAATGCTTGTTACGCTCCAAACATGTGGTGCTAAGTGGAACTCCATGCTGAGAACTGGTTGTATTTATGCGGTTTCCTTCCTTTCTGCTCTGTTGGCTTGTTACATGTTTACTTTATGTCTGTAGTCATTTGAAATTCAATAAAACAAATTAAACATAAAAAATAAAAACATGCAAAACTAAGGTAATCGATGGCAGACAGGTGGGATGAGACTGGGCTGTGCCATTGTAGCCATCCTCCCCAGGGCCTCCTCCGACCTGACCTTCTGTCTCATTAGGGAGTGCCCTGGGGAGGGCGAGGGGGCTTCGCGGGAAACAGGCAGGGAGCGAGCTTCCCGCCCACTGTGAAAGGAGACTTCTGCAGGGAGAGGCAGTGCTGTGGGGTGGATGGACGCACAGAGGAACTTGGGGGAGGACGGAAGGTGAGGCTAGAAGTTTTAGAGGGAAGAAAACCAGCTCTAAACTGGACTGGAACACGAGGGGAGAAAGAGGACTCTATCCAGCACTTTGACTGTGATTGTATTGATTGTGTTCAGTAAGCTTATACTTTAAGAGCTCTATACTTTCTTTTACATACTTGTGTATTTATTTAGGCCACCTCTTGGATTAAACTGTTCTTGCTATCACTGCTTAAACGTAAAAGAGAGATGTGTTGGCCACTTTACCTCTCTTTTGCTCTCCCCATTTCTCCCTTTTTTCTCTCCCCTTTCCTCCCTCATTCTCTCTGCTCTGTCCTCCCCCATTTTCTTTTCTTCCTTTTCTTCCCCTGCCTTTTTTTCTTCTTTTTATTTTTCTTTCTTTTCTATGGGAAAAATCATTGATCAGCCGACAGATCTGGGTCACGCTGGCAGGGGTTGCTCCGCTTCACCCAGGCTTGCCGAGGAGAAGGAGGGGACCGTCTGCTTTGCTAGTTCACAAGGAGCCCAGATGACACGGTGCCACAGGAGGGAGAGAGGGCAGACCAGTGGACCAATAGGCGAGCTCAGACCCCCAGTGAGAGTGCCTGGGATCCCGATTACAGAGTCCTCAGCTCCTGGATATTCCCACACTGATTCTCCACATCCGATTCCTCCTTGCCTCTTTCCTGAGTTTGGTGCACTTTCTAAGCCCTGCGTGTTCCAGTTTTCCTCCTTTTCCCCGCGGCCTCTCCTTTTCTCTTCTGCTTTTCTCCTCCTTCCAAAACCCGTGCAGATCACAGAGTCTCCCCCCACTTAAGTCATATTAGAGAAACGGCCTTTTGTTTATTTGCAAGAAGAACAAACAGCAATCCTGCCAGAAGAGCTCTGTAAGTCATTTGCAACCTGCAAAACAAACCAACAAAGCTTCACGTTTTCATTGCTGAGAAGAGACTATTTCAACACAGACTGTCAAGCTAAGAAATCAAATATTGGAAAACACATTCTTCAGCTTTGTTACTGAGGACATCTTAAGTAACTAAATTTGATTTTTTTTTTCTTTCTGGTTTCTCTAAGAATATTGCCCTTTACAATAATAGAAGACCAATCTGGCTGGCTGACTTTGACATCCCTTGCTCATTCAGATTCACTCTCCAGAGGTGCTTCCTTTGCTTTGTCTTGCTAGTGCTGAGTTCTAACCCACAGACTCGTTCATTTGTTCATTGGGTCAATCACCCAGCAAGTGTCCTCTGAGTACCTCTTATGTTCCACATATTGTTTTAGGTGCTGGAAGTACAGCAGTGACCAAAACCAACTAAAGAAGGAGACCAGAGACAGTACACTCTCCCCAATTTGGCTTGGCTTACCATCCTTCTTTCCACCCAACAGGAGCACCAGAAGCACGGGAGCAAGACTCAGTGACACGGCCTTTTGTTTTCTGTGTCAGTGATGCTGTCAGTGATGAGGAGGCACCTGTCTACAGGCTGCCCCTGGATGCTGTAGGATGCTCACTCACCTGACCGCTTCTACTGCATTTCTGGAGTGCTGGAGGTGATTATTCCTCACTTTTTTCATGTAGAAGAACCTTTCTTTTGGATCTGTGGTTCTTCCAAGTGAGGCAGCCTAAAGCAACGCTTCATCTTTTCACCCTGTCTCAGAAGTCTGTAGGTCTTAGGGGGGTAGTAAAATTCTCTAAGCCAGTGGTTCTCAAACTTGGTGTATCGCCCAGGGAGCTTTATAAATATACCAATGTCTGGACTCTATCCCAGACCAATTAAATCAGAATCTCTCCATGACAAAGCCCCACATTGATATTTTTAAGAGCTCTCTAAGAGGTTCTAATCTGTGGCCAGGTTTGAAAACTCTACCTCTAAATTTCACTAACATTGTTCAACGACCTTGAATAGGACATATCCCTATATGAACCTCAGGTGCCATATCTCTAAAATAAAGCAGTTGGACTAAAAGATTTTCAAGTTTCATTTCAAGTTGAACATTTTGCAGTTCTGCAAATGCCTTTTAGAGTATAGTACTTGAAAGGTAGTGACGCTACAAAGAAATATCCAGAAGCAGTCTCTGCTCACAGGGAGCTAGAAATATAAACTCAGTCGTGTATTGAAGACCAACATCAGAATGTGTAAGTGGTATGTGTGAACACAAACACTGCCTACTGTATTGTATGGACTGTGTCACATATCCATACATTCATGTGTATTCTTTATATGTCAGGAATTCTTGGGATGGGGGATAAGATTAACTAGTCACAGCATTTCAGGTATGGAGAATCAGGAATAATAATGGCTCTTAATTGATCAATCCTATAAGAGAAAGGAGTATGTTAGCCTGACCAGGCAATGGCACAATGGATACAGTGTCAACTTGGAATGCTGAGGATGCAGATTCGAAACCCCAAGGTCGCCGGCTTAAGTATAGGCTCACCAACTTGAGTGCGGGTTGCTGGCTTAAGCAAGGGAACATAGATATGACCGTATGGTCGCTGGCTTGAGCCCAAAGGTCACTAGCTTGAAGCCTAAGGTTGCTGGCTTGAGCCCAAGGTTGCTGGCTTGAGCAAGGGGTCACTCACTCTGCTGCAGCCCCCGGGTCAAGGCACATATGAGAAAGTAATCAATGAACAACTAAAGTGCCACAATAACAATTTGATGCTTCTAATCTTTCTCTCTTCTTATCTATGTATTCTTATGTGTTTTTCTTTCTCTCTCTCTTTCTCTCTCACTCACTAAAAAAAAAAAAAAAAGGAATGTGTTAGGCTGGATTTCAAGAGTGCTAAGCAATGGCAAGCCTTGGAAGAAGCCCCATTCATAAGGGTGAAGACTGCTATAGCCTTCTCTTCCCTCCCCAGGAATCCATATCCAGCCTGGAGCTTCCATCACTCTCCGCATTCTAGCAAAGGCTCGGGCTCAGAGCCTCAGTGGCGATTTTGCAGCTTGCGTGTTAGGCAGAAGTCCTGCTGGCTCCACTCTGCGAGCCAGGCTGTCCCTGCAGTGCATGCAGAAGTAAAAACTTGTCTGTGTTGATGGAGTCAGCAGGGCTGGGGACACATGCAGATTAAAGCTACCATGCAGATTTGTGCCAATGGTAGTCACTGGGTAACTCAGAGAGTGTTCACACTGCTGGCTCCCCAAAGCGCTCACACTGCTGTGTCAGCCAAGCCCAGAAGTCACAATCAGCTCAAGCCCAGAGGAACTCTCAAGATGATTTATTCCAATCCCGTCTTTGAGCTCCAATGCCTCAGAAACGCAGCTACTGTGGCCCCCTAGCTTTCATCTTCAGTATGGGGAGCTCCCATCCCTCTCTAGATGGTCTGTTGTCTCTGACCATTCAGGAAGACAGAAAGGGAAGGAAAACAAAGAGAAGAATTTGTCTAGAAAGGATATGTAACATAGTGGCTATAACATTGCTGGGTGCACACGCTGGCTCTGTCATTTCCTCCTTTGAAACCTTTAGCAATGTCATCAACCTCACAGTGATTCACTTACCTTTTTCATAAAATGCAGATAACTGTGGGATTTACTTCAAGACTGTTATGAGGATTAAATAAGCGACTGCAGATAAAGTGCTTGGAACGTTGCCTGGCACATAGTAAGCTCTCAATAAATATTACCTAATAGTATTATGATTGCTACTAAGAATAATTTTCTTTCAACATGACTTTTCTTCAAATATTTGAAAACATAATTCCCTCCCCTCCTCCCTCAAATCTCCTCTTCACTAGGTTAAATCTTCCAAGCTTTTCTCTTATTTTCTATATAATCATCCACAGAATGGGTGTTGATTGCCCTTTTCTAAAGTTATTGTGGTTGCTTTGTATTCTTCTTCAAGTATTCCTGTTCCATTTGCTCTGGGCAGCCCAAAATATTATAGACTATGACCTCTTTTGATTTTAAATCCAAACAGAATAACGTATCAGCTCTTTGAAAAGGCATGGGAGGTCTCAAGGGTCTCACAGGGGTTTGCTAGCCTCTCTTCCAATTCCAAGTTTTCCTGGTTCCGTTGACTCCCTGGGGTCCTTTGCCTGTCCTTCCTCAGGACACATGTACACGCTGCTCCCTCTGTAGAGGGCTCCCTTATCAACCTCACACATACTTATAATTCAAGACAAAATTCCAGGTTCAGCATCTTGTTGAAGCCCCTTATTTCTTCTTTTATGACTTTTTTGCTTTTGTATATACTTCTTTTCTTCATACCCATCACCTATTTGTGTAGTTACCTGCTTGCACATCTATTTCTCTTACCAGACTGTGAGCTCCCAGAGGTCAGGAACTGTCTCTCTACATTCCGAGCACAGTTCTTGGCACAATGTGGCACTCAGTGTTTACATTTGCAAATAAAAGAGGAAGAGAGAGAGAGAGATAGATACAGAGACAGAGAGAGACCTAAGATCCCATTAGGTTTTTCAAGAGCCACATAATTCTGTTGACTTATAGTGAACTGTTATTAATTCATCCTTTCCTAATTCTATACCTGTATTGTTTTACCAGGTACACAATAACCTGATCTCAGAATTTACCTCCTCTGAAATCAGCTTATTCGGTTGAACTCATGTCTTCTTTCTGACTAGATCTTTCTGGACTCTGAATCTGTAATCCCATATATTAGTAATCCCTCCTGGCTATAATCAGCAGTAAAGCCATATGTTATAGGCACCTAGGTAATGATAGATGAGTTTAGTATTTATGGCTAAATTTACCCAAGAGCATAAAATAGTCTCTCTAGTGGTCAATAGATCAGATGAGTAGAACTTATTGGCATCAGAGGGAGCAACAGGGGCAAAGGAAGGTTGGATCTAAGAAAAGAGGACAGTAACCGGATGGATATATTTAGTTGGAGAAGGCTAAGCGGTCAAGTGTTTCTTATCTGCTATTTGAATCTACTCCTCCCCCTCTTCCACAAAAATTTCCATTAGGGCATTTGACTGTCCTCCTAAACCATCAGAAGGAAACTTGGCCCAGGCATGGAAGAGATTAGTTGACAGCTTTTTTTTTCCTCTTCAATGCAATTGGTGATACATTGCATTGCACATCATAGTTGGATAAACTATTTTGCTAAGTCTGAAAAAAGTAATTAAGTGTTGTATATGTCTCCTTTCTTTTCCCTTAAAACTTCTTGATAGAAGGATATAAATCTCTTATCATTTTTGTTACATTCTTGCACTGCTGAAGGCCAAAATAATTTAATCATCAAATCAAAGAGCTCCCCTCCCCCAGACTCCTAGAGTTGTGAGATAACTTGTAATTTGCCCAGTCTCCCACCCAAGGCAACACTCACATCTGAATGATGCCCATTAACTCCTGTTCAACAGTTTCAGAGACTTTCAGTGAGCAGACAATACCTGAGTTGTGGGCCCCTTTTCTGGCTGTCAGAATAACCTGTGAAGATTGTGATAAGCAGATGCCCAGGTTTGACTCAAAAAAGTTCTCATTGAATAGGCCCAAATAACTATAGGTGATTATATCATGCAGATACAGCTGAGAATAACTGATATTAGCAACCGTTTTCATAGTTGAGAATCAATGAGAAAACGCTATTTGCACGGGCATTTATGTTGCCTCCTCAATATTAATTATATGTTTTCTTTATATAAACAGTACTCCAAATTTGTTTAGCTCAGCAATGTGTCCATTCAAAATACTTATCTTCTACGTTCCCTTATAGCTGGGTGTGGCCATGCAGTGCAGTTCAAGCTAATAGAATAGCAGTACATGTTTACTGGGTGGGGTTTTGAGAATTGTGCTCAGGAAGCCTGTGCTTTTTGAACCTTACCTTTCTACCCTCTTTGTGACTGAGAGACTGGCAGACTACCTGGACATCTAGGGGCCAACTTGCAAATAGAAGGACAAACAACACACATCAAGAATGGCAAAGAAGGAAGCTTTCAGGTTGAACCAAATGAACTTGCTGTTTTGATAAATTGAAAACAGTTGAGTATAGATATTTCCATTATGATGCAATCTAACAGAAGGACCTCAGGTTCAAGATGATATAGCAGTTATAGCAGCTCTGGAATACATAGCTCCATACTTATTCTCACTTAATGAAAAACATTCCTATTTAATTAGGTTTCTACTAGTTGCATCTCAATATAATCCTAATAAATCTTCATGGAACAAAAATTTGTCTCTTCCTAACTTTTGCCCATTAGAGCTACTCAAAACACAAGTACTATTGTGTGATCTACTTTCTAAGAGCTGACTATCATGGACCCTATTTATTTTATCTTGACATTCTTAGTTTCCTCTCATGATTATCATTCGTATAACTTCTAGACCACTAATCATCCTGATCATTATCTTCTGAACAGGCTCCAGTTCAATAATGATCCACTAAAAGTCATTATCAGACAGACTCTTCCAGATGCAGTCTGATTGGTAAAGTGGGATGTGGACTGTATTTTGGACTTTATAGTTTTATAGGTCTAGACTATTATTGTATTTGTTTCTTTTTTCCCCCCACATTATTTATACCACATTATTGGCTCACATTGATGTTGTACTCACTCCTCTGACAAAATGCAACTATACGAGACTTCTCCTAGCCTTGCTTACAGTAAATTTTTAAAAATGTTTTTAAGTATTTGAACTTGCATTGTACCCTGCGTCCATTACTTAAATCAATTGAGTTTATTTTTGTGTTCTGAGGAGCTGTCTCCATCAGCTTGTGTCATCCCCAAAGGATAATATAGACATATCATCTCCACATCCTCAAGGTGAATGATGAAAAAAAAGAAGGGCATGGTCAAGTTCTTTCTTACATTGATATTTCACCCACTTCAAAATAATTTATTCAGACTGTACCGTGTTAACCATAAACAGCAAGACACAGTAAAGTAGACAATTTAATACAACATGGTAAGTGCAGGGGTAAAAATAAGTCATGTTTGCTATGGCAGCATCTAGAAGATTTTTCAGGTCAGAGAAGCCTTCTAGAAGGAATGGATGTTTCAACTGAGAGACAGAGGTGACTAGATTGAACCAGGAAGACAGAGGAATGAGTGTTACAAGTGGAGGAAACTATAGACAGGACACGACACCTAGAGGCAGGGCAGTGTGGTAGGAATTCAGGAATCCAATGGCCATTCTGGTTAGATTGGGTGTATTTGTATGATTTTGGTGGTTTCCAGAGAAGGAAAGAGGGTTGTAGGTAAAAAGAGAAGAGTTTTAGGTAGAGGAGTAGGCAGAGGTCAGATCTTGAATGGCCATGTGGGACAGATAAAAATTTTAAACCAAAGAAAGAAAGTGCTTTGAAGGGTTGTACACCAGATAGTATTATGATCAGATCTGCAATTTTAATTGTTAAATAGAGTTATTTGGATTACAGAAAAATATTAAAATGTTACTCTAGTTATAGTAGGAATGAATAAAAAGAAGACAAGACTAGAGGCAAGGCAGCACCTCGAGGGGTAGCAGCCAGTCTGGCATGAGTTAGCCAGGACGGAGTTGCAGAGATAGAGAGATATGGTGCATAGGAACTTCTGGGAGGTCAAAGGGCACGACTTGGAGATGGAGAGGAAAGAGGATGATAAGTGATAAAGGGAAACAAAAGAGGACTTCTAGTTTCTTGGTAAATGGCACACAGGTGAGTTTTAGAAAGATAGTGATGAATGCAGTTTGGGCCATCATGGGTTTGCAGGTGACTGTTGGACAAGAAGCTCTTGAATAAGAAGCTGGCCAGATGGGTCTGGAACTTTGGAGAGATATCTAGCTGGAAAAAAGGTGGTCTTCAACACAGAAACAATTAATCACCCACAAGGAGAGTGGAGAATATATTAAGAAAAATTAGGGCAGGCCATTTGTATTTATGGACTGGGAAGAGAAGAAACTTGGGAAAAGCAATTGACAAGATGCGGCTAAAAACATATGAGAAAACCCAGGAGAGCATGATGCCATTGAGGACAAAGGAGTTGTCTGGGGAAAGCAGGAACATTAGCAGCATCAAATGCTGCAGAAGTATCAAGTAAGATTCACCTTAGTGACAAGAATAACTTGTACTCCCTTGGGAGAACAGTTGTGTGGGGTGCAGTCATGGCGTAGGGAGATAAAATATTTAGATAATTATTTCAATTTTTAATTTTTGTAAAAGGCAGAGAAAGTAGCAAGACAAAAGGAGATTGCAGTTGGAGAGAATGTGGTTGCTGTTTCAGATGAGAGATACCTCTTGAAATGTTTGCAGGCAGAGTCTAAGAAAGCAGAAGCAGGAAAGGAAGATATAGCCGACGATGACCCAGCGAGGTCCCTCAGACAAGACATGAGACTGGAAGGGTGGCAAAGCATGAGCATAGGTGGAAGAGTGAATCTTGAATGAAGGAGAAAGACCGATTTTATTGCTAAAGAAAAAAGAGAAACATAACTGAGAATATCCATTATGATTGGACTCAGTTACAAATAAGAACTACACAATGAAAGTGGTTTAAATAAGACAAAGTTTATTGCTTTGGTTACAATAAAATTCCACCTGGTTCATGGCTGATGTAGTGTTCCCCAAATGCAGGGACCCAGCTCTTTCTGTGGTTTGGATCTGCAGTACATGGCTTTGACCCCCTGGTCTAAGATGGCAGCACACGTGTGCCGGCAGTGGGATGAAAGAGGAGAGGAAGAAGAAAGGGCAACATGCACAAGTGTACGGCCTCTTAAAGGAGGTTCCTTCCTGAAAGCCCTCCCATGGCACTCTTCTCACATCCTCTTCACCAGAACTTAGTCACGTAGCCAAATTACACTGCATGGGAATGTGGAAAATGTATTATCCACTTGGGCTGAACACATGCCCAGACAAATTCAGGGGGATATCGCCATGGAAGAAAGGGAGAATGGATATTAAGAGGCAATTAGCATGTTGTATGAAAGGAGGGACAGTTACAACTCCCCTTGGCAAGGATGGAAGAGGTCCATAGGCCCATACGAAACACATATAATTAAGGTATCACTACCTACTTTGTGGCATCTAACCATAGGTTTTCAACATCTATAATCATTAGGGAAATGCAAATCAGAATCGTAATGAGATACCACTTTACATTGATTAGGATGATTATTATTTTTTTTTAAAGAGAAAGAAATAGAACACGTGTTGGCAAGAATGTGAGGAAATTGAACTGGCACACTGGTGCATTGCTGGTGGGAACGTGAAGGGGTGTAACCACTTTACACCTCGTTACATAGTTTTGTGGTTTTTCAAAAAGAAAAAAATGGGCCCTGGCCAGTTGGCTCAGTGGTAGAGCGTCGGCCTGGCGTGCAGGAGTCCCGGGTTCGATTCCTGGACAAGGCACACAGGAGAAGCACCCATCTGCTTCTCCACCTCTCCTCTTCTCCTTCCTCTCTGTCTCTCTTTTCCCCTCCCGCAGCCGAGGCTCCATTGGAGCAATGTTTGCCCCGGAGCTGAGGATGGCTCTGTGGCCTCTGCCCCAGGTGCTGGAATGGCTCTGATTGCAAAGGCAGAGTGACACCCTTGTTGAGCAGAGCATCGCCCCCTGGTGGGCATGCCGGGTGGATCCTGGTCAGGAGCATGTGGGAGTCTGTCTGACTGCCTCCCCGTTTCCAACTTAAGAAAAATACAAAAAATAAAAAAATGAATTACAGCAGTGGTCCCCAACATTTTTTGGGCCACAGACCAGTTTAATGTCAGAAAATATTTTCATGGACCGGCCTTTAGGGTGGGACGGATAAATGTATCACGTGACCAAGACAAGCGTCAAGAGTGAGTCTTAGATGGATGAAACAGAGGGAATCTGGTCACTTTTTAAAAATAATACATCATTCAGACTTAAATATAAATAAAACGGAAATAATGTAAGTTATTTATTCTTTCTCTGCGGACCGGTGCCAAATGGCCCACAGACCAGTACCAGTCCGCGGCCCGGGGGTTGGGGACCACTGGATTATAGTATGATTTGATACTTTTACTTCTAGATATATACCCTTAAAACTTAAAAGGAGACTCAAACAGATATTTGTATACCAATGTTCATAGCAGCATTATTCGCAATAGCCAAGAGATAAAACAACCCAAGTATTCATGAATGAATGAATGGATGGATAAACCAAATGAGCTATATACATACAATCAAATGTTATCTGACCTGAATGAAATTAATGAATGAAATTCTGATACATTATACTACATGGATGGATCTTGAAATCATTTATGCTAAGAGAAATAAGTTAGACACAAAAGAACAAACTGTGTATGATTTCACATATATGGGGTACTTAGAATAGGCAAATTCAAGAGACAGAGTATAGAGTAGAAGTTTCCAGGGGTTGGGGAGAAAAAAAATGGGGAGTTATTATTTAATGAATAGAGTTTTTGTTGGGTTGATGAAAAGTTGTAGAGATGGATAGGGGTGATGGTTGTACAACAATATGAATGTACATAATGCCACTGAATTATATGCTAAAAAATGCTTAAAATGGTAAGTTTCAGGTTATGTGCATTTTACCCCAACAAAGAAAATGAAAAAAAGATAGAGATAATTGTCCTTGGCATAGTGTGTAATTCAGGTAAAGGTTTAAGCCTGGTGGCAGGAAGTTGAAGGACTTTGAATTTGATAGCTTTTTCCCTCTTGAGTTTAATTCAAGAAAGATGTGTGTTGACACACATGTATATGCAGATTTATGTGTGTGTCCATAAATCTATAGGCTGGTTTTTTAGAAATCAGAGAAGAACTGAAATAGTTATTTGTTTAATGAGCAAAAGAGCTGAATAGTACATCAGAAAGGTTCCACATGGTATTAATCACTCCTTTCCTATGGCATTCTGTTTTCTCTTGGTTTTTAGGATAGAATATGGCCTACCCCTACCTTATTTCTCCATCTCTTTTTCTGCGTCTGGTCCTACCAGTTAGAGATGGTAGCAGACGCTCCCCCAGGCATGTTCGAAGTATATCTCCAACTCCTTCCCTCTATTAGCTCCGTAAAGAGTTACAAAGATACAGTTTTACAGTTTACAGAGCACATTTATGTCCAATAGATTTCCTGATCTCTGCAACAACCAGAATATCCTATTATCATGCAAGTTCTGTCACTAACTCCAATTCTCTGAATTTATTCTTTTTCTGAAGCTTTTATTTTTCTTATCTGTAAAATGGGATGTTTAAACTTCCTTGGAATGCCATTTTATGTTTAATTGAATTATGTTAGTGAAACCTGTGACTCAATATATATATATATATATATATATATATATATATATATATGCCCTTTATATATTCATACATATATATATATATGAATAAATAAAGGGCAACAATTGTACATGGTCTTTTGACCAGCGCAGGTGTTAGTGGCTGTACCTCCCCATTGAAGTCTCCCCTTCAGCTGCCCCCCTCCCACTCCAGCTCCCAGAATCACTCACCAGCCTGGTGCAGTTCTGCCTGTGAGCGCTTTCTAGTGCCTGTCCCTCCTCTCCCACCTCTAGCTACTGTCATTCCTTGCTGGACTGACACAGCCTCCTCATAGGCCTCCTGCTGCCATTACGTCCCAGCTCATCCCAGCTTCCTCAGTACCAACAATTAATTATCCTGCTAGAACACGTCCACATTTTGTCACCTTAGTCTTTTACTTAAAATCTTGACTAGCTCTGCATGGCTTTCAAGATTAAGCCTGAGTTTCTTATCTTGGCACAGCATACATGCCCTTCTCTCTCCTGCCTCAGGCTTTTTCTTGCTCTGTCTCTGAGCAGCCACCTCATTTTGTCTCACTGATCCTGGACACACACTGCGAACATGACTCCAGCATGATGCCCCTTTCCAGCACAGGGCCTTGGCACATGCTGCTCTCTGCTGGTTAACAGCCTTCCTGCAGGGTTACACAGGTTGAGTGACAGCAGAAATAAGGCCAGAAAAAGCATGTAAAAGGCTGGAAAAGGAGGGAAGTGCTCTCAGAGCCGCTCTAACTTACCATTTCCGTGCCAGCCTTTATAGGGATCCCTCCCAACAGCTCCCTGCTCCTAGACTGCATTAGGGAAGGAGGGGTCTGTGCTGCATAAGGTCGTTAGAGCTGTGGCTGTCCAAGTGTGGTCACTGAGTCGGAAACCGTGGGCCTTTCTGACATGCAGCTGTCTGCCTTTCGAGAAGCCCTTCAGATGCGTGACACCACATTTTGAGAACCACTGACTGTAAGGAACTATGAAGCACAGATGGAGGGAGCCCTGATGGAAGGGCCGCTTCCTTTTGGACTCTGTGGGAAGAAGAAGTCCGAGCCCAATGCTCACTGGAGCGGCCTCAGATTCTCTGGCATATTCCTACCTAGGAAAAATAACCCACCAGAACAAAGCAGTGGTCTGTAACCTATAAAAATATGTAAAGTATGCAAGTAAGTGCATATTCCTTTTGTCTAGGTTTGCCAAATTTAGCAAGTAAAATTCCAGGATGCCCAATCAATTTAAATTCCAGATAAGCAACAAACATATTTTTTTTCATTATGTATAGCACACACACTTATACTGAAAACTTACTTGCTTTTATCTGAAATTTAAATTTAACTGGGGTATTTTGTTTCTGTTCATCTTTTACCTAGCACTTGACTTTTGTCCATAATGTTAGGTCTGGAAAGGAAATAGTCTGATCAAAATCAGGTGTCTGAAAGATAGAAGTAAGTTTTAATGGATTTTTTAAAATTATTTATTATCATTTTTAATTTTTTATTGGGGGTTCCTTGGGTTATGCCAATCTCGACATATGACGTTTCAAGTTTATGACGCTCACTCCCATAAACACTTTAAAAGATTGAGATGTGAGTGTTTCAGCTTACATCATTAGCATTGTACTTATGGACTACATGGGTGAACTAGTTTGGCTGCACACGGAGGAAGAATACACAGTAACGCAGCATCTGAGTGAGGAAGCTGGCGTCCCCCAGTACATTTACCTACGTCGTTTTGGACTGTTAAAAGCTCAGATGCTCCATTTGTGTTGCTTTTTGGGGGCAACTTTTTGGCCCTTATCATGGCTTCTAAATGAAAGTCAGAGTCTTCAGATGGATGTGCTTCAAAGAAGAGAAAAGCCATCACAATGGCTGCTAACAGTTTTGCAGAAAGTTTTTCTATGGTAGAGGATGGGTGGCAAAATTTCAGACTGAGGACCCAGCAATGACAGATTAGGTGAGGTCTACAGAGCTGTTATGGATGCCTTCCAATGCTATAGGCAGGTTTTGGAAGAGAAGAAGTTATCAACCTTCCAGATTAGCCTGGAACAATTCTTTAAGATAGAGAGGCCTGCAACAGATCCTGTACCCTCTACATCAGCTGCTTCTCGAGATGAAACACCTGTAGTACAGGTAGACTCATCTCCAGCATCTCCTGCGTGTTCCTTAGGCAATCCTGATTCCCCTGACCCAGTATCTCCAGCACCTGCTGCAGGTTCTCCTGCCTCTCCAGCTTCCCCCTCCCAATAGGTCACTCTCTCCCACCTTGCAATGCCCCTTCTAGTGTGCAAGCCAGCCACAGAAATAAAGGCAAGGAATTTTTTCTTATACTCATTGTTTTCATTTTTTCTGTTACTACAGTAACAGTACAGTACAGTACATTTATGTTCTTTTCCTTTTTACGTGGCTTAGTTGTGATTTGTGATTTTCTGTTCTAGATTGTGATTTTTCAATTGTGTTAAGATAGGTAAGTGACTTAGGCTAGGGCGTGTTTCGACTTACACCAAAATTTGGGTTATGTCACTGTCATAGGAACGAAATTGTGTTGTCCCCAAGGACCTCCTGTATATGATTTAGCAAGAAAGAAAAGAAATGGATGATCTTTCTGGTTAATTGGGTTATTTGTGAAATCCACATTTGGAAGAAAGAGAGAGAGAGAGAGAGAGAGAGAGAGAGAGAGAGAGAGAGGGAGAATGGTAGTTAAAAGTGGCCCACATGCCAGAAAGTTCCTCCCCTCAGTTAAAATGACAGCACCTACAGTGCACCAAACACAGAAGCCACATCCCCATAAGAGGAAAGTAGAGCAAGCCTTCTCCCTCGGGGCTCTGGCTCCTGGGCAGGTCTCTCACAGCCTCCCCCTTACCTGTCTCTGGTGCCGGAATGCCACCCCAGAGGGTGGGACTGTGTGCTCTGATGGGGGAATGAATGACAGGCTTCCTAACAAAACGCAGCTGAGAGAGCAGCTTGCTGACAGAACAATTTGCTGGTGCCCAGAATATCCACCCAGGCTTGGTGAGGCAGCAACCCCGGCATCAGGAGGAGTCTGAGGGTTTATCAGTCGCCCTAGTGTCAGGTTTCTGCGAGTCACCTCGCATTGTGCTTTTCCAGACCTGCAGCCTTGGCTTGCTGTCCACCATTGCTTCCAGAACCCCAGGAATAACTCATAAAACTATTCCTCTTTCCCGCCCCCCTCCTGATTCACCTGTGTTTATGTAAATGACTGGAAAAGCAGTTTTCAGCTTATTTCTGCAGCTTAAAGGCGTCCTGAGAAGCCTGTTATTGAAAAATCAGAAACTGAAAAGCAACTTCTGAGACAATGAATTAGCAGCTCAATGACTGTGTGTAATGTGAGTGTACAGTAACTGGCTGCATTGCAAACAGGAGCTCCCCTGGGATGTGCTAATCAAACACGTGGCAACAGGTTGTCTGTTTCAACCCAGAGTGAGTGATCAAAGGAGATTTGCAGTTAATCCAAATATAACAGAAGTATCCAAGAGAAGGCCAGGGAGGGAGAAATTGGAATAGTGAGGGGAATCCTGAGCTTTCTGACCTAGAGTTCTGTAAAGCTGGTGGCCCTTGCCATGCAGGTTCACATCGGATTCGAGCAGACGGTAAAAGAAACTGTGAAGCTGGAAAACGGTGGACCATTCTGTTTGTTAGAGTCTTACAAGAGAGGATGAGCCGGCAGGCAGGGAAAAATACTTCCCTCTCTCTCTAGGCTAAGAAGCAACAGGCCAGGCGAAAAACCCCTTTGTGGGCAAACAATAGGAAAAAATGGCCCCTCCTAATGGCAGCTGGCAATCCACAACCTATAATCTGCCGCCCTGAGGGCAAGCACCTGCAGCCTTACATAGACTATACACACACAGGGTGCTGTCCCGTGCTCGCGCACCCATCAGGCAAAGCACAAGCGAGCAAGCCTAACACATTTCCTTGCCCAACAAGTTCCATGTGCAACTGAGAGAACTTTGGGGGCAGCAGGTGAAGCTGATCCATCTGAGCACCTGAGGCACCAACGCGGCAGAGGGGAAACTGAGGCTTGGCTTCACATTGAAGCAACCAGATTAGCCTCCACACTTGCCTCTTTAACTTGACCCATAACATACAATTTGGGAACAAATTAACTAGCATTTTGTGATTGGCTTCAAGCTTCAGAGTGTAGACTGGTTGGGGGGTGGGTGTGAGGTCACTTGCTCTATCTGGAGGTGCTGGTTAGATGGTGGGATTCCAGGAGACAGTTCAGTTTGGATGTCAGTCTCTGTGGTTCTCACCGTGTGCTCCCAGACCAGCAGCACGGGCACAGCCTGGGAACTTGTCAGACTGCAGATTTTCAGCCCCCACCCTTCAGACCTGTAGACTCTCAGAAACTCTCAAGCAAGGCCAAGTAGTCTGTGGTATTAAGAAGCCCTCCAGGTGATTCTGATGCTCCCTAGAGTTGCTGACATTTGAAATCCACTAGCTAGTTTGGTCACCCGGATGCTGTAACACCAGGTAGTGCTCAGGGCTCTAACGTGCGCTTGAGTGTGAGCATGCCTGTGGTCTGGTCCAGATCCCGGAGCAAATCTATGCTGACCCACCCTGTGCCGGTCCCCTCACAAGGTTTTGGGGCGATGGAGCTATGGGGCAAAGAAGTTAATGTTTATTAAATATGCCCTAGTCCTCTGTGCCGGATCCTGATAAATGTTTCATGTGTGACATTATATTCAATCCTTTTTACAACCTCGTGAGCTAGGGATTGTACATGTGATTTTACCGTTGAGAAAATTTAGGCTCAGAAAGGTCAATTTGCCCAGGTCCGGGTGTCTCCTGAGCCTGTACGCTTTCCACGATGCCACTCCGTGTCCCCAACACGTGCGTCTTCTGCCCCCAGAATGCCATGCGCGCTACCTACGTGAAGTGACAGCCAGGCTGGCAGGGCCCCAGTTCTTCTGTGTCTGTCCCTCCCCCACCCCACCCGACTCCTTGCCTCATGTTAATTTCCCACCTGAGTACTGAGTACTTTATAAATAGCAAATCTAAAATGAATTTTCTACCAGCGATCATTAGCTCCCTTGACATCCATTAAACATTCTCGCAAGCAGAGAGAAGTGACAAAGGGATTGATTTTTACAGTATGCTTAATAGGGGAAAAGAAAGAAAGGTGTTGACAAGTCCTTTTTTTTCTGTCCTGATATCACGAGAAATTTGAAATCAGTCAAATGACTTTTTCTAAAAAAAAAAAAAGAAAAAGAAAAAAAAGGTGGTTAGCTAGGATTAGGGGCAGGAGGGCGAGGGTGGGGAGTGAGAAGCGGCTTCCCCAGCCCTCTGCTCAGCCCATTTCGGTGTCTGACAGGTAAGCATGAAGTTAGTTAGCTCGTGCCCGCCACCGAGATGAGTATGTCAGATTTAATGCTTCAAAATATATAGGGTGCAGGCCGGGGAGAGAATGGGGGAGGGGCGGAGAGCAGGCGGCGTTAGGAGAAGAGGGAAAATAAGCAGTCTTCCACAGAAACCACTGGAATAAATGTGTTGATGCAATAGTTGAAATCAGAGAAGGCTGGCACACGAGGCACTGTAGCTGAAAATTTAACTTTGATTTCAATTTTCATATTTGTCAGCAATAATTAGATTCACAAAATGTTTTGCCACTGTTCTAAACTACTAATAAGTAGAGGCCTTTGTAGTGTGGTTAATGGAGTCTTTTTCTCTTAGTGGTCTAAAAAAATTCCATTAAAGCGAAAAGTCATACTATATTACAGGACTCGACATACATGGGCTCTGCTCCCGCGGCAGTGCCCTCCCGGAGGCTGCAGCCCTCTAACCACAGAGCCTCTGCTGGAAAGGGGGTTGGGGCTTCCTACGCCTCAGCTGTCAGTCCTATCTGACCTGCGCAGACCTCCCTGGGTCACAGGGAAAGCCAGGCAGCCAGAGACAAAAGAAAAAGCAAATTCAGTACAGCATCACCATTGAAAGGATGGGCCTTGAAGGACCACCTCCTGGAGCAGGTTGGAGAGAGAAGAGGAGGGGCAGACAGCCAGGTGGGAGCCAGGCTGGGAAGTGAGGCTTCTGCCTCAGAAAAGAAAATCCACTCCCTGTCTATCACCAAACTGAACTCCCTTCAGGTGTTTAGAGCTAAAGCCCCACCCAGTGGCAGAACTGACCTCTGCCTTCCTCTCTGTCACCCTCCTACTCTTGAAAAGCTGAATTCTCTGGAGATAGGGTTGGATCGCAAGGTCTAAGATCTATTTTTGCCCCCAGTGGCTTTCCCCTGAGGTGTCTCCACCTCTCTCTGATATCCCAGGGAAGTCCCTGCAAGCCAGTATGTGTGTGTTTGTGGTGGGGGGGGCATGACTTCACTTACATGGGTAAGTGAAGATGACGTGTACACTTAGCTACGTGGGTAAGGACAAGCCTGCGGCAGCCTCGCCTCTCTTCTGTCTTACTTTCAACCCCACCCCTGAAGTCAGGGGTTCTCACATGCTGGGCCTACTCTCAGGAGCCTCTCTCGGGGACACCTTCCCCTGGGCACACTGCTGCTGGAATCCAGTGAACTCAAGAATTCACATGGTTCCCTTCACTTTCCTTCCCTAAGTTCTGAAGAGAAACTCAAGCTGCCAGTTTTAAGCTATCCACACTGATAGGAGGAAAGAAAGCCCAATGAACCTAATGAGATTTCCCTCTCCGCCCCACCCCCAACACTCCCTTCCTGTTAAATTGTTAAATGGTGCTTTGCTTGGCCTAGTTCAAGAGTGACTTGGAACTGATTAAGCCATAAATGGGAAATGATGGAGGGATGTATGGATGGGCAGGGGGCCCGATGAGGATTAACAGTTGAGCCTGGATAAACGACAATTTGCAGAAGCCACTAGTAAGTAGCAAAGGGAGGAGGGTACATCCACCTCATTAATGCTGGGCAACTCCCTCCCTGCCCCCTCCCTAACCTCCCCAGGCATCCTGCTTTCCTGGACCCTTGTCCTTCCCCCTGCCATGCCTACCTCTCAGAGTGGTCAGGGAACAGCAGCTGGTGGCCCTTCTTCGAAGCACGAAGACCTTCCCTTGGCCCAGGCCTCTCTCCGCCCCTCCTCCCTTCCCGCTCTCCCCACCAATCACTACCTCAATGCCGCCTGGCTTTTCCCTAGTGGCATGTGCCAGATCTTATCCCCACGCAGCACTTCAGGATGAAAGGAGGAGGGGATATTAAATCCACCAGTGATACGCGTGGCAATTGGAAGGAGCTTTTGTTGTGTCATTTCCTACCTCCTTCAGCCTATTAAGCAAACAAAAGTGCTTGTGGAATGAGAAATGTAAATGGCCAATGCAAGCCGATTAATCCTGGATGTACAATTCCATTAATAAGGCCTCTTTTTAATAGGTGGCTTCGGCAGCAGCAGCAGCAGGCAGGCCAGGAATTGATGTATTCTCTGTAATTGTATTGCAACTAATAGGATATGAAGAAAATTGTACCAGAGAAGCAGGACTTTCAACACCATTTTCCAATCAGCTAAAATAATGACTTGCAGAGGAAAGCCTTGAAAAGTAACGACACACAAAAAAAATGTAACATCACTCAGAAGTATCCATTATTCCAAATCCTAGTTTAGGGATTCTTTTTCTTATATCTACACCCTGATATCTCTCCTCTCTCCTCTCTCTCTCTCTCTCTCTCTCTCTCTCTCTCTCTCTCTCCCCCCTCCCTCCTTGACCCACTCTATTTTTTCTCTTCTCCACCACAGGTAGTAACCAAAACCCAGAGGAGTCTTGTCACCTGTGCAGGGAGATCAGCCCCTCCCTGGCCCTCTCCTTCCACTGACACAGCTGCTCACAGGCCAACCTATTTGGAAGTCATGCAGAGAGGGAGCGAGGCAGAGTGTTTAAGACAACCAGTGTTGTCCCTTAAACTAGTTAGTTTGGGCCAGTCCCCTCATCTTTCTGGGTTCCCTTCCAGCTCCAAAATGCAGCGAGTCTGAATGTGTTCTCAAAGGGCAGGCTAGGAGAAAAGCTGGTACCACCGCATTCCAGAGCCAAGAAAGGGCAGAGGGTGTTGTTACCGGACCATGCTCTTGCCCAGAGCTCGGTGGAGCCCAGGGGTCTCCAATGAGGCCTGCTGTGCATCCTTAGCCATGGATAAATGTGTTTTATCATTTCTTCATTCACTCCCTCGTTCAACAAATACTGACAGGGTACCTATGGTGGGACAGGCATGCGGTAGGCTCTGCTGATGCAGCCGTGAGGAAAGCAGAGCAAAGACCCCTCCTTGCCCTCATGATGCTTGCAGTCGGTGGCATCAGCCACATTTTTGCTGATCCTCACTCTATATTATGTTGGGACTTGGGGCTGTGGAGACCGTGCGGGGACAGAACCGAAAGCCCCTCTGCTGTTGCGGACTGTGCTGTGCCCGCCTCGGGAGCCAGGGCCCAGCAGCTCCTCTCACAGCCCCTGCCCGCCTCCTCTGGTCACCAGGTCTCTGTTCTGCCCATTTGTATGCGGACTTTGACCCTCCCTTGGTTGAAGGCTGGAGAGTAAATATAAAAAGAAAAGGCAAAGCACATTTCACTTGAAATCCCCAAGGAAATGGATGTGATTGCTGTAAGAAATGGTTCCAATAAGGGCAGAAAGGAATATTGCTTTTATAGCTTTTGGGACATAAAACATTTAGAAAATGTGATTGACTGGCAGGGTCTAATTTATCATTTATCTCATTCCTTCTGCTCTCACCCCCCCACACACACAACACACAGACAGACACTCCTGGGCCAAGCCCCCATCCCCCTTCGCCTTCCTTTCCTTTTCTCTCTCAGAGACTTGGGTTTCTCCTCATTCTGTTAAGCAGGAGAACTCCTGTGGCTATTTATAATTAATGCTCAGAAACCTGCCAATCCATTTAATGACACTAACAGGTCATGGCCCCCTTATAGCTCTCCATTAATCATCATTAGAACAGCTCTGAGTTTTTACATTCTTTTTAAATGTTAATTCACCTCTGTAAGGCTCCTTTTAGTTAAAACTGTAAAGAGGCAAGTGTCTGGCCAGTCCATGCCCCCCACCCCGGGGGACAGGCCTGGTGCAGCTGATAAAGCCCTCTTCATCTCCTCTGTTCCTCTGTCCTCCACCCCTACCCCACTACCAGAAGTCAACCTGACTTATTCTTTGGTTGCCTATACTTAAAAAAAAAAAATGCCTAGTGGGTTAAAGTCCCAGGCAAATAAACACACTCTGATATCTTTGGACATGCAGGGCCAAGGAAACACCCTGTGATGAGTTACTGACACAGTGTTGGCACATGTGACATGGTTGTGTCGTTCCTAAAGTTAATGGAGCCTAAAGGGCTCCAGAGGATCATGGAGTGGAGAACTGTCCATATGCTCCAAACAGGCAGGCCAAAGTCGTCCTGTAAAGAATTCTCTTCCTTCTTGTCAAGAGAGCTTTCCCCTTTGACTCATTTCTTTGCCATTAATAGCTGTAATATTTTGAACAAATCATTTCACCTCCCTCCTCACCTACAAAACGGGGCCCATTCTGTCCTGCATAGCTGATAAGTTTAAGTCTGTAAAAAATTAAGTGGAGGTGAAATTATACTAAACTTTAAAAACTGACATATCAATGCAAGGTGTCAGGATGAGTACCACGTCTTGCCTTTATCTGCTACTCCAGTATATATATATATATCAACCTCCTACTGAAGCCTTTGTACCTGTCATCATTCACACCTGTGTGTGTATGCTCTCAAACTGCCATTTCTGTTGTATTTATACTATACCTCCCAAGCCAGAAAAGTATATTTTAAATCATCCAAATATATGCAGTCCAAAACACGTTAAATTGGAAATGGGGGGGGGGGGGCGACTAAATTTGAATATCAGCTCTGTCACCTAGCTGTGCAACTCTGAGCAGCTTCACTTCTGTGCTTCATTTCTCTTACTTTTGGACTTTATACTTTTAAGGACCCTTTACCTAGTAAATCCTGTGATTTCATTGCTATCCCTGTGAGTCAACCTAAAGGGTCATGGCACTGACTCAGGGCCAGCAGAAACAAAGTGGTCCCTTAGCCAGTCGGAGCTCTTAGATTTTTCTTGTCTTGTCAAGCAATGTGCCTCCGAGTTTGGAACACTAACAAAAGCAAACACAAATAGTTGGGAAAATAGAAAATATATATTTAATTTATCTTTGACTCACTGTCTGATTTCTCTGGCCATCAGCCATCGTTCTGCTAGGCATTTGGACCTTGCACTTATTCTCAAGGCTGCCTTATATCCACACATTAAGCTGAGATGACCCGTTAGGGTCTGCCAGTTAGCAGACACCTCGCAGATTACATCCTGTAATCCTTTTTAATACCCCTCCAAAGCAGGTTAACCTCATTTTATACACGAATAAACTGAGGCTCACAGAGGCTGTGTGCCCAGTCCAAGGTTTCTGTATTTGGTACACAGGTCAAACCTAATGTGTTGAATTTAAGTTCAGAATTTGTTTTGTATGACTTCATCTTGCTCTGCCCATTTCTTCAGCTCTTTTGGGTGAGAAAGGAATGATAGGCCTTGGATGAGATAGAGATACACAGTAGCAATTGCTTCTGTTCTGGCGTGAATTGTACTAGTGGCCTAAGATTGGGGCTGAAAACCAACTTTCCTGCGTTGATTTCTCATTGTGCTTATTACATTCACACTGGCTTGATGATGTAGGCATGAGCTTCCGTGGGCTTTTCTACAGGGACGCCCACCAGCCACCCCCTTTCATTCCTGGTCCTATTTCTTAACGGGTACAGCCATGCTGTACTTCCCCTTGCTCTAAAAAGCACTACTGACACCAACACAGACACCAGTCCCCAAGCTGGGCTTCGGCCATCTGTTCTGCCCATCACTTGAGAATGCAATAAAAACCTGCTTGACAATTATGTCAGCACAAAGGGCAGAGAGGGCTGCATGGCGGAAAGCTGTGTAAAATTCCTTTCTCTAAAGGTTGTGTCAAGAATACCTTGGCCAAAAAGAGTTCTAACAGCAAGTAGAATATTATGTCGTTGGCCTCTTTTTTCATTTCCCTGCTTTGTTTTACTAATGGATTTGTGTTGGTTTTTGCTTGGTACAAGTTAATAATAATAAGACCTTATTATCATGCAAGGCTGCAAGTGTTTGAAAGGGCTTTCATAAATCTGTTATATCTTTAAATTTTCTTGACTGCAGTTGTAGTTTAGAATGGAAAGGTTCTTAGAAAACATGTAACCCAACTCTCTCAGTTGATTATTGTTGATATATTTTGTTTAGTTTGAATAATATATTCTTATTGAATATAATTTGGAAACCATACAAAAGTGGTTTTACAAAGATTTAAAGTCACTCATGCACAGTTACATTTAATGTATTTTTTTCGATTTTTTTCTTCTTCTTTGCCATGGTTTTATTATACAGTTATAATCATTTATATCTCATTTTTTCTTTTAAGAATAGATCAGAAGCAATTTTCCATGTCGTTACATAGTATTAGTGAACATAATTTTAATTGGTTTCATTACATTACATCAAGTAGATGTACAATGCCATTACCCAATGTTTAGACATTTATGTTGTTCTAATTTTTGGCTGTTATGAATAATGTTTCAGTGAACATCTCTACGAATATAGCCTTATTCTAGTTTTATGATTGTTTCTTTAGGCCAGATTACTGGTAATCCTATTATCATCATTTCTTTTACTTTACTTAGAGGAAACTAAGGCATAGGAAAATGAAATAACTCTAGGACCTTTGGTTGACTAGAAGAGCAACACTCAGGCCAGAAATCAGGACTTTTATCTCTTGGTTTCCCAATACTTCCATTACATGGTAATCTCCTGAATTTCTAAATGAAGGAATTTTAAAAATGTCTTGGATGTCCACACGAAAGTAAATTTATTTTTGGTGTACAGTGATTGAGAAATAAAACACAATAAAAACTACCACTTATTCCGTAGCACTTCTAAACAATGGGCATGAAATTGAATACCGCAGCACCCATATATAATTAGAAACAATATAAATGGTATATGTTAAAAAATACCTATTCCATCTTTTGACAATGCTGAATGTGCACAAGGATTCTAAACCTCTTTCAAAAACTCGCCTTCAAAACTAAAGTCCATTGTCTTTAAAAAAGAAGGCATCTTTAGTTTTCTGCCAGGATTGTCATTCCAACCTAGAATCCATGGAAACCACCATTATCTCACGCTAGGTCTTTCCTGTCCTCTTTAATTATGTGGGTAGCTGAGTGGTGGAAGAGAAGTGAGGGCAATATTCTGAAGGAGAGTTGGAACAGGACTGCCACAAGTTTTATATAAAGACTTCAACACTTCGCATCCTAAAATAAGTCTTCAATAATAATAATTTAAATTTATGAACTGCTTATTAGGTACCTGGTACCATCCTAATTATTATTATTTCTGTTACTGTTTATAATGTTTCTATGAAGTGGGTCCTACATTGATCCTGATTTTACAGATGAGGAGGCTGAGGTAGACAGCAGTTCATGTCACACAGAAACTAATGACAGGGTGGGGATTTGAGCCTCAGAGGTTCAACCCTGTACTCCTACCCTGTGCACCCAGCTTCCTTTACCCAAGGTGCTGTGGACATTTGAGAAGTGTGGTGAGGTAGGCCATGGTCCTTATGTGTTCAGCTTTTGTTCTCATCCTTAACCACTCATTTGGAAGCCCATCGTGGGGTGAGGGACAATGTGGGAGTTCTGGGACCCTCCTCTTCACCAACTGGCTCCCCAGACTCACTGAAGTGGCTCTGCATTCTGCATAGACATTGATGGGTGGTTATCCCTGCAGCTACCTCTTTGACCAGGGGCTCTGTGCTCTGGCATGTTTATAGAAAGACTCATGGGCAATCATGATTACAGCTTGGACTACCCCAAATTACCAAGTCAACCATTTTGATGTCCAATAATATCATTTTAATAAAACTTGTTCTAGTATACGTATGGAACCTGATTGCCTTCAAATGGCATATTGTAATAAAGTGAGGAAGGTGGATATCTAAGCACCCTGGCCACCCCCTCCAGCCAGCACAGGAAAGCTGAAAAGCAGCCCAACAAATTTAGAGTATCGTAGGATGAGGAAGCCGTAAGGAATATGATGAGGACATCACCTGCCCCTTCTCACCCATCTCCCTCCACATCACCTCAGGTTTACCAGCTAACTTGAAGCAATTGCAACTTTGTTTCTGTTCCTACAACATTTCATGAGGACTCATATCAAGGTTCTTATCTCTTTATGCCGAAGACCACAGTATAAAGCACCGGATGAGCTCCCTCAGAGTCATGATTTCTATATCCCTGGATAGTGTCTCCATCCCAAATCCATGCAGCGCCAGTCAAAAGCACAGGGTTCAGAACTAGAGAGACCTTGGTGTGAGTCCTGATTCTAACACATTTTATGTGAGCTTGAACAATTTATTTATTCTCTGTCAGCTTTGGTTTTATCCACTATAAAACGATTCTAATGACTGAGTTCTAGAATATATGTAAATGTGGCAGAACGTGATGGACACAGCACACAGCTGTGCACTCCTTTCTTTCTTTTTTTTTAATTTTTTTGAATTGGTGACCAAGGATGTATGCCAGAGAAGAAAGTCTGAAGGTTATCTTTTCACACAGACACCTATGTGCTAAACTGTATGTTGACCCTAAAGTTTCAAGGGCAGGCATGCTTATATGAACAATGGACTGCAGCATTTGAAATAAGGCATATTTCAGGAAATTTGGGACATGTGATTGTTATTATTTAATCTCTCTTTCTTGAGCTTGGATTAAAACTAGTTTACTGCTCCCTTTCTCTGGCCTTAACCATTTGCCCTTTAAGTTTTCTAAATTTCTAGAGTCTGATAATGAACCTCCTAACAAATAGCCCCTCTCCCATACCAAGATATATGTTTATATAAAAAGACACACTTAGAGGCAGAGAGAGAAGACAGAGGAGGTTGCATGGAGCAAGATAGAAATAGAGGGATAGTCCTGGCCAGATAGCTCAGTCGGTTAGAGTATTGTCTGGAAATGCAGAGATTGCTGGTTCAATTCCTGATCAGGGCACATACAGGAATGGATCGATGTTCCTGTTTCTCTCTCTCTATCTCCCCCTCCCTCTTCCTGTTTTGCTGAAATAAATATTTAAAAAAAATTTTTTTAAAGATAGAGAATGGAGAGATAATACATGATAAATAGATAGGTAGACAGATAGATATTAAAACCCTTAAAATTCAAAAGGCAAAAAAAAAATAAAACTTTAGTGATTAGACAACACTTAATTAAAAACAAAATCTGATAAGCCTTGTAAAGTAGGGCACATAAAAATACACTCCCAGGTCACCTAACTTTAACTATTTCCACCAAAGGTCTGCATTCTGTCAAAGTATCTGTCAGTGTTGAAAAAGCATGTTGCCACCCTTTTTTTCCTTAGGGCACACTGCTGGGAATCTCTCTTCTCAATTGATTTCTCAGGTTAAAACCTGGGTTTTGAAAACAAATATATAAAGATTTCCATCCCTGATATGTTTGCTGCTGTCTGTAAGCTATGCAACCTCATTAAATGTAGCTATAATATTTTTGTCTTGGTGTTGACATCACCTGATATATAGTAGATATTCAATAAATAGAGATGCTTTATTTAATTTTTGATATTTATTTTTTCTCATTTTATTCTTTTTTTAATTTAGAAATTAAATTTAATGGGGTAACATTGATCAATAAGAGTATATAGAATTCAGGGGAACATTTCTATAGCATTTGAACTGTTGATTGTGTTGTGTGTCCATCACCCAAAGTCAAATCATTTTCCATCACTATATATTTGTCCCTCTTTACTCCCCCCTTCCCATCCACTCCCTCTTTCTGGTAACCACTTCACTTTTAGAGGTAGTGGGTTTTTTCTTCTTCTTCCATTGAATGACCTTAATATTCATCACTGTTTCTCTCCTCCTTGAGGATATTGGGCATTTGGACAAAATGTTCTTTGATCACTTGTCATATGTGCCTTAACCAGGCAAGCCCATGGACAAAATGTTCTAACTGGGACAATCAGACATGGTAAGCTAAAATAATTTCCTTCAGATGCACTTTATCCTTAAAATCTTCATCACGTCATAATTATCCTCCTCATCATTTGAGTCATACTATTAAGTATATATATTTTAAAATTTTTAATCTAGGAGTTTTTTCAAGAGAAGGACTAAACTATGACCGATGACCACTGCTTGGTCACTCAGTGGCAGGTGGAGAGGAGACTGTTAGCTGCACCTTGCTCAGCCAACAAAGTCTTGCTAAAGTCCCCTTGTTACTGTGGAACGGCGTGCCCTGTGAGCTGAGAGTCATCCTAAGATAGTTTCTGGAGAGAGTGCCAACTTTGGAAAGACAGCTGGCAAAAACTGGGATCTTCAATGATTTATATGAGTGGGAACAGTTGGCTTCACAGAACCCTAAGCATAGATTATATTCCAAAAATAATGTTATGGATGCAACACCACAAAAATGTCATGCCATAACTACAATAATAAAATATTGGATCTACATTTAGCAATTATTTTGATTGTTGCTACATTACTCTGTTCCATACACAGAACATCACTATCATTCACCATCTTGAACTGAGCCATTTGGAATAAAATGGCCAGTGGAGACAATTTCTTCTCTCCACAAAGAGAAGTAACTAGATTATAGAGAAAAGAGAAGCAAGTGTTGGAGGATCTGGCTTGCTCAGTGGCCAAATGGAGTTGGGCAAATGAGATGACTTGGGAAAAGTTAAAGATACGAGAAACTGAAAGGAAAAAGAAAGTTACATGAAAACTGATAGAAGAGAGAGGTCCTCTTAATGGAGTCATTAAAGAAAAAGTGTACAAGCCGATAAATAGATAGTGTCAATCCAGACGCAAGAGCATGCCCACACAGAATGGAGAGATACTCAGAAACAACCAAAAATTGAATATAAACCTACAATATAATGTGAGTATCTAAAAAGACATTATTAAAACAAAGAAGATAATCCAGGGTAAAAACATCAACATAGCAAGATATCCTCTGGTCTTATTGGTTCTATTAAACCCTTACTAAACTTCTATGGCATATGTAGTATCCCAGAAGAGCTCACCAGAAATGGTCAAAGGGCTATGCCATAGGGCCTATCAGGACCACCACAGGGAACAGTGTTGTTCAGCAGAAAGAAATGTAAGGAGTAGCTATTGATAAATACCACTTCACAGTTAAAATAAAGAATATATCAGTGGATGATGAGCAGTTTCTCTTCATTAGCCTTTGGGGACTAAAGAAGGTTGAAACAAATTTAATAGCTATAGGAAATCTTAGACTGTGTGAAAAGGAAACTCCAACCACTGTGTTTTCACTTCTTCTAAGTTCTGAGATCTTCCTGTCTCCTGGACTGTCATCTTTCTCTGTGAGGAGACAATGTTTGCTTACACTCGTTCTCTTTTTCCAGAGGTTGTTCCTGATTCTGCTATTTGAAATAATGAGCACCACCAAGGACAGTCTATTCCCTTTTCCCAAAGGTAACAATTCATTGCCTAAACGAGGGACCCCCCTAGTTTTTCACTCATATGCTATTTGCGCTTTACTTCCTACTTATATTTCGTCTTTCTTTGCAAGCACCCTCAACTCCCTGGTTCTCTTTCCTTCTGTTGCCTTTTCCCAGAAAAACTTTAAGCTGGGTTGAAACCATCTATTTGCTTTCTCTGATCTTGGACTTTGTTGGACAAAACCGATGTGACCGGTGTTATTTTAAATCTTGTGAGTGCTTACTACTGCCAGGAGTTCTACTGTGCATTCCTAGAAGGTTTGCTTTCTTCCCTCTGACATGTCTAATTTGCACTTTCTCCTCTCTACTCAAAATGTTTACAGTCTTCCAAAATCTCCTTGTTCCTTTTTGTGGTAAATTTTCTCATATTGTATGGAAGAAATCCAAGCAGTCAGGAACTAACTCATCTTCCAGATGCCAAATCTTCTAACATACCTACCTTTCATAACAGATAGAGTACCCCTCTGCATTTCAGAGTTTCACATCTCAATTTATGCTCTGGGGTATTTCCCCTCCTCCCTCAAGGACTTTAGTCCTGCAATTATCTTTCTCTTTCTTCTACATCATTACTTCTTCCCTCTCCACTGGATCATTTCATCTGCACAGACAACCTGCTCGAGTACCTTCCATCTTTAAAACAGCAACGATCATGTCAACAACGTCTCTTGACCTCAGATCCCCCTTCAGCTACAGACATGTCTTTCTGCTCCCCCTGCCCAAATTTCTCAGAAGGATGATCTTCATTTATTGTCTTCACTTTTTCTCCTCTCTTTCACTTTTCAACTCTCCTGCCTGGCAGCTGGCTCCCCCAACACTGTTCTCAACAACAATGTTTATATTGTCAAGTACCGTGGTCAATTTCCAATCTTTAATCTACCTCTCAGCTACACTTGACATAGCTGACCCTTTCTACCTTCTTAAAAATTTTCCTCTTGGCTTCCCTGGCATCATACGTTCCTGCTTTTCTTCCTACCTCATTAAACACTTCTTTTCTGTCTCTTTTGCTGACTTGTCTCCTCTGCCTGATCCCTATGTGCTGTGTTGCCACGGGCTTTGTCCTGAGGCACTTTCTCTATCCACTTTTCTGGGAGATCTCCTCTAGGACTATGGTTTCCAACATCTCTTTATGCTAGTGACTGTCAAATTTGTATCTCCGGCCAGACCCTGCCTGTAAACTCTAGATTTATAAAGGTATTTCTAACTTAATATGTCACTTGATTCATTCAGTTACCCATCTTTTCTCACATTTTGGGATGCATCTTACAATCAATGTCATTTTATCTCTGTGTGCAATGTAGAGTTTTTAGTTGCCATTGTCTGCACATGCACAAACTTGGTCACGTTTTCCTCACTTCCTTGAGTGGTCTGCTTGGTGGGTACTGCATGTACTAGTTTTAATTGCCATTGAAAGTTTCTTCAGATGTAATTCTTTCAATCACACAATGATTCAGCATTCAAATAACAATAATCATGATATAGAAATATATGGAAACAACAACAGGATAAACATGTGATAATAGTGCAGTACTCATTTGCCTGTTGAAGAATGATCACAACAATGAAGTGTTTTCTAGATCCTAAGGCAGAAAGGACTCCCAAATCTCACAATTTTGTTGTTGAGATGCATAAGAAAAGTTGCTTATCCCATTTCAACCTAAGGCAGAGGAAATTGCCAAGTTCTTTGTCATAGAAAACGACATAAAAAAGTCTATAGAGGCTGGTCCAACCAGCTAAAAGAGTTTCTTTATTGTTGTGTTTATTGTTTTCCTTTTTAAGTAGTAATCAAGATGTGTGTCTTAGAATAGATTACATCTTCTTCTTGATGTCCAAAATGGAACTTGTTCTTCTACCATCTTGCAGCCCACCACAAGCTTTCCTTCAGTCTTCCCTACCTCTTCTAAAGGCACCCTTTTTACCTATTGCATGAACACAAAAGCATAAGAATTATCTTTATTCCCCCTTTTACTTTACCTGTAACATCAAATCTATCAGCAGTTCTTGTTAGTTCTACCTGTAAAATAAATCTCCAATTCATTTTCATTCTCCTTCACTCAAATACTTTCATCCAAGGGATCCTGCTGTCCTGCCTGGACTGTTGCAGTACCCAAGATTGCTGCTTCTACACTTTTCACCCTCCCTTACCTCAGGATTCCTATAACCCAGTGGTAGTAAACCTGATCCCTACCGCCCACTAGTGGGCGTTCCAGCTTTCATGGTGGGTGGTAGCAGAGCAACCAAAGTATAAATAAAAAGATAGATTTAACTATAGTAAATTGTTTTATAAAGATTTATTCTGCCAAACAGCGAAAATCTGACATAAAGTACTTGGTAAGTAATTATTATTATATGCTTTAACATGCTATAACTCTGCTTTATAAATTTTATAAAGTTACTTCCCTACTTTATAAATCACCATTACTGTGGAACCGGTGGGCAGTTAGAAAATGTTACTACTAACAGAGATACAAAAGTGGGCGGTAGGTATAAAAAGGTTGACTACCCCTGCTCTAACCCATCCTCCAAACAGCAACCTAAATAATACTTTGTCACTCTCCCTTTATACTTAGATTAGAATCCACGCTCTCCCCCTTAGCCCCATAGGCTCTGATATCTTGGACCCTTGCCTGTTTCTTAGAGGCTCTCAGATATTACCATCTTCCTCAATGATGGCTTCAGAAATTCTGTCTGTCCTTCTGTTTCTCAAACTTACCAAGTTCTGTCTTACTTCAGGGACTTCCCATTTGCTGGGCTTTTTGCCTAGAACTTTTTCCTCCAGACCTACCCATGCAGGGCTGTTTTCCATAATTCATTTCACAGAGAGGCCTCCTCATCCAGCCTATTAAATGTGCCCTCTGCTCTCTACCACATCTTCTGCACAACATCCTGCAGAGCACCTACCACTTGCCGAAGCTAGCTAGCTAATTTGTTTTCTTGTATATTACTTATTTCCCCCAACTCAGAGGCTAGTGCAAGAGCAAAGGAAATTGGTCTGGCTTGTTATTTTACCTTTAAGAGACTTAAAGTTGTGTTTGGTGCCTTGTAGATGTTTGCTCGAAAATATTAGAATTAATGAAGGAATAGGTATTCCACCTTTTTTTTTTTTTTTTTTTACTAGAAAGCAGCATCTCTGAATATAAGAATAAACCATTCTTCAAAAACCTTAAATAGAAATCAGGAAAGTTTATTAAATCTCATTTACCCTCTATTTACTTTTTTGAATAGTGATCATACAGAAATCCTTCTCTCTCTGTGGGATGTTGTAAGAATTAAATAAAATAATTTATGCAAACAAATATTTTGTCAAATGGGTGACCTTGTTATATTAATTACTCATGGAGAATCAGATAGAGGTCTTGCCTGCTCCCAGAATGCACACCTGCAGCTCAGAGAAAAGCACAGGTGTGCATGGACCTCTGTGCAGAGCCAGGACCACAGGTAAAGCCACCGTCCCCTATACAAACATTGTTACCTTGGTTCCCATGGAGTCAGTTTCAAGTTGATTAGACCAATTTGGAAAGTTAACTTCTGACAGTTAATGAGACAGGAGAACATTTTATGTTGTGAATATGGAGACCCCAGGCTGTCACAGCTCGGGGCTGGCTCACTCCTGAGAGGCCCTTTCCAGCTTCTGTTTGCCTCGGTGGCCTGAGGGCTTCTAGAGAGTTGTCACAAGACTGGATGGAAACGGAAAAAAAAAAAAAAAAAAAAAAACCCGCAAGGCTCTCAGGAGAGGACCTTCAGGACTGAACACGTCTGTTGTGGGATTTCGTGCTTTTTCCCTCCTAAATAGATTTGTTATGTGCCCAGAAAAAAAAAAACAGTGTCACAAAAGGGAGCCCTGTGCTCTGTGCTGTCCTTTGCTTGTCAGCTTTTATGCAAGGGCTGCATACAATGATGCCACTTGCCAGGGCACCACGTTGGAATTGTGAAATATTTTATAGCTGCACCCAGTCTGCACATTCAAAAAAACCCAATGACGAAGGACAGAAATGGGATGTGCAAAACTGGTGTGGGAAGCATGCCCCAGACCCAGGGACAGCCACAGAGCAGCCAACGGAGGAGGCAGCGTGCAGCAGGAAGAGCCATTAGTGGGGTAGAAGGCAGAAAAGAAAGCTTTGAGCACCTCCCCTGCTCTGGCTCAGCTTTTGTCACATGTTCTACCTTAATTCGGATATGATGAGGTGGTTTACAGTGGACTGGGTTTGGAGGGGAGAGAGTCACGTGGTCAGAACACTTCCAGGGACATCACTAGCAGGGAGTTTCTGGCCTCACAGCCCACATCCGCACGGCTCCTGCACAGAGAAAGACGGGGGCTCCAGATGAGGCTTGGATCCACCCCTTTCTCTGAGCAAATATGCCAGTAGCATTTGGGTTAATGAACTGTGCCTTTTAATAAATGGTTCTTATCTCACCAGTGTGGTGTTCAATTGTCAGGATTTTAAATTAACTGAATAGTTTTGTGGGTGGTGCTTATTCACTGGTTACTGGGAAAGTAAACATGGCCCCCGCCTGGGCTTCTTACTGCATTATGCAATAGTCAGTTATTTCTCTTGGGTTTAAGAGGGAATGTTTAGAATTAATATGCAATGCCTCAACACCCCTCCTAATGGGCATTTTCAAGCCTCCCCTAAACTGAATGCCAGTAATTCATCATTGGGTCACTTAGTGTTCCCCAGGCTTTGAGAAGAGACTACTCTTTCCAAGGAATGACCCTCTCCTGCTGAAAGAGGGAGACAAAATTCCTGTCTTCTTGTCTTCCTTTTGTTCATTTGTGCAAAGTATTTATCGAGATGGGCAAACCCCTATTCTGGCTGTAAGGAGAATCATAGAGCTTTCTAATTTATCATCTGTAAATTAGAAAGCTCTATGAAAGAGGAAGAAAAGAAGAAATTAATTCTGTTCAGGGGAGAGCAAGAATGGGGATGAAGCTTCTTTGAGGTAACATTTGAGCAGGGCTGTGATCAAAGGGCACCCTGTTTCCATGCAGGAAGATGGAAAGAGCATTCTGGGTAGATTTTTACTCTTATACTTTTCCATCTTATAATGAGCAGCTTGTTGGCAAAAGTAATGGCCACTTTTTGAGCATTTGCTCTGAGACTAGTATAAGTTCGTAGCCAGAACCTTATGAGATATAAAGCAGCATTGTTTCCATATTGCAGAAGAGAAAACTGAGGCTCAGGGCTGATATGTACTTCACCCAAAGCCACACGGCTTTGGGTGCACAAAGATTTGAACTGAAGCCCAGGTTGATTCATGACATTGTTTTTGAGGCAATTTCTTTATACAGCCATTTGCTCCAGTGGGATCCTCGTCACCGCAAAGCAGATTCATCCATCATGAATCAGAGATTACTTTTGGAAATAAAGAAACAACTTAGCATGCAGCCAGTGCCAATTCTGCACAAAACACGGTGCCGCACAGGTACTGCGGCAGACACCAAGGTGACTGAGCCACTATCTGTCCCCACCAAAGCTGTCAGGTCAGGTACTGGAGGAGCAGCGTCCCTCCCGAGTGGAGACAAGCAATCCGTGACAGAATCACTGGTGTCGGCAAGCAAGTAACAGACAGGTGTGCAGTCAGATCCCAACTGCAAAGCGAAATGTAGCAAGACTGCAGAGTGTTGGCATTAAATGCTGTCTGAGAAGGAGAGTGCATAAGAGAGGCTAAATATGGGCACTCTGAGTAGTCATTCAAACTCCCGAGTGCCACGTTTGTGGCCCCCAGGGGTGGTGCAGTGCGCAAGGAGCTGGTTAGCTGCAGCTGTGGGGTCCCAAAGTAAGCAACTGAGACTGCCCTGCTGGAAACTTCAGGTGTGTCTGCCCCTGGGCAAGGACTCACTGTGACTGAGGAGCAATAGAAAACAAAACCTGGCCCTTTCAGTTCCTCTGCAGGTTCCTAGGAGAGGCCTGAGGGGGCCTGCTGCGTGGAGCGACCTTGAGAAGGTCAGGCAGGCGTCTGAAGTGGTGCTGCAGCGCAGGGCAGGAGGAGCAGCCACATAAAGGAAACATTGTGTCTGAAGCTCTGTTTCCTTTCTTCTGAGCAGATGCAGGCACCGGATTCATTTTGCATTCCCCAAGCCAGCCCCTGGAAGCTGAAAGCGCGTGGAGAAGCATGTTGGAGGGTCAGACACACATCTCCTTGGGCTCTCTTTCATCTGCCTTAAAAACAAAAATCTCTCCTTTTTTCATCGTCTCCTCCTGTAGAAAGGGCTAATCTGTTAACAGTAGCCTCCCATGGCATAGAATCTCAGCAATTAGTACAGGAAAGCACCGGAGAGCAGGCAGCGGGGAGGGGAGTTCCTGAGGAGTGGGAAGAGGGACTCAGGCAGGAAGGTGAAGGCCAAGGAGAGCTGGTAGCACGTGGCCAGAGCAGGTGCTTTGGGGTGCAAGTTTGGAAATGAGGGTCAGAAGGAGAAAGGATTTCAATGGATGGCGTCCTTTGGACCTCTGTTTCCTGTGATTTCTTGCATTGACCTTTTTTATTTATTTATTTATTTATTTTGGTAGTTATTTTGCCTTATAAGAGGGGTACATTCTCCAATCATCATAAATATTCATTATCTTCTTAAGTTCTGATTATGGTCTTTGCTTGAGAATTACATTTCTAAAATAAAATGTCCTAACAATTCTTAATATATATGCACCAAACCAAGGAGCACCAAAATATATAAGACAGCTACTTATTGATCTTAAAACAAAAACTGACAAAAATACAATCATACTTGGAGACCTCAATACACCGCTGACGGCTCTAGATCCGGTCATCCAAACAGAGAATCAACAAAGACATAGTGGCCTTAAACAAAACACTAGAGCACCTGGATATGATAGACATCTACAGGACATTTCATCCCAAAGTGACTGAGTATACATTTTTCTCCAGTGTACATGGATCATTCTCAAGAATTGACCATATGTTGGGCCACAAAAACAATATCAGCAAATTCAGAAAAATTGAAGTTGTACCAAGCATATTTTCTGATCATAAAGCCTTGAAACTAGAATTCAACTGCAAAAAAGAGGAAAAAAATCCCACAAAAATGTGGAAACTAAACAACATACTTTTAAAAAATGAATGGGTCAAAGAAGAAATAAGTGCAGAGATCAAAAGATATATACAGACTAATGAAAATGACAATACGACATATCAGAATCTATGGGATGCAGCAAAAGCAGTGATAAGAGGGAAGTTCATATCGCTTCAGGCATATATGAACAAACAAGAGAGAGCCCAAGTGAACCACTTAACTTCCCACCTTAAGGAACTAGAAAAAGAAGAACAAAGACAACCCAAAACCAGCCGAAGAAAGGAGATAATAAAAATCAGAGCAGAAATAAATGAATTAGAGAACAGAAAAACTATAGAAAAAATTAATAGAACAAGGAGCTGGTTCTTTGAAAAGATCAACAAAATTGACAAACCCTTGGCAAGACTTACCAAGGAAAAAAGAGAAAGAACTCATATAAACAAAATCCAAAATGAAAGAGGAGAAATCACCACGGACACCGTAGATATACAAAGAATTATTGTAGAATACTATGAAAAACTTTATGCCACTAAATTCAACAACCTAGAAGAAATGGATAAATTCCTAGAACAATACAACCTTCCTAGACTGAGTCAAGAAGAAGCAGAAAGCCTAAACAGACCTATCAGTAGAGAAGAAATAGAAAAAACCATTAAAAACCTCCCCAAAAATAAAAGTCCAGGCCCTGACGGCTATACCAGCGAATTTTATCAAACATTCAAAGAAGACTTGGTTCCTATTCTACTCAAAGTCTTCCAAAAAATTGAAGAAGAAGCAATACTTCCAAACACATTTTATGAGGCCAACATAACCCTCATCCCAAAACCAGGCAAGGATGGCACAAAAAAAGAAAACTACAGACCAATATCTCTAATGAATACAGATGCTAAAATACTAAACAAAATACTAGCAAATCGAATACAACAACATATTAAAAAAATAATACATCATGATCAAGTGGGATTTATCCCAGAATCTCAAGGATGGTTCAACATACGTAAAACGGTTAATGTAATACACCATATCAACAAAACAAAGAACAAAAACCACATGATCTTATCAATAGACGCAGAAAAGGCTTTCGATAAAATACAACACAATTTTATGTTTAAGACTCTCAACAAAATGGGTATAGAAGGAAAATATCTCAACATGATAAAGGCCATATATGATAAACCATCAGCTAACATCATATTAAATGGCACTAAACTGAAGGCTTTCCCCCTTAAATCAGGAACAAGACAGGGTTGTCCACTTTCTCCACTCTTATTTAATGTGGTACTAGAGGTTCTAGCCAGAGCAATCAGACAAGACAAAGAAATAAAAGGCATCCATATCGGAAAAGAAGAAGTAAAGGTATCACTTTTTGCAGATGATATGATCCTATACATCGAAAACCCCAAAGAATCCACAAAAAGACTACTAGAAACAATAAGCCAATACAGTAAGGTCGCAGGATACAAAATTAACATACAGAAGTTAATAGCCTTTCTATATGCCAACAATGAAACAACTGAGAAGGAACTCAAAAGAATAATCCCCTTCACGATTACAACAAAAAAAATAAAATACTTAGGAATAAACATAACAAAGAATGTAAAGGACTTATATAATGAAAACTATAAACCATTGTTAAGGGAAATTGAAAAAGATATAATGAGATGGAAGAATATACCTTGTTCTTGGCTAGGAAGAATAAATATAATCAAGATGGCTATATTACCCAAAGCAATATACAAATTTAATGCAATTCCCATCAAAATTCCAATGACATTTTTTAAAGAAATAGAGCAAAAAATCATCAGATTTATATGGAACTATAAAAAACCCCGAATAGCCAAAGCAATCCTAAAGAAAAAGAATGAAGCTGGGGGCATAACAATACCTGACTTCAAACTCTATTATAGGGCCACGACCATCAAAACAGCATGGTATTGGCAGAAAAATAGACACTCAGACCAATGGAACAGAATAGAAAGTCCAGAAATAAAACCACATATATATAGTCAAATAATTTTTGATAAAGGGGCCAACAACACACAATGGAGAAAAGAAAGCCTCTTCAATAAATGGTGCTGGGAAAACTGGAAAGCCACATGCAAAAGAATGAAACTGGACTACAGTCTCTCCCCCTGTACAAAAATTAACTCAAAATGGATCAAAGATCTAAACATAAGACCTGAAACAATTAAGTACATAGAAGAAGACATAGGTACTCAACTCATGGACCTGGGTTTTAAAGAGCATTTTATGAATTTGACTCCAATGGCAAGAGAAGTGAAGGCAAAAATTAATGAATGGGACTACATCAGACTAAGAAGTTTTTGCTCAGCAAGGGAAACTGATAACAAAATAAACAGAAAGCCAACTAAATGGGAAATGATATTTTCAAACAACAGCTCAGATAAGGGCCTAATATCCAAAATATACAAAGAACTCATAAAACTCAACAACAAACAAACAAACAATCCAATAAAAAAATGGGAAGAGGATATGAATAGACACTTCTCCCAGGAAGAAATACAAATGGCCAACAGATATATGAAAAGATGCTCATCTTCTTTAGCTATTAGAGAAATGCAAATCAAAACGGCAATGAGATACCACCTCACACCTGTTCGATTAGCTGTTATTAGCAAGTCAGGTAATAGCAAATGTTGGAGAGGCTGTGGAGAAAAAGGAACCCTCATACACTGTTGGTGGGAATGTAAAGTAGTACAACCATTATGGAAGAAAGTATGGTGGTTCCTCAAAAAACTGAAAATAGAACTACCTTATGACCCAGCAATCCCTCTACTGGGTATATATCCCCAAAACTCAGAAACATTGATACGTAAAGACACATGCAGCCCCATGTTTATTGCAGCATTGTTCACAGTGGCCAGGACATGGAAACAACCAAAAAGCCCATCAATAGATGACTGGATAAAGAAGATGTGGCACATATACACTATGGAATACTACTCAGCCATAAGAAATGATGACATCGGAACATTTACAGCAAAATGGTGGGATCTTGATAACATGATACGAAGCAAAATAAGTAAATCAGAAAAAAACAGGAACTGTATTATTCCATACGTAGGTGGGACATAATAGTGAAACTAAGAGACATTGATAAGAGTGTGGTGGTTACAGGGGGGAGGGGGGAATGGGAGAGGGATAGGGGGTGGGAGGGGCACAAAGAAAACAAGATAGAAGGTGACAGAGGACAATCTGACTTTGGGTGGTGGGTATGCAACATAATTGAACGACAAGATAACCTGGATTTGTTATCTTTGAATATATGTATCCTGATTTATTGATGTCACCCCATTAAAAAAATAAAATTATAAAAAAAAAAAAATTAAAATAAAAAATAAATAAATAAAATAAAATAAAATGTCCTACTATCCTGTTTAAAAACCTTCAGTGGCTCCCCATTTCTCTCAAGGCAAATCGCCAAACACTGGCATGGCATAAAGTTCTTGTGCCCTGAGTTTTCTAAACATTTCTCTTCTGATCTGCTGCCAGCCCCTGCCTTGGTGTCCTGCACCCCCGTCCTCTGGGACAAACCCTGTTTTCATATAACTTTGCCCCAATTACTGCCCACAGTCGTTTCCCTTCATTCTCCACCTGGCAAATTCCATCTTGTCCTTAAAACCTCAGGTCAAAGATCTCTCCCATTGAGAGGTCTTCAGAAACTTTTCTGGGAGGTGTTAATCACTTTTTCTGAGATGTGTGTGTGGCAGGCCGTGTGCAGCACTAATAACGTGTCTATCATGCTATTTTTTAATGGTTTGTTTATGTGGACATTTTTTACCTCCTAGAGATTTTCAAAAGTGTGGAGTGTGTCTTATCCTTCTTTCTAGCACAATGCCTGGGATCTAGATCACACTGGACACATGTCTAAGCTAAAGACTGCCAATGATGTAATTCTGTAAAAGGAACTCACCCCTCTTCACTCAAAGGTAGGAAGGAAAGAGAAGGAAAAGATTTCTGAATGCTAGTGTTCTTATTTTACCAGCCAGGAAGAAGGTTAGAGAGAAAGGCCTGCTGGAGGACTTAGGTGGGGCCTTCTGGGTTTGTGTGTGTGTGTGTGTGTGTGCTTGTATGTATGTGCATGTGTGTGTGTTTTGGAGCTGGTAAAACCAATCATTAGTGAGGAGACTATACTTAGCAACTGGGGGGAAAAATTCTAAAATCAAGAGGAAATGGTGCTCTGCTCCCAAATTTGGAGGTGGGGTCCCCCAGCAACCCCAAATCTCAGTGGCAGGAGGGATACCTTTTTGCCCACCATGACAGATTTACAGAGCACGAAGGACATTTTGGGCGAATCAGAGCACACAATTGTCACTTTTTATTCCTCTTCTATAATATGTGTTTGGACCAGAGCCCTGAAGACAGTTTTATGCAGCAAAGGGAACAAAATGATAAGCGAATTTGTTTCACTTATATGAAAAGAGCTGTGTAAATCCTTCGTGTGGCTAGATCTGAAAACACAGCTGCCCCTCTCTGTTCTCAAGCCTGGTGAGTCCTAGACCCTGAGCCACTGTGTACCCTACCCCTCTTCCTGGGAAGTACAAGCCAGGTGTCAGCCCAGGAAAGTGTCAGAATTTCTGTTAGTAAATGTCCCTTCAGTATACTGAACCATAAGAGCTATATCTTCACCTTCTCCTTGCCTGTCTCGTATTAGCTTGGAAATTCCATCCAGAAAAGACATGAAGCTAAGAAAGAAGGATGGCATTTGTTTTGATCTCATACACCTGCAAATTTTAATCATCAGTTGAAGATGAACTCAGCAGTCTGGGGCCCACAAAACTTGTCAGGAAAGACCAACTGTGAGGTTCTGAAGGTAGCACCTTTTAGGTGTTTCAGTGTCCTGCAAATGGTACCATGTAGAAGGAAGAATGGAGGAAAGAGGAAGGAAGAAAGGAAGGAAGGAAGGAAGGAAGGAAGGAAGGAAGGAAGGAAGGAAGGAAGGAAGGAAGGAAAGAAGGAGGAAGGGAGGGAGGAAGGAAGGAAGGAGGAAGGGAGGGAGGAAGGGAAAGAAGAAAGAAAAAGGAAGGTATAGAAGAGAGGCAGAAAGAAAAAGGAAAGAAGGAAAAAAGGAAGGAAGGGAGGGAGGGAGGAAGGAAGGAAGGAGGAAAGAAGGAAGGAAGGAAAGGGGGAGAGAGGGAGGGAGGGAGAGAGAGAAGAAGGAAAAGGAAGGTATAGAAGAGAGGCAGAAAGAAAAAGGAAAGAAGGAAAAAAGGAAGGAAGGAAGGAAGGGAGGGAGGAAGGAAGGAAGGAGGAAAGAAGGAAGGAAGGAAAGGGGGAGGGAGGGAGGAAGGGAGGGAGGGAGGGAGGGAGAGAGAGAAGAAGGAAAAGGAAGGTATAGAAGAGAGGCAGAAAGAAAAAGGAAAGAAGGAAAAAAGAAAGGAAGGAAAGAAGGAAGGAAGGAAGGAAGGAAGGAAGGAAGGAAGGAAGGAAGGAAGGAAGGAAGGAAGGAAGGAAGGAGAAAGAGAGAAAGAGAGAAAGAAAGAAAGAGAGAGAAAGAAAGAAAGAAAGAAAGAAAGAAAGAAAGAAAGAAAGAAAGAAAGAAAGAAAGAAAGAAAGAAAGAAAGGGGAGAGGAGGGAGGGGAGGAAAGGGGAGGGAAGAAAATGAGATGAGTTAGGTAGTGGTGTGGAGAAGGAAAGTAAAGAGTTTGCTTATCTGTGTATACATTTTTGACCCTAATATTCAACTCTATAACCTTTGTTACCTGACTTCCAAATAATAATCAGAATATCAAGACAAAACTTTCTTCCCTTTCCCACTATATTACGTTAGACATTTCCCTACTTAGCAAAAGTAGAAGAGTTTGTTAATTCCCCAAGTAATTGATAGTAATGAATTTGTTTGCTGAGTGAGGTGGTTTGTTGATGACAGTTATATCTGATCTGCTCTCTGTGCTTTTAAGTACAGAATTTGTGCTTAGCTTGTTGAGTTAATAAAACCTATAAAGTGGTTTCAAAAAAGAATATGCACTCAAATCTGATTCTTGGCAAAAGGAGTTACCTCCTTATGGGGAGTGTGTGTATGTCTCTGAGTCATCACTGAATGTAAAAGAAATGGATAATATCTACTTCCTACTGGTTTGTTGAAATGGAGAGCTCTGTGGTAGGAGGGCCATAGGTCCTAAAATGGTTTTAGATTCTGGGTGGACCTTTGGCCTGGCCCAGTTCCAGAGGTCTTGGGCCAGAGAACATTAAGATCTACAAAGACCTTATGCTGGATTTGGGTGAAAATGATAGGATTCCTCTGTCTGGTTTTGTGAGGTCAACCGAATTCTTTGGTCACCTTTGTATGCCAATTCCTCTCATGTTGACACTGAAAATGATGGCTGTTTTTTTTCCCCAAGAAATATAGTGGGGGGTGCTGGGAACAGCATTGGTACCCCTAGCAGCCTCCTCAGAGAAGTTACTGCTTACAAAAATTTTTGTCACCAATGTTAGGGAGGTAATTAAAATGAACTAATTATTTCCCAAAATATTTATGTATTGAAAGTAATTCCAACTGATTGCCTTTAATAGCATTTTATTCTGTTTCCGTCGACAGCAGTGTGAGCGTGCTTCCTGTGGCTTTCTGGAGTTCTAGGCCAGCCCACCCACTGTGGTAATGACCCCCGAGCATGTGTGCCCCTTTTTGAGTACAAGGTGGAAGAGTACCTAATCAATGGCAGGGCCAAACCTCTCACCCAGAAGTATTCCCTTCGCTGCTTTCTCTACCACCTGGAGCCATTTGTCAACCGCTCTGGGAGAGCCCCATCCTGCTATCACAGCCATGTGGCCTCCCCACCAAGCCCTCGTCAGTCAGGGGCTGCTTCCTCTATGCCACAGCCTGGAAGAATCAGTGGCCTGATTAAGGCAGGCACACAGACAGCCAGTTTGCCAAACCCAAAGATTTTATTGAAAATAATAGTGTTTGTGGCAGTATTGTCTCTTGAAGTTGCATGTAAACACATCGTTCCTGCAGCACAGGCAGCAGGCTCCTGGCAGTCCAGACCCTTGGGAAGAGGCAAGAAAAATTATAGGGAAGGAGAGGCCGGAAGAGTGAGCTGGCAAGATTATGTAGCGGTTTGAGGAGGATGAGGAGACAGTGAGGAGGCCTGCTGTGTCGGAAAGGTGGAGGGAAGTCCCTGGGATATGCTCTGTCAGGAGACCCATTTCCTTGACCTGGTGTGACTCTAAATGGCTGTGTGACTTTGGGCAAACCCTGAGCTCTCTAAATCTCAATTTCATCTGCCTTTTGGGTAGTTGAATGAATCTTTAAGTTTTCTTCCTATTATGACATTCTTGAATTTAGGAGAAAAGTAAAAGTAGGATGTTGTTCTGATTAATGATAAGATGACATGAGAAATAGATAAACTCGAGAAAAAAATTACAGTGTAGCTTCCTTCCCAAATATTGGGAGATGAAGTGAGCCTATTTCCCCTGCGGTGTGGCATTCCTTTCACTGCGGGCTGCAGGTGAGGTCTCTTTCTTCCTCCAGCACTGAGCAGGTAGTCCGTCTACGGCTCAGTCCACTGGTCACCACTGTGGAGCTTGCCTTATGCTAAAGCCCTACATCAACTTCATAAATGGGCCGGCAGTAAAGGCCAGACCAAAGTATGTCCCACAATGAGAGATGGTATAGCAGATGAGGAGGCAGGCCCTAGACTGCCACTTCACCAAATATTTTCTTTTTGAAGTTCAAGAGCACTCAGATGTGAACCAAGTCCTTTGGTGAAGGAGAAAGCGAGGCCAACAGTCTGAGGTTATTTGGATGTATGCCTCTTTGTCTCCCATGCACTGCCCTGGCCCTGTGCCCGGAGTCGATGCTTTCTGCAGGTATCTGCATTTGCCTGTTGCCAGTGATGGATGGAGGTACATATTGTCTTCCCCGTTTCTTCTTTGTGAAAATCTGCATGTTTATTTCTCCAATTAGAATGCCTGGCCTTCTCCATCAGTGCACAGTTCTCCCTCGGTGTCTGTGAGAGATTGCTGCCAAGACCCCCCACGGATACCAAAACCCACAGATGCTCGAGTCCCTTCTATAAAATGGTGCCATACTTGCTTGTAAACTACCACTATCCCCTTATCTGCTTTAAATCATCTCTAGGTTGCTTATAATCCTTTACACAATGTAAATGCTATGTAAATAGTTGTTATACTCTATTGTTTAGGAAATAATAACAGGAAAAGAAATCTGTACATACATGTTTAGAACAGATGCAACCATCATAGGGCATGTCAGCAACAATGAGACCTTTCTTTCCTCTTTTTTTTTTTGATCTGCAGTTGGTTGAATCCGCAGAGGTGGAACCTGCAGAACTGGGTAGATTGTACTTGGATTTCCCTAATTTCTCGCAGGCTCCTTCTTACCCTTCACAGGCAGGCATGTTATTTCATACAGCTCCCAGCATGGCTGTCTGTTCAATGCAGCTGCCCAGGCCTTTGGAAATTAAGTCGTGCATTCCTGAAACCTACCAGATTCCAGTCTGCCAATCCCACCTCTTGGCACCTATTATAAACAGTCTTGGTGACCTCGAGCAGCATTAGGTACAAGCCAGGAGCTGGTCCATCCCTTGAGACTGCCAGGACCACTGTTGATAGCCAAGCTGAGGGCAGGTCATCTGGGAAGGCTGTGCGGGTGGAACTGGGATGGAGTTGAGCTGTAATCTTAGATTCTCAGAAAGGATCCGAGGTGATTTTTTAAGTCCATGGGTTGCAGACAGTTTTTAACTATGGGCACCTTTATACAAAGAGACTCTCCTGGCAGCCCCAGCACCCAAAGCAGAGAAATAGCCTACCTGGTGAGAGCAGGTTTACCCAGAGCCTGGTGTGCTCAGCATTCTCGGAAGCCTATGAACCTCCTTTGTGCCCTGGCCACATCTCAATGCTATTGATCTAAGCTAATAAACTTTTCTTCAGATGAGGGTCATTAGGACAGAGCTTTAGTAACTCATTTATTCCTATATTGCTTGGTTTTATAATTCTAAGGATGTTGTTACGTTCTGTGTTATTAAACATGAACAAAACAACTCCAAATTGCTTATCTAAAGTCACGCATCAGATGAGCAACAGTACAGAAACCAGCATTGTGGCACCTGCCTTTTCAGCCAGTATTTCTTCTTTAACCCACATTCTGGGCCAGCAGCCTCATGATCATGGGAACACGTTAGAAAGGCAAAGTCTCAGACCCAGTTCCAGACCTACCAAATCTGAAGCTACAGAAATGGAGCACAGAATTCTTTGTTTTGACAAGGCCTCCAATTGATTCTGATTCATGCTGATGCTTAAGAACCACTATGTGGTTAAACTATGATGATCGTTGGATTTTCCTAGTAATTTTTAATGTGCTTAATGTTTTATGTGTTAGGTGTGAGTATTTTTCCTCTTAGTATTGTTACGTGTTCATTTTGGTAGTGGGTGCAGGAAGTGACAGCAAAGATTTAAAATATACAGAATGCCCCACCTCTGTTACTTTGAGATTAAGATTTCCAGATTGAGCAAATAGAAAACCAAAAATACCCAGTTCAGTTTCTTGTTCAGATAAACCATAAAACTATTTTGGTATAAGTATGTATACTTTAACAAAAAGTTGTTTGTTTTTTATTTCAAGTTTGCATTTAATTGCACACCTTGCATTTTATCTAACATGCATATTTAAGGCAGATCATGAATTAGAAAAATTTCTTTTCATCAGTCTTTTTCTCCTCCCTTCTATGCACCCAAAGACAGACACAGATCTTAGTACTTCCTGTGCACTCGTGTCCCAAATTCCTTTCTATATTGTAGGCAAGCTGAGAGAGAAAGGAAGTTAAGTGTACAAAATGGTAAAGGAACTAACCTTCAAGCTCATTATTTTTACTATCATTATTTTACTTGCACATTCGCTACATTGTAGAAACTGCTGAGTAAGAGGCCAAGAAGACCTTTGTGAAATCACGTGGTTGCCTCTCCCTGCCTTCTCTCCCATCCCAGCAGACTTCAGAGTCCTGCCTGCCACCTCCAGTGTTCACTGATGGACTCACTACGCTGGCAAACAAGATGTTCCTGGCCACAGCTAGGCTGCACCAGCAAAACCACGTCCATATTTATAAGACTCAGAGTCAGACTCAGCAAACAGACTTAGCTTCTACTGTGTGTGTAGGGGGGGGCAGGAATAGGGAGCACTAGGGGAGGAGGGAAAGGTACCATTATTCTCACCACAACGTTTTCTGAATGAACTTGAATTTTCAGTAGAACTTGATTTGAAAATCAAAAGAAAGCTATCTAGAGTCTTGTTTTTAACATGCTGTTTTATTTAACAGAGCTTCACTTGGAGAGTTGATTGGGAAAGTGGGAGGAATGAGAAATACAAATGGAAAAAAATGTATTTTCTCACATTCTTTGGTTTCCTTTGGTGGTGGAAAGACAGGTCTGAGAGTCAGTAGACCCATTTTCTAGACTCAATTCTATTTTAATATTGTAATGTGACTTGAAGTTAGTCACAGAACCTTTCTTATTCTTAACCTCATTTGTAGAGTAAAAGTACTTATGAAATTAGATAATTTCTAGTTTGGTGACTAACAAACTCTATCTAAATTTTCATAAAATCTGATACATTATTTTTCAGATTACTGTTTATCTGAATGGCAGTATAAACCCATTGCTTTCCTGGCAAACTGATGAAAGGCAAGATGTCAACTGATCAAACACTTCTTTTTTCACCCGTAGAATTGTGCATTAAACACAAGGAAGGAGAAAAGGCATCTGATAATTCACACACACACCCCTTTACCTTCTTCAGTGATCATTACAAAGCGCACTCAAATTGTAGGTTCAGGGCAAGCTTTAATTTAAAAAACTATATAATTTTGGGCTAAGGATTCCTTTGATCTGAGCAGAATAGCCTACCCTTGGTAGGGAAAGATTTTCTGCACCTGGAAAGAGCTAAATGTTACTTGATATGGAGGAACTTGTTGTTTGATATTTGTGAAAACTAGAGAGAGAAGTTCATTGGTCTAGAGAAAATTTGGAAGTAGTGTGCATCAGTTAAACACTTAATCACTGAAGGGGAAAGAGTTCTGATATAAAGAGCTCTGTAGGGGATTGGAGCAGGTATATTTATATTCTCTGGTGTGGCTGGATGGGATCGAAGCTGGTGGGTTGAGCTCCTGCCAGCTGCCACCAGCTGTGCCCATTGTCGTGTGCACATCACCCCTGGGGAAGACCTGCACTGCAGGAACAGGCACTATGCTTGGCTCTGATTGCCTAGCTGGGTCCCTGCTGTGGGCAGCGTATGAACAAAACACTCTGATATCACAGTAACCCAGGTCCCCAAGTTCTAGCTCATGCATGATCAGATCACAGTTCATTTCTTGATTCATTCTGGGGCTCTTTTACTGTAAGAGAAAGGTCCAGCAATTATTTCTGACCTGGGTGGATATTGGGTTGTTGTGAACACAGTTTAACTCTCTGTTAAGGAGCATTTGGGCTACTGTTCCAAGCTAATAGTTTTTATTAAGGAGGAAAACAGCAAGCTCATTATCTTATTTGAGGTGTTTCTTTTGACAACTGAAATGAGAGTTGTAAAAGTTATCAAGGAAAGGAAAGAATGAAGGAATCTAAAGCAATCATAGCTCCTCAAAATTCATCTGAATTATTCCTTTTCCTATAAGAAGATGAAACCTAATCCTCCCCACAAGAAGGAGGTAAGTCAGTGGCTTCCTTGCCCTTGACCCATCACATACACAGTTAGCAAGTTGTGTTTTATTTCTCACCTAAAACTCCCCCTTGGCAGTGCAAGTCTTTTGGAAAACAAACAGTCCATGATGGAAAATGTCCTAAGCTTTTGGCAGCGTCGTGATAGGTTTGGTTATAGGTTTCATTTGCTCTTTTAATGGGATTTTCTCTGAGTTATTGGCAGTCAGTGGGGTTGAGACAACTGGCTGAACAGGAGGCTTCATAGGATCATAGAATTTTAGAGCTGGAAGGAACACTTGGTTTTGCCTTCCAGACAGCAATCATGTTGTCTTGGGTTCAGCTTGGAGCTAGTGAGGCAGAGCTGATTTTATCCAGTCTTGTTTTTTTTTTTTTTTTTTTTTTTGGTTTTTTTTTGCCACACGACTAGACTGATGGAGACCTTTAAATGTCAACAAAGCAATTTTGAATGGAATTCAGAACTCACTAAGAAACTAGCATCAGAGCTGTGTTGTTGGAGGAATCAGGACAGGATGCCTTGTGTTCCCAGGGAAGCTTCGGCCGGGGCCGGCCCACTGCATAAAGCGGTATCAGCACCTTGGAGAGCGCCTACGTGACGCAATGCAGGCTAGCGGCTAGCAGCCCACACACCGCTCTCACCGTATCAGCAGAGGTCAGACCCACCTCAAGATATCCTAGTCACCTTTGTTTCCTATCGCTCACTACCAAGGGAATTGGTAACAGTCCTTTCAAAGAATCAGCGTAGGTAGAGAAGAAGGAACAAACATCTCTCTCTATCTGAGCTCGCCCACAGACTGCAAATGTGGGGGGTGGGGTGGGTGAGGGACCAAGGCTGGCACAGGAATGTGGCAGACCATGCCCATCCACTCCAAAGCCTGCCCATCCACTCTTAGGAAAGATGTGATTATGTTTCTGTCGGTCTCCTGTGCTTGCACCCTGGCTCCTGGGGAGGTGAGGAGCAACACAACCAACAGGTTGTCCTGAGTAGTCTGTTGATTCTGTATTAAATTGCAAGAAAGGAAAATAAATTACCAAGGTTTTTTCTGCCCCTCTGTTGATATTTGTGTGTACACATGTGGACAAAGTCTAAAATTGAGGAGGGTCTGTGCCCCACATTGACTCTTCCGTGAATTGAAATCAGGGTATGCTTTAGAAACTCCAGAAGTTTAGATTTTATACTTTTATTGCCAAATCAACAAAGGCAGTCACCCGGGCACACACTAGATAGCACACAGAGACCCCAGGTCAAGATGAGTCAAGCATCTCCTTTGGGTTAGCTTTCATAGACCAATCTGTCCTTTCATTCATCCACCCATACATCAACCATCCATTCATTTATCCAACAGGTGGCTTAGCCTACCATGTTCTCACTGAACAATAATGAAAACAACAGAACAGACCTGGGCTTGGTCCTTACCATAATCTTGTGGTCTAGTCCTGAAAAGAACTGCTGAGTTGCTGGCAAACTATTTGTCTGATTTTATTATATACATGTTACAAATCTGTAATTACATGCAAGTAAATGAATCTATAAGTGAAATTTGTGATAAGTACCATGACAGTGTACAAAGTGGGGGATCAGTGTGTGGGGATTTCCATAGATAGAATGACCCAGAGAAGGGCTCTTGCAGGAGTGACATTTAAGCTGAAACCTGAAGGATGAGAAGAGACCAACGGTGAATAGAAAAGATCAAGACCATTTCAAGCAGAGGCAGGAGCATGAGAGAAGGCTGTGAGGTGGGAAATAACTCAGCACGTTTTAAGGGACTGAAAGAAGCAAGTGTGGCTGAACTGGGTAGGCAAGGGAGAGAGTGGAGCCAAATAAAAGGGAAGGAGATGGAGGCCAGATCATGCAGGTGTTTGAAGGCCATAAAAAGAAGTTGATTTTTTATTTTACATGCCATGGTAAGACATTGGAGGGAGGAATAGGGATAAAAGGACTCTTTTAGTTTCTGTGTGTGGATAAAATTGGAGGAGGGCAATAGCAGGCATTGGGAGACTATCACAATAACCTGGGAAAAAGATGCCAATGAATTTCACAAGAGAGAATGTGGGTCAGGACTGATGGCATGCCACTCTTGGGGAAGTAAGGCTGTGACATCTGTGTCCAGGAATCTTATCACGGAAGTCTTCATCAGACTTCTCCTTCTCTTGGCTGTTGTGGGCAGGTGATCAGAATCCAGGCACAGTGTCCCTCCCTCACTTAACAATTGACCACTGGAATTTTATCAATGATAGGGCAGTAGGCTGAATAATGGCCCCTAAATGATGTCTTTGTCCTACTCCCTGGAACCTGTGACTTTGTTACCTTACATGGTACAAGTGACTTTGCTGAAGTGATTAGGTTAAGGATTAGAGATGGAGATATTATCCTGAATAATTCAGATGAGTTGTTGTAATGACAAGTGTCTTGTTAAGAGGGAGGCAAGAAGATCAAAATCAGTAGCAGGAGCTATGACAATGGCAACAAGAGGTTGGAGAGATACATTGAAGAACTACCAGCCAAGGCAGGTGGCAGCCTCTAGAAGGTAGGTGAGCTGGATCTAGAAGCTGAGAAAAGCAAAGGGTTCTTTTCTGGAGTTCACAGAAAGAACCAACCCTGTTGACACCTTGACCTGTGTCAAATTCTGACCTATAGAACTATAAGATGCATTTATGTGGTTGTAAGCCAGGAAGTTTGTGAGGATTTATGAGAAACTAATACAGAAGGAACCAATGACTCCATGCTGGTCTTCCTGTTTCAGACCCACTGGACTGAGACTGGCCTCCCATTATAACACATCTAAAATGGGCTTCCCTTAACAACAGTCAAACAAGGACATGCAGGCCTTGGGCTTCAGAGATTAAATAGCTTCAGGAGACAAAACCCCAAAAATCAAATGAAGAATGTATTTATTTTATTTTTCTATTTTATACAAGTCAATTTTAATAAATATAGAGAACAATGGGAAGAGCTAACATTAGTGTTTGTTGGCAAATGCCTGATCTAGTTGTCTTACATGATTTAAAGCTTTCTCTATTCAACTCACAGCCATGCTCTTGAGTATCCCTGGCCCCACGACTACCACCACCACAAAACCCAGTCGCTGACATTGTGCCCTCAACCCTACCTTCAGGCTCTCTCTATCCCAAACCAATTGGAGTATGTCTACCCTTCAGACTGTGGAGCAGAGCACACTAATCCCTGTGGGGTGCGAGATGGGCTTGAAGCCTGAAGAAGACTCCACTAGAAGAGGGTATACCAATTTGTTTACTGAGGAATCAAGCCTCGCCCTGAAATAAACATGTAGTTCTGACAGCAGCTCTACCTCCACTGGCCTCCACCGCACTAGTCTGCATTTGCCCTAAAGCCAAACAGCATGGCTAGCCCATAAGCTTCCTGCTCTAATGGACCAAAGGACCTTGGTTAATATTTTTTCTGTGAAAGTGACAGGGCTCACCAGTAGAGGAAAGGACAAAGACATCTAAGAAAGACTTAGAATGCTGCCCCGCTCGGTGGCCCTTCCCTTGCCAAGGCTGCCAACATGCCATCCTGCCTGGAGGAGAGAAAAGGGATGGGGCAGGGCCGAAGGCTCTTCCAGATCCTTTGACCTTTTCCCCACAGAGATTCTCTTTGAAACCAAGACTAATGATCTGGTAGCTCTCCAGACAGGCTTCCCAGAACAGGGGCTCCATTAGGCTCAGTTAGAGGGAGTTACTGCAGATGCATTTCCAAGCAACTTTCTAAAGGGCTCAAGGCAAAGCTGTGGGGTGGTGGGGTGTACATAAGTCTTTATTTAGGCTCTTTCTTTTCCAGGACTGTCATTTTTAACCTGCCTGGTTCAGGCTTCCCATACTTTAGCGCAAATTTAAATAGAGCAATTGCTGACTAACCTACATATTTTTATGAAGAATGTTGCACCTTAGTTCTGGAGAGAAGCATATTTAGCATTGTGGTTATTTGGGGTTAGCTATTTTCTTCCTTTTATGAAAGGAAAATACGTAAGGAGTCTCCTTTTCTTCCTACCTTTGTTATGGTGACTGCCTTGCTAATAAGGTTGCATCTATAAATACACTTTACTTTAATACTTACTGAGGAATTTAAATATTTTCTGCAGATATTAGGTATTCCTGAGTACTATGAGCAAGGCAGTGGTCAGGTGCATCAGCTGTCGAAGAATCAGTGGATTGAATAACCCAGAGAGTTCTCCTGTTCAGATCTAAGCCCCACATTTTGGCCACGTGAAATAAACTTTGTGTAGGTATTCTGCTTTGTCCTGATGGAGGAAGAAAAAAACTGGGGTTCATCTTAACAGAGCAGAGGAAAGCTTATGATTCTGATGGGCTGTTCAGAGGGATAGCAGTGACATCTGATAGATGTCACATCTGAATATTTCTTACCAATACTTCAGAAATTGATATGTGCCCAGCTCTAATTTGCCACCTTTCTTCTGCCAGACTATCCATCTAGACACCTGTTACCTGCACCTGAATGTGTCTCTCCTCCCTGTATAGTTTTCCTGTCCAGTATGGCTAAGGAAGGTGACAAATGGCCTGTTCTGCTGGCATGTTCATTGCCTTGTTCCCTTCCATTGAGCCCTCCCATGGCACTTTTCTGTTCCTCTGGCCTTAATACAGGATTCCAACCATGAACTTGTGCGGGTGGCTACGCTCCAGAATTGACACTCTTGTTTGGAACCTCTGGATTTTCATACTTGTGTCCTATTGGCCAGTGAGATGCCCAAAGAGAGAGGATAAAATATGTACAAATGTGTCCAGGCAGCCATAACAAAGGACCACAGACTGGGGTGCTGAAAAAACAGAAATTTATTTTGTCAGTTCAGAAATTTAGAAATCTAAAATCAAAGTGTCAGTAAATTTGGTTTCTCCTGAGGCCTCTGTCCTTGGTCTGAGGTTGGCCACCTTCTCCCTCATCCTCAAATGGTCTTCCCTCTGTGTGTGCACCCCCATGCCTCTCTGTGTGCCCAAATCCCCTCTTCTTAAGGAAACAAGCAGGTTGCAGTGGAGCCCACCCATAACTTTGTTTTACCTTAATTGCCCCTGTAAAGAGCCTACCTACAAATATTCTGAGGTCATATTCTGAGGTACTGGGAGCTAGGACTTCAACACATAAATTTTGGAGAGATACAACAGCCTGCTACCTATAGACACGAGAAGGGGGACAATAATAGTAACTCCTAAAACACAGTGAGGGCTTACAGGACGCCATGCAACTATTTCAAGCCCTCAAACATATTTTATTCAAACGTCACAAAATCTTTCCAAAGTAGGTCTCATAAAAAATTTTATTACTGTCTGAGGCATAAAGAGCCTAAGTAACTTGCCATAGACACTCAGCTGGGAAATTGTAGATATAAGACTTGAACCCAGGAAATTTAGTTCTAAATCTGTACTCTTAATCTCTCTGCTCTACTAATTCTATGAATAATGATCACATTTATTGAGAATTTATATGTTCATGCATAATCCTAAAAGCTTCAAGAACTTTATTTAATCACTACCACAGCCCCTCATGAGTGTTACAAAAATCACTGTCTTATATAAGAAGAAAAATAGACGGCAAGATTAATGAAGTCACCCAAAGTGACAAAGCTAGTGGATACTAGAGTTGGGCTCTGAATGCCAGTTTGACTTTCCAGAGCAGAGTCCTCAACCACCATGCAGTGCTTCAGGAAACCACAAAGCATCTGGGAAGGTAAACAGCAGTCGCGATTCTGCTAGCTTGGCTCTCTCTGTAAGAGTCACTTAGAGCCATTACCTTAATGTTTTTATGCCTTGGTTTCCCCGTAGGGAAAATAGAATTAAACTGATCAAAAGTGAACAGAGGAGCAAACATGTTTTCTCATTTGAAATGCTGGAGAAAGGATAGTTTGTTCAGTATCAACACATTTTCAGTTTCGCTTTGGGAAGAAGCAGTTTGCATGGGCTTTAAAGTTACAGGCTATAACCACTGGACTTGGGTGCTTGGAAATCAGTGGTAGATGAGAAATGGCTGTCAAATACCCGAGTCTTTAAAAAAAATGTTTGATTAGACACACTTTAAATAGAAAACTTTAAGCTCTGAAACCTACCTGGTGACACATTTCTCCGGTAATCTCAGACTCCTAAATGTTACTGTCTCTTCTAAAGTCAATCAGCCAATATTCCCACCTCCATATCACATAAACCTTGAACCATTTTAGATACTAGTCAGGGTAAGAAATCTCACCAGAACCCTCTTCTCTTCCCCTGCCCTTCAAAGGAACATATTCCAGTATAAATTCAGAAGACAGCACATAAGAAGTCACTGCAGATGGCCAATTTTATTCCTTCCTTCTATACTTTAAATCTACTTATTTGATGCATTTTACATGTGAAATTTATTTCTCCTAAATTTTAAGTAGTTGTTGAATATCGAACAACTTGTCAGCTGAAGATTGGAGGCCATATCTCATTGTTCCTGTTGCTGCTTGGTAATAGTGAAAGAGGTAGTCTTCAATCAGCCAACAGTCAATAACAAGATCTACATTTGCTGAGCATTTATTGTGTGCCAGGTTTTGTCCCTGGTGCACTACATCTTTGCTACACAAACAGTGGTGCCGAGACCAGCAATGTTTTTGGTACTTGAAAGATTTTTAAACATGCAATCACTCAGGCCCCATCCAGACCTCCCTTCCTTTAATCAGACCTGCATTTGTACTATATCCTTAAGTGGCTCGTATGCACATTATAGCTTGAGAGGTCCTGCTTGGACCACTTCATTTATTCCTTACAGTAATTCTAGGAGCTAGAACTTACTGCCTGGTTTTTAAAAATTTGAAAACTGAGGCTCAGGAAAATTAAACAAGTTTGTCCTCTTTACTAAATAGGTGTCAGATCAGGGATATAATTTCTTTATCTCCATCTCCATGTTCCATGCATGTTCTGTTCTGTTATAATGAGTTAGAGGAGAATCCACTTAGAGTAAAGATTCAGTTCCAAAGATAGCCACTTCCTTAAATGTTGAAACTTGCTGGGATAAAGCTGACATGGTTAAATACATTTAAAGGTCCTGGGGTTGGTAAAATCTCTGTAAGTGCATCCCGTCTGTTTATTCGTGGAGAGACCCCACTGTGTTGCTGGGCCTCTTCTGGTACCTGACAGCATGGCAGGTTCTTCTGGGGTACAAAGACTAACAGGGTTCAGTGCCTGCTGCAGAGAGAAAAATCATTTTATTTCTACTCTTCTAAATAGTTCTGCCTGGCCTAATAATCAAATTAACCTGAGACAGATTAACAGAAAAAAATAAATAAAACCAATTGTATTCCTGCCTGACATGTGGTGGCGCAGTGGATAAAGCGTCAAGCGTCAACCTGGAATGTTGAGGTCGCCGGTTCAAACCTCTGACTTTCCTGGTCAAGGCCATGGGAGTTGATGCTTCCTGCTCCTCCCCCCGCTCCTCTCTCTCTCTCTCTCTCTCTCTCTCTCTCTCTCTCCTCTCTAAAATGAATTTTAAAAAACCAAACAATTGCATTCCGTATGTACATATGCAGGTTTTCTAAGAATAGGAGACCCAAGGACAAATCAAGCAGTTGAGGCTTATATGTCATTCTGGACCAAGGAAAGGGAGTCAGGGGTCTGGGACTTCAAAGGAAAAGTGGGTAATTCACAAGTAGGTGAGAAAGAGCAAGTGTAGTGTAAACAAATTCTTGTTGAGCTGTCCAGAAACAATGGGCCACAGAAAGGAGTAGAATAAATAAATGGAGTCTGCTTTGTTTCTCTTTGCTACACTAAAATCACATTATAATGCTAAGGTGATAGCTCCCTTCCTTTAAGTAGGTTTTTTTGTTTGCATTCCTTTAGGCAGGTAAGAGGGAGGCAAAAGACTCTTTTTGAGTCACTGGGTTTTTTTTTTTTAATAATAACCAGCTTAAAATAACACACCAAAGGCATATTTTGGGGTGGCAAACTGCTTCCCCTCACTGCCTAGGAGGAATGTTTGATGCTGAGCCATTTGCAAGTGCAAGCTGCTCAGAGACTATGAGTGCCTCCTGATAGTGACTCAGAATCCCCCCAAATGGCAGGCTGTGTGGAGGTCAGCAGGGGCCACTTCCCTCCAGGTGACTGAGTATTTTGTTCCTTCTACATTGCTGGTCAGGAGGTAGCCCCTTCCCACCTCCCATCTAGGAAGGGCTTTGTAGAGAGCCGCTGGGAGTTCCTACAGGGAAATCAGCAGTCAGGTTCCGTTCTGCATTCCCAGCTTGGGACTTTCCCACCTTCCTGAGACTCCTCTAGGACGGGGCTAGGTGCGGTGTCCACCGGGCCACTGGGCCCTGCCCACTGACTCCTACTTTATACCCAGAGTGGAGACTGAGCTTAAAAATCTGCCATGCAAATAAACCCTAATGGCTTTCCTCCTGCATTTACATTATTAAAAGTCCCTTTGACTGGCGTTATGATGATAAATGTAAAATGCTCTGCACCATTACATCGAGCACTAACGCAGAGTAGAAAGAATTTCTTCTTCTTCTTCCTTTTTTTTTTTTTTTTTTTGTAAAAAGGGAAAAAGAAAAAAGAGTAGATGAGGAAGCAATTGGCTCCTGGTATCCTGCTTGGCTATTTGTATGCAGGCCTGGGTGGAGGCGGCCCAGAGGGCGGGGCCAATGGGGCCAGCTGCATGGGGCCAGTCCTTGCCTCTGCTGGCCTTTTCTACATTGCAAAGGTTTGCCAGCCTGTATTTTTGATTTCTCAAGGATTCATGAACCACTTAGATCCATTTGACAGGCAGGCAAGCTGAGGTACGCAATTTCCTCCAATCATTACAGATAAAAGCCTTGAAATATTTAACTGGCCCATGGACCAGCACACTTATTGCAAACAGAGCATGCTGATAATTTCCTGTCTAGTATGCAATAGCTTAGTTTTATTTTGTAGCTTCTTATTCCTTGCAAGTTTATTCTCAATGTGAGTGTACTTTGTTATTAACATCACTCGGCTAAGAGGAATAAGTTCTTAATTGAAGGTCTCATTTTCTCCCCTGTCCTTGGACCTTGGGGAAGCCTTCCTGGAATCTGCTTTTCTCATTTTGCAGTGAAGATACCTGATACTTGCCTCTTGGGGGTTGTTTGTTTGTTTTTTATTTTTTATTTTGTTTGAGAGGGGTGAGTTGAGAAATAACTTAAATGAAATAACATATATGCATGGTTTTGCATAATGTAAGGATATAGTTTTCAAATAACTTCCCATTGTTTTTTTTTTTTTCTGAGAGTACAGACCATTGTGTCTAAAAAAGTCCAGGGTCAGTGTCTTAATCAAAAATAACCTTTTGATGTTAAGGCCAAGAGACAATAAAGTAAATATTCAACATTCAAAACCCTACAACATGACAAAGAGAACTTAGAATCTGGGTGCATCGGAAGCTCTGAAGCCAGGTGGGACCCTGGCTTCCCTCCAAAGCCACTGGCCCAGCCTGATAATAAGACAAAGCTGAGTGTGTCTGTCACTCTCTGTGGCAAGGACAGTATTGGCTTTATGTAGTCTTTCTTGTGCTTCCGAGGAAAAAGTGCAAATTGGGCTACTTATAGAGATGTCAAGCCTGGTTTCATTGGGTTGTTTAGTCAGAAAGCTAAGAAGGAGATGGCTGGGATCCATAAGGGTCTAGATGTAATCAGTTAGGAGTGGTGGGCACAAAGAGTCTTGGGGTAGAAACTATACTTTGATGGTTTATATTGATGACTTAAAGAGTCTTTCAGGAAGTTCTTGGAAGGAACGGTGCAATTGTATATAACTGTTATCTTCTTGAGTGAGTCTTGGGACTAGTGAAGCTATGCTAAGAAGACAGTGTAAGACAGAAGATAGTGAGGTCTGCAGAAAATTTGGGTCCTCAGGCGGGACCCTGTCGAGGTTGATCATAGTCTCTGGTGATCGATGGCTTTTACTGCTGGTAGGTGACAAGTGTCGCCCTCTGGAAAGCAGTCACTGGAGGTCTGGTGAGTCCTGCAGCCATACTGCTCTCCCTCCTTATCCCCAGAACGGTCCTATTTGCCAAGAGGGCAGCTTTTCATTCGGATCCTTCTTAAACTTCCTGAAGACTTTTAGTGGCCATAATGTTGGTGTCAGAATGAAGCCTGGGAACTGAGTGTTCTTGATTTCATGTCATATACTTTCTTGTTGGTCCTATGAGTACAGAGGGCAGACACTCTGTCCTAGGCAGGTGGTGGGAAGGGTGGTGGCAGAGTGCTGGAGGGTCACTGGAAGTAAACATGTCTCCATGATGATGTGACCCTACTTTGGCTTTTTATCTTGAAGTAACCCAGTATGCAGGGGCCGAGTTTCTCTGCTCTGAGCGTCTGTGGAGTCATATTGAGCAACTGTGAATGAAAAAACAATTAAATTTGCTAAAGGTCTGCGAAATCAGATCTAATCTCTTTGGGGACTTGGAAAAAACAAGCAAACAAAAGAGCTGAGTTATCGATTGCTGCGTTTCAGCAGCTCTTAATCTGAAATGAAATCAGCCTGGACGGGGGCCCAAAGGCCAGAGACCCTAATATCCATTCTCCCCTGTCAGAAGGCCCACCTGTCAGAACTAGAGATCCTTGCTCAACAACTACATTAGTAGGCAGGTGGAGGGTTGCAGAGAGCTGTGGCCATCGGGCTTTCTTGGGGCACAAAAGGCAAAGAAAGAACTAGACTATTTTCTTAAGTGTGAAACAGTGGAGCAAATTGAGTTCACAGGGTCAGCATCACTCTTCCTCGCCATATCGACAGCAGCCCCTAATCTGGCCGCCGGCTCCTGCCTCCATCCTGAGATTTCCCTTTCATGAGGTGCTGTCACTCTATTATCTTCCCCCGAGTTGGTCTTTACCCCTTTGACCTGCAGAGGTGGAGGGGGAGGAAAGCAGCAGGTATAGGGGTCTGGGGCTTGCCAGGGGTGGAGAAAGATTTTGACCTTGAATAAACTAGATCTGGAGCTTTTCCTGAGTTCAGGTTGTGCCTGGGGTGAAATAGGAGGGGGCAGGAGTCTTGCTGTGAATGGCCAGTGCTGACACAGAAAACTCACACCTGAGAGGTCAAGGTGTCTAATCTGGGTTTCTGTTTCTTGTGGCTTTAAAAATTTTTTTTCTTTTTTTGTAATTGTGAAAAAAGATCATTTTGTACTCCCTGAGGCAAACCAAATGAAGGTCTGGAATAAAAAATGTGACTCAGTGATTACCCTGAAACATCTAGCAAGCAAGTCAGAATGTCTCAGAAGTGACAGCTTCTGTTTGTCTTCTCAGACCAAGGACATGAAGAGGTAAATGACTGATACCTGTTTGCTAGTGAGACCCCTTTGTCTTAGTTCATCTGGACTGCTGTAACAGAGAAGGTAAACTGAGTGGCTTGTAAACAACAGAAATGTATTTCTTACATTTTGCAGGCTGGAAGTCTGCGATCAAGGTGACAGCAGATTTGGTGTCAGGTGAGGGCCGCTGCCTGGTTCATAGATGGCTGTCATCTTAGTGTGTTCTCAAAGGATAGAAGGGGCAAGAGAGCTCTTTGGGGTTTCTTTTTAAAAATAACGGCACTAATCCCATTCATGTGGGTTCCACCACTGTGACTTAATCACCTCAAGTATAGTCACCTAGGGGGTTAGGTTCCGACATATGAATTTGGGGAGGATACAAACAACTAATCTTTAAAATTTTTTAACTGTGGTCTCCAGAAAACCACAAAGGGATTGAACTCCCAGCACAGGTGAATATGAAAATCATTACTTCGACAGTTTACAATTATTAATTCACCATGAATAGGATTGGACCTCACCTCCATGAGCCCTGGCCCTTCCTGTTCTGCCCACACACCCTGTCCACTCTGCTTCATAGCTGAACTTCTTGAAAGTGGGTCTCTAAATCTTCTTTCTCAGCCCAGTGTAATCTGCTTTCATTGTGATCCCTGCTTAAGATCAGCCATGCCAGTATTGACTACCTTCCACATTCCTTCTTCAACTTAATTTTTCTAAAACAGTTGGCTTAGTGGGCCACTTCTTCCTTGAAGTCTTTCTCCATCTTGACATCCAGGGTGCTACATTCTTCTGCTTCTGTGGTCACACCTTTGTTATTTGTTTCTTTGACTGAGTTCACATCCAAGATTGTTGAGATTTCCTCTCTCTTACAATTCTGCGCATGTTCTGGGTGTTCTTTCTATTCCCAAGACTACTGAATTTATGTCTTTAGCCAGACCTCCCCACACTGACCTAGTTCTATACTTACAACTACCTATTAAACATGTGCACCTGAGTGTCCCACAGGCCTCTCAAACTCACTGTGTAGGAAAAACCATATACTCAAATCTCCTCCTGCTCACCTCATTATTGGGATTAATGGTATCCCCATTCACCTAGTGGACCACACTGCAACTTTTGTTATGTCCTTTACTCTTCTCTCTGTCCACCTCTTTATTCGGGTTAAGTCCAGGCAGCTTAGCTTAGCATGAAGAACACCGTCAGCTGGCCATAACCCACCTTCCCAGGCTGGCGTGCCCCAGCTTAGTTTCTCACACCCTTTCCCTGTTCTCTAGCACTGCGTGTTGATTCCTGGTTTGTCTCCAGCTCTCTGCTGTGTGCCGGCCTTTTTCCCTCCAACGTCTACATGCCTGTGTTTCTACCAGACCTGCTTTCGGTGATGCCTCCTTTGCGAAGCCTTCTCTGTTCTACCAGATGGGACTGGCCACTCACTCCTGGGAGCTCCCTGAGTCCACACCTCAGATGCACCTGTCATACTATGTGATGACATCTGTATCCAGTCCACAGACTCAAGAAAAGAACAGAAAGAAATGAACTTTTTAATTTTTGTATTATTCTGACTTTCTAGCACAATTCCTGGCATGCAATAGAGGCTGGACCAATCTTGGTCCAATATAAATATATGTTTCGATTAGGGATGAATTCTACTTCAGAGGTAGCTAAGTCTTAAAGGTAGATGTGCTCATACCAGGAAGCTCTCACCTGACACCTGGAGGGTGGTAATACTTTCTGTATGACTTTTAAGAGACTGAGGGATTGTGAGGCAGACTGCTGAAAATTCTTGGGTTCCCTAAGCCACACAGCAGAGACACGGCTATAAGAGGGGGGCAGAGGAGCCTTCACAGGGCATGAGAGAAACAGAAAGAAGACTTGGGCTCTTTCTCCCTTTCAAGGTGTGGGCAAGGACCCTGTGAGACTCGGGTTCCTATTTGTAAATAGAGATAAGATATCTGTGCTGTAAGGCTGTTGTAATAATTAAATGAATGTTCTTAGTGCTTTTACAAGTCATTCATGAACCCAAATTTAGATGTCATTGCTTTTTAGAGTAACCATTTGTGATGCTGATAATGATGATCATGAAAACATATGAAGAATAAAGACACAAAGTGATACAAAAATAAATAGCTGTATAATGGACATAGAAAAGTTGAAACAAAGTTTAAAATTGAAGACTATTAAAGCCTCGTGAGTCAACAGCTTTGGTATTTCCACATATGCGATTTGGACACTTATCAAACTAGGGATCTCTCTACAGAAATGCTTTTGAATGTATTTTTGTCTAGTGTCTATATCACCAGCATTTTTCTGTTCATGTGGTATTACTCTAATTCCATAGGATTTACAATGCAATTATGAATTTATGTCATAAACCTGGAATAGCTTGCATTTTCCTGCAATGTGTTTCAAGGTACCCTGATCTTACTCGTATCATGGCACTGGCATTGAGTTGCTGGTTTCCTTCTTAGTCTGTCTCAAATGATATTTGAACTTCTTCTTCCTTTTTATTTTTTATTCTGTGAGAGGAGGGGTGGCAATGAGATACTCCTGCATGTGTCCCAACTGAGATCCACCTGACAAGCCCACTAGGGCACGATGCTCTGCTCATCTGAGGCATTGCTCCATTGCTCAGCACCCAAACTATTCTTAGTGCCTGAAGCAGAGGCCATGGAGCCATCCTCAGCACCTGGAGCCATCTTGCTCCAATCAAGCCATGGCTGCAGGAAGGAAAGAGAGAGAGATTGAGAGAGAGACAGAAAGAGAGAGAAAGAAGTGAGAGGGGGAGGGGTAGAGAAGCAAATGCGTCCTTTTCCTGTGTGCCCTGACCAAGAATTGAACCCAGGACATCCACACACCAGGCCTGCACTCTACCACTGAGCCAATCTGCCAGGGCAGTATTTGAGCTTCTTAAGGACAGAGGCTGTGTTGTGTTCACTACACCTTGGTACTTAGTGTCGGCACACCCTGGAGATGTCGCTGGTTCAGATCCAACCACCACATTGAAGTGAGTGTTACAATAAAGAAAATCATAATCATTCTGTAGGTGGTTGGTATTTCCTTCAATTTGTAAAGAATACAATATCCATGAAGTATAACAATGTGAAGCACAATAAAATGAGATTTGCTTGTATATTGTAAAACACTTAATTTGTGTTCAAAAGACATCTGCTCGTGCTCATTCATCCATTGGTACACACTATGGAGTGCCTGTCCCTGTGCTCAGCATCAGGTACACAGGAGCGCCTGCCACAGTTACTCAGAGGCTAGAGACCAGCAGGGCTTAGCCATGGGGAATAATTTAATTAAAATTGTGGTAAGTGCAACATAGCAAAAATACAACATGCTAGGAGAATATGTGAGGCTCCCCATCTATGTGTGAAGGTATAAGAAAGGACTTTTGAGAAAATTATATAAAAAAAACTAAAATTGGAGGGAGAGTTACCCACACTGAGAGTGTGAAGGGGAGTGAATGGCGGGTGAGAGGAATCGCTCAGACTGGGAGAGCCCTCGAGAGCCTGAGATGGGAGGGTGCACCCACACCCAGACAGCAGAACCCCTGAGGCCCAGACAGATAAGAGCACTGGCCTCTGGGTTGCCAAGTCAATTAATGGCAGAGGAAGGACTGGAGTCCAGGGATTTGCCTCCCAGGCCGCGTGGCAGAACATGTAGCTGTGGTCAGGAAATGAGAAAAAACCTGGAGGAATTTGAGTGACAGTGGGCAGAGATCTAGACTGATTACAGAAAAGGGAAACGGCAAGTTCATCCTGAAAGTCACATCATGTTCTCCAGAACTAAATGGTTCTTCTTAAGCGAGACGCCTGTCCTGCCCCACAGTGCTCAGATGACGAGTGGCGCTGACAGGTCCTGGACCCCCCACAGCGGCCCATGCCCATGTTCCAGTAAGAAGGTCTCCCGGCCAGTTAAAGTGGCTAGAGCCTCCTCAGGCACGCATCCTGGGTGACCCGCTTCCCCAGAATGCTATCTCCCAGCAGGATCCTGCAGGCTGCCACCCTAATAACCTGTGTCCCCACGGATCCCCTGACCTGCTGCTGGATCCCGCAGTATGTCCTTCTCCCGCCAGGCTGTCCCCTGAGGAACACCGCAGTCCCCTGCACTGAAGGCAGATAGGCCATGGTGATTCGCAGCAGCTTGATTTGTAGCAGCTCAGTGCAAAAGTGGTGCAGAGACTTGCATAAATCCCCATGGTCTTGATTAGGTTTGCCTTGTGCTGTTTATCAGCGGTACCCGTCTGTGTCATAGCCACTCCTCAGCCACGCTTGGGACTACCACTTTCCCGAAGGGGATGACGCCTGAGGAGCTAGGAATGTGGCCTCTTATTGGGGTGTGGTGGGCAGTGAGAGGGGACAGAAAAGCGAGAGCCTGCTGGAAGAATATTACTCCCTTAGCACTATGAGAGCTACTGCCCTGGTCAAGGCACAAGTGCCTTAGTAGATACTTTCTTTCTGAACAGACAGCCCCCTCTCCACATCTCGTATAGTTGCACTTCCTTGGGGGGGCATGGAAGAGAATGACAGGCAGGTGAGGTAAAAGATACCTCCAACCAAAGACAAGTCTACCTTAATGATCTGCTTAGTTGCCTACTCGCACTCCGCCAGACACAGAGCTCCTGGGTAAGCAGAGACTTTTATGCTCAGGAACCACACTCAGCCCCGAGCAGCCACTGGCCCTCACCTCCACGGGCACCTCTTGCTGCAGCCATCTCTGGGGGAGGGCCTCCTGGCCCCATGGGGTTCCCGCACAGCGAGCAGAGCCCTGGGTGAGGCAGAGCCCTGCAAGGAGGAGCCCCTCCTTCTCATCACACCTCCATCCTCACCACTGCCCACCATTCCCAAATGTCCTTGTTTTGAATGGTGGAAGGAGGGATGATGAAAGCATCTACAAAATTCAATTTCAACGTAGAAAAAAACTTTTATACTTAATGAAACTTATTTGAGAACTTAAAAAAAATGTTTGAAGGCAAGACATGTTGAAGGTACCTAGAACGAAAGGAGGATTCGGCTCTCTGCCCAAGACCCTGTCCGTGACCAGTAGAATTCTGACTGCTACAGCAGACAGGGAAGCACTGGGTTTCCCTGACAGAGATGCCATTTTTGATGTAGGAAGTCCTCAGGATGAGCTTAGACACAGACAAATTCATTCATTACTTTGTTCTCTGCTGACCACTGGGGACATAATGGTTAACAAGCCAAGACCTCTCCATTTATGAACTCTATAATCTAGTGAAGGAGACAGATATTAAATAAATTATTTTTTTCATTAAAAATTGAGATGAGTTCTCAGAAGGAGAAGAACAAATTTCAGTGAGAAACTGACAGAGGACCTCTTTTATTTTGGAAGGTGTCAAGAAAAACGTTTTTAAGGAAGTGATAGTTAAATTGAGTCAACAAGGAGATCAGCCACATGTTGACAGGTTAAGAGAGGTTAATGAATTGTTCCAGGTCACACAACTAATAGAATTAGAACTAGAGGTAGGACCTCAAGTCCAAGGCTTAAAAGCAAAATGTTATTTTTATAAAAATAATTAAATATCAATAGTACTAACAATGCAATTAAAAAGAATTGGTCATACTCTCCTCACCCAAGAATTCTATTCTCCAAAGGCAACCATTTTCAACTCTCATCTGTTTCTATGGCCATTCTCCTCCAGATTTCTAGACATTGATTTACTATGAAAAATAAAGATATATATTTTTACATCAAAATTTGTGGTCGAATCAATAAATATTCATATCATCAATACAATGCAAATCAAAACAAGTAAATTATGATTCTATTTTATTTTCTTATACAACTTCTTATTTTTTCTTAGAGTTATAGTTGTATGCCTATTTTCTTTACATTGTTTCCCATTGTGGTATAAAAAAAGTTCATCAGAGTTTCAAACATGAGGCTGTCCAGCAGTTTTTATTGTTGCTGTTCAGTGTTCTGAATCCTCAATTGTTCTACTCTAGTTTGGGGGGGGGGTTGCTCTCCAGACTTGCTACACTGTTGTCACCCAGGGATGTCCCATGAGAGTTGTCTGGCACCTCTCATGTTGCAGCGTGGCTAGGACCCCATGACTTCTGTTTTCTGATTTCACCCATGTTTCGGAAGAGAACACTTTTAGTTGCTTCCTGAGGAAAGAACTGACAACTTGCTTATTTAAAAAATATTGTATGTATTTCTTTACATGTGGTTGCTTGATTAGATATAGAATTCTTACCTTCAGCCTGGCCTGTGGTGGTGCAGTGGATAAAACATCAACCTAAAACGCTGAGGTCACAGGTTCAAAACCCTGGGCTTGCCCAGTCAAGGCACTTATGACAAGTAAGCAATGAACAACTAAAATAAAGGAACAATGAGTTGATATTTCTTGCTCCCACCCCCTGTAAAAAATCAATAAATAAAATCTTTTAAAAAAATTTTTAATTAAAAAAAAAAGCTCTCACTTCCAAATGTTTATTCCTCAGAATTTCTTCATTGTTTTGTAGCTTTTTAGGGTTGCTGTTTAGAAATGCTGTGCCTCTCTGATTCCTGCTTCTTTGTATGGGATCTACAGCTTTTTATAGGAAGTTTTTGTGCAACTCTTTTTTTTTTTTAAATAAGAGGCAAGGAGGCAGAGAGACAGACTCCAGCATGCACCCCGACTGGATTGACCTCGCAAGCCCACTAAGGGACAATACTCTCCCCCATCTGGGGTCATTGCCCCATTTTTTAGCAACTGAACTATATTAGCACCTGAGGCAAAGCCATGGAGCCATCCTTAGTGCCCAGGGCCAATATTGCTCAAACCAATCGGGCCATGGCTGCAAGAGGGGAAAAGAGTAGGAGAGGGGGAGGGGGACAAGCAGATGGCCACTTCTCCTGTGTGTCCTGACTGGGAATCGAACCCAGGACTTCAATATGCCAAGCTGACACTGAACCACTGAGCCAACTGACCAGGGCCGAGGATTTCTTTATACAGTGCCTTTGATGTGGGTTTTTAATTTTTTTTTTAAATTTACTCTCGTGGGTACGTGGTAAATTCCTTTTCAATGAGTTTTGGAAACTTTTTGACATTTATTTATTCATTGTCTCCTCTTCCTTTTCTCTCTCTCTCTCTGTTTCTTTCTGGAAGTCCCATTAAATGGGTGTTGTATTTTAAAAACATTCTCATTTCTATTTTCTACCTCTTTGTTCTACTTTCTGGAAGAGTTCCCCAGTTTTATTAACTCATATTTAAAATTAATATTTCTTTAAACAATTTTTAGCTAAAGCACTTACAGTTCCCAAGAGTTCTTCATCACTGTCTATTTCTTATTTGGTTTTGCTTTGGAAGTAAGTGCTAAGAAGCTTTTGGAAGGTCTATATGTGCACATGTAGACTAAGCCTCACGGTAAGCTAGTGGTGAGGAGCTGTGCATATCATTGGGGAACCCTCAGTAGCAACAGTTTTGATCTGTTCTTGTGGGTGTATTTTTTGGAGGAGGCTCTTCCAATCTGCTTAACAGTGCCTTGTCCTCACGTTGTCCTTACAATGAGAATGTGTCAGGATTACTTGCCAGGCTGGTTAAAATACAGATTGCTAGGCCTGTCTTCCAGAGGCCCTGGTTCAGTAAGGGTGAGGCCTTTGGATTTGCGTTTCTAATAATTTTTCAGGCAACACTGATGATGCCGATCTCTTGTCAGGATAGAACTCTGGTTTCCCATTCTGCGAAGTTAGGGCATATGACTTTTCCTCACAGACATTTTCAACAGTCTCTCTTTTTTTTTTTGTTGCCACATCTGTTTCCACAGCTTCCATAAATATATGATGTCTCAAACTCATGGGTATTTCTAGAGGTTTACAGCCTGGATCAGCTTGCTTCTTCCATTCATTTCCATTTTAACTTTCCCTGCCTGGCCAGATCAGTTACTATTCATTCATCTGCTTTTCATTTTATACAATTTTGATGACATATTTCAGCTGGTGATGTTTTCTCTCTTCTTTAATTTGTCTATATAGATTTTTTTCTTTACTGTTATTTCAGAGGGGTATTGAAAGGAAGTAGAACAAAATAGCTTATTTAGGTCACTATAATTAGTCCAGTTAAGAGTTATTTTGCTGGCGATTATCAGGGGTATATGGGGGGTGGAGGAGAGTACCAGGGGAATAAATGGTGATGGACAAAAACTTGACTTGAGAGGGAAACACACAATATGGTGCCCAGATATATGTTGTAGAATTGGGCACCTGAAACCTATATAATTATGTTAACCAGTACCACTCCACTGAGTTCAATTAAAATTAAAAAAAATAAATAAACACTTATTTTGCATGCAGGGTATTCCCTCCCTTCCCTGTAGTGAGTACAACTCTCTTTGGCCATAACTTAGAAAACACTGATGCTGTCCCCAACCAAAGCCCAGAGAACCACGAATGTACCATTATCCTAATCACGCAAAGCACTCTCATTTTCATTTCTGCTGAGGGAGGAATGTTTTCCAAAAGTAAACTTCCAACCACATAAAGGAGAAAAGGCAGTCTGACATTTTCTCGCCTATTTGGAAAATTTTCTAGCACAACAAGCTGTTTATCCCCACGCCGGTTCTTATTGAATTAAGGAGGGAGAAAAGACACCGATTTATTCCTCATACGCTGCACGTTAAAAACTACCACTCACTAAAAGCTATGGAATATGTAGGAAAGGGGGAAAAAATAAATTCATCAACTAACAAGATAAGGGCCTTGTTCCTCCATCTGTTACTGCTGTGTCCTTATCTGGAAAAAGAGCATGGCAGCCACAATAGATCTTGTGTCAGGTATTATATTCCCAAGTCATATGAATGCATTTTCATGCTAGTAACCATCATGATCTAGCCAAGCCACAACTAAATCTGTCCTAAGGCATCAACTGTATTTTTGCATTTGGAAGTCCATTGAATTCACAGGAGGGAGTAAGGTTGGCTGCTGCCACCAGGCGATGGTATCTGTCTCAAAGCTTTTCCAGCATGGCTCTCTCTCAGCTGTGGGAGGGCTGGTGGTGAAAACTTAGTGCATTCGCCTCTGCAGAAGTACTGATGTTCTTATAGGAGACGTGCAAAAATGGGAGGCCTAGAGAAAATGTAAATGGAGGTCCTATGTATGGGTACATGTACAGTGATTGGATCATTGATTGGATGATTGATTAGATGTGCCACTTTTAGATCACCAGAGAGGCTTCAGGATAGTGTTCCATTGGCATGGCATCTCTGGCTCCTTAGCAGCCCCAATCACACTGTGATGATTTCCTCCTTCACACACAGAAGTTATTTTGAGGAGTCAGCTTTAACTGAGCATCCAGGTGCAGAAATAGAGATGATGACATGTGGCATCAGAACCCATGTTTTGGAACTTCCAACAAGGGCTGAACATCTCAGCAGATAGATACTACTGGTAACTTGTTTGCATCTATGATTGAGAGAGATCCTCACTTTTTATTATTACGATGGTGTAATTCTTCTGTTACCATCACTGTCATTGTCATTGTCCATTATCCTCCCCAATGATAGCAGCAATGGGACTATATAACAGAGGGTACATTACAATTTCAAAATGTAGTGAAAAGTCTTACTTGCATTCATGTCTGTCTTGCATAATCTGAGAGCATTTAATATAAAGCACATGGAGTGTGCTGGATAGGGTTACTTAGGCTCTAATAGTGTTTATGAGCTCGATTTGTGTCAGGGGTCCAGATGAGACACAATGAGCAACTTAACTTGGTAAGTGATCAAAAGTTGGAAAGAAAGAAATAGGTTGAAATATGTGCAAATACATCCAGAAAATTAAGACATTATATTGTAATAGAATAAAGAAAAATAAAAAATGAAGTTTGTCTTTCAGGTTTCTAGTCAGAATGCCAAAGCTTGTAGTTGTATTTGGAAACTAGGAGAGAATGGGTCATATTTAGAGAGGGAAATATGGTAAATTCTCTTTGGAATATATTGAGATTGAGATGCCTGTGAGTCATCCCAGGAGGGATGTCCTGTAAGCAGTGAGTATGTGAGACTAAAACACAGGGAGATGTCTAAGGATAGAGATATAGACATGAAACTATCAGAACACAGGAAGTGTAGTAGGCAGCCTCTAGGATGGTCCCCAGTGGTTCTCCTACACTGGTATTCATGCCTTGTGTTATCTCTTCCCCTTGGATGGAGGCTGGAATTATTGACTCACTTCTAATGAGTAGACTACAACAGAAATGAAGGGATAGCACTTTCAAGACTGTGTTATAAAAGCATTGTAACTTCCACCTTGGGTTCTCTATTATCAGTCCTTCTTGAAACACTCACCTCAGTAAAAGTCAGCTTCCATGGTGTGAGGTAGCCCTCTGGAGAGCCCCAGCTAGCCTGCAAAAGCCATGTGAATGCATTGGAAGAAGATCCCTCCCCCAACCCCTGAGTTGAGCTTCAGATCAAACCAGAGTCCTAGCCAACTACTCAACTACAATTCATGAGAGATCTTGAGCCAGAGTAACTCAGCTAAGCTTCTTTCTGATTTCTTACCCACCGAAACCATAAAATAATAAATGTTTGTGGTATTGAGTCACTAATTTTTAGGGTAATTTATTACATAGCAATACATTACTAATACAGATAGTTAAACTTATAAGAATATTTGCACTCCCCCAAGAAGGCAGTATAGAAAAAGGAAAGTAGAACTCTGATGCTCACCAATGTCTAAAGTATAGAGGGGGAAAGAGGTGATATGGGGGGCAGAAGAAGTAATAAGAGTAAAGTGAGAAGAACCAGGGCAACTTGGCATTTTAAAAGTCCAGGGAATGCATTTTTATGGAAAGAGAGAGCTCCACAGTATCAAATGCTGCATATATCTCAAGTAATAAAAGGTTGAGATGTTCTGTATGTTTGACCATTGGGATATGGTTTTGGATGATCCTAGTAAGAATGGGTTCAGTGGAGTAGGAGAATGAAAACCAGATGGCAAGGGGTTGAGGAATAAATGGCACATGAAGAAAGAAGAGAGAGGGATCACAGTCAATTTTTTGTTTTATTTTTTACTGTGTTTTAGGAAGAGTGATTTAGGAAAAAAAAACATGGCATGATAAAGAAAGACATGACATAAAATAATGGTTTTACATAATGGAAGTAGTTGGATATGTTTATGACTACAGTAGGGGCTGAAAAACAGAGTGAGTGAGAATTTCAGAATAGGTAAAAAAAAAAGTGGGAGAAGTTGGGCAGTTGGCCAAAATGGGACTATAGCTCATTAGATAAGACTGGAAGAAACACACACACACACACACACACACACACACACTAAATATGGATATATGTTTCTGGGAAGGTGGATGAGAAATTGTGGGAGATTACTCTTGACCTTGACTTTCTTATAAAAGCAGGAAGAGGTATATATCATGACATTGCTTTCTGAACATTTCTACTCAACATCCTAATGAGAGTGAAGAGTTAATGCATGTCCTTATTATCTGAAGTTGTAGCACAAAATGGTCAGCAACAAGCTCAACAACTAAAATTAATTATTAATACATACTATTTATATTTACTCATATTATAGCCATAGTTTAATATAAGATGCTTGGAATTTATTATAATATTTAACTTGCCTCCAAAATGATTCAAATAAGATGTATGTTTCTGTATTATATTTATCTTGTGGTCTGTTTATCTTGGCACAGTGCCTGTACCTCTGTGTATTTATAGAGCAGTTAGAGAGTCCTAGTATTAAACCATTAGCACCCACTGTCACAGTAACTCTATCAGATTTTGAGATTTATTCAGGTCTCAGTGGTCACCTTGGGAAGCACAGAGCTTCACTGGCGTGAATGAATTAAAAAAAGAAAAAAGATTTACCATTAGTTGAGGCGACCAGGTAAGAAAATAGAGAGGGGAATATCTTAATCCTGGGACAACATTGTCAGACTTGGGTAGGCCTCCTTGGTGTACCAAAAATAAGGCTATGTGTCCACATGGGGCGTGACAAAAGAGCTGGTGTTTGAGGTCAGGTGTGGTAACATAAACAGCCCCAGAATGTGGGAGGAGGATAGAGAGAGGCAGCAGTTGTTGGGAGGTATAATAGTGTAAGTGACAAACAGACACACTCGACCTCCCTGTTTTTCCAAGTGATGAACCTGCTGGGCGTGAGCATTCCTGCAAGATGGGATGTATATATACTATTTAAACTCCTTTGTTTGGGGGGTGGGATAAATCACATAAATTATTATGAGCCCAATTATTTTTTTCTCCTAGATTAGGGGTTGACAAACTGAGGCCCACTGGTCAAATTCAGACCACTACATCTTCTAATAAATACAGTGTTATTGGAATCTAGCCCTGCTTCTTTGCAACGTAGTGTCCAATGGCTGCTTTCCCCCTATAACAGCAGGTGTGAGTAATGTGACAAAGACTTGATATTCCACAAGCCTAAAATATTTATTATCTGGGTATTTATAGAAAAAAAAACCCTCTTTGATATCTACCTATTTAGCAAATAATTTCAGCAGATCATGGCTACTCATTTTTGACAATCCTGAGTTTTCAGAAATTTAACTAAAAGACTCCTCAAGCCCTAATGGAGGAAGTGCTAGTCTATATTTAAGAGATTGCTCAGCCTTCACCTGAACCCCATATCAGGGCTGATAGTGTAAGACTATTCGTATTCTCTGTGCTTAAACACAGTATGCATTTTAATAGAACTTCCTGCGTCTAGCTCAGCCTTATATTAGTTTGGCCCAATTCTCCAGTTTGCCGTTCTGTTGGGAACCACCAGCCTTTGCATTGTCTTTAGTTACTCTTCTCAGCTCTCCTCTTTCCAAATTTTACTTTTTCTCTCTTTTAGAACTTCACAGCAAGCACACCCAGAGCTCTGGACTCACATTCTGCTCTTCCCCTCTTCTTTAACCCTTAGTACAGATGGTTAACAGGACTAGTTAGCACATATTTAAAAAATATGAATTCCTCATGTAAAAGGATTCACTCCACCCATCACATTCAGGCACACATTAATTCACGTTCTTCTTCACCTTTGAAATCCAGAGCCCTTGGAGTCAACCAGAATGAGAGCTGTGGCCTTTTCCACACATTGGGTTTCATGTGCCCATGCAGAACCACTCTTTTTTTTTTTTTTTTTTTTTTTTTTTTTTTTTTTTTTTTTTTTTGTATTTTTCTGAAGTGAGAAGCAGGGTGGCAGACAGATAGACTCTGCATGCGCCTGACCGGGATCCATCCGGCATGCCCATTGGGGGTGATGTTCTGCTCATATGAGCCATTGCTCTGTTGCAACTGGAGCCATTCTAATGCTTGAGGCTGAGACCATGGAACCATCCTCAGTGCCAGGCCAGCTTTGCTCTAATGAAGCCTTGGCTGTGGGAAGGGAAGAGAGAGATAGAGAGAAGGAGAGGCATGGAAGGATGGAGAAGCAGATGGGCACATCTCCTATGTGCCCTGGCTGGGAATCAAACCAGGGACTTCCACACAATGGGCCGACACTCTACCACTGAGCCAACTACCCAGGGCCTAGAACCTTCCTTCAGCCATCAGTGCTCCTTTGATTTATGGTTTGGGATGAAGTCTACTCTGAATACGTGCGTGCATGGCCAGTGCTGGCTGCCTAGGACTCCCAGTGGATAATGCAGTTCATAAACTCTGGCCGACTGAGTTGTAATGCTTACCACACTTTGGGGCCTCCATCTTTACCATTAGCCAGAGTATTCCTAGGAAACACATCATTTGAATAGGTTTCAGTTGTTACAGGGACCCAAGCAGAAAGTTGACTATGAAACTTCACGGTCGATAGTTAATTGTATTTAAAGGTAAGAGATTGAGTTTTTGGGGTATATACCCAGTAGAGGGATTGCTGGGTCAGATGATAGTTCTATTCTTAATTTTTTGAGGAACCACCATACTTTCTTCCATAGTGGTTGTACTACTCTACATTCCCACCAACAGTGAATGGGGGTTCCTTTTTCTCCACAGCTTCTCCAACACTAGTTATTACCTGTCTTGTTGATAAGAGCTAATCTAACAGGTATGAGGTGGTATCTCATTGTAGTTTTGATTTACATTTCTCTAATTACTAATGAAGATGAACATCTTTTCATATATCTATTGGCCATTTGTATTTCTTCCTGGGAGAAGTGTCTGCTCATATCCTCTTCCCATTTTTTTATTGGATTATTTGCTTGTTTATTGTTGAGTTTTGTCAGTTCTTTGTATATTTTGGATATTAGGCCCTTATCTGTGCTGTCGTTTGAAAATATTTTCTCCCATTTAGTTTGTCTGTTTGTTTTGTTGTCAGTTTCTTTTGCTGTGAAAAAACTTCTTAGTCTGATGTAGTCCTATTCATTTATCTTTGCCTTCACTTCCCTTGCCTTTGGAGTCAAATTCATAAAATATTCTCTATGGCCAAGTTCCATGAGTTTAGTACCTATGTTTTCTTCTATGTAATTTACTGTTTCAGATCTTATATTTAGGTCTTTGATCCATTAATTTTTGTGCAAGGAGACAAACTGCAGTCGAGTTTTATTCTTTTGCATGTGGCTTTCTAGTTTTCCCAGTACCATTTATTGAAGAGACTTTATTTTCTCCATTGTATGTTTTTGGCTCCTTTATCAAAGATGATTTGACCATATATATGTGGTTTTATTTTTGGGCTCTCTATTCTGTTCCATTGGTCTGTGTGTCTATTTTTCTACCAACACACCACCATGCTGTTTTGATTATTGTGGCTCTGTAGTATAATTTGAAGTCAGGTATTGTAATGCCTCAGCTTCATTTTTTTTCCCTTAGGATTATTTTGACTATTTTGGGCTTTTTATGGTTCCATATAAACCTGATGATTTTTTGTTCCATTTCTTTACAAAATGATATTGGAATTTTGATAGGAATTGCATTAAATTTGTATATTGTTTTGGATAATATGGCCATTTAACTGTATTTATTCTTCCTATCCAAGATCAAGGACTATTTTTCCACTTCATTGTGTCTTTTTTTATTTCCTTTAATAATGCTTTGTAGTTTTCATTGGCATGTAAAGACACATGCAGCCCCATGTTCATCGCAGTATTGTTCACAGTGGCCAAGACATGGAAACAACCAAAAAGGCCATCAATAGAGGATTAGATAAAGAAGATGTGGTACATATATACTATGGAATACTATTCAGCCATAAGAGATGATGACATAGTATCATTTATGACAACATGGATGGACCTTGATAATATTATACTGAGTGAAATAAGCAAATCAGAAAAAACTAAGAACTGTATGATTCTATACATAAGTGGGACACAAAATTGAGACTCATGACATAGATAAGAGTGCATGGTTACTAGGGGGAGGGAAAGGAAATAGATGGAAGGGATGAGGGGAGAGGAGAGGCATAAAGAAAACCAAATAAAAGGTGTTGGAGGATGATTTGGCTTTGGGTGATGGGTATACAACATAATCAAATGTCAAAATGATCTGGAGATATTTTCTCTAAATCTAAATACTCTAGTTGACCAATATCACCCTGTTAAAATTAATTGTCTAAATAAACAAAAATGAAGGTAAGAGGTTGAAATTTAATTATGGCTGAGTTTAAAAATCACTGAGGTCTAATCCAGTGCATAGAATCAGCAACAGGAATATGAATAGTAGTGTTCTGATTTTAGAAAATTGATGTATTTATAGCAAAGCCTCAGATGGCAGCACTGACCATCTGGCCCCAGTCAGGCTGACTGTGGGTAGGGCAGCTCCCCAGCACCTGCAAGTCCATTCATCCAATCTAGATCTTGATGATGGTAGTCAGGAGAAGGCGTGATTTGCTGAGATATATGGTTTCAGAAGGTTCTCATTGGGTACCTTCTAACAAGGTAACTATAGACCCATTCATTTTAACCCACCGAGTCCCAACGCAATTCCTGACTTGGGCTGTATTAGGGTACCAGCAAATGAAGGAAAGGCAGGTTGAGACATTCACAGAGCATGCACTACTAAAGCATGACTGTCCTAGACTCTCAGTGCATTTTCTATATGTTTGCCATCAACGGAACACCTACTATGTGTCAGTATCATGCTAGGCTCTTTGTATCCATCAACTGTCTGGCAAGACAGTGGGTATAACTGACTAGAACTGCAGCTGAGCTGCTCCTAACAAGAAAAGCAGTCCTGGTGGGGGCCACAGATTTCTTCCCCGAGAGCATTATGCACAGGCTAAAGCTCCAAGGAACGGGATCTTCAGTTTTTCTTGGGAGGACGTGGTGGCATAACAGTTCAGGTGAAGGACTCCTGTGAGGGCAAATAATACCATGAGCATGAAACTTTAGTGAGAAAGCAATCTGTAGTGAAGATTTTTAAGGAAGATTCTCTTTGTGACACATGGCATAGCCCCCTGCTCTCCTCTTTAAATAAGCCTACGTTCTTTCTCACTGAAATTCTGCAACAGCACGTTGCATCTGGCCATGAAGGGATCCGGCTTCATACAGGTTCCATGTAGCTCCCTCTGCTGAGCACTGACCATGTGCCAAGCACCATCCTACATGCTTCAGACAGGTTTTCTCATTTATTCTTCAAAAAAAGATCTCTGAAGTGTAATATCGTTAAACACATCGCTCAGAGAGGTTAAATAAATCATCTCAAATGACATTGACAGTGAGAGGTAAAGGTGGGTTTCCTTTCCAGGTCACCCTTGCTCCAGACCTTCACCCCAGTCTGGGGCGCACTGCTGAACCTGACAGGCATAAGTATCTTGGAGTGGGCTGGGTAGAGAGGTTGAAGGACAGCAAATGTGTTGAGCTATTAGCTTAACTAAAAATAATACCAGGAAGGGAACATTAATAGAGTAAGTGTATGAATGTATAAGGCACACCAAAGCCAAAAATAATTGCTTTAGCTTTAAATAGCCTCCCATTTTATATGAGCCATGCTGAGACCCCCGCCGGAAGTGGCATGCTGAGTGCTTGTGTTGTCAGTGGATGCATACTCTCAGTGGTCCTTTCCATGAGTCATCTATGGGGATGTTGCAGCTTGAATTGGGACAACCACAAGGTTGGTTGTGGACTCCCCCCGCCCCCCCCCCCAGTATGTGTCTTAGACCTCTGAGCACTAAGGTGAGGGCCAGTTTCTTTTTCTCTGGGCTTTTTCCTGGGCTGATGCTCCAGTTTACCTTTTCTGAGTTCACGTGCTTACTGTCAAATTAGTGAGACGTTTCTTCCCTTTGCTTTCCATTGGGTCCTGATGGATTAGGGTTGTGTCTTCAGAGACTCCCAAATCCCCACTCTCATTCACTCTGAGCGCTCTCTGGGGCGGTGCAGGCTGGGCTGGCGAGTTGGTCCCTAATCTCAAACTTGCGCTGTCTGCTCTCTTTCCTGCGCTGTCATTGGAGCTCCCGGGAACAGGCGGGTGGGCGAACCTAGCAATCTTTCATGGGAATAAATATGGTTTGTTTGTATTTGTGTTTGCTTCCATGCTGAATTCTGATTGCATCCTGCGCCTTGACACTGCAATTATTATTAATTTCCCCGTCTGCTCTCCGATTCTTGCTGCCTGCCACGCGGACGAGATGATGGATAACGTTAGACGTGGTAGCTGGGGGAGTGGGGGGAGGGGGCGGAAAGGAAAGACAGATGTTTCATTATGAGATTCTGCCTCTCCGGTTGGGTCTCCAGAGCAGAGGCCTGAACTGAAGCTGTGTGTGGAATTGGGATGAGGAGGGGTCCGGTTCTGGCACACTGCAGGGCTGGCCCAGTTTCACATTTTTGCTCCACTTACTTTCCTTGTCCTTTTGTGTTAGGGGCAGTTGGATTTCATACCCACTGTGGTGAGGGCTAGAAAGCGACAAGATAGAATGTAGAAAGCTGGGTTGTCTTGCTTCTTTGGGCTGTGGCATCCCCACCTTGTGGCTCAGTGGGTCACATAGCATGGTTGAGTGGCCTCAGGCATAACCATAATTATAACCATAGCCAGACTGGGTCCTGTTGGCCCATGAAGTCAGACCAGCTCCTGCTTGTAATATCTCCTGATGTTTGTTTGCAATGAGGAATTGGTAGGCCCTGCTGAGCTCCAAAACTTAGAGCTGAAGAGGCTCTGACTACTCGGATCAGGCTGCCTTTGGCCCATCTGAGCCCCAGGGAAAAGTGGGGGGCGGAAGGGCTGGTCAGTGCTGCACTGCTGTCTCCCTGCGCTGGTGACTCCCCTACCCCCCAGGCTTGTCCGCACTTGGTTTGCTGTCTCTGCCTCACAAACACTACTTTCCAGTCTGACATGAGAGGGGAGAGCAGGAGAAAGCCCTGTCATTAGAATATGTACCTGTGCCTTGGTGTAGCTCTACCTGTGCTTCCAGGTGTGGCTGTTCCAAGGATGACAGACTGACACATGAGAAGAGAAACTGTACTCTGCGCTCTGGGGACCAGGATGATCTTACTGGTGCTGACATAAGCCCTCGATCACATGAAAACAGGGGAGGCTGCCACACTTCTGGTGTCTCCATTTGCTGTGTAGTTCTGTCTGCCAATGCAGACCATATGGAAGAAAAAGGGGTGCCTTAGGCCAGAGCACCCCTTCCTGATTCTCATGTGCTATTCCTGACACCACTTAGCAATCATCCAGTTCTCAGAGGGCACTGACTGGTGTCCTACAAACTTAGCTCAATTTTGACACTAACTACTTGGAGATGGTATCAGACACCACGGGTTACTTACAAGACTGCCTTACTTCAAATGCAAATCGCAGGTCTGGTCGACCAGCTATAAATTGGAGGTCTCCACAACCCCCTTTTGGGTTCAATTAATTTGCTAAAGCAGCTCACAGAACTCAGAGAAATATTTACTTGTGTTTACTGATTTATTATGAAGGATACAAATGAATAGCCACCTGCAGGGATGCATAGGGGAGGTCTGGAAGGGTCCCTAGTGCAGAATTTGTTCCATGGCCTGGCATGTGCCTCCTTCGGATGCATTCACCAACCCAGAGCTCATCAACTCTCCTTCACAAGTTTTCATATAGCCTCCTCTGCAGCTGTTCCTCCCCATTCCCAGAAGTTCCAACCCTCAAATTACCCAGTCCTGCCGGTGACTGGCCAAATTCCGAGGCTGTCTAGGGGGCACCACACTAAATCACCTCATTAGCATAAACTCAGAAGGGACTTCTTACTGAATGAGAAAAGATATTCCTATCTCTCAGACAATTCCTAGGGTTTGAGGAGCTCTGTGCCCTGGACCCGAAACAAAGTCCCCATGTATTTATTACACTGCACCTATCCTCCAGGTGCTGTCCAGCTGCAGCAGAGACTCTGGAGCCGGCCTCACAATTCAGCTCCTTCACTCAGGGCTGAAGCTTCATGTTGCAGCCACCAGATAATGGGCCGGTGATGCTGGTGACCACAAAGCCACTGCATGTGAATGGCCTCCGACCTCAGCCAGGCTGGACCACAACAGAGATAAAGGCATGGCAGCCATAGTTATTGGAAGCAGTCTTGCCGGGGGCACTTCTTAAACCCCTGCTTTTGCTTGGGAAAACGCTCTTGTTCATCTTCCACAAATCGTGGGGGGATAGCAGAGGGCCCACAGAACACACAGACAGATAACAGGGCAACAGGCGTTGTAGTGAACAGGAGGTTTCTGGCAAACAAAGGATTGTGTGGGCATTCTTGGGAAGGCAAGGAGGGGGCTGCTCGGGGACTCTGAACTGTAAATCGGCGTGGACAGTTTAGGTGCTTACCTTGATATTTTTCTTATCAGCACAGATGCCACAGCAGGTAATGGAGCTGCCATGCGGTAACTCATGCATGAGATTACCAACAAGGAGGGACAGCCCCCGGGGGGCGACTGGGTGAGAGGTATCTGAGGGGCAGGACCCAGAGACTGGGGTGCATTTGGAATTTATATGTGGGGAAGGGACTGGAAGACATAGTCCAGGTTCCTCACCTTGCCTGACGGAAACTGGAGGAGGAAAGACTGCCCCGGCTCTTCACTGCACCTGTTCCGTTCCAGGCACTGTCCTCAATTCTGCTGAAACTAGCACTGGTTTGGAGACCTAGAATCGGAGACACCCAGGCATGCTATTCAGAGTCACAGCTAGTGATCAGAGCATCCTTCCTCTCCTCTCCTGCAGACCTCAGGGTAGGATGCTTTATCTTTTCAAGTTGCCACCACTTACTTTGTTCCTCAAAAGAATCTCACAGAAATGAAAGACTCAGCTTCCATGTGGAGCAGCCTTCCCAAATACCACCCTTTCTACCATCTCCCTGTCATTGCCGACCCCTCTCCCAGCCCTCGCTTTCTTTCTGTTCATGCAGCGGCGGGAGAAGAGAACCAAGGCTCCCATGTGGGGGGCAGGGGTCCAAACTGGGGGCTCCTGAGCCAGGCTGGGAAGGGCCCCCATGGCTTATATTGCCCAGAACTCGGTCGCAGCTCCACTGCCCACGGCAGCACCGGCTGCCCCCCTCCCGATGACTCAGGCTGCCTAGGACCCTCTTCTCCTCTTCATTTGACTATTCCTAGTGTCAGTTTCCAAGTTGGGGGTTGGTTTCCCCTCTCGGAAACCTCAACTGAATTTTTACCCCTGCGGCTGGCCCACGCACATCCCTGTCCCACTCTGTCCTGGCCTCGGTGCATTCCTCACAAGTTAATGTTCTTGTCTTTCTCATTGGACCTTGACCTGCTCAAGACCTGGGCTGGACCCTTGTGGCTTTCTTGGGGCAGGGAAGGCCCCCCAAGAAATGGTTTTTGAATGGTTCTTAATAGAGGTTATAACTTAGAATCACTTGGACATCTTTAAAACTATCTGTGCTTGTGCCCCACCTCCAAATAATTAAATCATAATCTCTGAGTATAAGGTCATGATATTTTTACAAAGACTCAAATATTTATTCAGGCTTGAGGACCATTATAGTAGATGCTTCAGAAATGTTTATGAGCCCTGGCCAGGTTGCTCAGTGGGTAGAACATCAACTGGGAGTGCTGGAGGTTGCAGGTTCAACCTTTGGTCAGAACATGTACACGAAGCAATCAATGAGCACACAACTAAATGGAACAACTAAGTGAAACAACAAATTGATGCTTCTCTCTCTCTCCTTTCTTCTTCTCACTCTTTCAATGGAAAAATTTTTTTAAAGAAATGTGTGTGGAACAAGAAAAGCCTTTCCCAGCATTCAGGAATGTAAATGAGATGGGGAAGCACAATGAATTTGGAAGATCACTCGCACAGGTTAGGCTCATTCCTTGCAGTCTCTCTGTATAGAACTCAGTTTATGTTGGTCATTAAAATAAAATCATTCAAACTTTTTTTGGTATTATAAATTGAGCAGAGAAAATTCCCTTTCTTTTGTTTTCAGAATCGGGGGGGGGGGGTGTCTATGTAGATAAATAAAAAGAATTCATGAAAATTTTATTGCAAGCATTTATTGAGTGTCAGCTGTATGTAATGATAGGCAGCGTCACGGATACCATGGGGGACATGCAGTACAGGGGCACGGGTCTTCATTTCAGGCAGTGAAACCAAGAAGATGCACAAGATCGAGTTTGACGGAGGAGTGCTTTTGCTGGATATTTTTAAGGAGTGCATTAGTTGGTACAGATAATTAGAGGAGAAAGCAGCGTACCATCAGGTGTTAATTATACAGTACAGAAATGATGTAAAGCAGCACGGGAAGGAGAAATCCTTGTGAGATAATGTTTCAGAGAAGGTTTTGCAGAGGAGAGAAGTGGTGGGTTCAGGCTGGAAGAATGGGCCCCGCACAGGACCCGGTGTGGGCAGAGGAAAGCCACGTCAGGCCAGTGGACGCTTATGCGCACATTCAGAAGAGGGCACCTGGGCATTTCTAAAGAGATAGGTGTGGCTGGGCAGAAGGCATTTAGGGGAAGGAACGTGAAACCCATGTGCTTGGGGAGGGAGGACCAGGCAGAGGAGGGGAGACCAGAAGTAGAAATTGTATTGAGTCTGGGAACACAGAGGTCACAGTATGTTGTAACTGGTTCTGGCAGCTGTGGATGAGAAGGACAGGTATTAGCGAAGCAGCAGCGTAGAGGCTTGTAAGGGGCATTCTGGGTTTTCTGAGCATAACGTCATGGGGCTCCCACCATCAGGGCAGTGGAGAGGGGTGCATATGCTCTTGCCATGGTTGTAAATGTCTGAGAGTCTCGACATCTCTCAGAGAGTGGCCAGCAAGGCCCAAAGCACCCACCACACCAGCCACTTCCACTCACCTGGGTTTTGGTGCTTCACCTTATTTTCTGTGCCCTTCAAATCTTTTTCTTATACAGTACAAGGTCATTTGGGGACCCTAGGTTTGGACGTGGGGTAGAGCTTCATTTGGAAGGACTAGGGGAGGGGCAGCATGGTGAGCTTCATGCTATTTTATCACCATTAAAGGCTTTTGAATGTTTGGAGTTTCCTGAGCTTAATGGGCTGAGAAATGGAAACTCATTCCATTGGAGGCAGCGCGGATGCCCAGCCGGCTGTGTGATGGCCGGGCGGGTGCCGAGCCCCAGCCTGCAGGCCCGAAGTCCCAGAGATGTCCACGGCAAGGAAGCTGCTGGCCTGGATGCATTCTCTCCTCACCCCACAGTCCACTGGGGGGTCTCAGGTGGGGACCCCTTCAAAGGCATTCTCCTCCTATGACTTAGGAAAGACTTTTTCTTCATTGGAGCCTAGAACCTCGGCAGGGGGCTGGTTGTTTTTAGTGGTGTGCTGAATTCAACGAGCTGCCCGGAAGCATTCTGAGCCCAGTGATGTGTGCGCTCTCCTTGGTAGGAGGGGGCCACTGGTACTGCTTTTCAGGTCTGTAAAGCTGAGTGATGATAGATGAGAAGATCTGCATGGCAGGTACCACATAGGGGAAACTATTGTCAATGCACCCATTCATTTTAGTCTCTGAAGACACTGGGCCTGAGGGCCTCTTTGGCTGTCCCAAGGCCTTGCAGCTCATCTTGGTCCATGGTGAGTTCTGCTCCTCAGCTTGGAGATGCCTGAGAGCCCCCATATGCTTCCCCTAAGCCCAGGCAGTGCTTAGAAATGGGCTGAGCCGGTGCCAATGGTGCCTTTGGGTAGATTTTTATCACCCAGACAACTGTGACTGCCTCTTGGTCCAGTGACACTTGAATGAATGAATGAGTGAATGAGTGAGTGAATGAATGAATATATACATACCTCCCTCTGTGGTCCAGTTCCTTTTGGGACTGTGCAGTTATTAATGTCCTGGGTAATCAAGTCCACAGGACCCTGATTTCCTTTTATTCAGGGACCAGCTCTCCCAAAACCACATTTCTACCATATTTCCATCTCTTAGAAAACTGTCTGTCTAAAACGTAGACCTGTTTTGTGAATGTAGAGGTTTCCTGACTCTCTGAACATTCTTTCATGCCCAAGACATCCTATCATGACCACTCGTCAAGGACAGGAAGCCACTCATCAGCCCTGATCTCCCAGCGCTCATGGCGGGGTCTCTGATCAGAGGGGCATGTGGAAAGCAGACCTAGTTTAGGAAACAGGGGAATAGAAAAAATTATGCTTTCTGTGGAAACCCAATCTCTGCGTCTTCCCCACAAGTGCTTTCAAAGAGAGGTGATTTCCTTATCATTAGTAATGGTGAGTAATTTGAAATGCTTTTATTTTTCGAAGCTTGAGGGACAGCCACTAATTGGTACTAATAATCCAATGGAAAATCCAGGATTAAGTTTTCTGCATGATGACTACAAACTGCTTTTCATTTTTTTCTAGGATGGAGAAGGACATGCCACAGAGAGGGAGGGAGGCAAGGACAAGGGACAGGAAAATTTTATTGGAAAAAAAATAAGCAAAGAAAGGGAAAAGTGTTTATCTAGGAATTAGTGAGACTCCAAGGCGGCATCGAACCCCTACCTTTCTGGAGCATTGGTAGGTAGCTTCTGTGCAGGTCAGAATGTGCACAATGATGTGAAAGGAAGCTCTAACGTTTCATAACCTCGGTCACCCAGGACACACTGGAACCATAAACTATTTGCCATTTCTAATGTCTGCCCAACAGTTGCTCCAGATAACTGCCTGATAAAGAAAGCATGATTACTATAACATCTATATGTTCCCTGGGCTCCCAGGAGAGTGTGCCCCTCTCTTGTGGGGGGTTGGAGGAGGGCTGGAGGGCTGCAGGCTCAGTGCAGGTTCTCAGGGTTCCTGATGGTGACCAGACTAGCCACGCCCACCACAGGAGTGAGCTGGGAGAGCAACCTGGGCGGAAATGCCTGTCCCCATCCTCCTTTCCAGCTCAAGAACTTCCTTGGTGGGTGTCTCATATGACTTCCACCCGGGAGCCTTTCCACACACACGCTGCTCCGTCTGTAATCACACACTGATTTTCCTTGAGTTTTTATGAATAGACACCCCTCAGTTTCACCTGTAAAAGCATTATTCTTTTTTCTCTCTTAAAAAAGAACTTATTTCTTCTCCCCTTTTTATATCCCGAAGGCCACACGTAGCAATGGCAAGCGCTCCTCAACCCCCAGCATGCCATTTCTTTCTTGCTGTCTGGACCACAGTGTGGGACACATTACTGCTTCCTGTTTCTTTTCAGAGTTGGAGCCGTGGCTAGAGATTTTGTGGGTGGAGGCGGGGGAGGCAGAGCACTTATAACCATCCCTGGAAGCACACAACTTGCAGGTGCTATAAATTTGAGGAAGTCATCTCCACGGGCAGTGTGCGCGCACGGAGCTGGAGGAAGGAGTGGGAAGCAGGGAAGTACAAACTGAGACAGAAATGAATGGCATCTGCAGCCTGCTGCCACCACCTTACTTGGTAATAAGCTGGGGCCACAGAGAGGAGAAACATTACCTGTACACAGATCTTGTACTTGGCACAGTTTAAATAATTTTAAATGAAACTGTCAGCCTTAAGCTCTGATATGTGCCTCCAGCCAAAGATAAACACAGAGGAAAGAAGAAAGGGGGGCTCAAAGGAAGGGCCAGACATCACAATCTTTAATATTTTTAATCAGCCTGTCTTCCCAAAACAGGATGCATTGTTGTAGATACGCTTGCAGACAATAAATTTTCTCATTTTGTGGGTGTATGTTGTTGTTCAATGAAAGCATGATAGTTCCATTTCAGAGGCTCAGCAAAACTTCACATCTTTGCTTGGCAGCCGCTGGGCTAGTGAAGGCATCAGGTGCTGTCTGTCAATGGGTTTCCAGCAATAGACCTGAAACATGCAAGGGCAATGCAGCAGCTGCTGCCAGCTCCTTGGATGCATAAGGCTTGGTCTCGGTCCCAGATTAGAGGCAAGAAGGTGCTACAAATAAAGAAGGCAAGACTTGGGGACAGGAAACGTAGCAATGGTATTCAAAGTCCAATAGAACTTGCCTAAGTTCTAACTCACATAGAGGAGTGAGCCCAGGACTAGATAGAGGTGCTATAAGGGAGATCGGAACTTAATAGGCCAAGGTTCTGAAGCAAAGCAGCTTGGTGCTAGTGTGCATGTGCGGTCTGGGAGAGGCATTGCAAGGAGAAGCTCTCTAAGCAGGGCATCAGACCCTCCCCAAGTTTTTACATCTCTTTCTCTGCTTTAGAGGCTGGGCTGGGACTTCCCTCCCTTCTGGGTTCTCCTCTGACATGCCAAAGTCAGGCTCCCAAGATGGATAGTCAGCATGGATCCTTGCCTCAGGGAGGGATGCTGCAGGATAGACAGCATGATAAATCGAAGGTCAACTTTAGCTCCAAGGGAAATGGGACTGAGAAAGGAAAGCGAAGCTCTAAAGCAAAGCTTAATAGCATGTATAATAACTTGGAACCAAAGAGCATCTTTGACTATAAGAAAAATCCTGCCTACCTGCAAGGGCTTATGGGCGATTATATTTTGAATTGGTGGCTGGACTCATGAATCTGAATATCTTTTTGAGGCCTACAGTTTCACATTTTTTGTCCTGTTGTGTGGACCTCTGCTCCTGCTAACTGGAGTATTTGCTGGACCATGGACCCATGCGCTTCTTATCTCTATGCTTATGTTAAGGCTCTTCTAACACTTGAAATGTCTACTCAGAGCAACATGCCAGGCACCATATTAGATGATGAATGTCCACCATTGAAGAAAATGCTTCAATTATACATACGGATTCCAACACTCATTTTCAGGAAATGGACACATAGCATATTACAAATCAAAAAATTGATGACTATTTGCTGAGCACTCACTCTGTGCCAAGAGCTGTTCTAACCTGACCTGTGGTGACACAGTGGATAAAGCATCTACCTGGAATGCTGAGGTCACCAGTTCAAAATCCTGGGCTTGCCTGGTCAAGGCACATACAGGAAGCAACTACTTTGAGTTGATGCTTCCCATTTCTCCCTATACTTTCTCTCTCTCAAAAAAAATTAAATAAATAATAATAAAAAAGAAGCTGTCTAGGTGCTGGGGTTACAGTGGTAAAAATAGTCTCTACCCTCCAGGATCTACATGAGAGAGAAAGCAAAACAAATAAACGACTGTAATAAAAAGCAAAGTTGGATAGAGGGTATGAGGTGTACTTCTATCGATAAGGTGGCCAGGGCTAGCATCTCAGATAGGGTTACATTTAAACATAGACCTAAAAAAAAGTAAGGACGTGCAAGTAGTTTGAAAAAAAACACACGGTAGGTAGTAGGGATTCACATGTGCAAAGGCCCTGAGGTGAGCATAAGTTTGTGAGACCTCTGGGCTAAAGAAGAACGAGGAAGGTAGAATAGCAGAAGATTGTGTCAGGAGAGAAGGGGCCACAGCATGCAGAGCCACTAAGGTGAAGCACTGCCAATTTTCTCTGAGTGAGATGGAAAGCTACCGCGAGTTATAAACAGCGAAAGTGGACAGTGAGCAGGCAGAAGAAGTAACAAATGGGCTGATTCTGCACCTCAAAGTTCAAACAGGAAGTGCTGACTTGGACATGGGGTATGAAAGAGTAGTGTCAAAGATGAATCTAAACTTATAACTAGAGTTTTGGAAAGAATGTAGGTTCTTTTTACCAAAATGAAGATAATTAAGGGAGTAGCAGTGTGCTGAAAATGGGAAATATTGAGACATGTTAAGTTGAAGATACCTATTAGATAACAAAGGAGACGTGTAGGTATTTTTATGTGAATCTGGAGTTCGGGAAGAGGTCTGGACTGGGAATTTTTGAATCACCTGGGCATGAATTTATTTATTTGAGATTGGACCACCTAGGGAATGAGCATGGGAGGAAAAGAGAGCAGGTTTGATGCTGGGTCCTGCCTGAGTCACCCCAATACTCAGTAGAGGAAGAACAGGCAGGGAGGCAGGAAAGAGGAGAGCAGTTTGTCGGGGGGCAGGTGCCTTGTGCAGGAGAGGGATCACCTGGACTGGTGCTGCTGACCTGTGGAGTGAGGACAGGGAGGAGACCCTTGGTTCCTGCTGTGTCAAGGTCATCTATTACGATTTGAAGAGAGCTTTCCTGATGGAATGGTGGAGACGCGCAGAAATATATTCTCAGAGGGAAGCCCCATAGTAGGTATCTATAGGGTACAGTGTCCCACCCTCCCTGGTGGCTCCTTTCCTGACCTCTGCCAACTCTTCAGGGGCATCATGACAGTCATCTGCTTCATGAATCACCCTTGTCGACCTTCCCTCTAGGGACTGTCCCTGCTCAACGGGACGGGTTCACTTTCTCGTCACACACTGCAGAAATTTTATGACACTGGCCTGTTCCTGTCTACCCCGTCTGTCTACACTGTAAGCAAGTTAAGGAGAGGGCTATGTTGTACCTGACACACTCCTATCTCACCTTCGGTTCTGAGCATATTGCCTTCGGTGGAACAGCCACCGCAGAAAATGTTTGCTGAATTTAATTTTGAGAGTTGTTGCTAACTTCAGCCCTCCTTCCCCGCCCAAGCTGTCTACACCAGTTGTCAATGCTAGAGCAAGGCTTCTAGAACATTTTTTCTCAATCATCTGGAGGGCTTCTTAGAACACAGATTGCTGACCCCACACCATAGCTTCTGCCTCAGAAGGTTTGGAGAAGTCCGAGAATTTGGATTTCTTACAAGTTCCCAATTGATACTGAGGCTTCTAGTTTAGGGGAAATAAAACACTTTGAAAACCTCTGCTTTAGACCTGAAATGTCATTTATTTCAAGCATGTTTGTTACCTGACTTTCCTGGAAAACCTGGCTGTGTGTGTGTTTATGTGTGTGTGTTTATGGTGTGTGTGTGGTGTGTATGTGTGATGTGGTGTGTGTATGTGTGATGTGGTATGTGTGTGTGGTATGTGTGTGATATGTGGTATGTGTGGGAAGGTATGGTGTGTGTGAGAAGGTGAGGTATGGTCTCTGAGTGGTATGGTATGTGAGTGTGTGTGGTGTATATGTGTTGTGTGTGTGGCTGGTGCATGTGAAAGGGATATTTGTATATAAAGGCCTCTGGTCTGGCAATGAGAGGATATGAATGCATTAGCACCCCACACGGAGCAGGGTCACACATCTCCCTGGTTTCAGAGACTGGACCAAATAGCTGCCCTCTGGACCCACAGATGTCAAGGGCCACAGGCCTCTTGCACCACCCACAAGGACGCGAAAGAACAAGGCAGATTCTCCTGTACCTTCTCTATAGTTTCACCACTCAGTTTCTGAGAAGTTTTGGTGGCTCCCAAGTATATAAATTTAAACTATCTTATAGATCTGTTCATACACACATCATTGAAGGCTTATAGTCTATGTCCTTTATATAAGGTTGTCGAGAATAAGAAATGAGCCATATTTATCCTGAATATTCAGAATTTTAGCTGCTATACAGTGCCTTCTTTTAAGAAAACAGACTACACAGAAGAAGTGTTTATAAGATGATTATGAGCACTTAGGACAGGAAACAGCCCTCACTCGAAGCAAACACTGAATCACTATCACAGAGCTCAAGCAGTCCAAACTTATTTCCTTTTTATAGTAAATTACTTGGGAATTTGATAGCCATTGCTTTTTAAACTTAAACAGGACATTTTCCAGGGGTCTCAGGATGGTCCCTGATGGTGGCTGGATTTATACCTGATTTAATGACAATCTCTATGGTGTTCTGAATAATGGCTCAGTATCAATCTGGAGGAAGGTGTTTGTCCTGGGCCCTGTCCAGTTTAACATTTTTTTATCAGCATTAGATAAAATACAGCAGGCATGGGGATTACTATTTCACCTGAATCAAACTGGGATAGATAGTTAATAGTGTGATAGAATTGAATTTCAAAAGATTTGGGCAAGCTTAGGAAGTGGGCCAGATTTAACAAAAAGGGAATGATAATCTCAAAGCAGTTAAAAAAAAACAACAATGTTCAGTAGCAGAACGTTAAAAAAACATTTAAATATTTTAGTTGCTAGAAAGCATAGCATGTCTTTAGTGCAATGTAACTCTGCAGGAGTTGATATATGGGACTGCATTAATAGACCAACAGAGCCCAGAACAAACTACATCTGCAGCATTACAAGCAGTCAGGGATGCCTAAGCAAACAGAATCAAGTCCGAGTGGCCCACATGATGAATACACTGGATGATGTACCGATGATTCTTGTGATGAGTAAAGAGGCATTGAGGAGCTCAGCTTTCAGCCTGAAGAGGAAAAGACGGAAGGAAGACACCATGTCTTGAATATTTTGAAATGTCTCATGTGAATTCCACTTAGTTTGAATGGCCCCAAAGGCCAAACCTAAGATCAATCAAGGAACTAATAGAGTTACACATTTTGACTTAATATAAAGATAAAACTCCTACTGTTCAATATTACTTATAGGTGAAATAATAATGATAATAATGGTGATGAAGTGAGCGAAAATTCTGACATCATGGAGGCTCATAAAGCATGTCTTACTCCAAATAGAGTTCGTGATTCAACGAGGTCATTAGTGAGTGTGATCTCTCTGGGGACTGATTGCAGCGCTGGCTGAGCAGTGATGCCACAGAGGAGATTCAGGGAGCAGGAGGGAGCTTGAACAAGAAGACCTTCTGTTATAGAAGTACTGTGACTGTGCTTTTTAAAGCTGTGCACAGAGAGAACTGTCAGTACTAACATATTGTTTCCCTTCAAATATTTTAGATTGTTTCCACTGGATGTTTTAAAGCATGAGGGAAGTTGTGAAGATGAGGGTATTGGTTGCAAGGTCTGCTCTTGCCACATATGGGAGCAAGGGCATGCCTATGAGCCAGAATCTCTGGGTGTGTCTGCACCCCGTTTGCTTTATTTCTTGGCCAGTGTGACCTGGCTCGGCCAGTGCTTTACAGTTCTAACTCCCTACTGGGATAAAGTGGAGTGTCGACCACTCAACCAGCAAGCTGAGTGCCGTGCAGACATACAGATTTTAGAAAAGCACTTTGCATGTCTTTGTATCTCCAGTGCAGTTATCATATTTGGCACCTAACTGTACTCAACACCTTTTGGTCGATTAAAAGAAAATTAGAAAACAACTAAAAAACAATTGCTGTGAATATCACCTTAAGAGATGTGAGAGATCAAACACAGAGGGGTCCAAGTTCTATATGTCCTTGCCTTCCACCCCAGAAAGCCCAAAAAAATGAGGACCGAGGTCCAAATGCAGACCTGTGTATGAATATTTGTAGCAGTTTTATTAATAATTTCCCCAAACTGGAAAGCCTAAATACCGTTCAAGTGGTGAGCAGATAAAAACAACAACAACCATAACTAAGGTACGTTCACACAATAGAATACTACTCAGCATTAAAAAGGAAGGAACTGCTGACACACACAACACTATGACTGATCCTCAAATGCATTATGCTGAGCCAAAGAAGCCAGACTTAAAGGGCTATATATATGATTCCACTCACGCAGCATTCTTGAAAGGGCAAAGCCATGGTGGCAGAAAACAGGTCTGGGGCTGGCGTTGGTGGTTGGAACTGGGAAAAGGGGGAACAAGGGAAATTTCTAGTTGATGGAAACATCTTATATTTTAATTAAAAAGGTTGTTGCCTGACTATGTTTGTTAAAATATGTAGACTTATACACAAAGAATGGTAAATTTTACTGTCTAAAATTTTTAGCTTATTTGAAAAACACAGACAATAAAGTAGAGGCTGGTTAGGACTGGCTAAGCCTCAGAGAAGGTAGGGTCAATATCAGGCTTTGAGGTTGGTGAATTAGCCTTAGCGGAGCAGAGGGATGGAAGATGGCCACCCAGATGCGGCTTTTCTCCATCTTGAGTTCTCTCTTCCTTGGTGGGGAATTGCTACCTTTCCGGTTGAGGGACTTGCTTTCCATTCCAATGATTTCCTTTGTTCTGCATCAAAGCAAACACCAAGCAATCTCCTCCCTTCCCAGCAGCAGATAGCAACTTCCATCAAGCCCTGCCATCAGGACCACCTCCCCTGAAGGCAGGAACCTGGAAGCCTAAAGCCTTCTGCCTTTGAGCTGAACAGGTGATATCAAAGTTTAACCTTAAATGACAAAGGGCCACTTACCTACTTGTGAAGACAAGTCACCAGGGAAGAAAGAGGCTTTAACTATTTCAAAAGTTCAAATACTTTTCTTTTTATTCCTCAAATACAGTAGAGACATTGCAACCCAGGGATTTAGAGAACCAGGTTCTGGGTGTAGTTGTGCTTTGAGGTCAATGACTTCACCCCTCTGGGCCTCAGCTTTCTCTTCTGGAGAAAGATTATAAACAGATGACTAGGAGTTTAAGGCCCTCTCCCAGTTGTCCTGCCCTCTCTCAGTGAAAAGTAACTGCAGGTGTTTATTGGTTCTGAGCCCGAGCCTTGCTCTGGACACACAGTTCCTTGGCATCTCTCTAAATCAGTGGTCCCCAATCCCCAGGCTGCAGACTGGTTCTGGTTCGTGGGCCATTTGGTACTGGTCCACAGAGAAAGAATAAATAACTTACATTATTTTTGTTTTATTTATATATTTTTTAAAATAAATTTTTATTTTAATGGGGTGACATTAATATATCAGGGTACATATATTCAAAGAAAACATGTCCAGGTTATCTTGTCATTCAACTCTGTTGCATACCCATCACCCAAAGAGAGATTGTCCTCTGTCACCTTCTATCTAGTTTTCTTTGTACCCCTTCCCCTCCCTCTCTCCCTCCCCCCCGCCCCCCACCCCCCGTAACCACCTCATTCTTGTCCATGTCTCTTAGTCTCGTTTTTATGTCCCACCAATGTATGGAATCCTGCAGATCTCGGTTTTTTCTGATTTACTTATTTCACTCCGTATAATGTTATCAAGATCCCACCATTTTGCCGTAAGTGATCCGATGTCATCATCTCTTATGGCTGAACAGCATACCATGGTGTATATGCACCACATCTTCTTTATCCAGTCCTCCATTTTTTTCTACAGTGATTAAAGCCTTAAAGCAAACTCTTGGCCAATACAGCAAGAATCCATAAAAGAGTTGTTTTATTTATATTTAAGTCTGAACGATGTTTTATTTTTAAAAAATGACCAGATTCCCTCTGTTGCATCTGTCTAAGACTCACTCTTGATGCTTGTCTCAGTCACGTGATACATTTATCTATCCCACCCTAAAGGCCAGTCCATGAAAATAGTTTCTGACATTAAACCGGTCTGTGGCCCAAAAAAGGTTGGGGACCACTGCTCTAAATGATGCCAGTGGGTACACATGCCAGGATCCCTGGACTAGGAGCACATACATCACCAGGAGGTCATCACCACAGAGGAACAGCCCAGGGCAGGATCAGAACCTTGGCTCTCCCCCTCAATGTGTGACCTGGGGCAAAAGGCTTAACCTCAATTTTCACAGCTGAAAGATGCAAATAATAACCTGTACCTGGCTGAGTGGGTGCTGAGGGCTAGCCAGTGAAGATCAGCGGATTAGCCAGGCATATAGCAAGTGTTCAGTAAATAACAGCCACAAATATATATCATTATATAAAATTCTTGATTATTAATAATAGTCATTATTATTATTATCACCGCTAACGTCAGAGGTGTAAGAGCCAGTGACGGAAACACAGTCTAACTCACACACCAATGTGTGGGCTATCATTTCGCTTCAAATCTGACGCTTATAAATACTCTCCTTTATTTGTTGCTGAAACTGTCTCTATGAAATCCTTGCTGGGGACATCAGTCTCATTCTCAGCCTTGGAATCCAAATCCTGGAGGTTCCGGTCTGCATACTAATCAGGCAGTGGCTCCAGGAGCACTGAGCCTGGGAAGGAGAGAGGATAGAGCCTGCAGGCAGTGGCTGTGGCAGCGTCTGGCTTCCCGAGAGTGATTTATCACCAGGTTTCTGATGAATGTGTGAGAAAGGCTGTGGTGATAAAGCAGCACGAGCCATAATTAAAGTAACAGCTCTTGTTTTTTGAATGCTGTTTACTCGGTGCTTGGCTTTCTAGGCAATTTCCCCGTCTCCCACTTTAGGACAGAGTGTTTCTTCCCTCTGTAGACTGTTGATGAGAGCGCTGCTGAGCATGTGCAGAAGAGGCCAGGGAAGAGGGAGGAGGAAGGCTTGAGATGGCTCCAGGGAAGTTGGCCCTTGGTTTTTGATTGAAATGTCCCGAGAAAGCAAGTCCTTGGAGAGCCAACCGCATGCAACAACCTCCCGAGAATGGGGGTTGGGGGTGGGGGGCTGCAGACCACTGCAGAGACCAGGAACTTAAGGATACCAGGGAACTGTTTGTCAAGGGGGCTGTCATCATTTTCCAGTGTTGCGGGAAGGGGGAGTAAAGCCACATCATAAATTCATTACTAAATCCGCTCTTTCCAGCAGCTGCGCCCAGCCTGAGTGGTATGTTTCAGTGTAACTAACAGAGCCCTTGCTGCAGGCTCCGACGTCGAGAGTCGCACTCCTGAATTTTTCTTTCTGGCTGTCCCTTCCTCCTGTTTTTCACTCTCCTCTTCCTTACTGCCTGCTTCCTTGTTCTCAGTTTGGCAAACGTCCTACAGACTCGGGGGCTGTGACAACCCAAACAGACTCACAAATCAGAGATGTCTTTTGGTGGAATCCTGGGAACCAGCTGTGCCCTCTGGTGGGGCCAAAATGTCCTCTGCCGGCTGAGAACCAGGTTCTGTCAGAGACTCTGGCAGAAGCTCATCTATCAATGTCCAACCAGGGCCACGATGGGTCAAGGGTAGCTACAAGTCATGCTTTAAAAGTTGGTCAAATAATTTGCCTGCTGTTCCTAAAAACTTAAAGCCCCTGAAGGGGCTTGAAGGTTGATATCCTCCTTGGACAAGACCTCCAATTGTCATTTTTACCTACTGGTTCTATAACCATAAATCAGGGACAAGTGGCATTAAAATCTAGGCAGAAATTACACATATATGCACAGACACTGCTCTAGGTCTAAACATTCCCAATTTTCCCCAATGATGGAAAAATTCCCAAGAATGCAGCACCCCAGAATGGGGTGTTTGGATTTGCTATATGTTAGGCAAAGAATGCACAGTGGCGTGACCTTCCTAATGGGGCTTTGCTCGGCTGGCTGACGAATGAGTTTGTGTTCTTTGAACACATCCCATGGTTGGTGAGACCCAGCTACTCAGGAATGACTGCCAACAGATGACCCCACACATGGGTGAGCTGCTGGTTCGTCACTTCTCTGGGACCGGGGTACCATATACAGTTACTGCTCCAGCTACCACCCATTTCTTTCTCTGCATGCTAAACTGAAAGTGGGAACTATAGTCTCTGAATTGAACTAAAATCTGAGAAAAATCCAGCAAGTCCTATATTAGGAATAATAGACCCATAGGTGCAGGAAGCTGCAACAGAGGTGTTTGCACATTAAGAAAGATGTGCCTGTGATGTCACCCACTTTGCTAGCTTACTACATCATGTCCTACATGTAACTGAAGTCCCTGTCATGCATAAGACTGCATGTTCCAGGTCCTAAGGCCTTAGCCCATGAGACCTGTGTACTAATCCACGGCTACTTGGGTGCTGTAATTTCACAGAGCAGAGCACAAACTCTGATTTGAAAGTCAATAAAGTATTGAACTCCACAGCGGACACTGTCTCTTTCTTTCTCAGAATTCCAAACTGGGCCCTCATTAGCACAGACCGACAGGACTAGATACTCCCATCTGAATGCACCAGAACAACTCACAAAGCATGTTTCTGCAGGTCTGTGTGAGAGGAATTATAGCTAGGGTGGTAGAAAAGGTCGGTGGTGGGTCCCCAGTTATTCCTGGAGCCACAAAGCCCTTTTCTGCCCTGCAAAGCCACAACAGGATGTCCTGATGGGTGCTAATAGCCAACAGATGGCTGATGACCACCAGGGGCATGGCCCTTTGAGCTACTATTCCGGGTCTGTGCTATCACCCAGCAGGGGTTTCAAGCAGAGCAGGATATATGTCTATCAGGAACCTGTGAGCTTTTGCCAAAGTGCACTCACAGAGAGACGAGTATCAGGAGAACAGGTGCATGATCCATGCGACCTCAGATATCACTGATATTCCAGATGCCTGCTCAGAGTGGTTCCCAGCCCAGACAGCCAAGGATTAAGCTCACAAAAGGAGCCCAGGGGAGAAAGCAGGGAAGAAAGGGAGAGAGGCTGAGAGCAGGAAAAGAGGGAGAAGACAGAGCAGGAAATGTGAACAAAAGAGATGTGGGGATATATTGCAAGCTGACAGTACAGCCATGACCCAGTTGAGTGCTTTCTAAGGGCCAGGCCTTGTGCTTACTATATCGCTCATTTAATTCTCACAGCAATAGGTATTAGTATTATCTTCAGTTAATAGCTGAAGAAACTTACTGCTCTCTGAGAGTTTAAGTGACATGTCCTAGGTCACATAAAAACAGACATGCAGCTGGCATAAAGCTTAAGAAACTGAAGGTTTGAGAAAAATGACAATCAAGTCCTAATCTTGGCTCTTGGGAACTCACCCTGCCCTAGGCTGTGTGCTGGTCCCTTTCATCTCCTAGAGATGAGAAGCAGCCACTTGTCTCTGTCTCTCTCGGATATGGTGCAGCACAATTAGTTAATGTTTATAATGTGCTTTCAGCAGGAAAGTGCCACTTAAATTCACAGCTCTGAAACCTCTGGGTGGCTATCTCTACACATTTCGTCTTTTCCATTGAAATTAGGTGGTTGAGTGTACCATGGATTCAACTCACTGCAATTACTGATAGAGCAATAGTATCAAATGTAGAACTAATATACTTAGAAGGGAGACAGCTTTTTTTGAAAGCAAAATAAAGCAATGCTGTCTTCTCTCCCTTAAAATTATTTTTCTATTGTTGGGGATTTGCAGGCTTATTCCTCTCCAGCACTATATTGTCAACCCCTCCTACAGGGTGAATGAAGTCATCAGCCTACCCTCCAGCTCATCACACACACACACACACACACACACACACACCCAAGTCTTAGGTTGCTGGCCTATAAGGACTCTGAAGAATTGTTTTAGCAGAATTGTGAATGATGAATGACAAAATTTTGGATATATTTAAATAGTATATTTTTGTATGGGTAAAGTAAAGCGAGGGGAAGGAACGAGTAAGAAAAGATGCAAGGGGAGCTAAGGGTCAGGAAGTGGGAACAGAGAGTCAAAGAAGAAAAAGGAGGGAAATGAATTGTAACTCAGAGAAGTCTGTAGTCTTAACCAGCGTGCCCTTGGAAGGCCCTATTTCATGGGTAGACATGACAATTTCTCTATCTACCACGGCTAGTCAGTAGCCTGAGGAGCCCACTTCCACTGGGATTATTCTGGACTCCACCCACTGAGCCACACTACCTCTGGGTGTTGGTTTTTCCCAACTAAGGAATTCAGCTGTACTTCAGAACTCTGTTACAGGGCCACTTTAGGACTGGCCTTCATAAAAGGGTCCCCAGATATTTTTGTATCGTTTCTCCAAGATCAAAGTGAGCCTGTCCTCGCTACAGGTCTGCTTATTTTCATAAACTTGACCAACCTAATTGTTGGACTAACTTAGTGTTATTCAAACTGCTGATTGCAAACTTTTATTAGATAATTTAGTGACTTTCACCTGTGATTTTAAAAAATGAAATAGAATAGAATTATCCAAGTGCATGACATATATTAAGGATATTTTATGAACATTTTTCTTCAGTGGTGGTGGTGTATCTATACAGTGTCATGATGGAAAATAAAATTGTTACTGTGGATCACAGCCTAAAGAGTTAAAAGCCATGAGACCAAATGACTCAGCCCTTGGAGAATCTGTGAACCTCTGACTCTGAGCTTCTCTACAAAACCACTTGAATGTAGCAAATCTGGTGGGGAAGTCTTCTGATGGCAAACTCAGGTGTTCCCTGCCTGTGGATTTAAATATTAGAGAACATTCTAGCATATCACTGACATCCTAAACTTTATAGCCACCTTTTGAATCAGCCCTTTGGATAGTTCGGGATGAGCGCAGTTGGGGAAAGGGATGAGCTAGGAGAAGTCTAAACTGATCTAACAAGACAGGCATTGAACACAACGGCTCCCAGGTACACAGCTCACTGTGTTGGCTGCTGCACATCCTGCCCACCCCGCACTTCACCCACCTCCCCTTGCCCGTCTGCTTACTCACATCTGATTGACTGGCTGACTCAGACAACCTAATGAGTGGTAACACCCCATATGACGAAGCCAACACTGTGTAATGGGTTGATTGACATCCCCGGGATCTGAGTGTGTATACAGCCCTTCTTGCAGATAATGTTAATGGTTGAAGAATTAAAACGTTGCTCAGTGCCTAATGAATGCAGCATGTGCCTCACATTAGCACATGCCAGCTGCATCTCTGGGTACCAGGAAGCAGCTACAATTTCTAAATTATTTATCAGTTCCCTTACCTCCACCCCAAAAGAGAGTTTGCTTATGCATTTATTTATTTCATGGACTGATATGCAAAGTAATTGCTTTGGGTTTTTGTGATTTTTTTTCCTATGGATTTTCCTTTTCTGACTCAACAGCAGGGGGAAAAAGGAGAGAAAATATCATGTCAATGTCATTTGAATCATAATAGCTACAAATTCACTCCCCTGAATAAATAGAGAAGCTTATTTATGAAACACAGACAAGATGTCTGTTGAGTTGTTAACAGAGGGAGAGAGATTTGAGTAGGCAGAAGTGATTGCAAAAGTTTGCATATCTCCAGAGCTCCCTTGGGAGGAGCAAGCACGCAATTCTTTCCCTGATCTGGATCCTCCTGTTTTTTGACAGCTGATTGGACAGCCAAACTTGGCTGTCAGAACCCATCACAGGATGAGCCAGGAAGCTGAGAGGGGCAGGCAGTATTGAGGAGTGGGGCAGCTCCTTGTCCATTTCAAAGAGGGGGAATGAATGAAATGCCAAGGTGAGAGAGCAAAGGGTTAGGTTGTCTGTGGTTCTAGTGCAGTGGTTTTCAACTGCCAGTCTGCAGACTGGTCCACCAGCAGTTTTGAGCCAGTCCTTAAGAGTGAACCGCCTTGATGTTGCATGAAGATCATAGACTTAATGATCTTAGTTGAATTCACTTATGCTCAGGGTGATTTCTGCCTTAGCAGTCCCCAAAATAATTTTATTTTCACCAGTCTCCAAGTGTAAATAGGTTGAAAACTGCTGTATCTAACCTTTTTATTCTATTCTAGTTTTTTTATCTTTATCCTAAAGGGCCAACTACTGCTTTCTGCTGCAAACACAAGCCTGCAGCATCCTCTCGCTGTCTCTCTCCTCCCGTAGTTAGCCCTTCTGGGTCCCATCACAATGCTGCCATATCTCCCCTCTAGGAACCCCCTGAAAACAGCAGTGTGACGGAGAAGTAATGGCTATGATTTGCGGAGCACCACATCCAGGGACTCTTCCTAGCGCTTTATGTATATGATCTTATTTAGTTCTCACAATAGCTGTGAGCAAGGTACCATTTTATGACAATTTTATATAAATGAGAAAACTAAATCTAGACTATGCTAATGACTTCCCCAAAGTCATTCCCACTACTACATCTCCAGGCAAGATTTGAATCCTTCCTGTTCTGCCGTCCAAGTAGACACAGAGACATCTGGACCGTGGCTCAGGGTACCTGGATTTGATCCCCAATTGCTGAGTTATCTTGGGCAAGTTGTCCCTGCCTCTCTGGACCCCAATTTCTAGGCAGCAATTAACTGTTCGTAGTAGGAAGAATGTATCTAGGACTAGATTTCTTGGGTTTAGACCCTAGTACTACCACAGCTAACCTTGGGGGACTTACTTGACCTTAGTTTTCTCATCTATAAGTGGAAAAGATAATTAATATCTCCCTCATGGGAATGGTTTTGATAATTAAATGAGTTACTGCATGTTGGAGAGTTAGAGCTGAGCTGGGTGCTTAGTAAACACTCAGTATATGTGATTATTATTATTCAGCTTTTGTCTATGTGTCTATATTTATAACATGAGATGCAATGATCTATAAAGTCTACTTCAGTTTGAAAATCCCTGAAGCTCATAACTTGGTACGGTGTGATGCCAATTTGAAGGAATGAGAGGCTGAAACTGGGAAGACTGAGCAACATGAACAGCTCGCACATGTGTGTCTCTTTTATATCAGCCGTGCCTGTTCGTGTCTACATCTCAATTCATGTGAATGCCGAAACCTCACGTCATTCCCTATGGGTATGGCGAGGATTACTTTCCCTATTTTAAAGAATTATTCAGTGACTGGCTCAGGGTCAGAGAGTTAGTGAACAGCAGGATGCCAGTCCACATGTCCTGCTTCTAAGAGAGTTTTCTGTTGTCCCCAAGGCAAAGGAGCTTGAGATTCTCAGTTAACCCCCAAGCAAGGAGGCGCCTTAGAAAGTGAACTTTTGTCTAACTATAGTAGGCATTTTCTACTTTAAAAGAAAAGACTGGGCAAAGTGTCCTGGATGTATTTCACTAGCTCATATTTCTCTAAACATAACAATTTACTACTATTCCTTTTTCTAACTAGAGAGCAATTAATCTTGTCTCCTCTAGACTCTCACATTGGCACGCATTACAACTATCTTGAAAGCAGATGGTTCCCCAGGAGAAGAGAAAAGTGATATAACCCAAAGGATTAGAGAGTTCAAAGCCTGGGCAATGGGAACCAGTGGAAGCTGCCCTTGAGAGTGTCCAACCCTTCGAGGCTACCATCCCGGGGGTCAGCTCTGTTCCCTGTGGCTGGCAGGAAGGGGCAGGGGGCCGACAGGGGCAGGTGTCAGAGCACCAAGGGAACACTGGTAGATCATTTGCATGCAGCAGAGTTCTACAAGGGCCTGAGGGAAAGGGAAAGGCCAGGGACATGTGAACTTGAAAGAGAAAGCAGCCAGCATTTTAGAAGCTGCTGTTGAGTGAGGAGCAGGGAAGCAATGCCTATTACCGCTTGCTTTTCCAAACTCCCACAGCCTGTATTATCCGTACCATGTAACCCACTTCTGAGCTACAATGTGCGGCCTGAATGAAAATTTCAGCTCCCTCAGGAAATCATAGCTGAGGCTGGACAGGAAACCTGCCCTACACTTTATGTCCTAGCCAGCCTAGCATTGAGCTGGGAACATAGTAAATACTCAGCGAATGCCTGAACAACCAAATGGAATTGACCAAACTGAATCCAACAGAAACATTATTGTAAAAATCGTGTTATAAGCTCTTAATCAATGGTGTGTGTGCAAGGGGGGAGAGTAGTTGTGAGCCAGTAACCCAACAGGAGGGACTAATCCACAAAATAATTCTCTGGTTCCTCTAATCACAATGTATAGTTTATATATCTATTTACCTTCCCAAAGAAGTGTTTCTTCATTTAATTCATTCCCCTATTCAATTGATATTTATGGAGTGCATACATTATGCCAAAAATAGTACTGGTACTAAAAAAAGACAGGGCATGAAGACAGCCGGTCTCTGCCTAGGCAGAATTGATTATATATGGGGAGAAGATTGATATTGCATCATCATTGCATGAGTTGTAGCATTGTGACAATGACATATGCTACTGAGAATTAGTGAGTGTTTTCAGAGTATATTACAGGTAGCCTGACCCAGAGCTGCCCTGGGGGCAAGGTGGAGGTGAAGGGAGGCACTGAGGACACGATGCTTATCTTGAGATTTAGGAAATGAGTTTCAAGTGCCACACAGGTTGAGGTGCCAACAGTATAGTCAATTAGCCTTTCTTAAGGCCTCCCTGACTGACTGATGGTTAGTTGGGGTTAGAAGAATGCCAGTGAATCCACTCCATCCTCAGGGGCAAAGCCTTGCCCCAGGGTCTTCAGGGTAGCCTGCCTTTGCGCATGTGTTACAGGGTAAAGAAGTCACTCTTGGAAGTTCTTTCTGCTACCTAGGATTGTTGGGGTTCATACAGATCCTCTGGCATCGGTCTTTTTATCTGTATGCCCAGTGGCATTGGCCTGGGGATGAGTTCTTCCCTCCAGTGACTCCAGAGGAGGGGAATCCAAATTTGTTTATTCTGAGATTACACTGGGGACATGGTTGTGCTGCCCAGAGATGTAGTAACTGGAAATCCCACCTCGCTTCCTGAAGTGAAGACATTTCATCTAACAGACAGCACTTCAGCCTGGCATCTCCCTCTTCCCTGGTTCCCCTTAAGCATCTTCTGTATTATAAACAATAATAAGCTGGCCCAGTCAGAGGCTATAAATGAGCCTCTTCTTTTTGCTGACATCAAAAGGATTCCCTGGAGTGAGTTATTGTGTGGATACTTAATTGGGAGATACATAGGGGAAGCCAGCCCTGCTTTGTTTAACTGCATTGGGAATGCCCCCTGGAGTGAGTGCCCACCCCCTGGAAGGGCTTTTGGACATCATTCATGTTCCAGAAAATTATTATAAAGGTGTCAGTGCTTGGGAGTGAACACACAGTACAGTGTGCAGATGATGTGTTGTGGAATTCTGCACCTGAAACCTGTGTGATCTTGTTAATCAATGTCACCCCAATAAATTTAATAAAAAGGAAAAAGGGATGTCAAGGAAGACTAGGAACAAAAGGAAACAGCTTAGAGTTTTGAAAAATGAAGGGAATGGGGAGAGAAAAGAGGACTATCCCCATGGAGAGAAAAGAGGACTATCCCCATGAACAAGAGCAATTGCCCTGATTTACGGATTTAACTCGTTCAGGGAACCTAACATTTACCGATTGGGTGTGTGTGTGTGTGTGTGTGTGTGTGTGTGTGTGTGTGTGTGTGTGTTGTTCTGGGGAGTGGTTGATAAAAGAGGGGGAAGAACTCTAGAGAGCACCATAGTCACAACATATAAGTGAGCAATGTTAGGTGCCGAAAGAAATGTGCAATTATTTATCAAAACAAGTTCAGCACCACTTTCTTCATCTAGGAATAAAGAAAGGGGAGAATCTAACTTTTCTTTTTAAACTGGTGAGTGCTTACAATGAATATGTGTAATTTTACTCCTTTCAATAGCCCTCTGAGGTAGTGTTTTAACATACCCATTGGACAGATTGGGAAGCTGCAATTAAGGAAATCCAACTAATAATTGATAGTTTCTTGATTCAGACTCATGGCTCCAAATTCCATATAAATTCCACTGTATGCCAATGCATCAGCCCATCCTCAATTCTTTCTCAAGCTTCTTTTAAATCACATTGATTAATAAATGTGCAAAATATTTGAGTTTCCACTGCATGCATGGAATAGATTTTGGTGCTCTAGGAAATATGAGGGACAGTCACAATACTAATAACAATAGTAGCTAACATTTGCATGGTGATTACTATTTTCTACGCTTCCTTCTGAACACTTTATAAATATTAACTTATTGAATGAGACACCTGCATCTAGACAACTGACTTGCAAATGCATTGCCACCACACTCAGGAACAACGAGCGTCTCACCCCTGATTCTTCCAGGGAAGGGACCAGGTAGCGACACAAGCAGAGAGCAGGAGTTAACCCACTGCCAAGGCCAAGGCAGGCAAGGGTACCTTGGGCTATGGCACAGTAGCTCCATGCCAAACAAATTCCTCGTGCTTTGCTGACTGCTGCAAGAAATTTTCCTAACAAAGTTCATAAGCAGGATGTACAGATCCTGGATGGGGGAGGGAGAGGCTGTGAATCCTTGGCTGATGGTGGATTTCTATTCCCTACTAGCAGCTCAGTTTTTCTCTGCAGCACCTGGGAATGCCACACAAATAGATGTCCTTCATCCCCTCAGAAAAACGCTGGGATGGACAGGTTTTAAACCACATCAGGAGAACTAGAGATTTAACATTCAAATTTCCTAGCTGCTAGGTTTCTTGAAAAACTTGGAAGCCTAATTGAGTTGGGGAGGGAAAAGGGAAGCTAACATTATTGAGTGGCCACTCTCATAGATCAAGGCAGTGTGATGGGATAAATTCAGCTCTCTCCCAGTATCAACCCATTCCCACAGTCTAGCATCAGGCATCGCTTCCATAGGCTCATTCCTCCTCATCAGAGGGTGAGGTGTCCCTCTCCCTGCTGAGGACTGATCCTGCCACTTCTGCCACAGACGCCACCAGTTCTGTCTCCTCAGTAACTGTGGTCTATTCATATCTTCCCTCTCCCTCTGGCATCTTCAATCTCTCCTTCCCTTTGACCTCTTTTTTTCAACCTCTCAAGTTTTTCTTAAACATTTAGACTAACCATAAATTTTAAACACATGTCCTCTCCTAATAATTGCCTTATCTGTCTCCTTCTAGTATCTTCCTGATTGCTAAAAAGAATAGTCCACACCCCCACTGTCTTATCTTATATTCATGTATCAATCAACTGTAATCTGGCATCTAATCCCACTATTTTACTGAAATTGCTTCTGTTAAAGTCAGAATTGATGGCCTCCTACTTGACAAAAACTACAAAGAACTTGCGTAGTTTCTCTGACATTTCTCTGAATGTATAGTACTTACATCTTGCATCTCTGTAACAGCTGATGCAGCTAATTACTCGCCCATCCCCAAACTCTTCTTTCTCTGCTACTGTGGTACCTCCCTTTCTTTTCCAATTGTCCTCTTAAATGCTCGGTTTCTTTGGGTTTCACCCTTGTCTCACTTCTTACTCAGCATGCTCTCCCTGCCAATTTCATCTGTACTCATAATTTAAAGTTTTGATTATAGGTTAGTAATTCCCAACTTTTCACCTCTAGTCCAGGAGTTTCACACCTCCATATCCCTGTCCACTGGGCAGTCACCTGGGTGTTTCCCAGGTACCATATACTTCACTTGCTTTATATCTAACATTAAATCCCTCATCTTCATCTCCTACTCTATTTTCTTCTGACTTCTTTTTTTTCTTGATTTATAGCATCCTTACCTGCTCCGTTGTCCATCTAGAAACCTAGACTTTTCAATATTCACCTCTCTCCAGAGTTCTATTTACAATCAGTCTTCAGTCCTGAAGTTTTTATTTCAAAGATATCTCTTTTTTGACATCCCTGATGCTTCTATCATAGTGTAGCTTCTCTTTATTTAATTTTTGAACTATTACAATAGCCTCCTGTCCACTACCGTCACCTCTACTCTGCCCTTCCCCTACCCCACTCAAACACATCCTCCACAGCAATGTTTCCAAAATGTGGAGCTGACTATGTAAGTATCTATAGTCAATCAGACAAAGTCTAAGCATTTCTGTGTTACTAGAGAGGTTTAATTTATGTGTCCCCGGCTTACTTCTCTAGCCTGTGGCCTACCTTTGCTCTTTAGTTTTATCAATATCATGCTACTTTTATTATCCCAGTCCATCATGGCGAACTCTTTTTGAATCCTCTGCTCAGAATGCTCCGTCTGCCTGCAACATTCTGCACCCTTCCCTCCTCCATCATGTCTTTGGCTCCATTAGCTTTTTATTTTGTTGTCTCTCTTGGCTGAACATAGTCCTTCACAGGCACAGGGGAATAAATTTGGCAAGCCACATTCAAACTTTATAAGCAGACAGAGTAGGTGCCCAACCACATGGTTGGAATGATGAGGCTTAGGGAAACTCACAACTAGTTATCTCTTATTGTCTAAAATTTTTTTATTATTGTTTCATACCTTTGATTACCTTTGTCTTGTTTTTGGAGCATCCTCTGTAAATTTCACTATAAGGACTTAAATACTTAAATTGTTGTTTTTTGTTTGTTTGTTTATTAAGTGACAAGTCGGGAGGCAGCGACAGACTCCCGCATATGCCCTGACCGGGATCTTCCTGGCAAGCTCTCTACTGGGCAATGCTCTGTCCATCTGGGGCCATAAATCACTTAAATCTTTATCAGTTTCTACATATTATGGGAAGCATGTCCTGGCAGTTAGCTGAGGATGAGCCCCTTGGTGAAATGAGACATGAGATGATAAAACATTGCCACAAGAAGGGAAGGAGTGTTCCTATAGAGTGAGAGAGCTGAGAAGAGGTCAAGTACAGCAGTCCACATCTCAGATCTAACTTGTTCGAATCACATAGACAAATGACAGTAAGTTAGAATTCAAGTAATATCCAGGTCACCAAAATAAAAAAAATAAAAAATGGTTCTCTGAAAATAATACAGAATTATCACCTTATGTTCATTTAAAAAATAAATCGGCCTGACCTGTGGTGGTGCAGTGGATAAAGCGTCGACCTGGAAATGCTGAGGTCGCCGGTTCGAAACCCTGGGCTTGCCTGGTCAAGGCACATATGGGAGTTGATGCTTCCAGCTCCTCCCCCTTTCTCTCTCTCTGTCTCTCCCTATCCTCTCCAAAATGAATAAATAAATAAATAAATTTTTAAGTGAAAAAAAATAAATCTTATGTCCATTTTTAAAAAGTGCCAAAGATAGATTATTTGTTTAATGAGATCTTATGATATGGCACAAAATATGTCTAAAATTTAGAAATAAAAGATAAAGATAATAAATTCAATACCCTACATGTAATTGTAAATAGAGTGAGGAATCAATTGTGTCACCATCAGAAGACAAGAAAGACAGGAAGATAGGCAGAAGGAGAAACATGTGTTGAATATCTACTACCCAGATACAGCTGTGTCACTGGGACTCCATTGCTGATGGACACAGACCTAATCCTCCCTTGAGTATCTACTTAACACATGGCAGGGACTTAGTATAAATATTTGTGAAAACACGGAAGAAAAGAATAAATGAAGGGAGAAGAGGAAGGAAGAAAGGAAAGAAGGAATGAAGGAAGGAAGGAAGGAAGGAAGGAAGGAAGGAAGGAAGGAAGGAAGGAAGGAAGGGAGGAAGGGAGGAAGGAAGGGAGAAAGGAAGGAGGGAAGGAAGGAAGGAAGGAAGGAAGGAAGGAAGGAAGGAAGGGAGGAAGGGAGGAAGGAAGGGAGAAAGGAAGGAGGGAAGGAAGGAAGGAAGGAAGGAAGGAAGGAAGGGAGGGAGGGAGGGAGGAAGGAAGGAAGGAAGGAAGGAAGGAAGGAAGGAAGGAAGGAAGGAAGGAAGGGAGGAAGAAAAGGAAGAAGGAAGGAAGAAAATGAGTGCCCTATTGTTAGCTAGTCTAGGACAGTTTAACTGAATCTTTTTTAACAATTTATTGTTTAGCTTTTAACCCTGTAGTATATTCTTGCCCATGGCATGTTTTCTAGAAAATTTATACTCAATTTATTCCCCATTAAGATTAAAGAACACTTTATCAGCAAATCTGTAAACTGTACGTGTATAAATTTGGCATGTTGAATTTGGTAAGTTATTAAAAAAGACAGCAAGTGAGTGGTAGAGTTTGGATTCTAAAACCAGGTACCTTTATAGACCCCCACTGATCATGTACTGGGGCCTGTAGCCATGGTGGGAATTAGATAATGCGTCTCTGCTTCTGGACCACTTGGTGGGCCAGTAATCTGGGGAAAGCAGAGGTGGTATAGTGCTCATGGCTGTACAAGTCTAGTCTTTGTTTTCTGATCATTCTCAGTTATTTATAAGCCCTGGAGCAATGTATGGAGGACAAGCTTATGAGTGTTGATCAGATATGTTTATGTGTGTTCTGGGCCAGTTTTGTAAGACAGCTGCCCCAATAAAGAATTTATCAAGACAATAAAAAAGAAAGACAAGAGCCTAAAGATGCTCCAGTGAAAACAGCTCTTTTATATTATGAGAGTCTAATGGGGAGCACTTTGAACACATGCCAGGCTTTGCCCATGTCCATCCTTCCCATCCTTTCTCCTACCCAGCCCAACACATAGGCAGGGATTTCTCAAATCTTCATCTCAGGGTCTAAATACCATAGGTAATTGACATTTGTTTTTGTCTTATGATACTCGACCATGATCCCTTTACCCCAGGTGGGGTTTTTTTTTTCATTAGAAATGTCATTGTGTTTGGACTATTCTTGGGGATTTCAAAGATGGCTAGTTTTAGCCAATGAAATAATTTTTAATTGAAATTGGGCAGTTTAACTCTATGAAGCCCACACAATGCTTCTTCTCTTAGCCATCACCTACATTTCAACTCATCTGTGCTCCTTATTGAGTGTCTACTCTGCCCCATGTGTGTGTTGGATGGATGGGCTACAAGGCAGTTCCGGACAGCTCCTAGACTTGCTGAGTTCACTATGAGCCTTCATTTTTGCTGAGGTCATCACTGATTACTAGTGCCTTGCACACTATCTTGCAAAACTAGGAACTTAATAAAGGTTTATGTGTAAGCATTCTGACCATCACAATTCAATTATTGAATTACTCATAATTCATTTATATAACCAGTGAACTTGTTTTGAGCCCCTGCTCTATGCCTTCCATATAGAGATGGATTAGAGGGAGTCTCCTGGCCCTCAAGAAGAGTTTAGAGTTCAATGGAGGAGACAGATGCACCAACAGACAATTACAACACAATGGAAAGTTTGTTCTAACAGAAGTCTACAGAAGGGGCAGGTTTTCCAAATGGAAGAAAGAGCAATCTAAGCAGAGAGAACAGCCTGACTAAAATGTGAGAAGGGTGGGAGAGAGCAGGAAGGGTTCAGAGGACTGTGAGATACCAGGTGCAATGCATCATAAGGTAAGTGTGAATGGATTATTTGAAGAACTTGGAACAGAAAACAGGAAGAAATGAGGCTGTGGCCACTGAAGGCATGCACTCCTTCCTGTAGCCCTGGGAAGCCCTGTACAATTCTTAAACAGTGGAAAAAGTGGGATTGCAATATGGAAAGGGGTAGTTATGGGAACTAATGGACCAAATAGAGGGCTATTATATTAATGCAAGAAAGAGAGAATGAAGAAATGAACTGGCCTATGGCAGAAGGTGAGGAGGGAAAGGAGTGATTCAACAGAAGGCTGACAGGCAAAGGTGGAGGCTGGAAGAACTGGCTGTGCAGGTGAGCAGAGCAGGGCTCAGTGGAGGCTGAGGCGAGTGAGGCATTCCCATAGCACAGAATTTAACAGGGTGCCAAAACTCAGTAATAAAGATGAATGATACTCAATGCAATACTTTAACAAATAAAACCAATGCTAGAAATAAAAACCTCATGATTTCTAAAATATCAAATTTTTAGTAGAAAAAGATCAGTAGGACTGATTTTTCTTCCTTTCGGCCTCTAGCTCCAATATGATACAACATGGCAATGTACTAATTCTGACTTTTTTCAAAATTTTGATAGCTCATTATTTTTTTTGTATAGTTTTAATTCTTAAAAAATGGCATTATATTTATGTTTATCATTATTACCAATTTTTAAAGGCACTCTCTTAAATTTTTTACCAAGGCCAGTGCTCCAGTTACCTCATCCTGGTCCTGACCTTGGAACAGAAGGGGGGGCAAGAGAAAGGGGGTGTTTTCAGAAATGATTGCAAGGTGTTGTCAAGTAGGATATGTCGGTGCTCACCATTGCAGACAGCTCAATCTGCTTCTAAAAGTGCTTTCTCTGCATACCTTTCCTCTGTCTAATGAACATTGTTGTTTACGCTAGGTCATTTTAATGCAGACTCCGCCTGTTGCCCTTCCTTTGAGTAAACTGGGTTTGGGTCTCATGTGATGAAATTCACACACTGCTTGTGTACAACTTGCCTAAATGCCACAAATGCTTTAGAATAAGCATGGAAATTGGTTTCTAAGCTCCAGCAATTTCTAAAATAGGGGCAGTTTAAAATAAAGCAGTACTATCAAAGGGATTCCTATAGAGTAGGTTGTGGGAAATAGCGTTGAGCCTCCAGAATGGAAAACCTGGGGCAGGAGTCACACAGGGCATCCAGCCATGCCAGGGGGAGGGCTGTGCGGGAGGGAACCGCAGTGGCCGGGGAGAGCGGTCAGCTCTGTCTCCATCTCTTCAGTTCAGGGAAGCTCATTTCTCTCCATCCCCAGAAGCTACTTTTCACTTTATATCTTGGCTTGATACGGTGTAATATGTTCCGTCAGTGCAAAATTTGGGCTGAACAATATTATGGCCTCTGGAAATCTAGGAGGAAATTGGGTAGGGGTTTTCCAAATTAATTGATGTGCAGATGGAGTACATTGGGGATGGTAAGGCGAAGAGGGGAGGGGACTGGCTCTTTCCGAAGTCTGTGGATAAGGCAGTGCTTAGGGGGAGAAAACAGAAGAGGGTATAGAATGAGCATTGATAGAGAGGATTTAGTAATGAAGAAGGTAGATGCAAATTTGAATAGAGCTTATCTGACAACTTCAATTTCCTTAATTTGGAGAAAAGATTGTTTGCTGGGGGTATAAGGTTGGGTGAATATTTAGCAGGATAGTGAAGGTTGAGAGAAGAGAAGAGAGACGTGACCACAGATAATGAGTGGATTTGGGAGCTTCCTTGCATATCTGCACTTGAAGACCACAAATGCACATGACTCTTCTCTATATGGTTGCATGATTTTTATCTCTAGCCAAGCTCAGCTTTCTGGACAAAGACTTGAAGGTGGTGGGTCATTGGACTGATCCCAGATTGGGCATACATGAAAGGTGAGGGAGCTGGGTGGTAGAAGAAGAGGAAGAACTTTAGAAGCAGCAAGCATCGGGACAGTGGTGTGAAACCAATGATAAAGTGATAAAAAGACATGAACAATTCTGAAGAGTCTCAAGTTTTCAAGATTTTTGCCACATTTTCGTAGTGTGAAAATGGCTGAAGGATCAATGTGACAAGAGGGTCCTATCTCGGCAGTATTGGCCCTAAGTTAGCATGGGCAGCCACACAGCCTGTGCTTTCTAGCCACCATGGCCCCTTTTGTTATCTTAACTACAACCGCTATGAACTCTGAACCATTAACAACACTATCTCCTCTCTTGAAATGCAGCCATGTGGTCTCCTCTTAGGAAGATGATGTCTTATCTGTCTCTCTGGAACATCATTTAGGAAGGAGACTGGTAAAGAAGACTGATTTTCTTAGTAGCACTATAAGCTTCCTCTGCCCCCTCCAGCTCACATTGAAATTTCTCAAATATGAGAGTCAATAATGAAGGCAACATCCTCAAGTTGACAATGAACGGAAGCCGTGAACATTTCTTACAACCACACGGAATACAGCTGTCAGGGCAAGAGGAAATCTGAGAAGGTGGGATGCAATTAACCTAGTTGGAACTGGGCCGAGGAATCCAAGGTTAATGGCCCTGGGAATGGGAGCATTAATGACCACTGATGGTCAAGCCCCTTTGCATGTCTTACTCATTAGAGCTACCTTTTATATTCTATAAGATCACGGCTTCTGGCTCTGGAACCAAGGGTAATGGAGAATTGCCACTCCCCCAGACAATGTGTTATGCATTCTGACAGCTTCTGTCCAGCTCTTGATCCCCCATCACAACATTCAGGTATAGTGTGCAGCAGATCTCAAAACATACCCGCCATCTGCTGAGCCCTGCTGATGATAGCGAAGACATATACATGATGCATATTCATGGGCAGAAATTGCTTCGGGTTTCCATCCAACAGACTGACAAACGCGTGACATCCTCCCGCTTTCACCTGTTCGGTGCTGGTATTGCATTTTCTGCACACTCCTGGGTGAGCTGAAATAGAATCTCTCACCATTCTGGAATGTGTCCTCAGTCATATTTGATGGTGACAAGAATAATTAACATGTGAATCTTCACAGCCTTCCACCCTGACTTGATTGACAAAGAGAATGCTATTTCTGTTCATTCTGATTCGTCTTTTCTCTTATTCCCTTTACCTTCCAAAAGAGAATTCTGCCTTTGCCATAGCTAATCTATGTGATAAACTTTTGTGATGCAAATTTGGGACACAGGTTAGGTAGAGACAGGGGAAATGGGGGTTATTAAGTTCAGGGGAAAGAAAAAAAAAGCAGAGACAAAGAAAAGGGGAAAGGGAGAAAAGTAAAATTCAATATGGATGTGATTTGCTGGGGAAAATTGAGCATTGAGGTTGGAAAGCTGTCCTTTATCGTGAGAGATAAAGCAGAAGACAAGTAGGGAAAGTGAAAATTGAAGACGTCTGGCTAATAGTTATCAATCAGATCTTTTACTATTCTTAGAGAGATACAAATAGACACTGGTATTAATTTTAATTATGTCTGGCTTGTTGGAGTGTTTTACTTTGCAGGGGAGACCCCCTGAGACTGGGTCACAAGCATTTCTGGGATTATCTGAGTGCACATGTTTAAATGGAAGGCTGACATTGATGCTTTGAGAGAAGCTCAAACAGGGACATTGACTTTGTTTCTTCCTTCTTTTGACCTTGGAATGGGAATCATTTTGTGGTGCTACCTTCCCTAAATTAATTCTTAAAAGCAGAGTGTCTTAAAAGTGACCTAATATCGTGAAGCATTATGGTATCTATGCTAACATACATCTACACAGGCTCCCTGGTCACACACAGTTTTATACATTCTTATTTAAGCCTTCCATAAACTCTTCGGAACATAGTACATTCCCATTTCACTCACATGAAAACAAAGGTCCAGAGCCAGAGGTGTACTTGTCCGTGGTTACAAAGTTCATAAAAAGCACCTCAACCCTTGATAAAAGTTTGAATTTTGATAAAAGGGAGAAATGAAGAAGGAAAGGTATTAAAAGTGACAATGAAGTTCTTACACTGAGGCAGGGATTCAGTGGACACTGAGGTTTCACATGCCCGGCTCTGTACACACAGCGACTTTGAGCCCTTTGTCGAGAGAGGAACCAGCAGGGAAAGAGCTGCATCTTTTCCTGCTGCCTTCCCTGCTGCATAATAACCTCTGATGGCTGGGGGTCTCCTCCACTCACTTGGCCCTTTTCTTTGGAACCAACAAAAGGGCAGTGGGGGGAACATAGCCTGTCTTCTGCCCTTGGCAATTAAGGACCAGCTAGAGGCAGGACAAGGAGAAGATGTCCGCATGGTGCTGCCAGCCTTGGCACTTTTCTCAACAAACCTGCAGGATAATTCAAGCCATTAAATCATCCAAAATTATATGCAGTGGCTGTCATATTTCTATGTGAACATCTCCCGGGCTGCACACAAGCATCTCAATAGCCACAGTGCCCCAATTTTCTTTGTCGGAGACAACAAAACCAAAGGTAACGATAGGAGGAGGGACTGAGTCCCAGAGGCACACTTTCTGGGAAGTCTCTTGGGCGTTAAGTGCATCTAAAGCAGCTCCAGAAGAAAGCAGTGATTACAGGCTAATTTTCTGCCTGCATTATGTTAACTGTCCTGTCGTCTACACAAATAGCAATTGCTTTATGCCAGAAATATTTTTAGTGAATTTCGCTTATTGGTAAATTTTATATTAAAAGAAAAAGGAGACTAAAGGAAGATTTTTCAATTTAAAGGTGAGACTGTTGGGATACCAGTAAAAGATACAGGACTGGCATATACCCAGGAGTTGATTTTCCTTTTCAAATGCAAATACTGGAGAAGGAGAAATGTTCCAGTTCTTTAACTTTGCCAGTTAGGAGTCTTGGGAGGTCCAAGCCTTTAGCTTTAGGCAGACACAGCTCTGCCTCTTACAAACACACTTGGTTTTCTGGCAAGAAAGCTGACAGTGGGCTAAGGTGAGAAGAGTGGGTGAGGGGAGGCTTATAAACTTAGCCATTTCTGAGTCATCCAAGGTGGACTGTGCAGAGGGAAAGGGAGGGGGACACATGGGGCCCTTTTCCCCTGCATGGACACTATCCCTTCCCCAGGAGCAGTGAGAGTCAACTCTGCCCCTTCTGGCGTGGATCTCAGGTCCTACAGACATTTGCATAATGTTCATTTATCCACTCATCATCCATTCTATGAACATGTAGGAAGCATCTTCCATGTTGCAGACTGTGGACCATGAAATTTAACAACCAGTTCAGAAGAGAAAGCAGAGAGCAGGATAATCAAACAGAAATGAAATAGGGCATTGGAATTAGAGATCTGAATGGAGAATTTCACCAAAACCCATCTTGCCTTGGATAAATGACTTAGGATTTCATACTTGGGGAAGTAAATTGGGGAAGTAGGATGTGGACTATGACACCTAACTCAGAAAGCTGTTGAAAGGATTCAATAATCCACACAAAGCAACTGGCACAGGGCCTGGCACCAAACCAGTGCCCAGTAATTGTGAATGTATTCCACCCATCTTCTGAATTCTCACTTGGTACCCAACACTTTTTCTCTCCAGAGATGCTTCTGATTTACAACTATCAGGGCATCATCAAGTGATACTTACTATGGTTGACTTAACACAAACTGGCTGAAAGGAGGGATGATGTCTGTGACATACAGAGTGGGGAGAAAGAATTTGGGATCGGTTCCAAAGGAAGGCTACACAGAATAGCAAGATAACCTCTGTGCTGGGTACCATATTAGGCATGCATTTTTGTTTAGATTATTTTGCAAGCCTGTATGTGGGGTGGGAATTTCTACCCTATCCAATTTCAGCAATTCCAGGGCCATGTCACCAGTGGGGTTGGGGTTGACCTGTGGTGGCACAGTGGATAAAGCATCAACCTGGAACACTGAGGTCGTCAGTTCAAAACCCCAGGCTTACCTGGTCAAGGCACATATGGGAGTTGATGCTTCCTGCTCCTTCTTCCTACTCTCTCTCTCTTTCTCCCATCTCCTCTCTAAAATGAATAAATAAAATCTTTTAAAAAACGACAACTTCCCAGAACTGCAGGAGTCCTCAGCCTTGGTCTTTGACCACCACCAAGCCACATGCATTTTTGAGGATGTGTGACAGAATCTTTAATTCCAAACAAAACAAAACAAAGATTTGTATTGTAGTTGAGAATAAACTGTACATTAGCAATTAGTCAACATTTCCTGCACTATCTCCTGCAGATAGAGTTTTGATATCAGGGAAGATCAGCTTACCTTTCCACCAGCACTACTGGGAATCTGGGACTTGATTTAAACTTGTCTTCATGTGTCAAGTCCCAGTGCTGTGGTGTGTATTTTACTTTTTTGGAACACGCTGACCCCAAGCTCCTGCAGTGCATGTATTACTATGGAATTTTATAAATGACTAATGACCTCCAAGGCCTCAAGGACATGATTGCAAAAGACAGAAGGAAGCTGTTGGTCCCTATTTCTCAGAGAGCGTATGGAAGAAACCATAATCCATATGTTGCCTATGATAATTTATGTGACCTTGGGAAAATTACTTTGTTTCTTTGTGCATGTTATATCCTAAAATGAGGATTGTAATTTCTGACAAGGTTGTTGTAGGCTTAATTTAGATGACATAATTTAAACACCAAACAGAGAAACCACCGTTTACTGAAGGCTCAGTTAATATTAGTTTCCTGATACAGAATACAGAATGAAGGACACTTGGAAAAGATTTAATGCTTGATGATGATGATAATGACAAAAGAAACATCATTGTGTGTGTTCAGAAAGGAGGAAAACATGGGAATCTTTTGCCTCCAGAACTTGGCTGTGAGTCGGGTGCTAGGAGTGGAAATGGGGGTGGATGTAGCTTAGCTGATTCATGCGATGAGCAGGGTCCTCAAGTCCCAATTTCAGGCAGAAGAGCCATTCAACTGCAAGTCGCACAAGGAAATTGATTGTATTGCTTGATCACTCAGCTCAGTCTCCCACATCTTAGGCTTCCAGGGCCTCAGGTTTGCCAGTTCATCTCCTTTTCTAACAGGGAAGATGCTCTCAGATGGGGCATCTCTTTGCTTTCTTACCTGCAGCTATGAGATCTGCCTCTGATTAACCCCTTGGAGCCTGGCAGAAATATGACAGATCGCCAAAGTAGTTTTGCTAGTCCAGAATTGGCAGGGGCTAAAAAACCGAACCCAACACCATCTCTTCTTCCAGCTCTACTGGAACTTGGAGGTATTTTCCCAAGGGCGTAGGTTTTCTCACGGTCAGGTTGAGAAAACCGTCACCCATGCCCACAGTCGCCCTCTTCCTTTGACTTCTTTTTCTTTTTTTCCATATTCTTCTCCAATTTCTCTTTCTCCCTTGTCCTCTTATTTAGCATTGCTCAACATTGCTGAGTAAGAATTCTTTTTTCTGCAGCCCCTCTCAGGAAGCAGACAAATAGCGAGATGCCAGCACTGGGTGGGCCATAAATAATACATTGTACACAGAAACAGCTGAAGAGACCCCCGATTACAAAGAGATCTTTCAAAAACGTATTATTCTCTTTAGTCTTCTTAAAGCCACCAGTTCTTCATTCGGCAGAGACACACACCTACTTGTTCATTCTGATCCCAGCTCCACCCCCAGGAAGGTCTGTCTAACATCTTCCTCTCCTAATGTCTGAGCTGCCATTTCCCGGGCCAATGGAAGCCTTCCATAATGGCAGCCTGGCTGATTTCAGTCCAAAGCTCACGTTTCATTATTTTAACCTCTTGTTACAGTCTCAATGTCTTGATATCTGCTGAACCCTGGAAGGAATAAAGAGCTGTAACTCTGCCCCCTGATGTATTTAAATATAGTGCCTAATAAGTTGCATATTCAGGACTAAGTGCTTGGTAAATACTGAATGACACAAACACAAACCTGTGAGTTGATTATTATTATTTCTAAATCTTAGTTGAGGAAATTGACTTAGATAAGTTAATTGATTAGTTTGAGGTCATTGAGCTAAGAAATTATAAACCTAAGATTGAAATCCAGTATCTGTGATTTGATATTTCAGATTTATTTTTCTATCTGCTGATTAAGCTTCAGAATTTGGTAACTAACAAGAGGAATATATCAGTCAGGGGAACAGCAGAAAACAGAATTCCACTTGCTTCAAATGAAGATATGGTTCTGAAGAGATCAGTTTTAGCGTTCGTAGACAGGGTAAAGACATCCAACAGGAATGTTGAGGCACTGGTGATTCATGATCTAGGGAAGCTATTATCACCTTTAGACCTAAGGGAAAAAGAGAAGAGATGGTGTAATTGGAACCAAGAACTGGAGCCACGAAACAGGGCCTGTCTGCCAGGATCTACCTGCCAGGGTCTATGACTTGGAAGGCTGAGCACAGTCAGGACAGTAGCTATGAAAGGAACAGGGAAAAGGCCACTATTTGCAAGACAGCCAAACACAGATGGAATCAGCCAGCAAGGGAAAAAGTCATGTAGTCGGTTGGGTCAACATTCCTTGATAAGGATCAAGCAGAGGACGGCAAAGAATGGTCTGTCAGTGTTGGACAGGGGAGAATCATCAGCACATAGGGCCCACGTTGTGGTCACCATGCAGCTGGCATGTGAAAGAGTCACTGTGTTCTTCCCCAGGCTCGATACCCAGAGGAGGGCAGTCCATAAAGCTAATAAAATGTAACCTTCAAGGTCTAGTTTCATTAAGTCTTGCTGCATAACAGACTACCCAGAAACTGGATGACTTAAAAGTAATTTATCATGTCTTATATTTCTGTGGGTGGGTTGGCTGGGAAGTTTAGCCTATCATGGTGTCAGCTGGACCCACTCACACTCAGGGAGCTGTGTTCAGCTGGGAGCTTAGCTGGATCTGAAATATACAAGATGGCTTCCGTTTGCCTATCTTGGGTCCTCAGTGTCCTGGGTCCATCTTGCTAGCACCACAGCCTTGGCCTTGGCCCTCTCTTTCTGCTCCAGTCCTCAGAGACTTGGAAGTGGTGACAATTGCCTCTGCCCAGCACCCCAGGCCTCTGCTCACCCACCTTGGTCTCAGCTCCTTCCAAGAAGGTGGTAAAAAATGGGAGACCACAGAGGAATAAACATGGGTAGTACATAGGAAATAGGAGGTGCAACAGCCATGGGCCTCTGCTGGGGGGGAGGTGAGCTGCCCCTGAATATGATCTCCCTCTCTCTCTTTCTTTCTACATTATCATTCAATATTCTAGCCTGAACTTTCTGACATAGCAATTGGCTTCCAGAAGGACAAAATCAGAAGCTGTCAGGCCTCATAATCCCAAATCAGGAACTGACACAACATCACCTCTGTTTCATTCTATTGGTCAAAGAAAGTTGTTGGCTAGCTCAGATTCAAGAGGCAGGAGTATAGACTCCAGGGTGGGAAGAGACGTACATCCACAGGCTGGGGGACTGGTTGGGGGCCTTTTCTCACACAACCCAGCAGAGTTGGCCTTCTCCCTACAGTAATTTGCATCTCTCCTATGTGGAAAATATATTCACCTCTTCCCAATACAAACCAAAGTTTCGTCCCATCATGGCATCAAGTTCAAGTCCAATATCTCATGATCTGTAAGGGTAGAGATGTGCAGAAAGCTTCTTGGGTTTGGCACTTGCTGTGCTAAAGAAGTGTAAGCTGAAAAATGCAAATTAAATTTCCCTATAATCAACAAACAGCTATAATATAATGGTAATACAGGCCCAAGATATTTGCAATAAACATCCCCATTCAAGAAGGAGAGGAATGGAAAGCACATAGCCATTATTAAACCGGCATTTCCTGACCATTAGCCCTTGCTCGGGTCAAAGACTTTCTTTGATTAAGGCCAAGTTCTGTCTCTGTAAGGGTTTCCTAAACCCCTGCTCTTGGTTTTGCCATCTGGACTCTTGGTTTTGTTCTCCAATTCCTCCTCCTCCTCCTCCTCCTCCTCCTCCTCCTCCTCCTCCTCCTCCTCCTCCTCCTCCTCCTCCTCCTTCTTCTTCTTCTTCTTCTTCTTCTTCTTCTTCTTCTTCTTCTTCTTCTTCTTCTTCTCCTCCTTCTCCTCCTCCTCCTCCTCCTCCTCCTTCTCCTCCTTCTCCTCCTCTTCCTCCTTCTTCTTTTTTCATAAGAAATAACCTACACTTGCAGATGAAAAACTTTCTCAGCCTGGTTTCTTCCTACAGGAAGTTGGGAGCACTGCCTCTTGTAACTTTGAACTTTCCTATTCCTCTTTCCAACCTGCCAGTTCTCTTATTAGAACAAAACTGTTCAAAAAATTGTGTACTGTCCACTAGTCTTATTGAGGCTTATTTCATGCTCTATGCACCAGCATAATTCTTTCTGGAGTTGACATCTTCATCTTTCTGCTTTGGACAACACTCATGATTCCAAGGAGTCTTCTGTCTTAGAGGGTCCAGGGAACAGTGCCATAAATCTTCTAGAGGTCATAACAGGGAGTCCTCCAGGCACAACTGTGATTTAATCTTTTGTCTAAGCACACATTGATAATTCTTTGCCACTTGGAGAAACTGTTTGGGGGCCCCCATGTTTCGTCTAAATTTTGCTTAAAAACTGATCAGTTCTTGTTTGGTTTCCCGTTCTTTTGCAGTATCCTAGCATACGTGACCAGAATAAGCCAGTTGGCATCTTCAGCATTTTGCCTGGAGGTCTACTTGGCCAAGTTTGTAATGTACTCACTTATTGCACTGCTCCTTAAGCCTCTGCGAACACTGTCCACTTCTAGCTGTGCCTAACGCATCAACCCAGACCCAACACCCCATGTTGAGGTGCAATTTAGTTGTCTGTTGTTATTTTAGTTATCTATTACTGAGAAGAAAACTTTTCCAAAACTTAGAGGCATAAAACAACCACTGCTTACTTGCTCATGATTTTGCAATTAGTGCAGGGCTCAGCAGGAATAATTCAACTGTGCTCTACATGGTGGTGTAGGGTCATTCTTGTGGCTGTATTTAGCTGGAGTGCCTTTGGAATTGAACATCTAAGGAGGTCTCAACCCATTATATTTTGAGACATTCTGATATATAGCAATAGATAACAGAAACAGTGCCTCATGGGACCAAATCCTTTCAAAGCCCTGGAAGAATCACTGAGAAAAGAGTCACCTGGTTTGTAAACTATAGAAATATAAGACTGCAATTAATCAGGACTTCCATCATTGTTATTCTGACATAATGTTCATCATTTCCCCTGGGTCAAGTGGCATTTGAATGGCCACAAGCATTTTAGGGATCCAGCTAAGAGGTTGAGTTGGAGATGTCTTTCATTTAGGCATAGTTTGATGGACTTTATGCATTTTATAGTGACTTCCAAGCATATTAAATTCTTGGTAGCTGTTCTGATATGGAGATGGGTTCCAGAAACATTCCTACTGCCTACCATGAGACACCCAGTGTGTTCCCTGGGGCATAGCATTGGAAATATGTGGGGGCGGGGGTAAAGGAAAAGCATGCATGAATAGTAAGGAGCTAAGGCTGGTCTCTGGAAAATTCCTCCAATATCATAGCACACAAATGAAAAAAAAAAATGACGGATATTTTTCCAGATTTGGCTGAAATCCTAAGACTCTACATGACATTTTCAATCATGAGTTGGGAAACTGAAAGCAACTGTTCTGAACTATCAATTGAGAAAAATCATGCTACAAGACATATTGATTTAGCTCTTTGTTCTTTCTATAGAAAATATTATAAAATCATGTAACAAAGCAATAACAGTTATATAGCTAAGAATGTAGAAAATATCGCTGAAATATATTTGGGAGATATTTAATATCAATGTAATTTTTCTAGAGTTTCTGATGTTGTGGATATTTTTCAGCTTTTATTTATAACGTATGATTTCTCACTTTAAATAAATACATTCACACTTATTTTATATTTGTAGTTTCCTATTCTTTTTCTTAAAGAGAACTTCAGAACTGTTAAGATTCAGGCCCCACTGAATCTGGGCCATGTCTGTACTTAGACTGGAGACTTTTTTTCCTCAAAGGCAATGACGGGATGCTAACTAATAAAACCGTGGCATCGGTGCTATCCTCTCAGCATGGAGGAAATATGCTCAGTGTAAAAGGACTCATCTGGACTGTATTTCTGGGGACATAGAGAATCAGAGGACACCATAGGAAGAGAAGATGAGAAGAGAGATGAAAAAAGCAAAGAAGAAAGTTGCCTGACCTGGTGGCTACCAAGACCAAGATGGGGGCGGTGCCTTGTGGTCACCAAACATGCTCAAGCCTGGTCCAGATCTGGCAGTACAGCGAGAATAATAATGCTGCTGATAATGACATCATCAAAAATACATAGGTTAGGTCACTTACTTAATTCTTGTTTTAGACATTATTTTAAGCATTTTTTTTCATGTGTTAAGTTATTTGACCTTCCTAATAACCCTGTAAGACAGTTTCCACTGTTCTATCCCTTGTGTAACCAGGGAAGACAACCAATGAGGGGCAGAGATCTGCTCTGGGTCACACTGTCTGTGTGTGTTGAAGCTGCCTCTTTAACCACGTGCAACACTGTCTTGCATTGGAAAAGTAACATGTAGTAAGTACATCAAGCAATTTTTCAAGGAGCATCTCACCAGCAATCCTAATAGCCCTGAGAAGTTGGCAGGACAATTGCTGCTGGTCTCATTTTATGGGTGATTAATTGAAATCTACAATTGCAAAGTGACTTGTTCATGATCACCCAGCTAGTAAGTGGTAGTATTGGAACTGAAAGCCAACTCTTGTATGTTTTTCATTTTGTTGCACTGTGGGTTAATACATTTCCATTGTAGTGCTTTCTAGTTTCTAAAACATCTTTATGTTTAATAATAATGCAATAATGTCTACCACTTTATAAAAGGGCATTATTGTTATCCTAATGGTACTAAAGAGAAATATGTAAGTCAGAGAGCCTAAGCATAGACTGTCATTGAGTCCTGGCTTTCCGACTCCAAATTGACAAGCAGCATTCACTCCTTCTCAAGGGACAATGTTTCCAATTTCCTTGCTGAATTTCAGTGACAACTTGGCCCTTCAGATGCTAGGAAAACAGAAGATAAAACCAATATCTCAGAACTTGAAGTGTGTGGTGGACTCAAGAAACTTTATGTAGACTGCTGTGGCTAGAGCATAGGGTAGATAGGTATCAAGTTGAGAAAAACTGGAACTCCATGGCGAGTGCTTGGAGTACCATGATGTGGACATTATTTTGCAGGAAATGACAAACGAGAATACACAAGGATATGTACTGGACAGTGAGGTAGTGAATGGAAGAAACAAAAGTGTATTCTTTAGCTGTAAACCACCATCCGGGCTAAAAGTGACAAATGTATATAAGGAAAGGAGTAAACAACAACAACAAAGTGAAAACTTAAAAGTATTTATGAAGGACTAGAGAAACAACAGTATACAATTTTTATTGTGTCTCCTGAGTCTCAGAATCAAATCAAAGTGTATTATAACAACAGTAGTATTTAAAATGGCTCAGGGAACCGTAAGAAAAGAACCCTGTTCACCGAATGTTTTCTGGTTAAAGTTGAACTAGAAGGTTTTCTGAATCCTAGCGTTGTTGCTGGCCATTCATAAGTAGGAGAGTTCTCCTCTTCCCTACAGTTCATTAGACTAATTGTCCTTAAGCTCCTTGGTGGTGAATCTAACAATGGTGCTGCTGATGGAGCCCACACTGACTGCTTGCTGGGCTGGGTCACTCACACATGTCGCCTCAGATCCAAAGTCACTCAGCTGATGAGATGAAGGGCTCCCACTTCACAGGTGACACATGAGGCCTAGAAACATTAAGAGACTTTCCCAAGTGGTAAGTCAGAGTTAGTGAAATTCAGGTTTAAAAGGATGTAAACCCCAGGGTCCTTTTTCTAACCTGTTCTCCCATTCCTTTGCCTAGAAACCTGTATTGGGATTCCATTTTCAGTCAAAGCTGAACAACTAATATTCATATTTATGGCTCTACAATGGAGTGTATCATACATATGCATCCTAATCTTCATCTCTGCAGCCTCCTATTTCAACTTTATTTTTTTAGAAACTTATCATCTTTTATCCTCAAATACCTTTCTGCTTGTATCCTTAAGTGTCTGTCATTCAACAAATTCTATTTGCTTCATTTTTATCAAGTGCTATACTCAACAGGTGCACTGTTCTCCCTTTCTAGAATGTGTTTCTCCCAGAGCTACCTACCAGAATTCTGTATGCCATGTAAGGTTATGCTCTCAGGTGTCAGGCACATAGAAAATCTTAATAAATGATTACTATCATTATTATTACTATTTTCATCATTATTATTTGTCATTGCAATGCTGGTGGTGGCCAAGGCCAAGCAGGTCCACATTGGATTTGGGCAGACAGTAGAGAAACTGTGGAGCCAGAAAGCGTTGGGCCATTCCTGTTTAATAAATTCAATGGCAGATGAACACACAGGTAGGAGAAAACTATGTCTCAGGCAAACAAACAGCAAAATGGCCCCTCACAGTGGCAAGCAGGCAAGCAATCCACTATCCTCCATCTGCCAACCCAAGGGCAAAGTACCTATAGCCTTACATAGACTGTACACACGTGGTGCTGCCATGTGCTCACACACTAATCAGGCAAAGTACATGTGAGCAAGCCAAACACACCTGTTTTCCCAATAATCATCTAATAAATATTTGAGTGACTACAATGTGTCCAAGCACTATGATGGGTTAGACAATCATAACTAAGACACACTACTGACCTCAAGGAACCATAGTGAGGTGCGCAGGGGAGAGAATGTGTGGAAAACAAGTGTGGTGATACATAAGGTTAGTATGATAGATAGCGTGATGGATGGTGCTGTGGACCAATGAAATCCATTTTGGCATTGTCATGGAAATCTTTCCAGAGGAGGAACTAGTGATGCCTAATGAACGTGTTGCAGTCAGCCAAGCAAATACAGCTTCCTGTTGGACAGCCGGACATCCAGTTTGCCTGGAGCTGAGGGGTTTTCTGAGTCTCTGATTGTTGAGCAGTAAAACTGGAACAGTTCCAGACAAACAGGGACTATCCATCACTCTCCTGCCTGTGCAGAGCCTAGCAAATATTTTTGAATGAATAAATAAGTGAATGAATAAATGAATGGATGGACGAATAAGTAAATCATGCATAAATACATGAAAGAGATAATCCACTACAAATTGAGTGTTCTCTGAATAATTGTAAAGCCAGACCTGACCTGAGTGTTTTCAGCTGCCTCCCGCAGGGCCCTTTCCACAGTCAGTGTTCATTGTGGAGCTTGTGTGTCTGGGAGGATCTTAGTAACGGAGAAGATGGAGCTGTCACAGAGGAGGGTGAAGACAGCCCTGGGAAACCTCTTCTTTATCCCTCCGGTCTGTGTGTTTCATTAACACACGTGTGGCAACATTTCTCCTCATGTTATTGCATTACACCTCCTTAACTGCATAATTCAACATTTTCAAGGGTATTTGGAGGAAATTTGGGTGGTTCATTGATTGATATTTGAAGAAAGCCGTGAATTAAATTTTTTAAAAAAATGAGGGAAGATTAGTAGTAAAAGAGGCTGATATTTTTTTTCCATTTTTCTGAAGCTGAAAACAGGGAGAGACAGTCAGACAGACTCCCGCATGCGCCTGACCGGGATCCACCCGGCACACCCACCAGGGGCGAAGCTCTGCCCATCCTGGGCGTCGCCATGTTGCGAACAGAGCCATTCTAGCGCCTGAGGCAGAGGCCACAGAGCCATCCCCAGCGCCCGGGCCATCTTTTGCTCCAATGGAGCCTTGGCTGCAGGAGGGGAAGACAGAGACAGAAAGGAAAGCACGGCGGAGGGGTGGAGAAGCAAATGGGCGCTTCTCCTGTGTGCCCTGGTCGGGAATGGAACCCGGGTCCTCCGCACGCTAGGCCGACGCTCTACCGCTGAGCTAACCGGCCAGGGCAAAAGAAACTGATTGAGGGCTTACTTGGGCCAACTCTGAGCCCTGGTCTTGGGATCCAAGATATCAGTTTCTTTGGGTCTCTGGCCCTGCCCAGGTAACCCTTTGTTCCCAGCCCCATCACCAGGGGACAGCCAACAGCTCACCTCCCAGGAAGCTGGTTGTGGGTGGCGTTTCTTCCCCACACTCCCCCAGTGCTGTTGTTCCTGTTGTTTGTGATTTTGACATGCATTTTCCAGATTGAACACACACAGGCTCTAGGGCTGATTGCAATCACAGTGATTGGGAGGAGATGCCTGCACCCAGGCCTGCTCCTTCCCTGCTTGGGCTGGGGTCTGCTGGGCTCCTGCTCCAGCTCTATGCCCTGCAGATTTTCCTCTCCCAGGATAGTTCCCTGAATTTCCTCCCACCCAGCACCGGTTCCCCACCTCCCGCTCTCCCGGGAGCTGAGACTATGTGCAGCAGCCTGAGTGAGGAGCCAGAAAAAGCTGGCATGGGAAGGAGGCTGGGCAGAGGCAGCACACAGAGCCTGTGGCAAACGTCCCAACCCCAACGCAGTGTTCCTGCCCCGGCAACAGCCCTCCTCTGGGCTGAGCAATGATTCCAGGTTCAAGTTCACTTGATCTTCTTGTTCCAGACTGTCTGCACATCACTGAATCCCTCAGCAGCCCGTGTGCAAACTGATTCCTTCCACTTCACTGGGGCTAGTTTTGCTAGCCAAAGAGAATGCTGAGGGTGGGAGAGGTGTCATTTTTATCAAAATTGATGCTAAGCATTTGGAAAGTAGATGCAAGAGATCTGAATGGTCTTCCAACTCCATTCAGAGGTAAATGTGAGACGTTTGGCTGAATCTAAAAACAAAATCCTAGAGACTCAAGGCATACTGACCTTTGTGTGGAGAGTGAGTGGTCTCTGACCAACTGTTTAGAATGAAAGAGATCCCTTCGTTCCCCTAGCTAGATGCTGGCGTTGTCCGGGTGCAGTCTGCACCATCAGACTAAGGAGCAGGGGGCCGCTGGGGTCCTTTTCTTTCCTGAGATTTAGGGTTGGCAATGGCTTTCACGTCTTTACCCCAAAGAAGAATGCTTTAAGTTTCTGCTGACAGGCAGCAGGGATTCAGCCTGTGTCTGAGGAAGGGGAGACCATTCCCAGTGATTCTGCAGCTGTGCTCCCCCAAACTGCCTCTTGCTCTATGGGCAGCTGTGTTCAGCTAGTAAAGGGCCTACCCCCAAAGAGCATGCCACATCGCTGCTTGCAGACAAAGCAGGGATGTGAACCATGGGCAGGTTAGGGGCCAGCCCAGCAAAGGGTCCGGGACACTGGGGCCTGAGCCAGGGGCTCACACCATGGTCTGCATCACTCCCTGGGAGGGCCCCATGATCTCCCGGGGGCCATGTGCTAAGGGGTAAGGATGGCAGAGCCCTCTTCACCAGGTGAGGCATCTCGACCCAGCATCCTTATCAGCTTATTTGGAGCATTTAGCTTGTTCCGCTTCAGTAATCCCTTCAATAAAACTGTTAGTCCTGACATGAATCCCAAATTGGTGTGTGACTACAGGCATGCTGGCTTTCCCACCTTGCAGAATGGCCACCTCCCCTAATGTGTCTGTGAAAACCAGCTGATGTTAACATCATTAGCACAGATAATAGAAATAATGACAGCAACTCAGAACAGACAGCACGACCACCCCCAGATGCTGGGCCGGCAGCATACCTTGCACCCCCCACCCCTGAACAGTGGCGGGATTTGCTGTCACTGAGTTCTCTCCAGCAGGTGACCGATAATTCAGAGACTGGGCTTTGCTTCTCAGCAAGGCTGTCGGGGTTTGAAAGAGAAAGGCTCTATGTGAATCTCTGGTCGGGGAGCAGAGGCGTTCCTTTCCATCTCCTGTCCACACCAGCCCCTGCCAAGGGGGTTCCATCCTGTTGTTGCCATAGATTGCCGCTGCCAGGAGGCCCTTCCTGAGTTCATGTCCACTTGGTGCTGTGGCTGGTGCAAGCACTTGAAAACTTGCCTGTGGACAGAGGCAACTTTGACTAGATGTTAGGAGTATGGGCTCTGCAGTTAGACAGACCCAAGGTCAAGCCCTGGCTCAGCTGCAAACTGGGAACGTGACTTCCAACAGAACTGACCTTCGGTGGTTTCCACCTCCCATCAGATAGGGGTCATAACAGCGGCCTCCTTTAGGAGTGCTTGGGAAGACGGAGGGACATGCTGCTTGTCATGGAGCTGGTATTCACTGAATGGTTACTAAGAGATACTAAAATACTATTAAATGTTTTGGATTGTTATTTTATTGGTGCTGTTGTTATGATAAGGTTCTTCCCAGACCTGCAGATGGCTCTGACCTCTGCGCTGGGGCCACGACCTTTTCTTTCTTTTCCCTTGGAAAGAACACACAGCATGTTATTTCCTATTGGTTCTGCTCTTTCCCTGTGGTAATGATGCATTACAAATGCTAATTCCCCCAGCCTGCTTTCCCTCAGCCCTCTGCATAACCGCATAACCGTGAGCAGCTCAGGCCTGCTCCGGAGTGGGCTGCTTGAGTCCTGAAAGGGAGCTCTGATGGAGAGGGCGGGCTGGGAAGCCAGGCTTCACTGCCTGGAAGGAGGGGTACTTGCTCTGCTCCTCCTTTGATCTCCTTTCTTCTCTCTTGCCCTCTTCTGGAGGCACCTGCTGGTAAGCAGGAGAATGCCAGCTTCTGCCACAGGCACTTCTAAGTGGCATTGACCTGCTTGTGTTGGTTCCAGGCAGGAGATTTAACCTGGGCACTCTGCATTGGCAAGTGGCTGGTCCTGGCATGGGCATCGTGGGATCACAGTCACTTGACCAAGTGGCCCCCGGGACATCCCATTCCAGCACTTGGAAGACACTCCGGCATCCAATTAAACTAAACAAGAAAGCAAAATTGTTATCACCGCTCACATAACACTGGAAAATATTATGTCCACTGAGCGGGTGTCCATAATTCTGTAGGAGAATGTCAGGGAACACTGAATCAATGTTTCTGCACATTCCGTTTGGAATGAGGAATATGGTAGACAAAGAAAACATTTTGGGGTCTTTAGATGTACGTTCAAATATGATCTTGTCAAGTAACACCTTGGTCACCTACTCTGAGCCTCAGTGTCCTCGTCTTCAAAATGGGTTTAATGGTAACTACTTTATAGAGTGTGGGTCAAATAAGTTTGCAAATATGATGTATATGTTTGCTCTCTTATAGTTTGCATTGGGTATGAGGGACAGGCTGTAAACAGGTAGGATCCATATAACCTAAGGCTTAGTTTTTAAGACTAACCCTTTCCTGTCCTTTTAATATTAAGACCTTTTCAAAGCTAAGCTTTTCCCCACACCCTTGACTGTTGCATGATGTGGGGTGATGTACTATTATGAGGAATCCCATTTATGCCTCAGATAAGTGGCTTTGTATCAGAGACTTCCTTATTTGTATATTGGCTTAAGGTTTTGATTTCTACACTAAAAAATGGGGCAGACCTGGAACTTGCTCTCTTTTGGTTCCTGAGATTAGCGTTAGAAAGAAGAGAGCAGATAAAGCCATATGGAGGAGAGGAGAAGCAGCCAAGATGGCAGAATGCTGAAGAAGAAACCAGTTTGTGCAGAGAGAAGGAGATGGGAACAGAGGTGAATAAGGCTGGTGAGCTAGAAACCTTTGATTCTAGGAAACCAGATGAGTCAGTGGCTTTGGGAGCCCTCAATGGAAAGGACAGTGTTTTCCCACTGTGTGTATTTCTCGCCTCCCGGGTGCGAGCTAGGATTAAATGTAATGGTCCACCAGTTCTTGGCTCTGCTGTTTCATTACCGTCTGTCTGAATCAAATGCAAACCTGCATGGGCCAGGCGGCTGTGATGGTGGCCGTGGCTACTGGCTTTACATAGAGTTAAGATGGTGTTGAACCTGGTCGAGGACCTTGCTTTACTGAGACCCATTTGATCTCCTTCATCTCCACTGTCCCCTCTTCGATTCACGCCACTCTAACCCCCGCCGGGACCAGGCAACATATACTGAATCTCTCCACGCTTCAGTTTGCTTTGTTCCAGTTCATTCTTCCCACCCACCCTGCCAGAATGTCCTTTTCAAACATAAACTGGATCATATCAGCCACTGTTTTAAAGTCTAAATTGGCTTCCCCTTCTTTTTAGGAAAAAAAGTTCAAAAATCATTTCCTTATCCTCTGTGCCTTTCAGTCTTGTCTCACAAATGCTCCCTCCTGCTCACGAGCCTCCAAACACTCTGGCCTGTTCTAGTTTTCTAAAACATACTAAGTTCCTTCTGCATCAGGAAAGAAAATCTCCAGAGTCCCTAAATCAGATTAGGTTCCTCTCCGCCCACGTTAATACTCTCTGAGGGCATCCTGTGCTTTTGATGTGCGCCTGTAGGTCCGCTGTGTACTTATTTCTATTAATTTGTTTATCTTTTATTATTTTGTGAGCCATTTCCCATTCCTCTGAGAAGCTACCTTACTGCAGATGGAACCCCTGGGTGACATGTGTTACGGCACCAATCACAGGACAGAAGACATGCAGTGGATCACTGGAAGTGGGGGCACTATGGCATTCCCTGGAAAGACTACAAGTTTCGTGTTGTATTCCCAGGTCTGATCTACCTTGCAGGAGTGCCATCACGGGTCCCTTTCCAGCATGGCCATGATTGCCATGGCTTCCAAGCGGCACATCCAGGCAGTAGCACTGCCCCTCATGACCGCGGTGGACACTGGAGAGAGAGTCAAAGCCCCCACGCCATGACCTATGAGGACACATGCTGAGAGAAGGCTCTCCATTTCCCTTTTCTGGTTTTTGGCCAGGTTGTGCATTTCGCTGGCATAGATAGTAGTAGCAAAAAAGTGTTTGACTGTGTTTCAGATCTCCATTCCTAAAGGAATTATTAGGAGATAAGATGTATATATTCCATGAACATTCAGTGAGTAAATATTCCCCAGGATGCTCTGTTCCACATGTTCTATATTTCTCTATTATCTCCTTTAAGTCTCACAGTGTCTCTACGTTGTAGCCACTATTATTAGCACCCTTATTTTACAGGTGAGGTACCTGAGGCACCACGAGGTGAAGTAACTTGCCTAAGACCCCAACAGTTAGGAAGTGGTGCAGATGGAGCCCCAGTTCAGACAGCCTGACTCCCCAGGCCGCCTGGCTATCCTGCCCCGATGGAGCCTCATGAGTGTAACAGACGGCAAATGAGCAGTGACAAGCAAGAAATCACGTTTGTCAGAGAAAGCTGAGCAGAGTGTGAAGGAGGGACAGACATACAGTGACTTGACAGGGACACGGCAACTGCTGATCCAGCCATCAGTGAAGGCCTGCCTGAGGAGGTCATTTTGGGCGACGACACAGAGCTGGCTGTGTGAAAACCTGTAGGAAGAATGTTCCAGGCAGAGGACAGCTGGAGGCTTTGGCATGTTTAGGAACTACCTTTGTGCTGGAGCCCGGGGAGTGAGGGGGATGTGGCAGGAGACAAAGTCCAGAGAGGGGCGGGGACCTCTGAGAGGACCACGCAGGCCAGGTGAGAAGTTTGGATTCTAGTGGCGTATGGTCTGGGGAGGCCACTGGGGAGGTCACTGGGGAGGTGGCAGGGGCAGGGGAGCTGGTCAGGGAAGGAAGCTAAGATCTGATGCTGAAGAGGTCATTCTGGCTGGTTTGGGGAGAGTAAAATGGGGAGAACTGATTACCAGGTTTTCAGCGACCCAGGTAAATCATGCTGCAAAATAGGGGATTGAGACTGTGTTTTAGAGCAGTGGTTCCCAACCCCCGGGGCCACAGACTGGGACCGGTCCATGGGCCATTTGGTACCAGTCCACAGAGAAAGAATAAATAACTTACATTATTTCTGTTTTATTTATATTTAAGTCTGAACGATGTCTTATTTTTAAAAAATGACCAGATTCCCTGTTACATTCGTCGAAGACTCACTCTTGACGCTTGTCTCGGTCACGTGATACATTTATCCGTCCCACCCTAAAGGCTGGTCCATGAAAATATTTTCTGACATTAAACCTGTCCATGGCCCAAAAAAGGTTGGGGACCACTGTTTTAGAGGACCCGGGATTGCAGTGCTGGCTGCGGAGTGGGATGTAGGGCAGAGGGCAAGAGAAAGCACATCAGTATAACCAGGGCTTTCGCCTGGGTGACTGTTTGGATGGTGACCGTATATATGAAAATGGGGGAGACTAGAAAAGACCTCACATGTAAAGTGAGTCAGTCTGAAATCAAGAGTTCTTTCATGACCATGTTAATTTGAACCAACAGCTTCCAGTGGAGATGTCATGGAGCATGAGACCTGTGAGCTTGGAGTTCAGGGGAGAGATGGAGGCTGGAGACATCGCATTCCGGATGAGAGCACACAGAGGGACTGTGACAGAGAGTGGAGGAGGGAGGAGAGGCGCTCGAGGCCCTGTATCACTGGGGCTGGGGTAGAAGAGGCAAAGCCAGCCAATCAGCCGAGGGGAGGAGACTAGGAGCATATGCCATCCCAGGAGGACAAGGGGGAATAAGATGGCTGAGGAGAGAGAAGTTGTCTGGCCAGACACTGCTTCAAGTCCTACTCTAGCCCTGCAGATCTTCGCTTCCCTTTGCCTGCTTGGTTTTCCTCAGTGTCTCTCATCCCCTCCACTCAGTTTGGGCATGGGCAGGTGTGTTTAGGGTAATGTGAGTCTCCTCGCTAGCATGCAGCTTCAGCGGGCGGGGGCTTTCCCCTCTTTTGTCTATTTAGAGATGTGTTCCTGGCACCCACAACAGGGCCTGACACTTCATAAGTGCTTAACAAAATACCCGTTGAATGAATGTGTTGTGTGAGGAAGAGATTGTGTGAGATGAGGACTGAGACCTAGCCAGTGGCTTTGGCAGTTCAGAAGTCATTGGTATTCGTGACGAGACATGTTTCCATGGCTTAACTGAATTCTGTTCAAGGGAAAAGGCGAGGCGGGGGAGCACCGAGGGAGGGACAGAACTTTCTCAGAGGTTTAGGGAGACTTCTGGTTGACGTTGTCTGTCTCCGTTTTCCCTGGGAGACAGTAGAGAGCATTAGCCTGCTCGGTTTGCACTCCGATGGCGATTATCCAGTAAAGGTGGTGGGGGGAAGGCAACTGGTGGGGAGGAAGAAACAACATGACCCAGGGCAGGGACCAAGTCCTAGGCCGGGAGAGCCAGGAGGATGTGCACGGAATGCTGAACACAGACAAGGGGGTGACTTGAGGAAGGAGCAGGGATGGTCTCTCGCAGGAAGTCAGCAGGAAGGTAGTGTGGATCCGTCGGGTCCGTCTGGGAAGGAAAGATGCAGTGTCGGTTTCGTTTCCTTCTGATTGCTCCCAGCTGCTCAGAGACCCAGGAAGTGAGAAGAGAAAGCCTAAGGAGAAAGCCGGGACTGGGGAGCGGTCACCGCGGGAGGAAAGGAAAATGAATTCACTGGGGAAATGGACTAGAATCATGGGCAATTTCAGGCCCATGTGATAGTTGAGGTCATGAGTTTAAACTTAGGCGAAGTGATGTGGTAATTCAGTTTTCTCTAACCCGCTTTGCTGTTCTGTTAGAGGTGAGGCTAACTGGAGTGGGGTTAGCGTGGATGCTCTCAACAAGCACCACACCAACCCCAATGGGGATCTTGGTGCCTCCGGAGCAGGCAGGTCTGAGCAGGAAGGCCTGAGCCGCAACCTATGGAGGAAACAGAACTCCAGCAAAGGTGCTACCTGGTTCACTTTGCCTGAGGACCACTCAGAGCAGGTCCATGTGGCCAGGCAGCTCCCTCTCACCTCTGAGTCTGCCACTGCAGACACTGGTTTGTCCCTCCTTCACACTAGGCCTGCCCATGCCCAGCCCACCAGCTGCCCTGTGCCCACCCTCCCTCTCTGTCCTGCAAGCTCCACCTGCCTTTGGCAGCCTGTGACCATCTCTGACTTCAGAATGTGGACCCACTGGGCTCAGGTGCCCAGAGGCACACACTGATACCTCTCTTCTGACAAAGTGGTGGGGGGGCGGGGGGGGCGAGTCAAGTGGAACTGCAGTGCCCAGCTTGGCTCTGGTTAACCGTGTGGGGCTTGGCAGGGATGACTTTTTCAGATTAAGTTTCTTGGCAGAAAACTGGGAGGGATTTGAAAGGCCACACTGCCTATTCTCAGCTCCAAATGGAATTTGGAGTCCACTTCACATGGCACTGGGGTTCTCTCCCTCACAGATGGCGTTGTCAAAATCCCGTGTGCTGCTTCTCGGTCTGTCTCTACCTCTACCTAGATTTACAGCGTCTTTCAATTCTCCCTGGTCTGTGGATTCCCTGGCCATCTGGGCGTCAGTGCACGTCTGTCAGCTGTCAGGCTTCCTGGATATCTGTCGATGCATTGATCTGCGGGTTCCCTGCCACTGTGCGCGCTGTCAGCCCGCCTGCACCACGCTTGCTCTGCCTGCACTTGCGCCTGCATTCTCTCTCCTCCTGCCAGTTGGCGCTCACGTCTCCAAATCAACATATCTCTAAATTAACCCACCCTTTCCTCAGCAATATCATCCTGGCCAACAACAGGCAGGGTGCATTAACACGAAGGTGGGGTGCCGCTCCACACCCTCCATGGGTGGAAAGACATCTAATCTTAGCGTCATTAAATCTACCTCCTACTTGACCGTGGGGAAGTCATTCATGCCTCTGGGCCTCATTCACCACATCTAAGAAATAGGGATAATGTGAACTGTCAGAGAGAAGTAGTTCAAGGTTCAGATGACAACATGTCACTGTAAATCTAGATCAGTTTACAGAATACAGCAGGTCTTTAAAAATGTTCTCGAATCTATGGTATATGGTCTAAGTCTCAAAAATAAAACAGTAATGACTACCATTTGTTGAAGAATTATTCTCACTATGTTAAGGACTTATATGCTTAATTGTATTTAATTTTTATGAAACCCAATGACCTTGTTTATCAAAGTGTAGCCCTTAATACCTGGGATTTTTTTTTTTTAATGCAGAAATTCAAACTATATTCCCCAAGCCTTTTTTTTTTGCATCATTTTTTAATTTTTTAATTTCAGGTGACATGCAATATTATATTAGTTACAGGTATATTTCCCAGTGATTAGATATTATATAACCTATTCAGTGATCATCTCAAAAAATCTCATACCCATCTGACACCATACATAAATATTATAATATTACTGACTATATTTCCTATGCTGTACTTTACATCCCCATGACTATTATGTAACAATCAATTTGTATTTATTAATTCCTTCACTTTTTCCATCCATTCACCACCCCCTTCTCATTGGGCAACTGTTAAAATGTTCTCTGTATCTGAGTCTGTTTCTGTCCTGCTTGTTCATTTAATTTGATTCTTAGAGTCAGTTGTTTATAGATATGTATTTATTACCATCTTATTGTTTATATTTTTTATCTAATGTTTTTCTTCTTAAAGTAGACCCTTTAACATTTCGTGTAATACTGGTTTGGTGATGATGAACACCTTTAGCTTTTTCTTGTCTGGGAAGCTCTCTATCTGTCCTTCAAGTCTAAATGATAGTTTTGCTGGATAAAGTACTCTTGGTTGTAGGTTCGTACTTTTCAGCACAGAATATTTCTTGCTGATATCTCCTGGCCTGCAAAGTTTTTGTCGAGAAATCAGCTGACAGTCTCATGAGAGCTCCTTTCTAGGAAACTAACTGCCTTTCTCTTACTGCTTTTAAGATTCTCACTTTGTCTTTAAACTTTAGCATTTTAATGATGATGTGTCTTGGTGTGGGCCTCTTTGGGTTTATCTTGTTTGGGACTCTCTGTGCTTCCTGGACTTGTCTTTCTATTTCCTTCACCAGGTTAGGGCAGTGTTCCATCATTATTTTCTCACATAGATTTTAATTCCTTGCTCTCTTTCTTCTCCTTCTGGCACATCGATGATGTGAATGTTGGTGTGCTTGAAGTTGTCCCAGACGCTTCTTACACTAACTTAATTTTTTAAAATTATTTTTTTCTTTGTTCTGATTAGGTGTTTTTTGCTTCCTTATATTCCAAAACCCATGATTTGATTCTCAGCTTCATCTACTCTACTGTTGATTCCCTTAATTCCTCATTTTAGTTAGCATATCTTTTATTTCTGACTGGTTCCTTTTTATAGTTTCTATTTCCTTTTTTGACATTCTCACTAAGTTCCCTGGGCATCCGTATAGTCGTTGTTTTGAACTCTGTAGCTGGTAGTCTTCTTGCTTCTTTTTCTGGAGACTTCTCCTGTTCTTTCATTTGGGACATGTTTCCTTGTCTCTACATTTTGGCTGCTTCCCTATGTTTGTGTCTATGTGTTAGGAAGAGTTGCTATGTCACCCAGATGTGGTAGAGTGGCCTTGTAGAGTAGGTGTCTTATAGGACCCAGTGGCACAGCCTCTCCAGTCACCCAAGCTGGACATTCCAGATGCACCCTTGTGTGTGCTGTGTGCACTGTCCTATTGTTGTTGAGCTTTTAATGCTGTTGGTGTCCCTGGGAGGGATTGACCTCCCAGGCTGATCAGCTCAGGGCCAGCTGTGACTACAGCAGAGGAACTGCTATGCAGGAGTTGACTCAATGGAACAGGACTTGCTTCAGTGGGCTTTGGTACTCACCGAGTCTTCCCCTTGAGCGTGTTGCTTGTGGATGTGGTAGGGTTGTAATCTGGCATCCAACAGGTACACTGGCTCTGGGCCTCCCAGGAGATGCAAGATTAGTCACTGCCTGTGTCCTGCTTGGGGCCACCTGGCATGAGCTACTTGTCCTGAAAATGACTGCTACTTTTGCTGGGCTTTAAAGTACCACAGAAAGGTCAAGCTGTGAACCAAGGCCAGCTACTACTGGTGCAGGACCTGGAGCCACTTAGAAAGAGGTACAGGGTACACAGAGGTCAAATGCTGCTTATTTGAGAAGTTTTAGGAAAGTCTGAAGCATGAGGCAAGAGAGGCCATGTGTATAGAAAAGCCACTAGAAGGGTTTGGGTGGGCCTGCACGTTATGTGGGGCTTGATCTCAGGAAATCCCCAGGTTGGGGCTAGCAGTGTTAGAGCCTCAGCTATGGCACCTGCAGGCCAGCTCTGTGGCAGGGAGAGAAAAGGATCTTAGAAAAGAAACAATGCCTTCTGTTAGCACTTTTTTTCTGACAAAAAGCGGCCCCCCTCCCAGCTCTCTCTCTGGTATAAGACAATTCAATTCCTCTTTGTGTGTTTCTGGCACCTTTCAAGATGCTGCCCCAGCACTGAGCTCAGAGAGAGTGAATCTAAGTGTGCAGGCCCTTTTAGAGAAACTCCCTAGGACTCTAGCTGCCCTCAGTTTCCCTCAGCCACGTTCCCCAGTGGGTTTTTACAGCCAGGACTTGTGGGGGTTGCTCTTCCTGGCTCTGGAAGCCTGGGCTGGGTTGCATAGTATAGGGTTAGGATGCCTCACTCTTCATGGGGGGACCTCCACGGCCAAGATATCCGTCCCCATTTTTTTCTGCCACACATGTGTGTGGGACCAGGCCATTCTGTGTCACTGCCCTGTCTACTATTATCAGACAGGGACTGGGCCCAGAATGGGTCTCCCCTGGGGCTACCGTAGTATGTGGATTCTTGACTTTATACAGGAAAGGTTTCACAACATGAGTCCAGGTGATTTTAAGAGTACATTTTTTAAAGCTGGGGACAGTGCAATAAAGAAAGGGCTTAGGATAGAAGAAACAACATAAGAGAGTCAGGTGGGGCTACTTTGGCTCTCTGGGAAGTCAGAGAAAAAGGGAGCCTTGAAGACAGGTTCAGGGGATTAGCCCAGGATGAGCTGTGGCTGCCTGCTGCTCCCCTGGTTGCAAGTCTCATGGGGACTCTTAGAATAAGAGAAAAAAGGGTGGATGTGCTCTAGAGAGAGTGTGCCGCTGGGTCACTTGTCTTGAGTCTTTTAAATTTCTTTAGCCAGCAGGAATCCTAGGGGAGGTCTCAGGGGACGTTCTTAACAGAATAGTCATTAGCTCTCCAGGTGTGTCCTTCAATATGTTGATTTATTAAAATGTGTGTAAAGAGGCACCAGGGTTATTTTCTGGTTATCTTTATTTTTTAAGGAATGTTATTAAAGAGGGACCATGACCCCAGGATGCTCTGGAATGTGCAAACTATTTTCTCCTAAGTGTTAGGGAAGGTAATTCCTTGTGATTCATTAGCTGACTGTAAATTGCTCAAATTGTTTGGCCTTGTTTTATTATTTTTGTCTCAGTTTCCTTTATTCCACATGCCAAGTAATTTCCCTAGCTTCTTACTACCTGCCTCACTACCGATCTTGATATGCCTTCTCATTTAAGTCCCTAGTTGTAAGACTTCTCTTCAGTTACATTTCAGGCTGTTCTAAATGATGATTGTTCTGTAGTTTAGTTGTAATTTTTTTAAAAGATTTTATTTATTGATTCTTTTAGAGAAAGAGAGCAATAGCAAGATGCATCAACTCATAGTTGTTTCACTTTAGTTGTTCATGGGTTGCTTCTTGTAAAGCCAGTAGCCACAGCCACCATCACCGCCGCCTGGCCCGTGCAGGTTCGCATTTGATTTGGACAGACGGTAATGAAAAAATGGAGCCAAGAACTGGTGGGCCATTAGCTTTAATCCTAGTTTGCACTCGGCAGGCAAGAAATACACACAGTGGGAAAACACTTCCCTTTCTATTCAGGGCTCCCAAAGCCACTGATTTATCCAAGTTTCCTAGAATCAAAGGTTTCTAGCTCACCAGCCTTACTCACCTCTGTTCCCCATCTCCTTCTCCCTGCACAAACTGCACAAACTGGCTTCTCCTTCAGCTCTCTGCCATCTTGGCTGCTTCTCCTCTCCTCCACATAGCCTTTCTCTGCTCTCCTCTCCTGCATGGGTTCCTCTGCCCCATTTTATAGTGTAGAAATCAAAACCTTTAATCCAATATACAAACAAAGAAGTCTCTGATCCAAAGTCACTTATCTGAGGCATAATGGGATTCCTCAAAAGGGTGAAAAAGGCTTAGTCTTACAACTAAGCCTGGGGCTATAACGACCCTGCCTGTTTACAGCCTGTTTCCCACATCCAATGCAAACTATAAGTGAGCAAACCTATATATCATATTTACAAACTTATTTGACCAACACTTCTCATCTCATCTGTGCCTTGACCAGACAAGCCTGAGGTTTCGAAACAGTGACCTCAGCATTTCAGGTCACCGCTCTATCCACTGCGCCACCACAGGTCAGGCTAGTTGTAATTTTGATGTGGTTGTTGAAAAATTTGAGTACTGCATTTGCCTATGCCATCGTCTTGACCAGAAGTCCCCTTACCTTTTAAATCAGAATTGGCATTTTAACAAGATCTCCAACATGCTGAAAATGACGTGATGTCATTATTTTTTCTCATTTTACAGAGGAACACACTGAGATCTAACCTGGGTGAATAATTTGTGTGAGGTGACACAGCTAACATGTGAGAAACTTGGGTTCTGAAACTGGCTTCTCTACTTCAGTGCTTCCCAGGATGGCCTCTGGACTGTGAGGGTGTAGCACACACACATGCACGTGTACATGCAGAAGGACAGTCGCCCTGTGCGTCTGAGCTCATGATCTGAAATGCCCCGAGACCGGAGAACAAGCTGTGGCCTGTCTTTCCCCTCATTGGAAGGGAGCATGGTAGCAGGAATGCTGGACTGAGAAGAAGGAGACTCCAGTTGAACTAGCTGTGTGATCTCGGGCATGATACTTCATCACTCTGAGCCTCTGCTTCTTCACTGAGGAAGTGAGATGATTGGACCTGTTATTATAACCATGTACCTCTGCTGTTATTCTTTCGATTTGCAGGTGATTTTGTTTCGACCACCCATATGCTTGAGAAGTGTGTCAGTGTTTCTGTCCGATGTCAATTACCAATGAAGTTTGCATGGGGAGAGAAGGAAGGACGTAAGGGGTTGTTTTATAATAGTGGAATTTTGAAATCCAAATCTGACTCCCCCTAAAAGAACTCATTCTCAAGCCCAGGCAAATCAGACAGCCTGTGTCAATTACTGCTTGTGATTATCCTGGAGCTTGTTTGTGGGACGAGAGGCTCTTTCATCCATCATTCCTAGAACTTCCTCAGGGGATTTATGGACCAAGGACATCTGGTGCCTGAGGCTTTATGTCAGTTGGTGTGATCATCCAAGTGGAGGAAGGGCCTATAACACTCCAAAGGCTGGTGCCCGAATATCTTTAATTCCTTCTGAAGGGTCGGGGTTATTTCTCCAGCGGGAGTACTAATGGGATTCTAATACCCTGGCAAATGGGATTTTTTACAACTGCCATTCTGCAGTTACTGAGATGGCGTGTCACTAAGACAGCCCTATAAATCCTGCCAAGTCACTCTGAGGAGGAGGAGGAGAGGGGACCACAGGGTGAGAGGGCTCTCCCATGGAGCCAGCCGCGTGGTGGGCCCACCGAGGGGGCGGCTCTGGGTCTAGTTCTCAGGATGAATTACTAACTCCATGGGAGAGCTCAGATAAGCCATGGAAATACACGGCAGGGTCCCCCGCCCCGGGGCCTAAAAGAAAACAATCTGATGGAAAGGAGGCAATGAGACTGTATGAAATACTCTTTGCCTCTTTTTATATTTGATTTTCTAAGGCCTCTATTTCTGAGTGCTTGAGAGCTGAGGACTTTAGGATATTTTTCAAAAGTAAGTAACTGTTCTTTCGAGCCGAGTAGAACGGGACCCACAGGCAGGCTTATGGTGCACGTTATGCAGAAGGAACACACAATAAAATAAGGTCCATCCTGATGTTGGGGTTAAAATGGATGCTTCAGAGTAAAATCGTTGCTAAAAAATGATAGATGTTTTAGTGGATATATATTTAATGTTCGGATTAGTTGGTTATACTTAAGCACAAGTTGCTTGTGTACACTGTTTATAGATCACTGTGGTAGATAATGACAGGCAGATAAAGTACTTTCCATCTCAGAGGAAAACAGTAACACCCAGAATCTTAAATGAGGCATCCCAGAACACCCAGTTTTAAGTCTCTGAGTCAGGACAAACGGCAGTTCTGTAATTTAGATCCAACCTGCTCTTCCCCCACTACACCAGCTGGGCTGCATTCCCCAGGAAGGTTTTAGGCACCATCCCCTCCCCTCCTCCAGGTCAGGCTGTCTCTGAAGGAAAGTTGCACTAAGGAGTGATCTTAAATTGGGGGCTTGGGGCTGCTTATAAGTTAGAGGTTTGGTCAAGGACAACCTGACCTTTGTGTCACTGTCCATGCGCACACCCGTGGTACTCTGACCCAAGCTCCCAGTGACTGTCCCAGTAGCACATCTGTAAATTCTCCCTGGTTTTGCATTTCTTCTTCTATGTCTGTTTGTCTGCTACCTTCCTTCCCCAGATAAAGACAAACCATTCAGGTCCTTGCATCGTATTGTGAGCATGCTTCTGTCCAAACCGAAATGTAAGCTTCTCTAGAGCGAGGCTTCAGCAAGCTTTTACTAAGTAAATGCTGTTTGCATAACTGGACCCTATGGAAGATAGGAAGAAATGTAAGAACCATTTCCAGTTCTCCAGGCACTTACAAATTTCCTAGACAGACAGGATATATCCATAAGTTAAAGTCAAAGTAATTCATTGCCATTGCATGGTTCTTTATAATATCCAATACTTGCACAACAGTATCTCATTCATCCTCTGTTAGTGACAGGAGGTTAGGATTTTAATTCCTTCTTTAAAGGAACAGGGAAATGGAGGATCAAAGAGGTAAACTGAGGCTTGTCTAAATGTATGAAGCTAGGAAGCTTTTAAACGAAAACTCCATCCTGGTCCTATTGCTCTAAGTAGCATGGGGGCTGGTGAATAAGGTGATGACAATTTGCATGATATGGAGACAAATACCGCAGGGCATCAGAGGAAGGACAAAATCGTTAAGCAAGAAGGATTAGAAGAGACAAGAGGTGATGTGTAGGGGGAGATCATGTTATCCGTTTCAAAAGAATTTTTTCTCTCTGTCTCAGTGTCTGAGTACCCAGCAGTCCCCGTGGAGAGACGGACTGTGGGCCTGGAGGCCACGCGGGCATCACGGGGCTTGAACGTGACAAGTTGTGTGAAGCAATCCAGACTTTTCCACTTGGGAGGAAAACTATACAATTCCAGTGCTGGGAACGAGCCCTGTCTGAGGGGCTTTCCTCATCCTCATCCCTCACCCCGAGGGTCACACTCCCATCCTCCCTACCTGGGCCGCCAGCCTCTGACCCTGGCTTGCTGTCTCTGCAGCTTCAGTCTGGAGGCACAGAGCCTATGAAGGCGGCATTTCCAGGTCAAAGCAAGCCTGCTCCTGGTCCTGCTGAGGGCCTTGTCTGTCTCATTCTCTGGTGAAGAGTAGGAACGGATGGATGGGTCGGCTTACCAGTCTCCTCTCCTGTCTTCTCCCACCCGAAGTATGGGGATTGAACCAGATGACCCTCTGTGCAAATCCAGCTTCAACTCTCATTAGTTGTGAGTTGTGGTCAATGTACTAACTTCTTCTAAGTAGCTAATAACTTCAGCCTTAGTTTGTTTCCATTTAAATTACAGTCCCTACCTGCCATGTCACTATCCTATATTAATATAGGAACCAATAGTACCAGCATCTGGTTATTATCGCTTTTATTCTGTATCTAAAAGTCTCAGGGCCTATGTAACTGGATGAACTAAGGCTCAGCTGGACGGCGGGAGCTTGACTCTCCCTTCAGTGTGGCCCCAGGCCGCTCAGGGTCCACTCTAAGCACTGGGCAGGGAGGGCAGCTCTGCCCAGCAAAGTGTGCCTACTGATTCTCTGGAAGGATCCAGGAGCCATCTGGGTGGAAGGAAGCTGGTATGTGTGTCCTAAGCTAGGTTCTGTCCTCAACTTACTATGTGATTTGGGGAAGTTACTTAACCTCTTAGGAACTCCAGTGTGTCAGATTGAAACAGTTGGAAGAGAATAAGTGCTCTCCACAGCTGTGGGCATGAGAGATGATGGACGTGAAAACACTTTATAAATTGTGTGGTCCTGTGATCCAGGCCAGAGCGATGCTTTTAGGGGCTCATCATCACACGTTCCCCTGAGACCCACTACACATGTAGATGCACCCGAGCAGGTGGACACACATTGCTGGGACCAGAAGCACAAGTTCGGAAGGAACCGAGTTCCTTGCTCAGGGCCCAAGCCAGCTGGACAGGCCCAGCAGGCGAGGCTGGAACAGCAGCCAGTGAAAGAGCACTGTGGTCTCAGCCCTATTTGAATGCAAGTAAAATGGTGGCAGGTTGGCTGCTGGCAACCCTCGGTCTTGGCAGCACTCTGGCCAGGAGTCCCATGGTAGTCATGCCGTTACCCTGTAAACTCTAAAACACCCCCCTCACCTCCCTCCCTGTCTAAAGATGGTTGAAATAGGGTGATATCCATGTTTCTTGACTTTTTATTCTACAGTCTAAGACCTAATGTAAGCTTGACGTCAGTCTTGCACCTAAAAGAACTATCAAAAAATAAAAAAGAAGCAAAAAATTCTGGAGTTATACATATTACATGACTGTGTCCAATCTCTGTTTGGGGTTGATTTTTCCCCATCCCCAATTGCAGGAAGCCAGGAAGATGCCATTGTCGTCTCGGGCAATCACAAGCGAGGCACCTGGCAGCTGAGCCCTCCCCCTCCTCCTCCTGCTCGTGAATAGGCAGCCGCTAGTTCCATTCTGTCCACAGCCTCCTCAGCTTTTACAGCACAAACAGAGGCATTTACCAAATCCCGCTATAACTGCAAGCACTTTGCAAAGCCAATCTCTGTGTTGGAGGGTGACTTTTCAAAGCCTGAGTGCAGAAGAGCCTGCCCCACACCTGGGATGACAGGCATGAGGCCCAGCCCCCGGCCCAGGCTCCAATCAGGGCAGAGCCAGGGCCACCTGCTGTCCAGAGTCCACTGACACAAGAGGGGAAAGAAAGCAGAACTGCGGGGCTAGAGAGGCGACTGCGACTCAGTCCAGGACACAGTTCCACACTGCAAACCCCAGCAGCAGAGGCCAGGCCTGATCACCAAGTCTGTCCCCATGGAGTGGCCGAGAGCCCTGGGGACACAAGTGGCTGCGGCTCCCGGGCTGCTTTCTTCCTTCTAGCGCCACTGGGTGCGTGCTCAGTGAAGCGCGTGTTGAATCGATTACTGAAATAATTTGTACTGTTGTTTGTTCATTTGCCTCTTTGTTTACTTTCTAAGTGTATTTAAAATCTCGTCTGTGTTGTGGCTGCCGGCTTCCAATCTGAAGGTCCTTCCTGTTACACTAACTCTGCGTTGCCCTGGCGTGGCCCAGCCCTGGCAGGTGCTCTCTATGCAGATGGTGGTCTCCACTTTCACCTGGACAGGGAGCTGAGAGGCCATCGCCTGCAGCTACGTCCCTCACAGGCTCTGGCTCTGAAGACCTAGTGTAAAATGGCCCAGGGTCACCCCCTCCCTCTGAGTGTTTGAATTTCAGCTAGACTCAGCAGGCTCAGCCCTGCTCTGAGCTCCTGAGCTAATGACGACAAAGGCTGGAATTAGCGAGGTGGACATGACAGGGCTCTCCAGACTCAGCAAGCGCTGGCTGTGCCCAAGACTGCTTTGTTTTGTCATTCAACGTTGACCCATCTCCTTAGTCACCTACCAGACCAGCATCTACAACTGGGGTGGCTGGAGATTCTGTCACATGTGTAGTCCCGGAAGGGACAGCCCTGCACTCTTGGCTCTCTCCCTATGTCAGCCCAGATTTGCCTTTTAGAAAGATCCCTCTTCCTTATTCTTGATAAAATGCCCACCTTGGTGCTCTGTTGCTCAGCCCTGTACTTGGCACCTCTGAGATTTGGAGGCTGGTGCCGAGCCTGGACTAGAGGCAGGTCCTGGTATCCTGTATCGTCCATCCCAGCCTGTATCTCCAGGTGCACCCAGCGCCCGGTTCTATTCTGGGAGTGCCACACTTCTGCCTACAATGCTGCACCCATCTCGCATTCTAAGGGAATGTGCTATTGCCCCTCGCTCCCTGGACATCACGGACTGTACTGAGTTAGCACATGAGCAAGGCCTGTCCACTGCTGAGCGTGTGCACCCAAAGTGCAAAGTAAGCACCGGTAACACGTGGCACTAGCAGCTCTTCCTGTCTGGAAAGAACCAGCCTGACCTTCCTGGTGGTCAGTGCTGCCACCAGAAAGCCCCCTCTTTCAGCACTGTGTCAGAGGGACATTTTGCTGAGCCCAGAGAAAAGGATTATGGCCTCTGCACCCACTCTGAGGTTTTTGTAGCAGGTGACAGACATAGCAATAAGTCATGGAGAAAGGCCACATCATCAAACCACAAACACTGAAAAAGACCAAGAAAGATCTTTGCATGTGAGTCAAGGGCCAGCTCCTCTGTGAGCCTGTGACTTCGGGGGGGGGGGGGCACAGCCATTTCAGGTCTGTGGGAGATAGGATTAAGGACTGATAACTTGCTTCCTTCGGCCCTCCTTCCATTGTGAGATGTGGGGAAGATAGAATGAAAGAACCGATATAAAAGTGCTTTGAACTTTTTAGGCTCAAAGGAGCTTTAAGGATCTGAGGTATTATGATTATCTTTTATCTGTATGAAAATATTGATTACATGGGGAGGCTGGTGGGATGTCTCCGGCTGCTTGGGCAGAGCCCTTGAATGCTGAAGGTATTAATAGGTATTGTTGTGAAAAGGTCCTCGGCAGAGTGAGATTCAGAGGGAGATTTATAAAGGTGGTGGAGGGCCAGAGGTTAAGTTATATCTTAAATATGTGTTGGGACGTGGCTTTCTGCCAAGTCACAGCCCGGGGGGAAGAGAATCAAATGTCCCCTTTCTGCTGCGCCGTCACCCTCCTAATGGACACCATCACTTTGTGCCGTTTGTACCGCGGCTCCTGCCTCGGGCACTCTCGCTCCCAAGCGCTGGCATCAGACTTCGCCGGGACAAGTTATTATTAATGATGATAATAATAATAACAGCAATAAGTCATCTGGCTCCATCACTAATGTTCCAGGTGAGAAAGCATAAGAAAATCGCCCCTAACATAAACACTTTGATTTAATTCCCTACGTTAGGATTCTGTGGCAGCTGCTACAGTAGGAAGACCACAGATTTCTGAGTCAGAGAAAATGGGGCGTGCATCTCTGCCCTGGTATGTGCTAGCCTCGTCATCCTTGGCGAGTCCTTAGACTTTTCTACATCTTAGGTTTCTTATCTTTAAATGTAGATGATATTTACATCTACCTCATAATGTCGTTGTAAAATTCAAACGGGATGGAGCATGTAAGGCACTCAGCTGACTGTTCGGCCCATGATGACTCTCAGTAATATCTGCTCTTATTAGTGTGGTTATTATTGCTAGGCTATGAGAAGTCTCAGAATCATGCCTAGATGATTTTAAAATGCAGGTATGAGAGACCTAATGAATCAAAATCTCTTTGTATACTACATCTCTATACTGATCTCTTTGTATACCAAAAAATCAGAATCCCTGGACTCATTTAAAGTGTTTGTGAAAATTAATTTAGATGATGCATGTCAAGTACCCAATACCGTGCCCAGTACACAGTGGGGTGTCAGTATGTGTTCATACTCGGCCAGGAGAAAGTTCATGACATTAGAGAATATTACAGAGACTAGGCTCCTTGCCTGTGATTTGCGGTGCTTTCTGCCTCCTTTTACACATTTCAGTCACCTGGTCAAAAATCTGGCACTGTGTGTCCTTCTCTGCCACCAACAGGAGCCCATCAATGTGGGCGATAATGAAAGGCAAACCGGCAGAGCTGGTGAGAGTCACCTACCCAGAGAGCAGGTAACAGATGAGGTGGGAGTTCTCCTGAGTTCAAGGTGAGGATTGTGGAGATCATTTTGTGCTGGTGTCAGCCACGTTGCTTTAGAAATGTGTGAATCTGGCCTTGGAAGCCAAAGCTGGTTCAAAACAATAATTCACAGCTAATGAACTTACGGAGTTATGGCCCCGGGATCAGAGCTTTCCTCTCGATCGTGTGGGCAGTTTGGCAGGATCAGGTGTTTAAATGTGGAAGTGAGAAACAGTTCAGAGAGATTGCACATAAAACTTCTTGTGAATGCCTAGGCTAATTTAGAGTCATTTTTGTTTAATCATACTGTGTAACACCATGTAGGGCTCAGCAAATGAGTCTATTCTTTTTTTTTTTTTTTTTTTGTATTTTTCTGAAGTTGGAAACAGGGAGGCAGTCAGACAGACTCCCGCATGTGCCCGACCGGGATCCACCCGGCATGCCCACCGGGGGGCGATGCTTTGCCCATCTGGGGCGTTGCTCTGTAGCGACCAGAGCCACTCTAGCACCTGAGGCAGAGGCCATGCAGCCATCCTCAGTGCCCGGGCCAACTTTGCTCCAATGAAGCCTTGGCTGCGGGAGGGGAAGAGAGAGACAGAGAGGAAGGAGAGGGGGAGGGGTGGAGAAGCAGATGGGCACTTCTCCTGTGTGCCCTGGCTGGGAATCAAACCCAGGACTCCTGCACGCCAGGCCAACACTCTACCACTGAGCCAACCGGCCAGGGCCAAATGAGTCTATTCTTTACTCAGATTCTAAGTGGGAAACAGTCACACTGAGAAGGCCCATATGGAATTTGGGTTTAGACAATATGGACAACTTGCTAAACTTTGTAATTTTTGCAATGAACTTAATAGAACTTATCCATCCCATTGATAATTATGCATTTTTGTTTGCTCTTTTTTTAAAAAAAAAAATAAGTACACTACATATAGAGAAGGCACTGCTTAACTTACTAGATTTCCTTTAATCAATGTTTTCCTGTAGAGCATGCTTTTAATTTATCAGAGTGCTTTTACATATCATTGCATTTGATTACACAATGGTCCTGTGTAGCAGGACGCAGGTATTATTTTATTCCAGGTAACAGTTAGAGAAACCCGAGGCTTGAGCTCTTTAGGCAATTAGTCCAGGCGTGGTGGTGGCATTGCTGGAACTAGAACGTCTGGCACCTGGATCTCCAACCAGGCCCTTTCCACAGGATGACCCCAATTCTTCTTGAAAAGTTACACCTTGCATTGTGAGAAAACATGTATTGTATTAACTTGACATTAGGGGATAGAGAACTCAAAAAGCGGCACTGAAGAATTTCTTGTGTAACCACTCAGCGAGAAGGTTGTCACACTCAGTCTCTCTCCAACCCTTTCATAATGTAAAAAAAAAAAAAAAAAAAGAATCTTTTTGCCTTCTCCTGGGCTCTTTTAAGTGGTTTCTGCAGAAATAGATACAGGGCCCCTTTAGACTGCATTTCAGGGTTGGTTGCCAGAGCAGGAAAGGTGACGATGGCAGATCAAGTGGCTGTCTATCTTGGTGTGGTGGAGTGGGGGAGGGAGAAGCATCACCATTGGACGTAACTCTGTCCTTACTGAAAAGGGTAAGCAGGCTGGTTGCTCTTATTTTTTAAAAAAAAAAGAGGTAAGTAAAACTGGTCTTTGCCAGTTTGGGTACAGACTCGAATCTTCTGGGTAGTGATCAGAAAACCTGACTTCTCATTGTTGTGCTGCAGCCCAGGTCTGAGCTGCTGATCAGTCTCAACTTACAGAGATCCCAGTCATGCCCTGCAGATGGCTGCTTGGTTCTGTCTGCACCCAAGATGTGTGTGAGAGATTCTGAATAATGTGTCGAAAGCCAGACTCTGGCTGACTGAGTCACATGCCACACAAAGGCTCCAGGGTCCCTGTAATGGGGACCCTTCCTTTTGATGTCATCTCTGCCCTTTCTCTGTGGCGCTGTGTGAATGCCGGCATTGGGTGCACCCCGACAGCTCAATCACAAGAGTCATTAACAGGCAAAAGTGATACAAGTGCTGGCAAGCAGCGGTGCAGGGATCTGCCTGAGTTCTGCTGCCTTTCACTCGCATGTTAACTCCTATGTCTTACATATACCTTTTCTATATCCTTCTTAATTAGCTGCCTGAGCATCAATCATTTCTTAACTGCCTAGAGTGCAATCCAGTCTCTCATTGGCATAGTTCTCCTTTATTTCTGCTCAGGTCCAGGCAGAATGCCTTATAATCCTTGGCATGGCCCTTGAAGAGACTTGATGAGACCCGTATACCTGTATTCACCTGCCGTAAGGCCTTAGGTCTAATTACCCCATTTTCCAGCCAAAGACCTCATTCATTTAACTTCTCTTCTTTACTTTCCCATTACCCACGCCTCCCTCTAGCCCAGCCCTGGCTGCTATCCGAGGTTGCATGGCCCATCTGTGCCACTCAGTATTCTGGATAGCCACTCAGCCGTTCGAATGAGCACTAGCACAAACATCCTCATTTACATGGACTGCACAGAAGGTGACATTCTGCCTGTAACAATAGGTTATAATTATCATGTCTCTCATTTGTATTCCATTTTACGGCTTCTCGGATTGTTTTCACATGCATTACCCCATTTGATTCTGCTTACAATGCTGGGAGGTAGGCCATTACTTATTCATTCCTTCACTTGCTCAAGATTTATTGAGGTGATTAAGACAGGCATAGTTCTGCCCTGGTGCAGCTTATGTTCTAGACCAAATCGTTACTACTTTTTCCATTTTACAGCTGACCTGAGGTCCAGGGAAGAAAAAAGACTCAAATCACTCCCATAATAAGTGCGAGAGTAAGAACTAGAACCCAGATCTAAGGATGTTTTCCCCAGGGCTCCTTCACTTCACCTGCCTGCTTCTCTGAGGATACAGGGATCTCGCCTCACACACAGAGGATGGGTTTCAGAAGCTGAGTACTTGGAATTCAGCAAGCATTCTCCCATAGAAATTGTTATAAATGGTTACTATGTTACAAGGCCATTCAACAAAAGCCCAGTTAACTCATTTAACCCATAATGTAGCTGAAGCATGCTATTAACAGGACCATTCCTCCTGCTGCGATGCCATTGGGGAGGTATTTCATTGGGCTCATTCAAAATTGATGCTATGTCTATAAAGCCAACTTTTGGCCTTTAGATATATCCTTAGTTCCTCATTGTAGGCAGTGCCCCATTCCACTGGAACAAGCCCCCTTTCTTCCATTTCTTAAAAATTTCCTCAGATGTTCTGTTTTCTCCACTTTTTTTTTTTTAATGTTTCACAAGGAGCTAATGTGGATAAGCACCAAGCTTAGTTTGTGTGAATTGCATGCTATTAAATGTGTAAGTGATTGTCTGGCTTAAGGACAAATATAGGGCTGTTTCCATAGATACCTGATCATAACAACTAATTAGACCAACATGTTCTCTAAAGCCTATTTCAAGGGCATTTCAGATGTAACGTACTCCAAATGTCCTATCTTACAGATATATATATATATATTTTTTTTCAGAGTCTTTTGAACTTCTTGGTGTAGTGGACTAAACAGACTCTCAGTTTCAAATTTTATTTCTCCCATTTATATGCTTTAAGGCTTAAGACAAATCACTTAAACTCTTTAGCTTAGTTTATGTATCTTAAAATTGTTGATAATATCTGATTGTCAAGAGAACTCAAACCAATCTTTACAAAGTACCTAGAAAAGTACCTCTGCACTTAGAATGCTCAATAAATATTATTATTGTTGTTATTAATATTATTACTAGCAGCTCCTACTTTATCAACTCTAACCAACTTACAGGATTGCTCAGAAATGTGATGTTCTTTTATCTGGTAATTCTACGATGCCACTGTGCCTGAGGATAGAGGTTCAAGACTGTTCACCACCTCCGAGGCACTAGTGCAGAAATATCTTTAGTAACATCAGTAAATAAACTCTGATGCCTTTAATGAGTAGAAATTAGGAGATTTGCCTTTCGATGTGTTGAAGTAATGTTAGGTAAATATTAAGCCTCACCTACATTTTGAACAGTAATCAGATGAGCTTCTTACAGGGTTGCTTTCCAGAGAAAAACCCTGAGTTTAAAACTAAGAACCAAGGGTTTTATTTCATTACTCTTTCTTTTCCTTTCTTTGTCCCCTTCTCCAATTTGAGGGTTCCCTGGGGCCTGAAACCTGCTTAGTGGAGAGGCATGGAGTATTTATTACCAATTCAACTCCTCTTTGCCTCTAGGCTTCATGTTTACTTTCTGCATTAGTGCCTCGGAGGTGGTGAACAGTCTTGAACCTCTATCCTCAGGCACAGTGGCATCGTAGAATTACCAGATAAAAGAACATCACATTTCTGAGCAATCCTGTAAGTTGGTTAGAGTTGATAAAGTAGGAGCTGCTAGTAATAATATTAATAACAACAATAATAATATTTATTGAGCATTCTAAGTGCAGAGGTACTTTTCTAGGTACTTTGTAAAGATTGGTTTGAGTCCTCTTGATAATCATATTATCAACAATTTTAAGATACATAAACTAAACTAAAAAGTTTAAGTGATTTGCCTTAGACCTTAAGACATATAAATGGGAGAAATAAAATTTGAAACTGGGAGTCTGTTTAGTCCACTACACCAAGAAGTTCAAAGGACTCTGAAAAAAACTAGAAGTCTATTATCTTTAACATCTGTCCACCACCCTTAGGTAGTGTCCAAGATAGCAGTTTGATTTATAAATGGCCTTAGAACTTGAATCTTTCTTAGAAATTCAGGGAGCATGAAGATCTTTTTAAAAAATTTATTTTCTGATTGAGAAAAAAAGAGAGAGAGAGAGAAGCTCATGGATACAGACAATAGTGTGGTGATTGACATGTTGGGGGAAGGGGTGGAGGGTAAAGAGGGGCAAATGATTACGAATGAAGACTTGGCTTGAGGTGAACATACAATGTGTTGTACAGAGATGTATTATAGAGTTGGGTACCCAAGACCAGTATAATTATGTTAACCCATGTTAACCTATATCACCCCAATAAATTCAATTAAAGAATTTTTCCAAATACAATTGATCTATGATGAAGAACTTCGATTCTATCGTCTGTGTTTGATGACAACTGTCAGTCATTATTGTCATGCCATGGGTCTCTATGTTATCTTGATGACTTAATGTGTTAAAGTCTTTGTATGTATACTACCTTTAAAGGGAAAAATTCTCTGAAAACTTCCATTCAGCACCCCTCCATCCAAGTATATCCTAAAAGAAATCTGTATATATGAGTTGAAACATGCTCACTGCTCCAAATGTTAGTCAGACCTCCATATCCACACCTCACTACCTCCCGCTTTCCCTTTATACTCTGTGAAGACTTTCCTGCCGAGATATTTTTCATAAATCCATGTTGCTTTCATGGAGAGTGGCTCTGGGTTCCTGGATTAAAGAAATTAGTATGACTGGTAATCAAGCCCATCTATGTATACTGATTAACTTCTGGGATCATCCAGGAACCCTTCTCTTTCCAAGTTCAGTATCTATAGGCTGACTTTTGAGCAAGTCTTATTTTTCTTGGGACTACTGATGACTGCAATTATTGGAAGGAGAAATGATTTAGGAGAAGCACAATGCAATCTCAGCTGGCAGATCACTTAGGTGATCCAACATTTTGGTAAAGGCATTTGCAGGACAACAGAGGAAAGTCTCCTTGTTCACATGTCTAGTGTTTCACTCTTAGCTGATGTAGGTGTAGAAATAAAATAAAATGATCTGCTGAAATCTTCACTGATATGCATTTTATAACAACTACTGTGTAATTCACAATTAAATTGATTAGCTCTCCAGGTTATGTGTTTCAGTGAAAGAGAGGCATCTAACTTGGAAAAGCCTTCTCCAGGGAAACAGACCTATTTGAGCTAAATCAAAACAAGATTAAAGAGTAATTAACGTGCTGCTAATAAGACCTATGTTGAAAGGTTGGAGGAACAGGGATTTAACCTAGGACAGAAGAGCTGTACTGAGATTTCAGAAAAAATTTATGTCCAAAGCATTCTCCAACAGGTGCTTCCTTCTGTCTCCACAGTTTAGAGCCCAGGAATGATCTTAAGCTGTATTATTAGGGATTTCGGTCAGTCACTGGCTCTCAAACCCCAGCTGCATGTTAAAATAACTTAGTGACTATTTGAAACATACTGATGCCTGGGTCTTACCCTAGACTCTTGAATTTCCATAGGTGAGACCCAAGCATTAGTAATTTTTAAAAGCTCCACTGGTGATTCAAATATGTAGCCAGAATTGAGCACTCCTGGTTTGACTAAAGGGATGAATTTTCTGAGACATGTGTCCAAGAAACTTGTCATGAAAGTATCTGTTGAAGTCTTTAAAATTTAGGAGATTCTTATTTGAGCTGGATTGGCTGTGGCCATGCCAGTTGACTTAGTAGTCCTATCTCTGAATTGGCCTTTTTTTTCTTCTGCTACTAAGTGGCCTGGCACCCTTAAGTCACAGAGAGCATCTCAACGTAACTTCTCAATTAATGTTTGTTGAATGAATAAATGAATGAATGCTAAAAGACCCCAAAAGAGGGCAACTGACATTTTGTAATGCTGGTCTATAGCAGTGCATTTCAGGAACAGCTTCCCAAAGTAAGTGGTGCTGGATACTAAGAAAATGCCCTTGGACTTTATGATTCAAAAATATCTGCTAGAATTCTACTTTCATGTCAAAGAATGGTGGAGCTAGTAGTGAGAATCCAAAGGTTAACAAGGAAGCAGGCAGATTAGAAGTGGAGGTGGTATATGTTGATCACTCATTTGAAAAGTGTAGGAGTAAAATGAAGAAGAGATAGTAAGGTCCACCTAAAAAGTTCTCTGTGTAAGTTTGGATATAGAAAGGAAGAGTTGTGGAGTAGGAGGTTTAAGAGGCTGGGCAGGGTAGCAGAGCTGAAGGAAGAGGCTCCCAAGGAGAAGGACTGAGGATGCAGGTGGAAGACTCAGAGTCGTTTAGGTGTGCCACCGGTCTAGTTAACTAATGCTGTGAAACAAACTACCCCGAACCCTTCCTGGTTTGTGGATAAGGAATTTGAACAGAGTGTGGCTGGGTAATTCTTCTGCTCCATATGGTATCATACTAGGGTCACCTGGTAGTATTTGGCTGGTGACTGTGTTTATCTAGAGGGCCTGTGAAGGCTTGACGCATATGCCCTGTTGCCTGAGAGGCCCATACTCATGTTGGCTCCTTTCCTTCTTCAAGCAGACTCGGGATTTTTCTATGTGGTCTCTCCACGATGTTCACTGGGATTTTACATGATAGCACGAGCTGTGCAGGACCAGGCTGAAGCTGCCAGTCCTCTCAGGCCGGACCAACACTGCCACAATACCACTTCTTCACACCATATTGGTCTAGCAAGGCTGAGGCTGGCCCAGATACAGAGAGAGGGGTACTGGACTCCGCCTCTCAGTGGCGGGGCTATCAGGTCTTTAACCTGCCACAGTTACTCTCTAAAAGGAAAAATGAACATAGAACAATTCTGTGGTAGAATATACTAAAAACTCAGTAGCACATACATTGAATCTGTTGGTAAAACAGGGATCGCAACAACAAAAAAAAGCGTTGATGGGGCTCTGGTATAAGACTGACCTGGTTTCCGACCCTAGTCATTATTAACCAATTAATGTTGGACTCTTTCCCCATTTACAAACTGGTTAATAGCAAGGCCTACCTGAACCTGAGTTCTTCAGGAGGCAGAATCTGATACAAAATTTAGCAAAAAGTTGTTAGTTGGAAAGTGCCCTTAAAATCAACATCTGTACACATGCACCCCCATATTCATCACAGCATTATTCACAGTGGCCAAAACATAGAAACAACCAAAGTGCCCCTTGATGGGGATTGGATAAAACAGATGTATACATATATACAATGTGTATATTGTATAATATATACAGTGGAATACTACTCAGCCATAAGAAATGATGACAAAATTGCCATTTACAACAACATGGATGGACCTTGAGAACATTATACTGAGTGAAATAAGTAAATCAGAAAAAGCTAAGAATTCTATGATTTCACATATAAGTGGGGTATGAAACTGAAACTCACGGACACAGCTAAAATTAAAGTGGTTACCAAGGGGAAGAAGTGGGGTGGGAGAGGGGAGTCAAGGGGGACAAATAAACAGTGATGGAAAATGACTTGACTTTGGGTGATGGGCACACAATACAATCAACAGTTAAAATGCTATAGAAATGTTTGCCTGAGACCTATGTACTCTTATTGATCGATGTCACCCCATTAAATTTAATTTCTAAATAAAAAAAATCGACGTCTGTGGACAGGTGGAGACTGAAGTAGGATTGAACAGAAGGGCAACTCCAACTGTGATGTAAATCAATAATCACCTTGTTGGACCCCACAGGGAGGAGCTGTGGAGTGAGAATGGCTCTTCAGAGTAATTCAAGTAGACTGAGATGGCCACCTGGGGAAGGAACAAAGCTCTTGAGCCAGATGCCTGTCTCCAGCTGGTTGACCTGCTAAAGGAGCTGAGAGCTAACGGCCTCTGCTGGTAGCCAGCCTGGTAGCTGAGACAACAATGTCCCATTGGAGGGGGATTGGGCAGTCCACCCATTGTCCATCATAGGGTGTGTGTAATCCTTACAGACACCACATAGCTCTGTACACTGTGAGTGCTTTTTAAATGCTAGGTTTTGCTTGCCAGCCATGGTTGTGATAAAGGGCTTATGGGCTAGAAGTGAAAGGCAGTTTGTTGACTGATGATGTGGATGGAGAAGAACCGGAAAATAGCTAGTGAGAATGGGCAAGGGTTGCATCAGCGTTTAATAGAGTCTGGGTGGGCAAGGAGTCAAAGGGAACCAGAGAACGCCCAGCTAATGGACTGGGCAAATTTGGAAAATTGCTAATACTTCCCCAGACTGGTGTCAATAGGTAGCACTCTCCTCACTCTGTGAATAAATGGAAAGGTCATGAAACTCTCTTTCCCGTGATCACTCAGTGTCTCTGGGGCATAAGGTAATGGGAAGATAATGGGCTCTGAGTTCAGATCTCAGCTCTCCCATCACCAGATTTGTGAACCTTACCAAGTTTACTTATCTCTCTGATCCTCAGCTTCTTGGTTTTAAAACAGGGATCATATGACAAACTTAGAGGGGTGCTTAACCATAATGTATATGTAAATTGCTTGGGATACAGGCACAGGATCAACAAGTGGAAATTTTCATGATGGAAAAGGTCACTGTGTACGGCTTCTTTCTCCAGGCAGATGAATCCCAGAGCATTAGATTCTACTTAACCATCGGCTAAGCATCCTTGTGTCAAGCCCCATAATGTGCACTTGCACACACGCGCTTTTGCTCCGACCTCACAATGGTGCTGTGGGGTAGCATGATTGCCCTCTTTCACAGAGAGGACCACTGAGGCTCAAAGAAGCCAAGGGGTTAAGTAGTACACTATGTGATATTGAACCTATGTTTTCTGACTTCAAGTCCATTCTTTCTTCTGTGTCAAAATTACCTGCCCTAAATTAAGGCACAGTGATAGATTTCTCTGCACGCCAGCATTCAGCAGGGGTCCCGTGTCCACAGCAGTGCTCACAGGACAAGTCTCGAGTTTCAGGGCAACTAATTGGCACAGGCTGGAGTAGGCATTTCCACCATCGGCTTGGTCTGTCGGCTTTCTTCGTAATGATTAAAAGAAGGTAAAAGAGGCGAAAAAGAACTAAATAAATCATCTTTGTACCTTTTAATCTGAGTCCTTTCTGAGCAGTGAGATAAGGCAGGTTGTGGAAATGTCATCTCCTTATCTCAAATTGACTTAGGTAGAGGCAGCCCTAATCCTTGTGTGCACAGGAGCCTAGAATGGGGAGATGAGGCCAATTGATTCCTACTTTTTAATTAACAGATGAGCTGCTTAAAAACAATAGTATATTGGGGGCACTTTGGGAGCAGGAGAGAATGTAGGAGAGGGTCGCCTCCATGGTAGTGACATTTAGAGCAATATTGACAGTGTCAGCACTTATTTTGAATCAGGGCTAAAGTATGGCTAAGTGGTGTATATCGTCACGGGCCTGGTCACACAAAACTGCTGCCAAGGTGGTGAAGGAGCTTGTATTTTCCTCCATGTTCTATTGGGAAGACACTGTAATTTACTAGGCACTGTGTGTGGCATGGGTGGTGGACACAAAGGTGTATGTTTATGCAAATTGTCACACTGCTCACCAGATTGGTACTTGTCCAAGGCAGTTAATGAAGTTGGTGGTTTCCATCCTATCTAGCCCAAAGCAATGACAACTCAGTCTGGCTCTATGTGAGAAGTCTCATTCACACTACTGAATAGAATCTGGAGTAATTTTGCCTATACTATGGCTGACGTGCCCACATGTCTCCCGACCCCCGCCTTTAGCACCTAAAAACTCACCACCTATTCTCATCATACATGCCTGTTTCAATGGTTGTCTTTTGCCCTTGTGCTGAAATGTCTCCTTATTCTAAACTTCAGACTAATGGATTGCTGCCCTCATTTTCTACAAAATAACTTCTATTCTCCTACCGCTGGAAGCTGGATTTCATATTCGACACTCCCTCCCTTTTTTCCTCACTAGTCTTTCATCATCTTGATCAAAACTATGATCATGCCCTGGCCAGATAGCTTGGTTGGTTAGAGCATCATCCCAAAGCACAGAGGTTGTCAGTTCAATCCCCAGTCAGGGCACTTACAGAAAGAAATCAATGTACTTTTCTCTCCCTTTTTCTTTTCCTCCCTTCCTTTCTCCCTCCATCTCTCTCTCTCCCTCTCTCCCTTCTTCCCTCTTCCTCTTCCTTCTGCTCTTCCTCCTCTTTTTCTCTCCTGCTAAAATCAATAAATTCTAAAAAAGATTAACCCCTTAGCCCTGGTTGGTTGGCTCAGTGGTAGAGCATCGGCCTGACATGTGGAAGTCCTGGGTTCGATTGCCAGCCAAGGCACACAGAAGAAGTGCCCATCTGCTTCTCCACCCTCCCCCTCTCCTTTCTCTCTGTCTCTCTCTCCCCCTCCTGCAGCCAAGGCTCCATTGGAGCAAAGTTGGCCCGGGCGCTGAGGATGGCTCCATGGCCTCTGCCTCAGGTGCTAGAATGATTCTGGTTGCAGCAGAGCAATGCCTCACATGGACAGAGCATTGCCCCCTGGTGGGCATGCCAGGTGGATCCTGGTCAGGTGCTTGCGGGAATCTTTCTCTCTGCCTCCCTGCTTCTCACTTCAGAAGAAAAAAAAAATTAACCCCTTCCAAAAAATAAAATCTATGATCGTAGTTTATCCTCCATATTCAACAAGCATCATCCCTACCTGGGCACTTTCATCACTCAAATTTTATTTTATTCCCAAATTAGTTTCCTGGTACTCTGCTACCTAGCTGGGTAGAAACTAGGCTTTGCTTTATCTCTTGGACATTGAAATTTGAACTCTGCTCTGCCCCAGTTGGGGATAGGAAGGAAGAAAGAAGCCTCATTTATGACTTAGCTTCCCAAGGCCCATCTCTGCAAGAGCCATTTCTATTATTTTTTTCTTGCTTGGCTATTTTCTAGATCCCAGCACTCCAGAGTACTTCAGGGCCCCATGGCCACAGGTCATGATACTTATAATATTATTGGAGCCTGCACTAGAGGATAATGGGCTTTTAATTAGTGCTCTTAATTTATTAATAGATGAGAGATAGGGGAATGGACTAGATGGCCTCTGAATGTTTTGCTTTCCAGGATTTAAAGATCTGGCTGTTCTGTTGATTTGGAAAGCAACAAATAAAATGGCCTTCATAGCATTCTGCCCATTCTATCGTATAAAACTTCCACTTCTATCTCTTCACTCTTGCTATGCTTTTGTTTATTTTATTTTTTAAGACTTAATTTATTCATTTTAGAGAGGGGAGAGACAGAAAGAGAAAGAGGGGAAAGAACAGGGAGCATCAATTCCCGTATGTACTTTGACCAGGCAAGCCCAGGATTTCGAACCAGCAACCTGAGAGTTCCAGGTTGATGCTTTATCCACTGCACCACCACAGGTCAGGCAGTTTATTTTCATCATACTTTTTATTTCCTCAGGAGGACACATTAATCTGGGATATGTCCTTGTTCTCCATTAGAATTAATATAAGCACCCTGTCTGGGTAGCTAGGTTGGTTTGCACATCATTCCAAAGTGCAGAAGTTGCTGGTTCGATCCCTAATCAGGACATATCCAGGAACAGATTGATGTTCCTCTCTCTCTCTCTCTCTCTCTCTCTCTCTCTCTCTCTTTCTCTCTTGCCGAAATCTATAAATAAAAAAGTTATTTTTAAAAAAGCCTTAGTGTGACCTTAAAAAAAGAATTAATATAAGCTCTTCAAGGATGAGGGACATGTTTTATCCATTGAGGTAGCCCATTAATAATAATTAAAGCTTATATTTATGAAGCATGTACTTTGTGTTGGAAATTGTGCTACACCCTCTACAGTTGACCTCAGTTTATTCGTTCTACGAGGGAGTACTGTTATTGTCCACACTTTGGAATTGAGGAAGAGGACATTGGAAGATGTTAAGAAACTTGATGGCAGCTAGTTAAGAGTCAGAGATGCTGAATCAGTATGCAGTACAGTCTTTTTGCATCTAGACCAGTGCCTGACAGCTGAGAGATTCTCATTTGGTCTTAGCTGAATGAATAATGAGTTAAGACATGGATACTGTTTTCAGTTTTGCTACAGACTTGAACTCTAAGTAACTGGCCTTTATTCTCTTTATCTACTACCTTCCACAGGTCCCAATACATAGCAAGTGTTTGGTAGATATGTAATCAACAAATGCTGAATGAATGGATGGGGTAAACGGTTAATCCAGAGTCTGTTCTAGGTGGGACAGTCTGTGACTGCCACTTACTCTGTGATTTGTCTGGTCTCTGACTTCTCAAACCCACTCTGTGTTTAGACATTGTATTATATTTTATCCTTTCTTTGGTTTTACTGTTCAGGCTGTGTGTTGTGTTCCCCAGTAAATTCCATTATGTTTCCCTTGTATTTCCCATAGTGCATAGCCCAGTGCACAGAATATACCAAGTGCTCAGTGAATACAAATTAAAATGGAACTGAGTATTGCTTCAGCGCACTTCAAGCGAGAAAGAACACTGAAAAAGCAGTAACCTCCTGGGCTGTTGTTTCCATCTTCAGAGAAACTGCCATGTGGTGTCTGCTAAACAGATGTTTATGACAGGTCAGGGAGCAACGTCCAGGCTGCTGGCTTAGGTACAATTTGACATTCTGCCACTGCGTACTTACTGTCAGTCTGTGAGTGCGAGTCTCCTGAGGGAAAGGGTGTTACGCTAATTTTAGGGAACCTAGAGTACGATAGCCTGAGAGAGACAACCCAGGGTAATGGATAAGATTCCTCTAATTGAGTGAATGCTGCCCTAAAATGCTTACATGCACAAATGCATGCCCGTGCACACACACACATAAATGCGTGCACGCGCGCTCACCCAAGGACCTACTTTAACTTTTTCTGACCCTTAAATAGGGTGGGAAAATGCAGATTAGCTTTTAGTATCCAAGGCAATCAAGAAGAGCCATGGTAGTCAGTGGGAAGAGTAGCCAGGGAAATCATGGCTTCCTTCAACATCTGAGACTCCAGGACATAATGAGCACCAACTCAAATTGAGGTGATTGATGCCAGCGTTGGCTTTGTGGCATGGGTATACCCAAAGTCATAGATTCTCTAGGAAGTACTTAAAAGTCAAAAAGAAGATGGGAAAGTCTGGGCCTCAGTAACTGCTCACCAACCCTTATTCATCCTCCTTACATTTAATCAGCTTGGCATTCTTTGCAAAAAATGCATAACCATTCGTGTTTTATAATTCCAGGAATAATTTACCCTTGGAAGGAATAAACTCTTCTATCCTAGTCAGCATGTCTCCTCAGCCACTCCCTCTCTCGCCGGCACTCCCAGGATCTATGCCCCACCCCACACCTATGTAGAATTCATTTGAGGTTTGTGCAGATGCCTCTCAGAAAGGAACCAACTAGGTATTTGTCCTTGTGCATCCACCTCACACCATTGAACCCATTTGAAAAAGCAGGATAACTTGGTGCTGCCCCTGCACCTCAAAACCCCTGTGTACATCAGAAATCATCCCTTGTGGTGATGCATTTCTTGAACACATCTTTAGGGAAGGGAAGATATCACTTGACCTGGGCCCCTTTGATGCCTAGCATAGTGTCTGGTGCACAGTAGGCTTTTTTTTAAGGTCCTTTACTTATTTTTTAAAATTTTATTTATAGAATTAAATTTAATAGGGTGACATTGATCAATAAGACTACAAAAGTTCAGGTAAATATTTCTATAACTTTCAAACCATTGATCATATTTTGTGTCCATCACCCAAAGTCAAATTATTTTCTGTCACCGTATATTTGTCCCTCTTTATTCCCCTCACCAACAATCCCCTCCCCACTACCCTCACCTCATGGTTACCACTTAACTTTTATTTATGTCCATAAGTTTCATTTTTATATCCCACTAAGGTGAGAATTCATATAGTTCTTTGATTTTTCTGGTTTACTTATTTCACCCAGTATAATGTTCACAAGGTCCATCCATGTTGTCATAAATGACAATACATCATCATTTATTATGGATGAGTAGTATTCCATTGTATATATGTACCACATCTTCTTTATCTAATTCTCTATCAAAAGACACTTTTGCTTCCATGTTTTGGCCACTGTGAACAATGCTGCAAGGAACATGGGAGTGCATGTGTCTTTATATACCAATGTTTTCGAGTTTTGGGGGTAGATACCCAGTAGAGGAATTGCTGGGTCATATGGTAGTTCTATTCTTAATTTTTTGAGGAACTACCATGATTTCTTCCATAATGGCTGTACCAGTTTACATTCCCACTAGCAATGAATGAGGATTCCTTTTTTTCCACAGCCTCTCCAACACTTGTTACTACTTGTCTTGTGAATAACAGCCAATCTAACAGGTGTAAGGCAGTATCTAATTGTAGTTTTTTGATTTTTTTTTCTGTATTTCTCTGAAGCTGGAAACGGGGAGAGACAGTCAGACAGACTCCCACATGTGCTGGACCGGGATCCACCCGGCATGCCCACCAGGGGCGATGCTCTGCCCACCAGGGGCGATGCTCTGCCCCTTCGGGGCGTCGCTCGGCCGAGACCAGAGCCACTCTAGTGCCTGGGGCAGAGGCCAAGGAGCCATCCCCAGCGCCCGGGCCATCTTTGCTCCAATGGAGCCTCGGCTGCGGGAGGGGAAGAGAGAGACAGAGAGGAAGGGGGGGGGGTAGAGAAGCAAATGGGCGCTTCTCCTATGTGCCCTGGCTGGGAATCGAACCCGGGTCCCCCGCACGCCAGGCCGACGCTCTACCGCTGAGCTAACCGGCCAGGGCCTAATTGTAGTTTTGATTTGTATTTCTCTAACAGCTAGAGAAGATGAGCATCTTTTCATATATCTGTTGATCAGTTGGTTATCTTTTTGGCAGAAGTAACGCTTCAGGTCCTCTCCCGACTTCTTAATTGGATTGTATGTTTGCTTCTTTCTGAGCATTGTGAGTTCTTTATATATTTTGAATATTAACCACTTATTGGAGCTGTTATTTGCAGGCTTTCAATGAAAGTTTGTGGAATATACAAATGAAAGAAAGTCCTGATGGGTGTGAGATTTACCTAAACTACTGTGATGGATGCTGTATATCTTCACTAAATCTATTTCTTTCCCTTCAAGCATTGATGAGAATTCAAGGGTAAATACAAAAGAAAGAAATATATTTACAATGGAAGTTATCCAGTAAAGTTTGGTGTTTAAAAAAAAAAATCTAAACCTTACCAGTTACTTAATTGGGGGATCTGAAATCTCACAAAAAAGAAAAGAGGGTGGGAAAATAGAAGGGAAAGGAGAGCCTTTCTCCACTATAGGAAGGGCCAAGGCATGAACAAAAGCCCTGTGGTTCATAAAGAATAGAAGGGAGGGACTACAATTACATGCCCAGGTGCAGAGGTCCTGCCAGCCCAGCTTATGTGGGGCATTTGCCTTTTGATGCAGCCAAGAAAAGGATTTAAGTCGGCAAATGGTGACCTTAAAACAGCTGTGCTAGAAGGCCATTTTGGAGAGACGTACCCTTATCCTCATTCTAACCCTAACGCTATCCCTCCTAACTGCTAAAGGAAGTAAAAGGAAGACTTAACTATTAAACTTCAAAACCAGGATTGTTTGCTGATGGAATAATTTATGCATAAAAATATGGAGGCAATTAAGGAGTAAATCTGAACTTGGGGTGGCAGAGATGGGAGCAAAGTTCAAGGGGAGGCCCTTGCATCAGCCAGCACAGCGTGCACAGCGCGCCTTGAACAATGATCATGAGCAAGAGGCTTCCTCATATCATCGCACTGAATTCTCCCATCAGCATTTCCTGTGGACCCACTATTTCCCACATCCGAGATGAGGAAGCTGTGCTTCAGCCAGGTTAAATAAGAAGCCTCGGACTCCACGGTCAGACCTTGTATGTCAGAGGCCACAGCAACTCTGTTGAAGCAGCACTTTTGGAGGTGATGGAACACCCTCTTTTATCTTCTTCTTCTAGTGTTGCAATTTTAACAGCTTTTTCTGAGCAGCCAAGGCTGCTTACCCCCCCCCCCCACTGCCTAGAACTAAAACAAAACAAAAACACTTCTAAGACCAACCAGTGTGATCAAATACTTGTTGAGCTCCTGTGAGCTAGGAATGCTACTATGTGCTGGGGACACAAACACGAGTAACCATTGTCCCTTACATAGGAAACTTTCAGTCCACCTAAAGGAATCATTGTGAAACAAGGTAGAGTGACTTAACAAGGCATATGCAAATGCCTTAAGAAAGCAAGTAGGGGAATATTAAGACCTCAGATGTGAAGGAAATTAGCTAAAACTTCTGTGAAAAGCTGATATTTTTGAAAGCCTGGTAGAAAAGGCATTCCCGGTAGCATCAACAGCGTGCACACAGACCCAGAGAGTGACAAGACCATTGCATTTAGGGCGTAGGGATGTTTCATGAGGATAAAGGAAAGACCATCATCAGTCTTCAAGACCTGCTGCCTTAGGCTGACAGCTAAGGGAGGGGGTCAAGGCAGGGGAGGTGGAGGGATAGAGCAAAAAGGAGAAAAAACAATCTCATGGACTCAGACAAGAGTGTGATGACTGCATAAGGAGTGGTGGAGGCAGGATAGGGGACACAAATGGTGATGGACAAAGACTTAACTTGGGGGAAGCAAACACACAATACTGTGTACAGAAATGTGTTGTAGAATTGGGCACTTGAAACCTATATAATTAAGTTAACTAGTTTCACCTCAATAAAATTTAATTTAAAAAAGAATTTTAAAAAACATCTGTTGCCTTAGTGTAAGTTCTTTTTGGGGGGGGTTATTGTGGTAAAATATACATAACATAAAACTTATCATCTTAGCCATTTTGTAATGTATAATTTATTAACATTAAGTTTACTCACAGTGTTGTGCAACCATCACCACCATCAATCTTGAGAACTCTTTCATTCCAAACAGAAATTCTGTACCCATTAATCAGTAACTCCTTACTCGTCCTTTCCTCTAGCCCCTGGTAATCTATATTCTGCTTACAGTCTCTATGATTTTGTCAATTCAAAGTATTTTTTATGTGTGAAATGATGCAATATTTGTCCTTTTGTGACTGACTTATTTCACTTATATTTCCAGGTTTTATTGATGTTGTAGCATGTATCAGAATTTCATTCTTTTTGTGGCTAAATAATATTCCATTGTATGTGTACAGCACACTGTATTTAGCCTTTCATCCATTGATAGTCAATTGGGTTGTTTCCATCTTTTGGTTTTCGTGAGTAGTGCTGCTGTGAGCATTCATGTGCCAGTACCTGTGTGAGCCCCTGCTTTCCACTCCTTTATGTACAACTAGAAGCGGAATTGCTAGGTTATATGGCAGTTCTATATTTAAATTTTTGAGAAAAATGCCAAACTGTTTACCACAGTGGCTGCCCCATTTCACATTCTCACCAGCAGTGCACAAAGGTTCCAATTTCTCCATACCAGCACCAACATTTGTTGTTTTCTGTTTGTTTGTTTTTAATTCTATGTAACTTTCCATCCTAACGAGTGTGAAGTGGTATCTCACTGTAATTTTAGTTGCATTTCCCTTATGATCAGTGGTATTGAGCACATTTTTGTGCTCTCATTGAGCATTTACTCTCCATCTCCACAGATTCAATTGATCATAGATAAAATTGACTGCAGATTTTAAAAAATGTGTTATTGTTGTTGTATATTATGTAGTTAGGCCTATGGTAGTTGTGTCTGTACTGAACAACTACAGATTTTTTTGGTCATTATTCCCTAAACAATACTGTATTGCAACTATTTACAAAGCATTATGTATAAAAAGTAATCTAGAGACAATTTGAAGTGCATGTGAAGATTTGCATATGTTATATGCAAATCCTATGCCATTTTATATAGGAGACTTGACATCCACAGATTTTGATATCCAAATCCCTTATGGATACCAAGGGAGGTCTGTAACTTCTTTGGAGAAATGTCTATTCAAGTTCTTTGCCTTTTTTGAATTAGATGGTTTATTTGGTTGATGCATATATGTTTTGAGTATCAGAAGCTATGGAATTGGAGCTAAAGGTAACCAACACAGTGTTGACTTTATTTATTTTTCTGTTTAGTAAAATACAGCTCTGCCTTGCTGATGTGTGAGACTAAACAAGTATTTAGATGTCTTTTTGCCCTGGCCGGTTGGCTCAGTGGTAGAGCGTTGGCCTGGCATGCAAGGCGTCCTGGTTTCGATTCCAGGCCAGGGCACACAGGAGAAGCGCCCATCTGCTTCTCCACCCCTCCCCCTCTCCTTCCTCTCTGTCTCTCTCTTCCCCTCCCGCAGCGAGGCTCCATTGGAGCAAAGATGGCCCGGGCTCTGGGGATGACTCCTTGGCCTCTGCCCCAGGCGCTAGAGTGGCTCTGGTCACAACAGAGCGATGCCCCGGAGGGGCAGAGCATTGCCCCCTGGTGGGCAGAGCGTTGCCCCCTGGTGGGCGTGCCAGGTGGATCCCGGTTGGGCGCATGCGGGAGTCTGTCTGACTGTCTCTCCCCATTTCCAGCTTCGGAAAAATACAAAAAAAAAAAATTAGATGTCTTTTTGTCATTGTTATATATTATATGTGTGTGTGTGTGTGTGTGTGCACGCGTGTGCATATATATATGTGTGTGTGTTTGTTTGTATATATATATATGTATATATATTGTATTTCTTGAATAAGTAGCTTTTCCACTGTCCCCCATGGCCAAAAGTAATAAAACTCAGAACAGATATAGGAATGCCAAGCTAAATAACAACCCAGAAAACCACCAGGAAATTATCTGAGAATATAAATCATACATTGTGAAAGCCATTGGATTAGAAACACATTACCTTTGTCTGATGTGCTGTCACCCACATGTTCCAAGTTAGCTTCCAGTGTGATTTACATCCTGGGATTAAGGAAACGGAAAAGGGTGGTCCAGTTTGACCTTGATGAATGCTTTTCTCTGTGTCTGTAACTCTGGCCCAGGAGAACATGGGATAGACAACTCTGATCATGTAAAAAGGGGACCTTGGCCAAGGAGGACCCATGTCTACCATCTTAAGGGCTTTTCTGCCTGGCTGTGGCTTGATCCTGGGTAGTCAGGTAAAGTAGCTATTCACTCTACCAAAATTAATCCAGGATTATAGGTTAGAAATTCTGCCTTCAAATCCTAGCCTCTGCCCAGGTTCCTTAAGTGACCTTGGACCTTAGGCTTCCCTTCTGTAAAATGGGGGAAAGCATTGTCATAGATAAAGGGATTGTGATAGGATTCAGATGAAACGAACCATGTCCTGTACCTAGCCAGTCTGACAGGAAATACAGTTTGAAAGTTGCTAGAGAGAGGGAGAAGAAATGCAGAACGAGGCAGAAAAGGCTGCAGTAGCAAAGCACAGGCAGCGAGAAAGCAAACAGCAGTTCTGTCTAGCGCCCAAAGCAGCTGTTCACGAACAGCTGGACATTTTATTTGCTCTGTGTTTCTGCAAAGGTCCCTCCCCACCCCACACAACCTACACTCTCAGAAGGCATTCTCCCCACACAGGTTCTCCTTTCACCTGGGCCTCTGACTCAACAGGCAGCATGCTCCATAAGCTCTAACCCCGATGGTGCCTCTCAAAAGGAGGTTTCGCTGCCGTCATGAGTTCCAAGTGAAGTCCGCGGCCTCCTCTGTCCAACGAAATGGCTGGTAGTGAATACTGATAGCAAGGAAAGAAGTCATCGCTTTGTTGAGTGTTTCCTTGGATAATGAGTGAACTGCGTATGACATTTCCAAGAGCATCTGAGATTGCTGTCACTACGCCCACACCACTGCCTCGGTGTCAGGCAACGTGGGCAGGCTCTTCCTAGTTTGAAACATGGATACTTTAAAACTTCTCCTAATTCTCATAGGGAATTGTCACGAGCAGGGACACTGGACCCGAGTCAGGGACTAAGGGACACACACGCACATACAGGGGCTTTAAAATTCAGTTATTATTAACTGGTGACCGTAGGCAAGTTGTAAAGTATTCCTGAATCTTTGTTTACTCATCTGTAAAACGGGGCTGCTGTCACCAAAGATCTCCAGTTGGGATTAAGTAGGACACCATTTGAGAAGGTCTGTGGCACATCATAAATGCTCAGTAAATCCTTGTTCTTTAGTGCCTAAATCAACATGAAAGAAAATCATGTGCTTATATCTTGCCCCCCCCCCAAATAAAAACCTTATTGTGATATTTTCGGGAGAGAACAGCAGTAGTGGGGAGAAGAAACTTTCCTAACAACCACCCTGGTATCCTTCTTGGGCACAGAACCATTACTGAGAAGCCGTGTGCAGAAATGGTTGCACAGCGGCCTCAGCAGGGAGAGGGGCAAGCTGGGCCTGCGCCAGGCAGCTAGGGTCTGGCACACAAAGCCCTGCAGACCGTGCTGAGCCTTGGTGGCTGCTGTGAGCTTGGCCCGCCCATGGCTGCACAGCCACGCGGCACAAATCTCTGCATTTTCAGTGGAGGAGCCGCTCCAGTGGCACTGAAGAGGGGAAACTCCTTTCCTCGCAAGCAGCTTGGCTCTGCAGCCACACTGACTGTGTGTTTAAATTCACGGCAGGATTGCCTCTCAGGTTCCTCGATGCTGCTCACAGAGGGAAGGTGGGTGAAGCTCATTTGTTTGTGTGCCCCTGTGGCCAAGGGTGGTCTAGGGGACAGCTGTTAGCTTTGAAGCATGATGGGCCCTCGACAGAAGGAGGACTTCATTAATCAGTGCATTGATTGTGCACCTACTGTGAGCCAGGCATCGTGCTAGGCACAGTGGGGAATAGAAAACAAGGCATGGTCTTGCCTTCTGGTATCTTTAATTCGAACAAAGGGTGAAAATGCATCAGTGTATGCAAAGTTAAATAACCATATAAGAAATAAACAATAATTCAATTCAGTACTAGAGAAGATATCGCACAGTACTCCAGCACATGATTAATTACCAAATGAATGGCACAGGCATTAGTGCTATGAGAAGAAATCAATCCATGTGTATTTATTGACTGCCTCCTACAGGCTCATGGCCATGAAACAAGTTAGATATTTCTCAGGACCCCTGCACTCACCTCTTCATTTAATGCTATTTTGATGTTCTTGACAGCCCATTAAATGTTTGGCAAATGGCATAGAGGTCCCGATAGGATCCCCACCCCCATTCTGGATGCTCAGGCTTGGTGCTTAAGGTTCCAAAAGGAAGGGGGAAAGATATGCAGTTCCCCAATAAGAGATTAGCACCCTTTCCCTCTGGTGTGTATCCCCCTTGAAGCGGTTATCACATAGCCTTAAAACTGCTCATGCATCTGTCTCCCTCATAAGAGCACAAGCCATCCAAAGACATACCCTGTCTTGCTTGCTTTAGTAACTTCCTCTTTTGCTACTGTTCACTATGACTGACACACAGAAGCCACTCCCAAAACATGGCTGAATGAATGTTTCTGGAATGCACTGACTTGAAGAATTACTACTGCCAAACATCTCTCCTATCCACAGCAGAACTGTTAGGCGTGCACAAGGTTTTACAAAAAATAATGACTCTTTTCTTGTCCAAAAGCTGATTCCGTAAAACCGATAGAGGTTGGTTCTTTGCATGGCAGGACTTACCTCATTTACTCCTTTTCTTGATGGAGACTTTGTGTGTGGTGGGGGGGTACTTGGTCAATTAAATCTTCCCTGAGATATTACCAGGACCAAATGGGTCACTTGCACCCCACCAACCTATGGCTATGATGGTTCTTCTGGTTGAAGCAGAAGAGATAGGCAATGCCCAAGAGAGTAAGGTGCAGTATAGCCTAGAACCCCTACAGCTTCCAAAGCCTGTGATGTGAAGGTTGTCCAACGCCAATGGCCCACCCAAAAGGCGAGTGCCAAGTGGAAGTTCAATCAAGGGCACACAAGTGAACAGGATTGGCATTCACACATATTTACTGAGCACCCCTAAATTTTCTCAGCGTCACTCTGGTTATGAGAGGGGACATGCACCTGCAGAGCCAGAATACAGTCAGCACTTCATAAGCTTTTACTACATAAACAGATTAATAAATGAAGCAGTGGATAAGAAAATTTTAATGTTTTCTACCTTTTTATATGAAGGTTGTCAAACATACAGAAAAGATAAAGTAATTTTACAGTGAATACCCAGTAACCCATCACTAGTTCTTATAATTAATATTTTACTCAGTTTTCCTTATCAGAAATTTACCTATTTATCTGCTATCTATCCATTTAGCTGACACTTTTGATTTTTATAAAAAGTATAGTTCACCTAAGGAAAAACGGCAGACAAGTAAAACAGTCACTCAGTGTCTTAAAGGACAGAGCTAAATAGTGAGACAGAGGCACTGTCTGGGTAGAGCTGAGAAGGTCATCTTCCGTGAGGAATAATACATCATTCAGAGACTCGTTCATGGAGGGAACCAGGACTTCAGCTGGGCCCAGAAGACCATGTAGAGTTTGGACAGGCAGAAGGAGACAGCGTAGTCCTCATGGGGAAAGGCAACACGCCTCGCTCTGACCAGTGCTACCCTGCCCCTGCCCTCCTGCCCAATGCGGCCTGGTGTTGTCCTCATCCTGGGCATCACTGCTGAGTGGTCCATATGAATCTCCAGGGGCTTCAGACCCTGAGCAAGCCAACCCTTTGTCTTATTCTATGAAATTCAAGACATTAGGTCGAAGGGATGAGCCCTTTTCATCCAGAATGCAGTTAAAGAACAAGATGGAGTTGGACATGTGTGGGATGTTGGAACTTGAGGAAGCACTTAGGACATCAGTGGGGAATTTTAAGGTCCATTTTGAAGGTACCTGCTGAGGACCAGAGAGCTTGCTTGTTGCCCTCTGAATAAGGAAAGTAATACATACCTGACAGGCACTGGGTCCCCAGAAAGATCTACCACCTCAGGTAGAGCAAATGGAGCAAATCTGGGCGGAAGAAGATTGTGGAGGGAGCAGGAGCTGATAGACCCAGTAAGCACCAGCCTTCCCCCAGGTGTCCTCTTGGGAAGAGGCTGCTGAAGATGAGCTTTAAAAGGCTCTTATTACTTAGGTCCTTCTTGGGATATTTGCTGGTAATGGAAGTCAGACAGAATCCAGCGTGCGCTTCAAAGGCAGAGAGCGGGGGTGCAGCACAATTAGTGAGCATGTCTGCACACCTGTGAAAACCAGTCACCTGTCCCCTGGCCAAACAGGGCTCTGCTGCCTGCAGCAAGAACGCTCCTGTTGGCCTTTGTTTTTTCTCTTTTCCTCCACTGAACCACAGAGCTGCCCTCCCCTTCTTCCTACACTCTCTCTCCCCTTGGGTGGTTTACTAAGCATGGATTCGGTTCACGTGGAGCTCCCTGGTGAAGGAACCCACACCATTGCTGGGCAGCGGTTGTCCTGTGTGCTGGCTGGAGTCGGGCCAGGGGGCCTGGTGTTTGCAGAACAAAGAGTACCTGTCCTGTGAGTGGTTCAGCCAGGTTCAGCCAGAAGGAATGCACACCAGTGCAGTGGAGGGATAAGCCCATTCATTTTGTGATGCAGCTTCTATGCACATTGTCAGCAGGATGGAGAACACTTACTACTTTCTCCAGCTTCAGGACTTCCATGTTCATTGCTTGCTTACTACCACTAGGGAGAGGAGAAAAGGAGAAAAGAACAATTTCCTTCACTGGAAAGTTTAAACATGAGCAGGTGAGCTTTCCTGTCCCTCCCCCGTCCCAGGCAGTTCCAGGAACACATAGAGCCCTAGAATTGTCAGAACTCATGAGAGACACAAACAGCATTGCTTCGTTGTACACCCAAGAAAACTATGGGCAGAGATTAAAGATACTTTACTTGGTCAATGCCGCACACCCAGGTAGTGGCAGCCCAGACCTGGCATTTATGGCTACAGAATCTTAAGTTAATTTATTACTACACTATGCAGGCTCTGTTTCTATGTAAGTCAGAAATCCTGCTGTAAGAGGTCCTACTATGTGTAAGGTACTACACAGGAGCCGTGCACATTACCTGCTTTCCTCTTCACTCACGGGCCGGTAGGGTTGGAATTTGTACCCATCGTTCAGTGTTGTAGTGTCAGGATCATGAAAAGCACAATGCACAGGCAGGGCAGGAGGGAGCGGCGGTCACTGCCCCGCAGGGCAGACATTACTAGCGGAGGGAATGACGCAAACACTTGCGATGGCATAAGGAATGGCGGGCGTTGGCAGCAGAGGCACTCCGTGCCTGGCAGGAGGGACACGCTAGACGTTTGTTAAAGGGTGAAAAGGGGCCCTCCCTCAGCCAGGGAAGGCTTTCCAAAGGCGAGCCTGAATTTACCTTCTGGAAGAATTTCAGCAAGCAGCACGTGGGAAGGCATTTCTAGCAAAAGGAAGAACACGGAATCAGATGTGTTCGGGAGTGGCATGTGGGCAACTGCGTGGGTGGCAAGTGCGTGTGTGGAGGTGGTGGATAGAGGGACTAGAGACCGCAGGTTCAGCCTTCGCAGAACGAATATTTACAGAGGGCCTGTCATGTGTGGGCCACTCCTGTGACCCTGGGAAGCTGCAGCAGTGGGACAGAGAGGGTGAGGGCGGGAGGCATACCCCCCCCACACACACACAAACACACCAGACCACGGTGTGAGAGAGTGCCTGGGAGCCTCATTGACTGGGGCCGTTTGAGGTGCGACTTGAATGACAAGGAGAAGCCGGCCATGGGAAAGTCGGGGTCAGGGAGCCTCCGGGCAGAGTAAGAGCAAGTGGAAGGCTTTGAGGCACCAGCAAATTTGGCACATTTGGGAATGTGAAGATAAAAGTCCCTCATTAAATGAATTTTGGTGTAGTCTATCAGTAGGAGAGGAGTTGGGACAGCTGAGCAGGGGTCAGTTATGCAGAACCTTCCAGCCCATGGCCTGGAGATTGCATTTCACTCTAAGTGCAATGAGAATAAAGTCTTATCTCATAGTTTGCTTTATCTGGCCAGGCCTCTGTTTCTGTGAGAACATCCCATCTGGGTTTGCAAGAGACTCTGGCAGGCTGAGCCCTGAACGTCTCGCAGGCCGTGAACACCCCAGTCCCTGGCAAGCAGGGGTCGGTCCACCCTCATCCCTGCTTGCAACAGTGCTGCCTCCATTGTTTAGGGCTAGATTGTGGATCCCCTCAAAAATATCTGGCTGATTTACTAGGAAATAGATGGCCATTCATAATTTCTGAGAATGGGGCTAACATAATTAAAGCTACTTATGCATTTTCAAGACACTATGAACCTCTGGGGTTATTCAATTTACATACAGATGCCTTTCTGTTGGAACCTGGGGACTCATTTGGATGTGGAAAGAATAGTGGCTCAATAGACACGGCTTCTTTGGGAATAAAAAAAGCCATCTCTATCCAGATGTTTCTGACAACACCCTCTGTTGCAGATTGATTGGACTCTTTAGCCCTCATTCTTCAAGACTTGAAGTTACAACCTCAGAATATCTCTATGGTAAGCAAAACTTAAAGGAACAAGCCTTCACATGACAATCACAGTGGAGTCTGCTGAGGTCTACAGGATTATCTAAAGCTGTGAGAGTGATACAGTAACATCTGTGCTCATCACCTCTGGGGTTGCATTTTCCAGCCTCTCCTTTAGTTAGGTGTGAAATCTTAATTGGACCTCGCTCCTTTAAGACTCTTTACCACGATAATGGAATTCGTGATCTCACAATCACATAAATCACTGCCAGCCCCCTTAAAGTCAATTCATATTTCTGCAGTTCGTTAGTGGCTCGGGAGGAAATTGCATTTATTATAATTGCCTCTAATTGCACCAGATTAGTGATTACAATTATTGATGGCAGCTGATTATTCATTAGGCATCAAATCAATTCCCATGCTTCCTCATTACTCCAAACAGTATCTCTGATGAGAGGTCTAAAGGGGGCCTCGTCCACCATCTTCCCTGTGTGGCAGGCAACCTCCTTGTGCTGTTGCTAGGCTAGCACCTGAAAACCACTCAGGACTTAAAGTGAGAGAGGGCATTTCTTTCCTTCCCCACCCAATGCCCAGTGCCAAGCCCAGCACTGACTTATGAATCTTGGAATAAATTAAACATCACTAAAGGCTATTTGGAGGCCCCAGAATTCTCCAGAACAATCCTTCTTCCAGGATGTCCTTCTTGTTCACATAATAGGAATCTCAGAATTCTGTGGCCCCATTCTTCTGGAATATATTCAACCTAGAATGTGGAAAGAGAAAATACGTGAGAGCCACACAGACCAGACTGTAAACTCTGGAGGAACCCTTGTGAGGTTGATAAACCAGGCAAGACACTTACCCTGTTTAAGCTGTAGAAGCATTTGTAGATATAAGTGTGAGATCTTCTCTGCTTCTTATGTTCACGATTGGACTCTCACCTAGAACAGTGTCAGCAGAGAGTGGCACCCAATACACATCTGAGGAGTAAAGTCACGAGTCACAATACCTACATGAGAGAGCTGTGGGGAGGGCTGAATCAAATAACGTATTTATAGATCTTGTCTTGTACCAGGTAAGGCTCCATTGATCAATAAGTATCACATCCTTCCCACCTCTAATTTCTCCATACTTTAACATCTAAATTATCTCCAAAAGTTTTATTCCTTATCTTTATTCCTTAGTCATAGCTCAATACTAACCATAAATTTATAATTCATGTGTTTTCTTCTTGGTGAACACCAGTGCATTTGTAATAACAGAGCAGGATCCAGAAGACCTTGGCAGGTGTTTTTTGTTCCCTGACTCATTTGTTTGTACCTACAGTGCGCCAGCCACTGGATCGAGAGAGGTTGAGAGATAAATAAAACATAGGTATCGATCTTGAACACATCCCAACCAAATATCTGCATTCAAGGAATGTATAAGGCAGGGGTCGGGAAACTTTTTGGCTGAGAGAGCCATGAATGCCACATATTTTAAAATGTAATTCTGTGAGAGCTATACAATGACCCGTGTACGTTATGCATTACCCAATAAAAATTTTGTGTTGTCCTGGAGGGCAGCTGTGATTGGCTCCAGCCACCTGCAACCATGAACATGAGCGGTAGGAAATGAATGGATTGTAATACATGAGAATGTTTTATATTTTTAACGTTACTATTTTTTTTTATTAAAGATTTGTCTACAAGCCAGATACAGCCATCAAAAGAGCCACATCTGGCTCACAAGCCATAGGTTCCCCACCCCTGGTATAAGGTCTAATAGGCCCATGGAGAAGGGAGAAACCCAGCTCAGTTTGGAGGGTCAGGAAGGTCTCACAGAGGTAGCATTTGAGATGGGTCTTCAAAGTGCATTGAGTTCTTCAAATACCTAATATGGTGACTAAATGTCCAAGGGAGTAGGTAGCAGCTGAAAGGACAGGGAGGCAAACGTGAGCACAACGTACAGGCTCACTGTGCACTCCCAGGTGTGGGTACATGATCACTGTGACAAGGATGAGCATCTTCTCCTGATGCCCCCCTGGGTAAAAACCTCCATGATTAAGGGGCCTTTCCTCTGTCAGTAGCTGAGATCTCAGAAAGGTGGGGTTGCTCAAGGACCTTTCCTGTGAATATTGTGGGACTTTGATATTGTCAGTCTTTGATGACATAGTATCTTAAGGCATCCTTTCCCCAAATTCCCAGGGCGCCCAGTTCTCCCTCCCTCTCCTCACTCACCAGTTCTCCTACATTCACAAGTGCAGGAAGTTCTCCTACACTTCCACTTCTGATTCAGTTCAAAGAGCGTGAGTGTGTGCGAGGAGCAGAGGCATTCTGACATGCTTGTGCAGACAGAGTCCTCTGCGCTCCAGGGAGGGAAGGAGGGGGTGGAGTGAGGAGGCACACAGCAGGCTCCATGTCCACAGGGGAGCTGGCACTGTGTCCCTGGTTTGCTTAAATTGGAGCCATGTAATGGGTCTGACCTGTACCCAGATCTCTAGGGAAATAAACATCGATTCCCTAAAATCATCCAAAATATGGGGCCAAGGCCCTGGATGACCTGTCCCTGGTGTTCTTTCTCTTCCAGGCCTCACTCACAAGCGGCCAATCACTGCCTCTTTCAGGCAGCAGAGGGAACCGCGTGCATTCTCTGGGCAGAATGAATGTTATTTTCTGCATGAGTCTCTTGTGACTCCAACTTCTGAACCAGTTGAAACTTCATTCTTTTGTCTTAATATCTCCCTTTCCTACGTGCCAGGTTGCTGGTCCATGCAGGGGACAGTGACCCTTTCCTGTGGCTGACATGTTCCTTTACCACCCGTCTTCCAAATGTCCCAGGTAGTGGCAGTCTCCTCTCTGATGGCTGACCACTCAGGGGAATGCTCCTCTCCCATCACTTCCAGAGAAACAAGAGAATATCAGCATCATATGATAGATCAAACCCAAATGACACTCTCTCTTTCTTGGCAACTGCACCCCGCTCAACTACACTTTTTTTTGTGTGTGTATTTTTCTGAAGCTGGAAACGGGGAGGCAGTCAGACAGACTCCCGCATGTGCCCGACCGGGATCCACCCAGTATGCCCACCAGGGAGTGATGCTCTGCCCATCTGGGGCGTCGCTCTGCCACAATCAGAGCCATTCTAGCGCCTGAGGCAGAGGTCACAGAGCCATCCTCAGCGCCCGGGCAAACTTTGCTCCAATGGAGCCTTGGCTGCGGGAGGGGAAGAAAGAGACAGAGGAAGGAGAAAGGGAGGGGTGGAGAAGCAGATGGGCGCTTCTCCTGTGTGCCCTGGTCAGGAATTGAACCCGGGACTCCCGCATGCCAGGCTGACGCTCTACCACTGAGCCAACCGGCCAGGGCCTCAACTACACTTTTGAGACCTACCAGAGGGCAGTGTCTCCTGAAGGGTAACAGGACACTTGTCCACTGATTCATAAAGGAAACCATGTTCTAGGATCTTCTGATGGCCGAGAAAAGCTGCTGAGGAAAGAGCCAGCAGGAAGTTCTGTCTGGGATGAGAACACAGGGGTTGGCCTGGGCTGCTTTGGGAAGCGACCGAGAGCCTGCTGGCAGCTCTGACCTGAGATAAAGGGTGTCTCTGCTCTGCTCCTATCTGCTCTGCCAGAGATCCCCCAACTCTGAACTTCCAGAGAAATGCCAGTCCACCCTGCCCCTGCCCCTGCCCGCCCGCCATCAGCCAGAGCCTGTGGTCCACACCATCCTGGTGACAGTTGGTAAATGAGTCCCCGTCTAGCTGCTCGTGCAGGATGGCTGTGCAGTAAGAGCCTTCCTCCTTATGGCAGGCACATCAATGCCAAGTTTGCTCATTCTAATTAATAACAGTCAGTAAACACCAAAGAGAGCTAATGATGATTACAGGCCGCTGCTCCTGCGTGTTGGCAAACACGCCAGGCAGGTGGCCTCTCCTCCCTTCTCACCAAGTAGGGCGGCCCTGTTTCTTGCAGAAATGCTGACCTTCTGCAAAGCCCCTGCCCCCATGCTCAGTAAATCTGGGGTTACCTCTCACCCCACTTTCTGCCGAACAAGAAGAGGACAAGATCTGTGCAGCCCAGTGACATGAGCAGACTCTGGGTTCATGAACAAGAGGCTAAGGAGAGGCCCGTGGCTCATTTGTGTGCCTAAAGAGCTTTTCCTGGCACTTGGAGTTAAACAATCTTTTCTATTTTTTTTTCCTCTTATTAAATTTTTTTTTCAACCTCCAAAGTAATGCAATTTACTTCAAAAAATTGAAGTACTACAGAGTTATGTAAAGAAGAAAGGGAGAGCCTCCCTTAGTCCTACTGCAGAATTGGGGGCAGAAACGGGTTGGTCTCACTGCCCGGTTCCTCCATCCCCTCCTCTTTCAGCCGTCCCCACCCTCACTTGATGCTCTTGTATCCCTGGTGTGCACATAGTTTCATTAAAGTGCTAAATGACTCTCGTTATGCACCCTTCAGTCCTTGTTCAGCGAAGCTTTTACCCATCCTCCATTGCGAGCCTCTTTCTCCAGATTTATGGATTCTTCCTGTGACTGCCTTTCTAGCTCCGGGAAGGTGACATGTGGAGGCACTCAGGCCGCGGGGCCCTAGGCGACCTCCTCTTGGAATACATTCCTTTTCGAGTTCCAGGGATGAGGTGATAAAACGCAGTTATAGTAACAGCCTCTCACTCAGGTCTATATCAAAATTTGGGGAATGTTTTCCTTCTCAGAATGTCCTCTGACTCCATGTCCCTGGAGATGCAGGCAGTTGTGAAGAGAGTTCCTTCTCGGGAGGCCGTCACCTCCATGTCGTGGGTTTCCCATCCTAGAGCCGAACTGTAACACTGAATGGCTGGCCGCTTCAGGGGGCAACTCCATCACAGTGGGCAGAGGGCATCCAAGGAAGAGAGCGGGCAACTATGGTGTCAAAATCTCATCCACAGTTGGATCTTTTGTTGCAGGACTTTAAGATCCTCTCTACCACTTTTTCCACTGTTGATCTTATCCTTCTTATAGAAATTACTTCATTTGGCTACAAGAACAATGTTTCTTCTATCAGCAACACTGCAGTTCAGACAATACTTTGTTCTTCAATGGATTGATCTGTCTCTCCCACCCAGGACTGGTTCTCTGAGGGTTTAAGAGTGAAGAACATATAAAGAATTATGAAAACTGGTCATGTAAGATTTCTAGGGGAGCTAATGAACAGATCTAAGTAAATAATAGGGTGCAAATAGAATAGCTTATCTTAATGTGTTTTGAAATGTATGGGACCTTATACCCCTGCTTCTTCTTTTTATTTTTTCCTTTTCTCTGTCTCCCTTTCTGTGGCTATTAGTCTTTCCTCCGTTTTCTCTACTCTACCACTTTATTTCTCTTATCTTTCTCATTCTCTTCCCTCTCCTTTTGATTACAATAAGGAATCGGAGGACATGTCTAAATTTTGTCTGATACATTTAATGCCTTCATTTATTCATCCAGTAACTCACTCCACCAACATTCGTGAGCCCTTGCTCAGCATTAATGTCCTTGCTCGGTTCTCAGAACAGAGTTAACAGACAATTTCTGCTCTCAAGCAATAAACCAATCAGGTAGGGGAGAAAGACATGAAATAAAAAAAAAACTGCTCAATGCACGCAGGATATGATAGGAGTTTAATGAAGGCAATGAGCATGTCTATGGGGTCATGTCAGGGGAAACTTTATAAAGAAAGGTAACTTTCTGGCTGACTGTTTAATCGTGTTAAAGGTGTCACCAAGGAAAGGTGAGAGGCAGGGGGGTGGTGGAAGGATGGACCTGTAGGTAGAAGGAGCTGCTGAACAAAGGCCTGGAGGCACGAAGCAGTCCGAATATTGGAATGTCTGAAAGTAATTTAACCTGGCTGGGTGGGGGGGAAGGGGGCGGCCATGAGAGGTGATCCGGGGAATGGCTGCTGGATGCGGTGAGCAGAGACCGGCAAGCTACTAGAAAACGCAAACAATATTTCTGCTTGGATCTTTAACGAGGAAGTAAAGGAGACATTTATATTGTACCTGATACCTTGCTGTCCTGTGTGAATTTTTATACCTCGAGCATGTATTACTTTTATGAAAAAGTCACAGTGATCATTTATAGTATCATGTGCCATGTTAAGGCATTGGCTCTCTTCGTTCTTGAGGTCAGGGAGACAGGAAAGGTTTTAAGCAGGACAAAGTCATGATTGGAGTTCGGTTACTAACGCTCTCTGTGTCCCATTCCTTCACTCTGAAATAGGTAAGTATATGCTCTTTATATCTGTCTTGACCAGAAGAAACCGAGTTGTTTTTTTACCTGTCAGTACCCTCAGTTTATTTTATTTTTCTGTAGGTCAGTGACTCTGGCTAGAAACAAGGTTTCCCATTGCTCCGTTGGCAATTTCATTCTACCCCCATTATTGCCCCATGTCCCTGTCATCCCATTTGCAGACACTTGCCTTTCCTTTCACATTCTGCATAGCAGGGATTTTTATGAAAGCTGAAGAACTGCCTATCGCTGGCCGATTTGAACTAGGTCATGTTTTTCAGACTCACAAGCCAGTCTTACACTGGCTGGTGCCCCAATGCCCAGCTCCTCTCATTCAGAGCGTGTCCATCTGGTGTCACCAAGCTACCAGTTCTGCAATAGCAAGAGAGAGCTTGTGGCCTCTGCAGCTGCATCACCCCCTGGGGGAAGGTAAATGGAGCCACCCTGTAAACCAGGAGTGACAAGCGCCATGCTGATCTTTGTGCAGACCTGCCTGCTGACCCTAGGAAGGAGAAATCAGCTTGTGTTAGTGAGGAAAGTGGAGGGTCCAGATGAAAAACCCTTCCCTTTCTTTCCCCTGCTTCTCATCCGCACCTTTCTCCTGCTCTGGCCCCATCTTCCAGGTCTCAAGACCCTCATCCTGCCTGCAGCCCCACCCCCTACCCCCACTCTCCTTGGCTCGCCTTGTTCTTCCAGGCAGGACTGCTGTTTTCTTGTCCCGAAAACCCTCATCCTGCTGCTTGGGTTTGTGCCATGCTACTCCCTTCCCATGATGCCTGCCTCTCCGTGTTCCTGTTCGGTGAGGCCCTGTGCTCCAACCCTTCTCCTCTAAGACTTTCGTTCTTGTATATCTTTTTGTGCTCTCAATTCCCACAGACCTCACCACGTGATTCCACACCTAACTCACATCTCTCCGGATGGGGGCTCTTGGTTTCCTCAGGTCAGTGCTATTTCCCTTTGGAAGTCCCTGAAAATGGCAGCCAAGCTTGATGTCATTGATACCTCTCAAACCTCATAGCATAGTGCAAGGAGGCCTCAGAGTAAGAGCACAAACTAGCCTTCGGGATCATACCAGAAAGGGCAGGAGCTTTGGAAAGAGAGTGATTCATACTCAGCCTCTACCACATACATGAAGTCATCTTGGGCAAGTTCCTGAATTTATAGGAGCATCTTTTTTCATAACTATAAAATGAGAACACCAATACTTCCCTGGAAATTTTAGTGACTGCTAAATTAGATATGTAAAGCAAGTTATTCTGGGCTTGGGTTTTCCTAGGTAGTAAATAAATCTTAGTTCTCCAGTGTTTGCAAGATTTTTTTTTTCCTTTGGCTACAACCATGTTTTGCCTCCATCACCACCCTCCCCTTCTGCATTTTTCCAAGTCAATCCCACCCAGGAAAGACCTCATCCCCCAGGCAGTACATCCAGGAGATACCTCAAGGAGTGAGTCAGGAGAAGGTAGAAAAAGGATTGTAAAATATACATATATACGCATGTATCTCTCTAGAAGGGAGGGGTGAAGCCTGATCTTCTTTAATATTCACAATATTTTTTTCTCCCCAGAGACTCAGTGCTATATAAATGTAAAGCTATAATAATTATGATAACGTTCAGATTAAATGTGATACAGAAAAGGCTTCAGGAGATACAAGAATTTGCTGATTTCTGCTGTACGGGTAGAGTAACATTGGCGTTCGCATCTTGACTTCTTTATTCTGATCCAGTGGACTGCCTGGGGGAGGGGCCGGGGGAAGAAAGATGAGAGTCTGACTCCTTGGTACTTTATTTATTTATACGATATATATCAAATACACCCATTGCCTCTAGGCCTCTTAGTATATCTAAATCCAGCAGTTAGCATGTACAGCAAATAAAAAGAAACAAGCCAACAGTAAACTTCCACTGTGGACCAATAATTTAAAGTCAGTTACCAGATAACTGGGAATTTGGAACAGTTACAGAAAGGGTAGCAGTAAAAAAGCTACAGTAATAAAGGGCTTTACAGCCAATGATCTGATTGCCTTCAAAATTGGGGGTCCTTGAAGGCGGAATTCATGTCTTATGCATCTTTGTTTCATAGACGGTACTTGTGAATATATGATAGTTAGAGGAATGAAGGAATGAGTGAATGAATGATCACAAGCAGAAAAGCTTCCAATCTCCACCATTTACTGTTCTTCTTAGTGCCCCAAAAGTGACACCAAAAAATACAGTAAAAATTCGAGGCAGTTCGAGCAAGGGAGCTTTTCTCTCTTTCTGGAATATTCACAGATCTCATTTGAGAGTTTGACAGGAGAAGCACAGGAGCATGGAATTTGTGGCATTTAATTAAGAGAAAACCCTGTAGCCCTGGCCAGTGGTGCATTGGATAGAGCTTCATCCCAGAGCACTGAATTCACCAGATCAATCCTGAGGTCCCGGGCTGGGTCCCAGGGTCACCGATATTGAGGACACTAGCCAGATCCCAAGGGTACCGGGCATCAGTTCAATGCCAAGGTCATGAGTTTGAGCCTCAGTCAGGGCATATAGGGGAAGCAATCAATGGGTGCACAACTAAGTGGAACAACTAGTTGCTGCTTCTTTTTCTCTCCTTTTTTCTCTCTCTCAAAAAAAATTTACAAAAACATAGAAAACCCTGTATTTATCTGGGATGTTCCCTCTGAGAACTTTGTTCAGCATGTTGTGATCAGATAAATATATGTCTGCAGCAGTTCTCAACCTGTGGGTCGCAACCTTGGCGGGAGTCGAATGACCAAAACACAGGGGTCGCCTAAAGCCATCGGAAATACCGCTGGTCTAGGGCTCTAGGGTCACACTCTACACAGAAGAAACTCTAAGCAGGAAGGGACAGAAGACAGTCAAAGATTTCTTGACTCCCCACAAGATGTCAGGCTCTAAACTAAACATTTTGTATATATTATCCCACAATAGCCATAGAGTAGCAATTATAATGTAAATCTCTCAGGGACAAAAATGAAAACAAGCAATCAAAAGAAGAAGAAGGAAGAGGAGAAGGGGAAGAGGAAGAGGAAGAAGAAGAAGAAGAGGAGGAGAAGAAGAAGAAGGAGAAGGAGAAGAAAAGAAAAGAAAAGAAGAAGGAGGAGGAGGAGGAGGAAGAGGAGAAGGAGGAGGAGGAAGAAGAAGAAGAAGAAGGAGAAGAAGAAGAAGAAGAAGAAGAAGAAGAAGAAGAAGAAGAAGAAGAAGAAGAAGAAGAAGAAGAAGAAGCCCAAGACAAACAAATCTGTAATTCAAGGAAGCTAAGTCACAAAGGGCTGTTTTTTTTTCCAGGTCCCAAAGTTTTGACCCACATGCTCATGTGCCTTGGACACTGAGAAAGTGTTTTTAATCAGAAAGAATTCTATTGGAAGTTATTCAAAGTTATTCCATACTATCTTTCAAAATTCTTCATTAGTGAAGAGCCAGGAAGTGGGGTGGGGTGGGTTGGAGGAGGGATAAAATATTTACGGGAAGCAATTAAAATCTGCCCCAAAGATGAATAACCTCTCCTAACACTAACAATAAGATTCCATCTTTCAAATGATAACATGCAATTTAAGATAGCATCCTGTTCCTATGTGCACATAATGAATTCTGTTGGTATAAAGTGTGAGGATTTGCATTTCATGTCCTGCAAGTCAGACCCAGGAGCACAAACGAAGTGCTTGCATTGCTCCAGGGGAAGTATGTAGCTAGAAATTTAGAGAAACAGGAATCCACCACTGCCAGAGCAAGCAGGAATAATAACAAGATAGCAACAAGAACAACAGTTAGCTACATTAAATATTGCTTTGTGCCAAGACTGTTCTGAACACATTACATTAAGCCTCAAAAGAAAGAAAGAAGGAGGGAAGGAGGAAAAGAGGGAAGGAGGGAAAGAGGGACGGAAGGGAGGGAAGGAGGGAGGGAGAGAGGGAGGGATGAAGGAAGGAAGGAAGGAAGGAAGGAAGGAAGGAAGGAAGGAAGGAAGGAAGGAAGGAAGGAAGGAAGGAAGGAAGGAAAGAAAAAAGGAGGAAAGAAAGAGAGAAAGTCTTATGAAATAAACTTTTCTGTTCTTTTTTTAGATGAGGGGACTGAGGCTTACGAGTCTAAAGCAGTTTGCAAATGATACCTAGTTGATAGTGGCAGAGCCTGCATTTAGACCAAGCCTTTTACTCTATAGAGCCTGCACTGTCCTCCATACTATTTCATGGAGAGAAGGGACTCATTGTGGAGAGCAGAGGGATAGGTAGCCTTAGAGTGAAGATAGTGGCTCACCGGAAAAAGGCTTCCCAGGCAGCCAAGAGAGAAAGTGAATCTGTTAGTACTATGCAAACAAAACAGATAGTCTTTGAAGGCAAAGAGAACACACCTATAGTGTGGAAATAGTGTGAGATGTTCCTCAGAAATAAATAAAAATTGGTGGCCACAGAAGTATGAGAACATGGTATCTATGGTTATTACCCTCTTGGCATAATGCCTCCAAAAAGCCTTTCAGATGACAAACCAATTTAACTTGGTTCAAAAACATGGAACCATGAACCAACTTGTCCTCCTTTTTTTTTATATCTACTATTCACATTCTTGCAGATGTTCAAGAACCCTCTAGTCATAAGATTGCTCTGTTGGCAAAATGCTTATCCCCAGGAGCTCTTTACTGACTTTTTTTGCCCTGAGAGTACTCACGGATGTCCTTATGAGGATATTCTCTTAAAAAGGGACAAATGTGTTCTTACATGAGGGAAAACTCAGGGAGCTACAGCCAGCCAGCCAGCTGATAAGGCATAGCAAACAATTAATTAATTTTTGGAGGTTAAACTCTCACCTGCCATATCAACACTACCACCCACTCAGTATAGCAGAAAAGAGGGGGCAGGATTGCCCTGGCCACCCATCACCATTACACAACAGTCAGGGGAACTGAAGCTTTCTGTTGGCTAAGGCTGCTACAAATGCTTTTTCAAAGTAAGTGTCCCCCAAGTCACATGTTTGATCACAGTCTGAATTCTTTAGGCAATCCAGTAGACTCCAGTGAGCAAAAGACTTGAAGAGGGATTTTAGAAAAGGGGGGGGATGCAAAAAGGCCAATTTAACACCAGTAAGTACCAGGGAGAGGTAAATTAAGACCACAGTGAGATGTTAAGACACACTCACCAGAATGAGGAAAGAAGGGAGGGAGGCATGGACAAGGAAAGAGGCAGGGAAGAAGAGGAAGGGAGAGGGAAATGGAGAGAAGGAGAGAGGAAGGGGGAGAACAGAAAGAACACCTGCCAAAGCCACATGTTACTGAGCTACTCATTTACTGTATGTCTGCTCCACAGCTAAAGGGAGTGTAAATTTGGGCAGTGACTTTGGAAAATGGTTGTTTTTCTTTCCCAAAGTTTAAGATATACATATCATGTGACCTAGAAATTGTACTCCTAGTTATAAGAAATGTGTGCACATGTGCATCAGGGGATGTGTGCAGAAATGTCCCTGAAATGTTTTTTCAAATAGCCTCAAGATGGAAACAATGAAAATGTCTATCACAGTGGAATGAAGACATACACTGCAGTGCACTCACTCAATGGGATGTCAAACGGCATTGAAAACGAGTCAATTCTGACTGCACACAGCAAGGATGACTCACGCAAATCATGCTGAGCTATGGTAGGCAGACACGAAAGAACACATACGGTGTGACATTTCAAAGCAGACTGAATTAAGCTCTTGTGTTTAAATGTCCATACTTACATGTTAAAACGAACAAAGCAAAATAAATGAAAGCCCCCCAAAACTAATTATGATCAAATTTAGGATATGGTTACTCTTAGTAAGGAAGGGAGTGTGTAATAGAAAGGGGCACATGAGTTCTGGGGTGCAGGCAAAGTTCTTTTTCTTATCTGGGTGGTGTTCCCAAGGGTACTTCATTTACAATAATTAATCAATCTCTATTTTATGTACTTTTTACGTATATTCTATACATATTTTTAAAAATCTAAATGTAAACATAGAGCAATTACATTCTCTTGAGTGCTAGGTGAACACCTATAATGGCCTGACAGACAGCTTACCTGATGTCCAATAGATAATAGATGCTCTAAACGCTAAGGATTATAATTGGCCTCCAAGTCAGTTCTTTCTTTTGTGTTTTCTAATTTTATAAATGGCAGCACTATCTCATTTGAGAAAACTGGCAGTCATCCTGTCCTGTCTTCCCATATAGTGTATATCCAGTGAGTTCCTAAACCCATTTCCACCTGCTACACATTTAAAACCATTATCTACCTTTCAAGCCCATGACCACAATTCTAGACCAATCTCTCACCTGTGTGATGGTTATGCTTCCCAATGTCTTTGTTTCTATTCTCTCCTTCATGTAATTTCATTCGCCTCACTAGTCCCAGAGGGATTTTCTTCAAATGCAAATCTTATTAGGTTACATCAGAATTTTAAGTTTTCCACTATTTCTCTATCACCTGTAAAATCAAGTTTTAACCTCTCCATATGGCATGCACAGTCATCTAAAACCTGGCGCCGACATATATTTTCACTCCCATTTTCAATGAACTTGATTACAAGCTATTTCCAGTCTTCTTAACCCAGATGCCTGTTATTCCTTCTGTTGCCAATGGCTTTATTCCCCTTCTTTGCTTTGTTGGTCCCACTCATTAAACAATTGTTCAAGGTCACAATCAAATGGCACCTCCTCTAGGGATGCTTCCTTCCCTGCCTTTAGTTCTTGGAAGAGTTTATTTCTCCCTCTTTTTTACTGCTTCAATAGTTTTATTTTGTTCTTAATATGCTTTTTGCCCATTATACGTTGACCTGTCTGTGTCCCTTCCAAATCATGTGATCCTCTAAATAGCTTTTGCATATTTATTACTACGGTTCCTAAAACAAGGTTTGGCACAAAGTATGGTATGAATGAAAGTTGTTGACTGAACGAGTGAACAATAAATGACTTACACAATGACCCTGTGATAGTCTGAGCCTAAAGCATGCTGGGAAGAAGCTGAATTCCTCCACTGTTCAGTGGTACAACAACTGATCAAACACAACATGTAGTCATTTCTGACTTTGGCAGGGAAAATCAAGATATGCAGCAAAATATATAACAACTTCTAATCAAGTATTGCTACAAATCTACAAATGCTCTTATTTATATACAGAGTTTATGTAGGTTACTTCAAACACTCATATGGACACACACACCCTGACAGAGGAATAACTCACAAGTGCAAAGGAAGATGGGCTGCTACTTCTTGACTCTCCCTGACTAATTTCTCCTGGTTTTTCCCATTGCATTACACAGCTATCTGAGATCATTCACAAATGAGAAGCAAAAGAATCTCCAGGATTAAGTTATATATTAACACTACTTTGCTATTATATCAAGAGCAATTAGATTTCAACAAGTGTTTCAAAATCACAGGACTCCCCCACCACCCCTTATTTCTAGGAGAAACCCAACCTCAGCCGGATGTGTTTTGTGTTGTCTTCTGAAGGGCACCAAGCACTCCAGTTCTCTTCCTGATTGGGGGATGGGGACTATTGATGGCATGACATTTGCCCCAACTATTCTTTCTAATTAAACCATTCAGGGTGTCTCTGGGTGACCAGCTTAGCAAGACATAAGAACCTGGGTCTTTCAAAGAAGTCATACATTTTCTAATTCACCATTATGTATTAAAGACACATGTTATATATATATAATATATATATATATATATGATAAATACTAAAGTTGTACTTAACCTGTGGTCAAAGTCAACTTGCCATTTTTGTTTGTTTGTTTGGGAGTTCAGTTCTTAGAAGAAATATGGAAGTAACTGAACAAAAGCCCATTAGACAGGGTGGTCACTTGTCATTTGCCTAAATCTTTATTGGAGACAGTCTTCTTTGAAAGGTAAAAATCTTTGAAACCCATTAGTAGTCCCCCAAGTCTTTTCTTGGTGATGTGACAGAGCCCTCCAGTATGACAGTAATAACTAATGGTTGGTAGTTGCCTACACATCCCAGAGTATCCAGGTATGACATGTCAATGGCAGGCCAACTAGGCATGAGTGAAGCACAGAGCAGCGCGGGAGTATTGTGAGGGGCTCTTTCCTCACTGTCATCAGTGGGTCCCAGCCCATTGTCAGCTCAGGTTTTCAGATGTCGGGGAGAAGAATGATTCTAGCTCTTTCCCAGGCAGGAAAGGTCCATTTCACTGCCATCCCTTTTGGTCATCAATTTGGTCATCCATGTGGTCCTCTAGGAAGACAGCTGCCTCTCTAGGGGACTGTTGATGCCAAAGAGTAACAACGTACTTCAAGCCTCCAGCTCTAGGCCCTGTGGTAGTAAATAAGGAAGAATTTCACGGCAAAAGTGTAGGGGAGTGGCCTCTGGTGATGACTGATGACCTTCAGAAAAAGTTAGCCAGCCTCCAAGGGAACAAGTTCAAAGAGAATCCTCTTGCTTTTGTCAAGAAATGATGACTAATGATCTGGTAGACGAAAGTTTGTGTCCGAGAGCTATTGTAGGTATTATGTCTTTGTTGCTGAGGACAGCAGGCTAACATATGTGGAAGAGTGAAAACCAACACACGTGGCAAGATCAGAAAACAGGAAAGTGATGAACATGACTTGATGTTCACTCCTCAAGTCTCCTGCCCACATCAAAAATTAGGACACTAAAGCTAGCAAAGTCACTACCCACTCCCTCCACCCCCAAACAGAGTGAAGCAGGTAGACAGAATATCATCAATCACTATAAATTTGGAAAAACAAACTTTTATATATAGATTACACTAGAGACAGAGTAATATCATTTAATACTTTATATTATACTCTTACTGGAAATGGTATTTAATAATAGATAAGTCAGAGAACCTGGTTTTAAAGCCTGATTTGGCTACTTAGAAGTTATGAGTCCTTTGACAAATGAATTTAACTCTGTGTCCTTAACATCCTCCTCTGTAAAAAAGACTATAGGGATTTTTGAGACTTTTGTCTCTAGATAGGTATGTGTTTACACTTAATAGTTAATAGATACATACATCTTTTTCACTTAACTCTCAAACAAAGGATAAGAACACTTATATATTCTCTTGGTGTGTGCATGCCTGTGTGTATGTGACTGCAAAAAAGAATTTCAAATGATTTGTAACTGATTTATTAAAAAAATTAGTCTTTCATTCCAGTTAAGCGCAGCTCATTCTAGTGTTTTGGAGTAAATATTGATTGATAACTGATTGATTGATTGATTGATTGATTTTCTAAACTTTCTCAGGAAGGGAAGCAGGGCACAGGTGTAGTTCTCATGGTGTGCTTTGTGGCTTAGGATATATGTGTGGGGGGGGATAAGTCCAGGTGCAGGGACAGGGTAAGGATGGGCTGGGAGGCATGGAACATCAGGATTCGCTTCTGAAGATGGTAGAATCAGGCTCGAGATACTACTGTCCTCACGACTCTTCTTTTTGTGTGTGTCTATGTGTGACAGAGACAGAGAGAGGGACAGACAGACAGGAAGGGAGAGAGATGAGAAGCATCAATTCTCGTTGTGGCACCTTAGTTGTTCATTGATTGCTTTCTCCTATGTGCCTTGACTGGGGGGGTACAGCAGAGCGAGTGACCCCTTGTTCAAGCCAGCAACCTTGGACTCAAGCCAGTGACCTTGGGCTTCAAGCCAGCAACTTTGGGCTTTAAGACAGAGACCTCTGGGTTCAAGCCAGTGACTGTGCACTCAAGCTGGTGACCCCATGTTCAAGCCAGATGAGCCCACGCTCAAGCTGGATGAGCCTGTACTCCAGTCAGCAAACTTGGGGTTTCAAACCTGTGTCCTATGTGTCCCAGTCTGACACTCTATCCATTGTGCCACCTGGTCAGGCATGATTCTTCTTAAAACAAGTATTTCAATAAATCTTACCTCTATAGCTAAGCCACTTATCATGGGGAGGAAGGAAGAAGCTATGCTTAAGCACAGTAACTGATGCTGTTGCCTATGTCTTTGTGGCTGAGACTCACTCTACAGCCAATGAGTTGTTCTTTGAATTGGGTAACTTGGATCAGAGGAATGAAAAAAGAGAGCAAGAATCAGAGGGCTCTGGCCATGACCTCCATCTTATCACTGATTTCAGACCCTATGAAAACCACTACACCTTGCTGTGCTTAAGCTCCTCTTTTGACAGCACAGTGAAGACAAGTGTCCTTTTATACAGATGTGAAAGAGACTTGATTCACTCCATCATCATGACTGAAGTAGAGTGTCAAGGTCTTCCAACCTTTTAATGCCCATTAAGCCCTCTTCCTTCAGGAAGTCTAGGCTCCATGGCCTAAAACACATAGTAGATTTATCTTACTTCTGCCAGAAGAAACAGTTTTAGATTAACTTGATTATGTTTTAACAGCTCTATTATGTGACACATAGAGATATATGGGTCTTTGCTTTATGCTATCACCTGCTGAATTTAGAGAATGCTGTTGTCAATCCAATTGTGCTTGATCAATTAGATGTTTTTTGTACTTTGATTATGGAACTAGGTGGGGTGAGGTAGGAGGACAGAGTGATGAAGGTGGAGAAGGGGAGGGGCAGCAATAAGTAGTGGTCTATCAAACCTGCATCTGTGAGCAAATATTAAGTGTCACTTTGAGACTAGAATACCAAAATTGTCAAACCCTAGATCCCAACACATAATTCACTTTACAGCATGGCACTTGGCACTCAGGGGTCTACCACTGCTGCTATCTAGAGATTCTGCCTCAAGGCCCCTAAAAGTAAAAAAGTTACCTATCAATAAAACCCCTCCACTCCACTGACAAGCTCTGTTTAGATCAGGAATACACAGACATGGCCCTGGCTGACTGACTCAGTGGTAGAGTGTTGACTGGTCATGTGGATGTCCCAGGTTTGATTCCCAGTCAGGGCACACAGAAAACACAACCATCTGCTTCTCTCCCCCTTTCTCTCTCTTCTCTTCTCTTCTCTTCTCTTCTCTTCTCTTCTCTTCTCTTCTCTTCTTTCTCTCTCTCTCCCTCTCCTTCTCCTCTCTCTATCTCGTCCCCTCCCTCTTCCCCTCCTGCAGCCATGGCTTGATTGGTTCTAGCACATCACCTCAGGTGCTGAGGATGGCTCCATGGAACTCTCCACCTCAGGTGCTAAAAATAGGTCAATTGTGAGCATGGCCCCAAATGGGGAAAGCATGAACCCCTGATGGGGGTTGCCATGTGAATCCCAGTCAGGGTGTATACAGGTCTCTCTCTCTCTCTCTCCTCTTCTCACTTGGAAAAAAAATTAAAAAGAAATGCACAGACCAAGAATCTTCTACAGTACTTGCTTGAGCCTTTGTACACTGAGAGTTTATCCTCTGAGCCCAGCTACTTAGAAACAGAAACCATTTTATGTAAGGGAATGGGCCTGGACTAGACCCACATTTACCCTCTTTCTTTGATTAGTCCTACTTGCTGCCTCAGGAGCAGCACTGAGTTCCAGTGGTCCTTCTCAGTGCCAGCCCTTGACTCTGTATCATCACCTGTATGCATGAAAGACCCATTCCGGTGTGCTTAAGACACAAAGGTTGGAAATACTTGTAGCCGTCCTACTGGTAGCCCCATATGTATTCAGCTTGTTAGGGAGTCAAAGAACAGAGAAGTCTGTTCCCTCCTACTCAGAGTTTTATATAAAAATGCTACTGGTGTGTCAGTCCAAAAGCCTCAGCTACCTTTTTTCTCCCCCTAGAACTACAAGTCAGTTTTGTTCTCAAGTTGTCAGGAACTCACTTTGTGCATATACCCATCTCATTAGTGGAACAGTTCCAAGACAATCCCTTGAGATTTTTAGAATATCTTTTTGATGGTGGGGTTGGCAATATACTAATACCCAAGCTGTTCCTACCTTGGCCCAAAGAGTGCGGTCCTGGGAATCAGCTATGTGCCATCAGGGTCACTGGACTTTATGAAGATGGTGGTCCATTTGAGAAGAAGGCAGGGGGTCCCTGCTCTCCTTGGAGTTCTGTGAGTGCCTGGGCAATACTGACTATTACTAACGCCTCTGAGAAAAGTCAGATTTCTGATGTACCATCCTACTTGTAGAAACTCCTGCTCAGAAAATGAAAAATAAATAAAGATGAGAGAAAACAAAAAGATAAGCAAATGTGGCAAAGTTGTGATAATTGTTCAATTTGAGTGACAGATGTATGGGGTTTATGTTATCATTTCTTTGAGTGAACATTTTCTTAATAAAAACAAATGCAAAATATAATTGAAGATATCATTATGAAATACACATAAGGGTATGTAAAGGATTTTAAGACTAAATATTGCTTTTGTCTGTTTGTTTTATTTCACATAGACAGCATTTCTTCCGGCTGACTGGGACTTCTCTTGACAAGCCAACCTCCATTTTTGTACATACACATTCACATACCCAAAGGCCTCATCTAAAACTTTTCTTTGTATTCTCTTTAGTAAAACCCATGGCTACTACAAATAGTGTTCTTCATGTTGCACCAAAAAAAAAAAAAACCCTATTACTACTCCTGGTGTTTCAATCTGGCATCTGTTGACAGTTCTTGGGTAAAGTGATAAACTGGCTTTCTTTTTGACATCTAAGGCTACTGCGTGGCTTCCCTGTACTTCTCTCATAGCCTTTTCCTTAATATCTATGGGAGGAGATGTGGTATGTTAGCTTCAGAGTCTCAAATTTATTAGACATAGTCATGACCCTTAAGAAGTTGGTAACATCTGTAAAATGATGTCTTAGTTTCACAGACCATTATAATAGAGTTCTAGTCAAAATGTCACCTAAGATGTTTCAACAAGGCAGCTCAACATGCAGTGGCGTAATCAAGGAATAAACACATTTCTCTTTTAAGAAGGTAGATGGCCTAGGACTGCTAGAATGACCCTGAAAGTCACACTTTTAACTCCAGTTACAAAATGGCTGCTTCAGCACTTACCATCATATTTGTAACCCAAACAGCAGGAAGCAGGACAGAAACAGGGAATTTTACACATTCCAAAGGCATAACCTGAAAGCAGTATCCATCACTTCTGTTCTCATCCCATTGATCAGAACAGTGTCATGTGCAAACCAAACTGCAAAGTGGATGGGAAATGTTGATTCAATATTAAAACAGAAAGGGAAGAAGATAATGGTAAAAAAACATAGCCCCTTCTGTGACAGCTAGTAGGTAGACTCAAATTCAGGTGTTTCAACTCTGCATATGGTGATATTTAAGACAGGAAACATCAAGGTAAATAATGATCCCCCCCAAAACAAATAAGCACAATTGCTGCATCACATGTCTTTAAAAGATCCCTTGCAAGTGAAAGTCTCAGGCAAATCCTGTAATTTAACTAATCTTTGCAAATCACAGACAGAAGTGACTTTGCAAATCACAGACATCATTTTACAGATGTTACCAACTTCTTAAGGGTCATGACTATGTCTAATAAATTTGAGACTCTGAAGCTAACATACCACATCTCCTCCCACAGATATTAAGGAAAAGGCTATGAAAGAAGTCACGCTTTTTGTTTGGTCTTAACTTTCATGGGAAGCTGGGAATCTTTCAGTTTTCTACATAGAGCACCACAGGTTTTCCTTACTTAAAAATTATAGGGCCAGGCCGGTTGGCTTAGTGGTAGAGTGTTGGCCCGGCATGTGGATGTACCGGGTCAAGGCACACAGAAGAAGTGCCCATCTTCTTCTCCACCCTTCCCCTCTCCTTTCTCTCTATCTCTCTCTTCCCCTCTCCTCCCGCAGCCAAGGTTCCATTGGAGCAAGTTGGCCCCAGGCACTGAGGATGGCTCCATGGCCTCACCTCAGGCACTGAGATCAGTTGCTGAGCAATGGAGCAATGCTCCAGATGGGCAGAGCATTGCCCCCTAGTGGGCTTGCTGGGTGGATCCTGGTTGGGTGCATGTGGGAGTCTGTCTCTCTACCTTCCCACTTCTCACTTCAGAAAAATACAAAAAAAAAAATTACAAAGACAGCTTCAACTAACATATATCCTCATAGTTGCAAACACAGTTGCAAAAATTTTGATTAAAAAATCCATTATACAGGGTAAGGGCCAGAATGTATGTCCCAACATGCCATAAATTCTCTAGTAATCATATACTATTTTTTTAAAAAATCAATACTGGGAAGTCAACCTGTGATATAACTTCCAAGGAAGAGAACCTTTTGTGGAATTTATTTTCCATTAAATTTTTGTCTGGTGCCCTATATTGCAGCTTCTTATATTCTTTCTTCATTTCTGCTGGCTCCTCCCTTTCCTCGAGTCACAGCTTCTGAATATGAAAAACCATCTTCAAGGCTAAATGTATTCTTCCTGAAAAGCCTTGGAGGCCATCTTCATAATCGCAACCATTTCTTATTTAATAAACAATCGCTGTCTCATTAAATGTAAATTAGTTCTTTATCCTTAGCGGTATTTGTTGAATCTATTACTTACTGTGTTTACCAATTTTGTTTCCTATGGCTGGGAAGCTTTCTGTAAACTACTCATAAATATAACGTTGAAATGAAGGCACTTTCTCTAGGCTTAAGCACCTGCATTAGCAGCTTCAAATAGCCCTCTCCCTGAGTTGTACTGACAGTTCCAGATTCCTGGCTACAAGCAGTTTGACCCCGGGCCTCTCTCTCTCAGGATGCTCATGTTTGCCTTCCTGGTCCAGCATTGGACACATCACAGAACTTGCTGCAGGTGGGAAATGTGAGATCTTTGAAGAGAACAATCACAGTCCGTCTTCCGCCGAGCAGAAAATGAGTTCTGGTAGCAGCAACATTTGGCACTTTGATTCACTGGTTCCTAACATGTCCAAGTTCCCTGGCTTGCAGGGCACAGTGTAAGGCCCATCTGCTCCAGCAGGCTTTTCCTGATTAGATAGGCTGCTTGGCAAACAAAGGCTCAGATAATGGATATTTGAATATTTTTGTAATTTCCATGCTTGTGCCTAACAGCTTAGCAGTTGGCCCTATGTTTAAAGAAAATGGAGAATAATCATGACTAATGTGGCCATTTCCATTCAAAAATTTCTAATGGTGCTTAATTAAATCTCCCAATAACATGTGGAAGCAAAGGTTGGGCCTGAGCCATGCTCTCCATGAATTAAGAAGAGTGATAGGGTAGTGGATGGATCTCCAGGAACTCCCGTGGTGAGACCCAATCAAGCCCAGAAGCTGTGACCGCTCACTTGTATCTTCCGAAGTTCAACCCTTTTCATGGAACTGATCGGTGGCAGCCTGCCTGAGAGACTGTCTTCAAACTGTCAGAGGCTCCTTAGTATTCGTCACTCCTTCCAGAGTGCCTGTGAGGACGGGTGGGCCACTCTCGCTTGAACCGCCTGAGGATCTGGTGACAGTTCTAGAAGGCTGCTCTCCTGATCCTGTCCTGGGAAAGAGAGGACTTGTTACTACTGTCCGGGTCCTGCGATGGCTTTTGGCTGACCAGCTGGGCTCATACAGAGCTTGCCCTAGATTGCAGAGAATTCCTCACCAGAATATCCCCCCAAAGGATGCTTATACGTATTGACTTTAAAGACTTTCACTAGAACAGCTTCCCTTAACTCTCCTTGGTAAATTTTAAAGTCAAGACCCCTGTTAATAATAAAATCTAAAAATCTTGGTATTTAGAGAGGATGCACCGCCCCCCTTGTTGTAGAAGTGAGTAACTGAGCACCCCACTAGCCTACCCACCCAAAGGCTGATCTGGCTTCATCTTCGCCGTTCCTGTCGGAGGTTGGCCTGGGACCTAGGTCTCTGGACTTGCAGCACCGTCTGTACTTTCCCCTCAGCATCACAAATGGACTTTTTCCTCTGTGAAAACCCGGTTCTATTTTAATTCCTTCATTTCCCATTGGAGGACAGGCAGGAGGCAGAGGACAGAACAATTTGCCGGTATCCTACTTCCGTTCACTCGTCCGATCACACAGCGCGTCGCCACGTTGCCGCTCCCTTCCCCTCTCCTGATTCCTTTCGCCTTCCATTATAACCTTTCTTCTTCACCCCCCTTTTGTCTCATTTTCTCAACGTGTAATATCAGGCAAATCGGATTTACCCTTTACCCTCTGGGGAGGTTTGAAGATTGATAACATGTCAGGAAAAAAAAAAAAAAGGCTGGATGTATTAGAATTTCACAATATCCTATTTAAAGAGAGACTAATCCACAGAGGGGTAGAAACACTGGAAACAAGTTTCTCTTACATTATTTCTTTAAATTCCTTTTTCTCCCCCTTATTATTGGCATTGTTTATTGATTTATTTGTTTATTTTTAGTCTGATTCTACTACAATTTTTGGTCTTTTATAAAGGTCCTGACTGTTCCCCAGAAAGCAGGCCAGGCACCGAAGCAGGACAGAGAGAGGGATGACACAGCGAGCCCAGCCCGGGGAGCAACAGGCCTGTCATGCTGACTTATGATGGATGAGGGGAGTCTGTTTCTCATCCGTGGTGGGGGGAGGTGAAGTGTAAAGAGAGATGCCCCGGGAATCCCCGGCCGATTCATCTTGCAGCCAATAAACTCTCAGAGGCTGCAGAGTTTTGAGGGGAAGAGAGAAAGAATTGAAGAATCAAATTCATTATGTGAAGTATGATCTCACGAGGAAATATCAAAATATGTCAGCAGCATCCAAGACGGGAGGGTGGGGGAGAGGGTGAGGAGTTTGCTGATGGTATTTGTCAGCTGCTAAACCAGGCATGCCAGCAGAGAGGCAGCGGGTTCCGCGCTCTGGGTGCAAACAGCCTTCCCACCAGACTCTCAAGGAGACCCGCAGAGCCAGAGCGGAGGGCAGGGCCTTTCATGGAGAATGACATCAGGAGCTCCAACAGGCGCACTGGAGACCTCTTTGAAGGCCCTCCTAACCCCTCTAAAAGTCATCGTCACCATCCCTGTCCTTTGTGTGTCTCACTTTTATTGTCTGCATAGAGGTGAGGTGTAAATAATCCCATGAAAAGTGTTACAGGGAGCTTTCTCTCTGGAACGTTTTTGTAATCATATCTGCCTAACCACTCCCTGTTCACTTCCAAAATGTTAGCAGCGGCTCTACCTTTGCACCAGCAGCCTGAATCTTGCAAATGAAAACAGATAGTCTGGGGAGCCCGTCCCTGTCACGAGATGGAGCTTAGTGGCCCGGAATTCTCTTAGCTATGCATGTGCATTAGGCACCAGGCAGTTCTGTTCCCACACCCTCTGCAGTCCTGGCCCTCCAGCACCCCAAGGGGACAAGCTGCAGAGAGCTCCTCCCACCAGAGGCGAGGGGCAGGCTTTGCAATTTCAATCTCTGTCTGCTTCTCATTCCCGGAGTGACCTTGGGCAAATCGCTTTTACCTCCCTGAGACTCAGTTTCCACATCTGGAAAGCTGAGATAATAGCTACCTGCCTCCTGGGGGCAATCTGCAAGGCTTAATTAATTAATGTTTGGCAAAGCTGCCGAGACCTTTGCTTGAAAGAATCTGTGTGAGTGTAAGTTATTATTATTATATCACTGCAGCCTTAACTCCAGTTGTGCTGTTGAGGATAATGATTATTTCTTTTCTGAAGAAAATAATATTAATTTTGACTCCCAGTAGTTTATCAGGTAGTGGTGGGGGAAGAAAGGACCTTTGTCAAAAACAACACTGAATGGACGTTCCAGCTGCCCCTTTCTGGGGAAGATGGCAAGAAAATATTTTGTCCTCTCTCCACACCCCTTCTCCTGCCCCTGTTCTCTGCTCTCTCCCTTCAGGGCTGAGGGGTCAGCCTGGGTGCTTTCAGTCTCCCTGTGCTGTGGGGTCCTCGCCCAGCATGGGGTCCCGCCCCTTGCCCTTCACAGCAGCCATTCCTCCAGCTCATGACACTCTCTCTGGCTCAGCACAGAAGCCAAATGCCGAGTGTTTTAAAGAAACATGACTTCATACTATAACCTTGGATTGATTTCAAATAACTGGGCACTCTCTCTATTAAAAGCATCAAACTAATTTACTGAGTCAAATGAACACGTCCCCCAAGACAATGGCCTGCGTTTCCACAGGAATAAAAATAGTGCGAGGCATTGGTAGTCGTCAGTTTCTCGCTTTCCTTTTTCTGTCCCTGAGGCTTAACGGATTGCTGGCTCCCCAGGCTCAGATTCCCGTCAGCCCCTCCAGCAAACTTCCAGGACTTTGCAGATTCCCAACAGAAACCTGCAAGTGTTCATGTTGCTGCATTACTGGGGGACAGATGCATTTCTGCTCCTCGGCTTTGCCCTGACCCTGTGACCTTGGGCCACCCAGAAGGTCACATTAGTCTGTTTTTCTGGGAACCGTGTAATTGCACGTTAACTTCAGAACTGGGGCCGACATTGTGTGTGAGGTTTTTCTCTCAGCAGTTTATGCCCTTGTGTCTGCCTGAGCTTTGGAACTAAAGTTCACTCCATTCTACTGAGAAAGAAACTAAGATACAAACAAACAAACAAAAAATCACTTCTCCTTTGCTTTTTCTTTCATTCTGGTGCCGCTAGGCCCATGCCACACCCCCTCCACTTTAATATCACTTTTCCTCTAAGTCTTCCCCCCCACCCCGCATTCCTCTCTTTAAGAATATTCTCGCCCCCCCCCCCCCACACACACACCTGTCTCTGTAACCTAAGTCCTTAACTTTCTCTAGGACACTGGTGTGTACTACCCAGGCCACAGCCATCTGCCCTCTGTTGGAATGCTAGTGTCTGTGACGTATACCATCACAACGTGTGGACAGCCTGGAAGACGCAAAGTTCCGTGCTTCTCAAGCCACATGTTTGTGAGATAGCAAGCTGGTAAAACAACAGTAGTTCCCATGCTTGGTAGACAGCTGACAGCTGCAAGCTGGCAGCTGTGGGTATGTCCAGCACTGTACTCTCTGGACAGGAGCAACAAGTGGACTTCCCTATGCTGATGTTTCAGGCCATTCACTTGCTTCTTGCCTCACAGTCCACCTCTGGCCTTGAGATAACACCAGTCATATCCAGAACATGTCCTGTTGCATTCTTTGGTGCCTTTATTCCTGCCTGTCCCTCTTCCTGGAATGACATTGATTCTATGTTCTGTCCAAAAAAATACAACCAATATTCTTGGCCCAGGTAGAGCTCCTCCCCAGCGAAGTTTTCAGATCTCACTAATCCCTGCGTCTGTCTCCTCCCTTCTCATTTAGAGTGCGTCCCTTCTACCTGTGTGCCACCTCCAAACCTTGTAGGCAACACAGGGCCCTTATTGACATTCAATAGATTTATTTTGATTTATTTATATTTTTTAGCAAGAGGTGGGGGAAGAGATAGAAAGGGAAAGAAAAGAGAAGCATCAACTCACAGTTGTGTCACTTTAGTTGTTCATTGATTGCTTCTCATATGTGCCTTGACCAGGGGGGGTCCAGCTGAACCAATGACCCCTTGTTCAAGCCAATGACCTTGGGCTCAAGCCAATGACCATGAGATCATGTCGATGATCCCAGGCTCAAGCCAGTGACCCCACATTCAAGCTGGTGAGCCTGTGCTCAAACCGGGGTTTCAAACTGGGACCTCCGCATCCAAGGTCGACACCATATCCACTGTGCCACCACTGGGCAGGTGACACTCAATAGATTTTTTTAAATGAGTGAATGGGTGAGCAAATAAGTGCCTTTATGTTCCACATTTTTAGAGCAAATATTAATCGTCTATTTGATTGATTTTGCATACGTGCTAGGAAAATACCTGAGAAATCTGAGTGCCCTGAGTCCTTGTGGGGCTCTGCATGGTACTTCTGATAAACATGTTCTGATGCATCTTGCTGGGTCATTTAGAGTCATTGTGTTCCAGCAAAACCATGCACATATTTTAGTGACTCTCTATCAGTCAATATTCTCAAGGGGGAGTCTGGACCCTTATGCCAACAATTTATACACGCAGGAAGCCCTACCTTTACTCTACTTTCTGTCCTATGATCCTATCAGCCCTGAGCTAGAAAACATTGTTTTTGAAGAAAATGAGTAATCTGTGTGTACACACCAGGACTGAAGTTGTTAGGAATGAGAATGTGATGTCGATATAAGATGATATTATTAGAAACTTGTTAAATGGGTTCCTGGTGTGTGCTTTTAATGTCTCTCCCTTCGACAGAACCGCTTCACACTGCTCTCATTTTCTGCAGTCAATGCGATTGTGATAAGACCTATCACAGCACTTACGGTGCTGGAAGAAATTAAACATTTAGGGGGCTCCTCCAGTGCCACGCTGATTGAGCTCAAATGATGCTGCTAAATTGACAGATGCATTTGTCTGTTCTTGCAAGCTAGTGAGTCTTCCTTGTGCAATGCATTACACATTCCTCAACAGCAAAGAGATAAAAACAAATCAGGAATGCCTTTATTTCACCTGCATGCCACTTTTTCTGGGAGGGAGTCTTGGTGTGCCTGCCTATGGTGCGTGTGCATGTCTGTGTGCTGGACACAGGGGGGAGGCAGCAGGAGAGCCAAATTGCTGCTCAACTCATCACGCACTCAGTGTGAGCCTTGAGCTTTCCAAGGCTGACCCTATCTTCCCGGCCATTCTGTTAATTGAGCCAACCGTGCCAACTCCTGAAATGTGAGGACAATCCCGTCAGCAGGGGAATGCACCTTGCACTTCTTAGCCAAATGTGGCACAACTTTAAACCGGCTAATAAAACTCTAAAAAGGATGATATTGTTGGGCAAAGTGCTCAAATTTCCTGCTTTCGCTTGGGTTGTACTTTTATTTACCTGGAAGCTGGGTGGTGTGTTTGTTTGCTTGCTTGTTTTCCTGTCTTTATTTTTCAGTGAGAGAAAGAGAGTGGGAGAGAAGAGAAATGGAGAGGGGCTGTTATAGCCTGCAGCCTCTTGTTTGCAGATTATATTTCCAAGATGCTCAGTAGAATGTCAATTGCCTGTGATTAGAAGTCTGCCCAGGTATCACCTTGAATGGAAGTGGCTTTGGAAGGGAGAACAGTTCCTCAGTAAAGCCATACATTTTAGATTTGGAAAAATTGCTCAGGGGCTCAGGAAGATGGGGCTAAGCTGGGCGGTGGCCCAGGTTTGACAGAAAGGTGTTGTGCCCTGCTCCAGTCCATCTTTGTAAAAAACAGGCTGTGTCCTCATTACCGGATGAGTCATCTGGGGGAACAGGGAAAGGACAGCTGGGGCGGAGGGTCAGGAAGAATTGAGTCTTCTTGAGGCAGAGATACTTGAAAAACATCTGGCTCCAACGTCCTCAAAACCCCGCATTAGACATGCTGCTGCTCGGGGTTCTACTTTAGAAGTCCTCTGGCTTCATGACTAATCAAATTTATTCCAATTTTTTTTTTTAATATTCTTTTTTTTTTTTTTTTTTTTTTGAAATAATGATCCTTGTGAATGGAAGTTGATGTTCCCCTGTGTAAATGCTGATGTTTCTGTCCCAAATAACTTCACAAAGATGTGTCCTGGGTTCATCCCGGTCGTCCTTTACAATGAGGGAAGCACCACCTGAGCTGGGTGACTGTGGAAGGCGCCACATTGTTTCAGTCCAGGGTCCTCATTTATTTTCTTCTTTTCTTTCTCTCTTTCTCTCTTTCTCTCTTTCTTTCCTTCCTTCCTTCCTTCCTTCCTTCCTTCCTTCCTTCCTTCCTTCCTTCCTTCCTTTTGATTTTATTTATTGATTTTATAGACAGATGAGGTGGTAGGAGCGAGAAGTATCAACTCATAGTTGCTTCATTTTATTTGTTCATTGATTGTTTGTTGTATATGCCTTGACCAGGCAAGCCTGGGGTTTCAAACTGGCAACCTCACCATTCCAAGTTGATGCTCTAACCATTGCACCACCACAGGCCAGGCAAAGATTCTTACTAAATGTTTATAGGGACAGAGGTGCTGTCATAGCACAAGGTCTCTGCTCAGAAATTATGGGCTGAGCGAAGGCCCTCAAACAATAGCAATGTCTATATTGGACATTTCTTTTATGTGCATCAGACCATGTGAGGTCCCTTGTCTCTGGTTGCTTTCGGCGCAATAATTTCAAGCCCATCTGTGTCGTGGCCTGTGCCAGTGCTTCCGTCCTAGTTATCGGGTTTCCCTTTTCCCCACTGTCTTTCACTGAAATGTCTCATTTATACATATAAGTCCAGGTTTTCTCTCCCTCTCTCACTATTCTAGGTCCAAGAAAATGGGCCTCCTCAGTGCAGGTCTAGTGTTCACACTTTTCATTCAGCCTTAGACCCCGTCTCCTTAGAAGTTGCTGACTTTCTAATTGGCCGTGGTCCCCGAGCAGGGCAGCTGTGGGGGCCCCATAACTCCCCTCCCCATCTTGGCTTCTTCTCAGATGTCCCCAAGTCTGTCTGACAAGCTAAGTCTTCCGTTTCCTCTGATCTTTGCTCTCAGGCCTCCTAACCCTGTGCTCCTTTAACTGTACAGTGCAAAGAATCACCCAAAGCTTATGGGCAATGCAGATTCCTGGACCTAAACCTCAGAGGCTTTCATTGTGAAGCGGGTAGTCCTGTGACCTTACTTTAAACATTGACCACTTCCTTATGGTACAGTCCTCAGTCAGTTTCTGGAATCCCCCTTTCTTCCTGGATTTCGTCTCTGCTCACTAACTCCTTTCCAGAGACAGAAATGTCCATTTTCCATCCAGCTCACCATTGCCTTCCCTCCCACTCCCACTCCCACTGCCAAAAAACCCTCAAAATTTCAGGCATTCATTCACTCTTTTCTTGAAGCACTGATTGAACTCAAGGCACACTAAGTGCAAAGCCAGTGGAAATTAATTGACTATAACCCTGATCTCTAGAAGCTCACTCACCTCCTGGGATAGACCCAGGTGTGTAGCTGACTGCTCCACGCACTCTTCCACCATCTGTTGTGTACCCATGAAATGGCACACCTACATTAAGCACAGGCCACAGCAGTGAGTGAGAAACACAGCAGTTAGATATAAACACACGACACAGAAATACGATTCCCTCAGTGTAAGTGCAGCAGAGCAACCTGAGAAGGGTGCGGGATCGAGAGGGACCAGGGAAAGAAGGCCTCCCTCCCCTGGGCAGGAAGTCAGGGAAGGCTCCTCCCCTCGGAAGAGGTAACTTGGGGGCGAAGCAGGAAGAGCATCTCTGTGAGCAGGACCAGGCCGGTGCAAGACCCAGAGTAATGGACCAAGGCTGAGTTAGGGTGCCAGGGGCACAGAGGGAGGAAGCCCCTAACTCTGCCTGTCCCTCATGTCTGAGCCAGTGTCCCTCTGTGGAAGCTGAACCCCAGCCTCCCCTGATCTCGTATGAGCACAGTGGAAACAGGGTCAACCTGAAGCAGGCCAGGGGAAAGCAGCTGAAATGATTGATTGGGCACCTTGGGGTGCTGACTCAGGCTTATTTGGCCCCTTCAAGAGAGAATGTGAATACTTAGCCAGCAGATGAAGATGAGTAGAGTGAATAGGACTGGTTCACAAACTGAAAAATTCTAAAACCCGGAAGAGCTACGTACACCTTGAAAGAAATGCATTGGCCCTGGCCGGTTGGCTCAGTGGTAGAGCGTTGGCCTGGCGTGCAGAGGTCCCAGGTTCGATTCCTGGCCAGGGCACACAGGAGAAGCGCCCATCTGCTTCTCCACCTCTCCCCCTATCCTTCCTCTCTGTCTCTCTCTTCCCCTCCCGCAGCCTGGGCTCCGTTGGAGCAAAGATGGCCCGGGCACTGGAGTGGCTCTGGTCGCAACAGAGCAACGCCCCCGAGGGGCAGAGCATCGCCCCCTGGTGGGCAGAGCGTCGCCCCCTGGTGGGCGTGCCGGGTGGATCCCGGTTGGGCGCATGCGGGAGTCTGTCTGACTGTCTCTCCCCGTTTCCAGCTTCAGAAAAATACAAAAAAAAAAAAAAAAAAAAAAAGAAAGAAAGAAATGCATTTAGAACAAATTGAAGGGAGTAACTTAGTACGTCATGAATTTGTAGAGTTCTTTACCCAGAGGAAATGGTGCATGCTAAAATAATAATTTTAACATAATAATCATTTAATGAATAGAATTGCTTGTTATGTGCTGGGCACTGCAGACTCATAAATGAACAAGAGTAACCCAATCTCTGCTCTCCCAGAATGTCCAGGGGCAGTGGAAAGAAGCCACTAAAGAAGTGAGCAAGGCCACACAGCAGTGCGGTAGAGAGAGAAAGAGCAATGGCTTTCCAATCAGACAGGGCAAGTCCCAGTTCTGCTGTGTGGCCTCTGTCAAGTTACTTAGCTGCTCTGTGCTTCAAATTATTGATATGTAAAATGGGGATATAGTAGTGACTCACGGGTTGTTATAAAAAGTAAAGTTTTGAACAATGTCTGTCATACATTAAGTATTCAATTAAATATTAACTATTAGGTAACTAATTAACTATATTTGTGATAAATCCAGGAAGGGGAAGTTGAATCAAGAGTGTAACAGGAGCCCTTTTCTAGTGTAGAATAGCCTCCCTCATGAAGTGACATTACAGTAGCTCCAAGAGCAATACCTAACGCTTTACATGCATTGATGTGAATCCAAAAATGTCCAGCAGAGTAGGTATTATTCTGGTTTCAATTAACTCAGGAGAAAACGGAGCTTTTCAGCAAGGGCAAGCATCTTGCTCAAGGTCATCCACCTGCAAATGTACCCAAGCACCTCTCCAAAGTTCATGCATGTACTGAGCACTTCCTTCCAGGGAGGCGCCATTCTGGGAGGACAGCCTCATAATTAGTTATTGATGAAGCCAAGGTATTTGGGATAGCCTTGCCCTCTCAGGACCGCAGTCATGAAAATGTCAGGCAGGAGAAACCATGCTGCATTCCAGGGAGGCGATTCTGCACTTCTGTTCAAGCACTTGATAAAGAAGAAAGTGTGGAAGGACAGAGGGGGTCTGACTCCCCTCTCTGTGGCTGGTCCACAGCCCAGGAGGCTGCCCTAGGAATCATATACTAAGTATTCAAGGAAGGCAGGACTCGGCCTTTCAGAACTAGATCACAAACAGATCTCAGTGCAGAGGGGGACTCCTTTTTGGTAATATGGGTTTTAGGAGGAAGCAAATACATATGAAAAAGTGAAGTCTGTCTTCATATGTAATGTGTTATTCCACCATGCCAGCTTCCTGTCATGCCGTGGGGTACAGCGGGCTGGATGAACGAACTTAGAAGCAACAATCTGAAACTCTGGTCAGAGCTTTTTGAGATGAATTTGACCAATGTCAGTTGATTTCACAAACAGAAGTCATTATGCATAAAGGTGCACATATAGAGCCACACCCAGGATGCTTGGCTTGCAAGTAGATGTCTAAATGCCTGCCCTCTGGTGTGCAGACAGCAGCCCCTGTCTCCCAGAGAAGACCCTCTGGCCTCAGGGTTGCTCTAGGCGGCAGATGGGCAGCCTTGCTCTTTCCCAGAACCAGGATGCTGCTGTCACACTGAGCCACTGAACAGTCTACCCCCCAAAAGTGATCATCTGTTGTTCTCCCCCAGAGGGATGAAAACCAAACCTGAACGCCACCACTCCCATCCCCACCCTTCCATCCAGTCTGGGTGTTCCCATTTCCCCCCACCCCGTATTCTTCCCTTTGTCTTCCTTTACCTGGCTGTGCCTTTTGATCTTCAGTGTGACAAATTTCAGCTGCCACTAATGTTCATGTAGAGCATGTTTCTCTTTCCCTTTGGATGACTGTGCGTTCAATGAAAGACTTCTCAGAGACGGGCTCCCTGAATAGAAATGCGCAAAAGCCAAACAAAGCAAACAGAGCAGACATCCCCACCGCGGCCCGGGGAGTTTAAAAAGCCCCTGTCACCCTAGAAATGAGGCTATTAAGGTGTGACACGATTCTCGCTTTCAGGCAGAGGCTTTTTAAACTACTGTAGAGCCCAATCAAGGGGAGATGAAAACTTCAGTGTTTCAAGATATCCAACTCTTCTGCTGATGACAGAGAATGTGACCAGATGCCCGTGGAGTAAGAAGCGGGCTCCGGGCACATAGTGAGCAACCTGGCTGAGCGGGCACAGCAGCCCCGTCACCTGCTGTCTGTCTGACTGTCACTTCCCCACAGCCTCCGAGTCAGCACTGTGGATGGAGAAGGAGCTCGGTGGAGCTGAGTGGGGAACACCACCCCACCTTTGAACTCTCTCTTCCTCCCAGGAGCACCAAGAATCCCAAACGGGCACAAGGCGGCAGTCATCAGCCTGGTGATCTGCTGGGAGCGTGTCTGAGAACCTGATCAATTCCAACCTTCAGGCGGGAGCAGAGTGTTTTTTTGTTTTTATCAGTCCTTGAAATAAAACTTGACCCACGAAAGAGAGTAACTCTGGAGACAGGAAAACCAGGGTCTACCTCCTGGCTCTATGAATTTATCATGGTATCCCTGAGCCTCAGTTTGCTCATTTGCAAAATTCCTGCCTTTCAGAACTGTGGAAAGGAGCCGATGACATGTTTTATATAAAGTGCTCACAGTAGGAAGCTAATATAAATTAGCCTGTGTGGTGTTTTCAAATGGTAAGAAAACGAAGGCAGGGACTCCCAACCAGCAGGTTTGGCTCAATTCAATTGAAAATAAATCCTCCCATTGTTGAGGTGAAACAGGGTTTCTGCTCTTTCTCAGTCTCACCTGTAGGTTAATACGAAATACCTGTATCAGGCAGGGCCTGCTCTGCCAAAGTCCCTTCTTCCAAAACAGTTCCCTCGTTAAGATTGCAAGGGAGAAACAGGAAGAAAAATAAATAGAGGTTATTTTAGCCAACAGCTAAATAACCTTTGTCCCACCAGCATTTTTCTGCCTCCTAATCTCTCTTGGATCAGGGGAATACCCAATAGCGGTCTCTGCAGAAAGGTTGGGCACCTGTCTCTTCAATGATCAGCACCTGATGACAGGATGCTTAGTTATCTTGGGGTGTTGGTGATGAGAATAAACTTGCTCCTCCCTGTGGATTTCTTATAAAAGATTAGAAGTAGTTTCCACCTGGAACATTCGAATCCCACAGTTTTCCTTCCTGTGCCACCAGGCATGTCTGGACAGAGGAACCACGGCAGGTCATGCTAACTTAGGTGATGAAGGTCTATGTGTTCTCTTCCTTCTTCTTCTTCTTCAGTGCAACTCTTTTTCCTGCCTCTCATGGGGTCAGCATATGAGTGTTAGAACTACACTCAGATTTGAGAATGTGGGGAGCTCAATGTTCAGTGTATGTTTCTGGGCTATGCAAAGGTTTATAGAGAAAGTGCTTAGACAGACAGGTAGCTCAGCCTTCTGAAATTCAAACAATCTTGAAATGCCAACTTGATTCCGTATCATTGCTGGTGAGCCATTTAGTGTCGATGGCAATTTGGCAAATGACAACACTGCCTTCCCCGCAATGTTTAGCGAAGCGGGAACCAAAAGCAGTCTCGAGTATCTATGCCCCGTAACCTAAAGGCCCCTCGTGCCTGCCACTTCCTTGAATTTTTTCCACATCCTAAGAAAAAGAGGATTGTTTTTATTCTGCATTTTACATAAATTAAGACCTGGGTGGTAGGGAGGTATTGTGTCCAAGGTTATACAGTGTGAGTGAGGGACCCTCAGAGTCATGCCAGCAGTACACTCTGGACCACACCGATAGACTCAAGAAACACAAACGAGAACATGTTTGCGAGTGTGAGTAGGTGTGCTCATCTCTGTGTGTGTGCACACGTGCATATTTACATTCCCGTGGTGAGTGCTAAGATCACTTCCTGTGATGGATAGTTGATGCCAGTCCCAGAGTTCCCTGGGAGAAAAGAAAAGAGGAGAACATCAGAGAGGGAGGAAGTGGGTGACTTCAACTTTGTAAAGAAAGCCGTATCAGCCCTCCTAGGAAGTTCCTTTTCCTCCCCCAAATTTGCATTAGGAGCAGCCTCCCAGTCCTGGTCACTCAGCTTCAGTCTGTCTGTCTGTGGAGTGAAATAAAGGCTCTCCCTTCACTCCCTAATGCTTCTACTAAAAGAGCCTGTGAGCTCGAGTGAGTTAAATAGCAGCAGCCTCCCCAGTCCCTGCCTCTGTCCAAGGAGATCTGCCCGGCCTGGAGCCTGGATTCCCTCAGGTGTGGGAGAGACCTTGGACAGCATATGGTTCGATCTGTGCTTGATGCAAGAATACTCTATATACTCTATTTGGCAGGCTCTCCCAAAATATACTTTCCCAGAAAAACATCCCTTGGGATGGTTCTTTAAATGAAAAATGAGGGGTTCACCAGGTTATGAAATCGTTGGACACTTATCTTTTTTCCCCCATTAGTCTTCTTTTTTTTATTATTTAGAAATTAAATTGAATGGGGTGACACTGATCAATAAGAGTATATAGATCTCAGGTTAACATCTCCATGACATTTGAACTGCTGATTGTGTTGTGTGCCCATCACCCAAGTCAACTCATTTTCTATCACCATATATTTGTCCCACTTTACTAGATACTTGTCTTCCTCTGGAAGAGTCACAATAGATTGGCATAGAAAGCCCCTGAGAAGGTCTGCAACAGGAAAACATTGTTAAATTATGCTAAGACTAGCAGGCTTTTATATAAACACAGTTTAAACAACTTCTGTAAAAGGAAACTCACTTTTACATTAAACCTTTTTTTTCCCCTAAAGTATTCTTATAGTATATGTCTTTGGGTGAATAGACATATTTGTTTTCTAATTAAAAGTATTTCTAGAACACAAGAACTACATACTGTATCATTTACATCATAGTACACACCACTGGGATGCTCAGCACTGCTCTCCCTAATAGGGCACATAAGAAATTTGAAATAATACAAAGTAGCATACTCTAACTGAATAACATATTTAACCACATAAACCTGTCTCCTGTCAGATCACTATGACATTTAAAGTTCAGACAAGTGATTGCAAACTACCTCTCTGTAATTCCCAGCCTTTTTCTTCTACTTTCACTCAATTTCCTCTTATCTAGCTGACTATCTTCCAGAAAACAGTTTGAGCCCTGCCTGGTTAGTTCAGCTGGTTAGAGCATCGTCCCGAAACACCAAGGTTGTGGGTTCAATATCCATCCCCGGTTACAGCATATACAGGAAGCAACCCATCAATGCACAGTTAAGTGGAACAACAAATGAATGCTTCTCTCTCTCGCTCGCATTTTCTCTCTCTTTCTCTCTCTCAAATCAATCAATAAATAATAATAAAAAATAGTTTAATGGTGTTCAAAAGCAGTGGTTGGGGTGGGGGCAGGAGGTGGCAACAAAAACAATGATGCTTAACCTCCTCCAACTCCAAAAGAGTGCAAGGTGCAGGGAATTCTGCCATCCCTTGGGTCACATTTTTCTCTTACTAACCTCCTTTCTCTGGTCGCTTTACGCTCTCGCTCTCTCCTGGCTGGCTTGGGGACTCTGTGGATTCCAGCCGAATTATCTCGAGTGGCAAATATACTCCAAAAGAGGAGAAGTGCAATGCATCTTACATTACCAGGGTTAAAATTTCATTTCATTCCTTGTCTGATGCTATTCAGGACCGTTATCTTCCTTCGTGCTCAATAAGCAATAGAAATATATATGTCGGCAGAAAGCCAGCCGCAGACAGGGTATTAGGAAGACGGGCTGGAAGGAGGGAGTCACTGTGATTTGTGCTCCCTTCCTTCAGCTCTGCTCCTGCCAATTAGCCCAGGGAGGGAGCCGGCCCCAGACCATAAATAACAGCTGCACCAGTGAAATCCCCTGCTCGGAGCATGGTTCTGCTCACCTTGGCTACACATTCTGCGGGCTGGCATCTCTTTCAACTATTCTCCGGCACAGTTGGAAAAAGATGAGAGGGAACAGCAGGATGTCAATATTGGAGGGGTCTTCTTTCAAATGAACCAGGATTAGTCCATTGCTAAATGTACCGAAGGTAAGGTCCACCTTAGTACCCCCCATCACAGTGCCCTCCCCATACTTCCCAAGGCTCTGGCCCAGACCTGCCTCCACTCACTGTTTGAGCTTTTGCCTTATTCTTCAGCCCTAAGATTATCAAAGATTCTTTTTCTGCTCCTCTCTCTCGATGTTCTACTCTCAACCAAACATATTGGAGAAGCTCTGCTTCACACCCAACCTTAAACAACTGAGGAAGACTGCTTTCATTTAAACAGAAGGAGATGCCTCACTCAAAAGATAATCTCTGACAGCAGATTCACACTGGAGAGCTCATGGGAGCAGATAGAGCTTCCAACTGACCTGCAAGAATGGCCAATAGGCACCTGTCTGTGTCAGGTTTGATAATATGATGAGCCCTGATATGAATAGGAGCCTGATTGCTAACAGCAGAGCCTCTGGAGTCAGGCTATGTGCATTAGTCTTAGCTCTGCTAGTGAATTCTCTTCGTTTCACCCCGGGGAAGCTCTGTGTCTTCATCTACAAAGTCGGGCATAATAATATCCCCAACAGTATGGCCACTGTGAGATTAAATGAGATAATTTTCATAAATGCTTAGCGCAGAGCCTAGCTCTTTGTAAACATTCAAAAATATTAGGTCCCTGTACACTGAGAGTAATACAAGGCCAGGAGATATAATGGCAAATTTCAAGGACTTCAGGGTCGATCAAAGCTTAGTTTGAATTTTGGCTCTTTGGGTTACAGGCTGTGTGATTATCAACCATGTATTTAACCTCTTTTCAGCATCAGCTTCCTCTTTGGTAAACAGGAATCATCGTCTTTTCCTCCTTAAGATTGTTGTAAAGGTTGAAGAAATCACGTGTTTCAAAGCACGGTATAGCTGGGAGGCAGTCAGTACATGTTTAGGGTGGGGACACACCCTTGGAGCACAGAGCTGGGAACAAATGACAAGGATTCTTCGCGGCATTTAGAAGTGTGTGTTTCAGTAATGGGCTTGCTCAGTTGCTCTCTCCTAAGGCTATCTATCAACTCTCATAGCACTTCTGCGAGACACAGAGCACACATGGATAATGGTATCTTGGTTTTATTAACAACATGAGTGTCCTAAGCACCAGTCAGTACAGCACAATCAAGGGCAACTCCAGACAGACCGATCACTTTCTTCCTGTAAAGCAGCAGTTTTCAAATTGTATCTTGCATCTCACTTTTTCCAGAAGGATAGAAAACAGAACATTATTACAATCTACAGACTGGTGCAGTGTTAGGGTGAAGGGGCTGGGTCATGCCTGCTCCTTTTCCTCAGCTCCCACTGTGGCCTCAGAAGCCCCTCGAGGGAAATCTAAAACTCTGCAGGAGACGGCTTAGAAATCAATGCACTGCGAGCATGGAGTTCTCTTTAGACTTTGACAGTGCACAGTGTGGATTAATAGTGCTTTCCTACTGCCTCAGATTTATTAATATCAGGTCATGTCAGACAAACTTCAGTTCCTACTCTGACATGTTTCCCCAGGAAATGTGGTAGGCATAGTGAATCCGGATCTCAGGAGGCATTTTACAAGGCCTCTGTAATAGGTGTATGGAAATGATAAACAAATTCATGCTGAATACTAGTAAAATTAGGTCCATTAGTAAGTGGAGGAGGAACGATAGCCAACAGGTGCTGAAAAACTAATTGATCAATGTCAAGCCGTGGGCTGCCAGCATACGTGGGACATAAACGTTTCCATCAGCGACTTGGATGAAGACATAGACATGACACTTTATCAAATTTGTGGATGACATGAAATTGGGAGGAAAACCAAATTTATCAGGTGATTGAATCCAGAAAGATGTTGTCAGGCTGCAGGAATGGGCCAAATCTAAGATGATGAGATTTAATGGGGGGAAATACAATATCTTATAATTAGGTTCAAAAAGTAAATTATTCACCTGTGGGTTTATGTCATATCTTATGTTAGATTCAGGCATGGTCTAGCTAACTGCAGGAGGTAAGGGCTTTTTGAGGGTCCTTCTGGTTGACTGAGTACTGGAGGATGGGCCTAGGAGGCCAGCACATAGAAACAGTGTGGGTTCTAAAGAATACGGACACAGGAACAGGTACTAGGTCAGAGCCGACAGCCATTTCAGGCTGAGTGTGGTGACAGGGACCAGATACACACTCTGGCCACTAATGCTGTCACTCATTCCATCTCAATATATTCATCATAAGTCCATAGTATATGATCTTTAAGGTCCCAGGCTCTAGACTTAGACTACTGGAATTAAAACTGGCTTTGCCACTTACCATTGGTATGCCTTTCGACAAGTTAACTCCTCTGTGCCTCAATTTCTGCGTCTGTATAATGGACATATATTTATAGCAACATACGTGGTAGGGTCCTTGTGCAGGTCCGGGTTAATCATGCAGATGCAGTCTTCATTATTTTGACCTCTCTTCTCCAGGCGCACAACTTGATTGAGGGAGGAAGGACAAGGCACAATCCTTTTTTGGAAGAAAGGCTGGTAGCATTAAAAAAGAACATCCTATGCTAAAATCTCCAAGGTCTGGAGGCTTAGCAAAACAGGAAGTAAAACAGGGAGCCAGTTACCACAAACTGCATAACAAGGAAAAAACTGGATTTGGAGACAAATTTAAGTGATCAAAAAAAAAAAAAAAAAGGCAAAGTCTAGGTCAAGCTAACAACGGATGGCGAGCCCAAGGAGCGGGGCTAGTACCTGTTAGATCTCTTGCGTTTGCGAGCAGGATTGGTCACAAAGACAAACTCAGGTTGAGACTGCATGGACAGTTTCTGCCACGAACCTCTCTGAGAAGCAGTGTGGTGCAGAGGCTGGGAATTAGAAAGAGACTAATGGATTAAAGAAGAGTTAAATTGTAGAAGGGTGGAAGGGAAGGGGAGGAAAAATACTGGCTTTACTGACTGTCAGTTTTCTACAAGTTACAAGAGTGAGTTACCTTCCCCCTTTTCCGTTACATAAAATGAAAACATTCACACATGTAACTGTGAACCAGCCAGACAACACCCAGACTACCACGCTGTAAAGCCAGTAGCCACGGCCACCATCACAGCCGCCTGGCCCGTGCAGGTTCGCATTAGTTTCGGACAGACAGTAATGAAACAACAGAGCCACAAACTGGTGGGCCATTAGCTTTAATCCTAGCTTGTACCTGGCGGGCAAGAAATATACACAGTGGGAAAACACTTCCCTTTCCATTCAGGGCTCCCAAAGCCACTGACTTATCCAAGTTTCCTAGAATCAAAGGTTTCTAGTTCACCAGCCCCATTCACCTCTGTTCCCCATCTCCTTCTCTCTGCACAAACTGCACAAACTGGCTTCTCCTTCAGCATTCTGCCATCTTGGCTGCTTCTCCTCTCCTCTCTGCTCTCCTAGAACATAATCACTCTTCCCTCCGGAACAACATGATCTCTCTTCCTTTCAAAACTTTTTGGTGCGAAAGCCCTCCCCCAACACACAATAACATAATCATGCCCATCCCAATCAAGAAGGGCAACTAATATCATCACCTGGTTGACAGGCTTCCACGTGGGCAGCGCCATCTTTAACAAAGTGAGCAAAATATATTTTATCTGCCCAACACACGCTAACCATTGTACCACACGTTCAAAGGTTGGAAACGGCCCATCCTGGCTAGCATGGCAAAGCAATGTGAGCACGTGTAGTGTGAACAGAGAACAATAGAGCTGGCAGTGTTGCTTTGAGAAAACCAAAGTCATGTCCACACGCAAACATGAGAACTCATCAAATACTTGCAGGGCTGTCTTGTGAAGAACGAGAGTGGCCAAAGACCAGAGGGCAGGAGCTTCAGAAGATCACTTCAACTCTGAAATTCAAAGTCAATGGGATGCCAACTATTGAAGCCTCCACCTGGCTTCATATTTCAATGGGCTGAGCACAGATAGCGGGTGTTTCCGTGTAGCCTGAAGAGTTGGGCTACCTGGGGGCCTTTAAAATCCTTTCCCAAGCTGAGATTCTACATTTTTATGAAAACTACTAGAACACAGTTAAGTAAATCCTAACATTTTGGCTGCAGTTCCAGAGCATCCATGCCATCTTTGGAATGGCTGTGCCACGACACGCTCCCTGCTGTCAGCGGCAGAAGTCCTTCTTCAACGAGCTGTAGTTCTGCGCGGAGCCAGGAGGTGGAGCCGGTCTGTAACGTACCTGAGGCCCCCACTGGGAGGCTTGTGTGATGGAGTTGAACCCTGGAGCACTCTGCGTGGATTGGCAGCCATAAAGGAATGTGAGAGCTAATAGGCTGCCATCTGTCTTCATTTTGCTAACTCCCTCTATTGGATGCCACAAGCAGCTCACTTCCTATATTTATAAACATCCCCAATCAGTCATTTCTCTGCCCGCTGTCACATATTGGTGGCATTAATGCTAGCTGCTTTATCACAGATTGGACTTCATTTCAGGCATAACTCTCATATACTGTGGTTCTGAGATCTTTATAGCCGCATTATGGTATATGGCTGAGCTGTGATCACACATCAGCTCTGTAAGGCCACAGACAGTGATTTGGCCCACACCCACCCACCTGCCACCCCTGCCCTCTGTAGGCAGCAACCAACACAGAAAAAATGAGATCTATGAGAGAGAGAAAGAGAACAAAGGGTCAGGCACACTTTCACTAGGTCTCAGGGTCTACCACAGGGCTGAGAACTCACAGACTATCTTCTGTTGGCAAAGTGACCCGACAGATGGAGAGAGTTAATGGAAGGAAAAGAGAGGTGAAACGGAGAAGTCTGTAATTGAACTGACCTTTCTCAGGAGCCCCCAATGGAGCCATAAATTTTCTTGATCTTGTGTCTGAAATCAGGAATGTTAGTTAGCATTTCTTCTTACTCTCTGTATCGTGCTTGCCGCATTCATAAGACTGGTTCTTGTACAGAAATAAACACACAACAACAATTAAAAGAACCCTTTCTCTCCATTGCATTTGGGTTTTTTGTGGTTCCTAAATGGAACCTGGGAGCCACAGTCACAGAGGAAGTAACAACAGTTCCCTCTTCTGGAAGTCTTGGTGGCCATTTAGAAGACAGAAATAGCCTGAGCAGGCGGTGGCGCAGTGGATAGAGCGTCGGACTGGGATACCGAGGACCCAGGTTCGAGACCCTAAGGTTGCCAGCTTGAGCGCAGGCTCATCTGGTTTGAAGAAAAGCTCACCAGCTTGGACTAAAGGTCGCTGGCTTGAGCAAGGGGTTACTCGGTCTGCTGAAGGCCTGTGGTCAGGGCACATATGAGAAAGCAATCAATGAACAACTAAGGTGGCACAATGCGCAAGGAAAAACTAATGATTGATGCTTCTCATCTCTCCGTTCCTGTCTCTCTGTCCCTGTCTATCCCTCTCTCTGACTCTCTCTCTGTTTCTGTAAAAAGAAAGAAAGAAAGAAAGAAAGAAAGAAAGAAAGAAAGAAAGAAAGAAAGAAAGAAAGAAAGAAAGAAAGAAAGAAAGAAATAGAAGTCAGAAATAGAGTTATATTGGTCTGTTAGTAAACACAAAACTTTAGAGGGGGTGAAATTTGAGAGACTTATAGGGCACTGGGTTATTGCTAGAAGGTATAGAATATTTGGTATGCAACATTCATATTTGAAGAAAATGTTTGTTTGTTTGTTTTTATTCTGGAAGACCCCAATGTTCAACCAACACTTAACGTCTTAGTATTCACAGCACCACAAGAAGAACGCTCCTCCCTTCGGTGGGTGGAGCCTGCTCTTTCTTCCCAGTGTCTCTGAGTTTCCCAGGCTCCTCCCAGACCTCACAGGTGTCCTCTGCCTGCCTGCAGCTGTTCAGGTGTCTCTTTACTGGGCTTTTCCACCTCTCTCTTCTTTATTATCCCCAAATGTAGATACGATTCTTTTCCTTGTTCCCCATGGTGGGGAACATGGTGGTGGTAGCAGATGTGAGTTACATCAGGGAAAGCAGAAATCGAATTACTGGTAGATATCAGACATCACACTTCTGAAATCCAATCTCAAGACCTTTCACTGGTGTCTTCCCTCTCCTGGTGTCCTAGTCCTCCGAATTCCAGAGTCCCAATCTGTTCCTGGCTCTCCTTGCCTCTTCTCAAGGGAGGCAAAGTAGCTACGTTAGCCATCCTACCTTCCCCGAGGCGTGGCTCGGCCCACAAAATACACAGGCTTTGACGTCATTATGCAGGATATTTCTACCTTGATGATCTCAAAATCCCCCTCTGGACTGGGCTCTGATCTTTAAGGTTCCAAATCAGAAAACACTAATGTATTCCACCACCACCAAACCTTGACATAACCCCCCCCCCCCATAAATGCTTCACTCGGGATGAATTCTGCCCCTCCCCCCAACTTCTAGAATGCAGAAAGTGCCCAGCAGAGTCTGTTGTAAATGAACTTCAAGAATAGCCTTTGGGGTGCGAGCAGGGATCTGGACTAGAATCCTTGCACCTGGGACCCCAGGGAGAAAAGGAAAGAAGCATAGCTCTGCCGCTGTCAGTCTCGGGTGGGATCGGACGTAAACAAATCCTCTGGGCTTTTTTTAGAATCGCAGAAGTAGCTGCACTTCTAAATTTACGTGATATACTGCTCAAGTTAACGTAGCAGTTAATTTATGCTTGGGAGTTAACTGCTTGCAGTTTAAATTTTAGCTTCACTGCCTAGTTGTTTTGTTTGGTTTATACGGGGAAGGAGCCTCCACGTTCTTATCTGGAAAAGGGAATGATACTGACCTCGGAGTTGGTGGGAGGAATAGCAAAGCACCTAGGACAACAATTATTGGTGCCGAGTGAACATTCAATTTAGACATTGATATTCTTCACAATAATCACTGTCACATCCCCCCCTGGCAACCACTTTGCTGTTGGGCAAATGCCTCAAAAATTAAAAAGCAGTCTGTTCTCAGACTTACCCGGCTTAAAGGTAATGCAACTGCGTTAGGACTGGGCCCTTGTGAGTCCCACTGTCTCCAGCTCTCTGTCTGCCAATTTCTTACAGCCAGCCTGCAAATCAGCCCCAGGCTTCCTTTTAACTGAGGTTCTAAGGAAAAGCAATGGAAGGGAGTTCCTTTAGGACAATGCCTGGGAGCTGCTGGGCTGTTGTAACGGCTCCTCTCCTCAGTGTGGGCTCCTGCCTCTCCTCTCTTTCATCAGCCCAAGCACATCACTAACCTGTTTCCAGGGCGCTGGGGAAGCCCTGATGGAAAGCTGCTCCCAGAGTGCTCAGGGCTCATGGAACCGATTCTGTTCTGTAGTTTTCCAATTGGATTTAGATCCGTACACTGACTACCATTCTGCTGGCCCTGGAGAGTAGAAAGCATGGTCTCTCTGTGCCTTGAATTTAACTAGTTTCAGAATCATTTGAAGCCTCAGAACACTATCTCCTCCACCCAACCACCTCCACTACACACACACACACACACACACACACACGCACTATATATATATATATGTATGTATATATATAAATACACACACACACATATATACACACACACATACACTTTTCATTATCTAATTCTTTAGCCCTTGAGGCAAATAGATATTAAAATTCAATCTGTGTTAGATATCTTCTTCATAAAATATTAAGAGAAAACATCTATGTTAACAATGTTTTAACATGAAATAATAAACAAGCGCCAGTAATTGGGTATTTTTCTTCTGAAGGTCATATGCTGCCACGAAGCCACCCTGGCAGACGTATAATTCCAAAGAGCAATTGCACCTTACATTCAGACGTGGTGCTCTCTCATGTCCAAAGAACATTCTTTAAACATTAATTAGTCACTCCACCAAATAGCCTAGGAGGTATGGATTAATATCTGTTTAACACAGATGGAAACTGCAAGAGAGAAAATTGCTAAGTCCTTCTTCACACAACAATTCTGAGGCAGGATTTCTTAGCTAAAGCCTCGTGAATGGACCAGAAATAAGTCACAAGTGGAGCCAACAGAGCAAGGGCTGTTAATCCAAAATTTCATAGAAGCGTATTCTGTCCTTTGATTTGCGTGAATCCCACACATGAACCCCTGAGAGATGCTTTCATGTCTCCCCTTAAATTAGTCACTTGTGCCAGGGGTCTCCAGCTCGATGTCTTAATGGAGATCTCCTTTCGCCTAATAGGTGGGGATGACTCGGTTCGGGGGCCATCTTAGCCACAGATGGCTTTTCCTAAATGCTATAGCAGAACACAAAACACTGAGGTCCACAGCATCTAACTGGAATTCTACTGCACTACAACTCATATGGGCAAAACATTTAGAGATGAACTGGCTGCAAACCCTCTCTGTTGACACCTACCCTGAGTCACAGCTGTAGGTCCCTAGGTCCCAGCTCCCATGCTCTTCTTAAAGACCTATAGTGTGCCTTTCATATAAAACCACTAGCAACCATTCCCAATAATTGCAGCATGAAAAGTGAGCAGACCAGCACCCGACTTTTACAGCCAGCTACTAACCCAGCCAGCATTTTCTAATAATACTTCGCCTTTGTATCCCAGGATGGCCAAGCAATTTACAAAGATTAATTAGAAGTGCCTCGGAACTCTCCTCCTTGGTGGAGGCAGGGGCGGAGGCCACAAGGGGGGTTAAATCCAACTCCCCGGAGAGTGGCAACTGAAGACTGAGTGAGAGCTTGTCTGGTTTGAGCCAGGGCTGTGTCTGAGAATCATGTCCCATTAGTAGGCAACCGAGAAACAATGTGTCACATGACATTACAAAAGGATTCTGTTGCAGAGAAGGAGGCTGTGTGTGTTTATTTCTTATTTGAAAACTGATGTAAATACCCAAATTTATTACTACCTTTGGGGGTCTGGCAAGATACCTAAAATGTCAATAATTTTGCGAGATCACAGTTTGGGTCACTGCAGACTGACTCATTTCTCTTTTTACTCTCCTGGCCTGGAGACTGCTGCCCCTGATTCCCTGAGAGGGCAAAGGTAACACTGAAGTTAATGGTACCCTTTTACATGTGGTGGTATGGAGGCTGCCTCCTCAGCCTGCCCAACCCCCCAGGCACCGCAGGGCCTGGGGATGAGGGGATGAGACTGGCGAAGAATAGGGGATGATGGTGAGAAAAGACTCTATCAGGCCATTGAGGAAGTGCAGCTGTGGTGAGTCCAGGGAGGGGCTGGGGGAAAGCTGCCGTGACGTTCTGTTTTGTTCTTGCAACCAAGGCACAAATTAGAGAAAAATTAGAGACTTTCTTTGGGAGATTGGACGGATGGAGGGAGGAGGAAGACAGGGAAACAGAGCTTTTAAGGACAGCAATTTGAGAACAGCTGAGACAAATCTGTGGTCGATTCTTTTTTTTTTTTTTTGGGTGGATTCGTTAGTGACTTTCTTTTTGGATTCCGGATCCGGAGGGGTCCCCCCCTTCCTTTCCCTTTTTGCACCATGCACATGTAAATGTGATTGAGAATTCTTTCGTCAGATCTGCTGCCTTGGCAGCCCTCCTGCCAGCTGGCCTGGCTGGGGAACCTACGCTGGTGGCTGATGGTGATTGGCAGGTTCTCTCAGGCTGTATGAGAGGGAGTTCAGCTTAGGAGACACTGCCAGACCCTTGTCTGAGATTTAGTGCCTGGAGGAAAGAAGGGCAGAGGGGACCCCCCACACACACACCTGCAGCAGGACCCAGCTCCTCTCTGCCCCGGGAAGGTGCCCAGGCCACCACAACCATTGTGTCTTTCTCCACACAGCAAACATAGCGACTAACGCAGAACGTTTCTTACTATCATCAGTGCGACCAGTTGTGCAGAATTCCTAGTGCCCAAAGTCCAAGTCCAGTGCAAAAGGCCACGGGATCCATAATCCTTTCTCTGTCTCCAAACTAGGGCATCTCATCAAAACTCTGGGAGGCGTGAAAGTCTCGTCCACTCAAAAGGACTGTAGATTGTGGCCAATCTTGTTCTTTGCTTCTCTGTTTCATCTTATTCTCCATTTTCTGCCCCCTCCTTTGCCCTACATTGGCATCAGGCCATATACATTTGCTAGTTCATTTTCTTCCTTCTTCTTGTTCTTCTCCCTGGTCAGGCACATTCTCACTCATTTATCAGGGGCCTGACTCGAGGCTGACATCCTCCACAGAATTCTCTCTGGTACCTAAATGGGCTCATGTTTACAAACTGTTGAGCATGGAGCCTGGCATGTAATTACTGCTCTCTACAAGGTTAATGAAATCATATCCTATCACAGGTAATTTCGTGTGTGTGTGTGTGTGTGTGTGTGTTATTTTAATTCTTCCTTGTTTTTCTTGGGTTCATAAAGCTACATGTGTGCAAAGTTTCTTTAGAGGTCACCTTTTGTACAATGGTTGTGAGATGTCTCCCAAGGCCACTGCCGCCTGGTGTTCCTGACCTTGTGTAATTTCCTCGTTTTGTGTAAGCTTGATTATTGACTCAATTCTCACAAAAAGAATATGGCAGAAGTAATGGGATATTACTGCCAAGATTAAGTTATAACAAGACTCTGGCCTTCATCTTGAGCAAGTTCGTACACTCTCTCTTGCATTGCTCACCTAGGGCTGGGGGTGAGGGGGTGGTAGCTGCCATGTTGTAAGGCAGCCCTATGGCAAGGTCCACTTGCTGGCCCTGGCCAGTTGGCTCAGTGGTAGAGTGTCGGCCTGGCATGTGGATGTTCCGGGTTTGATTCCCAGCAAAGGCACACAGGAGAAGTGCCCATCTGCTTCTTCACCCTTCCCCATCCCCTCTTTCTCTATCTCTCCCCTCCTCTCCCACAACCAAGGCTCCATTGGAGCAAAGTTGGCCAGGTCGCTGAGGATGACTCCATGGCCTCTGCCTCAGGTGCTAGAATGGCTCTGGTTGCAATGGAACAATGGCCCAGATGGGCAGAACATTGCCCCCTGGTGGGCATGCTGGGTGGATCCTGGTCAGGCGCATATAGGAGTTTGTCTCTCTGCCTCCCTGCTTCTCACTTCAGAGAAATACAAAATAAATAAGTAAGTAAGTTTATTTTTAAAAAAAGGGGTGGGGACTTGGCTGGGGATCAAAACCTGCCAACCACCATGTTAGTGAGCTTGAAGCAGGTCGCCCCCTTACCGATGATGCATCCTTCAGTTGTGACCACAGCCTGGCCAACACCTTGACTGTAGCCTCATGAGAGACCTTGAACGAGAGTTCTGGCCCCAGAAACTATGGGATATTAAATGTTAGCTGTTTATTGCTGCTTAGTTTGTTATGTAACAATAGATAACTTACACAGTGGCTTCTCAGGCCACTATAATACTCCATTCTCCTTCTCAGGCACTTGAAATAAAAAGCATGCCGGTTCTCAAAAACAAAAGTAGGAAAACAGCATCAACATTAAGAAACTATTTTTAAGTGTTTGTAACTCTTTGACAGGGACAAGCTATATTACTGATCTTACACTGTTTATATCTAACAGTAGAACAACTTTAATTATTGAAAAAGACAATACTATATATTAAATTAATTTTAGTTGACTTAAAAAATAAGTAAAGGCTCAATTAGGAGGCTGTGGGACAAGTGGAAGCACTCAGAAAAAAGGGAACACTTCACAGTGCTCACTGTGTGACTGTGTACAGCATTGTTCCATGGGGTTCATGTTGTATTATCTCATTTCAGCCTCACATTCGTTCTATGGAGTGACATCTATTACTAGCTCTAATTTACAGACGAGGCGGCCAAGGACCAGAGTTTAAATATTATATATTCCTCAGTGTGATATAGTTAATGAAGGTCTGGCTTCAGAGCCCACACTTAACCACAAATTCAAGTTGTTAAATAAAATCAGGTTTTAAGACTCCTACATGTTGGTTGACTGACCAATTGATAAATTACCTAGTTGTAAAATGAGTTTGATGCTAAAATGTATATTTTAAAATTCTACCCCACGTATGTAGACCTTATCTGACGAGTTATAACACACACCCACATGAATGGGGCTGTATCGCATGTGCTTCACAGCACCCTGTAGGACACTATTCTTTCATGACTGTGCGTCGGAAACAATGGGAGAAAGTAGGTCAGGCAGGGACCGCATAGAGAGAAGCATGGAAGTTGTAAGTACTAAAGAAGAGGTGACCAGAGATCAAAATAAATTCAGAGTTGGTTAAAAAAAAAAGTGAGCAAGGGAAAAACCAAATCACCGTCTTTAGGAGGAGGTTGATGAGTGAGAGCAAGAGTGACCCAAAATGGACGGTGAAGTAAGACAGGGACTCAAAAAGGGGACACGTATGGAAGGCTTGTTTTGTGCCAGGAACTGTTCTGAATGATTTAAACATTTTTTCCCATTTGATTGACATATATCACCATATTACACATTTAATGAAAATTATTCCTATTTCACAGATGAAGAAACCAAGGCATAGAGAGATGACAGTTAATACCAAGCCACAATTTGTAAGTAGAGTGGCCAGTTCACAAATCCAGGATGGCCTGAATCTAAAGCTCATCCTTTTAGCCACTACACAAACTGTCTCAGCAGATTAGTTTGAAGCAGTGGTACCAGTAAGCCAAGGCTGTGAAGTGATTTGAACTGAAGGATAGAAATATTTGTCTTCTAGTGTCTTTTATAGATGTTGGACCTGGGTAGTTCAAGGGCACAAAATCCAACTGTCACCAAAGGGATCTGCTAGCTAGTTCACCTACGACCAGAGCAGGCATTCAAAAGGAATAGGAAAGGTCCGGATTAAATGTTCAGTCCTAGTAGAATTTTACCAAACATGCAATATTAATACCTTTTATGTATCTGTAATGTGCAAAGGTACTAGACGAGGTGCTGTGGGTACCCTGTTTTGGAAGACAATACATGTAAGCCTATAACTCAGTGCAATGTGTAACCTTTGCTAAATGAGGTAAAGATATTAACTGCTGCTGAATTCAGAAACACGGCTTCCTGGGAACTGGCATGCTGTGACTGGAGTTCTGAGCGAGCGAGCTCACTGAGCGAGCAAGAGAGAAGGGCAAGGGCACGGGCAGCTTGGGGAAGTCATGCTGCAGGACTCTCAGAGTCTGAGCACCTTAGGGACAGAGGCTGGTCTTCATCCTGCAGGCCGTAGGTAGCTGCTGAGAAGACAGAGAACGTGATGCACACAGAATTTAAGGGAGATTAAGAAAGCAAAGTTATTGGGGAAGACACCAGGCTAGAAGTCAAGACACCCAGTTTCCAGTGAGTATTATGACATTAATAATCTGAGTGAGTTAGAGCAGGATATGTGTCTTATCTGAGGCACACATTTCTCATCATAGAGTGATGGTATTGGAGAAATTATCTTGAAGGTCTGTCCAGCCCTGACACTCTGGGTGGTTCACACCACTGCTCCCTGGACTTGTACAGTGATCAAAAGCACAGACACTCGTTACCTGTGACTGCAGACGCCGCCGCCGCTCACATCCTCCGCAGACACAAGACTGCCTCCCTCTCCTCTTCCTTGAATATGATGATGAAACCTCTGCATTTTTTAGTCCCAAATTAGGATTGTGATTTCATAGGTAGCCTCTCCACTGTACCAGGTTTTCAATATGATATATGCACAAAGCACAACCCAACCCTTTCCTTATCACCTTTTTCACACACACACATGTACACACACAGACTCATGCCACATCTCACATACACACCTTACAACCCCTCACACACACACCACACATCACACACCTCCCTCATACACCTTTCACACATACCTGCCACTCACACACCTCATGTGCGTGCACCTCACACCCACACCATACATATACCTTACCACATACTTTATGTACACACACCTCAAACACACAGTACACACATATACCATACCACATACCTCTCTCACACACACACCCCTCACACATTTGATCTCAGGTGAATGCCTTGACACTACTATCCTGTACTCACTGCTGACAAAAAAAAATAATACACACACAAAAACTGAAGTTTTCAGGAGACTTATTGGATCCTACCTAGTGTTCCTTAAGTTGAGGTATAAGATTTGATGGGTGATAGGTATGTGCCCTTGTAAGTTGTACATTTTTCCTCTCGGAAAGTAGAGGGGAATAGTTTTCCCAAATAATAAAAGACACCCGTGCACAGCCACACACGGGGATCCTAATAAATGGAGACATTCACTACGGAACTAGCATGTTCCAACCAGTGCTGGCAGCGTCACCCCACGCCCACAGTCTTGTGCTCGCCCCAACCTGCTCTCACTTCCGTTGTCAAAGTTCATTGTCACAAAGCAGTTGCCTTCTTTCCTGTCCATTCTGTTTTCTGAGTTAGGATTGTCCCACAGCAATGCTGGCAGTGAGGGCTGGTGTCAAAAATACACTCTCGGGTCTGAGCGGGAGCCAGTGGGAGCAGTCACCTGAAGGGACAGAGGTGGGGTTGACCAAGAGCTGGGTGCTCATCAGCCCTAAAAGCAGCTAACTGGGTGATGCCAGCGGGGCAGGACCAAATGTAGGGTTGGAAGACCCAGTGTGAGCTGCAAACAAGGGCAGAGAGTCAGAGCCGAGGATGGTCGGCACAGAGGCAAGATGTGTGCAAGGCGTGTGCCAAAGGCTGGGCTCCCAGAGAATGCCACGGAGTCTGGTCGCTGGTGTCCACGTGGAATCCTGAGTCAGGTGTCCCCTACTCTGCATGAAGGCATTTGGATGACCTTTTAATGTCACAATATCAGTTCACTGGCAGCATTTATAGGTATTACAAGAATAATTTTCCTTCTTTGAATTCTAACTCTGGACCAGACACTGAAAAGAACTTTACAACATGATTAAAATTGATCCATATGGCAAACATGTTGCACTAAAGGCTACTGCCTCATTTTATAGGTGAGGAAGCAGACTTCCTAAAAGAACTTAATCTGTCCAACATGCATCGCAGTGAGTCACAGCCCCAGGGTTCACATCCAGGCCTAACCTCAAATCCAGTGTTTTGCCCCATGATTGTGTGATCTCCACTGACCCCCAAGGAGGCCTGGAGGGAGTCCAGCTGGGAGAGCAGGGCTGCGCTTCATGGTTGCGAGTGTGGAGAGCTCCGAGGAAGAGGCTTAAGGAGCAGGAGGAGACAGGGGCAGCGAGCAGCCACGCAAATCCAGAGATGCTAGGGCGTGGCTTCGGGTCACTCAGTCTGGAAATCAGCCACACCGATCCAGCCAGCACTTCAACTTGTTAGGGAGATCTCTCACCAGCTCAGTCTTTACGTGTCAAATGCCTCATGTTCCCCACTGCTCCGGTTCCCATCTTCTCGACACCAGTCACTCATCTCAGGCCCAGAAGGCTTGCAAAGCGCTGGAAGGTCCCTGGGGAGGGGAGGCCCTCCCGTGGGAGGCCAGATCTGTAACAAATGACTTCCCACAGAGACAAGCTGTGCTCAGAGGCCCTGCTAGGAATTGCTGAAGTCTCCCTGTGGGCCTGCCAGGATATCTGCTGCTGACAGGCCACATTGCTGAGCCTGGGAAGACACAGGCGGGGGGAGGGCAGGGGCATACTCTGCCACCTACCAGGAAGAACCCAGCCCCCTCCTTTCAATCCCACCTTACAGACCTTCAGAGAGATGCGTGGAGTTCCCGCCCAGTGTGAATGAGGCAAAGCCAAGGACTTGGTTATAATAAAGGCCGCTGATTAAGACTGTCAGCACCCTGCTACCTTCAGCACGGCCTGTACCAGGTAAACATGCCCTCCATCCCCTAGGGGAACTAGGGGAATGTAGGTGGCTGGGCCTTGTTACTCACAGCCAGGAAAGAAACACCCCAGGACAAATGTGCCTGGCGGGGGGGGGGGGGGGGCAGCAACCTGGATGGAGAGGGACATCTGATTGACAGCTGAAATGTGCTCTCACATGTCCAGCCTTCCTTCCTCCCACTGCAAGTTAAGCCTACATTTCATCTGGACCCGTTGAAGACATGGCCCTGAGTTACGCTCTGGGAAGCAGCAGCCCTGGGTCACCTGCACTTCTTTCTCCTATACGTCAAAGACTGCCCTTCTTTCTCCCTGCTTGACAAGTAACATTTGGGGCTCAGGTTTGATAAAGATGCTCCTCCTGAAGAGGAGCTTGTATTGGTCAATTTGATGAGCAAAAGAAGAAAACCATATTTTTTTAATTGAGCATCTACAATGAACTCATCAGATTTTATCTTATTTAATTTCTTATTTATTTATTATAGAGAGAGAATGAGAAAGAGAGACATTGATTTGTTATGACACTTATTTATGCATTCATTGGTTGATTCTTGTATATGTCCTGACCAGGGATCGAACCCGCAACCTTGGTGTGTCAGGACAATGCACTAACCAGCTGAGCTACCCAAGCAGGGTTTATTCAAGTTGATATTTGGCAAAACTAAGGATTTCCTGGGACTCCTCCCATAACATATGTAATAGAGCATGCCGAGCCTTGATTTCAGACCTATGCTAGAATCTTCACACTTCCAGCTCTGGCTGAGAAACCTTGGGAATGTCACTTAAGCTCTCTGAGACTCAGTTCTCACATCTGTAAAATGGGGTTACAATTTCTACCTCCTAAATGGCTGTTACTATATCCTTGTAATCTAGGATTCACAATGACTAAGCCAGGGTCTGGAAGTTCTAGATGCTCAGTATTGCTCATTTAGCAGCATGTCAATGTGTGTGATACAGATAATTTAAATAGCACATTTGAAATGCCTTACAAATTATAGTAGATTTCTCAAAACAAGCTAGTTTCTTTTACACCGCAGTGGTGGTGGAAGCCATGCAAACAGGTTCTGAAATTTTCTCTCTCCTATTCATCCCACAACATGTGTACACGCTCACGTGCATACATGCATGAGCAAAGGCACACACACACACACATACACACTCCTTAGTACAAAGTGGACTCCCCAGGGCTCTCTCCTTCTTCCTCTCCACCACCTCTTGCTCGCTTGCTCTTCCTGGCTCCGTGCCAGCCCTGACAGCCCTGTTTCCCAAGCCACAGCCCCGAGGTCCTCTCTCCCTGTCCCCATCTCCCACCCTCTTGGGCTCAGGGCGATGTGCAGCATCCTGCCATCTCCTCAGACAGCGGGCTGTCCCTGTCAATCTCTGGCCATGCCTGGCAGCTGGAATCGCAAGTCCTCTTGTTTACAATGCATTGTAATTGCAGACACGGGCTATACTGTCACTTGTAATTTTATCTTGTCCTGTTCTTTTCACATGCTCCCTTGCCTAAGTGTCAAGCAGTTGCTCTTGTGAGAGGTAATTCTGGCAGGAAATTGTGCTCCAACATCCAGCACAAAACAAACTATTATTTATTTCTCTTTCCCTACCTCTCCACACAAGAGATCAAACAGACCGAGAGCAGAGCTGCCCCTGCTGCCGCCCCCATCGCCCCCACACCTCCTTCTCCTGTTTGTCCAGTTCCTCCTCCAACTGGACACCTGGATCGGCTCGGAAATTGCTTCTGCAGGTCTGGAGATTAGAGGGGACACTTGAAAAAGCCACTTCTTTGCTGCATTCTCAGCAGGAGGGATGTCTAAGATCTCCTGCAGACATGTTATACTCCCTGAGGGCAGGGAACTGAGCTGCGCCAAAGTGCGTGGACTCAAGATGATTTGATCTGTGTATCTAATAAGTTTTTTAAAAACGTTTATTTATTGATTTTAACAAGAGAGGAAGGGAGAAAGAGAGATGGTAACATCGAGCTCTTCCTGTACATGCCCTGACCGGGAATCGAACTGGCAACCTCTGCCATTCAGGGTAATGCTCTAACAAACCGAGCTATCTGGCCAGGGTTACGTCAGTGTATCTAAATGGGGATGAGAAAGGACCCACCCACCCATGCCAGCCACTGTTCTAAGAAGTTTACACGTGCTACTCTGTTGAATCTTCATTATAGCTCTACAAAGAAAGCATTATAATCTGTTTCACAGATGAGAAAAGCAGGTGCCCAGTCAAAGGTCACCCAGCTAGTAGTAGAGGAGAAAGCTGAGATTTAAAATTGATTTCATCTGGTTCCAAAATCCCTAGTGTTTTGTTGTATTATGTGTTTGTTTCGCATGTTTATCTGTGTTTCTGGACCCAATCTCTGCACTTGCAATCTTGTTTCATGGTTCTTTGTTTGTCTGTCTGCTGCCAGACTACTCCGGCCTTGAGGGCAGGACCTATGTCTTATCTCATTTGTCCCTTTCAGCACCTGGCACATTCACAGGGTTGATTATTCTTTGCTTAACCCTTTGAGTAGTACGAACATTCATGTACGTTCTTGTGCCTCCTGACCATCCAGAGTACGTTTGATTTATTTTAAAAATGTGTAAGGCAACATTAAAAAGAAGCAAATGAATGTTCTTCTTGTTTCCATAAATTGGTTATCAAACAAACATGATTTTAAGTTAATAAAATTGTAACTGGAACTAATTTCATTTTTTGAAAAGCACTCACTCCTGGGGGTCAGTGAGCATGAAAAGAACTCACTACTCAAAGGGTTAAGCTGCTGCCTGGCGATTGCTAAAGTCTCTGCTCCAGCCCACATACTCTTGTTTCTGATGAACATGGAGTTTCTTTGCTTCCAGATGCATAAGGTATATTGTCTTAGACAGAATTAGGAAACAGGACAATTCAGAGTGTATACCTCATGACAATAAGATTTAAGAAAAAAATCCACACCAGTTGTCCCATTTATAGTTCTTTAATTTGGCACTTGGAAAGGCTTTAGAGAAGTTCTATTAAGTTCTGCAGATTTCTTTTGTGAAACTTGCATAACTTATTCTTATCTGTCCAACTACTAACAGTCTTTGTGTTAGGGTTGTGTTAGGGTGGTTAATAAATGGGTGTTTCTTAGCTCACCTGAGCCTTATGTAGTGCTTCCATGTTGTATTTACAACAAAAATAAAGTTTTTACTAATGTAAGAAAGAGTGGTAGCAATCCTCTTTCCCAGAAACATATTGCAGCATCTTGAAGGGAAGTAAAAGGATTAATATAAGCTCTGTCTTGCTGATCAGCTTTAAGACCTAGAGAAGATGATAGGAAGAGAGAATGATTATACACTAAATGTCTCAGCAATCCTTTTTCCTTTTTTCCTTTTTTCCCTTTTCTCCCACCTGATGTTCTGACTTTCCTCAGTCACTCACAAGCTGTGCTTCTTTGAACTACTTAGTCAACCTCTCTGTGCTTTCATTTCCATATTTGTAAAACTGGGTTAAAGATGCCTCTGAGTTACAGGATTATGTTGGGCTTAAATCAATCATAAAATATATACAGAATGCCTAGCACAGTGTCTAATACACAGTAAGCCTTTGGTTAAAGAGGACTCATCCTATTGAGAGTAAGCACAGTGACTTGGAGGAGGCTGGGTGGCAGCAGCTGAGCCTCAGCAGGAAGCTTGGTGCTGTTTAACTTCTTCGCAGGGCAGCAGGGGCTCGCACAGTCACCACCCAAGCACCGCCCACCAGCTGATCACCTGCTGGCATGGGTCCCCTCCCTCCCTATCTATTGATAGATGTGCTCTACCAGCTGAAGGCAAAGAGAAAGCTTTGATGAGACCCAATTAGGAATACAGATTCTACATTCAAGAAGGCTGAACAGTTCATACAGCGAGAAGAAAAGACCCTGAAATTAGTCTAAGTGCCCGGCTCATGTATCCTCACAAGATAAACAGTGGAGAAAAAGATGTATCATTTAGCAGGACTGACCCTGGGGCATCTGCCTCTCATTGGCTGGGAAGCTGTTATTATTTTGCAAATGACATCTCCATCTTAAGTGAGTGTGCTCCCCCCTCACAGTAAAACACACGTAAATAAATGATATTTAGAGAGCTGATACTGTGGAGAAGCTTGGCAAAGATCAAAGAATAGAGGCCTGCATTCCCTGGGACACTCCCTTCGTGAGCCCCTCTGATGGGCTGTGTGCGCATGACGGTTCTGGGGTGATGAAGAAGGCACACCAAGACTCTGTGCCTCCTCTGTGAAATTAGTAGGGACTCTGTCTGGGATGAGGGGTTGGGGGATGCACAAGTCACTCAGGAAAACCTCAGAATTAAACTCTGAACACTTCAGAGCAGATTCAGAGACAGCCAGACAGATGGTGGTTTGTGTGCCCATCAACGAGCAGGAGAAGGAGGCCCAGGGGTGCCGATCAATGAGCAGGAGAAGGAGGCCCAGGGGCCCTGTCCATTTGGGAGAGGGAAAATCAATGGCACACAACATATGGGAGGCCATGCCCAGACTGGTGGACAGGTCTCTGCCAGAAACTGGGTCCCTTCGCCCTTACAGTCCACATCGTGGGGGCAGAAAGCCCAGGCCTCCCTTCAGTTCCGGGCTCAGCCTCCTTTGTGAGAAGGGGGTAATGGCCACCTGGGGACTGTACCTACCTCATGACACTGAACAGTAGAACTCAGTAGTAGACTCAGAAGTGCTCTTGGCCTGACGCCTTGTTTTCCTGGAATACAGGACAGCTTGATCTAGGTGCCATACGTATGCTAGTTCAATCTGATGCTTCTCTTCCTCCTTCAGTCAAATTCAAGGTTGTCATGAAAGGGAGAGGTCCAGAGATCACCAAACATTTTGTTTTTCAAGAAACAGTGAATATTCTAGGCTTCGAGGACCATAGGTTTCTACTACTCAACAATGCCATTGTGGCAACACAGGTAAATGAATGGCAGTGCCTGTGTTTCAATAAAACTGTATTTACAAGAGAGGCAGCAAGCAGAATTTTGCCCGAAGGCCATAGTGTGCTGACCCCGACATACGCCATCTATGTATGTGGCTTCCTGGTCCCTTCCCCTCCTTCTCCTTCCCCTGTGCTGTGCTGGCCAGGGCTCCTTTGGGGTTTTTGTAAACCCACAGAGACAGGAGGGATGTCTGAGGATGCCATCGAAGCACAAGCCCTTGCAGATCTCCTGCCTGCCTCCCTGTGGTGCAACCTTGGATTCACCAGACTTCCTCTTGGGGCCAGAACCTTGATTTATTCTTCCAGTTAATTTGAGGCTCAGCTTGAAACCTCAGAAAAATTTGGAAGTCCCTTTAATACTATGGAGGGTTTCATCTGTCTATTGCTCTTTCTCTCTCCCTCTCTTTTCTCTCTCTTTACCTCTTTCTCCCCCTCTACCTTCCTCTCTATACCTCTTAAACTTTCCTCTTCCTTCTTTCCCTGCCCCTCCCTCTCCTTCCCCCCTCCTCCCTGCCCCCACTCTCGCTGCTCCCCACCCCCACCCCCTGCAGGGGTTAGCAAGCATGTCTCAGCTGGAAAACTCTATTGCAACCTCCAGGCCCATCCACGCACTTGAACTCCTCTGTTCTCTAGGCAGGGATCCTCTTTTACCCCAACTGGACATGCTAGTCCTCGCTCCGGTCTGTGTGAGCGTCATGTACCTGCATCTGTCCCTAGGCAGGAGCTGGCTCTGAAGGTAACCGGCCAGCCTCCTGAGCTTGCACACAGTGCTCTCCACAACAATCACCCCCATTTTCATGCTGCCTTCAGACTGAGGGGAATGAGACAAGCAGGCAGGGGAGCATTCTATCAGAACGTTCGTTTCCTGTATTTGGCGTGAGGATCAAGTGAGGAGTATACAGTAAATCTCCTGGCAAAAAGGAGCTGCTTCATTTTCGGCATCCTTTATTATTAGCTTTAGAGAAACTTCATTCAGAAGCATTTAAAAGAGTCCTTTGCCCAAAGCAAAGAAAAAACTTGACAGACTATCATGAAATCCTAAAAGAAAGACAAGCCACAGAATTCTCTTCTTCACCATCCTGGGTGCTCAGGGCCCAGCGCTTCACTTTCGGGATGTGATCTAGTTCTGATCCCTGGAGCTCTGCTGAGGGACCCTGTGCTCAGGTGTGTGGGTGCCTGGTGGGTGCTGATCCCTGTCCCTGCCTCTCCAGGCTGCAAGTGCAGGAAATCTAGTATATTTGAGACAGACTACCCACTAGTTATTGGAGGCTGGAGAATTGCCTTAATGACTTTTTTTGTTTTTTACAGGGAATTCTTTAAGAGAATATCAAGATCTGATTTCTAGAGTTCTTGAAGCTTTTCCAGAACTGCTTTCTTTCTTAGCTGTGGCACCAAATGGCAATACTCTGGTCAATTCCTGTTTTGCAGAGTGGAAGCGGTTCAAAAATAATAAAGGAAACAGACCAGTAACACAACACTTCCCTCCCCTACGTATTTTCCTGCCACATAGAGCTTTAGCATCTTTTAGACATTCTCAACAGCCACTTCTGAGAGGAACATTTGGCTGGCCATATTATTTATGTCCATTTAATCAGTCTAAAGAATTATTGAACACCTACTTTGTGCTAACTATATTTCTGGGCATTGGGGTTGTAATGATAAGCAGAAGACATTCTTTCCCTTCCTCAAATGGCTCACAATGAAATAATACAGCGTGACAAAGGCTGTAAGAGGAACACAGGGCACCATGGAAGTACCTGGCAGGAGGACTTAGTGCTCAGAGAGTCAGAATTATCCAGGCAAAGAAAATATTGGTGGTGGTGGAGTAATGAGAAAGCAGAGGTTTCTCCAGATCAGTGCCTATATCTATCTGCAGCAGAGAGTGAAGCCCAGGAATCTCCCTGGTCCCCATTCTGGATGAGAGACAGTTCAAGAGGAGAGAATATAGTCCACTTGGCAAAATAGGGACTATCTTAGGCTGATTATCTTTTTTTCTTCTTCCCCATCACCTCTCTGAGCCAGCACACCTCTGGTGGCCAAAGCTGAGCTGCATGGACAAAGCACTCAATCTGCATCTCTTACAGATACGAAGGGATTCATAACCCAGGGTGCAGCTATGCATGCCCGGCCCCTCTTGCAAGCAGCCTTCTCTGGGGAATTGGGGTGAGAGTTGTGGGGAGACACCTTGCTGTTTAATAAATAATAGAAGAGATTCATAAAGTGTTGGGGAAGCACATTCCTCATGCAGAAATGTTACGGAATAACACAGGATGAATAATAGAAAAGGTTATTGAAAAATTCATAATTTCCAAGTGCCAGTGAAGGGCAGCTCCTGCGCAGTCTATTTGCCTGTAGAAAAGTGATTAAAATATATGTTATTGTCCTGTCTATAGGAAAATGTATTATTAAGTGGATACTAGCGTGACATTTGAAAAATCCATTTCATTCCATTTAACAGCAAAGGGGTTTTGGCTGCCGCTTTGTGCCGCGGTTTCACAAGCATTTTAATAAGTCATTTAAAAAACAAAAAGGGATTTTAATTATGGCCCCCTGCCTCCCAGTCACACGATTGCTTTGCATTTTCAGTTCTCTTGCCAAAGAAATTTTAAAACACATAATAGGGAATGTAAATATCCTGCCTACATTTATTATGTCAATTGCCAAGAAAGCAACCTGACAATTGACCAGTACCTACAGGTTGAAAGAAGAGAGGCCTGGAAATGGATGTGCTGGTCCAGACACAACAAGAAAACAAAGCCTCGGTGTGTAAAAGACCTGTGGTCCCTGCCAAGCCTAAACTGCAACTGCTCTGCCGAGCAGACGTGCTCAGTATTTCCCCTGTGAAACCAGGAGTCACTTTTGAGTTATACTAACACAGCGTTCCTGTTTCTGCTTAACGACTTGAGTTAGGATCAGGGACCACCTGATTTATCCATGTGCTTCTGGACCAGATGGAGCTCTTCAGCCTGGAGCCTCTCCTGCCCAGTAAAATTTAGAGGTGGTTCTGAATAGATTCAGACTTGGGGCTTGGGCTGCGCGGCACCTCTCTGATTTTGCTGAGTATTGATTTTCTCCTATAAGCTGGGGAACGGTCAGAGGGCAGGATGAGATCTGAGAAAGATGGGTCACATCCTACCAACCTCAAGTTCTGATTGAGCTTGGGCGGCCATTGTGCCTTGTGGTCTCTAGTGAGCATACAAATGGTTGGTGGTGGCCAAGAGGTCATCCTGCAGTTGGTGAAGGAATTAAGGCAGAAACAACATGCTATTACAAATAACACATTCATAGTGCCCCACTCATCAAGTAACTATGTAAAATTGCCAGAATCCCCTAACCTCTCTGGGTGTCAGTTTAATGATGAAAAATAGAGCAATCTGCATCAGATCATGATTTTCAATACTCTTATTTAAAGCCATTTAAAAAAAAAAAAAAGAAGAAAATTAAACCATTTGTTCTAATAAAATCTCACCTGGGGGTGGATAAAATATATATTTTCTCTAGTAAAAGAATGGTCAGAGGATCAAATTGCCTTCTAACTCCAACCATTTTCCCTCTCCTTTTCAAGACAAACTCCCGGAAACTCAGAGCTCTGATTCCTTTGAGATTCCTGGCATACAGTTTGAAAACCAATGTCTTTGGTGACATATAAGTCTTTTTCAGCTATAGCTCTCTGATATTTCATTGTAGCTTGTGTATGACAAGTAGAAATGATAGAAATAGCTCCTCTAACCTCAGTTATTTTTCTACTTATTTAAGTCATCATATATTTATCCATGTAGTCAACAAGCATTTATTGAGAATTGTACATGCATCGTATGTAGAATACTGGGTTACATACTTTTTGACGACAGAATATGTGTAAAACATGGTCCTTGCTCTGAAGAACTTGTCATCATTCAAAGCACAGGAAGTAAGAGTGATATTGGAGGTCGAAGTAATATTTTTACTTGTAAATCTATGAATTAAATCTTAAAGGAAACTAACTAAATATTTCTATAATTTGTTTTTTAGGCCACTTCCTTTATTAAAATACCTCTTATCCTCTCTGTCCCCTGTACTGAAGGACAAGTACTATTCATCCAGACTACATGGGAATGGCTATACTAGTTGTTGAAATATTGAAACAGTGGTAGAGCGTTAGCCCGGTGTGTAGGTGTCCTGGGTTCGATTCCCAGTCAGGACACACAGGAAAAGTGGCCATCTGCTTCTCCACCCCTTCCCCTCTTTCTTCTCTCTCTCTCTCTTTCCCCCTCCTGTAGCCATGGCTCATTTGGAGTAAGTTGGTCCCAGGCACTGAGGATGGCTCCATGGCCTCTGCCTCAGGCACTAAGAATAGCTCTGTTGCTGAACAATGGAGCAATGTCCCAGATGGGCAGAGCATCACCCCCTAGTGGGCTTGCTGGGTGGATCCTGGTCAAGGCACATATGGAAGTCTGTCTCTGCCTCCCCTCCTCTCACTGAATAAAAAAGAAAAAAGAAAGAAAGAAATATTAAAACACTTTTATGTGTGTTGATGAAGAGACTTTGCTCAGGTCCCTTGAGTGTCCTCTACTACCTTGTTACCTTATACCCGCCTATCTCTGACTTTTCTTTGATCCACCTAGTCTTTGAAACAGTAGAAGTAAGGAAGATCATTCCAGGACCATAGAATGTTGTGGTGAGAGCTGGCTTGACTGGTCAGTATCTTACCAATTATTAAATATGTTGACTAATACCTTTCCCAAAAGTCAGTCTACATCATTGCTAATTGGATTCTAAGTTCCTTGATGATGGGTTCCACTTTATATTTACTCTCTATAGCGTTTCTAGTTTTTTCCAGCTTGACAATCAGGTAATGACACTAACATCCCTCTTTGGCATTTTAACTTGCTTTGTATTCTCTACAATCTCCTAGGTGATCTTATTTAGGTAGCAACTTTGTGTTAATGACTCTCAAGTTTATATCTCCAGTGCAAACATCTTGAGTTCTAGATTCACACATCTAACTGTCAACTCGGTATTTCTACTTGGACACCTTACAGGAAGCACAAAGTTAACATTCTCAAAATTGAGTTACTTTTTTTATACCTATCTCCCATCCAGTTGTCACTATGGTCAGTAAATGGTAAGACTACCCCCTCAAGTGCTCATGACAAACATTAAGGAGTCCCTTTCTTTTTCATCCATAATCAGTCATGAGCAACTCTTGCCAATTATAGCCCCAAAATATATCCTGTGATTATCCTTTTTCTCTGTTTATACTACTACCATCTTCAAGATATAAATATCTCTCTACCCAGAAATCAACTAGTCTCTCAATTTCTATTTTTTGTTCCCTCCCAATTAATAGTTCATATATCATCAAATGTGGTAATATTACTCCTTTGCTTAAACCTTTTGATCCTTTCCAATGACAAAGACATCCAAACTTCACACCCGAGGTCCTGCAAAACTGGCCCCATGCTTTCTTCTCCCCAGAGTTTTATGGCATTGCTCCCTTTCTTCCATGATGAAACACACTAGCTTCTCTTAGTTCCTCCAATATAACAATATGTTGGTATATCTTTCCCACTCAGAGCCTTGGCCTTCACTGCCTCTCTAACTAGACCGGTGCTTCTGAAACTATGATGTGCAAATGAATAACTGGAGAAACTATTAATATGCAGAGTATGATTCCATAGATCTTGGGGTAGGGCCCAACATTTTGCATTTCTAACAAGTGCTGCTGATCATTAGTCAATGGGCTATAATTTGAGTACCTCTCCGAGACAGGTGTGGGCACCTCTCCCAATTTCTGCTTAGCTAATTCTTCTTCAATTGTTTTTAAATAGCTAATCAATGTATAATTCACATACCTTACAATTCACCAATTTAATTTGTACAATTCAATTGCCACAATGACAGAGTTGTGTAACTGTAAACTTCATCACAGTCAATTCTAAAATATTGTCATCACCCCATAAAAATTTCTGTACCCATTAATACAGTAGTCACTCTTGACATCACCCCACACTCTCAGCAATAGGAAATCTCTAGTCTATTTCTGTCTCTACAAATTCAGCTATTTGGACATTCCGTATAATTAGAACCATGCAACATATGGTCTTTTGTGACTGACTTATTTGGCATTATTTTTTTCAGAATTTATACATGTTGTAGAGTGTATCAGTACTTCACTTTTATGAGTAAATAACATTTTACTATGTAGAAATACTGCATTTTATCTATTTACTCACCAGTTGATGGACATTTAGATGGTTTTCCCTTTTGAGCTATAATGAATAACGCTGCTTCAAACATGCATGTAAAAGTTTTAGTGTGAACATATTTTCATCTCTCTCGTGTATATAACTAGGAATGGATTTGTTGGGTTACATGGGAACTCCATGTTTAAAATGTTTAGGAACTACCAAACTGTTTTCCAAAGTGGTGACACCATATTCGAGTCCCATCGTCGATGCATGTACGTTTCAAATTCCCCATGTCCTTCCCAGCATTTGTTTTTATTTGTCATTTTGTTATAACTTCCCTAATGAGTGTGAGATGGTATCTCATTGTGGTTTTAATTTGCATTTTTCTGATGCTGAACATATTTTCATGTGCTTATTTCCTATTTGTATGCCTTCTTGGGAGAAGTGTGTATTCAGATCATTTGCCCACTTCTTAAATTAGACTTTTGTCTTCTTGTTAGTATTTTATGTAGTCTGGATACCAGACCCTTATGAGAGATGATTTTATAAATATTTTCTTGTCATTCTCTGATTTCTGTTCTCACTTTCTTAATGGTGTCATTTGAATCACAAAAGTTTTTACTTTTGATGAAGTTCAACTTATCTGATTAATTTTTTGTCAGTGGTGCTGTGTTGTCATTTATGAGAAGCCATTTCTAACCAGGAGGGCAGAAACCAAGTGTATCCTGTTTACTGCTGTATTTTATGCTTTTGCCACAATCCTTAACAGGGAGAAGTTGATCAATCAATAAATATTTGCTGAATTAATGAATGAATGAGTGTCCCATGTAGACAGGTGCCAAGTGGTCACTCTTAGATAGAAGCAGAAGAGACTGATGGCCAGTGGTTGAATTTGTACTAGAGAGAACTCTAATGAGCTGGAAACAGTGGGGGTAGGAAAATCCTGTGGGAACTGACACCAGGAAGCACTCTGTGGAGGTGGGACATCCTCATACTCCACCCCCAAACTAGGATATATTGTGTTCAATAATCTTAGGTTGTTAAAAGGGTGTTGTGTTTATTTCCAGGGTAACAAAGAGCAATAATAGCTATTCAAGTCTCCCCAGTGGGCTAGCATCCCAGGCACTGGGCCAGCCTGCTCTGGGGGCGTTTTCCTGCTCAGCCTGCTGCGTATCACAAAGAAAAGGCTGTGGTGTGGGAGACAGCGGGCCGGTGGCTGGCTAAATAAACCTCCAAATGTAACTTTATCATCAGTTTCATCTCATTCCTCTTACCACCCTGGAGTTAAAACTGTCCATTTCTCAGCCTGCTCCTCCTGAGCCCCATCATGATCATCTAAATTAAAATCTGTTATCGGTTTCTGGGTAATCCCCTCCGATGCCCTGAGTACTGCAGGATCTGTCTTGCTCAAACCTAGCATGTAAGTGCTGATAGCTTTTGAGCAGCTGAAATGATTTTGTATATCTCACACAAATGTCTGCACTGCTCACAAACAGCCAGGGGCCAGCAAAAAAGATGCGTTCATGGCTGGAAGTTTTCTGAAACTCGGAGCGGAACGGCCTTTGAGGACAGCTCTGGAGGGCTCCCTGCCATCCTGTGCTCCTCGGAGAGCAGAAGAGTGGGAACCATGCATCTCAGCTGCTGAGTCCTTACAGTCCTCCATGTTCTTGGTTGGTTGTCATAGCAGCCTTGCCCCTGTAGGTTATCAAAGTCACTTCAGCAGCCAACTTAGGGATTTGGAATTTTATCCTGGGCCAGTCAACCCAATCATGACATGACCCTTAATTTCAATGTTGTTGTTTTCTCTTTTCTTTTTTCCTTTGTTTATGCCTTTTCTCTCTAGCAATGTAGGGGGGTTGGGGATGGTGTGTACAACAGAAAGAGTATGTGTTCGGGGTTATCAGACCTTGGTTTAAACCCTCCCTCTAAAAATCACTAGCTACAAAATGCTGAACAAGGCATTAGAGCTCTCTAAAACTCAGTGTCATCCCTAGACCATGCATACCCTAATACTCATGTAACAATTATTTTATAAAATATGTAACTGATGGTTGCTGCCTTTATTTACTTATTGTCCCTCCCCCAGGCTCTACTGTAAACTAAGTAGTAACCTCCTGAAAGCAGGGAATGCTTCAGTTTTAGTTTCAGTATTGGCAAAACCTAGTACACATTGTTGCTCCGTAAACATTTTTGAATCAGTAAATGAGATGGGCTGATAGAAGGGTGCTCAAGGCTCAGCATGGCATAGTAGGTGTTCATAAAAATAGCCTTTCCTGTCACTACTTCGAAGCCTTCTCAGGCTCTGCCTACAGATGGGCAGGTTAGAAAATCGCAATTGAGGAGGAAGCTCCTCCTCGTTGAGCCTTCTCCATGCGACTGTAGCACACCATTTCTCCTGAGAGATGGCCCTGACAGTCTAATACTTCCTGACCTGGGGATCTAGGCCTTGGTCACATCAGATAACGACCTGGCCCTGATTCCCAGGCCATGTTCCTTGGAATTTCATGTACACAATCCCCTTTTCCCTTTCCAGCTTGTAAGTTATTCTTCCCTCCCTCTTTCTCTTTGTCTTTCTTTTTCTCTCTTCCCTTTTCTCCCTCCTTCTTTCCATCTTTTCTTCTCTTTCTCTCTCTCCTCATGTTTTGTTTGTGAAACCACCTCAGATACCATCTGAAGAAGTTGTGCCATTTGTTAGACAAGAAAACACATCCACAGACATAGGGACTCCCACCTGTCCCACAAGGTTGGTGACAAAGTCAGGACTGCATCTCAAACTTGTAATCCTGCTCTTTTTGGGTCTCCTATATTTATGTACCTACAGTAGCTGGAAATATTAGTTAAAATATTCATTGGGGAAAAAGGGGGGGGGACTCTTTTTATGATCAAAGGTCTATGACATGTCTGATAGTTACCACCAAAATAAGTGGAGATGGTTGAGTCAGGGTGTGGATAGGAAACACACTCAGATTCCCCTTGAACCTTAAGAGGCTTGGGGGCTAAAGGCTGCTCTCCTGTAAGCCCTGGATTTGGTATGGAGTGACAGCTGGGGTTACATTTTCTAGGTCAGGCTGGTACTGCCTTTCTTTCTTTGGTTTATCTCAGTCACAGCATAGCCGTGGGTTGCTGGGCATGGTGGGTTATTTCCCTTTGGTTATGCCTGGCTTAATAGTCAGGTGTTGAGGTGTGGTCAAAGCCATATTACTAAAGTCATTTAAACACAGACAAGGCCAAGTCTGAGAAAACACACTGCAGGGAAGCACCTTGCCCGCACTTGGCAATGGAAGCTCTGACCTAAGCCTTCTCCAGCTCTTGTTCCAGTCTACTCCATATTGCTGCCATGCAGTGTGGTGCCCTGACTGTGACTCAGCTTGGGTTCCCATCAACAGGTTGGACATAATCTAGAGAAGACTGAAGAGTCCATGGTGGGCAAGACCTGAAAAGCAGACTATGGTGTTTGCAGTTGCACTGATTCATTTGTTTTTGTTTTTTCTTTATTTTCTCATTGATTAGGGAGAGAGTGTGAGAGATGGGTAATGGGGAGAGAGAGAAGCATCAACTCATTGTTTCACTTAGTTGTTCCATTTAGTTGTGCACTCATGGATTGCTTCTCATGCATGCCCTGACAAGTGTCAAACCCGTGTGTGACCCCTGGCACGTCAGGTGGATCAGGTGGATGTTTTATTTACTGAGCCACCCTGCCAGGGTTGGTTTTTGTGGGGGGGTTGTGGGGGGGTAGTATAAATAACATTGCCACTCCCCAAGTCTGGCACTTAGTACATCCTTATTTGTTAGACAAGCAAATAATTATTTCCCCTTATTCTCTCCTCCCTAACAACAAAAACATGCTTCTTATGCTTGCGTCTTCAACCCTATTACTCAGTTCCTAGTCCATTTCATAGATATGCTAATTAGAATGTGGGTTTAAGGTCCTTGTCCTCTCATGGGGAAACACCATAGGCTTTGCTCCTCCAGAGGATGGCAGGGCTCAGGGTTCCTGTCTTTCTCTTGCTTCCATCTCTTCATCTAACAAAGCCGGTGGGAGTCTCTGTCCTTGGCGACAGGAGAAATACATTTGTTTTTGTGTCAGTCACTTGTGCAGTCCAGGAATTATTGCCCTAGCAGCATCTTATAGAAAACAAAAATGTACAAGCACAAATGACTCCAGCGTCCCACAGTGGGTAGCCCTCAAGAGAACACTTGCCAATAGCACCAAAAATAATTGCTAAATTAGCCCACAATGAGGGTAAACTGAGAGGTAAAATAAGCCCAGTTCTAAGAAAAAAACAACACTGGTACCAGCAAGGGCAAGGTAGAGGGAACAGCCCCCCTACCGGCAGGCACCACCACATCTCTCGCCAACGTGCAGCAAATGTTTTGGTTTGAACCATGAATGGAAACCCAGCTCTTTCTATCCAAAGTAGTTCTTGAGCCAGAAAAGGAAGAATAAAATCCATTTTAAACACCTTGTTCCTGGGGCCGGTATTAGACTTTTTGCCACACAGAATGCATTAGTAAATAAGATTTGAATTCTTTTTATATCTAGAACAGTGTGCTGAACCCAGCTCGGTGGAAAGACCCAGTCTTGTCTTTCTGAAAACTATTGTTTAAGAAGTTCTGCACCCAGAACAAAGAGAGTTTGATTTTAACGCACAGGGGGAAATGAGCAGCGTGGACAATAACTAGAATTGGGGTTTTAGAGACGCAGATTCAGGAGGAGCAAGGGCCTTCATAGAAGCGATGGAAGATGGGGAGCACAGGTGGATGCAGTTGGGAGGGGATGGAGCCATGCCATACCTGGGATGAAGAACAGCATGGGTAGAGGCAGGCAGTGAGACTTCTCAGCTTGGGTCTAATAAAGCCAGGCCAAGGACTTTAGACTTTATCTTGACTCCAGGGGAGAGATACTGGGAAGGTTTTTTTTTAAATTATATATATATATATATATATATATATATATATATATATATATATTCATTCAATATATATATTCATTCAATATATATATATTCATTCAATATATATATATATTCATTTTAGAGAGGAGAGAGAGAGAGACAGAGAGAGAGAGAGAAGGGGGAGGAGCAGGAAGCATCAACTTCCATATGTGCTTTGACCAGGCAAGTGCAGGGTTTTGAACCGGCAAGCTCAGTGTTCCAGGTCAATGCTTTATCCACTGCGCCACCACAGATCAGGCTAAATTGGTTTTGTTTGTTTGTTTGTTTTTTAAGAATTTATTTATTTATTTTAGAGAGGTGGGAGAGAGAGAGAGACAGAGAGAGAGAGAGAGAGAGAGAGAGAGAGAGAGAGAGAGAAGGGGAGAGGAGCAGGAAGCATCAACTCCCATATGTGTCTTGACCGGGCAAGTCCAGGGTTTTGAACCGGCGACCTCAGTCTTCCAAGTTGGGAAGGGTTTTTGAGCAGAAGAATGAAATGATGAGAGTAGAATTTCAGAACAATTGATCTGATCAAGGAATCCAGAACTGGTTGGCTTAGAGGTTTTAGAGGTGGCTGGATGACTTGGGATACTGATGCAAGTAACATGGTCCGAGGTGATAGCAACATGAAATAAGGTGGTTGTAAGAACAGAAAAGAAGAATGGAGAGAGAAACATGTCAGCACTCATCACTGTGTGTATACATGAGCGAAGGGGTCATGGTAAACCATGGAGATGCTGATGTTTTTAGCCTTTGCACTTTTTAGGTGGAACCATAGATAGAAATTTGTTAGTCTGGAAGGGGAGCCTACTTTAGGAGGAGAATAAATTTGCCTCTGTTTAAATATGTTCGGTCTGAGATAAGATATCCTAGCATAGGTAGGTAGAGGAACTCAATTAGACTAACTCAAATGACATCTTGGACCTGTGCAGAACTAAGTCCTGGTTCCTGTGTGCCGGATAGCATTTTATAATCATGAGCTGCACTCTGCATACGTACATGTATTTGGTAATTGCAAAATAAATTCTCTGGCTCTTTGCCTCTCTGGCTCTGCTGTGTAGAATCATATTGCTCTGGGACTGAGAGAACAGTAGATCAAAAGGGAAACCACATATGCCAAGTAAGAGGAAAAGAGCAAGGAGGAAGACAAAGGTTTTTAATTCAAATGGAGTTGAGAACCTGAACACTGGTCCTGTTGTGAGCAGCAAGGCACTGGAGGTAGAGGCGGCAGAGAACTAAAGAGAAAATAGAGGTGGAAGGAAGGAAGACACAGTGATGGAATGGAAGTGGAACTGGGTGATGGAACAGAGGTCGCGGGAACTAAGGAAACACATTAAAATATGTCAAATGAGTTGGGAAAAGTGAGACTTTCCCTGAGTGGAGCTAGAATTGTCTACTTGCATTGTCTGTGAGTGAACATATGCTTCAAGAAATAATTTAAAAATAGATTCCAAATAAGAATGTCTAGTGGTGGTCACCAGCCTTTGAAATGACACACACACACACACACACACACACACACACACACACTGCCCGGTGATTCTCACATCCTGGTATATAAACCCATGTATAGGCTATTTCCAAAATGAATCAGAGTGGCCCTCTGTGACTAACAGCATACAGAGGACATGATAGTATGTAATTTCAGAGGCTTGATCACAAAAGGCATTACCATTTTTGCCTTGACCTCTTGTGTCACTTGCTTGGAGGAAAGCCAGCCTGCATGCCCAAAGTACACTTGACATACCCCAGTCAGCAAGAAGCAACAAGTTGGCAGCCATGTGAGGGAGCCTCCTGGAAGAGAATCCTCGGCTTCAGCCAAACCCTTAGACAACTTCAGCCCCAGCCTGCATCACACTTTCACCTTGTAAGTGACCCTGTATCAGAACTGCCCAGCCATGTTGCTCCTGAATTGCTGACTCACAGAAACTGTGAGAAATAATCAAGTCTTATAGTTTAAGCCACTAGTACACTGCTCACAAAAATTAGGGGATCAGGAAACGTGCAGTTACTCCAGCACTTTTAGCCTTTTGTATAGTGCGTTTTCACCAATGAAATAAAAGTTGGTTTTGCATCTCATTTGCATAATCAAACAACTCTCTCTGTCTTTTCATTTGCTTTTCTGATGTTCTTGTTTAATAAAAAAAAATCAAATGCTTCTTTTTTTTATCACTTTTTTCATTTTGAAATATCTCCTAATTTTTGTGAGCAGTGTATTTGGGCTGATTCGTTATGCAGCACTACATAACTAACACACTAGAGTCACATTAAACATACTGGAACTCTTTAGGGTTCTTGTCTCCATTTTTAATGTGAAAAATATTTTGGCTACTGTAATGCGACACCATGCTATTGAAATGTATGAATAAAACGTTTTCAGCCTAAAGTCTACCCAGAAGTGAGTCAAGTTTCATGGATGGAAGCAGAGCTCAGGGAAAGAAATGGATGCATATTAGATGTCAAACATGTGCTTATCTGAATTAAATTGTACCGAAATTGCAGACAGTTGCAGACGAAGCACTTTACATTGTCACCTCACGTGTTTATCAATGCTGAACTACTGACAGCAGTGTACTGCGTGGACCGCTCCTGCGGTTAAACAGAATGTGGTGGAATGCACGTTTACTGAGCTGCGCCATGGGAAGCTGTGCAGCAGGGCTCCACTAACGGAGCAGCAGCTCCTCCCTGGCGCAGGCTGCACGCACAGAGCGGGAAGCTCAGCCCGGGCCCCAGCGTGTCTGTCAGTGGCCTGGACCTGGTCTTCTCCTCTGGTCTCTGCTGCAGGAGTCTGTTTCTATGACACCCACAATTCAGCTTCACTTCACTTAAAGCAGGTGAAATTATTTAAATCTGATGCCATTTCCTTAGCCTGAGTTTAAGTCTTCAGGACCAGGCCCTACTGAGGACACGTAGCCTCAGCTGCTCTCAGCAGACCCCTGGTCTATGCCTCCCCCAGTGCTCCGCATTCAAGCTTTCTGTCCTCGATTCTCACTTCGCTTCTGAAACTTCTTGCTTTTCTAGCTGGCCCAGTTCTTGCATAAAAGAGTCTGGTTGGGGGATTTTAGCTGGAGGCTAGTCATCAGCTTTCACATCTGGGCACTGTCCTTGCCCTGGAAACTCGAAAGCCACTCCTACAAGTAGCCCCCTGGTGGCCTTACTTCCTACCCTACTGATCCTGGGCACAAGCGAGCTGTTAGCTTACCCAGAGCCTGGGCCCTCCTACCGAGATCTCTGAAACAGTATTTTCAATTCTTCCAAAGTCTCCTGTGGACTCTGTGAAGAGCACATTTTTCTTCCAGTAGGGACCATTAGGATCCCAAGGACTCTGCTGGAGGCTGCCCCTCTGGAGTAGGCTGTCTCTTCCTTTCTAGCATTGATCTCCAAATGTCAGACTGAGGAAGGAATCCATCATCTAATGGGCATTTTTTTCAAATTTAGTAAAAATTTAAAACTTACCACAATTCAAGTTCAATAGTCTAATCTTAAAATATATATAAATAAGTAAAGCTTCTGCTTACTGGGCATTGATGAAGGGCCAGGCGCTGTGCCAAGATCATCACATGGAATCCTCACTGCATCACTGAGAGATATGAGAGATACTTTTATCCTTCCTAGTTCATGGGACAAACTGAGACTCAGAGTCGTTAGGCATTTAGTCCAAAGCCACAAAGACCGAGACCTGAGGTCTTTTCACTTCAGTAGCGTCCCCACTCAGAGGTGTGGGCATTCCTGCTGTCCTGACACTGGAAAAAACCTGGCGGGGGGGGGGGGTGTCACACAGCAGCCTCGGGTTGCCGCTGAGGAAACAGAGGAACTCTGGTCCCCAACCACCTGGCCCCTGCTTTCTCCGACTCCTGGCCACCTCCCTTTGTGAAATTCCGTGTCTTACATGCAGACACGCAGTGTCAATTTCTCTTCCTGCTTTGCAGCAAATGTCAAATATAGGTGTCATGAGGGGACTTAGAGAGGCTTAATACCAGGATGCACAATGACATGAAGATGCTTACTTCTTGCAAGGTGTCCCCGGATTCTGAGGTGACAAGCTGTCACTAGCCAAAATTAGAAATAATGCATTTGAGGAATGGCCTAATTGGAAAGTTCCTTCTTATAACACAGAGAGCAAGCATCTGAGGGGTTGCAAGTGCAGTGGAAAGAGCTGTCCCCGCTATGTCTGACCAGAGAGCAGTTCCTGCGAACACCCTGATGCCTGAGCCCGATGCCCGGGGAGCCGTGCAGAGTTTGGAGCAGTTCCTGGCGCAGCTCAGTGGGGACCGGCTCCTGCTCCTTGCTCCAGCTCTATAATTAGCAATCACTTGTCCATCCGGAAAATAAACACTTTCCCCAAATGGGTCAGTTCTTTTCCTTTTGATTTCTTATTCTTCCCAAGGGAGAAAACTGCTGATGTTCTCACAGAAGGTGAGGGGCCACATGGAGGCAGTCTGGCTGGGAGTGCAGCCTAGGAGTGGACTGCCGCCTCTGCCTGTCTGCCCAGGGGAGGAGGGGCCCAGGGGAAGGCCCTGAGCCTGGCCCAGGGAGCTGCGAACCTTATCCTATCCCCTGAGGCTACAGCTGGTCCAAAGCTCCTCCCTGCAGATTTGGCCCAATTTTCTGGGACAAGCTCAGGGTGACTTTTTCACTAAGATTGTCACTGCTTCCTCAGTTCTTGCTTAAAGGTCCCCTGGGTTATAAAACTGTCATTGTCTGCCCCAGGTCTCAGAACACGAAAAGCTGTTGCAGCTGCACATTGTCCACCATGACTACGAAACTGGACAACATGCTGGCATTTGAAATGGGCTTAGTGGATATGGGATGCTGGACAGCCTTCCATCACAGGGCCAGAATGCCTGCCCCCCCCCCCCCCCCCCCCGCCTCCAGCTCCTTTCCAGTCCTTATCGCTTTATATCTGGCTCTTGGCCGTGCTCCTCCTCTGCCCTGCCTCCACCGCAGCCAGACTGTGTTTATTCTCATGAACCTGCCAATCCATCCCAAAGAGGTGGTGAGCAGATAGCTTTCTAGTCAAAGCAATAACCTGACTTCCCTGAGGCAGTACACAGGTTGGTTAAACACCTCGATTGAGAATTTGGAGTCTCAGCGACCTGAGTTCGAGTCTGGACTCTTCCAAATCTACTCAATCTGAAAACTGGACCCAATTACTAAGCCTCTTCTGGCCTCTGCTTGCTCCTCCAAATATGGGGATGATAACAGTATCTGCTTCACAGGGCAGGACGAAGTTTAAAGCTTAGCCCAGGCTGGCCGACAGAAAGCTCTTCATAAACAGTAGCCCCAGGAGCATACAGGATGCCAGCCTGAGCCCCCAGCAGCACACGGCTCCTAAAAAGCAGGGATATTTGTCTCATGCCTCTTTTGTAAACCCTCTGGAACATAGCGTGGCGCTGAGAGCAACATACCAGGGACCTCGCAGTAACGGTTTAGTCAGCTGATGAACGGACAACTTAGAGTCTGGACAAGTGAACGTGCTGGAATCTGCTGACCTGAGGCCAGGACCTACGGGGTGGCCGGGGTGTTCCCCACACCTGCCCTGCAAGGACCAGGTTGAGGGTGTTGGCAGTCAGCCATGAGGGATAAAGAATATGCGATACTTTAATGAGAATATTCAGCAAATTGGATTTTTTTTCTTTCTTTCTTTTTTTCTGCTTGGCCTTCAAAAGAATCCCTATTAAAGAACTATCCAGGGCTCTTTGCTGCCCTCGGCTTCTCTGTTGGACTCCTGCACTCACAAAGCCCGCTTTCTCAGGGGGTAGCAAATCATCGACAGGTAACAACTACAGGCTCTGCTCAGGAGAACTCAGCAAGGGACAGATTGCAGTCCTTCCAGCTGGTGAGACCACTCAGGACTCTGCCGGGCCCACTCTCACCTCACCCCCTCTCCTGTGGCACGCGCCTGTGCCCCTTCTCCTCTTTTGACCAATGCAGATCCCCTTCACCCAGGAACAGGATTTGAGAGCTGAAGGACAGAAGAAAAAGAAATGTTGCTCAAAACTGGGGAATAGGAAATGACAGAGGACACAGGGCAGGAGAGAGCCAGGCCATCACAAAACAGAAGAAGCAATTTGACAATGAGGTGGAAATTGCCACTGTCCATTTGATTCTCCCTGACACCCTGAGCTCTACTCATGGGCTCAAGGAAATCTGTCACTGGCTCAGGAGAGCGCCTGCAAGGGACTGGTAATAATTTAGCAATGGCCTGGTGACTCGGAATGAGACGGATGCCCGCAGAGGTGCCAAGGGAGGTCGCTCCTGTTTCCAACCCGAGATGATGAGATATGGAAACGGTCCTCTTCCCCGGGCCATCCCTCAGAAAACCACAGGCACACAGACTGTGGACCAACAGCTCAGACCAGGATGGGGTAGTAAAAGCACACAGATGGTGAGAGTGTGCACCTGAGTGTGTGTGGCGTTGGGGTTTCCTACAGCTGTTTTAACGAATGAGCCTTTCCCATCTTGAGGCCTCCTCCTCTCTCTAGCATCTCTCTGCTTTATGGGAAATGGATTTTGATTCTGAAGCAAATTGACCTTGAAATAAGCTCCAGGATCTGAGTTGTTACACCCCTGATGCGGGGTTTGGAAGGCAGACTGCTCATTCGGCAGATACCTGCTCCGTCATGAGTCTGGAGGCGGGCGCCACACTGTGATCCTCTAACAGGCAGAGCTCACCTTTGGGGCCAGCCGCAGCCCCAAGCCAGGGTTGGAACCTCATGGCTGTGGTGCAGACGCTGGTGTTGCGCTGGCTCTCCTTTCTGAGTGTGTGTGTGTGCTTGTTTATACATATAGAATTGAGGCCATGCTTGTATTTGGGAATTGTGCAGTGAGAGATGAAGGTAGGGGATTATGAAAAATTAGGGTTGCACAGCTGCAAAAACTCTGATCACAAGTCTGTCATATCACAGGGAAACCGAATATGTTCTATGGTAAAAAAAAAAAAAAAAAAAAAAAAAAAAAAAAAGGTGTCTATTATTATAGGCGCATGCCCATGTGTACCGTGGAGGCTGAACTTTCTATCATGCTTATGTTGAAGATGGTTTACCTTAGTCTCAGTTTTGTTGAGTTCCTGACCCTCTGTGTCTCAACATGTCTTTTGCATCAGTAGGATATCAGCATTACTTTATGAGATTGTAATGTGGAGATTTTGATGTAAGGGGCCAAAGGTAGCAAATATTTACCGAGCATCTGCCAGGTGCCTAGCAACGGAGCAACTATGTATCTTTAAAGTGAAAGGGTGTGCAGAGCACAGGTGCGTGGGACTGACTGCTGGTGCCCCACATCTGAGTGCTGTACACACAGGGCCAGGTCTAACTTAAAGGTGATTTTGGTTGCTGTAATGCATCCAAGTGCTATATTATTCATGAACTGAACTGGCGGCTCCTGTCAACAGAACTAAAATGTTCTCTGTGTTCTCTATCCATTTTCAGCGTCCACAACACAAACTGTTGTTGAAACTACGCCCTTTGCCCAGAGAATTTTTGTTGTAGTTGTGGCTCTGGTAATGAAACAGGTCTCTGTAAAGACAACCAGATGCTTTTTAGAGATTATAGGGGTGAATCTAGACCAGAAGGCATATCAGCTCTGAGGGACTAGGGGGACATGGTCATCTAGTGTGCTATCTGATCTTGGGACTAAGAGCTATGGAGCCATTTTAGAAGTCAACTCAGCTCCTCTGAGCCAGAGCTAGCCTGCTCTGATGTGGCCTGGGACCAAGCTTTTGGGATGACAGCTGGGCAGAGAAATGGGTAACCAGATAGTTTCAAAATAGCAATCCCAGAAAGGCTTGCGGCTGCTCATTTACATGCTACTCATTTCCCTTGCAGAAAGGGAGAGCTTTGGGAGTGATTTTGTAGAAGTAGCAGCTAGGTATAACTCTGATTACAGTAGAAACTCAGCAGATCCAAGACCTCATTAGTCCCCTGGGGGTTACTTAGTGCAGCCCCTATCCCTGAGCAGGTCTGTGCCCACAGCCATTCTACAGTAAGGGTCTTTCATTTGAAATATTTCTCAGGAAGGCTACTTCATATGCTCTCTAATGCACTAGTACCAAGACAAGGCTTAGCAGAAAAACAACCAAATTTTCCCTGGATTATGACCAAGAGTAATCCAAGATGGATGCAGATGTTCAAAAACAGTCAATTAGTCAGCGAATGTGCCAATACACCTCTTCTCTGTGCCCTCTGGTGACATGATTTCTGTACAAACATCAACGTGATTTTGTAGAGGGCTCCTATTTGTCTCTGACTCATTCTGGTAGGAGCAACATTTCGGTTCAAAGAACAACAGTGGGCAAAAGACTTTGCTTCTGATAACACAAGACTGTGGACCCTACTTTAACCTTCCTGGTGTTCACATGAGGCAGAGAAACTGGAATTTAATTATTAGCTGTTAGCATTTCAGAGTTGACTTTCATTTTATCAAGTTCAGGGATAAATGAGTATCAAAAAAATTAAAATGTAAAACATGTATTCTGGAAGCAGAAGGCTTCGAACATCTTCCATGCATGGATACAAAGGCACTTGTTCTAATGAGCTAGAAGGTATATTCTGTGATGTGGGAGCTCATATGTAGTAGCCAGCAATTATTTATGCCACCAAAGCAAGATGATGTTCCTAAGAAGGTGATAGTGAAGAAGTAGAAGAAATAACTACCTGGAATGTTTTCAGAGCATATGAGGAGTGACTAGAACGGACAAAAATCCAATGGATAAACATGTTGAGAATGAAAGAATTAACTTTAAGAACAGAGGTATACAACAAAACAAACAAACAAAAAGGAAAATGTTCAGAGTGTTGCCTTTGGGGAGTGTAGGTGGAGCTTCTGAGATGCAGTAGCATTCTGTATTCAGTGAGCTCAAAAGAAAATGCACAGGTGCCCACACACCTCTGATGACAAGAAATATTGGCAGTGAGTGGTAATACCCCAATAAAATAATGGAGGTAGTTAAAAGAAAACCTGACATGGTTATTGAAGAAGCTTCTTATTTTCTTCAAACATAAAGTAATATAGAGAGGTAGCCAAGATTGACCAATCTCACGCCTGTTCCCAATCCTGTTCTACAATATATGAAAACACTAGACACAGAAGAATCTGGAAGGCACATATGTCTGGTAACTTTGAAGGCTGTGACAAGAAACCACAGTAGGAAGACAGAGGAGGTTTGCTTCTTTTCTAGCACTTGAAGGTCAGGAATAAGGGGCAGAAAAGAGAAAATAAAAAATAATTATTTGCCCCAACTAATGGCACAGTGGATAGAGCATCATCCTAGAGCACCAAGGTTGCTGTTTTGATCTTGGTGTTGCTGGTTCCATTCCAGGGTCATCGGGATTTTCCAAGAGCACCAGCTTGATCTCAAGTGTCAGCTCAATCCTGAGGACCCAGATCAACCCTGAAGTTGCTGGCACAAGCCTAGGACAGGGCACAAAGAGAATCAATCATTGGGTGCACAACTAAGTGGAACAATGAGTTGATGCTTCTCTTTATCTCTCTCTCTCTCTCTCCCTCCCTCTTTCTCTCTCTCCCTCCCTCTCTCTTTCTCTCTATCTCTTTCTCTCCCTCCCTCTCTCCCTTCCCCCCTCTCTATTTTTCTTTATCTCTCAAAAAATAATGTGGTTATTTACTACTACAACAGAAGATCTTGTCTCTGAAACCATAGTTTATCAGACTGAAATGGTGGGCAATAGATAGAATGTACTCATGAAGAAGGGAAGAAAAAACACATTTGCCAAATAGTCAAGAGGATCATAAAGCAAAATTTGTAAAAACAAACAAAAAACAGGAGAAAAATGCCCAGATGAAACTGTAACATTAGATTTTATGAAGGGCAATAGATGTGCTATACAGGTGTCCAGGAAAAAAACAGGGAAGAATACAGAAGTAATATAGAAGTAAGCATTCTGCTTCAAATATCTGTATACTAAAGCACAGAATATAGGTAGTAAACAAGGGTAATAAGAGATTTTACTCAAGGAGGTAAATTCTGACTCTAAGTTTAGCCCCATCAAGACTAGTTTTCTTTACATATATTTTCTGTGATTTCTTAGCCCCTTCCATTACATCTCCTTGTGTTTACTGCTAAAATTCTTTCAAAGTCCTTATCTTCTTTAAAAATTCCTTACTAATATTACTGTTTTTACTCGTTTGCCCATCCTCCCTCATTAGCCACTACTTACCAAGCAGAACCAACCTTTAAAACATAAACAAGATTATGTTACTCTTCATTTATACTCTCCCAATGGCTTCTCTTCTCATAGAATACAATTCAAATGCCCAGCCTAACTCACAACAAGGCTTTTACAATCTAGACACGGGTTATTCCACAACCTCCTGTGCCGCAACCCCTGTTTGCTCACTTAGCCCCAGTCACATGGGGCTAATTGCTGTTCTCCAAACCCACCAAATATGCAGCAACTTCAAGGCCTTAACATTTGCAGTTTTCTCTGCCTGAACTACTCTTGTCCCAGACACTCACATGGCTGCTCAATAACTTAACTCAGACCTATACTCACAGGCTACCTCCTAACATAACACACCCTTTGCCACCATCCTACTCTCTCCTTCTTCATAACACATTCCTGACAGACTTTCGATCACATATTTGAGATCTAAATGTGTGACTTGAGATCACATATTTATTTGTCTAGTACATATATTATCTCACTGGGAGTCCAGAGACAGTCTTAAGGGTTTAGCTTGGGATGAGCTGCCACTGCCCATTGCTCCCCTGGTTGCAAGTCGCATGGGGGCCCTTAGAGTTTAGCAGAGAAAAGTAAACATGTATGCCCAAGAAAGAAGAAAAAGAGGGGGGCGGGCTTCAGAGAGGGCTCATACTGGGTCTTTGCCTTGTGGGTTCTTATCTGTTTTCTAAAGGTGGGAATTTTGGGAGAGGTCTTAGGAGAGGATCACAATAGAATATTCATGAGCTTTATGCTGAGAAACCAGAGTGAGATTTATTGTCTCTCTGATTTCATTTGTCATTGGTTGTAGTTGGCAAATGGCCTTAACCTGGCTTTCTGTTATCTGTCTCCCTGAGTAGGGTGCTATAAGCTATTCACCCTCTGGTTGGGGAGATTATAAACCATTTACTCTTAAGTGTCCTTGGTTAGGAAAGATAGGATTTTGCAATGTACTAGATGGCTGTGAACTACTTGGCCATTTAACCATCTGCCTCAGTTTCCCTATTCTACTTGTCCTGGCTTACTAGCCTGTCTCACTAACACAGCCTCAGTGCCTAAACAAGTAATTGGGATATAGTAGCTATTCAGTAACTCTCTGTGAAACGAGTGAATTAATAATGAATTGTAACTAGAAGTGATTTTAACCAATGATACCAGTCACTAACAATAATTGAATCCTACCAGAACACAAAATTGTATGACTCAAGAAACAAAAAGACCTAAATGATGTAGCATATGAGAGTGTAAGGAGAATTCAGAACAAATTAAACCTGCTTTTTGTTAAGATAATGAAACCCCAAAATGTCTTATTTATTAATGTTCCCGTAACTAGTATGTGGTAGTTCAAGAAATAATTTAGGTCTCTATATTGACTGGCCAGAATTCTACATTATTCAGCAATCTATTTGTCTTTTAAATTGATAAGATTCTAACTGGAGGACCAGATGTATTTAAGCAATAACTGCAAACACCTCCAATATACAGTTCAGCCTTGATCAGGAGATGAAGAGGGAAGAGGGGAGGAGTCCACTGGACACCACAGAGGAGAGCTTTGTGGGCACACATCTAAAAAACAGTCGTGGGCAAATGCAAGGGAGAGTATGCTATCTGTTCCCATGCTCACACCACAGATCAAGAGTCACCCTGTAGAAAAGGGAGCTACAGACAGGAACTAAAAAGACTCTTTTATGGGGGACTTGATTAGACATACAGCCTATATTTGCGGACCTAAGTAGCAATGAATAAAACAGAGCCAGGAACAAATCTCTCACTGGATGTGTAGAATCCATTAGCAAGAAAAGCTGTATTCTGAGGAAGGCATCCATAGCTGTGGGCATGGTAGGTGCCCTGTTCAAGCCTCCTGATATTAGTGGATGCTAACAAAAGGCCAGGGGTAAGGACAGGAGGGGACCATTCATAGGGACCCAAACCAATCAATGGGGAAGATGGGGCTAGAGTGTAAGTCTCTATAGTCATCTAAGAAGGGTAAAAAGTCAGAAAATTTTGTCTGTTAAAAATAATGGGACTTCATGAGTACTCACATGCTGATGAGAAAGACACAAAGCAGGTGAGTATGTGTTTTATTTATCTCATAGTTTGCATCATCTCATGTGAACAGACACGAAAGCTGAGACTCGGCTCTCCAATGCATGCCCAGCTCTGTCACCGCTGCCCTGCACAGGGACGCCATTCATTTGTATGCTTAACACAGCCTAGTGATCAAAAACAGTTTAGAAAGAATGAACAAATAATTTACTTCTTACTTGAAAAGTTAATTTATTTATTTTTATATTTTGTTTATTATCTCTAAGTAGACCGGATTATTAAATTAACCATTATTCAGTAGCCAACATTTTTCTGCACACACAGAATGCAAATTGATCATATCCATTCTGCAAAAGTACAGTTAAGAAAGCCCTGAAGACAAAAGGAGGAAGATACAGCATAAAGCGACTTCAGTTTCACCTCTGGGACTCTATTCTTTGTCGTAGCAGACAGGGTGAACTGTAGGAAGGGGTTCTGACTCCCCTCTTCCCCAAGATGTCTGTACGCCAGTAACTCACCAGTGAATGTCTGTGCTGGGCCCTTTAGTTGATAAAAGAAGACATCTGATTGGCTGTGCAGGGCTCTCGGTCAGTTGGTATTCATCTATTAAAATCTTGTTTCTATGTTTGTCACTAAGACATTGGTTGCCTTCATTCCAGATGGTTTTATTGGTACATTGACCTTCAAACTGGAATTCTCTAGAATTAAAAAAAATAAAAAGGAGGAGGACGAGGGGAAGAGGAAGAAGAAGGAGAAGAAGAAGATGTTGGGGAAAGGTTTTGAAGAAACAACTTATGTCAGGTGACCTCAGTAAAGTCAATCACTCGGGATACTCACAGCATTGAGAGGTGGGGCTCATGAGTTCACAGGCATCACTCTCACCAGATTTTTACTTTATAAGTCCCTTCAAGATGAGCCCACCATGTAGTAGAGAAACCCAGCTAAGTGGTAGTGTGGGCCCAGTGCAAAACATCTCCAATACGAATATGGACTTGAAATTCCCATTCTACCATGTGGTAGCTGGGTGACTTTGGAAAAGTCACTTCACCTCTCTGAGCCTCAGCTCCTTTGTCATTGACGTAGATGGCAGCACTCCCTCCCAAGAGTATTTTGACAATCAAATGAAAATACAAATGAGAAAGAAGGTCTTGCACCCAGCAAAGTCATGTACAAATACTGGTCATCATTGAAACGAGATCCTTTGGGTTGTTCAACTAAAAGCCCTTGGCTAAAGTCTAAGAGACCATGCTACACACCAAAGTTCATCGTATACCAATTCGTGTTAGGGAGTCCAACTGTTTCCATTTTAAAATTCCATCCCCCACTGCTCACATAGTCAAATGAAAATTCATTTGGAAGCAGCATGCTTGGAGCAAGACGGCAGTCACTAAATAAACAAGTAATCAGCAATGAATTAGGCCCTGACACGGATGAGAATGCAGAGCACCTGCAGTGACACTGGTCTGGCAGTATTCAGGGCTGATGGTCCTCAGGCTGTCGCATGTCACCCTCGGGGCCAGGACCTGCTCTCCCTCCCACAGAAAAACACACTGCACAATTAAGCACCTAATATGCATGTAGAGAGTGGGAAGGAGTTGATGATGTTTGTTTGTTTGTTCAACCTGTGTATCCTGATTTTCATCAGTCAAAGCAAAACCTCACGATTGTCCTACGTTTGGATAAGAGAAGATGGAGGGCACACCCTGGCAGTTCAGAAGAATCTGAGTCCCTGCAGCAACTCTTATCCAACAAAGGCGGTTACTCTGACAAAGGTAGCTCAACTTCTTCTGGGAAAAGAGTTATGGATGGAACCATGTCGGGTTGTTCTTGTCTCAGTTTTTTCTCGGGGCATGTTGTGCCAGGCTCAGATGTGCTCAGAAAGGCAGGAGGATGGCAGGACTCGGACTCGGTTTTCCAGCTCCTGGGGGTGATTCCCTGGTGAGGTCTGGCCTGGCATCTTATCCACTGGAGTCCTGCCCATGTCAAGTTCTAACTCACCCAACACCTCTTCCAGCGCCAGCATACTTTGTCCTCTGCACTCATAATACCACTGGTCAGCTCTGTGATCTAAAATAAAGCATGTTGCTTTATTGTTCTTATCAGCAAAATGGACCCAGCACAACTCACCTTACAAAGTACCTGAGTGTTACACATAGGACTCCAAATCCTGAGCTAAGGTCATGTCTGCCACCCTGTAAACTGTGGGCATCACAGAAAGTCTCCCCTGGCTGCTCCGCTCCCCTGGCTGCTCTTCCCAAAACCGCCCCAGGACCCTGCTGTCCGTCCACCCACCATGAGCTCTTCCATGACGATATTTTGTGAGTGCCTGCCTTTAAGGGGAGGAATCATGCCCAGACATACTTTTCTAGCATTTGTAACACTTTGCATTTCTCTAGGTGTAGGGTAGAATATTTAACAAATCATTGAATTGTTAGCACAAGTCCATTTAGCCTGTGAACAGTGAAACTGCAGTTAGAACACCCATCCATGCTAATCGTGAAGCAGCCCACGCAGAGGGCAAGCCACTATCTCCTTGGCTTCTGCATCAGTTGCTAAATGCATCCGCCTTCTCACTGATTGTGTCTCACATGCTTACTGGGTACCAGGAGTCTGGAGGTGGTGGCAAAAGAGGCAGCTGTGGTCTCCATCTCCACAGAGCATGCAGTTCAGCAGCCTGCAGCCATTGATCTGCTTTAAGTATTTTTGCTCCTTCCAAAAGGAAATGATGAATGATTCAAAGTACTTAGAAAGCTCATAACCTGAGAAACTGGTTGGCATGTGAATACCCGCAGCTTCCTATATTTACCTCATTGAACTCAATGCAGTTACCAAATCCCACTTCTCTCAGATAGACAGCAGCCATGTGGAGAATCCACCCCCTTTTTAAAAGTACCCATGTTCTGTTTTCAGTGTAGTAAATTGAATTATCATGTGTTTTGGAGAGGAATATGTTTCTTCAAAAGCATAAGCCAAGCCCTGGCTGGTTTGTTCAGTGGTACAGCATCGACCCAGCTTGTGGATGTCCCGAGTTCAATTCCCAAGCAGGGCACACAGGAGAAGCGCCCATCTGCTTCTCCACCCCTCGCCCCTCCTTCTTCTCTGTCTCTCTCTTCCCTTCCCACAGCCATGGCTCCATTGGAGCGAAGTTGGCCCAGGTGATGAGGGTGGCACCATGGCTTTCACCTCAGGCACTAGAATGACTCCGGTTGCAATGGATCAACGCCCCAGATGGGCAGAGCATCGCCACCTAGTGGTCATGCCGGGTGGATCCTGGTTAGGTGCATGTGGGAGTCTGTCTCTCTGCCTCTTGCTTCTCACTTCAGAAACACACACACAAAAAAATAAAGCATGAGCCAAAATGCAGATGTGGTTGTTTACCCTAAGTGCCTTCCCTGGTGGTTCACAGGGCGTCCCTATTTAGGAGTGGGCGGTGAATTTCCTGTTCAATTTCTGTAGCTGGCAAAGGAAGAAATAGTAATTTTCAGGATTTGGAGTTGACCAGATACATAGAAAACAATTCAGTCACTTTTAGAGATCCACAGACATTAGTCCTATGGATATTTTCCTGTAGAAAGACATAAAGGCAAAGGCAGGGAGAGCCTTCATATGCATTTTCTCTGTTAAATATTATCTTTAGTATAACATCTATACAGCCAAGTTCACAGAACATCAGCTCAATGAAGTGTCACAAACTGAACATACCCATTAGCCAGCACTGAGATGAAGGAACAGAACACCGCACTCCCGAATCCCCACACTGTCTATAGGGACAGCTCTCCTCCCTCACAAGTGCCCCCCACCCCGGGCGGACTCCCAGCCCCCAGGAGGTGGGCCTGCTCTTCATGAATGAGATTGGAGAGATGCTCTGCTTCTGTCCATGTGCTGTGAGGTTCACTCACGGTGTTGCCTGGTTTTTTGGTTGTCATTGTCAATGCTGGGTAACATTCCAGCATGTAAATATGCAATGTATTATGGGAGTTATTATATCAAAGATTCATAGGAAAGGAAAATTTTTAAAAGTTTGAGCACATGTAGAACACATGCCTAATAAATAATAGTGAGAAAGAGATCTAATTGTACCAAGACATTTGTACTTCTTCAAATGTTTCTTTGTAGTAATTAATAATTGTTGCTGTATGAATAATTAGTAATACTCATATATGGATGTAAATTATTAAACATTATAAATGATAATGTTTGGTTGTTTAGGTAAAGAATTCTAATTTGTCACCCAAATAAGTGGGAGGAGTATGTGAAAAACCAACAGCCAGTGAGTCATTCAGCTATCTATCCAAGTGGTGGCAGGCAAGGCATTCCTCCATGAGAAATGATCAGTATAAAACTGCTGGTTTTGGAACTTCTTATATGTTGAGTGACAGCAACATTGTATACCATGAGGCGACAGGCAGAGGGAGAAGGCAGCGAGAATTGGGAGATGCCTTTGACTCGCCTAAATGAGTCAGCAAATGAGAAACAACGTGAGGGCTCCTGGAGAGTCTGCATTTATGCTTCACCTGTGATCTAGGAATAGCCTTACATGGCCCACTTGTCCTTGTGGAACAATTTTTTTCTTTTCTTTTTGTTTTTTTTTTTTTCATGTGAGTAGGGGGCGGTGATAGTGAGAAAGACTCCCTCCTGTTCCCTGACTGCAATCCATTCAGCAACCCCATCTTGGACTGATGCTTGAATCAACCAAGCTACTTTTAGCACCTGAGTTCAATGCTCAGACCAACTGAACCACTGGCTGAGGGAGGGGAAGAGGGAGAGAAGGGGAAGTGGGAGGGGAAGAGAAGCAGATGATGGCTTCTCCTGTGAGCCCTGACCAGGGATCGAACCTGGGATGTCCGCATACCAGGCCGACGCTTTATCCACTGAGCCTGTGGCCAGGGCCCATGGAACAATTTCCATCTTCTGCTTTCTACTTTGCAGAGGAAGCATAAATAAACAAACAAATCAGAAAAGGAGCCCAGCTCTCCTTTCTAAAATCATGTCCTCCACCTGCCTCTTACCAGGGAAACCACCCTGTGAATTACAGCTGCTTGGGCCCAAGCTCCAGGGACTCATGTGCTTATCACCCTCCCCCGCACCCAGTGATAAGATAATGAAATGCGAGGCTCCGGTGTGTTTGACAAGCTGGTCTCTCCAGCAGGAGAGTTGAGAGGCTCAGGGGCTGGGATGGGAGATTAATTAATGCTAAAAGACACAGTTTGATGTGGCAATGAAATTTCGATTATAATAATCTCTAATTATCTTGTACCACAAGCGCCCTGCCTCTCCCAGGTGTTTCTTCGTGGTTGGGAATTGCTATTTGTGCATGAAATGAAGCAGACTACATTTCCGGAGGGGGAGGGGAGGGGGAGGGAGGTAAGTGAGAGTGGGCAAGGCGAGCACTGCCCTGCCTGTGAGCAAGGGAGTGTCTGGAGGAGCTTTGAGGAACGTGAACTTGGCATTATTTTATAAAAAGTGTAACTGAGGCAAGATGAGGGAAAATGTACTGAAGGAGCAAACTGAGCTTGCATCCTTATCTCTTAATTATACTCATTGCTAGGCACAGACACCGTTGCTGGACTATGCCACCTCTGTGGTTATCGGAGAAAAAGTCCCCTTGTGGGGGACAAATTGTCTCATCTTTTCAAGTACTATCAATAATTTTTGTTTGTTTGTTTTTTTGGTTTTTTTGTAACAAGGGTTTCCCCCCTGAGAAAGATTTATAAGTCCTAATGAGTTAGTACTTGGACAACAGAAATAATGGCCATTAAGGAGAACAAGGACCCCTTATTCATCCTAAATAGCCTGAAGCCCAAATACCTATGGTAATCACTGTGCTCACAAAGGAAAAGCAGCCTATTCAAGGCTGTGAAACTTCAATTTTACTTCAAGATTACTTGGAAAGTTTGGAGAACTCTTTCAGCCAGGTGAGGAAATTGATAAACCACATAGAAAAGAGGAGGTAGAATCTCTCACACTGTACACACTCTGAAATCAGCAAGACATTACAAGAAAATCAAATAACTTATTCGCGGGTTCTCCTCAGGTGAGCCTTTCCACTCTACTCTGTAAGTCACAGTCCAGGGAACCGGATCATCCCTGACCACGTAGGAGCAAGGATCGTTTAGAGCCTGGCCACACATCTGCTGTGAGGATGTGGGTGAGCTGCCTAACATCTCTAAATCTGTATTTTAGTTTGCAAAATGTGGGGGGAAATGGTTATTAATAGTTCACAAAGGCTCTTTTCTTGTGATAATGCTTTTCCCACAGTGTTCAGCATGCAATAAATGCTTAATACACATGGTTGTTACCAAGAATATTTTAACATTCTTAGGTTTTTTACCTAAGTACATAGACTATTAAAAAGCTTTTAGGTAGAATCGTGTGTGTGTGCGCACGCGTGTGCGCACATGCACATGTGCGTGCTCATCAGTTTTCTTTTCGGTGTATCTGATAGCCAAGAGTCAGTTACTCAAAAGATATGCATGTGTCTCACCCTCCTGCCTGATACTATTTATCCTGCTCTCTAAGAAAGTTACTTCTTCTGAACCTTCATTCAGACCAGGGGCACCCTGAGTTGAGATAGGGGAAGAAGAGCCTATCTCACTGGAGACACAAAATTAACGTAGGCTGATGTCCTGTTGAAGGCCTACAAAGAAACCAGTAAGGGACCCTGGGAAATTGCTACACCCTTGGGGAAGAGGCAGGTGTCCAGCTGGGGTGATGAACAGTGTACTCAAGCACCAGGGATGTGGGACAAAGGCAAAAAGAGTAAAAAAAGATGGACACAGGTCCTGCAAAGAGGCAGCTGGTTGATCTTTGGGGGGGACATCTGGTGTATGGTGTGGGGTGCAGGAATCAAGTTGAAGGGAGAAGCAATGGGAGGAGCACTCAGCCTGTTGCTTGGCTCTCTGCTAGGCTCATGGATTGGGAGTAAAGAGGTCTTGGACCGTAGTACCTTGTGAAACTTATAACTGGGAGTTTGGGGAAGTTTTCTATTATCTGTTTAAATAAAAATGGCAGAGGTCTTCCTGGGGACTTAAAAACAGATTCAATGAAGAATAAAGCTGTATGGCTGCAAATACATAAAAGATTTTTTAAAAATCTTTAGAACCAGTACAGAATGCCTAAGTCATTTAATACAAGGCTCTCTTAGTCTGATCAGTTCTAGTCATTCCAGAATGCAGCCCAGTTTCAACCTATGCCCTATGAAGCTGTGTTACTGCTCACCCTCCCCCATCTCAACTGCATGGCTGTCCAGCCTCTAAAATGGTCTTATATTGGGAAAGGTTTTACATCCTTACTGGAGGGACACCTCCCTCTGAGCAGAGTTCTGAGGACAGGCAGCTCTATGGCAAGAAATTGTGCCAACATGGGTATCCATCCACTGAATAATTGTCTAGCTGAGGAGAATGAGACACCCTATTGCCTCCTGCTCACACTTATCTGCTTAAAATTGCTTCCACTAATGGAAACCCCAGGAAGAAAGCAGCCTGCTCACAAGAAATACCCTGGAGAATGCAGGGACACATGCACACAATTTCAAAATAAGTGCTTACATGTGGTTGTTTGGCTGAGCAGAGGACAGAATCTCATTTGTTTTTTATTAGACCCACAATCTGTGTGCAAGAATATAGAATCCAAAGTTGTCTGTTGCGATAGGAGATGTATCAGTTAACATTAGGTTTAGTTGCAAGTAATAGAAGCCTGAAAAATAATGGCTCAAATAATATAGAATTTGTTTTCTAATATAAAATTCCAAAGCTGGGTGGTAGAGGGCTGGTTTGGTGACCGCAGTCATCCCGAACTATGTTCCTTGGCACCATTCACAGGGTGAGGCTTAGCCACACCGTCTGGGTTAGAGCTTCAGCAGTCACATAATTCACCTTCTAAGCCACACAAAGAGAAAGGGCATGAACCAATTACGTTTGTTTCAGGACAATTCTTGGAAGCTCCCACACAACCCTCCTGCTGACAAGAACTGAATCATGCGACTACATCTAATGGCAAAAGTAAATGGGCCACATGTTCCACTAAAAATTGATAGTTTTCTGAAGGTGAGGATGGATATTGGGATAGAAAGTTAGCAATATCCACCTTAGATTAGAAGAAATCTATTACTTTTTTTGTTTGTGTGACAGAGACAGAGAGAGAGGGACAGATAGGGGGACAGACAGACGGGAAGGGAGAGAGATGAGAAGCATCAATTCTTCATTGCGGCACCTTAGTTGTTTATTGATTACTTTCTTATATGTGCCTTGACCCGGGGGGCTACCGCAGACTGAGTGACCCCTTGCTCAAGCTGGTGCCCTTGGGCTCAAGATGAAGACCTTGGGCTCAAGCTGGTGAGCCTTGCTCAAACCAGATGAGCCCATGCTCAAGCTGACAGCCTCGGGGCATCGAAGTTGGGTCCTCTGCGTCCCAGTCTGATGCTCTATCCACTGTGCCACCACCTGGTCAGGCATCTATTACATTTAATATTTTTTAAAAACCCTGCTATTCTCAGAAGGAAGTGATTCTGAAATATTTTGATCTTTTCCAAATCCCAACTTAAGCTCGTATGATCAAACTTAGCTTTGAAGACTCAGGTAAACCCTTTTAAATTGAACCTAGGGAAAGTTTTGGAAATGCTCAGGTTTGCTTGACTCTTCCATATTCTCAGTGTTACCCTTCTCCATACTCTGACTGAGATGAATAAAAATCGTTGCATGGTATGAGTTTGCCAGTACCAAGGCTCAGTTCCTCAAACTGTTCTGTCCTCCGTTAGCATTCATCCTTCGTGCATCGATCATGTAGCCCAGTAATGGAATTGAGATACTGTCAGAGAACAAGTCAAGAGTCAAGGACTCTTAATATATGATCCAATCAAGATCCAACAGGTTCCTTTAGAAACTTAGGTTTCTCTTTGTTATACCTCTCCTGGGTGAGATCATGATAATCACTTTCTGTACTGGGATCTCTTGGAGGTTAATTAGTTAGCTGTACTGCATGGTAAGCCTTTTATTGAATATTTTTCTCTCTTTATCTCTGGTATATTACATGAAGTTTTAACTAGAGTTTGTTAGGGATTTAGAATCTCTTTCCTCTGCAAACCTAATATTTAATGATACCTTTGTGATTTTATTCCTCAGAGCAAGGGGAAAAGTTTGGATGAAAAACACCAAAAGTAAAACCAGGCTTTCAGAAACCAAAAGCTTCCTCCATTTTTTCTTGTCTTGTAAGTTCTACAATGGCCAGCTTACTGTTCAATATCCTCTAGTAAGCTCGGTTCTATTGGTCACAGGGAGATCATATAATCGAGGCAGTACAGTAGAGTGGTTAGGATAAGTAGGGATGTATTTGGAAATATATGAATTTTAGTAGATAGGGTTCCGGTCCCTACTAACAATTTAATTACCTGTTGGGGGCTTTTTTTGGGAGGGTTGTTGTTGTTGATTTGTCACTGGTTATATGACAGTAATAAAACCTTATGAGGGGTATTGGGAAAAATTTATGAGACAATGTCTAAAAAGCAATTAGCTTACTAAGTATTTAATAAGTATGTTGTAAAGCCAGTAGTCGTGGCCACTACAGCTGCCAGGCAGGTGCAGGTTCCCATTAGATTCGGATAGATGGTAGAGAAACAGCGGAGCCGAAACCTGGTGGGCCATGCCTTTACTCTAGCCTCGCACCAGCGGGCGAGTAAATACACACAGCAGGAAAACACTTCCCTTTCCATTCAGGGCTCCCAAAGCCACTGACTTTCTCCCGGTTTTCCTAGAATCAAAGGCCCCACTGGCTCAGTCCTCTCTGTTCCTTCTCTCTGCACAAACTGACTTCTCCTTCAGCACCCCGCCATCTTGGCTGCCTCTCTTCTACAACAACGTGGCCTACTTCTCTTAAAACTTTTTGGTGCCACAACCCCTCCTCCAGCAAACATTAGCATAACCAAGCCCTTTCCCAATCAGGAAGGTATTTAGCAGTATCACAGATCACATATCTGGACAGCAGCCATTTTTAACAATAAAAGTGAATAAAACCAGAAAATACAGATTTTACAAACTCATTTACCCAACATATGTGTATATGTGTTAGTGTATGTCTGTGTAGGTGTCTGTGTGAGTAATAAATGAATTTCCTGCTTAAAGTACCCAGATAGAGGAGATCACCCAAATAACAAGAAGTGCCTAAAATGATCAAGTTTTCAGTCAATCCAGCATCTAAATTTTAGATTCTGTTCCCTGTCTATGTTATTGATATATATTTTCAAAGCCAAGGTGAATTTTTGAATCACAATGTATTTTTCTAAAAGTTTCCTATAAAGTTAATAGAAGGGATTAAAATCATTAAGAGATTGGAGCCTATTTTTAAACTACATGTTTTCACTCTAGACAGTAGCAATTGATTTGCAACTAAGAATGATGTGGAAATAAGCACTCTTAATACTTCCTCCCACTTTCCCATTAATTATGACATTAATTTTCATTGTCACTCACTTTTGTTATTACAGTTTTCATAATTGTTTAGTCCTACTTATAAATTTAAATGCATGAAAGTTTCACAACCAGGGCGTCTTTTGCCTTTGTCCCCTCTGTTCTGGTCTGCTCGTGCATTCTCACATGTTTGGGGATGTTGGCCATTCAAGGCAACTCAGCTGCGGTAATATATATTTTGGGGTCACATTTTATTTTCCCTAGATTTTGATAAACACTGCTGTCATATCATCTAGCATTGAATGTTGTCTTGGAGAAAACTAATATTAGCTTGTACTTATTTATTTTATATTTTTCTGGTGTCTTTGTTCTCCTCTATGCCGGAGAAGTCTTATTTTACCCCCAATGTTATACTATGTGACAAGGGTGTGTTTCAGCACTGATCATTCTGAAACAATTTTTTAGGGAATATTGAGTGCTCTTTTGATCCACTGATTCAATTATTCCTTAATTTCAGAGCTTTACTCTGGGACCACCCACTTGCATACTTTTTTGGTGTATTTTTAGGGTTTTTTTTGGGGGAGGGTTCAATAATATCATTTTTCTTTATATTAGATTCCCTCCTTATTTATTTCTTTAATTTCTTTAATTACTTTGTCTTTTTTCCTCAGCATTTACTAAGAGTATCTCCGGTTTCTCCTTTATGCCAGTAACTGAATTGTCTATTGTGTCTCCTCTGTTATTACTGATTTTCAATGTATTAGTCCTAAAATTATCCTCAGTTTGGGCCTTAGATCCATGAACTGTCCTACTTTTCTTTCTCATTTAATTTTATTGTTTTTCAACCTTTTCTTTAAGTCTTAATAAAGTTCACATTCATTGTACAAGACAAAGCACTCATGAAGAATATTAACATGCATTTTAAATTAGATTTTCTTCCAAACAGGGTTCTTCACTTGAAGTTTGAGAGCAAAGTTCCTCTCTTAGTTTCTAATCTGGTCTTTTTCTTCTTTCTGTACCGTGTTTGCAGAGCTGCTGTTGCACTTCCTCTCATGTCAATCATTCCTGGGCATCTCTGTCGAGACCATTCATCTATCCTGATAGTCTCTTCTCCCTGAATCCAAAACATGCTCAAAGAGCCACGTGTTTAGCACTCTCTTTCCCTTACTCAGAAAGGAGGAAGAGGTCAAATAGAATCTTTGAAGTACTTTTCAATAATTGGTTTGTTAAGATTTATACGATTTCTTTATGCCCCTCCCTTTCCAGCACCCCCTCCTTCTCCTCCCTCCTCCTCCCCCTGGTAACCACTGCACTTTTATCTATGTCCATGAAGGGTGACAGAGGACAATTTGACTTTGGATGATGGGTATACAACATAATCGAATGTCAGAATGATCTGGAGATGTTTTTTCTAAATCTATGTGCTCTAGTTGACCAATATTACCTGTTAAAATTAATTGTCTAAATAAAAGTATAAAAAAACAAAACAATAAAAAGAATTTATAAGATTTATGCTCTCATATTTTTTTAGATATGAATTTCTAAGGGGGGGCTGAATTAAACTTCAGAATACAATCATTGAACAGCACAAGTTTGAATGCACAAGTCTGCTAATGCACAGATTTAATTTCAACAAATATGCATAGTCCTGTAAAAGTATTTTCTCTTATAATTTTCTAAATAACATTTTTTCCTCTAGCTTACTTTATTGTAAGAATACAGTATATAAAGAGATGTGTTCATCGATTGTTTAGATTATTGGTAAGGCTTATGGTCAATGGTAGGCTATTAATAGTTAAGTTTTGAGGGAGTCAAACATTATACGTGGATTTTTGACTGCACGGGTTCATTGCCCCTTGCCCCACATTGGTCAGCAGTCACCTGTATCTCATTTTAAAACAGCGAAGACTTGACTTCAGGCAGCAGTGAGCCAATCTCTCTGAGAGGTTTTTCTCTTCCCTCTTCACCCATTTTACCCGTCTTGTTCTTTCCATGAACTTTAAATTTAATTTAATGTCTGAGGCATTGTATTGAAAGGAAAGCCCAACAAAAGTGGTTATTGTGGCTTAATTTATCTTCAAAACATAGTTTTATATAAATTTAAGATAGTTCTATAGCTTTTGAACCTTTAAAGAAAGAGTTTAAGTTTGTTGCATATCCTTCTGAGTGTTTTACCCAAGGTTCATGCATTCTCTCTTTCTCTCTCTCTCTCTCTCATACACACACACACACACACACACACACACACACACACAGTCTAACAGCCATGCGCTTTAGAAGAGCAAACAGCTGGACAGAAAACCTGTTTTGGTCTTCTTAATGAATCAGAACTCCTACAATGGAGAGCAATTTCAGAATCGTGTAGGGAGGGGCTCTGTTCCTCATGGTATGTTATGTTCATCCATTTCACATTAGGGGTAGAAGGAGAAAATGACACAGCCCAAAGTCTTGAATATCCAATGCAGCTGAACTCTATTTCTTCAAAGCTTTGTTGAATCAAAACCCCTGGCGAGCTGTTTTGAGTTGCAGATCTGTTTGCAAATGAGCTTGGAGTACACTGGGTAAACTCCATGGTTGGTAAATTCTATTTCACTTCACCAGTGAGCTGAAAAAGCATTGGATAATGTGTTATGAGTTGTAGATCTGTTTGATTGCATTGTAGCAAAGTGGGAATTGTTTTGCAACATAGATTCTTAATCACTGAGGCATCTATGATTCAATGCCTCCAAAATTGGCTGAAATTGAAAGTTAACTATACTGCAGACGGCTTATTCTGGTGTATAATTGAAAATAAATTCTAATAACTCTTCTCAAAAGAGCTGCTCAGAGGAAATTTCAAGCTCCCCCCCCCCAAAAAAAATGCTTTCTCAAACAGACTTCCTCTGCATATGCAATAATGAAAACATCCCAAACTAGTTTTTCTGTGATTTGAATGCATTGACAAAAAAAAAAAAAAAACACCAAAAAAACTGTTGATATTGAATACTTGTAAATGTCCTGTGATAGACTTCTCAAGTCTCTATGTTGGGGAGGTGCTATCACATCTCTTTGAAGTCATTTTAGAATCATTTTACAGAAGGACAACCTAGCAAGGAAAAAAAGCACAAGCTTTTAAAATCAGACAATTGGAAATGTGCATTCTGACTCGTCTCTACTAACTCTGTGACAATGGCAATTATTTTCTTCCCTAGCTTCAGTTTCTATCTCTGCAAAATGAGTCTGATAATATAATTTAATTTTGTCTGCTTTGCATAGTTATTGTAAATATGAGACGATACATTCATATGAACAGTATCTTGTACATATTTGGCACTCAACTCATTGCAGAAATTATATATGGATATGTGTATACATACATTAAGTCTATATATTCATTCAGCTATTATTTACACATTCATAGCTTATTACATTAGATATGTACTTACACAGGGCTGCACACCTGCAGGCAGCAATGGGAAGGAGAGTCAGGAGGAGACACCTGGCCCCACCTTGGAAGAGACGTTTACCACTCTGCCCCTGCATTTGGGACACTGGAGTTCCGATCCTGCCCCAGATTACCTCATTTTCTCCTCCTGTAAAACTGAACTAATAACTATATATTTCATTAGGATGTGATAAGTGTTAAATAAAATACTGCAGAGTATTTGTTATTGATGCTCTTTTAAGAAGTATACCTGTAGGCCCTGGCCGGTTGGCTCAGCGGTAGAGCGTCGGTCTGGCGTGCGGGGGACCCGGGTTCGATTCCTGGCCGGAGCACATAGGAGAAGCGCCCATTTGCTTCTCCACCCCTCCCCCTCTCCTTCCTCTCTGTCTCTCTCTTCCCCTCCCGCAGCCAAGGCTCCATTGGAGCAAAGATGGCCCGGGCGCTGGGGATGGCTCCTTGGCCTCTGCCCCAGGCGCTAGAGTGGCTCTGGTCACAGCAAAAGCGATGCCCCAGAGGGGCAGAGCATCACCCCCTGGTGGGCAGAGCGTCGCCCCTGGTGGGTGTGCCGGGTGGATCCCAGTCAGGCGCATGCAGGAGTCTGTCTGACTGTCTCTCCCCATTTCCAGCTTCAGAAAAAAAAAAAAAAAAAAAAAAAAGTACACCTGTAAAAATATTTTAAAAATAAAAAGTGCACTGTGTTCCTTTTCTCAACCCCACTCAGGCTTTCTCCTAATGCTTCTTCCATCCTAAGCCCTTCCTTCTTTCACTGTCCCCAGCTTTAGCAAATGCACTATCAAAATAAAATAAAATAAAATGTACACTCGCAATAGCAGCAGTGTCAGCTACACTAGCTACACTGCTCCAGAGCCCAGTGGACAAAGACTGGGCTTCAGAAGCAGACAGGGCTGGGCCCTCCCTGGCCCCTCCTCTAATGGGCTGTGTAACCACAAGCAAGTTATTGCCTGTCTTCCCACTATGCCCTGTTCCCCTCTATGAAATGGAGACTCAAACACCTCACAGTGTAATGAGCAGTCTTTACTGAAATAACACAGGGCAGGCACTAACCCAGGCATGGACAACATACAGCCTGCGGGCCGGATCCAGCCCACGTAATGAGTTTATGCGGCCTGCGATTAAATTTTTAATATTCTCCACTACTTTAAAATCTCAGCTACTCAGAAGCAGAATCGTCTTTAATTATTGGATATCGAGATATTTAAGAAGATAGTGATATGCAGAAAAGAACTCGCATGTGACTACTCTAGGGTTAACTTCCAGTAATTGGTCAAATAGATTTGCGATACTTCTTTATTTTTTAAAAAAATTCCATTATAAAGATTTACAACTTTTGTACTCGTCTGTATTCAATATGAACTGTTTGACATTTAGCAGCAATGTGAAACCCACATTCTTTTAGGCAGAGTTTGCCAGTGCGCACCCAAAGTCAAACAATTCGTTATCTTTGTGGTCAAGTGTGCTGAATCAAGTGGCATTGTAGCATAGACAATAGCAGCAGTTGATAACTGAAAACGTGTCCAGGCTGTTTGTAAAACAAAATAATAGTTTTATTTGCGCTATAACTCCTTCAAGCTCATTCTATTAATTAAATATTGTTTCAATTGATTGCAATAGTTTGGATATTTATACGGTATATAATTATATTTTTATTATAATAATATTGTATATTAAAATTTTTTTCAATCACTTACATTTATTCATAAATAAATTACATAATAAAATTTTGTTTACTTAAACGAATCATTTTTGTATTTAACGTTTTTTAATTTTACTATTTCGTCCAGCCTATGAAAAATGTTTTCTTTCTAATCTGGCCCAGGGGCAAAAACTGTTGGCCATGCCTGCCCTAACCCATGTTAACTGTGTTCTGAGCCCCTGTCCAAGTGCTATGGGCCTGCCTTTAGGTAGAGGTCGACTTTGATATTGCTTTTTCATAAAGACTTCTGCTCAGCAGTGGTTAGATAGTCATCTTGGAGGTCAGGAGAGAACCTAGATTACCCACCAACGCTGCAACTTTCATATCCAAAGAAACCGTCCCTGTTCACCTCTCAGCTTCTGACTGAAATGCCTCCTTCTCTCTCCAAGGCGATAGATGCCAACCAACATGAGTGTCCAAGCTGTCCCCTGCATGTCCTGGCTAGCTCCCACAATGCTGTGCTCACTTCCCTTCCAAACTGAATCCAGTGAGGTCTGCCCTGCATGGCCAGAACATCTGGCTCTGGCCGGCTGTGCATGCTGCTCTTGAGCTGGTTTTTGCCATGCCAAGCCAGAGTCATTGTCCATGGACAAAAATAAATTTAAATTTAAAAAGACAAATAACAGAAGGAGAGACACCCTAGCTGCTATGGAAATAAACTTTAAGGTCCCAAAGGAATGTATGCTTGCCTTAGGTATGCTCTCGGGCCCTCTGCACACAACATATTACATCTCCTCCCCTGGTTCCCACACTGGGTCCCTCCACCCCATCTGTTTCCTTAGGTCCTTTCCAGTTGGCCCACTGTCCCAGCCGTGCTATCTGCCAGGGGCCCCTGCTTCTGCCAGGCCAGCAGCTTTACCTACTCATCCCATCCCTCCTGCCAGAGAATGAAGCCTGGCCCCAAATCAAGGCTGTTGAGCAGCACATAGGTAACGGAGCCCCTCTCACCCTTACTCAGGGTAAGTCTTATCTGCCCCAATCCGGTTCTCTACTCACCTCCATCACCACCTGCCTTCTTCCACTTCAGCTCAAAAGGATGAAACACACTTTCCATAAGTAAATATTTTGCATGAAATTTTACCTCTCCGAAGCCAAGCTAGTTTGCTGGTCCACAAGAAAGTATATCTTGCAGAGATGCAGAAAGGATGAAACAAAAATGAAAGTACTTGAAACAAACATGCTCTCAGAAATGGTAGCGTGTTCTCTGCGCAGTTTCTCCCTGCCGCTCAGCTTCTCTGTGGACTGATTCCAACACGTTACACGCCTCCACGGCCCATGTCCTCCGTCACTGTATCCCACAGTCACCTGGCTTTCACTGGGCACAGTGCAGTCTCAGCAATGTAGCCACAGCCATCTGATGAGCTCCTTGTCGTTTGATAAATCCTGTTCTTATGCAGTATAACCTTTTCTGAGAGGAAGTATATAGATATATCAGTTCATTGAAATGACCAATTGCAGGAAAATTGTTACCATGATAAGAGAGAGTCAGAAGGGAGAGTCTACTGAGTTTAAAAAACTTAGGAAAATTTGGTTCAAAAGTGGGTTAGAAAGATGCCTAATAGCGTGACCAGTGGTGGTTCAGTGGTTAGAGCATTGATCTGGGACACTGAGGTCCCACGTTCGAAACCCCAGGGTTGTCAACTTGAGTGTGGGCTCATCTGGCTTGAGTAAGGGATTATCAACATGACCTCACGGTTGCTGGCTTGAGTCTAAAGATTACTGGCTTGAGCCTGTGGTGGCGCAGCAGATAAAGTGTCGACCTGGGACACTGAGGTCACTGGTTTGAAACCATGGGCTTGCCTGGTCAAGGCACATATGGGAGTTGATTCTCCCCTCCCCATCTCTTTCCTCTCTAAAATGAATAAATTAAAAATTACTGGCTTGAAGCCCAAGGTTGCTGGCTTGAAGCCCAAGGTCACTGGCTTGAGCCCAAGTTGCTGGCTTGAGCAAGGGTCACTGGCTCAGCTAGAGCCCTTGGTCAAGGCACATATGAGAAACAATTAATGAACAACTAAAGGGAAGCAACTACAAGTTGATGCTTCTCATCTTTCTCCCTTACTCTCTTTCATTCTCTCTCAAATAAAACAAAACAAAACAAAAAAACAGATGGCATGAGGCTGGCCTCAAGTCAGACCTGTTATGACATCCCATCTATATGCCCTTTTGAATGGTTGGAAGGCCATACCATATGTAGGATTTTCATTCTGGGAGGCTAGATCCTAGTTCCAAGGTTTGCCTCTAAATAGCTGGGGAGTCTTGTGCAATCTCTTCAGTCATTAATATCTCTATCATGAATACAGTATAATTCTCCTTGCAGGCCATTTCAAAATAGTTTTAAAAGTTAAAATTAAGAAAATAGTAACACTAACAACAACAATAATAGCTTAGACTCACGGGGAGGGGGTGTTTACAGGCACCCTTCTAAAAAACATTTGCATGCATTAACTTCAACCTTTGCAGCAACCTGAAAAGGCTGGTTACTATTACCACATTCACTTGGAAAAATGAGATACTGAAGCATAGAGATTGGGTAACATGCCAGAGGTCACATAACTGATGAGTAGCAAAGCTGAAATTTAAAACCAGGCCATCCGAAACCACACTGGTGCTACCACCCTTTACTGCCTCTAGCAAATTTAAGAAGGTGGTAGTCAAGGCAGTGCATGCAGAAATATTCTAGGATGTTAAGATCTTTTTTAGCATAGAGATAATTGGAGAATTTAAAAGTGATACTGCCCTGGCCAGGTGGCTCAGTTGGTTAGAGCATCATCCTGATATGCCAAGCTTGTGGGTTCAATCCACAGCCAGGGCACATACAAGAATCAAACAATGAATACATTAGCAAGTGGAAAAATAAATCGATGTTCCTCTCTTGCAGTAGATAGAATGTTGGACAGAGGACCCAGGTTTGAAGCCTCAAGTCGCCAGCTTGAGTGTGGGCTCATCAGGCTCGAACACGGGCTCGCCAGCTTGAGCACAAGGTTGCTGGCTTGAGCATGGAATTATAGACATGACCCCATGGTCACTGGCTTGAGCCCAAGGTCCCTGGCTTGAGCAAGGTGTCACTCACTCTGCTGGAGCCCCCTGGTCAAGGCACATACAAAAAAGCAATCAATGAACAACTTAGGTGCCGCAAAAAAGAACTGATGTTTCTCATCTCTTGCCCTTCCTGTCTGTTTGTCCTTGTCTGTCTGTCTCTCTGACTCTCTCTCTCTCTCTCTGTCTCTGTCAAAAAATTTAAAAAAAAAAAAAAAGAAGTGATGCTAACACTTTTTTTTTCTCTGTACTGCTTTAGGGATTTCCTAATGACTTGCTGACTAGACTTGCTTCTCTTTGCTCAGAGCATTTATTCCCTCCCCCTTCCAAAATATTGCTGTTTATCAAATGAGTTTTGATGAAATGGAAATTCTGCTTTCAATGAAGCAGTTTTGGAAGTCTAAAAAGAAACAACTTGTGCTACTTTTCACCTCAAACCATAGACATCCAAGCAGTTAAGTAGGTCATGTACATAGTCATAACCTGGTGGGGAATTGCAAGAGTCAACTATGTAACTATTCGACTAAGAGGTGGAAGAGTCTCTTTCCAAAGCACAGGTTTGTGCTGTCCCACCAGGCAAAGCCACCCTCGGCAGTCCCTCAAGGGAGGGGCAGCCTTTCAGATGGGAGTGAGGGGATAAGCCAAGTTCCCCTTCCGGGTCTATTCCAGGGAAAGGCGGGAGTGTCCACTCTGGGAGAGGACAAAACAGAAGCTCCAATCCTGAGCGTGTCTTTCTGCTTTCTTGCTTCTGTGATTTTGTGCTGTTCTTTCTGTAACCTCCTTAAAGCTGGGAAGAATATAATCTTAAAAGAGTTTTCTTAAGCTTTAAAAACAGTAGAAAGCCAAAGCAAAAGACAGCATGTCTCATGCTGGAAGGATAAACATATGCAACTTACTATTGTGACAAAAAGACAGAGACTAAATAAAAAATGGGTTCACGAAAGGTTTAGATGCACAGATCTCAGAACAGATCATTAACAGGAAACGGGCAGCCTTCGGCTTCTTCCGTCCTTTGAAGGGAAAACTCAGGAAAGGTAGGTACCCTTCCCAGCAGACGCTCCCCTGCAGGCTCTCAGAAGCCAGATTTTGGTGCCTCCTGAGCCATAAGATTGACCTAATTTGCTGTTCCTTGTCTTGTTAATGAGGCTAAATACATCCCACTGCTTTGGAAAAGACCTTGCAGGGCGAATCCGGAGCCCGGACTGCAGGGTTTCCCACTCCACGGGCGACTTCAATTAAGTGCGATGCCTCCTAGACCCCAGCCTCTGCCTCACTCAATCTGGAAGCCACCCGTGAAGGCTTCTAACCCGCATCGCTTCCCTTGTCCCTCCCACAGCAAAACTATTAAATCAGAATCTCCAGGAGGAACCAGAACATCAGTATTGTTTAACATCTTTGTAGGTGATTTTGATGCTCAGTTGAGGTTCAGAATGACTGTATCAGACACAGGGGTTCTCCGCATAGATGACCAGAGGCTGCTACTGTCTGCCTCTGGTGTGACACGAGTTATTTGCATTTTACCAACAGTAAAACCAGCACTCTGAGTTTGCTGTCAGCACAAATACAAGGGTGATTGTGGAAATGGCATTGTTTAGGGGACCTGAAATAGGTCTACACAAAACGCCATTCTTACTGGCTGTCCTGTGCTTGTTGGCCACTTTAGGAAAAGGAATGAATGTCCACACAGTCACTACTTGCTGACTTCTCTGGTCTGACTTATATTCAGTGCCCAAATCAACCTGATGATGATGCTAGTGATGATTATGAGGCTGTTTTCCTAAAACACTAGATTGAGGAGTTCTGTGAAATGGTAGGCATGACTTTCATTGGAGCATCAGGATTTTATCTGATCATCTATCCGAGTGACCTTAGATAAGTCACTAACCTTACTGAAGGTTAGGGTTATTATTATTATTATTATTTCTAAAAATAAGGGAGTTGGACTAGATTAGTGATTTTAAAAGGTCTTTTACAGTGAGAACCTTCAGAACCGACCAGATTAAAGAGTAGCTTCTCCACACCAGGGGTTGTGGTGGGAGCAGGGCTTCACCTCTGTGAAGTCTCCCTGAGACCACCATGAACTCTTCAGATCTAGTGAACCCGTAAGGAGCGAGAGGAGCTGAATCTTATCGGCTGAGGCTGGTCTGAGCGCTGTGAGCTGTCAGCTTTCCTACCTTCTACCAATAGAGAGTTACTATGGCCAAGCCCTCCTCTTGCAGAAAGAGGAGCCAGGCTGAGAGTTGGTGGTGATCATGTGCAGTACACCAACCTGGAAAATAGTGCAGTCAAAAACCTCCGAGTTTTCTGAAAGCTTTAATATTTAGGATGTTAAGGTTTCTGATCCTTTAAATGTATCTTAAATGAGGCAGAGAAAAAAAGAGATGCCCACCAAAATGTTTACAGCAGGGCATTTTCTGGCACACACCGCAGCTGATTTGGGACGACTGATGCTGTTGAATGGACAGTGATGAGCGTGCTAACCGGAACCAGAGGACAGGCAGGACTGGGAGGAGAGCTCAGGAGTCCTTGGCATCTTAGCGAGACAAAGTGTTTGGAGTTGAGTCCGTATTCCATTCTAGAAATTGGGAGAGAGACACAGATAGTTGCTTGTCAAAAGAAGAGCAATTTGGGGAAGTGGGAGAACTTACTTTGAACCAGATGAAACAATATAAAACTCAAATAAACTCAGGTATCACTCTGGAATTAATGGAGGATAAATCAGATGTGCTGTTAACTTAAATACCCATCTGCTCACATCCCTGGAGCCCATAAATTTGTGGGGCTAATTAGTTGTTGCCATCCTGAGACCAGCAGGGGGCTAACCATGTTCCCTGGAGTTTTGTTACACACACAGCCCATTCTCTCTGCCTCTTTCGACACCTGAGCTGGAGGGTTAGGGAGGAAAGTGGAGATGGCTCTTCCTGGAGTATTCCAAGGGTTTGGGTGGGATAGTGGTGGTTGTCCATGTTCTCATTTTGACCTTCCTGAAAGGTAGAGATGAGAAATCTGCAAATCAGTTTACATTTTCTATACTATTACAACAAACATTGCTTTTTCTCATCTCTCCAATTATCACCCTGCGCCCTCCCTCCATCCTCCTCTGCTGCCTGACTTGACGTCTCCAAAAGCAATTCTGTCTGTACCAGAAACATGAAGGCTTAATATAGGCTCTTCAGCATAATCACTTCTTAATTAAGTCAGGCTATGTCTCGGTTTCTCAGAATCATTTCCAGAGGGCTTAATTTTACTTCTGTAAAATTAATATTTTACATTTTTCTCTTAAAAGAAACAAAAAGAAAGAAACCTGAAAAAGAACTTGAGAAGAGGGGCATGAAAAAATGGTCCAGGGGAAAAAAAAAAGAGATCATATTTCAACTCCCATTACAGAAACATTCAAGCCTCTGTCATTATTTTCAGCAAGTAATACTCAATCTGTAACATTCACTTTAGCAAAACAAAGCGTGGATCAAGGTAATTAAATGGCAGAGCTCGAGGTGAATTAAGAGATGATTCTGTCAACAGATAACACCTGCCGATCTGACACTTTCCCCGTGCTTGCTTTGCCCTGGCCGAGCATGTCCTGGCCCCGGGCTGGGGGTGGGGCTGCTTGTGGACTCTTTCAGCACCTCATATACCTGGTGCACCTGTGAGCAGGCATAGTCTCCTCTCTGTGCTCATTATGAGGGCAGAAGACCCAAGAGACAAATGGCATTAATGACATTATATCTTTTCCTTCAAGAGTTAGCCAACTACTGTTCTGTGTTTTGACTCAGTCACTTCCTGGGGGCTCGGACTCTTCCTGGGGGCTCACTTCAGCTCTTACTATTGACCTTGGTGCACAGCAGCTTGAGGAGACATTTACCCCGAGATGATGGGGAGTCCACTGTTCCACAAGAAGTTGAAGGACTGCTCGCTCTAGGCAACAACCCTGTCTATTATCTATTCAACCATTCAAAAAATATGCATGGACTCCCTACTGGAATACCAGACTAAGTCCCGTTGCTGGAGCAACAACAACAATGAAATGCAGACTTGAGTGCTGCCGTCATCAAGTCTGCAGATCTGTGGGTCACAGAACATGGGTCAGGCTAAGAGTTCACTTTGCAAACTCAATCGGAGTGTTTGAGAGGAAGCTGTGAAAAAGAGATCTGGGAATCCTCAAAGATGGGAGGGGAATTCTGAAGGGATAGGCTGCCCAATCATGGCCTGATTTAAATGTTTTCCAGTAAGGTCAAAATCACACGGACACAGACACTCTATACTTCTTCTATCATCATCTATTATAAGACAACCTCTGCAGAATCTTCCAGGGATACAGGGATCTACTCAGAGGCAGAGGAGCTGCACATGTGGTCTCTGGCTCTGCCTGTGTGTAAGATGTTAGGTGCAATCTTTTAGGAGAACCCTTCCTTTTGTCCTCAGATTTCCCTCCTTTCTGCCTCGCAGCTGAGATTAGTACAGTCATGGTGGGAGAATGTTGTGATGACGAAGACTACTCACAGACCAGATGAAATGCACTGGGAGGCCAATAGGGGGCGACAGTCTTGGTCAGCAGACCGAAGGACTGAAGCCCCATCCCCAGTCTTACTCAGATACTTATTATCAAATACAAATAACTCAAGGAAGCAGAAAGAAGAAGTTTTCAGGGGGTGAAGTAAAAGATAAGTAACATGCTGACTCCTAATCTCTGTTCTGAGAGCCTAAATATTTTCTGTTGGTGAATATTTATCCTGCTGTTTTGCTGTTTCCAGCATGCACTGTTTCCAGTACGGATCAGAGAGGCCCCTAGGCTCTTGTCTGCTCAGGGCTTTCACCCTAGGAGTCTAATTGTTATCCTAACTGCACGTTTTCACAGCATGTGCCCACAAGAGGAGAAGAGGAGAGGGAGATGGAAGATGCTCAGAGCAACCTGTTAGACTGAGTATCTAATCACTTATCTAACCACAAAGAATATGTGAATCTATGAGAACATATGTGATAATACCTGATGATGTCGCCAGTGTGATCACCTGCAATTCTGTTTCCAGTAGAATGCAGTGGGATGTTGAAAATATTTATCCTAGGGCCTCAGGTGACTGAGGCTCCATGAGGGCACTTCCTTCTCCCTTCATCTGCATGACTGATGAGCAAGATGTCCACCTAGATCCTGGTCTCATGGCCAGCAATCAGCACCAGCAGAAAAGGGTGTCTACTACTCAGCCCGCTTTCGCTGAGGAACTCCCACATTTGATGGTTGCCACAGACTTGTATTGTACTACATAAGATGATTACTTAGCATATACCAGCAGGGACTGAAATATCTTTTCATGTATGGATTTCACAACAGTGTATACCTTTTAGGAAAATAATATATACTTATTATAGAGGGCTTAGTTTATAGGATTTTTAAATTTCTTTCCTAAATATTTTATCAGAATGATTGATTTGTCTTAAGAAGATTGGAAAATCCATTTTTCTTTAACTTAAGTAAGAAGGAAAAAAATTTTTTTTCCCTGAAAAAGAATTCAGAATGGCAGTAAGTTCATGTATGTCCAGGTGCTTTATAGTGGCTGTCATCATTTTCCCATTTATTGTGTTTTTATCAAATGCTTCTGCAGTGAACAGGCTTGACATATTGCCAATGTTTACTTTGTCAGCCTTTACTGGGTTCAGGTTCGGGGGTCTCTATACTCTTGGTCCATATAAAAAGATACCAGGGATTGAGCCCTTACTACACTCCAGTCCAGCAGTAGGTGCTTTATTTACAGGAGGTAAACCACAATAATCACATGAGATAGAGAGATACTATTATTAGCCATTTAATAGGCAGGAAAATTGAGGCACAAAGAAGTTAGGTGACCACCCAAGGTGATAAGTATATAGCTGGGTCTAGTCTCAATGACAAGGCCATATGCTCAACAGCCTCATCCTGCTGCTCAGTCAGGCCCTCCTTCTGAAGAGGCTCCTCCTTCTCCTCTCAAATGTGTTTATTATTCTCAGCCTTTCTATGAAGCACTGCAGTTCTGCTGGTCGGAGCCCTGTGGTTAGAGAAAGGGCAGAGGCGGCAAGCTTTCTGAGGAAGGAGTGGAAGAGTATTCATTACATTTCAATAACGTTCAGACCTACATGCTAAATAGGAAAAGGAATCCTGTGTGTTAAACTAAACAAGAGTGAAATCTTTTAAAGTCAAGGCTTACTTTTTTTAGAGTCATCCAGTTTTAAAATTCACCTATTCCATGAAGCCTTCTTCCAATTATTCATTTTGGCATTTTAGTTCCTGTGCATTTAGGTCCACATGGTTAGATTTGTAGGTGCACTTGGAAATATAAATATGATATATCTTTCTTATTTTCTCCATTGAATTAGAAGCACCTTGGGAAGGGTTAAGTGTTCCCTCTTTCATACTATTCTTCCAACAGGATCTTCGGTAGGTCTGTAACACTGGGTATGTGGTACATAGAATGAATGGGCAGCAATGTTGGGAATTGGATCATGACCTCAATACCATTCTACAACATCAAAAATGCCTGGGATGCTTGGTCTTTGCAAAGACAAATACAAAGGCTTCTAACTATCCAAGACCAATCTTAACTATCATATGTACGCACAGAAGGTCATGCGTAAAACGTTACTATAGAGTGCTTGCACAGTCAGCACACAGAAATAGACAAGAGGGGAAGTCTACTTTTATGGAGAGGCTTCAAGGGCAAACACACAATTGATCATCTACAGCAGGGGTCAGCAAACTGTGGCCTGTAGGTCAAGTCTGACCTGGGCTCTGTTCTTAAAATAAAGTTTTATAGCAACACAGGCAACCTCGTTCCTGTACATATATAGTCTACGGCTGCTGCCATGGTGCAACCTCAGGGCTGGGTCGTGGAACAGAGACTGGAGGACCGGAAGCCTAAGTATTTGCCATCCAGGCCTTATCTCTGCTTCTGTTTCCAATGCATTTGCATTTCTTTTAAATTTCACATGGAAACATCTCTGAAAGTCTAACTTTATTCCCACACCTTAGACCATTTCCTTTTTCTTCTATAAATATCAATTTTAAAAAGATATCCAGAACTTTCATTTCAGCAAGTCGATTATTTTTGTAGAATATTCAGTGCCATGGTCTATTTAGATACTGATTTTAGATGAGGTTCCAGATTTTTTTTTCTTTTATTGCACTTTACCTTTTTAGAGTCCATTTTAGCATAAGTGGAACTAAAATTCTTTGTGCTTTGTCTCACACTTGAAGACTCTTTGCCAAAGCCTGCGATTTGGCCAGGAATTTCTGGGAATAGGTGTGATAAACATCAGACAGTTCTTAACACCTCCAACTAGAAATGTGCAGAGAGAAATTGAAAAGAAGTGAACTCTAAAGAGGGTTTCAGTCTCAGGCAGTTCCAATGCAATGTAGTTCCCGGTTTTCAGTATTTGCTTTTATATTATAGAAGAAAACAAGGATGTGCTCACTGTTCAGGGGCCACGTTCAATCTATATGTTCACTAAGGAATATGTAAAGCACTAAATCAAGAATTATATAGCTCAAGAAAGGGGACATGGACCCAACTTGCTGCCCTAGGCTCCCAGGCCTTACGCCAGGGGTCCCCAAACTACGACCCGCAGGCCGCATGCGGCCCCTTGAAGCCATTTATCCGGCCCCTGCCGCACTTCTAGATGGGGCACCTCTTTCATTGGTGGTCAGTGAGAGGAGCGTAGTTCCCATTGAAATACTGGTCAGTTTGTTGATTTAAATTTACTTGTTCTTTATGTTAAATATTGTATTTGTCCCCGTTTTGTTTTTTTACTTTAAAATAAGATATGTGCAGAGTGCATAGGGAGTTGTTCATAGTTTTTTTATAGTCCGGCCCTCCAATGGTCTGAGGGACAGTGAACTGGCCCCCTGTGTAAAAAGTTTGGGGACTCCTGCCTTAGGCTATACATAAAAAGTGTAGCCCTCAGACCCACGCAGTCCCACCAGATAACTGGGTTAATTCAACTTAAATCTCAGACATTTATCAGTAAGATTATCTCTCCCACACCAACCTTCCTCAACTAAAGGTCAAGTGGATCAGGGAGAGGACTCTAGAAATAGCAAAGCCAGTTCTTGAGACTCAGAAGCATTTGATCCAGGGAAAATAAGAGCCCTGAGCAAAGAAAGAAATTCATAGTTTACTTCAAACTTAAGAGTCTCACCATTAAGGATTTCCTTACATGCACAGATGAACCTCAGTAGGTTATAACAGTACGGATGGAACAGAACATCTCTAATCTTTGAGAATGGCATCAAAGAGGACAACAGGCTCTGTCTGGTTGGCTCAGTGGTAGAGCATCGCCCGGTATGTGGAAGTCCCGGGTTTGATTTCAGGCCAGGGCACACGGGAGAAGCACTCATCTGCTTCTCCACCCTTCCCCCTCTCCTTCCTCTCTACCTCTCTCCTCCATTTTTTTTTAAATTTTTTTTAAATTTTTTATTTTATTTATTCATTTTAGAGAGGAGAGAGAGAGAGAGACAGAGAGAGAGAGAAGAGAGAGAGACGGGGGGAGGAGCTGGAAGCATCAACTCCCATATGTGCCTTAACCAGGCAAGCCCAGGGTTTTGAACCGGCAACCTCAGCATTTCCAGGTCGTCACTTTATCCACTGTGCCACCACAGGTCAGGCTCTCCTCCATTTCTGAAGCCAAGGCCCCACTGGAGCAAAGTTGGCTAGGGCACTGAAGATGGCTCCATGGCCTCCGCCTCAGGTGCTAGAATGGTTGTGATTACAGCAAAGCAACACCCCAGAGGGGCCGAGCATCGCCCCAGGTGGGCATGCCAGGTGGATCCTGGTTGGACGCATTCAGGAGTCTATCTGTCTGCTTCCTCCCTGCTTCTCCCTTTGGAAAAATACAAAAAAAACAACAAACAGAGGACAACAACTACATTGTCTGTTGTGCTACGATGTAGAATGCTATAGAAAAAGAGACCTTTTAGGGAAGCCCTCAGCTTTCAATACAAGCAAAGACAGGGTATGAGAAACAACTTCTGGCTCTGGACTATCCAACAGACAAGGAGCCTTCCAGTTGGCCAAGTATTTTTTTTACCCAAGATTTCATTAGATTCTTGACAAATTTCTGAATATTGTAAATCATGTTCTCTTAATAAATGAGAAAATTAAGCCTTAACAGAGTTAAACAATTTGTCTAAAAACTATAGTTTGTAAATAATAGAACTGAATACAAATTTGTATCTGATTTTTTGCTATACCATGCTGGGTCAAAATATTGTCCCAAGCTCTTGAGGACCAAAGCTAGAGAAAAAATAGACATTTACCGCATGCTCAGGTGATGTGTGACAGGGAAGGTAGGTCTCAGACATGATTCTGTCACACATTTCAACACCTATTGGCAAGAAGGCAACAAATGAGTCCTACAACCCATTTCCAAAGCTTAGGGAGGGAGGCACTAGATTTCTAGCTTTCAGGCACTGTGACATTCATCTCACACACAAAAAATAGAAAAGTCTTGTGCAAGCCCACCAGCCTCCAGCTTGGAGCACCACCCTGGAGTTTCAATTTACCTGGATATTCTACCATGTAGTGACAGATCTCTTGCCTAACCCTGACCAAAAGGCTAGAACATTAACACATCTGCCTTGAAGAAGCTTATGCTTTTCCTTCCTCTCATTAAAGTCAAGCTGGAATGGTAAGTGCATCCCATGAGGCATCAGGGCTGGTGCTCCAAGTTGAAGGGACCTGAATGTTTTCTATTGCTGCTTTGCCATACCGATGTTTCTCATGACCACATCCACACCCAGCCAGTGGGAAGAGAACAAACTCTGTCTCTTTAAGGATCACCTGGAAGTTGCACACAGCACTTACACATCTCATTGGGCGGACGTGGTCTTATTTAGCTCTACAAAAGGCTGGGAAAAAATGTAGTTTTTATTTTTGATTGGCTATGCACTTGCTTAAAAATCAGGCTATCTTATTATGATACCAGAAGGGGAGAGCCAATTCTGGGGCATAAATAACAATCCCTACCATGTGACAAAATTGGTTTAGGTCCTTCTGAAACCTTTCTCGGCAGACTTGACCCAGTTAATCACTCCCTCCTGAAACATGCTCCCTTTTTAGTTTCTGTGGCATCGTATTTTCCTAGATCTTAGCAAGCTGTGTTTATGCCAGCTCCTATGCCGGCTTCTCTTCCTTTATCCAGCATCTAAAGAGTTGGAATACCAGAAGGTTTACAATCTCGAGTCCTCTTATCTTCACTGCCTAGAGCCCTAGATTGTTTCTAGGAGAGCTCATCTAATGCCATGACTTACAATGTCTTCTATATGCTAACTCTGAAATTTGAATCTGGAACCTTGACTTCTTCCCTAAGTTCCAAACTCACTTACCAACTCTCTACTTAATGTCTCTACCTGGATGTCTACGATATATTTCAAACTAAGTGTCCCAAATGAAATAATGCCGGTATCCTAATTGTTCTCAGCATGGGGGGTGTTCTCTTAATGTGTAGAAATGTGGTGGGGTTTTTCATTGTCACAATGACTGTGGGTATTTATATTTCTTCTAAATTTATTTTTACCCAGCATTATATAAAAAAGGGAAAATTGGCTTTTGTGTAACTTATATGTAAGTTTGTAATTTTTCAAAACCCACTAGAAATGTTGAGTTTAACACTTACTTAAGGCAAACTCCATTAAACATATATTGCGTCCTAATTAAGCACAGCTTAGGACCTAGTTTCTTTTGGTAATATAGACTCTTAACAACCCCACCTCTTAGAATCTTAATGAGAATATAAGAAAACAAAGGGAGTGAAAGTGTGGATGGTGGCATGTAGACCATCATCACAGCCCTGTCTCTCATTACTCTATTATATGGCATAAGGATGTAGAACCAGAGGTATGTTGAACATTTCTCTTGGAGGACTTCTTAACAAATATTCATGAACTACTTTTTGAGGCACAACCGGAAAGAGAAACGGGCACAGAAATCAATCACTCTGAGTTACACAAATACAAATGTAAAGCAAAGGGGCCTGACGAATATTGAAGTGTGAGCCAGGGACAAAGCAGCCCTTGCTGTCCCCTGAGGTTGTGCTGTTCATTTACTCCTGTCCTACACCAGGAACATGGAGACAGACAGGTGGTGCAGCTGACAGTCCTATGTACTTAGGTGAGCAGTGCCGGTCCCTCTAGAATACTGTAGTGGAGATGGAATGATTTTCTCCCTAAATCTTAACTAGTAATAATAGGAATTAGTGGCCCTGGCCAGTTGGCTCAGTGGTAGAGAATTGACCTGGCATGTGGAAGTCCTGGGTTCAATTCCCGATCAGGGCACATAGGAGAAGTGACCATCTGCTTCTCTACCCCTCCCATCCCCTTCTCTCTTTCTCTCTCTCACTTACCCTACCACAGCCATGGCTCCATTGGTTCTAGCATATCGCTCCAAGTGCTGAGGATGGTTCCGTGGAGCCCTCAGGTGCTAAAAATATCTCAGTTGTGAGCCTGGGCCCAGAAGGGCAGAGCATTGACCACAGAGGGGGCTTGCCGGGTGGATGCTGGTCAGGACCCATGCCAGAGTCTGTCTCTCTATCTCTCCTCCCTCCTCTCACTTGTAAAAGAAGAAAAAACAATTAAAAAAATAATTAGTGCACTGTGCATGGCACCAATTAATCTCAAGTAGGCAACTTACCGAAATCAATTAAATGTAAAAGTCATTGCTTTGATAACCATATCTGGGAATTTGGTAGAAAGCATTCATGAAACTTCCAGAAACAGAATGCAGTGTCTGTCTATGTGTGTGTAAGGAAGGAGGAGGAGTGGAAATAAGCATTGAATGGGATAATAAGTGGTCTGAGCATTCCCAAGCTCCTTTTAGTACCTGAAGAGAGCACCATAATTCATAATCCTGAAATGCACACACTGATAATTGCCTTAATCACTAGAGAAACATGGTTGAACTGCACTGAAATAAGCCATAAAACTTATTACAAGATAACAAGATTCTATCTAGTCTCCAAGGTCACGTTACAGCTTCATAAGGTCAACAACTTAATCACCTTGTTCAGTAGCAGCAACATAGATAAGAAACTGGGAAGTGTGTGTGTGGTTTAAATCTTCCCAGGTTCAAGTAGAATACAGATGGCCAGGCTGGTGAACTCAAAGTGGAGGACAGTCTATGAATAACCAAATGTTTTTGTGCTTTTCTTTTGTAACTTTTGGAGGGAACACACACTGGGGTATCAGTAATTGTTTAATGGATTTACTTTGCAAAGTTAGCATCTTTCAAACTGATCCTGCTCCCATGCAATTCAAGTAAGGTGTCCATGGGCCAGCAGTGTGGAAGGGCTATGGCTTCAGAGTCTGTCCAAGTGTATTTCTTTCCTATTGGTCTGAGGCAGTGACCCTTGGATCGTCACACAGGAATGGACCTTCGGCCTCACTTCCTTTTCCTCCCCAGTCTGTTCTATGACTAGTGCAGTTCACAGTCCCACGGGTCCTTCACGGTGTAGCAGAACTGTGAGCTAGGGCAGGGTGATTCTTCACTAAAAGATCAGCTTCTCTACGAGGGAAAGGCAGAGGCTGTGGGCAACCGAAGTTTCTCCCTGAGATGAAAACTCTAATAATGCTGAGTTCACACCCTCTGAAAATGGGGATTCCACCCTCACATCCTCATTCACGTAGGGAGTGGCCTTCGAGGTATGGCGGTGAAGTCGACCCAGTAGCTGATGTCCCTCCTGCACTGTTGTCATGTGGTGAGGGTGGCCCGTCTCATCTTCTCTCCAGGTCTGAGGCAGTAAGTGTGCTCCCCACTCTTAGAAGTGAGAGTTAAATCTACATCTAAGACTAAATCTACATTTCCTTGGTTTCTCAGTAAACATTGAAGAACAGCAAAAATAACAAACCTGCCTAAAGGATGTTTATTTGAAAAAATGAAATTATGTGCCTGATTCATAGAAAGATCTCAGTAAATGGTTATTTATCATCATCATCAATTTAAGAAAAGTTGTGCTGAGGGATAGAAGGAAAAGAGGGATTGACTAGTTTTCATGGTTGCGACGGCCCTGTGATAGCTTACATTACAGCAAAATAAATCTAATTAAAAATAAAATTACTGGGAAATTTAAAAATTTAATTCCAAGGAAATAAGTAAAAAATCTTCTGCTTTCTTCTCGAGATGATAAATGAGTTATTGGGTTTTTTTGTTTGTTTTTGTTGGGTTTTTTTTGTATTTTTCTGAAGCTGGAAACGGGGAGAGACAGTCAGACAGACTCCTGCATGCGCCCGACCGGGATCCACCCAGCACGCCCACCAGGGGCAATGCTCTGCCCACCAGGGGGCGATGCTCTGCCCCTCCCGGGCATCGTTCTGTCGTGACCAGAGCCACTCTAGTGCCTGGGGCGGAGGCCAAAGAGCCATCCCCAGCGCCCGGGCCATTTTTGCTCCAATGGAGCCTTGCTGCGGGAGGGGAAGAGAGAGACAGAGAGGAAGGAGAGGGGGAGGGGTGGAGAAGCAGATGGGCATTTCTCCTGTGTGCCCTGGTCGGGAATCGAACCCGGGACTCCTGCACGCCAGGCCGACGCTCTACCACTGAGCCAACCAGCCAGGGCCTGAGTTATTGTTTGGAGACGGGGTGATTCCCAGCACCAACTCCAAATATTTTCAGGCATTTAGATACCATTAATCATCAATTAATTGCATGTAAATTTAAATCTACTGATCAGAAATTCTAATTTTTTGTTTCTCCTCCTCTTCCTCCTCTTCCTCCTCCTCCTCCTCCTTCTTCTTCTCCTCCTCCTCCTCCTCCTTTTCCTCTTCCTCCTCCTCCTCCTCCTTTTCCTCCTCCTCCTCCTCCACTTTCTCCTCCTCCTCTTCCTTCTTCTTCTTTTGATACATGTGATTTATAAAACTGTAGATAAAAGAAAAAAGAAAGGCTGTGTCTTATTTAGTTTAAATAGACAAGACACTGCAGGTCCTGGCTTCTACAATTGCCAGTTCCTCTCCAACATATATTACTTTAAGTTTGCTTTGTAAAAACAATTTAAATTAGGCTCCCCAAATATGCACTTACTGAGGATTTACTCTGATAGATCTGTATAGGTGGTTATTGCAGAATTATCCTCAGTAAATACATTTTTGATAAACAGCAGATTTTCATTTAACACTTGCTGATCACCACATAAACTCTAGTCATGTATATATCTAGTCAAAACCAAGTTGCAGCCTGACCTGTGGTGGCGCAGTGGATAAAGCGTCAACCTGGAAACGCTGAGGTTGCCGGTTCAAAAAAAACCCTGGGCTTGCCTGGTCAAGGCACATATGGGAGTTGATGCTTCCTGCTCCTCCCCCCTTCTCTCTCTCTCTCTCTCTCCTCTCTGTAATGAATAAATAAAAAAATAAAGAAAAAATAAAAAAAAAGCAAGTTGCACACATACCGACCAGTTATTAAAACCATTTATTGAGAATTAACTCCTGTTGCTACCTGCACCCAAATCAATGGGACACATCCAACAGTAAATTTTAGGTGGGATTCCTTGGTGGATGCCAGGGACTCGCTGACATTGATAGGATTCTTGCCTAGACATTGAGCTTAGGGCTCACATGCTTCACAGTTTGCTTCCTAGGTTGAGGCCAGATGAAGGCAGCACAAAAAACCCAATAGAGTCCACTAGGAGGAGGGTGCTTGGGTTGCTCACAGCCATGCTACTCTGAGAAGCTCTGTGAGCAGCTGAGTGCAGGCTTCACCTAGCTAAGGGGTGGTCATCAGCACTGTTGCCCCTTGTTCAGGAAGCTGACCTTCTTCCATCAGAACCCTGAGACATAGGTGGGCACAGGAATTGGGGTCTGCCACTGAGTTCTAGATCTAGGAGTTAACAACCTCTGACCTTGGGTAACTGATGACCTCTCTAACATCAGTGTCCTCTTTTGTAAAGTGAGAACATAAAAGAATGCTGACCTCACGAGACCTCGGTTCAAATGTGATGGTACATAGTATACATGAAAGGACATTTCACATTGCACAGCACAGAAATATAAATACTGTTACTGTGGTGTTTTTCCAGTGAGGAAAGGCATGAGCTGATACACAAATGGTGTTTGATGAGAGGCTTTCTTGGCAACAAAATGCATTGATTGGGAAGGTGGATATTCAGATAGCAGTCAGATTTCCAGTGGTTATAAACCAACACTATCGAGATGGCGTTCCAGTCTTGGTTTCCTTGCCAAGGTCACAGTTGGTGCTAAGTGCTCCACCCCGTCCTGCTATTGATCCTTTAGGAACAGTGCTCCTTGGTAGTATTGTCACATGTGTAGCAGTTCAACTTAGGGCAAGACAGCAGTTGACTCACCTTTAGTCTGGAAAGAGGCAGAGGAGGTCCTGGGTTGGGGAGGGCCCATCTTTTACCGCTTTAGGGACTCCATGAAGTCTGAATTCTGGGGCGGGAAGCTGAGGAGCTTGACTCAGTCCGGCGTGCCCTGCCCTGGCTGCTCAGGGCCCGAAGGGACGGGGAGGAACCCCACCCACACTCTCATTCAGCAACAAGCAAACACGTGTAGATGCAGCACGCCATGCGCAGTTCCTCCCTGCAGCGGGGCGGGAATCTTAGCACACCCAGCGGCTCCAGGCCCGGGCGGCAGGAAGTAGGCACTGGAACATGGGGCAGTTGGTGGCAGCCACCCTCCTTCAGAAAGCCACTTGAAATGCAACCTGTGCAACTGCCTTCCTCTTTACTGCTCTGCCAGACTATCTACTGGCGTGAACTTATTACCAATCTCCTAAAAATCCCCGTAAAATCTGTAGATCATTGCCGATAGCATTATTACAGCCACCTGCCTTCTCATGAGGAGCATGTAATGGCTCACCACGGGCTGGATTCAGCAGGCCTTGGTCACCAGGTCCCCACTGATGAACACGACATGGGCCACAGAACTGGCTCTGTAAAGAAGGAGAAAGAAGGAAAAGAAAGGGACCTCAACAGTCTCTCTTTTAAATTCTTCCTTTTTATGGGTTTTGTTCCGAAGGTGTTCCTTGTTTTTCTCCTTTGTTCCCTCCGTCTCACATATGTCTCTTCACCCTGTCTCCCTTAGCCTCGGGAGACAGACGTGGAATATTAGAAAGACAACTTCATAGTTCTCCCAGCTCCCAGTGGAGGACAGCGGCAGCCAGCAGGCCCGGGAGAGGGCCAGGCTCAGGCTGCTGCAGCTGTGAGGGAACCGCTGATGAATTTCAAAACCTGCCTTTGCTTTGGATGCGACCAGCAGTCACAGTGGGGCCTCTGTGTTTGTTCTGTGAACAAGCCCAGAGGAAGGGAGAACACGCAGCCCCCTGGCTTCTCCCTCCCCTGCTGCAGTGGAGCTGATGGAGGGCAGGGAGAAAGCCATCCACCTCCGTGCACAGGCAGGTGCCTGCCCGGAACAGGGCAATCCGGGAGAAGGTGGAAAACAGAGACCATGCGGTCAGCATGCAGCCGGCTGCAGCTGTCTCTAGTCAGCACCTGGGGAAATGGGAGCTAGTCAGCAGGATGTGAAGGTGGGTGCTGGCCTCTGCTCCTGCCAGAATGTCCCAGGCACAGAGCATGGGGGACCCCCCCTGGGGGGGGAAGTCCAGAAACGGCTTCCAGGATGAGAACACAAGCAGGACCACACCCAAGCATCCCCCCTCTTAGGGTTCTGCCTCCTCAGCCCGTCTGGGAAGTAGACTGTGGGAAGATCAAGATGCTTTGGTGATAAAATATTGCTGAAAGGGGGCTGTTAATTACAAAATTTTTATTACAAATAAAAGCCCTGTCTCGGATTATTACAGCCTCCAGCCTCATCGAAAAGGTATATTCAGTGCTCACAGAAGGTGATTGTTAAATATTCCTTGATTAAGCATATGCCTTACTCTCTACCAGGAAACAATGTGACAGCTTTCCTGCCTATCAAATGGGTGGTCGCTTCCTTGATGAACTCTGTGCTTGCAGCTGTGCTAGGAGATAGTATTACAAGACAGCCTCTTTCTTCTCCTCCGGAGGTTATTTGATGGAATCACAGAATTTCTTAAAGGAATAAAGTTCATCCTCTGGCAGCAGCAGAGGTGGGGACAGTGACTGCTAGCCTCATTTTCTTCCAGCCGTTGAAGTTCTCTGAGCATAGCCTAGCAAGATAAGGAGAAGCCGGAAGGGTCCTCTTTCTCACTGGCAGGGCCAGTGGCCTTGTGTCTCTCTGTTTAAGGTAAGTCTGCTAGGATGTGTGGGGACGTCACAGCCTCAGGAAATGAAGTTGTAATGGAAATAACTCCTTCAGGCCATTTTTTCTTTCACGGAGCCTGAGGGGCTAACTGCATACAGCAACAGTGTCCCCCAGCAGTTTCTCAGAAATGCAGATTCTCAGGCCACCCGTCAGACCCACTCCGTCAAGAGCAGGGGCTAGAGACCAGCGGCCCGAGCTGTAACCAGCCCTCTGGGGCCTCACACCGGCTCCCCCAGCTCTGGCTCTCAAACTTGGCTGCGTGTCGCAACCATTGGAGTCATATTTTAAAAACAACACATTGTTTTTATAAACAATATGCCCAAGTCTCAGTCCCAGAGGTTCTGATCTGATTGAACTGGAAGGAAGCTTGGGGACGGGCAGTTTACAAATCTGCTCAGGTGATTCTAAAGCACAAGTGGAGGACCCGTGAAGTTGCCGTCTGAAAGGTCTGCCGTTGAGCAAAGGGGGCCTCAGATCCTTAGCTGACCCCAGAACATTGGCTGCTATGCTTTTCGTTTTCTGAAATTCTTAGAAATTTCTGGAGATTGGCTCAGTCATTAAGGAGAAGGTGCTAACTAGCAGCCTCTGTGCTGGTACCTTTCACCCTGCTTTCTGGAGACATCTCAGATCAACAGGGAAGGTACCACGAGGAGCAGCCAGAAACAGTTCCCAGGGCTTCCTGGAAACCCTGGAAGTCTGCGGCTGGTTTTGCACGCGTGGCTGTTCTTCCTACTTTGTGTAGGAAAGGCCACAGGCTTAATGCAGTGGCTGGGGTGGGCTGCACCCCTTCTGGCAGTCACAGACCCCTTTCCTGATGGCTTCCCCTCCAAATTCCCACCCAGGAGTGGTGGAGCAGGAAGGGTGGGGCAGGCAGGAAGGAAAATTGAGGCCCCCTAGATGTTTAGCACACTGCTGTGTCTGAGTGTGAAAATCAGTGACAACACACACTGGAGAGGAAGGAAAACGTGTCCAGCCAGGCTCTGTATGAAGCAATGAGGGGAAAGGACAGGCGTCAGTCAGAGGAGTGCGGATCCCCAGTGGGTCAGAGCAGCATAAAGCAGTTCCTCCTGCAGCGCTACAGCCAGATCCACGGCCCATATTGGCATCAGCCTGTCCCACCGGTGAATATGCTCCTGAGAAAACCTCCTCCCCCATCCGGGAAAGAAGGAGAGGGCACCAGAGGGACAGCGGGGGACTGTGGTCTACCCTTCCCATCCCGCCACCACTCCCCCTGCATGCACTGGGTTCCCGCTGACACTTCCCTGGGCCTCTGTCTTCCCACCACCAAAGTGTGATGCCACACCTCTGTCTCCAGAGAGTGGACGAGCTGGGGGTAAGGAAGGTAGGTGGTTTTTGCATTTCAGCACTGCCTTTTAGAAGATGTGCCTAAAAATGCTGTACCTCTCGATGATCCCACATCTTTGCTCTACTTAAATAAACTTGGAAGCCGTCCTCCTTCCTTTCCACCGAGCGATGCAGCCTGGCGTGTGAGTGGTGCTTCTGAATCAGGGAATAACTGCAGGTCTCAGGAGCCTTCCTTCCAATGGCCTGGAGAGAGCGGGGGTGGGTGGGGTTGGGGGTTTGATATGGAGCCCTTTGATGCTAAGAAGGAGTTCAAGGTGTGTCCACAAGTGACCTGCTACAGGGATGCTGTTAAAGGTCATGACAGCATGGGTGTAGGGTCAGAGCTCCTGCTGATAAATTTTAGATTTCCAGTCCAAACCAGGAAGGAGTGTGGATGTGAGAGCAAGGGCAGGAGGTCACTGCCAGGCCCCTTGATCCTAGAACTTGCCTTTGATCCTGTCTCTTTCATTGAAGTCCCAAGGGCCATCAGAGGGAAGATTTGAAAGGAGCTAGTCTTGGATGAAGACTAGGGGTAGTCTAGGGCCAAGTTACTGTCAGTGTAAACATGTCCCCTGGAAGAGGACATGCGTCTGTGCAAAGCACTTGAACTACAGTAGTTCCCCCCCCTTATCTGTAGTTCCACAGTGGCAGTTACCTGTCATCAACCAGGGCCCCAAAACTCTAAATTAGAATATTCCAACCTAACCAGGCAGTAGGTCAGTAGATAGAGCATCAGCCTGGGATGCTGAGGACCTAAGTTCAAAACCCCAAAGTTACTGGCTTGAGCACAGAATCTCTGGCACAGGGTCTTCTCATCATAGACATGACCCCATGGTCACTGGCTTGAGCCTAAGGTCACTGGCTTGAGCAAGGGATCACTGGCTCAGCTGGAGCCTCTGGTCAAGGCACATATGAGAAAGCAATCAATGAACAACTAAGGTGCCGCAACTATGAATTGATGCTTCTCATCTCTCTCCCTTCCTCTCTCTCTTGCTAGAAAAACACCTTTTTTTTAAATTCCAGAAATAAACACTTCATAAGTTTTAAGTTGTGGGCTGTTGTGATGAAATCTCACATTGTCTTGCTTGTGCTGGGGGGATGTGAATCACCCTTTGTCCAGCGTCCCCACGCTGTAGGCACTCCTGCCATTAGTCACTTAGTAGCCTTCTGGGTTTATCAAATGGACTGCCCTAGTATATCAGTGCTTGTGTTCAAGTCCCCTTTCTAATAATGGCCCCGAAGGGCGACATCATGAGCAATCTGGATGTGTCAAAGAGAAACCATAAAGTGCTTCCTAAGTGGAAAGTGAAAGTTCTTGACTTAAAAAAGAAATAAAAATATCATATTCCAAGGTTGCTAAGTTCTATGGCAAGAACAAATCTTCCATCCATGAAATTGTGAAGAAGGAAAAAAGAATTTATGCTAGTTTTGCTGTCACACTTCAAACTGCAAAAGTTACAGCCACGAGTGTGAGTTCAGTGCTTATTTAAGACGGAAAAGGCATTATGTTGGTGGGAGGAAGACAGGAACAGAACACATGTTCTGACTGTGTTGAGCCAGAGCCTGTACAAAGCAAGGGACCCTGAACAAGTGCCAGCAAGCCATTCACGATGAGTAAGGGATGGTCACAATACGATCTTTTGAGAGAGAGTGAGAGAGACCACATTTAAATAACTTATGATTACTGTATATTGTTATCATCGTTCTATTTTATTATTGCTGTTGTTAATCCCTTACTGTGTGTGATTTATAAATTAAACTTTCTCATAATTATGTGTATATAGGGGGAAAACATAGTATATAAAGGGTTCGGTACCCCCTGCAGTTTCAGATATCCACTGGGGGTCCTGGAACATATCCCCTAGGGATAGTTTGAGTTTGTCTGAGCCCTTCACGCTCCCAAAGCCTGAGGAGTGTCCCTGTCCGTGCAACTCAATGGGTACGGGAGCTGTCTCTGGTGCTCACTGTGAAAGTGAGGGATGGAGATGTGGAGAAAGAAAAGCTCTTCAGTTGAAACTATTTTGAACAGCTGAGCTATTACCTCTTGTGGTTTTATGGTGGCCTTAATGAAAGCAACTAAAGAAGTCATTGGAATGGGCTGGACTTGTTGCACCTTGCGTTAGCCCCTTCTGCCCCTTACTCATGTCCAGGTTCTGAGCCCTTCAGCCCTTGGGTGCTGGGATGGGTCAATGGGAATGCCAATGCAAAAACACCTGCATTGGCAGCTGGGAGGAAACAAAGACAAGCTCACCCTTGCGCTGGGGTGCAGGGGACCAATGGTGGCAGCGAATTCTCAGTGTAGCATCTCAGTGGGAGCTGCTCAGAAAGGGCCTGCCTCTTTGAAGTTTCCCTGGATAGTCTTTCACTGAAGCCCAGGTGTTTTTTTCTGAATATTTTTCTCAGCACCCAAAGGATACGCATGGGTGCTCCGTGCTCTCACAGCACCCTGTGCCTGCCCCTGTCATGTCAGCTCTGACACAGCATCTCCTGCCCTGTCTTCTCCTCGAGGCTGTGAGAAGGCAGGGGTCATCTCTTTCATCTCTGCAGCCCCAGAGTTATCGTGGCATCTCCTGCTCCCTTATCTGCAATTCCAAATCCAAAAGGTCTGAAAACTTATTTTTTTAAAAACTCATTTTTCAGTTAAACCTGGGCTAGGTGTCGTCAAATTTGCCAAGTCAGAGTGGAATGGCAGAGAAGAAACAGTGTACTCTCATGAATGGCAAACTGAAGACGTGCTGAACACCAAGGCAGGCAGCAAGCTGTGGGCACGCAAGAAAAGGTGTCACATTCTGAGAGCAGCCATGGGGGCCTCAGGGACAGCATGGCCCTAAGCTGGGTTTAAGCTGGAGATATGACTCCCAAAGATGAGGGGGTGCAGCAGGGAGGTAATCTTGGGATAGCATTTATGGTTTTATGAGTAGTTCCCAAACATTTTTATTTCTGTCTTCCCTTAAAGTTGTCAAGCATTCTTGGGCCTGGAACACCAGCCCCATTTTTTTCCACATTCTTTACACATGGTCCAAAGGCATCATGAGGACTACCTTTGGGACTGTACAAAGAAATACAGTCATCTCCCAGAATTCTCCTGTTCTGTACGAAATAATTCTGGGCTTTGCAGAATGTTATCAAGAATATTTTCTGGCCCTGGCCAGTTGGCTCAGTGGTAGAGCATTGGCCTGGAGTGCGGAAGTCCCGGGTTTAATTCCCGGCCAGGGCACACAGGAGAGGCGCCCATCTGCTTCTCTACCCCTCCCCCTCTCCTTCCTCTCTATCTCTTCCCCTCCCACAGCTGAGGCTCCATTGGAGCAAAAGATGGCCCGGGCGCTGGGGATGGCTCCATGGCCTCTGCCCCAGGCGCTAAAGTGGCTCTGGTCGCAACAGAGTGACACCCTGGATGGGCAGAGCATCGCCCCCTGGTGGGCATGCCAGGTGGATCCCGGTCGGGCGCATGCGGGAGTCTGTCTGACTGCCTCCCATTTCCAGCTTCAGAAAAATACAAAAAAAAAGAATATTTTCTCCTGCCTGACCAGGCGGTGGCGCAGTGGATAGAGCATCGGACTGGGGTGCGGAGGACCCAGGTTGGAGACCCCAAGGTCACCAGCTTGAGCGCAGGCTCATCTGGTTTGAGCAAAGCTCACCAGCTTGGACCCAAGGTTGCTGGCTCGAGCAAGGGGTCACTCAGTCTGCTGAAGGTCCACGGTCAAGGCACATATGAGAAAGCAATCAGTGAACAACTAAGGTGTCGAAACGAATTTTCTTAATGGCCAATAGACATATAAAAAGATGGTCAACATTACTAAAATCAAAGAAATGCAAATTGGAACTACAATTAGATATCATCTCACACATACCAGAATGACTATCAGTAATAAATCAATAAGCAAGTATTGGTGAGAGTGTAGAGAAAAGGGAAACCTCAAGCACTGTTGGTGGGAATACAGACTAGTGCAGCCACTGTGGAAAACAATTTGGAGTTATCTCAAAAAATTAAAAGTGTAACTTCCTTATGACCCAGCAATTCCACTTCTGGGAATTTATTCAAAGGAACTAAAAACACTAATTCGAAAGAATATCTGCACCCCTATGTTCATTGCAGCATTATTTATAATAGCCAGTATCTAGAAACACCCCAACTGCCCATCAGTAAATGAGTAGATAAAAAAGCTGTGGTACATTTACACAATGGAATACTATACAGCCATAAAACAAGAAAATCTTACCTTTTACAACTGCACAGATGGACCTGACGAGCTTTATGCTAAGTGAAATAAGCCAGTCAGAGAAAAAGACAAGTACCATATGATTTCACTCACGTATGGAATCTAATGAACGAAATGAACTAATAAGCAAAATAGAGACAGACTCATAGATAGAGAGCAGGCTGATACCTGTTGTGGGCAGTGCTGGGTGAAGGGGTAGAGGAATTGAGCAGAAAAGGACTGAAATAAGAGAAAAATATTTATGAACGCAGACAACAATGTGGTGATTTCTGGGGGCAGGGCAGCAGAGGATTAATTCTCTCCCTCAGGATGCAGAGTGGATAAATGGGGGTCAATGAAGGCCTGACTTGGGGGGTGAACACACAATACGGTGTACAGATGATGTGTTATAGAACTAGGTGCCTGAAACCCATGCAATTATGTTAACCAATGTCACCCCAATAAATTCAATTTAAAAAAGAATATTTTCTTGAATGAATTAAAACTTAAGAAATATGGCTTTTTAAATTAATAAATTTTATTTTTTTGAGCAGTTTTAGGTTCCAGCAAAATTGGGCAGAAACTATAGAGATTCGCCATACATCCCTGCTCCCCACCCCCACACCATCAGCTCCCCATTATCAGCATCCCCCACTAGAGTGTACATTAGTTCCATGTACCTACATTGACACATCATTATTTTAATGCCTGTTAGTCCTTACTTAAGAGATAAAATGGAGGCAGACAAGCATTGCTCCACCCACCCAATCTAATTCAACACCTTTCTCTTTCTTCCTCCGACGTAGAGGTTCTTGGTCTACTGAGAACCCTGCCCAACTACAAAGCCCTACTAGAGCAGAGAAGGAATATGATTGTAAGCTTTGAAAGGTAAACACTGAGAAGGTAGAGGAATATTCCTGTGCAACAGAGGGAAAGTCATAGGCATATATTATTAAAGAAGAAAAAGGACCTCTGAGATTAATTCCCTCCTTCAGGATGTAGAGCAGGTAAAGAAATCATGGCACAGGCCCTGGCCGGTTGGCTCAGTGGTAGAGCGTCGGCCTGGCGTGCAGAAGTCCCGGGTTCGATTCCCGGCCAGGGCACACAGGAGAAGTGCCCATCTGCTTCTCCACCCCTCCCCCTCTCCTTCCTCTCTGTCTCTCTCTTCCCCTCCCACAGCCGAGGCTCCACTGGAGCAAAGATGGCCCGGGCACTGGGGATGGCTCCTCGGCCTCTGCCCCAGGCGTTAGAGTGGCTGTGGTCGCAACAGAGCAACGGCCTGGAGGGGCAGAGCATTGCCCCCTGGTGGGCAGAGCCTCGCCCCTGGTGGGCGTGCCGGGTGGATCCCGGTCGGGGGCATGCGGGAGTCTGTCTGACTGTCTCTCCCCGTTTCCGGCTTCAGAAAAATACAGAAAAAAAAAATCATGGCACACTTGCTCCTGACTTTTTAGCTTCTGACGTCTCATTACTGGGAAACACACCATCCAGTATCCACCGGCCCCTAGGGCAGCCAAGGCCCAAGATTCTCTGTGTTTTTCTACTATAACATCCTAAAAACAGTGGTACTGAACACCAAGCCCTTGAAACAATTTACTGAACTGTGCTTCTTTCTTGGGTAACCATAGTGTTCATTTTTTTCTGTCTTGAGGGCATTTGAGAGTAGCATTGTTAAGAAATCAAGTAAAAAAAAACAAAAAAAAATAATATATTTAAAAATGAAAATAAAAACGAAAGATAAAAACCACAAAAAGAACAAAAAGCAAAAAAAAATCAGCAATAAACAAAACAACAACTAAAAGGGAGAAACCCCAAAGAACCCAAATAGAAAAAGGAAAGGTAATTTTACTATTTTCCAGTAGATGGCACTGAATTACAAGTGTTAGCTCTGTAAATTTCCCAGGCTGGCCTCTGCTGAGAAGCTGCTGTCATGATGATGGAGATGGGACTGCAGTTGCAATGATGGGTGGGGCATGCTGTGAGGTCTTTAGTGATGGTGATTTCAGGCCCCTGGCTGCTCCTCCCTGCATTCCAACAGACCAGGGGACCAAACAGAGCACCACCCTTCTTCAGGGGAAAGAGTGGCCCTGTAGAACTAGCTGTGGAGTGTGTCTCTGCCATGCTCTGTACCTGCAAGGTGAGGGAAGCGGGATCTGGGAGGCCAGGGGGCTGCACTTTGTATTTGTGTCTCTGTCCCAGTGTGGGCTTCTGGAAGACTGGGAAAACACTGGTGGTGACCCCACACTCTGCCACTTTGGTTCAGTAACTCTCTGAATTCCCCCCAATCTCTCCACTCTTCCTGGCGGATGAAGACCCAATCACTTTGGCCGGACCATGAGTGCGTCTTATCTTCTGCACAGCACCTCCCCCGCCTCCTCATTCTTTACCCTTCTCACCTTCAGTGTGTTAGGTATGAGGATCTTTTAGGCACACCTGTGAGCCCAGCTGGGATTTCTTCACTGAGTTTTAGCTGTTCAATTTGTTGAGATATCAACAGGAGAGATCAAGGGTATCTCTCATGCCACCATTACTCTGACATCATCCACAAATTGAAACCATTTGCTTACACTGTTTTCAAAGCACATTGTAAGCACATTTGTATTGCTGTGGACTTATAGCACCTTGGTGGAGTATGCAGAGTGTGAAGCAACCTCCTCATTTCACCAGCAAGGAGACTGGGATGAGCAAGGTGGTGGACTTCTCACACTGGGTGAGGGATGGAATCAAGCTGTAGCCCAGGGTGCTGGGTCCTGGGCGGCGTATCTCACAGGGCATGATGAGGGGTGGGCAGTGTTCTCAGGAAGCCCAGGCCACAGCCTGCTATATAAGCAGGACAGTTCTTCTCCATATAATGTCCATAGAGCAACAACAAAAAACAGCCATCCTTCTGAAGTCGAGAAGGCTACTTTAGTTTGTGTGTAGAAAAGTTTGCGAGTCAAATAATTTGAGAAAGGCTTCAGCATAGCTCCTCGTGCAGGGCCATCTCTGAGTCTTTAGCATCGAGACGCGGTCATGAGGAGAAGGAAGATGTGTCATTCCCTGAAAACATCTGACCACGCTTCTGTTTCCGGAAGTGTCTTGAGTGGAAAGCTTTGGGTAATGGTTCGATGGGGGACAGGGGGTGACTTCTGGGTTCAGTTCTAAGCTCTGAGTGCCCTCCATCAAGGTTTTCAGAGAAGATTGGAGGAGGGGAAAAAACCCCACAGAAAACTAAAGTCTTTAAGAGAAGACTAAAGAAGACTGTTACACAGTCATAGCAATAATAATAAAAGAAATGGACCAGCCACTAAAATCAATTGGGAAGTATTTAGCATGTTTGGGGATTCGGTACAGGGTGTGGTGAGGGGCTGTTCTGAGAGCAGCTGGGCAGAGCCTGGCTCCCTGTGGCAGTGGGGGGTGGGGAGCAGCTCGGCCACGAGGAACCGTCTGTGTGAAAGGTGGATGTCTCTGATGCCAAAAGTCAGGCAGGTGTGGACTCAGCATCCCAGAGTTCTCAGGCAAAGGGTCTCCTAGGACACAGATGGGCCAGGTTGGATCCTATGTTGAGTCAGGAGACCAGGGACTAGTATCCATGCAGGTCACAGCTGGCCCTATAGCTCTGTGATAATGAGCAACTTCTGTAGAAGGAGATCTAAATAGTGGAACTAAGATGAAACTACAGATGTCGTGTGACACAGGGGAGCATAGAGATCGTGAGTGAATTCAGTCCAACCAGGAGGAATGAGGGGAAGATGTGTGAGGGAGAGAGGGAAGGACGCAGAACCAGAGCCATTTGGAAAGGTTCCAGAGCCTTCGATAAAAAGTCACCCTGTGGGAAACAGCGGCCTTCCTCCGGTGCTGGCGTCAGCCAGCCCTGATCCCTGGTCCCGAGGCTCCGCCTGCCAGGAAAGAGGCTCCTCGCACCTCGCCACTGCAGTGCACACATCTGAGGACCCCTCTGGATCTCTGCATCTTCCCTCATTCCTTTCTGACCTTTGCCGAATGAAGAGAGGGCGCAGGTGGTGAGGGTAAGGGTTGGGAAGAGGGGCAGATGGAACAAAAGGAAAACCAGGAAGGGAGGCGGGACCCTGGGGATGAGCATCTTGCAAAATCCTGAGTTTCATTAAATATAGAAAAGTAGGATGAAAAAATAATATTCACTCATTGTTACAATTTCAAAGTCAAAGGTTGGCCTTGATCTCAAAGAATGTGTACGTAATGTGATGCATGGCTTTCTCTTCTGTCTCTCTTTTTATAGGTAAGTGACATTTCATTCTGCTCCTCCCCAAGGCAAAGTTGGATGTTTTTAAAGTGGAAAAAACAAATGAGCGGAAAAAAGAAACAGGGAAGGTGGGAAGAGGTAGCAGTCGAGGGCCGGCACAGGTAGGTGCCCACTGAATTCACCATCCTTTGCCCAGACAGGCGAGGGGGAGGCTCTTCCTCCAGAGTCCATGGTGAATGTCTTTCCCCAGGACCGGAGGTCCAGGGCATGGTTGTGCCTTTGAGATGGAGATGCCTTTGCTCTTGGAAGGAGGTTGGTTTTACAAGATGGATTGCTAGCTCTGATGCCAAGGGGGTCTGTTCCTGGTGACACTGTGGGTCTGAAAAGGGCGGGGGTTTTGTGCCCTGGTGAGCGCTGTGTCAACAACGCTGCTGTGGCTGGTGGTGGAGGGACTGGGGAACATGTTTACATCTGGGGAGGCAGAATTAAAACATCCCAAGAAAGAAAGATAGGAATGTGAGATGAGACCTCTTACCATGATGGGACTGCAAATGCTGTGGAAATTTCTGAACAGAAAGATAATTTGTGGGAAAACTGGGATCCTCTGGTATATTAAGAATCGTTTGCTTAATTTGAAGACCGAATTACTATAGATGTGTTTGTTCCTGCCTGGTCACTGAGGCCAAAATACACTTTCTCCTTAGCAGTAAGGTGAGTGGCTTACTAGGGCTGAGGCGGACTTGTCATTAGAATCATCTCACCTCCTCTTGGTCATTCAAGAAAGGCTTTTTGAGGTTTAAGATTTGTTTGGGCTTTCTGCTGCTCTAAAATTCAATTGCTCTCCCCTAAGATTAAACAGCAAGTGCTTTTGTTTTTTCTATAGCATCTGAACAATCCACTGACGTACCTGATTGATAGCTCTGCCCCAATGTACTTGTTATTTTCTTTGAGAGAAAGAAATATTAAAACATTGTATTTAACAGTCTATAAATTTAGACTAGGGACACTAAACTCAGTTCAATAAAAATATTTAAAATGTGTAGTCCTATCTTATGTACAATTAAGGGGGATGCGCAGAGTATATCCGTGGCTGGGCTGGTAGGAAGGGCAGAAAAACAAGAATGACTTCAGTCCTTGGAGGAGGCCATCGTTTCCACACAGATGAGGCAAATCCGTAGTCTTCAGAAATTCTGCAAAGACGTAGAGATACCAGAATTTGTCATGAAAGGTATTCAGTTTTGTTCTTAAAGTTCGGATACACCGATGTTAAGTTCTCTTTTTTCTCAGTTTCAACAAAATGGGATCAAAATGCAACTTTCTCCTCTGAAATGGGAAAGTTCCATTGTACATGGAAAACCACAGAGCATCTTCTTCATGATGTCAATATCCCAATCTTGTGGCCTTTTATTAGATGTCCACTGAAGACACTGTGACTCATATTACATTTCCGTGGCTGTAGCCAGACCTGGGAATGCTTCCTAGTACTTCCCTGCAGAATGGGGACAACTGAGGGGCCTCTCTCTGGACCCCAGTGCAGGAGAAGGTCCCACACACCCTCCAACCTGCTCTGAAAATAAGGAAGTTTGCAACCCAGAAGCAATCCTAGACTGTTGCCCAATCTGGCAATGAAGAGAGGGGGGGCCCCTTAGCCATGAAGCTTACTGTGGTCCCTTTATCACAAATGCAGAGCTCTGCTTTCTGCCTTTGGATCAAGGTTGAGTGAGTCACTGACTAAGTTGGAAAATTCATCTGTTTTGGGGATTTGTCAACTGAATTAGGGCTGTGATCATTTCTTCCTTGTCTTGAGAGTCTGCCTTTTATGCAGATGGCAGGAATTGGATGGGCAGGGGAGGGGCTGCCTCCCCTCCCAGGCTTCTCCTTCGGGTACCATAGCTTGTTGTCAGCTCAGATGCAGGTGGCATGGGGAGGCTCATGCTGTTGTAATGTGTGAAGTCAGTGCCTTAAAATTTCCTGTTCATAAGGAGCTAATAGAGTATATGTTAATTTTATTTAAAAATTTTCCACAGAGTACATGAGATATATTTGAATAGTTGTTGTATGCTATGGTTCTCAGACATAGGAGAGTAAACTTCTATTTGCACCTCCCTTGTAAACAACACCTTCCCCAGAATCCCTGCACCCTGTGGGATAGGAGGGCAAGTGGGTAGTTCTTGCACACACATTGCAAATCACACCAGTACCCCCATATACTCACACACACAAATGCATATTTTTAAATGCAAACACATACAGCTGTGATTTTGCCTTTGAAAGGTGGCAAAAAGCAAAGACTTTTTTCAGAATTCAATCTGCCCTCGCACTGTTGTTTCTGAGATGTGTATGGTGTGTGTGTTCTGCTTCATCTCCCATCACCTGTCAAATGCTGTGCCCAGTCGCTGTGCTTAACTTCACCGGGTTCTTCATCTGCTTTGGAATGTATCGATCTGGCTGCTTCCCCAGCCTCAGTGCCCCAGGTCCGACAGTTCATCATGTGGGCTCCAGCATTGATCTACCACTCTCTGTTTTTCTCTGCACTCGGGTTCTGCGGCCTTCCTTGACCCTCCGTGTTTCTCACCAGTTCTGGCCTGGATGGAGGCCAGGCTATCTGGTGGAATTTGTGCTTCCTGGGCACTGGGATCTCGGGGTTTCAGGAATCAGCTGTGAGTGTGAGGTGGTGGAGACCGAAAGGGACGCGGTACATACTGCCTCCACGCCCAGCGGGCTCCGCCCTTGCAGAGCCTGCCCCTGACCTGCTGGTGTTCCCACCTCCCGGCAAGGACCTCTTAAGGTTACATCTCCTCAAAGCTCACCTTGACTGATTTCAGACACCATGTTCAACAAGACGTACACAGAGACTTTCACACACATTTAAAAACAAACAAACAATCCTATGATGTTGGTTTCATTGTCCTCTACACAAACAAGGAAACCAAGGTTTAAAGAGATCACTTGTCCAAGGTCACCAGACCTTAAATACTGGATTTGAATGTGTAACTTTTTTAGTTCAATCTCCATGAATCTCACTGCTTGCACACCACCACTGTTGCCTGTACCTCCCGGAGGTGTGGGAGGGAGGGGGAGAAGAGGGAAGGGAAGTCCACACCACATGGGGCTCGCACCTCTCATCTCTGTAGATCAGTGAACTCGTGGCAGTGGGCACCTCTGGTCAGGATTGGGAGGGGCCAGCACAGAAGCACGGGCAGCGGAAAAAGAAGTGGACACGGACTTAGAAGAACTTGGGTCTGAGGTCTGCACCTCTCATTAGTTCACTGACTGCCCTTAGGTGATCTATTTACTTCTCTGAGCCTCTTACATTATGACAAAGGTGTATGATGCATAACACTATATTATACGCTTAATAAGTGAGCAGATCAGAGAAGAATACCTCAGAAATGATGTTCTACGGAAAGGGACTGATGACCATTGCCTGAAAAACTTCCTTTCACCCTGGCTCCCCAGATCTCTAAGTCTAGATCTTGATTTTTTTGGATGTGGTCTAGAATTTTTGGCAAAAGCCAAGAAACAGTTCTTGGCAGCTTCCTGAGTCTTCACTTCCTTTTAGTACCAGGCCGAGGGGAGAGCAAAATTAGCCTGCCAATCACTCAGAGACATGTGGGCCACGGGAAATTAAACTCCCCCTCTCTCCAGCTGTCTATCCCCGAGTGCCAGGTACCAAACGAAGTCTCAGGCCACACATGTTATTCCTCTTCCTGCATGCGACTTTCATCATTATAGTAGAACAAAATCAACCAAGCAGATCTGAGATGTAGGTCATTGTCCCCAAAGGTCTAAGCTTATAGGAGGTAGTTAGTGGGAAGGTGATTCCTGCATTTACATCATTCTTTTGGGTTCCAACATTTTCTTTCTCCAGCAAAAAGCTGCCATTTTACATGGTTACCATCTTTGAATGGCAGATGGAAGAGAAGATGAACCAGAGACAAGGTCACTCAGTGTGGCCTTGGTGTGGCTGACCTGAGTCTTCCGTGCATCTGTTTGGGACTGAGGACAGCACCCACATGACTGCTCTCTGCAGCCCGGGCATGAATGTCCCACGTGCAGTCAGGAGACGTACTCTCTAAATGCTGCCATGGATGCCAGCGGCATTCACACTTTCCCCCGTCCCTCAGGGAAACTAGAAAGCATCCCCGGAGACTGACACTTGGAGAAGGCTGCTTTGTCTCTCCCACCCCTTCGTACCTCGCCGCTGGAGCGAGTTATCTTAGTCTTGACGTTTACCCAACTCTCCAGAAAAAAAGCCTTTTCATACTGCAGGGTGAAAATACTCTGGATGCACAGTGCTGGTGTTGGTATGGAAAGCCAAGTGTAGATCCCATGGTGAGTGAAGGACGAAGAGCTTTATCTACACTATTTGGTCGCTGTCATGGGGCTGACTTCTGTCCCCTCCAAATTGTATCTGTAGAAGCACCCAGTCGCTCAGGTTATGAGCACATTTGGAGACGGATCTTTCAAAGGGTAATTAAAGTAAAATTAGGTTATGTGAGTGGGTCCTCCTCCTCCTTCAATCTCACTGGTATCCTAAGAAGGACACAGACACACACAGAAGACCATGTGAGGACACAGGGCCATCTACAAGCCCAGAAGAGGGGCATCAGGATGAAACTGACTCCATATGCACCTTGGTCTTGCACTTCCAGTCTGCAGAATTCTGAGGACATGAACGTGTTGTTCAAACTAACCCGTCTGCGGTACCTTGTTATGGCAGCCCAAGCAGAATAATGCAGTCATAGTATGAGTTAGTTTATCAGGACTTTGCCTGAGTGCCGGGAGCACGCTGAGGCTCACGAGGCCAAGGAAAGGAGACTTGCAAGTCAGATCCCTTCTTTGCCAGCTTTTGTTTGACCTTTGGGAAGTCACCATTGTGACCCTCACTTTCTTATTTGCACAACGAATGTAATATATACCTTATGGCTTTTTGAGAATTAATTGAGATAATGAATGACAAGTAAGACTCTTAGTGATCAATAGTGAGTTCTCTTTTATTTCTCTTAATAGTAACAGAAATAAAAAATAACTGTAAATAAAATGTTGTAAACTTTAGTATTTAGCCAAGCATTGTGCTGAATATCTACCTAAGAAATTTTACTTCACCTGATCATTTTTACTCCTGGTAATTGAAGTCAGCAAGTCTGTTATCGGGACTCTGGCTGGGACTGTTGAATCATCAACCCTTAGGCTAAGATCTGAGGGAAGGCTTGGGAATTTTCTACTCTTCTCCCACCTGATGCTCATCAGCTTTACTGCTTGGGGAGAAGGACTGTGTTGGCCCATCGCTCATGAGAGGTCCACACCCCCATCGCTCATGAGAGGTCCACACCCCCTTCTCTGGTCCTGCTTTCTCTCTTACCATCTCCAGATATTTCTCTATTTAAATGTAACTTAGTTATACACAACTGCAGCCAAACTCTAAGGATTATCTACTTGTCGTGATTTATAATACATCGTTGAAGATGAGATTATTGACCATAAACATACAAAACACCCAAAAGACATTGAAGCAGGGGGTGGGGTGGGGGTAGTAAACTGTTGTGCCAATGTCCTGGTCTGTTTAGACATGGAACCATGCCTACAACATGCCTCTTTCCAAACAGTGGGTCTCAGAATGACAGAATGTTCTCAGTGAACACACACCATTCTGACGTCCAGAGTTCAGCAGGGGTGGCGTGCTCTGACTCTTCTGCACGCCCTGCCATCTGCCGTCACCTTGGCCTTCAGGACCACGGTGCTAGGAAGTGAGTGGACTGCACGGTTGGCTTATTCTATCTTGCCATCCCACCTCCTTGTTCTTCTGAAAATCTCTCCATTTCAGACCTTCACTTTGCCCTTAAAGGGGGCACAAATATTCAACCAAATCTACAGAGCTCTGCTGGTTCAGTCTCTGCTGCTCCCAAAGCTACAGGGCTCTGCCGGTTTGGTCTCTGCTGCTGCCCAGCTCATCTCTCCTCTGTTCTCCTTGTTTCAGCCACATGGTCTTTGCACTGGGCTTTGGTCCTTCTGCCTGAAAAACATCCCTGCTCTCTCTTTACCCGAGGGACTTTGGGCATTCTTTTAACTCAACCCAACACACTTTCTTGGGAAAAGTGTCCTAGTCCCTGGGCTGGGACATGGCCCTAGGCTGGGGCATGACTCTAGGATGAACCCTTTTCCCACAGTGACTTCATTTTGAATGGCATCAAAGCATTCACTGGTGATTTGATCCCAGCTCCCAAATAGACTGGCAACCCCATAACAGCAGGCCCTGAGGCTGCTCCCCATGTTCTGCCTAGCCTCTGGGACAATGGAGGGACCCCAGGAAATGTCCATGCCCCATAGCAGTGCACTCCTTCCCAGAACAGGGACAGAGTGGCAGGGAGACATCCATGGGCAGTCCTTCCAGAAAGCACACAGCTAGTTACTCTCTATAACCGGTCAAAGTTCAAATTGCTCACCACCAACCTCCAGAGGTTAAGTGGTTCTCAACCCCAACCTCTCCTTAGAACCACTGGGGGAGCTTTTAAAAACATGGCTGCCTTGCCCCATGCCCCAAGATGTCTACTCCAACCGTCTGGGTGGGCCTGGCATCCTCAGCTGTTTCCAGGAGCAGTGGGCTCAGGAGCCCTGCCTGGAGACATTCCCTCTTCTCACTGCATGGTCTCTGATTACTTTAACTCCAAGTGTGGCTTCCTTCCAAGTTCTAATAGTTGTAGCACACTGTGTGAACGTTTCTGGTGCCTCATATAGCTTGATCCTCATAATAACCGGAGATGCCTATTGTCATTCCTGTTTTGTGGGACAGGAACTGTAGCTTCGAGAGATGGGGCATCTTGAGGGAAGACATGGCTCACACATGAAGAGGCGCGTGCAACTCATGTCTCTCTAACGCCAGGGCCCAGACTCTAAGTCAGGGATTGGGAACCTATGGCTCGCGAGCCAGATGTGGTTCTTTTGATGGCTGCATCTGGCTCGCAGACAAATCTTTAATAAAAAAAAAATAACGTTAAAAATATAAAACATTCTCATGTATTACAGTCCATTCATTTCCTACCGTTCATGTTCATGGTTGTGGGTGGCTAGAGCCAATCACAGCTGTCCTTCAGGACAACACCAAATTTTTATTGGATAATGTGTAACGTACACGGGTCGTTGTATGGCTCTCATGGAATGACATTTTAAAATATGTGGTGTTCATGGCTCTCTCAGCCAAAAAGTTTCCTGATCACTGCTCTAAGTCCTCTAGCATATTCCTTTATGTCCTTATTGTAAGGACTTTAGAGAGATATATGTACATATTTGGAATGTATAGATTTCTCACAGCATCTGATGATCTGCTGCCAGATAACCTGCGCATTCCTACAAATTCCCATGTAGTAATCCAGATTGAGAGTGAAGGTTAAAAACTATAAAACAACTTGCCGATCTGATACCAATGCTTCTATCCCGGGCTGGGTCCCCCGTAGCTCTAGGGTGAGAAAGGGCAGCACCTGCATGGCCAATGCCGCTGTCACCCGTCCCGGCCTTTTTCTGGTTGAACAGGGGTGAGGCAGGAGATATAATATGCAGAAGCAAAGACTTAAGATAACTAAATTTTGCCCCTTCTAATCCCCAATTTTGGACAAATGTGGGGCCCAGGAGTGAGTGAGGAAATTAAATTAATGAACACAATTTCTCCCTGTCATTGAACTCTGACTAATGAGTCTATTTCTGGGTAATAAGAAGGAGCAGGAAGTGACAAGGCAGTGTAATGAATTAGTGGCCCAGAACCTCGTTAGTCAGAATAATCTTTCCACGAAAGATAAATGATGCAAACATTAATTATAAAGCCAGGGTGGAAATGCATCCCATTATTTGACTTCCTAAGAAATCTATCTCAGTTATTACAAGGCATTTCAAACAGCAATAATAATAAACAAGTAAAGGCTCAGGGAGAACTCTAACCCCCGGGAGACTGGGGTTGGGGAGCAGTAGAGACCAGATCTGTTTTCCAGAGGAGCCTGTTCTCTATTTTCTAGGAAGCTGGCCTGATGCCCTGAGTTATGTCCCAAGGAGGAAAGGACCAATTCCCTGCCCCCACCTCCCAGTGACCTGCAGCCTTGCTGTCTCTCCATCTAGGTCATTCAGAGACATGGACTCTGGGTCATTAAGACCCAGGGGAGGAGCAGAGTTTAACAGAAATTTTCTCCCCACTGGAAAAAGAGGGGGAAATGTCGCAGTTTGTGCTAGGAACCCTAGCATCCTAAAGAGGCTTAGAGATCAAAACCATGGAGAAAATAGCAGGTAAGCGGTAGGCTATGGAATCCGCCAAGTTCAGATCCTGGCTCTCGGTGTTTAGAAAAGTTACTCAGTCCTTTTTTTTTTCATCAGAGAACTGGAGCTAGCAGAGGTGCCTGGTGAAGAGGGTTGTTTATGAGGATTAAGTCAGGTGGAGAGTTGGAAAGCAGTTGGCACCACAGGCACGCATATCTGTGCGGATGAATTGATTGCAGTACTGAGGTTGTAGAGCTGCCCGGGGCACGGGGCGGGGCGTTGCAGGCAGCTCTGCGGCCCAGACAGGGGAGGTGGGCCAATGTCACGTACGGGGCAGTGAGCGCCCCGCCTCCTGGTTCCAGGCTCCCAGGTTCCCTCATGATAGGCTGCTTTATGTCACCTGGAATTTTGGTAGAAGCCCAGCGGGGAAGGGAGGAGAACAAAAGTAGAGAAGGCTGAATCAGTGTAAATGTGTTGCTGAGCCCGTTACTCCAGAGAGTAAATAAACCAGAATTAAAAACTATAAAAAAAAAAAAGTCCTTGGCAGCATCCTGGTAATAAACTTGTCCGTGACTTTGTGGCTTAGAGCTTGGAAGTTCCTTGACTTCTAAAGATTTTAGCCCATGGCAGGGTTGGGGCAGCCACTTGATGAATGGAGAGGGGTTTAAAGGGGTTGGAACTCTCTGCGTCTGCCTCGTCCAGGCGGCCAGTGGTGGCGGTGGAGGCTGCTGGCTGCTTTTGTTTTTAGGGCTTGGTTGTTATCTGACTGGCAACTCTTCCTAATGAAAGAGGAAAACAACAATTAATTTAGGAACGAATTTTAATTGTCTCTGACTTCTCATTTCTGGGCTATTAAAATGCGTTCCCTATTAAGTGATCATATTGGGTTGTGTTACTCTGGGATAATGGGCAGAAGCTTTTGTGTTCTCCCTGCGGGCAAAGCGGGGCTCTTGGGGGTTTAGCAAATTAAGCCAAAGGAACAAATAAAAGAAAAGAAGGAAGGGAATGGAAGGGAAGGGAAGGGAAGAAAGAAAAAAAGAAGGGAGGAGGGAGGGAGGGAAGGAGGGAGGGAGGGAAGAAGGGGAAAAAATCTTACTGCCAATATCATTTTTCTCCCTTCCTTCCTTCCTTCCTTCCTTCCTTCCTTCCTTCCTTCCTTCCTTCCTTCCCTCCCTCCCTCCCTTCCAAACCACTCCTGCACAGCTCCTCTGTGTCCCGTGTTCCTTGCCACCCTGGGCGCACTGTGGGAAGGTTGGTCCATAGGCTTTGGGCTGTTTCTCCATCAGCTCGTCCACTGTCCGCCCAGAGCTGAGACTCCACATGGAACTGCACGAGGCCTTGGAGACAGAGCCCAGGCTGAGGCAGGAGCTAGGTGGGGGGTGGAAAAGGACCATCACTAGGGCCAAATTGTCCACTTCCCCTTTCCACTCCACTCACCGCTCACCTCTTATTGCTTCAAAGGGTCAGTGAGCTGGGGGATTTTAAAGCTCTATTGAAGTATCATTGACAAATATCAATTGTCTATATGTAAGGTGTACAATGTGATGATTTGATACATTGTGAAGTAAGCACCACAATCAGGCTAAGCAATGTACCCATCACCTCACAGAGTTGTTTTCTTTTGTGGGTGTGCGGTGGGAAAACTTAACATCCACTCTCCCAGTTACTGTACTTAGCGAGTACACGGTGCCGTATAGCTAACTGCAGTCACCCCGCTCGCTGTACGTGAGGTCCTCAGAACTCATTCATCCTGCGTCACTGAAACTTTGGACCCTGGCCTAATCTCCCTGTTAGCCCCTCTCCCCGATTCTGCTCTCTGCTTCTGTAAGTTCCACTGTCTTAGATGGCACACGTGAGCTCACGTGGTACTTGTCATTCTGTGTCGGGCTTATTTCACTGAACATCATGTTCAGGACACCGTTCACATTAGGCAGGATATGGAAATGAAGTGTCCGTGGACCAATAAAGACTAGATAAAGAAAACGCTATTCAATCAAATGTTATTCAGCCTTAAAGAAAGGAAGGCTGTCCTGCCATTTGGGATGACACGGGTCGCTGTGTGGGGTCAGAGCTGTTTCCTTGTGGGGACACAGAGCTGCCCAAGAGGCACAGCTCTCTCTTGCCTTCCCGCCCTTCTCCCAGCCCCCCATTTTGCCATTGGCTTTTACTGGAGGAGACAGGGATGTTGGGTGCCTGAGCCATTTGGGATGTGGCAGGTCATTAGATGTTGCTGGGAAAGACCGAGTCATGTGGTGTGGGGAGGGGAAGACCTGACTCAGGATTATGGCTCCTGTTCAGTCCCCTCTGTGAGGAGCTGTGTGAGTGTAGGACAGATAGAAGCTAAATGCCCAGGGCCCAGGAGGCCCCAGTGGAGGTCTGGGCCTCAGGCCCCTCCCTTTCAGCTTTTCCTCATTAGCCCCCCCATCCTCAGCTGACACCCTCCCTCCCCCAGTCTCCACCTGTACTTTTCTCACTGCACCCCACCATCCTCTTGCCCCATCACCCTTCTTCTCACCCTTCCTCTTCCCCTGGGCTCCTCCTACACAACCAGGGCAGGAATTCCTACATAGAAGGCTCAGTGCAAGAATTTGTTAGGAGGCTCTGGGCGTCTTCCTTCCTAAAAAAGTTCTATACTCAAGCCACATCTGCACACCCCCTGCCCCCCCAGGCAGAAGCGTAGCCAGCCTGGAAGACTGGTCCCACCCCCTCTGCTCCCTGGGGCTCTATCTGGCTTCTGTCCTCACACCACTCCCCCAATCACCGAACTATTTTTGGAGGGCCAGTGGCAATTGTCTCCTTCCATCTAAATGCATATTTAAGAGGATTAATTCTTAGCTCCTGCTTGCACTCACCGTATTAGTGCTCAGCATTGTAGAAAATGCAGTTGAATCAAGGCTAATTCTGGGTCTGGGGTAGACCGTCAGTGGGGTAGACCATAGCAGGACCCTCTCCCCCCCTGGAATCCATGCTGGACTGGGCACAGCTATGCTTTCATAGAGCTGGCAACTGGCCTGGAGGCCTGTGAGAACTGGTCAAGAGTCAGTGGTGTGAGAAGTGACAAATCTTCAGGTCACCAGAGGATGACAAAGCACTAATAGATAATAGTGATCAAAGAGATGACATCAACACTGTCATCAAAGAGAACTGTCATTTGAGCTCACTCCAGAATGGGGACCTGGGAGCCCAGCTGAGACAAGAAAACCCTTGTTTCTTGGTACAAGGGTTAAGGCCTGTTTGAAGGTCAAGTCAAGGTCTAGGGTGAGAATAGGCTTCTTTTGCCAGCAGCTGTTACTTCTCCTGGGGCAGAGGCCTTGCCTCCACTGAGCCTCAGAGCCCAAGGCGGACTGGTGGCTGCTCCCCTGCCTGCCTTCAGGGGGCAGCAGATGGCCAGGAGCTGCCATGTGATTTCCTGGGCTCCTCCCAGCCTGCCTAATCCCCCTTTCTCTTTCTAAACAAATTGGTTATTTTGTGAGTAGACTAGGCTTTCTGACCCCTTGCGTCCCGATTGAAGGTCCTTCCTGGCAGAGGCTGGAGGAACATAGATATGTTGCTGGCGCAATTGTATCCCTCCCTCCGTCCCTGTCAGCAGCCCCAGGAACAGAGTATGAAGAGATCCTCCGTATGGGAGGCCTTAAAACAAACACAGCTAAAACAGAGCGTGAAGTCCCAAATGATCTCAGGATCCAAGCCGCCCATGTAAATGAGCAAGGCCCTCCCCGTGAGGACATGGCAGATGGTGACAGTCCAAAGTAAATACACCTCAGCTAACCACATTCCAAACTTATTTTAAACCCTGAGACTACTTAACAAGACATACGCGTGGGCCAAATTTAGGCTGATTTCCCTGAAGATTTGCAACCCGAGGAAACTGCAGAGGCCACGCTGGCCACCCCAGACAGCTTGTGTCCTTCACACCCTCCAGCAGCAGGACGCTTGCTGGGACAAGTTTTTGTTCAGGCTGTTTGGTCTTCTCGGGACTCTTGCTCCTTCTCTGCTGACTGGTCACTGCCCATCCGTCCTTCAGACCCTGTTCAAACCACACCCTTGTCCCTCCTTGTCCCCACAGCTCTATGGTGGCATTGATTGCATGATGGTATGGGTGTTTGTTTTTCTTCCACAGTGGATTACCAGTACCTACAGGAAGGGGGCATGATCTCACTTGTTTTTACTCATTTTCCTGTTGTATAGTGGGGGCTTCATAGAGGTTATGGAATCGAAATACTCATGGAATGGCCTGATCTCTTTTTCCCAACCCTCCAAGTAATGCTTTGTGATAAACTTATCCTTAGATCCAAGAAGGCCACCACACTTTGGGATAAGAAGCTACTATGCTATTTATCTGAAGCCTAGAATCTAAACATAGATCGAGACAGACAAGAGGGCTGGAGGGGCCAGCGGGTCAGAAACCCACTGACAGTTCTGGTGGTGAATTATGAGGACAGTGATGAGACCCGACAGTGACTCCGCCAGCTTCCTGGCTGCCCACCAGGAGCTGGCAAGCCCCGGGGAGGCCGGCTGGGAGCTGGTGTAAAGCTCGCCATGGTGAAGGTAGGGGCTAGTGGTTGTATGCATCTATGTAAGTGTGAACACGTGTGTCCCGTCTTCCTTCCCCTTCAAAATCCTGGTCACCCACCTCTGGACAAAGCCTCCATTTTATTCCAGCCCCCAGATACTGACCTGACAATGTGTGTGTGTGTGTGGGGGGGTGCTCACTGCCCTATGGGGCACCTCTGTCTATGGGGACCTCTTTAGAAATGCTCCTCTGTCGATCAGCAGGAGCAGTGTGGGGGAACTGGTACCTGAAGGACTTGTGCAAGGGGCTCCCAGCTGACACCCCAAACCTCCTATAAATAGCATCACAGCTTTGCACCCTCTTTGCGCTCCCCCCCCCCCCAGGGCTGGCGAACAGAGGCCGTGTGTTTGCAAACTGCCTTTTGAAACAAAATGCCAGAACAGGGAAACAAGGGTTTGATATCACCAATCAGGAATGAAGTTGCATTCCGTCTCCCCCTACCCTATGTCTCGGTTGGTGGCAGACTCAGGTGTGTTGAAAGGCAGCTCAAAGAGGAAAAGGCTGGGAAGAACATTGTCTCGGGGAGATAATTGACTTCAGAAAAGCTATGTCTGAGATGTAGGGAGAAAACAAGTGAAAATGTTATTTTACAACCTTGATACTCCTAACCTCCTTGAAAATAAATATACACAGGCTGTCTGGGCCATCAGGTAGACTGAAGTGGGGTGCTAGCACGGGGTACGGGCGCCCTCTCGCGGCCATTAGAAATAGTGTCACATCCTAAATTCTGTTTCCCAGGGGAGCAGGCGTGTTGTGTTTGCAGGCATGTTTAGGCACTGCCTGAATTAAAACCAGAAGTTGCATTCATGCTGACTGAAAAGGAGAGCAGCTCATAAACGTCTCCCCTCCCTACACAAGACCCTTTGTCACTCAGGGCCGGAGGGCATTCTAGAAGAGATGAGGTAGATATATTAGGAATAAAACTCAACCTAAGAGCTTGGTTTGTTTTTTTGTGGGTTTTTTTTTTTTCTATTTATCAGCAACATAGCCTTTATGTGTCTCAGTTTAATCACCTGCAAAATGATACACTTGAAATGGACGATGCTCTAGTTCCTTCCAGCTGGGATTGTTTTTCAAGTCTCTCAGTAGCCCTTAAGGAAGGCTGAAACATCAAAGATCTGGCAAATCATTGATTTTCGTCTGGTGGGGAAAGTCTTTACATGGGATTTCTTCTTTGCATTTAAACTCATCCTGTGCTATTCTTATAGCCTTTCTCTAGTGCCACTGAATCCCGTGTTAGCTCAGTGTAACAGAACCAGCCCTATTGTTCCTATTTGCTCCGACAAGAATATTGCCATTGTTATTACTGAGCCTGACTTCCTTGTCTGATTACTTGTAATGCTGCCTCTGAAATTGAGGAGAGAGGAATCCTTCCCCGGGCATGTAGCTCATGGGCACCTAGACTCACCAGAGCTGTGAGACGTGAACTTACAGAAGGCATGTGAGCAGACGGCATCCTGAGCCCTGAACTGGGGATCAAAATATGGGGCTCACAGTTAGCTGGTCTTACATTTATTTTTCTTTTCACCTGAGTCTCAAGTCAATTCACCTACTTACTGCTAGAAAAGAAAGCCCCCCAGTTTGTCAGACATGTCAAAAAAGGTATCATTTTCTGCATTAATCTCTCCCTATGTAACAAAAGTCTCTGTCTTTTCAAACGTTCAACTTCTGTGAGGAGACGTCAACCCACATTCACTGCCCCCACCTCCTGGTCTGGATGGACTTCCAGATATCTCCTTCTCATAAATGGTTCTGTTCTTTAAGGCGAAAAGAGTCATTTATCTTTCCTGTCTACACCCCGGGGATATTTCTGTTTAGCAAGACAGCAATTTCAGGAAGATGCACCGTTTTATTAAGTGTATTAAACAGCAAAGTAGCTCATCTGTTGGCCACAGTTTGTCGACTGGTTGTCTTGGCTCCATCCCAATAGATCATGCTTGTTTCCCCAACACATTTTTAAATTCTTATTACTGACGGTGATGTGATTTTACTGATGTTATTATTATAATTAGCTTATTTCTTACACAGACTAAAATGGAGTAGATCTTTGGCCAGATACATTATCATGACCTTTCTGGAATGGTGGCCACATTAATAAATCATTAGGACTTGTCAAGTGCTTACTATGAGCCATCTAGGTTTGCATTTATTTCTTCAATGTTTTGTTACAGCCTTAGAGGGGGGACAGTATTATATCATTTTGACAAGTGGTGACACTGAGGCTCAGGGAGGCCAAGCGGCTTATTCAAGTTCTCATAGATACTAAGTCCCACAGGAGACAAAACCCCCACCCAGCTCTAGCCCAGAACCTCGTGCATTTCTCCAAATAACCCCTCACCCACGTCCCCGCCTTGTCGAGACCCCACCTGGGGCCTCTGCTGTAAAGGTGACTCAGAATGTGGGGCCCGGGTGGTGTTAGTCTGAGCATTCTAGCAGAGAAAGACCCTGTCCTCAGAGGAGGGGGCCGCTCAGATTTCCACTGGCTGCCCCGAGGGGTGGAAACTGGGCCCGCACATGCTCCGTCAGCAAGGGGTTGACCTGGCTTCCCCACGAAGTGCTGGGCAGGCGGGGACTAAGCAGAGGAATTCGGCCCGTCATTTGACTCTCAGAAACTTAGCCAAGCTGGTTTATTCCACCCTGTCTGAGATGACTGACAGCCCCACTTTGAAAGAAAAAACCTGGACTTGAACCCTTGGCTTCCTCTTCTGGAGAATCTGAGTTTTGACAGGAGACTGGCGGAAGACTCAGAGGTCCACTTTGGCTCGAAAATACGTGAACATAAGGAAGAGGGGCTGAACATGCAGGAGACTAAGAACACGGGCGTTTCCTTACATTTCAGTGCTGTCTGGCAGGGAAGGGATGAGACATTTTCTATGTGATCGCAGAGGAAAGGCAATGGGCCTCATTTGCGGAACAACCAACTCAATATGTATATGTATAGAATAAATGTAAAGGTCTAAGGGATCAAAAAGTAAAGTTTTTATTTTACTTTGGAGTTTTTTAGCACTGGAGATATGGGTGTGTGTGCATGTAGGGGGTGGGCGGTTGTGTGCGCATGTGTGTGGTTCTGTGTGTGTCGGTGGTTCTGTGTGTGTGTGTGGTTGTGTGTGTGTGTGGTTCTGTGTGTGTGTATGCAGCTCTGTGTGTGTCAGTGATTCTGTGTGTGTATGTGATTCTGTGTGTGTATGTGATTCTGTGTGTGTATGCGGTTGTGTGTGTGTGTGTGGTTGTGTGTGTGTGGTTCTGTGTGTGGTTCTGTGTGTGTGTGGTTGTGTGTGTATGCGGCTCTCTGTGTGTATGCGGCTCTGTGTGTGTCGGTGGTTGGTTCTGTGTGTGTGTGCTGCTCTGTGTGTGTGTGTCTGGTTGTGTGTGTGTGTGTGGTTCTGTGTGTGTGTATGCGGCTCTGAGTGTGTGGTTCTGTGTGTGTCAGTGGTTCTGTGTGTGTGTGGTTCTGTGTGTGTGTGGTTCTGTGTGTGTGTCGGTGGTCTGTGTATGTGTGGTTCTGTGTGTGTGTATGTGGCTCTGTGTGTGTATATGTAAACTTGCACCCATGTGCTCATGCATACAGGAGAAGGGGCCAAGAGATGATAGAAGATTTAATCAGATGACCTTTAATATTCCATATTATATGGACTTCTATAATTAAATTTTTAAGATGAGCCTTTAAGCACCACACTAGTTATTAAAGAGATGTATTTGCTCAAGAAGTCTGCAGGGTGCATTTTTTTTTAGAAATATTTCAAACCTTCAAAAAAGTACCCAGAAAAGCATATTGAGAAGCTACCGCCCATATTTGCCGCCTATCTCCCACGAACATGGTGTTTGCTCACAGAACCGCAGTGCGTGGTAAGTTTCAGGAAGTCCGTGAGGATAGGATGCCAGTCCCTCAGGCTTCCTGGGTCGGACCAGTAATCCCGACCCAGCTCGCTTAGCCACACTCAGCTGTCAAGTTCCCATAGACTTCCGTGTCCGCCGCAGTCCTTAGCCTCGGTCTCCCCTGACGGTGACATTAGGGAAGGCCACAGACAGATGGTTTGGCAGTGCTGGCTGCTTTTCAAACGTCACTCAAATCAGCAGCGGACAGGTCTATGCCTGGCACGCGACATCCAAGACGTATTAACAGACCAGAGGAAAATGGGCCTGGGGGCCACAGTCCAGGCCCTGGTCTGCCTGGCCGGCCTGCCTGGGGTTGAAGGCAGCAGGCCCAGGGAGAGCTGCCCAGAGCTAGGACTGGGTTCCGCCACCTGAGTCCACCTCCTCGAGCCTCAGCTTCCTCAGCTCTGCAGTGAGGGGTTCCCATGGCAGCAATGAGAATTAAGTGACATATTGTAGGCGAAAGTGCTTAGTAATCTATATAGCAAAATGCCAGACTGATGCAATACATTAAAATTTATTATTAATATACCAGCAAGGCAGCCTGAAGCAAGAACAGCATGCTGAGACTGAAAAGTCTATAAAATGCTATAGACAGAAACAAGAGGGGTGACCAGGATGACTGCTGTCTGTGCAGCTGGGCACGGTCCCGCCCCGGGTGTCAAATGGCACCCCCTCTCGGCACTGCACACGCGTCCAAGGGCTCTAGAACCAGGAATGACCACAGCTTATTAAGCAATTACTGAAGGTCAAGCGCTTTGTCAAGAGAAGCCCAAATGTTTGTAATAACTCAGAAGTTCTTAGGGTCACTCATCTAAAGTGCAGAGTTTCAGAAAGAGTTCGTTACTCAAAGTCACATACTCAGTAAATAGCAGAATCCAGAAGCAAATTTCCATTACCTCCTGTAGAGGCTCTGCAGTGTGTGTGTGCGTGCGCACACGCACACTTGCACACATGTGATGGCTTATTCTTTTCACTCTTCCCAATGCATTCTTGATGGCCCAGTGACATAAGAGCTTGTCAGCAGCAGGTCTTAAATTAACAGAGTTTATTTGAATCTGCAAATTGCCAACTCTCTTTAAGCAGGACCTTATGTATTCATTGACATGCAGATGTATGCTAATAAGCCCTGGTTCTGCATTTCACTTGATGACTCTCTCCATTTCATTTATTTACTGATTTTGCAACTTGGTGTGAGTCTAGAGAACTCTCTAAGAAATTCAACAGCATTGCAGTTTCCAGGGCCGTGGTGACAAGCATCCTTTCTGCCTTTCCCTACCCGGGGCCCAAGCCAGGGACTGGGAGGCAGAGAACTCAGGTATTGTGATACCTTAGGCCAGTGGCTCTCAAACTTTTTGAAGTTGGGGCACATGTAAAATCCTACCAATAATTGTAGGTGCACTATATACAAATTTATGAGAAATATGTTATAATAATTAAGTCAAATATTAAAGAAAAAATATAAAGTCCAAGTGTGCTTTTATGGTAATTAAAATAAATATGACATTAAATTTAATCTGACATTAAAAAACATTTTTATGTTACATATTTTGAGTTATGCTTTTTAAAGTTTGTAGAAAGGAAGGGTTAAAAAATAAAAAAAACAAAAAAAAAGTTATCTTTTTATATATATAGATACATTCTGGGTAAGATTTAGTAAATTTGGCAGGTCCCGGTGCGAATGTGTTTTTTCATTCGTACATATCATCTTAACTTTACAGCAAACAAAGGATAGAAGAAACTTGCCTCCAGTCTTTCCGGGGAACATGGGGGGTAGTGTAAACAATCCAGCACCACAGCTTAACAGCCTTTTGCAACCTAATCAGGCAAGTGAGGTGGGGGGTTGGGCAGACTGTCAGCTTACAGCCAATTCTCCACACCTCTGTCCCCACAAAATCTAAACTCCAAAAACCCTGTTGGTTTTTGGTCCCCAACAGGCACATATTTCTCTGGAATACTATAGGGCACACCTGGAAATCTTCTAGTGCACACCAGTGTGCCCTGGCACACACTTTGAGAACCACTGCCCTAAGCCTTCACCAGTTGTCTGTCCACGCTGGTTCTAACAATGTCTATATTTCATCCAGGTTTATAGAATTGACTTCAGGCCTTAAACTTGGAAATACCAGGCAATGCAGTTGGCCTATGAATTACCTGACTTCACAGGGGCAGGTGGCTTAGCCTCAGGTCAGATGCCCCTTGAGGTGGCACTGGTCAAAGCCAGAGCAGCATGGGTCACTCAGCATCCTGCTACCCCACCTTCCTGCCGTAGCCCCACCTGCAGGCAAGAGGCCAGGCAGCAGTTCGGGTGTGTGGGCACACTCTTCTGAGTCCCGTGTTAGGGCAGCACAGGAAGAAGAAGTGATGTGAAAGGATGTCCTTCCCCTCTCCTGGCCCCACCCCATCCTGGGCCCACTGATGCTCGGAAAGGTCCCGGCTGGTGACCTTTGGGATTTTCGGACATTTTGCTGTCCGGATGTCTCTTCGGGAGATTGTGTCCTTCCTCCTCACTGCGCTCCCAAGATCTCTCTGCTCTCATCCACTCTCAGTATTGACCAAGGAACGTCACCCGGGTTTGCTCACGTTCTCACGGCCCTGTCTGAGATCGGCTGTCTCCCATTGGAAGCTTTCTCTTTGGTGCTTCACTCACTTTCTCTTTGGGTTTTTGGTTCCTTCTGGCTCTTGGAAGCTAAGAAAGGAACAGACCCAGCACCCACGCCACCTGTGCTGAAGGTATCTGTGCTCACAGACCACTGTGCATTTTACCTGCCAGCAAGGACTGCCCTGTGAGGTAGGACACAATTTAAAATGCACGTCAATGTCATAGATACCCAACACCAGCTCCTCCCTCCACACTCACACATGCACAAGGATATAGGTATATAGAATTTTCTGGAAATTTTGCTGGTGTGAATACCTCCTACATTCATCTGCATAAGGTTCTAATTGCAACTCTGGTGCTGGCTGGCTGTGTGATAAGGCCTTCAAGTCGACCCAGCTCAGCTGCGTGTTGGCCACCTGCGATGTCTGAGTGAGCATTCCTCTCTGCATCCAACTGTGAGGGTGAAGGGGACCCCGTGGCTGGTGCGCACGCAGCACCCGGCGCAGAGAAAGGGTGTGGTGGTGGTGACGCCCACCGCGCCAATGACGCGATGCAGGCAGCTGCCTCTGGCTCCTCCCTCCTTTCCAGTGGTCATCGTGGCTAGTGACCGTAAAGACTTGGGATTATAGAACTATAGCATGACCAACTCTCACCACCTGGACACTAAGAAAAGACGGTCCTCCACACAGTTTTGGGCACGTGCAGCCTGCTGCGCCCGGCCTGGAGAGCATCCCTCGCCCCCTCTGAGCAGTCGGCAGCGTTCCCCTCATCACGGCCTCACCGGCTGGGCAGGGTGTTAGGAGGAAGCAGGAGGTTGGGGACCACATTCACTCAGAAGCACGTCCCAGCCGGTGTCCTGTCCGTGGGCCCACGCGCTGGCTTGCTTTATGTTGGGTATTTGTTTAGCTTTGGGCCTGAAGACAAACAACTGGGCCTCCCCAGGGCGGAGCTCTTCCTGCTTCCTTCCTCCTGTCTCTCATCTCTGCGGAGCTTCCTTGTCCTGGCGTCCCACGCTCCTGGCGACCAGGACAGCTTCCCGAAGCAGTGGATTGACCTGAGAGAGATTGACCCCTGGCCAGGTGATGACCTGAGAGAGATCACAGGCCAGGCCCCTTTTCTGGGACTCTGTGCGCCCACCGTGTAGAGAGGAGAGTGAGATACTGAGGCGAACAAGAGGAGCAGGGCCTGGCTGTGGGGAAACTCTAGAAGAAGATTCTGAGGGTCACTGAGCTCCCCTGAGAATGAGCAAGACATCTCATATTAGCACAATGTTGGCTGAGACCAGAGGGAACTACGGGTTTTGTGCTGCTCGGGTGCCAGAAGTAGCACCAACCCACGAGAGAACTTTCTAGAAACTCTGAAGTAGAAGCTAAGCCTTTTTTGGTACCTGACACAGGCGTCTTGTTTAAATTTTACTGCCACCCTGTGAGGAGGGAATTATGATGGTGTTGTAGAGATGAAGAAGCAGAAACCCAATTCTGGGTAACCTGACAAGATCACCCAGCTGGGGGAGGGTCACGACTGCCAACCACAGGGCCCCGCATACACACTGTTCCTGAGGACGTTGATGCCAAGGCCGGAGGGCTCCTGGTCTATATCTGGACTAGAGGATGCCTCCTGGGTACTGGATGCAGAGTTGGGCTGGTGGGCCTGCAGCTCCTAGATTTCCCAGGATGAGCCAACCTTTCATGTTTGTTTTGTCACCTGTGGCTCCATCTCTGGTCTCATTTCTGTTCTCCTGTCTGCACTCCACTGCAACTATGTTCGTCTCCTGGTTGCTATCGCCTACACCAAACATGCTTTGCCTCAGGACATTTGCATATGCTGTTTTCCTGCTTACTTGGCCCCTATAGCAAGTAAACTGTTCCCACATCTCTTTCAGGTCTCTCGTCAGATTCCACCTTACCAGAAATGCCTTCCAACTACCCTCTATAGTGAAAAAAAAAACTGCCATTCCATTCTCTCCTTACCTAGGTTTATCAGTTTTCTTTGCTGTTTCTAAAACCTGACATATTACATATTTACATGCTTATTTACTTAGTGTTAATTTCTCCCCACTGGAATTAAAGTATCATAGTCATGGACATTGTTCACCTGTCTAGAACATTGGCACAAAGAAGATACTTGATGGATGCCTTTTTTTTTCTTCTTTTTCCAAGTGAGGGAAGGGGAGATAGAGCAGACAGACTCCCACATGCGCCCTGACCAGGATTCACTGTCAACCCCCGTCTGGGGCTGATGCTCTGCCCATCTGGGGCCATGCTCGCAACCAATCTACTTTTAGCACCTGAGGCAGAGGCTCTCTGGAGCCATCCTCAGTGCCCAAGGTTGATGTGCTCGAACCAATTGAGCCATGGCTGCTGGAGAGGAAGACAGAAAGAAAGAGAGAAAGAGCGAGAGAGAGAAAGAGCGAGCGAGAGAGAGAGAAGCTAGAGAGAGAGAAGGGAGAGGGGCAGAGAGAAGCAGGTGATCGTTTCTGTGTGCCCTGACCAGGCATTGAACCCACGACATCCACACACCAGACCAACGGTCTACCACTGAGCCAACCAGCCAGGGCCATGGATACATTTTGAGGACTAGTCATAAGGAAAGGGACTCCTTCTACTCTGCGGTCCTTTGACCTGTGCAGGTACTGACAGACTTGGCCCTGTCCCCCAGAACGTCGTCATCGTCACAAAGGAGGGGGAGGAGCACACAGGAGCCCAATAACAGACCCAGGAGGGAGCCCTGCGTTGGGCTGGTTTCCTAGCAGGCCTCTGAGAGGCGGCCAGGCCTAGGGACTTGCTCGAGGCTTATCTGATTCTGAGGTCCCTCTCTGCACCTCTAGTGGCTGGGCCCAATCACACGCCACAGGAGGCTGCCTGGGAGGCACAGGTGTGAATGGGCTAAATTCCTTTGATTTCCTTTGATGTTTTCAAAAGTAGAAAATAATTTCTGTCTTCTTCTGAGAATCACTTAGCTGCAGGCTGGGGGATGTTCCCTCTGTGTGAAATGCTAATTAGGAATTACACCCAGGCCTGACCTGTCTGGGTGGAGGGAAGAGAGGCAGCCTGAGCTACTGTCCCCGGCCCATGGGTGTGGGGAACAGGGGGGTCAGCGCCCACACTGAGACCCTGGGAGAGGCAGCAGGATCGGAGGGGGAGACTCCCCATCTGCAGGCCGGCGGGTGGAGGTGCACGTGGCTCAGTCTCAGGTGCCCCTTCTTCCTGACTGACCACCTCCCCCCGTGTAAAGTAACGTACAGTATAACTCACCCAGTGTTCCAAGGACAGTAACGGGTAACTGCATGAAATGTGGAAGACGTGAAATATAGTTCTTAATAACGAGAACCACTGGCCTGCTGGGAACAGGGTGTCGGTACCATCTGCCTTTCCTAGGGACCCCTCCACCCCATTTGTTTGACTGTGGCGTTTTCTGCCCCTAAAGATATTTGTCTGCACCTTCAGCTCGTGTCTCCGGCAAGGCATCGACCGCTCAGTCCCTTCAGTGACCCTTAACGATTAGAGCTACAGGGAGGGCAAGAGTGTGCATCCCACTGGGACCTGCACTTCCAGGGTCCCGCAGAGCCCTCTGCTCCCAACCCCTGAGCAGGCTGGTCACTAGCTGAGGGACCTTTGTTGGCATTCAGCCTAAAATAGCGCTTGTCTGTCCTCCCTGTCTCTCTGAGTGCAGAATTGGGCAGACACGATGCACCTGTGAGTTAACGCTGCCCAAGTTCCAGCCAAGCCAGTGTTAGGCACTGGTGAGGGTGCTGGGGCATGAGGGGAGTGGGCACAAGGATGAATGGCCCAGGACGCTTCCGGGGGAACAAACAACTCCATCTTAGTGTCACCAGGGAGAGAGGGACAAAAGGCCGCAGGTAGAAAAGGGGCACCCTGAGTAGGGCAGCAGAGATGGTGACCTGCCCTCTCTTGGCTTCTGCTATTGATCCTTGAGCGGTTCTCATCCCCCCCACCACCACGTGTCCTCCTGCCTCGCCCGCCTTCGTCCCAGTGCCGGTGCCAGTGCTGAACGCGCTCCAGCAAAGTAATCAAGTGAATGTATTTTTAAAAGAAAACTCATTTACCAAGCAGGCCTCTGGAGCAGTTGATAGAATAGTCCTCCTCTGGATGGAAATAGTGGTATAATGGCCTCCCCGGGGCTATTATTGTACTGACATTACAGCAGGCTAATAAACCCCAGAGGGGCGCGACGTGTGCTGCCCCCCAGTTGGCATATCTGGATAGGGGAGTCTGCCGGTGTAACGGGGGCTGCTGTGCCTGCAGCTCCCGAGGACGGCCACGGGAGGGCGCGTCTGAGCTCCTTTCGCCGCCGCCGGAGCTGCTGGCTTTAAGACGAGCCCAGCTCCTAGCGCCAGGGGGCCTGTTCTCGAAGACCCTCGACCTGGCCGCGGAGGAGGAGGGAAGCAGCCTGTCCTGAGCCTGTCCTGAGCCTGTCCTGAGCACTGTCACCTTGCCCCTAGCATCATTTCCATAACATGGTTTGCAAAGCCAACTATACAGGTTAGGTTGGATGCAGAGTGAGTAACTTACATCACTAAATCAGAAACTGGAATCTTAATGATTATTTTTAAAGCTTTCAAATCCCATTAAAATGTGGTTGAATGTATATTACTTCTCTGTGGGAGAAATCTGTGAGTTGAGCTCTGAAACCCTAAAGGCAGGACTAGTCTCCGGCTCCTCCCTCCCACTTGCTTTTCTTGGGACGCCCGTGGTGTGGTGTGGGCACCTCTTCTCCGCCACCCTGGTTCTCCAGGGGCAGCGACTGGACCACCTACCTTTGCACTCCCAGTCCTTAGCCTATAGCAGGAGCCTGCGCAATTCATGTTTGAGTTGAACTTGGTATTGCTTCTTCCCGGGTGGTCACTAATGCTTGCGCTCCCCACCGTGTGACAGCTAAATCGCTGGTTCTGCTGTCAGACCATGTGACATCATTTGGGACCAGAAAATATGGCCATAGGTCTCACAGAACAATGGGCAGATGGTAAATTACCACCTGAGATTGTCTCCCCCCCCCAATCTCAAAAGCTTGAGAGATCCAATACATCATAGAAGTGTTTCCTTAGCCTTTCTAGACCACACATGAGCACTGTAAGAAACATTTTAGTTCTTTTTAAAACGGAATTAGTTTTAATTTTCCATGTGCATTTTCTACAGTAAGAGCAACTGCTGGTAGATGAACAGGATGTTGAAATAAAATCCCCGGGAGCCCCCTGGTGGCCGAGGAAGGAAGGAACGCAAGAGGCAGTGAGCCGTCTGAGCCCTGAGCCAGGCTTGTCTCTTGGGAGAACTGAACCCTTTCTCCCTCCTCTTGTGCTCCGCCTTAGCCCATATGACTGGGTGGGGAGGTGAGAGACAGCCTGGGACCAGAGGTGGCAAGAACGCAGGTGTCAGGGGAACTGTCCTGGCCCTGCTTTAGCCTTCCCAGTGTGGCCCGAACTCTTGGAAATCCAGCAGCTCCTGACAGGATGTCCCTGGAGAGACAAGGCCACCGGAAAAGGAGCAGGTGGACAGGGAATTTATGGCCCTCCCAATCCCAGCTCAGGACAATAACTCTTTCCTCTAATTTTCAGGGCCCTAATTCAAAGGCTAGCTCAGTGCCTGGGCCAGACTTAGGAGACTGATCGTGTGGAATTCGGTTTCCCTACAAATGTTTTAGCTTCGCTGCCCCATAAACACTGGTTCATTCTGAGGGCCGGTGGAGGCAGAGCCCACGAGGACAGGCTGGGCTGGCCTGGCCTGGACACCCTCTGGAGTGGGCTGGGTGGGTGAGGCCTGTGCAGGGAAGACCCCTCAGCCCCTTCCCCCTTCTCTCTTTCTCCAGGTGCCCAAGGTCCATGAGCTCACCTGCTTGCATTCTGAGAAGCCCAATTAACAAAAGATTTCCTCTTCTTTATTTATCATGTTCCTCTTCTTCCAGGTCACCTGCCTGTCCTTTGTCCCTTAGAGCTTCTGTCTTCCTGCAAGCTCTCACTATCTGCTGCAAGAAAGAGATGAGGTAGGAAAAATAGGGAAATTATCTTATATTCTTTCTTTCCTTCATATCAAAGCAGAAAACACCAAATAATACCACCACCAACATCTGCTAGACATTGGGTGTTAACAACTGTATTACATTCAGCGTTTATTGCATTTCGCACAGTTCTGAGTGGGTCCCACCATTGCCCCCGCTTTGCAGATGAGCACACTAAGTCACAGAGAAGTTACACATTGTCTCTGACCACGGGCTGGGCTGCTGCATAGGCTGGAGCCACTGGAATTGCCCAAGAAGACCCAGCAGGCTGGGGAGACACCCCCTGACAGTTCTCGTGTCCTCAGTGTGTGGAGATTAAGAGTGAGCACTCCCTTGCTTCGCAGTGCTCCCGCGATGACATGTGCACGACATAAATGCAGACGCATCCGGCACAGAAACAGGGAGGCTGGCAAGGAGGACGTGACTTCTGAGATCACCCTGTCCCATCTCCCCTCCTTGCTCCTCATCACCCTTCCCCCAGGCTTGGGCCACACACATCCAAGGGCTCAGGCCAAGGTTGCCTCTACCCTTCCCAGGGGCAGCTGGCATCGTGTTCCAGGCCACCCCTCTCGTGGTCACCACCTGCCAGGCCTCTAGAAAGACGCAGCAAAGAAAAGAAGTTATTTTGCTTTAATGGTAAATACAAGTTATTGGTCAGGTGTCTATTACCTGGCACACTGGTATTTTCTTTGACATAGTTGGCCTGGTCTGCACGTGATGACGTTCAATAGTATGTATATTAACCTGGTGGTCCTGCAGGCTGGAGCTCACATTGCAAAAGGCTAGTGAGGGGATCACAATCCACACTCAGGACTCGAGGCCACAGGTCTGTCCCCTCACACATATCTGTCCCCAAGCCCATTCTATCAGATGGGGCACATGGAGCTGGAAGGAGAGGCCTGAGTCCTGGATTAAAGAAGAGAAAAAATTTATAACACAGTCAGGCCTTCCCCATACACCCTGGACCAGATCACATATCCAAACATATCATCAGGAATGCAAACAAAGCTGCCAAAACCCTGGGCAACCGAGGCCTAGGCTCCTCCCACAGGCAGACCACCGTAGGTCGGATGTGCGCCTCAGTACACAGGGCTGGGCTGGACACACACAAGCGTTCAGGCCGGAGCCCAGAGGATGGAAGCTCTGGAAGCACACCTTTCACAAGCTGGATGCAAAATTTAATAGATAGATCCAATAAATGAACCACCTACTAGAGGCGACAATGACTGTCCCCTCCCACCAATGAAAATCAACCATGTAGAAAGCAGAAATAATAACTGTTGTGGTCAGAAACGCTTCTCCCAGTATAGATACCTGGCCCGAGGGATTGGGGGTGAGTATGACACAGAAAAACTGGGGGCTTTCCTACAGCCAAAGAGGCCCACGTAAGACCCCTGTGCTCCAAACTTGGGGCCAACGTGGATGCCTCCAGCCCAACACACATTATGAGATTGGGCTAAGTGGCCACTGCTCTCCTTTGGCAAGAGCCAGGAGGAAGTGGCTGTGATCCTCCTCCTCCACCATGGGGACCTGGGCCAGGAGGGAAGGAAGGAAGAGGCAGGAAAATCCCCAGCTGGGAGCCAGAGTAAGGATGTGGAGAGGGCAGGGGGACTCCTCCTTCAAGGGTTCTGCACGTGAAGAGCAAGCAGAAAGGGAGCCCGCCTCTGAGGACACTGTCAGGGAGAAGACTGCGATTAATGGGAGACATGCTCAGACCAGCCACTGCCGAGGACAAGGAGAGGAACAGGAGCTGATGACTAAGCGGAGGGCCTTTCACTTCCTAGGAGGGTGTGCTTGTCTGAGAACTAAGAGGGAAAGGAGGCTACGGCCCCCGGAGCCTCGCCTGTGCGGTGTGTGCGGCAGCGCTCTCGGTCCCCCCTCTGACAGCGACCTCCTCCAGGGGCCTCCTCAATCCCCACGCACCCACCAGTCAGACTCCCGCTCGCCCTCCCCTCTCCACCCTCGGCGCTAAGAGCAGTATTCCTTTCTCCCCTAACCTCCCCTCCGCCAGGGGCCTGGGTAAAGTGGCTGGCGGGTTTTCCTGCCGAGACACCCCCACCCCATCCCTGTCAGGGCTCCTAATGCCTGTGTCCCTGGCGCTGCCTGGGCCGTTCTTCCCAGAGGAGGGCCAGCTTCTTTAGTGGCTACTGCTTTCCTGCTACAGGATCCACCCCGAGTTCATGTCACTGAATCTCAGGGGCCAGCCTGGCTTAGCTGAGAGATCCGTGCCACGGAGGGTCAGCAGACGTCTGTCTGTCCGCATCTCCTCCGCTCGACACCGCTCCTCCCCCCAGAACCCTCTCCGGCCAGCTGCGGTGTGCACACTGCACCTGCCTATCTCTGAAAGGCTTTTCCCATCCTCCCTCCCATCCCTTCCATTTTTTTCCTCCTCCTTTTCTCCTTTCATTTCTTTCTCTCTCTTAATGTTAATCACCTAAGGGGAGCAGTATGAAGACTACAACCCAGAGGTTCCTGCCACTGCTTGGTGTTGCGGATGCGGTGGCCACACTGGGCCCATGTCCCCGCCACTAGGTGGTGCTCGCTTAGCTCCTTTCGCTTCAACTTGGTTGGTGGGGATTCACCAAGTAGCTGAGGGCTGGGGTCGGTGAACTAACATCCCCTGAGCTTTTGTTGTGTGTTTTGGTAGCTTTTCATATGCTATCTTACTCATTTACTAAAAAGAGAAAAAGAAAACACAACCACAAAAAAATCAAGTAAACTAATGTACAAGGTAGATACTGTGACTTTTAAAGATTTCATCATTTAAAGTTTTTGAAGTGAAAAAATTGGAGGTCAAGATGCATATAATTCAAATA